>NC_077228.1:89063388-92013388 GCF_027887165.1 Monodelphis domestica | reverse complement strand
ATATACATGCCTGTTTGCCAGTTTATGCCTTCTGTCTTGTGGGGCAGGAAGAGAGGGACTGATATACTTGGAAATAAATTTTATTAATAAAAATAGAAAAATTGCTAGTTAGAAAGATGGGAAACTAAGTAAATAGATGATAGATAGACAGACAGACAGATAGATAGATAGATAGATAGATAGATAGATAGATAGATAGATAGATAGGTATAAATAGATACATTCCCAATAGATTTTATAATCCAATACAAAAAGATATATTTCTTTCAAATTATACATTCTAGTTTCAATTTTTACTACTGAATAATATTCTTATTATTTCATCACTGAGAAATCATTAGAGAGAATAATTTGCAGACACTCATCTTTTCATTCTTAATCCCATTCTTAAAGTAGCTGTCAAAAAAATTTCCTTATAACACAAGTTTGACAAAGTTTCCTTATTGCCGCTAAGAAAAATACAAACTATTCCTCTTGGTTTTAGGGTCCTTCACATTTTGCCACCTCCTGTGATTCCAGGATTTTTTTTACTTTGTTCATCTTCATTCATTTCTTTTTCTAGTCATGATTATTTTTTTTTCTATGCAACAAGCCCAACATTCATTTCCCCACCTTTATGTTGCTGAACAGACTTCCCATTTCACATTGAAAGAACTCCTCATCTATCTCTTGGATTCTATGACTTGTTTCAAGGTTCATTCAAGAGATATTTCCTCTCTAATTGCAAGGAAGGAGCAATTCTGGTTTTGATTTCCTTAGTATGTTCTTTCTCTTCTCCAATAATTGTGTATGTTCTTATTTGTTTATTTGTCCTATTTTATTATTTATTTGTATATTGTATGTAAGCTCATTGAGTACAATGATGGTCTAAAGACTTGTCTTTGTATCCCTTCTATTTTTATACTTATATGCCTAACACTTAACACAAGTCTTGGCACAAGATAGGCACTTAATAAATACTTATTGATTCATTAGTTGCACACAGTAGGTCCTAATAAATGCTAATTGTATTCATTTGATCACATTTAGAAGAGACTAAACAGATATTCACAATCCTTTTAGAATATAAAACAATGTAAAATAAATAATTTTCAATTTAAAAGTGTAGAGATTTCCAAGATCCCACTGTATCTAGCAATTGTTTATTAATTAAAAAAAACCATTTCAATTGGTAGAGAAATGTAGTCCTAAAAAACTCTCTTATAATAAGTTGTCTGAAATGTTTATATTAGGATCATATTGTATTTCTTATATATACAATAATCTTTGCATTATAAATTTCAAAAGAGGCATGAAATAGGGAGATATTTGTTCACAAAAGTTCCTTGTCATTATCATGAAGGTCCTTTCCAGAGTCCAAGAAGAGAGATTCCCTAGAAGTCCAGATATTATTTTGAGTGCATAAAAAATGAAAATCTCCTCAAAAAGAAAAACTAAGGGGAAAAGCATTTTTAAGCATCTATCACATGCTTGTTACTGTGCCAGAAGCTTTTTAAATGTCTTATTTGATCCTCAGAACAATAATAGGTATTGCTTTAGTTTTCACTTTTGAGTTAAGAAAAATGGGGCAAATAAAGGTTAAATAAATTGTTGGTTTTAGTTACTTAGTGGTTGATTTTGATATGAGAATCATATTTGAACTCAAGTCTTCCTGGCACCAGAACCATCACTGTGTTCACTGCCCCATCCAGCTGTCTCTAATAAACATACTTGATGACTAAAAAAGAAAGGCAAAAGCCAAATGAATGAAAAGAATTCCTATTGACCAGATTATAGAATATAGTTGGATGGGTGGTACACTCAATTAGTAATCATTTCACAGATCTTGGACATACAGAGAGTATGGCCGTGAAATGAACTCAGCATTAAATAGTGGGAAGTGATCAAAATTGGTTGAATTTTGGTAACTGTTTAGTCTGATCAATGATCCCAAATTGTTCTCTGATATATATGTAAATTTATTGGGTAAACATGTATGTGACATATGATAAAATCCATGCAACAAGCCACATAGAAAATATATCTTTTATTAAATCAGTAATATTCTAGTGATATTACAAATCATGGAATAGCACAATCTTTTAAAAATCAAAACAATTGAATGTAATAGACTTCTCCATTAGTGCAATACAGTGATCCTGAACAACTCAGAAGGATTTATAAGAAAGAACACTATCCACATTCAGAGGAAAAACTGTGGGAGCAGAAACATAGAAGAAAAATAACTGCTTGATCACATCGGTTGAGGGGGATATGATTTGGCATATAGACAATAAATGAACATCCTAGTGCAAATATCAATAATGTGGAAATAGGTTTTGATCAAGGACACATGTAAAACCCAGTAGAATTGCATGCCAGATACAGGAAGGGGTGGGAGTAGGGAAGGCAAAGAATATGATTCTTGTAACCAAGGAATAATAATAATCTAAATTGACTAATTAAATAAAATTAAAACAATAAAAATAAAAACTATGCATTACTCAAGATGCAATGGAAAGTCATCATAGGCATGAGTATACTGTAACACATCAACAAAGAAAAGAAAACATTCTAGTAAGAAAATGTGTATAATCACAAAAGAAATTGAACAAGTGAGAATAGTAGACAATAGACAGACTGTAAGCTGCTAAGAGACTTCTCTTTCTCCAGCATATTATGTAAATCAGATGTATCAAAGACATAACTGCAAGACTCCTGAGTTCTATGTGAACCAGATTAAAATACAGTTGAGAATTATTTAACAAAATAAATAGAAATTCAATAGAGCATAGATAATGTCAATATGTCTTTTTCAAAGTTAATGTCATGAAGTATGGTTTAGTTTTTATTTTACACCACTTGGATGGATCTTCAGAAAAATGATGATAGAAAAATACTGACAAAAATAAATTAGGATAAAAATGTAAAGATGGTAATGGCATATGCATCATATTTGGAATTAATAAAACCATATTAATGTGTTGAAATATATAATTGAATATATGTGTTGTCTAGGTGATCACATCTTTAAGTATTCATTGCTATTCCTACACCAACAGTAATCTTGACCATAATCAGTCATAGTCAATATGGGTATAACTGTTAAGGTTAGAAATAATTAAAAATTAAATCATTCTTAAGTAAACAAAAGTAAAGGAAAACTGAGAACTGTTTTTTACTAACTCCACTGACTACTTTTATGATTATCACACACTTAATTCTTGAACCATGTTTTTCTGCATTAAACCCTGCCTTTTTAGGAAATCTCTAATTGAGTTTCTACCCCACAACCTTCCCAAAGATAAAACATCTACGTATCATTTGTCCTAGCCTTATCTCCATCCTGAGATAAATGATGCATTCATCATTGTATTGTATTGGCACACTCTGCCATCCATCTCTTTTTTGGGATAATGGTTGATAGGATATGTATTTCTTTTCTTTTTAGTTAGAACTTAAATCCAATTAATTAGTAATCACATGTTTAAAAATTGTGGACTGTTATGGCTGTCCAGAAAAAAGGCAGAGGAAAAGCTTGCTTTTATCATTTGTCGAGGGCTCCTTGTACTTGCTGAAGAAAAGCCTAATACAGAGTCTACATGGTAAAGATAGATCTCATATCTAAATAGGGTCCCCTGAAAAACCAACCTCAGAAACAAATGATCAGCTGAAGTGATGCTGCCCTCAAAGACGCTTTTTCTCTGCAGTGAGATAGCAAAAGAGTTGGCAACACAGAGAATGTGGGGCAATTCAGTGTTATATCATTTGGGTTGTCAGTAGAACTTAAAACTATAGGGAATGTTCTTGAACTTCAAGAAGCTGAGACAGTGGGCTATAAAGGCTAAAAAATAAGGCTGTCTCACTAATAACCTGTTTTAAAGCTGCAAATGGATATTATTGTTCTAGACTTAAAATTTGGAATTATACTTGTTACTATATTGTATATGTCATTTGGTTAAAGTGATGGCACTCATTGGTTGGTACTTTAATGACATCGAAGACAAAGAGGAATTTTTGTTTTGTGCAAAAAAAAACATTTATAGCAATCCTTGTGTGTTATCAAATAATAGAAAGAAAAGAAGTTTAGAAAACATTTATTAATCGCCTACTATATGCCAGACAATACAGTAAATTCCTTAAAAATAAGATTTGACACTCATAACAACCCCAGGGCGAAGGTGCTATTATTCTTCCCATTTTACAGTTGAATAAACTGTCGCACACTGAAATTTAAGGGACTTGTCCAGGGTTACACAGTCATTAACAGCCCAAAGTAAGATTTAAACTCAAGTCTCCATCACTTCAGGCTCTTCAGTCTTCACTACTTCTCTAAAAGACTAACACAACATAGCATATTTGTGGATCCATTACAAAAAATATTATGAATATGTGTGTATATGGATATGTGCATGTCTGTGTGTCTGTATTTATATTTCTATAAATAAATATATCTGAGTCACAACTGCTCAGTGTGGTGTTAGCGAACTTCTAACCCAAGACTCTTTCTGGAGACCTGTTATCTTCTTCTTGTAATCTCAGTCACTCCCATGGATTCAATGTAATGGCTCTGCTGATTCTGAAATGAAATATCTATCCCTAACCTCTCAGCTGACCTCCAGACTTGTTCTATAATTGTGTATTATTCATCCTTAAATGGATGCTGTGAAGATATTCCAATTCGACATGTCCCAAACTAGACTCATTATTTCCCTCTACCTTACTTTCCCCTCTTCCTACCTACCCTATTACGATGAGCCATCACTATACTTCTAAGCTCAAACTCATGCCTCATTCTCTCCTTTTTCTCACTCCCTTCATTCCCTATATCCAATTTTGGATTTGGATATTCCTTACTCCCTCAAATATATTTTTCTATTTGGTCTTATGAGCAGAGGCTCTAATGATATAACGGATATAAAGCATGGTGTATTTCACTTTTGTCAGTCAATATCCACATAACGGGCACCTAATAAATAATTATTGACTGGATTATTAATTATTATGGTCATAATATAAATTATTCTCTCAGTTCATCTTGCTTCTCTCTGTCTCTGTCTCCATCTTTGTCTCTGTCTGTCTATCTGTCTGTCTCCATCTCTCTCTCTCTCTCCCCAAGTGTTTTTGCTTTTCTTTCCTTTTTGGTATCTTTCACCTTTCTTTCCTCTGACATTTTCATTATTCCTGGGCAGACCCTCATCACTGTAGGCACCTTTATTACTATAGCCTAGAAGCTGATCTTTCTGTCTTTTTCAACTGCAATTCATTGTCTACTAATTTTTTTTAAACCCTTACCACTTGTCTTAGAATTGATACTGAGAACTGATTCCAGGACAGAAGAGCAGTGAGGGCTAGACAATAGAGGTTAAGTGGTTTGCCCAGTGTCAAACAGGAAGTCACAGAAGCCAGATTTGAAGCCAGCATCTCTTTCCTCCAAGTCTGGTGCTTTATTGACTGAGCCTCCTAGTTGCTACTTCTCCATTTATTTGTCCTAGTATTCTTCCAAAGTCATACATATGACCATGTTGATCTCTCCCAGCCCCAGCCATAAAACACATACACAGAATAAACTCTGGTGGCTTCCTATCATCTCCAAAATTAATTATTAAATTCTCTGTTAGACTTCAAAGACCTACATCCCACCTTTCTAGTCTTCTTATAGCTTAACTCCCACCAACACACACACACACACACACACACACACACACACACACACACACACACATACACACAATGTTCCAGTAGTTGTGTATCTAGTAGGTCTTTGCTGCTTCTCAAACAAGATACTTAATTTCCCCAGTCCAGGTTTTTTCTCTGTTTTTTTTTCTTTCTCTGCTTGGAGTACTCTCCCTCCTTATCTCTACTTCTCAGCTCCCTTGGCTGTCCTCAAGTTCCAGATAAAATTGCAACTTTCAAAGGATGCCTTTCACAGTATCCCTTAATGCAAGTGCCCTTTCTTAGCTGATAATTCCAAATTTATCCTGTTTATGTCTTGTATAATAATGATGATGAATAAATAACATAATGATGTATATTATTTATAAATAGTAATTTATATGCTATTTCTCCATTACACTGTAAATTGCTCAATAGCAGGCATTGGCTTTTATCTTTCTTTGTATCCTTATAACTTAACCTAGTGTCTGATCCATTATATGACCTAAATAAATGTTATTGTCTAGTTGATTGGAACATGACTTCAGTGAGTTTTTTTAAACCTTTAAAACAATTACCTTTTTTTAAACCCTTACCTTTCATCTTAGAATCAATACTGTGTAATGGTTCCAAGGCAGAAGAGTGGTAAGGGCTAGGCAATGGGGGTTAAGTGACTTGCTAGGAAATGTTTGAGGCCAGATTTGTACCCAGGACCTCCTGTCTCTAGGCCTGGCTCTCAATCCACTGAGCTACCCCGCTGCCCCCTAAAGCAATTACCTTTTGCTGCAATAAGACATGACTTCTATAGCAGAATTGTTGGGTGGGATTATTTCATTCCAAATAGCAATTGGGATAGCAAGTTTGCCTATAATTTATGGAAAAGGATGTAAATGCTAAGTACCTCAGAGTGATCAGTGTCATGATATTTCTCAAGTCCACCTAAGGATCTTGGTTAAAATTTAGTCTCTCTATATTGGGATGTTCAGATGAGAATTGTCAACCAAATTGCTAAGCAAGGATTAAGGAATTTTAGGACAAAGGCAGAGCACAGTGAATTGATGTTAGTAGTGGAAACAATCCTTATTTGGTTAAGATATTATACTTATTTTCCTCCTGGCACTTTCACATGCCTCCCTCCTACCATATTCCTTCCCCTTAATTTATTTGGTGGCTGAGAAAATATTTAGTTTCTTCAGGTTATTTTCTAGGTTTTTCATTTCTAAATTGATTTTTATCCAATTCAACAAATATTTGTTTCCTGCTATACTATCTATAAATGTGAGTCAGCATGAAAAAGTGGAAAGAGAACTGGCCTTGGGGCTATTTCAATTGCTGATGTAACTGTGGGCCAATCACTTCATATCTCAGTCAGTATTCTGGGGTAATGCAAATGGAAATGAAAAATCCAAAGTACTATGATAAATCCGTGGAGATAGATATTACTTTTAGTGGGGAGAATCATGAAGATGGCACCTTGCTTTGTTCTTAAAGTACAGGCAGGTGAAGGAAATAAGCAGCGAGGGTTTTGAATGCTGAATTTATTATATATCTAAAAACCTATGGGGATACAAAAGCAAAAAGGATAAATCTTGCCCTTAAGGAGCATACATTTTTGTAGGAACATCTGTTATTTACATTGGTAAACAAAA
This sequence comes from Monodelphis domestica, assembly GCF_027887165.1. NCBI lineage: Eukaryota > Metazoa > Chordata > Mammalia > Didelphimorphia > Didelphidae > Monodelphis > Monodelphis domestica. The sequence goes on along the minus strand of NC_077228.1, from coordinate 92,006,105 downwards.
TAAAAGCAATAAGAACAGAAAAAGATCAAAAAGAAAATAAACATACACCAAAATCACTCTTCCCAAATATCTCATCATCATCTAAGAGGGTCCTAACAATTTTGAATGCTAGATTCAAAGATAATTTCTTCATTTTCCTAAATTTTCCCTTTGAATCTCTCTGTTTCTCTGTCTGTATCTGTCTCTGTCTCTGTCTCCTCATCCCCTTTTCTGTCTCTCATTTACTTCCTGACCTCTATCTATGTTGAGAATTAGAGTAATTTCTGTCAAATTGATATCGAGGACTTTTGAAACTTAAGGAAAGCCTTTAAATTTTTTTTTGCTCATCTTTTTTCCTTCACTCTATAAAGTGAGGTGAGCAATACTTTCCATTACCTGCCTGAAGGGCTACTTTTAGAATTAATATGTGTAAAATACTATACTTGAAGTTCTCAGAATGAAAAGATAGAAGTGCTCCAGGTAATTAAAGGCTGGTGCATTAAAATCTGTTCCAGAAAATCTTCAAAGGACAAGGCTCTACCCACAAAACCAGACCTTCCCATTGTTCTTTGTGAATCATGGTGCATGTCTTTTATACGTTTAGCTGGCACTGAAGAGGAGACTTGAATATAGCAAATGCTACACATATTTGAATGGCTTGACCAGGTCAAGGATTTTTCAAGTGAACTAAGCTCATCACTAATATTCTCATATTTACTAGTTCTTGTATTTTAATTTACATTAGCACTAAGAAAACAAAACAAAACAACCAGAGAAAAATGAATACCACAGTCATAGCTTAACCCCCCCCCCTTCCAAGGACTGGAGGGAGGTTTGGAATTTGTTGTGCCCAAAGGGAGTCTTAAACCCAAGATTCTATCCCCAAGGCCCCTACCAATTCACTAGCTATAATCCTAATACCAGTTGCTTTTAGTTAACCACATATACTTTTCCTTAGGGAAATTCATTTCCTAAATCCATTCTATACAGATTTTGAGCAATTATGTCCCAGAGATCTGAGATCTAGACCTCTTAATAATAATGATTGACTCACTAACTGGATGACTTGGTAACCCTGAATAAGATTCTTCCTCCCTTTTGGATGATTTCCTCATTGAGAAAATGGAGTCTTAATTCTGATTTATAGGAGGATTATACAGAGTAATAACTAATAAAAATTGATTATTAAATAGTCTTTTAATATAGTTATTAATAATTGAACATCTAGAATAAGGATGATTATTTTATACAGATTTATAGGAAATTCTCATTGAGAAAACTTCCTATCAATTCAGAATAGCAACATTTCAAGAATTTATAGTCTTTCTCTATATAGATATGTGTTTGGGCGTGGTAGAAATTGAAGATAGTAACATAGGATCATTGATCTAGAACTGGAGGGAATATTAAAGATAATTAAACCAAATTCACTTCATTTTATGGATGTAGAAACTGAAGGCCAAAGAGAACAAATTACCCATGCTTACATGAATAGTGTCTAATGAAGGATTTGAACTCATGTCATCCTATCTTCAAATTGAGAATTCTGGACATAAGATCATCTAGCTGTATTTAGTTACACATAGCTGTTTTGTGTTAGAAGGGAAGATTAAACCCTGGATTCTATCTTCAAGGTAACTTTCCGAACTCACTCTTTATGATTCTAGTACCAGTTTTTAAGGGTTTTTAAGGGGTGAATGGGGTGCTCAGGGAGGGGTAATATCTCTGGTATGGAGGGCTTGTCATGCCCTCCTAGGGCAGCTCTCCAGCCTCTGACCCCCACCTGACACCCAGCTCTCACTTGTGGCTCCCAGTAGCTGCTAGCATGCAGCAGCGGCCACACCCCGGACAACGGCTTTGACAGGCCGGCTAAACCTTGTGAGGGTAGCCATCGGGTTGTCGACCCATGGTGAACCAGGGCTTTGCTCACCCAGCATGTGAAGCCTGCTTCGGCTGAACAGACGGAAGAAACCAATAAGAAGGTTCAACGGCTGAGATGGCTATGCAGCAAAGCACTGTGGAGTGCTTAGGGCGTGTTGGAGCACAAAAGACAACACAGCCATCCAATGCAGCTGAGGAAGTCTCCAGGTGTAACGACTTTTCGTGCCACTAGACCCAGGCTTCCAATGCCAAGAGAGTGGGACTGTCTCTGTGCATCGACTTTTCCATGTAAATCTTCATGCCCAAGTATCTTTGTGCACAAAAATGCACAAAGACAATCGTCATCCTCGGTTCGAGAGACAACAAACAACCAGTTTTTAACCACATGGATATTCTGCTAACTACAAAGCTCAAGAAATATTTGTGTATGATGATATTAGTTAAGGAAACTCTTATAATGAAGAATAAAATATATTCAATATAAGCATTCATGTAATCATTAATGTGGAATAATAGACACAACCCTCCCCCCAAAGTCTGCAATATCTCTTAGAGAAAATTTACTTTCTTGCCGATCTCCTACTTGTCCTCAGCTTTTTATATTTTACTTCTCCCTTAGATTCTCCCCTCTTATACCTGTTCTTTAACAGTTTTTTACTTCTGGTAGCCTCTCATTTTTCTGATGAGGAACCCAAGGAAACAGATGTGCCTGAAGTCACAGAGATTATGGTGAGCCAGGATTCCTGACAGCAAACCAACAGAATTTTTGCCTTATAATTTTGAAAACTTCAATTTACTATATAAATGCCAGTTTTTCTTATTGTTATTATGATTATTGTTGTTGAACAGAATATGAAATTTATCAATAACTATTGTTTTAAAATATTATATAATAAGATTATAACATAATCTATTAGTAGCAATTCTCCACCAAAGTAATTTTGTTATGTTCATCATAAGTGACTCAAAGGTATTCCATGGAAATATAAACTATATAAGCTTCATATATATATATATATATATATATATATATATATATATATATATATACAGATATATTCTCATACTGGAAATGTGTTGAGAATGGATCCTTTGGTAAAGCATACATGTTTTTCAGGAACTACCATGACTTATTAGGAGACATCATCTTATGTAGTTGGTTTCTAGGTGGCTAATACATTTAACCTGGTGATTAAGAAATAAAATTAAATGTAAAACAAGACTTTAGGTCTTTGTAAGTTTATTCTGCAACTGAAATAATCTTGTCAAAAAGTATACAGAATGGAGTATAGGGCAAAAGGAATTATACAGCTCTTAAATCATACTTTAACATAATTTCAGTAGTTGTAACTTTGCATATGATATCTTTATCCAGTCCCTAATATATTGATGTTGTATTAGGGAAATTAGAGAGAGAAACATAAGATGGAAAGTTGGCTTTAAGGAACTGACACTGGCACATACCAAAGAATTTTGGAGAAAGTATTCTAGAAACCAGGGATAGAGAAAGAAGGGTTAACTGATAAACAACTGGTACTTGGTCCTGGATCTTGGTTTTGAACTGGCACTGAGATCATGATCCTACCCAAGCAGAGGGAGGAAGAGCTGCTTCTAGGAGCTTTTTCTATTTCAACTCTTTGGGAGAACAAAGGACAACCATTCAATCCTTCCTTGAGGTTCCTGATCGAAGAGCAGTTTAGAACAGATCTACTTATCCCTCTTGTCTGTGAGTGTGTACCAACTTGCCTAGGCTTTATTTTAAGTTGGGTTGGGTTTTAGGTCAGATCCTGCAGAGTGAGCTCTGTCATTCTGAGCCACTATTAACAAACCCTTGAAACCAACTTTTGGGAGTAAAAGGAAGATTTTAGCCAGGCAGATCTTAGATTTTTGGGAAGATTTAGTTAGACCAGGGAGTGGGTCAGCTAGCTTGTAAAGATTAAAATTTATGGAATATGGGGAGACTGAGGCAGGTAGAAATTAGTTTCTCTCTGCAAGGAGTATTATATTTTTTAGAGGTTTATTAAAGGTTAAAGATTAAGAATATACAAGTAAGAAACATGTGCCTAGGCCAGAGGCCTAGACAAAATAACCTCACATCATGGAAGAGACGCCTCTGCTCCAAAACGGAAGTCCAAAAAAAGCCAAGACCCCTTCAACAGCCTTTGAATCCACTTAAATACCTTCTCGATCTTGGCCCAGGTGAGATTACAAGGCATTCTGGGGAAGTGGAGCAAAGGCTCATGGGGATTGTAGTCCTGTACTCGAGTCTATTTTTTACAAGCTTCAATACACTGTGGTACAATTGAATGTAATGGACTTTTCCATTAATGGCAATGCAATGACCCTGAACAACCTGGAGGAATCTATGAGAAAAACCACTATCCACATTCAGAGGAAACACTGTGGGAGTAAAAACACCAAAGGAAAACAACTGCTTGAATATATGGGTCAAAGGGATATGGTTGGGGATGTAGACTGTAAATGAACATCCTAGTACAAACAACAACATGGAAATAGGTTCTGATCAAGGACACATGTAATACCCAATGAAACTGCGCATTGGCTATGGGAAGGGTGGGTGGAGGGGAGGAAGGGAAATAATGTGATTATTGTAACCAAGGAATAATGTTCTAAATTGACTAAATAAACCAGTTCAAATGGGAAAAAATAAATTGAAGAGTTTTGTCTTGTGGCAAAACATAGCAAAGATGGGAGGAGAGAAGAAATTTAGAAGTAGGGACCACTCTATTCCTAATCCTCATGTCCTAATTTATTTTTAATTAAAAAGCTATTTTTTATATATCTAAATGTCTCATTTGTTTCAGGGTCTTGCACATTTCTGTCTCAGTGAGTGAAAGTGAGCATCTGCTTCCCTTTCTCTAGTAACAGCTGAGATACCCATAAACTTACAGCTGGGTATCTAGGCGGCTCCCTAGGCTAAATTAACTCCTTGGTCTCCTTTTATTCACCTGAGTTTTTTTTAATAATAGTATTGGAGGATCTGAAACATAGACATATTTATATTATGTATGTATGTATGTATAATATGTATGCATGCATCTATGTGTGTGTGTATCCAGAAGATACAAAAACTCAAAAAATGGACAGATTGATCACAGGTTTGCTCAAAATAAGTAAATAAAATATTTGGTAGAGGTCGTTTCAACATATAACCAAATATCATGTGATAAGATATTTTATCATCTTCTTTCAAAATGGATACAACAAGAGAAAATACATCTACATATCTTATAAAAAGCTATTTTCAAACTCAAATAGAAATAGATACTTACAGGTTACACATTGACTTAAAAAAGCTACAATTAACATTATCTTTGTTTTACTGTATTACATTTATTTTGTCAAATTTTTCCAAATTGCATTTTAATCTGGTTTGGGTCATGTTAGATTGCTGACCAAAACTGGAGTGTGACATCTCTATGGTAGAGGATTAATTGGAGATTTTCAATTATATCCTTAACAAAGTCTTCCAAAATAAATCAAAATGTCCAATGATATATGATGATGTCAATAAGAAAATGAGACATGAGGAAAATAACATAAAAGGGAAAAATGAATATAGTGAATCATGAAATTATTTTTATTTTTAAATGAATATGAGGTCTTGAACATTATTCAGACACCTTATATCTATATAATATGAATGTTTCCTTTAATAAAAGATGCAAAAGTGAACAAGTAGGAAAAATATAGAAAGGATCATTTTTTAAAAAGTATTTATATGGTTAAAATGAAAATGACCAACCTTCAAAACCTTCCTTCCTTCCTCCTTCCTTCCTTCCTTTCTTCCTTCCTTTCTTCCTTTCTTTCTTCCTTCCTTCCTTCCTTCCTTTCTTCCTTCCTTCCTTCCTTCCTTTCTTCCTTCCTTCCTTCCTTCCTTCCTTCCTTCCTTCCTTCCTTCCTTCCTTCCTTCCTTCCTTCCTTCCTTCCTTCCTTCCTTCCTTCCTTCCTTCCTTCCTTCCTTCCTTTCTTCCTTCCTTCCTTCCTTCCTTCCTTTCTTCCTTCCTTTCTTCCTTCCTTCCTTCCTTCCTTCCTTCCTTCCTTCCTTCCTTCCTTCCTTCCTTTCTTCCTTCCTTTCTTCCTTCCTTCCTTCCTTCCTTCCTTTCTTCCTTCCTTCCTTCCTTTCTTCCTTACTTCTTTCCTTCCTTCCTTCCTTCCTTCCTTCCTTCCTTCCTTCCTTCCTTCCTTCCTTCTTTCCTTCCTTCCTTCCTTCCTTCCTTCCTTCCTTCCTTCTTTCCTTCCCCCTTTACTTCTTATCTATTTATCTGACTAGTAGAACAAATGAAAAAAGACTCAGACCAAGAATTAGAGAAAAATAAACCAGATTGCCTTCAGGAAATGGCAAAACTATCCTAGTGATCTCACACTTCCTCCAGAAAAAAAAATGTCCCAACTTTTTATTACCAATACTCTATCAGTTTTTCTGTATAACTGAAAGTTATGGAATATATCTCCAAGATGAAATGAATACCATACAGGAGACAATTGAGATCATCATTATAGTGTTAGCTAGCTGAGATTTATATAACAAATACAGAACTTTAAAGAATTCAAGTAAGGTGTGCTATCAGGAAAATATATAATCAAAAAGGATGGCTACATCACACGTACAAAGAGAAGGTTCTTTGATGACCCACCTGAGCCAGTTATCATGAGGGTACTTTTATCTCAATCTGGAAAGGGGAAACAATCAGATTTGAAATGAACCAAAGCTACTAAGTGACTTACTCTTACCTAGTGACAATTGCACACTGCATGTTTTTTTCTACTTCAGAATTAAATATATGTGAGAAAGTAATAATGGAATTTAAGATTTCATCAGAAAGATCAGTTGTCTATATCTAGATTGAAAGCCATTATAGGACAGTGACAATAATGCTGGAGTGGGAGCTATTATGAATCCTGGATTTAACACTTTCTATATGGGAAAGTCACTTTAAGCCTCCTTGAACATCTATTAACTTGTTCAGGAAAAGAAGAGTTTGAACTAGATGACATCCAAGTCCTATTTCAGTACAACTTCTATGACGTTGTATATATATATATATATATATGTGTGTGTGTGTGTGTGTGTGTGTGTGTGTGTGTGTGTGTACTTTTGAAATCATGTATATGTGTATATATGAATGGATAAATATGGCTATAAAAATGTCTGTATACATGTTGGAGGAAATTCAGGAATCAATTTGAAATATATCAGAGACAAATGCAAGGGATTCATGAAGAAAATGACTATCAATAGCCATAGAAGGAACTGATAGAGAGAATATAAAATAGAAGTATGCCATTTTCTCTTTATTTCATTTATGAATTTTTCTTGTATAAGCAATATGAATATTTTACAGCATGACAAACATGATAATGTGTATTACATGATAAAGCACATAAAACATATAATATTACTTGTCTTGAACAGGGAGTAGGGAGGGAGGGAAGAAGAGAATGTGGATCACAAAACGTCAAAAAACAATTATTTAGAATGCTTTCTACATAACATTTTAAATAGTTTATATATGTATATTAATATACACATTATACATGTAAATATCATAAACATACAGATATATATGTATATAATTTTATACATATATCTAAGGAAGGAGAATTCCAAAAAGCAGAAAAGATGATACATATCTTGCCAAAAGCAACTTAAGAAACATTATCATGTGGCAAATATTTCTGATAAATGTCAGATAATCAAGATATAGGAATTAACACAATTACATGAGGCTAACGGTAAATAACTGACCCAAAGGCAATAATATTTTCCAAAAGAAAATTATGAACAATTTTAAACAACTTTGAAATATTGCTATGCCACTATGATAAAAGAAATAATAGTAACAACTCAGGTTTTATTCCTTAATCAACAAATCAGCAAAAGTGAAAAAAATTGAAGTAGTCAATTTTCAAAGGTCTATAGAAAATAGAAAGGTACTGTTGGTACCTTTCTAGATTTATACAACATTATAGGAAGATAATTTTAAGTTGTGCTAGAAAAGTGACCAAAATATTCATACTTCTTGACCCAGAGCTCTCATTCATCACTAAGAAGATAAAACACAGGTAGAAAGGGTGCATTTACATTTAAATATGCCTACCAGCATTTTTTTGTGTTGTCATTTTAGTAGAAAAGTAGGCCTCACTGGATGTGGAATTTTGTATCCACTATCACTAGGTCCCTTGTTCTTGCTAGACTATTTTTCTTTCTTTGTTACAAGACATGACCCATTGAGTTACGTGGGCAAATGAAATGCATAGAATATAAAAATCAATTCAATGATGAAAGATAAAATAAAAAATCTAATGTAAATATTTACTTTTTCAGCTCTCTAAAATTGCGATATGAAAGGTATTTGCATATATCATGTTCATTTTCTCAACTTTTTTGTATTTTGTCCATTTAATTTATTGATTTGTTTTTCCACTTTATTTATTTATCCACTTATTTGTCTTTAACATTTTTTTAAGTTAAGCTCCAGATTCTTTACTGCCTTCCAGGCATTCAGCAATCCATTGAGAAATTCTAAGCAGTAGTCATCATGCATGTGATCATGCAAAACATATTTCCATATTAAGTAAGAAAAAATGAATAAAATAATTTAAACTATGTTTCAACTCTTACTCAGAGTTCATTATTTCTTTGGAGGTGGATAGCATTTTTTTATGATGAGTCCTTTGGAATTATCTTAGATCATGTCTTGAACAGAATAGCTAAGTCTTTCACAGTTGATCATCTCTACACTATTTCTCTAACTTTCTACAATATATTCCTAGTTCTACTCCACTTCACTTTATATTAGTGCATATAAATCTTCCAAGGTTTTTCTGAAACCATCCTGCTTGTCATTTCTTATAGCATGATAGTATTCTGTCACAATCATATACCCTAAGATGTTCAGTTATCCTCCAATTGATATGTATTCCTTTAATTTCTAATTCTTTGCTAGCACACGAGCTGCTACAAATATTTTTGTACATAATTGTCTTTTCCCCTTATATCTGATCTCTTAGCAGTATAGACCAGCAATGATATTTCTTGGTCAAATTTCCTGCATGATTTTAGAGCCTTTTAGGCGTAATTTCTAATTGTCTTTCAGAATGGTTGCAGCACTTCAAGACTCCACCAAAAGGGAATCAGTGTACTTTCTTTCCACATCTGCTGCAGTATTTGTCAACCTCCTTTGCTGTCATGTTAGCCAGACTGAAACCTAATGTGTGAGGTAGTACCTCAGCTTTGTTTTAATTTGTATTTCTTTAATCATTAGTGATTTGAAACCCATTTTCTTATGACTAATGATAGCTTTATTTTCCTCTTCAGTAAAATGCCTATTCCTATCCTTGACCAGTAATTAAGTAATGACTCTTATTTTTATGAATTTGACTCACTTCCCTATATATTTGTGAAATGAGTCCCTTACCAGAAACTTAAAAAAATGACTTGCTATCAAGAACATTTTAATGAAAAATGTACAATTAAATAATAGACAAGCTCTCACAGAAAACTTTTTATAGCAGTTTACATTTTCATAGACATCAAACTTATGAAGGAAATGAAGAGTTTAAGAGATCTTAAAATGTTTGATTATTGATGAGGAAAATGGATTTTATTCTATAGAATAAAATCCAGACTTCAAATTCTCTTTAAACAATAAAGTTCTCTCTTTAAAAAGTTTCATATTATGTATTTTTGTTTTTACATGACTAACATTTTCGGATTACTCCCATGCCATGAGAGTTCTTTAGCAAAATCTAATAAATAAGACAGTGATATCATTTAAAAGTGCCTGTAATATTCTACATCTGTAACACCCCTCAAACTCATATAAAATAATAAATTAAAAATATCCTCAAGAAACTGTAATTATATCAGCATTACCATCGCTATGTTGAACAGCTTAAATGTATTAAACATGCGATTTGTGGTGAGGCACCTTTAAAAGAACAGATTTAGTCCTTCTCTTAGTGTAAGATTAATTAGAAACTGCTAAGGCAGATCCAAGGGATCATCTCTTCACTCTAAAAGGAATAGAAGAGCCAGACAATGAAATGGGCTTTTCAGTCTGATTCAGAAAGAAAAGGGAAAGCAAAGAAGCGAAAACAAAGTCTATCAGGTGTATAACAAAGTATTTCTGTCATGGTGTTTAAACATTGCAATTTACAAAGCCTAAATATTGCTCACAATCGATTCTAAGAAGGTCAAAAGAGTCATCACAGCTTTTTACAAAAAAATAATGTTTGCCTCTATATTGCATTTGTCCTTTCTTTTTCATTTATTACTGCTAGATTTATGAATATATACATACAAATATATGTTTTGCTACACATTTATTTATTTAAATAATAATATATGGAAATGTCACACGTTTATTATTTAATTGGCTCAAATGACCTACCTACGTCTAATAGGCAGGACAGAAGGACCAAGGATAGGCCCATATTATGGTTTAAGCAATAGCTGACATTCATATACAAAACTGAAAGGCACAATTTCATTCAAGTCTCACAAACAATGCTGTGAGATAAGTACTAGAGATGTTATTATTCTCCTTTTACAGGTAAGGAAATTAAGTCTGAAATAAATTAAGAGGCATATAAAGTCATAAAGCTTGTGAGTTTCAGAGCTCTGATATGAATCTGGGTCTTTCTGATTATAATTCCAAGTATTGCTGAACTCATGAAACAGTCATCATTACAAAGGCTCACTGTGTACTCTGTGATTAAGCCCCAAAGCAACTTAAATCTCAATCCAACATACCATAATTCTCCAGGGCCAAACAAATATCAGAAGGAAACACACAGAGAAACACAAGGGAGAAAGTAAAACTGGCTTCTGTAGTATTATCTCCAGGATCAAATATAAAATCTTCTATTTGGATTTTAAAACCCTTTGTAACTTGACTGCTTGCTATCTTCTAAATCTTCTTATGCCTTCCACCTTACCCTTTTTCTTATTCCCACTTACACAAAATCCATTGACAATAGCCTCCTTGCAATTCCTTGCACAAAAGCCTTCAAGCATTTTCTTTATTTCTCTTCCTTGGCTAGAATGCTTTCTCATTTCATCTCTACCTCCTGGCTTCCCTTGAATCTCAGCTAAACATTCACCATCAGAAAAATCTTTCTCAGTCCTCAATCTTAGTGCCTTCACTTTGACACTTGGCTCAATTTGTTATGGATTTATCTTGTTTGAATAAAATATCCATGTTTTGTTCCCACATTGAACTGTGCCCCATTTGCCCCTTTAGAGCAAGAATTGTTTTTTTTTATCTGTGGTTGCCTTTTAAAATTTTGTATTTCCAGGTCTTAGTATTATTTCTGCCATAAAATAGGTGCTTAATACAATCTAGTTAACCAGTTGATTCAATTGAATCATATTAGTCTTCAACTAAAAGTATCATTTGAATTTCTTGCTTCTCTAATAATTTTTAACATTTTCAATCAATCTCTAATTGTTTTCTCTTCTTCTAATGTTGCATAGTGATCAAAAATACATGAAATTATAATCTAAAAGTACTTTGCAGTATAACTTTACACTTTGCCATGATTTCAAAAAGATTGAATGAAATGTTGGTTTATTAATTATAAAATGACTGATTTTATCTTTTTGTATTGCTAAGATCTTTTTCTAAGGTATTAAGTCACCATATTTAATGACCAAAAGATTGATCAATAAACAGTTCTGTAAGATAGTAGAAATAATGCTGACTGAAAATAGAGGATCTGAAATTTAAATGTTCCATTTAATCTTTCTAGATCTCAGCTTTCTAGACCTCTGTAATTGTAATGGGTGACTTCCAAGTTTTCTAGTATCAGAACCTCTGCTAGACTTTGGGGAATAAAAGACAAAAGTGAAATAATCCCTGCTCTCACAGAGATTACATTCTATTCAGGGTGGTAAAAAGAAAATATATAAGTAAATAAAGATTATATAAAATATGTAAAATGTAATTTAGAGAGAAAGAGTACTAGGAACTGGGAAAAATTAGGAGAGGCATCTTTTAGAAGATAATGGTTCATCTGACTGATGAAGGCAGAAAGGAGTTCTGAGAGCCAGAGGAGAGGACAAACTTCATTCTTGGAATAGGGTTTCAGCCTTTGCAGACATATAGAGAACTAAGATGACTATGCCATATGTGAGGAATATCAAGGCTGATTTAATTTGATTTTAAACTATAGGAAAGAGAACAGTATATAATTATACTTCATCTGCTGGTCTGTTTTTGACACTCTGGACTTTGCCACCAAGTTGTCTCTGGTCCTGGAAGTTCCTTCCATTCCTGTGGTCATCTTACCCTAGAAGCTATTTCCACCCCTTAGGCTTCTCTCTGCATTGGTGTGTTCCTCTTTGGACTTCCACTTTGACAAAGTTTCAGGTTAGCCTTTGCTCTTTATTCTCTTTGCTCTATTTTTTCTTCTTTATGCTTTACCATCAAGCCACCACGAGGGTACTGCTTCCCCCCCCCAACAAACACCATTTATAATTCTTTTTATTTATGTCCTGTCTTCCTAATTATGTGGAATAAAAGGAAAATGTGGAATCAAAGATCACTAATGTTACAAAACCGAGACTGGAAAGATGCTGGTGCCCCTGATAGAAATATGGAAGTTTAGAGAAGTGGGTTTTGGTAGAAACATATCAATACCTTTTTTGTATATGATGATTTTAAAGTGTTTATTGAGTGAAACCAGTTCCAGATACCTAATTGGTAGATCATTGAATAGAGATAAAGAAAAATACTAATGTTGAATATATAATTCAATAAGCCATTTTCATAGGAATGATAATTAAACATGAGTTAATGAAATAAGAATTTATATTTTTAAACTCTTTTAAGAACTCATTTTGACCAATGCAAATTAAGAATCATTTATGATATACCTACTAGTGTGGAAAGGAAAACTAAAGCAAGTTCTGAACTTTCTGCTAAGACTTTGACCTTTGTAAATTTGTTTAATAGCTACTAGGGAGAAGAATCTAAGAGGAAAAACAGAAATGGACAGCTAAGACTTGGAACTTTGTTTATACAAGAAGAGGACAGATGGAAAAATGAGACTCATATGTAAGAATGAGTGTGTTAAAATAATAATACAAAATTATTTTCATATATTAGGGAAATAGCATACATCACTACATAACTTGGAAGAAAGAAGAGATCCATCAGTCAACATGAGAGGTGGAAATCTGAAGAAACTTGATAAGTATTAATTCATTACAACACTATTAGACACAAAACACAAAATCACAAAGTGATATGTATTGGGAGATCTTGTTTAAATAAACAAGTTTCTGAAAATACATTTATGCAAAATGTAAAAATGTATATAGTTAGTTCCATAAGGTCTTAGGCAAATAGAAATATTAACAGATATTTCTATTTGAATGACGTCAGGATGTGGAACAATGTATATTCATGTATTATATGTAAATAATATCTATAAGTAATGTATATACTATAATAAGGTTAGTAACATAGTGATAGAATCTGTAAATATTTAGCATAGCATGTATATAGGTTGTACAAAGGATTAGGTTATAGATTAGACTAGAGACTTAGATAATAGTTATAATAAGTAGGGAATAGATTAGGAATAAGTTAATTTAAGCATAGCATAGACAGTTAGTTATACATAGGAATAGACTAAAGCTACATTTGCAGATAGTAAACTTTTAATTGTTTATTGTAAAGCTGATACTGAAACTGTATTTAATAGAAATATATGTAGATAAAATAGTTTGTAAATAATAATAGAATTATAAAATAGGAAAACTTAGTTTTAGTTAACTTACCAACAATAAGTAGTATTAACACTAAGATTTAAAATTTCTTTGTAATGGTTTTGTTCAAACATTTATTGTACTGAATTTATTACAAAACACAAAAACTACCCTTACCCAAACTTTCTTGCATAGCATTCCTTAGAGTAGATAAAGTAACATAGAATAGAAATAGAGTAATTGAGGGAAGTTTATTATTTTGAGGGAAGTAGTTAGAAATTAGATTTAGTAGATTGGTAACTATAATAAAAATAAGTGACCTTAGGAAGGTCACAACAACAACAAAAGGGAACAATTGTGGAAAGGAAAACAAAAGCAAGTTCTGGACTTTCTGTCACTGAGTTGGAACAAACAGTAGGTGGAATGTGAGAGAGAAGATATTGACAAGACTGACAATTGGTGGGGGAAGGGGCAACAGGGAGTGGCAATTGGTCTTGGGATGAGTACTTCCTTCCTGGCCCTGGAATTGAAAGGAGCCTTTCTCCCTTTCTCTGGATAGAAGTGGCTTGATTCCTGAATTTCCCAACTGTGTGCTCTACCTGGATACTTGTGATTGTGTTCATCAGACAAAGGGACTTAAGGGAAGCAGTTTGAACTGTAAGGCCAGTCTTTAGGGCTTCAGCCCCAAGATACAGGCCCAACCAGCTCTGAAAGTCAGAACTTTCTTCTTCTTGCTGTCTACTGCTAAGACTTTAAACTTAAGAAAATTAGCACAGATTAGCATAGACAGGAATAACAGAAACCCTTCAGCAGCCTGTGAGGCCTGGCCTCAGCTCAAAAGCTGAAAGAGACTCAAACCTCATCTAAGGAAATCCCTCTTCCCTAATACCTCCCCAATCCAAACTTGTTATTAAAATTAATCTTTATTTCAATATCACAGCCAGATAAAAGGACTAATATTTCAGGGGACATAGAAGGAGCCTCAGTCAAGTCATGCAACTACAAAAGTCCTTATTGGAACCCAGCTGGGCAACCAAAGTCTAGGGAAAGGCTTGTCCCTCAGGAGGGTCCATGTTTACCTGCTCTGGGGTATCTTCCACATCAATCCATAGAGAAGAAGTCCCCTCAGGCTATCATAAGTGGCCCATTTCTTAGGAAATCCATTTTTCAAAATAGCCTCTCGACAGGGGACAACTCTCTCCTTTTACCTCACTGGCAGTCATATTCCCTCTCTCCCTTCAACTCTGTATTTCCTGCTATAAAACCTTCAGTATCCCATGTTCTTCATATCCACCCCATTTTCCTAATAAATATTACACTAGAGCCAAGCACTCTGTTGGATCCTGAGAATACACAAAAATTGTGAAATAATCTCTGCTCTCACAATGCTTAAATTCTACTGAGAGACACAACATGTACACAGTTAGGCAAATACAAAATGCTCCCAGGCTTTAGAGTGCAAAGGGATCTGGGAAGAACCAGAAGGACTAACTATGGGAGGCAGAACCTGAGCTGAATGCTGAAAGGAAATAAAACTCCTAAAAAGCCATGCAGAATATTTCAATCACTATGAAAAGCCTACACAAAAGCACAGAGATGCAACCTGTGCTTTCATAATATCAATGATTGAAAGTCAAGGAATCTAAATTATGTTGTAATATTAAATTACATCATACAATGCACAATCTTCATTTTATCATCTATTACTTATATCCATGAAAATGAACATGCTTCTTAGATTCTACTGACACAGTTTTAGGGAATTATACAATGGACTATGGATACTGTGATTGACTTCTCCAATACAGTTGTATCTGAATCATGACAAGCATATGCTTGTGTAAAATATTAGAAACAAATAAGGTGAGGTCAGTAAAAGATTTAGCAAGAATGCACAAAGCATATTAATAGAATTGTTATTTCAAAAAATTTAAGTACATTTTTGTCATCATAAGAGACATATTTAAATATCTTTTCCTACATTCAGGTATCAAAAATCATTTAAATGTTATGCGCTAAATAGAAACAGAATGTGAATTTTAAAATAAAAATCAATCTTCATTCTAAACCACTTTCCTGATTAACAAGTATAGAGCTGCTCAAGATCTGCCACATGTACAGACTTACAAACCATTCCAGACAGGCATAATATTTCATTTCATACACTGATGACCTCCTTAGATGTAAATGCTGATGTACAGTGACTTGCAGGGACAAGAGTATGTGATGGGGTATAAATTTAAAGCCAAAAAAAAAAACCCCTCAATGGAGCACAGGATGTACAAGAATATATGAAAATAAAGGTGAGTAATGAAAGAAGAATAACAATGAGACTATATCAATGGTATTTTAAAGTAAATAACTTAAAATCCTAAAAACAAATAATGAAATAAATGAAAATATTGAATACACATAGAATAGCCAAACCTTCCTCTGACACCTCAACCTTTCCACTGAGTGAGAACCTTATGGGTCCTGGTCAAGGCTGGCCAGGCATCTTCCAGCTGCCCAAAGTCATGTCCCATGCTAGGAGACTTCAAATTCCTGTCTGATCTCTAATGTGGGAGGAGGAGTCTCCAAAGTGGGAGGAGGTGTGAGATCTTCCTCCAATCCTGAAGAACATTTGCAGCAGAAAGAATGTTTTCCTATTTGATCATACCTTACACATCCCAGTGATTCTAAACCCCCATAGGCCATCATTCAAAGTTCCATTATCTATGTAAGATTAAAAATGATTATCCAATACTCCATGTATTAAATTTGTATAAGATTTTATTAACTTGAAGTAGAGGAAAGTGATTGCCTTAGTAAAGAGTTTTTCCTAGACAGAACATGCAGGAGAGAAGAGAGAGAGAGCGAAGTTACTGAAACTGGTATGTACAATACATAAAGACATAAGGTGGGGAAGAAAGAGGTAAGGGATTCTGGGAAATGTAGTTCAAGGATAAAAATTTCTATTTACACATCTATATGGTACCATTGATTTTTATCTCTATCCCTTTCAATCCTATCATTCCAAAGTTTCATTCAAACACCACACTTCCCTTTCACTGTTTCATAGGTAACAAACATCCCTTTATCCTAAATCTTTTCCTATCACATTTCTTCCATCTTTTAGCTATTCTAGAAACCTACCTCTACTGTCCTTCCAATGTTACACACTCACTTGATATCATTTCCATCATTGGCTGTACCTTCATTCATTTTTCTGGACTCAGTTGTAGAGGTGGAGTTAAAATACTCTTTTTCTCCCCACTATAACTTCTTGTCTTCTTTACTCAGTAACTTTTCCTTTTATTTTCATGCTATTTTTCTCTACTACCCAATCAATTAAAATCTCAAGAACTAATCTCAATGGTCTACAGACTTCCAGTTCATTCTCCTTCCTTAAAGAGTTTGGCACATGGCTGACAATTTTTCTCTTCTCCCCAAGTCTTGCCCCCTTACTAAATGACTTAAATGAATATACTGATTCTCATTCAAATACCTTAGCCAATTTTTCCTCAATCTACTCATTTTCTATAATCTACTCCTCCATCCAATCTCAGCCACATTCAAAGATGGTTATACTCTTGATCTTACCATCACCATCACCCATAAATGAACCACCTCTATGTCTAGTAGAGTAACCAACCAAAGTTACTTTTCTATAGCATAGATCTGACCATGCCATCTCCCTACTCAATGAACCTGTCATTCTCTATCATCTCCAAGATAAAGGAATTCAAATCCTGTCTTAATCTAGTCTCCTTCCTTCACCTTTCCAGTATTCTTTTATCTTATGCATACCTATATATGCTCTTTGATCCAGTGACATGGACTACCAATAAGACCCTCCATCTTTCAGCTCTGGACATTTTCTTTGGCCATATACTATGCCTGGAATGCCTTCCTTCCTTATCTTTAACTCTTGGATTCTTCAGTTTTCTTCAAATCTTAATTAAAATTCCTTCCTCTATAGGAAGTCTTTCAATTCTAATGCTTTCCCTTTCTCATTTACTTCCTTTTTGTCTCTCCCATGATATTATATCTCCTTGAGGGCAAGAACTCTTTGGCTCTTTCCATAGTACTAAGCACAGTGCCTGGAACATAGGAGGTACTTAATAAATGGTTAGTAATTGACTGAAATAAATAAGTAAGCAAATAAGTAAATAACACTGAATCCTAAAAAGTAGCAAAAATAAATATCTATATGTATATAAGTATAGCTGAGTCAGAAGAGACTCAAAGATGTCAATTAATTGGATATTTCACTAGGTTTTGTAAAGATGTTCAGCAGCTAAAGTAATCCAATTTAAGGGGGAAAAAAACCTGGAATGAGCATTGCAAAACTGGCCTTTAATAAAAGTCAAAGGAGAGGACTTGACATAACTCTTCCAATGAAAATATCAAGGTCCCAAAGCTAAATATATTGAAGAAACTAAAGATAATGATGATTTTGGTTTAGAGAAAAATGGTGTCTAATAATTATATTTTCACATTAGTTACATATTATGTTTTTCAGAGAAAAGAAAATGGGCAAAAGCCTATGTAATGTCTTTTTCCGGTCTAAAATGTCAATTCACAGATTTCTTTATAATTAAAGGAAATATTTTATCTTACCTTCAAAATCTACACATCTTCCTAAGCAATAAAATCAGAGGACTATGCTATTTATAGGGGCAAATGACTAAAAATGAAGCTCAATTAGTGAAATCAAATCGAGAAAAGATCCATTATTTGGAATGGCCCTAACTCATTTGCTGGCTCTTGGACATTCAGTGAATATTTTTAATTTCCTCTTGAGACAATACATACATTTGTAACAGTCCATCAAACATTAGGATTTTGAAGTTGATGAAATGATCTTGCAATTTTAAATCTTTACTCTGAAGTAGATTCCACATAATAACAATTTGAACATTTCTCCTGATAAATGTTCAAACTCCATGACAAACTTAAAAGTACTTTTAAACATCATTATTGACAGCATCTTATTACATATTATATTATTTCAATACCAAATTTGGCTCATCCCTTATAGATTCACAAGATCCATATTTATTGATTGATTGTTAATTAATTACATAATGATATGAAAAATTCTGAATCATTCTTATTAATTAGTAGTGGTTCTACATAATATAATCCTATTCCTTTTCAATTTTTCTAATATTTTCTCTGAGCACCTCCAGAAATTTGGTTCATATTATTCACAACTAAAATCTAACAACTATTACATAGTACCTTTTTTCTTTCTTTAGTTTAAATCAATAGTTATCACTGGGTAGACAATTTCTGAATTTTCTAGTGTCAAAACTTTTACTACTTATTCTTGCCTAGTGTTCAGAGAATTTAAATGATCTTCTCATAGCCTCCTAAGCTAGTACTTGTCAGGGGCAGAACTTGGGCCTTCTTGAGCCTTAGATGATTCTTCTATCTGTAGCATTACATTTAACCTTTAAGTAATATGCCTTTCCTTTGAAATTGTTATTTAGTTGTGCCATGTGTGGATACTCTCTCTTCCAATTTGATCAGAAAATATTTTAGAATAGGAACTTGATCTCTTTTTCTCCACATCTCACTCATTGAGTATATATAGTAAGGACTTCTTTACTGGGATATGGTTGAATAACCAAATTGAATGAATGACACAATGCATTTTGAAGCCATTGGAGTGGGTATGATTAAATGTTTTTAGCCTTGAGAATCAGGAAAATCAGAATATTCTTGCTATTAGTTTATGACCATGGGAAGTCATTTATTTTTTTCAGAAAATTTCTGTAATAATAAATTTAGTCTGTAGCTCACAAGGGTTGATGGGAGGCTGAAAGTACATAATGAATGTATGCAAACTCTTTATAAAACATAATCTTCTAAATATCTTGAATTGTAAATTAGTTGGTGTAAGGAAATTTCTCATACAATGTCCTCTATAATCTAGATCTAACTGTATTCTGCAAGAGAAATGATAGAGAAAATTTCTTGGTACTGTATTTTAAATGTCTTATGTAGAATCACACAAGTAGATGTCCAATGTAAAACTTAAAACACAGAACTTTTGCTGATGAAAAGATGTGCATTCTATTGATCCATTTACTACATAGTTTCTCCAGTTATAATTATGCCTCTGATATTTTTCCCCTTTACAAATCTTGGAGTTTAGGTAGAAATTGATTTTTGGATAAGTTGCCATCCTAATTTTCTTTTATATTTAATGCTTGTTGGACTTTTGTGTAAGTGGACAAAATGCTTTGATTTTTATTTGTTCATTTGTTTTGTTTTGGGTTTTTGCTAATTAAAGTTCAGAGATAGGTTTATCAACTGGAGAATCATTTTTTGGAAAACTCCAGATGAAACAGGATGTTATGTACCTTTTTTCTGTTTTTACATTGCTATGATTTCTTCTGTTAGGTCTTTATATTTTGAAACCTTTTTTATTCTATCTAGTTTGGAGGTTAGGATGGTTCAGTGTGGTGACCTCTATGAAGAATATTATTCTTTAATTGTTATGGGTCAATATTTCTGTTTTTTATTTATTTGTTTAAATTTACTTAAAACATAAAACAATAGATCTCCAGAAAACCCTTCCCGACCGTTCTCAAACTATAAGCTCCTAAGGCGCCGAAATTCAAAACGATCAACAGCACAGACCCTGGGAACCCTCCTCCTGGACCTGGACCTGGATCAAAAGGTACGGCTCCCCTCAAAAGCCAGAACCCGAGATCACTTGGACCTCAGGGGTAGGAGCGCAGAGTCCAAGGCTCCCGGAAGCCGCAGCCCGGCCAGGCTCAGAGAGCAGGGTCCTCGGAACAACAACCCTCAGGGCCTTCTACCCGAGTCCCGGTGAAAGTTACTGCCTGGGGCTTCCACTGCAGAGAGCTGGTCGAAACAACAGCAACCCTCAGGGCGGGCAAGACAGCCTCACGGGCTGGATCCTGCTATACAAGTCTCAGTGAAAGTCCTTGCCCTCGGAGCTTGGGGAAGCTGCAGCCCATCCCCCCGCAGGCCGACGAAACAGCCTCACGGCCAGCGATTCTGAAGGCAACTTCCGGAAAGCTAGCTGGGGGGAGAGTGTGGCCTCGTGGTCCGACCCTTCCATTCCAGTTCCAGTGAGGCATATTCAGTTTAACCCAGGGAAAGCTCATAGAACCAACATCTGCCCAGGACTAAAGCCTCTGAACACCAGACAGAGATAAGAAAAGCTAATCCTCCACATTCAGAGATGGCAAACTCCACAGAAGCACAGAAGCCCCAAAATACCAAGAAAAATAAGAAGAAAGGGGCGACTTTGGACACATTCTATGGAGCCAAAATACAAAATACAGAGCAGATAGAAGAAGATATACAAGAAAATTCTCCAAAATCTTCCAAAGGAAATAGAAACTCTCCACAAAACCATGAAGAATTTGAATCAGAAATGACCAAAAAGATGGAAGCCCTCTGGGAGGAAAAGTGGGAAATAATGCAAAAGAAATTCACGCATCTACAAAACCAGTTTGACCAAACTGTAAAAGAAAACCAGGCTTTAAAGCAAGAACTAATAAAGCAAAGCCAAAACACCAAGAAATTAGAAGAGAACATAAAATATCTCACTGACAAGGTGATAGATCTGGAAAATAGAGGGAGAAGAGAAAATTTAAGAATAATTGGACTCCCAGAAAAGCCAGAAATAAACACCAAACTGGACATGGTGATACAAGATATAATCAAAGAAAATTGCCCAGAGATTCTAGAACAAGGGGGCAATACAGCCACTGACAGAGCTCACAGAATACCTTCTACACTAAACCCCCAAAAGACAACTCCCAGGAATGTAATTGCCAAATTCCAAAGCTATCAAACAAAAGAAAAAATCCTACAGGAAGCCAGAAAAAGACAATTTAGATATAAAGGAATGCCAATCAGGGTCACACAAGACCTTGCAAGTTCTACTCTGAATGATCGTAAGGCATGGAACATGATCTTCAGAAAGGCAAGAGAGCTGGGTCTCCAACCAAGAATCAGCTACCCAGCAAAACTGACTATAACAACTAAAACTAGACTTGAACAATTGGAAGAACATTAACTGCTCATGGGTAGGACGAGCCAATAAAATAAAAATGACCATCCTACCCAAACTCATCTATCTATTTAGTGCCATACCCATGGAACTTCCAAAAATTTTTTTTACTGATTTAGAAAAAAACATAACAAAGTTCATTTGGAAGAACAAAAGATCAAGGATATCCAGGGAATTAATGAAAAAAAATACAAAGGAAGGGGGTCTTGCAGTCCCAGATCTCAGACTATATTATAAAGCAGTGGTCATCAAAACAATTTGATACTGCCTAAGAGACAGAAAGGAGGATCAGTGGAATAGACTGGGGGCAAGCAACCTCAGCAAGACAGTATATGACAAACCCAAAGATCCCAGCTTTTGGGACAAAAATCCACTATTTCATAAAAAACTGTTGGGAAAATTGGAGGACAGTATGGGAAAGATTAGGCTTAGATCAACACCTCACACCCTACACCAAGATAAATTCAAAATGGATGAATGACTTGAACATAAAGAAGGAAACTATAAGAAAATTAGGCGAACACAGAATAGTATACATGCCAGACCTTTGGGAAGGGAAATACTTCAAAACCAAGCAAGAATTAGAAAGAATTACAAAATGCAAAATAAATAATCTGGATTACATCAAATTAAAAAGTTTTTGTACAAACAAAACCAAGGTAACCAAAATCAGAAGGGTAGCAACAAATTGGGAAACAATCTTCATAAAAACCTCTGACAAAGGTTTAATTACTAAAATTTATAAAGAACTAAATCAATTGTACAAAAAATCAAGCCATTCTCCAATTGACAAATGGGCAAGGGACATGAACAGGCAATTCTCAGCCAAAGAAATCAAAACTATTAATAAGCACATGAAAAAGTGCTCTACATCTCTTATAATCAGAGAGATGCAAATCAAAAGAACTCTGAGGTATCATCTCACACCTAGCAGATTGGCTAACATGACAGCAAAGGAAAGTAATGAATGCTGGAGGGGATGTGGCAAAGTGGGGACATTGATTCATTGCTGGTGGAGTTGTGAATTGATCCAACCATTCTGGAGGGCAATTTGGAACTATGTCCAATGGGCGATAAAAGACTGTCTGCCCTTTGATCCAGCCATAGCACTGCTGGGTTTGTACCCCAAAGAGATAATAAAGAAAAAGACTTGTACAAAAATATTCATAGCTGCGCTCTTTGTGGTGGCCAAAAATTGGAAAACGAGGGGATGCCCTTCAATTGGGGAATGGCTGAACAAATTGTGGTATATGTTGGTGATGGAATACTATTGTGCTAAAAGGAATAATAAAGTGGAGGAATTCCATGGAGACTGGAACAACCTCCAGGAAGTGATGCAGAGCGAAAGGAGCAGAACCAGGAAAACATTATACACAGAGACTGATACATTGTGGTACAATCGAAGGTGATGGACTTCTCCATTAGTATCAATGCAATTTCCCTGAACAATCTGCAGGGATCTAAAAAAAAAATACTACCCACAAGCAGAGGATAAACTGTGGGAGTAAAAACACCGCTGAAAAGCAACTGCTTGACTACAGGGTTGGAGGAGATAAGACTGAGGAGAGACTCTAAATGAACACTATAATGCAAACTCCAACAACAGGGAAATGGGTTCGAGTCAAGAACACATGTGCTAACCAGTGGAATCATGCGTCGGCTATGGGAGAGGGAAAGGCAGGGGGGGGGGAGGGGAGGGGAGGAAAAGAAAACGATCTTTGTTTCCAGTGAATAATGTATGAAAACGACCAAATAAAATAATATTAAAATTTAAAAAAAAAAACTGACTATATACTTCCAAGGGAAAGTATGGGCATTCAACAAAATAGAAGACTTCCAACTTTTTGCAAAGAAAAGACCAGAGCTCTGTGGAAAGTTTGATACCGAAAATCAAAGAGCAAGGAATACCTGAAAAGATAAATATTAAGGAAAGGGGAAAAATGTTATCTTCTTCTTTTACTCAAACTCTCTTCTATAAGGACTACATTTATATCAATCTATGTATACTAACATGTGGGGAAAATGTAATGTATAAATAGGGGGTAAAGAAAGACCAAATAGAATAATGGTTCTCACACAAAGATTCACATGGGAAGGGGAGGGGAAGAAAACTCCTATAAGGAGAGGAAGAGGGGGGGGGTTACTTAAACCTCAATCTCAGGGAAATCAACTCTGAGAGGGAAAAACATCCAGATCCATTGGGATCTTGAATTCTATCTTACCCAACAAGGGTAAGGAGAAGGGAAAACCAAGGGGGGGAGGGGGAGAGGGAGAACAAAAAGGGAGGGAAAGAGAGGGGGGAGGAGGAGGGAAGAAAAAGGGAGGGAC
This sequence comes from Monodelphis domestica, assembly GCF_027887165.1. Taxonomy (NCBI): domain Eukaryota; kingdom Metazoa; phylum Chordata; class Mammalia; order Didelphimorphia; family Didelphidae; genus Monodelphis; species Monodelphis domestica. The sequence continues at coordinate 91,982,136 of NC_077228.1, read as the reverse complement.
TAAAAAGGGAAACATCAAGGGAGGGGACAAGGGGCACTGATTCAAAGTAAATCACTGGACTAAAAGGTAGAGCCGAAGAAGAAAAGGTTAGAATTAGGGAAGGCAATCAAAATGCCAGGGAGCCCACAATTGACAATCATAACTTTGAACGTGAATGGGATGAACTCACCCATAAAATGTAGATGAATAGCAGAATGTATTAGAATCCAAAACCCTACCATATGCTGTCTTCAAGAAACACACATGAGGCGGGTTGACACCCACAAGGTCAGAATTAAAGGATGGAGTAAGACCTTCTGGGCCTCGACTGATAGAAAGAAGGCAGGAGTGGTAATCATGATATCTGATAAAGCCAATGCAAAAATAGACCTGATCAAAAGGGATAGGGAAGGTAATTATATTTTGTTAAAAGGGACTCTAGACAACGAGGAAATATCATTAATCAACATGTATGCACCAAATAATATAGCACCCAAATTTCTAATGGAGAAACTAGGAGAATTGAAGGAAGAAATAGACAATAAAACCATACTAGTGGGAGACTTAAACCAACCATTATCAAATTTAGATAAATCAAATCAAAAAATAAATAAGAAAGAGGTAAAAGAAGTGAATGAAATCTTAGAAAAATTAGAATTAATAGACATATGGAGAAAAATAAATAGGGATAAAAAGGAATACACCTTCTTCTCAGCACCACATGGCACATTCACAAAAATTGACCATACATTAGGTCACAGAAACATAGCACACAAATGCAAAAAAGCAGAAATAATGAATGCAGCCTTCTCAGATCACAAGGCAATAAAAATAATGATTAGTAATGGTACATGGAAAGCCAAATCTAAAACCAATTGGAAATTAAACAATATGATACTCCAAAACCGTTTAGTTAAAGAAGAAATCATAAAAACAATTAATAATTTCATCAAGGAAAATGACAATGGCGAAACATCCTTTCAAACCTTTTGGGATGCAGCCAAAGCTGTAATCAGAGGCAAATTCATATCCCTGAAAGCTTATATTAACAAACAAGGGAGAGCAGAGATCAATCAATTGGAAATGCAATTGAAAAAACTCAAAAGCGATCAAATTAAAAACCCCCAGCAGAAAACCAAATTAGAAATCCTAAAAATTAAGGGAGAAATTAATAAAATCGAAAGTGATAGAACTATTGATTTAATAAATAAGACAAGAAGCTGGTACTTTGAAAAAACAAACAAAATAGACAAAGTACTGGTCAATCTAATTAAAAAAAGGAAGGAAGAAAAGCAAATTCACAGCATTAAAGATGAAAAGGGGGACAGCACCTCCAATGAGGAGGAAATTAAGGCAATCATTAGAAATTACTTTGCCCAATTATATGGCAATAAATACACCAATTTAGGAGAAATGGATGAATATATACAAAAATACAAACTGCCTAGACTAACAGAAGAGGAAATAGAATTCTTAAATAATCCCATATCAGAAATTGAAATCCATCAAGCCATCAAAGAACTTCCTAAGAAAAAATCCCCAGGGCCTGATGGATTCACCTGTGAATTCTATCAAACATTCAGAGAACATTTAATCCCAATACTATACAAACTATTTGACATAATAAGCAAAGAGGGAGTTCTACCAAACTCCTTTTACAACACAAACATGGTACTGATTCCAAAACCAGGCAGGTCAAAAACAGAGAAAGAAAACTATAGGCCAATCTCCCTAATGAATATAGATGCAAAAATCTTAAATAGGATACTAGCAAAAAGACTCCAGCAAGTGATCAGAAGGATCATTCACCATGATCAAGTAGGATTCATACCAGGGATTCAGGGCTGGTTCAACATTAGGAAAACCATCCACATAATTGACCACATCAACAAGCAAACTAGCAAGAACCACATGATTATCTCAATAGATGCAGAAAAAGCCTTTGATAAAATACAACACCCATTCCTATTAAAAACACTAGAAAGCATAGGAATAGAAGGGTCATAGCTAAAAATAATAAACAGTATATATCTAAAACCAACAGCTAATATCATCTGCAATGGGGATAAACTAGATGCATTCCCAATAAGATCAGGAGTGAAACAAGGATGCCCATTATCACCTCTACTATTTGACATTGTACTAGAAACACTAGCAGTAGCAATTAGAGAAGATAAAGGAATTGAAGGCATCAAAATAGGCAAAGAGGAGACCAAGTTATCACTCTTTGCGGATGACATGATGGTCTACTTAAAGAATCCTAGAGATTCAACCAAAAAGCTAATTGAAATAATCAACAACTTTAGCAAAGTTGCAGGATACAAAATAAACCCACATAAATCATCAGCTTTTCTATATATCTCCAACACAGCTCAGCAGCAAGAACTAGAAAGAAAAATCCCATTCAAAATCACCTTAGACAAAATAAAATACCTAGGAATCTATCTCCTAAGACAAACACAGGAACTATATGAACACAACTACAAAACACTCTCCACACAACTAAAACTAGACTTGAACAAATGGAAAAACATTAACTGCTCATGGATAGGACGAGCCAATATAATAAAAATGACCATCCTACCCAAACTTATTTATCTATTTAGATCCATACCCATTGAACTACCAAAATACTTCTTCACTGATTTAGAAAAAACCATAACAAAGTTCATTTGGAAGAACAAAAGATCAAGGATATCCAGGGAAATAATGAAAAAAAAACCACATATGATGGGGGACTTGCAGTCCCTGACCTAAAACTATATTACAAAGCAGCAGTCATCAAAATAATTTGGTACTGGCTAAGAAACAGAAAGGAAGATCAGTGGAATAGACTGGGGGAAAGCGACCTCAGCAAGACAGTATACGATAAACCCAAAGATCCCAGCTTTTGGGACAAAAATCCACTATTCGATAAAAACTGCTGGGAAAATTGGAAGACAGTGTGGGAGAGACTAGGAATAGATCAACACCTCACACCCTACACCAAGATACATTCAAAATGGGTGAGTGACTTAAACATAAAGAAGGAAACCATAAGTAAATTGGGTAAACACAGAATAGTATACATGTCAGACCTTTGGGAGGGGAAAGACTTTAAAACCAAGCAAGATATAGAAAGAATCACAAAATGTAAAATAAATAATTTTGACTACATCAAACTAAAAAGCTTTTGTACAAACAAAACCAATGTAACTAAAATCAGAAGGAAAACAACAAATTGGGAAAAAATCTTCATAGAAACCTCTGACAAAGGTTTAATTAGTCATATTTATAATGAGCTAAATCAATTGTACAAAAAATCAAGCCATTCTCCAATTGATAAATGGGCAAGGGAAATGGATAGGCAGTTCTCAGATAAAGAAATCAAAACTATTAATAAGCCCATGAAAAAGTGTTCTACATCTCTTATAATCAGAGAGATGCAAATCAAAACAACTCTGAGGTATCACCTCACACCTAGCAGATTGGCTAACATAACAGCAAAGGAAAGTAATGAATGCTGGAGGGGATGTGGCAAAGTAGGGACATTAATTCATTGCTGGTGGAGTTGTGAATTGATCCAACCATTCTGGAGGGCAATTTGGAACTATGCCCAAAGGGCGACAAAAGAATATCTACCCTTTGACCCAGCCATAGCACTGCTGGGTCTGTACCCCAAAGAGATAATGGACACAAAGACTTGTACAAAAATATTCATAGCTGCGCTCTTTGTGGTGGCCCAAAACTGGAAAACGAGGGGATGCCCATCAATTGGGGAATGGCTGAACAAACTGTGGTATATGTTGGTGATGGAGTACTATTGTGCTAAAAGGAATAATAATGTGGAGGAGTTCCATGGAGACTGGAACAACCTCCAGGAAGTGATGCAGAGCGAGAGGAGCAGAACCAGGAGAACATTGTACACAGAGACTAATACACTGTGGTATAATCGAACGTAATGGACTTCTCCATTAGTGGCGGTGTAATGTCCCTGAACAACTTGCAGGGATCCAGGAGAAAAAAACAACATTCATAAGCAAAGGATAAACTATGGGAGTGGAAACACCGAGAAAAAGCAACTGCCTGAATACAGAGGTTGAGGGGACATGACAGAGGATAGACTCTAAATGAACACTCTAATGCAAATACTATCAACAAAGCAATGGGTTCAAATCAAGAAAACATCTAATGCCCAGTGGACTCACGCGTCGGCTATGGGGGGTGGGGGGGAGGAAAAGAAAATGATCTATGTCTTTAACGAATAAAGCTTGGAAATGATCAAATAAAATATATTTTAAAAAAACAAAAAAAAAACAAAAAAAAACAAAAAAAAAAGATGCTGACTATTTGAGTCTCATGTCCCAACATGGCATAAATATCATGCATCCTTCCCTGTTTGAAAATAGCCATCCTTCCCCCCAGATCAGATGAGAGAGAGGTAATGGTCATTTCACTTGACCTTTAGGCTAATATGGGCTTTCTGAAATGAACCAGTTTTGTAATTGGGTAACTGTTTCTAAATAAGGTCTATATGATGTTATGTCTTGTGATATGTCATCAACCTTGTACTGAAATATTCATTTTGTTATATAAACCAGTTCTTGGCCTCTGGGCATTGTCTCTTGCCAGGCTCCAACAATGTAATACATGTAAGAGAACTCTTTTATTGGAGGAATTGTCTCTCTTCCAATAAAATCTAATTTTCTACCTTAACTTGGAAAAAAAAGACAATACACAGTCAATTCTAATCAATATATTTCAACGATTCCTCACCACCTATAGCATAAAATGAAAAATCCCCTGTTCAATTCTTAAAATCATTCATAACCTAGCCTCTACTTTTCCAATCTTGTTATTCCTTCCTAAATCTCTGAAACAATGCTGTTTCACAAATAATCCACTCTATCTCTTGGCTTTGGTTATTTTCTCAGTCTCTCCTCCTTAACTGCAATGCTCTCCCTCCTGATCTCTACCTACTGTCTTCCCTGGCTTCCTTCAAGTCTCAAATAAAACCTTCTTCAAGAAGCCCTTCCCAACAGTTCTTATTTTTCATCACTTCCTTCAGTTAATGCTTCCTCTTTGTCCCATATTTTAATATTTATAGGGAAAGATGAGTGGATAAGAAGAACGGGGGATACGGAAGGTTTGTAGCAGGTAATGGAGGAGTTGAAGGGAGAAAGGGAATATGGCTGCCACTGAGGCAAAGGAGAGAGATTCTCCCTGCTGTAAAGATTAAAATTTAGGGAAACTGAGGCAGGTAGAAATTAGTTTCTCTCTGCAAGGAGTATTATATTTTATGAGGTTTATTAAAGGTTGAGAATTTAAGAATATACAAGTAATAAAAGGCACGTGCAAGTTGAGCCATAAGGCCCACCCAAAATTTCACTCAAATCATGAGGCGTGTCTGTTTGCCAGCAGAGACAGGAAGTAAAGAGAGCCCCACCTAAACAGGGAAGACCCTTTAAATAAAATTTTACTCTCATCCCAGGTGAGAATTCAGTGAGATTAGAGGGCATTCTGGGAGCTAGCAAGGACTCCTGGGAAATGGAGTACAGAGTTCAAATCTCAATTTTACATTGCTGAGAGGCTATTTTTGAACATAATGGGGTCTCCAAGAAATGAGCCACTTATGATAGCCTGCAGGGATGTCTTCTTGCTGGATTGCTGCTGAAGTTGCCCCAGAGCAGGTAAACATTTTCCCCAGACTTTGGTCACCCAGTTGGGGTCTGATAAGGACCATTTGTAGTTTAATGACTGAACTGAGGTTCAGCTCCCTTTATACCCCTGGAAATATAGTCCACTTATCTGACTGTGATATTCAAATAAGATAAATTTTAATAACCAGTTTGGATTGCAAAGGTATTAGGGAAAAGGGATGAGGGATTTCCCTAAATAAGGTTGGAGTCTTTCTCAGCTTTAGAGCTGAGGCCAGACATCACAGGATGGTAGAGGCTTTCTCTTATTCCTGTCTATGCTATATCTGTGCTAATTTTCTTAATTTCAAAATCTTAGCAGTAGACAGCAAGCAACAAGAAAAGTTTTGACTTTCAGTGCTGGTTGGGCCTGTTTCTTGGGGCTGAAGAAAATAGAGGCACTTCTCTTTGGAGACTGGGAAGAAAAACACCTCCTACTTCCCCCACCAGGAAGGAATTACCTGTCACAAGACCAACTGCCATCCCAGTGGTCCCTTCCCCCACCAACTGTCAGTCTTGTCAATTTCTTCTCTCTCTAATATTCCCACTGTTGCCTGTTCCAAAACAGTGGCAGAAAGTCCAGAACTTATTTTAGTTCCTTTATACAATATGTAGCTTGTTTATATGGGATTTGTTTTTGTTTTTGTTTTCTTATTTTTTCTCCTATTAGATTGTGAGTTTCTTAAAGGCAGATCTGTTTTTTTGTTTTGTTTTTTTTTGCCTTTTTAAGATATCTCCATAATTTAACATAATGAGCATTTATTTAGCATATATTTAGCATATATATGTATATATATATATATATGTAATTTAACATATGTAATGGGCACCTGATAAAAGATAATGGACTACCTAATAAATTTCAAAATTGACCATATATATAACAAGGTGACATTTATTTTTAAATCATATAGGGTTTGTAGATATTCGTACCATTTATTTCACCAATTACTTAAAATAAAATACTTAAATTAGGCAAAGTGTTTATAAAATTGGCTTGAAAAAATATATAATTGAAAAAATAATTTCTCTTCTCTCTAAGAAAAATTTAATATTTTTTAAATTATTAATTTCCTTCATCAACCATATTATGAAAAAAGAAAGAAAAAAGGTTTAAATCCATAATTTGAATCCATCATTTCTCTATAGAATGATGGAAAAAATTCTTCATTATAAATCATTTGGAATTTTGATGTGTCGTTGTGTTGATCATATTTATTTAGTTTTTCATTGCTTATCTTCTTAGTATTGTAAATTGTAAATTAGTCTGTCAAGACCTTTTGAAATCCTAATTCAATCAACCAGTGTTTTAGCTATCCCTTTGAGATTTGTGTCATATGCATTTAATGGGCATGCTCTCTATGACATTTCCAAATTATTGTTTAAATGTTAAAAACATAGAGGCAAGCTTACATCCATTGGATACTCAATTAGAGACATCCTTTCACATTGACATTGAACCATCCAAAGTTAGACTCAAAGAGTAATTGTCATCATTAAATTCACATTTCTCCAAATTCTCTAAAAGATTAATATGATATACTCTAGGTGGAAGAAAATAATGTGTTATAAGACTAGAAATGTAGGTTGAGGTCAAAATGTGAAGGAATTGAATGCTAAACAGACAAATGTAAAATTGATTTTTTATTTAGGGCTGTGGCTGGGTCAAACATAGACTTTGAAAAATTTACTTAGCAAAAAAATGGGAAATACATTGCAGTGGAGAAACAACTGAAATTTTAAAAATCTTAGTAAAGGAACATAAAATATTTCAGAAAAGAGATGAGGGTCATATGATGTGCTGTATAATCTATAGTGCTTAGTATGTGAATGGAGAGAAAAAAGTAAGATGTAAAAGATTTTTCGCCAGTAGAAATAAGATTTGGGCACAGAATTCCTCTGTGGAATAAGGAGGAGCGAGTAGTTAATGATGATAGTAAGGTTGTGAATCAGGGTTTTTGGAAAAAATGGTAATACCTGAACAGAAATAGGGAGTTTGGAAGATGAGTGAATTTGAAGTTAAAGAAAATATTTTTAAATTGAGTTTGTAGGTTAAAATGTCTAATAAGCAGTTGATTTTTGGTGACTGGATCTCAAGCAAAATATTAGTGTTAGATGTATGGATAAATATGAGTTATTCACATAAAGATTTTAATTAATACTATGGGTTCTTACAAGGTCAACAAAATAGATAGCAGAAAAAAGAGGACCCACAACAGAGATTTTGGATACACTTACAACTAGGGGGAAGGGTATGAATGAAGATTCAAAGAAATAAATGGAAGGGGGTTGTGTAGATAGTAGGAAAACCAAGACAGAGCATCATGAAATCCCAGGAAAGAGAGAGTATCCAGGAAGAGAGAGAAGAAAAATACTATTGAATGATACAAAAAAATTAAGAAAGATGAGAACTGAGAAAATATCTTCAACTTTGCTAGTTAATAGATCAGTATTGGAAAGTGACATTTTAGTTGACTCCAGATCAGAAGCCAGATTCCAAGGGAATAAGAATGGACAAAAGGAAAGAAAATCTAAGTAAGTGTTATAACCATCTTCTCCTATGTGTTTGTTTGAAAAGTAGAAACGATATCATAATAATAATTAGTAGTAGTAGTGAATATTCATATAATGATTTAAGATTTTTGAAACCTTTTATAATTATTATCTCAGTATCTCAAAACAATCATTTGAGATATAATTATACTCATTTTTCAGGTGGAAAGACTGAGACAAATAAGGGTTAAATGGTTTATGCTGGTTCATACAGCTAATATTGAGGGCATGATTTGAATTCAGATCTTTCTGACAAAAGGTCCTACATTCAATACATTGTGTCACCTAGTTGACCCTAGAAAAAATATAACAGTCTGAAGTGATAATAATATTGAGAGATGTTTTAAAGTGGGCTAGGGGATAAGATTAGGCAAGTTTATAGACAGAGGGTGATATACAAAATAATGTGAAAGAAGGCAGTCTAGTAGTTCTAGATTTCTAACTACATTACAAAGCAGTTATCATCAAAATAACAAGGAATTGTCTAAGAAATAGAGTAGAACATTAATGGAAGAGATTAGGCATATAATAGTCAGTAGTGAATGACTGCAGTAATCTAGTGTTTGGCAAATGCAAGGATCCAAACTGGAGGGGTAAGAATTCAACTTTTGATAAAAAGTTCTGGGAAAAAGGAAAAGAAGTTTGGCAGAAATGAGACAAAGACCAGCATCTCATACTGTAGACTGAGATAAGGTCAAAATGGATAGATGATTTAGACATAAAGGGTGATAGCATAAGTAAATTAGAGGAATCTAGAAAAATATACCTGTCAGATATTTGGATTAAGGAAGAGTTTGTGATCAAAGAAGAGGTAGAGGAAATTTGGGGAAGTATAATAGGTAATTTTGATTACATGCAATTATAAAAGCTTTATCACAAACAAAATTAATAGAACCCAAGATTAGAAGAAAAATAGGAAACTGAGGCGAAATGTTGCATCAAATTTCTTTGATAAAGACCTCATTTCTCAAACATGAATGAGTAAATTTTATTTTAAAAAATAGTTATTCCCCAGGTGACAAAAGGCCAAAAGATATTAACAAGAAGTTTTCAGAAGAAATCAGTTATCAATAGTCAAATGGGAGTGGGAGGATTGCTCTAAATCACTACTACTCAGAAAAATGTAAAACAAAATAATTCTAAGATATTACTTCATATCTATCATATTTGCTATCATACCAGAAAAGGAAAATGCTGTTGAAAAATTGAACAAATACATCGAATTGTGAACTAGTCCAACCATTCTAGAGAACAATTTGGAACTATAAAAAAACAGCTATAAAACTGTTTATACCCTTTGACCCAAAAATATTCCTACTAGTTCTGTATCCCAAAGACATCAAAGAAAAGGGAGTAAAGAACCAATTTGTACAAAAATATTTATAGCAAGAGCTCTTTTGCATAGCAAAGAACTGGAAACAGTAAATCCACCTCAATTGGGGAATGAATGAAAAAATCCTGTCATGCTATTATGGTGGAATGCTAGCTACTGTGCTATAAAAATAAGCAGGGCAGTTTCAGAAAAACCTGGAAACTGATGCAAAGTTAAGTAAATCATATAAGAAAAGATGCAACATTAATTGAGCAGAACCAGGAGAACATTATACATAGAAATAGCAATATTTAAGGAGGGGATAAGAGTAAAAGAGAAAAAGAACATCTGGAACTCAAAATAATGAATTGTTAAATATTTGCATTTAATTGGGAAAGATTTAATGAAACAAAAATAAATTTTAAAATACTGTCCCATGAGAAATCATAAATATATTATTAAAATTATAATTTTCTTTTCATTTTCATTTCTTGCAGAGGAAAAATATTCAGAACTAAGATAACATTAATTTACAGTTCTCCTATGGCATTCTGTATAACTAATATTGGGGAACTGAAAATCACTGGGGAACTAAGATTAAGCCATTTGCTTATAGTTTCATGACTAGGTATTTGTGGGAGTCAGGGCTTGAATTTAACACTTTCTGACTTATTTCCCTACCAAATTTGCTTCTAATTTTCTGGATTGTTTTAGCATACTTCTGACCCATCAGACATCAACATCATGTTCCTGTGTGGGTACCTATTCAACACCAATACCCCATTCTTTTCAGCTCTCTTTTGTATGTTATTTTCTCTTAAATAACATGCATTCCTTCAGGACAGGGATTATCAGGACCTTTTCGACTTATAATGGTTTCCCTCAAGGTTAGTATAGAAAGATTCTAACATATTTATTAAGCATTTAAATGATTCATAATTAAATATAATAATAATATATTACAAAGTTATATTACACTAATATATTTAATATATGCAGTTTATGTAATATTATTTATTATTCTAAATATGTGATTATATTATGTATGATATGAACTAGATATTATATGGCATATATAATGTTAATAATAATAAGTAAATATGAGTTGTCTTATGAAGTATAATTTCATATAGATTAGCAATTTGGTAAAAGAACATGAAGATGTTCTATTTTAGAAATGATCATTAAAATAGAAGCATAAGTCCTAATTAAGAGGAAGATATATATCTATCTGGAAATACACCAACACCTACACAATACAACTTGCCCTCCAAATCAAAATGATCCTTCTACATCAGAATGAGGGGATAGAATTTGGAACTCTTCATCTCATCTACTTGAAAGAGGACTTAAATCACATCTGCTTAGCCACAGAGAATAGAGCTAAGAGGAAATTTAGAAATCTCCAAAACAGTTTTAGGATTGTCCTGGAAAAAACATGTCTAATACTAAGAACTATCCTAAAGTAGAATGCACTCCCTCTTTGGAGACCTTAAACAAAAACTAGATGGACCACTGTGTGTGTGTGTGTGTGTGTGTGTGTGTGTGTGTGTGTGCGCGCACACATTGTTGATATAGCTTTTATGGTTTGACTTAGAATGATACACTGTATTCTAACCCAGAGATTCTGTGATTTCATATTTTTTTTATTTTATCTTATTTTGTATTGTTTAGTCTTCATTTTTCTTCAAGCATTAGGTTAGATGTTCTAAATATTTTAGGTTTATTTCCTGAAGAATCAGACTTCTGCCCAGATGACAAAATTGTATCTATGTAGGAATAAATAAATTGTTTCAATGATGTATCTATTACGCTGAAAGTGTCACTCATTTGACAGAAAATAAATTTGGATTAATATCTAAAATATGCATTTAATGTAAATTATTTAATAAGCATACATCAAAGAAATGCTCTTCTAATTTAGGTCACTATTATCTGAATACAAGACATCTATAGGGGTTCTTGAAACTTTTCTATAGCTAAACACCATTTGCCCAGAGCTGATACCTATTTAGAACAGTAAACTCTGTTAGACCTGTGTAAATACTTATCAAATCCTATTCACACCAATGTCATTCCAGGCAGTTCTGCAGTGTACCTTAGACTTCTTGTACAAGCAGCTATCATATCTTTAGATTTTTAAGTTCTCATGATTCTTTCCATCTCAGTGATCAATTGTGAAGTTTATTTAATGAAGAAATCAAAGCCAAATATAACTATGAAAAAATGTTTTATGTCATTATTGATTGGAGAAATGCAAACTGAAACAGCTCTGAGCTATCGTCACATACCTATCAGACTGGCTAAAATGATAAAAGGACAAAACAAGAAGTTTTGGTAAGGATGTGGAAAGTGAAGATCCTAATATACTGTTGGTGGAACAGGGAACTGATGCAATTATTTTGGAGAATAATGTGGAATTATGCCCAAGTATTTATAAAGCTGTGTATACCTTTTGCCCCAGAATCACCACTATTTTTTCCAAAGATGATCACAGAAAAGAGAAATAATCTATGAGTTTTGAAATATTTATGGCAAATCTCTTTGTGTTGGCAAAGAAGGGAATTGTGGGGATGCTTATAAATTGGGGAGACACTAAACAAGTTGTAGCATATGATTCTTATGAAATGCAAATGAATGATGAGCAGGTTTATTTTTAAAACCAGAAAGACTGAATTATGAATAGTGAAGAGGTCATTATGTACAGCAAGAGGAACATTTTTTGAAGAATGACTTGTGTGTATCCATCTCCAGAGAAAGAAATGATAAATAGAAATGAAAATGACATAGATTTATATATACTTTTTTTTTTGTCAAAGGATGCTCTCTCTAGTGCTGTAAGGGGAGGGAGAGAAGGGAATTTTAATGTAATAAACAAACAAATATATAAGTTTTTAAAGAAACATCAACTATCATTCAGTAATATGTTTTTGCTGATCGCCCTCCAAGTCTTTGTATCTATAGCTAAGTGATTTAACTAAAAGAATTTTGGTCTTGGAGTCAGGAAGACCTATTTGAATCCTGCCTCAGACATTTTCTAGCTGTGTGACTAACCAAATCACTCAACCTCTTTCAATTTCACCTTCCTCATTGGCTCAAATGGGGATAATGAAAGTACTTACCTCACAGGGTTGCTGAAGCTAAAATATAAATTTTTTCAGATGTAAAACACTCTGCAAACTTTAAGAGCCTATGTAAATTATACCTGAAAAATGCGTTCTCCCTACTTTTTTAATGTAACTCCATTAATTTCTTATAAAGCTAACTTAAAATGCTAACAACTACAGAAATGTCTATTAAGTGCCTACTGTGGGATATAGCAATGGAGAAATGTAAAATTTAGGCATTATTACAAGTCTTTGCCTCAAGGAGATTGGAATCTAACTGGGAAATGAGATATCTACACAGAAAGTCCTAGAATGCACTGGCTGGCTAATTTTTTCCTTTATATTGTATATACAGCATAATGTCTGGCACATTGTTATTTACTCATACATGTTTGTTGGTTGACCAATCACCTGAAATGGATCCTCCCTCAAATGGCAAACAAAGGAATCTATCCTGCATATGCAAATTCTAAACTGATTCTGTACCAATCACATCCCTATCTTCTCACAAATTTGTTTTGTGTCTACTCCATGATGGGGAACTTCTTCTTAGAAACTAAAAATGTATGTAATTACTAATGAAGCACATGAATTTCTCTTTGGAAACCTTTACTGTGTGTGCCACTAACTGGGAACAAAGCCACATGATCACTTTCCTTGAGTTTCACAAAAACAAGGAAACTTTAAGTTGAATGGGGTCTCGTTCAATGGCCACTAAATTTAACCCATATCAGAAAAAGAAATTATTTTCTCAAATTTCCTGAAAGAGATCACAAACTTTTGGTTGAAAAAGTCCAACAAATGGGAACATACTGCCTCCAACACAGCCATTCCACCATGGGATTTCTCTAATTTATAAAAAAAGACATTCCTGACATCAAGTCAAATGTTTTTGCCTCTTTACACTTTCCATTCATTTCTCCTAGTTCTGCCTCCTTAGACAAAATTAAAAAAAATTAATACTCATTTCACCTTTACATAGTTGAAGACAGATGTCACACAGCATCCTAAGTCTTTTTGTCTTTCCCCTCAATGCTTCAGTTTTCTTCAAATGACTCATATGTCATCAGCTTGAAACCATTCAATCTCTTGGTTGCTTTCTTCTGCATTGTCACCAATCTAGCAATGCCCTCATGCATTTTTTCTAGTATAAAGTACAGAGGAACTCTCTGTTCCTTATTCCTGGAGATTGTGACTCTCTTATTGCAGCCCCAAATCATATGTTCTTTTTTGGTTGTCTTATCCTTTTGACTCATGTTGAGGTTCTACTACTACTACTACTACTACTACTACTACTACCACTACCACTACCACTACTACTACTACTACTACTACTACTACTACTACTACTACTACTACTACTACTACTACTACTACTACTACTACTACTACTACTACTACATGTTCTCTAACCTGTATTTTTGAAGCAGACTTTTTGAATAAAAATATAACAATGCATTTATTTCTATTGGATTTTACATTATTATATTTGATCCAATGTTCTAACTTGCTATGTTTTGAAAACTGAAACTTTTGCTAATATTCAGTCATGAGAATTTAGAAACATCCTACACTGGAAGTAGTTCAGAATCACACTGATCTATGTAGTTCACCTATATTAGATGACTTGAACTTTCAAAGGCAATTGTGTTTTCTGTATATCGCTTAATTTCTCCTGAATATAATTTTTATGAGCTATTTTATTCTGACCTTAGTGTAATGTTTGTTCATCTTGGCAGAGAAAAAAAGCAAATGAAAATTGAACAGATTTATCTCTCTTTCTCCCTCAGCTTCTTTAGTTATATAACTTTTGTTTTACTGCTCTTTCCTTTACTACAAATTCATCTAGAATTTTGTACAACTGAAGGGAATTTTAAAAACAAACTATGTAAAACTGAGATTCTTATTAGTAAAATTTCATGTTATCAGACTTCTACAGCATATTTACTTTGCTCCTGGTGTTCTTAGAAGATAACTGTAGTAAAGTGGAAAAAATATTGAATTTGGAGTCAGAAGACTTAGGTCCCAATACTGCCTCTACCAATCAAAATCCACAGTATCTTGGAAATTTTGTTAATTTCTCTGAAACTCATAATCCATCTATGTAAAATGAGAGGGATTGACTAGATGATCTCTAAGATCCTTTGCAGTTCTAAATTGATAATCCTATGATATTTCATATTTAAAGACACTAAGTAGTCTCTCCACTGTCAATACAATTGATTTGTTAATTCCAGAGATTCTTTATGATCTTTGAGAAAAAAATAATCAGTCTTTACACATTTTATTCCTTATCCTGTATCACACTGAGAGGATAGATTGACAATGTAGCCAGTACATTCAGGGTAATTTGGTTCATAAGGTCATATAGTTAGATGGGCATTGGAGCTTATTTTGCTATATTTCTCATTTTACAAGTGCAGTTGTGGAAGTCTTAATAGTAGGTGGATTGTCTAAAATCACAAACACACATACACACACACAGATGAAATAGGAATAATTCAGAATTAGAAGTTAGGTTCATAGATTCTGAATCCAAGGGTCTTTTCAGTAGACCACAGGTCGTTTAAAAATGGGAGATATGTTTTAAAAATGTTGGTTGCTTATGGATTGACTTAGATGACCTATGGGTTCTCTTCAAATTAAAATATTCTATGATTCTATGTAGAAAATAATTATTCAGACAGTGGTAATGAGGAATTATTAGGAGGGTAAGAGTTGAGCTAGGGAGACCTATATGAAGTTTATATCAATACTCCAAGTATGTGGTAATGAAGACTTAGGTAAAAGATGGAATAGAAAAGAAAGCTAAACATAGAAGATATTTTAAAGGTGAGAAAGCAAGTCAACTTTGTATTTGATTGAATATCAGGTAAAATGTCAGCTAAGAAACTGAGAATAAATGGCTAGCACTTACACTATACTTTAAGGTTTACAAGAGTTCTCCAAGTAGGAGTTCATTTTATCCCAGAGGGTAGGTGCTATTAGACCCACATTTTAAGATGTAGAAAATGAGGTAGAAGTTACATTAGTAAGCTACATTCACAGTGCTAGTAAATGGATGAGACAGAATTTGGCCTCAGGTTTGTATAACTCCAGGTTCACCACTTTATCTACAATATATTCTTGCTGCCTAGATAAAAGGTAATTCCAAGGTTAAACATGAGAACTTTTCAAACAGTATTGCTACAGACTGACATAATGAAGTAAGTGTTTTAATCAGAAGAGGAAAAGTTTTAGCTAAATAGATGACAAGCCTGCTGTGGAAGGAACAATATTCCAGCACATTCCTACATGCCAGTTATGCTAGTTTTGTCTTTTTTCTTTAAGATTGTTAAGTCAAATCCATCCTTAAGACTCGATTGGCAAAGTGAGTTTTGGAACTCTTAGGTCACCGAATTGTTTTCTACTTTCTTAAGTATATAACAGCCCTGAAGAGTTCTAGGATAGCTCAGGTGCTTGGCTGGAGGGGCCATTATGGGCAAATGAGGCAAGAGAGCTTTCTTTGACTGAATTTACTCAGTACGTTCTTGATAACTATTCTTGTTTAATATCCTTCTCATGTTACAACTGAGAAATATTTTTTCTAACTGTTGAATAGTATATGAGTACCTCTTTTTTACATCATTACCATGCCTAAACTACGAGGGCATTATACTTGGTTAGAAGCATTTCAGACTTCTGATTTCTAATTTTTTAAATATGAGGCTCTGATGGGATAGACTATCATATGTCCTATACATGAATGAAAATATAGATTTTTGAGCTCCAAAGAGATCTGAAGGGAAAATAAAAGTGTAGAAATTGTTTTTGGAGTGATATTAATTTAAATTAAATAACTGAATGAGATTCATTAATGGAGAGAATAAAAATTCAGAATAAGGGGAGAGTGAAGTTGAAAATTACTCTATTTTATACCTTAATTTCAATAGTTTTTTTAGACAAATGTAAATCCAAAATATGAGATTTGTGTTTATATATAATAAAAATAATATACCAATAAATCTATGATTCAAAAATTAATAGGAAAACCTACTTGGAAATATTTATTAAGCTGTGAGGGTAGAAGGGCTATCTTTCCCCTTTCCATTTAGTCCCTCTGGTTCTACAAATGAGAATGTGGTCTTGGTATGATTTTTTTTTTTTGCCTTTTTCAGATGTATCTTCTAAAGGTGAAGTCCCCAAACCCTGAGACTATAGCCATGGCAACTTTGGAGCCAGAATCCAAGGTGACATATTATTGCCAACCCAGGAGGGAAGCCCTGAGAAACTAGTGTACTATGATATAATCATAGTTTGCAAGTCCTGCAAATTCCTTTTGGAATTAGAATTTGGTGAAACTATTCTACAAAGAAACTGAGGAAAACTGTGACTTTAATCCTACTTATATGACCTCCATAGTCTGAGAGGGAATAAAGGGGAAATTATGCCTCTAAGTATGTGGGAGATTATTTGCATACTTGAATGTAGAGGCAATTATGTCTCCAGATGTTAAAAAGATGATAAGTTCACTCTGAAGGAACTATTCCTTTGACAATATTATTTTGATACTGAGGTGTCAGATGAATGTGAGTTAATGGGGATCCACTTAAAATGGGGAAATATAACCAATTGATGTTGAATCAATGGAGACAGCTCAGGGACATGAGAAATGTAACATAACTAACTCATAGGGTATAATATAGTATAAAGATCCATTGTTGCAATAGAATGATCAAAATTGAATTTCATCATATTGGAGCTAAGCATTATAATTTATTGGAACCGATTAAAATATAGCCTCTGTGTAACAATTATCTTTAGAAAGAGAAACAAATGTAAATTAGAAATTTTTCTCCTACCATAAGATATATATTAAGGGATTAATGAAGGAACCAGATGATTCTTTTGATTCAGTATATAGAACAAACTTCATGATCATGTTGCCTACAGTGATTTTTTGTGGAACTTTATATATGGTAGGAAGGGTGACAAAAGATAAAGGCAGTGTGAGCCTTAAAACACCTTGAGCCAATAATTCTTCACAAGTTCACAATACAAGCTGTGTTCATCACCTTGATCTCCATGAGATTCCCTGTATATTGGACCTTGGTTGAATTTATTGACATTAAACGGGCATAGCCACTCATTAATGGCCACCTTTTGGTCTTTGTTTATGCCCCAGGATATCCTGCTCCTGTCTCTGAGCTAGTGACCACAAAGCACTAAGACCCAAAATCGGCCATAAAGCCTCCTGGAATTTAAGTACTTATTTTTTTTAACCAAAGAAGCATAAATCTATCTCCAGTATAAACCTAAGAAATAAATAACTTTCAAATCTTTCCTGATTTATTAAAATATAATTGTTTGCTACATCTCTACTTTAATACAGAAGAAATTGAGGGAATTTAAAAGAAATTATTTCTTGTATTGAAAGTGTCTCATTAACAAAGACAAAGTGCAAAATAATTAAATATAGAGTTAATTTCATCCCTCTTTACCAAAAATCCTTGTTTATGCTGAGAGCACCATCATTTTCTCTATTCTTATAATTTTATTGTTTTTCTCACTTTCTTCTTTCCCTCTTCTCAGACATCCAATAATTTCTCAGGTTTTCTATCCCTACCTTCACAAAATTTCTTACATTTTACTATCTTTATATTCCTATCACTATTTTAGTTTAAGCATTTATGGCCTCTCATTTAGACTTCCTAATTTGGCATCTTTCCCTCTACTAAACCAATACATTATCCATATAAATGCAAAAGTGATTTTTCTTGAGCAGAGAACTAAACAAATTATTTCCCTATTCCAAAAATGCCAATTTCTCTTTCCAAACTGCAGGACAAATTTTAAACTCATCTGGTGTTTTAAAAAGAGCTATACTTATTCATGTTAAAGAGTTGGATTCTATTTTCTAAGAAATGCCATTAAAATTTAATAGTAATCCTCTGGATGCTGTATATATACATATATACATATATATAATGTATATCCCTATTTATCATACTTCATTTTTAAACAAGTCAAGTTATATTTTATTCTACTTAATAACAATGAAAACCTTTATCAATGTCAGATGGTTGTATACACACACACCCATACCAAACATACTACAGTATTAGACTATATATATATATATATATATATATATATATATATATATATTAGAAATTGGAGCAAAGGTCTTCCAGACTCTGGAGCAAGCTATTTATCCATTGTCACACTTCCATTCATATATTATCAATAGATAGATAGATAGATAGATAAATAGATAGATGATAGATAGATAGATAGATAGATAGATAGATAGATCAAGATCTAGATCTGCCATCTATCTATCCATCTATATGTCTTGTCTGTCTTCTATCTGTCTGTCTATCTGTCTACATATCTATCTACCTACCTCTGCACACACACAGAGGAACAGAAGATAAAAAATTATAGGCAGACATATCTAATCCACCTTTCATTCATCTTTTTTTCTTGGGGGAAAAGGAATCATATCTTGGTGTGCATATAATAATTAAATGAACCAGGATGCAGGATAAACAGAAATATTCAATTTACCTGAAATATCCAAAGGTTCAGGACTAAATAAAATGCAATGCAAACTGTCATTTTTCTCTAATTCCAAGGATTCCTCACATTTATTTGTTCATCTTGTTTTACATATTTTGTATTACTGAGACGGATGCAAAGAAAATAAAGTAATTCATTTGAATCATCTGATTTGAGGCATGAATGAACTTCCTCAGCAGAGAATTAAATATGCCTCCTCTAGTATTCTGTTTTTTTTTCCCTTAAAAACCTTGAAGTTATACCTTTCTCAATGTATTTTTTCTTTCTAAACTTGGAAATGAATTATCTGCTTTTGTAAGGACTTTTTGGAGCAGAATTTGGGAAGGGACAGTGCGGTATGCTAGTCTCAAAGAAAAGGGGGAAATCACCTTATTAAAATTTAAATGTAATATTCATGAAACAAAAAAACTGAATTATAGGAAGAGGACATAGATCAAGTTCTTCCCCTCCTACTGACATGATCAAAAACAGGAGGTTAGTGAAGAAGTTATCTAATCAAAAGGAAAACTCCAGTCTGGGTTCCAAATTTTCAGAGGGTGACCAATAAATATAGTTATTACATGAACAAAACATTTCTTTTACAAAAAGTTTCATTTCTGATTTTCAGAGATCAACTTTATCTTGTCTGTAATACATTAAAATTGTCCTGACGTTTGATAGGAATAGGAATAAAGTAAGTGGCTTTTCTGAATGTCAAATGTTGTACAATGTTTTGAATATAATATATTCATTTAATATATATATATATTCAACATTTTAAATGTTGAATTTTCAGACAGAGACCTTGCGATAAGATAAAAAAAAAAACTAGTCTTTTCTCCTCGTGATTTTGAAGGAATGTTAATGTATATTTAACAGATCTTATTTTTTTCTTTAAAAATTTCCTAGATGCTAAAAATATCATGAAGTAATTGAGATACACATTTTAATTTCTTACCTAACTACTGTTTCTACACAGCTTTTAAAACCATTTTATTAAAAATATTAAAATGTTTTAGAATTAGAATTCATTTTTAAACATAGATATATTAAAACAAACAGAGTTGTATTTTAATTTACTCCTGTTTATTTTTTCCTCTAGGGATCCAGTCATTCAATAGATTACTACTGAACCTGTCACACCATGTTTACCCTCTTTCTCTCTCCATTTCCCTTGCTCTCTTCATTCACTGAAATATTTGGTATTTTAGTATTTTGGAAGTAGAGTATGGACAGGGAGGGGATTATGTATGTTCCTTGAGGATAGGGAAGTTATAAAAGTTGGGAAACCACCAAGAGTATCCTTGTACTACTTTTACATTTCTAAAAGTCCTTAAACCAGTTTTTGGTTGTTGTTGTAACCACCTGGAATCTCTAGTATATTTGATTATTCAGAAATGAGTTCCATTGGAAAAAAAAAGACAGTAGGTAGAGTTCCTACCAACATGATTGGTTTCTTAAATAATTATAGTTTTATTTATAAAATTATGTGTTGTAGTCCTTGTTTTATCTCAAGTTACCTCTGTGACCACAGGCCAATCACTTCTCCAGGAATAAATTTCTCATTTTGAAAGAAAATCATGGATCTAATTATATCTATATTAAATATTTTATGCTCTGGTTGTGAGGATAAAATGAGATAATATGTATGAAAGTGATACATTAGTAACAACAATAATGTATGATGGCCAATTGGGAATGGCAACAATTATCAATGTACAAGGTTTCAAGACAACACCAAGGGACTCATGATGGAAAAGACTACCTACCACCCTAGAAGGAACTGATAGAGCCAAATACAAATTGAAGCATACCATTCTTCACTTTATTTCCATCATGAATTTTTCTCTAGTACAAGTAATATGTGTCTTTTTCACAACATGATGAACATGGAAAAATATGTATTGAAAAGATATCCACAACCGATATCACATTACCTACCATTTTTGGAGGAGTAGAAAAGAGGGGAGATAATGCAAATGGCTAAATGTTAGAAAATGATCAGTAAAATTTTATTTACATGTAATCTGGAAAAATACAAAATTAAAAAAAGAAAATATATGGGAAAGTGCTACTAAATTATAATACACTGTCATTTCTGTTATTTAATAAAAGATTATTTGAGTAAGGATTATGAATTGGGATACTTTTATTTATTAATTAGGATCATTTGTATGCTTTATGTTGTCTATAGGGTAAGAACCCAATCATATATAGTTTTTGTTCACCTGAATAACTGCTCTTGATTCAGAGATGTTAAGTGACTACTTATTCATGGTCACACAATTAGTATTAGTTAGAGGCAGGAATTGAATGTTTCTTCCTGTCGCCAAGTCCAGTAATCTATACTGTACACTGAGCTGCTTTTCTATTCTTTTCAAATATTATAACTAAATATATTTCTTCATGTGACAGGTACATAATTTCTTGAATAAGGTACAGGATAAATATGTATCTAGCATGTTATGAAAACAAAATAAATCTGCCACCTCCTGCTTTTAATATACAGCATAGCGATACCCAGTATTTCAAATATAAGTTTGAATTCCATACATCAATGAACCGATGAAAAGCTCCATAAATTAAAGGTAGATAATATTTACTAACATGTATTGTGTATTATATTGGCATACAGCAGTCTCTGGAGTCCTTTTTGGTACCAGAGATATAATAATAAATCTAGACAACTCACTAGATTATAAAGGAGATTAAAGTTTATTTACAGAGGTAATTCAACAGGACTATTCTGCTGTGAAATTTCATTCAGAAAACCTATGATCATGTAAAAGGCTAAGATATATGGTTTGGCTCTCAAAATCTGTTGCCTCTAGCTATATCTACATGCAACCCCAATATAATTTATTGACTTAGAATCAATCTTTTAAAAAGTACAACCCAAACAAAAAGTCTTAAGTGACATTATGAATTGACCTCATTTAACTCACATTTACCACTATTCACATATACACAAATGTCTATGTTATACATTCACACATAGTCAATGTTAATGAACATTTATAAAATGACTACTATGTGGCAGGCACTTTTAAGTGCTGAGAATAAAATACAAATAGAGGCTAAAACAGTCTCTACCCTTGAGAAGTTTACAATGTAAGGAGAAGAGAATATACAAGAGAATGTTATAAAGTAGAGAAGAGGAGAGAATAGGGCATGATGGAAAAGATTAAAGAAGTCCAAAAATCATGTAGGTGAAAGGAAATATAGATGACAGTGTGGAGCTCCCTTCTTAAATAGAGGCTCTGGAATCCACACTTTGCCCTCCAGTAATAGGTGAGGTATGATTATTATGTAGATTCAATGTTTCAGGATAATGGGAATGTATGCAAGCATACAAACATATATGTACATAGGTGTGTGTACATATATTCACACAAATATATAAGGGGTGGTCTGAAAGTTGTAAGGGTCTGATTAGAAAGATAGAAGGATAGATGGGTAAATACCTAGATGGATAAACAGACAGATGAATGGATGGATGGATGGATGGATGGATGGATGGATAAATGGATAGATAGATAGATAAGAGATTGATAGATTCATATGTGATAGGTAGATAAATAGATTGATAGAAAATTGATTAGATATATTGATTGATTAATATATGATAAATACATAGATAGGTTGATAGACATTTATATGCAATCTTATATTTGAGGTATACATATACATATCAAAATATATACATGCATAAGCATATGTGCATAGAAACACACAAAAGCCTATGGGTGTATATATATATATATAATTACACAATAATATATATATACATACATACATTGTGTATATGTGTGCATATACAAAGAAAATTAATATATCTTGGGAAAAAGTTAAGCTTCATTTGATTCTTGTCCTATCTACTCCTGGAGTTCAATTAAATTAATTGCAATATACATTTACTAAGTGCCTACTGTATGCAAGGCATTTTGCTAAGCAGTGGGGACACAAATAAGAAAAAGAGTCAATCTCTTCTCAAAAATCTTACAATTTGAAGGAGAAACTCAACACATGAAAGGGAGGAGTTATGTTGTTCCCTAGAGTAGACGCCAAGTCAAGCTGATCATAGAAAATGTAGTTACTAGGAAGGTTTTGAGCCTTCTCTAAAGACTTTGGGAAGAGCTTAATATTCTGCCCTCCAGGTCTCCAATCAGAGGATAGAAGCAACTGAAAGTGAATTGAGAAGGTGTAGAGTACTGAGTATGACTTCAGTGAGTCATTCGTCTGTGAGTTTGCATGGTGATAATTTTATCCAATTAAAAATGGCATTTTTTTCAATCTATTCAATAGTATGGAGGACATTACACCTGAAGGTATACTCATAGGATGTTAACTTATTTCAGAATGTTTTCTATTTTCACTTCACTCGGTAAGATGAGATGATGATAAGATAGTCTTAGTAAAAAAAAAAATATTTTTATAGTGGTTCAAGCTTTTGAAAAATCATTTACATATGCTCTTTTCATCCAAACAAGAACCTTGTGAAGTAGAAGCTATTGGAATGCTAATTTTACAAATGAAGAAACTGAGATTGGCCCAACATTAAGTGGCTGAGGTAGGATTACCACACAGGTTTTCTTAACAAGGCCACATAGAAGGGACACAGTAGCTCTACTGTAGACTTCCCAATGCTCCTCTCCACATGGAAATACATCAGCAGACTTATAAACTCTGCTACTTGGGAACACATATGACCCTAGATGAACAGGAACCCAGAGGTTACCAGGAATGTGTGGCAAAGGGAGGTTTGACTTGATTTTACTCCCTTCCCTCATTAAGTCTTGGCTTTGTTGCCTTTTTCTTACCCATATTGGTGGTGGGAGAGGGAACCCTGACAAATACTGGTTCTAGCACAAGTAGGTATAATTTTACACAAATGGCTATAAAACAAAGCAGGAGTGGTGACATGAGAAAAATATAAATGATGTTCTAACACAAAGCCCCAACTAAAATCCAACCTTACAAAGGAAGCTTCTTAATTTCTGTGCCTTTCCTCTGTTAATTATTTCCTATTTATCCTATACAGAGTTTGCTTTGTATATATTTGTTTGTATATTGTGTCCTCCATTAGATTGTAATGTCATTGAGAGCAGGGACTGTCTTTTGCGTCATTTTATTCCCCAACACTTAGCACTGTGCCTGGAAAATAATCAGCACTTAATAAATGTTTATTGATTGATAAGAAAAAACCAAATAGCATTCATAGAAAATCCATGAATTTATTTTAATTGATTTTTGCCTAGAGTGTTTAGCTAATTAATGATTACTGATTAGCTAAAATTTATTACAGTTTATTTTAAAGAAAGTGAAATAACAAGAAATAAATACAACTAAAGAGAAAGATCAAAGAATTAAACTGAGGAGAGGATGAAATTAAAGACCATTAAAATGAATTGACTGGAGGAGAAAATATCAAAGGATAATGCCAGCTAGAAATTTCAAATATTTAATTGAAAATATCCAGTCCAGTAACTAAGTGGAAAGAATAGAAATATTTTCAATGGTCAGATATGGAAAGTAACAAGTTATCAATGGATATGTATGAAATTGTTAAAGATAGCTTAGAGCCAGATTCCTTAGCATATTGTTTCTGTGCATATATTACATACTTTGTATCCTATTTTTGAGGTTATAGTCAAAGAAAAATATTTACGTATTATTCACCCAAATCTCAGCTTTACACTACATAATACAGTTTCTGGTTTGCTTGTTTGATTCATTTGTTTTGTTTCATTTTTCTACTGGGTCTGTGACTTCACTGATATTTGACATTCTATTGAGGAAAAATCCTTCCACTCACTGACAATGATTATATAATGCGAATTTTAAATGTACTTTTTTTGTTATTTGTAAGTCAGGGCCATCCCTCCTGCAAATTGTCCTTAATATTACTTTCACTTCACCAAAACCTGTCCTTTGGGTTGTAAAAAAATTGAGATGTCTACATCCCTAATAATCATAAAAAGGGTTTTTAATCTCCATAATTTCTGAATTTGGGCATTTATATATTCAGTAGCAACTACCCACCATATGAATTCAGAGAGCAGGTATTTCTCTCTAAACAGAATCTCTCTGAAACCTATAGAGCTTCCAAGGGCACTTGTGAAGTTAAATGACTTGTTCGGAGTCACACAATCAATGTATACTGCTGGCAGAAGTAGAATCTAGGGATTCTTTCTTCAATTCTTTTTTTTTAAATCAACTATTACATAATGGCCCCGAATAACTCTTCATTTAATTAATTTTTATCTTAATAGATTTGAAGTAAAAAAAAATGGCATGAATTTGGGAGGTGTTTTGGGGAAGGTTGCCAAGCATAAATCTTCTCTGATTAGCTACCAAAGATTGGAGTTTTTATCAGTTAGCTTCTGGGCAGTAAGCATATGCTCTGCAGGTATTTCTACCATTGTAAGTAACCATGGCATAGCTTTTGGTCCCAGGTGACTTTTCCCTTTGAAATCATAAAACCAATATTGGCCCCTTGTAAAGTCCATCGTACTAAGTGTCACAAGTTTTGTATCTGCTACTTACTATTTTGGGGACCAGGGCAAAGTCTCTAGCTCTTGGGGTCTCTGGTTCTTTTTTTTTTGTAAAATGAGGGTTTTAGACTGGGTCAACATAGAGAACCTGTGACCCAAAGGTCTTTTTTGTGATCTTTAGTCAGGAACAAACCACATATAATATTTCTGAGTTTTATTTTTCTATCTGTAAAATGAGGAGGTTGGACTAGAAAACTTCTAAAATCTCTTCTAGCTCTAAATCTTTGATCTTATGATCCCTTTCTTATCTTACTGATCATTACTCCAGTGTGAACCAGTCATTATTCTGGGATAGATGAAGAGAATATATATACTATTAAAAATGTCAGGACAATCTCTGTGAAGATAACATTAAAGGACACAATTTCAAAAGGCTATGAGAATTAAACAGGGAGTTTAAGTAGTTTCTGGATGACAGACAGGGCAAAAGCAAGTATAGGTCTTAATAGAAACTAATGGCTCACTGATATAACTTTAGTTTAATGTTTTCAGATCTTTAGAGCAGAAATGGATCATTTTACCATGTTTTATAATCTCAGGCTTTTATACATTCAGTGTAGTCGTAGCTAATGGATATTTTTATTTGGGGTCTGCCTGATATTCAAAGAGGGTATTTACTTATCTCCAGCTAAGCAAAGGGATGGAATGAACAATCATGAATCAGAGAATTTAGAAGTTAGAAGTCAAATCAATTAGAGACCATTTTTAAAGACTAGGAAACAAAGGTCCTGAGAGAGGAAGTATCTTCATCCAAATCATGGACTTAATTAGAAATAAAGGCTGAACTTAGAGTCTGGTGTCCAGACTCCTGGTTTAGTGCCCTTTTCATAAGAAACATAATATGGCTTTTCAGGATCTCAAAATTTCTGAGTGGGAAAATAACTCAAAATTTCCCTAACAAGTGGGCATCCAGCCCTATTTGATAACCTCCACGGAAGAAGTAGCTTCCTTCTATTTACTCCTTCCATGACTTTCCATATTATTATCATTTTTTATTGCTTTAAGGGTAAGAATAGTTGCCTTTAAGACTTAAACCAACTTTCACTAACTACAACTTCACTGCTCATAGTCTGTGCCCTACTTCAAACAAAACAGTTCTAGTCTCCCATATATTATAGCCCTTTTAATGCATGAAAAAAATTTATATGTCTCTCCTAATCTCTTCTGCCCTAAACTAAATAGCCTCAAGTATTTCCACTAATTCTTATATGTCATGGTTTGTAGTCCCTTTGTCATCTGATGGATCATCTGTTGAATAGTTTTATTTACGACCATCCTTACTAAAATGTAATGCTCCAAAGAAAATAATTAGTAATGGTAATAATATTTTATAAAAATTTTACTATGAGTCAGGCACCGTGCTAAGTGCTTTATGATTATTATCTCACGCAGTTCTCACAATTATCATAGGAGGTAAGCATTATTACCCCCATTTTACAGATGAAGAAATTGGGGAAAATATGTGCAAAGTGACTCACCAGGGATCACAAATCTAATAAATATATAAGGTTGGGTTTGAACTCAGGTCTTCCTGATTCTAGGACCAGCACTCCATAGATTGTAGCACTTTGCTGCCAGATAATACTCATTGCCATAGTCTGACAATAAAAATGGAAAGATTGCCATTTTCCTCATTCTGGAACTATGTTCTATACTTTTTAATTCATCAGTAAGGAGAGCTCCCAGATTTTGATCTCTCTACACCCATAAAGAGTAACAATAGAAGGTAAAGCCCATCTGTAATTTAATGAGGAGCTATCTAGGAACATGGAGAGTCAAAACAATTTACCAACAATGAAAGTACCACTTTGTATCAGAAATAGGACTTAAATTCATTAAAATATATATAATATATAGTATATATCTATAATTTAGTGATTTGGGGAGCTATCTAGGAACACAGAGAGCCAAAGAAATTTGCCAACAATGAAACTACTACTTTGTATTAGAAATAGGACTTAAATTCATATATATATATGTATATATATATATATATAAATACACATACATATACACACACACTAGGACATCATGCTGCTATGAATATCATATTAGTTCTTTTGGCTTCCATGACACACTATTGATTCTGCTTGAGCAAGCAACTTACTAAAATAAAATCTTCAATACTTTTCTCCTCCCAATAACGGAGGTCTTGCAGCTCTTTTACGTATTTGTAAAGCTTATTTTTGAAGTCACATAAAAAATTTCCATCTTATTGAATTTGACATTACATTCTAGCCTTTTGAGAACTTTTTAGATCTTCTTTCAACGCGTTGACTTTTTTTTCCTATCTTATTATTTGCAGACTTGATAAGCCTTCCTAGAAACCATTAATAACAACATTGAAAAGCATAGGGACATAGCCAGATGCCTGGGACTGACTCTTCACCAGAAACACTTTTGTAGGCTGACATTGATATATTAATGATCTGAGGTCAAGCGTGCATGTATTTTAATCTTACCTCTGGGTATTACTAACTGTGTGATCCATGGGTAAATCATTAAACTTATTTGAGCTTTGGTTTCCTATTTTTAAAAAAGAGAGAATTATAATCCCTGCCTTAATTACCACAGCGAGAGATCATGAGGCTCAAATGAGCCTGTTTATAGGAAACACTTTCCAGATGTTAAAGTAATATAAAAACTCTTTCTATTTTTACCATCTTAATTTTATAGTTGAATAAATGGGCATGGAAAGCTTGAGTGATTTGAGTGATCCATTAAAATGTGAACTCCTTGAGGACAGGGACTGTCCTTTGCCTCCTTTTATATCCTCAAATGCTTAGCCCAGTGTCTGGCCCTGATTGATTGATTGCCTTGCCCAAAGCCATCGATCTAGAAAGTCATGATAGTGCCTTCCCTCTATTCATTTTCTCTAATTTCTCTTGTATATTTCTCATTTGTACATAGTTATGTTCATGTTATCCTTTCCAATAGAATTTAAGTACTTAAGAGTAAGAACTATCTTTTGCCACTCTTTGTATCTTTAATACTTAATATATCTGCCTATGGAAATAGTAGACACAACAAAAATAATGCCAGATAGCATTTATATAAAGCTTTATGATTTATAATGCACTTTACAATTATTACCTCTTTTCTCTGAACAGCAATCCTGGGAGGTAAATGCTATAATTATCATCATTTTACAAATGAAGAAATCATGACCTGGGAGAAGAGTTAATAAGTGTTGGAAGGGGGATTTGAACTCAGGAGTTTCCATCTTTATCCCTAGTACCAACTAGCTACCTAGTGTTTGTTGAATGATTGACAGATAGAACTAGAACATCAGTTACTTAACTCTAATACTAATATGGTTAGTCCTTTCCTCTTGCCATAATATTGCATTGGTATATCATTGATTTACCATGAGGAACCTGAAAAGACATTGATCCAATCAAAAAGACAAGCTATGACCAAAGAAAAACAAGGACCATAGCCTAATTGATATATTCTATCATAAAATGAAAACAAGAAAGTCAGAGTACCTTGAAATAGTAGGAGTAACATCCCTGGGAAAAAAAGTACTTATTTTAATGTCAAAGCAGAGGTGGTTTTCAAGGTCTAGCTAATAAAATAAGATAGACAGCTGGCCAATATGTATCCTCTTTGTAGAGTACAATAATGTAAGATATATTTGATGTTAGAGCAAGATTTTAGCCCCAGAGGGCACTGCTGGGCTATTTTTAACAAGCTTCAAAATGATTACTACTACAGTCTCTGATTGGGGTACATTGAATAAAAATGAGGACAAACTCCTTTCTAAAGATTTAGGTTCTGTAACTTTAAAGTGATTTCTTGCTTTAGATTTCTAAAAAGAAAATAATTTAGGGATTTTAAATTTTTATGGGTTGGGTTTATTTCTGTAACACAAAACAATTTAAAAATATGTTTTATAAATAATAATAGTGCTCTAAAGGAAAGTTATTGAAACAGTAAAGACAAAAGAAATATTTCTTAACTTCATTGATCCTGGGCCAAGATCTTTTCTGATAATTATATTGTTAATTTGAATGATTTGTAGAAAAGACAAAGACACATAGACGCTGACATTCATTGAAGATTGCACTGAATCAGTGTCTCCAGAATTAAGATAAAAGGAGAGAAGTAATTATACAGATAATTTAAGCCACATAAATTCTAGGAGGGGAAAGAGAGAAGAGTTTTAATTATCTGATCAAGACACAGAAAACAATACTACTTAGCACTTCTTTTCCCTCACAAATGTGAACAAGTATTTTATGTATTGGAGTGCACAAAGGAAATGTTCAAGTTATTATTTCATCTCAAACACAGAGCCTAAAATGTATATAGCTGCTAGTATGTGAATTACAGTGCCTGGTTATCTTTTCCTGAACCAAGACTATTTAAGAGAGAGGAAATTTACATGGCAGACATTTCTATTAAACTACCTTTTTTTTTTAAATAGTCTCAAGTTCTCAAATATAAATTGTCTTCTTGTAAATCCATGGGCTCCTTCTGCTGATGAAGTCTGAAAGACTGAAACTCAATGGATATGCCTGTGTATCCTATGTAACTATTCATGTTCTCCCAATTTTCCCTCAGGGAATCCATCCAACATGCTAGAGGGATTCCTTGTTTTCTCTTGACATTTCAACAGAACATTCTACATGTTGGTCATGGTGAATCAGTGATATGCCAGTGCAGCATAATGGCAATAGATTTTTCTGAAACCATCCCCCTTGTCATGTCCTATAACAAAACATAATCCATCATAATAATATATCATAATTTGTTCAGTCATTCCCCAATTGATGAGCATTTCTTCAATTTTAATTATTTGTGATCACATCAAGAGCAGCTATAATTATTTTTGCACATATGTATCTTTTTTCCCTTTTCTTTAATCTCTTTGGGATAAAGACCTTGACTAGGTCTATTGCTGGGTCAATGGGCATGAACAGTTTTCTAATCACTTTGGGCATAATTCCAAATTGTTCTCCAGAATGGTTGAGTCATTTCATACCAATGGTTCATTAGTGTATCTGTTTGCCTCTACATCCCCTCCAGCATTTGCCATTTTTAATAGGTGTGAGAAAATATCTTAGAATTGTTTTAATTTTCATTTTTCTGATGAATAGTGATTTAGAGCATTTTTCTAAATGGTTATAGAAAGCTTTGATTTCTACTGAAAACTGTTCATTTCATTCCAGGAGAAATTGGCTCCTATATTAGGTAGTGACTGAGTTTCTGATATATTTCATGATTATCAAATTCATTCTGCTCCTACTAAATGTACAAATTCAAATGTTCAATGTGGCAAAATGGGTCATCTTAATGAGGCATTTCCTAACCTTTCTCTATTCTACTAAATCAGGGATTTTCACCAGAAATTCATTGAGTTTCTTGAGAAACAGTGGTATTGATATTTTTACATGTAATATTCCATTTCCCAACTGAGGATTTTTACTGCAATATATAGCACCTTCCCAAAATAATGCCATAAAACATTTACAATCAAATGTAGAAAAACAGAAATACTAAATGCATTTTGCAGACAAAACACAATTAAAATTTCATCAAATTGCAACAGAGTAAAAATTAATTGAAGAATAAATAATCATCCTAAAGAATGAATCCTTCAAAGAAAAAATCATAGAAACAATCATTAATTTCATTAAAGAGAATGACAATGAGGAGGCAACATACCAAAATTTATTGGATATAGCCATGGATATAGTCCTTAGGGAAAATTTTGAATTTCCAAATTCTTACATTAATAAAATAGAGAAAGAACAGATCAACAAATTGGGCATGCAACTAAAAAAGTTGGAAAATAAATTAAAAACCCCAATCAAACACCAATTTGGAAGTATTGAAAATCAAAGGATAAATATAATTGGAAATAAAAAAGTTATTGAACTAATAAATTAGGCAGGGATCTGGTTATATGAAAATATAAATAAAATAGATAACCATTTGTTGATTTGCTTCAACAATATTTATTAAGCAACTACTGTGCAAATTAATCTGACATTTCAGTCAGGAAGAAACCATTCAATTTCCTTCCATGAGATGTATTCACCTAGGGACTCCAGGTCAATCACTTAATCCCTCTATGTTCTCACTTAACTTTATTGGCTAAAAGAGGCAATGGTGATCTGAACTGGTAGGGAAATGTCCTTATTTCACAGTTTCTTTTAGAAATGGAATCAAAGTCTGGATCCCTCCCCAAATGAAAGAGGCAAATTAAAAATAAATAAATCCACTTAAGAACTCATGATACGAGAGAATTCTAAAAGAATGACTTGTAAAGCACAGTGGATTGGGTCATGGATTGTATTTAAGATTAAGAAAACTTGGGCTTAAATCTCAGCTCAGATACTATTAAACATTATTACTACTGACAATTTACATTTAACTTCTCTAAGCCCCCATTTCTTCCTTTGTAAAATACCTGTTGTACCTATATTGTAGAATTGCTGTGAGTATAAAATAAAATATACACAAAATTTTTACATACACATGTAAAAATTAATGGTAAATAATAATAAAATATAATTTAGGTGATTTATTAATGATCCTTAGAAATCAAGTAATAAAGAGGATGCAAAATCAAAACCATGTGCCCATGGCTGATTAGCCATTTCAAAATTCCCCACCTTACCACCATCACCGCAGATTAGTACATCATGTTAAAGAGAGGAAGAGTCTCAATACCCACTCCCTTTATCCCCTGTCTACATGAAGTACATAATGACAGGAAGTCAGTGGGCTCTCCAGATATATAGTTCTTTTGGGGGGTAACAGATTTTCAATTATACACACATATGTATATATTTATATACATGTTTTTGTTATTATTAAAAACACTTGCCCTAAGCCAGATGGCATTCAAAAAATCATAAAATAGTTTATTAAATATCAGTTGAAATGTTTCAAACTTTATGATGAAGTCAGTAGTGTTCAATAATACTTTCAATTCTATTCAATAAGTTTTTTCTCTCCTTTAAAATAGTTAAATAAAATTTCAATTTATTATCTGGAGTTGTGACTTATTGTTAAAATGAAAATTTATGTTCCCATGAAATCCTAACAGTTTCAATATTCAGGGAGGAGTGACTTACATTTTACATTTTATTTTTAAACTTTCAAGATATAAGTCACTTTACCACATATTACTGGAAAATTATTTTGAAATCAACAAAATTTCACAGACTCTTGCAGGTTATAGTCAGAATAAGCATTCATTTCTTTGTTCTGCCTTTTTGTTTTCCAGTCCCTAGTGTTCCAAACTTTTTGCCAGAGAACTTCTAACTAAAATGCATTTATTTCAGTCTTCATTGTATTGTTTGTTACTGGAGAAGCTATAGAAGAAAGAGAAAAGACCTAAACTGAAGGCGGGGATTTAGAAGACTTTTTGTTGACCAGTTCAGGTCTCCACCTACTCAACATTTTTTGAAAGGGGAAAATCAGGTTTTTAAGGTTCA
The DNA here is from genome assembly GCF_027887165.1 of Monodelphis domestica. NCBI lineage: Eukaryota > Metazoa > Chordata > Mammalia > Didelphimorphia > Didelphidae > Monodelphis > Monodelphis domestica. The sequence goes on along the minus strand of NC_077228.1, from coordinate 91,948,965 downwards.
ACTTAAATGGCGCCATTTTTTTCTTTACTAAATTATCTTTCTTTAAGGTATGACTATTACCAATTACATATGCAATCATTCTTTTCAGAGAAATGTTTCATATTGAATGGCAATGATCCTGTTTCTTCTAGAGCACAACTGACTCCACTGTGTAAATTAGCCAATTGAGAGAGGTGAATTAGTTCTTTGAAATCCCTAGGTACCACTTACTGCTCTGCAGCTATTACTTAACCAATGATACCCTAGTGGTCTGAGGGAGTTAATGTTTCTCCCCTTGCTTACTTCAAGTAATTACTTATTCACAGAAAAGAAGAAGCCTTCCCTTTTACTTCCAAATTTTTTCTTCCATGAATATATTCAATTGAACAATTCTAAGGGAAAAAATTAGCAGGCAATTATCTTAAGTAGTTCTAAAATAACCAAGTACCTTTACCTCCATGATAAATTGCATTTCCCCTAAATCCAGCAACAGAATAAGATGTAGTTTAAATAAAAACACAGACTGATGAAATAAGTAAATTCTAGGAATATACTTTATTTTTACAAGTCCTTTATCTTATCAGAATACATCTAAAAACATTTTGAAGTGCCATAATTTCAAAATGCCCAAAGCAGCTCTAATCCATCTTTCAAAAACTACTTTCCAAATATAGGGCACTCTTAGCAAAGTACTCTCCAAAAATGACTTCTGAATAAAGGATTAAAAATCATAGGTTATCATCAATGCAAACAATTAAAATATATCACCGAGCTCTAGATCAAGCTACACATTTCCCGGCATTTTCTCTCTCCATCAAACTGAATACCTCAAAAATCATTTAATATATTGAGTAACTTGAATATTTGTTAGGGACAAATACAAATAACTGACATTTATGTAGCACCTTAAGCTTCACAGAGTTGCACTTCAATCGTTTGATCATCCCTTAGATCATCACAAACATTTTATAAAAATGCTATGATTGTATCCATTTTAAAGATAAAACTGACACTCTCTCTATTTAAGTGACCTTTCATAGTACTACAATTTCCTTTAGTACTAGTAATTTTAAATCTTAGAATTCTGATCTCAGGTTATTACTTATCCCAGATGCAGAGGCTTTTATTTCATATTAGACTTCCTCTATGTAATACCCTTCAAACTGAGTGGGATGTTGACATTGAGGAAGAATTAAAGCAATGATAAAATAAGCCCATTGCTCTCCAATGGCACAAAACCAAAGTGGAGAATGCATATAACAGGAGTATCAGTTGAAGTTCCACTTACAAATGGATGAAAGTAATTGCCTTCTTAAACATTTTACAATAGGATCACTCAAACTTTAAAGTCTCATTTCTTCTATATATCCAAAGCTGAATTATATTTTTTCAGAGTCCTATTTCTCAAATACATGCCTTCTTAATTTTACAAAACTAATTTAAAACATTATATTTAATCATGGCATAACATTCCTTTTGAGGACAATCTCTTTTTAAATTTTCATAAAAACACTCTTTTAATATTTTATCCCAAGTATAAGTCGAATTCATTGTCCTTTCATCTTTATATGCCACTTTATTCCCCTTATGGGGGAAAAAAATGAACCATCTATCCTTTTCTAATGCAAAAGGATCTTTTCTATCCCAAAAATTGTCAAAATTTTTTGAAATCACCAAGTAGCTAAAAAATAATTTTAATAACTCAGTCAATAAACAAGTATTTATTAACTGCTTACAATGTGGAGGCACTCTGGGTAAAAGTACTTGGCACATTGCACATGGGTACAAGCTATGTTGAAGTTGGCCAAAATAATTGATTTCTTAAACATTTTGCAGTACAGTTGCTCACACTTGAAAGTATCATTCTATTATATCCCAAATACTACATTTTCTTCTTCTCTTTGTGTTACTTGATTAACATAACTTAAGTATCAAGTAGGTGCTCATAAGAATACTAGATTACCACCTCTGCCTTCCTGATTGGACATTAGAGTTTTTTTAAACAATGTTTCAACCACTGAGCTCTTTAAGTTGGAAGTGAAGGGATATCCACTCCCAAATTATACCAATGCATGTTTTGTTAATGCTTTTTTAAGTATTAAAGAAGAAAATAGAGTTTCTTGTTTGTTGCTTGTTTTAATGAAATCAGTCCTCTTTCATTGTTTTACAAAATCAAAGAGTTTCAGAGTTGGAAGAGACCTCACCAGAAATCTTGTCCAATTTCTGCCCAAAGCATAATCATTTCTGTGATATCACTGGTAACTATCTTCTTCTTAAAGACCTCCAGAGTTGGGCAGTTCACTAATATCTGAGGCTTCTTATTCCTCTTCCAGAGAATCTGAGAAATAAATTCTTAATGTTAGGATTAAATCTGTGTCCCTCTTACTGTCACCAGTTACTTTGACAAGAACTAGCAGAATAAACCTAATCTGTATTAAACAGCGTGAATAATTTCTCCCATAAAACTCCTTTTCAAGCTCCTGATTTCTAATTCATCCAACCAATCCACATATAACACAATCTTTGTTCTTCTCACCATCCTAATAAGTTTCATTGTAATTCACTGCTGGAGAGATCTTTAATTTTAGTAGTCCAATTTCTTAAATGGTTGGACATGTGGTTATCATGTGGTATCAGTCATATATTTATTAATAATACTCTGTCATCTTAAAACATTAAATATCTAAAAGAACATTGTCCAGTAGCCTAATAGCTGATGAATTAGCAGCTGGAATCCAATTTATTATGCTTCTTACATGTTATGTTTATACTTAATAAAGTATATTATTGGTTTATTAGACATTTCTTAAAATAGCAATGAACCAGAAAAGGAGTAGGGGTTCTAGCATACATCTTAAACTATTAATCATGAAAATTAAGGACAACTTTAATGATATTCAGAGAAAAAATAGAGTCAAATGTATATTTTTGCTTCAAAATATGCAAGGGATCCTGAACTCAAAGTTAGATGAAGTTTTAAAACATCTGCTATTCCAATTTCAAAGGAAATTGTATCATTTTTACTATAAAATATATTGATGTTTTCTACTTCTTTCATGCTACTCCTTTATTCAAAACCTCACAATAAACTATAATTGGATTTTAGACCCTGAAGCAGGAGAGAGGTTGCTATGCTCCTTTTCTGTCATTTATAATATGTTTATATTGCAGTTAAGACAGTAGAACATGCAGGGGAACATAAGAGGAAAAAGGTAAATATTTGTCTCAAGTGGGAGTGTTAAGTAATGAATTGGGGAGAAATATTTGAAATTCAAGTGATGTGAAGAGGCATTTATTAAGTTAATGCTAGGTAGATAAGCCACTTGAAATTATATGTGCCCAATTGAGCCATTAATTAACTTAAAGCTTGGACTTTGCTTGAAATTAGAGGTTTCTTCAGGAAAAAAAAGGGAAATTGCATTAAGAATGATTTATTCCTAGATCTCTCTCTTTCTCTCTCTCTCTCTGAAGCTCTTTCTCCCCCCCCCCTCACTGTATGTATGTGTATATATGTATATGTATATACATATATATAGATACCATCCTATAATAAAAGTAAATAAAATGTATTATCAATAAAGGTCAGGAATAATTAATGCTATATACAAACTATTATACATATTTGTTGCTTAATTCATATTTCAATCCTTAAAACATTATGACTTTAACGATTTTGGTAAAGAATGGAATTATAACATTGACCACATTCAGATTAGGTTGATTTCTTTGTGAACAAAATTAATTTGGAAAAGATATTATTGTTATATTGGTGACATTTGAGAGATGATTTTACTGAAAGATCTAGAGCCTAATGTGAGAATGTAAACCTTTTATAATTAGCAAATTTATATTCTTAGCCAAAAATCAATTTCTCATGATAATTTTATTCATAACACCAGAAATACAGGTAATCCTTGGCCATTGATCCAATAGAATGCAGAAGGATAAGAGATAGAGTAACAGAGACAATGTTATTCAGAAATCCTCTATAGAAAAAAAAAAACAAAGGAAATACTGATTCTTACCAAATTCATGAAGAATTTCCTTTACACAGTACAAATAGAAAAGCATCTTCTTATACATATTAAAATTATGCAAGTGTTGCTTTTTTATATTTCATTCCATTAATTTCCTCTCAAGCCCAAGAGTCATTTTAAAGAAATCAACCCAACTATTCACATAGAAAAAGAATTGATTAAAAAAAATCTGTTCAGCAACTATGAAAAGTTTTCAAATGGGCAGACTATTGAATAATTCCATGACTATCATTACTGTGTATTGATATCACAAGTGGACAATGAGTTGGAGCTCAACTAGAAAAGAATGAAGAACCAAACCATATAACATCTAAAATATTGTGTAGGGCTTTTAGAAACCCCAAGATGCATGCCAAAAGGGATTGTGATAGAAAGTCTTGCATTTCAATTTCCCTTTATGGAAAATTACAGATTTGGGCCATAAGTTCTAGTCAAAATTATACTTCACTATATATTATGTCTTATGTGGTACATCTAGGTAATGTAGTGCTTAAAATGCCATACCTGGAGTTGGTAGGCTATGGATTCAAATCTAGACTCACACTTCCTAATTGTGTGAGCCTGGGCATTTGCTTAATCCTAATTGCCTGGTTCTTACTGCTCTTCTACCTTCCAACCAATGCTTGTATTGATTCTAAGGCAGAAGGTAAGGGTTCACTTAAATATTATGGCATATTAAAGGAAAATAAACAAGAACTAAAGGATAAAGGAGGAAGGGGAAGGGAGGCTCTTATGAAGACAGACTAAGAGTAAGGACTCTCAGATACAGAAAACTAAACAGAAAAGTAAATGGTAGAAAATGTAAAATCTTAAAAGATTATTAATATACTTAAAGCAGACTTAAAATAACTCAGATTGTCAGAACAATATTTCTTCTCATATTTTTCAAAGGATATTTCTATTACATTTATCATGTTATTATACATGTTACAAACAAGTAACAGTTAATCCTCTTCTTTTGTTGGGATAACATTCCTAGAAAATGGCACAGCAGTCAAAGATATTAATGTTGATATAGGAAATCTATTTGAAATATGGGGTTAGGTTCCCAGGATCAATACAACTGTAGTCTTTTGCTAAATTGCTGAAAATGCACTTTTTATCTGCAATTCTTTATAACAAAATCACAATTCTGATAATATGCACATTTCCTAGTACAGTAACCATGAAGTAATCCAGAAAAAGACATGTGCAAAATAAAATTGGCAACATGCAAAACATTTCTTCTCACTCATATTTGCTGGAGTTCTGAGACCTTTTGTGCTAACATCTCAGAAAAGTAAACTGATCTCAGGCAATATTCACTTTTTATATATGATCTGGAATCTATAATATCATAAATACTGTTCAGGAAATATAATATTTAAAACTAAAACATTTTTTAACCTGAATCTTACTTTCCACTGTATCAGATAGTGATATGAAGGCACTGCACTGTATACAATACTGCTGTAAACTTCTCTACCTTGTTCACCCTCTGAAAGCCAAAGGAGAAACTGCTGAGACTTTAGCTGTTACAGCTGGAAGACACTAAGCCTGGCAAGATTTTAACATCACCTTAGAGCCCGAAGATCTTAACTATACTTTAAAGACATCACTGCAACATAAAACTTGAGTTTTAAAGGCAAACAAAAATCTGCAACAAATGTATGGAGAGCTTTTTACAACAGTGGGATGGACAAGATCAACGAAGAACTTAGTAAGATTCCAACCATTCCATGAACTTGCCCACATCCTTCATTTTTCCCTATTATACACAGCCACAAATGTATGCATAGAAGTAAAAATGAGGTTACTAATAAAATTACACAAATGCTTGAAGTCACAAAAGTTTTTTTTAAAGGAACAGTGAGGATCATCTGTATATATTTATCCATTTTATATTTTTATATGCTGGTTTTTATATACAGGATATTTCTGTGTGTGTGTGTGTTCCTTGCTGCCATTGCCCAAAGAACAAATACTATTATGATGTTTCCTGTTTTCTATGAATTTAACAGATCTTGCATTTTATGGCAGAGATTGAAACTTAACCAAAAGTAGCATAACCTAACAGTTGTGATCAACTGGATAGTGTTATTTTTTTTAAAACCACATTTCTAAATTTCTTCATTATTTTTCAAAAAAAGGACAATGATGAGGTAACTTCCCTCTATAGGTTAGCCAATGAGCTCTAGCTCAGCAGTTCAAATGGCAGAAAATGTTTCTTGTCATGAAGGAGTTCTGGAGGCTGCGTTCCAATGAAAATCCCTCAAAGATTCTGAACACGTTCAAAAATATGATAATAATAACTCTAAAGCACTCAGCACCATTAAGTAGCTGCTGCCTACACTGTCATAATGTTCTTGCCTTGTAGTCCTTATGGGTAATATTAAGTATAGCTGTGAATTAATGGTAAATTGTCAGACAGTTGAATACTTTTATTCGGCTGCTTACAAAAGCGTGTATAATTGCATAGAGGAGAAATAAGAAAGCTGGAAAAGGGCTTTCACCACTGTCTTTAAAAGAAAATACATCACCTCATTGAGATCCCTTTAGACAAAAATAAATTTGCCTAAATTCCCTTTGCCCTTTTAGTATTTAATAATTAGAGTGACCTCTCACATTCACAAAACACATTAAATTTTAGGGGTCACTTCACTCACTATAATCCAATAGGAATGCATTTCATATAATATTTTAATAATAAATTAATATCAATTTACATAATAAAAATAATTTATAATTATATATATAATAATAATAAATTACCCCCAATTTTCAGATAAGAAAACTAAGGCTCTGGACTTCTTAGAGTGACTTGCTCATGTGCCCACATTCCAGGTGACTTGCCCACAGTCACACAATAAATAAGGAGAGAAGAATGACTAAATCCCAATGTCTCTTGATTTGAAATGAAATCCTAAGTTTGACTGGTCAAGTTTTATCTCCTACTATTGTTCTGGGAGAGGGTGATGCCTCGCTTATAGTCTGAAAGCTATTTTTCAACAACCCCCAGAAACAATTCAAAAGCTTTTTGTGATTATTTCCAAGGACGTAATAAGATAGATAGAATATACCTTATTGAGAAATATAAGCATTTAAATGTGTGTAGCCAGGCCAATATGCTTTTTATATGCTGAAGAGAATGAGGCTTACTAAATATTAAAATAATTATTCATGGTCATAATATAATTAGATTATTATAATATAATGATTTAAATGAAATATTTATCTTCATGGACTGGTATTTCCATTATTAGTTCATATTGTAGACCAATGGTGTGTGGGGGTTGGGTGTAGAATCCAGATTTTTATTTTAATTGAAGCATATAATTTAAGATGCAATGTAAGGGAACTGGATATTCTACAAGTCACTTAGCCATACTCAGCCTCAGTTTCCTTATCTGTAAACAAAAGATAATAATAGCACTTTCCCCCATGGTTTTTGTGAAGATTAAACAAAATAACATAAGAATTATATAAATTATAAATTGATAAGCAGGGGAAAAAAGAGAAATAGATTTGTTATGAGACAACTAGGACATTATCCCTGACTCTTTTGTTAAGTAGCTATGTGACCCTGAAAAAAAAAATACTTCTGAGTGTCAGATTCCTTCCCTGAAAAACAAAGAGGTTGAATTTATTAACTTGTAAAGTCTCCTTCAACTTTAAATCCCATGACCCTAAGACTTCTTCCTTCATTTGTTATTCAATATTTTATACTTAAAAAATTATCTGTCTTTCAAAGTGCTTTCTTCCCAACAACCCTGTGAAGGAAATATTTAAACCCATGAAGGAAAAGAGATCAGAGTGATTAAACTTAGCTGGCAAATAATAGGGCTGGTAAAGAATTGAGGAAAGCAATTGATCAGAGATTGTGGAGATGAGGCAGGATGTGGAAACTTTGCTATTATTGACAAGAACATTTTAATCTATCTTTCTAGTCCCCACGTCCAAAATTTAGATGTCCTCAGCAACTCCTCACTTAAAAAAAAAAATTAAGCCCTTACCTTCCATCTTAGAATAATACTATGCGTTGGTTCTAAGGCAGAAGAGTAATAAAGGCTAAGCAACAGGGATCAAGTGACTTACCCAGGGTCACACAGCTAGGAAGTGTCTGAGGTCACATTTGAACCCAGATTCTCCTCTCTCTAGGACTGGCTCTCCATCCACTGAGCAAACCTATCTGCCACTGCAATTCCTCATTCAAACTACATACCTAGTGAGTTGCCAAAACTTATTTCAAGTTTTACAATATCCCTCGAAAATTCTACTTACAGTCAGCAGACAAGGAATGAACTGATGGTTCTAGCCCTTGTTACTTCTTACCTGAGTTCCCTCAATAGTTTCCTGTTGGCCTCCCTGCCTTGAAATTCTCTCTATTCCAATTTATTCTCCACACAACTACCAAGTTGAGTTTCCTCAAGTGTATTTTTGACCATATCTCCTAAAACTCAATAAATTCAGTTTTAAGATCAATTAAATTGATAAAAAATTTTAGGACAAATATAAACACTTCAGATTTTTAAATCTCTTCCCAACCTTCATACCTCTCCAGTCTCCATACATGGTACTCCTTTCTGTCCTCCTTTTGTATTGGCTGCTTGCTGTTCCTCACATATGGCTCTCCATTTCACATGTCAATGGTTATTCTTTGTGCTGTCCTCTATTTTTTTGTTTTGTTTTTTATATCCACTTGGAATACTTTTCATTAGAAGTAAGTTCCTATTTAGAATATTTCCTGGAGCAAAGTGACCACTGAATAAATACTTATTGAATGATTGAATGGAAATAATTGAATTAATTTAAGTTATATCACAAGCCACTTTAATCCTTATTCTAATTATCTTATATACTTTGGGGAGTCATAAAACTTGACCTATTATATGTATATATATATACATATATATGTATATGCATATGATTCCCTTTGTACCCTAAACCCATCACCTCTCAAATGGATGTCCTGCAGCCTCATTAATCTTTGTATTGTATTGATTATAAATCTCACAGCTTTCAAAACTGTTAATTTTTATATAATTGGTTTCATATAAATCATTTTTCTGTTGATGCTCATTTTATTCTTTATTAGTTTTTTAAAAGCCTCAAAATTATTCCTTTCTATAATATTGCTGCTATCATGTTAATCATTCTTCTGTTTCTGCTCATTTCAAACTTCATAAATACATATATGTTTTTCTATATCATTTGAAATTGTCTGTTTCTTCTAATTATTCTAGTAATGATACTAGTCTTCTCAATACTCCTAGAGATATTTTAGTTATTAAATTTCCATCATCTGTTTTCATATTCCTGTTATATGATTCCAGCAGAGACTTTACTACTTCATGAAAATGCTTGTATCCTGCTTTTACTTACTTATCTCTTTTCATGCATCGATTCAATTATTTTGAACATTTTTTTCAACTAAATCTTGACTACAAATTAACTTATACAACCTGTCCTAGATTTGTACTTCATTTTTATCAATACTAAAATAATTACATTTAAAAGTTTAACCAATATAAATTAATTGCCACAAAAAGATGTAAAGGAATCAGATACCTGCCAAGTTGAGAGTTGGATGGAAGCTTAATTTAGAATATACACATATTTACAAAATATTACAAAGTGTGATTGGTGGTTATAGTGGTATCATTTTATAAAACAGAAATAAGCAATGACAGGTGAAAATCATTTAAAGAAAACCTGGCACAACATTTAACTAAGCAAAACTATAGTAAGAGTATTTGAGGATGAAAATGAAAATATGAAAAAACAGAATAAAGGAAAAGATTTTTAAAATTATTATGATATATGGAAATAAAACTGATGTAAATAACTGTAAAATTGGTTATTCATGGATAGGATGAATCAATATAGCAAAAATATAATATAAATTGATTTTTATATTCAATGTCATAAAATTCAAATTACAAGGGAATTATTATAAGAAAGGAAAAGAAAATTTATCTGGAGTAACAAATGATCAAGTAAGTCATAGGACATAACAAAAAAAAGAAAGTGTTAAAGAAAGAGATCTAGAAGGATCAAGTTTCAGATTATGTTATGAAGAAACGATCACTAATATAATTTAATACTGGATAAACAATATAGAGGTTGATTAGTGGAAAATATGCTATATAAGATAGAGAAGCAAACTTAGTTTCCTAATGCTTTATAAAGTCAGAGTTGTAAGTTATTAGTTTCATATTTGCTACATTTGTTTCATACAATTTATATTTTGGAGTTAAATACAATGTTTTCATTTGTACATTTTAGAGTATTTTTTTAGTCTGAATGCCCAGATATTCATTTTTTTAAAATTTCTAAACAATAAAAGTATTTTAAATTATTTTATTTCTCTAAATATTTGCCAATTTCATTAAAAATTTTTTTGGGAGTCCTTATTTGTTTTTTTTTTATTTTTTTTTAATTTTATAATATTTTATTTGATCATTTCCAAGTATTATTCATTAAAGACAAAGATCATTTTCTTTTCCTCCTCCCCACCCCCCGTAGCCGACGCATGATTCCACTGGGTATTACATGTGTTCTTGATTTGAACCCATTGCTATGTTGTTAATATTTGCATTAGGGTTTCCTTTAGAGTCTCTCCTCTGTCATGTCCCCTCAACCTCTGTATTCAGGCAGTTGCTTTTCCTCGGTGTTTCTACTCCCACAGTTTATCCTCTGCTTATGAATGGTGTTTTTTCTGCTGGATCCGTGCAGATTGTTCAGGGACATTACACCGCCACTAATGGAGACGTCCATTACGTTTGATTATACCACAGTGTATTAGTCTCTGTGTACAATGTTCTCCTGGTTCTGCTCCTCTCGCTCTGCATCACTTCCTGGAGGTTGTTCCAGTCTCCATGGAACTCCTCCACTTTATTATTCCTTTTAGCACAATAGTATTCCATCACCAACATATACCACAGTTTGTTCAGCCATTCCCCAATTGATGGGCATCCCCTCATTTTCCAGTTTTTGGCCAACACAAAGAGCGCAGCTATGAATATTTTTGTACAAGTCTTTGTGTCCATTATCTCTTTGGGCTACAGACCCAGCAGTGCTATGGCTGGATCAAAGGGCAGACAGTCTTTTATCACCCTTTCGGCATAGTTCCAAATTGCCCTCCAGAATGGGTGGATCAGTTCACAACTCCACCAGCAATGAATTAATGTCCCTACTTTGCCACATCCCCTCCAGCATTCATTACTTTCCTTTGCTATCATGTTAGCCAATCTGCCAGGTGTGAGGTGATACCTCAGAGTTGTTTTGATTTGCATCTCTCTGATTATAAGAGATTTAGAACACTTCTTCATGTGCTTATTAATTATTTATTAATTATTAAAGTTTTGATTTCTTTATCTGAGAACTGGCTCAGGTCGTTTTCAGGGGGAGGCCCTCAAAATAGCCAGCTCCCGAGGCCCCCCTGCCTGCCCTGAGGTTCCTGCTCCTGACTCAGCACTCTGGGTTGGGTGGATGGGTCCTGGGACCTTCCCTTTGCCTTCCCCTTAGATCTGAGTGATCTCGGGCTCCAACTCTTGGGGGTCCTAACCTTTTGATTCAGGTCCAGGAGGAGTGTTTCTGGGGTCTATTCTGCTGTTTGTTTTGAATTTCAATGCCCTAGGAGCATTCCGTTTGAGATCTGTAAGGAAGGGTTCATGGAGCTCTGAACTTTAGCTTTCTCTAAGCTGCCATCTTGACCGGAAATCCTCATTAAATTTTTAACAATAATTTTCTTAAAATTTTGAGTTCCAAATTCTCACTTACCTTTGCTCTTCTTCCAACTGATGGATAAGACAAGGAGTTTAATATTGATTATACATGCAAAATCATACAAAACATAGTTCCCTATTAGCTGTGCTATGAAAGAAAATACAGAGAAAAACAAAATAAAGTTGAAAAAGGTATGCTTCTGACGATATTCATAGGTTCATTAAGTCTCCTTCTGGAGGGGGGAAATATTTTTCATGAAGGGTCCTTTGGAAGTGCTGTGGATCATTGTCTAGAGCAGAGTAGCTAAATCTTTCAAAGTTAATCACTCTTACAATATTTCTGTTAACTGATACAAATTTTTTCTGGTTCTGCTCACTTCGTATTGCATGATATATCATCCCAGTTTTTTTTCTAAAATCATCCTACTCAGTATTTCTTAGAGGAGATTTTATTTTGTCACAATCATATACCACAACTTGTTTAGTCATTCCCCAAATGATGGGTATTTCCTTGATTTCCAATTTTTCACCAATAAAAAAGAGCAACTATAAAGACTTTTGTAGAAATTTGTCTTTTTTACTTTTCTTTTAACAACTTGGGATACAGACTTAGTAGTTTTATCACTGGGTCAAAGAATATGCTCATTATTATAGCCCTTAGGAAACGTTCAAATTGTTCTTGAGAATGGATGGACTAATTTACAATTCCACCAAGAGCACTTTTCCACATCTTCTCCAATGTATGTTATTTTCCTTTTCTGTCATGTCATTTAATCTGATAGATTGTAGCTTAAAATTATCTTAATTTGCATTTCTATAATTCTTAGTGATTTAGAGCATTTTTTATTTGACTGTTGGTAGCTTTGCTTTCTCCTGTGTCCTTTCACCATTTCTAAACTGGGGAATAGCTCTTACTTATCTAAATTTTCAAATTTTCCTTTATATGTGAAAAATGTAACCTTTATTTAAAAACATATTTTTCTCAGATTCCTGTTTTCCTTCTCATTTTGGTTATATTATTTTTGTGCCATTTACATTTTTTCCATACATTCAAAATTATATATTTTACTTACCATAATGCTAATTCCTATTTAGACATTAACTTCCATTATCCATAGATACAATACGTACATTTCCTATACTCCACTAATTTATATATAATATCACCCTTTGTGTCTAAATCATTTAGCCATTTTTATCTTAAATTTGTTTATGTCAAATGTTGATCAGTACCAGGTTTATAACCACCTATTTTCCAGTTATCCCAGATAATTTTGTCAAATACTGATTTCTTGTACCAAAATCTTAGGTCTTTGGCACTAAATTACCATGGTTATTTATTACTATGTTTTGTTAGCTAATATATTCCATGATATACCAAGCTATTTGGTGGCCAGATCTGGATTGTTTCAATAATTATCACTTTTTAAAACAGTTTATAATCTGGAAATGAAAGGATGTTTTTCTTCTCATGTTTATTGATTCCTCTCATGTTCATGACATTTTATTTCTCCAGATATTTTCCTATTTTTCTAACTATATAAAATAATACCTCATTAGTTTGATTGTTATGGCATTGATTAAGTAAACTAGGCAGGATTGTAAACTCAAGAGCATTTAATATTTCCCCTGTTTAGATAATTCTTTCATTTGTGTGAAATGTTTTGTAATAGTGTTAATATAATCCGTGGGCTTCTCCTGGCAGGTAGACTCACAAGTATGTTATAGTGTCTGCAATTATTTTAAATTAAATTTCTCTTTCTTTTGTTCCTATTAGGTTTTATTGGCAATATATAGAAATGTTGATGGTCTGGGTAGGTTTATTTTATATCCTACAACTGTTTAAGTTGTTAATTGTTTCAACTAGTTTTAGTTGATTCTTTAGAGTTCTCTAAATATACCACCATTTCATCAGAATGATAGTTTTATGTTCTCATTGCCTGCTTTTAGTCACTCAATTTTTCTTGTCTTATTGCTAGAATTAGTAATTCAAGTACAATATTGAATAATAGTGGTGGCAATAGAAATGCTTGACTCAAGATTTTATAAGGAGGATTTCTAGCTTATTGCCATTATAGATAATGCTTGCTAGCATTAGATAGATTTACTCATCATTTCTTTTGTATATAAGAATATGCATTGCATTTTCACACTTTTTCAGCCTCTATTGGCATAAACATAAGACTTTTGTCATTATTGCTATATTCTCCTTACTAGCATTTTAATGTAAAACATGACAGTAAACAGAGAAAGAAAACTACAGATGAATCTCCTTAATGAACATCAATGCAAAAGTCTTAAATAGAATACTAGCAAAAAGACTCCAGCAAGTGATCACAAGGGTTATTCATTATGACCAGGTAGGATTTATGTCAGGAATGCAAAGATGCTTCAATATTAGGAAAATCATTTACATAATTTACCATATCAACAAGCAAACCAACAAAAATCAAATGATTATCTCAATAGATGCAGGAAAAAACCTTTGGCAAAATGCAACACTCATTACAGTTGAAAACACTCGAAAGTATAGAAATAGAAGGGCCTTTCCTAAAAATAATAAACAGTATATATATATATATATATATATAAAACCATCAGCAAGTATCATCTGCAATGGGGATAAATTAGAAGCATGTCCAATAAGATCAGGAGTGAAATAAGGATGCCCATTATCACCTCTATTATTTAAGAGCTTATTAATGGTTTTGATTTCTTTCACTGAAAATTGCATATTCATGTCTCTTGCCCATTTATCATTTGGAGAATGGCTTGATTTTTGTACAACTGATTTAGCTCTTTATAAATTTGAGTAATTAGACTTTTGTCAGAGGTTTTTGTTATGAAGATTGTTTCCCAGTTTGTTATTTCCCCTCTGATTTTTCTTACATTGGCTTTGTTTGTACAAAAACTTTTTAATTTGATGTAATCAAAATTATTGATTTTACATTTTGTGACTCTTGTAAATCTTGCTTGGTTTTAAAATCTTTCCCTTCCCAAAGGTCAGGTCTTTATAAAGCATACTATTCTGTATTCACCTAATTTACTTATAGTTTCTTCCTTTATGTTCAAGTCATTCACACATTCTAAGTTTGTCTTTGTGTAGGGTGTGAGGTGTTGATCCAATCCTAATCTCTCCCACAATGTCTTCCAATTTTCCCAGCAGTTTTTACCAAAATAGTGGATTTTTCCTCGCTAATTCTGGCACTCACTGGCTCTGACTCTAGTTCCTTAGGTGGGGTGAGGGAGGGTAGATTGGCTCACGTTTGGGTGGGAGCTTATTCACACTCTTATACTGTGGAAATGCCCAAATCCCATGTACCTTCAATGCTGCACCCTACTGTAGAGTCCCTCCATTCTTATGAAAATGTTTTTTTTTGAGGTAGTCTATATTGGTGGGTGCTGGAGAGAGGAAGCATCCTGCATCTAGACTGCTACCATGCTTACCCAGAAGTCTCACGTCTATTATTTAACATTGTACTAGAAACACTAGCTGTAGCAATTAGAGAAGAAAAAGCAATTGAAGGTATTAAAATGGGTAATGAGGAGACCAAGCTATCATTCTTTCTATATGATATGATGGTCTACTTAAAGAATCCTAGAGAATCAACTAAAAAGCTAGTCGAAATAATCAACAACTTTAGCAAAGTTGCAGAATACAAAATAAACCCATCTAAATCATCAGCATTTCTATGTTTCCAATGCATCTCAGCAGCAAGAATTAGAGAAATTCCTTTTAAAAGCACCATGGGCAATATAAAATATTTAGGAATATATCTGCTAAGACAAACACAGGAACTATTTGAATATAATTACAAAACACTTTCCACACAATTAAAACTAGATCTAAATAATTGGAAAAACATTAATTTCTCATGGGTAGGATGAGCTAACATAATAAAAATGACAATCTTACCCAAAATAATTTATTTAGTGCCATATCCATCAAACTACCAAAAAGTTTTGTTTTTTTTCTGAATTAGAAAAAAACATAACAAAGTTCATTTGGAAGAACAAAAGATCAAAGATATCAAGGGAAATTTTGAAAAAAAAAGTGAACTATGGTGGCCTAGCAGTACCAGATCTCAAACTATACTATAAAGCACTGGTCATCAAGACAATATAGTACTGGCTAAGAGACAGGAGGGAAGATCAGTGGAATATCCTTGGGGTAAGTGACCTCAGCAAGATCATCTATGATAAATCCAAAGATCCCAGCTCTGGGGATGAAAAATGACTATTGCTGGTATGAGTTGTGAATTCATCCAGCCATTCTGGGTGGCAATTTGGAACTATGCCCAAAGGGCGCTAAAAGAATGTCTGCCCTTTGATCCAGCCATAGCACTGCTGTCTTTGTACACTAAAGAGATCATAAGGGAAAAGACTTGTTCCAAAATATTCAGAGTTGTACTCTTTGTAGTGGCAAAAATAATTGGAAAATGAGGGGATGCCCTTCAATTGGGGAATGACTGAACAAATTGTGGTATCTGTTAGTGATGGAATGCTATTATGCTCAAAGGAATAATGAACTGGAGGAATTCCATGTGAACTGGAGCAACCTCCAGGAATTGATGCAGAGTGAAAGGAGAAGAACCAGGAGAACAACATACACAGACTGATACACTGTTGTACAATTGAATGTAATGGATTTCTCTACTAGGAGCAATGCAACGATCCAGAACAATTCAGTGAACTGTGGGACTAGAAACATGGAAGAAAAGCAAGTGCTGATTACATGGTTCAATGGAGATATGATTCAGGATGTTGACTCTAAATGACTACCCTAGTGCAAATATTAATAATATGGGAAAAAAAAGTCTTGAACAATGACACATGTAAAACCCAGAGAAATTGAACATTGGTTATAGGCATGGGGTTGGGGAAAGGAAGGGAAATAACATGAATCTTATAACCATGGAAAAACATTCTAAATTGATTAGATAAAATTAAAAAAACACATACTATTATTTTTATGTCAATATTCATTAAGGAAATTTATTTGAAGGATTCTCTATTTTTACTTTCCCTAATTTTGGTATCAAAATCATATTTATGTCAGAAGAAACTGGTAGTCCTTCTACTATTTTTTTCACATAGTTCATATGGTAGATAGTTTATATCATATTTTTTTATTAAAAAAGTTTTCTATACTATTCAGATAGTATATATAATCATTGTATTAATATTTCTTTAAATATTTGGTAAAATTAATTTGTAAATTCATTTGATCCTGATGATTTTTTCTTAGAAATGCTAATCAATTTCCCCCCTAAAATAGTTATTCAAGTGTTTTATTTGCTCTTCTGTTAATCTGGATACTTTTTAAAATATCCAATCCAATCCAATTTCACTTAGATTTTCAATTTTATTGGCATATTTCTGGGCCAAATGATTTTTTTACTTTAAAGAATCAAAGTGGGTTATCTATTTTGTTGTTTTTCACAAAATCTGCACCTAGTTTTATTTTTAAGTCCATTTTTTACTTTCATGCCATGAATCTCTCCTTTGATTTCTGGATTTCTATTTTGGTGTTTAATTGGGAATTTTTCATTTGTTCATTTCCTTTTTAAAAAAAGTTCCTGCTTATTTCATTGACCTCCTTTATCTTCTTTTATTAATTTATTTGTTCAGATATATACATTTTCTCATAAGTACTGCTTTGACTACCACTTCTACTTCCATGCTAAATAATATTGTTGATAAAGGCATCTTTATTCACTCCTGAACTTATTTGGAAAGTTTCTAGCTCTCCGTTAAAAATAATACTTGCTGATGATTTTATATAGATGCTTTACATCATTTTAAGGGGAAAAAAAATCCAACAAAAGCTTTCTAGTGGTTTTTAATTGGAATGAGTATTGTATTTTGTGAAATGTATTCTCTTCATCCAATAATAAAATCATGTATTTATCTCTTTTGTTTTTAATACAATTGATCATTATGATAGTTTTTCTCATATGAAACCATTCTTGCATTTCTTTTGTAAATGCTGTTTGTACTTTAATACTATTTTATTATACATAAAATATTCTTTAACATTCATTGTTTTTAAACTTTGAGTTCCAAATTTTCTCCTCTTTTCTGACCATTCCACCCTTGCTCTATGCCTTCTTCCCTCCCTGAGAGAGTAAGCAATCTGAGAGAGACTTTACATGTGAAGTCATATAAGACATTTTTTCCATATTTGTCATTTTGTGGAAGAAATCTCAAATAAAAAAAAGAGGAAAGAAAATTACATATAGTATGTTTCAATCTGCATTCACACTCCATCAGGCCTTTTTTGAGGGCAGATCACTTTTTCATCATGTGCCTCTGAGATTTTCTTGATTCACTACATTGCTATGAATATCTAGATCATTCAATTTTTCATCAAGAAACATTGGTGTCACTCTGTACAATTTTCTTTTGTTTCTGCTCCCTTCACTTTGCATCAGTTCATGTAAGTGACCCCATACTTCTGCAATTATTCTGCTTGTCATTTTTTATAGTACAATAGTATTCTGTCACTATCATATACCACAACTTGCTTAACCATTCCCTGACTGTTGTATAATCCCTCAAATTCCAGTTCTTTGCTACAAAAATGAGATACAATAAATACCTTTTTTAATAAAAGGTCCATTGCCTTTTTTAAAATTTCTTTGAGATACATATCTAGTAATGGTATTGATGGATCAAAGAATATGCATAGTTTAAGAGTCCTTCAAGCATAGGTCCAAATTTCTCTCCAGAATGGTTAGATCAGATCACAACTACACCAATAGTGAATTATTGTCCCAATTTTCCCACACTCTCCAACATTTACCATTTTCATTTTCTGTCATGTTAGCCCATTTTATAGAAGTAAGGTGGTACCTCAGAGTTTTAAAATTTGCATTTCTCTATTTAATAGTGAATGAGAGCATTTTATATGACTATAAGTGTTTTTTTTTTCATCTAAAAACCGTGTATATCCTTTTGAACATTTATCAACTGGAGAATGACTTTTGTTTTTTATATATTTTACTCATTTATCATATATGATCAAGAAATTGGTCTTTCTACAATTGTTCCCCTGAGTTTTCTGATTTTCTTCCAATTTTGATTGCATTATTTTGTTTCTACAAAACCTTTTAAAATTTAATATAATTAAAATGATCAATTTTACATCTTGTAATGCTTTATTTTTGGCTTGATCCAAAATTCTTTCCTTATCCATAGATATGCTCCTTTAATTCATTTACAGTATCAGCCTTCATATTTAGATAATGTACCCATATTTACCTTATACATATGCTGTGAAATATTGGTCTACTCTCTGTCTCTGCTGTATAATTTTCTAATTTTCCCAACATTTTTTGTGAAGCAGTGAATTCTTGTCCCAAAAGGCTGAATCTTTTGATTTATTGAATATTAAATTACTATGGTCATTTATTAACAGATTCTGTGTACCTAATCTATCCCAATCATTCACCACTCCATTTCAGTACTGAATTGTATCAATGATTACTGTTTTGTAATACAATTTGAGATCTAGTACTCCTAAGCCACCTTCCTATACATTTTTTTCATTGATTCCATTGATATTCTTGATCATTTGATCTTCCAGGTAAATTTTGTTTTTATTTTCCCTACCTCTATAAAATAATTTTGAGGCATTTTGCTTAGTATGGGATGAATCCACTTCTGAGGGGAATGTCTGGGATGAGTTCTTATCATCTTGAGTCTTTCTGCTCCTCTGTCTGGATATTGTTTGGTGTTATTTTAGGATCTCAGGGACAACCCAAGTGAGAGACATTCACGTTTTCAGTGCTCCCATAGTGACCTGACCCAGAGCAAAATCTATTCACCACATCCCTGGGCATTGCTATGAAGATTCCTGATTTGGGTTTGTCTCTATCCTACAATTCTGTGGGCTTGTACCTGGTGAGAGGTTTTCTCGTGTTGCTTATGGACTCAGACACTTTTGACCAGGCAAAAAGTTCTACATTGTCAGAGACACAATATTCCAGGTTCCTCCTAGATTTGAGATTCATGGCCTAGTTATTCTTCTTTAGACTCCAAAATGCATTGGAAACTGAATATGAGATCCCATTTAGCTTGAATCACTTAGCTACTGTTTGCTTCTGAACTTATTCCTCACTCTGGGTACAGACAAGCAAAGATCCCTTGACCACTCCTGAATCAAAAACACAATTCCTAGGCACATACCAAAAATTGCATCATAGTGAATGATAGCTACCAGTCATTATTGGTTCTCACATTCTGCATGAGGTTCGTGTTTTCCACACTGGTTTGGAATCTCTTCTTGCCCTGGAGGATAGTCTTGGTTTTCCCATTCACTTCTTATGTCTTAGAATTCTATTCACACTCTTGGTAAGACACTGACCTTGAATAGCTAGTATACTAAACCTGCAATCAGGATGTCCTGTGTTCAAATCTGTTCATAATCATAAGCCACTTAGAGAAAAGTCATCTAGTCTCTAGCTGCCTCAATATTCTCAACGATAAATAGGAATAATAATGGCACCCACTTGTCATGGTTATTGTAAGGATCTAATATTTGTAAAAGGCTTAGTACATTTAATAACTGGCAATAATAATCACTTTATAAATTCTCATTTCCTTCTTTCCTTCCTTCCTTTCTTCCTTCTTTCCTCCAATACTCACAGTTTTATTCCTACCTCAGCTTTAAATATGACTTACTGTAATTTTTCCCTTTTAATTTCCTGATATGGACTTGGTATGACACATTTTTTTAGATCTTTGTGGAACACTTATTGTGAGGAGCTGCTCCTGATACTACATTATCTTTAGTCTGCCTCCTTCATCCTTACTTTAAGTTTCAATTTCCTCATTGTAAAATAAGGAAGTTGGACTAGACAATATTTAAGGTGCTGTTCCATACTAACTCTATAACAAAAAAATCTGATAATAGAATGTATTTTATAATCTCAACAGAAGAAAAATAGATTGAATATATGAGTCATGACATATATTTAAAATTTTAATACATATTTTCCTAATCATGTATCATTATTTGAGGAGTGAACTATTTTCAGTATCTTCTTTTTTATTTCATTTTTCAATCTTTATTAAATAGATTTAGTATCTCAAATACTGTTTAAAGGATGTGTAGCTACATCTGTCTTTTGCTCCAGAAGTGCCTTGTTATTACATTGGAACTTTGATCCAATTCCCTCCCTTTTTCTTTAGAAGATTCTTTCTACTCTCTCTAATCTTTACTCTTTGTCTACGGACTCCTTCATTGCTGCCTACAAAAAACATATTTTCAGTATCTTCTGTGTGGAGACTATGTCCTATACATATATATCATTTATACTCTTAATGTCTCTAGTAAAAGAATAAGGCACTTATTTCTCAGTAAAAGTGATTAATTGATTCATTAATAAAAATATTATAACATAAACCAGAAATTTCTTAAATATAGTATATGCAGAGAGACCTGCCATGGTTGGAATAAGACCTGAATTCAAGTCCTAGCTCTTTCATTTTCTAGTTATTTGACTTCAGAAAAGGCATTTCATCTCCATGCATCTCATTTTTCACACATATATAATCAAGGGGTTGAACATTATTATCTTCCAGTCACAACAATATATAATTCTGAACAAACATATCCATTGGGCAAGATGCTGATGGAAGGAAATATTATAAATGTGATTATAAATGATTAAACATATTTATTCAGGGCAAGGGACAAAGGCCACAGACTATGCCTGTCACAAAAATGCACAAGGCAAGTACCAGGTGAAGTTAAAATAAACTGGTGATAAACTACAGTCATCCACAGAAAATTTATCATTTTCTAGCAGTCTCCTTGCCCAGGCTGATAAATGGCATTGTTTTTGCATCGAAGGCCCTTTTCACCATGATAAACTCTTTGAAAGGAACCCAATTCCATGATAAAGAGATTTGGGCAGAAATGAGGAGCAGTTGCCTAGTTAGAGTGGTGAGCTACAGGGTTTGATGAATGAAAAGCAACTCGGTTGTGGCAGGGTGCCAGAGAGTGGAGGCATAAATGCACTTGGCTGAAACAGAGTGTAGCTAATCTGACATCCTGAAAACATTGTGTATTCTAATGCAGTGCGCAGACCTCAGGAAACCTTTACAAAGCGGTGGATTTGTTGGGGGTTTTTTCCTTGTAAGGGCATTTACCTTTACGCTAGTGTCATCTCAAACAGTCACCTTGAAGAACTCATCACCAGAGGAGAGACTAAATACAAGGATGGGACAAAGAGAATCACAACCTCAATATTCTCCTCTGCTTAAAAGCCAGAGCCAGCCCTTAGGCTGGGTGAATCAAGACAATCACCCCAGCCACTGCAGTTTGCAATTTGTTTTTGGGCAAAAGAAACCCCTTTTTCTCATTTGTTTTGTTTTGTTTTCTAAGAAGATGGCACATTCAACTACATCCATGGAATCCACTCAGAGTGGCATCTTAGTTTGCCTTTGGAAGGGAAAGTAGATGATATTTCTATTCCTTCTTGCCCATCCCTCAAAATCCCGGTTGTCTCCATATCACCGTTTTCTTCTTCAAAATTGCCTCAGTATTTTTTAACTATACAAAAAAAGTCTGATTTGCAATGGGCCTTATAAAGGAGGGTACACAGCATTTCCAAAACTAGTTTTTAGTGTAAAATGGGAATGTTCCAATTTCTTTTATTTACAACCAAAGTGGGGTGAGAGCCTAGGAGTGTCATTCGCCATGTTATGCCAGTGGGGTAGTCACACTGTAAAAATTAAATTATGTCACTAATAATAAAAATATTATATATTATGAGGTGTATTAAAGATTATTAGAACTCAAGGAATGAAGAAGATACAAAATAAAAACCATGTGCCCCGTGCTTAGCTTACTTGCTACACTTGCTACATCATTGCAATGGAAGAGAGCGTGGGAGACTTTACTGCCAGTTAAATACCAATTATGATATCACCTACGTGGGGACTCAGGTGAGATTATAGGGAATTCTGGGAAATACCAAGGACTTCTGGGGATTGAAGTCTAGGGTTCAAAATCTCCATTTTTACCACCCCCTAGGGCCCAAGGAAGACTAGTCTCTTCGATGTGTCTTGTAAACATACCAACTATGAAATTACAATAATTTGAGGATAAGAGGAAAAGAGGACAAAACCAATAATTGCTAGGAACATTGACAAAAAGCCAGTTAGGAGGCAATCCCCTTTGGCATAATAGTATACAATCAAAACAAATGCATTCAAACCCCAAACAGTTCAAATCACCACATCCCAAAGTTCACTCTGGATCTTCTGGTGCAGCATGTTGTCTGTGGAGGGAGGCATTTTCATGGTGCCTTCTCCAAACAGTTCACTTTCTGAATTTGGAGATGCAGCATGTTTCTTAACCTAAAATTATTCTCAAAAGAAATGTAAACTTTGCAATTTAAAATAATAATAATATTCATACATTCCCCTCTGAAGAGGGTGATTAAAAAACACAGGGATCATTTAGGGATGTATGGCTGAGTTATGAGGTTTGTGAATCAATTGGCAAGAGAAATTAAAAAAAAACACCAAAAAATCCAAATAAAAAGATAATTTTTGGATGAAATATAGAGTATCAAAGTCTTATGTGAAAAATTCTAAGTAAAGGAAAAATAAATCTATAATAGGTCGATGAATCAGGGCCCAAATAAAATAATTTAAACAATTATGCATTTAGCCAATCAGTAGCGAGGACTATAGAAAGTTTGCCACACTATGGAAGACAGAAAAGGGAGTAGATTATAGGAGCCAGGTAGAAGTCAAATTTGAGATACCTGGTAGAATATGAAACAAGGAAGACCTGTCTTTAAACAGCCTCAACCTCAAACCCCAAACAAGTTCAATTCCTCTTGTCTTGGCTCAAAATTTTCATCAACCCCATTGGGATTGGTTGGTCTCTGACCTTGTACTAGATTGGCACTATACAGTTTAGATTTGGGCACTGTGCAATGGCTATTTTTGTATTCTCTTGTCCTGGAATCAGACAGAATCATTAAGCAAAGTCTCAAATTTTTTTAAAAAACAATCAGTGGCATCATTTTTATAGTCTCAAGCTTTTGGGGTATGCATTGACATTATAGCAAATATATTTTAAACTTATTACTTCAAAATAAAAAAATAAAGAAAAATCTTATCAATATTGGTGACTTGTGCTTCAAGTACAAAAAATAAAAACTGAAATAATTCATTGCACATGCAAGCAAAAACAATAATAATAAAAGACTTTTAAAATTCAAAAATATAGCTTATAATCATTGACATATAATCAGCTAAGGAAATGTAGAATACAAGGTTTTTCACCAAAAATGATATTCATTTCCTCTTCATACCTGACCATGATCCACTCTGAGTACAAACAAATGATTTTCACAACAGTTTTTATTATAAAGAACAGTAGTACAACAGGTAGTGCACATTCAAAAAGTACCAAAATCCCCAAAAGCCCAGTTATTGACAATAGCAAACAAACCCACTATCATATTTTACATGAGCCTGCTGTATGGCATTTAAAGAAAATGGATACTTGTTACAAGTTGTTGGTTTTTTTTTAAGGTGTAGCAATGTTTCAACCTTGGCAAACATATTTTTAATCAACGTAAATCTTATTTGGGTCTAGAACATCATCAAGAAATCTAAAGATCATTACAAAATGTGGCAGAGGAGTCTAGGAAAAAAACAAACCTCTGTACTGTTGATGTTGGGCAAAGTGAGCTGAAGAGTTATAAATGAGACAGATGCTCCTCTTTTGGGAGTCATCCAGGGGTAATATGTCCTCAGATGAATTTCCCAGCTCCTTTTTTTATAAATGTGGGAGGTGGGGATTATAATTGTATTTCACTTCAGCTACTAAAGTGGACCTTACTTCCTGTTAGAGGCAGGCAAAATGATCAAAGTTGAGAAAAAAAATCTAAAAACCATGTCTAAAGACCCCTTAAAATTAAGTTGAGACATTTAGCTCATTAAATTTTTCAAAAGTTGTTATACAATTGTAACCAGTTTTGATGAAGAGCATCCATCCTTTATGTGACAATTTACAAAGTCAAAATAGAAAAATGCTGTTTTTATATCTGGACTTATTCAATAATATTTGTTCAGTATAGTTTTGGGGAAAAGCAACAGAATATAGCAGTTTAAATCCAGTACATTAAAATGATTCAGTGTAACAGAATAGTATTGAGTAGATTAACCTATGAACTTAAAACCAACAAAATTAAACCTTAAAGAAAACAATCAGCAAAATGCAATAAAATACATATTTTTAGAAAAAAATTAGAGTCTGAAAAGTCAAAAAATATAACCTCCAGTCTCTTTAAAGTTTGTTTTTGTATTTTTTTTTTATCCATTGAGATTCCTTTTGTCAGTACTGTGGAATTTCCCATAACAAGGGAGAATTGGGTTTTAGGAATCCCAAATTGGGCAGGCCCAAATGGCAAAGAGTTGCAGGGAGATGAATTTCTCCCCTGAATCTCAGGTGAGATAAGTAAAAGGATCAGTGCACTCAAAAAACATCCTTTTAAATAGGCAATGCACTGCTCTCTCATAGAATATGTCATACTTTCTGTTTGGAAAAGTCTCTTCCTTCTCCTCATCCCCTCCCCACCACGCCCCTCCCCCCAGGTCCCCTGCCACATGGAGGCTAATTGTTGCCTAAGGAAAGAACACACCAGTTTTTACAAGTTGTTTTGTGATTCTGAAGAGCAGCTACCAGTAGCCTGGGTCCTGGGTCTAGGTCTGGGATGATCTGGTTCAGAGGCTGGAGATCATCTGGGGCCAGGGACCCGGCTGGGTTTGGGACCAGGACAGGAGAGCAATCTGGGTCAAGCAGGTCCAGAGCGGATGACTGGAGGCAAGAGAGGATGGCTGGAGTAATATGAATCAGAATCAGCTTTGCAAGGGGGGTGCCGAAAAGCCTTGGCAGGAGAAACATGGCTTAAAAAAATTATCTAGGCTTTAAAAAAAAAAAAATTGAGAAGTTCTTGTCCAATCTTGTGGTTGCCATGAACTGAAAAATTTAAATTTTATCTCTAATAATAAAAAATATTATATATTATGAAGTTTATTAAGGATTATTAGAACTCAAGTAATAAAGAAGATACAAAATAAAAACCACGTGCCCATGACTGATTAGAACATTCAAAATCCCCATGCTTAGCTTACTTGCTACACTTCGTACATCATTGCAATGGAAGAAAAGAGAATGTGGGAGGTTTTACTGCTAGTTAAATACCAATTGTGATCTCACCTATGTGGGGACTCAGGTGAGATTATGGGGAATTCTGGGAAATACCAAGGACTTCTGGGGATTGAAGTCTAGGGTTCAAAATCTCCATTTTTACAACACTAAATAAGCTGATGCATGCAATTAGAAAACTTTTCCAAGTATAAGGTTAATATTTAATCATTTGCTGTACCATCCTTAAAGCTACAGGATTTTCCTCAACATGCAATACAGGTACCTCCTTTTTGAAATAATAGCTTTTGAAAGTATCACACTTAAGCAGCCTCATTCTCAATTGACAATTTTTCTATGTTCATTAGTATGCCACTTTTCTGGAATGTTGAAATTGTTTGTTTCACCATAAAATGTACATTAATGAAAGCTATTACTTCAAAGCATGAAATGGTATTTTTTTAGATAAATGATTTGGCAACAAATCATTTATTACACATAGCTATGAGTTTCTAAAACTAGAAGATTAGAAATGTGTTTCTTATTAATGTGTGGTACAAATTTAAGTTTTCAAACTTAAAAGTTATGAATAATTAGGAATAAATGAGTTAATAACTCAGCACAGTAATAATGGAAAGGAAATAAAGAATAAACAGGTATATAAACACCAAATATGTGAGCCTTAATAAAAAAAATAATAATTTTACCCAAACTGGAATGGTCTCATTTCCCAATTCTATAAAGTTCTGTTTAAGTTGCCATCTTCCCTAAAGCAAATTTTCATGGCTAGCAAATTCATGTAAATTGTACTTAAAATACGCCATCAATATGACTTTCAAAAGAATGCTTTAATTGTCTAAATGACGAACTAGCTCGGTATTTAAATTATTGCTAGGTTTATTTTTTATCAAATTGGAAATTCAACTACAGAGTAATTAAATGACTTGGAACAAATCATAAAAAATAAGAAATCCAATTCAATATTTCTGGTTTACATTTATATAAAATTCCTCACTAACAGATTAGAAGCCATGAAAACATAATGAATGATTTAGGAGCCTAAGTGACTGATATGTCTACGTCTATGGTCTGACTGTGGATAAGAATGGGATTGGCAAGTTTAGTTTCATCAACTGTGTTGTTCAGTGGCTACAATATTATGACAAATGATTAAAAATATAGAGAAAAAAATTCACTTGCTAGTATGGCAATTCTGACTTACCCTGATGTTCTTGTCCTTAGAACATGATTATTTCTCATACACTTAGGGTTTTGGGGTTTTAATCGAAATTGGGAGATGAGGAAATCTTTCTAATACCATAGCTTGAGTTCCCATTAATGTGCTTTCCCTTAATAATTATCATTGATATCAATTGGTCATTAAGATTTAATTGGATTTTACAAATGGACATTTACTACATTGGAATAATTGTTTCAAAGCATTCCCTCCCAAAAATATACATATATATGCATATATATGTGTGTGTGTATATATATATATTAAATGCTCTTCCAAGAATTTATACAGAAACCATGGAAAAGTGGCTCATGTTTAGAATATACCTATGGCAAAGGAGTAACTTGCAGGTCCTAGTTTTTGGAAGGCTTTGATTTAATTTTGGGGAGTATTCATAAATTTCCCTTTAGAAATGGCATGATTATTTTTGTTGCTACTGTCCCAGGAATGCTCATAGAACACCAAGGAAAAAGTCCAATTCCCCCAACCAAATTGAAGTTAGAATTCAGGATGAAGCTGAGATATTATTTTCATCTATCTCCATCATTTCTCATCAGAGACTTAGATAGCATGTTCTCCCTTATCTCATCATTTACTTCAAGTATTAAGGATTCTAAACTACCTTCTGGTTTTATACAAGTTCCTCTAAGAAACCAGTCAGAATAGATGCCTTGTCAACAGTAGTCCATTCCCTCTAATAGAATATGTGTGTGTACAATTTTTATTATTAATTTTACAGAAAAATAGATATTCCATTACATTCTTATGTTATAATGTATTCATAAGTTTTCCAGTTAATGGGCAACTCTTTAGTTTCCAGTTCTTTGATACCACAAAAGGAATTATTTTAAAAATGTTTATGTGTATATAAATATATATATATATATATGTGTGTGTGTGTGTGTATAGATGAGTCTACATATATCTATGTGTATTTAATATGTGTGTATATGGATAGATGTATACACACACACACACACACACACACAGAAGATGTCATATCCTTGATCTTATTGATGTATAGGACTAGTAATGGTGTTGGTAGATCACATGGTATGCACAGTTTAGTAACTTTTCAGGCACAATTCCAAATTGCTTTCTAGATGCATCGATAAATGGACCAAGTCACAGTTTCACCAAAAGTTTTTATAGCTATCTCTTCCAGATTTTAGTCTGATTTCTAGTTTGATAGTGAATTTCCTCACAGATAGTAATGAGCAGTCCCCAGATAATCCAAACTGCTTATTCCTAACCAGGATGACTCCTTCCTTGTGAATCTTATCTCCTATCTTCCATGCAATCCATATTGATCAGATGTTCTTTCTGGATTCTAATCATGGGTTTCTTGCTGACTTTGTCAAAACCTAACTAACCATAAATACCTTCCCTCATCCAGGAGTCCTTTCTTCCAGTAGCTTAGATAAGTATCTTTCAACTTTGTCCATATATAGCATCCAATGGCCAGTTGTGATACTATGAAAATGTAAGATTTAATCTGATATCCAATAACTCCAAGTATTAAATTTTATTAATAATCACTTGAAGTAGAGGAAAAGTAAAGCCTGAGTAAAGACAAGTTTACTGGAAGGCAAAAGCAGGAGAAAGAGAGAAGTAGAACTAGGATACAGAATCCTCATCTCCAAAACTTAAGGACTTAATGTAAGGATGATTGTGGGATTCTGGAAAATGAAGCCCTGGGGTACAAAATTATAATTACACATGAGTGATTTCTTATCCATGTATCCATGGCCAACTAATTTCTCATCTACAGGGCCAGAATTTATGGAATGAATATCTTCATACTTTAAAAAAGATGTTAAACCCAGACCAAAAGCTTTACTCTGAACTTTCTAAAATCACCCTTCAGAATGAATTAGACTTTTGAACTCTCCCCTCATTAGTCATTAGAACAATTAAATTACTCTCCAAATCAAATTATATGAATTCCATTAAGAATAGAGTCAAACATTGAGATTTCCCCTCCAGATTTGCCCAGGGGAATATAACCAGAGGTCTTAAGGATATTATTCTCCTTTGTTCAGGTGATATTCCATTGCACTTTGAATTTATCTTGGAGATTTGCCTTTAAGTGTTGGTAGGGGGTGGAATTGCCCTATACCAAGGACAGTTATCCTTGATAAAATCCTGATGATGACATATTGATTCAAGTTATTCATTTGAGAATCTGTTCACATGCTATCACTGATATCAGCCTATGAATTCATTCCCTGACTATAAACTTGGAATTCATAGTATTAATTTTGTTGTGCTCTCCCACTAAAATTCTTGCCTCTACAATTCTACATCTTTTGTGACATGCTTCTCTTGATTCTTCTTATGTTCTACCTGAATCTTTGATGTTATTATAATTCTATTTAGTTTCTATACATCTACCTTGCCAATTCATTTACCTATGTGATCTAATTTGGCCTGAGTTTTTAAATACTAGATACCATTCCTCATTTGACCATAAATTGCCTCTTCTCTGAGTTTTGTCTAGTATACCTTACAAAGTTACCCTAGTTACTGTTCTTACCTACAAATCTGCAGACAATCAAAATAATATATAGAAGGGACATAAAAGCATCATCACCTGTTGGCTAACAGATACCTAGACAGTTTGCCCATTTTAACTCTATGAATAAAGACAAACTTGAAAACTTACTAAAATTCATGTCTAGTGCAGGTCATACATATCTACTCACAAGTA
This sequence comes from Monodelphis domestica, assembly GCF_027887165.1. Taxonomy (NCBI): domain Eukaryota; kingdom Metazoa; phylum Chordata; class Mammalia; order Didelphimorphia; family Didelphidae; genus Monodelphis; species Monodelphis domestica. The sequence goes on along the minus strand of NC_077228.1, from coordinate 91,919,117 downwards.
CAGCAGAGGGCACCTGGGTAGCTCAGTGGATTGAGAGCTAGGCCTGGAGATAGAAGGTCCAAGGTTCAAATCTGGCCTCAGATACTTCCTAGTGGTATGACCCTGGGCAAGTCACCTAACCCCCATTGCTTGGCCCTTACCACTCTTCTGCCTTGGAAGCAATACAGAAGTATTGATTCTAAGGCAGAAGGTAAGAGTTTTTTTTTTAAGTTAGTGCATTATAATGCCAATGGAAGAGAGATCATCTGAGATAATATGAGCTTCTAGAAATAAAATACACACATACATGGACACACCATCATATTTATGGAAAATACTTTTTATGTTATATATTTTAAACTAGTAAGAAGGAATATTTATAGGAACCTAATAGAAGAAGAAGAATGGACAGAAGGAAACAAACATTTATTAAGCACTTAATAAGTTGTCTAAGGGCTAGTCTAAGGGCTGACCATACCATTATAAACAAACAAAAAGTTTATGTCCTCAAGGCACTAATATTGGAAATGGGAAAGAAACATAAAAAAGCATTGGAGGTGGTGGTACAAAGGAAGGTATTTCACATATTTTTGATGTCCAGAAGTTTAGAGTAGAGCTAGTTGAGTAATGTAGGCTGGCTAGCCTAAACTCTTCCAACAATGGATGCCCCAAAAGGAACACGTCAAAAGGAAAGGAGGAACAGTATTCCTTTGGAGTGCTTCTCAAATCATATTGCACAAAGTGTCTTCAACTCTGCCTAGATATAGAGTGAGCCCTGAGCTTGTACCACCTCACTAACAATAGAGAATTAATCATTTGATTTCATTCCTGTCCCAATCTAGGTCATTTAAACAGTTACTTCTTGCCCACAGTTGATTCAGCAGAATTTCAATCTATTTTTTTGTTAGTGTTACATTATCGGTGCTGAGTTAAAGTGGTTAAAATGTCTCTTACATTTCTTAGCAAAGTAAAATTTGTAAAATCTATGATATCTTCCTAAAATGGTTTAGTTTCATTGTTGCTCATTCTTGCTATGAGAGAATTCTCTCTCTTTTTCTTTGAATTAAAGATTTATTATGTGGGACTTCTGGGCAAAGATGGCCTCACAGTAGAAGCAAGGATTGTCACTCCTCACCACCAACTAATATAAAGTGCTTCAAAAGGGCAAAAACCAAAATCAGATGTGTGCAGGGGCTCTACTGTAGGACACAGCCTTGAAAGTAGGCAGGGTTTAGACATTTCCACACAATAAGGGGGCAAAATTACTCTTACCAAAGTGCCAGCTGATTACCCATCCCCCCACTTCACCTACAATGCCTGAGTCAGGGCGAGCTCTGAGCAATCTCTAGGTCCGTGGGGGAGGACAGGGCTGGATGATGACACCACAGTCTTACAGGTGAGAGCAGTGAGGCATGAGACCCCAGAAGACTAAGGAACAGGGAGCTAGAAAACAGTGATAGGGCATAGAGGGGCTGCTCACAGCAGAGACTGTGGAAACTAAAAAATAGCCTCAGGGCAAAACTATTTTGTAGCTTAATACACAGAAACCTGCCTACCCTCCTCACTCAGATTTCTAACTGGGAAGGGGAAAAAACTAACACAGTAATGGCCACCAACACCCCAAAACTACAATCTACAGACACACACATACACACACACAAAACCAAGTGGGTGAGTGAGATGGGATTACCAGAAGGGAGGGAAAAAGAGGAGGGAGGAAATTTAGTAAATCATAAAGGAAAAATAATAGGGTAATAAGAAAGAAGGGGTTGGGAAAGAAAGTAAAATAAAGATGAGGATTAAGGGGACTGATGCGAAGCAAAACACTGGTGTAGAAAACAATAGTGAAAAAAGGAAGGGGAGGACTAGGAAAGAGAATCAAAATGATGGACAATGCACAAGTGGTAATCATAACTCTGATTGTGAATGGGATGAACTCAACTATAAAATTTGGAAGCAAATAGAGTGGATTAGAAAACAAAATCTTACCATATATTGTCTACAAGAAACAGACCTGAGGAAGGTAGACACCCATAGGGTAAAAGTAAGAGGAAGGAGTCAAATATATTGGGGCATCAACTGATAAAAAGAAGGCAGGAGTCTCAATCATGATATCTGACACAAAGCCAAAGTAAAAATAGATCTAGTTAAAAGAGATAGGGAAGGTAATTACATCCTGATAAATGGCAGTATAGACAATGAGGAAATATCAGTACTTAACACGTATGCACCAAATGGCATAGCATCCAAATTTCTAAAGGAGAAACTAGTGGAGATCAAGGATGAAATAGATAGAAAAACTATACTAGTGGGAGATGTGAACCTGCCTCTATCAGATCCAGATGAATCAAACCAAAAGATTAATAAGAAACAGGTAAGAGATGTGTATGAAATCTTAGGAAAAATAGAGTTAATAGATTATATAGAGAAAAATAAATAGGGACAAAAAGGAATATACCTTTTCAGGAGCAATGGTATGTTCACAAAAATATACCATGTTCTGGGGCATAAAAACATTGCAAACAAATGCAAAAGAGCAAAAATAATAAATGAAACCCTTTCAGATCATAATGCAATAAAAATAATAATTAGTAAAGGTACATGGAGTGCCAAATCAAAAATTAATTGGAAATTAGATAATATGATTCTCCAAAATCAATTGGTTAAAGAACAGATCATAGAAATAATAATTTCATTGAAGAGAATGACAATGATGAGACATCATATCAATATCTATGGCATGCAGTCAATTCAGTACTCAAGAGGAAATTTATATCCCTGAGTATATATATTAAGAAATTAGGGAGGGAAGAGATCAATGAATTGGACATTCATATTAAAAAAACTAGAAAGATAACAAATTTAAAATCCCCAGATAAAAACTAAATTAGAAATCCTACAAATTAAGGGAGAAATTAATGAAATTGAAAGTGAAAGAACTATTGAATTAATAAATAATACTAGAAGCTGGTACTCTGAAAAATATAGATAAAGTACTGGTTAATCTAATAAAAAAAGGATAGAATATCAAATTAACAGTATCAAAGATGAAAAGGGAGACTTTACCTCTAATGAAGTCAAAATTAATGAAATCATTAAAAACTATTTTGCTCAACTATATGGCAATAAAGAAAGTGATCTAAATGATATGGATGAATATTTACAAAATATAAGTTGCCTATATTAACAGAAGAAGAAATAGAATTTTTTAAATAATCCATATCAGAAAAAGAAATTAAACAAGCCATCAAAGAACTCCCCAAGAAAAAAAAATCCCTAGAGCCTAATGGATTCAGAAGTGAATTCTATCAAACATTTAAAGAAAAACTAATCCCAATACTACATAAACTATTTGACAAAATAAGCAAAGAAAGAGTTCTAACAAATTCCTTTTACAACACAAATATGGCGCTTATTCCAAAGCCAGGCAGATCAAAAACCGAGAAAGAAAATGATAGACCAATCTCCCTAATGAACATAGATGGAAAAATCTTAAATAAAATACTAGCAAAAAGACTCCAGCAAGTGATCAAGAGGGTTATTCATTATGATCAGGTGGAATTTAAACCAGGAATGCAAGGATGGTTCAATATTAGGAAAACCATCCACATAATTGACCATACTAACAAGCAAACCAACAAAAATCACATAATTATCTCAATAGATACAGAAAAAGCCTTTAACAAAATATAACACCCATACTATAAATTATAGGAATAGAAGGACCTTTCCTAAAAAGTAGAATATTTTTAAAAACATCAGCAAGCATCATCTGCAATGGGGATAAATTAGAAGTCATCCCAATAAGATCAGGAGTGAAACAAAGGATGCCCCTTATCACCTTTATTATTTAATGTGGTACTAGAAACACTAGCAGAGGCAATTAGACAAAAAAAAAAAGAAATTGAAGGTAATGAAATAGGCAATGAAGAGACCAAGCTATCACTCTTTGCAGATGATATGATGTTCTACTTAAAGAATCTTAGAGAATCAACTATGAAGCTGGTAGAAATAATCAACTTTAGCAAGGTTGCAGGATGCAAAATAAACCCACATAAATCATTAGTATTTCTACAAATTTCCAATACATCCCAGCAGCAAGAGTTAGAAAGAGAAATTCCATTTAGAATCACCCTAGACAATATAAAATATTTAGGAATCTATTTGCCAAGACAAATACAGAAATTATATGAACCCAACTACAAAATGCTTTCCACACAATTAAAACTAGATCTAAACAATTAGAAAAGTATTAACTGTTCATGGGTAGGACAAGCTTACATAATAAAAATGACCATTCTACCCAAATTAATTTACTTATTCAGTGCCATACCTATCAAATTACCAAGAAATTTTTTACTGAGTTAGAACAAAAAAAACTCTACAAAGTTCATTTGGAAGGACAAAACATCAAGAATATCTAGGGAATAATGAAAAAAAAATGTGAAGGAATGTGACCTAGCAGAACCAGATCTTAAATTGTTCTATAAATCACTGGTCAACAAAGCAGTATGATATGGACTAAGAGACAGAAGGGAGGATCAATGGAATAGACTTGGAGTAAATGACCTCAGCAAGATAGTGGATGAGAAACCCAAAGATCCCAACTTTTGGGACATAGACCCACTATTTGATAATAACTGCTGTGAAAAATGGAAAACAGTATTAGAGAGATTAGGTTTAGATCAACATCTCACACCCTACACCAAGATAAATTCAAAATGGGTGAATGATTTAAATCTAAAGTAAGAAACTATAAGTGAATTAGGTGAACATAGAAAGTTTACATGTCAGATCTATGGGAAGATAATGATTTTAAGACCATGTAAGAGATAGAGAATATTACAAAATGTAAAATGAATAATTTTATTACATTAAAGTAAAAGGGTTTTGTATAAACAAAATCAAGACAACCAAATTTAGAAGGGAAACAAGAAACTGGGGAAAAAATCTTCATAACAAAAAACTCTGATTCATGTAATCATGGAAAAATATTCTAAATTAATTAAATAAATAATTTTAATTTTTAAATATTTATGTATATCTCTTACGTACATACATATTTTAGCAAACATATGTCCATATATTTATATAAAGACAAACTCACATGTATATAAATTTATGATATAAATGACTGTATATTCACATTCATGCACATATATAATGTCTATACACTTATAGGTATATATTTATACCCTCTCTGAAATCATTGACTTATATTTATATCATTCAATGATATTTATATAACATAATGATTATTCACTCCTTATAACTTGTTTCAGAGTATAATTAAAGTTTATTTCCTATTACTTCTGCCAGTTTCACAGAAATCAGATTTCCTGTGTCATCTCATTGCTAGGACAACAGCCTGCATTCCTGAAGAACAGCCTAAAAGATGACAGCTTGTCTATCCAACTCAGTCAGGTCATTGATTTGGTCTGACTTACCCTCTGGTTATAGTTACTTCAGGCATCTTTCTATGTGGAAATGTTCATTCTTTGTAATTTAGAGTGTTCTACTGAGTCTGGCATTAGGCACAAGATCTCAAGAGATTTCATTGCTTTGGATGAGAGGTCATACTCCAAGGAAGAAAGAAAGTGACAGCAAAGTATGAAAGTAAATATTTAACAAAATATAGTTTGTCATTGGCAACCTAGTTTGTTTATAATTTACATGGATTTTAGAAAGTATTTTCTCCAGTTCAATGCTAATTTTTTAAATTATTAATTCAGGTAGTATTATTCATTGTTATTTCCTTGATACTTGGGAATACTACTCTCTTAATTTCCTGTGGAACTGAGTTAATTCTCTTTTAATAAGAATTTCAGCTCTCATCCATAAACTTTTTGAGGTTGATTCCATGGATCCCATTGACTGATATCTGTAATGCTTCTTAATATATCTTCCCACCTTCACACTCTCTTTTCCCCAAGTCATACTTCACAGTTGTCAAAATAGTGCTTGTAAGGCAGAGGTTAGGCAAAGTTAGTTTATTGCCACACTCAAAAATCTTCAGTGGATCTTGATTTTCTACCTGATGAAGTACAAAGCATTATTTGGTATCTAAGATTTTCCATAATCAGACACTGCTTTACCATTCCACTTTTGACTTGACAGTATTCTATATATTATACTTTTCAGAAAACCTGAAACACCTGAAAAGCCATTCATTTACTTCATTTGGATCCCTCTAGCCTTTGTAGTATAGCATATTTGCTACTTTCTTGAAAAAGATGGTCTTATTGTTCCACCTTTTGAAATTCTTCTCTCCCTTTGAAACCCAAAACAGGGAATAGTTTTTTTCTAAGAAGCTTTTCCTGGTAATTTCATATATTTTGGATCTCCTCTAATTCTGACCTTGCTTATACCTTTATCACAATCTAATTGATTTTACAATTGAATACATGTTTTATATATCTACTCTACAATAAACAAAAAAATCATCTAAAGCTAAAAGACATAAGTCAAAAAATGGCAGGTAGGTGGTATAATGCATAAAGTGAAAAATCTTGTCTAAGAAATTAACTAATCATGACTGGTAAAACCAAATGATCTCTGTTTGTCTCAGTTCCCTAATCTGAAAAAAAGAACATAAAAAGAAAGTGCTTTAGAATTTTGATCTCCACTGTTTAGAGAAATGCAAATCAGAATAATTCTAAGATATCCTCTCACACACATCAGATTGTCTAAAATGTTAAAAGGTCAAAATAACAAATGTTGGAAGGAGGTGTAAAAATGGGTATACCAATACACTGTTGGTGGAGCTGTAAACTAATCTAACCATATTGGAGACCAATTTGGAATTACATCCAGAGAGTTATAAAACTATGTATATCCTTAGTAGTGAAGAGGTGATTAAAAAAAAACCTGGAAAAAAACTACATGGGATAATGAACAGTGAAATGAATAAGATCAAGAGAATATAGGCAGAAATTTAATTCTTGGAGAATAATTTTTGAATGTTGACTTCAGAGAATAAGCTGAAAATGGAAATATGAAAGAATTTATGTATATATACAACATTTGTCTCTATGATGATGGGAGGGAGGGGCTGAGACACTTAAAATAAATTCCATTACCAAAAAAAATTAATATCATTTTATCCTTAAAACCACTTCAGGAAATGAGTGCTATCATTATTACTATTTTACAGATGACGAAATTGAAGATAGAATTTAAGTGACAGGTTACATGGGGTTACAAAGATAGTAATGTCTGAGGTCAGATTTGAATTCAAGTATTTCTGACTTTGACTCCAGTACTCTATCCATAATGGCACCTATTGGCTCTTCATCAACATGCAATTTTGTGCAAATTATATATAATATGTATATATATATATACATATATATTAGATTATTTTAAACTAGAAGATGTATGTCTGTAAGGTACATTAGATATATGCATATATGGCAGATAGGATAGAAATAGATGGATAGATAGATAGATAGATAGATAGATATTTTTTTCCATAGAGGAAGGGATATCTTTACACTAAACTCCAAAAAGGTTTAGGCACATCACCTAGGCATTTTTTTTCCTGTTTAGATAATTAAAAGTCTTCAGAATGTTTTTCAAAGGAGTCAATATAAAGGAAGTTAAATGGCTGTGCTGTTGAGGACAACATACATAATCCCCTCTCTTAAAACTGTCAAGTTGTTTTCCATTATCTGCACCAGAAGGTTACTGAGCATGCCTCTTCAGTTAATGATGCTTTTGTTTTGGATTTTTACCTTTTATAACTAGACTTGTAGCCTCATTGCATTATATTGACATTGTGCTCTTCAGTGACAGGCTGGGGGCAGATTAGTAGGCAAAGTTTGACACCCAATTTGTCCTGAAAGAGCAGTGAAGTATAAAATTACAACAATCACTGCACATTGTTCAGAGAGTACTTATCTATTATTTTTCCTAGGCATAATCCCTTTGACTGATTCCATAGAGATTTCTTTGAAGAGGCAGATTCTCTTTGAACAAATGTAGATTGTGTTGGGGTTTATGCTTAATAAGCATAATTAGTGACCTTCAGGAGTATAATTCTCAAAAAGATTTGATTGCATTCTGAACTCCTCCAAGCAAACTTTGTACCTTAAAGGAAAGCATCTTCTTCCCCATATTTATTAGTAAGTAGGAAAATTTGTACTTTGTCTAGGATAATTCATAGGCCTTTAATGCTTCCCAAGGGGAATTTAAGCATCTTTGATCTAAATTGTTTATTCTAAACTGGTGTGTGTGTGTGTGTGTGTGTGTGTGTATGAGAGGGGGGGGGAGAGAGAGAGAGAGGGAGAGAGAGAGAGAGAGAGAGAGAGAGAGTGCATTACCACTTCACAGTCTGGTAATACTAATGGATAATTCTCAGAATGTTTTAAAATGCACAAAAGAAAATGCATATCATTACAATGGTAACCAATTTATTCAAATAATTATGATTTTTTTAAGTTCATGAAACACAAGGTAAAAATCTATGATCTAGAACTTTTTAATTACTTTAGTCAGGAATGGACTTGGGGTTACAACTAACAACCCTTTCTTTCTAGTAATTATTAGACAAAGCAGTGAACAATAGAATGCTATACTCTCTAAATATCCAACAAATAAATATCTTTTTTTTTGGCTTGAAGCCTACAAAGATATGAAGACCAAATAAATTTTCTACCTCAATACAAACAAATAAAGTCATCATGTATGTCTTGCCTATTAATGATATTCTCTTGTTCCAAAAAATCCTCTTTAATGATATATATTTTGTTTTTATATAACTTATATATATATATAAATATATATATATATATATAACTTTTTATATAACTTTTATATAACTAAGAGTTTCCTATCCTCTTCCCCTTGTCAGAAAGCATTTCTTCATATAAAGAAAAAGAGGAAAGGACAATTCAGGCTAACTTACCAGTATATCCTTTGATTCTGACAGTATATGCAATGCTCCACCCCCATTGCCACCCATATTTTCAAAAAATGAAGGAAAGTGACTTTTCTCATCACTTCTTTAAGACCAAATATTATCATTATAATTACACAGCAAATTATTTTTATTTTGTGATGTTTATTCATTCGCTTATATGTTGTAGTCATTATGTATGCAATGTTCTCCTTCTGATTATTTCAATATTCATCAATTCATATAATCATCCCATGTTTCTTTGAATTCTATATATTCTTAATTTCCTATAATAATATTCTATTATAACTTTTGAACAATTATATATGTAAAACCCAGTAGAACTGCTAGTTGGCACTAGGAGTGGGAAGGTAAGAGGGAAGGGAAAGAGTACGAATCATGTAATTATGGGAAAATATTCTAAATTAATTAATCAATACAAATTTAAAAATTAATAATAAATAATATTCCATTGAACTAATATGCTCTAATTTGTTTAACTGTTCTTCAGTCAATTATTATAGGTTTTGTTTTTCTATTCCTTGCTACTACAAATATTTTGATGACTAGGAATACCTCATTTGTCTTTCACCTTTTTAAAATAGTATTAAGATTTGGTAAAAATTTATGGGCATTTCAGTCATTTTATTGGTTTTAGTAAAATTCCATTTTTCCAGAATAATAAGACCAATTTATAAGTAAACCAACAATGTATTAATATGCCTGCCTTTCCATGTCCTCATCCAACATTAATTATTCCAACCTTTGTTTTCTTTTCCAATTTTGAAGAGAAAAATATAAATTGTTTTGATATATAAACCTTTTACTACTAGTAATTTAGGACACTCTTTCATACGGGTATTCCAGGAATACTGGTACATCTGATGAAAGACTTGCTAAGTCTTTTTTCAGGGTTGCTCATCCACCTCCAGATTGTTTTGCCTACCTGTTATCCAACTCTCTCCTTATGACTCCAAGAAGCTGTAGCATGCATAGCAGCCACACACTGGTAAAACCATATCAGCAGATGGGCTAAATAAGGTTGAGGGTAGTTCATAGGCTTGAATCTTTTTGGTGATCTAAGGGATGTCTACCTCAAGCACATGAAGATTTTCCCCAAAGATTGGGTAGGCAAGAACAATTTATTCCGACAGCCATGGAGGAATCTGAGGCAGGGATTATGGAGTATTTAGATCTTGGTAGATAACAAAGTTGCCAAAGCCATTCACTGCATCCTGGGCCATTATCAATCATCCTGACATTTGTCTTGGCATTGGACTCCATGAATCTAGAAAAGAGAGTGGGGCTGACCATGTTACAAAACTATGCCTCACTTAAATCCAATTTACTGGCAAGTCAATCATCATCATTATGAAGCCATTAGGCTTCTTCAGAAACAAAGGATTAACAACAATAGATTTTGTTTCTTCTTTTGATAACTTTATATCTTTTAGTAACTTCTATGGGGGACTAATTCTTTGTCTTATATGTTTATATTATATCTACACATCTTATATAAAAGTCATGATTAGAGCCATGGGAGTTCTCTCACTCACTGCCTCCTTTATTATTTCAGAGTAATTTCAACTTTGTAGAAGCATTTAGTATTTCATGTGAAAAATTATCTAGTGTTGAGGGAATGCAATAGAAAAAACAAGTGGCCCAGAGTGAGGGAGCCTTGAGCTTAAATTTGACCTCAGAAAAGTACTAGCTGTGTGGTCTTGGTCAAGTCACTTGACCTCTGTTTACCTCAATTCCCTCAAATGTAAAATATGGATAATAAAAATGACTTACCTTCCAGAGTTTATATGAGGATCTAGGGAAATAACATTCCAAAAGTGCATGGGCTAAAGAATATGCTTTGCAAATGTTAGTTTTTGTTATCATTATTATTTTTCCTACCTAGATAATATGTGCTCAGATATGTAATTCCTCCTCCATTACAAAGACACATGGCCAAACACTGTGGTCAAGGCAAAAATCTCAGGAGTCCTTGGCTGCTCCCCAACACAGATGGCCCAAGTGCTCCAGAAAAAAGCCCCAGATCAGTGTACTGTATGAAGAATTTTGTATTTCTAGTTCAAATGCAGAAAAGAAGGAAAAGACTCTTAACCCTTTATATACTAATGGCCAGACATTCCTGTGTTCTTTTGAATTGTACAAAAACATATTTTAATGAGAAAATATGTAATTCCTAAATTTTTTTTTAATTTAAAAGTTAAATGAAGTGAATTCTAATAGACTAGCCATTCTATCCTGCTCAGTTTTTCAAAAGTCAAATAGCTAATGACTTATAAATACAGAAATATTGAAATATACAGAATATTGGTTTCTTGAGATTGATTTCCCTGATTTTTGAGGCATTTTATAATCTTAGGATAAGCCCTGTACTTTCTTTTAAATTATTTTTCAGGATGACTGGATTTTCAAAGTGGAAAACTGGCACATTACCACCCTGGAAAAATGCCCTGAGCTGCTATCAAGGGTACTAAACAAATAAACAATCCTATAGAAATGTGACATTTTGCCCTAAGGAATCTGTATTTAAAGAACATGAATAAGTCCATAATGAACCCAACCTGATATCCAAACACTATGGAAAGGTAGTCTTTGCCCCTGTTCTGACAGGTTCTATTTACTATATAAGGAAATCCTATCTAGTATGTAAAAATGGATTTTCAGACAGAGAAAGGCAATCTTTCATATATTTAAATGAAAACATTGGCCAATTTTGCAATTTTCCCCTCACAATCAATATTCTTGATTGCTTAGAAGTGGTACAAGGTAAAAGAGAGTCATGGTGAATTGGTAATCAATGTAATGAGACTGAAAAAGGACCTGTGTATTGTAGAGTACTAAAGTGAGTAAGTATTTTATTGGAATATAGCATTCAATGTTGACTGCATTTTGGGCTTTTTTATGCTGGCATCCCAGAGAGTAGAAAATATCAAATTTTTACAAATGTCTGGCCTTGGAGATGTCAGAAATACTTGATTGCATTTATAAAATAAAAGTTATTATTGGTGTTCTGCTTTGGTTTTTGTTTTCCAAGAAAGTCTAGCATAATTAGATAATCACTAGAAATTAGCATATTTTAGCTAGAGTCAGGACCTATTAGATACAATTAGATATAATCCAACATTAATTTATTAAGCAACTTCTATGTGCATGGAAAGAATAATGCTAAAATGTGAGGATAAAATCTGTGAAGAAGACAAAAAAATCACAAATATAATCACACTTTAACCTTATAATAATCCCATTAAATAAATCGTTCCATAAAAAATTCAATTTTTACTAATTATAAGACTTCCTACCTAATCAAACTTTTGTAAAGATTAAAATGAGATAATGCACACAAAGTGCTTTGCAAGCTTTAATTTAAGCTCCTAAGAACAGGGGATACCTCATTTTTGCATTTGCATCATCAATACCTTGTTCAATTCCTGGTGTAAGGTGGGTGTTTTAAAATATTTATTTAATTAACAATTAATATAAAAATGGAAGTCATAGTAAGCTGACATGCACACTTGTGATGTCAGTCTGGATCTCGGGCTTTGGGGGTAACTCAGTGATTGATAATGATGGTAATGGTAGGGGTGATAGTAAAATTTTTATTGATAATAACAATAATAAGATGTAAAATTTATGGTGTATTTTAAGACTTGAGAAGTACTTCACATTTTTTGTCTTATTTGATCCTCACAATAACCCTAAAACAAAGATCATATTGTTATATCTTCTTTACAAATAAGGAAATCAAGTTTCAGGAAGTTTAAGTGACTTGCCCAGGTCATGCAACTAATAAGTATCTAAGGAAGGATTTGAACTCACATTTTCCTAATCCCAAGCTCCTTGCTCTATACTCCAAGTTAACTTTCATACTATAACACAAAGGAATTGAAAACCTTTCAGCAGATATGAATGATTAACAGTCTCCTGGAATATATTACTTTCAGTTCAAGCAAATAAAACCAAGCATATTTTACAGATGCACAAATTTAAGAATGGAACATGCATTTACTTATGGATATATGACTTTGGATAGTAATTCCATTTTTTTACATGGTGATTATTATACCTTACAGATTACAAAATCACCTTGCCCATTTCTATCTCTTTTCAGAGTATGATTGGGCAATGGTAGGGCACAAAAGGATGAAATTGGATTAGCCTTCAATACCAGAATTCTTTACACAAAAAGTAGGAATGGACAAATTTATTCACCTATAATTCTTAAAATTTGAATCATATAATTTAACTCTGAAACTGAATCTTTATTCCAGAATCCTAATTTTTATAGACAAGGAAAATGAGATCTAGGGCAATTAAATGAATTGACCAAAGGCATGCATGTAACTTTGTTTCAGAGCAGGGAATTAAATTCAGGTTCCTTGATTGCAATTTCAGTGTTCTCTCCATTAACCTTTCACTGTTTGTTTAATGGTTAGAGCAAAAATGAGAAGACTATATTGAGAGTAAAACACCATTATGTTTATAGGGAGGTCCTAATAATTTAATAAATGGCCCTTACTAGTATTAAATGACATATATTATACATTAATAAAGTGGTAACCCAAAGGTCTTTTTTCCCCATGAAAGCTTTTAGCATCACTAGGGAGGGAGTCACCATTACTGTGTCAACATTTCCCAAAGCAAGATTGTAGCTTACCCTTTATAGCTTCTATTAGAGGTATGCCATTTGAATATTAAGCTATTATTTTCAAAATTTTAGGTGAAAATCATGAAGCCCTAAAAAAAGACTTTACACTCAGCAATGAAGGTACAGTCCTTTATTCTCTCCAAAAGAATAGCCAAAATTATTTTCAAGCATACTAAACATGAGTTAAATGAAGCCCATTTAGATTTCCTTCTTTGCCAGAGGATAATGAGCTTTTATGATATTTTGTTTCCATGTCATATGTGGGGGAAAAGAGTAAATTTAATAACAAAATAATCATAGAACTTTTTCCCTAATAGATCTTATTTAGATGAAATGGATAACCAGTCATTATCAAAATATGTAATTAGTGAGAATGAATTTCTAAAAATTATTTGCCAGGCCTATAGTAACCATTAAATGTATTAGCCTTTTAAAATTTAAATAAATACTGATATTCTATAAAACTTTAGGTTAACCCATTTTGCCCAGCTTTACATCTGGAAGTGTGGTATAGTAGAAATAGTCCTTGTCTTACACTTGAGAGATCTGAATTTGAGTTTCTACCTTGACACTAATTATGTGACCTTGTACAAATCACTTAACCTCCTTGATCCTTCTTCTGTGGTCTAGGAAACAGGAAATATGGATATTGGTCCTTGTCTTTCCCAGTCTATTTGAGTAAAGCATTTTGTAAAGCTCAAAGTTCAATCATAGAACTTTAATTTGTTATTATCAACAATGAAAAAACGTACTTTACAGAAAGAGTACTGAGGGGGAAGAGGATGCTCTCGATTATTGGAATTGGGATAAGACTTTCTGGCAAACTTTTTACAAGGTTATACAGTTCAGCATACTTCTCTAGCATACTCATTTTTCAATAATAGGGACATCATAAAAGCATAAATCTAACTTGTAAAGGACTTTAGAGGTCATCTCATTCAACTTCCTCCTTTTCAGAGATGAGGAATCTGAAGTTCTGAGGATTAAAGTGATTCATCCAACCAAGATCATGAGGTAGTATGCTGAGGAAGTCAACAAGCATTTACTATTTTTATTATAATGAAGTTAATTAATTAATGTCAATAAAATAAATGATAGCTAACATTTATATAATTTGCTACATACCAGTCACAGTCCTAAGCACTTTAAAACTATTATATCATTTGATCCTCACAATAATCTTGGAAAGTAGATTATTATTTTCCTCATTTTACTGATGGGAACAATAACATTTAAGTAACTTGTCCAGGATCAAATATCTGGTAAATATATAAGGCTGGCATTTGTTTTTGCGACTTCCTGACTCCAGGCTAGTTGCTTTCCCTACATAATACATGACCTGGCTGCTCCTTTTAAGTGCTTATTCTGTGATAAGGGAAAAGAACACAAAATACAAGAAGAAGAAGAAAAAAACAGGAACTTACTTTAGAATGGGAGAAGACAATAACTCACAAAAGGAAATTGAAAGTAAGAGACAGAGTCAGGGGTTCAGCCTGGAGGGGAATAAAGAAATGACTGGCCTGGACATTCACCTTCAAATGGAGGTTTTGTGAGAAACCAGTCCATTAGATATAAAGCATGAAATGAAGTTACTTCCATTGTGAAAAGACTGAGAAGGGCCAAGGATGGAATAAACCTCCAAGTTGAAAGACTTTCTAGGGTATGAAGGAAAAAGTTCTGTGGAGAGTCAAGCAGCCTGGAAAAGAGTTATGTGAACTAAATCTTGTGACTCCAGGTTCTTTGTTTCTTCCCACAACATCACTGTTTCACAAAGAAATAAAATTTGAGTCCAATTTTTATGTGCCAGAGGAGTGTATCATGGACATGGTTTTCACTGTAATGGAGCTGGAGAAGGGCATATCTCGTTGGAAAACCTCCCTAAGGTTGCTGATCAGAAGTTTTGGATAGTTTACTGAAATTTGCTTTGTTTCAACATTAATTTGATGATAGAGTTCATGGACTTCTCCTCTACAATCTGTAGTCCATTGTTCGGTGTTCTTGCATTATAGTCATTTAAATTATTGGAATAATCACAGGGACAAGACAGTGATATGAGATATTGAATTAGACTGGTTTGGAAATAAGAGCATTCCAAACAATTTATTTTATATTTCTGAACCCCAACCAGTTCCTCTTAAACATATATTTAAACAAGGGACAATTATTTTTGAAGAATTATGACTTTTTTATGATGAAGATTTTTCATCCAAATTTTGTTTTGTTAACATGGATGCTATATAAATAAATTATCAAGGTCACAGAATACAATTACTCAAGGTAGTGCCAGTGTTCATATGGGAAAGTGCTAGATCTGTATATTGCAGTTAGGAAAAGAGAAAGGTACAACCAAGTACAGTCAAAGATTTCAGAACCTTGGGTATTTCCTCTTGTCTTTGTTATTTGCCTTCCCCAGTGTTCCCTCTTGTCCTTCTGACTCTAGCTTCTGATTCCTAATCTTGTTTGAGTTAGTGGCTCCGCACTCCTGCGTGTCTGCGAGTGTCTTTTTTATTATTTCGATTTAGTAATCCATTTCTACCATCTGGGAGTCCTGCATGAAATGTATGCTCCCTGGCAGATCCTGACCTGTGCAGGGTTTTTTTGTTGTTGTCTGTTTGTCTTTTTTACAACTTAACTTCCAATTTCCCTTTAACTCAGTTTTCTACTATTTTCTGGCTCTGATGAACCCTCTGATTTTACTCAGCAGAAAGAGGAAGAACTCCTTTCCCTGGTGAACAATGGAATTATGACAGACATAATGCTCAACTTTCCTAAGTATTTCCATATTCTACCTGTTCCCTGAGCTATATCAGGCACAACCAAATGCTTATTTGCATTATAATATAAATTCTAAGATCAATTTGTCCTAGAGAAATGAAGCCAGCTTAATTTTCCAACTCACCAGATAGAAATTGTAATGAACTGGTCTGCATTTTAATGACAATTTTTTTTTCTTATCTAAACATGAAAGTCCTCTTGAGGCAACTAGATGCCTCAGAGGATAGAGGTAGGAGTCTCAAGCCCAATAATTCATAAAGACCTGAGTTCAAACCCCAGGACATATCACAACCTTATTTAGCTTCTGAATGCCTTAGTTTCCTCAAACTGCAAAATAGTGTTGATAGTAGCACTTACCTCCCAGGGCTATTAGGAGGACCAAATGTAAATATTTATAAAGTGTTTAGCATAGGATTTAAAATAGAGTATGTACTTAATGATAAATGCTTAATTTCCTTCCCTTCCTTGATTCTCTGCTTAAAGTTTAAGGGACTAAGTTCTCAGGACTCACATGATCTTTAGCAAATATATGTAATTTTGTCATTCAGAAAGAAGAAACACAAGATTTTTGTTATTATTCTTAAAACTGAATAATAGTGTTTATTTTCAAAGCTATGTTTGTTTCTTTCAGAATGACATCATCACAATCTAAGTATCATTTGGTGACATGGAAATGACATGACACCCCCTTATTTATAGCTTATTTAGTCTATGAACTAAATAAGCACTAAGTTCAATTTGATTGTATTCTACGATTAGGCAAGTGGTACATAAAACTGAAGACTCAATAAAATCTGTGGGCTAATGCATATATATTTTTTACTTTTCTCAATGATTCTTTTAAACTTCCTATTATGATCTTCCTCTGGAGTACATCCCAATCAGGATATGAGGATGATCTCAGATCATTTATTTTTTAGCTTTCTCACATTTCCTTGAGTTTCTAATATTAAGCTTACCTCATGACATAATTATATTTGATTATATTAATATACAGTACTATTATCTGTTGATTAATACATATCTGGCTTTTGATATTTTTGTTACCAAATAATGGTGTCATGAATATTTTGGTATCTAAACCAAATACCTTTTTTTCAGTATTGACCTAAGTAGATGCTGGGCAGAGTACTTGAATAGTTCTGTAAGGTTTCATATATAAGTTGTATTTTTAGAAGGGTTGAATCAATTTCTAATTATATCAATAGGGCATGACTGTGCCCTTTTTAAAAAATGTCCCTTCAAAATTGAACTATTTCTGCCTTTTATTATTTTCATCATCTTGTTAATTCTTTAGGGAGACTACTTTCCTCTGGGACCTATCTCTTAGAGTCCTAGCATCACTCTATGATTTGAATCCTCCTTTGAAAGGAAATGTACTTGGAGTTTCTAGAGGGAGCAACCCTCAGTGGTTCTAACTTAAAATGTTCTCTAACAGATGAACAGAATTAAATCAATCTTTCAGGGACAAATGTGAGTCCTTTTTGTATTTTCTGTATTTTATGGTAATGAATAATTCTGTTTTCTTTTAGATATAAATTGTTTCTTTGAGTCTTTCTGTGTGAGTTGTGTACCCCTTTACCTATTATATATTCTGAGATGCCCAACAGGCATTTCTAAAGGGAAAATAAGTTAAAGCAATGTGATTTTAAAAATAAAATTTTAAACCCTTACCTTCCATCCTGGAGTCAATACTGTATATTGGTTCCAAGGCAAAAGAGTGGTAAGGGCTAGGCCATGGGAAGTGTCTGAAGCCAGATTTGAACCTAGAACCTCCCATCTCTAGGCCTGGCTCTCAATCCACTGAGCCACCCAGCTGCCCCCATAAAAGCAATGTGATTTAAAGAGGGATAGAGATTTGATTTTAAGATCAGACCTGGTCCTATAAAACTGGAAACATAGGGGTTTTGTCCTGAATCTAATATTCTTCAAGATTTAGACTGAAGTTAGTTTCAAAAGACTACTAGGTGGTTACATTAATTGAAATAATTAATTTTGAGAGAGAGAGATTTACCAATTAAAAGAGTAACTGATTTGTGTAGTATAACCAAGAATAATTTGGCCAGGGAAGATATTTGTGTTTGCAACATATTGATAGAGCTCATTAATTATGCTCCATGGAATCTAGAGAAATGGAATAGACTAATAATAGAGGGAAATTTAGAACAAAAATAGAAGAAATTATAATAAAATTTATAGTGAAAATTTCAAAATGCAAACAAAGAGGCATTTATATATATATATATATACTCTAATTAATATCTATTTTAATGTAGCTACAATTATTAGTGTCAATTTTTTTCCCAGTATCCCTATTCAAATCATCTAGAACTAACATTTTCTAGTTCACTATTTGGAAAGTACTGATTTAGTGACTCATCAGATCAATTTAGCCAAATGAATCAACTAAGTAAAACATTAAATCTTTCCTCCTGAATTATTTGACCATCAACCATAAACATATACAAGATTTCATTCAGTGGTCTGCGGGTCACATATTTTGGAAACTGAATGAATACAATGCAATAAAAAATAAAGTGTACTTTAAGAGTCCTTTAATTTTTGATGTTTGCCTTTGCCACATTACTTTGAGGAAGATAAACATGATTATTCTCTTTTAACAAATGAGGAAAAAATATGTCTTTAAGAGGTTGCTTGGATCTGTTAGACTCTTATCAGCCTGATATTTAAGTGTTCAGACAATTCAATTAAGTGAATTTCAATTATCTCTGCATGAGAAAAAAATATTCTTATTTTCTTATCTCTTTTTTTTTTTTGCCAAAGTTCTTATTGATTGAATGGTAATACAGGGTAAAAGGTATGCCCATAACCTTGCTAGTTAATGACACTGAGAAAAGAACCCAAAATTTCCTGGGTCCTAGTTATCTATTTCCTTTCTTTTAGAAGCAGTACTCTTTATTTGGCCTTAGAGTACAATAGCATGTAACTAATTCACATCTCTAGTCATTTCCCCTCAATCATAGTGGATATTATCACCACTTTTACATAAACAAAATACAATTAAGTAAAGAAACAGAAGCTTAGAGTGTTCTATGCCTGTTGTGCTAGTTATATTGATGCCTTTTAAATAATTTCAGTACTAAACAATTAATTTTTGATCTGATGAATATGAAATAAAAGTTTTTTTTTTTTTAAGTAGCTCATTTGTGGTATTTCATTGTATTAATGAGAGGGTCCTTTTTGTGGAAGTGTACTAGTAAAAAAGGTCAGATTAGCAGTTTTCAGACTTAAATATATTGTATATTTTAAACAAAATATTTCAAGCTTTGTCTACAGAACGCCAAAATAATTTTTCATTTAAAAATCAAATGGCTATCAAATTATATTCACAGTAAATAAGAAAAAAATTACATTCAACACCTAAAATGAGAAAGTTAAAATAGATTGTCTTTCTAAAAATCAAATACCGAACACACAAAATATAAGCTTAAAAATTAGAGGTGGAATCTATAAAGGAATGGTCTGGGTGTAGATGACCTCAGCAAGCTTATATTCGATAAATTCAAAGATCCCAGCTTTTGGAACAAAAACTCACTATTTGACAAAAACTGCTTGGAAATTTGGAAAACAGTAAGGTAAAAATTAGGTATAGATCCACATACCATACCTTATACCAAGATGAATTCAAAATGGGTAAATGACTTAAATATAAAGAGTGAAATCATAATATGTTAAGTGAATGCAGAATAGTATACCTGTCAGATCTATGGGAATGGAAGAAATTTATGACCAAGAAGAATAATTTTGATTATATTAAAAACTTTTTGTACAAACAAGACCAATGTAACTAAAATTAAAAGGGAAGCAAAAAACTGGCGGGGGGTGGGGAGGATGGTTATAACAAAATTCTCTGACAAAGGTCTAATTTCCCAAATATTTAAGGAACTAAATTGAATTTACAAGAAATTAAGCCATTCCCTAATTGACAATGGTCAAGGGATATGAATAGGTCATGTTCAGATGAAGAAATCAAAGTTATAAATAATCACATGAAAAAGTGCTCTATTTCCCTCCTAATTAGAGAAATACAAATTAAAACAACTCTGAGGCACCACCTCACACCTAGAAGTTTGACCAATATGAAAGTGAAGGAAAACAAAAAATGTTGGAAGGGTTGTGGCAAAATTGGGAGAATAATGCATTGCTAGGAGAGTTGTGAATTGATCCAACTGTTCTGGAAGGCAATTTGGAATTATGCCCAAAGGGCTTTAAAAGAATGAATACCCTTTAATCCAGAAATACTGTTACTAGGTTTGTAACCCAAAGAGATAATGAAAAATGTTTCTACAAACATATTCTTAGCAGTGGTTTTTGTAGTTGCAAAAAATTGGAAAACAAGGTGGTGTCCCTCAATTGGGGAATAGCTAAACAAATTGTATCTAATGGTGATGGAGTACTATTGTGCTGAAAAGAATGATGAACTGCTTGATTCTATATGAACTGAAAAGACCTCCATGAAATGATATGGAGTGAAATGAGTAAAACCAGGAGAAAATAGTACCCAGAAATCAAAACACTATGGAAGAATCAAATGTAATAGAATCTCATTCTAATAGCTTTGCAATGATCAAGAATAACCCCATGGAACTTATGAAAAATAATTCTATCAGCATCTAGAGAAAGAACTATGGAAGTAGAAATGCAGAAGAAAAACATTTAAATTTCACTTGGTTATATGGGTTTGGGTGTTTTGGTTTTTAAAAGATTATTCTATTACAAATATGAATAATATGGAAATGGGTTTTGAGTAATAAGACATGTATAGAACATTGGAATTGCTTGTCAGCTCCAGGAGGGAAGAAGGAAAACAGGAAAGAACAAAAAAAAGGAGAGAACATAAATTATGTAACCATGAAAAAATATTCTAAAAATAAATAAATAATATATATTATATAGATATATATATAAATACAAATATATAAAAATAAATAAAATCATGTGAAAATATGCATTTTCTTTGAGTAAAAAGATTTGAATGGAGGAAATCAGGATAATTGTGAAGATAATAATAGCATCTATGTAACACCTATTATAAACCAGTTACTGTGTTAAGTGCTTTATAATTATCTCATTGATATTATAAAGAATTTAATGTCAAGAAAGATCATATTATATAATGTGTTCATATACAAATAAACATGTATATCTACTTAATATAATAAATAAAATACATGCAATGTTTGAAATTTAAGTAAAATTTTTTCACAACAAATTATATAAACAACAAGACTTTCCTACTTATTTTAATAGGCTCAGAAACAGTTGTTGACAAAGACCAACTATCATCTGAATTTAAAACTCTAAAATCTATAGAGTCCATTCTTTAGCATAATATAGAGCATATTTCTCCAGTCAGGAATTAGAAAAAAATGTTTTATTGGTGTGAAGATTAAATTAACTCTCCCCTGCCCAATTTTAGATTTTATCACCAGAAGCATATACACCCCACTTACACTGGAGTGGGGCAGGTCTGTGACCCATGTGGGCAATAGTGGGTGATGAATCAGAATTGACTGACTGCCTCCTGGGCAGTCCTAAGAAAAGCTTTAGTTGTAATTGGTACACATAAAATGGAAGGAAGTCACAGGAAGTGATGAAAAGAAATGGTCTTTTAAAATGCCAAGAACTTCCTGTGAAGAGATCTTTAGGTCTTTTTGGTCTTTCATCTTAAACTTGACTTTGGAGAAGCTCTGACTGAGGATCTCAGACTTCTTCTACGTTCCTTTAAAACTACCATGTGGGTTGAGCGAAAAAGGCTGACTCCTTTCCTGGATTTTCTGAAGGGACTAGCTCCAGGAGAGACCTTCCCTCTTGAGAGAGGCTCCCTGCATCCCCAGGTCCTTGGCTCAAGGCTGAGGACCCTCAGATTAAGGACTAATTAGTCCTATCTGGGTTGAGCCAGGGACTAGCACAAAATACTTAGTGTGTAGGCTAGATATTTTATCCTATCATCTCTCTGATTTTCTTACTTTCACTCTTTCTATATTTTATAAATCAATTATTAAAATAAATCTCTTTGGAATTTGATTAAATTTCTGGCAACTCTATTCCTAAATAATACAGTTCACCCATTTATAGTAACCCCTTACATTTTGGCCCTTAACAGAGCTTAAAACAGGGTTAAGGAAAGCTGTCTCTTCTTATCACTATTATTTGACATATTTCTAGAAATCTGAGCTATAGCAATTAGTGAACAGGATAAAATCAAATATAAAAACTTTGGCAAAAAGGGAGGAAAAATATTCCTCTTTATAGTTATCATGATGATGTCCTTAGAAAAACCAAGAGAATAAATAATAAAATTAATTGTAATGATAATGATTTCAATAAAATACCATGATGCAAAATAAACATATACCTCTTCATTTCTATATGCTATTAACAAAATCAAGAAGTGATAAGAAAAAATTGCATTTAAAATAATGATTTACTTAGGGAGAGTTAAAAGAATATAAATAGAAAGAGACTTACTTTTCATTTATTGCCAGGAAAATAAACATGTGTATGTTGATGCTGTTCTCTGCATTTTATGTCCAAAGCTGTAAGAAATAAGTTTTATGAATTTAACATCAGAAGGTTACAAGATGATGTGATACAGTTTAGAGTTAACATTCTTTTCCATCTGATAGAACAATGATCATGTAATTTTGTCAGTTATTGTTGCTATTCAGTCCTGCTGATTCTAACTCTATCTGGGGTTTTCTCGGCAGATACAACAGTGGTTGGCCAATTCCTTCTCCAGATCATTTTACAGATAAGGAAACTGAGGCAAACAAGATTAAGAGGCTTGCCCAGGTTTACACAATTATTAAGTGTCTGAGGCCAGATTTAAATTTAGGTATATCAGTCTTGCTGATTTCAGATCCAGTGCTCCAACCACTGTGCCTCCTAATTATTTTATCTTATAACCATTCAATTCCTTACTTGACCATTCTCCTAAAGTGTTGCTTTGGAGTAATCAGAGACCTTCATGTGATGCATATCTTCATCCATTCAAAGAGATGGGAGTTCTATGGTATAGGATTTGGGAAAGGAAATGATCTTAATCAAACAAGAAGTATTTCCTGTTTTTAGTTTGGTTACCATCTTTTATTGATTTTCTCTAAACATTAGCTTTTGTTCTTGAATTTTTACAGATTTTTCTAAAAGAAAAAGTCTAGAAAAGGATTTTAAATAAAAGAAAAAATTCTTTGTTAATGTGAATTTTTGGGAATAGGGAAAATTGTTAATATGCTTCCACATAGTTTAATTTACAAATTTAGTACTAAAACAATTACATTACCAAGGGAACACATAATGATACTACATAAGCAATAATTATAAAATTCATTTGGAAGAATAAAAGTTTTAGAATCTCAAGAGAAATAATGAGAACAAGCAAAAATAAAGGTGGCATAACATAATCAGATTATAAAGTAGTAGTTACCAAAATAATTGCTACTGATTATAAAACTCCCAAGTAAATCAGTGGGAAAAATATAAGATAAAAAGAAAAGATAAATTATAAATAGTTAGAAGATCCAACTTATCTGAGTAAGAAAAAGGTAGTACATCATTTTTCCTCTCTTAGATCCTCCAACAAAGAAGAAAGAAGTTGACTGAGATAGGGAAAACTAAGGAGAAACCGTTGTGGAACATCTTTCTAGTCCTAGATAGCCAATGTAACTCAGGGTCCAAAACCATGGCAGGAACTATGGAACAGCATTGGGCCAGGTTTTGGACTCTGCCAATGTCCTAGAAATAGTTCTAAACAAGTATGAAGGAGTTGAGATCACATTGTGAACTCAGCTATAGGTCAAGAATATAAACAGACAAGCACTGCTCTAGGACCAGGCCAGCAGCATCTGATTGAGAAGATCGAGGAGGAGGTTCTTCCAGACAGAGGTCCAGAATTTAATCTTCAGGGATTTGAAGAAAGGTACACTAGAAGTTTAGTGAAACATAGTCCAGAAAAGATTACAACCTGAGCCCTGTGTTGAGAATAAAGCTAGACTAGCACCACCTCCAGAGTAGATTAATGACTTATCCCTAAGATCATACCAAGGTTATGCGGGATAGTTATGATGAACCTGAAGAACCTTTCAACTAGTTATAGCCAACTGCCTTTTAATGGTGTGCCACCTAAAGACAATTGTGGCTGTGTTGCCTACCCAGGGATCTAGAAAGCTCAGGAAGAGAGAAAAAATAATTTACTTTCAATTTGGTGATATAATGTAGGCTAAAAGTATGCAGCTCCCTGGTTTAAGCCACCCTAATGCTCTTTGAAAAACTAACTCTCAATACCCCAAAAAGATTTCAAAGGATCCCCGAGAAGAGAGGTCAGAATCATGCAAGACCATGATAGTATCACCAGAAGTCTTTCAGAGTTCAATGCAAATATAAAGTTCCAATTCAGAAAGACTTGAAAAATGAGTAAACAAATAAGCAAAAATTTCCCCCTCCACAAATAAATAGTTATTAAAAATCCAGGGATTTCTAAGACATAAATAATTAAAAATAATAATAGCTAATATTTTAACAGCACTTACTCTGTGCCAGAAACTTTGCTAAGCACTCTACAATTATTATCTCATGTGACCTTACAACAGCTCTCAAAGGTAGACGCTATTATTATCTCCATCTTACAGATAAGGTAAATCAGGCAAAAAATAGCTAAATTACTTGTCCAGTGTCATCCAACTAGTAAGTGTCTATCTAAGGCTACATTTGAATTCAGATCTTCCTAAATCCAGCACATGTCCTATATACTACATCACCTAGCTGCACCATGAACCCAGAAATGGAAAATTCCAGACCATTTATAATCAAAGACTCAAAAAACCCTGAACCATAAAATAAATTAGATTTTCTGTAAGAACTAAAGAAAGATCTTTTAAAAAGTTAAAATTATATTATAAATTAAATATGAATAATAGTGTATAAGATTGAAAAATAAATACGAATGCCAAAGGTAAAATTTGGAAAGTGATTTAATAGAATAGTACAAGCATTCAAAACCTTAAACAAGCAACAGATTCCCTGAAAATTTTAATGGACCAAATAGAAGTTAATGTTTCCATGAAAAATAGAAGAAAACATAAAGTATGTCATATCAAAAATAACTGGCATGGAAAAACAGATAAAAAAAAGAATGAATTAAGAAATCACTGAACTACTTGGAAACCATATCCAAAAGAAAATTGTAGATATTGTTATTTCAAAAATTGTAAAAGAAAACTTTTCTGACATTTTAAAACAAGAGCACAAAGAAAAAAATTAAAAGAATGTATTTACCACTTCCTGAAATACTAAAATAAAAGTCCCTGGAATGTTGTATTTTCTATCCAGAGTTAGATGTCAAAGAAAAAATAGCTGGGATGTCAGAAAGAACTCAAGTCTGAAAGAACCATGGGCATAGTAATTTAGCAATAATCACCATAAAGATGTTACATCAGCAGGGTGGCAGAATGGATAGAGCATTTAAGCATGGGAGTCAGAAAGATCTCAGTTCAAATCCTGAATTAGTGTTTAATAGCTATACAATCAGTGGCCAGGTCATTTCACCTTTATCTTAGTTCCCTCCTATGTAATATGGGAGTAATAGCATCTAACTCCCAGGATAGTTGTAAGAATCAAATGAGATAATAATTGAAGAGTTCTTAGTACAGTAAGCTCTAAATAAATACCAGCTATTATTATGATGAAGTTTCAAAAAAGAAAATCACCCCAATACTAAATAAAATCCTACAAGTGAAAAATTAAATCTCTAATGAAATAGGAGACTTTGCATTAATTGGTGATGAGAATTTCAGAGTCAAGAAGAAACTAAGAAATGTAATCATAGGAGTGAAAAAAAACATTAAAAGGTAAATACAAATAAATTAGAAAGGTCATTTAAAAGCTCAATTTATAATGGGGAAAAGGGGGAGAAATGATATAAATGCTCCTTTAGAGCCCTAAAAGTCTTCAGGAGATCACAAAGAAAATCAAATAAGATAGCTCAGGGAATTATTTGTTTTCTTCTTTTTTGTTTTGATGATCACCAAAGAAGAAAGGAAAGGAAATGGGGAGGAAGATTATACCATAGAAAGAAAAGCAGAGGAGAAAATATGATTTTATAATGATAAAGAAAAAACTCACTCATATCTGTTAAAAAGTCTAAAAAACTGTACAATCTAAACCCATGAATCAATATTTTGTGTAATTTTCATGGACTAGTGGCCTTTCCAAAACAATCAGAGATAAATCCAGCCTAGTGAATGTCACCAAAACTATTTAATATCATGCTAGTAATACTAGTCATAGTGATAGGACAAGAAATTGAAAATGAAGGAAAAAAAAGTATCAAGCCAGAAGAAATAAAATCATCACTTTCTGCCAATCATATTATCATACTTAGAAATCCAATTAAATGAACTAAAACAATAACTAATCAGAATTTCTGTATATAAATAACAAAACTCAGATACAGATAACAAAATGGTATTTTAAATAACCATATGGAATCTATAAAATACTTGGGAATCTCCCTACCAAGACACAGATTACATGAAGACAGCTACTTTAGGGAGGTAAAAGAATATTGCTTAAGTGTTATGAAGTGGAAATTCTTCAGATGAAAAATATTCCACTCTAATCTAGGAAGATTTGACATTTGCATATCTTAATTGCCTATGAAGAAGCTAGCAAGATAATGAACTATGCCTGCAGAGCATATACTTTCTTCACACCTAGCCCCTAAGATGACTAAAGTTTTGGGGGAGGTAAAAATGACTTAAGAAAACTTGGAGTAATTTTTGGAGGGAAAGAACTTTTTAGTGGAGAAAAAAGTTTTAAAAAGGAGAGGCAAGTTTTCTCCCATCTCCCCAAAGGAGATTTTTAAATTTTAAATTTTAATTTAATTTTTTTATTCAAATTTTTAAAAAAGCATTTGCCAATCTCAGAGTAAGCACAGGAGCCAATTAGAATTATTTGTCCAACAGAAACTCCATATGCTGGTGAGGAGCCAGTAAAGACAATTTGCCTGCCTACCCCATCCATCTGAATGAAATCCCTAATACTGAACTTTGGGTGTGTTGGTAGAATTGAATACCCCTGATACTGCATAAGAAATATTTTGATATTGATACAGTGTTTGAGTAAATTACTTTGCTAAAAAATAAATTAGTCCATTAGTTAAAATAAAGTACACTAGTAGGGGGGGGGGGGATTCTAATTCCACCACAGAATCACTTGTAGAACTCTGTCAGTAATCATTGCCAACTTTCTGACAGTGAAGTAAAGTAGGAGAAACATAAACATAAAAAAGCTTTTGCTTGAATAAAATCAATAAATGAAATCATTAAGAGACACTATTCAGTGAAAGGTGGGAAAACATTTGCATCAATACCACTGATAAAAGTCTGATTTCCAAAATATTTAGAGAATTGACAAAATATAATACCAAGACAGATTCCTTAATTGAAATATTATTAATATACAGTATCAGTTTTTGTTTGTTTTTAAGGATTATTTTCCTTAGTGAGCTTTTGTACATTTTTACTCCATCCATCCAATTCTTTTTAAGTTATTTTCTTCAGTAAAATTTTGTATTTCTTTTGTTATTTGATCAATACTGTGTTTTTTGTGCTTCTTTACCAAGAGGTCAAATTGTTTCTTTATTTTCTTGAATTATTCTAATTTCTTTCCCCAATTTTTCCTTTACCATTTTAATTTCTTTGACTCTTCCATGAATTGTTGTTGAACTTGTGCCCAATATACATTTTTCCTGAGAGGTTTTGCATGTAGGTGTTTCTACACTATGTCTTCTTCTGAGTTTGTGTCTTTACCTTCCGTGTCATCATAATAGTTTAGGTCCATTTTTAATTGGTTGGTTATTTTTCCAACCTATTTATTGACCTTTAACTTTACGTTAATGTTGGATTCTGTTCTCAGGGTGGGATGGGATGTTTTCTCAAGCTTTAGGGTTTTGAATTCTTGTCTTTACATTTAATTCTGAGGTTTGTAAGTTTTTTAGTGCTTCAGAGGTAAATGATTTGAAGAGAAGTGTGCTTTGGGCTGGCATGTAATTTGGTCTTTACTGAAGAAGGGTTATGTTTCCTTGAAGCTGTAAGTCCTAGTACTCTCCTTTTTTTTAACCTTAGCTTTGGTCTTAAAATCAGTACAGTATTATATTGGTTCCAAGGGAGAAGAGTTTTAGAGGCCAGGCAACTGGAGCTAAATGACTTCCCCCATGGTCACACAGATAGAAAGGTTCTGAATCCAGATTTGAACCCAAACCACTGAACCAACTAATTGCCCCCCACTAATACACTGCTTTGCCTTCAAACTGTGACCATGACTCCTATTCCTTTATGATAATAAGTGATAGTGCTTCTGTCCTGCCTGCAACTAAGACCAAAAATTGTGTATGGTCAATGCAACAGGGTCTTGTGCACAGTGTCAGCGCTGGATATTCTTTCTTTCTGGTCTTTCTGATCAGTTGTATGATCTCCTTTCTGTGTTTTGTCTGAGAACTCCTAAACTTGATGCTCTTGCTGCTGCTCTTTCTATTTCAGTCATAGCTTCCTCCAAGGCTAGAAGATGCATATAAAATGAAGCAGAATCAATAGAGTAATATATAAATGACACTAACTCTAATTATTTAACTTTAAATTTTTTTAATTTATTCTTTACATGTTAATACAATTTTAATAATTGTTCCCTGACATTTTGTGATCAATGTTGTCTGCCTCCCTCCCAAACCTTCCTCTCCTCAAGACATCAGATAATATGATATATGCTATAATGTGTTGTTATACAATATTTCCATGTTCATCATGTTATGAAAGAAGACACATATCACTTCTACTAGAAAAAATTGTTGAGGAAATCAAGTGAAGAATACCATGTTTCAATTTGCATTTGGACTCTATCAGTTCCTTCTGTATGGTTTGATAGCCTTTTTGATCATAAGTCCCTTGGATCCTTGCACTGCAGATAATAATTGTCATTCAGAATTGATCATCATACTTTATTGCTCTTACTGTGTACAACATTTTCTTGGTTCTGGTCACTTTATTTTGCATCACTTCATATTAGTCTTTCTAGGATTTTTTTGTGATCATCTTATTTGTCATTTCTTATGGCACATTAGTATTTTGTTACAATCATATATCATAACTTATTAATCTCTTCATTTTCCTATTCTTTGCAACCACAAAAAGAATACCTTTAAATATTTTTGTACAAGTATGTCCTTTCCCATATCTTTGATCTTTCTGAGATAAAAGCCTAGTAGTGGTATTTCCAGGTCAAAGAACATACACAGTTTTATGGATCCATGGGCACAGTTCCAAATTATTCTCCAAAATAATTGTATCAGTTCATAGCTCTACCAACAGTGTAATAGTGTCTCAAATCTATCACATCTCCTCTAACTTTTATCATATTCATTTTTATCATATTGGCTAATCTAATAGGTATGATGTATTTCAGAGTTGTTTTAATTTGTATACTTCTCTAATAGTGATTTTGGAACATTTTTTCATTATACAAAAGATCATTTTAATTTCATTATCTGAGAATTGTTGATTTATATCCTTTAACCATTTGTCACTTATAGAAAGACGTCTATTCTTATAATTTTGAATCAATTTTCTACATAATTAAGAATGAAGGCCCTTTTCAGAGATAGTTTTTATTTAAAAAACATGTTTTTCTTTCCTTCTATTTTTGGTTGCAATGGATTTGTGTGTATAATTTTTTTAATTTAATGTAGTCAAAATTATCTACTTTACATGTTGTAATGTCCTCTGTGTCATAAATCATTCCCTTATCTATAAGTCTGACTGGAACTTTTTTTCTAAAAATGACAGAAGGTAAAAAAACCCTAACATATTCAACAAAGTAAATTAACAGAGGAAAAAAAAAACATCCTGTATATACACAACTAGTTACTTATTAAATGTTTCCAATAGAATAAAAGCTTTTTTAGGAAAGGGGCTATTTTTTTTTTAATTTTGCTTTTTGTATCTCCAGAGCCTAGCACATGGTGTTCATATTGGGTGATTAATAAATGGTTGCTGGATTCGAATGAACTGTTGGACACTGACAATTGAGTCGGTTACTTTTTATGAGAAGTACAAATGTGACAACTATCACTGAGCATTCAAGAAAGAGTTAGAGAGAAAATTGAGGAATCTATATTCATTGAACTGAATTAACAGGAACTTTATTTTTTCTCATAGAAAGCTGATTTCAGAGACTTTTGTGGGTTATTTGCCAGCTTACTGAATCATAACTCACTTCTGACTATTCAGCCCAGTAGAAGTTAATGGCTTTTTCTCATAAAATCAGATGAAAAAACATTTTTCAAAATCAAAATATAATAAGTGACTTCAAATATAAATATTAAATGGAGTATAAGGTGAAGATTGAATTATATTTTGATTGAATTAGATATTCTCTATAACATTTTAGAATGTATTTCACCATGTATAATTATTCTGTTATAAAATATGAGAAAATTATGAAGTGAAAGAAAAGAAGGTATAGTGATAGTTACGGCTTATCTTCAACTGATCATGGCATTATTTATACATAGGAATTTTGAGTGGTATCTTATTTAAGATTCCTTTCCTTGTATATGGGCAATAGAAACTAAAATTAAGTAGAAAAATAGAAGATTGGGCCATTAGCTAAGTCATGGTTCTTAATATTTGTCAGGAAACAGTAATTTTATGCTTTGTCTTTTTGTCATTCTAAATGAATTATTAGGAGCCCTATTTTCTGGATCACACAGTATTACTTTTGAAAGCTATGAGTTTGGTTCACATTAATATTTTCATAAGGATGTTTTATTTCATGCTGTGAAAAAAATACTTTTAGCTGCATTTTTCTTGATTACCAATCATGAGACAAAGGCTTTGGTTTTTTTGTTGTTTTTAGTGTTCTACATTGATTTCATAGCAACTAGCTTCCATATTTTTGTTCCCTTTAGGGAGGGAATTATATTTCCCAGTATTATTCATGTATGTATTTTTATGAATCTTTATTTAAAAATTTGGTAATGTTGGCAACTGTATTGCCCTGTCAACCTAGCAATCATTGGTTTTGTTCTCTTTTCCTTTTATCCACAAATTATTGCAATTTATAAGTTAGTTATGTTTCCATGATCCTTTTGGGGAGACTGGTCTCCCAACAGGATCACAGGTTTGTATAATTAGAAATTCTTGAAACCCTAAAACTACATTACCCTAAATTGCTTTCTGTATTACCTAGAATCCTTTTCCCTTTTCCTGCATCCTCTCATTTGTGTGATGGTATTTAAGTTGACTGTGACTCCTTTCACACCCTCTTTTACTTGCGACCTGGTTGAGTTCAGGTAGTTCTTTTACTTTAGTTAATATTAATAAGACTTTTAAAATATAATACTTAGTTATTGGATACTAATTTTAATCTTTACAGTAATTTTATTTGCACAAAATGTTAATTTTGTTAAATGAGGTGGGTAAAGTAGTTCTTTGGCAATAGTTCTTCCGAAAATGGTAACAAATTATTTCTACTAAGCAATATTGTGAATATATGTATATATGTATATATAATTATTGTGGCAATCAATTGCAAGGCATTTTAATTGGTGCTTTCCAAGTTTTTGTTCTGAATAATCATCGATATCACACAACATAGTAAGGTAAAGGAATTCCATAACTACAAAACCCTGAAACTGGTACTCTAATGACCATTTACATTAATTTGAACTATGCTGTCATTTTTTCTATTATTTTAAAATGATACCTTCTTTAGTCACCCTCCACTCTTCATTATTATCTTTCCAGGGATTTAAATCTTTGTTAAATCAGATAGAATCTCTCTATTGAAATCTAAAAGATACATTTGTTAGTCTAAGTAGAAAGCACTGCAAAACATTGATGACATCATCAGTAATTCACATTTCCCTCACTCTTCAAGTTTCCAAAACGCATTGTTTACATTCCTGAAATTGAATATTATTGTTCTATTTTACCGATGTGCAAATTAAAACTGGCAGGTTGAGATTTTGCGATTTTCCCTCCTTTATTTGAATATTTTTAATATCAATGCGGGTTTTCTCTAATTCTAGTTTCTTTCACTTCTACATATTCACATTTTCCAATCCGTTGTGCTTTCTTTTATTTCTTGTGTGAGACTTGCCACGATGAATTAAAGTGCTTCTCTCTTGTCAAAATTTTCTTCTCTGTAGGTTGTAAATTATATTTCCACAATTCTTATTTCTCTTTAAAGAGGAGCTCTGCTTTCCTCCTCATTAAGTATTGATTCTGTTTTCCTTTGTCTTAAAATATTTATTCACAAGTATCTGGAATCTTTGATTTGACTTAGAGACCATATTCTTTTCTCTTATTATAGTTAAGTATATGGTTTACCTGTTTAAGGTAAAGGACTTTAAGTGATCTTTCTTTCTCCTGAGCTTTCTGGTAATTTTACTCTTTCCCCCTCCTTTATCATATGTTTCCCAAGTGACTTCTAGGGGGGAAAGAACTCTATCTGGCTAGATACTAAAATCTTTACATCAGGCTTAGTGGAGTATTCACACACATTCACACACAGGGTTCTGTTATGCTTCTGCTGTAGCCTGAGGAAGTGTCTTCTGTTTGTTTTATACTCCAGAGAAGAGCTATCAATGAATAAACATTTAGTAAGCACCTACTACAAGTTGGGCAGTGTGCTAAGTGCTGGAGATACAAAAAAAAGTCAAAAATATGTACCTGATTCAAGGACCTTATAATCTAATATAGCAAAAACTTCACGATACAGAATAAGATTTTTTTTAAAAAACCTTGATTCAGTGAAGCCATGTTAAGTGAACAGCAATATAGGGAGGGATGACTGTATTTTGTAGAAAAAAGGTTATTTTGACTACTGTCATATTTGAGTTTATAGAACAAAAGGGCCTAGGCATCCTCCTGGTGGCACTGAGAGGTTAATTAACCTTTCCAGGATTACATAGAAAATGATTAAGAGACAGGATTTGAACTCAAAGTTTCCTAATTCACTTTATACTTCTATAGAAGTTTATATAATATTTCCAAATTTAGCTTCTCTACTCCCACTAGGATAATTCCAGCTCCTAGCATTGTATGAACTTAAACCTCTAATATTGCTTCTTTTCCTCCTTTCCTTCTTTTAATTTTCATTTTAATTTGATATAATGATAGGAAGAAACACAAACAGATTTCTATGTAAGTCAGCTCCAAGTTATTTATGCAATTAAATTTATTAACTTAATAATATATCTTAAGGTCTATGATGACCTTCAAAACATCTTTTTATGATAAATTCCCATTTTAAAATGAAATGAAACCTTTTCTAATGATGTCTTTAGGTGAATGTTGTTAAGTTTTGCCAAGGACCGTTAATTACCTAATTTTTAAAAATAATTTTAAAGGTCATAACTGTTAGAAGAAAACATAGATTTTTGGAAGGGGGCAGAAAATTAACTTTTCAAAGACACATTTTGCCAACTGTTCTAACTTCACCTATAATAATCACTGCTATCCTCTGATCCAAATGCACTCTCTCAGATGAAGTGGCAAAAGTATAGACAACAGTGAACTCAAAGCAGGTTTATAAGGGGAAAAATGACTTTTCACGCAGTTCTTTCCCTGTAGGCCTTCTGAAATGTCAGGCCACCTATGGCAAGCAGATCACGGAGACGTCTGAGCTCAGCATTTGTACACAGATCATTAGTCTTGGACATTTTCACAAAGTATACTTTACATTCAAAGGTGGATCTCAGTCAAGCAGCAGACAACTAATGTTTCCACAGAGAACTTGAGGAGGATTATTTAAGTTTGGGGGAATTGATCTGAGTAAACAGCACCACTCTCTAGTACAATGATGGACCAATTTCTCAATATAGTAATTGCTATTAGGGAACTGTTTGGAGAAGAGAAAGTGAAGGTACAACTGTAAACTTACTCACTCCCCTCAAGCAGTTATTCCAAATCACAGATAATTCCCCTGGAGCTTTCCTTGCTGTTTTAGCAGTTTCTAAGACAAAAATAATGAGAGAAGCAGGAAGCTGGAAGGTCATTCTCTGGACAGATTCCAGGGTTGAGAATAGTGAATTCAGATACAAATAATAACCAACTTACAAATCACCTAGAGTATAAATGGTTGCCACTCTTCAACTTCTCTTTACACTCTCCCCTCACCCCTTTACCCTATTCTTTCATTAGGGATCTCTATTGCTTTTGCTCACATAGTCATAGGAACATTTATGACTTTGTGCATTTATAGAAAGGCAGAAGGGAGATAAACAAAACAAACAAGTAAAAAAATTAAAAAAAGAAAACACTAGAAGAAACCAACTCTCATGCCCTCCCTCACAAAAGAAAACAAAGTGAAAAACTGTACAAAATTAGGGAAGCTGACTTCAAGGCTAAAATCTGAGTCAATGCTGTTCTATCTATGCTGCTCCTTCATTCCATTATTATTATTATTATTATTATTATTATTATTATTATTATTATTATTATTATTATTCCACACATAGTTTGTAGGAAAAATGTTCATTTTTTCATGAAAAAATTACTAAATTATGTAAATATAACTTTATCCCTAGAATGGCACCTCACCCCAGAATCTCTCTAAGAATTCTGGGGATATCTACAAGTTATTTTTTTAGTTTTCTCCAAGTCTTGGATTTATCCAAGGCGTTATTGTTTTGGGTTAACACCCTCAGAATTTATGATGACTCCACCAGAGTATGTGTTTTTTTGTTCACTTGTATTTGGTTTTACTGAACTTGTATTTAATGTATATAGTTACTCATATCTATTTCAATCTACCTTACTTTCTAGTTGACCTCTGCTTAATTGTGTCCTTGTAGTATTCCTTTGCAGGCACCTTTGTCTAAATCCTTTATAATGAGAAATTCCTGATCATAGACAGAAGGGAGTCATATCTCCTTTCCAGCTTGCTCTTTTCTATCAAATGATCTTCTGTCAAATGATTTACAAAATTATTTTAGATTTTGAGGGGTTCTTATGAACAACTTCATTTTGTTACATTACTTGAAATACCAATTAGACAGTCACTTAAGATTACAGTTATTATTTAAAGAATATAAATAACTGTGAGAGTATTAAGTAACTTGTAGTTATTTACTCATTTTTGTGACTGGTCAGTCAGACTATTTTCTCCTCAATATAAAACTGAGAAAATAGACATTTTGATCAGTCCCAAACTTCTATTACATTTTAATATCACAGTTGCCTGGCTCCATATATGTCAAAAACTACCTTCAACTCTTCTGTGAGTAGCACTATGGATTTGGACACAAAGGATATAAAAGACACAATATTCATATCCATATTGGCTGGGAGTGTGGAGCTATAGAAAGAATGTTGAACTTTCAATCAAAAGACCTGAATTTAAAATTGTGGTTCTGTCAAGCACATGATGTTTAAAAAATTCTCATTTTCTTTCCTTCCTTCCTTCCTTCCTTCCTTCCTTCCTTCCTTCCTTCCTTCCTTCCTTCCTTCCTTCCTTCCTTCCTTCCTTCCTTCCTTCCTTCCTTCCTTCCTTCCTTCCTTCCTTCCTTCCTTCCTTCTTTCCTTCCTTCCTTCTTTTCTTCCTTCCTTTCTTTTTTCACCAAAAGACATATAGTATTTATCCATATCTCAGATGATTAGAGAATTGATGTTCAATATATTCAAAATTATTTTTCTTACAGCACAGGCTTTTTTTGTCATGTATATAAAACACATCAAGAACTGTGGGTTAGAGTCCATGTTACAGCTTTATTTTGGTGGAGACTATTTTTTATAATGATGAATACAGATCTTTTTAAATTTTTCATCTATTTGTCATCATTCTAACTATTAAATACTCTTGCAAATATATGGCTTTCCCTTAAAAAAAAACTCTGGTGATTTTATGAAAACAATAATGTCACACCATCGTCTTTTGTAAGATGTTGCAAATGACTTTAGAGTTAGGATTCTATTAATGTAAATAATGAATGCCCTGAAGTGGTCAGTCATATGTATTTAAATTTGTGCTATTCAAAAGTTATAATTATATAAAATATGGTAAATGGTTCCTCCCACATGGAAATATACAGTTCAGATTTGAATAATACAATCACCTTAGGGGATTCTTATTTGTGCTTACTTGGATCTGGTTCTATATTTTAAACCTGAACAAACCTTGGCTACCATATCTCATGGAAAGGAGATCTTTATTTTTGTTTTTCTATCTAAGATGGTTTCTAGATTGTCTTTAAGGTAAATGACTCATTTTCTTTATATTTCCTGTTGAAACAGTAATAGACTTTGCCTATTCTTTTATTCTTTACCATTTTTTGTTTTAGTATTTTCTTTACATTGATACAATAGCAATTATTATCTGCAAATTAGGGACAAGGAAATTAAAAACATTTTTTTTTGAAATTGGGTTTGAATTATATTTTCCAAAATGAAGTTCTTTATGAATATTCAAATTGATTTTTTTAGTTTATATCCTCTACATAGGAATATTAGTATCCCATAATTTTACTGAATAAGTAGTACAATGGAAGAACTGAATTTATAATATAATACTATAAATGACCTCCTTCCAGTCCATTAATTACTCTTTAATCCTATACTTGGCACTTCCACACTGCCTCCTTCATACCCAAGAGGACCATTTAGTAAACTGCAATGCCTGTGCATTAAAAGTACCCTGATGATCCAAAGAACTAATGCACTTCCACGAATGCTGACTAGTTTCCAATGAATGGCAAATAAACTAGAGGTTGTAGCTTTATGTGATAGTCACTGAAAAATAAATATTCTTAAAAGAATAGCTGGCTCATGGCAAATACCTAATAAATAGCTCTTCATTTCAACCTTAAGAATATAGTAAATATGTAAGCTAATGCTTAATTTTGCTCTTATTTCATTATTAGATGCCAGAAAAAAAAAACAAGAAAGAAAGAGTTAATGGTCCTTTCTTGCTGTGATAATTGCTGATTAGAGAGCACGTGCTGATATATTTCAGAAATGTTTCCTCATGATGACGTACATACCTTTAATTGACATATTCTGCCTTTTTATTTGGCAGATATTTGAGAGCATCACATCTACCAATCTGTAAAATAATAATTCATCAGATCATAGACCATAGGGTGGTAGATGAGCCAGATTTCCTTGGCACCATGGAAGGACACATTATTGTTATTGTGTGTCCAAGGGTCACAGAATCTATGACTAATTTTAAGTGTGTAGTGTTTCTATTGCTGCTCCTGCCAGGGTTTGTTTCTTTGATCTTAATTTTATAATCATATTATTATATCCAATAATTATATAACACTTCTTGGTTAAATAGCTTTTTCATACTACATATAATCTCACTCATAAAGTCCTATGAGTTAGGCTAGGTAAATGGTATTATTTCTATTTAGTTAATCAAGAAATTGAGATTTATCAAAATGAGGTGACTTGTTCATGGTTACATGATATAAGGTGGAAGACTTGGAATGAAATCCACTCCTAACTAGTAGGTCACACTGCTCTTGCCACTTCACCAAATTATGACTATCACAACTGGAAGCAGTTGACACTCCAAAAGAAAGCAATAGAGGGATTTAGGGAAATAGCTGATTTAATTTCTCAAAAGCTGTTACCCATTTCTATGTGCACCGGGTAAAATAGACTGGTGTCATGAAAAGATCATTAGATAAAGTCAAGTTAACTGAGTTTGAATCATGTCTGAGTCATTTGGCAGTTTGGTAAACTTGTGCAAGTCAATTCATGGCTTTAAACCTTAGTTTCCTTTTCTGTTTACTAGGCAGAAATATAGTTGCACTATCTTCCTTAGGGGACTATTGTTAGAAAAGTTTGTTTGTTTGCTTGCTTGTTTGTTATTTTATAAATCATGATTTGCCTGGACCTATAATTTCAATAGTTAAGACAATTTCAGATGAGGAAATTTCTTCTACCAATGCAGTTTAGCATGTTATTCATAATATTCTTTGGTAATTACATAGAATACTGAGAAGTAAGCAAAGCTCAAACAGTATGCATCAGTAATAAAACTTCAACACAAAATGACATGATTCCAAGGTTAATTATCTATCTACTATGACATACTACTTCTCTATAAATTGTAATGGCCTATAAAATTGGCAATATTCTTATTGTAACAATATGTAAAGGGATGTATCTTGAAGCAGAGATCACAGAATCATTTAAAATCACTGAATCTCATAGTAGGAAGTAGCCTCAGAAACACATCAAGTTCAACTTGTAACCAAACAATAATATAAAATACTAACAAATTGCCATCTACTTTTTTTTTCTAGAAACTCACAATAAGGGAGAAGTTATAGTTCCCATCCATTGTCCTAGTTTAGCTCTCTGAAGTTAATAATAATAATATCTAACATTTATATAGTACTCAATTATGTGCCAGGTAATTATTAGCTCATGTGATCATTACAATAATCCTGGGAGTGTGTGTGTGTGTGGGGGGGCAGATGCTATTATTACCTCACTTTTATATATATTAAAAAAAAAGAAACTGAGGCAAGAAGAGACTAAATTACTTAGCCAGAGTCACAGAGCTGGTAAGTGTCTGAGACCAGCTTTGAATTCAGGTCTTCTTAACTCCAGACCCAAATATTAGTCACCTAAATAAGAAGTTCTAACCTTTCTTTGATTCACCTCTATTCCACCTGTCACTTAAAAATAAAAGTAAATAAATTAACAATCATCCATTATGCTTTCTTTGGCATAATTTCTAAAAACTTGCCAGATTCAGCTCATTCTAGCATTTTTCTTAGAGGACTTTGTAATGTTCCTCTATTCATCCTCTGCTATTTGTCCTTGCTTCTATTCTCTAGATTGATCTATATCTGTATCTAGAGGATAGAAGCAAGGACAAATTGCTATGTCTAACAATCTAAAGGTAAATTAATCTATATAGATAGATGGATATGCATATATAGAGATGAAGATCTAAGTTGATATTGAGCTCTCTATGCATTTGCTTGTCTTTGATGATTTCTTTCCCATTCTTCCTCATTAGAACTATTTTTATTTGGCAGACACCAAATAAATGGGAGTGTATTCCTTTTTCTAATCCCTTATTGCTTACCTACTGGAAGGAGATAATGGGTTGCAAGGAACATTGTTCAATTTTAACTTCCTTTGAATTGTGAATGTAACATAATGAAATGACTCCAAAGAATTATGGTGTAAATTTAGCTTTTATAAAATCTACTTTCTTTATTCTGGAAGATTAGGGACATCTTTTTAATCCACATTGCTCCAAAAGAAAAGGTCCAAAAACAATCTAAATGTTTTATCTTGATCAGTTTAATAAATTCTTAAAAATAAATAATTTTAGAATATCTTTTTCAAATACTAGGAACTCAAAAACATGAAAAAGTAAAAATAAACAAACACTAATTAAAGACTCCACAAATTGTGAATGAGCAAGCAGTTAACTTATGACTATCTTGTACATATGGAATGGAAAATTTGCCTCAAATTGCTTTTGGCTCTTACAACCTCATTCCAGCCTTTTCTTTATAAATTTCAAACCTCACAACCAATATATCCTCATTCTATTTTTATTCTTCCTCATCCTCCTCCTACTTCTCTTTCTCTTCCTCTATTTTCTTCTCAAATTCCTATACACTATCATGCACACACTATGCTTTCCCTTTTTTATCCCTCATTAGTATTACTTCTTTTTTTTTAAACCCTTACCTTCCATCTTGGAGTCAATACTGTGTATTGGCTCCTAGGCAGAAGAGTGGTAAGGGCTAGGCAATGGGGGTCAAGTGACTTGCCCAGGGTCACACAGCTAGGAAGTGGCTGAGGCCGGATTTGAAACTAGGACCTCCCGTCTCTAGGACTAACTCTCAATCCACTGAGCTACCCAGCTGCCCCCCTAGTATTACTTCTAATAGCTAAAATGATTCTATTACATTTTATACAATTATTTTTGATCCTCTTTCTTCTCTAGCTTTCAAGTCTTGCCAAGTTACCTCAGGAAATCTTCTTTGTTATGTCCCTCCCCAAAAACTATTTTTCCATTTGTAAGCAGAAAAAAATAACTCCCATAATCCTGAATAATAAAGGTAACAGTAGAGTTAGGGATATTTTTTCTACTGAGGAAAAGAAAACTTGAAATTAGAAATAAGGATTAATATCCTTCAAAAGCAGCTTATGAATACACCTCATCCTCTTCAAAATAGAACTGTTTTTCTTCATGGAAAAACATTCAAAATAAAGGATACATATGTATGCTTCACAAATAATATTTCTCATTGAAATATCCTAAGAAAAACATTATGGAGGTTTGGAGAGGATCTCCTATCCTTTTGTGGCATGGTTTAAAAGACTTCCAGCTACAAGGTCCTCTTATTGGTGATACTTTTCAAACCTGAGAAGTGTTATTTCTTTTCTTAGAAGAACTACTCAGGAGTCAATTCCTCCAATTATTGATATATCCATTATCATAATCAATACACAAAGGGAAACAGAAAGGCAGAAAAGGGACCTGGAAATATAATAAAATTTTCAGGATCACCACATGTCCTTAACCTCCTCCTGCAAGTTTCTTTTCCTATTCTTGGTTAGAGAAGATGAAAAATCTCTCACCCCAACCCTGCCCCTATTGCCACCTTAATACAATTAGTTATAGAAGTGCAAAAGAGAGAGGGTGGGAAAAGAGAAAAAGATGATATTTAAAATATTCACTATCAAATCACAAGATGTATGGATGACTTTTCTGATCTGATATTTATTCCACTTAGAATGAACTTCAAACAAGCAATCATGAGGAGACAATTCTTTTCATTATGGGTCATTTGGAAGAATTTACTGTATCTTTCTCTTAGGAAGAGTATAGAACATAAATGGCAGATACATGACTCATGGAAATCCATCTGACATAGGTCTGAAATCTCATAATTAAATTTATAAGCATCATTAATTAGTATTTTTCCTGATTACTCCTTTAAAAGATGGCCTAATTGGTCAAATTTATATTATATATGTCACTCCCCAATTGATATATGGTCAAAAGATACAAGCAGGCAATCCTCATATGAAGAAATTAAAACTATCTGTAGTCATATAAAAATGCACCAAAATACTCTTAATCAGAGAAATACAAATTAATACAACTCACTCCTATCAGACTGACTACTATGCCAAAAAAGGAAAATGATAAATGTTGGAAAGGATGCAGGAAAATTGGGACACTAATAGACTGTTGCTAGAACTGTGAATTGATGCAACCATTCTGGAGAGCAATTTAACAATGTCTAAAGAGTCATAAAACTGTGCATACTCTTTGACCTAGCAACATCAATACTAGGTCTATCTCAAAGCGAGCAGAGACAGGGGGGAAGGACCTACTTGTACAAAGATATTTATAGCAGAATTTTTTTTTTTTGCTGACAAAGAAGTGAAAACTGAAAAGGTGTCTATCAATTAGGGAACTGCTGAACAAGTTGTGGTATATGATTGTAATGGAATACTGTTGTGATATAAGAAATGACAAACAAGATGATCATAAAAAGATATACGGAAAAACTTATATGAAGAGATGCAAAGTGAAGTGAGCACAATAAGAATATTATACAAAGTTACAATAATAATATACCAACTGGGAATAATTTTCAGCAATGTAAGGATCCAAGACAACTCCAAGAAATTCATGGCAAAAAATACCTATCCACCACCACAGAAGGAACTATTATAGCTGGAATTTAGACTGATGCATATCATTTTTCACTTTATCTCCTCCATGAGTTTATTTTTCTTGTATAAGCAATGTGTGTTTTCTTTCACAACACAATAAACATGGAAATATGTATTGCATTATAGCATATTTATTGCCTATTTCATATTACCTGCCATATTGGGGAAAGAGGTAGAGAGAGAACATCAGTGGCAAAATGTCAGAAAATGGTTATTATAAATTGACTTGACATGTAAAAATATTCTGTGCCTAAATAAATAGGCAAAATTAACTGAACCTTAAGTTACCATGGGCAACTCAGTTTTTTTTCCAGTTTTTCTTTATCTAACCAAAAATCAAATTAGAATAAATACTCCCCAAGCTCAGTAATATATACTTTGACCTATGTGATGCATTCAATTTCTCATTAAATATGACTTGGGATAGCTGACCTATTCACAAAGAGTGTTACCCTGACTGGTCTTCACCTTATAAAGGACTCACACTCTTAATTTCCTGAAAAACACAGTCTCAGGATATCTTTGTTCATTTCTTCCTCCCCCATCCTCTCATGTGTTTGCTTCTATGTGAGAACATAAAGTATTAAAAACTATTATTCAATTGCTGGCCCTTGCCCCTTCTTTTATCTCTCTCCACTGAAAGGAATTTACCTAGCATTGAGTCACTGATGGAACCATAGGTGTAAAAATGAAAATTATTTTCATTCAACATCAATATCTAATAATCTCATGTTTAAGCATTTCATATCTGAAATGTTAACTGAAGTATATTTGACTCACAGTTATTGTATGAATAATTACAGCACAACAAATGAATATTGATTGAGGAACTTCTCTCCTATTGCAGGTAACAAATTCCTCTATTGAGGAAAAAAGGCATAAATTTGAAAAGAACTATATTTATTCTGCACCTGTGGTAAGATAACCATGGACCTTAAAACATATCATTGCTTTATTCAGTAATAATCCTGAAAGTCATGGAAATGCAAAATTATTCCATGACTGATGAAGATTACTATTGGCTATGGATATTGATGCTCCAAGTTAGACTAGGAATAGCTATTCAGACTAACAGAAAAAAAAAAAAAAACTTGAGTCCCCAAACTAACTTTTACTTCCCATTTACTTCTCATCGATAGTCACAC
This sequence comes from Monodelphis domestica, assembly GCF_027887165.1. Classification (NCBI taxonomy): domain Eukaryota; kingdom Metazoa; phylum Chordata; class Mammalia; order Didelphimorphia; family Didelphidae; genus Monodelphis; species Monodelphis domestica. The sequence continues at coordinate 91,875,914 of NC_077228.1, read as the reverse complement.
TTTTTAGATCTGACATTCTCTGACATTCTGTAGAGCACAGAGTTTGTGAAGAAAGATAAAATCTTTATTTTGAACTTTTTCCATTTGAATTCAGTGCATTGCTTCAAATATCATATATTTATATTTTTACTCTTAGACTCCTTTTCATCAGTATTTCATTTTCTGGAATAGAAAATGCATGCATTGGCCTGTAGCCTTTTACCTAGAAGCTGGGGACTGAATGCATATTTTCTAACGCTAAGAAATGTACGAGAAAATAAAAATGCTTTTTGCACTTTGGGAAAGTAGAATACTCTCTTTTGGTGAAAAATCAAAGTTTAAAGGAACTATAGTATATTGGAGATATTTAAGTTAGAGTTGGGGAAAAGCAATTACTTTAAATTTAGGTTTACACTAGTATGGCCAAAATAGATGACATCAATAGATTTATTAGATTCAATTTGTCATGGTCGTGGATCTTCTTCAGAGGAGTAACAGAGGTGGAAGGTTGGACATGTTAATTTTTATAACAAGTTGAATTCTTTCATTCTCAAGGGAAACAGTCCAAGACTGAAGAACTATTCATAATTGTTTATTATAATTCTTCTCATTACATGATTAGATAGATTGAAATATAGTTTTAAAAACTAAGACTCACAAAATCTAAAACTTAAAATCAGAAGCATAACATTGGATTTTTGGTTAACTAGTTGTTGTTGTGAGTCTTGGGTCAACAGCAAAAAAGGAAAATGATATATTCCACATTAACCACATTAGGGCAGTTAGGTGACATGGCTGTTACTGGACCAGCCCTGAAGCCACGAAAAGCTGAGTTGGAGTAGTCTCTCAGATACCTAAGTAGCTTTGTGACCTTGGGCAAATTTCTGCCCTCTCTCAAAATCATTTTCTTTATTTGTAAAAATTCTGATATTAAGACAATATATTTCAGAGGGTGTTTGTGAGGATCAAATAAGATAATTTACATAGTCTTGTAAATCCTAAAGTGCTATATAGATGTATTGTTGAAGCCTTGAGTGTCAGATAAAGGAACTTAAACTATACCTGGCAAGAAATAGAGAAGTGATGGAATAAATTGGTGACATAACCAGATCTATGCATAGAGAAGATGTCTGGCAACACTATAACATTATGAAAGAGTTAATACTTTCTCCTTTCATATTTCATATACATTGTATTTTATCAATTACTTAGCTAATTTCATGTCATAATAGATCATGTTTGAAATCAGAAACAAGTTTTTTGCCTTTCAAAGTATTCATAGTATTTAATACATTGTTGGGTACATAGTAAATACTGACTAATTAATGAATGATCTGATGTGTAAGATTGGGGAGTGATAAATGATATTCTAGACAGATGATGATATCGACCTACAGAAGGTTGGTCATATTGGAAAGAGAGAGGAGAATGAATATGTGAAAGATATTGAGGAGGTAGAATTAATTGACTCAGAATCTTATTGCATGTGGAAGGAAATGATAAGTGAGCAACACATACAAATTTTGAGTGGAGAAGACAGAGGCCATGGACAGAAATCAGGAAGCAGACAGACAAGTAAGTTTAGAGTAAAATCATCCCAGGGTCCAGAAGTGATCATGGATAATAATACCTCACCATTTTGTGTAGATCTTGTCTTTTGGCTCAGAATTAACAAAGAATGAAGATGGAAAAAAATTAATGAATATGGTTTGAAACACTTTTACTTTGAAGTCCTGGTAGAACATCCAGATCAATTTCTAGGAACATGGAATTTTGAACTAGAAAAGATTTTAGAAGTTGTCTACCTAATTTAATCTCCTCATTTAATAGATGGGAACCATTGTGTCCAGTGAGATGAAATCAATTGTCCACAATTAGACAAAGTAATTTACAGGTCCTGGATTCCATCTGTGGATCTCTAGCTCCAAATCTACTCTTACATCTGTAGATATGCAAGTAATCTGATTATAAGTGAAAGTGGGAAAAATCTATGATACATTGTCAAAGGAGATATGTAGAGAGAGAAGAAATGTTAGAGCTGAGGACAGAATCTCTACCAGGTAAGTCATCTTCATCATGTAAATTACTCATAAGTAAATATTCAACTAATAAGTTTACACCTTTAGTCACGAAAATGTTTTATTTATTTCATGTACTTCTTTTCAAAAGGGATCATATAGTTTTCTACCAAGATGCTTCTGTGAAATGGCAGGCAGCTAGGTGGTACAGTAGATAGTGTGCTGGACCTAGAATCATCTCAGTTCAAATACTGCCTCAGTCACTTAGTGTGTGACCCTGGGCAAGTTACTTAACTAACACCAGTTTGCCTAAGGTTTCCCATTTTTAAAATGGGGACAATAATAGCCCCTATCTCCCAAGGCTGTTGTGAGGACCAAATGAGATAATTATTATAAAGCATTTAGCACAATGCATAGGTACCTAGTCAGTGCTATATAAATGTTATTATTAATAGTTAGAGAATTGGCCTTCTACTTGGATTGGAGACCTACTTCTGTATGCATTACTGCTTTTATAACATTAGGCAAGTCACTGAATCTCTCACTGTTCTTATGGGAAGGAAGGCATTTCCTCACCCAGAAGTTTCCTTTATAATAAAATCACAGGTCCAGATCCTATCCATATATAATTTAAATTCCTTATTAAATAGAATCTACTGAAAATAATTTAAATTTTCATAACCCTTAAGTCATCTTACTGAGTAGTAAGTAACATGGTCTCTGAGATCTGCTCTCAAGTTATAGTATTTTATAATCTCTTGTGATATATTAAAAGGCTCAGAGATTATTAAGGGATGTACAGAGCATCATTACCCCCATACACTCAATAATCTGTAACTACACTTTGTTTATTTTTCCATCCACCACTGTCAAGTTTTAAGTGGTATTTTTCCCTGTCCACATACCTGCTTTTATTAGTGTTTTTCCATTATTCTTTGCCCCTATCACTATACATTTTTAATTTACATTTTCTCATCCTCTGTGGGTTAGGAAACTATAAAGGCAAGTTTAAAAACTATATATGTGTGTGTATGTGTGTGTGTGTGTGTGTGTGTGTGTGTGTGTAAAGGAAGAATAAATAATTTCTGAGTGTTGATTAGAAAAGAGGGGGGAGGAAAGGAACAAGAATTTAATATTGCTTGTTATTATTACACCTGTTTTGCTAATCTTACAAATATATTTCATTTGATCCTCACAACAATTGGTAAAACAGATGCTATTATTATCCCCATTTTTCAGGCTAGGAAATTGAGACAGAGGTTAAGTGATTTGTACAGAGTCACCCAGCTAGTAGGTGGCTGGGACTAGATTTGAATGCAGGTCTCCCTGTTTCCAGGCCCAGAACTACTATGTGTCACTAATTACTTTAGTGCACAGATTTTATGACATTTAGTTTGCTCAGTAGCCTAATTTGCTCATTTCCTAACTTAGTAACATCCCAGATAGTTGAGATTAGTTGATAAGTTCTCCAAATAAGAAGGGTGTTACTTTCATTTTTTATGCTTAAAGCTCATTAATCTATTAAAAGTATTGTTCATTTACTATTTGTGACTTTAAAAGTTTCAAAAAATATATAATCCACAGAATACGTAATGGTTTGGTGGTCTCAATATGCTTTGATGACTTTTAGGAATAGACTTTACTAAATTACAAATTGTCACATTTTTGTCTTATATTAAATCTGGCAGGTCACTAAGCATTTGTGCCAGATATGACCTAAATTATAAATCTGGACCATAGAAGCTTAGAGAAAATTGAAATGCTGAAACTTACACATTGTAGAGAGTAATAATAATTGGTAAAATTTTAAAAACAAAAGTGTTTGATGGGGTAATGACAGCTGTTCAGAAGGACCGTGTTTTATGCAGACTCTTCAAATTCAGATGTGTGATTGGCAAAAAAGGCAGAAAAATACATAAAATTAAAAAAAATTAATCATGTGAAAAATCTATGCCATTTTTCCAAGTGGCACAAAGTCAGCCAGCAATTTGTCCAATCATGCTCATTTTCACACTGAGAAGTGTTAGTGTGAGTCATTACATTGTTTTATGCTAAATATTAGCTTCCACATTAATATTTATCCAATTTCTTTCTGGTAACAAGTTATGTCATTCTTAGGGCATTGCTTCTCTTTCATTAATACTATTTAGTTATTAATAATGACCTCAAAGTACAAGAGAAGTGACATTTGTCAACAATGCAAGAACCAAAGACATCTCCAAAGGAGTCCTAATGAAAAAGACTATCCACTGTCATGGAAGGAACTGAAGGAGTCTGAATGAAGATTGAAGCACACTATTTTTATTCCTAACTTTATTTCTTCCATTAATTTTTCTCTAATATAAGTGACATGTGTCTTTGTTTGCAACATGATGAACATGGAAATATGTATACTCTGATGGGTCATGTCCAATCTATATTATAATGCCTGCCCTCCTGGGGAACTGAGAAGGTGGGAAAGAAGGGAGAAAACACAGATTGCAACATATTGGAAAATTATTGTTGAAAATTATGTCAACAAGTAATCTGGAAAAAATGTTAACTATTCAGTGATGCTATTAGCTCTGATAAGCTCAAGAAAAGTTGTAAAATGCCTAGGTATGTTCATATAAGACATATTAAATAATAGGAATTGCCATTATGCACAATTTTGAACTTATGGGAATATTGGTTGTGTAAAACAAGGTCTTTCTCTACATTGAACTTTTAAATATTTACTTTGGCATTTCAACGATCTCTATTCTTATGTGGCCATTTTCTCTATGTATAAAGATTGCATGCTTTTCCATTGAGATGTAGAAAATATGTACAAAAATCCAACTCCCTATGGCACATTAAACTTAGAGAGAATGGACCTCTGATTGCACACATCTAGTTTTTTTACCAGGCACATACTTTCTCTTTCCACTACCAAGTTCATTCTTTTATCATTTAAAAAGTCAAAACTCCTATGTTAGCAAAATATTCTACCATATTTACAGTGTCTCACATCTATTCCACAGGGACATAATCTTTCATTCAAGTGTGTATGTATTGAACAGAGAAATAAAATTTTATAATATAATTTAAGGGCAAAATGCCTGCCAGGCACGTTATTATTTTATCATAAAGGCTGTGTCAATATTTCATAAAATGAACCACTACTAAAATATTAATTTACTCATGTTACTTTCTCAAAAGTAGTAGAGGAAAAATTAAACTAAAATGAGATTTTAACTTGGTGAACAGACCTAGGACCAAAAAATATGTTCAGCTGACTGTATTAAAACTTAACTGTATGGTGGGTACTTGAAAAGGCTTTTTACATTGTGTTTACTTTTATAACTGATCCAAATACATTGAAGATATCATCATTGAACATTTCCCATTTCTAAGGCATTACAATGGATTCCCCCTTAATAATTCAGTGATCTCTGATTTTTATCAATGGAAATGTTCTTCTACTTATATAGCCACCACTCCAAAAAGATACACACATATATACATCTGATTATATGAGCTTCATGAATGTCTGTGGCTATGTTAGGAAACACCTGAGCCATGTTGCACTTCACTCATGACTCAACACTCCTTATTTCTTCTCTTCAACATGTCTTGCATCATCCCAAACTGTCACTTTACTTCTATATATTGTATTCTTCTTTTAGATTGTAAGCTCCTTATTGATGACATAGACAGTCTCGATCGCATCTGTATCTCCAGTCATCAGTAAAAAGCCTGACACATAGTAAGTTCTTAATAAATGCTTTATCTGTCTATCTAGTCATCACTCCTTGTCTTTGACTCTATCTCTGTCTCTATCTGCCTGCCATGGTCATGGCAGTATGGTAGATATAGATTCCCTTACCCTATATAAGTACTTTATGATGCCAAAAAAAAATGTGAAATTTATCAAAGTGACTTCAGGCACTTTTTCCTTTTCTGATTTCTTTTTTTAATGATTGAAAGCTTCAAACATAAGACAGCTCCTGGATTTAGACTTTAATTCTTCTCGAATACAACTTACAGGCTCAATGTGGTACCCACTGCTTTAGGGATGTGGTTGCCAAGGTGCCAATTAAACAGGGTAATATGTGTCTGTGATTTGTTCCATACAACAATCCTTCTAATAACTAGATATGGTTACTAATGTTTCCCCCTAAGACTTCAATTTTCCAGATAAAATGGTCTCCAATTTCTTCAATCTTTCCTCAGAAATTCTATTTTCTAGCTCAAATCATTTCATTTCTCATCATTATCTACCACATAATCAGTATAACCTCTCTGACTACACTCTCTCTAGTAATAGTTACCAATTTGGGAACTACACTAATCATCTCATCCATTGTTGGAGCCAGGAAACTGCTAGAGTTCTGTAATGCGTGAGACACAGATGCCGTGCAAAGCCATTTAGAATGTCACAAGATAATCATATACACTGCCATCCATCGTTCTTCCCTACACCTGCTATATGTTCCTGGAGAAAGAATCCAGAAAGAAATGGTAATAAGCAAGGAACAGGTTTTTGCATAGCTTCCTTAGTTCTCTTTAAAGGTATAATGACACAAACAGAATTCACCAAAAGAATGAGATGATTAATTGGTAATTCTCATTTCTAAGGAGAAACACCTAAATCACTTTCACAAAAATAATATTATATGATTCCAGGATCTTCTAAAAGGTTTCTGAGCCACTGTCTTCGAACAGTGTTTTCAGTATTATACTATTTTAGAAAGCTGAATCATCTGGGGAGGTCAGAGGGAGGGAGGAGAATGAAAGGAAGAGGGATAAAAACAGAGAGAGATACAGAAAAGAAATAGTCAGGGACAAAGAGGGAGGTAGATAGACAGAGGGACAGAAAGGGGCTGAACAGATTTAAAATGCAAGCAAAAAATGGAAGATAAAATGTATACTAGAAGACCAATATAAGCAAGTCACACTATGTAATAATAGAGTCACTTGTTCAAAAGAAATGCAGTTGGCATAAAAGCATTTTCTTAGGATAGTTAATATCTATATAAAACTTAAGAGACATAGGCAAAATATTTGTATGCATTTATTTTCTCTCTACATTTTTTCTTTCTCTGTGTATTTGTATCTGTGTCTGTTTCTCTCTGTCTCTGTCTTTGTGTATCTCTCAGAGTAGGGGAAACTTCTTTTTTCCCCAGGGGAAAAAATGCCTACAATATGAAGAAAAGAAAAAGGCATCAATAAAATACATAAAAATATTTTTTTCTTAAAAAATATAGTGTATAAAGAAGAAAGTTTCATCTCCCTTAGACTCTGGGTGAATCTGCAATTAATATCCACACACCTCTTTTAAATACATAATCTAAAAAGAAAGGCAACATGACCTACTCCTGACACAAACTAGCTGTGTGAATGTGGACAAATCATTTAGCCTTTCAGTGCCCCTGAGCAACTCTCTATGATTATTAGTTGTAGAGAAAATGTTGATTTGTGTTGGCGGATAGGTTTTTTACACTGTTATTTCCTTACTAAAATGAAATTCCAGGTTCATATTCCTCCCACAAATTATTTAATTGTATTAAAAGGTTGCAATATATACTAAAAACAAAATGATTGTTTTTTCCTTTAAGTAGTTTTATGCTAACTATAAATAGATATAATTGCCAAACTTCTCTTCATTTCTACCTAAACAAATTACAGAATGCAAAATCTTACTGCTTATGGTTTACTCATTTTACTTATGGACAGTTTCTATTATTAGAAGAAAAAAAGGCAGGTGTCTCATCTATTGCCATTTCCACACTCATTTTGATTTTGATATTGAAAAAAGAACATCTCCGGTTGTTGTGAACTCTGTCTGAGTCATGGTGTTACTGGAATAGCACAAGTTTTAAGAAGGGGACCCCAGGCAATAGCCAGCATTGCTTTTTCCTAGTTTCTAAATGAGCTCCCAAGAGTCAGAAAAAGAATATTAAAAAAAGAAAGATTTTTAGGTTAAAAAAAATGTATCACCATATACATCTCCTTTTCTTTCAACAACTCCCTAAACTTTACAAACATATTAACAACTAATATGTTTGTTAGCAAATTTCACTGAGTCTAACACTTGGGCAAACTAAGGCAATTTCACTGAATTGACCTTTTTTGGGTTTTTTTATTCCCTTTTTTACTGCGTGTGTATACAGGACCCCAAATAGTTGATGACATTTTATTTCTTTAAAAAAAACTCTATGGGGGTGGGAAGGTGAGCTTTAAGTCATATTTTGGTAAAGTGATGAATTCATTCTTCATGTTTTAAAATGATTAGTTTGGCATCAGGCAAACACAGTTCTAAACAGCATAATCAATCAGTTTAACTGTGTAACATGCTGGATTAGCTATTAAAACAGTATAAAATAGCTAAAGATAAAACATTTCACTGTATTTTAAACACATAGACCAAGAAAAGGTCCATAACTGATTCAGTGACCAATTGGCAGGGTAAGGGGAGTGATTTGTGCTGGGAAGAAATAGAAGCCACCATTTGACTTGTATACAGCAGGGCATGAAGCATTGGATCTGGACTCAGGAAGATCTAGGTTCAAATCTAGCCTTAGATATTTATCACTGTATAACCTTAGGCAAGTCACTTAAATCTAGTTCTAAATTTGCTTTCCAACTGAAAAATTAGAATTTCTCTTAGTTTAGAGAAAGTGAATGAAGTTAGGACAATATCCACTTCACAAATAGATCTTTGTCTATTTCAAACACTTGGAGAAAATTCTTTAATATCACACTAACACTTACAACACTGATTAAAATCAGGCATTGTGTTAAGAGGTGAAGAAGGAAGGAAGGAAGGAAGGAAGGAAGGAAGGAAGGAAGGAAGGAAGGAAGGAAGGAAGGAAGGAAGGAAGGAAGGAAGGAAGGAAGGAAGGAAGGAAGGAAGGAAGGAAGGAAGGAAGGAAGGAAAGAAGGAAGGAAGGAAGGAAGGAAGGAAGGAAGGAAGGAAGGAAGGAAGGAAGGAAGGAAGGAAGGAAGGAAGGAAGGAAGGAAGGAAGGAAGGAAGAAGGAATGATGTTCCTCACTCCCAAGGAGCTTGACATCTAATTAGAGAAGATTCTTTGAAAGCTAAAAAGAGTATGATGAGGGTGAAAGGGAGGGAAAGTATCCAGAGCTGGAAAATGATGAAGAAATCCATGGATGCAGTTGCCTGAAGGAAGGGATGGCTGGCCTGAGCACCTTTCTTAAATAAAGATTTTGGGAGGAGCTCTTTGCTTTACCTTCTATCCAAAGGGTCCCCAAGGGCAGAAGGTAGTGATAAAGTGTGAGCTAATGTGAGTTTACAGTATAATGAGGTTCCTGGAGGCATGATGAAGAAAAGGAAGCAGGTCACCTATGTAGTACAAATTAGAATCAATTTAATATAGAGCTGGAAGAGCTGAATAGGACATTGGGATTATCAGTATGCTTGGGGGGGAAAAAGGCACAGTGCCCCAGGATAGGCAGATCCTATTGAATTACACAGAAAGGATAATGCCAAGCACAAGGAGAAAACACAACATCTCTCCCACATTAACCAAATACTTTCTTTGGTCCAGAGAAAGTAGGAGGTATAAATTAATTTGTTCGATGCCTCCTGTACTCATCCTGACAGATAATATTTTAGCTAACTGTTTTAGAAACAGCTTTCAGAACCATATTTTTAGAGCCTCTTGATTAACCCCTAAGAATCTAGTTTATATTGAACTCTGATTTGACTCAGCATGACCTCTGGTTCATTCTAGAATCATAGCTTATGTGTTATCCCCCCCCAGGGTAATCCAGGCAATAAGTAATAGAGGCAGAATCTGAGTCCCATATTTTTTTTGAGTCTGGTGTTTCTTTTTTACTACTACTACTTCTGTCTTAGAATCAATACTGATTATCAGTTCCAAGGTAAAGGAGTGGTAAGGGTTAGGCTACTGGATTTAATTTACTTGGCCAGAGTCACACAACTAGGTAGTGTCTAGGTCTGGTTCTCTATCCACTGACCCACCTAGCTTACCCATAATCCAGTATTCTTTCAGATACATCTTTCTGCCCCTCAACCTTAAGTCTCTTAAGATGAAAGTTAAGAAAGATGAGATAGAACAGAGATGGAACCAGTGGTTGTTCTGATAGAGAATTCAAAGTTGAAGAAATGTATTTACCATGGGATGGAGTATCCCCTGGGTAAGTGAGGGTTGCCCAAAGCAATGAGTTGATACCAATGATATAAACATGTAAAACACAGTATTTGATCCCAGGTTGTCAAGGTTTCAATGTTAGCTCCCTATACCCTATGTCATGTTGCCACTCAATGACTTTCTATGTATTCGGTATATATACTCTATGCGTACCATAAAAAAAAAAATCTTTCCAAAACAGAAGCAGTCAAATACTAATTTTTATAGAGCTCTATAGTTGTAATCTGCTAATTCTTGCAATTCTATTTGGCAACTAGTTCACTAATTTCAACTCTATTGCCCTTAGGCAAAACTTGAATAAAAACAAATATAAATATTAAGATAGAGATGTAATTGTTAGAGTGCCAAGGGATATATGTTTCGGTCCCTGATATTGTTAATCACTTAGAAATTTGTTAATATCAAATAAGTTCATTATTTGAACAGTGATATGATATTTTACCAATTAAGCAAAGTTGAATTTAAAGTGAAGGTGTGAATGAATGCTTACTCCTCCATATCTGCACATGGTAATTAGGGTTATTTTCTTTTTCTCTTTGGATTCCCTTTGCCTAGCCCAGTGCCTTACACATAATTAGTGCCAAATAAATGTTTATGGATTGGAATGGAAGGAGTATTTACAATGACAAAAATTTCAGCTAAGCCAATACATTAATCAACACATTTTAATTCATGAAGATTTACATATTGTTTAACCAAAATTGGTAAAGAAGTTTAAGTGATTTTTTTTCTTCAGTCAATCAACAAGCATTTATCAAATATTTTTTTGTGACAAGCACTGTATCATGTGCTGGAGATAGAAAGACTATAATGAAATAGTTTCTTCCTAGTTTGTACAATGCAGTTTATATATTCGGTTCTTGATAAAGGTTCAAAGTGTTTTTGTCCATATAGAGTAGACATTTAACTTATATGAAAATTCTGAGTCATTATTAGAGTACATCTTTATAGTTCTCAAGAATTTATAAAAGCTTTTTGTGGTGAGAGAAATTCTTGATTTCCATATAGCATGAGACCATTTGGGAAATTGTAAATTGGTTTAAATGATCTGAAGCTGTTCTCAGTCACAAAAGTCATTATTTCTGACACTACTTTTCCCCAATGATTCTATATGTCTATGAATCATGGAACACCATAATCTCAGATGTATCAAGGCTGGCAATGACTCAAAGGACAACGGAGAAAAACAATATACAACTAACGTACAACATATTATCAATGGAGTGTGGCAAGAAGTGGCATAAAAAAGTAGCAAGGACATAATCATATAAAAAAGATGATAATAGATGGACAGCATGAATATAGCATTGATATCCAAAAATATTAGTAACATTAAGATGAAAACCTCAAGTATATCAGAAAGATCCTCTAAAAGAATTTATGGAAGAATATGAATAAAAATTACTTAGGATAAGGTATAAAGGTATGCATAGGTTGAAATTAGCCTCATTTGGGAGGGATCCTATATAGGTGACATCATGAATTCATCAAATCATCAAAGTGCCATAGGCTATTAAAATTAATCTTCTCCAAATTTAACTTCTTTCCTAGATTAAGGCTCTATTCCAATGCTTCATCAAGGTGTTAGAATTACACAAGACCCTCATGACATCAAGCATACATAAAATGGCTCAAATAAGTTTGGAGAGGTTACCCACTATCAGAAAGTTGATCATTGGGGGTTGGTGTTTTTTGAGGTATGGATACAATTGATCCAACAATGTGCGACAATCAAGAGGGATTATTTGCATCAAAGGAAGGGATACTCATATAAGCAAAATAAAAAACTCATCAAATATTAAAGTAAATAAGGATATAACTGTGAGATATTATAATCAACAATGTCTTTATCTTCCTACTGTATACAGCTACTAAATAGTAACAATAATAATAAAGGATATGCTTTCTTTAATATATCATCTTCTTTGATTCTCACCCCACTGAGACAGATGCTAATATTATTTTCCTTTTACAAATGAGGAAATCAAGGCTAAAAGAATTATCTTGTACACAGTGAAGAGGCAGATTTTAAACTCATGTTTTGCTTACCCCAAGTTTACTACTCCATCTGTTATTTCCAAGCCCCTCACAACATAATACCATTTCTGGTCTCTTTTCCTCAACTTGTACTCATACTCAAAAGACTCAAACTCCTATAAGAGTTACCACTCTCAGGGTTCTAAAGGTAATGTCTCTAAAGTCAGCTTCCTCTTCATTCAATGTTGAGATGAAATGAGACTTGTGAATCACTGAACAAATATTCAAAAGAGTTGCTCTAACCCGAGCTAGCATAGAGGACAAAGTGTCATTTAGCTTCTCTACTAAAATATGTGACAAAAGCCATTTACCTACCCGTGGTACTGCATACTGGAAGTCCTTTCTCACTTAGAATCTTCTGATGAATCTCCTTAAATGTTGCATCTCGTATTGTTCCCATACCTCTAGTGAAATGGTGATGGATGGTGGGAGAGAAAAGAGGAAGCCACTGAACTCACCTCTCCACTTCTTTCTGATACAGGCTCAAGGGTTTCCATCCATAACTGTATCAGACTCACAAATTACAACTCCTCATCTATTGAATGGTTCGCTTCTTTTATTATACAGGTCCAATGGGCAAAACTGTTTCTCTCAGACAACCCCAGATAACTCCTACATGTTGCTTTACATTGGCTGAAGTTGCCTTCATTCAATGACTATAAGTCTCAAATTGATTAAGAAAATTAGTAACACATTGGTGAGGGTGGCAGAAAAAAAAATAGCACTTACTTTACACTTTGTGACTACATACTTGTTTTTGTTGACTAAGTCAACTTAGGTAGCCTCATATCCACATTAAGACCTTTTGTGTTATGGAATTCTGTGAGGAAATTGACTGAGCTTAGGTGGAAATCAAACATCACTACAACCACCACCACTACCATCACCACCACCACATCTGTAAAAGTAAACTGCTCTATTCAAATGTCCCAGAACAATCTCTAAGTGATTGTATGAGTGAACTAAATAATTCTAGAGGCTGACAGACATTCATCAGTACAAAGAGGCAGAACTTTGAATTAGCTTGGTTATTGAGTTTAACTTGGATTCTGAGAAAATAAAGTTTATTTTCATGGATGGTAAATAGTACCTCATATCTTACAAAGTGCAGTCCTCATGACAATCTGGTGGCACAGGAAGTACAAGTGTTTGATCATTCCAACTACCATTGGAAGTACATGATACTATTATTCCCATTTTACAGTTGAGGAAGCTAAGGCAGACATAGTTTAAATGGCTTCTTTTGTGAGAAATAATAGGTTTTTTTTATAGTTTTTATCCCTATCAGTACCTAACACAATAAGACTAATCAAACCTTTTGCATCCTTGACTCAGTCCCTTCAACTTCTTTTTTATTTCAATTTTTTCCAAAATACATGTTGATATAATTTTTAACAATTATTTTCTGAAAGTTTTGAAATGCATGTATGTTCTCTCCCCCCAACTGTTAAATAACATTCCCAAAGTTATACAGATACAAAACATCTGAAATAGGATTTAAATTCAATCTTTCCTAGTTAAGACCCAGTGCTTTATGTAATGAGCTATTTCAGAAATGAGTATTGGTTGACTCTGTATCCCTTATCTGGCTGTGTATAGTAGGAGAGAGGCAGAGAGGTAAGAATTCCCCTTACTTCTTTTTAGTTTTTGTTCAGACAGAGTGATGGCATATGATACACAAAAATGAGCTTATGGATCACAAACGAATCAAACTTTCTAAAAACTTTACACAGCAAATAAAATAATGGTTAAGGAAATTTTAGGTTTTAGAAATAATTTAAGAACAATAAACATATCTCAAATATTCAATATTGCTTATTACATAATTAGACCAGTCCTGCAGAAAGTCTCTATGACACCTTTATCCTATTAACTGAGGAAAGCCCAAATCCAAAGATTCCACAACCTGAGATCATAGTTGTGATCAATTTAGGATTTAAATGAGGTCCAGTTCACCAAACAATACACATCTATCACTGCACATTCTGAAAAGTTTTTAGTCTTCAGATATTGTTCTAAATCAAAGGATAAAAACTGAATCAATCGGGCCCAGGAGACAGTTTGGGATGTAAGAGTGAGGCAAAGAGTTAAGGTATATATATTAACACAAGTGACAGGGATGGGGGGAGTGATCAATAATTAAGATTCCCCTGAAAAAAAATCCATTGAATGAAAAAAAAACCATACACAGATAAGAAGTATCTATAAATCCAACTACAATTATTTAGCAAGTAATAGGTAAGTCTTTTGAAAAATTTAACTTTCTGCCTTTTTTTAATGTGAAAATTTCTTCCACAAATATTGTTAGTAGAAGAAGCTTGGGAGCGGTGGGGAGACTTGTGATTGTGAGTTCACACAAGAGTTGGGATCAGAGGTATATTGTGCACCTGGTTTTTTCTGATTTCAAGTTCAGCAGACTGTCAGTTACTTCACACTAACTTAGTATCATTCTCTGTCACCTACAACTGTCCAGCTATAACACTGATCAATAAAATTTCAAGAACTATATTTTAATAGATACCAATAATGCTTAATAATCATAATTTCCAAATCATATAAAATAAAACTTTTTAAAGTATAGTGATCAAGTAGAACAAAATAAAAACCACATAGGAACACAGTAGAGTAAATTTCATCCTCGTCATTCATTTTGCTACTGCAAAGGTTCTGAAGGTTTTACATTGAATCTACAAAAAATGACCTTACATTCCAATATCCTTATTCAATTATAAAAATGGTTCATTTTATCTACTGTGCACAGACCATAAAGTGTAAGAGAATAATTTTTAAAGAGCAGGTTTTACAGAGGCTATTCCTATGTCAACCTTGTCAAAATATATAATATACTTATAGAAACTATCTAAACTAAAACTAATATACTATTAGTGAAATAGAGCCCCCAATTCAAAATGCCATAAAAGGATTAATATAGTCTCATCCAAAAAAAAAAACAAACAAACAAGAAGTCTGATAGCTATTCTCAGATTGCATGATAGTTTAAAATTTTACAAAGTACTTCCTGAATAACAGATAGTGCTTCATAAAACACAGTAAAAATAAAAATGCATATACACTACTAAATCCATTAAATGTATGGTCTTGGTTTATCAATTGACAGAGTCCGTAGAATGCCAAAGTTTCCTTAATGGAAAAGTAGGCACTCCAAAGACAGTGTTTACATAAATTCAACCTACATTATGTCAAAAAAGAAGTGATACACAGTGGCAGATTGACTATATTCATGGAGGGTCATTGTAATACAAAATCATGTTGTGGAAACAAGAAATAACAACTCAGACATCTGTATTTACCAACACAAATGAATTTTAAAAGGTAAAATTATACAATATATCACTTCATGTTGCAAATTTTAATATATATATATCAAATATATAACGTCTTAACTGAGTCCTCAGAATTATGTACCAGAAGCTTGCTATTCATAAATTAAGAGATGATAGATCCCTTTATTATAAAACTATCCTTCAAAATTTAGCAAATAAACTACTATAATCAGAGCAGCATTACAGACAAAACTGTAGCCTACAATTATAAAAATATAGCCTTGACCCAAAAATGTTAAAAGCAGCTATGTTAACAAATGCTACCATAAAATTTTAATAATCAACTAAACTAAATTAAACATCAAAACATAGAGAGTTAGTAGAAAGAAGGGAAACTACATTGAAATAGAAAGAAGTATGCATCATTCTGTTGTTCCCTTCCTGGCTATGCTTTTGACTCTATGGACTTTGCTACCATGTTGCAACAGCTGTTTTATCCTAGATCCCTCCCCCTTCCCCCCCCCCCCCCAGCATATTGGGTCTCCTTACCTTGGAATATCCATCTATCCATGTTACCGTTCTTACCTTTAAACATCTGTCCAATATGGTAGTCCCCTTCTCCAACTGATCAATTTCTCGAGGGACCTTCAACTGGAAAAGAATCACAGACTAAGTAATCCACTCCTAATCTACCCCATTTGTGACATTCCATGCCCCAACATCAGTGACTTTTAGTTCCCTTTTGTTTCTTGTTGTCCTCTATTCAAATGTAAGATTCTTCAGAGAAGAAATTATCTTTTTATTTGTATTGCTGTCCCTGGTGCTTAGTATAGATGCTGAAACAGAGTAAATACTTAATAAATGCTTGGAGCCTGTAGTCTTCACCTAGCTACTATTAGTGTTGTTCCAAGAACAAGTAGAAAATAAAAATATTAAAAATAATAATTAATAAATATATAGTTTTACAAAGGGAAACAGTGATGCTATACTGTGATTTCAAATAGCCTACATTTTCCCACATCAAAAAATTAACAAGTGGGTTTCTTTATGAGACAAAGGTATGATATGATACACTACTATCCTGCTAATACATTGTCTAACTGTAAATGCTTTATTATATTTCCTTATTTTTCTTTGAACTGCATTGATCTCACAGTTCCCACAGTTCCTAATCCTGAATTGATGGTCTATAAATTTGTTGATTTAATCTGAATATCTTCAAACAGGAAAATATTAAGTGGTGTTTATCCCCTTCCTTTTGGCATGAGCATAATATTTTCCTAAAGCATGAAAGCTTTATTGACAGCATTTCTCTCAATCTATATTAATGCTGCTTTTATATTTTTAAATCCTTTAGCTCAATGAACTATTCTGATGCAAATATTCCTCTTGATCAATCAATGAATATTTCTCAAGCACATACACCATGCCAGGCACTGTGTTAAAAACCAGGAATACAAAAAGTGGCCATCAAAAACATAATTTAATGGGATAGACAATATGAAAAAATTGTATAAAACAATTTTTTACAGGATAAATAGGAAATAATGAACAAAAGAAAGGAACTGTAATTAGGAGGTTGAGGAACATGTCTGTAGAGGAGATGAGATTTTAATTGGGATTTAAAGGAAACCAGAGAGGTCAGCAGCTGGCATGGAGAAGGGAGAGAATTCCAGGCATGGTGAACAGCCAGGATGAAATCTTGGAGTTGAGAGATGGAGTCTTTTGTTTCTGGAACAATTAGGAGGCCAATGCCTCTAGAACAAAGAATAACTGTCAGGAAGTCATGTAAAATCCTAGAAAAGTAGGTGACAACCAGATTAGGAAGGATTTTTGATGCCAAAGAAAGCATTTTGTATTTGTTCCTGGAAGTAATAAGAAGCCACCAGAGTTTATTGAGTAAAGGAGTGTTATAATGAGATCTCTATTTCAGGAACATCATTTCAGTAACTTAATGGAAGATGAATTAAAGTGAGGTAGGCAGAGTGAAGCAGGCAGATACAACCACAGTCTATTTCAATTAAAAATCAAGTGGTGAGGTGATGAGGGCCCACACTAGAGTGGTGGTTAAATCAGAGGAGAGAAGGTGGTATAATTTAGAAATGCTGCAAAGGTGAAGTTGACAGGACTGGCAAAAGTATAGATATGAGAATCAAGAGGTAGTGCTGAATCCAGAATGACTCCTAGATTCTAAACTTGATGGAGTAGGAGAGTTGCCCTCTATGGTTTGTCCTTCCTTTTCAAAGAGGATCAATGAATCATAGTAATGTCTTGATCTGTGCATTAATTATAATTAAGTGAGGCAGAGTTGCACAAAGTCATCAGTCATCAAAGTCCAATGGCAAGTAAAAAGTCAAGACCATTGATAATGGCCCAAAGGGCAAAGGATGATTTTGACATCTTGTGATCCAGTTCTAATCACTCCATAGTGCTTCCTTCAGCAACCCCAATGATTATTGGAGCCAATTGTTCTCAGTTGCCCACTTTGCTGGGAAAAGTCTTTCAACCCTCCCCCACCCCTTTAATGGAGCCAAAGTCAGAGCCAGTGTGCTAGAATCACTGAGTGAGCAAGGAGTACCTCTAGAGTGAGCAAGGGGAACCTCTAGGTCCTTGGTAGCTGACTAAGACCACCAAAGACCTACCCCTAAGAGCAGTTAGACCTGAGACCCCAACAGATCACAGACCTGGGTCACCTGAGCAAAGATACCTCAAAAAAGGCCAGTAAACAGGAAAAGCTACAGAGACTCAAGAGGTGGCCTCAGGCAAAAAGTCTTGCTCCTTAGCTCTATACACAGAGAGCCTGCCCTCCTCACTCAGACTTCTGACTAGAAAGGGAAGGAAAAACTACCATAGTGATTGCAAACAATGCCCAGGAAAAACAACCTCTCAACACCAAGAAAAACAAGAAGAAAGCATTGAGCCTGGATAATTCTTATGGAGGAAAAAATCCAGACTACAGAGGAATAGCGGAAGAGGACATACAAACCTCCCAAAAATGGGAATTTGCCATAAGTTCTTGAAGAATTTAAATCAGAGCTTATAAAAATGGAAGGATTTTGGCAAGAAAAGTGGAAAATAATTCAAAAAGAAAATATTAGTTTAAAGGACAGGAATTTCCAATTGGAGAAACAGCTAGAATCCATGAAAAGCAGCATTAGCCAAACTGAAAATGAAAATCAAAAGATCATAGCAGACACTCAGGCCTTAAAGACCAGAATTAGGCAATTGGAAGCCATTGATCTTGCAAAACAGCAAGAATTAATAAAGCAAAGTCAAAAGACTGAAATAATAGAAGAAAACATAAAATATCTCACTGAGAAGATGATAGATCAGGAAAACTGATCTTGAAGAATTACTTTGAGAGTCATTAGTCTACCTGAAAACCCAGAAATAAACAGAAATATTGACATCATACTATATGAAATTATCCAAGAAAACTTCCCTGATGTTCTTGAACAAGGGGGCAAAATAGACATTGAAAGACTTCATAGAACACCCTCTTCACTAAATCCTCAAAAGACAGCCACCAGGAATATAATTGTCAAATTCAAGAGTTTCCAAGCTAAGGAGAAATTTTACAAGAAGCCAAAAGGAGAAAATCCAGATATCAAGGAGCACCAATCAGGATTACACAAGATCTGGCAGCTTCCACACTAAAGGACCACAAGTCTTGGAATATGATATTCAGAAAAGCAAGAGAATTGGGTCTTCAATCAAGGATAAATTACCCATCAAAACTGATTATATTCTTCCAGGGGGATGCATGGACATTCAATAAAATAGAAGATTCCCAAGTATGTGCAAAGAAAAGACCAGAACTAAGTGGAAAGTTTGATATCCAAACACAGTGATCAAGAGAAACATGAAAAGGTAAATAAGAAAGAGAGGGAAAGGGGGGGTTGTTTTTTATTTAAATTTTCTTCTTTAAGGACTTCAGTAAGATCAAATTGTTTATATTAAATGTTATTTGTACCTCTCCAAAGCTATATTCACTATTATAGTAATAAGAAGAATCATTCACAGATAGAGATTGGGGTAATAAGTGGTATAATATGATATACAAAAAGAGAAAAAGGGAGGGGGGATAGAAGATGGCACCAAGAGAAACATGAAGGAATAAGATAAATAGGATAATTGATATCACAAAAAGAGGCTCATGGGAAGGGGAGGGAAAGAATACTATTATAAGAAGGAGAGGAAGAGAGTGCTAATAGGTAATAATTAAACCTTACTCTCATTGAAATCAATTCTGAGAGGGGAAGAGCATCTAGACCCATTGAGGTATTGAATTATATTTTACCCTACAGGGAAAGTGATAAGGGAAAAGTAAGGGGGGTAGGGAAGTGGGGAGTACAAAATGGGAGGGAAAGAGAGGGAGGAAGGAACTTAATAGACCCTAAAATAATAAAAAGAAGGGAACAAAGAGGGAGGGGGCAGAAAGGGAAGCATAATAAGGGTGGAGATTAGGACTGATTAAAAGCAAACTACTAGTTTAAAAGGATATATCAAAGGAAGAAAGGGAAGAACTAGGAGAGGGTATCAAAATGTTGGGGAATATAAGTGGCAATCATAACTTTGAATGTGAATGAGATGAACTTATCCATAAAACAGGCAAATAGCAGAGTGGATTAGAAACCAAAATCCTACCATATGTTGTCTACAAGAAACACATACGAGGCAGGTAGACACTCACAGGATTAGAATTAAATGTTGGAGCAAAATCTATTGTACCTCAACTGAAAAAAGGAAGGCAAGAGTTTCAATTATATCTGACAAAGCTAAAGTAAAAATAGATCTGATTAAAAGAGATAGGGAAGGTAATTGCATCCTGATAAAAGGCAGTATAGACAATGAGGAAATATTAGTATTCAACATGTATGCACCAAATGGTATAGCATTAAAATTTATAAAAGAGAAACTAGTGGAGTTGAAGGAAGAAATAGATAGTAAAACTATACTAGTGGGAGACCTGAACTTTCCTCTATCAAACCTAAATAAATCAAACCAAAAGATAAATGAGAAAGAGGTAACAGGTGTGAATGAAATCTTAGGAAAAATTAGAGTTAATAGAGATATGGAGGAAAATAAATAGGGACAAAAAGGAATACACCTTTTTTTCAGCAGCACATGGTACATTCACAAAAACTGACCATGTACTCAGGCATAAAAACATGGCAAAGAAGTACAAAAAAACACAAATAACAAATGCAACCTTTTCATATTATAATGAAATAAAAATAATAATTAGTAAGGGCAAATGGAGAGCCAAATTAAGAATTAATTGGAAATTAAATAATATGATTCTCCAAAATCTGTTAAAGAATAATAAATAATAAAGAATAAAGAAATCATAGAAACAATAACTTCATTGAAGAAAATGACAATGATGAGACAGCCTTTCAAAATCTATAAAATGTCTACTGGAAATCCAAATGGAGATGTCTGATAGACATTTATAGATATGAGATTGTAGATCAGTAGAGAGATTGGGACTGGAAAGATAAATTTGAGAGGCATTGGCATAAAGATGGTAATTAAATCCATGTGATCTTATGAAGTAGTATTGAGAAAAGAGCACAGAAACAACCCTGAGGAACACATAATGCTTAGATCTTGATGGCACTGGCATTTATTTTCCTATGGCTATACCTATAGTATATAACCACATACCCTCACTAGATAGACACCTTCTCAGTGTTTAGAGACTCATGTAAGAAATCTGAAATTTGTTCATGGATTACTGCCTCCTAAAACCTATTCAAATTAAGACAAAGCACAAACTCAGCACTAGAATCTTTACTGGTAGGACAGCTAATTTCACTAGTTTTCACCAATACTTTTTCCCCTTTAACTAGATATGTCACTAGCATTTGAGTAATATTCTTATAAATATTCAAGTTTATAAAAAAATGAAACTTATTAGAAATGACATTCCGTTAGTACCAAACTGATGAATTGGAATGCCTTTTCACTGTTGCATTAAACAGAATTTAATTGGTATTCAGGCTAAAGAACTCAATTGAAATGCTGAGAGTGCTTTCCTTTTAATAATGAACAGTAAAGCCACAGGCAAGTGGTTGAAAAAAAAAACCTATAAATGATAGAAAAGTTTAACAGCTCAGTGTGCCAAACACAGTCTCATGGACTGATGTTCCAAGGTTGCTGCTGTGAATGGAATCATTCCTCATTAAAAGCTACAGGTAGATCAAATGTGTTTGCTAGGTGTTATAAGGATGTTGGCACAAATGACAACTCAAATAAAATTAATTGCCTACAAATGATAATAAATAAATTGAAATAAACAATTTTTTCATATTGGTATGGGCACCGTTGAAGATCTCCTTTTCACTTGAATGCCAATTAATTACCATCACTATTCAATATACATATAGTGTGAGAGCCTAGGACCTTAAGTTACTGCAGAACTAAAATTATTTTCTGTACCCTTTTATTATCTTGGTCAATTATTCACATAATGCTAAAAGTAGATTAAAATTATTGATCAGAGCAACAATGGAACATAACAGAATATAAACAGAGAGAATAGGATAAAAGGAGAAAATAATGCATAGAGCTTATGCAGACCCAAAGAAAGTGAAGTCACTTTTAGAAATAAGCAAAAGACATTTAGAGAAATGTTTATTCATTGGTATATAAAAATTTTTAAAGGATCTTCTGTTTGATCATTTGTCTTCTTTTGACTGCTCTAACATGTAGCACATAAGGAAACAGTTTAATGCATTGAATGAAATGTAACCAAATTCTCCAAAATTGCTTCTACTTCTACTCCTATTAAACATATCAGGAAGAAAGTTTTAAAAAAAATCAAAATTATTGATTTAGAGTTGGTAAGGGCTTTTGTAGGCACTTAATCTAAACAACTCATTTTATAAATGAAGAAAATGAGATCCAATAAGGTTAAAACATTTGTTTAATGTCAGCCAGGGAAGTGTTATAACTGCCCACATCCTTTGAATTCAGATCCTATACACTAAACCACCCTGCCTAATTCTTGTGTCTGCTTTTCTTGTTTTACAAATATTACACCATGCTTTATATCTCTAGTTTTTCAATGTCATTCATTTAAATGTGATGATCTTTTCTCTTTCCATCCTTCCAACCTTCCTCCATATAATTTAATTAAATTTAGTATAAATATAATAGTTTAGAAAATTATGAACAAGTGCTATTTAGGAAAGAAAAAATTCATATAGTGGATGTAGAACCAGTCCTGGAGTCAAGAAATACTTCCATACAAGTCATACCTCAGACATACTTGTTTTGTGACTCTGGGCTAGTCACTTCAACCACAGTTCCTCAAACAACTCTCTAATGATATTATTAATCATTATAATCATAGCTCACAATTTTATATGTTTAAATTTTGCAAAGCACTTTTAAGTGTCAACACATTTCATCTTTGCAACTATATTAGGAGGTAGATGATATTATCCCTGTATCAAAGATGAGGAAACTGAGGCAAGTGAAGACTCAGTGACTTGTCCAGAGTCACATGGTTAATAAGTGTCTGATGTTGGATTTGAACTTAGGACTGTCCTAACTTTAGGTTCAACCTCTATTTACAATGCCAAGTAGGTGCTGCTAAGGCTTTAGACTGGAGCCATGAAATAAAAAGACACTTGCTCCTTGGAAGAAAAGTTGTGGCAAATCTGGACAGGATGCTAAAAATCATAGACTTCACTTTTCTGACAAAGATACAGGTATTCAAAGCTGTGGATTTTTTTTTCCTGTAGCAATGTATGGCTTTTAGAGTTAGATTATTAGGGAAGCTGACCACCACAGAAGTGACTATTTTGAATTGTATAGTTGGAAAAGAATTGAGATTCTCTTGGACAGTAAGATCAAAACAATCAATATATAAGGAGATCAATTCAGACTATTCACTGGAAGGACAAACATTGAGACCAAGGCTTAAATATTCTGGATACATAATGTCAAGACAGGACTTAGTGGAAAAGAGTGAAAGCAAAAGAATAAGGCAACCAAAAAGATGAGATGATAGATAGTTTGAATAGTGTCATGGAAGCAATGATTGTGACATTGGGAGATAGCAGAGGGAAGAAGGGCATCAATGGTATCATGAAGAGACATGATACCAACTAAACAACAACAGCAAAGCTGTGGAGCAGCTGATGGTTTGCTTTAGAAGAGTCAGTTTACTCTAGGAATTTCCTGCATCAGTGAAATCACAGTTCTGATCAAAATGTGTACAATTCACAAATGATTCCTAGGTCCATCTCTGTGTCAAATCTTGTCTTTTGCCTTCAACCATTATTACAAAGTTAGAAGATGCTCTGCTGCCTAATTTAAAGTTTCCAAGGAAATAGAAGGCTATACAACTTTCCATGACAATGTGAGGAGTTTATAAGATTTTTTTGCATTACAACTGTCTCATTTTAAACTAGATATCAATGTAATCTTTAGCAGACGTATGCAATAAAATAGTTCCAAATTCCTAGTCAAAGTACTTGCATTTGAATATAAGGTCTGACTCTATTAACTTTGTGATCTTGAAAAAGTCACTATACTCCTTTGTTTTCTGATAAGAAAAAAAAAAGAGGGATTGATCTAGAAATTACCTGAGCTCTTAATCTGCCATCTTATTATCAAGGGGGTCTACTTGAGTCACTGTTTACATTATCATCATCATTATGTGATGGATGCAAAGCATTTCACAAATATTAAAGTGATATGTAAATGCTAGTGCTGATCCAGGTGATAAAAATACATGGGAAATAGCTTTGGTGGAAAAGTTCTTTGGTGAGTCAAGATCTAAAAATTTTATTCTTAAGAGTGGCTAGGGAAAAAAAGATCTTGTGTTTCTTATTCATTTATTTTTCAGCCAAAACTCAAAAGAAAGATGAAGGATAAGGAACAGAGGAGTTTTTTTTAGCAAGAATAATTGGGCTAAATAAGAAGTTACAAGATGACCCTTAAATTCCCCTTCTCTGGTGCAGATGCACCAGAGATGATCTCTTCTTGGACTGATGGTATCATTCTGCTCCATTCACATTTTTGGCCAGAGATGCATTATAATAAATTTGATGAAGTGTTGGAAGTTCTGAAAAAGAAATCTAATTTAACTATCTTGCTGAAATTGACAATTTGATAAAAGAGGACTCCAACATTCTAGCATTTTATGTCCTTGAAATAGGTAAAGTGTCTAAATAAAATTCCCATCTAAAATACAGATCTTATTGAAGGAATATATCTTTCTTTGTTTCATCTTTAATTTGTTTGCTTTCTATCCTTTTTAATAGTTATTGCCTAGAATAAAAAAAAATTTCAGTTGAAAATCAATGCTATTCTATTTGCTAATTAGTGCCAAGATTGCAGAGTCTTTGCCCAGTTTGTATTACACAGGCTGCATTTGAGAGTGGCCTGATAACATATTACATTGCATTAAGTATACTCTCTTGTTGGCCTTTCAACAAATTAGAGACTCATTATTTAGAGAAAGATAAACACTCGTTACCCTTTGAACTTCAAAGGTACTTCGGGAATTTGTGGGACCCCATGAATCAGGCTTGTCACATACTTCAGACCTCGGGAGGATGATTTGAACAAACTTATTCTAACTAACTCAATCAGTGAGAGGCCATTCCTGCTTGGCTCTGCCTGCTCTCCCCTCTCCTGAGGGCTTCCCAAGTGAAATGTCAGTAGAAGCAAAATAGCATCTCCTCCCTAATCAGGAGTGTCACCTCACGTACAGTCAAGGTGACAGAATCATACAGCATAGTCATTCTCTCACCCTAACACAGTATGAGGTGACACTTCTGATTAGACAAGGGATCACTGGAACAGAGCTTGTATGCAGGGGAGAAATTATTTAGGAAAATTAATATTAATTAATACACTAAAAAGTTGGTGAATTATACCAAAGACATGACATGAGCTGACACAGAGAATACAGTCTCAAGTTGGAGCTGGCATAGATTGTTAAGAATTATAGTGTCTTTATCCATTATATTATTGGTATATGTATGTTATATCCATCAAGGAGACTGTAAGTTCCTTGAAGCATTATGGTATAGTAGAAAGTATGTAGAATTTAGAATTGTAGGGTATGGAACAAACTCCCAGCAGTGACATTTACTACTTGTATTATCTTGGGTAAGACATCTAACTGCCATGAGTTTTAGTCTCATCATCTTTTTATCACCTCCCTCTTTCCCCTCCCTTCAGTTACCTCCTCCTTACCTTGTCTATTTCTCCTTCAAATTGTCTTTAGGGTAAGATAGAATTATATACCCCAAAGCTTCTATTTGTTTTTCCTTCTCTGAGCTAGTGAGGATGAGAGTAAAGTTTATGATTGCCTGTCACCACCCTTATCCTCCTCTCCCCATAAGGGTTTTTCATGACTCTTTATGTTATATAAGTTATTATATATAATGTTATTATAACATATATAAGATATCTTATCATATGCATACATATATTATCATAGATACATATCTTTTCATATCATTCCATTTACATATACATCATATCATCATATACCAGCACACACCTCATATCATTACCAGTTCACTTCCCCATCCTCTTTGTAAGTATATTCCTTCTATCTGCTCTACTACTAAGACTAATTTTTAAGAATTACAGATAATCCTTTTCCATGTAGAAATACAAAAATGTTTATCTTAATAAGTGCCTTAAATTTTCTCTTTCTTATTTACCTTTTTAGACTTCTCTTAGGCCTCATGTTTGGACTTCAAATTTCTTGTTTAGGTTCAACTTATTCTTTAGAAATGCTTGGAAATCTTCTACCTTATTGAATATCCATTTTTCCTCTGAAAGAAGATACTCAGTTTAGCTGGACAGGTGACTCTAAGTTGTAAACCCAGGTCTTTTGCCTTCCTGGATGTCATATTTCATGCCTTCTGATCCTTTAATTTAGAAGACTCTAGACCCTGTGTGATCCTGATTATAGATCCATGGTATTTAAATTGTTTCCTTCTGGCTGTTTGTAGTATTTCCCCATGGCTTTGGGGCTCTTAAATTTAGCTATTATAATCCTAGAAGTTGTCATTTGAGGATTTCTTTCTGGAAGTGATCTGTGGATTCTTTCAATTTCAATTTTATTTTCTGTTTGGAGAATATATGGGCAGTTTGATAATTTTCTGGATTATGATGTCCTTTTTTTTATTATGGCTTTCACATAGTCCAATCATTCTTAAATTATCTCTCCTGGATCTATTTTTTGGGTTAGTTGATTTTTAATGAGATACTTCATGTTTTCTTCTGTTTTCTTTCATACTTTTGATTTTGTTTTATTATTTCTTGATTTCTCATGAAATCATTAGTTTCTAGTTGCTCAATTCTGATTTTTAAAGATTTATTTTCCTCTGTCAAATTTTGGGTCGCTTTTTTATTTGGCCCAGTTCTCTTTTCATTTCTCTTTCCCACTTTTCATCTGCCACTCTTAATTTTGTTTTCTAAGTCCTTTTTGAGTTCCTCCAGAATCTGTGTCCAGTCCATATTTTTTCTTTTGGACTTTGTGTGTGTTTGCTTTGCTTTCACTGTCCCCTTCTATGTCTGTACCTTGCTCTTTGCTTCTATAAAAATTCTTTAGTGTTTGGTGCTTTTTTTTGTTGTCTGATCATGTTTCCTACTATTTTTAAAGTAGGCTCTGTTTTCTAGAAGGCTAAAATTCAGTACTTCCTTGAGGCTACATTTAGCTTTTATAGTACATAAAGATGCCATAGAACTCAAGAGATAGAGAGCCAGGCTGGACCACAGAGCAGAAACTTAAACACAAGCAAATTCACAGTTAGGCTGGACAAGCATGATCAGAAGATAGGGGGGAAAGAGCAGGTAGCTAAGTTAAAAAAAAAGACTGACTTCCTATCTCAGAAGCATATATCTATATCTATCTATCTATCTATCTATCTATCTATCTATCTATCTATCTATCTATCTATCTATATTCTTCTAACAAAATCTCTCAGGGTCACCACAGGACATCTTTGACTGGAGTACAGTCAAGCAGAGAGTGGCCTCAGAGATCTCAAATCCTTTCTTGCCACTTCATCATAGGAAGGGTGGGTATTGGGACTCCAAGAGCCCTCTTCCTTTCTGCCATGTGGCTACACAGCATGAACTTCCTTCCAACATGGGGCTGCCTAGTCAACTTTATTACTAATCAAGTTTTTCTTTACTGAGAAATAAGGATCAGGTCTCCATCCTGACAGTTCTTACATTTAGACAAAAGAAGGAAGTACCCAAACCAGTTTCATAGCCTAGGAGAGAAATAGTTTTGTAATTTTTAATAACAAAGAGTTCTTAGAGACCAAAGGGAGAATCATTTCTCAAAAACACAACCAAATTCAATATCAATTTTTTTATAATATTAATTCCTAAATGACTGAAAAGACATTATTTCAGTGTCTGTTTTCTGTAATTAGAATTCTCTGAAGTCTCTGAGCAGAATTGTTGGAGCCTGAGGCTCACGGGTGGAGCACCACTGACATAGAACCCAGAGCTATGGAATGCCTCCTTTTCTTTTTTCATTGATAGGATGACTAAAAAATTGTTCTTTTTTAATGTAGTGTTAATATGTTCATTATTTTAGAAAGCCTTTGGGTATGCTACATTGTGTTTCGTTATAGTTTTGGGATTATGGTTTTAATACTCTAAATTCAATTTCATTTCAATTTCCATAAAAAATATACCCAGGTTAGTCCTATTCTAATGAAATAAGACTCATGGCTTCTGCACTGACATTCTAGTAAGGTAAGCTCCACTGGTTTCTTTGTGACATTTCTTTAGGAATATAGAAAAATCAAAAAATGAAAACTTTTTGCCAGAATTTTTTCTCCCTTTTTAAAAATTAGGAAGTTATGCTATCTTTCACAACTCCGACATCCAAGTGCTTTTGATGGGTTTCACTATGACTTCAATCAGGTACTTTATAATCTGAAGGGATTGTCATGAACATTTTAAGCCTCCTTTGGTTAATATCTCCTTCTCTCTTTGCTTATTACTTTATACAGTGTAAGACAATCAAGCCTTCCAAAAGGCTGTTCAACTTTAATTGAAATTATTCTCCTACTTACTATGAATTAAGAGGAAATAAAGGGGAAATGCACAAAGTTTTAATTAGGGCATGTTAGTACAAAGATTGCAAATTCAGCTAAGTCACAGTGGTCTTCAAATAATTGTTTATTGAGAAATTGACGTAACCAATTGAGATCCACAAGCTGTGTCTGACTTTGAATTATTTGATTATGATTAAGAATGACCAACAAGGACAAATATTTTTTTAAATTGAAAAGCCTTTAGAAATGGCCACTTGATTATGGTACATAATTGCAGTAGAATATTACTGTGCTGAAAGGATGAATATGACTATGAAAAAGCATGAGAAAATTGATGCTAACTAATGCAAAGTGAGGAGAGTGAACCTAGGAAAATAATGTTGACTATAGCAACATGAAAGAAAAAAAAAGCAACAAAATAACAAAATAACTGAAAATCGATCCCACCAAATAATACCCAAGTTTGTGATCATTATGTCCATTACTACAGAGGGGCAGTGTAATGGATAAGATAAGGCCTTTAATCATGCCTAAGAGACTGACCAGCTGTGTGAGTAGGTGAAAAGAAATGATTACAGTGGAGGGGAAGATGAGGGTAGTCATGGACAATGCTTAAACCTCATTCATAACAGAATTGACTCAGAGAGTGAATAGCAATCATATTCATTTGGGTATAGAAATCTATCTCACCCTATAGAAAAGCAGAATAGGAAAGGGGGTGTTAAAAGGGAAGGTGAAGTAAGAAAGGTGGTAGGTAAAAGATAAAAGTGAAGAAGGGAATAGTGAAAAGAGAGAGAAAAACCAGAATCAAAAGGGAAAAATAAACATCATTAGTAACAATAACTGTAAATAAGAATGGGATAAACTCAGCCATAAAATGGAGGTAGATAGTAGAGTGGATTAAAAATCAGTATCCTATGATATATTGTCTACATTTGAAGCAGAGAAACAAAATAAAGTAAAAATAAGGGGCTGGAGCAGAATTTATAATACTTCAGTTGAAGTAAACAAGGCAGGGATAGGAATCATGATCTCAGACAAAGCTAATACAAAAACAGACATAATTAAAAATATAAGAAGGAAATATCTTGATAAATATATAATGAAATAATATCAATACTAAACATATAGGCACCAAATTGTATAGCCTCCAAATTTATAAGAGAGACATTAAATGAGCTATCAGAGGACATAGACAATAAAACTATACTAGTGGGAGAACTCAACTTTACACTCTCAGAACTAGATAAATCTAGCTTAAAAAATAGACAAAAAGTAAATAAAATAGCTGAATGAAATTTTAGAAACGTTAGATATAATAGATCTCTGGAGAAAACTGAATGGGAATAGAAAGGAATAACTCTTCTTTTTAGGAGTACATAGCATCTACACAAAAATTAACCATGTATTGGGGCATAAAAACTTTACAACCAAATGTGGAAAAGTAGAAATATTAGACACATCCTTTTCAGATCAGAGAGCAATAAAAATCAACAATAAAGGCCAATGGAAAATTAAAAGTTAATTGGAAGCTAAATTATCTAATTTTTAAAAGGTGTAGATCAAAGATCACATTGTAGAAACAATCAATAATTCCATCAAAGAGAATGACAATGAAGAGACAAAATATCAAAATTCAAGGGACACAATGAAATATGTATTTAGGGGAAATTTTCTATCTCTAAATGATAACATCAATAAAAAGAGAAAAAGTAGATCAATGAATTGTGTATGCAACTAGAAAAAGAACAATTTAAAAATTCCAATTAAAGACTAAATTTAAAAATCCTAAAAATTAAAGGAATAATTATTAAAATTGAAAATAAGAGAACAATTAAATTAATTACAAAAGGCTAGGTGTTGGTTTTCATAAAAATTAAAAATAAGATTGATTAATTTGAATTTAAAAAGAAAACAATACAAAATTACAAGTATAAAACATGAAAAAGATGAACTCACCAATGAAGAAGAAATTAAAGCATTCATTAGAAGCGATTTTGCACAATCATATGTCAACAAATCCAACAATCTAAGTCAAATGGTTAAATATTCACAGATATAAATTGCCCAGATTAACAAGGAAAAAAAAGAAAATAAATTAAAGTGGTACCTTAAACGATGAGCATCTCAAGTCACAGGCAATTTGAGATATTAGTTGTCATGAGTGGGATTTTTTGCTTCAAGTCATAATTGGAATCATGAGCTTCTATCATCCTCCACTAGATAGCCTGCCAAACATTCAGTTTCACAAGTTCCAGGACCCTCAAACCCCCATCAATGACTTACTTGAAAGAGCCATCAATAACAAAAAGGAACAGGGCTCTGGCTGATGAGAAATGTAGCAGGGTTTGAGATCATTGGCAAGAGCAGGCACAAACCCAAGCCCAGCTCAATGGAGCTATTATCTCAGGAAGTAACACACGGGGCCATCCTCAGACTCCTGGTACCTGCTTTTATTGTGAGAAAATGGGGCATTGGACCAAGGAGTGCTCTCAGAAAAGGACAAACCACCACCTGGTCCCTGCCCTCAGTGCCATCAAGAGGGATAGTGGAAACACAATTGCCAAAAAGACTTGGTGAGTAGGGGGCATGGCAGAGATGGTACCCAGCCATGTAAGACTCTCAAGACTAAGACTGACAGGGCTCTGGGAAGTGCCAGGCTCCCATGATGCCCCTTGCTTTGACTGAATCCAGTGAAAAAGTCAAAGTGGTGGAATGGTTTGTTTCTTTCCTAATCGATACAGGAGTCAACTACTGAGCTTTAACTCATTTCCCAGCCTGGCACCCACAATCATCTGGGAAGGTTGAGAAAATGAACTACATTTTGAAAAGAAACTCTCTAGGGAATTCCAGTCTGACTGGGTTAAGCTTCTCTGTCCTGCCCTCACTGCCCTCATGCACATCCTCCTAGTCCTTCACAAAGACATTAAGCTCAGGTCCTCTGAGCTTCTCTATGGTAGCCCAATCCTTACCTCTAACCTAATTCTTGATTATGAGATCCATAGATTCCATTTCTAATACCTAAACCCAGTCAGACAAGCCATTGCAGCTGAAACCATGCACAACCATGAGCTCACATTGCTGAGTAGTCCCAGGAGATCTCACACATCTTAAGTCCTAGAAACACTCTAGCCAAGAGACCCTCTGGTCTAGGTGGAAGGGATCTTATGTAGTCAGCCTGATAACTCCACAGCTGTAAAACCCAAGAGAATCTCCAGTTGGACTCATGTATCCTACATTAAACCATTCTTCCTTCTGAACCCCTGCAGGTCCCTGATTCCTACTCCTATGGATCCTACTTCCTATTCCTATAATCCATGAAGCATTAGGATCAACAATCCATCTAATGGAGACCACTGAACCCTTAGTCTTGCTCTTTGTTCTTGTGTGGCTAGTCTTCATTCTCCTCAAAAACCTACAGTACTCTTGCCTTCTTCCATGGGGATGTTCTCCTTCTCCCTCTCTCTCTTCTCCCTCTCCCTCTCCTTCTCTCTGTAGCCATGTCTCCTAAATTCCAGTGGTCTCTCCAGTGGCTTCTCTGTAACTGTTCTACTGCTATTAATAGTCTCTTCCTCTCATCTGTGGTCAGACTTTGTAAACACCACTGTCAGAATCTTCCACCTACAAATGTGCTAGCTTTGTCCCCAGGAAGAGTCTGCTATAACTTTTTCCTGCCTCAGAGTGGGATTGGAATTAATTGGAATACAAGTGCTCTCTCTGGCTCTAAGGCTGGGGAAGTAACTGTACTCTCTGTTGGAAGTAAAAAAGAGAGACAATATCTTGATTTTTCTTAATAATCCAAAACCAATAAAACTGAGGCAATTATGTCCATATGAATCAATATAAATAAAATTAATTCATTATAGATACTCCAAAATACATGCAAAAACACATTTTATGGCAAATGAATACAGTGTTTTATACTAAAATCAATAAGAAATGAATATAAAATGAATATAAAATATTAATGTAAATAATAAATGAACATTTAACATGTCATTTACCTTTCTAAGACTCTTGGCTTTGGTGTATGGAAGACAGTGAGGAGGAGGGGAAAAAGGTTACTGTTAGGAAAAGGAATCCCCCTCCATAAGGACCTTAAGATCAAGACACTATCTGGAAAGACTTTGAAAAGAAGCTGAGATGTAGAGGGGTTATAACCTTGATTATATCCCTCTTCTCACCTGAGATATTATGGGACAATTGCTACTTGATTGAGATGAGATATCTCACTCCCACTTAGAGAGCTCATTCATTTTATATATTGTCAGGTATATATTCTCCTCCATAGGCTTTATTTGATTTTTGTTGGCTATCTATATGGATAAATAGATTTATTTGCTTTTTAATAAATGTATTGCTCACACTAAGCAGGAGAACACATAGGTTGTCTTTTGTTTTTTTGCAAAATTAGCATCAAGGTCAAGTGGGCACTCCCAGGAAATCAGAGGCAACCAACAAAAACCAAGACAAATGTTTTTGTGGAAAAAAATTGATGAAAACTGAGACCAACAATAACCAATGTCAAAGAAAACCAATGTATTGCTGTACCTTCTACAGTGCACATTCAATGTGTAAGAACCGCAACTGCAACTCTTCAGTCACCTTGCGTTGCACCAATGCCTCTATATCCGCTGTGGTAGAGCCATCCTACAATAGTCTACTTTACACCAATCTCATTTTCTGATTCTGTTATAAGACCAATTCCACAGGTCTCAACCTTGGAACATTCAATGCATCATTCTCACAACACACTATCCTTCTCATCCCTAATTCAGGATCCCATCACCATCATAATGGCAAAACTACCATCTATTAGGCTGAAGCTCCTTTAAACAGTTCCACTTTCCATAATTTCTAAAAGTTCTTTGCTACTGCCTGGGGCAGCCACAGTGTGTGCTGCAAAAGATGCCCCAGTGGCACCTTTGCCTCTGTCATGGTGCTCCTGAATACTCACTACCACTGTACTAACAGCCACAATTCTTGTTATTTCCCTGAATTCCCATGATTCAACCTTATGGGATCCTATTTCAGGTCATGTATGGGCCTTCCACAATAATGTCTGTTAATGAGACCAAACACCCCCATAATTCTGCCTTCAATCCTGTCCCAAATCCATCTATGAGTTTCTTGCTTTCCCAGACTGTGATCAGGTTCAATAACTCAGGGGAAAAGGCTTCTCTCTTCTTCTTCTTCTCTACTACCTTTTCCAGAGGCTTGTTTTCCACTTCTGGATCACACATCTACCATACCTTATCCCCCCCTTTTTGGACAGGTTCTTGTACTCTCACCTATGCCCCACCAGCAATGACCACCCTTATACTACCCCTGTACCTGTGAGCTCTTATTCCATTTGACTCATTGCAAATCTTAAAAGGGTTCTCCCCCATTGCTGCTATTCTCTATGCTGGTCATTTCTGTTGGCTAGAGTCCATGACCACCTGGGTAGGACACCTTAGAGCCTTGAACTCCTACACCAGTTTCTAGCCCAAGTAGTCCTCTGAAACAGGCATACCTTTGATACCCTTGCAGTAGCTCAGAGGTACTTGTTCCTTCCTAGAGGAAGTCTGATGTTTCTACATCAATCAGTCAGGACAAGTATAATCAGTCATCACTGATACTGAGGAATATTCAAATTCAATCCATAATCTAGCTTCTTCGACCTCTTCCTTCAAGTCCTAGCTTTGTCCCTCTTAGGACCCCTTGTTGTTCCTCTGGTGATATTATGCCTGAACCTCATTTTTGATCCTTGTGTTTTTAACAACTTTATTAAGCTTGTTTGTTCTAGATTCCAGAAGTTCCCTCTACATCTCTGACACTCCTGAATAAGGTCTCACTGACTTTTAGGATGACAGAAGATGTAAGATCCCATGACATTTCCCAGTATCAGCAGGAAATAACTAGAAACTGACTGCTTACCCTTCCCTTCCTCTGCCATAAAAGAAAACGGAGAGGATGATATTATTGTCCCCTGGCAGCCATCACACACTATGTTCTGAGCATGTAGAAGAGGGCAACTGCATCCTGTTTTTCTAGATGTTCTCCCATGTTTTTTGATAACTAGACTATACCATAAGCATGAAGAGGGGGCAGATCACCACACATCATGTCTTTTTTTCTAAACTGTTTCATGAAACCCCTGACCCTTTTATTTGAATCTGTGTATACAGACACCCCCAACAGAAGCTCTCCCAAATCTTCCTATAATTGTTGGACCCTCCTTGGGGCGAGTCCTCTAGCTTTTGTGATAATAAAACTTCCTTTTGATCTCAAAAAAGAGCCTCTGTGAATTTTTCACAGTTGAACCTATACCAGCAATAGCTTCAGTTTTCAAGGCTGCTTCTTTAAAGCAAAGTATAAGCCCTTGTATTTTTTGCTTAAAATCATTACTTTAAAATCATTCCTAACACAATGGATCACTCACATTTCCTTGGAATGTAGATGAAAATGCAAACATCTTGAATGAATAAAAGGCAGGAATTTGGAAATCAGAATACAGGTGAAAAAAGTCAAGTATATTAATGGCAGGAGGTAAAAGATCAAAATCAAAACTGATTTAAGCCTCAAAGCATACATTCAAAATATTAAAACTGAATTTAGAAATGAAATTGCTCTTAGGAAAGGGAAAAAAACAGGTTAAAATACACAAGTTTGCAAAAACTAAAGCAATTTAAATTGGAAAGCCTAGAAAGACCTAGAGATTATTGAGTTACTTCTCTCACTCCAAAGTTTTATTTTCTCTGAGGAGATATTGGAAAATACCCAGCTTCCGGGGGCAGCTGGGTAGCTCAGTGGATTGAGAACCAAGCCTAGAGACGGGAGGTCTTAGGTTCAAATCTGGCCTCAGCTATTTCCTAGCTGTGTGACCCTGGGCAAGTCACTTGACCCCCATTGCCTAGCCCTCACCACTCTTCTGCCTTGGAGCCAATACACAGTATTGACTCCAAGACGGAAGGTAAGGGTTTAAAAAAAAAAGAAAGAAAATACCCAGATTCCACTTCAAATTTATCTCAAAGGTGCTTTGGGTTTCTGGAGAAAGGAGAAGAATTAAGCAGCACATTTCTTATCAACAAAAGTATGCCTATATCCAACTAATTGAAAAGAGAGGAAATTTTTTTTAAGTGCTTTCAAAATTAGGTTCAAAACAGTAAGCCTACTCTGTTTCCCTTGGTGAAAATGCTCACCATGAAGTCAGGATTTAATAAGTTTGCCTGAGGAGACAAGACAAAAATCTAGCTGAAAATAAAAAGCCTATTTAGATCATTCTTGAGTAAAGCAAAAACAATAGCAACAAAACAAGATTGTTTTTCACCTTAACAACAACAAAATTACAAACAAAACTGAAAGTCCAAATAATTTCTTAAAAGAAAACACTTTTTAAAAAAGCAGGAACTCATTGTTGAAAATTTAAAAATCTATTGAACTTAACAGGATGTTACTCATGGGACAGGAAAACTATTGTCTAGAATAACTGAAGAAAAAGTGTATATACACATATAAATATACATGCTTAAATATATATATATAGTTGGTTTGAAAATTTTAAACATTTGTAAGAGATTTTAAGGAGATAAAAAGGGGAAGGGATCCAGAGAGTAACTACTTGTTTATAAGTATTAAAAATTTGCTAAGTTAAAAGAAAAAAAATGATTATTCTCTTTGTATTGCAAAATTGAAGTATAGGAGACAAAATAATATTCACAGATACATACACACAAAGAAAGACACATGCACAACTGCTTAGCACGTACTTAGTGTTAAAATGATAAAAGAGTACATTTTTAAATGCTTCAGAGGTTCTTCACTCTCCTTTCCATCTACCATGTATCCAGAGAGCCAGCTTCAGTTTTTTATGTGGATCTTATGGCCTTTCTTATTTCTTTCCCACAAAGTGTTCTGTAAACTCCACCCTTCATTGCATCAACTCAATATGTGATTCATTGCTCTGACCTATGGTAGTTGTCCTAGGGCAAATGATATTAGTTTTGGCTTTGACAGAGGGTCTTAGCAGGGGAAACCATGGTGCTACTGGTGCTACTCTCAGTTCATATCTAAGTAAATTTTAGGAGTTAATAACTAAAAAAAAAGATTGCTACAGATTGAAGCAAACTTCAAAATTCCTTAATTGTGAAAATCATAAAAAATGACAAGTAGTTTTACTAAATCAAAAAAATGATATTTAATTGGGTTAGTGTAGCAAAGTCAACAGAAGGTAAATATCCATCAATTGGCTCATTATCAGCCTTCCTGTAAAAATGCCTACTTTCTCTGCTTTGAAGGGAAAGTTTTCAGGTTTCTTCTCTGAGCAAATCTCTAGAGGGTTCATGCTTGGGTGTGAAAGATGGTTTAGTCTTTATTTGCCTATCTCTTACATCAGAAATAGAAGACGTTCTACACAGGTATTTGAAGCTTTCTTTACAAAGACTGTCTCTTGTTTCTTCTAAGTGTCACTTCCTGTAGCTCCTTCACAAGGTCTAGGAAGAATTCTTCTTGCAATTCCATTGCCTATGTGCTTGTAAAGTCCTGGAAAATTGTATCCTTATAACTGTTCCATCATTTCTATTACTCTCATCTGATGAAACTTTGAAGATGGGTCATTTTAAGATAAATTACTTCTGATGAAATAGGACAAATGAATATTAATTGATGAAGGATTTTTACTGGGTTAGTTTTCGCCTTTTACTTCTGTCTTTTACATAGTTTTTTTTTTTCTAAAAATTAGTTTAATGTCAGCAATGGTCTCATAAGGCAATACTATCACAAGTTTGTCGACACTTTAAAAGATTGATTTCTTTTGAGAATCAGAATATATTTTCATTAATGAGTTCTGGCCCACTTGTAAGTGAAATGGTTATTTTTTATAGACTTAGATTTCTAACACATGATTAGATTAATTAAAGTTATCCTGAACATAAATGTATTTTATTCTTCGTTTAGAGACTGAATCTCAAAAGTCTGACCAAGAGAATGCTAGAGGTGATAATATGGGTAAAACTGGGGGAACATTGTTGACCATTTGTGTATCTCCTCCATGAGTACAATAAACATCTCAGATTAATAAGAAATTTAATTAATGCGAATTATCTTGGATCATTGTATTGCTGGCTGAGAATAGTTAAGTTTTTTAGTTGATCACTGTGCAATATTGCTGTTTCTGTGTAAAATATTCTCCTGATTCTGCTTACTTCACACTGTAACAGTTCATGTATATCTTTCTAGGTTTTTCTAAGATCATCCTATTCATCATTTCTTATTATTCAATAGTATTTCATCACAATCATATACTATAATTTGGATGAATGTTTTCTAACGTAAACCAAAATCAGTTTTAGAAAATTTTGTCATTTTAAGCAATGACTCTGAGTGCCTACACATATATGTATATGGAACTCTGTGTATGCACATGTGTATAGATAGACTGAAAGGAGCCTAGAAATGTAACTCAATATTTTGAAGAGAGAAGCCACATGTAAGAAAATTCAAGTACTGAGCATTTCTTTCCCATCTCTCTCAGCAATCCTCAAATCCTCTGCAGCTTTACTACAGCAAGCTAATATACATTGATTATTACGGGGCATAAATGACATTTATGCTGTCCAAGTGTAATTTTATATGTGTGTGTGTGTGTCTAAGCCCTGGTTGATTTTTCATATTGTCTGTAATTTGGTCACAAAGTTCTAGTTATGGCACCCACGATTTAACATGCTTATGGGGTAGACAATTAAAGTCAGTCTTATCTAATTCCTGTTAACTAGGTGTCTTTTAAATTTCAAGCAGATACTATTTCTTTAGAGATCAACTAGTATGCCAGGAACATTCAAAAGCCAGCTCTCTTGTTCCAAAGTCCAGTCCTTGAAATTAATGGCCCAAGTCCTCTAAATAGACTTTACTATGCTGCAAGGACTATTTCTAATATCTCCAACTTGAGGTACTTCAGAGAGTTTTTTTTTCTTTTCTTAAATGATGTACATAATTAAATATTATCCTTGAAAGTGTCTTCTACGGGAGGAAAAAGCCATTGAAAAGTGTTAAGCTTCATGAAAAGGTAAAAAAAAAAATCATTGAACTCTGTTATGCTAAGAATGCTATTCTCACCATGAACATACTTTTGGAGGGTATTAATGCCATTAGGGGTTATCAGGGCCCTTTTCACCTAGGTTCCGCAACTGAATCCAAACTCACAGACACTAAATATTACTAGCTAGGTTGGTATTCATCCATGACCTTAAAACAGATTATTTAATTTTATTATTAAATAATTTTAAATTATATTATTTTTTATTATTTTCTATTTTAATTGTATCAGTACATTATTTCTATTATATTACATAATTAATATATAATAAAATAATAAATTTACTATTAAATTAAAATTTTAAGTTAATTTTATATTGTAAACTTTTTTTTCAATATAATATAATATGAATACTTTAAGGAATATAGCAAGCATTTACATAGTGCTTTAAGGTTGCTAAATGCTTGCATCATTTCAGCTGATCATCATACCTACCCTGTGAAGTACCCATTATTTCTCTTTTATAGGAGAGGAAACTTAATGAGAGAAGTTAACTGACTAGTTGACAGTCAGTTTGGGAGAGTCTGAGACAGGATTATAACTCAGATGCTACTGATTGTGAAACTAGCCCTCCATCCAGTTCATCACCTAGCTACCTCTAAGTGAGCCAGTATAAATGAAATGTTTCCATATAAACATGCTATACAACTGTTAAAATAATAATAATAATTAAATAATCCAATAATGCTTTGATATTTATTAAGCAGTTTACATACATCATCTCCTTAGATCCTCCCAACAACTCTGAAAAGCATTTCCCCATTTCATGAAGATGCAGTAAGTAGAAGTTAAATCCAAACCCAGATCTTCTTCTCTATAATCCAGAACTCTTGCCACTAAACAATATAACTTCTTTAAAGCAACAAAAGAACAAATATAAAGGGAGAATAATAAGAAAAATGGAAACAGACAAGGCAGAAGGGGGGGGTGGGAATAGATTAATGAAATAACTTGTTTTTCAGGAATTTTACTCAAAAGCAAAATCTCTGGAACTATTTTAAGGTCAAATGTACATAAATTAGAGTAAAATATTTGGTTTGGCAGACTCATTCAGAATTAATATTTAGCAATATCTTTCATTAGATTGTAATATTTCTCTTGAATACATCAATTCATAAAGGAACATGTTAAATTTTGTTAAAGTACAAACTTAGATCAAAAGGTAACTTTTCAAAAGAAAAAAAGGAAAACAAATAAAGCCTTGAATTTATATCAGAACTTTCTTCTGAGGATTTCACAGGGTTTTTATGATGTTGGTCATATACTTGTATTAGAAGAAGAAAATTAACTTTTTCCAACTCTTCTTGATAATTTCACATATAATTGGATCTCAGCATAAACTATTCATAAGTGGCCTACAAATTCATTGTTAAAGTATTTATTTTCTGTTCACTAGTTGGATCAGAGACTATATCTTGGCATGTTAAATGGAATTGAATGTGATCAATATATTTAACATATTGGTTCTTGAGAGGCCCTGGGAAAAGTGGGGCTATCATTTCTCAGTTACCATCACTTATAGAGCTATGTAGGCAGATGGTAGTAAATTGAATTATAAAATCTTTCAGCTGCTTCTCATTCCATTATCAAAGTAAACCTAATATTGAGCTCTAGGAAACATTTCTTCTTGAAACAATGACCAGAAGGATATAGGAAGCACATACTATCATTTCCATATTACAGATGGTAATAAAAAATAAACAGCATGTAGGAATTTTCTAGTTTACTCATTAATTTAAGGAATTAACTAAAATGCAAGAATAAAAGCAGTTCTTTCCTCCTTGATCTTTGTACATGAATACCAAGTCTAGTACTTAAGTATACTTTGCAACTGAAAAATAGATTCTAAATTGTTTTCTCTTTGAATCATCATAAAATTAAAGGTGTTCAATTCTTGAATGAGATTTATCATCATCTCTTTTAAAATATTAATTTTCTTTGCAATTCTTTCCTTTCTATCTTTCACTTTGTACTTATTTAATTTTTCCCAGGCTCTTCTTTTGCTCTTGAGACTAGGATGATATTTTCTTGAGACTCCCTATAAAGTTTCAGAGTTTAATTATTATTCTGCTTTTCCCTCTTAGATACCTTAATCCAACATATTTCTTCAATGTGTTTGTCATTTTCCTATGGCTTCCTATGGCTTATTTCAAGGCTAAGGATGTTCTTCTGGGTTTAAATTCTGGTTCTGTACTCCTGAATGCTTGGACAGGCTCTGCTTTGTCTTGAAAGCAGGAGCAAAAACCAGGTCTCACATTCTAAAATAATTTTTGGCTTTTTTTTCCTCTGCTCTGGTATAGACCCTAACAAGTCTTGATACTGTCTGCTAGTTTGGGCACAGCCTACTTAGATCTGATTCAGGCACAGAATATTTGAAAGCTGCTTCAGACTTGTTACCTGATGAGAATGGAGTGAGTCCTCCTTCTGTGAGTCTTCCTTAAGAATCTGATTCTTTGTGGGGTTCTTGGAATGTCATGAACTGGCCACTGTAATATGACTGCCTTCTCTTGTGGCTCAGGCTCCCCTGCATTGAGCACAGCTTGGGATCACTTCCTAGTCTGGCTTAGGAGCTATCTCTGACACTGTCTCCTTTTTGGAGACCCAGTTACTTTTTATTGTAGTTCCTACTTATTCTACTTTATACATACTCTGAAATTTCATAGGATTCTGGTAGTATCCCTGGAAATTACTAGACTGGATGAACAACTCTGTAGCTGAAGCTTTACTAAAATATATATGAGGGACCTGGGCTTCTATAGATTCTAAAACACCTCTTTTCCTCCCCCCCAACTTCTGAGATTACATTTTTATGGAATTTTATTCATATTAGATTCACTACTTATTCATTAACCTATGTCTACATCTTATTAAAAAATGAAGTAAAAATTCAAAAAAAAAGATGAAAAAATTTTAGAATATTATTTTATTTAATGGATGAAAGGTAAGATATTTATAATTTTAAGAAGTGTTTAAATGTCCTAGGTTAAAAACAAAAAATATCTACTTTCCAGAAAGAAGGTAGTTCAAGGTAGATTTCGAAGAGGGGCATTGCAAGTTAGGAAAATAGCAAGAACTAGTGAGTAGAGGTTGAAATGAATTTATTTATCAACATACTAAAGAAAATGTAGATTTATAGTCTTTAAAATCATAAAGAATATAATTAGTAGTGGTAGTCTCTCAGTGACCGAAAATGACGATTGTCTTTGTGCATTACCATCTATTGATGTACCCTCATATGGCTTTGGAGTCCACAGGCTGAGGCGCAGAGTTTGTGGCACCTGGGGCATGGGACGCCAGTTGTTACGGGAGGTACGGCTGCGGCCTGGTGTCGGCGTTCAAGCTCAGCAGCAAGACGTCGATGTCGCTCATCTTCAAAGGTGGTGGCGGCATGGTGAATGTGGGTTCTCCAGCTGCTTCTGTCATAGGCAGTGAGTACTAGTTGCTTTGGTGTAATGCCAGCCCACTTCAAGTTGGACTTTAGCTGATCCTTGAATCTTTTCTTTGGTCGGTCTTGTTTCCTGAGTCCAGCTGACAGTTCACCATAGAATACCTGTCTTGGAGGACTTCCGGGTAATCATGGCTGCAATCTAAACGCCACATGCTTCCTCTCCCCTGCACTGAACGAAACAGACTACATCAAAGGAGCATAAAAATCACCTTTGGCGGAACAGGACTCCCCAGTATCCCACAGAGGTGAAGGTATGTGGGGCTTGAACATTCCCACACTATAATAAGAAGGAGGAAAAGCTTGCACAGAAAAGTGAACTGAGCCACCCTTCCCCCACCCCACCTCCCCCAACAAAACAGAGTGAGCTACCTGAGTGCTCACCAGGACAGCGAGTGAGTGGGGAATGTCTCTGTCTGGGGGGGGGGGGTCACTCCAGGGTCCTTGGGATCTGGGGACTGCCAGGAAAAAACGTCTGAAGGCGGTTTCACTGGAGAACCCGGCGCTGAGCTTGGGCTGTGGAGATGTACTTGGGGTGGCTGCGCTGAACATCTCCACAGAGCTAAACACCAGGGGTGGACCACACGCTGATTATCTGGGCTGAGCTGAACACCTGGGCAGTGTGGCTGTGATCAGGGACCCAGTGTTCTAAGAAATCTCGGGGGCTGGGAAGAACTAGTCTGAAGCAACCTAAATTCACAGAAAAACCGCCCATATAACCCAGACCCCAGACCAAAAAGGAAAGGGGAATAAAACCACCAAAGGGATGGTGCACGTGACCCAAAATCATGCCTCCAGGAAGAAAGGGAAAAAGGTGACTATTGAAAATTTTTATGGTGGGAGTACCCAAGGAAAAGAGGAGAATGAGGAGGAAACCCAAAAAAAATCAGAACATGCCTCCCAAAATGAACTATCAACAGGCTCTGGAAGATCTCAAACTGGAACTTACCCAAAAGATGGAAATCTGGAAAGAAAAATGGGAGAAAGAGATCAGCAGTCTGACAGATAAGACTGCTCAATTTGAAAAAGAGCTCGAAGCATCCAATAGAAGGGCAGACAAAGCTGAAAAGCAAAACCAGTCCTTAAAGACCAGAATCAAGCAACTCGAAGAAAGCGAGATGATAAAACAGCAAGAATCAATAAAGCAAACCCAAAAAATTAATGAATTAGAAGAAAACATAAAATATCTCACTGAGAAAGTCACCGATCTGGAAAACAGAGGGAGAAGAGAAAACCTCCAAATTATCAGTCTCTCAGAAAAACCAGAGATAAACAATAAACTCAATATTATTCTACAGGAGATTATAAAAGAAAATTGCCCCCACGTTCTGGAGCAAGAGGGCAAAATAGAAATAGAAAGGGTTTATAGAACAACCTCTATACTAAATACCCAAAATACAACCCCTAGGAATGTAATTGCCAAATTCAAGAGCTTCCAAGAAAAGGAGAAAATTCTACAAGAAGCCAAGAAGAGGAGCTTCATATATAAGGGGGCTCCCATAAGGATCACATAAGACTTAGTGGCTAACTCACTAAGAGACCGCAAAGCATGGAACACGATATTTAGAAAGGCAAGAGAGCTGGGTCTCCAACCAAGAATCAACTACCCAGCAAAACTGACTATATACTTCCAGGGGAAAGTATGGGCATTCAACACAATAGAAGATTTCCAAGTATTTGCTAAGAAAAGACCAGAACTTAGTGGAAAATTTGATATCCAAGCACAGAAAGCAAGAGAAACATGAAAAGGTAAATATGAAAGAAAGGGAAAAGGAGATGA
The DNA here is from genome assembly GCF_027887165.1 of Monodelphis domestica. Classification (NCBI taxonomy): domain Eukaryota; kingdom Metazoa; phylum Chordata; class Mammalia; order Didelphimorphia; family Didelphidae; genus Monodelphis; species Monodelphis domestica. The sequence goes on along the minus strand of NC_077228.1, from coordinate 91,832,082 downwards.
ATCTTATCTTTTTCTTTAAGTCAAATTCTCTTCTATAAGGACTACATTTACATCAAATTATATATATTAATATGTGGGGAAAATGTTTTGTGTAACTATCATGAATTGTAGCATAATAAGAGTAGTTAGAAGAAACATGCACAGGGAAAGATTGGGGCATTAAGAAGATTTGGGGAAAGTGGGGGCAAAGAAAAGAAAAGGGAGGGGGGAACCATCGATAATACTAAGATTTACTTCAAGAAATAGGGGGAGACTTAATAGAATAATCTTTCCCATATAAAGATACACATGGGAAGGGGAGGGGGAAAAACTCTCATATGAGAAGGAGAGGAAGAGAGCGTGAAGTGGAATTACTTAAACCTTACTCTCAGTGAAAGCAAATCTGAGAGGGAAGAACATCTAGATCCAGTGGGATCCTGAATTCTATCTTATCCATTAAAGCAAGAAAGAAAGGAAAATTAAGGAGGGGGAGAGGGGGAGGGAGTATAAAAAGGGAGGGAAGGAGAGGGGAAAGGGGAAGGGAGCATAAAAATGGAGGGGCTAGAAAGGGCAGCATCTCAAGGGAGGGGACTAGGGGGACTGACCTAAAGTAAATCACTGGTTCAAAAGGAAATAGCTAAAGTAGAAAGGTCAGAACTAGGGGAAGATATCAAAATGCCAGCTAATCCACAAATGACAATCATAACTTTGAACGTGAATGGGATGAACTCACCCATAAAACGCAGACAAATAGCAGATTGGATTAGAACCCAAAACCCTACCATATGTTGTCTTCAAGAAACACATATGAGATGGGTTGACACTCACAAGGTTAGAATTAAAGGTTGGAGTAAGACCTTTTGGGCCTCAACTAATAGAAAGAAGGCAGGAGTTGCAATCATGAAATATGAAAAAGCCAAAGCAAAAATAGACCTGATCAAAAGGGATAGGGAAGGTAAATATATTCTGTTAAAGGGGAGTATAGACAATGAGGAAATATCACTAATCAACATGTATGCACCAAATCCAAAATTTTAATGGAGAAACTAGGAGAATTAAAGGAGGAAATAGACAGTAAAACCATATTAGTGGGAGACTTGAACCAACCACTATCAAATTTAGATAAATCAAACCAAAAAATAAACAAGAAAGAGGTAAAGGAGGTGAATGAAATCTTAGAAAAATTAGAGTTAATAGAAATATGGAGAAAAATAAATAGGGATAAAAAGGAATACACCTTCTTCTCAGCATCACATGGCACATTCACAATAATAGACCATACACTAGGTCACAGAAACATGGCACTCAAATGCAGAAAAGCAGAAATAATAAATGCAGCCTTTTCAGATCACAAGGCAATAAAAATATTGATCAGCAAGGGTATATGGAGAGCCAAATCAAAAATTAATTGGAAATTAAATAATATGATACTCCAAAATCAGATAGTTAGAGAAGAAATCATAGGAACAATTAATAATTTCGTTGAAGAAAATGACAAAGGTGAAACATCCTTTCAAACATTATGGGATGCAGCCAAGGCAGTACTTAGAGGAAAATTCATATCCCTGAGTGCATATATTAACAAATTAGGGAGGACAGAGATCAAGGAATTGGAAATGCAAATCAAAAAACTTGAAAACTAACAAAGTAAAACCCCCCAGAAGAAAACCATACTAGAGATCCTAAAAATTAAGGGAGAAATTAATAAAATCGAAAGTGACAGAACTATTGAGCTAATAAACAAGACTAGAAGCTGGTACTTTGAAAAAACAGACAAAATAGACAAAGTACTGGTTAATCTAATTTAAAAAAAGGAAAGAAGAAAGGCAAATTAACAGCATCAAGGATGAAAAGGGGATCTCACCTCCAATGAAGAGGAAATTAAGGAAATCATTAAAAACTACTTTGCTCAACTATATGGCAATAAATATACCAACCTAGGTGATATGGATGAATATTTACAAAAATATAAATTGCCTAGACTACCAGAAGAAGAAATAATTTTCTTAAATAATCCCATATCAGAAAAAGAAATCCAACAGGCCATCAAAGAACTTCCTAAGAAAAAATCCCCAGGGCCTGACGGATTCACCAGTGAATTCTATCAAACATTCAGAGAACAGTTAATCCCAATACTATACAAACTATTTGACATAATAAGCAAAGAGGGAGTTCTACCAAACTCCTTTTATGACACAAACATGGTACTAATTCCAAAGCCAGGCAGGCCAAAAACAGAGAAAGAAAATTATAGACCAATCTCCCTAATGAATATAGATGCAAAAATCTTAAATAGGATACTAGCAAAAAGACTCCAGCAAGTGATCAGAAGAATCATTCACCATGATGAAGTAGGATTTATACCAGGGATGCAGGGCTGGTTTAACATTAGGAAAACTATCCACATAATTGACCACATCAACAAGCAAAAAAAACAAGAACCACATGATTATCTCAATAGATGCAGAAAAAGCCTTTGATAAAATACAACACCCATTCCAACTAAAAACACTAGAAAGCATAGGAATAGAAGGGTCATTCCTAAAAATAATGAACAGTATATATCTAAAACCATCAACTAATATCATCTGCAATGGGGATAAACTAAATCCATTCCCATTAAGATCAGGAGTGAAACAAGGATGCCCATTATCACCTCTATTATTTGACTTTGTATTAGAAACACTAGCAGTAGCAATTAGAGAAGAAAAAGAAATTGAAGGCATTAAAATAGGCAAGGAGGAGACCAAATTATCTCTCTTTGCAGATGACATGATGGTCTACTTAAAGAATCCTAGAGATTCAACCAAAAAGCTAATCGAAATAATCAACAACTTTAGCAAAGTTGCAGGATACAAAATAAACCCACATAAGTTATCAGCATTTCTATATAATTCCAACACAGCTCAGCAGCAAGAACTAGAAAGAGAAACCCCATTCAAAATTACTTTAGACAAAATAAAATACTCAGGAATCTATCTCTCGAGACAAACACAGGATCTATATGAACACAACTATAAAACACTTTCCACACAACTAAAACTAGACTTGAACAATTGGAAGAACATTAACTGCTCATGGGTAGGATGAGCCAATATAATAAAAATGACCATCCTAACCAAACTCATCTATCTATTTAGTGCCATACCCATGGAACTTCCAAAAATTTTTTTTTTACTGATTTAGAAAAAACCATAACAAAGTTCATTTGGAAGAACAAAAGATCAAGTATATCCAGGGAAATAATGAAAAAAAATACAAAGGATGGGGGTCTTGCAGTCCCAGATCTCAGACTATATTATAAAGCAGCGGTCATCAAAACAATTTGGTACTGGCTAAGAGACAGAAAGGAGGATCAGTGGAATAGACTGGGGGCAAGCAACCTCAGCAAGACAGTATATGACAAACCCAAAGATCCCAGCTTTTGGGACAAAAATCCACTATTTCATAAAAACTGCTGGGAAAATTGAAGGACAGTGTGGGAAAGATTAGGTTTAGATCAACACTTCACACCCTACACCAAGATAAAATCAAAATGGGTGAATGACTTGAACATAAAGAAGGAAACTATTAGAAAATTAGGTGAACACAGAATAGTATGCATGTCAGACCTTTGGGATGGGAAAGTCTTCAAAACCAAGCAAGAATTAGAAAGAGTTACAAAATGCAAAATAAACAATCTGGATTACATCAAATTAAAAAGTTTTTGTACAAACAAAACCAATGTAACCAAAATCAGAAGGGTAGCAACAAATTGGGAAACAATCTTCATAAAAACCTCTAACAAAGGTTTAATTACTCAAATTTATAAAGAACTAAATCAATTGTACAAAGAATCAAGCCATTCTCCAATTGACAAATGGGCAAGGGACATGAACAGGCAGTTCGCAGCCAAAGAAATCAAAACTATTAATAAGCACATGAAAAAGTGCTCTACATCTCTTATAATCAGAGAGATGCAAATCAAAACAACTCTGAGGTATCACCTCACACCTAGCAGATTGGCTAACATGACAGATATGGAAAGTAGTGAATGCTGGAGGGGATATGGAAAAGTGGGGACACGAATTCATTGCTGGTGGAGTTGTGAATTGATCCAACCATTCTGGAGGGCAATTTTGAACTATGCCCAAAGGGTGATAAAAGACTGTCCGCCCTTTGATCCAGCTATAGCACTGCTGGGTTTATACCCCAAAGAGATAATAAGGAAAAAGACTGGTACAAGAATATTCATAGCTGCACTCTTTGTGGTGGCCAAAAATTGGAAAATGAGACGATGCCCTTCAATTGGGGAATGGCTGAACAAACTGTGGTATATTTTGGTGATGGAATACTATTGTGCTCAAAGGAATAATAAAGTGGAGGAATTCCATGGAGACTGGAACAACCTCCAGGAAGTGATGCAGAGCGAAAGGAGCAGAACCAAAAAAACATTGTACACAGAGACTGATACATTGTGGTACAATCAAAGGTGATGGACTTCTCGATCAGTGTCAATGCAATGTCCCTGAACAATCTGCAGGGATCTAAAAAATACTATCCACAAGCAGAGGATAAACTGTGGGAGTAAAAACACAGATGAAAATCAATTGCTTGACTACAGGGTTGGAGGGGATATGACTGAGGAGAGACTCTAGATGAACACTATAATGCAAATTCCAACAACAGGGAAATGCGTTCAAGTCAAGAACACATGTGATAACCAGTGGAATTGTGCGTCGACTATGGGAGAAGGAAAGGTGGTGGGAGGGGGTGAGGGGAGGAAAAGAAAATGATCTTTGTTTCCACTGAAAAATGTATGGAAATGACCAAATAAAATAATGTTTAAAATTAAAAAAAAAAAAGAATACCTGTCTTAGTATTCTCTGTGGGTCCATGTGGATGACGTGTCCAGACAATCGTAGCTGGGCTTTGAGGACCATGACTTCTATGCTAGTGGAATTGGCTCTGTCGAGGACTTCCTGTTTGGTGATTCGGTCCTGCCATTGGATCCTCATGATTGACCAGAGGGAGCGTTGGTGGAATTGCTCCAACTGCTTCATGTGCTTCCGGGTACAGTGTCCATGTCTCACAACCGTACAGGAGCGAGCTGAGGACCACTGCGTTGTACACTTTGAGCTTCGTCACAGTGCTTACACCACTGTGTTGGAGGACTTTGCAGCGCAACCGCCCGAGTGCCTGGCTGGCCTTTTGGATCCTGGCATTGATCTCGTGGTCTAGGGACCCGTCGTTGGCGATGGTGCTGCCCAGGTACTTGAAAGTGTTGACGTTAAAAAGCTGTGTGCCGTCGATTGTAATGCACGGCTGGTTCGTTGGCCTCCGTGGTGCAGGTTGGAACAGCACCTCTGTTTTGCTGAGGCTGATAGTCAGGCCAAACAGTTTTGTTGTGGTGGAGAACCTGTCCACAATGGTTTGGAGATGATTTTCTTGGTGGGCCATGAAAGCACAGTCATCTGTGAAGAGAGCTTCCAGGATGAGTCTCTCTGTTGTCTTTGTTTTTGCAGTCAGGATGCGAAGGTCGAATAGTGAGCCATTCAGTCAGTATTTGATGTAGACGCCCAGGTCTAGATCCATCACAGCATGTCGTAATACTTGGGTGAAAAATAGGTTGAATAGTAACGGAGTGAGGACACAGCCTTGTTTCACGCCATTGGAGATGTTGAAGCGATCAGAAGTCTCTCCACCAGATAGGACTTCCCCTGTCATGTCGACATATAAGAGCTGGATCAGTTTGATGAATTTTGCTGGGCAACAGAGCTTGCTAAGGATCACCCACAATGCGTCCCTGTTCACTGTATCAAATACCTTTGTCAGGTCTATGAAGACAATGTAGAGACTCAGGTTCTGCTCAAGGCATTTTTCCTGCATTTGCCTCACCGTGAAGACCATGTCAATGGTGCTGCGATTTGGTCAGAAGCCACATTGTGATTCAGGCAGGTTCTGCTCTGAAACAGATGACAGGAGTCTGTTGAGTATAACACGGGCGAGGATCATTCCAGCAGTGGAGAGCAGTGAGATGCCTCTGTAGTTGTCACAGGCTGCTCGTGCGCCTTTGTTCTTGTATAGAGCTACGATGGAGGCATCTCTGAGTTCTGGGGGCATGTCTTCCTCTTCCCATATGCTGGTCAGCACTAGGTGGAATGCCTGGAGCGCCTTTCCATTTAAGGCCTTGTACACCTCGGTTGGGATCCCTCCTTTACCGGGTGCTTAGCCTGCACTCATTTGTTTAATGGCTTTTAGCAGATAAACTGAGAATTTGCCCTTGGACACCAAATTTTGATGACTTAATTTAGAGATCCCTAATAGCACTTGCTGCTCTTTAACAGTGTAGAAACAATAGCATTTAGTATCTAATTAGTAAAAATAATTAGTTAAAACAGGAAAACACTGTATGGCAAGAAAGGATAGGAAGGCTTCTCTCTTACTCTGCTTGTTCCCAACACTTAGGGAAGTCCTCCAAATAGCATCCTTCCTCCAGCATCCTTCGATTTTTTCCATAGGTATGAAATTTGTCTCATCCACCCCCTCTCCAATAACCACCTACCCAAAAAATATACTCTTCTTGACAATTGCCTTAGGCGTAGTTGGAAATACTTGCTTGGGATATAACAACTGCTAGTTAATGGCTACAATTTAGGACAGAAAATAAGAAAACACCTGAAATGATCTCCTAGAGTCTGAATTTTAGTGAACTGCTGAACAGAGTTTTCATTACAATAGCACCTTTATCGATTTCATAACTACTTCTTAATCTAGAGGCTGTAAAATTATTTTAATATATTTTGTTACTGTTTTTCAAGACAACTGGTTTCCTCTATAATCATGTACTTTATTTTATGTGCATCAAAAAACATTGTTCTGAGAAAGAGTGCATGGATTTCAGCATGCTGCTTAAGTGTCCATGGCTCAAAAAGTTTAGGAAATCTTGGAATACAGTATTTCCAGGACCCAGATATTATGACAAGAGCAGTGTATCTAGAAATTGAACAGCCTCTCCGTGCTAGTGAACATGAACACAGTGTATAGTGAAAGTAAATGGCCTGAGAATAGGAAGGTAAGACAATCAACTTGGAGAGCAGTGATGTTTCTGGAATGCCAAGATGATGTACATGGTTTGGTATTCTCTGTCTTTCTACCTCTCAGTCTCTGTCTCCCTCTGCCTCTCTCTGAATGATTCCCCTTTAATTTGCCTCAATTCAACACTTTCCAATCAGGGTTGACTTTATTTTCAAAACACATCGTGTTTGAAGTTTGGAAGATCAAACTGAAAGCTGTAATGAGAATACACAAACATAACAGTGAGCAATAGGTCAATGAAGGAATACTGCTTCTCAATAAAGCATCCTCATTCCTAAGAATAATTAGATCCCTAGTGAAAACCCCATGCTGGTTTCAGGACCAGAGGATCATAAGAGGAGGTAGAAAACATCTCTTTCAACATTCTATCAAGTATTTTGATATTTCCTTCAGTCAGCAGCCTTTGTTTCCTAAGAAGCAATTAACCAATGTCAAATTACTTAAACTTGTTATATACTTAATGGAAAACTTATCTGGAAGAAACCTGTCACATGATGTTTATATTTGTGGAATATTGTTGTCATAAGTTTGCAGTCATTTTGGGCTTATAAATATTGAGTATTTAAGAGACCACAGCAACCATTGTTGGCCAACTAGTGGGACACGTGGCATTATGATTAGACTAAATATTATTATCTCTTGAAGTCAACATTCCTTTTAAAAAAGATACTATTGTATTAAATATACATCCATCTAAATATATATTTTTAAATTCTTGACTTATTCTACAAACTGCATGATACAAAAAATTATTAAGCTTCAAATGAGTATTAGCCACTGTGTATGCATAGAAAAATAATGAGACAAAGTGAATGTTCTTAGCTTCTAAGGAATTCATACTTCTCTATTGGCAAGTGTGGGCAGGGGAGGGATACCCCCCCTCAAAATTAAGTTTATATATTATTGCAAAAATATATATCTATGTCATTATTTTAAGGTCATTTTTTCCTAGTGAATAAATCAGGTCAATTGTTTCTTTATAAAATCTCTCATACTATCCCTTTCTTTGTGTTCTCTCTTTATAAGCCTAGTCCTTGCCTTCTTCAGTTCACATTTGGAAATTGGACTAAATCATTCAAATTCTAACCCATGAGATACATGCAGCAGCAAAATTGTCTCCTTATAAGCCAAACCAGTTCAAAATCTAGTTGACAAATGTTTTAAAAATGAATAAAAAAAACAACACAACACAGACAGTTCTCATCTGTTGTTATTGTTGATTTTTTTCAAGTCAATATGTGGTCTGTAGGCCATTTCTTCTTTAGTTTAATTAACACCATTAGATAAAATAACTTCTAAAGTCTCTCCTAATTTTAAATTTTCATATTACTGAAATAACCCCTACAAAAAAGAAGATAAGAAATTAAAAAACATCTATGAAACATTCAAACATTTACAGAAGAGAGGATCGGAACTTCAGAAAACAGCAAAAGAAACAAATTATGTAGGACATAGTGAGTCAAATTTAGCATATACCTCAATAATAATATCTGTACATATTCACAGTGTAATGTTATAATTTATTATCCTTTTTTCTGAGGAATAATTGTTAATATTTATCAAATTCATGCAGAATTTTAAAAAAATAAAATCTTTAAAAAAGAAAAATATAAAGACACAAATCAAAACAGGACTACATGATTTCTAGTGAGATAAAATGAAGGAAGCAAAAAAATTAATTCATAGTACTAGAAAAATAATAACAGTATTAGCGATTATTAATATTAATAAAATAATAACTATTAGTATTAATAAATAATAGCAATTCGTTTGGAATAATAAAAGGTCAAGAATACCAAGGAATTAATTTTAATGTAAAGGAAGGAGGTGTAGCAGTGCAAGATTGTAAACTATATTATAAAATAGAAATAGTCAACACTATCTGATATGAACCAAGAAATAGAAATGTAGAAAAGTAGAACAGTAGAACAAAACAGTTATAGAATAAACAGTTATAAATTATTTATAACAATCTGGGATTTGACAAAAATAATGATTCATGTTTAGGGGATAAGGATTCATTATTTGGTAAAAATTGTTGGGAAAATTGGAACTTAATCTGGCAGAAACTAGATATAGATCAATATTTTAAGCCATTTACCAAGATAAGATCAAAATGGATTCCTGGTGTACGCTTAAAGGAGAATATTATAAGAATATAAGAACAGGTAAATATTATCTATCATATTTATTTAAAGAAGAATTTATGAATGGACATTATGGATGGATGGAAAGCATTATCAGATATAAAGTGGATAATATTGAATATATTAAACAAATTTATTTTACAAATAAATCTAATGTAGCAAAGACTAGAAAGAAAGCAATAAGCTGGGAAACATTTATAGATAATTTCTCAGATAGAGATTTCATATCTAAAATATATAGGGAACTTTGTCAAATTTATAAGAATATAAGCCATTCTTAATTGATAAATGGTCAAAAGATATGAATAGATAGTTTAATGATGAAAAAAAAATCAAAGCTCTTGCTAACCATATAAAAAAGTTCTAAATCAATATTTATTAGAAAAATACAAATCAAAATAACTGTTATATCATCTTACACCTATTAGATTGGCTATTTATAATGAATTTAGATTATAACTTTATTTTTTTTCCAGATATACAGGAGGTAGAGAAGTCAAGAACCACTGAATTGAACTGGAGAATGATAACTGACATAATGAGGAAGCCTTGAGAAAGTAGCTCAGTGACCCCAGAAGAATGGTGCACATCTACAATCACAGAGCTGATCCATTTAGCCTCAGATAATTTCCACCATGATGCTGACCTAGAGATAAAGACTCAGAGTCAATAAAGTTAGATTCAGATGTTTCTCATCATTATTCATTCTCCAAGATTTAGACTTTTCAAAACATCTGTGATCTGTATTAAGCCATATCTGAATGGGCAACCCTTTATCCTTCCTTGGCTTTGCTTACCTTAAAAAAAAAAAAAACCCTCTTTTCTTAAAGACACTGTAATTGTAGAGCTGCCACAAACTGTCTTTGAGCAGCTGACTAGGCTTTCTCTGTTTCACATGCATATCTGTACTTTCAAAAAATAAACACTATTGCCATCTGTCAGTTCTTTTCAACCATTCAGAACCAGGTCTATTAACAGTTAAAATGATAAATGGGTAAAATGACAAATGTCTGAGAGGATGTGGAAAAACAGAGACACTGATACACTGTTAGTGCAACTTTGAACTAATCCAACTATGAATAGTACAATTAGATTTGGAGGGGTTTTAGGGAAGAAACACAGGGGAAATAACATATAAATGTTTTTATTTTATTTTTCAGAGAGGGAGAGGGTAGGAATGAGGGACAGGGAGTCCTGACAGCTTAATCCCTATTTTAAGCCACTATCTACTAATCTTATCTTAACTCCAATAAACTCCTAATGGCTAATACAACAGAAACTCAGAGATCTCACATATAGAGTCTTTGGCAGGTAGATGAAGGTGTCCAAGTGGGAAGTTCTCAGTGGTCCAGAGAATGGCTGAAATCTCCTAATCTTGTCCCTTAGTCCACCTAAGGATTGTAAAGATTAAAATTTAGGGGAGAGGGGGAGACTGAGGCAGGTAGAAATTAGTTTCTCTCTGCAAGGAGTATTATATTTTTTAGAGGTTTATTAAAGGTTAAAGATTAAGAATATACAAGTAAGAAACATGTGCCTAGGCCAGAGGCCTAGACAAAATAACCTCACATCATGGAAGAGACCTCTCTGCTCCAAAAACGGAAGTCCAAAAAAGGCCGAGCCCTTCAAAAGCCTTTGCTTAAATATCTTCTCGATCTCGGCCCAGGTGAGATTACAAGGCATTCTGGGGAAGTGGAGCAAAGGCTCATGGGGATTGTAGTCCTGTATTCGAGTCTATTTTTTACATCCCCCCGTGTGATCATTTGTGGAAAAATTAATTTTTCCCCAAAAGGATCATAAAAACATAATAAACTTAAAAGATTACAATAGTGTGAGGATAAGAGAAAAAAGAATAAAACCAATAATTTCTGAACACATTGACAAAAAGCCGTTAGGGGGCAGTCCCCTTTGGCATAAAAGTATACATACAAATAAATGTTCAATCAACCACACCCAAAGTTCAATTTTGTGCAACTTGTGGTCTGGAGGCTTCTTCATGGTGGCTTCTCCATCAGTTCAGTTCTGGATTCAGAGAGGTAGCATCTTCTTTACCTAAAATTCTTCTCAAAAGGAATTTAAACTTTGCAATTTAAATAATGATATTTTTTACATTCCCCCGTGTTGTGGGTGATTGAAAGATTCAGAATCAGTTAGGGATGCATGGCTGAGGTATGAGGTATATGAATCAATTGGCAAGAGATATGCAAGGCTTTCTCACCAAAAAATGAGATCCATTTCCTCTTTGTATCTGGCCATGATCACTGTGAGTAGAAGGCAAATGAATTGAACAAGGTTAACAATTTTTTCATCTTTAAAAATACAGTAGTACAAATATGTAGTAACCAAAATCCCCAAAATTCTCAATAGCCCAATTAATTACAATAGCAAACAAACACACTTTCATCTTTCACATAAGTTGCTGTGTGACATTTTTAAAACCTATGAATTGATGGACATTTGTCACAATTTTTACAAACAGAGCAATCCTTCAACCTTGGTATTTAAACATATTTTAAAACAAAGTAAAACTCATCTTGGGTTTAGAACATAATCAAGAAATCTATATATCATCCTGGTAGAAGTAAAGTAGTGAGCTGAAGAGCATAAATAAAGGGGTGCTCCTTGTTCTTGGAGGCTTTTCCCAAGGGTACAAATGCCCTGAAATTAACTGCCCAACTTCCATTCACATGTGGGAAGGTTGGGGGTTATAAAATACATTTCACTTCAGCTACTAGAATGGGCCTTACCTCATGGTAGGGGCAGGCAAAAATAACCAGACTGTTAAAATTCCAAAAATCATATTTAAAAACCCTTAAAATCAAATCATTTGAGGTATTTAGCACATTAAATTTTCCAAAGGTTGTTAATACAATTATAACCAGTTCTGAAGTCCATCTATCCTCAGCAAAATAGAAAAAAGCTGTTTTTTCATATATGGGCTTATTCACAATAATATTTGTTCAACACAGTTATAGGGGAAAAACAACAGAATTTTAAAACTCAGTACATTCAAAATAAATTCAATCAACCTTCAGTTCACAGAATAATATTCAATCCAGTAATATATGAACTTAAAATCACAAAGTTAAACCTTAAACAAAACAATGCAATAGAATACAGAGATTTTTATAAACCATTGGAGTCTGAAATGCCTTAGAATATAGCCTTTAGTCTCTTCAAAGTTCCTTGGGTTGTTTTTTTGTTTGTTTTTAATTATCCATTTAAATGTCTATTGTCCGAAGGTAGAGTAGTAAAGGCTAGGCTACGGGGTTCAAGGGATCCGTCCAGGGCCCCATAGCTGGGAAGCATCGGAGGCCAGATTTTAACTAGAGACCTCCCGTCTCTGGGCCTGGCTTCCAGTACGCTGGGCCACCCATTTTCCTCCCCAAAGTTAAAGTTGAATCTTTGGGCTGAGTCTGCTCCCAGACAGGCAGGCAAAATCAATGAAATTGCCAGAAGAGTCAAAAATCCTTTTAAACAGCCCATTGCTTTTTAGGTTTCTGTTTGAAAAGTCTGTTTCTTCTCTCTAGTCTTTTCTGTCTTTCCCCTCTCTGATACCCCTGTGGCCAATACCCCCAGCCACGTGGAGGCTTAGCCTAAGGGAAAATTGCCCGTTCTCCTTTCCCTCTGGTCTCTCCCCTCCACCCACGTGGCCAATACTGTTACCAGCTGGTCGCAATGAGTCCTGAGCAATCTGCTCCAAGGATCTGGGTGATGAGCCGGCTGGGGTTGTGCTCGAGGGTCTGGGGCGCAGAAATAGGCAGGCAGTGGCTGGTGAGAGGCCAGGAGCAGGAGCGGCTGCGGGGGTGGGCAAGGTCGGGACCAGGTACCAGGTGAGGATGATTAGGGCTGCAGGCTGCAGGCAGGAAGCGGCGGGGCCGAGCCAGGTGGGGTGGGCAGCAGGTCCGGAGCCCGTAGCAGCTTTGTGAGGGAAGAAAACCTTGGCCAGAGAGTTATGGCTCAAAAAAATTTCTAGGTACTAGATATTAAAACTGAATTTAAGATCAGAAAAGAAATCAGAAGATTGAAAGTTCTTTTTTTCCCGTAGTGGCTCGCCAACTGTAAAGATTAAAATTTAGGGGAGAGGGGGAGACTGAGGCAGGTAGAAATTAGTTTCTCTCTGCAAGGAGTATTATATTTTTTAGAGGTTTATTAAAGGTTAAAGATTAAGAATATACAAGTAAGAAACATGTGCCTAGGCCAGAGGCCTAGACAAAATAACCCCACATCATGGAAGAGACCTCTCTGCTCCAAAAACGGAAGTCCAAAAAAGGCCGAGCCCTTCAAAAGCCTTTGCTTAAATATCTTCTCGATCTCGGCCCAGGTGAGATTACAAGGCATTCTGGGGAAGTGGAGCAAAGGCTCATGGGGATTGTAGTCCTGTATTCGAGTCTATTTTTTACAGGATATTGGGAAACTGCTATCCACTCTTGCTTCAGAGGGCTGCTTATAAGATGATTCAAAGGTGACCACAAAAGCTCAGATCTGCCACCTCCAGCTTCCCTTTCATCTATGGACTCTTAAGTCAAGTAAACTGTCTCTCCAAAGGTTTAGAACATTTCCCCTGCCAGCTCTGGGGATTCTCTGCCTGTCAATCATGCTTTGCAACCCATCACTACAGTCCACCCTTTGCATAAAGCCTAAATCATGTTGAAAACAATATTTTGGCATTTGTGCACAAAACAACTTGCTTAAAAAGTACCTAAACTAAAATATCTACCCAAAATAACAAACAACCTACACTCAACTATCTTAACTTAGCTAATACTAACCTATTCTATGGATTTTATCAAGGAAAGGGAAAAAGGAATTAAATAATGAACCTAACCATTATGGGAAAAAAAAACACTCTGAAATTATGTCCAAAGAGTTATAAAATTGTTATACCTTTTGACTCATCAATACCACTATTAGGTTCATTTCTTACTGTGATCAGGGAAAGAACTTATTTGTTCTAAAAGCTCTCTTTGTGGTAGCAAAAAATTAGAAATTTAAGGGATGCCTATCAATTGGTGAATGGCTAAACAAATTGTGGTGTATGATTGTGATAAAATACTGCCATGCCTTACAAAATAATGAAAGGCTAATTTTTCAAACAATATGGAAATACTTTAATGAAATTATGAAGATTAAATAAAGCAGAATTAAGAGAACATTATATATAGCAACAAAAATGTTTCTTAAAGAATGATTTGCATATGCCCAACTTCCAGAAAAAGAATTGGTAAATAGAAATAAATAAGACAATTTATTTGTTTATATATAGATATATAGATATATATGCATATATATATATATATAGTCAAATGATGCCTTCTCTAATGTGTGAGGGAAAGAGTTGCTGGGTATTTTAAAGTGAAAAATAAACTAATAAATTAAAATATTAAATTAAAAAAAGAAATAAGGAGCCCAGGATAAATATGTCTACCATAATAATGAGTATGGAAAAATTCAATATTTCATTCTCAATATATGCAAGTAGGAATACCAGTTAAAGTATACAAGTGCATATTATTTATAATCTATTTTCTTCAAATGGCAAAATTCAAATATGCTTATAGAGAGCATGGATACCTAAAAATTGTTGAACCCAAATTTGTTATTAAGACTAGGTCAGTTCTTAGTCTAGATTTTCTTCCCAGATCCTTAATAATTCAAGGCATTTGGTGAGTTAAATGTGGCTCCTCTCTTTTGCTAATCAGGAACCCAGCATTCAGTGAGAACAAGCTTAGCATCCTTTTACTTTAGCAGCCTTTGTATTGCCTGGAGCACAGCACTACATGCAAATAGGCATTGAATCTTTAGAGAATGAAAGCTTCAAAGGAACTTTGAACCACATTATTATCATTGTGAAAACTAATATGGTGCGAAAGAGAGGGTAAAGCTGAGTAAATAGAGGGGAATAAATTGATTGGAGAATTTCTAAGTGCTACTGTTTCTCAGAATAGAACTTTCAAATTAAAAAAAAAAATGATCCAGAGATAGGAATTTTTTAAAAAAGAAACCTGTGTCTCTTGAAATGATATATGACAGTATTTATAAGAACTGTTTCTAATTCAGGACTGTGGGTAGAAGACATTTGGCACAGTGTATATACACGGTAGACACATGGAATATTGCTTATAGTTTTGAATAGTAAAACACTGCTACATATTTAGAGAGCAATATGGTGTTCAAATGCATGTGTCATTGACTCTAAGCATCAAATGTCCTTGAAAAGCCATTCCACCTGGTTTCCTTTGCCCCTTTCTATAATTACTATTAGTCAAGGTATCCCAGAAGTAAAGCATATCATTGGAAAATAAATAGAAGCCATAATGTGATGGAGGCCTCTCTTGAATGGCCTCCCAGTGTCTATTTCTGTGATTCTGGCTTATTCAGAGATTCAAAGTTGAAATGACTGTCACTAGAAAACTCTGATATGCTCTCCCATTTTGTGTATTATTGTTACTAACAGACTGTCATCAGTTTATCCCCAGGATCCTCAGACATTTATGCCCACTTAAAGACTGTTTCTATTTTTCAATTCAACTGAATGAGGGTCTGTTATTTCATATTTGCACTTAAATGCTTGAGAGTTAATTGATTGATTAGAGTTTTAAAAAATCCTAAAAGTCATTCAGTTAACTTCCCTTTTTTGCCAAGGAGAAGAGTCATGCTCAGAAAGCATAAGTGACTTTTTCACAATCAAGGTAGTGACAAAATTGGAATTTGACCCTACGTTCTTTGAATCCAAATCCATTTTTCCTTTATTGTACTCAAATTCCTCCCCTACATAAGACATACTATTATACAGATCTGCCCTTGTATATAACACAATAGAATTATAACTAGATTACATAATGCTTTGTCCACTAAAATAAAGAGGTAGATGCTATTACCAAGTTTAGGGGCTTACTTCAATTGAAAAAAATATATATATATACAGTTACCTCATTGGATTATTGTGATTTTTAAAATTCATTACAAATTCTTCCTGGGTCTAGACAATTGCCAATTATTTTATCTTTAAATGAGTCTCCAAACATATGAAAAGCTTGCATTTCTAAAGTTAATTTGTAAATAATAAGCAATATCACTGTCTTCCATGCAAAATATAAAAAGGTAAGAGGTGACTCAAAATGCCAATAAAGTTTAAGAGGCTCGTTGATTGACTCAGATTAACAAAGGATACAAAAGGCAAAAATGTAAGTATAAAAATGATGTGTTATATACAAAACATTAGAACTATAGGTTCTAATGTACAGATTTTAAGAATGTTGCCAGGATTACAAGGAAAGCAGAAAATTGGGGGGGGGGAAATCTGATAGAGGTCTCACATGTAAAATATATAGAGAAATTTATCAAATCCACCCCCCCAATTGATAAATAAGCAAAGTATATAAAAAGGCAATTTTCAAATGAAGAAATCAAAGTTATTCATAGGTCTATGAAAAAATGCTCTAAATCACTACTAATTGGAGAAATGTAAATCAAAAATATTCTGAGATAGATTATGCCCATAAGATTAGGTGAAATGATCAAAAAATGACAAATGTTGGAAGGGAATGTAGAAAAATGCAGACCCTAATACACTGTTGATGGAGTCATGAACTCATTGATATCAAGTCATATAACCTTCAGCCATTTTATATAACAATTTGGAATTACATCCAGGAGTTATAAATCTGTGTATACCCTTAGATCCAACATTACCCTTGTTAGATCTGTTTCCCAAGTAGATTAGGGGAAAAGGAAAAGAAGTTCCCAAATATTTATAGCAGCTCTTTTTGTGGTGGCAAAAAAAATGGAATTTGAGTGATGTCAATCATTTGGGAATGGATAAACAAATTGTGGTATATAACTGATGGAATATTACTCTGTCATAAGAAATGATGAACAGGCTGATTAAAAAAAAAAACTTGGAAAGAACTAAACAAGGTAATGAACAGGGAAATAAGTAGAACCAAGAGAACATCATACATAACTACAGAATTAATACTGTAAAAATAAATTGTGAATGTTACCTCCAGAGAGTTAGCTGAAAGGTAGAAACATAAAAGACTTAATTTGTATCAACATGTCTATCTCCTGGATGATGCATTCTGTGATTCAGGGAGAGTGGGAAGAAGCCGGGACACTTCTGGGTAAATTCTATTAGTAAATTTAAAAAAAAAGAATTAAATTATAAGGAAAATATTAGGAAGGCTGGCATATAGAAGGATCTGAGATTGGAAAGAAATGGTAAGCATAAAAAGATCCTTTTAATTTTTTGGGAAAGGAGAGAGAAGAAACAAGGAAAAGTAAGGGATAGGTCTATTTGTTTAGAATGGATGAGATGATGATCATGGGTGACAGAAAGAAAATAGAACTACTCAACTCCTATTTTGCTTCTATTTTTCTATCCAATAGAATTACCTTCAGTTTTGGAAGTAAAAAAGAGGGAATTGAAACCTAACATAAACTTGGTGATAGTAAGAGAACATGTGTTAAAGGAAAATTCCATGTTCCAGCCCTAATCTTGATAAGAGGAACAAAACTCAAGAAGAGAAAAAATAGAGGATTTCATTTTTTTAAAAAGGCAAAAATTGTTGGTGGGCTGCTCACTATGACTAACCAAGGAATCAAAATAGAGATTTTTTGCAAGGACAACTTTACTAAATAATAAGAAGTCAATCCTGATAAGTACATGTTTACAAAAGGGGTGGATTATTGCATCTGAGATCTGCTCTCATTGATGCATCATAGGAAATAAAATTGGAGGTAAGGTGGATGGGATGCAAGCTGGTCTTTCAAAGACAGAATACTATCTATTTAGAGGCATACAGGATATTTAAGGACTAGGACCTCTGATGTAAGGTCATGCTGAGCCCTTTTCAGGGATACTTTTCTCCTTTGTTGTCCATTTATCACCCAGCTCTCACTTGTACTTTAAAAAAAAAAGTTGTAGCATACAGAGTGTTCATACCCTGTTAAGCCATCTTTGGCAGGTGGGATAAACCAGGTTAAAGGTAAACAAGAGGTCTCAAACCCATAAATGAATTAGGGGGAGTGTCTACCCTAGGCCTGTGAAAACTTCCCTTAGTGGAATGGGTGGATGAGAAAAATGTGTTCCAATAGCCATGGAGACAGGCAATAGAGAAATGTATGCTATGGACCACTTAGAGGTTGGTTAGATATCAAAGAAACTAAGGTCCACCTCTGAATTCTGAGCCATCACTAGTTGTACTGACTATTTAAAATTACTGTTGGTATGGACTCATTTCAGTCATGTCTGACTCTTAGTGACACCATGTGGAATTTTCTTGGCAAAGATATTAAGAAGGACTAGGACCTCTGATGTAAGGTCATGCTGAGCCCTTTTCAGGGATACTTTTCTCCTTTGTTGTCCATTTATCATTCCATTTCCTTCTCTAGCTTATTTTATAGCTGAAGAAACTGAGGCAAAAAAGAGTTAAGTGACTCATTCAACATCACATAGAAAAAATTGTGACTAAGGCCAGATTCGAACTCACAAATTTAAGTCTTCCTGACCCTAAGCCTTTCACTCTTTCTACTGTGCCACCAGACTGTCTTTGTTAAAATTGATAACAGGAATTTCTCTATAAGTTCATCAAATATTTCTTCCCTCAATGGAATCATACTCTTCTCAAACTTATTTTCCAGTTCCAAGTCTATTATTTAACTATCTTTTATTTTATACCCCAATTCCTCACATCACTTTACTTTACACAGCCTTTTTAAGCCCATCTTATCCTATTTCTCAATCATATTCTAGTCTAACATTTCCCTAAATCTCTTCTATACAGATTTCCTCATTCGATACTTTTTTTTTTACTTCCTGAATTGCATAGGACTTTTTGAAATTTAGGTGGCTTTGCACAATTAAAAATTTTTAATAATTTCAAACATTTCATGTCTACTTATTCTCTTGCTTCCAAAATGCACTAAAAAGTTTTAGCAATTACAACAATTTTTAAAGTTATAGTAAAGATATATTTCAGGTAAATTTTTAGTCTCTAGTTTATAATGCTACAGATTTCTACAAACTTGGGAAAAGATTTCCCTCCTATTATTATCTGTATTTATCTCCATAGCTCCAAACTAGTCAGGGTTGTAAAAAAAGAGAAAGAATTTCCTACTTTTCCCTCCTAGTTTCTCACTGAAAGCTTAATCAAAACTCAATGAGAATCCCTGCTTACTATTACCAACAGCTCGGAAAGCTGTTGTGTGGTTTCTTTTGCCTTTTCTATTCTCCTAAACTCCCTTACTGGCAAGTCTCACCAGAAGTTATTTTGGTTTTTATTTTTTATTTTTTGTGAGTGGAAGGAGGGTAACAATGTGTTACACTTCAAAGTACTGTAAGGTTAAAAGAAAGAAGAAAAAGAAAGCCATGAAAGAAAAAAGAAAAATGAAAAACCTTGTGTGAACTAGAGAGCTTCTAAGGTGGAATCCCCTTTGAATCCACCTGATTGCCTGTGTAGACCCTTTTCCTAGGGCCCTCCAAGGTCTTTACTTCCATTTTCTCTGATTATTCCTTTCAAAAATAGTTCCTTAACCATGCCATCTTCTTCCCTGACACAATATAGGATATTGAATATTTTCTCTAGGGATCTCTGAAAAATAAAGCTTCTATAAACCTTAAATTTTTTGGTTCCCTACATCTTCCCATTCTTTTCTTTCATGTCAGAATGGAATGGACTACTTCCATTTTCAACCATTTAATGGGTTTAAACTAAGATTTTAGCCTGACTCCTGTCCGTCGAGCAAAAATCTTACAGCGTATTCACAATTTTATCTGCACCTGAAGTAAACATAGAGTCCTTTTTAGATTTATTTATGTCTTACTATAAAAGACATTGGGGAAGTAAAGGTTTATTTTCATCGGTCTGTAAATAGAATTAGAACTCAACTATTTTTCTCTCTCCCATAACCACACCTTCCTTTTTGTCATCTGGAACCCTGTTCAATTCCTTTTCTTAACTTCAATATTCCAGAGGATCTATTACTGCGTCAATGGGAATAATTTCATCACTAATGAGCACTGAAGCCTCTTTAAACCTGAGTGAATAATTTTAGTCATTATCTAATGACTAATTTCATGGTGTTGTTTCTCACCAGTTTCTGCTGGTCTCATCTTCAGATAATAGCGGTAGCCATGAAATCTGTCTCTAGCTCCTACTTAAAGAAAACTTTTCAGTTTGGTATACTATGTCAGCATTTGTTGTGCTGGCATAGCCTCGAAGAACTCAAGATCATACAATCATAAGGCATCAAAGTAGGATTTACTGGATCTCTTTCCTGTTTTTTTAACCTACATAATAGCTCTCTCCTCATATACGTAACAAAAGTAGGGTCAATATAACACACAACAATGTTACATGTTGATCACATGTTAAGCCCAGAACATAAATAAATAATAAATATTGAAATGGAGAAGAAAAGTGCTTTAGCAATAACACAAAAGATTGTATGATCATATTATAATATTACTTAAATATAATATAATAAAATGATGAAAGATTGTTTTTGAAAGGTATCATATTCATGTATATATCTGTGTATATATTTGCATATATATCATATATGTGAATTTTTTAGTTGGAAAAAACTATATATATATAAACTATAAATGTGGCAAATTTTAATTTTGTTTTAGTTGTTGATAATCACTTTATTGTCATAATATGAAGGTCATGAGTTTATAAATATAGATTTAATTAACGATTGGACATTGTAGAAATCTAGATGAGAGCTAGGGACTGAAAAGAGGGAGAGTAGCAATTGACTGTGCAATCTAATGACTACTATCCATTGAAGAAAGATAAAATGTATTTAGAATATAAGGTTGAATGACAACATAGCTCCCAAGGGAGCTAAAGGATGTTGTTGAAATAAGTCAGACGGCTGATAGGGAGGGTAGAAAGGAGGGAATCCATTAATATAACATCAAATTTATACCCATTGTCAATGTTTGCCTCACAAATCAACCCATAACAAGTGGATCCCCTATAGATGGACAATGAGACTGAACAAAGTATCATGGCTCAAATGAATGTCCCTATATGTCTTTTTAATGATTAAATGTAAATGTATGCATATATCAATATTTAGATACATAAATTATATGTCATTTCCTTATTGTGGATCCCAGAACTTCAGAATTATTTTTAAACAAGTACTCCTAATTAAAGCCTCCTTTTGAGTTACTCATATTTAAAAAAAAAATTCTTGGGATTCTTTCCTCTCAATTTAGGTGTGAATACTAAGTTATTTTTTATTTGAAATTTTGAACATCTGTTCAAAATGTTTTTGAGTTATTTAATGGTTCAAAAATGTCATCTTTTACCCTTTAAGCTCAATATATAAATTTAGAATAGGTACATTTACAGTTGAAAAAGTAGTGACAAAATTCTGTTATTTGTTGATGAAACGATCTTTTATATGGCAAGAATTTTAAGACAAAAAAGGTGTAACATAATAATTCCTACAGTTCTGAAAAACCATAGTAATATTCTCTACTAAGAGGGAAGGAAGAAAAAAAATACCTTCATATTTTTCATGAAAGCATGCCAATTGGCCATAGAAAATATGGTCTACCAAATAAGTAAGTTTTATTATCTCCAAAATAGATTATACTTCTTGAGAGCAGAAACTTTTTTTTATGAACTTTGTATCTTCACTGCCCTTGGTGCCTGGAATGCATTAGGCACTTTAAAAATTCTTCTTTGATTATGTTGGATTGATTCTGATTGGATTTTATGAGACATCCTAATTTGCTGTCTTGAAGGGTAGATATTTGATAATGAGACAATGTTGTAAGGACCTCAGTAGCTACTCCATCTTGCTAAAGAAGAAGCTACTAAGACTGGTAACAAAGGCTACCCTTTTACTATCCTTTTACCTTCCTAATGTCTTATGGAAAGTTCGAATATTAACTAGCTGCCAATTCTCTAAATATCACTCCCACAAACACTCCTACAATGGTTAGGTACCATTTATCAGATCTGGGCTCCTCACTCCCTCCCCTCAATGCCTTGTCTTATTGACCCAGATAAGAATTCTAAAAAAATCCCAAAAGATTTCCTAGTTATGATTCTTTCCCCCATCCATTGGGACCTAGAGGACCAGTTCTCTTTCCATCTTCACTTCAACTTCATTGTTGAGTATTTTCCCCTAAAAGTGCTGCCTCTCTTTACTTTTTGTTGACTCTTCCTTGTTGCATGATCCCAGTCTTCTTGTACAGTTCCTTAACACACACGTGTATAATAGATACACATGTATGTTGTATATATATATATATATATATATAACAAAACACAATGAAATTGTATTCTAGAGAACCAGCAGTATTAAATAATTTATTCTCAAACATTAAAGAATTAAATATGTAGCTTTTTATGACACTGTATTGGCCCGGAAAACTTTGGACTTGAATATTAGTATATGTCATTAAATCATCTGTGTGTACTATGCTTTATGGGGTATCTTAAAAATATTCTAACACAGAACTAGGGTTGAGGACTTTCTGTTCTGAGAAAATTGTATGCTTAAATAACAGTATTTAATCTGGTCATTTTGGACATAATATATCCATTTTCTGTAAAATTATTTCCATTTTGATTATAAATCCATTAATAATAGGGACCATGCTTTATTCTTTTTGTGACCCCCAATATTTTTAATGCTTTTGGTGCTCGATAAATGTTAAATAAATGAATTCACAATAATTGTAAAGGTCTAGAAAGTGTTGATGGGTTGTGATTATTACTAATGGAAGATTATCTATACAAATGAGAAGAGATCCCTGAAATCTTGTTCTATGTACACAAATAAAAGTGAAAGAGGAGACAAGATTAAAAAAAGTTTAAGTTATTTCAAATTGAAGTCATTTGCAACTCACCCATAGCCCTTTTTATATAAAATTGTCCTATATTATTTTCTAAAAGAATCCAGAGTTCAAAATTTTAAAAACCAACAAAATTGTGTATTAAAACTAAGAAAATCAACTCAGAGGGACTTATGAGAAAGACCGCTATCCACATGTAGAGAAAGAACTGTAAGAGTAGAAACACAGAAGAAAAACAGCTGCTTGATCACATGGTTTGAGGGGGGATATGATTGGAGTTGTAGACTCTAAATGATCACTGGTAATGCAAATATTAATCATATGGAAATAGGGCTTGATCAATAACACATGTAAAATCCAGTGGAATTGCTCATTGGTTATGGAAGGGAAATGGTAGGAGGGGAGGGAAAGAACATGATTCATGTAACCAAAGAAAAATATTCTAAATTAATTAATTAAATAAACATTAAAAAAAAGAAAATCAACTCAGAGCTGAACTTTTAATGTCATCTCTCTTATTTTTATTATCTCAATTAATCTGTTCTCATAATGTAAGTACTCTAGGAGTACATATAGTAACTCCTCTGTGTTTATGTATCCTATACAACCCTTGCCTATGTTCTCCCAAGAACAAATGAGCTTTGGCCACATTTATAAATGTACATTTATATCTGCTTATACAATGTATGCATATATCTGAAAACATTCTTTACAAGTGTTATCCTCTTATGAATTCTTTACAATTGTTTCTATATGTCTGTTCAGGTGAATTTGTAGCCTGGATCTTAGGGATAAATCTTCCTGGCAGCTACTTCCAAGGACTTTACTTTTTTTTCTCTTTCCTTTGAAGTCTTTGACTACAATGGAAACTATGATTCCCACAGGAGGTCTTCCTTCTGGTGAGAGTTCCATAGAAACAGAATGTCTGGAATCTCTAGGCTCATAAGGGTATTTGTTTAGGCAGATCCCATTGTTAGTAAAATTTCTAGTGGACCACTCATGCATTCCCAAGCTATTTTTTTTTTTGGAAGAGCTACCATTACCATTACTTCTACTTTTATTGTGGAGAAAGAAGGGTAATAGCAGCATCCTCCTGGGCATCCAAGAGAGTAGATCTACTTCTACAACTCACCCATGAGGCTAATAGTCCCAATGCTCCTCTCTGGACATGCAGATAATGATTCATGGTCCATATGGAAATTAATTATGTGTCCTCTGAACCCTATGCTGATGATGTTCTGTATAATGTAATGATTTCTTCCTGGGCCACATGGTCTACTCAGGAGGATGCCTGAGGCATCATTGAGCACTATTAAGAAGGACCCCCTCCTGGGAGTGTATGTGGAGAACTAGGCTCATTAGCTTACATTTTACTGAAGGAGAAGCATATTTTGCATTACAATGAAACTAAAAGTTTCATTACTTCATTTAACTTTTTTCCCTCCATGTAAGAAATTTAAATGTCTATTAATTGGATAATAAAAAGAACCATTGCTTTTATGTTCAATAAAGCGCCTTCTATAATCTTTTATTTATATAGTATTATTCTTTTCATTTTATTCTGAAAGATGTAAAACTATTCTCATTTGCAATAGTCCCTTAGACACTATTTTGGAGTGATATCCTGGGAAGTCTGCTGACAAGTAACTATGAATACCAAGTAGGTTTAAGGCAAAAGAATACAGACCAGTGTAGGAATAATTTGTTTTGTAATCAGGACTTGATAATTATTTGGATTTTTAACGATCTTTGTCTCAGACTTTCAAAGTAGAATAATGTTGACTCCGAATTCAAATTGACCAATAAAGACTAGTTTGAAATTGAAAATTGAATTTTGGTCAATTGATCAACTGAAAAAGAGCATTTTCAAAATGCTAATTGACTCCCATAGATTCTGTAGAGTAGAATAGGAAGGTATGGGGTAAGGTATAGAGTAAGAAAACCTGCACTTCAAGTCCTTTTTCTGCCAGTCATTAGATATATAACTCAGAAAGTTACTTACATCCCTGATCCTTAATTTCTTTTTTCTATGATATTGCTTACTAGACAGATACCAACTATTAGAATTCTTGGTTTAACTGGAACAAGTTTAATTGTAAGCATTTTATAGATGAGGATAGTGTAGCTTAAATGCTCCAAACTAATCTAATTACCCTTCAAGTCAGCTATGGGGCCCATTCAAACTTGCCTCTTTGAAAGTAATCACATGCAATTAATATGTCAGCCAATAAGTAAGCAAGTAAACAAACCAACAAATAGTCTCTCCATAGCTTTAAAAATTAACTGAAAATCCTCCCCAACAAAGTTTTGCAAATTGTTTAAAAGGACACCAATTCTCTTTACAAAGCTATGAGACACACACTCTGATGTCACTTGTTATTTAATGACAAAAACAGTCATCTGCTCAGCAAAGTTATTTGTTTTACATAGCAACTGCCTGTTTTATTTGCTTCAACAATGTGTATGTTAGAGGTTGGAATTTTAAATCAGTGATATGAATATTAACCATGATCTCTTTTATGAATGAAACATTATGAGCATTTGAGATCAGGTAGTATATTCCTTTAATGTTTTAACCCTGTTTCTTCCTAACATAGTGTCTAACATACCATTTGGTTGAATGAATCACCATTCCTATAAAGTCTTGCGCATTTCCAAATGGCCCAATCAATTCCCAAATTGACAATGTAGGTTTAATTGTTGAGCAAGATTTGATCAGAGTATAATAGCTATTAGAAGGGATATTAGATGTTATTTAGCCTAATATCATTTAATTGATGAAGAAACTGGGACATGAAGAAGTTAAATGACTTATTAAAAATCATATAGATTAAAAATGTAAGAACCTGTATTTGAACCCAAGTCTTCATAATTACAGGCAGTGAGGTGGTGCTGATAGACAGGTCTACTGTCAGAAAGACTCATCTTCCTGAGTTCAAATTTAGCCTCAGATAGTTCCTAACCATGTGACCTTGGGAAATTCACTTAATCCTGTTGCCTTCAGTTTCCTTATCTGTAAAATGAAGTTTAGAAAGAAATGGCAAACCACTTTATTATCTTTGCCAAGAAAACTCCAAATGCAATCAGGAAGTATCTTACATGATTGAAACAACTAAACAACAACTTCATGATTATTAATTCATCTTCCTAAGTAATATACTAAGCTACATTCAGAATTTATAAAGAATAGCATTACTTATTTTTAATTAATAAAATCTCAAAGTTTTAAAACAAAACATTGAAATTTAATTCGCTGGTGTTGAACAAAACTTTATTGTTAGAACTTATTAAAAGTATTTCAAAATTAATTTTATCTTCTAAGTCAAGGATTTCTTGATTTGTTGAAGATGATTTTTATTTTGCAAACAGATCTATTCACTAGAAACTAAGACAACTTCTGGGTATATAAATATATGGAAAAAGACAGTCCCTGTCTTCAAGGAGCTTATATTCTAGGACTGGAGAGAAGATGACACAAAAAAAGGAGAGTTGTGGGGGAAAAATAACTATGAGAGGCAATCAGGTGAAGAGATAGCTGGGAAGCAAAGAAAGGAAGCATTTATAAAGCACCTACTATGTGCCAGGGACTGTGCTAAGTACTTTACAAGTTCTATATCTTTTGATTCTCTTATCAAGTCTAGGAGGTAGGTGCTATTATTATTCCCATTTTGCAGTGGAGAAAATGGAAGCAGATACAGGTTAAGTAACGACTATGTTTACATAAGTGTTAAGTGTCTGAGGCTAAGTTTATACTAAGACTTGACTTCAGGCACAGTCTATTCACTACCTAACTGCTTCCTTACAAAAAGTAATATGCAGCCCATTTCTGGTCAAGACAAAGCAAAAACAGATGACCTATTAGAGACCACTTTTTCAGGTGTGAAGTACAAAGTTGTGGTAGTGTGCCAATGGGAATTTTGGCTAGAGTGGAAATAGGATGACATAGAAATGGTTGGTCCTGGGTAAGACAAGGTGAAGTATCACATATAAGGATGGAGTCCAAGGCGTCATATTAAATAAAATAAATTTAGTGGCATATTAAAACACCAAATGTCAGAACAAAGGAATAACAATGTAATTTTCACTTATATTAAAGAAGTAAGATTTACTTACCTAAGGAAGAGGAAAAGATATATCACAAGCATATTCAGTAATATATCATATTGATTCAGTTGAGCATAATGTCCTGGGTTGTTGGTTCACAGTCTCAGAAAGAAGGCTGAAGTTCCCTACAATCTCTGGTCTTTTTTATTAAAGAAAACAGGAAAAATTCAAATTCACAGTTTCCAGTTGAGTCTCCTAGAGATTGACAACTTCAGGTTCAAAATATTCTGTGAGTATATGTAACATATATGCCTTTACTGATTTGTTTACCTTTGTTCTAGTCAACTAGGAGAGTAAAACTGAAAGCAAAGACATTCACAGAAATATTCTATTAAAAGTCATCAATAGAAAAAGAAGATACAAAAAGAGTTTATGAGAGAAGAGACACATCTGTAGTGAACATTTGTGGGCATGACAATCAAGAAGGGACAAAGTGTGCTTTTAACACTACAAAGCTAGACAGGACAATTGAGTTTTTGCCTTCTCCTATGATTGATGTTCCTTATTTCTGCTATCTGTTTTTTTTAAATGCTAGATAATTCTGAAAGAGATCCTGCTTCCCTATTTGGTTACTGCCAATAGTGCCTTCAGTTTCATTCTCCTTTGACATCCTAGGTAAATCACTGATCTTTACTCTAAAAAGAATTGGAAGCCACATACTGGAACAAAGTAAGTCTCTATTCTAGGGTCTCCTCTACTGACAATGACCTCAGAATACAATAGAATTTTAATTCATCTTATTCAACTAGATTGCATAGATAGATAGAGTCTATCTGGATTCTCCCCCATTGGATTCTGCCATAAGTTCCTACTGCAAAATGATAATGCAAATGTGAGGTGTCAAAAAAGAAGAGATGAATTCCTTAACCTCTTTGCACATCACACCTTAATTCTCAAAGAGGAATAAGAGAAAAGAAGAAAAGCCAGCTCTATAGCTAAGTTCTTTCTCCATAGCTGACTCAACTGTCCATAGTTTAATGGCTAACAAAATCAATTTCCTCACTTTTAAACTCTTAGTCAGCCTTTCCCATTTGCACATATCAGCGAATAGATAGAAACAAGGATACCAGTAGAGGACTATTATGTTTAACAATCATTGGCAAGTTTCTTGGATCATTCATATTTCAGGTTTCAGGCACTTTGTGAGTCAGAATCTAATTTTTTTAAATGCTCAGAAATCCTCACTAATGTGTTTTCTTTTACTAGAACAATCAGAAGAAATTCCACCTTACAGCAAAAGACATTTTATCACAAAGAGAAGCAGGTTACATTCTCCCACAAGATATCATAACAGAGTAGACCAAATGTTTTATGCATATGTTAAAAACATACAAAGACAAATAACTGGTGTGAAGGATCATCCATTTAGGGAACACACCTGGCTAAGGGACACTTGATAAGGTAAGCAGGGAACATGTGGTCAGGGAACATTTATTCAAGGGTAATTCATGCAGAAATATTGATACCATACTGCTTTTGGTTTTGAGTACTTTAGTCACTAGTTTTTCCTTGTTCTCACTAAAATGATTTTTGTTGAATGCCTTCTCTTTTCCTTTTAGATGCTTCCAGTGACCTCCTCTTTGTCTCTGCCCTATTTCCCTCTGCACCTACTTGCTGGTCATCTATGAGAAGGCTATTTCTTTTTTGAGCTTACTGGTTCTTTTTAGATGCCACAGCCAACACCCAAGTTAGAAAAGAACTCAGGAGTTTAAATTGTCTTTTATTTTTAACTAATTAATCTTCTATACTTCTATTCACACATCGGCAATATAAAAATGATTTGAATTATAACCAGACAATTCCTTTGATTTACATCATAACCTTGGTCTCAGAAAATCATCCCAAGAGAGTTCCATGAACAAAACTGTAATAGATATGGGTGAAGAAAGGTATGATAAAGAAACTTCTGTTAATCCTCTACCCACAAATAAGAACTCAAGTTTCCTGTTAATCAATAATTTAGTCTGGATAGAAAACATTTTAAGAGTTCATGACTTTTCTTCTCCTCCTCCTCCCAAACCTACAAAATTCCTCCTCTTTTCTTTTCTTTTCTTTTCTTTTCTTTTCTTTTCTTTTTCTTTTCTTTTCTTTTCTTTTCTTTTCTTTATTTCATCCTTTATTTTCTTCTTTCTTTCTTTTTTCTTTCTTCCCTCCCTTCCTCTTTCTCCTTCTCCTACTTGTCATTCTCCTTCTCCTTCTTTTCCTCCTTTTCCTTCTTCTTCTTCCTCTTCTTCTTCCTCTTCCTCTTCCTCTTCTTCCTCTTCCTCTTCCTCTTCCTCTTCCTCCTCCTCTTCTTCTTCTTCTTCTTCTTCTTCTTCTTCTTCTTCTTCTTCTTCTTCTTCTTCTTCTTCTTCTTCTTCTCTTCTTCTTCTTCTTCTTCTTCTTCTTCTTCTTCTTCTTCTTCTTCTTCTTCTTCTTCTTCTTCTTCTTCTTCTTCTTCTTCTTCTTCTTCTTCTTCTTCTTCTTCTTCTTCTTCTTCTTCTTCTTCTTCTTCTTCTCTTCTTCTTCTTCTTCTTCTTCTTCTTCTTCTTCTTCTTCTTCTTCTTCCTCCTCCTTCTCCTCCTCCTCCTTCCCATTTAGCTTAGGAATGACCTTGCCTATAGTCTTAGTAGTATTAGTGTCAAAAAGAATGATGTTTTAGGCAATATCATTCCTTTCACCACTCCACAATTTGCCAGAGGGGACATCTACCATCTTCTGGATAGAAATAACGACAAGGACTATTACCATGAATCCTTCCACAATAACAAATTTGTCAGGAAGAGTCTTGGCCAAAGGGGAGAAGGGTCCAAATAATTGGTAGTATAGAAGGTATTAATAACAGTCTTAAGAGAATTGTTGTATTTCTCATAGTTCACTCTCATAACAAGCATGGGGCATCAGGAGAGATAATGTTCTACTTATATTCACCCTTCAAGTGAGCCCAACATTTCCCATGGTAGTTAAGACACCAGTAGATTCAACAACATACTCAATTCCAGAACCTCCCCACTAAATATTAGTAGTATCATGCTCCTAGCACATAGTAATGACTTTAGCAATCGATTTCCAGCTTTCTACTCTTAGTCTTGACAATGCTCTTGTACTTGAATTTGAAGAGGTTCATATTGGAACATGTGACAATATAGTTGTGGTCAATGAAGGGTCTCTGATGATAAAAATACCCAATTCTGCCTGAGATGAATGCACTCCATTCACCAGGCATCCAATATAGCCAATATAGCCAAATTATTGACTCTGACCTTCACATTTTCCTGGGGACATAGCTACAACAGCAGGTCCTGGCAATGGACTTTATCCCCCCCCCCAAAAAAAAAAAAACCTGAATTGTTGTCTTTTTACAACATAATAGAACAATAAGCACTAGTTAAGTCAGGGGAAAATCTCTATTAATATAAAAATCAGAATGCCAAGTGTAAGAAAAGATCTTTATTTTTAGATATTTAGATGCATCTTTTTTGTTTGTTTGTTTTTGTTTTTTAGTTTTATCTTAATTTTAATGGTTGTACCCTTTTAAAAACTTGCCAGAGCTCATTTTCTAGGTAGACTGACAAGTAAATAGTTGTGTCAAATGAATTCACAGAAACTATCCATGTATTTCTCTCTTTTCTCAAAACCTTCAAATGTGGAAGATTACTAATGATAGAATTTTATTGCAATGCATGAGTATTAATTATTGTACAAGTCAACAAAGAGATAAAACAAAACCCTCTTAAGATATGTTTTATTTGTAAAGTGATTTCCAAGTCACATCAGTTTATCTTACCATTAATATACTATGGTGTTTTAGGACTTTGTAAAAAAAAAAGTCATCCATATGATATATCTAATCAGAGGCTTAGATTTAAACTGAACAAATACCTCAATGGGTCATTTTGCCCAATTTCTGTGGCATTTTTGAAATATCATATCATTTATACACTTTGCTAATCTATTAAAGAGTAGGATCCATTTTAGCAGCTAGATTTTACATTTGGCCTTTCAAAAGCCTCATGTTTTATGGTTCGCAAGCAACATGGAAGTAATAACCACAGCTGTTCTGTGGATGGAATGTGAATATGCTTGGCATCTTACATTGCAGTTGTCTCAACTCACTGCAAAAACACTTTTTTCAAATGCCAAGTTTAGTATAGCACATGTGAACATGACCATTGAAAACAGGAAAGGACAGAAAATCAAAGAGGATAGCTTCCTATTTGCAAAAAAAAAAAAAGAAGAAGAAGATGAAATGCCACAGACATTAGGCAAAACAGCCAATCAAGGTAATTTTTTTTAGGTTAAATAGGTCTCTAATTATCTAAATAATTTGTGTGATATTTTTGTAGATTCCAATATAACAGAGAATTTAATGGGAAGAAAAAAAGAACATGGTATGGAAATCTCCTCTTTACAATAAAACATATCTTCAAGGAATTAACTATCACTTCACTATAGGGTTCAAAATGTTTCTTTATTAATTCATATTATATATTGTTTAGCGATGTTTTATAAGTCATGAACATATCTTCACAAAAGCACCTATATAAATTGTTTCAGATAACAATAACATTATATAATTAAAATCAAACTTCTCCTTCCAAATATTTTAAGTCCTTTCCTTCCATCTTAGAATCCATACATTTAGCAGTTAAAATCAAAACAATTAGAAAATGTCCAAGGCCACATTTGAATCTAGAACCTCCTATCTTTAGGTCTGATTTTCAGTCTACTGAGTCACCTAACTGCTCCCTTCCCAATATTTCTTAATCCTACTTCCTTCATGATGTTAATTATTACCTATTTATTCTCCACACAGTTTTCATTGGTTATATTTGTTTGCAAGTCTTCTCTCTCATTAGATTATAAACTCCTTGAGAGTAGTAACTTGCTTTCTACTAATCTAACACTCAGCATACAATGTTTGGAATATATAGTAAGCCCTAAATAATTATTCATTTGATTGTTTGATTCTGACATGGACACAGTAATGAAATATTCTATTTAATTGAATTATTTGTATTACCACATACATTATACACCAATGAATAATTTTCAAAGAATGAGAATAGATGAATTTAACTTTAGAACTATCCTGAATATTTTCTTTTATTGATTCAGGAATTAATATATGTCACTATCAATATTAATAATTATTTTTAAAATATGGAGGAATAAAAATTAATATAGATGGCTTGTTGACAAAGTGCACCAAACTGTTACCATAATAGTCCCCAAATTATATACCACATTATAAAACATCTTTTTCACAGGTGATCAGGGAAAAGGAAATATTTCTTGAGAGAATCTAGTTCCCCAAGGAGGATAAAGAAAAAGAAATGTGTGAAGTAGGAATGAATATTAATTGGAGTCAAGAGGTTGAAGGATAGAAAATTATACACATAAGGAAGTAAGGGAAACCAGCCATTGAACATTTGGGAGTATGTAATCATTATGGAGTATTTCAGAGAAGAGAAAACGAGGACCTTGCTTCAATGGAGTGAAACAGCTTATTGTGCTACAAAGGAAAAAAAAAATACCTGGGACTAAAGGTGTTGACATGTGAAGCAAGCCAATGATATTCAGTAGAAGACATGATGAATAGCAATGGGCAAGATTTTTGTCAAATATATATTAACAAGAGAATTCTACTGTATTCTAAGGGTATATAAATGTAATGTGAAAGAGCTTCATAGATTGTTTAACCTGACAATCATTCGATTCTGATTCTTATTTATGCAATGACAAATCTTAACAAAGAAACCTGGAAGGCATTGGTACTAATTGCAATTTCCTGGGCAAATTATGACACAAAAATTCCAAAATGCTTCTTAAGCATTTTGTGTCTGGTCCCCTTTGGCAACCTGGCAAGGTTTATGGATTATTTCTCAGGATCATGGTTTTAAATGTATGGAATTAAATATGTATTATAACAAAGGAAATTTATATTCAAAAAGTCATAAAAATATTTTCAAAATATTCAAAGACCCTAATTTATTAATTCTGACTTTCTGAAAAATATGGTATTTTCAACACTATTACTAAGGTAGATAGGGAATTCAGAAGAGAAAGGGAGTTTTAGAAAAGGAACATTTCACTTCTAAGAAGATTGTTTTTGAGAAAAGGGATTTGTATTTCTGTGACATGGCTTAAAATATAGGCTGAAAAGAAACTAGTAAGAATTGATGAACATATTTTTGACTAGGGTCTTGCAAATCAGATGAAGAAGACTTTGAACTAAAATACATACAAAAAGAGAAAACTGTCCAAAAACCTTGTATCACAGAAGATAACAAAAACTACATAGGAAGAATAACATAAAAGTGACCAATAACAAGTGGGAAAGAATAAATAAGAGGAGAACTAGCCATGAAACTTATGTCCTATAGTTTGAAACTGAATGCAACAGGGAAGGACAACAAAAATGTTGAAACATGAGATCCTTAAAATTTGAATTCATAGCTATGATTTAGAGTTAGCAAGATAGAGCCCATGACTAGAATGTCTATGGAAAGATATAGTATTAAGCAAAAAACCATGTAGATAGAAAGGTCGGTGTGCTAACATTGTACATTCAGAGATAGATTCCTGTTCAATGTGGGAAACTGGAAGAGATTTTATAAACATGTTGGAGAGTACTTGTGTAAAGATCAACAGTAAAATTAACACAATATATTCTTGGAGAGTTATACTACCAGTCACCTGGAAAAAATAAACATTTTTAAGAGGATTTTATCAGTGGGTGATGGTTTATCCCTATAATCCCTATTATATATAGGGAGTGACTGAGGCTGGCCAGTAACTTGAGTTGACGGGTTTGGAATTTACTGGGTCAATTAGGTATCTACACTAAATAGGACACTAATAGGGTTAATCTTGTGAAATCTTAAGTCTAAGAAAGTACAAAATGTCCAGAGGAGAAAAATGGGGCAAATAATAAGTTCCATATTGTTGAGTATTTGAGATTGCCCATGAGTGACTCCTGCATTTTCAGTCCAGGCAAGGTGGAGAATCCTACTCTAAAAAGATCAATGGATTGCATGATTCAGGTCAAAAAGCTCTCATGGGAAGATCTGTCACATGGGCATTTATGCCTCCTGGGTTTAAACTTCGGTACCAGTTGTTGTTTCCTATGCCTGGAATGTTCTCTCCTTGGCTTCTGCACTCTCCCACTGAGATTTGACTGAATCCTGCGGTATTTCTCCACCTGCTGCTTGCACTAGATTGACTTCTCTCCTACCCCAGAGAGATGGACCCTCCTTGATGCCTCTCCATGCTGTTTTGGGAGAGAGCATTGCTTGCCCCTATCTTCTGTTAGTTCCACTGTTCCAGGACTCATTTTGAGACTTTTTTGAATGGTTCTTTGGAGGTGGATCTAGGGAGCTCAGAGCTCTCCTTGCTCTGCCATCTTAGTTCCTGGAATCAGAATTGAAATTTTCTCTTAATCTCTGACTCTTAAAATCACAGGCTTCCTTTAATACCCAGTTTAAATACTAGTTTTTTTTTGGGGGGGGGCCTCCATAGATGCTAGTACCTTTTCCTTTAAGTCTATTTTCCATCTAGCCTTCATTTATATTGCATATAGTTTGCAAACATATATGAACATATATTCAGTCACATTAATATGTATATATACATGTGCATGCATGTATGTATGTATCACATGTAATATACATACATACATATACATATATCTTGTCTCCACCAGAGTGATGTAATTTCTTGACTACAGGAACTTCTGTTTTTGTTTTTGTTTTCTTTGTATTCCTACTACTAGGGAGGACAGTGTCTACCACAATACATATTTAATAAATTTGTGTTAATAGAAAAATTATTTTGTAATGATAAGAGACTTCAGTTAACATATCTAGATAACTTAGAGATATATCACTTGGCCAAAAGAAGATTGGGTAATTATTTCACTTTTTAAAAGATGAAATGAAAAAGGACTTATTGGTATAGACCTGGTTTTAACCAACAAGTAGGAATTAGTTTCTGAAGAATTAAAGGACATTGTGAGAGTGACGTGGGGAAGTGATTAACCCATTCTGGAGTTCACAATGAAAAAAGGAAAATAGATAATAATCTGATATTTGCTTTAGATTTTAGAGAGTAACTCTTACAATTTCAGAAGATGAAATAAATATGAGCCAATGATCTAAAATCCAATAGGAAAGGACAGCCCAAGGGGGATGGGGAAGAACCCAACAACAAAATTCTGAAGTCAAAGAAAAAATCATTTCTGTGAGAATAAAAATATGCTTTTAGAAAAATATTGTGGCTTTATATTAAGGGGAAATGGCACCAAAACAAATTTGCATGTGTTTCTGTATGTGAGTGAGTAGGGTATTAAAGCTTTATGGAAGGTAAGATAAGGATCTAAGAAAGAACCTCTACTTTGGATGTTGGGGTGTTATTAGTAGGAAGGCTAAATGAATTGATACTTAATTTTCTTTTGTCTTCTATTCCTTTGGAAATGAACTTCGGACTGAGAAAGATAATTCCACCCTCTCCTCTCCCTATAAAAAAATATATTAACAAGAAATTGAAAGGAAAAAAGGCAAGGAGACAATGAGAGAGCGTAGCTACCTCAAATAAATTTAACTGACCAAATATAGATTAACTAAATCACATATTATTTAGGAAAAACGGAAAATGCCCAAATAAAGCAAATTAAAGAACGAAAAACTTCATGGATAGGATTACTGAGTTGTTTTTTTTTTTTTTGCTGGTATCTTAAATAGCATGGAGGAGAAAAATGCCACTGGATGAGAAAAGGGCAAATATTGTGCCAATTTTCTAAAAGGGTAAGAGGGTAGAATCAATTCCCTTCTGGTCATAAGTGCAGCAGGAAACATTAAGTAGATGAAGAGAATCCCTCAAGCAAAATCACTTCTCCCTCTAAATTAACCAGAGTCTGAGAGAGGCAAAAACAGAAAAGAAGTCATACTGGGAAACCACTGGTTTCCATCTGTGTGCTAAATGATGTAAATCTGCAAAACTGGTCCACCATGCCCTGCCAGTTTAGATGAATATCATATAACATAAATATTTCTCATCATATGGCAGCATTATTCTCTGTGTGTGTTTGTGTAAATGTTCTCACAGGCAAACACTAGATTGCGTAGGAAACTGTCCTAAACCCAGGTATCTAGATGGTACAAATGCTTTATCTGGCACAAGCAAAGTACACATACATACATATTATATACATACAAATATTTTGGCTGTGGCTCAGTCATTTCAGTCATTCCTGATTCATTCTTAATACCATTTGGGATTTTCTTGGCAAGGGTATTGGAATTCTTTTCCTTTCTTCTACAGTTTATTTTATAGATTAGGACACTAAGATAAATGGGGTTCAGTGACTTGCCCAGGGACATACAATTTGAACTCCTGAATATAAGTCTTCATGATTCTAAGCCCAATGCAGTATCCACTGTGCCACATAGCTGCTCCCAAATATTCATTATGCCTACTGCAGAATCCATATAGACTAGCAATCTGTATATTGATCTAGATCTAGATATACAGATATAAATATGGGTATAAATATATCTTTTTTTTTCTTACTTTTACTTAAATTCTTACTATTTCTACTGTTCTCAGAGTGATTATTTCAGTGGGAATTGTGTCAAGATCTTCTTTATATGTTGTATTCTCAAGTTAAATATGTTTGGAGAAATAATCCCCAATTTATATACTCTGTTAATGTAAATTTTTTAAAAGAAGAGAAATCTGGGGAAGGAAATGGGGGTTCTTATTACTTTCTTTAAGTTTTTTAAGTATAATCTCTCTCTCTCTCTCTCTCTCTCTCTATATATATATATATATATATATATATATATATATACTATTTGTACATATACATATATATGTATAGACTTCTACTTCTATGCACACACATGGGCTGGTAACAGCTATTTATCTCATCCAACTGAACAGGAGGGTAGTATCCCAGACATAGGTGGCTATTAAGTATTCTCATCAATAACTTGGGAAAGTTATAGATGGGGCACTTATCAAATGACCCAAAGGTGTGAGGGATTGTTGACTAATTAGATGACAGAGTTGGAATGACAAAAATTTTGATTAAGACATGACACTGAGTAAAATTATTTATAGACTATTGCCAAATTGGGCTAAAAAATCAACATTACATATGTAAGATGGATGAAGCATGGTGAGAATGAAATTTATTTTTAAAAAAGATCTGAGCTTTTAATGAACTATAGCTCAATGATTCAGTTATATCATGTGGCAGTTAGCAAAGCTAATGTAATCATGGAGTGCATTAAAGACATCATTTCATCCATGAATAAGGTAAAACATCTTTCTGTACAAAGCTTATTCAGAACACATTTGGAAGAGAGTATCCTGTTCTAGATGACTCCAGTCTAAGGACATTGATAAACTGGAGATAATCTGCTCCAACAAAGGAACAAATGAAGAAACTAGGGATTATTTGTCTAGAGAATATATAAAACTCAGAG
The DNA here is from genome assembly GCF_027887165.1 of Monodelphis domestica. Classification (NCBI taxonomy): domain Eukaryota; kingdom Metazoa; phylum Chordata; class Mammalia; order Didelphimorphia; family Didelphidae; genus Monodelphis; species Monodelphis domestica. Next base: position 91,794,481 of record NC_077228.1, on the reverse strand, counting down.
GAGATGATATTTTTCTTTCAGTATTTGAAAAAGCTCTCATGATGAAAGAAGAATATTAAAAATCTTCTCATATTTTTGGTTCTAATGACATACATGAAATAATGAGTAAAAGTTGTAGAAAGGAAAACAAAGGGGAGTAAACATGGCTGCAATCTAGATGCCACACGCACCTAACAAAATAGACTACATCAAAGGAGCATAAAAATCACCATTGGAGGAACAGAAGGACTCCCCAGTACCACACAGAGGTGAAGGTAGGTGGGGTTTGAACATTCCCACACTATAATAAGAAGGAGGAAAAGCTTGCACAGAATCATGAACTGAGCCGCCCTTCCCCCCCCCCACCTCCACCAGCAAATCAGAGTGAGCTAACGGAGTGCTCACTAGGACAGCGAGTGAGTGGGGAACATCTCTGTCTGGGGGGGCAATCCAGGGTCCTCGGAATCTGGGGACTGCGAGGAAACAACGTCTCAGGGCTGTTTCAGAGGAGAATCCTGCCCTGAGCACAGAGGGCCTGTGGAGCTGTACTCAGGGCAGTTGCACTGAGCATCTTGGTGGAGCTAAACACCAGGGGCTGACCACGCTCTGATTATCTGGATTGAGCTGAACACCTGGGCAGTTGGGCTGTGATCAGGGGCCCTGAACTCTAAGAAACCTCAGAGGCTAGGAAGAACTAGTCTGAAGCAACCTAAATTCACAGAAAACCCGCCCATATCATCCAGACCCTAGACCAAAAAGGAAAGGGGAATAAAACCATCAAAGGGATGGCTCACATGGTCCAAAATCAAGCCTCCAGGAAGAAAGGGAAAAGGGTGACTATTGAAAACATTTATGGTTGGAGTACCCAAGGAAAAGAGGAGAATGAGGTTGAAATCCAAAAAAAAAAAAAAAATCAGAACATGCCTCCCAAAATGGAAACTATCAACAAGCTCTGGAAGATTTCAAACTGGAGCTTACCCAAAAGATGGAAACCTTCTGGAAAGAAAAATAGGAGAAAGAGATCAGCAGTCTGATAGATAAGACTGCTCAATTGGAGAAAGAGCTGGAAGCATCCAATAGAAGGGCAGACAAAGCTGAAAAGCAAAACCAGCCCCCAACGACCAGAATTAAGCAACTCGAAGAAAGTGAGATCATAAAACAGCAAGAATCAATAAAGCAAAGCCAAAAAATTAACAAATACGAAGAAAACATAAAATATCTCACTGAAAAGGTCACAGACATGGAAAACAGAGGAAGAAGAGACAACCTCCTAATTATTGGTCTCCCAGAAAAACCAGAGATAAACAATGACCTCGATGTTATTCTACAGGAGATTATAGAAGAAAATTGCCCACACTTTGTGGAGCAAGGGGGCAAAATAGAAATAGAAAGGGTTCATAGAACACCCTCTATATTAAATCCCCAAAAGACAACCCCCAGGAATGTAATTGCCAAATTCAAGAGCTTTCAAGAAAAGGAGAAAATCCTAAAAGAAGTCAAGAAGAGGAGCTTCAGATATAGGGGGGCTCCCATAACTATCACAAATGACTTAGCGGCTAACACACTAAGAGACCACAAAACATGGAACACGATATTTAGAAAGGCAAGAGAGCTGGGTCTCCAACCAAGAATAAACTACCCATCAAAATTGACTATATACTTCAAGGGGAAAGTATGGGCATTCAACAAAATAGAAGATTTCCAAGCATTTGTAAGAAAAGACCAGAACTTAGTGGAAAATTTTATATCCAAGCATAGAAAGCAAGAAAAGGTAAATATGAAAGAAAGGGAAAAGGAGATAAATCTTATCTTTTTCTTTAAGTCAAACTCTCTTCTATAAGGACTACATTTATATCAAATTATATATATTAATATGTGGGGAAATGTTTTGTGTAACTCTCAAAAATTATATGCATCATAAGAGTAGTTAGAAGAAACATGCATAGGGAAAGATTGGTGCATTAAGAAGATTTGGGGAAAGTAGGGGCAAAGAAAGGAAAAGGGAGAGGGGGGAACCTTTGATAATACTAAGATTTACTTCAAGAAATAGGGGGGACTTAATAGAATAATCTTTCCCATATAAAGATGCACATGGGAAGGGGAGGGGAAGAACTCTCATATGAGAAGGAGAGGAAGAGAGCGTGAAGTGGAATGACTTAAACCTTACTCTCAGTGAAATCAAATCTGAGAGGGAAGAACATCTAGATCCAGTAGGATCCTGAATTCTATCTTATCCAACAGGGCAAGAAAGAAAGGAAAATTAAGGAGGGGGAGGAGGAAGGGAGTATAAAAAGGGATAGAAGGAGAGGGGGGAGTGGAAGGGAGCATAAAAATGGAGGGGCTAGAAAGGGAAGCATATCAAGGGAGGGGACTAGGGGGACAGACCTAAAGTAAATCTCTTGTTTAAAAGGATATAGCTAAAGAAGAAAGGTCAGAACTAGGGGAAGATATCAAAATGCCAGCTAATCCACAAGTGACAACCATAACTTTGAACGTGAATGGGATGAACTCACCCATAAAACGTAGACAAATAGCAGATTGGATTAGAACCCAAAACTCTACCATTTGTTGTCTTCAAGAAGCACATATGAGGCAGGTTGATACTCACAAGATTAGAATTAAAGGTTGGAGTAAGACCTTTGGGGCCTCAACTGATAGAAAGAAGGCAGGAGTTGCAATCATGATATCTGACAAATCCAAAGCAAAAATAGACCTGATCAAAAGAGATAGGGAAGGTAAATATATTCTGCTAAAAGGGAGTATAGACAATGAGGAAATATCACTAATCAACATGTATGCACCAAATGGTATAGCATCCAAATTTTTAATGGAGAAACTAGGAGAATTGAAGGAGGAAATAAACAGTAAAACCATATTAGTGGGAGACTTGAACCAACCACTATCAAATTTAGATAAATCAAACCAAAAAATGAACAAGAAAGAAGTAAAAGAGGTGAATGAAATCTTAGAAAAATTAGAGTTAATAGACATATGGAGAAAAATAAACAGGGACAAAAAGGAATACACCTTCTTTTCAGCACCACATGGCACATTCACAAAAATAGATCATACACTAGGTCACAGAAACATGGCACTCAAATGTAGAAAAGCAGAAATAATAAATGCAGCCTTTTCAGATCACAAGGCAATAAAAATATTGATCGGCAAGGGTACATGGAGAGCCAAATCAAAAATTAATTGGAAATTAAATAATATCATACTCCAAAATTGGTTAGAGAAGAACTCATAGAAACAATTAATAATTTCAGTGAGGAAAATGACAATGGGGAGACATCCTTTCAAACCTTATGGGATACAGCCAAAGCAGTACTTAGAGGAAAATTCATATCCCTGAGTGCAAATATTAACAAATTAGGGAGGACAGAGTTCAAGGCATTGGAAATGCAAATCAAAAAACTTGAGAACAAGCAAATTAAAAACCCCCAGAAGAAAACCAAACTAGAGATCCTAAAAATTAAGGAAGAAATTAATAAAATCGAAAGTGATAGAACTATTGAGCTAATAAACAAGACTAGAAGCTGGTACTTTGAAAAAAAAGACAAAATAGACAAAGTACTGGTCAATCTAATTAAAAAAAAGGAAAGAAGAAAGGCAAATTAACAGCATCAAGAAGGAAAAGGGGGATCTCACCTCCAATGAAGAGGAAATTAAGGCAATCATTAAAAACTACTTTGCCCAACTATATGGCAATAAATATATCAACCTAGGTGATATGGATGAATATTTACAAAAATATAAATTGCCTCAACTAACAGAAGAAGAAATATATTTCTTAAATAATCCCATATCAGAAAAAGAAATCCAACAGGCCATCAAAGAACTTCCTAAGAAAAAATCCTCAGGGCCTGATGGATTCACCAGTGAATTCTATCAAATATTCAAAGAACAGCTAACTCAAATACTATACAAACTATTTGACATAATAAGCAAAGAGGGAGTTCTACCAAATTCCTTTCATGACACAAACATGGTACTAATTCCAAAGCCAGGGAGGCCAAAAACAGAGAAAGAAAATTATAGACCAATCTCCCTAATGAATATAGGTGCAAAAATCTTAAATAGGATACTAGCAAAAAGACTCCAGCAAGTGATCAGAAGAATCATTCACCATGATCAAGTAGGATTCATACCAGGGATGCAGGGATGGTTCAATATTAGGAAAACCATTCACATAATTGACCACATCAACAAAAATCACATGATTATTTCAATAGATGCAGGAAAAAGCCTTTGATAAAATACAATATCCATTCCTATTAAAAACACTGGAAAGCATAGGAATGAAGGGCTGTTCCTAAAAATAATAAACAGTATATATCTAAAACCATCAACTAATATCATCTGCAATGGGGATAAACTAAATCCATTCCCATTAAGATCAGGAGTGAAACAAGAATGCCCATTATCACCTCTATTATTTGACATTGTATTAGAAACACTAGCAGTAGCAATTAGAAAAGAAAAAGAAATTGAAGGCATTAAAATAGGCAAGGAGGAGACCCAATTATCGCTCTTTGCAGATGACATGGTAGTCTACTTAAAGAATCCTAGAGATTCAACCAAAAAGCTAATTGAAATAATCAACAACTTTAGCAAAGTTGCAGGATACAAAATAAAACCGCATAAGTCATCAGCATTTCTATATAATTCCAACAGAGCTTAGCAGCAAGAACTAGAAAGAGAAATCCCATTCAAAATTACCTTAGACAAAATAAAATACTTAGGAATCTATCTCCCGAGACAAACACAGGAACTATATGAACACAACTACAAAACACTCTCCACACAACTAAAACTAGACTTGAACAATTGGAAAAACATTAACTGTCATGGATAGGATGAGCCAATATAATAAAAATGACCATCCTACCCAAACTCATCTATCTATTTAGTGCCATACCCATGGAACTTCCAAAAAAATTCTTTTTACTGATTTAGAAAAAATCATAACAAAGTTCATGTGGAAGAACAAAAGATCAAGGATATCCAGGGAAATAATGAAAAAAAAATACAAAGGAAGGGGGCCTTGCAGTCCCAGATCTCAGAATATATTATAACGCAGAGGTCACCAAACAATCTGATACTGGCTAAGAGACAGAAAGGAGGATCAGTGGAATAGACTTGGGGCAAGCAACCTCAGCAAGACAGTATATGACAAACCCAAAGATCCCAGCTTTTGGGACAAAAATCCACTATTTCAGAAAAACTGCTGAGAAAATTGAAGGACAGTGTGGGAAAGATTAGGTTTAGATCAACACCTCACACCCTACACCAAGATAAATTCAAAATGGGTGAATGACTTCAACATAAAGAAGGAAACTATAAGAAAATTAGGTGAACACAGAATAGTATACATGTCAGACCTTTGGGAAGGGAAAGACTTCAAAACCAAGCAAGACTTAGAACTAGTTACAAAATGGAAAATACATAATATGCAATACATCAAATTAAAAAGGTTTTGTAACAACAAAACCAATGTAATTAAAATCAGAAGGGAAGCAACAAATTGGGACACAATCTTCATAAAAACCTCTGACAAAGGTTTAATTACTCAAATTTACAAAGAAGTAAATCAATTGTACAAAAAAATCAAGCCATTCTCCAGTTGATAAATGGGCAAGGGACATGAACAGACAGTTCTCAGCCAAAGAAATCAAAACTATTAATAAGCACATGAAAAAGTGCTCTACATCTCTTATAATCAGAGAGATGCAAATCAAAACAACTCTGAGGTATCACCTCACACCTAACAGATTGGCTAACATGACAGCTATGGAAAGTAATGAATGCTGGAGGGGATGTCCCAAAGTAGGGACACTAATTCATTGCTGGTGGATTTGTGAATTGATCCAACCATTCTGGAGGGCAATTTGGAGCTATGCGCAAAGGGTGATAAAAGACTGTCCGCCCTTTGATCCAGCCATAGGACTGCTGGGTTTGTACCCCAAAGAGACAATAAGGAAAAAAGACTTGTACAAGAATATTCATAGCTGTACTCTTTATGGTGGCCAAAAATTGGAAAATGAGGGGATGCCCTTCAATTGGGGAATGGCTGAACAAATTGTGGTATATGTTGGTGATGGAATACTATTGTGCTAAAAGGAATAATAAGGTAGAGGAATTCCATGGAGACTGGAACAACCTCCAGGAAGTGATGCAGAGCGAAAGGAGCAGAACCAAAAAAACATTGTGCACAGAGACTGATACACTGTGGTACAATCGAAGGTAATGGACTTCTCCATTAGTGTCAATGCAATGTCCCTGAACAATCTGCAGTGATCTAAAAAATACTACCCACAAGCAGAGGATAAACTGTGGGAGTAAAATCAACGAGGAAAAGCAATTGCCTGACTACAGGGGTGGAGGTGATATGACTGAGGAGAGACTCTAAATGAACACTCTAATGCAAATACCAACAACATGGAAATGGGTTAGAAACAGGAACACATGTGATAACCAGTGGAATCGTGCATCGGCTATGGGAGAGGGAAAGGTGGGAGGGTGGGGGAGGAAAAGAAAATGATCTTTTGTTTCCAGTGAATAATATTTGGAAATGACCAAATAAAATAATGTTAAAAAAAAAAGAAAAAAGTTGTAGAAAGACTTGATTTATGGGGGAGAAAAACGTTATTAGTTATCAAGAAGTGAAGTGCACTGTTTTTGGAGATAGTGTACTTCCTCTCATTGGCAAGCTTCAGACAACTTGCTGGGTATGTTCTAGAAGCGATTTTACTTCTGTAACCGACATGTTTTTTACTGGGGTGCAGCCATTGCACATGCTATAGCTCCTTGGAACCATAAGTTAGAGTTGTGTGAAAGGTGGACACCAAAGGTGAATAAAAAATAAAAGGATTCAGTGAACCCCACACAAGAGATGCTAATTCTCTCTAAATAGCCATACTCACACAGGTTGAAGGTAACTAACAGACATCAAATGAATCAGTGAGTTAGGAAAAGTCCACCCCAAGCATGTGAAGTCTTCTCCCAATAGAATGGGCAGAAGAGAACAATTTATTCCAACAGTCTTGAAGGCAATAGAAGCAAGCATTGAGAAGCACTTAGAGCTTGGTTAGACATCAAAGATGCCCAAGTCACCCACTGCATCCCAAACCATTGCCAGTCATCCTGACTTTTTCTTTGCCACTGAAATTCAAGGACTCTGAATGAACGTGAGGCTCATGACTGTGCAATTCTGCCTTACTTAAATCTAACGTGCAAGTCAAGACACCATCCCTGTGATGTTATCCGTCCTCTTCAAAAATGCAGGATAAACAATAGCACCAATAATAATTCATGTAATGGGTGGAATAGATGGCCCTTGAGGATCTCACATCTTTTGGATTTAACATTATTGAGAACACAGACAAGAAAAGCAGGTTAGGGGTTATTTTTTGTTTTGTTTTGTTTTGCTTTTTTTTTTTGCCTAATCTCAAAACTTATCTAGACCTTTCTCTTCTGTGGTCAAGTGGGTTTGGTAGCTAAACAAATTTCAATTATAATTAGTTTCTGATTTTTCTTTAAGATTTTATTTTTACAATGTTTTATTGAAACTTTTGTTACACCACTTCATTTTATAATAATCTCCTCTCAAAAACTCTCTCTTGTAACCAAAATAAATTTAAGGGAAAAATGTGTATAGGCCAAGTATGAAAAATACCTCATTCCACAAAATCACACACTCCATCTATGGGCACAACATGTTTTATAGTTAGTCCTCTGGAATCAAAATTGATCATTGCATGATCAGAATTTTGATATTTCCACTATTGTTTTAATTTACACTTGTGATTATGATGTGAGTTATTTCCCATGTTCTACTTATGCCTGCAACAACTCATACATGTCTGAAGTTTCTTAGCCTTCTTCAAAATTTTCATAACTTAGAATACAATTTTATTGCATTATATACATTTAGTCTATCAAAATTGTACAATATATTTTGTCTAGCCATTTATCAATTGATGGAAACTTTTTCTAGTTTATTTGTTTTTTGTTCTAATATAAAAATGCTACTAGAAGTAAGTATTATTACAAATTAATAATGAAAGTTAAATAAAGATAACAGTAACAGTAACAATTTTCCCTGGCTTTGACTTACCTAGAATATATGCTCCAAACTTAGCTCATTGTGGCAAAGAATATAAATAATTTAGTGATTCTTCTAATCTTGTTCCAAATTGCTTTCCAGATTGATTGCATCTTTCTACAACTCTTCCAACAGTATGTTGCTGCACCTGTTTTTCCACAGATTTTCCAACATAATCTGATGTGTGGAAGGTCAGACTTCAGAATCTGTTTCATTTGTTTCTGTGATTTGGAGCATATCTTCAGAGGACTGAGAGTGTTTGATCTTCCCTTTGGAAATGATCTGAATCCTTTGACCACTTATTTATTGGGAAATAGCTCTGACAATGAATTTTTCAAGCCACCTTGGAATGATAGTGGTGCTATAGCCCACATTAATTATTAATATTTTAATTATTCCAAGAGACTTGTGGATCATAAAAGTTTTCTTTGTGTTGTATTCCATTTAATTAAGTTAAATTAAATTCAAAATTTATACTTTGTAAATAATATAATCATTTTTAAAAGAATGTTGAGAACATCTATTTATTTTCTAACCATTATAACCTCAGGAAGGTCATAAACATTTATTTGATAAACAAAATATTTTTGTATCACACATTTAACAGCTTCCTAGTAAAATATTAGAATTTATGTATCCAAAGGAAATGGTAACATGACTTTAAGACTGAAGATTAAGAAAAATTATAGTTGCATAATATTAGAAAAATGATTTAAGTTATAAGAAATTTAAAAAAAAACATATATGGGAAGTTACAAGATATTTAGTGCCAGAGAATGGAGAATTTAATGGATTTTCTTTAGTTTTCTATCTACATAGCTATCTCTGCATAAGTTGAAATTAGAAACTCTTTTCCTTCTTTATTTTGTACCCCAAGTTCAAACTTCAGCTTACACTCAAGGTAAAAACATGTGACAAGATGGCATTTTCACTCTCCTACTTAAAAGAAAAAATTCTGCCCAAGATTTCTGACCTTAACATAAACCTCAATATAAAATACAATTCAAATACTGTCATTTCTTGAAGATTTTCAATTATTTTTAGGTGAAAAGGGTTAAAGGTTTTGTTCTTTGCTCTGTGTCCCCAGATAGATTTTAGTCCTTCTTTATCCACCCATGAAAAAAATGCTAATGTGGTAATTTTAGTGACAAGGAAGGAGAGAGGCAGATAGACAGTCAGTCACAGACAGACAGGGGAAAAAATGGTAAGGTAGAGAGAGAGACAAAGGGAGACAGAAATATGCAGTCAGAGAAATTGGCACAGACAGCACAGAGAGAGAAACAGAAATGAGCAGAGGTAGAATGACAGAGACAGAGAAGAAGAATAGAAAAGAAGGAAGAAAGGATGAAAGGAAGGGAAAGGAGGGAGGAAGGAAAACTTAAGCAATAGAGTCAGTGATAGAATAGGGTGATAAAATAGATAAAAGAGAATGTGGGGGTTAAAATTAAAAATTAAAAAATTAATGAAAATTATTAGAATTTGGATGCAGAAGGGATTGAGAAAGGCATCCTTCAGAAGAATCTGAACTGAGTCTTGAAGAAATCCAGGGAAACAGAAGTAAACAGGAAGAGAGGGAACATTCCAGGCATGGGAGACGATTCCAATTATCCAGAAGTGGAAGATGGAGTGTTGTCTGATATGATTCACAAGTCAACAGATCATAGGATTCATGGAGGCAAGTCAAATGAAAGAATATTAGAAGGGAGCAGGTGGTAATGGACTTTAAACATCAAACAGAAGAATTTATATTTGATCCTAAATGGAGGCACTGGGGTTTATTGGGTTAGAAGTAGGGAAGAAAGGGAATGTGACATGATCAAATTTTACTTTAGGAAAATAAAAGCTGAGTGGAAGATGGATTAGAGTGGAGAGTGTCAGACCAATCCTACCTGTTCAAGTGCCTTCACTCTGAGATTACTTTACATATTCCCTATATGCATGTATGCATGTTTATATTACAATACATAGTTATATGTTTATAGTGGGCTCTCTTCCCCATCAGAAGGAGTAGTGCTCCTGCACTACTGCAGGCAGGAGTAGTGCTTTTGTCTTTCTTTGCATCCTTAGCACTTAGCTGTGTCTAGTACACAGCAAGTACCAAATAAAAATTGTTGATTGGTTGATTGACATTTTCGTCTTTTTCTTTTTTCTTTTTAGAAGAATCCTACCAAATTTTTATTTTTTTCTAATTTTTATTTTTTCCCTTTTTATTTTTTTATTAAAAACCCACTTTTTCCAAGATTACAAAAATCATGTTATTTCTCTCCTCTCCCCCAATCCACTCCCATTTCTGACTCACAATTCCACTGGGTTTTACATGTGTCCTTGATCAAGACCTATTTCCATATTATTGATATTTGCAATAGGGTGATCATTTAGGGCTTATAACCCCAAACATATGCCCGTTGACACATGTGATGAAGCAGTTATTTTTCTTCTGTGTTTCTACTCCCACAGATTTTTCTCTGAATGTGGATAGTGTTCTTTATTCTAAATGTTTATAAAACCAAACCAAACATTTGCCTAAAGAAAAAAAAGAAGGTAAAACACAAATGAAATCACAAATCTCCTATACACAATTTACTTTTCTTCATATCTACATAATAAATTCTATTGATAAGTGCCCCTCCCCATTCTGCCTGCATCATAAAGGATATTGACAGGGAGGCAAACATGTTCAGGTAAATTCTTTCAAGTACCTTTATGTTCACTTTTTGGAGTTAATATTCACAGTTTATTCTTATAGCATTAGTTTTGTTGCTTTATATAATGTTCTACTCATTTCAGAGCTAATTATCTCATATAGTTTTTCTATTGTTTTAACAAATCAGTTCATCATTCTTACGGTGCAACAGTATTCTATTACAATTATATGTCATAATTTGTTCTGCCATTCCCCAGCTGTTCTCCTCAGTTTCCAATTATTTGCCATCACAAAAAGAGCTGCTATAAATATTTTTAATCATATGGGTTCTTCTCTTTCCATGATCTCCTTGGACAACAAGCAATTATATTTCTGGATCTAAGGATACACATAGTTATTTGATTCTATGGGTGTAATTCCAAATTTCCATCCAAAACATTGAATCAGTCCACAGCTCCACCAGCAATGGATTAGTTTCCATTTTTCACATTCCCTTCAACATTTTTCACTTTGCTTCTTTAACATGTTAGCCAGTCTGTTGAGTGTGAGGTGTTATCTCATAATTGTTTTGGTTTGTATTTCTCTAACCAGTAGTGATTTAGAATATTTTTTCATACACCTACATATGGCTTTGAATTTCTCATCTGAAAATTGTTTTATATCTTTTGCCCATTTATCATTTGGGGGATGGCTCTAATTCTTGTAAATTTGACAGAATTTGCCGTATATTTTAGATATGAGACCTCAATCTGAGAGGTTTTCTATAAAAAATTTTTACCCAATTTTCTTCTTTCCTTCTAATCTTGGCAAAGTTTATTTTATTTGTACAAAACCTTTTGATTTCAATGTATTCAATGTTTACAATTTTCTTATTTTTCAGTGCATTCCATCTTTTGTTGACTCATAAATTCTCCTGCCCATACATGAATAAGTAGATTAGTTTAGGTAGGTGTGTCATTTTAATTATATAGGCTCTATCCATCCATGAACAATGAATATTTTCCACTTATTTAGATATGACTTCATTTGTAGGAAAAGTGATTTATCTGTATGTTCATGTAGTTACTGGATTTGTTTTGGCAGATATATTCCCAGGTACTTTATTCTATCTGGTTATTTTCTATGGAATATCTCATTCTATCTTTTCTGGCAATACTCATTAGTAATATGTAAAAATGCTGATGATTTGTATGGATTTATGTTATATCCTGTTCCTCTGCTACAATTATTGATAATTTCAACTAACTTTTTATATTAATTGAATTGAGATTCTCTACATATGCTATTGTGTCATCAACAAACAGAGATAGTTTTATTACCTCTTTGTCCATTTTAATTTCTTCATTTTTTCTTCTCTTATTGTTATAGCTAGTATTTCAAATACTACATTAAATAAAATGGTTGATAATGGGTATCCTTGTTTCACTCTTGACCTTATTTGGAAGGGTTCTAGCTTGTTCCCTTTACAGTTAATACTTGCTGATGGTTAAATGTGGCTGTTTAATATTATTTTAAGAAAATATCCATTTATACCTATGCTTTCAAATGTTTTTAATAGGAATAAATGTTGCATTTTGTCAAAAGTTTTTTTCTGTGTTCATTGACATAACCATACAGTGTTCATTATTTTTGTAATTGATATTATCAGTTATGTTTATAGATTTCCTTATATTAAACCTTGTCCACATTCCTTATATAAATCCTGTTCTGTCACAATGTGTTATCTTTGTGGCATATCGTTGTAGACTCCTAGCTAGTATTGGCTTTATGATTTTTAAGTGGGTCTAAATTTTTTTCTCTGTTTTTACTCTTCCTAGTTTAAAGGCATCAGCAACAGGTGGAAAAAACACTTCAGTCAGCTTCTCAACCGACCCTCTTCAGTCTACCAAAGCGCCCTTGACTAGATCCCCCAAAACCGCACCATTGAACAACTTGACGCCCCCCCTTCAATAGAGGAAGTCCAAAAAGCCATTCAACAAATGAGTGCAAGCAAAGCACCAGGTAGAGGCGGGATCCCACCTGAGGTGTACAAGGCCTTAAATGGAAAGGCGCTCCAGGCATTCCACATAATGCTGACCAGCATATGGGAAGAGGAAGACATGCCCCCAGAACTCAGAGATGCCTCCATCGTAGCCCTATACAAGAACAAAGGCTCACGAGCAGCCTGTGACAACTACAGAGGCATCTCACTACTCTCCACTGCTGGAAAGATCCTTGCCCATGTTATACTCAACAGACTCCTGTCATCTGTTTCAGAGTAGAACCTGCCTGAATCACAATGTGGCTTCCGACCAGATCGCAGCACCATCGACATGATCTTCATGGTGAGGCAAATGCAGGAAAAATGCCTTGAGCAGAACCTGAGTCTCTACATTGTCTTCATAGACCTGACAAAGGCGTTCGACACAGTGAACAGGGACACATTGTGGGTGATCCTTAGCAAGCTCGGTTGCCCAGCAAAATTCGTCAAACTGATCCAGCTCTCTCATGTTGACATGACAGGGGACGTCCTATCTGGTGGAGAGACTTCTGATTGCTTTAACATCTCCAATGGCATGAAACAAGGCTGTGTCCTCGATCCGGTGCTATTCAACCTATCCTTCACCCAAGTATTATGACATGCTGTGATGGATCTAGACCCGGGCTTCTACATCAGATACCGACTAGATGGCTCACTATTCGACCTTCGCCGCCTGACTGCAAAAACAAAGACAACAGAGAGACTCATCCTGGAAGCTCTCTTCGCAGGTGACTGTGGTCTCATGGCCCACCAAGAAAATCATCTCCAAACCATTGTGGACAGGTTCTCCACCTCAACAAAACTGTTTGGCCTGACTATCAGCCTCAGCAAAACAGAGGTGCTGTTCCAACCTGCACCAGGGAGGCCAACGAACCAGCCGGGCATTACAATCGATGGCACACAGCTTTCTAACGTCAACACTCTCAAGTACCTGGGCAGCACCATCGCCAACGACGGGTCCCTAGACCATGAGATCAATGCCAGGATCCAAAAGGCCAGCCAGGCACTTGGGCGGCTGCTCTCCAAAGTCCTCCAACACAGAGGTGTAAGCACTGCGATGAAGCTCAAAGTGTACAACGCAGTGGTCCTCAGCTCGCTCCTGTATGGTTGCGAGACATGGACACTGTACCGGAAGCACATGAGACAGCTGGAGCAATTCCACCAACGCTCCCTCCGGTCAATCATGAGGATCCGATGGCAGGACCGAATCACCAACCAGGAAGTCCTCAACAGAGCCAACTCCACCAGCATCTAAGTCCTGGTCCTCAAAGCCCAGCTATGATGGTCTGGACACGTCATCCGCATGGACCCACAGCAAATACCAAGACAGGTATTCTACAGGGAACTATCAGCTGGACTCAGGAAACAAGGCCGACCAAAGAAAAGATTCAAGGATCAGCTAAAGTCCAACTTGAAGTGGGCTGGCATTACACCAAAGCAACTAGTACTCGCTGCCTCTGACAGAAGCAACTGGCGAGCCCACATTAACCAGGCCGCTACCACCTTTGAAGATGAGCGACGTCAATGTCTTGCCGCTGCGCATGAACGCGGACACCAGGCCACAGCCGCACCTCCCGTAACAACTGGCGTCCCAGGCCCCATGTGTCACAGACTCTGCGCCTCAGCCTTTGGACTCCAAAGCCACATGAGGGTACACCGTAGATGATAATGCACAAAGACAATAGTCATTCTCGGTTACGGAGAGACTACCACTACTAGTTTAGGTATCAGCATATGCTTTGTTTTATAAAAGAAGTTTGATAAAACTCCTTCTTTACATGTTATTTCAAATAATTTATTTAATGTTGAAATTAGCTGTTCTTGAAATCTCGTTGGTCCTGATGCTTTTCTCTAAGAAATTTCATTTATGTCTTATTCAGTTTATTTTTCTAAAATAGGCTTATTTTGCTATTGTAATAGTTAATTAAGAGCTAATTAAGTAATCTGTTTAATTAAGAATAGATTGTTAGTAAAAAAAAATAAGTTTTCAGCATAGAGAGGTATAGAGCCTTTAAGGGTTAGGTCAGAGGGATGGAATTCCCAGAGAACCTCTTAGGAAAAAAGTATTTGGGATTCTACCAGTTGCTCTCAGTCTCTCTTGACACTTCACCCTGGCAGGTGGGACACTCAGAGAGGAAGAGGGAGACTTTCCCTGTGATCCCTCTGAGAAAAGTTTGGAAACTTGATTTGCAAAGTGAACAGCTTGGAAAGAAGAAAGTTGTTCATGAGAATTGCTGGTAGAGAGAGAAGCAAATGGCAGGTGGAGCTGATCTCCCCAGACAAGGAAACTTCAAGTTCAGACTACAGCTGCCCCAGAACCCCTACTGGTCTGAGTGTACCACCAGCTGTGTGGATACACACACAAACACACACACACACACACACACACACACACACACACACAGGCACAACCTTAAGAGAAGAAAAACCTCTCACTTTACAAATAGAGGAAAGATTGCTGGAGATGTTTGTTATATAAGGAAACTATATTACTAAGATATATTTTAGAATAGATTAGTAAGGTAGATTTATTTTAATAGATAAGAAAGGGATAGACAACAGCCTTGCTTTATCAAGGGAGAAGAAATTTCTCACAAGATAGTTTGGGAACAGATTTATAGATAGAACTTCTTAGATTAGGGTAATATATAAATACCTCAACTCAACACTACTATTTTCCTTTCCTTTTAATGGTTCAATAAATAGGAATGACTTTTTTATAACTAGTCACCAGCAATTTCCTCAATAGTCAATAACATTGATCCCCTCAACAATCAACAACTAGTGACAGCTATTGACATTGATCAATAGCCAGGGTAAATATTCCCTTTTATGCCATTCTATTTCTTGCTCTGACAGTCTAAGCAATTTATGTTGTAAGCATTATTGTGCTTTTTCATTGTTATATTTGTTTTTACATAATTGAGCAAAATACAGACTAATAATTGCTTTAATTTCACTTTCATTGGTTGCATATTCACTCTTTTCATCTTTAATGCTAGTGTTGTGAGTTTCCTCTCTTTTTATTAGATTAATGTTTTATCAGTTTTATTGATTTTTCATCAAGTCAACTCCTGCACTTATTTATTAATTCAATGGTTTTCTTTCATTTAATTTTATTGATCTCACCTTTAATTTTTAGGATTTCTAATTTGAGGTTTAAATTTTTTTTCTTTTTCTAGTTTTTTTAATTGTATTCCCAATTCATTGATCTTCACTTTATTTTACTATTATAAGTATTTAGAGATATACATTTCCTATTATTACTATTTTATTCTGTATTCTATAGGTTTTGGTATTATTGTCTCATTATCATTGTCTTTAGTGAAATTATTTATTTTTTCAATAATCTGTTCTTTAATTCACTCATTCTTTAACATTAGGTTATTTAATCTCCAATTAGTTTTTCCTTTTTTTTTTCTATGGTCCCTTATTATGTACAATTTTACTATAATCTGGTCTGAGAAGATCACATTTCATATTCCTGCTTTTCTACATTTAACTATAGTAACTTAAGCCCTAATATATGGTCAGTTTTTGTGAAAGTGCCAGGAACTGCTGAGAGGTATGCTGTTTTCTGTTCCAAAACTTGTTCATTATTTGAATAAGATTTTTGGTTGATTATCTAAGATTCTTTAAGTATGTCATCATATCATTTGTGAGTAATATAATTTAATCAGTGTGGTTAAACTACATGGGTACAATATTATTTGATGGATAATTCAACATGATCATAGATAAAGACATTTTAAATGTCATGAAGTTGTAAAAAACTCAGATTATTCTTTTTTAGTGAGTCCCTCATCTTCCTAAAACACAGAAGATTATTTAAATCAGGAAATTCCTTTGAAAGGCATTCCCTTAAAAAAAAAAAAGTTGAACATAGAATTTCCATATTTCTACCTTGCCCATGAGAGTACAGTTTCTCAGAGCAGTTATTTTAGTATGCATTAAGTATTAGTATATTAGATATATGGTACAATTTTCCAGGAAGGTCCTAGAAACAGTGTGGCTGCCCTCAAAGGACAAATCTTTTAGTTTTGTCAATTAGTCAATGAATCAACAATCAATCAACAAAATAATAAACTATACATTTATCTGAATCACACTGTGTGAGACTGTTAGATTTGTAGAGAGGACTTCTCACTTGACCATTTTAGTTACCTGATACTTCTTTATATATATTTTTTTCTTTTGAGGTCATGTCAAAATATTTATCTATGCATCAAAATCTTCTTTGGATGATTGTAAGTCTAGAATTACAAATGTAATACTTTCATTCATCAAAAAAATCTGATAAAAGTTTTCTAAAGTTTGAAAATTGACTAGAATAATATCTATATATCACAAAATAGTCAGCAGGTTGAATTTCAATACAAAATCTATCATCTTTGATGTTTAAATTGTTCAATTTTATGAGCTTATAACATTTATATTTTTAATATTTTGTTATTGCTTCAGTTGTTTTAGTCATGTCCAACTCTTCATGACCCTATTTGGAATTTTCTTGACAAGGATATTAGAGTAGCTTGCCATTTCCTTTTCTAGTCCACCATACAGATGAGGAAACTAAGGCAAACATGATCACACAGCTATTAAGTATCTAAATCATATTTGAATTCAGGTATTCCTGACTCTGGGCTTGAAATTCTATCCATTGTACCATCTGGCTGTTTGAAGAATTTTATTTATACTTGTATACATATATACAGTGTCCTAAAATTCTTAGTGAATTTAATAAATTATATATATAAATTTACAAATGTATTAGGTATATTCTACATATACATGTAGAACAAATACAAGGTAGTTTGATCCATAGTTCTTAGGAATGAAGGAGGAATCAGTGAAGTTATTTAGTATGAGTTTGGGGTTAAGGAACACTGAAGAAAAGAGGGAGATGGAGTACTCTTTGTGAAGAAGAGAAAGATAGTTTTAACTGAGTGTAGTATATGAGAAGAAGAATAATGCATAATGGGAAAGAAAAAATATGTTTGGGTCCCAGCAAATGAATTTATTTAATACTCAAAGTAGTTTAGATTCACTGTTGTTTATTGATTAGGTAAGGTACAAGATCAGAATGTCATTTTGACAGTTCTTTAGAGAAGAGATTGGAGTGGGAAGCAACTTGAGAAGGAGAAAACCATTAAAAAATCATTAAGATTACATAAGAAGTTAGTGCTAAGACTGTATCAAGATATCACTAGCAAAAGAGTCAACTAGCCAGCAGTTGATTTTTTTCTCTGAACATAGTATTCTATGGACATAGTAACCTATGAAACAATGAAAAATACAAAGTGGCACTCTTTCCTATGCAAGCTGATTTCTCTTCTTCAGTGACAATGACAGATAGATGCAAAAGGTATCAGGAAGTGTGATGAACACATTGTTTTTAGTCCATCTTTAAAGCATACATTTCATAGTTAATATTCTTAATTTGGGATACTAGTTTAATAACCAAAAATTAAAAATATTATTCTAGAATTATCTACATTGGCATTCTTGACAAAAGTGAAAAAAGAAGGTACATAAACATTTCAGTATAATAGAAAATGTTTTGGAGGTCCTTCTTTGTTTCATCAAATAAAATAATTGGTGGAGGTAGCTTTATCTTATATCCAAAGGCAAATAGGATATTATTGCATGGGATTCTTAGTCATTTCATATTTAAATGCTCATAATAGACATAAATCAAAGCACCAGCATAAAATAATTGCAGCTCATGCACCAACATTTTTTTGTAGAAGATTAGAGGTACTCAATAAGGCAATGAATTAAGTTAAAATGCATTTTACCTAAAAATGTTAAGTTCCTCTAGATGCTTCTACTTGTGGATGATATATAGTTCTGCCTAAACCAAGCTCTAGAATACTTCAATATAGTTCATCCTTAATTATCCACATAGGAAAATCAAAACAAATAAAGAATGTCTAATGCCCAAATCATTATATCTTATTGGAGGGAAAACCTTTAGAATTCTATGATTTCAATATAAGTACCAAAGATAGTTGCCCCTGATAGAGAATGAATTGGACAAAGAAGTAAATCGTAGGAAGTGAAGGGGTTGGACTGTATCTGAGAAACTTTCAACTCGTGCAATGATAATAATCTTCTCCCTTAAATAAAAACTTTATTCGTTTAACATGAATGTTCTAGTGATGCTCCAGCTACAATTAAGAATTTCCATAATCTCAGAGGAATTAAAAGTGTGAATCACTTAAATAGCAACAGAGATATGCATGCTGGGTGTAATAGGCTGCAGAATACAGCACAGTACCTGGTGCATCATAGGTACTTAATAAATGTTTATTGACTGACTGTGTATTACCATTGATAATGTATGTGCACAGAGTAGCATAAAATATATTATCAAAGAGATATATCACCACAAAAGAATGAAGGTAAAGTATGTAGTGTGATGAAGTGATAACTTAGTTCCTGTGATTTTTTTTTGGATGCCCACATAAATTCAAAAGATACAGGGAAAGACACCTCTTATATCTGGTGGACAAATTCTGAATTATTCATATGAAGACAAGAGTGAGTATCACATAGAATAAGAAGATGGAGATAGTTTATATCCTGAATTATTGGAGGGAATACAGACACCAATAGGACCAAGGCTCTATTGACATTTATTTTAATTATCCGTGTTTTTAAAGCAAATGCATGTGCAGGAGGGAATAGCAACAGATATAGTTAAAAATATGACTCAAAATCAAGAAACAAAAGACTCCAAAGGCTTGTACTCTTCACAGAATAATTATATGTCAAGAATCCCATCTTTTTAAAAAAAGGTCCTGGATATGAGCATGGAAAGGCATAACACACACACACACAAATGGCATAAATTAAAGGGCACAAAATAATTTGCTACTGATCTAAGTCATTGTAAATCAAGCATCTCCATGCAAAATGGTAATCAAAGTCAGAATAGTTACAGTAAGACAATGATACATGGCACCTAGGTAGTATGGTAGGTAGAAGTCCAGGGCTTGGTTCATAAAGATCTAAATTTAAATGGGGCCTCAGCTACTTATTAGCTTTGTAAACTTGGGCAAGTCAATGTAACCTAGTTTGCTTCAATTTCTCATTTGTATAATGGTCTGGAGAAGGAAATGGCAAACCATTCTAGTATCTTTGCCAATAAAGCCCCAAGTGACTAAACAATAACAATATGAAACAATCAAAATAGTTCTATTCTGACTTATCCAAATCACTAATTGACCACAAAAAATAAGATCATAGGATCATAAATGTACAGCAGAGAGGGAACTCAGAAGACATTGGCAACAACCCTCTTGTTTTATAGATGAGGAAAGTGAGGTCTAGGGAAATTATGTGGCTTAATCAAGGAACAGATGCTCAGAATTAATGGGGAAATGATCAGAAGATTAGATATTAATATGAATTATTACTATTCTAAGAGAGCTTGCTTAAGATAATAAGATCACCACAATGAGGTGGCCAAAAGAGCCAGCCAGCAAACACTTGAGATATATGGCAGCCAAGTGCAAAACTAGCTTAGTATGTAAAGTTATTTTCAAAATTGTATGAGGGAGGATAGTGGATGATGATGAGCAGTAGAATTCCTTCATAAAAGTGGGAAATATAATTGAAGGGGGAAAAAGTGGAATCCTAGATATGAGACCTATTAAGCCAGGTCATCCCTTAGGTCAGAGCTGAGGAAGTACTGGCACATATGCCAGGCCAGAAAGGGGGGAGCTGCTCTACTCCCCCTCTTCCTAGCACCTGAAGACATTTTTGCATGCCTCACCCATTTGTACAGCACCACAAAGACAGCACTTCCTCCCTCTGCTCTCTGCGGTAATGCAGGAGGCTCACAGGCAGTTTGAGGTTGCAGTTTGAGCACAGGAACTTGAAATAGTTTGCCAACACTGCCCTAAGCTTATTTTCTAAGGTGATCAAGAGAAAAGGGAAAGAACCTATTTGTTCTAAAATATTTATAGCTGTTCTCTTTGTGGTAGCAAGGAACTGGAGATTGAAGGGATGTCCCCCATTTGGGAAATGTCCAAACAAATGGTGGCATATGGTTGTGATGGAATACTACTGTGCCATAAGAAATGACAAACAGGTAAATTTGGGGGAAAATGGAAAGACATTAAATTATAAAGAGTGAAATAAGCAGAATCAGCAGAATATGCTATACAGCAATAGAAATATTGTTTGAAGAATGGCTTGTGTATGACTACCTCAAGAAAAAGAATTGGTAAATAGAAAAAAGACATCATTTTATTAAAAAAAAGTATATCTTTTTGTCAAATGATGCCTTCTCTAATAGAAAGAGGAGAGGGAGGGTGGGAGTTAACTAGATTTTTAAGGTAATAAGCAAATGAACAAATCAATTTATATTTTTAAAAGATTACAATGAAAGGAGGAAAGAAAAGAAATATTGAATAAATGGAAAATTTCTGTCAATATTGAGCCACAATTTATTTTACCTTATCTTATCATACAAAGGAGCTACAATATTTGGACTTCAATATTATATTCCTGGATGTATAAAACGAGGGAGTAGAAATAACACTAGGGAAAACAAAAAGAAGCCATTAAACTAAATCAACTGTGCATGAGGTCTATGAAGAAGATGACAATGTTAAGAGCTATGGTGTCTTTTTTTCCTCTTTGAGAATTTCATTCATAGTTCAATGATTATGACTGAATAATGAACCAAGGAAATGTGTACCTGGAAAAGGGTGTGGGCATTTATCTAGTGAGTTTGAGGAATTAGATGGATTCCTTTTCTAATGTTCTTAAAGAACTGGAGAAATCTTTCCAGTATATCAAGAGTATAGTTTTGGGAGGATTTTTAGGATAACAAAGACAAATATCACAAAAGATGAGAAGACATGAGTGAATTATAATCTATATTAGATTAGTTAGAATCTGTTTCAAAATTATAACAGATGATTTCAACATTATGATATTGTTGGGTCATATTTTGGGGGGGTCATATTTTCTCAAATTATTCCTCTGATTTTTCATTTCTCTCTCTCTCTTAAACCTCCCAAACCAAATGATGAATTGTAGCAATGTAAAAGGAACTAATTTAATTTAAAATGAAATGCAGGATAAAGAGCTGAGTGTACATTGTGTATAGTTCCATTCTCCAAAAAGCACAGGATCTATAATTCCATAATCCAAAATAGGGAAACAAAAAAAAAATAGATTAATAATTTGCCCATTAGAGGGTCATAAGTGGTGCTACATCTAAATGTGTTATTTTCCAGTAATATAGTGGATCTTTAGGATTCTGTTGTCAATGATCTTGTCAAAGATGAAGGTGAGATATAAAAAGCTGATAAGTTACCATTAAATCAAGTCCAAAGTCAGGTATTATCAGGAATAGGAAAAATTCTAAATGTTTGTCTTTGTGATAACATTGTGCTTCAGAAACAAGCAGACTTTTAGGCAAAGAAGTTCAGGGATCACTTTAATGAACTCCTCAAATCCTTAAATGGGGGGTGGGGAGGACAGATTTAGACTAGAGGAAATGTGGACTCCTTGTTTACCTAAACATAGTTATGTTATGAAATTGAATCATTTTTCATTTCATTTTTGTTTTAGCCAATTAATTCAGTCTGTTTAAATTTTAGTTTTCAACTATTTACCATTTCAAATACACTAAGTATATATTTTTGCTTTCATCAAATATAGTAGGAAAGTTTTTTTCCCATTTTATTTTTATTTTATCTTATTTTAAATTAGTTAATTGATTTTGAATAGTTTCCCATAGTTACATAATTTGTGTTCTTTCCTTCCCCCTTCCCTCCCTTCTCTCTCCCAGAGCTGACAAGCAATTCCACTGGGTTATGCATGCACCATTGTTCAGAACCTATTTCCACATTATTAATATTTGCAATAGAGTGATCATTTGAAGTCAAAATTTCAAATCATATACCTATGAAACCACGTGATCAATCATAGGTTTTTCTTCTACATTTCTACTCCCACAGTTTTTTCTCTGGATATGGATAGCATTCTTTCCCCTAGGTTCCTGGGGATTGTACTGGATCATTGCATTTCTGCTAGTAGATTGTACCACAATATTTCTTTCACTTTTTGGGTAGAATGTTCTCATGGTTCTGCTCATTAATTTGGGTAAGTTTGTCATATTTATTATGTTACCTTATCCTACCCATGAGCAATTAATATTTTTTCAATTATTTAGATCTAGATTTAATTTTGTGGAAAGTATTTTATATAATTCCTGTGTTTGTCTTGACAAATAGATTCCTAAATATTTTATATTCTGTAGGGTGATTTTAAATTGAATTTCTCTTTCTAACTATTGCTGCTGATTTGTGTTGAAAATATATAGAAATGCTGATGACTTATGTGGGTTTATTTTGTATCCTGAAACTTTAATAAAGTTGTTATTTCCACTAGCTTTTTAGTCGATTTTCTGGGATTCTTTAAGTATACCATCATATCATCTGCAAAGAGTGATAGTTTAGTCTCCACATTGCCTACTTTAATCCCTTCAATTTCTTTTTTCCTCTAATTGCTACTGCTTGCCTTTCTAGTACAATATTAAATAACAGAGCTGATAATGTACATCCTTGATTCACTCCTGATCTTACTGGGAAGGTTTTTACCTTATTCCCATTTCAGATGATGCTTGCTGTTAGTTTTAAATATATACTCTTTATTAGAAGAAAAGCCCTTCTGTTTCTATACTTTCTAGTATTTTCAATAGGAATAGGTGTTGTATTTTCTCAAAGGCTTTTTCTGCATCTATTGAGATAATCATGTGATTGGTTTAGTTATTGATAAGGTCAATTATGTGAATAGTTTTCCAAATATTAAACCATCCTTTCATTCCTGATATAAATTCCACTTGGTCATGGTGGATAATCCTTGTGATAACTTGCTCTAGTCTTTTTCCTAGTATTTTACTTAAGATTTTTGTATCTATGTTCGTCAAGGAGATTGGTCTGCAGTTTTCTTTCTCTTTCCTTGGTCTGTTTGGCTTTGGAATCACTGCCGTATTTGTGTCATAAAAGGAATCTGGTAAAACTCCTTCATTGCTCATTTTGTCAAATAGTTTGTATAGTTTGGGGATTAGTTGTTCTTTGAATGTTTGACATAATTCACTTGTGAATCTTCCTGGCCTTGGGGATTTTTTCTTAGGGAGTTCCTTGATGGCTTGTTCAATTTCTTCTTCTGAGATTGGATTGTTTAAGTATTCTATTCCCTCTTTTGGGAATCTAGGCAGTTTATATTTTTGTGGATATTCACCCATTTCACATATAATGTCATATTTATTGCCATATAATTGGGCAAAATAGTTCTTTATAATTACCTTAATTTCCTCTTCATTAGAGGTGAGGTCTCTTTTTTATCTTTGATACTGTTGATTTCTTTTTCTTCTTTTTATTATACGACTACTTTATTTTATTTGTTTTTTTTCCAAGTACCAGCTCCTAGTCTTATTTATTAGTGCAATAGTTATTTTACTTTCATTTTTATTAATTTCTTATTTGATTTTTTGGATTTCTAATTTAGTTTTGATCAGGAGATTTTTAATTTGTTCTCTTTCTAGTTTTTTAAGTTGTATGCACAATTCAGTATCTTCTTCCCTTTCTGATTTATTGATATATGCACTCAACATATATGCACAACATATATGCACTCAGGGACATAAATTTTCCCCTGAGTGTTACTTTGGCTATATCCCATAGATTTTGATATGTTCTACCCTCATTGTAATTCTTTACAATGAAATCAGTAATTGTCTCTTTGATTTGTTCTTTGGTCCACTGATTTTGAAGAATTAGATTAGTTTCCAATTAATTTTTAATTTGCCTTTCAATAATACTTATTATGGTTTTTATTAATTATCTGAAAAAATTGCATTTATTATTTCTCCTTTCCTACATTTTTTGTGATGTTTTAAAGCCCTATTACATGGCTGTTCTCTTTTTTTTTTTTTGCTCAATAGGTCTTCAATAGCAGTGTTGTTCTCTTCGAACCAGTCCTGGCTAATTTTTGTGTATGTGACATTTGTTGCTAAAAAGAAGGCGCATTCCTTTTTATACCTACATTTTTCTCCAGATATCTATTAACTATTTTTTCTAACATTTCATTCCTTCCCTTACTTCTTTCTTATTTATTTTTTGGATTGATTTATCTAATTCTGATAGGGCAAACTTGAGGTCCCCCACTAGTATGGTTTTACTATCTAATTTTTCTTAAGCTCCTTTAGTTTCTCCTGTGGAAATCTGAATGCTATACTATTTGGTGCATATATGTTGAGTACTGATATTTCTTTATTATTTATATTGCCTTTCATCAAGATATAATTACCTTCCTTATCTCTTTTAATCAAATCTATTTTTACTTTAGCTTTGTCTGAGATCATAATTGCTTCTTTGTCTCAATTGCTGTCCAGAAAATAATATTCCACCCTCTTCCCTTTACCCTATGTCAACCTGCCTCAAGTATGTTTCTTGTAGACAACATATGGTAGGCTTCTGGTTTTTAATTCATTCTTTTATCCACTTCCTTTTTATGGGTGAGTTCATATTATTCACATTCACAGTTATAACTGTCTATATTCCCTTCGATTTTGACTTCCTCCTAAGATTCTCTTTTTTCCCTCTTATCCTCTTCCTCTAACTTTTCACTTTTAGTCAGTCTCCTCCCTTTCCTCTCCCTAATTTTACTCCCCTTCCCATTCTTCCCATCTTATTATTCCCCTCTTACTATAGTGCCTTTTATTTATTTTCTTTTATTAACAAATCAGCAGCTGGTTCTTTATTTAGAAAGCAAGAATGGGAAAGATAGGCAAGATGAGAAAAGTCCAAAGATTGGAGAACTAGATATAATGGCAAGTGGAGCTTTGGAGAAGGTTGTTATGCTATAAGTGGACATGTTTGAGGGATCAGGGTCATTCTAGAACCATTTATTTCCTTTTTCTCTGCCCTCTCACAGCCATACCTTAAGTTTTACAGATTTCCCCAGAGAAGTACTACAAAATGGTACTCTGTAGTCTTTCCCATCCAACTCTAGGGTTCCTGAAGCCATTCATTTGATACAGTCTTGACTTCCAGAGTTGGGTAACTCTGGTCCCAAACATATGGCATCTGGGGTAATAGGACCCTGGAATCACTTCCATATTCTCTAGCAACTGGACACTCCTGGAGACATCATCCACAGCTCAAAGGCCCTTTTTTGGGTGTAACTTTGGGGACCTTGCTAAGGTCCATGACAACAGGAAGTCTTTCTTACTTGTGCCTTACAAGTAGAGCAGCCATAGTCAGCCTGTAAGGCAGCCACCTAGCTGCAACCTGCACAGGCCACGTGGAACCGTGTGTCACAGCACTGGATCAAGCCACTGTCTCTTCCTGGGGCAGGGTGCGGCCAGAGCTGTACAGGCTCCCCTCCCCCAGCAGGAGACGGTGCTACAGTCTGAGAGGGCTGATAGCCTCAGCGCTTTCCACTCTTCATTCCTTGAGGCTCCTTCCTGCTCTCCCCTTGAATTCTGGCAGGGCTCTCTTCAGCTCCCCGCCTCATCTTCCAGCTCCGCCTGCTTCTGCAGGTTACGAGGGTTGAGGGAGTATAGAAAGAGCAGCGCCTGCCTCCCTAAGGGCCACAGAAAGGGTCAGACTCTGACCTTCACCCCCGACCCTGGAGAAGTTAAGGACCTGAAGCTGGAGTTTGCTGAGGCTGCCAATAGACCTGAGAATCTGGTAGCTTTGGGAGCAGGAGAGAGTGCTGAGGGGATGCTGAGGGGTCCCAAAAGGGGGCAGCATGGGCCAAAAAACCACCTCCTCCATCTCGGGATTTCCCCTACAACTGCAGGGATAGATAGTGATAGCAGCAAAGTCCCGGGGCCGGACTCAGTCACACTGGAACAGGAAGTAGAATTCAGAAGGGCTGGCCCCTTTGGGCCCCTTAGGGTCAAAGGTTAGGATGTCACAGTCACTCAGTTCAAGTTGGTGACCCCTGAGGAGACTGATATTGTTAAACAAGATACCTCCCTCCCCTCTGGAGTGCAATGCAAACCTGAGGTCCTACTGCTTCTGAAGCAACGCAAACACAGGACCTCACAGCCTTGGCAGCCTAATTTGGGATCAACCAGTGTTGGACAATTTCGGTATGCTGTGCTTCACCCCCAGACAAAGCAATCCTAGGTAGAGGCAGTGACCCTAGGCCCTTTCCAGAATATCACATTCATGCCTTCCAGTCCTTCAGTGTGGACGCAAGTCAGGTCTTGTGTAGTCCTGACTGTGGCACTATGATATCTAAATTGTTTCTTTTAGCAGGTTTTTTCTTGGTCTGAAAGTTCCTGAACTTGGCTATAACATTTCCTGGGCGTTGTCAATTGGAGATTTAATGCAGGAAGTGATCTGTGGATTATTTCAATCGCTACTTTAAACTTGTGTTAAAAAATATCAGGGCAGTTTTCTTCAACAATTTCCTCTAGAATGATGTGTCCAGGCTTTTTCTTTGGTCATGATTTTCCAGTATTCAAATAATTCTTAAACTGTCTCTCCTGGATATGTTTTCCAGGTCTGTCATTTTATCAATGAGCTATTTAATATTTTTCTCATTTTTTTCATTCTTTTTATTTTGTTTTATAGATTCTTACTGCATTGCTTCTAATTGTTCAATCCTAATTTTTAAAGACTGAATTTCATCCCTGACTTTTTGATCCTCTTTTTCCTTTTGATCTATTTTTATAGGTCATTGTTTTTATCTTTTACTTTCTTTACCTCATTTTTGAGCTGGTCAATTCTGGCTTTTAAGACAAAATTTTCTTTAGTTCATGTATCTGTTTCTAGATGACCTATTTTGCTTAATAAATTCTTTTTTTTCCAATTTTCTTCAGCCTCTCTTGTTTTTTGAATTGTATTTTGCATACTTCCTGATCCTGAGTCCAATCACTTGGAGTTTCTGAGTTTTTGCTTGGGGTTCGTTAGTCCTCTGTTCTATTTTTATTTTGTTCATTAACTGAATAGAAACTGTCAATTGTAATTTCTTTTTTCTTCTTCTGTTGTTTAATCATATTTTTTTCTTCTTTCTACCTCCTTATTGGCTACAATTGGCTTTGGCTATTTTTTACACTTGCTCTTCTGGATGTTTGCAAGCTCTGTGAGTTTGAGCTTTTCTACCCTCCAGAGGCTTCTTCTCTGCATTACTGATAAACTGGATTAAGCCAGTTGAGCTGATCTGTGAATTGAATGTGCCCTAAGGCCAAAACTTCCAGAGGCAGAGATCTAAGTCTGAGGTGTGGTGACTGAAGGCTGCAATCATCCTGCCCTCTTCTCTGCTTCTCTCCTCCAGCTCCCTCATTGCCAGCTGTGGACAGCATCATGAGCTTCATGTAGCTGTGATAGGGAGGTACTTTGTCCCAGCTGGAACCCTCACCCTGAGATTCCACCCAAATCTCAGCACAGTAGGTGGAGGAGGAGCACTAGCACCTTCTTTCTTTTACTTAAACGCAAGAATTCTACTTTATCTGTGTACCTTTTAAATTGAATGGAACAGGAGGGTCTCACAGCTCGTTCTTGTTGGATTTGGTTTTCTGTCTCCCTTGAAATATTTTGTTTTTGATTGGTGTGGAAGGGTTTTCACAGAGGAATTGACTTTTTCTGCTTCTAAGCCACCATCTTGACTCTGTCCCTTGAGGAAAGCTTTGCACAAAATAAGGGTCAGATAGAATCTTATGATATTTAACAAGTGATCTCTGGCTAATATGATATCATCTATTAAATGATGATTGCCTTTTTTGATAAATCTGAATAATCCAGAGTGACACATGTAACTATATAACCATCTTGCCCACATCTACCTTGTTATAGAGACTGAATGAGAGACTATCAAATATATCTCTGAAATTTATATTCAAAATTTCTTTGTAATCTCATACTTTACAATATTAATTGCATTAAAGCATTAAATATTAATGTAACAGTGCCTGAATATTGAAGTTTTCAGATTTTTGCTCTTATGTAAAATAATACTATAAAAATGTTTGAAAATGAAGTTCTTTTTAATATTTTTAGAACAATTTAGGGTATATAATCAATGATAGAGTTATTTGATTAAAAATTATGATTTAAAAAATTTTTAATCCATGCTGCCAAATTGTCCATTTTTTAAACTTTTTTAAAAAAGTAAATGGCTATAAACTATATAAAAATATTTCTCCACCCTTTTTCCTTCTTCTGGATGACAATACTTTATTTACATAGGTTAGGATGGATTGGTTTTAATTGAAGAAAATATGTTTTTCTCATTTTATACTTACATTTTTTTGCATTAACATCGGTCCTTACTATGGAAAAACTACCACTTTGTACTCCAATTTAGGAATTTTTGCAATATCAGAAATCTATTTTCCCTTTATCAGTTAAAATATAATCAATTTCATTTTTTTTAAATGTTATTTGGTGTTCACTATATTTAATGCTCCTAGATTCTTTTCTTTGTGAAAATTATGCATGACATTAGGCAGGATGGTCCTATGTAAGTCCCAAAAATATTTTTCAACATATATTTTGCTAATCATTTTTTGCCTACTTTTGTATTAAACTCAGTGAGCAACAAAGTGTATGCTAATGTAACTTGAAAGATTTTTATCAGGTTCTTCATATAATTTTTCTACCTCATTATCCTTCACCACACACATTGGTAGAAAACTAATCATTTTCCAGTGACATTTTGGCTAATGCTTATATTTTGCAAGAGATGACCAGTGCACTACTGATGGAGTCTTGGATGCCTGATTTAATCCACTTCGCCAAATCCTTTCTTTGTCACTAAGGAGGCTTCTTTGAATTATACTTCTGCTTAATGACAATTTCCTTTTTTCTTCCAGTTTTGTCATAAAAAAGTTAAGATTAAGTACTGGGTAGTACTCTAAATGCATAGGACTCATGTTATCTGGAAGAGACTTGAATACTCAACATAAAAGTTGAAATTCAATAATAAAAATTAATCCAAGTATTAAGAAGATAAGAAAAGAAATGGAAACATTAATGTACCCTTGATTAAATTCTTCCTAGTTTTTCTATTGATACATATTGATGCAAAGTAAACATATCCCTGGGCATGGGTTCATGCCTTTTGTTGGCATTTCAAGATAGCTACAACACTTCACATTGTTATTTCAACTGTATTACAGATAGCTGTACATATTTTAGCTACAGAATATACGTGGTCCAAGTTTATTGAAAACTATATTGTCCTGGGTGCTTTGGATTTCAAAGTATGTTATGGCTAAAAAGTAGCAAAAATAACAATAAGCCTAGGGAATAAAAGCACAAATATATACACATTTGATGATTTTGCAGGCTTGACAAACACCATTTTACATCACATTAATCCTTAAATGGAGAACAAGAATTACCTCTTAAATATACAAATGCTTAATTATTCACTTGTTGAACACATGCTTATTATGATGTTAATTTACATGAATATTATGCTTTATAACTTACAAAGTTTTATTTCCCTATAAATTACATTAATAAAGTATATGAATTTTATAGAGAGAAAGAAAATTGGAGGCCTAAAATATTAAATAATTTGCTCATGTTCACATGGAACTGAATTGTCACAGCTGGTACTCAAAAGTATGTCTTCTAGCCCAGTGTCAAGTGTTTACTCACCCAAAGTGCTTTTTGCTCCAACTACATGTGTTTTAAGAATTATACACATACATAAATTCCATTCACATAATAGAGTGACAGAATTAAAATATTATAGCAAAACTATCAATAATCCATATTTGCCTTACTCAGACTCCTCATATTCAACTCACCTGGATACCAAATGGTCAATAACATCTATCTTGCAGATTTTTTTGAGGGGGTAGGGTTGAAAAGGGAGGGTCCCTTTACAGTTTTACATGACAGTAGTTTATTCTGAACCTTCCTAATTCCATTCACCAACTCACTAAGTAGGGAGGAAGGACTTTGGTGCTACAGGGAAAGGGAGATAGAAGCGCATCTGGAGTAAAATGTATGTCCATGTGTGTATTTGATTGGAGTCTGAGCCAATAATATGTACACACTCAATATGTTATAGCATTTGGTTTTAAAGGTGTGAGGAAATGACACAACAGATTTAAATTACCCAAAAAGAGATACATTTTCTTCAGAATATCCAAAACACAAAAGCTTTCTGGCATACTAAGATGTAGTCATTTCATTTAAATAGAATCCAACTTTCTAACAGTTGAATTGTTCAACCTGAAAATATAACTAATCCATTTAAATTTCCATCATAAAGACAATTGCTTTCTTTCATAATAATAAAACTCTGAAATGAGAACAATGCATACAGTCATACCAATTCAATAGACTATAACAAAAAGATGCGTGTTTCTTTGTTAGATGTATCACTTATCTTTTGCCAGTCAGCAATTAGGTAACATTTTCCATATTTTATGTATGTGGTAGTAAATTCCCATTATGGAATAAACAGTACTGCCATGAACTACAAACAGATGGCCCATTGTGTAGTGTCTTGACATGGAAAAAGAAAATATCCTATTTATTAAATTTAAATAATAGTGGAATATTCTGATGAATTAGGAAACACAATTTTGTTTTCAGCATTCATTTACATCATGAGATAGATATTATATCATTCTCATAAAATGAAACAATCCACAAACTCTGGATTATAGGATGAACTTAGAAGAGAAGCCAAGTCTGGGACTCTTGACTAAAAAAGCACAATGAAAGTTGCCTGAAATCAACAGGAACCACATTTGAACACCTGAGGCCTGAGTTTATAGTCCTCAAGTTTTCGTTATTGACACTAATTTGCAGTTTAGTACAGTTTTGCAGGGTACATTTATTAGATTTATTTTGTTATTGTATTTTCACATCTCAGAGTTCTGTCTACAATTTAAGTGATTCATTGAATGTTATTTAAAAGTCAAGCTGAATAACACCTTTTATGTTTATTGTAGAATATGCTTTCCTTTGCTAATATAACTCACATTTATCAAGCACTTTAAGGTTTACAAAGCACTTTCCCCATGACAATTCTATGAAGTAGGAAGTGAAAGTTTTATTATCCCTATTTGTAGATGAGGAAACTGAGATGAGACTTTAAAAGACTTACCTATGACCATGTTGCTGATACATGTTGAAACTAGGATTCAAATCCTGTGTCTCTTGACTTTAAATCCAGTGTGATTCCCAAAACAGACAGTTAATAAGCATGTATCAGGAGCTTACCATGTATAAAAAGCATTGTGCTTAATGCTGTATAATCCTGACTTCTCTCATGGAGCATCCCAGGTTCAGCTGGTTTGGGGAGAATCACTTGGATCTGCATCCTGCCATGCTGCTTGCTCTGGGTGGCACCTTTGTATTACCCCCAAATTCCCCCTCTAGATGTAATTTTGATGGTGTTTTCCAATTCATTAATCAAGTGTTTACTCAGAGCCTCAAAGAGGGCTGATTTTTGTCTTTTGGGTTTTTTGTTGACTGGAGGGGGAGCATAGGCTACACCTAAACCAATTCAATTTTGGGTTGTACTTCAGCATCACTTGGCCCTTGTATGGGACATTGGCTCCAATCTGTATAGGAGTTTGGCAAATTTGGGTAGGGGGTGGAGCATGGTAGTATTATTAGTCTTTAATGGTGACTGTGTTAAGGTCATAGGAATGTGGGCTCACAGATTTAGAGATGGGGGAAAACCCTCACTATTGCACCCTCATTTTCCAGATGAAGATCCTGAGGCTCAGTTTTGAAGCCTGACATTCTTAGTGACTCCAGGTAATGATGCCTGCCTTCTTACTTGAATAAGTAAGCCAAGCCAGGCATTGATATACAAATTACTCTTCTAATTGGCAGCTATCTGATCTACTGACAACTTCATTACTTTGAGTCATTCCTACCTGTATTCATTTACCAAATCTAGAAGTTCTTGCCCTTCACTCCTTAATATTCTTTATGTTTTCTTTCTTCCTCTTTGCTGAGGCAACCTGGTATGGGACTAAAAATATTCAAATTCCATAATACAATGAGAGAATTACAACAAGGTTAAATCAAGCTGTAGCTATGACTTCTCTATGCAGTTTAGCATCACTTCTGGAAACATAGACTGCATTTAAATGTGTTTCCATCTTGATCTATACCAGGAATGTTAGGTGTCATTGTTACAGGGAAAAAAAAAACTGAGAAATTTTATCAAAATCATCGTTAGGTAATTGGCATGGTGGAAAGAGTCCTGGAATTGGAATCAAAGGATAAGTATAAGTAGTATAGATTTTTTACTTCTTATTTCTGTAACTTGGAAAATGATTCTGGATCTCAGTATGCTCTGATGTCAAGTTAGAAGATTAGCCTGCGATTTTCCCAAGTTTCCTTAAAAATCTAAATCTTATGATAAAGAAACATTTCCTGATAATGGAAATTATACATACATACATGCATGAATGTGGATATTTATGGATATCATATTTATATATGCATATATAAATATTAAGCATTTAAGTATATATAATACATGAGTACATGCACATGTATATATATATATGTATATATATATATGTATATGTATATATATATATATATATGCAGGTAGGGGAAACAATGGATAAAGTGCTTGACTTGTAGTTAGAAAGATCTGAATTCAAATTTGGCCTCATACACTTACTAGCTGTGTGAACCTGGACAAGTCACTTAATCTCAATCTACTTCAACGTGCTCATATATAAAATTGATATAGAAGCAGCTAGGTGGTTCAGTAGATAAAGTACTGAAACTTGAATCAGGAGAACCAGAATTCAAATCTGCCCTCAGACACTTACTAGCTGTGTGACCCGGGACATTTAACCCTGTTTCCCTTGTCCATTGAACAGATCCTTTCTTGGTCTATTGTCTACCTAATTTGCTATCAATTGTCCCTTTTAGCTCTAGATCATAT
Organism: Monodelphis domestica; assembly: GCF_027887165.1. NCBI lineage: Eukaryota > Metazoa > Chordata > Mammalia > Didelphimorphia > Didelphidae > Monodelphis > Monodelphis domestica. The sequence continues at coordinate 91,760,812 of NC_077228.1, read as the reverse complement.
AATGATAATAATATGATATTCAAATCTCAGAAGAGAATGAAGATTCTCTCTTAAATCCAGGTTTTTTTTTTATTTTTCTACTTTTATAAGTGGAGAGATAAACTTGGCAACACATTCTTGATATAAATTCAGGAAGGAACTAAATTATGATGCACATGATACTGAGTGAAAACAAACCCAACTCTTCACTTTTTAAAAACACAATACTCTCAAGATGCCTCAAAAGAGTCATCTATATTTTATAAAAGTAGATGTTTCACTAAACAATTATTTCAAGTAAAAATATTCCTACCATCAGTAGAAATCTAAGGATCCTTCCTTTTCCAAAAAGAGATAGTTACATGGAAATTCTCCAGGCAGAAGTCAATATCTGCCCACAAAGGAAGTTATTATATGAATCATGACAGATGGAATTCTGTAGATTTGTTGTTACTGCTATTAAAGAAACTAATTTTGCTACTGAAAATTGGTTTGAGATGGACTAAATCACTGCATCTTGAAGGCAATATCCGTGTGTGCCAGAAGTGTGAAATAAAGCTAATCGGTGCCAGCCCATCTCTATTTCTCAGTTAACTGTTCAGAATCCCAGAACAGATATCATGTGAAAGAACTAAGTCAAGGAGCATGAATAAAACCCAATAGAGACTCAGAACATTTTCTGATTATAGAATTCACTGAGAATACAGAAGATTTTGATTTTCACATCAGTAGACATTTAGTTTAATTACACCCAGAGCTTGAAGTAAGAGAAGAAAAAAAAAAGGAAGATCATATAATTCAAGAACTGGAGGAGACCATTGAGAGCAGCTAATCCAGCCTCCTCATTTTACAGATGATGCCCAGAAAAGGAAAATTACATACGCAAGTCACAAAGCTATTTAGTGGACAAACCTGCCAAACTCCCCAGTTCTTTGGTCTCTAATCCAGTGCTATTACATAGAATTTTAATTACACATCCAAGGGAGTTGGACTTGTTTAGTGATTTATCCACAGGTTGCAACTCCCTAGTCAACCTTGTCATCCACAGACTGACAGAAAACCTTTTGTGACATTTTTTCAAGTTCCTGTTTTAATGCTAAACTTTCACCTAAAGGGAAAAAGTTGACAATGGGATCAGGACAAAAGTAGAATGGATTTTTCCAATAGATAGATTTTTCCCTCACTAGAGGTTTTAAAGAGGAGAGCTGATAATCATTTTTTGGAATGCTGTAGAGAGGATCCTGTTTTTGTAAAGTTTGAACTATGTGGCCAATGAGAGCTCTTTGGTACTCTTATTCAGTGATTCTGTTTTCTTTTCCATGCTGTGCTGTTGACACGGATCATCTCTATGCAAATAACCATTTCCAGATATATGATAACCACAAATATTTATATAGTGCCTAGTATGTGATGTACTATGCTGAATGCTTTACAAATATTTCATTTGATCCTCACAACTATCTCAGAAAGATCATTACTATAATTATCCCCATGGAGGAAAACAGGAATTAAATTGACTTACCCAAGATGATATAACTAGTAAATAGATGAAGTTCAATATGCACTCATGTCTTCCTGATTCCAGGTCTAGTAGCCTATCTACTGCATTTTCAACTGCCTCGTGACACCTCTTTGTCTCAGTCTGGTCCCAATGTCTATCCTGAACTCCAGTTCCATCTTATCAGATATCTGTTTGGCCTTTCAAATGGAATATCCTTGGATATCTAAAACTGAATGGATCTAAAAAGAAAGTTCATCTTTTCCTTAAAAATAAATTTATCCTCTGGGGGCAGCTAGGTGGCTCCAAGGATTGAGAGCCAAGCCTAGAAATGGGAAGTCCTGGGCTCAAATTTAACCTCAGATATTTCATAGCTGAGTGTCCCTGGCCAAGTCATTTAACCCATATTGCCAGACCCTTACCATTTTTCTGTCTTAGAGGTATTGATTCTAAGATAGAAAGTAAGGATTTTAAAAATCAATCAATAAATTAATCATGAAAATGTTACTAGTTCTTTTGAAGCTATTACCATCCATCTAGTCTCCCAGATTCAGAGGCAGACATTTTCCTAGGCTGCTCACCCCAAATGAGTCATCAGATCTAATTCCTACTTCTGCACCACCTCTCACATTCATTCTTTTATCTATTCACACAGCTACTCCCCTTGTTCATTAGGGATATCACCTCTCATATGAACTATTGCAGTAGACTCTTAATTAGTCTCTTTAAGCTTGTTTCCCCTTTAATCAATGTTTCACACAGCTGCCAAATAATTTTCCTGAAATCTAAGAATATATCACTCTTCTACTCAATAAAATCTAATGAATTTTTATTGTCTCCAAGGTCAAATATAAATGCTTCTGTTTGTCATTTAAAGTCCCTAACAGCCTCCCTCCAATTTACCTTTACAGCCTTATGACTCATTACACCCTTTCCTAAAACCTGACCTGGCAAAATTGGGTTTCTTATAGTTCCTCATACATAGCACTCCATCTCCTATCTCTGAGTTTTTTGCGGTGGTTATTCCCCATTCTTGAAAAATCATTTCCTCCCCACTCAATATCACAAAAATATCATGATTCCTTCCTTCAATGATTAGTTCAAGAACTACCAGATGCCTCAAGCCATAACCCAGATCCTAGTGTTCTTCCTCCCCAATTTGTTTTTAATTCATTTTAATATATTCTATAGATATTTATTGATGGACATATTCTCACCCTAATAAATGATCCCTGAGCATAAAAATGACTTCATTTTTAATTCTGCATCCCCAGGATCTAACATAGGACCTGGAACATAGAAGTTGCTTAATAAATTATTTTTGATCAATTAATAATAATAGCATAGGCTATTCTCTTTCCACCTGTCCCTACCTCTATTGCTAGAATTTACTCCCTTTTCACATTCTTAGAATTCCTTAACTTTTTAAAAGAAATATGAATGTCTTAGCGGCTGCTGGGTGGCTCAGTGGATTGAGAGCCAGGCCTAGAGATGGGAGGTCCTAAGTTCAAATCTGGCCTCAGACACTTCCTAGCTATGTGACCCTGGTCAAGTCACTTAGCCTCCATTGCCTAGCCCTTACCACTCTTCTACCTTGGAGCCAATACCTAGTATTGACTCCAAGATGGAAGGTAAGGGTTTAAAAAAAAAAAGAAAGAAATATGAATGTCTTTATTTTCATGAAAGGAAAGATAATAGAATTTTCAAGTTATTAACCAGTAAGTTACTTTGATTTCTGGGGAAATTCCCAATAGAACTGTGGAAAGGAAACTAGACTTACAGTTTGTGTGGGGGAAGGGTCAACTGGGAGTGGCAGTTGGGTCTTGTGACTAGCACTTCCTTCCTGCAGGGAGAGGACTTGCGTCCTGGGGTTGGAGGAGAGTGGAGCTTGTTTAGCCCAGTCTGGAGTGGCATGCTCTTCTTGGTTCAGCCCAAAGACACAGGCTTCTAAAGGTTAGAATTGTTCTTGTTTGCTTTCTGTGTAGTGCTAAGATTCTGAATTAGAACGAGAGTAGACGGGAGTGGGACAAACTCTCCACCAGCCTCTGGGGCCTGGCCTCAGGTCTGAAGCTGAGAAAAACTCCAATCCCAACTAGTTATTAAACTTTATATTATTTAAATTCGTAGTCAGATAAGTGGACTATCTTTTCTGATCATAGAGGGAGCTGAACTTCAGCTCAATCATTCCAGGACAAAGAGTCCTTATCGGACCCCTGCGGCCTCCTCTCAGCAGGGGGCATCTCCCTCCCCTGCCTCACCAAGCAGTGTTCCCTCTCTCCCCTTAACTCCTCCTTACCCCATACAAACCTCCCATTTATCCCCATTTTTCCCAATCCTATTTCCTTTCCAAATAAATATTACAGAACTCATCTGCCCTTGAGACCCCAGTTACTGAAAGGTTTTACCTTATTTTTTCTTAGAACCTGGACATTATACTGCTTCCAAACCATGTTGTTACCTACTCTTTCTTCTCCCTCCCACTTTTTTGGTTTCTCTTTTATGTCCTATCTTCTCTCATTAGAATATGAGTTTATTGAATGCAGGGACTCTTACTTGCTTTGTATTCCTGAAGCTTAGCACTACAGTGCCCTTACTGTAGAAAGTATTTAGTAAATTCTCTCTTATTCATTTGTTGATTGATTGATTCATTCATTCATTCAAGTAATGGTGATGAGAATCTAACTTGTTCACTTTTTAGTTTTTTTTAATTTGCATGCCCAATTCACTGACCTCTGCCCTCCCTAATTTGTTAATATATGAACCCAAGGATATAAATTTCCCCCTAAGTACTGCTTTGGCTGCATTCCATAGATTTTGAAAGGATGTCTCATCATTGTCATTTTCTTCAATGAAATTATTAATTTTTTTCTATGATTTGTTCTTTAACTGATTTTGGAGAATCATATTGTTTAATTTCCAATTAATTTTTGATTTGCCTCTCCATGTACCCTTACTAATTATTATTTTCATTGTATTGTGATCTGAAAAGGTTGCATTTATTATTTCTGATCTTTTGCACTTGTTTGCAATATTTTTATGCCCTGGTACATGGTCAATCTTTGTGAATGTACCATGTGCTACTGAAAAGAAAGTTTATTCCTTTGTGTCCCTATTTATTTTTCTCCACATATATACTAACTCTAATTTTTCTAAGATTTCATTCACTTCTCTTAACTCGTTCTTAATTTTTTTTGGTTTGATTTATCTAGTTTGGATAGAGGGAGATTCAGGTCTCCCACTAATATAGTTTTTCTATCTATTTCATCCTTGAGCACCACTAGTTTCTCCTTTAAAAATTTGGATGCTATGCCATTGGTGCATACACGTTGAGTACTGATATTTCCTCATTGTAGATATTGCCTTTTATCAGGATGTAATTACCTTCTCTATCTCTTTTAATTAGATTTATTTTTACTTTGGCTTTGTCAGATATCATGAGTGTGACTCCTGACTTCTTTTTCTCAATTAATGCGCAATAGATTTTGCTCCATCTGCTTACCTCTACCCTATGTGTATCTACCTTCCTCATGTGTGTTTCTTGTAGACAGCATATAGTAGGATTTTGGTTTCCAATCCACTCTGCTATTTGCTTGCATTTTATAATCGAGTTCATTCCATTCACATTCAGAATTATGATAACCAGCTGTGTATTTAACAACATTTTGATTTTCACTAATAGCCCTGTCCTTTCTTCTTCCACTATTTCCTTTTATACCAGTGTTTTGTTTTTAACCATTCCCCCTAATTGCCACCCTTATTTTACTTCCCTTCCTACCCCCCTTCTTATTCTCCTATTATTTTATTACAGTCTTTTTAAACTACCCCCCACCCTCACCCCCTTTTATTGCTTCCCTCCCCACCAGTCCATTTGTTACCCTTCTACTTCTTTAGAGGGCATGAATCAATTCTCTGCCCCAATGGATCTGATTGTTCTTCCCTCTTTGAGTCAATTTCAATGAACATAAGAATTAAGTATTTACTGTCTCTAACCACTTTACCCTTCCAGTGTATTGGTGTTCTCCGCACTCCCACCATGTACTTCTTTATGACATAAATTTACCTCATTTGTTTCTTTTCCCATTTCTCTTAGTAATAGCTTCTTTTTCCCCCTCTAGTTTTATATATCCTATACAGTTTGTCACTGTTCCCTCTAAGTATAAATTTTCTAGCTACCCAGGTGATGAAAATAATTTTTAAGTGTTACCAATATCCTCTTTTCTTATAGGGATACATATCATTTTAACATATTGGGTCTCTTTAAAAAAAATTTTTTTGTTTGTTTGGTTTTGTTTTGTGTTTTTTCCCCCTCTTTCTTAATTGCCTTTTGGTGATTCTCTTGAGTTCGGTTTGGGCATCAAATTTTCTGGTCAAGTCTGATCTTATCTTTATGAATGCTTGGAAGTCTTTTATTCTATGAAATGACCATGCTTTCCCCTGCAAAAAAATATAGTCAGTTTTGCTGGGTAGTTGATTCTTGGTTGTAGACCTAGTTCCCTTGTTTTCCAGAATATCATATTCCATGCCTTTTGGTCCTTCAGTGTAGATGAAGCCAGATTGTGTTATCCTAATTGTGGTTCCATGGTATTTGAATGAATTCTTCTTGGCAGCTTGTAATATCTTTTCTTTGGTCTGATAGTTCTTGAATTTGCTGTAACATTCCTGGGTGTTGTCAGTTGGGGATTAAGTACAGGAGGTGATCTTTGGATTCTTTCAATATCCACTTTTCCCTCTTGTTCTAGAATATCATGGCAGTTTTCTTGGATAATTTCCTGTAGTATTGTGTCCAGGCTTTTTCTTTTGTCATGGTCTTCTGGTAGACCAGTGATTCTTAAATTGTCTCTCCTTGAACAATTTTATAAGTCCTCTGTTTTGTGAATGATATGCTTCATATTTTCCTCAATTTTTTTCATTCTTTTGGTTTTGTTTTATAGTGTCCTGCTGCCTTCTGAGGTCACTTAATTCTAGTTGTTGTATTCTGGTTCTTAAAGATTGGATTTCATCCCTGGCTTTTTGGTCATCCTTCTCATTCTGGTCTGATTTTCATTAGAGGTCATCTTTCATCTTCTTTGCCTCATATTTCATCTTCTTTGCCTCATCATTCATCTCCTTTGCCTCTTTTCCAAGATGATTAATTTTGTCTTTCAAGACACTGTTTTCTGTTTCTAGATGATTTATTTTGCTTTTTGCATTCTTTTCCCAGTTGTCTTCAGCCGCTCTTAATTGTTTTTTTAATTGTATTTTGAGTTCTTCCAAAGACTGTGTCCAATTTGCTGGAGTTTCTGTGTTTTTGCTTGGTGTTCCTTGATCATTCTCTGTTCCTTTGTTCATTTCCTGGATAGAAGCTATCAATAGTAATTTCTTTGTTCTTTTTCTGTTGTTTACTCATATTTGCCCCTTTTTGTCCCCCTGTACTTGCCTGTAGTCTTGTTCCTCTAATTATGTGCTGGATCTGTGACTTTGGACTGTTCTGTTGTGAAGGGCCTTCTTCTCTGTTCTGCTGATTAATCAGGTTAGTCATATCTTCCCCAGATGACAGCAGAAGTTGAAAAGGAGATGGTGTTCCACTCCCCACCCCACCCCCACTCCGGTTGTCAAGGTTGTTGCCTGTAGTTTGTTGCAGTTTTTGCCCTGGGAGCTTAGTCTGCAAGGCTCTCAGATCAGTCTGTGGGGGAGGGGTATTGGAGCTTAAAATTCCCTGCCCTCTGAAGGCTTCTTATCTGCCCTATTGATGAGATTGAGCCAGGGCAGAGGAGAATTGATATACAAAGCTGGCTGTGCCCTGAGGCCAAAACTTCCAGAAAGGATTGGGGGGGGGGGGTTTGAGGAAGATGGACCATCTTGGCTATGACTAGGCTGTCTGTTCTGTACCTCTTCTCCAACTGCCTCCCTGCTGCCTTTGTTCAACACCCTGAGCCTGGTACAGCTGTGCCAGCGAGGTACTCCCTCTGGACTAGCACCCTTGTCTTCCCAGAGATTCCACCCACCGCTGGAGGCTCAGCACTGTAGGTGAGGGAGGGGTACTGGAACCTTCCTTCTTCCTTCCTCTTAAACCCATGTGTTCTAGAATTCAGGCTTTTGGAGGGGGGGGGACATGCCTTTTAAGTTGGGTCCAGAAGAAGGGTTCCCTAGCTCTGTCCTGTTGTTAGATTTCTTTTTCAGTCCCCTCGAAGCATTGTGTTTTTTATTTGTGAGGAAGGGTTTATGGAGGTCTGAACTCTTGCTGTCTCTAAGCCGCCATCTTGACTCCCTTGGTTGATGAGTAGAATTCCTTAACATTTTACCAAGCTCTGCTCAGATGCTACCATCTTTCCTGATCCTTACTCTGTCTGATAAGCTTCTTGCCCCACTACAAAATTTCATTCTTCTATATTTCTATGTATATGGTATTTACTTATCTGAGTCCATTAAATTGTGAGCTCCCTGAGGGCTGGGACTATATTTTGGCTTTTTTAATACCTTCAGTGCTTAGTACAGTAATATGACACACAGTAGGCATTTAATAAATATTTCTTGACTATATATTTCTTGTACTCATATTAAGCCACAGTATTTTTGTTTGTTTGTTTATTTTGTTTTTTGCTTGTGTTTTATAATCCTTGGAGCCTAATTTTTATCTTTCTCCTCAGATAATGTATGTCATCTTGCCAGAGAAGAAAGGGTTTCTGATTATTCTATTCATGAAATCATAGTTCTAGTCCTTATCTCCTAGCCCTTATTCCTGGAGTCTAACATGCTGAATTTTTTTTTTTGCCTAATCTACAACAAACCTGTGAGGTCAGTAGGATACACAACCTATAATTTCTCTTTTAATGAATAAAATTTTGATTTTGCAATAGATCACGAAACGAAATTAAATCTTGAATCCCAGTCTTAAATCAAGGGGGATTTTATGGTTCATTTCTATTAAACTACAGCTCCATCCTTACTTCAATATTTTAAAAGATCTATGATGTCATTATTCTCTCTACTGTTACAAATATAAATATACTAGGTCTTCCTAGAACCCAATAGACAGTAGCTTTTGAAAAACTGGAGTTATCTCCACATAAAGAATAAGTGTTATACTTAGATTTTAAGAGATACAGATGATTTCAGTTCCAGTGAAAAATAAGTGTATCCTCATGTCTTTTCAAAGAAATGAGATCAAATCCTTATTTATTCTATGGCACCCTCAGCAGGAACCAAACCCTTTGCATAGCCCCTCTGGAGCAACTTACTCACTGTCCCCTGGCCTTGATGAGCTCAGGTCCCCAAAACTATGATTGCTATTCTCCTCGGTTTTCTCAACTTAACTCCAAGGATTTGCTATTTCTAGTAGGTCCATTCACTCTCCACTGGTAGGCTCCCCATTTCAATCAACCAGTAGATACCCATTAACTATTTTTTAAGTAACGAGCATTTACTAAGGATTGGTAAATGTTTTCCTCAAGCCAAGATCATGTTCTCTGTCAAGAATATAATTTCTGGGGAAGGATTGAAACATATGTTAAAATTATAGTGAGGCACCTGTGAAGAAAACATGTAATGCTAAAGGCTAAACATAACTTCTGTTTGCTAAAATTTATTTCTGAGTTCATAGATGGCATTCTTTTCTGTTTGCTTAATGCTACTTTCTCCCTTGTGTGACTATTTTTCTGATTTTGTGTTTGGTCTAAGTGTGTTCTTAGAATGTCTCTGATCCTGACTATGCAGCATCTTCATTGTTTATTACTCATCCAATATCTCTAAGACATGGTCAATTTGGGGTGGGCAGAATGTAATATTCTCCGAGAGCATCTCCTTCCATTTATTGCAGCCCTTTGTTATAGACAAGATTTATATTAACAAAGTGCCCCTAAATCTGGAGTCTTCATCCACTTCCCTGGCCTGTAAATAAACTGCTGTGTTGCTGTTCTATTATGAGATTATGTGCCGTGTTGCTGTTCTACTCGTTGGCACAGAGATATTTTTGATTCTTTAAGTCAATCATATTTTTGCATGTTGCCATCTGTCTTTATCCAGGCATCAAAGTATTTTATTCCTCCCAATTTTTCTTGTACCTGGTTTCTACCTTTGACTATTTTGACTATTTTTTACTATATTTGACTAATTTTGATAACTTAATCAATCCAGTTAAGAAATGTAGGCCATCTATAATCATATTAATTGTGGCAGAGATAGAAAACTCCACACTAAAAACAGACAAAAACAAAATGGAGTATTTATTTCAAATGCAATTTTTGGTTTAAATATTACAGGAATTGGACCCTTCCCTGCTCTGCTCTTCTCCCCATTTCCAGAGAGAAAATACCATATCTTTGATCTTTCTAACAAATTCTTTGAGTCATTAGTCTTTACATTGAACTTACCTAGTACCTAATGGACATTATCAGAATTTCCATATGTGTTATAATTCACCCCCTTGTCATATCCAGATATCAGCATAATCCTCTGAACTTAGTAGACACTTCTAATTTTTTGCAGAATTAATTATTCATATTTCTGATTTGTGAAGTTAATGAAAAAAACTAATTAGAAAGACATATATTATGGAGAGGGAAAAATTAGCATTTCATTCACTCACACTCTGAGCTAACCATCTTTTTTATAAAGTAGCAATTCTAGAAGTTCAGGATATGGTTTAAGACTGATATGCCTAGGGAAGCACTTGCTTAATACCTACCTCCAATCTGTTGGATGGAATTCAAAATGAGATCTCATTTGATATATGCAGAAAAAAGAAAAGGAAATACTGATCTCATATATTTGCTTCCAAGAATCTTATTTCCTCTAAAACACACAAAATAAAATGTGCCCACATGTTCCTCATGTACTAACAAATCCAAATTTCATGATTATGGAAGCATTATGTTGATATTACAACAATCAGTCCTGGTTTATGAGTTAGGTCCAAACGTTGATTTCCTACCCCAACTACATATCATCATTAAATTATATTCTACCCAGCAATATCCCTTTGTATTTTCGGAACAGTTTGTTCAGGACTGTCAAGGAACTTTATCAATGTTGATATATGTGGGAGAACTAGAGAATAATTAAGAAAAGTATTTGGGGAAATTAAAGCTTCAGAAACTACTTCTGAGATCAGATTAATGCTGCATAAAAGCAACATTTTCATAATGACAGAGTAACTTTCAGGGTCAAGTATTTCATGGTGTGTTACATGGACGAGATTTTAAGAACCAAATCACGGTGTATGTGGCAGTCACTGGCCTTGCTGCCCTCTACATATCTTAGAAAAAATAGGAGACATCTAAGAGATGTCAAACCCATGGCCCATTGGCTACATGCAGCCTGCAACACTTCTGAGTACCACCTGAACCAAATTAAAATGTAATTAAGGCATATTTAACAGAATAAATAAGAATACTATAAAATATAGCATTACATTTTGAAATGAAGTCAGTATTTGGCAAACAGGTATCCTTGAGTTCAAATTAGTCCCTTTTTATCTGAATTTGACACCACTAGGTTAGATTCTGTCCAAATAGGCATTATTTCAATTTTGGCTGCCTCTTAGTTGGCTAAAATAATTTTCCAATTCTTGAATGAAGTCTAGTTCTAGGAAGTCTTTATTACTGTTTCTCAGATACAACATTATTAATAGACTCCAGGGCCTACTTGATTTTGTCCCTTCTTTTTCTAGATTTTTGTCATATTACAGAAGAATATGATGAATTAAGATAAACTTTCTGACAAAATTTGACCATGAAGGGTATACTTTAAGACCATGTGGACTATTAAGTATTTTAGCTTTCTTCTGCTTTTTAGTCAAATATATACTTTAAAAGGTTAGCTTTTATTATTTTAGCTTAAAGCACTGAGAAGTATAGCACCAAAGAAATATTTAAGTAACATAGGCTTTCATATATTTGAAGGGCTTAATGTAATAGGGTTGGTCAAAAGGCTTGCTTAGGTGTAGATCTCAGCCTCTTTTGACTTTAGGAAGAAGAACAATCTCTGGCATAAGAGTCTTCAACCTTAGTTTCCATAAACAAAGGAAAATTGATAGAAGGGTTTTATTTTTCTTTTAATAAATACATGATTCCTAGAACTAGACAAACCTGGCCCTTGAGTATGTTCACAATAATTCTCTCTTAAGAATAGCCCACTGAAGTCTCATTGCATATTGCTTTTTGAAGGACAGGAGTGTCAAAATTATAAAAGGTAATAGAGGTTACAGGAATCTTAGAAATAATCAAGTTCAGTACATTCACTTTTAATATGAGGAAATCCAAGCTCTGAGAAGTGCAAGAGATTAATGTTACAGAAACCTGGAAAAGCAAATGCAAGGATTGCAAGCTTGAAGATCTGTCCGTCAAGGAAAATAACAGAGAAGAATGTGACCTAGAGAAGGAGGTTGAACAAGGAGACACAAACTGCTTCTTAATCACTCTTTTTCTTGGGACATTAGGAGAAAGAGCTAAAGGAGATTTTCTCTGCCTTTCTGGTTATTAGTTTCTCTCTGATAGACTTGGAGCTTGGCTCTGAAGACCTTTGAAAGCTGTTAATAATATCCCTCTTAAAAACTATACAACTTTACTTATTCATCTTGAGATTTATAATAGATGAGGGAACTCCTGAACTTCCTTTCTCCTATCCAGTTTCCCTTTACCTCTCCTTCCTTAAAAATAAATCCTGTTTCTGGTATTTTAGAGAGTGAGATCATTGTTATTTCAGTCAACTTACCCATCTGAATCCCAGCTTGATCCTAATTTAAAAAGACAGTGGAAGATGGTGGGGGGAAGGAGGGAAAGAATTCTGTCTTTCCATTACCTTATTTCTCAGTGTGTTTGCCCAGCACCTGCAATTACCATAAACAACCCAGGAAAGAAACAACCTAATACAGAAGTGCAGCTTTTTTTCTGTTGGTTTGCATAGGTAATAAGTAGCACAACAGGAATAAGAAGTCAGGTTTCCTGACTCTAAAAGCCTTCTTCTGCTTGGAGTTGTGATAAAAAGAAAATTTGCCATCAAAGACCTTTGGCACAAAGGTCCAAGCACAGTAGAGATATAAACGAGGCTAGCAATTACCATAAGTGGAATCTGAGGCTCCTCCTTAGCCAGGGACCCATCTGATGAGAAGAGCAACTCTTTTATACAGTTGATTTTATAAAGTCCAATGATGCAAACCAAGTTAAGGATGTGACTGGTTTACCATGAAGATGGAGGAGAGGCTTACATTTGGCTTGATTCAGAAAGGGGATTTCTAGGACTGGAAAGTCTCATGATGGGCAAAATCCTACAACAAGTTTAATGCACATGAACCATTCTCCTACACCCCACCCTGGTTAGATTATAGCCCATAGGAATACAGAAATTAAACTAATAAATTCTACCACTGAAATCTAAGCAATCAAGTCAAAATCTAATCTATAATTATAGATACATTGATTTGATATAATTCTTAATCAATAATAAATAATGCAAAATAAAATGTGGTATCAGTTTTCAGGTTCACAGACTTTCCATATGACATCTTAAACAGAAATGGAAATCAATTTTAGTTAGTTAGTTAGTTATATATCATACTTGATAGTGACATTCTGAACAATTAAATATGTGTATATCTGATATCACACCCATCATTAAATCTTGTAATTCCTCAACTTGTATGGGAAAGACATGACTTGCAAGGGGAACTTTTAAAAGCATAATTTGTTCAGTCATTCTCCCATTGATGAATATCCCTTATTTCCAATGCTTTATTACCACAAAAATGCTGTGACATAGATAGAGATAGAGATATTGACATAGATATAGATAACATAAAAATACAAATATATAACATATATACACAGAGAGTATATAATGATTTGGAGATAAATGATAAATGATAAAGGGGGAATATGGGTCATTTGCCAATGTCTTCTTGGTTTCTCCCTTTTAGTACCATCTATAAAGTTTTCAATTCTTGTGGAAAGTACTCCTTAAGTTATCTTGAACATTCTTTCTGGAACTTCTTTAGAATTATCTTAACTCCAACATGGTAGCCTGGTACAGTTTAAAACACATACACACACATACATAGAAGGGGGAGTAGAATCTGGAGTTAGAGAATCTAGGTACCAATAAATCTCACCTGTAAAACTTGTTCCATATGTGACTTGATAAGTCCTTTAACCTCTCCGGGACTCATTTTCTCATCCAGAAATCCTCTAGATTAGTGAAATCTCTGATCTTGTCTCTATCTCCTTAATTAGTTAGGCATGGATAATGTCTCCAAATTAATTTTTTAAGCGATATAGCAGCTTCTTCATATCATAGTAAAATATGGTGGTGGTGATAGTGATGGTAACATTATTTATGATATTGATAGTGGATTGCATAGAAAAGCCAGAAAATTTATTCCATTGCATAACTAATTGCTATCCTTTTCTTTTAAACTACATATCCTATCCAAATGCTCCAGCTTCAATATTTCATGCCAAGTATTCACAGGCATATTTTTCACCCTCAAATGCCTTCCGTTGTTTTGTAAGGGGATATTGCTTGTAACTTTCCATCTTCTTCAAGTATGTTTTACAAATGAGCAAATGTTGCCCTGGGCTATCACATCTCTTTATCTAGGAAGGAGAACAAGCATTTACTGAGGTAGTTTTAATACACTTTTGACTTCTTTGTGGGTTATTTTTAAATCAAAGGTCTATATGAAATGGGGTATTCAGAGTCAGTGTTTTCCTTTTTTCCCCTCTTTGCTACTTTTCAGAATTTGCAGCTTACTTTAAAAGATTGAGTTGAAACTGTTAAGATCATGTAGAGTATCTTCTCATTTTTATGCTTCTAATTTGGTATTGATTTTTACCTTTGCTAGTCGATGATCTAATTGATGATTTGATTGCCTACAGAGAGATGATTCTGATATGAATCCCACATCTGTAAATAGTCATTTTCTGTTTGTTAAGATAGAATCAATTTTATTTTATTTTTTATGTCCCTTAGTGCTTAGAACAGACAGGTCTATCCTTCCAAATAATTTATTAGTGAAAGTTTTCCTATCGCTTCTCAGCCTTTTGGCTATGATCAAGTGTAGTGAAAATTTTCCTGATATACAGACATGAAACTTCTAAGGAAACTGAAAGCTTTTCTTTTTCTTTTCTTCAATTTTAGGGGTATAAACCACTCTTTTTTACCTTTTTTTTTCCTTTTGTGACTTCCTACTCCTGCCCCTCCATTGTTGAATAAGGGTGGAAATAAGCTCTTTATTTATCTATAAATACACCTCTTAAAATAGTGATTAAACTAAAACTAAGACCCTATACAAGTCATCTAACCAAGATGCTTAGTTCTGCCATCCTTAAAATGAAGGGCTTGTATTTGATAGATTTTAAGATATCTCCTATCTTTAGAACTATATTCTTTTCAGAATTTTTCATATTCCTGATTTCTTACAATGTAATAATCTGTCATATTAATATACCACATTTTGTTCAACTGTTTTTTAAAGGACAGGCAATGACTTTTTTGTTTGTTTGTTTTTTGTTATCCCTAAAGTATTGGTGGCCTAATTTTTAGTACAGCTGTTTCTCAATCTATCAGTATGAGTGCTTTTATCATTTTGCCTCTCAACTTTGAAACATTTTACTCATAAAGATTATATTTGTCTTGATTATTCTGGCAATTACACATTTCTACTCTCATTTCAAAATCTTTATGGTCATTGCTGCTGCTGAATCAGGAATGTTAACCTCATATAACCTTTCAATAGAGGACATCTTTAAAGTTGTTTTTAGTTAATTTTTTTCCCATGTAGAGTCAGATACCTATACAATTAGGCTATAGAACCTGCTAATGATAATTACTACTGTGATATGAATTATACTAAAATTCTTTTCAGAGAGGTTTTATTTGAAGCAGAGTCCTATTGTGCAAAAACAGTTCAAAAGAGATCTTACCAAAGATGTGACAGACTAATAAAAAGATCCCAAAATAGTTAGGACTTTTCATTTTTTTCAACAGAGAACAATACTATTACACATTGTGTTTGTAATTATTGATGTGGTATACCATGGTGGAGGTAAGTAATAAAGTTTATTAACTGTATCTGAAAGCAGTATGCTTTAAGATCAATAAAGTGGAACTTCTCTTAGGAGAATATGAAAATCTTATTTTAGGGACTTTAAAAATGCTATTGATAAATAATATCTAGTATGGTACAGTTTATGTTAGAAGTGGTTTGACTATAAAAATGACCTGTTTGCCTGACCGATATTAAATTCCAGCCTGGTTTGGAGTTCTTAATGTGTTCTTATCCCATTTCAGTGATTCTAAAGCTCTTGCAAAGCTGTTATCTTCTATTATTGAAAGTACTTACAGGAAAATAAAACGATTACATTCACAAAAACTAACATCTTTGTTTTTCACCTTAAAACACTGTTAACTCTTTCACATACTAAAGCCAGTTATTTATATAGTTCTTAAATGCAGAGGAAAGGAATAAGTATTTATATAGTGCCTACAAGGTGCCAGGCACCGTGATAAGCAATATTACCTCATTTGAACTTCACAAGAATCCTTTGAGGTTGATGCTGTTTTCATTCGCATTTTACACTTAAAGAGACTGAGGCAAATAGAAGTGACATGTGACAAGGTCACAGAGCTAGACCTTTGTAAAGCTTAAAATTATGGTTGAGACTGAATGTAATAATTATATTTGGTCGCCAAGGATTTTATTTTTAAAATCCTAATGAAACACCCAAACTTAGCTGGAAATTTTATGGTGATTTAATTGATATAGTGGAGGAGATTAAGAAGAAGGAAGAAGGAAGGGGCTAGTACCGGGCAGGAAGATTAGAAGATCTAGAAAGTAAGGGTTTGAGTATGAAGGAGGAAAGAATCAGCCTGACCTCCAAAGGAGCTCAGCTAAGATGCCCGAACCTGAATCAGCTCAAGAGCAAACTCACCACCAACACCTTGGGACTAAGGGAAATTGTTGTTGTCCTTCATTCTTGAAGGAGAACAAAATGACATCATTATGTCAGGGTGAGTGTCCAGTGTGTCTGACTGAGGTTGATCAGAGTAATTTGAACTCGGGAGAAGGTATAAATAGCCAATATGAATCTTTTGGAGGCAGATATCTCTAAATGTGTGCATCTCACATTTATTTTGAGCTATTGCAATTCTGCTTTGCTCAGAGAACACAGTGCCTTCTTTGATGCAGGCATGCTGTGTTAGATGGTCCAATCTAGCATTATTTTGTGTGTGTCACAATACTAAAGTTCTTCAGGGAAACTGTTAGAGATTCCTCATATTGCTTCTCTTGATCTCCATATGGATACTTACCTTGTGTGCATTTGGCATTCAAACAGTGTGGCTTCCCCATTGAAGTTTACAGTAGAGTTTGAATGCGTGGCAGTTCAGCTCCAGAAAGGACCTCAGTGTCTGGTTAATCTTGCAGGTGATCTTCAGAATTTTACTAAGGGAATTCAAAAGGAAGCAATTAAATTTCTTGGCATAGTCCTGGAAGACTGTCCAGGTTTTATAGGTATACAACAATGCAGTCATCATAAGGGCTCTGTAGACATTCAGTTTGGTAGGCAGCCAATACCTCTTCTCTCCTACAAGTTCTGTTGGAGCTTCCCCAACACCGAGCTACACTGGCAATTTGTGCATCAATCTCATCATCCATACATGCATTCCTGGAAAGTATACTTTCAAAGTAATTGAACTTATCCACAGCATTAAAAATTTCTCCATTTGCTGTTACTGATGGTTCCACAGAGGGATGGTGTAGTGCTGGCTGGCGAGAAACTTCTGTTTTCTTGGTGTTAATTGTCAGCCCTAAATTAGCACAAATGACCAAGAATTGATCCATATTCTGTTGTCTTTCTGCCTCTGAGATGGCACTGAGTGTACCAACATCTGTGAACAACAGCAACAAAAAAGCATCTGCTCCCTCTCCACGTTAGTCTGCTTGTAGCCTTTTCAAGTGAATCATTTGCCTTCAGTACAGTAGTTGACCTTGATGTCATTTTCTTCCTCATTGAAGGTGTCCATCAGCATTGCTGGAAATATGCTGAAAAGAATGGGAGCAAACATATCGCCTTGCTTCATTCCAGTGGTAACTGGAAAAGTATGGAAGTATTGTCTGCTAACCAGAACTCATGCTAGCATACCATTCTGAAGCTGGGATACAATGCTGATGAACTGCAAGCCACCTAATTTTGCCAGAATTTTTTAATAAGCCTTCATGACTGATAGTATCAGCCTTGATGAACTCGATAAAAACACCCACAGACATCTGTCCTGTTCCTAGTCTGGAGTTATTAAGCAGCAAATACCACATTGACTATTCCTTGGCCCTTTCTGAAGTCACATTGACTCTCAGGAAATGATCATATTCCAGGTGAAAGATTCTTGCTAAGAGACCAAAAAAGAGTTGCTCCTGTGATTGTGACAAGGTGACCTATTTATTTTTCCTTTATAGAGATTGACAGTGTAGGCATCCTTGACCTTCTTGGGGATAAACTCCTCTTGCCATATAACCTGGCAGATTTTAGTTAGCTTTTGTATAAGCACTGGTCTTTTTGCCTCATTAATTTCTGCGGGAATGCAAGGAGCACCAGGCAAAATAATTGTTTCTGGATCACACAAAGGATCTATGATATCTGAAGCCACATGATAAAAGGAAAATCTGTTTTCTTGACTAAAATTGTGAGTTACTACCAAATCTCCAATGCTAAAATTTGAATTCTATTCTCCATGGGGTTTGGTGAAAAAGGAGACATTTGTTGAGCAAGTAACTAATTACAAAGATGCTTACCCAGATTGTTGAGCTATTCCCTCTGTGTAAGATCATGATATATGTACTGTCATATCATGAAATGAAGTCATGATGGAAAAATGAAACTGTGACCAATCTATAAATGAATTAGTGTGGACTGGATAGGCTTCAGAAAACTTATAGCACTTACCACAGTCATATAGTAAGCAACAAAGGAAGGATTTTAGCCTAGTTATTCCTCATTCGAAGATAAATAGTATATTACCTATATCACATGCTCTCCTAACTAGGTAGACATTAACAAGATGATATTAAATAAAACTAAAATCATACACAGAATAATATGCCTCTCTGTTTATCCAACAAATGTCCTTCTAACCGAGACAGAAAGAAAAAAAAACTATGAAATCTGTTTACATTTAGTACTTAGTTTCATCTTATTCTCTGCTTCAGATTTTTTAGACTTCCTCATTCTATTAAAAAAGAGTTATGTACCCTCTCATCTATGCAGTATCCTGAGCTAGGTTTTCAGGGTACTATAAATGTGAAAAATATATGGTCTTTGCCGTATATGAATTTATTATCTAATAAAGTCTATAGCAAAATGTCATTTTTTTAAAATTTTGGTGAAAATTGATCCCTTTATGGATAACTGAAATTTGCTGTATTATCCCTTGTACTTTCGAAACTAAATATGACATCAGAACATAAATATATACATTACTAAAACAAATTCTAATTAAGGGATTTGTTAATAATCTATTAAAATAATATTGGTAAATTTCTTCTCATAAGTATCTATGAAAACTAAGACGCTAAATCTATTTTCTGGTAGATAAATATATATAAAGGAAATTAAGCAAAAAATTATATACAATGGTTGAATATGGGGGGAAAATCATAATAAGGAAACCTATTAGACCATAGGAAATTATGTCTCTAGGGATGAGGCACAAACTGCATTGCTTATGTCATGAAAAAGAATGAAAAAGTTTCAGAAACTGTACCCTGGGGAACAATTCCTGGCTGGCAGGAGAATTAATTGGATGATGTAACTGTACCCATCCCCCAACACTGTAAAAGTCTATAACCTGAAACTCTGTAAATGCTTCTTTTACCTTGGTGGACTACTATTATAAACAGATGGGATACTACATTAATTTCTACTCTCTTCTTTGGAGAACTTGAAAAATCAGCCTTGTGAAAATTTATAGAGCAATTATAATTGTAAAAATAAATTGCCACATGATTTATTCTTTCTCATGGCAGGTAAACTTTAAGTGAACTGAAAAATAATTAAAATTTTCAGCCAAATAATGTCACAAATGCGGACATCCTTATCACATACCATTTCATTTGCTCTCTAAATTTAATAGGTCACAATGATTTTTTTAAAAATGACAACAGATCTTGTATTTATAATTGTGCATATAAAATAATCAATAACCTTTATTAATGAAATCATAAAAATAAGGTAACATACCAAAACTTATGTAAAACAGAAAAAAACAGTAATTATAGGAAAATTTATATCTCTATATGCTTACATAAATAAAAGTACAGAAAAGCATATCAATAGAGTAGACAATTTTAAAAATTTGAAAAAGAACAAATCTCCCAAATTAAAGACTAAGTTGGAAATCCTCAAAATTAAAGGTGAGATTAATAAAATTGAATGTAAGAAAACCATTGGATTAATGAATAAAACTAAATTTTGATTTTATGAAAAAACCCACAAAATAAACTATTCATTAATATGATTAAAACGAGAGGAAAAATACCAAATTACTACCATCAAAAATGAAAAGAGTATATTTGCCACTAATGAAGATGAAATCAAACAATTTTTAGGACTTATTTTGCCCAATTATATGCCCAGGAATTTAATAATATAAAGGAAATGGAAGAATACTCAAAAAAAGTAAGTTGCCTGAACTGAAAGAGGAGAATATAAAATATTTAAATAAACTTACTTTAGAGAAAAAAAAGAACAGTCTAAAGACACTAGGAAAAAAACATCAGCACAGATGGATTTCCAAATGAATTTACAGAACATTTAAAAATCATCTAATTCCAATATTAAATTAATTATTTAGAACAACTAGGAAAGAGTCCTATGATATACCATTTATGATGAAATATTGTGCTATCACATAAACCAGGAAGAGCAAAGACAGAAAAAGACAACTGCATGCCAATATCATTAATGAATATAGATGTAAAAATTCTAAATAAAATATTAGCCAGGAGATTACAACAATAAATCACAAAGAGTATACATTCTTAATAAACAGCATTTAAGCCAGGCATGCAGTCAAACCTTGGCACTCGACAATTTTGAAACCTGTTGAATTTTGTTTTTGATGCATTTTGACAAGAAAAAATTGGTTCTGTATTCTACCTTTGCTTGGCAATCCATGACTTGGTATAACTTCTTGTCATTGCGATCTCAGAAAGTACAGAAACAAAGCATATGCTTGTTTTAACAACATAAAGAAGAACTCTACACTGAAGAGCTCCAGGAATTTGAAAGGGAACAGCAACAGCCAAAGCAAGGGCAGTTTTCTTCAGGTGAAGAGGCGGCAAGGGAGAATGCCCCCACTTCACTAATCAAGGAAATCTGTGCAAAAATGGGTAGAAGTACACAACTTTGTTGAAAAACATCACCCTGATAAAGCTTTAACAAGGAGAATTATACATTTGTTGAATGACCAAACCATTTCCCACTTTAGAGGAATTTCAAAATTCAGACAAAAATCTTTGGATCAATCAAACCATTAAACCATCATTGGATTGGTTTCTTGTGAAGCTTACATCTGGTGAATTTCAAGCAGGGCTCAGTGGGGATAAGGGAGAGAATAGAAAAGGAGAAAAAGTTCCAGAAGGGCAGTTGCCCTCAGGTATTATGGAATGGGACTCCTCTTCCAGACAATAATTTTTTCCCCTCCCCACAATCCCCTGAAGTCAAAAACTCCTCTCAATATAGGTAAAGTTAAGTTGAATTTTTTTCATTTAATCTAATTATTGCTTTTTTTATTTATGTGTATACATTACTAAGTTTTACTTCATAAAATATAACTCAGTTGATGTCCATAATGCCTTATAAAAACCTGAATTTTCTAGGTGTCTGGAATACATTAATTTGTTTACATTATTCTTTATGGGAAAAATTCATTTGGAATCTTACTTTTCTGGTACTCTACCTGACTTCTGGAATGAAGTAATGGCAAGTACCAAGGTACTACTATAATTGATTACATCAAGAAAAATAAACAAGAATCACAGATTTATATCAATAGGTAAAGAAAAAAAAATTTTTGAAAAATACAACAGTTATTTCTATTAAAAACTTGAAATCATAAGTATAATGGGGTTTTCTTGTATTTTAAACTGATTTGCATAACTGAAGATGCTTATGTTTGTTGTGATTTCATAGTAAGTGGTTGGGCAGTAAAGAGAGTCCTTTTGATACAAAGATACCATGATCTCAGTGGGGTTATGAAGCTTTTTCATTCTACCTTTTTTTTAAAGCACCTTTGTGTTCAGATGTCACCCTCTTTTCTATTATAGCTAGTGAACAAAACCAGAGTATATTGTACAATGGTCCAGAACTCCTTATCCACCTCTAGTTGTCCTAAACTTTGAAAATGAAATTATTGCTTTTATTACTTTTGTATCAGTGATTATAAAATAAGGAATGACATAAAATTCTTTAGGTAGGTAACTGCAACTATGATTTTATAAAGAGTTATATCCAGTTAGTGAATTAGTTATATATAAAATATCAATTATAATAGTAGTAGAAAAGAGAGAGAGATAGAATGGTGTATTTGAAAGCAACCAATGCAATTTAGAGTTTCTGTTATCAACTTTGGAATGCTTTGTGCACTGCTTGACTGAATCCTGATTCCTAATTAAGACAGAAACAACCATTGAGTCAGTAGCAATAGAAATTTGGAATGGATTACAAGGACAAGATGGTATTTGCTTTTGTGAATGATTCATATTCAGTATAGGTACCTCAGAGTATATGGGCCAGAGAAGAGCCTTTGGTTTATCATTAAGAGTCAGTATATTGAGTTGTTGGATTATGTTAGTCTATTATTTGTAGTATCATTTAGAGAGAACTTCAAATTGTTTCCTGATCAGATTCATTCCCAAATTTTCTATTGTTACTTTCAAATTCCAATGATGAACAACAGATGTTTGTGATATAACATAAACCATGCAAAAAAAACATTTAACAAAGACCCTGATCTTTGAAAATCTTTCTGAT
The DNA here is from genome assembly GCF_027887165.1 of Monodelphis domestica. Taxonomy (NCBI): domain Eukaryota; kingdom Metazoa; phylum Chordata; class Mammalia; order Didelphimorphia; family Didelphidae; genus Monodelphis; species Monodelphis domestica. The sequence goes on along the minus strand of NC_077228.1, from coordinate 91,738,336 downwards.
ATCTAAACAAGAAATCTTGATTGGTGCTAAATCACCAGAACAAGAGCAAATGGGGGCTGCCTATCTTAAAACTTTATTCAGAATGTGTTAATTTGTAGCAAATATTTCCCAAGTTTAGTGACATATTCTATACACGTGGTTTTGTTAATCACTGAACTGTATTAACTGTCAAAACCCATAAAAACAACTGTGAACATACCAAAAAAATGCCTTTCCCACAAGCTGGGCAGCTCTAATTTCCCACAATTAAAGCTGGATCTTTAACTCAGAATGGTGGTCCAGACTTTATTTCTAATAACTTTACTTCTGTATAAGCAAATATATTTTAAATATATATATATATGTATATGTATATATATACATACAAAAAAAACCTCAAACATAACATGACCAAAAGAGAATAATTTTTCTTCCTGAATATACTTCTCTCAAACATTATTGAGAAATAAATTTTGAGAAAAATTGAGGAAAAAATTATAATAATTTTGTTCAGACTACAAACATCCATTCACTGAGGTTTTGTAGTCTCTTTATTTTTTACTTACCTTTAAAACATTTATATATTTAATTGGTTACCAAATCATATTGTTTCTATTTCCACAGCCATATTTCCCCATATCTGTCTCATTTTAACCATTTACATTCCCTCTACTCTAATTTAAGCCACCATCAGCTCTCTCCTGGACGAAGACAGCAACCTTCTAAGTATTCTGCTCTCCTCACGTTTTCCCTTCTTCATCCCATCCTCCAGATAAATGCAAAAATTATCTTCCTAAACCACAGGTTATACAAAGTTAATTATAAAATGGCTCAACTCATAGCCTCTGAGGAGGTCAACCAGGTCTGCTTTTATTTCCCCATAGACATCATTCCATCAGTTGCAGCTAGATTCAGTACGGGTAATACCAGATAACCTGATTCTCTCTTCTTTCTCACTTCCTTTTCTTAGAATATTTGTCTTTCTTTACCAACTGCTTCATAAAGTTTTTCCCAGTCCTCCAAACAGATTTCCTATCCTTCTGCCAACATTAATTTCTATTTACTTTCAACTACTTATCTTTCTATCTCATCTATCCTCTCAGTTTAAAGTAAGCTCTATTATGGCAGAGTCTGTGAGTGTGTTTGGCTTTGTATAGAAAGTGCATTGCATATATTATCGGTATAATAGATAATACGTAATAATTGAATATAACGATTGGCACATAACTCAAAGTTCTATATAGCTAACCAAAGAGAGAATAAGTTTTAAATGACACAAATAATAATATGATTTTTAGATGCCCTTTGGCTCTCCTGGGTAGCATACTATCTTTAGTTCTTCATAAAAGGAAAAATGGTAGCGATTGCGAATCCATGCTTTTTAAACTCACTTGGTATGGTGACAATTTGCTATTTATTTTTCTTAGGAAAAAAAGGAGGTTAAGCTTGTCAGGACATTGATGCTGAGATGAAAAATTTGTCCAGATGCTTATAGAATACTTTTTTCATTGTTATTTATTATGAAAAGATAACATGATGTTTATACCATAATTCTTATTTTAAAGTCGTAATAGCAGTTGGATATTATTGTTAAGGGAGAAATACATCCTTGATTTTTTTAAATGTCAAAAATGTCTTAATAAATGGGCTAATTAAAAAATATCAAAAAGCATATAAACATTTGTCGATATTTAGTTCCATGTAAAGATATAAAATATGAGACAGGATGCAAATTGTATTCATAATAAAATTCCCCAGTATAAGTGAGACATTTCCAATTTTAGTTTAGAGTTTGAAGTTATGGTTCCTCTAGTTTATTAATTTCAGCTGATGATTTAAAGTTTCTAAAAGCAAGTAATCAATTTTGTATTACAATATGCCATTTGGAATTGATAATATGCAAAATGCTCTTCTATTTTTATAATAAAAGACTTCAAACCATTAATATCAACCAATATCTGTTATTTTGTTATGCAGCAGCAGCATTTATCATTATGACAACATTTATGGTCATATCTAGGCATTTCGCTTAGTTGAATATCCATAATTCTTAAAAATGCATTAAAAACAATAAATCCAGATAATACTACTTCTATTTCTCATGCTTGAAAAGGTATTGTTAGAAGATGTATGGAAAAAAAATTACCTCCTTCATTTTTTACATTACAGTCACCCATTCCAGGTCTCTTTAGGTATGTCCACCTCTGTCAGAACATTTTATGAGAATATGAGAATTAGGCTAGTACTAGAGAGGATGGGGAAACACAGTAGGTTTAGTTAGGGAAGCATTCCTGGACAGAACGAGGAGGAGCCTTTGAGACTTCAAGAAAATCCTGAACACATAATATTTATATAGCCTGTTATAAGGAAAAGAAGGAGCAACAGCTGCTGCAAAGAGGAGCGGCTACAAAGAGCAAGGTTCCAGAATTCTGGGAGAGTGAGGGCTTGGCTTTTGGCTGGTAAGAGTTCAAGCTAGAGGCGGTAGAGTCCAGCTCCTTGGGTGGACCTTGTGAGTTGGACTAGTCTCCCTCTCTTGTGACTGTATCCCTTATCCAATGGCTGGTTCCTGTGTCCCTGTGTGTGTGCATCTTGTGACTGATAAAGTGATTTCCAACAGAACTGCTTAAGACATCCAAGTGCCATCTGTCAGTGAGAACTCTTTTCTCTTGTCCTGGTCCTGCTACCTTCAATTCCTTACCATCTTTATACATCAACTAAGTGGGGTTTAATTTAGCTAGTTGTAGGAATTGGATTTTTAGGTAGAGAAGTATTAAGTAGTGTAGATACCAACTAACATAGTTAACAGCTTGATTGGGGGAAGACAGATTATCCCTTTTCTTCCTTCCCTTATCTTGGATAAGAATAAAGTAACCTTTTAAAAGCCTACCCAACCCTAAAATCTTCTGTTAATTGGCCCAAATATCCATAACCCTACCTAACTTTATAACCCTACATATATAACCATCTACATGTATATATCTATACATATATATATACATATATATACACATATATAGAGAGAGTTTACATTTATTTTATTTCAAGCCTTAGGCAAAATCACTGAACCTCTAAGCTTTCTGAGTTAGTGTACTCCAGTGTAGGGATGTAAGGGGTCATGGTCTAGATCCAAGGAATGTATGGTCAACCAATAAGGGAATAGGAATATGGTTCACCTGCCTCCATCTCTCTGATAGCCAGTTGGGGGGCTTGTTTCTAATAAGATGACTAGAAAATTATACACATGTTCCCAATATCATGTTCTACCAGATCCCATCTTTTTGTTTTTCTCATAAATGGGGTCTATAATCCAAGATACTGATACATGATTAAGACCCTTGCTTTTTCCCTTTTCTTTTTGGGTAAGAAAGGGTGAGTCAGACAGGAACAAGAAGGGGTAGTTTGCAACATGCATCACGAATATTATGATGCTATCTTTCCTTCCAAACCCAATCCTCTTCTGATTTTTCTATTTCTGTGGAGGGCACCACTGGCCTTACAGTGAAGTTGATGCTATAATATCTCAATTTTACATGTGTACATACATATGTAACATATATTATATACATACACACATGAGCATATATCTTATGTGTACTTATGCATATATCATGTGTGTACACATACTTAAGATAGACACTTGCAGAATTCATGAGAACATTACCTTAGAGCACATATTATAACAATCATTCATATGCCATAACCAGCATACTTGAGAATAAATATATAATCTATACCAATATGTATATACAGATATACCTTTAAGCTTTACATACATGTAGTATGCAATTAACAAATGTATACATGCCTTTATACACATATATATATAATAAAAATATATATAAAATATATATATAATATATATAATAAAAATCTCATTTTTTATCATACCTCTTTTTTAAGTTCAGTATTTCAAGAATAAGCAAACAAGTAAGAAAATAGATTAAAATCTCTACATATAATGAATAATTTCTTTACAGGATACTATTGCATATACTATTCCACTGTTACCCTAACAATTAGATAGATAGATAGATAGATAGATAGATAGATAGATAGATAGATAGATAGATAGATAGATAGATAGATCCAGAGGCAGAATATGTCAATATTCGTGATACGCTGTAGCCCAAATGTGAAGATTGGATTTAGCTATCTCCTGATTGTAACAATGAAGGTACTTAGCTCTTCCTTATGGTGAATCTAGAATTGTAAGCTACAATCTATTTTTAGATTTTAACTACAAAAAGTTGTTAAGTAACTACAAAAGGTGAATTAATCACAAAAACATGTTAAGTAACTACAAAAAGGTGAACTTAACAAACAAGGATTTAAGTAACCCCAAAAGATAAAATCTAACCAAAGAAGGTGAGAACTAAAGAATGGACAGTCCTAGAGAAAAGTGTCTGCTGTGATTGGTAGACGTGAAAATGTAGAGGAGGTAACACAAGAGAAAAAGGTCTTTAAATAGAGATAAAAATAGTCAGCCACCCAGGCTTGGAATGAAGGTCAGTCACTCAGAGCTGAAGGGAAGACAGACATTCAGAGATTCAGAGATTCATTGGGACATTGGGGCACTGACTTGGAGGAACCACTGGAATACAGATACCCAGACTTCTTTTAGACTCTCTCCATTGGTGAGTGAAAAACTGACTTAGTGACCCTACCTTTCTGGAGGTGTGAAGCCTCCAGAAAAGACCCAACTTCTTGAGACTCTCTTACCTGGCTGGGACTTAGAAATTCTAACTGGTATCAGAAGAAAACAGAGTTCTCTCTCTCTGTCTGTCTCTCTGTCGTCTGTCTGTCTGTCTGTCTCTCTCTTTCTTTCTCTCTCTCTGTCTCTGTCTGTCTGTCTGTCTGGTTCTCTCTCCCTCTCTGTCTCTCTCTGTCTCTCCTTGTCTCTCTGTCTCTCTGTCTCTCTCCTTAATATCTTTCTTCTATTGTAAGTATTATAAATAAACTACCATAAATTCCATTACTTTAGTAATTCTTTTGGGATTTTAGAAATTAAATCCCCGGTGACCACATAAATAATATATTTCAGAGTCCAACCACAATCAATTTTAACACAAAGAATAGATACACAATAGGTTATTATATATATATTTATCAGGCATATAGTCAATAGATATTCATATGCACATATAATATATATGTTTCTGATTTAGAAGAGTGCCTATTATTTTGGGTTAGTTTGGTATCCCTGATAAGGTAGTTCATAATCCCAGTCCTCCTCTTAATTTCTGACATTTTGGATTCAGTCAGAAGTTCCATCTTAAATATTGTTAGGGTGCCAGTAGGTTAGTGTGTGCAATCACATCCTTGTAATATAGAATTTGAACTATTTTGTCTGTGAGTTAAATGGTCTTATCATTTTGTAAGTGTTGAGTATCCAATTACCATATTTAGGTTTATTTAACTGTCGAAATCAAGTTGTTTTCAAAGTATTCCAAATTTATTTCAGACATATTGTCTTAAACCAGATTTAGCCTGAAATACCTATATTAGCCTGTCTTGTTGACAGCATGGGTCAGCCTAAAGATCAATATAATTCTAAATACATGCAACAAATCTAATTCCTTCCCTATTCTTCACAAAGGTAATCACTTCTAGTAAGTAATTTAATAACCAAGAGAAGTTCTCCACCCCAAACTCAGGTTAAAATGAACTCTGGGACTTGATTCATAAAATAATTGGCATTTTCTGAGCACTAAATTTTTCAAAGTATTTTATATGTGTTATACTATTTGATCCTTACAAAACCCTGTAGTACTGGTAAGAACTAATTTTATTATTATAATAATACCTCACTACTACCCCCCTTCTTAAATTACTTGCTACTGTTGTAGATATGACCATCTTCATAGTTATCTAAGCTCATAACCTTGGATGTAATTCTCCACTAAATCTTTTTCTCCTCATATCCAGTGAGTGGTAAAAGTTTGTCATTTCTTCCATCTTAATAACTCTTGGCTTTTGAATAAGTTAATCAGAGAAAATATCTCTGCTCACTCTTCTGACACTGTGACCAACTTGATGCAAACCCATATCATCTTATTATACCTGGACCATTGAAATTGCTTACATTTTGGTCTAACATACATCACTCCCTACTCAAGTACAAACTCAATGAAGTTTTTCACATTTAGCTTCCAAAAATGCAAATTGAACTGTAAAAATGGAGACTTTAACCTGGGACTCCAATCCCAGGAAGTCCTTGCTCACTTCCCAGAATGTTTTGTAATCTCACTGAAATTCTCACCTGGGCCAAGAGCAAATTTATTATTTAAAGAGTCTCCGCCTACGGCTGGTGCTCTTCCTGTTTCCACTTGCAAGCAGACACATCTCATGATGTAGGTGAGGTTGAATGGACCTCTTGGCCCACCTAGACATGTGCTTTCTTACTTGTATTTTCTTAAACTCTTAATTTTAAATAAACCTCATAAAATATAATACTCCTTGACAGAGAAACTAATTTTTACCTGCCACAGCTTGGCCCCCAAATTTTAATCATAACAGAACTATATCACCCCATTCACTCAGTGAACTCCAAGGGTTTCCTAACAATTCCAGGATCAAATATAAACTACTTTGGCTTTCAAAGTTTTTTTGAAATCTGGCCCATTCCTGCCAAAGGTAGGAAGTTTTCTTAAATTTCACTCACCTCCACATATTTTGCTTTGCAGTGAGACTCATCTCCTTGTTGCTCTCATAAGAAACTCTGTCTTCCAATTTGAAGGTATTACCCATGTCTATCTTTCATTTCTGGAACTTTCTACTTCTTTAGCTTTCTACTATTTTAGCCTTTCTGTGGGTTTCAGATAACCTATGTATGAAATGTTTCCCAGTCCTTAATTATACATTAATTTTTTTCCAGATTACACGTCAATACAATTTTTTTAATTTGCTTTCTGATATTTTGTAATTCATACTTTCTCCCTCCCATTACTCTCCCTTCCCAAAAAGGCAAGCAATATGATAGAGACTATACATATATTATCATACAATACATATTTACATTTTTATGTGAAAAAAACAAATTGCCTACACTAGAGAAAAAGAATGGTATGTTTCAATTTGTATTTGGACTTTATCTGTTCCTTTTATGGGAGTGTATAATCTTTTTTTGTCATGAGACTCTGGGAGTTGATCTGGGTCCTTGTATAGTTAAGTCATTCACAGATGATCATCATCCATTATTGTTGTTTCTATATAATAATGCGCTCCTGATTCTGCTCATTTCCCTTTGCATCACTTCATATACATCTTTTCAGGGTTTTTGGTGATCATCTTGTTTGTCATTTCTTATGACACCATAGCATTGCATTACAAGTATAAACCACAACTTGTTTAGTTATTCCCCAATTGATCAACAACCCTTCGGTTTCCAGTTCTTTGCCACCACAAAAAAAAAAAAAAAGAACTGCTATAAAAATTTGTGTACAGGTAGATTATTTTTCTCCTATCTTTAATCTCTTTGGAATACAGATATAGTAGTGGTATTAATGGATCAAAAGGTAGGCAGTTTTATGGCACTTTGAGGATAGTTCTAGATTTCTCTCCAGAATAGTATCAATTGATATTTCCATCAGCGATGTATGTCCCAATTTTTCCACAGCACTTCCAACATTCATCATTTTACTTTTGTTGTCATATTAGCCAGTTTGCTAAGTATAAGGCATTACCTTAAAATTGTTCAATTTGTATTTCAGTAATCATTAGGGATTTGAAGCATTTTTTCTATATAAGTAAAGATAGTTTTAATCTTTTCATCTGAGAACTGCTTGCTCATATTCTTTGACCATTTGCCATTTGTGAAATGCTTTGTATTCTTAAAATTTTAATTCAGTTGTCTATATGTCTGAGAAATGAAACATTTGTCAGAGACTTGTTATGAAGATTTTTCCCCAGTTTATTGTAAGATAGACTTCTATATCTGAGTGTTGATGCTGTTCCCACTTTGTGTCAATTCAGATGAGAGTAGTGTTTATGCATTGCCCACTCCATTACATCTTCCCTTTCACAATATGATTCTTATGTATCTCATGTGAGATAATTTACCCAACTTTCTCCCTTTTTTCCTTTTCCTTGGCTATTCCTCTTTTTGATCTCTTGATTAATAAATATATCCCATCATATTCACTTACTCCTTGCTCTCTGTCTACATACCCACTATTATTGCCCTAATAGTGATTAAGCACTTGAGAATCTTCAGTATCATACGTATTCTAAGTACTTTAGGTATCTTAGTTATCTTCAAGTATAATAGATATCTTAAAAATCTTAATATCACCTTCTTACTAATAATGTAATGAGTTTATCCCCATTGTTTCCCTTGGTTATCTTAAAGTATCTTAAATATCTCTTCTACTATAAGTATCCTAAGTATTCTAGTTTCATTTTTCCATGCTAGGAATGTAATCAGTTTTATTCCATTGTTTCCCTTGATTACATTGTCTATTAAGTCCTTTAGATATCTCATGTATTATAGAAATCTTAAGTATTCTAATGAACAGTTTTCCATGTAGGGATGTGACTTGTTTAATGAACCTGATTCCTTTGAGGTTTTTTGTTGACATGTTTAGCCTCTTTATGCTACTTTTGAGTGTTTCATTTAATCTCTGAATTTTATTTTTAGTTTTTTTTAGTTCTTTTGACATGAATCCCCTGAATTCTTTTACTTATTAAATGACTATTTTTTTCTACTGAAGTATTATTATCAATTTTGCTGCATAAATGTGTTTTATTGTGGGCATCCTTTAATGTAAAAGTGGCTATATCCAATGTGATCCTGATTGTGGCTCTACAATATTTGGTTTCTTTTTCCCTAGATGCTAGTAGTATTTTCTATTTGACTTAAAAGTTCTGGAAATTGACTAAAATAGTCCTGTGGTTTTAAATTTGGGGTTTCTTTTGTTTTTTTTTTAAAATATATTTTATTTGATCATTTCCAAGCATTATTCGTTAAAGACATAGATCATTTTCTTTTCCTCCCCCCCCCACCCCCCATAGCCGACGTGTAAGTCCACTGGGCATTAGATGTTTTCTTGATTTGAACCCATTGCTTTGTTGATAGTATTTGCATTAGAGTGTTCATTTAGAGTCTATCCTCTGTCATGTCCTTGGGGTTTCTTTTGTAATAGATGCTCCCTTTAAGATATTTATGGTAGTATATATGAGTTGGAACAATATTACCAAGAAATAAGCCAGAGGGAAGATCAGGATCTGCACCCCTTCGCTCCCACCTCACTTCCTGTTCCTCTAACAGTTGATCCTAACAGCTCTCCTCAAATGGTAAGTTATTAGCAGTTTCAAAAGACTAATCTCACACTATAGTTCTTTTCTAAAAAGGGGGTATATTCTTGAATATGGGAATTTAGGAAGGTGGGAGGGAAGGAAAAAGGGAATATCAGGTCTCTCTAATCTCCTATGAAGATCAATACAGGGGAAATGCAATTGTCTAAGAGGGGATATTGTTGATGAACTGAAAAGGCTTTTCAGAGCTAAGCTGTTCTGCAGAGATAAGCTCCACTCTTTTCAATATTGAGTCAATGAATAATAAGGAATCCAGAGCAAGCCTGTCTTTCCAGTCTCCCAGAGAAGAAGTGAATTTCTTCAGTTGCTGGCTTTCCAATTGTCTTCTCCTACTCAGATTCTTTCTTGGGATTTTCCTTCTCTCTTGCTGATTGACAGTTCATTCAATATTCCAGTTCCTTGCATTTGTTTGCCAATATCACTGGTGTTATAATCTCTTCCTCACACTTCCAGGAGGCAATTGGTGGATTCTCCAATTCTTAATTTCCTTTTATTCAAAAACAATGTAATTTTTCCTGATAATTACTTTCAATACAATGTCAAGCTTCTTCTTTTAATGTTGTCTTTCAGTCAAACCTATGATTCTTATATTACCTTTTCTGGATCTATTTTCCAGGTCAGTTGTTTTTCTAGTGAGAGATTTCCTTTTTTTTTCCCAAAAGTTTTTATTCTTTCTAATTTTTTTTTATTATTTCCTGTTGTCTCGTGAAGTCATTAGCTTTCATTTATCCTCTCTGATTTTTAGGGAATTATTTTCTTCTTTGAGGCATAGTACTTCTTTTTTTAGGGAGATATTTTTCTCTTTGAGGAGTATTTCTTTTTGTAGAAAACTTTTTTCTTCAGTAAGTTTTTGTTCTAATCTGTTGATATTTCCTATTAATTTTCTTTTCTAAATTTTCTTTCATTTTTTTTCTAGTTTGACTTTTTTAAATCTATTTTTGAAGTTCTTCCATTGGTCCATTTTGGGTTTCACATCCTTTTACATTTTCCTTTGAGGCTTCATACATTTTCATTTTTATATTGCTGTCCTTTTCTAAGTATTCATTTTGGTCATTTCTTTTGTTGTAATATTTTTCTAGCATTAAGTTTTTTCTCTGTCTTTTGCTCTTTTAAAGGTTATTTTTCCCCTTTATTTTTTTTTCACTTGCCTCATCCCTTGGGTGAAGGGGGTACTGCACACACTTCTAATGTGTTTAGGATTAACTTAACTGCCTAGATCTCAGCTTTAGCACTCTAGAACTGACCTCCTTGGCCTGCTGTGCAGAATTTTGCTACTGTTTAGTTCGACTTGGTTTAGTTGGGTTCTGCCATGGCTGAACATTATTGAATTGAATCCCTCCCACTTCTGCCAGCTCTGTTCTGGCCTGATTATTCAGGGCCACTTTCTCTCACCTCTGCCTGTTCTGTATTACTTTCCTTTCCAATCTTTCCCTGTTGTGGCTGAACTGAGCTGGCTGTGCTCTTTCCTCTGTCACTTATACTTTATCATGTGTCTTAGTCTTGCTGAGGCATATCTAGTGCTTTCTTCTTGTAACCCCCTGACATGAGTCTTCCTTCCTGTTTCTTCTTGTTCTCAGAAGGAGAATTGCTTCATTTGTTCTTCTGGTGGTTCAACTACTCCACTCTTCATTTTGAGGCTTTTTTGTTCTGTGGTTATTTGTAGCTTAATTAGCAAGTGTCTTAGGTTGCCATCTTGACCTATCTCTTCAGAAAATCCTTCCTAATCTTAATCTTAATGCCTTACTTCTGAGATTACTCTTTCCCTCAATTTATCCTGTAAATCTCATATTTGGTCTTATGTGTTTATGAGTCATCTTCCCCTTTAGATGATGAACCTCTTGAGATCTGAGACACTTTGTTAATTTTTTTTAACAGTAGCACTTAGGATAGTGCCTGGTATAAAATAGATGCTTAATAAATATTAATTTACTGGTTGACAGACTGAACATTATTACAAATGAAATTACTAAAATTATAAGACGTTAAATTATATTAACATGATTATTGTGAACCTTAAAAATTCCCAGACCCTACTTCATAAGATTGGATTAAGACCATTCCCCATTTGGGCAGTGAACTCTACTTAGATCAGGAATGTGAGAACTCTACTCCACCCATACTTAAGCCTGCTTTAGGGGAGAAAACTCCTTGCTGAACAATGAAAAATACTTAAACCCATACTTAAGCCATGCCTATTTTTAGAACTAATACAAAAGGGTGCTAAGTACCTATAAAGGTCAAGCAACTTGTGAACTTACAAGGAGCAAAGAGGTGAAAACTTACTCAGAGATTCTAGTCTACTCAGGTGTGAATTACTCAAAAGATTAGTCTACTCAGGTGTGAACTAAGAATGCTCTGTCCTTTGAAAAACGTCTACTGTGATTGGTAGATGTAAGGACTTAGGGGAGGTGACATAGGAGAAAATGCCCTTTAAATAGGAGCTCAGAGAGGAGCTCAAGGGATTCTGAAACATTCAGATTGAGGATTGAGCTCTTGAAGGAAGTCTCTTGAGACAGTCAGAAGAATCCCTCTCTGGAGAAGGATGGCTGGCTGAACTGGTGTCTATATTCTTGCTTGGACAGATCTTGTGGTGAGTGATTAAGGACTGACTGATCTCTCTCTTAAGACACAGGTCTAGATCATGTTGGCTTAAGGCCCTTCATACTTATTCCTTTCTTAGTCTTTCTCTCTTTCTTTAATTCCTCATTGTATTATTAATTAAATTCTCTATAAAACCCAGTTGACTTGGATATATTCATAATTGGGAATATTTCCCTGGCGACCACCTTATATATTGATTTAAAAACAAGACACTGTAGTGAAAACATATTTTCTGCGGTCACAATTTACTCATCCACTCTTATATCTATCACAATTTAAGGCTCCCACTCTTTTAAATCTTACATTACTGTATCAATAGTAGGATTAATGCAGTGCTCCCATTTCTTTTTTGTCTAAAATCAAATTGAAATTTAGAGAAAACTCATCTAGCTCCTAAATCTCCACATTTCATCTATAATTGATTTTCTTCTCCCCTTCTTGGTTGAACTTGGTAAAAAAAATTTTATAGATTCTTCTTTGGCTTATGGTATTGGATATGAGATAATATTTTAAAAGTAAAGGTTAATCTAGCCTTACCTCTTAGGCCAACTATAGTCCTATGCCTGTATATTTATTCTGTATATGTGAAGGGATTGAAGACTTTGACTTTGTGAGTTCAGAAGGTTAGATTGAGTTACCCAAGTTTCCCTTTATCTCAAAATCCAGGTTTTGCACCAACTCATCATTTATATTGTCAAGGAATGACCTTTGAAATCTTGTTCTACTGATACCTGATTCAATAGTATATAGTATGCAATAATGTGAGAGAAAAAAAAAACCCTACCCCCTTCTATTAGGATTAGATTTTAATGTTAGCAATAGTTTTGAGTTAATCATAATTGTATTTCTAAGATAACCAAAGTCATGATTTTAGTAGGCTTTTTATGATTATTTTAGTATAAGTATTAAGGATTTGAATTAAGTAAATAATTGCTTTAACATAGGCCTTCACATCAGCCTCACTTTCAGCCTTAACTTTCAAAATTGCTATATCATGCACCTTCAGCAATAATTATGGTCTTCAACTTGGGATCCACCATGCATCACAATGCCTAACCCTGGATTCAGAAACAGGTACCACCCCACACCACCCACTCTTATCTTTTGCATCCCTAGCCCAGGAATATCCACTTCCCTTGTATCTATCACGTGACTCTTAAGTCATGATCAGATGGTTTCTTTTACCAATAAGGAGTGCTTCCCAGTTGACCTGACCAATGAACATTGCTTCTGGGTTTCTCTATTCTCAGAGGGGTATGATTATTTTCTTGGGCTATTTTTGTGCTGATATAAAAACTTGTCTAATTCTTTGGGGATAAATGAAGTCCTCTCACAATGGTCAAGGTCTTCTGGTTTTGACCAGGGTTCCAGCTTTGTTTTGGGACTTGGCCCTCCCATAATGAACCTAACTCTTTATAGCTTGGAGATTTTTAATCAGTTTATTTAAATTGGGTACCTGTGTTTAGAAAAAAATTATGCAACAATGATTGGATGTAAAATTGATAGAATAGATATTATTTAGAAACTGAAATGCTCCTGGTCCAACTCTCTTCTGAGGCAAAATTGAGGTATGGGAGATTGTACTCTGGAGATGGTGGGAAACCTTATTTTTACTTTTCTTTGTACTTTATCTTTTTAAAAATTAACTTAATTTTTTCAGTTATATATAGAAACAATTTTTTGATGATTCTTTTCTGAAATGTTGGGATTCAGATTCTCTCTGTCACTCTCTGTTGCAGATGGGTAAGCTTTTCCATGTTCTCCTAATTTGTTTAAGTTATCACCATTTATTTCAAGATCAAGGGGCAGTTAAGTGGCTCAGTGGATTGAGAGTCAGGCCCAGAGAGGGTTCAAATCTGACCTCAGACACTTCCTAGCTGTGTGAACCTAGGCAAGTCACTTAACCCCTGTTGCCTAGCACTTACTATACTTTTGTCTTAGAACCAATACACAGTATTGATTCTAAAATGGAAGGTAAGGGTTTAAAAAAAAGATCAAGGATTCTTTCTGACTTAATGATTTTTTTGTATCAACTGATTCTTTTCTGTTTACTGTCTTCTTTCCTTCTATGTATACTTCTTTCTGTCCTAATAGTTATATAGATCTTAAGTATTTTAGGTATAATGAATATTTTAAGTGGTTTAATTATCACAAGCATCCTAGATATCCTAAATATCCCAATTATCATCTTCCCATATAGGAATATGCTCAATTCAACTTTAATTAAACTTTTATGTTTTCACTTTTCTGTTTATCTTTTTATGCTTCTCTTGAGTGTCAAATTAGCTAATTAAATTTTATTTTCAGTTCTGATATTTTTGGCAGGAATGCATGAAAGTCCTCTATTTCATTAAATATCACTTGCTGTTAGAGGATTATGCTTCATTTCTATGGGTATGTGATTTGTAGTTATAATGCTAGATCCTTTGATTTTTAAAATATCATATTCCATGCCTTTGGGTCTTAAATTTAATGAAGAAGCTGCAAGATTTTATGTAATCCTGACTGTGGCTTTACAATATTTAATTGTTTTTTCTGGCTGCTTACATTACTTTTCCGTTGGCCTGGGAGTTTTAAAATTTGATTAAAATAGTATTAGGATGTTTTATTTTAGGTCTTTTTCAGGATATGATCTGTGGATTCTTTCCATTTTTATTTTTATCTCTTGTTTGACAAAAGTAGGACAGTTTTCTCTCATGATTTCTTATTATATTGTGTTTAAGCTCTTTTTTATCACAGTTTTCAGGTATTCTGATGATTCTTAGATTGTTCTACCTGTATCTGTCTTCCAGGTCACTTGTTTTGCCAGTGAGTTCTTTGAGATTTTCTTCTGATTTTTTCATTAAAAAAATGTCTTATTTTTTCTGATACCTTGTGGAGTTGTTAGCTTCCACTTGTTCCTAGCTATTTTTGTCCCCCACACCCCGACCTCCCCTATTACCTTGTCTATCTTTTGAGTTTCTGCTCTGCTTCTAGGGTAGAGGGAACACCATTCTAAACTTGTAGTGCAACATCTTTGGTGCTTCACATAGTCGCTGCTATCTTTCTGTTCTTCATTGTGTACTTCTAGGAGGTGGCCTAGCTGGCTTTTTGTGGAGTGGCTTGTAACTGTTTTGTCCAGCTGGATTCCATCCCCTCTGCTGTTGGTTTCCCTGTGGTTTCATATGCTGATGTTTTCCTGACTTTCCCTGACGCCTGCCCTGTTGGGTTACTCCCTTCTCTGCCCTTTTATTACCTCAAGTCATGTGGAAGCACATAGCATGAGCATTGGGCTCCTTCCCCACATCTGTTTCATTTCCTCAGCTTATTTTTCAGCATGTTGGGCTGTTTCTTTATGTTCCCATGTCAAAAGGTCAAATGCTTTTTCAAGATCTCAAACTTACATTTTACTGACATCTCTAATTTAACATATACTAAAATGAAGTCTTCCAAATTTACTCTTACTATGCTCACAGTTATGCAGGTTCAAATCTGAGCATCATCCTTTCGTCTTCTTTACCACTCAATCCACATCTCCCTCTTCTGTTGATAAGTCTTGCAGTGCTCCCTCTTTTCACACATAAAACCTCTACTCTGATGCAGGCCCTCATTGCTTCATACTTGCAATGTGACAGTGATCTCTACCTTCTCTCTGCCTAGTCTGTCTATTCTAATAGATCTTCCCTTTATTTGATAAAATTATTTTTCTAAAGGACAAAATCTGACCATGAAACGACCTTACTCAATAAACTCCACTGGCCCTACGCTTGTTCTTATGTATAGAAAATACTTTGTTACTTAAAGCCGTTCATGTGACCTTTTGTGAAATATCTATCTGCAAGCATGTACTCTAAAAAGGTTATGGTGTCAGATGTTAGGATCTATTTCATTTGAAGCTAGAATATTTTAGATGAAAACATTGTGACATGTCATTTGAAGGTCAGGATAGAGTACCTAATCAAGTGATACTTGTTTAGATCCTGAGCCTCTCAGAATTCATTACTCCTTCAAAACTCAACTGGTGGAATCAATAAATCAAAACGTATTTTATAAGTGCCAACTATGTTCTAAACACTAGGGTCAAAAGACAAAATTTTAGCCATTCCTGATCCAAGAATTTATCATCTATTAAAAAAACAAACAAACAACATTTATAAATATAAAGAAAACGTATACAGAGTAAAGGTAAATTTCATGAGGTGGTGGACACAGAGCTTAGAAGTGGTAGTAGTAAAGAAAGATTTTGTGTAGCAATTTTCACTTGAGTCAAGAATCATGTCATGACTATATTCTTCAGTAAGGCTAAAAGTATGCTGATCTCTCGATATATAACTGAAGAGGCTGTAGATGGTTCGTCTATATGCATTAGGAATGATTGCAATCAAACACTGTGCAAGAATGCAAAAAACAAAACAAAATAAAAACATGTAATCCTTCCTTCCAAGGATTTGTAAGATTTAAATTAATATCTAATAACTCCAAGTATTATATTTTATAAGATTTATTAGCAATTACTTGAAGTAGAAGAAATAAAAAATAGAAGTACAATGCTTAGGTATGACAACATGGCTAACTTTCTCCTGCCTGGCTCTCACCCAACCTCCACCACCAACTTTCCAGGAACAGAGAGAGCGAGGATCGGAGTTACATCAAAATATATCCTCCTTCCATTAGCACTTAATGTGAGAAGGAAAATGGGAAGCTAAGAAAGAGTTCTGGGGAGAAAATTCTAATTACACAGACTGGCCCCTGACTTGCCTCATATACCTTGAAAAATTTTATTTCCTTTGCCTCAGTTTTGTCATTTGTAAAGTCAGGTAATCAAGGAACCCTCTCAGATGACTATTATGGAGTAAGAAATCAAAGTTCCTTAAACAAAAATATAATGCAAAAATGTGCATCCTTATTTATGAAATATTTTTCAAACTTTCCTAGGCATTATGTGGTGAACAAGGTACAACTAGGTTCTGATTAGTGCAAATAATAAATCTCCTAAAGTGTTTATGTGCATTTTAATTCATACTATGAGAGTTAAAATTATGAAAAATGTGGTATTTGGTTCCAGTCCAGTGAAAATATACAATGAACATTTATAACTGCATTTCAAGGGATTCATTATTTGTACTCATTGAGACCTAGCTGTATATAGAAGTTGAGTTTTAGAACACTTTTAACTGCATGAAATCTTGATGTACACTGTGGATGGCAAGAGATTTTAATTAATTACCAAAAATTCATGATAAAGAAGTAATTTTGGTATCAAATTATGAGGTAAATGTTGGAGCTTTTATTGCACCTTGGAAATTCCCACAAAGTGTATTAATAGCCTATATGCATATATTTTTTCTTTTGAGCTCTTTCACTTAGAGTCATAAAAAGGTAAAGTATTAATCAGATATAAAAGGAAACAATGATTGTAGGTCATAAAACATACATTCCCATACATATACATAAGAATACATCGATTGGCTGCATTGCCACATTTCATCTTTCCCTCAAAACCTGATGTAGAAATGAAGTTGTCAGTTCAGCACTTTCTTTAATCAATCAAACTAAAGTATTGGGAGTGTTATTGAGTTTGAGGTTAATCATTTGTGCATGTAGGTCGCTTGGTGGGGTTGTAAGGACTCAGTCCATTCATTCTTCAAGCATCATGGAAATCAAGGTTCACCTTCCTGGACATAATAGTTAACAATGCCTATATTTGCTTAGCTAGTGAAAAATCTTGTTCAATCAGGCTTCATAGTCTAGGGGAAGAAGAGGACTAATTTGTCTCTCCATTTCTTATGCCTCTTTAAAACTTTTTGCTGTTTGGCATTTCATAAAGTAAACTAAAACAATTAAACAGGGATTCTCCTGGGTTACCGATGGTTTCTTGCTGATTCAGCTATTCAGATATTGAGTGCTCAGCAAGACTTCTAAAACCTCACTGATAGAGCCCTTTACAAAAAATGTTTGTGGTTCCGTATCCTCCTTTACTTTCTAACAGAGGAGAATTCAAAAGCAGGTGGAATAAACACCTTGAAAAACTTCTAAGGCCTTCACTATTTTGAGGTATCTTTAACTGCAAGGACATCTCTAAGTATTTCCATCTTTTGATAGCATTATAGAATCCTGTAGCAATTTTTTTTGGTTTGTTTTTGGACAATAATGTTTAGAAAAATGTTATGCATGTTTGGATTGTTTTAATCCTCTAAAATCATTTCTCTTTTGAAGTTCTATATAGGTCATTTGATTTCTTAAACTACTCAACTCTATGTGGTATACTTGTTTCATTCGGCCAAGAAATTGCCCCAGAGGGAGAACTGAGTGTATTGAACCTATCCCATTTGACAGAGATGGAAGGAGGGAGAGAGAGAGAGAATTTAGTGTGTGACTGATCAATGTTTTCTTCCTGAACTTTGCACCAACTATGAAAAGTTGAATATTCTGACTCAATTTCAATTTGATTTTTTTTCTGGGATATAATATGATTGTAGAAAATGTCTCCAGTGAAAGTACAGAATCTTGAAAATTATAAGTTAATTGATAACATTGTATTATTATGTAGTATACGTTTATGAAACTTAGATATTTGTATTTTGGAAGCTACCATTTTTATGTAGATGAAAATCATCAGAATTGTGATTCTGACTAATGGTTTAGATTTCCTTCCCCACAGAATCAAGAAAAAGGATGATATAATATGCTGTAATGCGGAAGTTGAAATGAGTGCTAAGCCCATAATTTCAGATCCTTAAAGTAAAGAAATTTAACAAAATTGTGCTTAACCTCATCTAGACTATTCATATAGATAGCCAGAAATAGCTAGTCTTCTCCCATTAGTTTGGTCCCTTTGTAAATGTTTAGCTTTTCTTGTTGATGTCAGTATAAAACCATTTAAACCCTACTTTTCTCATGATTTCAATATTGGGTGATTGTTTCATTTCCCAGAGTCAGACCAAAGATACTATGAGGCAGTAACACAGATATAATCATTCTTTAAAAAAATTTGTAAGCCAATTTCCCACCGTGTTTTTTTTTTATTCTATCAATAGCATAGATGTAATTATAGTAGATGAAGAGATAATTGTTTTTTTCTCTACCTTGATATGTAAAATAGACTAACAGATGCCTATTAAATCTTGAGTTTATTCCCATCATAACTTAGCTGACCCTCATCCAAGATCATTGACTCTAAGATCTCCACCCTATCCTAACTTAGTTAACCCCATCTTTCATCAAGGATCTCCTGATTGTCCCATCCCAGTTCAGGGACCTCCTTGTGCAAAGTGCAATTCAGAGACCCTCTCTCTCTAATTCTCATCTCAGATCAGGTTCTGAAATAAAAGTATTGTGATAATAAAAAAGCTGGCCAAATGGAGGGTAATCTCGGTTACATTCTAGTCTCAGAATATTATTAGCAGTGAGATCTTAAACAAGTAATTTTAACGCTATTTACTTCTGTTTTCTGACATATAAAGAGAAAAATAAAAATAGTAACTATCTTGCAGAGTTTTTGTGAGAATCAAAATGATATAATTATTTGAATTATGAACTACTTAACAGAATGAATAGGGTATAGAAGACCTACAAATGTTGATTATTATGATTATTTCTTTAATTCAACATAACTGCATACTGGGTTTTAGACGTGATTAGTAAAAATTGTAACAAAAGTCATAAGATTAATGACTTTATATGAGATAATTTGGAAATGGATTAGATTGAAATGATGTTATCTGAATAGTAATAAGTTTGGTTTCACATTTTAAATATTTGATATTATATATGTTATTGTATTTATAAATTCTCTTATTTGTAATTTGTAAAACCATAGTATTAAAAATGTTGTTAAAAAGGTAACTTCTCTTTTTAATCTATATGCTGTTTGATAATGAATTTAACTTTTTTTAAAATGTGATAATAATAGGTAGTTTAAAAATTAAATATTTAATTTGGAATATTTTGTTTTAAAACAGATAGTAGTAATAACAGGGATACTATAATAATGAGTTTTAACTTGAAATTTTGGGACTATCATTTGGAAGAATTTTGACAATGTATAGGATGGTCTAATAATATAACTTCTCTACTTTAATATGAGTCAACTATCAGACATTTATTGTATGTCTGGAACTTCAGAATGTAGTTAGCTTTAATTTGTAGGTGAAGAATGAATGAAATTTAACTGTTAAGGAAACATAAGTTAAAAGTATTTTTAATTTTAAAAAATTATACATGTTGATAAAATTTGAATATTTTTCTGACATTTTGTGATCTATGGCATCTCCCTTCTAACCTCCCTCCCACCTCTCTTCCCCAAAATTGCAGGTAAAATGATGAAGGATGTATATATTTTATCATACAGTACAATATTTCCACATTCATCATGCTGTGAAAGAAGACATATCATTTACACTAGGAAAAGAAATAAGGAGGAAATAAAGTGAGAATGTTATACATAATCTTCATTCAGACTCTGTTAGTTTCTTCTGTGGCAGTGAATAGTCTTTTTTTATCTTGAGTCCCTTGAGGCTGTCCTGGATTCTTGCTGATAATAGTTAATTTATTCACACTTGATTATTGGGACTTCATAATTTTTCAACCCTGACAAATGTATTTTTGATATTTGAAGTAAAAGCTCTTGGCACTACAGCTTACTAATGTCTTGAGTTTTGATTACAGGAATCTTTGTCTAAATTTTCATGAAGTCAGTAGTAGGAAATGGCATGTGTTGTAGTCTAAGAACTGTCGATGAATGTGGTCCTTGGGAAAAGTTGAAGGAATGACTTTGGCATGGCGTAAAATAGGGCTTCTTCACTTAGTTTTCTCACTGTGCTGTTATTCCCTTCTGAAAAGGAAATTCGTCCACATTGTTAGCCTGGCTTTTGATATGCAGATACATAATTGGTTCTCAGATATGACTGAAAGATGAAACATATTCCAGAACGTCCAAGAGAAGATATGTAGGGATTAGATGACTACATGAGAGATCTAGGATAAAAAATGTGATGATTAAATGTATATTAGTTATATGTAATCAAGATAAGACACTCAATTTAAGTTAATATTAATGATTATTGTACTTTTTTACTCTTTTGTTTCATGGTGTTCATGTTTAAGTTCTTTTTGTTATGTTGGTGATGTAAATCTCCCATCTCAAACTCAGTTCACTATGAGCCTTCTAAGAAGTCTGACCTGTATCCTGACCTAAAAATTATGATTATGAATGAAACACTGGAAAAGATTATAGCTAAAACTAGGCATAGACCAACACCTCATGCCATATATCAAAGTAAAGCCTAAATCAACACATGATTTAAAAATAAAAATTATTCTACAAACAAATTAAGGAAGCACAAAATAGTTCACCTGTCAGCATAAGGGAAGAACTTATGTCCAAATAAGATATGGAGGACATTATGGGTAGTATAATAGATAATTTTAATTACATTAAAAAGTTCTTTGCAAAAACAAAACCAGAGTAACCAAGATTAGAAGCAAAGCAACAAATGAGGGGAAAAAATTTAGAACAAATATCTCTGACAAAGGCTTTATTTCTCAAATATATAGAGAACTGAGGCAAATTATAGCAGGCAATGGGGAAACTAAAATTCTTTCATCATATGAAAAAATAGTCCAAATTTCAATTTTTACCTTGAGTCTTAGAACTGATCATAAGTATTGATTCCAAGGCAGAAGAGAGAGAAGGACTAAGAAAATGGGGTTGTGGCTTGTCCACAGTCACACAACTAGTTACTGTATGATATCAGATTCAAACCCTGGACCTCCTATTTCTAGGCCAGTAATTCTGTACCCTGTTCGGTGTAGCTCATTTCTATGATCACACAAAATCTGATATTCTCATCTCCCCACTACTCTGTGCCCCTGGATTTCCTCTTTCCCTTTGACTAGAGAAGGGAAAAGATAGACATGGCAGATCCCATCCCAGATTCTCCATCTAATGAAGGTATCGAGGTGCCCTTATCATTTCCCACCTGACTGTAGGACTTTATTGTTCCCCAACAAATAATAAGTTTGCTTCTCCAATTCTATGCTTTTCATCTTTTTTATGTTACCTCCCTCATTAGATTGTAAACATTTTTGAAGGTCACAACTGTCTTTTGTAAAAATGTAGATTTCAACCCCAGACTTCAATTCCCAGAAGTCCTTGGCCACTTCCCAGAATGCTTTGTAACCTCACCTGAAGGTCTCACCTGGGCCAAGGACAAAATTGTATTTAAGCTGACTCTCTACCTACTTCAGATCTCTCAGCTTCAGCTTCTAGGGACAGGTGGCTCTCTACCTAGCCAGCAAAATGTAGGTCGCATGTGTTTTCTATACTTGTATTTTCTTTATTTCTTAATCTTTAATAAACCTCATAAAAATATAACACTTTTAGCAGAGAAACTAAATTTTTAAATTTAATAGTTGGCGAACCACATCAATTGTGACGAACTTCTGATTTTTTTCTCTACTGTTACTAAGTTCAACTTTTAATAGGTACTAGATTTTTTTTAAGCCGCGTTTCTCCTAGACTTTTTAGAAAGCCTTTTGACTCATCTCGGCCCTGCCCACCCTGGCTCCCTGCTCTGGTTCCTGCTCCTAGCTATTGTCCTCACCTAGTCCCAGTCCTGCCCGCCCATCCCACCTGGCCCAGCTCGGCTCAGCTGCCTACCTGCTTATGCGCCCCAGCAATCTCTCGCTCACTTGGCCCAGCCCAGCATGGCCTCCAAACCAGATGGCTCATCACCCCAGGCCCAGCCCTAGGACCCAGGGTGCTGGTAGCAGACCCAATTTCTTCAGGATCAAACACCAGCTGGTAAAAAACGGGGATGAATTTTTCCTTAGGCTAATCTGGGGGCAAGGGACCACAGGATGGGAGAAAGAAAGAAAAGAAGGAAGAGGCTTTTCCAAACAGGAACTTACAAGCATGGGGTATTTGAGAGGATATCTTTGGACTGTACTGATAATTTCATTTACTTCACCTGAGATTCAGGGGAAAAATTCAACTCCCTGCAACTCTTTAGCCAAATTTGGGGGGGCAGCTGGGTGGCTCAGTGAATTGAGAGCCAAGTCTAGAGAAGGGAGGTTCTTAGTTGAAATCTGGCCTCAGACACTTCCCAGCTGTGTGGCCCTGGGTAGGTCGCTTAACCCCCATTACCTAACCATTACCAATCTTCTGCCTTCTGACAATAGGCATCTAAATGGATAAAAAACCAAGGAACTTTAAAGAGACTGGAGGTTATATTTTAAGGCATTTCAGACTCCAATGTTTTATTTAAAAAATCTCTGCAGTCTATTGCATTTTACTGATTGTTTTGCTTAAGGTTTAACTTTGGGATTTTAAGTTCATATATTATTGCATTCAATACTATTCTGTTTCACTGGATCATTTTAATGTACAAGTTTTAACTACTGTTAAATTCTGTTGCTTTTCCCCTATAACCATACTGAACAAATATTATTGAGTAGGCCCATATAAAACCAGCTTTTCTATTTTTGACTTTGTAAATTGTCACATAGAAGATAGATGAACTCCATCAGAAAATTGCTATAACTACCTATTTTTACCTATCGATTTTAAGAGTTCTTTAGGCACAATTTTTAGAATTTTTCTTAACAATCTCTGGTCATTTTGCCTGCCCCTACCACAAGGTAAGGCCCATTTTAGTAGCTGAAGTGAAATAAAATTATAAACTCCAACTCCCACATTTATAAGAATGTGAATGGAAGTTGGGAAATTAATCCCAGGGCATTTGTACCCCTAGAAGCCTCCCAAAGAAAAAAAAGGGAGCATCTCTCATTTATAACTCTTCAGCTCATCATTTTACTTCCACCAGAATGATATCTAGAATTCTTGATGATGTTCTAAACCCAAAATGTGTTTTACTTTGTCTAAATATGTTTACCAAGGTTGAAAGATTTGCTACGTTTGTAAAAATTGTGACAAATATCCGTCAGTTCATAGGCTTTTAAATAATGCCATACAGCAACTCATGTGAAATATGATAGTGGGTTTTTTTGTTATTGTAATTAACTGGGCTATTGAAAATTTTGGGGATACTGATAACTACATATTTGTACTACTGTTCAATTCATTTGCTTGTACTCACAGTGGATTATGGCCAGATATGAAGAGGAAATGGATCTCATCTTTGGTGAGAAAGCCTTGTATTCTATATTTTCTTAGCTGACACAGTGTGTCAATGATTATAAGCTACATTTTTTGAATTTTTAAAAACTCTTTTATTATATTTCTCTTGCATGTGCAATATAATATTTCAGTTTTTTCTCTCCTTTTTACATTTGAAGCACATCACCACCATTAAGATTTTCTTTAACTTTTTGATTTTGCAGTAATATAAGTTTAAAATACATTTGCTATAATGTCAATGCAGGCCCCAAAAGCTTGAGACTTTTAAAATGATGCCACTAATTGTTTAAAAAAATTATGGGACTCTGCTTAATGATTCTGTCTGATTCGAGGACAAGATATACATCAAAGAGCCATTGCATAGGGCCAAAGATAAACCAATCCAGGATGGATTGATGCACTTCTAAGCCAATACAAAGGACTTGAACCTAGTGTGAAGATTCAAGGTTGCTATGCTTAACATACTTTAAGACGTAGGCCTTCCTTGTATCCACACTCTCTCTGAAAATACTTACAGACAAGTATCCCAAACTTGGCTCCTACTTGGCTTCTATAATCTAGTCCCTTTTCTGTCTTTCATAGTGTGGCAAATTTTCTGTAGTCCTGGCTACTGACTGGGTAAATGCATCATTGCTTCGATCATTTTAATTGGGCCCTGATTCAAGGACCTGTTATAAATTTGCTTTTCCTTTACTTGGAATTTTTACACATAAGACTTTGATAGTCTATATTTTCATCCACAAATTTTCTTTTTTATTTTGATTTTTCTGATGTCCTTTTTAATTTCTCTTCCCAATTGATTCATATGTCTCATAACTCAGCCATGAATCCCTAAGTGATCCTGTGTTTTTCAATCACCCTCTTCACAGGGAAATGTAAAATATTATTATTTTAAATTGCAAAGTTTAAATTTCTTTTGAGAAGTATTTTAGGTTAAGAAAGATGCCACCTCTTTGAATCCAGAAACTGAACTTTTGGAGAAGACACCATGAAGAAGCCTCCAGACCACAAGGTGCACAAGAAGATCAAAAATTGAACTTTGGGTGTAGTTGATTGAACATTTATTGTATGTATACTTTCATGCCAAAGGGGACTGCCCCCTAACTGGTTTTTTGTCAATATGTCTAGCAATTATTGGTTTTGTTCTTTTTTCCTCTTATCCTCAAATTATTGTAATCTTTAAGTTGATTATCTTTTCATGATCCTTTTGGGGAAAATCTTTCCCAACAAGGATCAAAGGGAGAATTATAAAAATGGAGATCTGAACCCCGGACTTCAATTCCCAGAAGTCCTTGGCCACTTCCCAGAATGCTTTGTAACCTCACCTCAAAGTCTCACCTGGGCCAAGGACAAAATTGTATTTAAAGTGACTCTCCACCTACTTCGGGTCTCTCAGCTTCCACTTCTAGGGACAAGTGGCTCTCTACCTAGCCGGCAAAATGTAGGTTGCATGTGTTTTCTATACTCGTATTTTCTTTATTTCTTAATCTTTAATAAACCTCATAAAAATATAATTCTTTTAGCAGAGAAACTAAATTTTTAAATTTAACACTTTTGAATCCCTAATGCTGTCTAATGTTTTTGCTATTCAGTTGTTTCAAACATATTTGACTCTTTGTGATTTCCTTTGGATTTTCTTGGCGAAAATCCTAGAGTGGAATTGCCACTTCCTTCTCCAGCTCATTTTACAGATAAGTAAATGAGGCAAACAGGGTTAAGGTCACACAGTTGTAAGCATCTGAGGGCAAATTCAAATCCAGGTATTCCTGATTTTAAGTCCAGCCCTCTAATAAATGACACTATCTAGCTCCTCACCTAACACAGGGTAGACATTTAATAAATATCTAATGACAGCCTGACTGACAGTGTGACTGTCTCTCCTGCCTTGAATGTATTCCATTCTCACTTCCTTCTCAAAGAATCCCGCTTTTGCTTCAATAGTTGAAATATTACCTCTGCAAAACCTTTACTAATCTCTTAGCATAATTACTAGTGTCCTCCCTGCCAAACCACTTTGCATTTGACTAACTTGTATTTATTTGCATCAATTTTCTTTATATTAAATTTATTTATTCTTACATATGCCTTGTTTGTCTTTCCCAATTCGGTATAAACTCCTTTCAAGGAAGTTTCATTTTTTGTATTTGTTTTGCCATCACTTAGGACAGTTCTTAGAATATAGTGAACATTTAATAAGTATTTTAAATTTATTCATTAATACATATAAACAAAAAAGGAAACTGAGAACACATTTGTTTAAACCAGAAGAAAAAATTATTGTGGTACATTTCTACATTTCTTGTTACACTTCTAGAATTGCTTTGAATAAGTGTAAGAGTCTATGAAAATCAAAGAAAAGGTAATGAAAGGGAAATTAATTGAACATTTATAGACCTCAATAAAGAACTTATTTTCAGCAGGGTCAATTGGCTGAATTAATTTGTTCAGCCTTAGCAATCATTTGTTAAAGATTTAATACCTAGTGTCTTACTTACTGGAAAGTATAAATGTCCAGCTTAAATTTAATTTCTCCACTTCAAATATTGTAGTTTCTGGAATATCTCTTGTATAATTTTTTATAAGATCCAGAGATTTTAGGAGGTTAAATAAGCATTGAAAGATCATTTATTTCTCTAAATTTAATTTTAGTTATTAAAATCCAATAGTATCATTATTTTAGAATATGAATTCAGAGAAAATAGTTTGTATTTGTGAATAGATACTTGATTAAACAACACAAACATCTTTTCAAGAGTTTTCAAGCTTGATAAGTGAAACTGACCAAAAGAAAAAAAAAAGGTGAAACTGACCAGAAGAAATTAAAGTAAAACTCTTAGCTGGAAGCACTGTCTAAAACTGTATTGTCTACTTATCATATAACTTTTTAATTGGGCTTCTTCCAAAGGTATAATAATATGTATCTCAAAACAATTGGAAGTCCTTTGTTAAAAGAAATCTTACAAACTAAGTAAATATGTGTCTCAACAAGCATCATAGTGACAGGATTATTTTTAGTCAATTTTAATGCAGTGGAGCAAAATAGAAAGGAATTAAGAAGTTCTGGGGCCACATTCTGCCTCTGACACATACAGATTTTATAATGTTGAACAAGTTATAAAGTCCCTCAGTGCTTTAGGAAACTGTCCAAGATGATAAGTTGCTGAGAATGTATTGACTTTTTTTTTCTTAGAGGATATTTTCCTGGGAATTTGTTAAAGCAAAGACCAAATTCCAATATATTGAAGTAGGTAGTAGAGAACCTAGAATGTTGGACTCAGAGACAGCTGACCTGAGTGCAAATTCAGCTTCAAACCCTTATGAGCCTTAGGATCTTTGACTAATCCAATTTTCTTATCTGTAAAAAAAAGGATAATAATAGCATGTACACTCCTAAATATAAAATTAACTGCCAGGTTTTTAAGATAAAATGAAATAATATTTGTCAGGTGTTTTACAAACTTTAAAGTGCTATAAAATATTTTGTTTTTTTTATAATATGTATTGATATTATTTAGTTTAATTTTCTTAAATAAAGGGTACTATCTTATAATCATAGTTGTATCATATATTTAGAACTAGATATGTCTTTAGAGGTCATTATACTCAGATTCTCCCATTTTATAAATAAGAAACCTTAGATCCCCCCCAAAAAAACTAAGTTATTTTTTTAAGATCTCGGCAGAGCCAGGATGCAAATGAGAGATTCAGCTTTTGAATAATTATATATTAATGAGGAAGTCTTTGTTGATGGCTACATTCGACTTCTCCAAATATCACGTATCACGTTCCTTCATGCTATTTCATACACTTGACATTTTTCTCCACTGGGAAACATGTCCAAATTGTTTATTAATGATTCCAAATTTTACAAAACCAAATAAAACAATCATAGCCATATACAGAGAAAAAGGAGCTTGTACATAAACTAAATGACAAATCACATATATTTAGCTTACTTTTTGTCATATTTGTATAATATACACCATCCACAAGTGTAGGGTGTATGGGGTGTTCAGGGAGAGGTAATATCTCTAGTATGGAGGGCTTGTCGTGCCCTTGTAGGGCAGCTCTCCAGCCACTGACCCTCACCTGACACTCAGCTCTCACTTGTGGCTCCTAGTAGCTGCTAGCATGCGGCAGCAGCCACACCCCGGGCAATGGCTTCGACAGGCTGGTTAAACCTTGTGAGGGTAGCCATCGGGTTGACATTGACCCCTGGTGAACTAGGGCTTTTCTCACCCAGCATGTGAAGACTGCTTCAGCGGAACAGGCAGAAGAAATCAACAAGAAAGTTCAACGGCTGAGATGGCGATGCAACAAAGCACTGTGGAGTGCTTAGGGCGTGATGGAGCACAAAAGACAACACGGCCATCCAATGCAGCTGAGGAAGTCTCCAGGTGTAATGACTTTTCGTGCCAATGGACCCAGGCTTCCAAAGCGAGAGAGTGGGACAGTCTCTGTGCATCGACTTTTTGTCAATGTGCCTAGCAATTATTGGTTTTGCTCTCTTTTCCTTTTATCCTCAAATTATTGTAAATCCATAGCTGGTATGTTTACAAGACCCACTGGAGAGACTAGTCTTCAGAGGGTCTCAGGGGGAATGTATAAATGGAGATTTTGAACCTTAGAATTCATTCCCCAGAAGTCCTTGGTATTTCCCAGAATTCCCTATAATCACTCCTGTGTCTCCATGTTGATGAGATCACATTATTGGTATTTAACTGGCAGTAACGCCTCCCATGCTCTCTCTTCTTGCAGGATGTAGAATCAGCAGTTATGGTGGTGAGTGGGGATGGCTAAAAATGGCTAATCAGCCATGAGCATGTAGTTTTTATTTTGTATCCTCTTTATTCCTTGATTTCTAATGATTCATAATAAACCTCATAAAATATAATATTTTATTATTATAGATATAATTTAATTTTACAGGTATTTTATTCCATCTGTGATTATTTTAAATTATTTTAAACATCTTTCTTTTTCTTCTTGCAGGACTTTGTTAGTAATATGTAAAAATTTTTATGATTTACATGAGTTTATTTTATATTTTCCTTATTTGCTAAAAATATCAATACATTCAACTACCTTTTTAGTTAAATCTCTAGGAATTTTTTCCTATACCATTGTTATATTTAAACAGAGACAGTTTTGTTACCTCTTTGTCCATTCTTATTCCTTCAATTTGCTTTCCTTTTTTATTGCTATTACAAGCATTTCTAATATTATGGTAAATAATTTTAGTGATTATGTGAGCTTCCTTTTTTTCACTCCTAATTTTATTGGGAAGGATTCTCACTTCTCCCCATCACAAATAATATTTTCTGTTAAGTTTAGGTAGGTAGATATTGTCTATTGTTTTAAGAAAAAAAATCTATACACATGCTTTCTGGAATTTTTAATAGGAATAAGTGTTGTATTTTATCATAGACTTTTGTACATCGAGTGATATAATCATATGCTTTTTAAATTACTTTTGTTAATAATATCAAATATGTTGATAATTTTCCTTATATTGAACTATCCCTGCATACCTGACATAAATCTTGCTGGATTGCAATGTATTATCTTTGTGGCATATAGTTGTAGTTTTCTTGCTAGAAATTTATTTAGGATTTTTATACTAATAATTATTAATGAGATTAGTTTATAATTTTTTTCTGTTTTGCTCTACTAGTTTAGATATCAACACTATTTGTTTTATAAAAGGAGTTTGGTAAAACTCCTTAATTTGTCATCTCAAATAATTTATTTAATATTGGAATTATTTGATTCTTAAATATTTGGGAGAATTCACTTATGAATCCATCTGTTCCTGATGCTTTTTTAAAGTAAGTTTATTGATAGATATTCAATTTATTTTTTCTAAAATAGTCTGATTTACATATTCTGTTTCTTGCTTGGATACTCTAGATAATTTATTATTTGTAAGTATTCTTCCATTTCTCTTACATTATTAAATTAATTTTCATAGTATTGAGTGAAATAACTCCTAATAATTGCTTTAACTTCATCTTCATTGATGGTATATTAACCTTTTCATTTTTCCTGGTAATGGATTGGTTTTCTGCTCTCTTTTTTATATTAACCAATAGTTTATTTATTTTGTTGATTTTTCATAAAACAAATGTATTCAAGGGGTTGTTTATTTGTATTAGAGGGGTTAATACTTTTAGTATCCAGGGGGAGAGAAAGAGGAGAGATCTCCCTTCTCAAAATGGGTTTCAGGGGAGACAGCTGATGTTTAAGTTTGCCTCAGAGAGAGAAGAAGGGGTTTGAAGATTTCCCCCCTTCTGCCTTCCCTCCTTAGCTAAGGCTGCTCTCCCAGATTCTTCTGTCCCTCTTATCCCCCCCACACCCTCCACTACTTGAGACCAAAGGGTCTCCCCTTGATCTGTTCACTCACACTTGATTCACAGCTTGGGGAAAAGATAACTATTTTAATGTCAACTCAATCAAGATAATACAAAGGAATAACTAGCAGGGAAAGAATAGGAGAGGAAAATGGGGAAAAGGGGGTCCCTGTCTCTATCTAAACCCTTTTCCTCCCTCCTCAAGTTTGGGGGGAACTCAGGCCTTGGCAGCCTGAACCCCCTGAGAGAAAGTCAGGTTGATTCACCCTGGGTTTGGCCCCTTGCCCACAGTTCAGACTCAGGGCAACAGGAGCTGAAGTAAATTTGGAGAGATTTAAAATGCCTTTTTCAGGTTTCTCTTCAATAGTCTTTTTCAATTTGGAAATGTTGAGGGGAAGGATTTCCAGTCACAAGCAGGGAAAAATAAGTAACTCTCATGAGTAAGTCTTTTTCAACCGTCTCTCTCCAGCTTCTCTCAGCTGAGAGCAACTCCTCTACCAGCCAGAGTCTTCCCCTCCAGATTCCAAACTCCTGGGGCCCCTCCTCCTTTGAGGTGATCAGTTCCACGTACTCTTCAGCCTGACACTTTTTTTATGTGCCAGCCTCTGACACACAACCAGAATAATTTATTAATTTAATAATTTTATGTTCAATTTTATTGATCTCATTTTTAATTTTTAAGATTTCTAATTGGTGTTTAGCTATGGATTTTTAATTTGTTCTTTTTCTGTTTTTTAATTGAATTTACAATTCATTGAAAATTTCTTTCTGTTTTATTAATATAAGTATAATGATATATAAAATTTCCTCTAGTTTTTATTTTTGCTTGATCTTATAGGTTTTGATATTTTGGTCTCATCACTATCTATAATGAAATTATGCATTTTCCTCTAATTTGTTCTTTAAACCACTCATTCTTTAAAATTAAGATTTTTAGTCTCCAATTGTTTTTATCTTTTCCCATGATACATATTTATTAAAATTGTTATTGCTTTATGGTCTGAAGAGGATGTATTTAATATTTTTGTTTTATTACATTTAACTATAATGTTTTTATAGCCTAATACATGGTTAATTTTGAACCATGTACTGCTGAGAAGGTATACTCTTTTCTATTCTATTCCATTTTCTCCAACTATCTATTATATTTAACTTACCTAAAATTCTATTCATCTCCTTGACTTCTTTTTTAATTTGTTTGGTTAGATTTATCTACTTCTGAGCTGGGAAAATTTATATTGCCTACTATTATTTTTTATCTATTTCAGTTTAAAACTCATTTTTTATTTTCCTCTTAAAATGTGGATAATATTTGGTACATATTGATAATACTTCAATAGATAAGGTGAGACTACACATCCTGTCCCCAGGGTCTGCAGCAGATACCTCTGAGTTCAGTAAAGACAGAGATCTTCACTCCCTAGTTGTCCCTGACCATTTAGGTTTACTCCAACTCTTCTATTTTTGCTATTCATTTTCACTTTGAACTGCTATCTGTTTTTGCTGCTGTTAGCATTGATTCTGTGGAATTATTTTTCATTGTTTGGGGATGGGGTATTAGAAGGGTGAGGAAGTTTCACACCCTATTCTCCCATCTTTCCCTCATAGAGTTGATATTGGTATTATTCAAAAATACTACCCCATACTTTTATCTCTATGTTATTGCTGTGGCCTTCTACTATACCTTGAATGCTAATCCTTACTTCTGGCCAAACCATAGTTATATAGCATTTCCAGAAATATGTGTATGATTTCCAGAAAATCTATATCATTGGTAACTAGAATTCCCTAACCCCTAAGCTAACACTCCATGGAATATTGATGGCCCAGATAATTTATGCTCCCTATTTTTTCCCCTCAACATCTCCAATGGATTTTTTCTACAAATATGGTTTATTATAATATAGTTTTATAACAAAAATAGGCAGGTAGCCCAAAATAAGAAAAACTTATATTTGACATGGAAGGAAAATAGAGATCAGAATGGAGGAGAAAATATTTCAAAGAAACGTATTTTATTATGCATAGGTTGTATAGTATAGACAATTCCAAATCTACATGATTGTTATATTAAACATGTGTTACACGATTACATAACCAATATGGACAAGCACATATAATGGGCAGGAAGTACACCTGTGACAATGGGAAACTCAGGAATGCAATTCTAGACACATAAGCAAATATCCTCATCTAACAGAAAAAAAAATGGATTATCTAAAATGATTGATATGAATGCATGATGAATGGACCAAATTCAGTTTCCTAAAGAAATGTACAGAAGATGGACATAAGAGCATGTGAGAGAAAAAATAAAATAACGTTTGATGGTACTGCCTAAATTGGGTGATGAATTCTAAATGTTAGAATAGACTGAGCTAGAATAGAAAGTAAGGACATTCCAAAGGTTTATTTGCTCCTTTTTTGTTTTCAGTAATTGGGGGTGGGGAGGAGGGAGAAAGCCTGCATTAAGGAAGAAAAAAAGTTCTAAAGATGAATGTGATAATAGCCAACAACAGAGTGAAGGAAGGACTGTTATCCAAAGTAGGTATGAGAATAGTAAAAGAGTGGTTTATTTTTGATTAATTCAAGCCACCTAGCAAAATTGAACTGCATCTTTGGATAATGAACTGGCAGCTGAATGCTGATATGACAAATTTATTTTAAGGATCATGGAATATGGAAAAGGCATCACTTCAAAGAAAATGGAGGAGGGGAAGAGAATAGAATACATAAATTATACATTATTGAACTTTGCTTAGATTTCTGGCAAAATCCCCCCCAAAACACAAACACATTATTTAAGTTGTTGCTGAGAAAAGGTTCAACTCAAAGATAGACCATGATTTCTTGAGGACTAGTTCATGACAGAAAAATATTATTTCCATTTTGGTAGGTTTATTAAAGTGACAGATAAGACAAATACTATCTATAGAATTGATTTAGATTTTAGCAAATTTAGACAAAAGGGGGGGTGATGATAGTTATATGGATCAACTATAGATTTAGAATTACTGGATTGAAAAATAAACATGATAGTTGAGTCAGTGGGATAGAAGTTATCTGTTATCATATCCCAAGGATTTGTCTTCAGCATAGATGCTGTGCTTATATAATTTGTAGATGGATCAAATTTAGGATAACTGCTATATTTCTGATATATATCAGTTATATATATATATATATAACTGACTGATAATTTATTTTTATTACTACTACTGATTAGGTTTTTTTAATTATAAATTCATGTTCCACTGTCAACAAAATATAGAAAAAGCAACATAGTGAAATCAAAAGAATGGCAGATTGAGATTATATTTAATTGAATCTGTTTTGCCACTCAATTTCTATGTAATTTGGGCCAAATCACTTAGTGTTTACTGACTTCAGTTTTCTTATCTATAAATGGAGGTTTCATACCATTACAATGTCTAATGCAATTAATTTATTCACAGATCCAAAGTCATGTGTAATTGTATTTATGAATGAAAAATGTCTTTAAATACATGTGCATATGTCTAACACTTAGAGATGTATTTGGGGTAAGGAGAATATAACTGTGTGTGCTGTATTTTAGAATCACTCTTTAAATACTTCAGCTCATTTGTTGCTCCATTAATATGAGAATTTGCTCCCATACCTAACCATATCTTTGCAACCTTGGCAATTATTGTCTGTGTCCTTCTGTGTAGGAGGATAACCCTGAAACAAAACATCATTAAAGTGTGAGTGTAAACTACTGAAAGTCTTTTTTTTTACTTTTTCACAAAGTATTTTACACGCAAAGGTGAAAGACAAAAAATATTTCATACATTATCACATTCTTAAACAAAACAACAATGCTAACAACATAAACAACTCCATAGCATGTTTTGTTTCCATTTTGCTTAAAAGTATTAGAGTTTTTAAATAACATTGATCTTGTTTGAAAAAAACTAAAATTTGTCAAATGAAAGAATATCAGCCCATTTCAATACTAAAGCAAAACTTGTAGAATCAACTAGCATTACTAAAGCAATGTTTGAGTAAGTACATAGATATCAAAGCAGCATAAGTGGATATCACCAGAGGATAATATTCCTTTGCACTTTGGAAGGAGAAAAAATGTGCTAAATGGCATTTTTAACTTAATTTCATTTTCTGCAAATGTTTTTAAATTTTGCTTTAACCTTCTTTTTTCTACTTCTTTTTTATTCTCAAAAGGGAATTGCAAAATATATCTTCTTTTATTAATTAGGCAAGAATTTCAGAAATGGTAAATCCCCTAGGATTATTTAGAGTGATTAATGATGCATTATTTAAACTATTTGCTTGAGGTTTATAATGGAAGTGAATACTAAAAAGAAAATAAGAAATGAACAGAAATAGGGACATTGAATTCTCTCAGTGATGAGCAAGATGTTTTATTGGAATTAAATTCTTATAGAAGATCGTCCCCCATAATTCATCAAATTCAATTAATGCTTTATTTTAAAACCAACATGACAGTAATGAACTATTCTAAAGGATTGTGCAATCATTTTGATTATTAACTAATGCACTTAGAGTGATTTGGTTAACTGGTATACTTTGAAGGGTTCCTGCATTATTAATAAATGATGATCTAAATTCACTCTGCTGCTTCATTTTATCAATATTGTAGCTACAAGTTATTATGTGGTAGTGCAAATCAAGATAATAACAGAAAACTTATTATAGAGCACTTAACTGAATCCAGAAAATAAAAACTTTTATTTTTCCTTTTTGCTTACTAAGGATTTCACACACACACACACACACACACACACACACACACACACACACACACACACAATGTCTTAGAGAACAAAAATAATTCCTTGGAGCACATTCTAGATATTACTCATTCTTTTCCAAAATGTCCTCACAAAAATATATTTAAATATCACTGACAAAGATTAGAAACTAATTGAACTTATGAGCTTCAAATTAACTGTTAAGCCTTGAGCTAAGTATTATAGGCAAACTTGTTAACTTAATTTTGTACAATGATAATGAGAAAGTGGATAAATGTCCTCATCACTTTAGCAAAGCCATACTAATTGTCGAACACTGGGCCTCTGTGAACATTCTCAGAAAAAAATGCAGAACCTTCTCAATGGTAAACTTCAGGTGAAGTAATCCGACCCACCCATATCCTTCAGAAATTCATCTAACCTCTTTGGGACTCAGTGCTGTTATCTCTAAAAATGGAAAGGCTGGGCTAGATAGACTCTAAGGTGTCTCTATCTGTTCAAGATAGCCTGGTACTTCTAGGAATTTATCAGCTCTTCTACTATATAGACAGGAAATTAACGGCCAACAGGTCTGACTAGATTTCCGGTGGTTAGTTCAATTAGAAGCTTAGGGCTTAGTTCAACAGAAGAGTATATTAAAAGTTTTCTCTAATCTGTTAACAAATAATTTTGTAAAAGACTTTCTTTTAAAATTTTAGTTTAAAAAGCAGCTCAGTGTAACAAATAGTATCCTACTATGGGCCCTTATCCTATTGGTTTGGTTTGAGATTATGTCAAAGTTGTTAGAAAATGAAAATTAGTTAATTTATTTTCTTAGGTGATCTAAAAGAAAAACAAACATTTATAAAAGAAGAAAATCCTACCATGAATCATTGAGAATAAGTTAATTGGTAACAGTGGGCCCTGAAATTTGAAGTATGGCCCTTGAAAAAATTAATATTTTTAGGAAAATGAAGGTTAATTATTTAAGGTTGTTGAAATCTTAATATCCCTAACTAATTTCTCAGTTGAAATTTGTTCTCAAACTAAATTATAATGTTATCTAGTTTACAACATAATATGATTAGATTTAAGCTTAATAAGGGAAAAATAAAAGCACCTGTTTTTCAGCATTGGGGGAGAGGGCTCATGTACTTGCAAATTGCTTGGCACATGATAGCCACTACACAAATGTTAACTATTATTTCTTCAATTCAATATAATTACTCTATCCTGGGTATTTAAACAGGACTAGTATACAATTCTAAAATTTTAGATTCAGAAATGTTTTCAAATGCATTTTTGTTATTTTATTGATAAAACAAAAAAGGTTTTTGTTATGATCCAGAATATCATTTAATGTTATTTTTAGACTTTTAATTTTTCCTTATATTTTGAACATTTTAATGAGAAACCCAGTTGGGTTAGGATTTGATTGATAAAACATGTATTTAGAATTTTATCTCTGAATTTTATGATATTTTTCTAAAAGAACCTATGTGGCTCCGTGAGACTTGCTGTTTGGGCAAGGTCATAAGATCTTGCCAGCTCTGTTGACTCCATATTGTAAAACTCTGATAATATTGCAATTTGAGAAACTAGAATTCAAATAAAAACAGGAATCCCACTGCTTATTATAAGCATACATAAAAGATTGTGTGCATAAGGAAACTTGTTAGTTTGCTTATAATAAAAATAAAGTGAGCTTTATCTGAATATTTTGGTTATAATTTATTATGAAATAACATTTTAATAAATATATAAAATAAATAATGCTAATAAATATTAAAAATAATAATTTTTAAATAAACAAATGAAGAAATAAATAGAGTTACAGCTTTGAAACAACTTAGATCTTAGATTCTAAGATTTCAATCTTGCCATAGAGTGAATAGGCAATACCAATTGGAAGTTTACTATATATAGTCAGCAGCCTTTTAGAAGTTTTGAGCCAAAAGTCTTTGTGTTCATTGTTGGCTATTGTTGGAACATGACAAAAATAACAGCCTAGTTTAAGCTGTGATGAGTGAATTTTTACATTTTTTGTGAAATAATTTTCCCTTAACCTCCCACCATACCCTATGCCCACCAACTTCAAACAGAAACTTGCTACAAAACTCCAGACTTCCAGTTTTCCCCCTAGGATATGAAACTGGTTTAGATCCTTCCTTCTTTTCATAAAAATAAAAGGAATAAAGGCAGGGCTAATCAGCCATGGTGAACCCTAACCCAGTTGAAAGATTAAAGGTAGGCTAGGCAGCCATGTTGAACTTTGATTTAAGGATGGTGGTCCATCCCTATGACTAATAAGAGAATATGCTGGAGTCTTCTGGATATTAGCAAAGATCCATCTTTCCTGTGCTAAAGTAATGAGGGAGGAGTTGAAGTCTCTAAGTCCATCTCCTCTTCTGAAATATCTACCAGTTAGGAATTGTCAGGAGAGGTCATAAGGTTGAGATGTTGGACCAATGAGAAAGAGGACACAACTCCCTTTAAAAGTAAGAGACTGGACTGACTAGTGCTCTTTTTGCTTAGGAGGATGGTAAAAGAACCATTCTTTGTTACCACATGCATGCATCTGTTGATAAGCAATGTTTTTCCTTGAGAAATGGCCTCATTATTTTTATTGGTTAAAAACCCAAATGCTGCATGAGGTTCAGCTTTTATTACTATAAAAGAACTGTGTTGACCATTGGGGAGGGGTAGTAGGGTCCTTGGTTATTAAGGAGACTTGGACACCATTTTTTGGAAACTACTAGTTTTGCTAATAATAATAAATTGATTGTTCTCCAAATGTTGTTGCCTCAGTTTCTCTTAATCAGATTTCAATTTTGACGAGATATAACAGCTTAACTCTGTTCCATTCTATGAAACATTTTTTATCTTTCCTCTCTTCCCATAAGAAGTAATTTTTTTCCTCTTGTGTAATCATTGAGCACTTTAATCCTCTCATAAGATTTTTTATAATACACAGTTGAACCATTAAAGATATCAGTACTCTGTCCAAGGTTATAGGTCTCATTGGATCAAGGCATATTTTTGTGCAATTCTTGTCCATGTTTTTCTATCAATGTTTTTTAAAGACTCTACTGAATGAACTAGAGGTTTCCTCCATTTCTTTGAATATCTTAAAGATATCAATGCAACACAAGGCAATTCATATTAACTCTTATTCCATCTGGCTGTATTTCTGATGAACATGCCATCTTGCCATTTCATTTCATATTATTAAATAGCATAGGAACAAGCACAGATCTCTGTAGTTTTCCACTGAAATTTTTCAAGTAGATGTCAACTCATTAATTACATTTTGGAGGTAAGAATTTTAAATCATTTCCAAAAAATATATAATTTCAATATATATATATATATATATTGAATATATAATTTCAATATTATCTAACCAGTATTTCCAGATGTTTTTCCAAATAATAAGATGAACTCTATCAAATGCTTTGTTACAATCTTCCAACATTATTTGTAGCATTCTTGTATAAATTCATGAAGCCTGTTCAGAAGTAAAAAAAGCACACAAAAAAAGAAAGAAAAAGATAATTTAAGAAAAGACAGAGAAAAAAGGAAAGAAATGAATGAGGATATTTTGTCATGATTTCTCTTGATGAAACCATATTAGCCTTTTATAATAACCTGTACACAATGGTTCTTAAGAAATATGATCTAAAATTTTGCCAGGAATCGACATCAATTTCAATAGGCTGTGGTTTCCAGATTCCATTCTCTTCTACTAAAAATGATAAAAATGTAAACATAATTTTCCTATCTTTAATCATTTGATACCTCTCCAATTCTTCAAAATCCCTTAAACATGATAAAAAAAATAGCTCATAAAAATGAAGATTATATATCTACAGCTGAAAGTATCCTCAGAGGTCATTACTCGGTCCAAATATCTAATTTTACAAATGAGGAAAATGTGGTCTGAAAAAATTAACTGACTTGTCCAAGGTCATTTAGGTATGTTCAATTTTATAAAACTATCCTAGATGGTATAGTTAGATGGCTCAGTAGATGGAGGGCCAGGCCTAGAGGTGGGAGAACCTGGATTCAAATTTGACCTCAAACCCTTCTTAGCTTTGTGACCCTGGGAAAGTTACTTAACCCTAATTGCTCTTCTGTCTTGGAACCAATACTTAGTATTGATTCTAAGATAAAAAGAAAGATTTCCAAAAAACAAAACAAACAAAACCATCTTGGGCTGTAGAATATTCATTCTGTTACTCCCCTTTTAATCTTTTCTTCAATGTGCACCCTTTGGGGAATTGTCTGGTTCCATACTGCTAGTTAATTAATTAATTAATTTCTATACTTAAGAGCAAAAAATATATATAGCCTAGTAGATTCTGATAATGAGTATGAGATTGTGAACTTGTTTTCTGAGGTCCTTCTGTTCCTTTCCTAGAAAGCAATTTGTGGGGTGGTGAGGATTCCCTCACATTGTAACTGACTAATTCAGACCCAGAAAATGAGCAGCTTCTTATTTATCATATATACACTGTATATTATCTATATTTACATATATAACATATATATGTATGTTGTTATGCATATATTTTTAAATTTTGTCTCTCCTGTTAGATTGGAAACTCTGAGAGAGAAAGGACTATCTTTGCCTCCTCTGAATCCCTAGCACTTAGCACAGTACCTGACACTTAATAAACCTTAAAAAATGTTGATTACTTCATAGATCATATGAGAGGCAATAGAGTACATTGGAAAGAACAATAAAATTAGAGACAATATTCAACTAATATCATTATAGCCAACATTTATTAAGTGTCTATTATGTGTAAAGTAGACATTGTAGGCTTGAATATAGAAGTTGGAATTATATTCACAATAAAGTCCCTTACAGTTGTGTATGTAAATGCATGTACATTCAAGATGCCTTATTTAACATTCTATATTCTATGAGAATCTATATTTTGAGTATTTTCTTGAATTTAGACTATAACTTCTCTCAAACATTACAAATTGTTAGAATTGGGTGCTTATGTGTATGCATGTGAGTGCACAAATTCTGATGCTAAATTGATCCATGCCTTTCAGCAAGAGATTTTGTTTTAAGCTTTAAGGTTCTTTGGCCAAGTGCATTTTGTCACTTTTCTTGGTAACTTCCCAATAGCCTCAATGTGCTCCATTCATGTGAAGATTGCAGGACAAGTCCCCCGAGACTGAGGACACTTTTAGAATCACATGACACAAGTTATTACTGAAATATTGACTTTGTTTCTCATGGACGGACACTGGATGCCTTGAAGAATACTTAAATAGACAGAGCAGCAGTTCTCACACATTTTGTTCATCAAACCACTTAAGCACTTAAAAAAATTATTGTGAATCCCATACCCCAACAATTGGTTTTGGGGTTATATTTATCATAATAGAAATTAAAATGTCTCCATATATTATGATTATCATGAAAATAGTTTTGACCTTGAGTACTTCTTAAATATTCTAGGGAAACAGCAGAGGCTCTCAGACTACATTTTGAAGACCACTGATGTGCAGAAGTAAGACATTTTATACACTTGATATGAATGCAAAGATATTAGTTGTAGGCTATCTCTGACAATATTGATGTGACCTTGACCAAAACATTTAGTGTCTACGGGACACAGTTTTTCCCCCCCAATGAATAATCTCCAAGGTATCATCTAGTTCTAAAATGATCCTATGCTCAGTTATATCAGTTTTTAAAAATGTAGGGGGGAAAACCACCTAGGGAATCAAAGCATTTAGCTTATCAGTCACTTTCAATTCATTTCAGCCTGCTAATATTTCCTGAATTATGTTTATAATTCACCTGCTAAAAAATAGAGTAAAATATTTGGTCACCTGTGTGTATGTATTGTGCCCTCTTAATCTTTCTCTCAATATGTCACTATCTCAGTCTTTATCCCTGCCTCTTATCTCTGTCTCTTTGGTTGGGGGTAGGGGAAGGTACTAAGGATGGGTGAGTATTCATTTCGATTATTAAAGTAAAATCTTTGAAATCAATAGCAATATGAAATCTCTTTGCTGTGACATGACAATTTTTGGTTACATTTATTTGGATAGAATGAAAAATAGATGCTAGTCTAATATTTTATAAATTGTGCAAGGACCATAACTGTTACTTTGGAAAGCCACATCTTTCTTTTATGTATGTGTGTGAAGAATCAATTCTACCTCAAGAACATGACTGAAGCAGAGGGCAAAGCTCAATGCAACAAAGGACTTGGTCCCTGTCTTTTCTGACCTCTGTCTTAGTTAACCTCCATCATCAGATAACCTTGGAAAAGGAACACGATAAAACAGAAAAAAAAAACAGAGAAGGACTTTTATATGAAACATAACTATAAATTTAATTGTCTTATCTCTTTACCATTTTTAAGGTATAGTTTTCTTCAAACAATTTAACTATTATGTTCAGCTTGACATGCTGATAATCAAATAAGGTTGACATTCACAAATGTGAACACATATGAGCTCAGTGGATGACTGGCAGTTCAAAAGAGATGATAATTCTTCACAGTTTGCAATATCATACAGATAGGGGTGACTTTGCTCAGTAAATTCCAAATATCATAAACAATTTACTAAGAGTTAAACTAAAGAGGACAAAGACTGTCTTTCATCAATGAAATTTATTTTCCTTCATCCAAAAGCTTGACTTTTTTGCAAGGGGAAAAACAATTTTATTTCTAAACTAACTTGGTGGCAAAGAAATGTCTTGTTAAAAACTTTATGATCTATTTTTGAACAGAACACTGAAAGAATGATGAATCAGCAATCTTTGTACCTATTTCTATGTTAGCGTATTATGGTAAATGTGGAAACCAATTTATGTGAACTCTTACTCTCCAGTAAGATAATGCTCATTTAAATATCTGGCAATTTATCTGGGAAATAGAACAACAAAACAGAATTGACTACCGCCCCCAAAAGGATCAATTCTAAATGATATTACATGTTCCTAGTCTTTTTGAGGTTCTAAGGAAACTTGGCAGAATAATACTGACATAAGGGAAAGTTTCTCCATCTTCCTGGAGCACTACATATAATGTTGAGCCTGGAGTCAGGAAGATGAGTTCAAATCTAGGATCAAACATTTACTAGCTAGTATCTATTACTAGACAGATCACTTATCTCTGTCTGTCTCAGTTCCTTAACTGTAAAATAGGGGTAATAACAACAAGTCTCTTTCAGGACTGTGACAATCAAATGAAACAATAGCAATAAAATATTTAGCATAGGGTGGTATATAGTAGATACTATATTATTCAATAAATATTTATTACATACTATGTGCTGGACACTGCTAAATGCCAGGGATACCAATAAATACCAAAGGTTCCTGCTCTCAAGAAGCTTGCAGTCTAAAGGGGTATAGGGATTAAAAGTAATATGGTTTGATGAAATATAAGACAATGTGCTCACTGATACTATGATTCATGTCAAAATGTCTTTTTTTTTAGCAGTTTTATTTACAAAATAAAGGGAAAGATTAAAGTAGAGAAACGTGAAAGAGGGTAGAGTAAGCATCTAGCTTACTCTACCTTAAATGTTTCTCTGGTTCCTGGCTCAACTCAGACTGGGCTAATCAGCCCTCTACTAGAGGGCCTTCAGCCAGAGGGCCATTTAGCCAGAGGACCTGGTGGTGAATAACCATGTGGCCTCCTTCAGGAACTAATCTCTACAGGAGCCAGGAAAGGAGTCAGCTTTTCACTCCCTCACTTGGTAGTCCAAAGGGGAAGATCCAAGAGCAGTTTTATCAAATGCTAGAGTCCCAGGTCCATGCTGAGGAAGGTCCTCCATCAGCATCCAGAGCCTTGAATGAGCTCCAAGACCTCCTCACAGAAAGTTGCAACCACTGTTAAAGACCCTTCTTTGCATCACTTCTTGTTACTTCCTCCATTTTACAGGGACCAAATGTAGTCTTTAAATTTGCTTAGGACTGCTCAGGGGGCAGTCAGTCATTTCTGCATTGTCACCCACTTTAGCAAGAGGGTTATGGACCTCTTCCACTTAGGAGTGAAGTTAGGGTGTCTGCTTTTTGTTGATTAAATATAAAAGTTGGCAGGGGCGAATTAATCCTATCTTCACAGGGAAGACAACATGAAAACACCTATATACAAAATAAGCTATGTATATAGGATAAAAAGGAAATAATAGAGAGAATATACTAGGCTAAAGATGAAATTGATAAGTCTTTGAAACAGCTTGGATGTAGGGAATGAGAGATAGTGAGGAATTTAGGATGATTCCTAGGTTGCTAGCCTGAAGGATGAAGGATGTGTAGTTCTAGTAGGTAACAGGAAAGGTAGGAATAGGGGAAGGGGTTAGGAGGAAAGGAAATATGTTGTTTTGTACATATCAAGATGTCTATTGGACATCCTTTTGGAGATGCCTGAAAGGTGTCAAGATTAAATTTAACTCTCCCCTAATTGTGAAAATGAAATTAATTTTCCCCTGATTGTGAAAATTAAATTAACTCCCCAGCCCAATTTTAGATTTAATCACAAAAAGTATAAACATGCTACTTACAGTTGAGTGAGGAGATCTTCCTATTTTTAGATCTAATCACCAAAAGTGTAAACTTCCCACTTAATCATTAAGTGGGGAGGTTTGTGACCCATGTGTGCAATAGTGGATGACGAATC
The DNA here is from genome assembly GCF_027887165.1 of Monodelphis domestica. Taxonomy (NCBI): domain Eukaryota; kingdom Metazoa; phylum Chordata; class Mammalia; order Didelphimorphia; family Didelphidae; genus Monodelphis; species Monodelphis domestica. Next base: position 91,694,580 of record NC_077228.1, on the reverse strand, counting down.
AGAATCAAACTGGCTGCCCCTGGGCAGTCCTAAAGCAAAGCTTCAACTGTGATTGGTAGATATAAAATTAGGGGAAGGCACAGGATGTGACACAAAAGAAAGTTTCTTTAAAAGGGAGTTACAACTTCCTGTGGATATGAATCGTCTGAGAGTCATGGGAGAATCTTCTGAGATCTTAAAAGAGTTCAACTTGGACTTTGTCTTCTTCTGGACTTCTGCATTAGAGTTGGAGTCTGGAGAAGAATCTGCTGTCTGGACCTGAACCCCTGTTCCTGGTGAGACTGTCCTTGAATCTCTTCCTTTGGACTGACATGGAGGTGAGTGAAAAGGCTGACTCCTTTCCTGGATTTTCTGAAGATACTAGCCTCAGGAGAGACCTACCTCTTAAGAGAGACTTCCCCAGGGCCTCAGAGGCCTCTCTGACTAGGAACTAACTCTCCCTGCCTGGGTTGAGCCAGGGGTTAGGGGTAAATTACTGAGTGCTTAGGCTGGAAATCTTACCATATCCTCTCTCTGATTTCCTACTTCATTCTTTCTATATTTTGTAAATAAATTGTAAATAAATCTCTTTGGAATAAATTAAATTCCTGCAACCCTATTCTTAAAAAAGTCCAACCTTTTTATAAAGCCCCCTATTTCCCCCTTACAAAGGCAGTTGGAGATGTGAGATTAGAGGTCAGCTGAGAAATTAGGACAAGAAAGTAAATTTGAAAGTCTTCAGCATAGAAATGGTAATCAAATTCATGGGAGCAGATGAGATCAGCAATTAAAGTAGTATAGGGGGAGGATAGGACCCTGAGGGATACCTGTATTTAGAAGGCATGATTTGAAAGAGTATATAGACAAGGAGAGAGAGGAATGGTCAGACAGTAGGAAGAATATGAGGAAAAGAGTGAGGACTCAAAAACCAAGAGAAAAGGAAATATCCTGGAGAAAGTGATCACCAGTGTCAAAGTCTGAAATGAAGGAAAAAACAAAACAACATAAAACAATGAGGATTAAGTAAAGACTACTGGATTTTGAAAGTAATTTATCATTAACTTTGGAGAGAGAGCAGTTTGGGGAAAATGATAAAGCCAGAAGTCAGGGTAAGGGTTTAAATAGAAAATAGGAGAGAAAGCAGAGATACCACTTGTAAATGGCCTTTTTGTGGAGTGGAGTGACAAAGGATAGAAGAGACATAGGATGCCAATTAGTAGGGATAGATGGATAAATGAAGGTATTGCTTGGATGGGGAAGACTTGGCAAGTTTCTAAGCATTAAAGAATAAGCTAGTAGATAGGGAAATATTGAAATTAACTGAAAAAGCATGGATGACAGAGAGGGTAGGTAATCTATTAAAAGACATGGAATGGAATAGGACTGACTGAACAAGTATAGGGAACCTTGCAAGGGAGAAAGCCACTTCATCATGTGATCAGAACCGGGAAGGGAAAAAATAGTGCCAAAAGCCATTTCAGGGATAGATGAAGTAGAGGGGAAAAGAGGGAGTTCATAGCAAAGGACTTCAATGTTTTGTTTAATTTTTTTCTCCAAAATATGAGGCTAAGTTCTCAGCTAAGAGAGTAGAGAGTAAAGGAATCCATGGTAGGTTTGAGGAGGACTGAAAAGTTTTGGAGGTGTCATCCACTTTGGTGAGTGGAATGTGGATTGATAAGGGTAATATAGTCAACTTGCTTAGTAGTGGTGAGGCCTCAATTGAGGTTGTATAACATTAATTTGTAACGGACCCAGTTAGAAGGTGATTTTCTCCATCTTTGTTTGCATCACATATATGAATATTGGTTGTTGTTATTGATCATTAATTCAGTTGATATGATCATGTAAAGCAAAGAAAAAATTGCAGAGTTTAGGTGATATTAACAGTACCATTTCTAGTCTATTTTCCCAAGAATATCAAGGAAAGAGGAAAAGGACCCATATGTTCCAAAAATTTTATAGTAGCTCTCTTTAAAGAGGAAGGATTGGAACCTGAGGGGATGCCCATCAATTGGGGAACAGCTAAGCAAATTGTGGTATACAATTGTGATGGAATGGCATAAGAAACAATGAACAGAATGATTAAAAAAAATTTGGAAAGAACTACATAAGATAATGAACACTGAAGTGAGTAGAATGAAGAAAACATTATACACAGACAAGGAATTAATCCTGGAAGAATAAACTGTGAATGCTACCTCCAGAAAGTAAACAGAAATATGAAATATGAAAGACTTCATTTACACATACCTGTCTGCCCCAATATCTTTTTTGATGCAGGGAGGGTAGGGAAGAGGTGGGACACTAGTGGACAGGATTTATTATGTACATTTGGCATAAAGTAAACTAAACATAGAGGAAATTTATGATTTCATTTGGGTACTATTTTCCTTTTCTTTGTATATGGAAATATTTGTTTCCTCTGGTTTTGTAAAATTTGGAATTAAAAATACAATAAATTGTTTTTTTTAAAGTGTCAAAGAATGTTATTAGGAAATAATGATCACCAAAAAAGGGTTCTTTTATTCTCAGAACATATCAATTAAATTAAAATCAGAAGGGTAACAGGTAACTGGTAAACTCTTTGCAGTACTATTTTTTATTGAAAAAAGTCCAATATAGAAGTCATATAAGGGGGGGGGGGTGGTACAAAAACAAAACAAAACAAAAACCCCAGCATTTTAAAATTTGTTCATTCCTCTACAATATGTAGATAACTGTCTCTGAGAAAAAAAATTAGGCATGTCCTTGGGGACTTTCAGTTATTAAACCCTGAGGAATTCAAGAAGGTCAGTCAGTACAAACCATCAATGCAAGAGAAACCTGGCCACAAAGAGGAAACTGCTCTTGGAAGTAGGGGTGGATTTTCCCTTGCTTCCTTGTGGACTATGTTGTGTCAAAAGGCAGGACAAGCACTGGAGCCCTTTGTAGAGGACATTCCTGCAAAGGAGAAGGAGGAAAGGATTATTATATGCAACCTCTCTCCCTACTACATTAGTTATGGCATTTAGCAAGGACAGAAAAGCACATCAACTGAACAGTTGAGCCAGTCTGAGAGAGGATCATTCAGGAATTCTTTGTGTACAAGAATGATGGGGCAGAAAGATTTATCTATCTTCCCTCCTGCTTTGACCATGGCATCTAGCAATGGCTTGCCCACAGGGAGATGCCCCATCTAAATGGTTTAAGACTCAATTGAGGAAGGAAATATACATTCAGTCCAAATATATACAGATACAGAGACAGACTGAAAGACAAAGTGTTTTTGAGAACTAGAACCCTTGCTAGATCAAAAGAAAGCAATTCATGGAGAGGAGTAGATTCTGGGAACCCAACTAAACAGCTCAGATAGTCTTCTCCAAGAAGAAGCACATGAAGACACTAAAATGAGTAGAAAGGGCTTTTAGACCCTGCAGTAGCAAGATTTGCACATTGTCTTTCTATGGAAAATGTATATATTTCAGGATAAAATGTGCTACAGGTATTATGAAGCATTAGTGTTCTAAAGCTACTGTTTCTATGTGTGCTCATAAAGCTCATCCTTTTCATTGCAACAAGGGTCTGTTTATCCAAATCACAGTAAAACAGAATCAGAAAAGGCATACACAAGAGGATATTAACTAGAAAGTAAAGTGATGGCATTCTCCCATCGGGAGAGTAAAGTAACTCAGTTAAGCCAAAAGAGAAAGAGTCCTAGATCTCACTCAGTCCAATCTCTATTGTAGCTAGGGACATGTAATGCATAGTCATGATAGAGACCATAGACTCCTCTCATGTCTTTTGGATATCATGATGCTATCCTAATGCATTTTACAGATAATTGTGCATACTGGCCAACTGTTAATTAATAATCATATTGGTGGGAATTTATGAGCTTATAATATTAAAGAGCTCATCCTATAGGCTAATCTTAGAACACAAGATCCTTGACCCCATAAGAACTCAACTTGGAATCTTGTTTACTGGATGTACCAATAGTTAACTGATAGCCAGTGGAAACTGGATCTCCTTCATGTGTCACTTCAAAAGGGTTGTGATTGGTAGCTGAGGGAAAAATTCAATAATTACACATTGTGGCAATAAGGCTATTGGCTCAAGCTATTCATATCATCATACATTTAATTTGTGTAATGTCCCATTTCCTCCAGAGCTTGCTACCTTTTAGGAGCTGCAGGTAGACCATGGCTTTTCTTATCAAAGGGGGAGTAGCTGATGAAATGCAGCAAATGTTGAATGGGTTACCTCTAGAGGAAACAGATTATCTGTCACAGATTACTGCATTCTAATGTACTCCCTGAAATTTATACCTTCTCAATATCTATAATGTTTCCTCTCCATTGCCTGTGATTGCAGAGTCGGTATGACTTTATTAGTCACTCAGAAATGCAAGTTTATAGTATGTCTTTTCGAACCCTCTTCTTGGCAATCACCTTCTCCATGGCAGTGGTCTCTGATTTCAAAAAATAAACATGATTTCTTTCTACTAGAAGCTCTCATGACAACATACTTATACACCTGCAATGCTCTTATCATACTTGCCATGTCCCACTGCTCTACAGTGAAGCATAAAAGACTGTTATTGTTCAGTCTGGTAGTAGCTCCCTGGATGAGCTGAGCCCAATAGCAGCGGGCCAATATCTGGAGACTGCGAAAATATGGAGGAAAAATGGGAGACTAAATCTAAGGAGCGATTAAATGCAGATAAGCAGAATAACCAAGATGATGTTAAATGACAACATAAGAACTCAAATAGTATGTGGACATGAAGAGAGTTAAGTGTTACATGAAGTTCAGCCAGTTGAAAAGAAAAGAAAATGTTACCTTATATATTGTGGTTTTTCCCCTATAGCTTCCTTTTTATCTTTGGGGTAGACTGATCCTCTTCAGTTCTAGAATTATAAAAAAATTCATATTAATTATAGCTCAATGAAGTATATATACAGAGATAAAGATAGATAGATATATATGTAGGTATATCATATAGAGATAATAAAAGTATATATACATGTATATAAAAGTAGATAAATATGAAGTTTTGATTGGCCTGACTAGTCAGATCAACTCCTAAATATACCCTAGTTGATTCACACCCACAAGTAGCAACAGTATCAAAACATCACTTGTTTTCTAAAGATTTTATGATATGTACAGATAAGATAAAATATGAATCTTTGGACATAGGACTATATAATTTAGGTATAATTTTTCAGCAATTGCCATCCAGTAAATATTGGGATTTTTTAAAAAATGGGAAATGGAGTAAAAAATAAATGGTTGCTTTAAGATAAATGTAGAAAGTAACATAATGACAGAATCCTTTCATGCTTGTATACATTTGCAGGTGGATTGAAATATATTTCAAAATCAGTGATTTTGATGGAAAATGTCACCTTGCAGGAAAAATTATGAATCCCCAAGGAGTTAAGCAGATGTTGTACTTAATCCAAATCTATGTGAGACAGAAAATGACACATAGATGTTGATGAAACAGCTGGACTACATCCAAATCAATTTGCATCACTTTGATTACAGAAGCATAGAGTAGGATCACAGTTGACTTTTTGATGGTGGTATATGTGGGAAGTGCATCCAGGAAACACACAAAGAGGGGAATACACAGAAAATATGTATAGCCAGAGAATTTTCATGTCTGGGGCATACTAGGAACTCATGTGACCAGACTACAGACGTGAATTGGACAACTGACACTTAAGGTGTGGTAGATTTGTAAATATCCTCTGGCTATGACATACTCTGCCCTGATGTCTGGAGCTTTTTTCTTGTCTTCTCTGTTCTCTACTAGATGTACTGTCTCTGTTGGATTTGGCATGTCTCTAGGGCATGTTTTTCTTTATCTATTGCACCTTGGGTGTTTTTTTTTTGTTGTTGTTGTTGTTTCTAGTCATTCTCTAAAGGGCTCACAGTCACAGAAGTTCTCTTGATTTTTGTCTTCCTAGCTACAGCTCTCAAGGTCCACTGGTAGGGTTTGGGATTTTCTTCTAACTAGAAAATCTTCCCCAGGGAAGAACAGTATGACAGCTCTTTTATTCAATAATCAAGGTGATAAGCTGGCTAAAAGTAAAATCTACCAGTCAGCAAAGCAAAAGTCAAACAATGAACCTTATAGAGTATGATTAATTAAGCCAAGTTATTTGTTGGCTGTATCTGATGTTGAATTAAATTCTATTGTTCCAGACAAGTGTCCCAACAATAGTTAGAAATTTTTGGTAATTCCCATTTAAGATGCTAATAAAAACCTTGAAGCCTTGAGCCCGTTTAAATGCTTTTCTCTGTTCACCCAAATTTACATGGAGCCTGGGGGTATGGAACCCATCTTTTCCCAAAATTATCCTTGATTGGTTCTCAATTTAAATTTAGTAATGACACCCAACTAAAGAAAAAAGTCATTTGTTCTTCATCCTCCTTATCCTTTCTTTTGCCTTTTAAATGTATATCTACCGACTGACAAAAATTAAAAACTGAATTTGAACTGCAGTTTGATCAGAGTAAACCCTTGATGTTTTCCTACATCTTTTTATGCCAGATCATAATAAAAGATTCAGGTATCTAAAAGCAAAGGAACATTTAATTAAGGAAGAATGGGAAGATAAACAAAGAATAGTATCAAACAATAAACATTCTCTATGTTCATGCACAAAATGGCTAGTATCTCTCCAGCCTCTAAGAGAATAACAACTAATCTTCCTTTTAATGAACTATTTTCCTCCCATAGCTGTAGGACATAGTAATTTCAAACTCACAGATTGGTCACTGAAGCAGAGAACCTCACACCATCTGCCTTTTTAGTTTCATTTCTCCTCATTTCATTGGAGTGGATTAATGAGTGGATGACTCCAAGGAATCAGACAAATGTTGATGGACTTCTTTTGTGGTTCGGGAATCATCATGCCACATGAGGTCATGTCCCAAAGCCTCTTGTGGAAGAGGCAATAGCTTTGGCAGGGTAAGCTGGCTTCTCCCAACCACTTTCACTTTGCCCTCACTTTGGTTTTTTTCTATTCTCTTTCCACATGACTTCCATCTTCTTCTAAGTCCAAGTTCCCCCATTGTAATAGGTAATTCACATAGTTTCTTTGCTTTTTCCAACTTCTCCTAGATGGTTCTCTCTCTATACAGCCGCTATTTCCTTCCAAGTTCACACCAGCTACTGCTTTCTCTCAGTCCATGTATCTGCCATTTTCTCAGCTATCTATACTGGCAAGGTATCCAGGGAAGTCTCAGCTTTCCAGAACTGTTTTCAGTGAACAGCATTTCTGCCTGCAAGAAGACTACACATTGTATTGTAGTGGAAAGAGCATGTGAAATTAATGGTAAAATCACAAAACCAGAATTATATTATCTGGTCTATGTGACTAGCTATGTGATTTTGGGTAAAATCTTTTCCCTCTCTACAGTTCTAATTTTCTCATCTTTTGAGCTAGTCAGTTGATCTAAAGGAAAGTTTAAATTCATTTCCAGCTCTCAAATTTTCTTGGGGCATAGGAGGAATCACTATCAGAGACAAAGTACCCAAATGAATGAAGGGAGCATCCTATCCCTGCTATAAGATATTATTCTTTGTTTCATTTAAGAATGAGATCAGATGGCCTTCATGGGTCTCTGACTCCCTCAGGTAGAAGTGATTCCTTCCTCTTTGAATCTCTTAGGCCAACTCTATTTGGCTGCCCTTGTGCACTTAATCAGTGTATATATCTTGAATGTTCACAGTAATTTGAATGTAGTCTTTCCTTTAACCAGAGGTCCATGAGAATACAGATCTTGTTTTTGCTATTCTTTCTATCCTATGTATTTAGCATAATCCCTGACAAATAGTAAATAGCTAATAAATGTCTGCTTACTGACTTACTGATTAATCATTTAAAATTTTTATTATATTTATTTGCATCTATTGCCCATCCTTTTATTAGACTATCAAGTCATTCTGTTGTGGGGGTGAAGAGGTGCACCCTTGGGTTTGGGAAGTGTAGTAGAGGCTGGGGAGAGAGAGAGAGAGCTTAGTTTCCTCAGGTTACTTTATTCTATTTCATAAGGATACCTTTCTGCAAGAATGCGAGACTCAGAAACTTAGCTTAAAAATAAAAAGAGAAACATATTGATTTAGAAAGTAATGTTGAGAATGGCCAGGAGGATAGTACAGGTAGAACAGCAAGATGGAAGGCTGCGCCCTGGGAAGGCATGGATGGAAAAGCTGTCCCCCAGACAATATCAATTCTGGGGATTTTATACTCTTTACAACAGATGCTGTGTCATGGTGTGGATGTGACTCTAGAGTGGTAAACTATCAGGCATTCAGTGAGAGGTTTGGTCATCTGACTGGGGTCTGCCTGGAGACATATGGAATGACCCTCATAAAAGATTCTTTAGTTTTAGGGGACAGACAGATGTCTGAGATGTATCCTGATAGGATCGAGGTGTAGCCTGGAGGTGCATCTCTCTGTCCATCTTAAATCTAAAGGAGGATCAAAGAGGATAATTCTCTCAGGGTTTTATAGGAGTTATTAGATGTTTTGGGTTAGGAGTCATGAGGATGTAAGGGAGCAAAGGAATTTCCCTGATAATAGTTTGCCTGAGTTTCTGGGGGTAAAATGCCCATGTCAATTCATGGCAGGAATGATATGTCATTCTTCATCTCCAAATAAGACTTTATAAATATTTGGTAAATTGAATTAGTCAAATCCAGGTTGATAGTGTAAGGTTTGAGAAGAGAGCCTAATAGGATCCTGGAGTCTGATGGAGAGACTAGCCTGGGGGCAGGGAAAAGTCAGCTGAGAATTCTGGGAATGAGAACTGACAGCTGAGAGAATTCTGAGCAAAGGACTCACTTCCAGCCTTGGAAGGATACTCTAAGGAGGGTTTCCTGAGGTCAGAGAAATATCTGAAGCCAGGAAGACAAAAAACCTTATCTCCACCTTATTACATACCTGTCTCCAGCTAAAAAATCCTCAACAACCTCCTTTCACTAGTCTCCTGCCCCTTAAGACTGACAAGGAGGCAGTTGGACTCTGGCCAGAGTCAAACTGATCTCTCCTTTGGGCTCTCCCATTTTACCCTCCCTTGGATAGACCACAGTAATTTTAGGTTAAGTTAGGATACTATAAAAGAATAAGAGTCGGGGTATTGGGGAAAAGGCTTGAGGCACAAGCCTCTGGCCAAAGACTTTTGATTCCCAACCCCTGCAGGATATACCTACTAGGACTTCCTAGCCCTCCATCCTGCTCCCTGAACTTCCTACCCTTACTTCCCCATCTCTCAAAATAAATTTCAGTTCATGTCAGTGTAAGTTGGTTGGGGTTTTCTTGTGAAGTTAGAGGTTGAGGGTGTTAGGAACAAGATCAAAGGTGAAATTTTGTTTCATCTGTGACAAGCAAAGATCCAGCTTGTCACTGTGCCCTTGGGGAAGGGATCAAAATCAAAATCCTTTCCCTTGAAAAAACTGTCTGGGATTCAATATCTCCCCCCGAAGTTGAGCCCACATTTGAAGGATCAAGGATACAGTTTGTGGTATATCCTTGGGCAGAGAGGTAAACAGATTTCTTCTATCTCCCTCTGAATAAGCCACAGCTCTAAGGTCAGCTAAATTTTGAGGAAAGGAGACACATAGCCATTTTCCTTAGATCTTCAGTTTCCTCCATATGCCTTTTCCTTCACATCTCCCTTCAACCTCTTACTGGAGAAAAACATCTATCCAGTGGGGTAAAATTTTTCACCACTCTCCATTAGTAAGAGAGAAAAGTATCCCTCTATTTACCTCCTCTTTTACAATAGTTTCCCCATTATGTTAAATTTTATATAGGTATACAAATATTTAATCTCTCTCCTGAACTCCAATCATATATCTTAAACAATTTATATCTTTTAAGCTGAATGTTCTATAATCATCTTCTAATCATCTTCCACCTAATCAAAACAACTCATTATTTTTTATCCAAATCCAACCTTATTATGAACATTTCTATTTCTGTCTGGGCCACCAGTATCCTTCCAGTCTACAGTGGTACCTTGATACACAAGCACCTTAAGTCACAAGCAATTTGAGATATAAGCAGAGATATGATCTTCCGCCCAAGGTGGATGAGGTAATCAGTACAAGTGAGATTAAGGAAATGTTGAGAATTTGGAAAAAAAAAAATTAAACAGTTTATTGAAAAGACACACCCAGAAATTTCAAGTTGCAACAGATTGAGCATTGGAGCTGTGGAATGACAATTGCTTCACACATTATCAAAATGTTCTGAAAGGGAGGAAGAAACAAACTTCCATGGAAAGGTTTTTTGTTGAAACAACCTCTAAGTGAAATCAAGGAAAGTGTGGCAAAACAGCCAAAATTTAATGAAGAAAGTGATGGTAATTAATTAAAGTAAAAAAATAGCAATTAAGTTACATAACAGAGTAAAGTTAAGGTCAATTTTGCATTTAAATTTAGCATTGTCTGTGTAATGTAAGTCATGTTAAGAGATAAGTGCATGAAATGAAAACCTCTGCCTGACTTTGAAGGTAAATAACATTTCATAAGCAAGTTTATTTCTTTACAGACATTCTTATTATCTATAAATATATTGTTATTTATGAAACACATTTTCATATTTAAAAGCATATATGTAAAACAAAAAAAATCTCTGTGTTTTTTTGGGGCCAGAACAGATTCATTGCATTTTCATTAATTTAAATGGGGAAATTCAATTTGACACATGAGCAAATTGAGCTACAGGGTTGACCATGGAATAAATTAAACTAGTGTGTCAAGGTACCACTGTAGTTGAGTCAACAACCATGGTATTATCCTTGACTGCTCACTCTATGTCATCCCATATATCTAATAAGATGCAAATTCTTGTTTTTTCTACTATTTCTATATCATATTACCTCTCACATGTTCCCATTCTTTCTATTCACACATTTGTCAGTTTAGTTAAGGCCTTAATTTCCTTCTGCATAGATTACTGCAGTATCCATTTCTTTGAACTATGCTTTGGGCTTTGCCCTGATTCAGTCAACACTCCTTACAAATGGTTTTCCCAAAAGGTCTGATCTGCTCATTTCTTTAATTATTAAATTCAAAAAGGCCCCCTATCCCCTTTAGGTGTTAATATAAATTCCTCTTAACACTGAAAGCCTTCTATAACCTATCCCTAAACTGCTTTGCCAATCTTTATTCTATATTACATGCTTTCTTACATTGTGTGGTCTAGCCACAAAGATCTTCCTATTCCTACAAGGTGACCATTTGTCTTTGACTCCTTGCATTAGTCATCTTCCCACTCATGTCTGCAATTATTCTGTTTTTTTTTCTTTACTTCTTTGAATTCCTTGTTCTTTCAAAATTGCTGAAATACCATATTTTACATGAAGCCTTTCCTAATTTTACCAGCTGTTAGTGCAACCACCTTGATTACCTTGTATTTATTTTATATAGTTTGCATATACTTAATAATATGTTTATAATAGAAAATACATATTGGAAGTGAAATGTAACTATATATATATATATATATATATATATATATATATATATATATATAGCATATATAACACCTTTAAGGGCACCTGGGTGGCTCAGTGGGTAAAGAGGCAAGACTAGAGATGGGAGATTTGGGGTTCAAATCTGGCTTCAGACATATCCTAGCTGTGTGGCCCTTGACAAGTCATTTCACCCCAATTGCCTGGCCCTTACCACTCCTCTGACTTGGAACCAATACATAGTATCAATTCTGAGACAGAAAGTAGGGGTTTTGTTTTATTTTATAAAAAAAGATAAAAATGAAAGAATCCCTACTTTTCTTATTGATAGATAACATCTATATAGTATAAATATATATTATATAAATAAATGTACATATATAGACACATGTCATATGTAATCTGTATAGTGAATATAAATTACATATTTTTAAACCCTTACTCTCTGTCTCACAATTGATTCTATGTATTGGTTCCAAGGCAGAAGAGTGGTAAGGGCTAGGCAATGGGGATCAAGTGACTTGCCCAGGGTTACACAGCTGGGAAGTGTCTGAGGCCATAATTGAACCCAGGACCTCCTGTCTCTAAATTTGATTCTCAATCCAATAATCTACCCAGCTATCCCCTATTTTTATCTTTATATGCCCAGCTCTGAGCACTACTAGTATAGCAAGCAGAGTTATGAGAAATAATTTTAAATGTACCATGAGGTTATAATAATGCTTATAAAGTACATCAATGTGAGGTAGTACAATTAGTTTACTGGGAATTAGAATGTTTTTGTCTGATGTCTGCTTCCACCACCCTGGGGGAGTCACCAGTTATGTCATTTTAGTACTCTGGGTAGTAGATAAAGTACTAGATAAAGAATCGATGCTTAATAAATGCTTATTGATTCATTTTTGATGACTAAGTTATGACTTGAACTTTCTTGGGGAAATGAATAGTTAAATTATCATAAGCACCTGATTTGTTTACTGAATACCTCAATATTTGCACAGTTTTTGGCACATGGGATTCCAAGCATGGCAAAAAATTAGGTTCGCGTCCTCTAGGCATTTGTGTTAAAATTGGAAAGTTATTGTATGTAAATAAGTGGACAAAGCATAGACTCATGTAAATAGATAATACATAAATATTAAGCACATTCCATTCCTTACCAAGGATGGAGAAGAAACCTGAAAGAATACTTTTTATTTCGCACATTTACTTGTTAATAAATTTTATTTCATATTTCACTCATTCTGGTTTTGTTCCGATAACAGAAAACACTGGGGAATTTTCATCAAGTCCTGAGCTCCGACAGCTGGTATTTTTTAAACAACTCCTCTAAGATTGCCTATTACAGAACCCAGGGCAGTTTGCAGTGATTCGAAGAGACTTTTTACTTTTCATCTTCTGATATTGACAATATGACAAGATTTTGATGAAGGTTTCACCTTACCTAAGCGGAAGAAAAGCTAACTCTGCCCTCTAGTCATGGAGCCGCATGCAGACAGGGAGGATTCCTTTCCTTCCTTCTGCCGTAAAGCATTCTGGTCCCGCGACTGGAGAAACGCTTGTATTCTGCGCAGAGAATGCCCTTGTGGGTAGGGATAATAAGTAAAGACACATTGATGGCCCAAATAGCAGCCAAGCACCGCGAGCCACTTTCTCTCGTCTTGTGATTGTTGGATCCATGTAAAAGAGTGGGGGGAGGAGGGGATCCAATGTCAAAGTCCCACTGGGCTGGTATTGGAAAATATTCTATATTAATTGATGAATTAAGAGCGATGCATCCGACTATTAAAGTGGATTTCAAAAGACCTGTAAGTTAAATGAATAATTTCCCTCATGTTCTCATATAAAGAAGCATGGAAGTTTTAGGGGTCAGCAAGATTAGGCCAACAACAGAGGAAGAATGGTATAACAGGTTTGAGTGCTGGGTTAGATATCAGGAAAACAAAGGTTCTAATATTGCCTATTCGTTGAGTGACTCTGGGCAGGTAACTTAAATTATAAATATAAGTAAATATAACAAATATAAATGTACATAAATAAATATAAACTTATAAATAAAATAATTTCTAAATATAAAATTTATAAATAAATATAAAAATTAAAATAAAATAAAAACATAACTATATATGGTGTATAACTCAAGATTTATCTACATGATCATAATCTCTGCATATGAATATGTGTGTGAGTTGAGGGGTGCTGAAGTCAAACATCAGAAATTTCCTTTGCCAAGGAAATATCATATCTTTAGCTTCCTCATATATCTACAAAAGGAAGCTGAAAACTGGGATAATTCCTTCAAAATAAAGTTGGTTTCTATATTCCATTCTTGACTTTGAAATATGCTCTAAGGCATGCTCATTCTCTTGATTATTTTTTAGTCTTATAACAGTTTTCTAGGAAATTCCTTATAAGTCTGAAAGAAGATATTCTTTGAATTAGAACCAAAAACTAGTTCTAATAAGTCACTTGTGAAATATTTGGCATATTTTCTGATTTCATTCAAAAAAAAGCTCAATAACAGCTTGTGCTTTAATTTCCATAATAATATCAATTGGCATTTATCTAGGGCTTTAAGGTTTACAGAGCCCTCAATATACATTATTTGAGATTGACCCCCCTCACAACAACCATATGGATTAAGTTGTAAAACTGTCATAATATCCATTTTACAGTTGAATATACTGAGGCCCATTGTATTTAAATGATATATCTGCCATAATACAAAGCAAGGCTAATGCCTTCTTGATTTCCAGTAATTTCCCTACACCATATTGACATGTTTTACTAGCATAATATAATGTAATTTAATATAGTATTTTTATTTAATTTAATATAATATGAATGTAATTTATTTAATTAATTAAATAAGAAAATAAAATAAAAATTTTAAATTAAAAAATAATTAATATATAAAAATATAAATTTAATAATTTAATATAGTATAGTAAAATATAAAAAAAATTTACCTTATTTCTCATCACTCTGCTTGTTATGCTGCAATTAGTAGACATCTGAAAATTATTCTAAACTATATCTTAATCACTATCTTTCCAATCAGTTGCCTAGAGTTCAGTTGAATGCCCAGTGAGACAAAAAAAAAAACACCAGGTGTTCTTCCCATTCCCCCTACCTCTAGGACACCTACATAGTGCAGTGGATAGAATTCGAGTCTCAAATAAGAAATACTCATATTCCTGAGTTCAAATATGGTCTCAGATACTAGCTGTGTGACTGGATAAAATACTCAACCTTGTTTGCCTCAGTTTCCTCATCTACAAAATGAACTAGAAAAAGAAATGGCAAATGACTAATAGTATCTCTGCCAAGAATACCACAAATCTGGTCCTAAAGAGTCAGAAAGAATTGAAAAATGACCAAATAACCCTCAACTGAGTCTCAACTGCTGTGTTATAGGTTAATATGGAAAGAGGCAGTTATATCTTAGGGATAGTAGATTCTTTTACCAACCTGGACCAATGCCAACAATATTTCTATGCTTTTCTCAAGTTGAATTGGTTTCTTTTCTTGTTTCAGGGGCTCTGTTGCCACAGCTTCTTGTATACTCTTAAAACAAGTGTGGACATGGATTTAAGTTTGTATTTATCTACCTTTTTTGGGGGGGGAAGGGTGAGCCTTTTGTACATCAACACTCTATTTTTTGTAACCATTGATTAATACATGAAATGAAGGGCAGAGAGAGTAATAATGTTTTTATTTTTTTTACTTTTCTATTTATTATTATTTATTATTACATATTATAATTATATAGATATATAATCTGTG
Organism: Monodelphis domestica; assembly: GCF_027887165.1. Taxonomy (NCBI): domain Eukaryota; kingdom Metazoa; phylum Chordata; class Mammalia; order Didelphimorphia; family Didelphidae; genus Monodelphis; species Monodelphis domestica. The sequence continues at coordinate 91,679,337 of NC_077228.1, read as the reverse complement.
ATATATTATAATTATGCATAAATATATAATGTACAATATATTGAATTTTATTATTATTAATATTATTTTATTTTTCTGGATTACATATTGATGCAAATTTTAATAATTATTTTTATGTGTTTTTACAATCCCTGATCTCTCCCTCCCTTCCATTCCACCCCTACCCCAAGAAGAAAGGCAATATGATGAAGGTGTACATCTATTATCACACAACACGTTTATTTGTTCATCACGTTGTAAAAGAAGACACACATTGACTACAGTAGAGATAAGTTAATGGAGAAAATAAAGAATGGTATGTTTCAATTTGCATTTGGAGTCCATCAGTTCCTTCTATGGTGGTGAATAATCTTTTTCATCATGAGTCCTTTGGAGTTGTCCTGGATCCTTGTCTTATTGATATTTAAGTCATTCACAATTGATCATCATTTACTGTGGTTGTTATGGTATGTGACATTCTCCTGATTTTCAGCTCACTTCACTTTGCATCACAAGAATATGTATTTTTTAAGTATGATAATGGATATTTTTATAGTATCTTGAAATTTCCAAAACAACTTTCCATAGTCTTTATAGCAACCCTGTGAATTTGTTTTCATTATTATAATAACCATTTTGTGGATTAAGACGTTGAAAATCAGAGAAGTTATGTTTTATTACAGAAAAGAATGGACTCTAAAAACTAAGCAATTTGAGTAAGCAAGAACACAATTATGAAAAAAAAAACAGAGAATTAGCAGGATAAAAAGGCATTATTTTCCATTTTTAAGTCCAAACAACATGTACAGCCAATGTTTTCCTATACTTTCTATGCTTAAAAATTCAATCAAATATTTCCTCTTGGAATTATGATTTGAATGATTATTTTTTAAAATGTGACTGATTAATTAACCAATTAGTATTTATTAAGTATCTACAAATGCTAGACACTGGAGATACAAAGAAAATAATTAAGCAACAGCAAATGGTTGGTATTAAGATGAAAATTGTCAAGTGATTCAGGCTAATCGATTTCCTCAAGGAAACAATGCAATTCAGGGACAGAAAATAAATCCTGGGAACATTCATTTTCAATCATGTTTTATGTTAGAAACCAAATCCCATCAATTGTATCTCTCTATTATGTTTGTGAGTTCTGTGTTTTTACTCATCTCAGTGATGCTCAAGTACTGTTATTACAGGTAAGATGATGGCATCTGACATTAATTAAATCTACCAATCCACAAATACACACAATGATTTGTGTGGCATATGAAAAAAAGTACAGATGTAAAATTGACAAGCTAGTGCCAACATGACTATACATCTCTGACATTTTTATATTCTTAATCAACTAAGCAAAAAATGAAAAAAAAAGAACTGCTGTACCTTCATCAGAGTAAAATATTGTTGGCACTCTTTTAATGAACATGTTAAATAAATAAATAAATGAAGTATGGGATTTGGAATCAAAAGAATAGGATTTAAATTCTCTATATTCTTCCTTTAAAAATCCTGAGAAAATAATTTCAATAAATAAAGAATCCCTTCACCAGAGAACTTAAGCTTCCTCATGTAATTAGTGGAGTTCATAAATTCTAAGGTTCTTTTCAGATCTAAATCTCTATAATCTATGAAACCAGCACAGAGCTTCCTTTTTAAATGTATATTCAAAGTTGTTATGGATTTAAGAAAACTGACTATAGTGGTCATTTCTCCAACCAAATAAAATATTTTTAAATAAAGGAATGCAAAATGATAGTACTTCCTTTGAGGAAAATAATGAATTTCAGAAATTATCCTAAAAATCATAACATGAACATAATCACAGATGATAGAGATTTTGAGATGGAAGGCATCATGTGGCCATGTCATCAATTACTTATTTTACAAATGAAGAAACTGAGATTTTGAATGGTTCTGTGACTGGACCAAGATCACATGGGTAGTAAATGGAAGAGCTGGGATTTGGTAATAGGATAATCAATTCCAATCCAGCACCATTACCACTGCCCTAGAATTGTATAATTGAAAATCTGTTACCCTAAAAGAGAACTACATATCCCAAGAGCCCACCCACTTCCTGTCATTATGCACTTCCTGTAGAGAGAGGATAAAGAGAGTGGTCATTGAGGCTCTCCTTCTCTCTGATGTAGAATCAGCATTGATGGTGGTGAGTGGGGTTGACTAAAAAATGGCTAACCAGCCATGGGCACGTGGTCTTTATTTTGTATATTCTTTATTCTTTGATTTCTAATGATCATTAATAAATCTCTTAAAAATGTAATATTATTATTGAGATTTAATTTTAACTTTTACGGAATGTAACCATATATGAAAATAAGTCATCAAAACTACAATACATTTTGTTCTACTTCAGTTTAATTTGTAGGACAACCTGTCATTTGTACCATTTGTCCCATATATGTAAATTGATTGGCAAGCTCTACCAAAGGAGTACATGTGCATTGGATATGTTTTTCTTTTCTCCTTGTATGAGTGACTGCCCCTTGATTTATATACTATTCAAAAGATTTATAAAGATTTAAAAATTAGATTTAAAATGAATGAGCTAATGCCACTGTACCTTGAACTACTAAATTAATTCCTTTGAGGTCAATATTACTATGTTAACTCACTACTTGTAAGAATAGCAGGAATTAGGAAATTAGGAAAACTAACCCAAAATAGTGTATACTTGGCAACACAAGGGAGTCAGAGTTATTAGTTACTGTCAGTACTAAATGGCCTTATGTAAAATCTGTTTCTTTTTATCTAATTTAGAGTCAAATGTTGACTAAAATTATCACCATTTATTTAAAATTCTTTGGATGATAGAAGATAGACATTTGATAAATAACATCTTTATTTGGGATTAAATAAAGTAATCTGTAAAGTTCTTTGTGAATTTAAAGTGCTATATCAATTCTACTGATCATTATCATCCTCTTTTCGTTTATTTTAATAATAAATATATTACAAAACTCCAAGTGGATATCTTTTTTTTTTTTTGGCTTATACCAGAGACAGAAAAAATCATTAGAAGGTACAAATTATGAGAAAGTCTGTAAAGTCACTTCAGATGACCTTGGTAAGTTAGACTTGAAAGGTTTTCTCTGGGGAAAGAAACAATGAAGGAACTTTAGGAAATGACAATGGTAGATGGAAATAACCCAGTTCATAAAGTGAGGGTAGTCAGGAGACAGAAGAAAGATGCATGATGAAGTACTACCTTTGGGAAACAATGAGAAAATATAATAGATGAGTGTAGAACAACAAATGAAATCAGATCCAGAGAAGAAATCTCTAGTGAGATTATAAAATGGAACAATTTCCACTTATCATAAGGTATATTCCTAGAAACATGGTGCTGAAATGGCAAGAAACTTGCATGCTGGCTTTTGAACCACTCATTATGTTAAGTGAAAGTAAAATAACTGAAAATAATGATTTTGTACTATTTTGAAACAAGTCACTTTTTACTTTTTTGTTTTATAAATAACATAATTCATTCATATTTTAGCATTTCTTAATGAATCATGAGATAAAAGGTGACACATATATAATATCAATGAGAAATGGAATGACTTACAACCAATTTCCCCCAGGAATCTGTATTCCACTATTTTGGAGGCAGGAAATGGAAACTGAATAAAGCAAATATGATTTATTTTCCTTAGAATTTTGAAAATTAAATGGTTGATAATATAGTGGGCAAAGTATTGGGTTAGATTCCAGAACACTTGAGTTCAAATCATGATTCAGAAAGTGAACATGTAAAATATTTTAACTTCAGTTTCCTCATCTAAAAAAAAAAAACAAAAACAACTGAGAGGTTGGATTTAAAGGGCTCTAAATTACCTTTTATTTCTAAATTTCTAATCCCATGGCCTTAAAACATTGTATTTGTATTTGTCACTTCATATTTTCTTGTTTCTTCATAATTGGTCTCAATTATAATTTTCATTAGAAGGGCAGATTGAAGTGAAAGAGACACATCTGGAACTATTTTGAGAGTAATGGTATTGAAATGTAATTGATAATAATCTCAATTTGTGAGAAAAATCTATTTATGAAGATATAAGGACTCTTAGATTTGAAAAGTACTTTAGCATCAAGTCCTCTGATCTTCCTTCTATAACCCTCCAGGAACATCACTTGACTTCTATTTGAACACTTCTTTCATTAGGTAGCTCACAACTTTATAAGACAGTGTCTTAGAATTCTATTTGCTAAATAATTCTCACTTAATTGTGCCTGTTCCTCCCCTTGTATTACCCATCTACTGATCTTATTTCTAAGTTCTGGAAATATGCAGTTTAACTTTGTTTCATACAATATTCCTTTGAGAATTTGATGGCATCTATCACATTCAGAACCCTCAGACAAAGTCTAAAATGGAATTTGCTATTGTTGCTGTTACTTTAAAGCAACTGTATCACATAATATTACCTCAAGAACTTATTATTTAACATTAATGATGATGATGATGATGATAACAGCACATATATCAGTTATATAGCTTCCTATATGACACTGTTCTAAGTACTTGACAAATAATTTCTCATTTTATCCACACCAAGTACATCCCAAAACTCAACCCAGTCAAGTCCAAATTGCCACACCTTATAGTTTAATGTATTAGATATTACACCTTCATTCTGGAATTCGGTGTTTTAGATAAAATACAAGCTTATTGCTAAGAATTGGGGATGCAAAAAGAAGCAAAAGACTGTCCTTGACCTGAAGGCACTTACACTAATAGAATGAATTATATGGCTTAATTTAAGTGGTTGAAAATATTTTTAATCTAATAAAAATACTATAGTCTGTTCCTAATGATGATCCTCTATGATGTAAATTGACTCATAATTACTTATTGGATATATAATTGTTCAACAAACTCAAATCCATATAATTTTTGATAGTCGAGATTATTATTTTGTGCTCACAGAGATATACTAATATGCTGTAAGACTTTTTAAAAACTTTTGTTGCACTCAGGATTCACTATGTGTACAACCCTCTACTGATGTATGATAACTGTCATGAGAATTTAGTGAAGCTGTAAAAAGAACACTGGATTTAGGGACAGAAGACATGAGTTGAGGTTTAAGTTCTAATATAAGCTATCTAATTTTTGGTAACCCATTCAACTTTACTGAGCCTCATTTTCATTATCTGTACAATAAGGCAAAGACATGAAATACCTTCTTTATTTCATGTTTGCAAAGGAAACCTTTTTGTATCTATTTCTCTATCCCGACAGGCTCATAAATAAATAATAAATAAATGTATTATAGATATGTGAGTGTTTGTGTAAACAGTAACTACATTTAAGGGATTAGTTTGGTTAGTTAAAAGGCATGGTCAGGTTGCAATATCAGAACCAAAATCTGAATTCAGATATCCTCATTCATTCTGATCAAATGGAAAGGGTGTTGCCTTTGTTATCAGAGGGCATATAGTAAAACCCATATCCTGATACTTTCAGACACTAGAAAATTAAGTTAACCTCTTTCTGACTTAATTTCTTCATCTAAAAAATAATGGAAGCAAAGAGGTGGCCACTAAATACTCTTTCTCTAAATATTTTGAATAAATCTTCTTCCAACTATATATCAGTATTTCATTCTTATTCACTATGATTTTATAAACATAGTATGTCCTGATTTCCTTAAGGTAATTGAAAAAAATCTCTCAAAACATTATTCAAATTCCTTGGTCAACCTCTGATGGTTTCTAGTGCTTATCATTTTCATTTCTAAATTCTTTAAAACTTTATTGAGACACAATTTTGCCAGTTATCATCTTTAAGCTTTTTAATTTCTGGAATCTTTTATTTTGGCAAATGAGATAAAATTTTCCTTCTCTAGTCTTCTGGAACTTCCTAAGTCTCAGAAGGATTTACAGATATTACATTTATTTTTAGGTAAATCCATTATTGTATTAGATTCTTGGATATAAGGTAACCTATTTTTCTTTTTTAATATTGCTTGATTCAATTTAATTTTGTGGAAGAGGAATGTAACGATCAAACAAAATCTCATAGAACCATATTAATTTTTAAAAATTTTCATATAAAATTTGGACAATGAAATGAGTTGTATAAAAATCAGATTCTATATCTTAAGTAATATTAAAATTATCAAAATGAATTCATACTTCATATCTGATTGGAACCAAAATTGGGTTTCACTATTCTTTTCTTGATTGCTTAGTATGCCTTAGAATTGTCCAGAGATGAAGATTAGCTCCTTCCATTGCATTAACATTTCCCACTCAAGGCTGATTGCAATATTATGCAAAGTAGACCTCAGTAGAAATTGTTTATAGGCAGAGGGAACACTAAATAATATGTCCCCAAATCTAACCAGATGTGCAAAACATCCTTTGAAATGCCAAATGCATGTTTTTGAATGCCCTTTTAATACAAATTTAGAGATTTGATGAGCTATATTATAATTTAAATTATAGATTGTTCTGGGGTTCTTGATCTGCAATCTTAATTATAATGTAGTCAACTCTTGATTATCCATTATAAAGGGAGACAGAAATAACATGGATAATTGATATCCACAGATCATTCCAAACTTCCAATTAAACCAATGCAATTTTTTTTCTTCCCTACATTTTTTTCAAGAAATGATTTGGAATTTATCATAATTTCCTTTTTTGAAAATTCCAGGATAAAAATGTCAATAAGTATGAAAATAAAACAAAAGTAGTAATAAGAATGGGGGGGGGGGAGTTCTGAATAAATGAGGTATTTGGTAAGAAGGTCCAGGAAAAAATACAATTCCTATCATCTTAGATATCAAAACAAAAGAAAACAACTTAAAATATTACTTACTTCATTATTCCATTCTTAATTTCCCCATATATAGATAAACAAATATAAGTAAACAGAAACATTTGTTTTATATACACATATATGCTTTGTACATACAAATGTAGCTTGAAGATGACCTTTCTCTGTTTCTAATTCTATTTCTCTCTCAGATAAATGTGAGTAGAAGGTCTTTCAAATTTGAATTAAAGCAACAAGAAACAGGAGAAAGAAAGTGAAACAAATAAGATCAAGCATACCGTGCTACCACTTAGTTATGCATAATTATTGACCCAGTCATCCCACTACTATGCCTAGACATCAAGGAGGTCAAAGAAAAGGATATATATATATATATATTATATATATGTATATATATATATAATATATATATATATATACAAAAGTATTTGTAGCAATACTTCGTGTAAAAGTATTGCATAGTATAGTATAGCAGGGAACTGAAAATTAATGAATTTTCATTGACTGGGAAATAGTAAAACTTTATATGGACATAATAGAATATTACCATATCATAAAAATGATGAAATGGATTACTTTTCCTTTGGAGACACCAAAATAATCCTGCATGAACTGATACAAATTTAAGTGAGCAGAACCTGGAGAACAACTTTGAAGATGTGAAAATTCTAATTATTTTAATGATCAACTATGGCCCTTAAGATCTGAGTATGAATTGCACTACTGGGAAAGAAGGTGCTGTATAAAAGATGTAGAATAAGACACAATTTCATAAAAAGCCAGAGTAGGAATTCATTTTGCCTGCCAATTTGTTACAAGGACTTTGGTACTCTTTTTTTTCCCTTTTCTTTTTGAATTCATTGGGGTAGAAAGGAATGGGATAGGGTAATGAAAAAGTCAGCAAAAAAAAAAAAAGATATGTGTTGTGAAGGCATCTTTTATATATATATATATTTTTTTTTAATTTAGAGGAAAAAATATAAGGAATGCCAGATATAAGCACAGACAAGCATGACAGCTTTGAAAGATATAAGTTGTATGTTTAAAAGAATAAACTGTACATAATAGGGAATTTCAATTTCATGTATAATACTTTTCTATTATATATGGGAAAATATTTTTATTTGGAATTTATTAAGTTTGTGATACAAATAACATTTAAAAGGCCTCAAATAATGAAGGAATGGATAGCTAGAAAGGGAAATATATATATATATATATATATATTATATATATATGTAATTTAAGGTTCACTTTGTGACTTAAGAATATGAGAATGGACTACATTTAGTCCAAAGAGGTAGTCCAAACTTGATACTATGTGATTAAGGACAATTGTCTGAAAAAGACCAGATTTATAAATTCCTAGAAAGGTGTTCTTGTTTCAAAGATACATCTGTAATATAAAGTCTTTAAAATCAACCATTCATTTTTCTTAATGCTTCTGGTCCTGCCAGGAAGCAGTAATAAACATATGCTGATTCTGTGAGTACCTGTTTACACAGAACAGTATGTTCTACCATCCCACTGATACTAATATATAGAAAGACTTTCCATAGAGAGGTTTGGATCAGCCCATCACATCTGTACCAACACATGGAAAGCTGACCAGTGCATATGATAGCAATGATACCAAAACCAGGGCATGAGTGAACACACAGCAACTGGAACAATTTTGAAGTAACTCACTTCTTTTATCTTTAAGCCAAATGTACATGTAAACCTTATGAATTTTCGGGAAAAAAATTTCATAAAGAAGTAAGCTTGGTTTATAGAATTTTGAGGAAAACCTCTTTTCAAGGGCTATAAGAAGATAGGGGGTTGGTTCCTTAGAAAGCAGCTAAAATTATGACAATTCTTATTGTCATATGTATTGGCTATATATTTATATAAATATATATATGTATATATCTTGGATTTCACTTACATTAATGATGCTTATTACAAAGGATTGAGCTGAAAAGAACACTTGTTGAGGATGAAGAAATACTATTTTCAGACTTTTTAAAATATTGTTCTTACTTAGAGTAAGGCTCTCAGGCATTGAGCTTCAGCTCATGAATAACAAATAGTATCTTGAGATCATAGCCCTGTTGTGTTTCTTGTCCTCCCTCACTATGAGCAGCAAGGGGAAGTTTGAGGAACTTCTACTAAGGAACTAGGCGAGGAATCTAGAGTGAAACGGGCAAGTAGCCAGTAAGGCAAGAAGACAGAAGATGAATCAGAATTAGGTAAAATCAAGGCTCTTGGCCACTGAGTAGAAGTAAGGAAAAAACCAATAGCAGGAGTCCAGAGAAGTCTGGAGTCAATAATCACTGTACAGACTACAAAAGCTCAGACATATGAAACACTGATAATGGAGCCAAATAGGCGTAGGACTTAGAACAACTATCAGGGGTCAGAGTAATTGTGTAACTACATAATATAAGATTTACAAATGCTTGGCTCAGAGCGTATCTGGGAAGTTGTTAGGATGATATTTATATCATACCCATTTTAACAATAAGAAAACTAGAGCTCATATAATTAACGTCACTGGCACAATATCACAAGTCATCAGTACGGCCAACAGACAGGCACCAAGAAGTCACAGGGGCATAGATTTAGAAGTGGAAGAAGCTTCAGGGGCCACCCAGTCCCCATCTCTCATTCTACTGATGAAGCAAATGTGGCCAAGAAGGAATAATTAACTTGCTCAAGTTCACAAGGGTAATGAATGTAAAAGCCAGGATTTAAATTCATCTTTGCTGATTTCCATATTTAATACTCCTACCATTGCAATCCCTGGCTCACATCAACTTGTGGGGTATAGATAATCTGAATCACTTAACTTGGCACAGAATGAGGGTAACAGACATCCACAGGCACAGACACAAGAAAGAATGAAATTGATTTACAAAGTGGCTTTTGAGGCAAAAATTTCTCTATCACCTGTCCAAGGTCAGAACTGACATTGATATATGGCAAGACCTAATGCCCATAAGAGAGACAGGAGGATGACTACATAGTCAGAAAAAGGTACTGAAAGTCAAGTTATCTAGCTACTTAATGATTCATATTTGCCCTTTTGGAATGAGGAATGCTGAGTTCAAATCTTGCCTTAGTCACTTACTGTGTGATCCTAAGAAAATCACTTCATTTTTCTCTGTAAAATGAGATATTTGCACCCAAATCTATGATCATATTCCTTAATAAGGAAGCGGAGAAGCAGGAAAGCATAGTCCACTTTGCTTTGGTTAAAAAGTAGGGGATTTTTACCACTTCTGGGCCACCTACCTAACCCTTATAGGGACACTGAATGAAGTCTAAAGAAGAGACAAGCAAAGTAGTTTGACTCCTTTGTATTGCCAAGCAAATAAATGAAGGGATGAAAAAAGGATTCGTTAAGACCTCTCAGTGTGCCATGCAGTGTGCTAAACTCTAGGGATACAAGCCGAAAAGGCTCTTCTCAATTGGAGAGAAAAAATTATTAAGAGCATTAATGCCCAGGAAGGGACATTTTGATTTGGAATATTACTGGGATAGTGATCAGGGAGTAGATTGACACATTCAATGACAGAGTTAATTTGAATATGATCTCAGAACTGGAAAGAGTAGTGTGAAAGGGGGTCTATGTGCAATGTAGTAAGAAGCTGCCTGTGAAGAGAGGAAGTGAAGTCTAGCGTGCCTGGAGGCAGTCTTAGGTATAGTGAATGACTGAGAAAACTATTAAGTCCAGCAGGACCCATGTCAGGAGTTCCAGGCACAGAAGAGTTAAGTCTGTTAGGGCATAATTTCTGATTTAGGCAGAATGGCAGCTGACGAAGAGCCCCAGGAATAAAATGAAGCATGCAATGAATAGTAACTTGGACTACCTAAAGAAGAATTTTCCCTATGAAAGGTTGAATTGGTGGTACCACTAATATACCAAATGTTGGACAGCCACTTGTCCTGTTTTTGCTTGCAGTTGTGGTAAATCTCCCTTAACAATAAGATAAGCTCCTTTATCTTAGGACATTTTTATTAGATAAGGTAAAAATTAATGATGTCTTCCTTGGCCTTGTTGCCTATAAAAGCCACTTTTAGTTGGGCAATGAGCATTATTTACTGTTTGGCTTTTCTTTATTATGCACAGTTCAGTCTCAGAGAGCTTAAAGGGCATGTGCCATCCTCATCAACAGAACTGGTAGACCCTGCCCCTTATATTTATTTCTTCTTTGTCCTTAATTCATGGCCCACTTCAAAAACATTCTTTATCCAATTCATGGATTTATCAAGTACTGTAAACACTGAATAAAAAGAGCTCATTTCAATTTTAATGGACACATTAAAAAGGAGTCTAGAATATAGAACAAAATGCTAGAGAAAACCATGAGACCTTTCATCATTTTTCAGAGATGTTTTTCCCTCTTCTTTCTATGACTTCTCATGGTAGTTGCATACCAAAAAAACCCCAAAAAAACAGAATTATCTTAAAAATATTTTTCTTTTTTTTCCCTCCTATAACTGCCAACTAAAAGCTTGGAAAATAATTTGACAGCTTCTGCTGAGATGTTTACTTAAAGCTTGCAATTTAACTTTAAAATGAAATCACTGAGTGGGATTCCACTTTGAATCAGACCTATAGTTCTAAATTGAGGTACCTATGATTCATTCTGATTTTAAGGAGTTGCCAATAATGTGAGCAACAGGGTATGGAATAATCTAAACATTTAATTAAATAGCTTTCCATATTTCACACATGGTAGTTTTGAGTTCCTAGTCAACCATTCCTTTTTTTTGCCATAAGCGAAACCCCAGTGTTTTCTCTAATTTAGGGGAAAATAATTTTTTGAAGGAATACTTTGTGGCAAACAAGCAAAAAATATCCAATGAAATCAGTCAGGATCAGTTGGACCTCATTATCTCTTGCTTACATAATTCTAGTGGCTTCCCAACTGGCAATCCTTACTTGAGTTACTTCCCTCTTCAACCCAAATTAATCTACCTAATGAGCATATCAAATTATGTCACTCCTATGCTTAAAAATCTTCCAAATGACTAGATGACTACCATCTGGTATTTAAAATATTATATAATCTAGTCCCTACCTACCTTTCTGTCTTATTTTATTTTACTCACCTTTATTCATTCTTCCTGGCATCCACAATGAGCTATTCTTGACCTCACTACCCTTGATATTTTGTATCTATGTATGTTCTTTATGCTTAGAATATTTTCCCACATTCTCCACATGACAACTCCAGTAGAATATACCAGAATGCAAGCTCCTTAAGGTCAGGAGTTCTTTTGAGAGCAATGTTGTACAGTATTAAAAATTGGTATTATTATCACAAATGCCTAGGTTCAAGTTTTACTTCTAGGAGAGAGTAAATATGTAATTTAATGCAAATCACTTAACCTCTTAGTATCCCAGGCTAAAGTTATAAGGTACAGTAGAGATGCAGTGAAAGGTGATATCACATATTAATTTCATTATACAAATTAAATCATGATGCTAAACAAAAAACAAAAATCTAAGTGCATAAAGGGGTCAATTATCCCCATTCGGGACTTTAGAAAGAATAGCTGCCTAGTAAATCTTTATTGAAATAAAATTCATTTTAAGGCCAATTTCTGTTAATTCCACCTGCTGTACCAGCCTCTTAGCCTGCCCTCACATGGTCATTTTCCTAGTTCAATCCACATCACTCATCATTTGAACTATTGTAACAACCACTAACTGCTTTTTATTTCTATTCAACTTTTCAATTATTGAGTACTTATAAAATGCTTATTGGGTTTTAGAAGCTATGATAGATCTTAACATGAAGACAAAAGGGAAACAGTCCTTGATCTAGAGAATCTTGTAGTCTAGCCTGAGGAGACAACTTGTACACATGAGACATATACAAGTATTTGTGGAATATATATTTATATATATATATATATACATATATATATATATATAACTAGGAATTCTTTTTATATAACTATATGTAATTTTATATAATTATATATATAATTTATATACACATATATATTTTATATGTGTATATATATTATATATATATATATATATAACTAGGAATTGTGCTTTTTTTCATTTTATTTGATTAGTCAATTTAGAATATTTTTCCTTGGTTACAAGAATCATGTTCTTTCTCTCCCCTCCCCCGGCCCCTCCCCTAGTTGACACATGATTCCTCTGGGGTTTCACATGTGTCATTGATCAAGACCCATTTCCATTCCTTTGATATTTGCACTAGGGTGATCAGAGTTTAAATCCCCAATCAATCCCTATTGACCCATGTGATCAAGCAGTTGTTTTCTTCTTTGTTTCTACTCCTGCAGTTTTTTCTCTGGATGTGGATAGTGTTCTTTCTCCTAAATCCCTCCAAGTTGTTCAGGATCAATGCATGGCCACTAATGAAGAAGTCCATTACATTTCATTGTACCACAGTGTTATCAGTCTCTGTATTCTCCTGTGTTCTCCTGGCTCTGCTCCTCTCACTCTGCATCACTTCCTGGAGGTTGTTCTAGTCTCCACAGAATTCCTCCAGTTCATTGTTTCTTCTAGCACAATAGTATTCCATCACCAACAGATACCATAATTTGTTCATCCATTCCCCAATTGAAGGGCATCCCCTCATTTTCCAACTTTTTGCCACCACAAAGAGCACAGCTATGAATATTCTTATACATGTCTTTTTCCTTATTATCTCTTTAGGGTACAAACCCAGCAGTGCTATGGCAGGATCAAAGGGCAGACAGTCTTTTAGCGCCCTTTGGGCATAGTTCCAAATTGCTCTCCCTCTACCAGCAATGCATTAATGTCCCAATTTTGCCACATCCCCTCCAACATTCATTACTTTCCTTTGCTATCATGTTAGCCAATCTGGTGGGTGTGAAGTGGTACCTCAGAGTTGTTTTGAATTGCAATTCTCTAATTATGAGAGATTTAGAACACTTTTCCATGTGCTTATTGATAGTTTTTATTTCTTCATCTGAAAATTGCCTATTCATGTCCCCTTGCCCATTTGTCAATTAGAGAATGGCTTGATTTTTTTTTGTACAATTGATTTGCTCTTTATAAATTTGAATAATTAGACCTTTGTCATGAAGATTTTTCCCCAATTTGTTACTTCCCTTCTAATTGTGTTTGCATTGGTTTTGTATGTACAAAAAACTTTTTAATTTAATGTAACCAAATTTATTTATTTTACATTTTGTAATTTTTCTAACTATTGCTTGTTCTTAAAATCTTTCCTTTCCCAAAGATCTGACAAATATAATATTCTGTGTTTACGTAGTTTATATATAGTTTCCTTCGTTATATTTAAGTCATTCACCCATTCTAAATTTATCTTGATGAAGGGTGTGAGATGTTGATCCAAACCCAATCTCTCCAATACTGTCTTCCAATTTTCCCAGCAGTTTTTGTCAAATACTGGATTTTTGTTCCAAAAGCTGGTATCTTTGGGTTTATCATACATAGTCTTGCTAGGTCACTTACCCCAAGTCTATTCCACTGATCCTACTTTCTGTCTCTTAGCCAATACCATATTGTTTTGATGACCACTGCTTTATAGTATAGTTTCAGATCTAGTACTGCTAGGCCACCTTCCTTCACATTTATTTTTCAATATTTCCCTTCATATCCTTCATCTTTTGTTCTTCCAAATGAACTTTGTTATGGTTTTTTCTAATTCACTAAAAAAGTTTCTTGGTAGTTCAATGGGTATGGCACTAAATAAGTAAATAAGTTGGGGTAGGATTGTTATTTTTATTATGTTAGCTCATCCTACCCATGAGTAAATAACGTTTTTTCCAATTATTTAGGTCTAGTTCTAAGTGTGTGGAGAGTGTTTTGTAGTTGTGTTCATACAGTTCCTGTGTTTGTCTTGTCAGATAGATTCCTAAGTATTTTATATTATTTAGGCTGATTTTAAATGGCATTTCTCTTTCTAATTCTTGCTGCTGAAATGTGTTGGAAATATATAGAAATGCTGATGACTTATGTGGGTTTATTTTGTATCCTGAAACTTTGCTAAAATTGTTGATTGTTTCGACTAGCTTTTTAGTTCATTCTTTAGGATTCTTTAAGTACACCATCATATCCGCAAAGAATGATAGCTTGGTCTCCTCATTGCCAATTCTAATACCTTCAGTTTCTTTTTCTTCTCTAATTGCTACTGCTAGTGTTTCTAGTACAATGTTAAATAATAGAGGTGATAATGGGCATCCTTGTTTCACTCCTGGTCTTATTAGGAAGGCTTCTAGTTTATCCCCATTGCAGATGATGTTTGCTGATGGCTTTACACATAAGCTGTTTATTATTTTTAGGAAAGGCCCTTCTATTCTTATACTTTCTAGTGTTTTCAAAGGAATGAATATCATATTTTTAAAAGGCTTTTTCTGCATCTATTGAGATAAGCATGTGATTTTTGTTGGTTTTCTTGTTGATGTTGTCAATTATGTGGTTGGTTTTCCTAATATTGAACCATCCTTCCTTTCCTGGTATGAATCCCACCTGATCATAATGAATAACCCTAGTGATTACTTGCGGGAGTCTTTTTTTTAAACCCTTACCTTCCATTTTAGAATCAATACTGTGAATTGGTTTCAAAGCAAAAGAATGGTAAGGGCTAGGCAATGGGTGTTAAGTGATTTGCCCAGGGTCACACAGCTGAAAAGTGTCTGAGGCCAGATTTGAACCTAGGACCTCCCATCTCTAGGCCTGACTCTCAATCCATTGAGCTACCCAGCTGCCTCTAGACTCTTTTTTCTAGTATTCTATTTAAGATTTTTTCATCTATATACATTAGGGGGATAGGTCTATAGTTTTCTTTCTGTTTTTGACCTGCCTGGCTTTGGAATCAGTACCATACTTGTGTCATAAAAGGAATTTGGTAGAACTTGTTCTTTGCTTATTTTGTCAAGTATTACATATTGTATTAGGAATAGTTGTTCTTTGAATGTGTGATAGAATACATTTATGAATCCATCTGGTCCTGGGGATTTTTTCTTAGGGAGTTCTTTTATGGCTTGTTCAATTTCTTTCTCTACTATGGGGTTATTTAGATATTCTATTTCTTCCTCTGTTAATCTAGTCAATTTATATTTTTTAAATATTCATCCATATCGCCTAGATTGCCACATATGTTGCCATATAATTGGACATAATAGTTTTTCATGATTGCCTTAATTTCCTCTTCATTAGAAGTGAGGTATTCCTTTTCATCTTGGATACTATTAATTTGGTTTTCTTCTTTCCTTTTTTTAATTAGATGGTCTAGTACTTTGTCTACTTTATTTGTTTTTCCAAAGTACCAGCTTCTAGTCTTACTTATTAATTCAATAGTTCTTTGACTTTCAACTTTATTAATTCCTCCTGTAATTTTTAGGATCTCTAATTTAGGTTTCATCTGAGGATTTTTAATTTGTTTACTTTTTAGTTTATTTTTTTTTAAATTTGCATGCCCAATTCATTGATCTCTGCCCTCCTTTATTTGTTAATATATGAGCTCAAGGTTATAAATTTCCCCTTGAGTACTCCTATGGCTGCATCCCATAGATTTTGAAAGGATGTCTCATCATTGTCATATTCCTCAATGAAATTATTGTTTCTATGATTTGTTCTTTAGCTGGTTTTGGAGAATCATATTGTTTAATTTCCAACTAATTTTTTATTTATCTATCCATGTACCCTTACTAATTATTATTTTTATTGCATTGTGGTCTGAGAAGGTTGCATTTATTATTTCTGCTTTTTTGCACTTGTTTGCAATGTTTTTATGCCCTAGTACATGGTCAATCTTTGGGAATGTACCATGTGCTGCTGAAAAGAAGGTATATTCTTTTTTGTCCCTATTCATTTTTCTTGACATATCTACTAAATCTAATTTTTCCAAGCTTTCATTCATATCTCTTACCTATTTCTTATTTATTAATTTTTTTGGTTTGATATTTCTAGATCTGATAGAGAAAGGTTCAGGTCTCCCACCAGTATAGTTTTACTATCTATTTCATCCTTGAGCTCTACTAGTTTCTCCTTTAGAAATCTGGATGCTATACCATTTGGTGAATATATGTTGAGTACTGATATTTCCTCATTGTCTATACTGCCTTTCATCAGGATATAATTACCTAATTACCATCCCTATCTCTTTTTGAACTATTTCCAATTTTTCTTGTTAAAATTCATTTTTCTCAAAACCTCAGATTTAAATTCTTCAAGAGTTTGTGCCCAATTTCTGTTTTTCTTTAAGGTTTGGATGCATTATTTCTTTGTTGTCCTCTGCTGTTTCCTTTGTAGTTTGGAATTTTTCTCCATAAAACTTTTCCAGGGTCAAAACCTTCTTCTTGATCTTCTTAGTGGTTGAAAGTTGTATTTTTGGTCATTGTTTGCCATCTTTCAGCTGGTTTTTCCTTCCCTTTCCAGTCAGGAATATGAGTGAGGAGGGTAGGTTCTCTGTGTATGGAGGTAAGGAGAGTGGTTTTTGCCTGAGGCCACCCCTCCCATCTCCAAAGCTTCTACTATGTGCCACCCCTCTCTGTGCTATCTCTGTGCCCAAAGTCTGTGCTCTTCACCCTGCTGTGGTCTCAGGTCTAACTTCTCTCAAGAGTAGGTCCCTGGTGGTCTTAGTCAGCTGCCAAGAATCTAGAGGTGCCCCTCATTCGCCTGCTGATTCTAGTGTGCTCACTCTGATCCTGACTCCATAAATAAGGTGGCGGAGGGTTGATCAGCTCATGTTTTGGTGGAAGCTATTTCACCCCCTTATAATGTGGAAATGCCCAGATCCCACATACCTTCAGTGCTGCACCCTACTGTGGAGACCCTTCTTTCATCTGAATTGGTTTTTTTTGGCCTTTTGAGGTAGTCTGTTTCAGTAGGTGATGAGGAGAGGAAGAGTCCTGCATCAAAACTGTAGCCTTATTAACCTGGAAGTTTCCCTATCTCTTTTAACTAGATCTATTTTTTTTACTATGGCATGTCAGTTATCATGATTGTGATTCCTGCCTTCTTTTCCTCAGTTAATGCCCAATAGATTTTGCTCTACCTGCTTACCTCTACCCTGTGTGTACCTTCCTCATGTGTGTTTCTTGTAGACAACATATGGTAGGATTTTGTTTTCTAATCCACTCTGTTATTTGCTTCTGTTTTGTAAGTTCTTTGCATTCACATTCAGATTTATGATTATCAGCTGTGTAATTCTCAACATTTTGATTTCCACTCCTAGTCCTGTTCTTTCTTCTTTCATTATTTCCTTCTACACCAGTGTTTTGTTTTTAATCAGTCCCCCTAATTCCCACCCTTATTTTGCTTCCCTTCTTCCCCCCCATTATTATTATTCTCCTCTTATTTTTATTTAGGGTCTTTTAAAAATACCCCACATACTCTTCTTCCCTCCCCACTAGTCCTTTTACTACATTTCTAGTTCTCTAGAGGGCACGAATCAATTCTGTACACAATGGATCTGATTGTTCTTCCCTCTTGTGTCAATTTCAATGCCTGTGAGAATTAAGTATTTCCTGTCTCCAACCTCTTTAGCCTTCCAGTATATTGGTGTTCTCCCCCACTCCCGCCATGCACTTCTTTATGAAATATAAATTTACCCCATTTTGTCCCTTTCCCCATTTCTCTTAGTATTAATTTCTTTTTTATCTCCAGTTTTGCATACATATATATTTGTGCATCATATATATTTATGTGTGTATATCTTGGCATTTCATCCTATACAGTTTGTCATTGTTTCCTCTAAGTATAATTCTTCTAGCTACCCAAGTGATGATTATTTTTAAGTTACCAATATCCTCTTTTCTTATAGGGTTACAAATTATTTTAACTCATTGGATCCCTTAAAAAGGTTCCCCAGTCCCCTTCTTATTTACTTTTGGTGATTCTCTTGAGTTCTGTGTTTAGGCATCAAATTTTCTGTTTAAGTCAGGTCTTTTCTTTATGAATGTTTGGAAGTCTTCTATTTTATTAAATGACCATACTTTCCCCTGCAAGAATATAGTCAGTTTTGCTGGGTAGTTGATTATTGGTTGTAGACCTAGTTCCCTTGCTTTCTGGAATATCATATTGTAATGGGGGAAAGGGGTGATCTCTTAAAAAGGTTGGGCTGAATTATTTAAGATAGGGTTGCCAGGAATTTACATTAATTCCAAAGTGATTTATTAAATAATATAGAAAGAGTGAAGTAAGAAAATCAGAGAGAAGTTAGGGTAAGATATCTAGCTTAAGCACTAAGTAATTTACTTCCAGCCCCTGGCTCAACCCAGGCAGGGAGAGTGAGTTTCAGCCCGCCTTGGCAATGCTGAGGAACTGGGGAAAACTCTCTCAAGATATAGGTCTCCCCTGAGGCTAGTTTCTTCAGAAAATATCCAGGAAAGGAGTCAGTCTTTTCACTACCACATGTCAGTCCAAAAGGAAGAGATTTAAGAACAGTCTCAGCAGGAAAGGGTCTCAGGTTCAGTCAGCAGATTCTTCTTTACCTGAAGATCTCTGATGATTTTCCCATAGATCTCGGACAATTCTCTCTACACAGGAAGTTGTAACTCCTTTTAAAGACACTTTCTTTTGTGACACTTCCTATGACTTCCCCTAATTTTACATCTAGCAATCACAGTTGAGGCTTTGCTTTAGGACTGCCCAGGAGCAGTCAGTTTAATTCTGATTCATCACCTACTATTGCACACATGGGTCACAGACTTCCCCTACTCAAGTGTGAATAGGCTATTTATACTTTTGGTGATTAAATCTAAAAATGGGCAGATCTCCCCACATTTTTAAGTAGGGTGTTTTACACTTTTTGGTGATTAAATCTAAAAATGTGCAGGGGAGTTAAATTTTCACAGTCAGGATAAAGATAATTAATTTCATTTTCATAATCAGGAGAGAGTTAAATTTAATCATCACAATGTTCCATGCCTTTTGGTCCTTCAGTGTAGATGCAGCCAGATCTTGTGTTATCCTAACTGTGGTTCCACAATATCTGAATAATTTCTTCTTAGCACCTTGTAATATTTTTTCTTGGTCTGGCAGTTCTTGAATTTGACTATAACATTCCTGGGCATTGTCAATTCAGAGTTAAATATAGGAGGTGATCTGTGGATTCTTTCAATCTCCACTTTTCCCTCTTGCTGGAGAATGTTGGGGCAGTTTTCTTGGATAATTTCCTGTAGAATGATGTCCAGGATTTTCCTTTTGTCATGTTCTTCCAGTAGTCCAATAATTCTTAAATTATCTCTCCTGGCTGTATTTTCCAGGTCTATCATTTTGTGAATGTGGTGTTTCATATTTTTCTCAACTTTTTTGTTCTTTATTTTTTGTTTTATAGATTCTTGCTGCATTGTGAAGTCATTTGCTTCTTCTTTTGGATTCTAGTTTTTAAAGACTGAATTTCATCCCTGGCTTCTTGGTCATCCTTCTCCTTCTGGTCTGATTTCCTTTGGAGGTCATCTTTCATCTTCTTTGTCTCATCTTTCTTCTTTTTTGCCTCATCTTTCATCTCCTTTCCCTCATTTTCAAACTGATTAATTTTTGCTTTCAAGACACTATTATCTGTTTCCAGATAAATTATTTTGCTTTTTAAGTTATTTTCACAGTTGTTTTCAGCCTCTTTTAATTTTTTTAAAATTGTATTTTGAGAGCCTCCAAAGCCGATGTCTAATTAGGTGGAGTTTCTGTGTTTTTGCTTGGTGTTCCTTGGTCCTCCTCTGTTCCAATTGCTCTTTGTTCATTACCTGGATAGAAGCTGTTGACTGTAATTTCTATTTTCTTTTTCTGTTGTTTACTCATTTTCTCCTTCTCCTCCCCCTATAATTGCCTGAATCTTGCTCCTTTGATTATATGCTAGATCTGTGGGTTTGAGCTATTCTGTCCTTATGTGGCTTCTTCTCAGCTCTGCTGATTGATTAGGTTGAACCTTGATGTCAGATCTTTCTAAGATGGCAGCAGAAGCTAAAAAGGAACTGGAATTCCCACCCTGATATCAAGGTTGTAGCCTTCCTTCTTGGAGCTTAGTCAGCAAGATTCTCAGAGCAGTCTGGAGGAGGGGTGTTGGAGCTTGAGCTTCCCTGCCCTCTGAAAGCTTCTTATCTCACCTATTGATAATATTGAGTGTAAATCTTGAAATTTCTCAGACTTGTGAATGTTAAAAATTTCACCATAGGGGAATTCTCAATTGGAACAATTCCCTACTGGGAACATTCCCCATTTTGACTGTGAGAACTCGCCAGGATCAGAAATGGGAGGGCCTCTACTCCACTGGTACTTAAGACTACTTGAGGGGATTAGTCGACTCAGCTGTGTTTTCTCTGGTTCAGACTTACTGACGGGGTTAGTCGACTCAGCTGTGTTTTCTCTGGTTCAGACTTACTCAGAGGTTTTTTCCTAAAGGGATTAGTTGACCCAGCTGTGTTTTCTCTGGTTCAGACTTACTGAGGGGATTAGTCAACTCAGCTGTGTTTTCTCTGGTTCAGTCTTACTCAGAGGTTTTCTCCTAAAGGGATTAGTCGACCCAGCAGTGTTTTCAGAATGGGCAGTCCTTTAGAAAATGTCTACAGTGATTGGTAGATGTAAGGACTTAGGGGAGGTGACATAGGAGAAAACCCTCTATATAAGAAAAAGCAGAATCTCTTGAGAAGCAATCCTTTTGGAGAGATCTCTGATGAGGATCGCTTGGGAAGAATCTCTTGAGAGAGTCTCTGGAGAAGGGAAGCTCTTGAGGACCATCTCTAAGGAGGTCTCGCTGGAGCTCCTCTGAGGGGACTCTGTCCCTCTGGAGGTTCTGGAGAGAGGCCCTTTGAAACAGTCTCTGGCTGGATCTCTCTTTGAGGAGGACTCTGGCTGGAACTCTCTCTGGTGAAGTCAGCTGAAATGGAACTGGCCTGGTGTCACTAGAATCCTTGCTTAGACAGACCTTGTGGTGAGTGATAAAAGACTGACTGACTGATCTCTCTCTCTTAAGACTCAGGTCTAGGCTATGTTGGCTTAAGGCCCTTCATACTTATTTCCTTTTTCTCTCTTTCTCTCTTTTCTTTAATTCCTCATTGTATTATTAATTAAATTCTCTATAAAACCCAGTTGACTTGGGTATATTCATAATTGGGAATATTTCCCTAGCGACCACCTTATACTTGATTTAAAACCAAAACACTGTAGTGAAACATATTTTCTGCCGTCACAATTTACTCACCCACTCTTATATCTACTACAATTTATATCTTCAACTATTTTACTCACTACAGTTTACAACATCAACCATTTTAACTCTTACAGTTTATATCATTAACTCTTTTAACTGCCACAGTTTAAGGCAGACAACTATTTTAAATATTACATGAGCCAGGGCAGAACTGATCTGAAAAGCTGTATGTGCCCTGAGGCCAAAACCTCCAGAAGGAGGGGTTTAGGTGGTAAGATCCAGTGTCTTGGCTGCAATTAGACTGCCTACTCTGGGCTTCCCCTCCAGCTGCCTCCTCACTGCCTATGTTCAATGCCCTGAGCCTAGCACAGCTATGCCAAGAAATTACTCCCTCCAGACTAACACCCTTGTGTGCCCAGAGTTTCTAGCCACCACTGGAGGCTTAGCACTTTAGGTGGGGGAGGGGTCCTGGGACCTTCCTTCTTCCTTCCCCTTAAACCCAAGGGTTCTAGAATTCAGGCTTTTTGTGGGGCATACCTTTTAAGTTGAGTCTAGGAGGAGGGTTACCTAGCTCTGTCCTATTGTTAGATTTGGTTTTCAGTCCCCTTGAAGCATTTTGTTTTTAATTGGTGAGGAAGGGTTTTCAGAGGTATGAAGTTTTGCTGCCTCTAAACTGCCATTTTGACTCTGCCTCTCTTAACTAGGAATTCTACGACAGAGGAGAAAGAAGTACCTTTTACACACATGGACCAGCTAATAATGGCAAAGATATGGGAAAAAAAACAATTTGAGCATTGCATATATAAAATGATAAGAATGCTTGTTTGAACTATGGAGTGTATGATAGGGAATATTGTGAAAAAAATTCTGGAATGGTAAATTGGAGCCTGATTGTGAATAGCTTTAGATGCCACCAGAAAAGTATGTATTTTAATAAAGAAATAATAGGTAGCCACTGGAATTTATTGAGTAAGAAGGTAATGTAGTCTAACTTATGCTTTGTCAGCCACATGGAGGAAAGGTTGGAATAATAGAGGATCAAGGTATTAAGAGCAATTAGGAGGAGATTACAATAGGCAAAACTACTGGGCCTAAACTAAGGTGAAGTTTCTATAAGTAACAAGGAAGTGACTTATAGAGATGTCATAGAAGTAAAAAGTGATAAGATATTGGAATGGATTGAATATTTGGGGTGAGAATGATGAACCCAAAAATAACATTTGTTTTGTAAACACAGCTGACTTGAAGGATGGAGATGGTACCTTCAAGTGAAATCTATATGAATTGGTGGGTAGGAGATGGGGGTCCATGAGGTCTGTTATATACATGTTGAGTTTGAGGTGTCTGTGGGTCAACTAATCTAAAATATTCCATACGCATTTGGTGATGTAGGATAGGAGTCAGGAAAGAAACTAGGGCTGGTTATATAACTGATAGTTATCAACAAAGTGATAAAACTTAAACCTATGTGAATTGATGGATTCACTAAGATGGAACATAAAGAAAGAAGAAAAGAAAGTCCCTAGACAGAATCTTGATACACACTCACAGGTAGGGGATGGAATATAAACAAATATAAACACTTTCAAAAGATTGTCAAAAAAATCATTCTAAAATTCAAGTAGTAATAGTTAAATTTGTTTAGCAAAACATGTAGCATCTAAATATTTCTTTTATTTTAAAGCTAACGAAGAATTTTATAGGCATCTTTATTGCTTCTCACAAAATCCCTATGAAGGTTTTATTATTTTAGTATTATCATTATTTTGTTAATTTAACATTATATAAAATATGTAAATACACATTATATATATGTGTGTATATATACGTATATATAATCATTAGTAAATTAGAGGAACATGAAGGATGTGGGACTTCCCTATGGTCACACAACTGGTAAATGTCAAATGTCTGTCCAACTCAAAGTCCAATATCAATATCACAAACCGACTCTCAGTAAATGAATAGATGAGTAAATGAATAAATACTACATTATTTATCATTTCTTGGTATTGCCAGCCCTGAGCAGAGGGCCTTGTATATAGTAGGGGCTTAATACATGTTTAGTGAATTGAACTGAATTGAATTAGCAAAAGGAAAACATTTATCATTTTATTTTAAAGTCTCCCTCTAGAAGACTTTGGATAATTAAGCCATATTTAGTAGGGTACTTAGCTGCCAAGGAAAGGATATTTCTGAACTGCAATGTAAATGCTCCCAAGGACACAACTGTGTTTTACATCTCTCAGAGGCTTGATAATGAAACAATCGGAGCACTTTGATGAGATTTACATGGATTGCAAACAGTTTGTAATGGAGAGTGGGGTACATTTATAACATATGTTTTAGAGGATAGCGAGAAATGTCTAAGATCTCAGATTCACACCCACTTTCTACTGAAAGACAAAAGAGACATCTTGAAGCACTGGGGAAAGTCATCTTACTTAGAAAACATAGCTAGCTGTTTCACTTCCATGAATGGCAAAGTTTTTATTACCAACAAAAATAACTAAAATTACTAACTGAATTCCATTAGTGAGGAATATAATCATTAGCCTAAGCTGAAGGATTTAATATCTTAGTCCCTCTCTTATTTATTTTGGTAAGGAATTGTTCTTCTGCTCTGGAAATGCAATCCCTAAATTAATTCCTGTAAATGCTAAGGAAAACTATGTAAGGACTATTTACCTATAGCAGAAAGGGAACTTTATGAATCCTATTAGTTAAGCACAGAGATAATATAGAGGCAGCATGAAATTTTGTGTTGAGTGCTAGGCTTAAAAATCAGGAAGATCTGGGTTTAGATCCTATATCTGATATTTAATAGTTGTGAGACCATGAACAAAGTACTTATTCACCAAATATTTCACTCATTTAAGAGCTTTATCTCTAAAATCAGAGGCACTGGATTCTCCATTGCTCCTATACTAAAATCTTCTCGCTGTCTTTGTTGTTCAATTGTTTCAGATACTTTGTGCTTCTATTTGGGGTTTTTTTGGCATTTCCTTCTCCAGTTGAATTTACAGTTGAGGAAACTGAGGCAAACAGGATTAATTGACTTTCCTGTGATCACATAGCTAGTAAATGTCTTAGCCCAGATTTGAACTTAGGTCTTCCTTATTCTAAATACAGCATTCTTTTGTGCTACCTGTTTCCTAAACAAAAAATTCTTGACAAACAAATGTTTTAAGAAAGGGCTTTCCCTCCCTGTCTCCACTCTAAAAGTGGCTAACTTCAGAGTACCAACCCTTTTTAAACTCACCTACTCTGGTTCATGAGCATCAGTCACACAGTCATCAGATCTATCTTGTAAAGTTTCCCCTCTTTGTAAGACGTACTCTTGAGTTCCTTTCGTATAGCCTTTGGAAATCCAGGATCATATTGATACCATGTTTAGGCATCATTGTAGTATTTACTGTCTCTATGGAAGACATCAGGAGAAGGTAAGTGGAAATCAATAGTGTCCAGTTATAGCAAAGGAGGCCAAGGATCTTTCCACATGAGGTTAGGATTTCAGAGCACAATCTTAAGTAAAGACAGCAGGTCAAAGTTTTTATTTTCTCCCCTGATAAATATGAATTCAAAAAGTAATTCATGGACTAGAGATGTGTCCCTATAGGTCAATACGGATGACTAGGGGAAAGGAAGATTGAGGGTGTACAATGTGTTCTCATTAGAGATTTGAAGGGCACTGATAACTGAGCCAAGATATTCAGCAAATGTCAATAATCCAGAAATAGACTTTAATTGCTCTCAGATTCTTCCTATGCATATGAGGGGATCATAGAGGATAATCTCTAATGTCCATTATATCTCTAAAAAGATAGTATTCTTTTGTTTATTTAAAGGAAATTAGACTAACAGACCTTTTTTACTATCAAGATATCTGTGATTAACCATAGACTTAGTTAACTGTCCCAAAATATGTATTATTAACTTTTAAAAATTCTCAAATCCTAAATTAAATGAAGATTGTAGCTAAATAGTTTTATTTTTGTAAAGAATGTTTTTATTTTGTTTTTTAATTGCATGTAAAAACAATTTTAACAAATGTTTTATAATTTTTGAATTCCAAATTCCCTCTCCTTCCCTGTCCTCTCTCCTTGAGAAAGTAACCACTTTGTTATAGATTATATAGCAGTGATAGCGAGTCTTTTAGAGATGGAATGTCCAAATTGAGTTGCTCTTCCCTTACTGCAGACAGGGGAAGGAGGGAGCCTTTGGAAGTATTCCCATTGGGCTGTTGAGCAGAGGAGTGGGTGATGTCCTCAGGCATTTATGAAGAGGGGGTGGGGAAGCAGCCCAGCCCCATCTCCCTTTGGCTTTCTGGTAACCAAACTCTAATGAACTCTGTGCTATAGCAATGGTGGGAGCCCACAGAGAGGGCTTTGCTTGCTGCCTTTATCATGTGTGCCATTGGTTTGCTATCATGGCTATGCAGTGCAGTCATGAAAATATATTTCCATATTAGCTGAGTTGCAAACGAGAACACAATAAAGAACAACAAAATAAGTTTTAAAATGTATGCTTCCGTTTGTATTCAGACTCCATCAGTTCTTTCTCTGGAAGTGGAAAACATTTTTCACTATAAGTTCTTTGGAATTGTCTTAGATCATTGTATTGATGAGAACAACTATTTCTCACAATTGATTATCACATAATATGGTAGGTATTGAATACCCAAGAGATTTAGGCTCCCCGACCCTCTTGTGCTAATAGCTAATGTAATAACTATACCCACGATTAAAGGCAGTATTTTTAAATTTTCTTTTGAATCTTTCATAGCATACTCTTTGCCCAATATCCAGGACTCAGAATATAGCAGAAAAGAAATATTGAGGCAAGATGATAATTGTCAATTTTTTTCTTGTGTCGTTTCCTTCTCTATGGTAGTTCTAATCGTGCAAAGTGTCTCTTAAGGAAGAACTATAAGCTGAAACAGGTTATTCAAAGGTAATTTAAATGTTTTTCATGTGCTATCAAAATTTGTGAATTATTATTTTTTTGTGATCAAATAATTTTGACCATAGTGGATAGAGCCCTGGTGGCCTCTGAGTCAAAAAGACTTGAGTTCGATTCTTGTTTTAGACACATATGCAACAATTAGTACCCTTAATCGATTGTCCAAAACTGTAATTTATGGAGAAAAAATTGCCAATAAGCATGAGGATATCCACAGCCAGGAGTTCCCTTTAATGTTGGTCACAATTTGTTTACACACACACATACACACACACACACACACACACACACACACACACATGACAAAGGGAAAAAACAGTGATGGGAATCTTTTTGTAAAAGAAAGGATTTAACTCTAGGATTATGGGCATATCTAATTTATGTTTTGTAAATTCATTTGGCGGTTAGGTACAGTCAGTAGGAAGGGGGAGAAATCTTAAAGAAAATCATTATAAACCAAAAATTTCCAGTTAATGGAATACCCAAACACTTCTTTGCTTTATAAAGGCTTGTGAGAATGTGGCTAAAATGTTTTCTGGTGACACTGTACTGTATTAAATTGCTACATCTCGGGTTATTTCTGGGTGTGTATTGTCTGTCACTATAAAGCTTGAGAGGGTCTTGAAGAGAAGTCAAAAGAATGGTTCATGCTACCATAGAGGACTTTTAATAATCAGTCCAGCAAAAAGTTGCAGAAGAGTTGTTAAATGGTTTCATGGCTGCTTTCTGGGGGGAAATCTCAGTTTCAGAAAGTTTTCAGGAAGGGAGGAGAAAGTGGCTTTGTCTGGGAGCATCCACTCAATCCTCATGTGAATTGAGCTGTGGGGGATTTAAACAGCTGTGACTTTTCTTTATAAGTGTATTTGCGAGGTGATTTATACATATAGATTCAGCTTTGGTCTGGTGTATAGGTTAGAATAAACAAAAGCTAGTTCCTAATGAAAAGATTAATTGCTAACAGAATAATCACTAAGAAGATATGAGGCAGAATATGGAATATAACGCTACTAACCTAATATTTCAAAATGCATAGCCATCTTGTCAGGGAAGGGGTCAACAGAAGCCTTTCATGCATTATTAATTGGTATGTAAAATAGCAAGGGAGACATTTTCTTTCCTTTTGATTATCTTTGGCCTTTTTTAATGAAAAGAGCACAATCAGGATCATTACCTGCTAAATTAAGTTAAGAAGATTCCAAGGAAAAAACCACAGTGGGCAAGTTAAGTAGTGCTATGACCTATCTTTTTAAAATGTAAGCTTTGTGTTGTGCCTTACCTTGAATCTTGTTAATGGAGAGCAAAGATCAATTCTGGGCCTTACTCTTTTTCTCCCAGAATACACTCTACCTATGAAGTCTCTAATCTGCAGGGCATACACTTTGACTCCATGACTGTATTTGGTGCCATAAATATAATCTGCCAGGCAAAGAACTTCAGTTAAGAATAACTCTATTTTCCCTTTGTATTTAATTACTTAAAGATTATCCTGGTTGATGATGACTGACATCCTAATACTTTAGTATATTAGGTGAGATAAAAAACAAAAAAAAAACCCTCAGAATTGCATTATAAAGCTTGTTTGAATAAATCCAGGTTTTAACACTCTAGATCAATTAAAAAATAGTTGGGATTGGGTTGGGGAGAGGGAGGAAAAAAGAAAGGTAGAGAACGTAAGTAATAAGCTGTTTTTGATAGAACAATTTTATTTGTGAATATTCTTATGAACTAACAGAACTCTGTGGCATCACCAAATAAGTAACCTTTGAGGTCCAATACAAAAGACTTTAACAGGCTCTAAATAGTATTCTTTTATAAGATACCAACTTTTAGAAGCTGTGACTTTGACCCACTGCTTCTCAAGCCCTTGATAAGAAGCAGATAGGATGGATGTTCAATGTAGGATCATCACTCTACACAAAATGATTTTAAAAATGAGGTACAATATAAAATTCATCTGATAAGGAACCCTTTCAAAGACAAACAGTCAAAAAGGAAGAAACATTTCAAATAAGCAGTGGATCCAACAGTATTAAAGCATTGTTCCATTAATCCACACTGGCAGACTGAAAAAGAAATAAGAAAAAAAAATATCCTCTCAAAGTCATGAAATGATATTTTCAGGCTAGTAAATGGAAAAGAATTTCCTTATATTTAATATATCTAGTTTTCTGAACCAGAAAGCCATGCTGTGTGGTTAAGTAATTGTTTTGTTATTCCCATAATCAAGTCTGGGCAATTCTAGTCATGACTGATTTCCTAGGTCTCTGCAATTGTATATCTATAAACAGAAGAAGCCGATTCCATTTTTCAAATGGGAAGATGGAATCCTCATTTTGGCCATTTACCCAGAGTCTTCACCTACCCCAGCTATGTCTTGGGACACAGCATCACGCATAAGGCAGAAGCAGAAATAGATCAAAGAAATACTAGTATCTCTATGCTAACCTTTTTGTATCCTGATCTAAGCTGGCAAACCCTCTGATCATTCCAGATGCTCTGACCTCATCCCAGTTTGGCACAATTGTCTAGTATCTTCTGGGGAAGCCACCTGTATACATTGGACATTTCCTTTAATGATGACTTGCATTTTAAAGCATCTGCTATGTACCAGGCAATTGTGTAAAATGCTTTTAAAACATCTCATTTGATCCCCATCACAACTCTAGTAGCTAGGTACTATTATTATTCTAATTTTACGTTTGAGGTACTGGATGCAAACTGCAGTTCAGTGACTTTCCCAAGGTTAAAATCAGCCCAAAACTAGATATTCTACATCAGTATAGTTTAAAATGTCTGAAAACCACTGTATCAGATATACATTTGGTTTTTATAGGTAATTTTTATAAAATTAACTACAAATTAATAAAAGGCAAAACTTTCACAGGCTCATAAATACAGTAAATGAGTCTTTGTAAAACATACAGTCTAACTCTCTCAATTTATAGATGAGGAAACTGAAGGAGAAAGGCTAAACAACTTGTCCGTGGTCTCGTTGCTAGTGTCTAAGGCAAGATTTGAACCCTATCTTTTATGTTATTTTGATTCTTGTGAGAAAATATATTCCATGTCACTTTATTACTACAGATGCTCTCAAAAAGGAAAGTTAGTTTGGTTGTTTCTCTCCCTAACTCAAAAAAATAAAATAAAGCATAAAATGTAATAGCACTATTTGGCAAATACAAATACAAGAAGAAAAAGAACAGTTTGTCAAACATATAACTCTGGCACACAAATAAATATAAAAACATGGCACACACAGGCAAAATATTCCTCTGCAGAATTTCACAAACAACATGTGTTAACTTACTGGATCTAAATTTATGCCATTTCTTCCCAACCACTTTCTTCCATTTTCTAGCTGCTCATGGACTTTTGGCCTATCTTAGTTCTGACTTCAGGTCACCATCTCCTTCTACAAATATTAAATTATTTGAATAATAGCCTCAACCTAATAGTAATGAAAATCTGGCTCTGTGTGTGGTGCTGAAAGAACTATTATCTGGTTCTCATTATCTTTTCAGCTAAACTTGAGCACATGATAAACAGAAATTATTGGTATCATTTTTGAGGGCTATACACACAGTAAGTAAGCAACTGAATGAAAGAATAAATGAATGATTACAAATACAAGTGATGGTCTCTGCTTTATTTATGAAATAAATGTAACCATTCTGGTCAGCATTCAGTTGCATTCTGTCATCTTATTAAAAATAGCAGTTATACTGTCCCTCAGCAAAGCATGGAGTGGGGGGGTGTACATTGAAGGAGAAATTTTACATTGAAGTAGTTTCCAACCTTTTCTTGAATATTTTTTAACATAAAAAATACTCCTCATAGACACTTGTATGACAGTATCTGTATTATCAGTGCAATGACAGGTTAAAATATTACTTTGGATTCAGTTGGTTTTCAAATATATTTGTATTTTTATTCATCAGTTTATCCTCATCAATAAGTTTGATGGTAAAGTGGATAGAATACTGAAATCGGGAAGACTTGAGTTCAGATCCTGCCTCCAAATACTTATCAGCTATATGACCTTGGAAAAGTCACTTCTGTTTGCCTCTGTTTCCTCATCTAGAAAATGGGGATAATAATAATAGAGCCCATCTTGAAAGTTGTGAAGATCAAAAGAGATATAACAAATAAACTTAGCACAAAGTCAGAATCATAATAGATATAAAATAAATACTTGTTCTCTTACTCTTCCTTATCAATTAAACAGCAAGCTTTTATTAGGAACCTACTGTATGTAAATTTTTTCATAGGCATTAGAAAAAATTAAAGAAAAGAAAACAAATTACTCATTGCCGTCAAAGAGCCTTTAATACTGGAATTTTAACCAACAAATGAGGCCATTTCTCAGAGTATAATAATTTATTAATATGGGCATACAAACTATCAATAAGTGAGAGGTCAGTCACATGTGGCTTTGCATGGAAAAATGACAAGTGGCCATCTTGCACCACCTTTTATACCAAGAATGGGTCTTCCTTCTGAACAAAGTGTCTGTATGACCTTTGGACCAATTATGGTAGGGCTCAGTTAATTCTTTTTAGCTTTGAAATTATTTTATTGCATGTTTAAATTTATAGAGAAGTTACACAACATTATGATTCTACAGACTCCAGTTACCTTCATTTAAAAGAAGTCTAATAATAACTATTTTAATGTAGTCCATTCTAAAACCTTTTTTCAGAAATTCTTAACCTGGTATCTGCAAATTGGCTTTTAAAAAATATTTTGGTAATCATATTTCAGTATGATTTGTTTTCTTTATAATCCTACATATTTTTTTATATATTTCAAAACACTGTTCCAGAAAAGAGGTCCAAATACATCACAATACTGCTAAAGACATCCTTAAGGGATATTTTAAAAGGGGAAGTTTATTTTATTTATTTTTTTAAACCCTTACCTTCTGTCTTGGAGTCAATACTGGGTATTATAGCAGAAGAGTGGTAAGGGCTAGGCAATGGGGGTCAAGTAGGGTCACACAGCTAGGAAGTATCTGAGGTCAGATTTGAACCTAGGATCTCCCATCTCTAGGCTTGACTCTCAATCCAATGAGCTACCCAGCTGCCCCCAAAAGGAGAAATTTATTAAGAGAACTCAACTTCTCCATTGGAGAAGGAAAACTCTCCAAGGAGAAGGAAAGACTACTCTTGAGATGGGTGGATTTCTATAACTTCACTAATCTAGGGAAATGTGGCTGATCCACTCTTCTCTGAAATTTTACAAAATGGAATGTCAGCTAGTTTTTGAAATCTTGTTTCCTCTAGTAATCTTTGACTAGAAAAAGATTAGTTGTCTCAACCTGGTTTGTACTAACTCTTTCTCCTATTGTGGCTCAGGTCACCCCAAATCTAGATGTTATGTTTATCAAGGACAAAAAGGTCTAGTGTTTTCAAATGTCTTGGGGAGGATGGCTACTTGTTTAGAGATAGGGAAAGAGCAGAGGTTTCTACCTTGCCTTAACAATAGGGTTTCTCCTAAATTCTACACTCTATCAGAGGAGGAAAGAACAAATCATATCCAAAAATAGTTAGTAAGTCCCAAGCTATACTCTTTTTTTTGTTGTTGTTTAACTCAGTTATTCTCAAACAGCTAATAGGTTTCCCATGGATCAACTACTAGACTGAAAACTCTTTATTCCAGGAATAAAATATCTATAGGCGGCAGTCCTTTTTTATTTGGCATAAATATTTCATAAACACACACTTGCATTTTTATATAATGACGGTATTAATGACTCACTACTATTATAATGGTGGTGACAAATTTGCACGGTCCACATACAGTCTTAACTAGAGGATCATTTTTAAGATTGTCACCTGGATTAGCAAATTATCATTTTACATAGCTTTTGGAACATACTATCTTTGTTTCATAAGTGTAATAGTATAATCAATTTTTTATTAGTTACTTTGTATTTACAGAACTTTGCCTTGTGTCTAGCACATAACAAATATACATAAAAATAATTATTTATTTAACATTGTGATTAGCCTCTAACCGTCAGCTCTCTTTTTATATAATAAAAGCTTTGAACCTAAGCTACCTTTCCATTGCATCAGCCTAAAATACTCTAAAGAAACTTTATAAACAAATGATCTATGCTGCAATTCAGAATAAATGTGTTAACTGCTTCATTTTTAGCACTAAAATTCTGACGTGTCTAAAGTAACCTGGTTTACATAAAGGGTTAAAGTGTTTTCTTTTTTTTTTAATTTCACCCTTTTTACCCTCCTACCTAACATCATTTTCAGACATTTAAAATCATATTTAAGAAGTCTTTGAAGGCAATAACAAATCACTGAGAAAATCAGTTCTGTCCATTAAACAAAATAAGCAAAAACCCTTAAACCTTCAACAGCATAATTAACTGTATCTGATTTTACTTCATTAAAATAATGTAGACAATGTAATTGCATAAAGCCTAGAAAACAAATTGAATTTTGGGTTTGATTTTATACTATTCAAAACAATACTATATTAAAAATGGATTATTCAACCTTTGACTAAATAGCAATTCTAATATCTTGCCTTATTATGGAATGAATTTAAATTGGGGCTTAATATCTTTAGTCAGTTAATATTTTTCCACTTTGAATTTGTTCTTTGTGATGTTTTTGATCTCCTTTTTCCAAACCTTACTCAGGTGCCTATAAACTTCCTATTTAGAAATTTAACTCATCTCAGTGACTGATGTCAGTGGCACTGCATGCTACTCAGTCACACTCCAAAATGTTATCCCTGACGCAAGGGTGTGCATCTTTTATTTATACATTATGAGTATGTCTTTTATTTTCAGAAATTCAAAAGAATATGTCATTTTGTCCTGCATATTATTTGCATTTGGAAGGGAAAATCTTTCCTAGGTTAGGTCTTCACAAAGATTGATTCTTTCTATTGAAAACCTGTTGTTTTGCCAAAGATTTTTTTTTTCCACAGGTCCATTAAATAGTCCATTAAATGGCAATAATTCATACGCATTTCAGCTAGGAATTAAATCTGCCAGATGGTTTATAGCACAGTTGACTTCAGCCATTTAGAATGTTATTCATAAACATTTGTCATCCTAAATCTTGTCATGAATCTCTTTCATGCAAGTCTTATTGTTTGCAAGGAATCTGTTATTTACATGGTCCTAATTCTACTCAGGATATTCTATTCTTTCATAATCTCATCATTATCATTCCCTAAATACTCTTCCAGAACAAAGTCAAATGTTATTACAAAAATATTTCTACACAATTTTAAGCTGGTTTTGTTTCACATTTACTAGAATAATTAACTATAGCTTAAAGAAAACAGATTTAAGTTTTGAATTTGCTTTTCACAAGAATGTAATTTTAGACTTGGACAAAAAGAGGTGTATAGCTAATATTAACCTCTTTATGAAAAGATGTCATTTAATCAGAGATATTTCTTCATATCTGAGGCAGCTAATGATGTCATTGGTATCAGTTAATTATAATCATAGAGCTTGATTTTACTCTGAGATAAGTAAGCAGGCAGAACGTTATTACCTAAATTCTTATTCTGTATTGACACATACACTAAGTATAATAAATTGTAGTCTCTGTTTTAGAGATGCTGATGGTATTCCTACTGGGAAGTGGTATTTGTCCAGGTAAGAAAAACTACAAATTAATCTGTAATGTAAGTCTAGAGTCATATTCAACTTCACCATAATTCTACATTTCTTAATTCTAGGTATATAGAGATGTCATACTGTCAACACAGCAATCTTTTTGAAAATGTAATTCAATCTAATTCAAGAAATGCTTATTAAGCACTTAAATGAGATAGTATGTAAGGCATTAAAAAATGAAGTAAAAAAATGAAACAATCTCTTTCCCTTTAAGAGTTACCTTCAGGGAGTGGGAAATACCCTGTACATAATTAAATAATTGTACAAAGTGATAAAAAGTAATTTCAAAATGGAGAGAGTTCAAGTAACTGGAAGGATCAAGAAAGACCACCTGAAGGAAGTGCCAATCACCTTGTTCTGTATCTAAATTATCACCTATAAAAATAAGTGAGGGATTTCATGACCTGGAGATAAAAAAAAAAGAGTGATTCCAATATTTTGAATTTAGAAAGGCATAAAATTAAGGTAAACTGACATATTAAAGGACTAATAGAAGGTTAGTTTCACTAAAATCGAGAATCAAGTATAAGATTTAATTTAATATCCTGGAACTCCAAGTATTGTATTTTATAAGATTTATTAGTAAATACTTAAAATAGAAGAAATAATGGAACAAAAGTATAAAACCTAAGTAAAACCATGTGAGTAAACTTCTCCTGCCCGGCTCTCATGCAAACTCCACAATCCCCTTCCCAAGAACAGACAGAGAGGGGCAGGACTACCCCAAAATATATCCTCCCAACATTAGAACTTAATGTGAGAAGTAAAATGGGTGACTGAGAAAGAGAGTTTTGGGGAGAAAATTTTAATTCCACACAAGCATTAAAACATTGAAATGATTTATAATATAAAAATGTATGTTGTAAAAGATTTTTTTAAAAACAAATAAGTATAATTGTTTTTAATTT
This sequence comes from Monodelphis domestica, assembly GCF_027887165.1. Lineage (NCBI taxonomy): Eukaryota > Metazoa > Chordata > Mammalia > Didelphimorphia > Didelphidae > Monodelphis > Monodelphis domestica. The sequence goes on along the minus strand of NC_077228.1, from coordinate 91,643,907 downwards.
GGGAGATGACAGAAGTGGAGTGGTGGTTGTTTGAATCTGGGATTTTATTTTTGTGGTAAATCCATCACCTGGAATATTTACTCTCTTGACTTAGATTGACAGCTCAATAAGTTAAGTGACTTGTCCATAGTCACATAACCAAAATGTGTCAGATAAGAGCTTGAACACACATGTTTCTGAATCAGATTCTGGCCTCCTAACTCCAAAGTCCAATGCTTCTTAAAGATCTGATTAATTCAAATATTTCCCTAGGATTCCCATTCAAATACCTATTTCTCAGATCTGTAAAATGCCATCAAGTGACATCCTTTCATTTTCTATTTTTAGAGAAGGTTGTATTCGATTTATTGGTTGGATATACTAGATTTAATTGGTGGTAGCCAGGGATTTAATTTCTAAATCCCAAAATGAATTACTCAAGTATATGGAATTTAGTAGTAGTTTATTTACAAGAGGAAGATATTAAGGAGAATGAGAGAGAGAGAGAGAGAGAGAGAGAGAGAGAGAGAGAGAGAGAGAGAGAGAGAGAGAGAGAGAGAGAGAGCACTTTGGCTTCATCAGAGCCAGGTAGAAATTCTAAGCCCCAGCCAGGGGAAAAGAAGTCTCAAGGGGATGGGTCCTTCTCAGAGGTTCACACCTCCAGAAAGACAAGGAAACTAAGTCAACCTTTCACACACCAAGGTGACCCTCTAAAAAGAAAGTAGTCTGAGGTCTCCTACAGGAGCTCCTCCAGGGGTCCAGTTCCACAGCTAAGAATCTTCACTCCAAGTCAGAGAGCCCAGTCTCTCCTCAAGTGTCTGTCTTCCAGTCCAACTCTGAGTGACTGATTCTTCCAGTCTCTGCTCTGAGTGACTGTTCTTTACTCTAGACCCAAGTGACTGAGTCACTTCCAGTCTGAGTATCTGAATGATCTATTGATTCCTCCTGTGTATCTCTGTTTCCTCTATTTAAAGACCTTTTTCTCTTGTGTCACCTCCCCTTAATTTTATGTCTACCAATCACAGTAGAAGCTTCTCCCCTGGACTGCCCACTCAATGTATGAAATGAGTGTTCAAACTTTTTGTAGTTAACACCTTTTTGTCATTAGTTAATACCTTTGTAGTTAGTTAACACCTTTTGGTAGATAGTTAACACCTTTTAATAGTTAAAACAGGTAGATCAACTTTAAATACTGAGTCAATACTTTGGGGATTAAAATAAAAATTAGACAGGGAATTACAACTTTATCTTCACTGTCAAGGAAGAGCTAAGTATCTTCAGTATCTTCATTGTTACAATCAGGAGAGAGTCAAATCCAGTCTTCACAGTGGCAAACAAGAGAGTCTAATATCTGTGATTTCATTTTAGTAGGTAACTTTCAAGATGAAAACTTCAACAAATGCAGTGCAACAACTAATCTTTCAAAGCACCTTATAATGTTCTCGGGGATGCTGAAGTATAACTTGTATAACTTGCTGATAAATACTATCTCACATACATTGTTTAGGAATATTTATAGCTAGTTCTCTACATGTGACCTCTAAATGTGAAACTAATCATAGCACAGCTTCACTAGGGAAGACTGAATGTTTTAACTTAGACTTTTAATTTTATAGGATTTAATCTAATAAAAAAATTAAATTCAAAAAGATTCAATCTACTTTGGGCTCAAAAAATTTGTTCTTGATACTTCTAAATCTTTCCCAAAAGGGAAAGTCATATTCTACATGATAAAGCAATCAACCCACAAAACTCAGGAGATAAATACATACAAAGCAAGAAAAGAAAGAAGGCAAAAAGGATAATGAAACTACATTTTATGGGAGTTCAGAAATCTTGCCTTTCAAAACTTTCTGTAATTTTAAAATTAATTTTAATGCTCTACTACGTAGCTCATTATGCCTTTTCCCTCTCCTTTTTGTTTATAAAACACTACCTTATTTCCCTCTCCCCAATACAAACACTATCTTTTCTACTTAACTTATTTTATTCATCTATTCTGGAAAACTATTGATTAATAGATCTATGTAAGTGATAAAATAATAATGAAAGAAACAAAGTAGAATATCAGTAGATTGCTCATCTTTATAATAACTTGGCTTTCTACTGAAGTAAATATGAAAATAATGTAAAAATTCTACCCTATTCCCTAATATTGTGGTAATTAAAAAAAACTATTATGTTAGCAAATCTTGACATTTTATTTAATTGAGAAGGTCTAAAATTAGTTTAACATGGTATTAAATCCAGTAATCTGATAAGCCTTACTTTTGTTTGTTACTATGAAATAATATTCCTTTAATGCACATTTAAAACTTTTGCTATCATAAATGGGTTTCAGTGTAACCATGTCAAAGATTTTTTTTACTTGCATACCAGAACCCCTAAAGACAAAAACTATTATAGAATTTGTGATCAATAAGGGAACTCAGAATTCATCTGAATGAAGGGAATCAGGGAATGATGATAATGATTACATTTATTTATATTGTGGCTGTCACATATCAGGCACTATGTTAAACATTATTTGAGTATTCTTCATTAGATCATCACAATTGTGGGATATATGTGCTATATTCTCATTTTACAGGTGTAGAAATTGAGATAAACAAGTGAAATAACTTGTCTAAGCCACACAGTGACTAAAGTCATATCTGAATGTACTGTCTTCCAGTTTCCAACCTTACAGTCAAGTAGATATTCCACTACTATAACTATTACTATACAATATGTGATAAGTAGTCATTTGGCTTCTGCTTGAAGAACTCAGATAAGGAGGGGGTGTACTTTCTGATCACTTTAATTATTACTGTGTTTTTCCTGAAATCATCTACATTTGCTCCTTAACAACTTCTCCCATTACTTTTTGGACCTGCCAAATGCAATCTAATAGAATCTATCTTTCGCATTTAAATCCCCATTAAATACTTAAACTCAGATATCTAGGTCCCCATAAGTCTTCATTTCTCCTAAGAAGTTAAATATCCTTAGTTTCTTCAAGCAATTCTCATCTCATCCAATCAATAAATATATTAAGCACCTACTATGTGACTGGCAATCGGAATACAAAAAGAGGCAAAAAGATAGTCCTTGTTCTCAATAAATTTACAACCTAACTAATGGGAGAAGAGATGTAAATAAATATATACAAAACAAACAACTAGGTGGCACAGTGAATAGAGTAGTAGACATGAGATTAGGAAAACAAGTTTAAATCGGCCTTCAGATCATTTGAGCTGTGTGACTCTTGAGTAAGTCACTTAATCTTATCTTTCTCAGTTTTCTCATAAGTAAAATGATGATGTCAATATTATTTAACTTCTTGGTTGTAGTGAAGATAAAATGAGATAATATTTATAAAGCATTTTGTAAACCTTTAAGTTTTATATAAATGCCAATTATTATAAAAATGCTAGCTACTAACAGTACTGAATGAATGCTTCAAATGCTTTTTAAATTGGAATTGCTTATTATAGAAATCAATGTAATATTTAAAAGATATTAAATTTGCCAATGTATTATAGTCATTGTTGGTTATTTTTCTTTTCTTCCTCCTTGAATGGCCCCTTTCAACTTAAGCAGCATCATTTATAAATGTTAAAATGGTACTGGACACAAAAAAAGTTCCACAAAACCTTAAGCCAACTTAATAATTTTCCAGATGGGATCATTGTTAAAGTCAATTAATTAAAAGTATTGTAGTTCAATATATTCCATTTAGTTCAGGGACTGAACTGTTATGATAAAGTAAATCCAATGGACCATGCATAGCATTGACTCAATAAGTGAGAAAAGAGATAAAAGACAAATCTGAACTGATTCTATATGGTTAGTAATAGAAATGACGTCCACTTCATCTTTAGATATATATTAATCAATAACTTAATTTGGAACAAATAAGAATCAATAATTTTAAATGAGATATTTTTCTCTCTGAAATAATTTTACATGTATAATATTTGAATCCAGATATATGTCTGCTATTTCAGAAATCTATTGATCCAAATAAGAGCACACGTTCATAATGTTCAGAAGTTTTCAAGATAGTGATGTTCCCAAAGATATATTAAATCTAGAAAACATAATGAGATTTTAAATTTAAGTTAATTATGTTTAATTTAGAGGCTTTAAAAAAGCAAATATATAGAGATCAGAAAAAGAAATATAAATTAAAATACTTCTAATTGTAAGAAATTTCTCTTGCATCTTATATGGGACAATGGAAAGAAGAGAAAATATCAAAGCTTTATATGAATATCTAGATATTAAAGAAAAATAGAATTATGAAATTCACTGGATAGTTTGTACTTTAATATATAGGAATGAGAACTCTCATTGATAGTACAAGAAATGGACATACTTTTATGCTATGTAGAAAAATGTTGAATTTTTTTCTTACTTTTTATGTGACAAATATCCTGATTTTATAATAGAACAGAGGCACTTGCTCTTTTCATTTTCTTAAAAGAAGCCTGACATTTTTGTCATTCATTTCTTCTCCTTCAAGTCTCAGAAAATGATTTTATACACCACCAAAGAAAAAGATAGATAAGTCAGAGTTCATATCCCTTCATGTGGATCTCCATTTCTAACCATTATCTTAGAAATCCAAATGTTAAGAAGCAGCAGCACATGAGAGATAAAGAAAGAAGCTAAACATCAGGAATTTCAATATTCATGTCCTACCTCTATCACTCTCCCTAGACCACAATGGATAAGGAACTTACACTCTCAGTGACCAGGGACATCCCTAAGATTTTAAGTTTCAGAGAATTTGCTCATCTTTAAGAATTTTTTTTTTCATTAAAAGCTTCACAATATAGAAGGAACCACAAATATGGATTAAAAACAATTAAAAATAAAATTTCAACTTACCATTTCTTTTCCATCTTTTCCCAAAGAAGTATAAAGTAGATAAAATTAAAAGGCCTTTGATCCTTCTTCACAGAAGGTGTAACTTCCATTGGTAGCCCAATAGTTTTATTATCACATTGAGCATCCCCAAAATTCTCAAATCATGAAAATAAAATTCCTAATATATTAAAAAAATCAGGGGGCAGCTGGGTGTCTCAGTGGATTGAGAGTCAGGCCTAGAGATAGGAGGTCCTAGGTTCAAATCTGGCCTCAGACACTTCCCAGCTGTGTGACCCTGGGCAAGCCACTTGACCCCCATTGCCTAGCCCTTACCACTCTTCTGCCTTGGAGCCAATACACAGCATTGACTCCAAGATGGAAGGTAAGGGTTTTAAAAAAAAACAAAACAAATGTTTATTAATAAGGAACCTGTATAATATATTATTGCATTTCTGTTTTAAAAGTGTCTGTTCAGCTAGGAGTTGAAGGTTTAATGAGATAAACAAACATAATCTTATAGAGAGGTCTTTCTTGAAAAAAGAAGAAAAATAAATATTATTGGATAAAACTTGTCTGTGGGACAATAAAACATTAAGAAAGGGCATATCTGAGTAGTGAGTATAAACAAACTAGAAAATAAATATAGTTCATCTATTGATATATGCTTTGGTAACTCTGGCAATCTCATCCTGATGAGTGGTTGAGTCATATATAGGATAGAGTGCTAGTAAAAAGGATTAGAGAGGAGAAACCTAGAAGATACTGTTTAAGGGAAAGAAAATTCCAGAATATTAATTAATTTATTTATTTTGGCCTCATCCTGAGGAGGTAAGAGATTTTATTTGGCAATCTATAAGCAAATGTCCCAGGGTTATTATCTAAGAAAACCAATGAAAAGTCAGAAAAGTTTGAGATGCATGTAGAAAGGAGATTCGACAGACCTTGGCAAAATGATCTAAAGATTTCTGCTAGAAATTCATTTAAAGGTGAAAAGAAAAGAGTGGGAGAGCATAATTCCCAAGTATATTGGCTTTAATATGAGACATGCAAGAAACAGTCAGTAGTTCTGCAGACACATACAATTTGGTCTGAGACTTCAGGCATTAGGCCAGCATTTTTTTGTTTTTTGTTTTTTGTTTTAATTTTTACAAAAATAGGAACAAAACTGGAGTTTTCATAAAAAAAACACTTTTAACAGGATAGGAAGGGTAAGAGCAAACTGAGGTGTGAATGTACCAGAAGGATTTGAGAATAGATGATCTATAACTTTCATTGCTGAATGTAATGTGGGGGATTAAGGTAAGACTACTGAAAATTCTAGTATTAAATTGGATGGGTGCTTATTTCTATAAGGAAATGATCTTATTTGAAAAGTGGGTTTTGACTGCCTCCTTAAAAAAAAGGATCTAGAGTCTTGGTAGGGAAGGAAATCTCTATGCCCCTGTGTAACAGTCAAAAGAGTGGTTGGCATAAACTGTGACTGTGGAAATATGGTTTCAAATAAAAAATATAGTGGTCGCCATGGGAAAATTCCCAAATATGAAATACCGAAGTCAGCTGGTTTTTTATGGAGATTTTAATTAATACAAATAAGGAATTAAGGAAAGGAAGAGAGGGACTAAGAGGAAATAATGGGAAAGGGACCTAGGCCTGAGCTTTAAGAGAGACCAGTCAGTCTTTAATCAACTCATCTCAAGATTTTTCCCAAGCAAGATCCTAGTTTTCAGAGAGACCCTCCAGTTCAGCTCCTGAGCTCCACTTCAGCTTCCAAGGCTGAATTCCCTTTCAGCCACCGAGGCAGAGACCAGCCTCCAAATCAGTTCCATAGCTGAATTAAGTTCAGAGGCCTTCTGATCTCCTTTTAAAGAGAATTTTTCTCCTATGTCACCTCCCCTAAGTGTTCACATCTACCAATCACAGTAGAAATTTTCACAGGACTGACCATTCTTAATTCACATCTTCTTTAGTTCTCAACTTCTCTGGGTAGACTAAAATTTCACACCTCTTTTGTAAAGCTTGCCCTTTGCTAAGGTGCCTGACCTTTTAGTGATTAATTTGACCTTCATAGGTACTTAGCACCCTTTTGTATTAGATCTAAAAATAGACCCAGCTCAAAGGCTTGGCCTCACTATAAGTATAGGTTGGGGACTTTTTCATTGTTCAGTAAGGAGTTTACAACTTTATCTTCCCCTAAAGTATGCCTAAGTATGGGTGAAGTAATGTTAGAGTTCCCACCTTCCTGACCAAAGTCCCTTCATTGTTTAAATGGGTTTAACTTAATCAAATCTTCATTCATCAAAATCTTCATTTTTAAGATTCACAAGTCTGAGAAATTTTAAGATTCATACCTGGCAACTTTGGAGTTTCCCTTTAACAAATGAATTTCAAAAGAACAGAGGAGGAGGGTATATTTGATAGAGAGGGATCTTGACAGATAGCCACTTATACACACACACACACACACACAGAAGAGAGAGAGAGAGAGAGAGAGAGAGAGAGAGAGAGAGAGAGAGAGAGAGAGAGAGAGAGAGAGAGAGAGAGAGAGAGAGAGAGAAAGAGAGAGATGAGTGGATGGATGGATGGATGGATGGATGGATGGACGGACAGACTAGATGAACAGATAGATAGATAGATGATAGATAGATAGATAGATAGATAGATAGATAGATAGATAGATAGATAGAGATAGCTTAGATAGATATTTTTATTAACTTGGGGGTACCTATATGACTGAATAGAGTATCAAGCCTAGAGTTTAGAGGACTCAGATTCAAATTTGGCTTCAAATATTTTCTAGCTGTGTGATCATGGGCAAATCACTGAACCATGTTTGCCTAGCCCTTGCCCTTCTGTCTTAGAATTGTTACTAATACAGAAGGTAACAGTTTAAAAATAAACAATTAACATACCACTAATTCAAGGTTTTAAAGTTGTCTTAACAGCTAATAAATTCATCAGTAGCTGGAACTATTTCTTACTACTAAATCAAATCAATCAATACCAGCTCCTAATCAATAGTTTATCCTAAATTGAATTTAGTAATTGTTTCTTTGTAAATTTTAGCTGAGAAGTGGAGTTGACACATGGAATGTCCAGACCAAGCAGGTTATCAACTATCCTCCAATGCCAAAAGGAACCAAATTATAATGATGACAATTATCAGGATATTTTATTGAGCAAGTATTGTATATCCTTCCCTATCTATCCAGAGTTAACAATATAGAAATAAAATGTCTTGGCACCTGACCAAAATTTGTATCAAGATTATTGTACATGTTCTCAGAACCATTTCTCCTTTTGTTAGTCCCACCACTATTATTTATAAATTAATCTCAATTGTAAATCAAACAAGTATATTTGGATTGTTACATAGAGCAATTAAATTTATTTCCTACCTAAAATTTTCATCACTTTGCTACTGTATTAAAATTAAAAAGACTGGATTTTATTATCTCTTCTATTTTATCATCCTTATCTTGTATTCATGTTAATCTTGATATTGTTGTAGTTTTATGGTACAAATTTGTTCACCTGACTTTTTGTTACATGAGCACCAGCCCAGTATAATAAGTAAGAAAAAAATGCTGTCTGCACTTAAGAAATGAGATGTAAGAGAGAAGTCTAGAGTTGTATTCAATGGTTCAAATTGTTACTCAGAAACGTAAGATTCTGTGAGTCTGGACAATTTAATCTCTCTGAGTCTCAATTTCTTTTTCTGTAAAATTAGAGAAGAGTGATATCTATTTTACTGTTATATTAATTAAATAAGATAATTTACAAAGTCTTTTGAAAACTCTAAATAATTCTATGGTTATTAAATAATAATTAAGTGATTATTATATGTGAATAACATAATATAAATTCATTTTATAGGCTAAGAGCACTATTATATAATGCCTATAATTCACTCAACATCAATACCTACCTTCAAAAAGATCAACAATGGAAAGTCCTGTGCAATCTTAATTTACTCTTTTCCTCCCCTCTTCTAATGTGCTTAAACTTATTCTTCAATGGTTAGTATAGTCACACCTCATTGCACTCTTTCCATCTCAATAATTCTGAAAATGATTATCATTTTACAAGATTCATTCCCTATCCATAATTGATTGCTACATTACTCTCAGTCTTCTTGATTTCACAGGGTCCTCTTATAGATTTACTGTTTCTTTCCACTGTGTTCTCTAGAATGTGTGCTCCAGAATTTGTGAATGTTAGATTTACTCCACCCTGCTTAGTCTAATAAACAGGAATGTCTACACCCTACTTAAGGATTAAGTATTGAGAAGGATGGCCTATGACAGACATGTGCTAGCAAATGACAAATCAGAAACAACTGGCAGATCCCCTGGGCTGTCTTAAATCAAGCTTAAGCTACCATTGGTACACGTGAGATGCAGGAAGTGATGTAAAAAATAGTCTGTATATTTTGTGTCACTTCCTCTCTACGGTCTTTTTTGGCGGGGAGTTGGCTGGTGGCAGCATGCTAGGCATCATGGTGTCTTGGCATGGCTGCACCTACTGTCCAGGTTTGGTGATGAGCATCCTTGATGTGGTGACTAGTGGCTGCACCTACTGTCCAGGTTTGGTGATGAGCATCCTTGATGTGGTGACTAGTAGAAGCTTAGTGTGGTTCTGGTAAGGTGTTTTCCCTGAGCTCTCTCAAAGTTTAGGCTGATTCCTTTTTTTTCCTTTAACTTTCCTAAAATGCCATCCTTCTAGGAGGCCTCTTATCTTGGAGGAGGCCTCATGGCTGGAAGGTCTCTGAACTCCCCTTGACTCAGGCTAGTTTGGAGAAATCTTATACCCTTTTCCCTCTCTTTTCTTAATTACTTCCCTCTTATATTAATTAAACCACCATAAAATTCCCAAACTGACTTGAGTATTTTTATTGGGATTTGAATTAATCCCTGGCAACCATAAGGATAATATATTAGTCAAAAACCCCTAAAATTATCCCTTACAGTAAAAAAAAATATGCCTTCATCTTAAAATACTTCTTTTTCTGATTCTTTCCATCTTTGGGCTCTTGTGAAGACCTAGTACCCTACAATTGGAACTTCATCCTTGCCCACATCTCTCCAATACTAATTATACATTCATTTCACTAGTAGTGTTGGGGGAGGTTTTTTCCCCCAATTGTTATTTCTTGACTCTCCTCCTAACAGTAATAATCAATAATCTCTTCACATTTCTAGTACATTCGAACCATATTTTTCACCTAGTCAAAACTCTGGTAGCTGATATTATCTAACACAAAACATACTCTTTTTTCTCTTGAATAATTTCAGTGTTTAAATCATGGTTTTTCTCTCCTACAAATACTCTAGCACCTTACTTTACCAGTTTCTTATATTAACTCATTTTCCAATGAAATACTCTTCCACTCTAACAGAATTATACAAAGAGATGAACTTAGCCATGCTATTACATTCACTCAGAAAGGTTCCATTTCCATTTAATGGGTGAGGGTATTTTTTAATGTAAGGATAATTTTTAAATTATTCTATTTCCCTCTCTTCTTTACAATTACTTACCCCATTCTTCATTCTCACTGTGACTTCCAAGCCCTTCATTACACAGATTTATTTCCCAGGCCATCACCTGTATACTTTTTTCTTTCTCACATGAACTCTATAGAAAAACTGTTTCTATCTAAACCATACTTTACCCCCATATTCCTTGACCCTCTTGTTCTAAAAGCAATCCTGTCTTGTCAAACCCTGGCCTTGGATGATTCCCATCATCAATAGGCTTTATTATTATTCTTGTACTGCTACTGGAGCTAGATAAAATCACAGAATAGTATAAACCTCAGTTCTCTAGACTACCCAATGTCTCATTCCAAGTTTACTTAAGTACTGTGCTATCTTGCAGGTGTGTCCCATAGTTAAATTTGTTTCCATCTTAAACCATTACCTTTTCTCATTCCTTTCATTTTGTAGCACTCGTTGAGATCTGGCTCCCTCATGAAACTTAAGCCCTGTCTAGTACAAATTTATATTCTTTTACCTTAACTGGGCCTTCAAAAGATAAAGGCAATTGATACAATAGATAATCTCCTAACTGTTCTCCATTCTTTCATTTTTCAAATCTCCCTATCTACTGGCTAATTTCTTTCTGCCTACAAACATACCCATGCCTTCCCAACTTTAAAATAGTTTCATCTCATCTAAATATCCTTGTTAAGTATAATTATATATCTCTTCTCCTGGTTTATTGCTAATCTCCTTGACAAAATTGTCTATAAGTAGATTCTCCACTTTTATCCTATCTTCTAAACTTTCTGCAATCTGATTCTTGAAATTTCCTACAATTTTAACATGTATAAAATAGAACTTATCTTTTCCTCCTAAACCTCTAAAACATCTCACATTATCAATTCCCCTTTTACTTTCAAGCATTTGTAATCTTGGTCACATATTAAAAAATTAGAGATGTGAAAAAGTTGCAAAGGTTTCATAAAAACAAATGACAAACTATTGAAGAGAAATAGACCTTAAGTACATTAGATTTGTCAAATGTAACAAAAAACTGATTTACCTCTAGATAATGTTGATAAAATAGACAGGACCAAGATGAGAATTAAAAAAGCTCTCTATGGGCAATATGTAGCCAAAATTGACCAAGAATAAATTGACAAATGAGCAATGAACAAATAGCTGAGTCTTCATAATTTTTGTTTATAGAAGTGGAGGAACTTATAACAGTTTTGTTGTTGTTGTTATTATTATTATTATTATTATTATTGCCACCAGAAGTTATTGTGGGGTGTTGAGGTTCGGTAAGGATACCTTTCACAAGAATGCAAGACTCTGAAACTTGGCTTAAAAATAAAGAGAAATTTATTAATTTGGAAAGTAATGTTGAATCTGACCAGGAGGCAGCATAGGTGGAAGACTGCCTCCTAGGTGGAACAACATGGGTGGAAAAGCTGCTCCTTAGGAGGACAGTAAGATAGCTTGAGTGGAGCAACCTGGAGGATTGCTCCCAGAATGCCTACATTCTGGGAGTTTTATATTCTTCTATAGCGGTGAGAACAGGATTCTAGAGCTAGGGGTTGGGGAGAGGTGGTTTGCTGGAAGGCATGGGGTGGTTCTCCTGATTTGGAAGACAGATGGATGAGGTCTGTCTTTGTCCATCTCAAATAAATGGGACAATCAAAGGAGGGTAATCCCCTCAGGGTCAGATGTTTTGGGTTGGGAGTTAGAGGCTGTAAGGGAGCAAAGGAATTTCCCAGATAATAGTTTGCCTGAGTTTCTAGGAGTACAATGCCTATGTCATAGAGTAACTATCATTAATGATATTAGACTTATAGGCCAAGGTAGAATATGTGAAGAAATGGCAGAGAATGTAAAATATTTCACTATAGGTTGCAAAACCTTAAAACACTTGCCACATACTTTGCAAAACACATGTTAATCCATTAAATGAACATCTTAAATAGTTAATGCTATGTAAAATATTAATTATGTCCAAGTTATGTGCAATGATAAGCTGATAAATCAAGCCCTAGCAAAAGAAATAAAAACCATATGGGAACAGGAGATAAATATCTTCCTAGATATTCTGACTAACCTTTGGCCTAAGATAGATATAGCAAACTCAAATCCACAAACTCTTAAATGCAATGTAAATCAAATTCAAATGCAATTTGGAAATATTTCATATTTAGTGTTTAGTCATTTTTCAGTTGTTTCTTGCTCTTCATGACTCCTTTTAGGTTTTTGTTTCTGGCAAAAATACTAGAGTGGTTTGCCATTTCCTTCTCTAGTTCATTTTACAGATGAAGAAACTGAGGCAAGTAAGGTTAAGTGTCTGGCCCAGGGTCACAGAGCTATCTGGGGTCATATTTGAACTCAAGTCTTCCTGATTCTATGCTAGGTATTCTATCCACTGCACTACCTAGCTTCCCAAATTTTTTATGTGTAGCAGCAGTCCAGGCACATACACATCTTGAAAATATTATAGAGGGACTCAGAAAACAATCTTATGAGCTATTTACTCATTTCACCAGACTAATTTCCTTAACCTTGAGTTCAAATTAGGACTGTAACCTTGTGAAAATTCCAACCCATCCCTGAGGCTACATTACAGAAGACTGACTAGCTCTTTGTTTTGCCAATAACAATCTTTTAAGGTTTGTGTCATTGGTAGTGATACCTATTGTCTTAGGTGGCTGTATCCTCTGATGATTACCTCATAATGTTGATTTGTCAGACTACCCTTTGATTATCAATATCTTCCTTCTCCCTTTCTTCTTATTACCCCAATAAAAATAAGTAGGTATGGCTGAGGCAGTTAGTTAAGCGCTTTACCACCAGAGCTAACTCTCTGTCAGGCTTACTTTATGCTGGAACTCTTCATGTCTATGTGTCTCTGTTCTCTCTCAATATCTTTCCTTCTTTAAATTTTAACCCTTTACCCATATTCACTCAGTCCCTAGTCCCCCTTTTCATGTGTTCTACCCACAAGGAACTTTAGTAGAGTTGGTGGACAGCTTCATCATAAAATAACTGAAAATACAATTTAACAAAGATAATCTTAATTTGTAGTTTACCAAGACAATATGTGGCCCTTAGAAATTTTTTCTACTTGATTCTGACAATATGGTCTAAGATATTACAATAGAATCTACCAGAGTTTTTGATAAGCTTACATTCTAGTCTTTTGATTAAATCTTCAAAAACAGTAATTTTATCCATCTGTGCAATAGTTTTCAGAATATTCAACCAAAAAGAATAATAGTAGGATAGCAATCTGTCACAGGACCATTTCTATCAGAATCCAAACACATAGTTAAGAATTAAGAGAATTTAAAGCCAGATCTTTTTGATGCAAGTCTAGAACTTTCCCCTTTATGCCACATTAACCTTCAAATTATGATAATTTCTATAATTTTACATCAGTTATAAAATGTGTGTGAAGACATAAGACAACCTTGGTAGATTAAATGTGTCAATACAACTAACAGCAAAATGCAATTAGCTAAATAGTTTATTAATATAATCATTGCTATGGGCACTAATTAACATGAAAATTAATTTAATGACCCACTGTAAAGAAACTTCTAATTACATAAATTATCACTAGTATAGGAAACAATTGCCTTAGGATATTGCTTCTTGAATATTATGTTAATGAACTACTCAAAAATTCCCTGTTTATTATATTTACTAGTTATTTCATTAGAATACAGATTTTATAGAATGATGCCAGGCTTGGAAGAAACCTTCATAATCTTCACTTCCAATTATATAATTTTTTAGCTGAAGAAATCAACTCCCAGAATTATCCTAGATCATAAAACTAGTTGACATATAATTAATTATATTATAAAATAATTATATATATTATATATAATAATTATATTAATTATATAATTAACATATAATTTAATTATAATAAAAATTATAATCCAAGTCTCCTTATTTATAGTACAGTATTTTGTTGATATTCAGTCTCCTGAACATTGAAAATAATCTGCAGTTTTATTATAATGGACACAGATGGCATAAAATATTTTCTTAGATTTTATGTTCTTAAATATATGGCAGTTAAATTAAAATTATTAAGAATTTAATAAATAGAATAAAAACATATACATTAAAATATAAACCACCTTTCCTTCCTACCCTAAAATTTGTCTAATATAATGTTAGATTGTAATCTATGCTTTTTAAATTAAAAACTCTTATTTCATAAATGCAAGTTCTATCTCCATTGACACAGATGACAATCTTCCAGAACTCTGAAGGACATCATAAATTGATATAGCCAAAACATTCAATATCTGGTAGCCAATCTGGTGTTACTCCTTTCTGATTTTGGTGCGATTGGTCTTCCTACCACAAACATACTGACTCAGGCCGATAGTCTAAGATATTTCAGTAGGACTTGCCATAGCTTGAATATTGTTGACATATCCTTCAAGGAGCCAGTGTCTTCTGTGAAATGAAGAGAAAGACAAATATGACTCATTGGAGGACTTTAACCTCTCACTCAAGTGTAGCATCTAATTGGTATTATTTAGTCACTGAATACAGAAGTATGCCTAATGTAAGGTATACCTAAAGTTTCCAAAGTGATCATACTAAAGCATAGGTCTGACCATGTCATCCTCCACCACCATCCATGAAATTCACAAACACACTCTCAAAAACATATTCAGAATCAAATTTAGAGTCCTTTGGCATTCAGAGCTCATTGTAATCAGGCCCCTTTATGTGTTTCCAGTTTTCTAAAATACATTCATACTGGTTGGTTTATTTGCTATTAATCCAACACATACTGACTTTGCCATATTTGATCTTTTTTACTTTAGGGAAGGTAGCACCATGGATAGATGCGAGACCTGGAGTTTGGAATACCTGAGTTCTAATTCTGCCTCACACCTATTAGTTGGGTGACCTTGGGTAAGTAATTTAGCAATTGTCTGTCTCAGTTTCCTTAACTATGATGTGAGGATAAAAATAGTTCTTACCTCTAAGGATTTTGAGGATCAAATGAAATATTTGTAAAGTGCTTAGCACTTAGTTTGGTCATATAGTGGGGCACTTAATAAATGCTTGTTTCTTTTCTTCATTCCTATGCCTGATGCATGAAATGTTTGTACTCTTCACCTCTACTATTTAGAGTCCTTTGGATTCCTCCAAGATTTAGTTCAAAGATCACTTTCTACTGTAGGCATTTCATATTTCTCTAGCTTCTAAAGCTGATGGAAGTACCTGCTAAGGTTTTCCTTGATCTAAAATATATTTATCTTGAACATATTTAAATGCATACATACATGTATATATATCTATAATATATATTAATATTATATATATATATGTATATATATATATATAATATGTTGTTTCCCATATTACAATGTATGATCCTCAAGTGCAGGGACTTCCCTCCCTCTCTCCTTCCTTCCCTCCTTCCCTCACTCCTGCCTTCCTTCCCTCCTCCTCTTGCTCTTCCTTTCCTTCCCTCCCTCCTTCCTTCTTTCCTTTCTTCCTTCTTTCCTTCCTTCTTGCCCTTACCCCCTCCCTTCTTCATTCCTTCCTTTTCTGCCTTTTTTCCATCCTTCATCTATTTTTCTTACTTCCTCCTTCCTTCCCTCCCTCCCTTTTCCCCTTCTTTATTACTAGACTTTGGCATAGTGCCTGGTATATATAATTTCTAAATACACAATTCTTGATTGATATGTGTGTAGATATATGTTTTTGCATAGATATACTTATATAGTAATCAATAACTAATTTGTGAAATTATGAAGTGGGGGCAGGCATGACCTAGTCATCAGATATTAACTGAAATACCATGATGACATTGGGAATAGGGCTAGAATTATACTTTAATAAGGCACAGAAGTTATAAAAGCAAATAGTACAGAAATTAGAGAAGAAGAGGGATACAAAAGTAGATATAATAGGGACAGAGGATAGAGGGGATAAAAGAAGGCAGACAGAGGTGGAGAGGAGGATGAAAGGAGACAGAGGCACAGAGAATGACTTGTAACCATAGATTAGAATTGGGAGCATATGGCAGCATTGGACCGAATTAAGATGGAAGAGTGATCCAGGGGTCAAGAATTGAGGTCTTATTTTCATAGGTTTTGGGAGAGGGAACATATTAATTCTTATCTTGAGATAGGTTCATTAACATATCCAAGGGGCATCTTTTGGTGTCCTACTGATCTTACTGTGGGTTTCTGGAACTTTTCTGAGGTTTACTTATCATAGGATCAAAATACTGTGACATTAAAGCCTAGACGAATTCCCCTGATTCAACACATATTTCCTGGATGTGATTTTTGGTTAATATATGATATAATTTATAAATTATTCCTCTTTGATCTTTGAGATGTTTTGTACATGACTTCCAGGTTCATTTTTGTGATCTTATTTCTTGCTGACTTCTTATAAACTTGCTATATTGATTAGAAGGGGTGCAGGTGGTCAAGGGAGCCAAAATAAGGTACAGTTTTAATGTGCATACCTACATAAATATAAACATACAGATAAATAGCTTATATATAGTGAGTGAAGCATTATTTAAGATTCAAAACAAAATCCTGGCTCAAATCACACCTCCCCCCATTATATCACACAGTTATTTCCTAAAATAACAATAGATAACATTGATATATCACTTTCTACATCTAGGGACGATGCTTTATAACTTAAAATATTTTCTCATTATAATTTATAATTTTACAATTCATAAATATGTTTATAATTATTATCTCAATCGATCCATAAAATTATCCTGGGAGGTAGGGGCTATATTATCTAAATTTTACAGGTTAAGAAACTGAGGCAAACAGGTTAAGTGATTTGTTTAGGGTCATAATGCTAGTAAGTGAGGTATGATTTGAACCCACATCTGCCTTACTCTAGGTCAAGCCCTCTAGCCACCGAACCGGCTAGTTGCCTACCAATAAGAAATGAGAAAACCAGTGACAAATATGAAGTTAAGTCAGTCAGATGTTAGCCTAGGATGCTTTAGTTAGAAAACCTCAATTCAAAATTTTACTTGTATGTATGCAAAATGCTTTAAATTGGGGGAGGTATGAATTTGAGCTTTTGGAACATTAGAAAATCCCATTCTTTCTTAAGAGTTCTCACTTTACAAAAGCCCCGAAATAAGCCACAGGTAGTAGCTTAAACACCCAAAGAGTCTGGCTTAATTAGCAATATGCTAATGTTAAAATTGCTTCAGCAATAGCAATTGCAAATGCAGAGACTAAAAAGGGATTCAAAATAGCTTCAAGGACAAAATTGCAAAATGTGGAAAAGCAGAATTATTTTTGGTTGCATAAAATATAATAATATAAATACTAAAACATCATTAATTCAGATGCCACTAATTTGGAATTTTTGATAATCAAGAAAGAAAGGCTGAGATAATGCTGAACCTAAGTCTGATGAAGGTTCACTAAGCAATGTAATAATGCACAAAAAAAAAAAGCTGCCTGGAGAACTTGACAGTATATACAATGTCAACCTCAAATCAACCTTTTCTTCCACCTCACCACCATTTCTACAAAGAAGGGAGAAAGCTCAATTTTCTCATATCTTCTTTGGGGTCAAGCGTGGTCATTTTAATAATGCTGAATACAGCTAAGGATGAGCTGACCTCTCTGATCCCAGAGCCACAAACTGCCTTGCTTCCATAGTTGAACTGTTCTCAACAAGTTAAAAACTGTTTTTATAGTTTCTTTGTCCACTCCTTGTTGAACCTGAGGACAGCTGTTTTGGTTAAATGTCTTCATTCCCTAAAACTCTGGCTATATCTGTACAAAACAATGAATGAACAATTATTTGCCATTCTTCTACTATGTAAAACTGTACAAAATGTTTCAACACCTTTGTTCTTACAGTTGCACTATTTCAAGAATTGTACCCCACTCCCTCTGCTCTGGTATTTTATAAAAAAAACCCTGCTCAATCCCCTACTTGGGCACCAGTACTCTGGTGCTCCCTGGTATTCTGAATTAAAATTGCCTTGATTAAAGGTAATGTTTTACTAAAGTCTTGTAGTCTTTTATTTCACTTTATTTCCATTTATTTGTTGTTAAAACAAATGATATTATAAAAATTTGTTGCATATTTTGTGGGACCTCTCTTTTACTTCCTTGGAATAGTTTTCATCAAGGCTTTAGCACCTTCTTCCCCAAGAAGCTTTTCCTAAAACTTTTACCTTTCAAACTAAATTAGAAAGCATCAAAGTAGCAACAACAAAGAGTCTTTAACAGGGGATAGAATTGCAATCCAGGGTTGTCACATAGTAATGGGTGCAAAAGTAACTAAGATAAGCAGAGATGTCAGCACAGTCTCAGGAAGCTGTTACATAAATTGTTTTGCATAACAACCAAAAGTCCACAGAGAAGGCTAGGGAGACTCTTAAGGGGCACCAATAAAATAGCCAGAGGATGGGGAAGCTAGGAAGTGGTAATATCTGGTCAGAACAGTGAGCTCCAGGAAAATCATTTTTTAAAATTTGTTTGTTTGTTGTGCTTTTTTCTAAAACTTATATGGACCAACTTGAAAGTCCTCACAGCTTTGGGATAGGGGTGAGGTCAGCTCATAGTCAGCTGCATTCAACACAATTTACCATCAAAATTATTTTGTGTCTGTTTGGTATCTATCTTCTATCCACCTATATCCATTAGAGATATTGCCTCCTGTGATTGGATTATCTGCTAACTGAGTAGTGTTTGATTTTTATCTTTGTATCTCCAGTGACAAGAAGTGGCTAATACACAACAGGTGCTTAAAAATGCTCTTTGATTGATTGATTGAATGAAGGTATTATATGCCTTCTCAGTAGGGTAAGCAGGTATGGACATGTTAGTAGCTTTCTTTGCACAATTCCAAATTGCTTTTCAGAGTGGTTAGAAAAATTCAGTTTCTCACAGCATTAGTTGCTCAGCTGTGGCAGTCAATACGCATTAATCAAGTGTTTACTAGGTGCTATGCACTGAGTTAAATGTTGGCAATAAAAGAAAGGCAAGGTCACAAAGGAGCTCACATTCTAATGAGGAAGATAAAATGTAAATGAATCTATATTTAAAATATAAACAGACAAGATGGAAAGTTTTCTCAGTGGGGCTGGCACCAAGCACTAGCTGGAATGAAAAAAAAAACCTGCAGACACTGGAGATCATTTGTGTTGACTCTTCAAGAAAAGTAGACTCAAGGTGTTGACTCAAGGAAGGAGGGCATTCTGAGTGTGGGAGCAGAAGTAGTGAAGTCATAGAGACAAAGAAGTAATTTCAAATGTGAGGACCAACAATTAGGTTAAAGTACTTGGATTGTGCCATGTAGAGGACAAATTTCTTTTCTTTCCTTCCTTTTTTCTTTCTGACTTTCTAAGACAAAAATTGGAAAAAAGTTCTTCCATTAGTAGAGAAAATTTCCTTCCCTTAGAGATCCTAATACCAATGAACCAAGAGTTCAGGCCACATCTTAAAACTTATCACTTAGATAAATATTTTTAAAAGTTCAGTAACATGACTTTTTTTTTTCTTGTGTATCTGAGCAAATAAAATAGCTTAAAGGATTTATATGCTTGGCTAACTGCATAAATCAAAATAAAGGAATAATTGATTAGTAAAATGTTATCTATTCCTTATCTTCCAAGACAAATACAATTAAAAAACTAATAAAGTATATTTAAGCCTACCATTTCCACACACAAAAAAACCAACATTCTTAGTGGGATCAAAAATGATTTTATTAATAAATAAAGTATTATTTTTTTACCCTTTGCTTTTTAAATATATTTTGTATGTTTCACAATGTAACATGCTAGTATAGTAGTAGCTGCATATAACTAAAAGATACATATTTAATTTTACTGAAAGGAATATATTGTCAAAGTCTTTTGGACAATATTGGCTGAGGGCACTAAGAGTTTAAGTGACTTGCCCATGGCCCCACAGATGATATATGTCAGGGGCATTGTCCTCTAAGTCAAGTTCTTCTTGACAACATGTGAAAATATGTACAAACAGTAGTTCCTTAGGCTGAGTTGAAATTTGACTCTCTGCAGATTATAACTACTGCTTTTAGTACCCCTCCTCACCTCCCCTACCAAAGCTGCAGGGAATGGAGAAGTGTTTTTAAGTTCAAATTATATATTTCTGAGGTTTTAAAAACATTGATTCAGATGTCTAGGCCAGGGAGTATGGTGCAGTGAGTTCTGAACCAGGAGTCACGAAGATGCAAGTTTGAATCTTGGCCCAGGCACCAACTACCTGTGTGACCATTTCACTTTCCTCATCTTCAATTTCTTCAAAAAACAGGGATAATAATGGTATCTGCTTCCCTGGGGTTTTCTGAGTATTAAATGAGATAACCTGAATCAAGTGCTTTGCAAACCTTAAAATTATATGTAAATGAAAAGTGTTGTCATTTTTATTATGTCTCAACTATATACTTAGTTTGAGGAAAAGTTGCACCACAACAGAAACATGACATGATTGAGCCATTCCTATAATTACCTATCGCATCCCTCTGTTGGAAAGAGGATCCAGAATGCAATTGCCCTCTTTATTTTTATCTGGTATTTAGATGACTTTTTTACTCCCTTGGAAGGCCATTTTTATTGAGTACCTGGACAAGGTTACATGGTGGGTTCTGAGGAATAATTCCACCATGGTCGTCGACCCCAAAATCTCATCAGTCTTTAGCATGTGGCCCCTTCCTTCGGCATGACCCCTTGTCATGGTAGTCTAAGAGGGTTTTCTATCTAGATTTCTCACTCTCACCTCAAGCCTCAGGGTTAGCTCTGGAGAGGAGTGAATTAAACTCTTTGAGGCAATCCTAAAACACTCATATTGAAGGATCTGAGATTAAAGATTTGCCCTGGGAGTCGTTTGTAGCAAGTATAGACTAGGTAACAGCTGCCTCAAATCTAAATTGGGAACTTTTCTCTTGTAGCTTATTCCATTTTCCCTCTAGTTGCACTTTAAATACATTCTCAGAATGTAATCAAGGACAAATGACTGGCTTAACTTAGGAAATTCAGACTTTATAGTATTCATATATAATATATCCCATATATAGGTCATTCATAATTATTTTGTTTTATTTTGCACATTTTGTTTCTGTCTTAATAATTTTTTGTGCCTATGATAAATGAGTTCAACCAAAGAGTAAGGATAGCAAGTGTAGGCAGTTTATATTTTTGCTTTGTTTTTTTTTTTTGCCCAGAAGTTTTTTGTTTTTTTTTGAGGAAAGGAAGAGAAATACAGAATGATGTATTGAGAGGATATAAAAATATAATGAAAGTGTAACTGCTGGCATAAGCTTTTCTTATATTCTTTGGTTCATTGTGTTTCCTACCCAGGGTCAAACTCTGTAAGAAATCTCTTTAAAATAGCTAGGTGGTTTGTTTTGTGGTTGTCACTGTTCATTTTGGAGGGGATAGGGAAGCTCATCTCTAAGGTCACTAAACAAAGAGTTAAAAAGGTCATAGAAGGAAGATAAAAGGACAATTTATTAAAAACCTTTAAAATGCTTTTAAAAGCTTCATAATTGTGCTTTAATCATATTTAAAACATCACCCAAGAAAGTATTTATTACTACAATTTCTTGTGAGGTAGAACCAATTGTCCAAGTCCAACACCATTCACTAACCAATGAAGCCCTAGTGTAAAGCTCACCGACAACATATCTCTGCTCCACCTGCAGGAACTCTGGGAAAGTCTACTGAATTTAGAAATGACAAAATGATAGAGTTGTTGATATTTCAGGACAAGGTGAGATGTGTGGTTATAAGAGGGATTATTTTTATAGTGGCCTTCCTATAGGTAAGGGATTTAATGGGTGATGATAGATTTCCTCGGAATCTACCTGAGTTGAAAGGCTTCAAATTCTACCTCTTAATAGTATCCCAGGGCAAAACAGTTCATTTGACCTTGAGAAAAGTCATTCCTTTCCTTCATACAACTGGATTGGAAAGATAGATTAGTATGAAGAAGGTGAAAAGTACAAAGAAAGAGAGGCAGAGGAGTACAATAATATTGGCTCATGAATAGGAAAACACTGTTGCCAGGATACACATTTATCACTATACACAATATCTTGCTCAAATTATAACCAAACTCCACTTCAAAATATTGTCTACAGCTGTTTTCTGCCATCATAAAGCTTTGACTTAATTGAGCACTCAGAAAAGAATGGATCTCTTGGGTTTACAAAATAGAGTTAAAGAATTGATAACAAGAGGTACTTCTAACACATTGCTATTGCCTTCTGTTTCTGAGTAAAGTGGAAAACAGCAGGTCAGGTTTTCAACCAATTAGTGAGAATTTCTTCATAAAAGAAGCAGCTGAGAAATTGGTCTAAATTTAAAATGCTTGTTGTAAAATGTCAGACATTCATAGCTTAGTTATGTATCATAGGACTTAAAGCTAGAAAGGAAATTTGAAATCATTGTGCCCATTCCCAAATGAAGTCACCAAAGCTCATATAGTCAATCAATAATAGTCAGAATTAGAAACCAATTCCTCTGACTACAAATCCTATGCGTGTTCCTGTGAAATAACCTCAACTACTACAACTAGGGGAATTACTTAAAATTTTAATCAAATATTCAGTTTTCCTTTAGAACTGTGTAAAAAAAGTTGGTTTGTTTTTTTCTTTTCTGAGTTTTCATCAAATGTGGACCAGTTTGTAAAGTTATCACATCAGAACCTATGGTCTATGTGGTATTGAAATGTGCTAAATATGTTACTGGATGTTTTGATTAAAAAATAATCAATGAAATCTTCATAAAGACTAACATGATTGAATGTGTGAATCAATAAGCGATTGTATTGATGTCTCATGAAAAGAAATGTTTATTCAACCTAAATAGGAATGATTTGCTCTTTTATTGTGAAAATGTATTTTCAAGTTTCTTGTGACAAAATTTATACAAAGCTGTTATGTTTAATTAGGTACTCTCAAAGGCTTTGGAGGTTCATAAATGAAAAAGGTTATCCCTGACATAAAATTATTGCTTAGAAAATGATGTATACCTACAGTAATAATTACAAATGTGATAGGGCAAAAGGAATAACAAAATAAATGATTTGGGACAAAGTTTAGTAAGGAGAAAACACTTTTCACTATGAAAGACCAAGCAAGGCTCTATAGAATAGGGAGAAATTTTTATTATGTTGGTTCATCATTATAATTTTCATTCATATGATTATTAAATATTTCTATGATTTGTTAATTTCATAATTTGGATTTCATTGTTAATTTTCTTAGTCTGTGTCTTTTGCTTGTGGCCCATGAAACAATAGGAATTCATTGACCATTATAACTATTTACATCTATTTTCAATATCATTGTACTCTAATATATAGTGAATATTTCTAAATGACCCACTAGAGCTGAAAAATATGTACATTCTTTAGCAATTCCACTTAGTAAATATGATGCAATTTAGCTCTAGGTCCCTTAGCAATTTGTTTAATTCTATATTTTCACTTTTGTTTATTTTTCTGTTTGATTTGTCCAAACTCTGTTAAATATATTACAGGTCTGCCATCATGAATTCCAGTTTATAGTTATTGCAGTTTTTTAATATTAAAATTTTAAAAATCCTGCATCAAGCTAATTTATTAGTGCCATATATTTAACAACATGTGCTCATATCATGTCTGTATTATATTTTGGTAATTCTCACAATATTTCCAATTTTTTACTATTTTTATATTTCTTATGCTGATCTGTTATCAGCCAGTGATCTTTCATGTTACTATCATAATTGGTTTAGGGTGTCAGCAACTGTGATATTTTATGTTACAGATTTGAAGTAAAATAGCATACAGTAATTTTCAGACATGTATAATTTTAAAACTTGTTTTACTGAGCTATTGTATTGATTTAGAATCTTGAATGCTAGAGACTACATTTCCCACAATCTCCGTTTCCTTTTCCTGTTTGTAGCATTCCAGGCATCTTAGCATCTTGGAAGTATGATTGTTGTATTATTAGTCTTCCTTTTCCTTCTCAGGTTATTTACCCACAGGTAAAAATATATAGGAACTGCAGGCTGGTCCTTATACTGTTTGTGCATCTCCTTGTGTGGATGGGGTTTTTGAGTTTCTTTTTCTGCCCACACAGTATCTTGGGCTGGTATTAGGGAGAAAGAGAGAGTGCCTTTTGGCCTTTCTCTGTTTTGTTTTAATTTCTCTGTTTGTTTTTAATTTCTCTCTGTTCTACATGGATTTTAATAAATAGTATTGAAATAATACTTGGAGTTTTTTTTAAGCTTTTAAGCTTTTAAGCTTTACGCTATGTTTTCTTACTACAAGGAGATAACTTCTATATAGTTTGGGGGAAAATATAAAAATGGGTATAGAATGAGAGTAAAATTAAAGAAAAATAGAAAAATTTTAAAAAGCATATAATGACAACAAAATAGTTTTTAGAAAGAAAGAGCCCTTGATCTAAAGAAGTTTACAGAACTTAAGGGACTCATCTCCTAATGAGTTTGGGAATAGCCTTAAATTTGATGGAGAATTTGCTACTACTCAATATAAAAAATAAAGCAATACTTTGAGTTTTGTGTTATGTCACATGGTGGTACAATTTTACTTCATAAATCAAAAGATTAAAGGAAAATATGCATCAAAAGTATTCATTTAAATGAAAAATAACCATCTGCATTTGTTTGGGGCTTATCATTTGAATTTAAAAGAGAAAGAAAAAGATCGCTGGTCTTAAAAATAAAAGAAAAAGAGTTTTCTTTCATTTGAGATTTAAAAGGATTTTTGGAAGATTTTCTCAAAAACACAAGATGAAAATTGTGTACATAAAAGAGCCATCCCTACATAAATATAATTTTAGCTAATTTTTTTGTCTTAAAAAAGATGTTAGATTCTTAGGAGAAAGTTAATGTCATTTTTACTTGTTTGAGATTGGACTTTGGCTTTTGGCTTTGGATTTGGTTGGAGGAGGGAAATGAAGCTTGAGGCTCTTGGAGGTAGGAGTATATGAACATAAAGGCCTATCCTTACTATATGTGAGGCACCATGTTAAGTTTCAGGATAAAAACAAAAAACACACCAAAAAAGAATCATGTCCACCTTCCCTCTACTGAAGAGATCATATTCTAATTAATTCAGTGAATTGAAATACTCATTGGAAAAGAAGATAATTTGTTTTAAGTAGTGGTCTGAGTTTGTCTTATTTCTTTTTTTAGAAAATTGTTTTGTCATTGAATTTAAAATTATTGCTTTAAGTGTATGATTTCATTATTGGGATGTGACATGGTGAATCAAGAGCAGGTCTTAAAGTAGGGAAGATGAAGGTTTGAGTTCTGCATCTGATACATGTGTAATCATGTTCAGTCACTTAGCATCTGTGTCCCAGGCAAGTCTCTGTGATTATATTGTGTAGATATTTTGCCCATCTACATCCATTGAGGGCATTTTTACTAGAATTCCTCACACTAATGAAACTTATAGTTTGCAAGGGGAAGGTGAGTGTAGGGGTGGTGGTAGTGATGGAGAGATGTCAAAACCAAACTCCAAGATAGATTGAGGTCAGTACCCTTTTGAACCTGCATACTCAACTTGAAAACAACATAAGATTTCCTATTTCCCAACATTTTCTTGCTCCATTGGGATTATAAAAACTCAAATTCATATATTTTTATGTGTTCATGAATTTCTTCTTTTAGAAATTGATATTTTAAATTATTTCATATTTAAATATTTAAATAAATTTAATTGCATGAAAGTGCTAGCCACACAAACATTCATGTTTTAAATGGAATTGGAAATGCTTTTAAATGACATTAAAAGTCAAACACTATATAGATATAATTTAGAATATTAACATTCAAAACTGGTATAGCCCTTTTTTAGAAATTTAAGAGTTTGCCTTTACTAAATTGAAAGAAATCAAATAATTATCATTTCTTTTTAATCCAGGTAATGAAAAATTTCATTTGTAAATTTTATCTTAAAGAAAAAGAATGTAAATTTTGAAAAACATGTAATGTATTTTTTTCTTTGTGTATCCATTTCATTTAGTCTTATGGTCTCAGCTCTGAATTGTTATTCTAAATCTATGTCTAAAGGAGATGGGCAAATGAGATTATTGTCAAAAAATTCACTAATTTCTTCTGTTTTATGATTAACACTAATTATGATATACAAATGAATGAAATGGAGAGATCCATTTATCAGTATGATATGGGATATGAATAGGTTTACCATACCATGACATAATCAGCCTTTCTTTGGCACTCTTTTGTTTTCACTATCATCTCAGAAACCATTTATAAAATGCCTAGTAGATTCCAGGAATTTGGCTAAACTATTATTGTCATCATAAAGATCAAAGGGTTGGGATAGAGAAACTAGAATTGGAACTATGGTTCAACTTCTTATTTTAAGCTCATTGAACTTCCAAAGCCTCTGTTAACCCAAGTTCCTAAGGAAATTAAGCCACATTAGGTATAAATATTTGAGTTTCTTTCAAACCTATGCTTCCAGTGGAAATTCAGTTTGTTCCTCACATTCTTTTTGATTCAATTAATTTAAATAAAAAATTTACTAGATGCCTATTGTGTAAGATACCATTGTGCAAGGCTCTGGGAGAGATAAGACTCAACTAAAATCAGTCCATATATTTATGGAGTTTATAATATAATTGAATTATGTGTTCAGTTAAAAAGGGTAAGTGTAAGCAAAAATCTTTGATGTATGGGGTGGTGCAGATTTAGGAAGTTCATTATTGAATAAACAAATAGGAAAGACATTCTAGGGGAGATCACATTCAGAATTTGGCTTAAAGGAATGGGTAGATTTTAAATAAGAAAAAAATGAGAGCTTATATTTCAATAATAGAGACTAGAATGAAAAAGACATTGCTAGAGAGTAAAGTTTCCATAAGCTTCATTACAAGAAATAAGCAATTGATCCATTTAGACATATTAGGTATAATATGTATTAAAAATAAAATTAATAGCCTATAAAATGGGTATAATATTATTGCTATAGTGGCCAAAATGTTACTTTCCATGATTTTAAATTGCATGTAACCATGAACAATTCAGAACAAATACCAATTTTTCATGTATATTAAAAAATTAATTATTATATCTAAAGATGAGGTATGTAAAAACCTATGTATACATCCATGTTTGTGTTTACCAGAACTGGCTACTAGATGTCACTCTTGTCTTAGTCACAATGCCACATATAGAACTGTTATTAAATAATAAATGATCACCATTTTGAATTTATTAAGTGAGATATCAACAGCCATACTTCTTGCCATATCAATTCAGTAGTACATCATTTTAAAGCTTTTATTACCATTACATAAATTTCTTATTTAATCTTAAATCTATATCCTGATAATAAATAGCAGACTAGTTTTTAAAAGTATTGAAATACCAAACTCCAGCTCTGTTGATTTTTTAAAATAAAGTCATGATTAAATTTTTACTAGAGAATTGGAAATATTTTGTGATTCCTTAACTATTTGATCTCCTCAGTGAATATTCTTACATGGAAAGAATAAATAAAGTTTATTTTGTTTTACTTAAATTCTCACAAATATGGAAGGAATACAGAATTTGGAGTCATAAAGGCCTACTTTTTGAATCTTGCCTCTGACACTATGTGACCTTGGACAAGTTACTTATAGTCTCTGGTCATCAATTTATTCTGTAAAATGCAGTAAATGATAACTCAGTTATCTCCATCATAGGCTCATTGTGAGTCTTAAATGTAATAATGCAAATAGCATTATATAAATTAATGATATTAAGATACTAATAATACTTTAAAAAGTCACAGACTTTTTTTCTATATAGAAAATTCAACATCTCCCAAACTAAATGAGATAATGACAGTCTCCTTGTCAAAAAGGACCTATTAAAAGATATCAGTATATAGCAAGTTATAAAATGTACAGAAAGGTCACATAAACTTCCTTTAGTGAATGATTTGAAATGTTCCTTATAGAACATGGATATTATGCATTAGCAATAGACTTGGGAAAGATTTCCTTTTTCTTTTTTGCCAGGGCAGTGGCTCACCACTCTATGTACATAACCACATCTACTAGCATGTTTCTGCATACATTTCTTCATCAACTCCAATATACAAGTTGTATTACATGTTCAAATGAAAATTTCAAATCTTTGAAGGTTGAAAATAGTTCCACTATACAGCGTACTTTCATGAAAACTCAGAGCAAATTTTTGGCATAGTTTTTATCATCTCAGGTTTTTCTGTCATTAAAAATGATTAATTCTCTTTCATAAATTACAGATGGTGGTAGCGGAGGAATCTGGTACTTAAAGCCTGTCCAAATTTGGACAAATTATTTAATGTATCTATGCTTATTTCTTTCTTGGCAAAATAAAGGTTTTGGACTAAAATGATAATTAAAGATTTTCCTGATCCTAATCCTGATCCCCATGATCCTAAGGAACCAGCAATGGTACTTAACAATGACTTTTTTTTTTTGCATTTAAGAAAGCCTTCTTGAATCCCATCTTCTCATTCCCTTCCTATTACTTCTTTATACATCATTCCAGTCACACTTCATACAACAAACACTCTTGTTATTATCACATTCCTAATTATGAATGAATAAACAAAAACTATTTATTAAGTCCTTACCATATGTCAAGCATTGTACTAAGTGCTAGGAATACAAATGTAAAGTTAAAGCATCCCCTGCTTGTCAGGAGCTTATAATGTAGAGAAAAGAACAAAGATATGAAGAAGTGTTTAAAGAAATTGTATTGGTATGGGAA
Organism: Monodelphis domestica; assembly: GCF_027887165.1. Taxonomy (NCBI): domain Eukaryota; kingdom Metazoa; phylum Chordata; class Mammalia; order Didelphimorphia; family Didelphidae; genus Monodelphis; species Monodelphis domestica. The sequence goes on along the minus strand of NC_077228.1, from coordinate 91,614,798 downwards.
GTCAAAATGATGGTGAGTGGAACAATAGACCTGTCCATTGATATGTTCTTTCTAGAGGCTGTGCCATTTATTTTATCCATCTGTTATTTTCTCTTTAATGTTTCTATTATTTTGTAAAAAGAGAAAACATATGTTCTCCTTGCAGCAGCATAGTATATGGATATCATGATAAATGGATATCAGTGTATGTTCAAGAGAATCATTTTAAATTATTTGAAATAAATTCTAAGTGACATGTTTTTGCTTCTGTTTATATCTAGCATCCTGCTGAGGCTAGCATTTAAGAAAAAAAAAATGGAGTTTTTTAGGGAATGGATGCCTTTGGAAGACTTCCTATTTAACAGAGGTGAATCATTATTGAAGGTAGTTCCTAAAAGTATAGTTGAGTGATTTCAGTTAATTCTTTCACCTTCATACATGCTGACAGGTCTGTAAATAGTTGTATTGATCTGTCCATGTTCTTAGTTTTCTATATATATTTTCTATATATAAGAAGATAGGACAATAAATAAAGCCTATTAGGCTGGAATATTTTAAAAGTAGAATACTGGCAAAAGTTTAGTTTGGATAACCGAGAGCATATTCTCGTAGTCCAAGATTTGTAATTAATTACTTCTTAAGTTAAAAGAAGCCTGCTCACATTTTATGTAAATAATATGCCTCTAAATTACAGTGTCTTGCAAGTTCCTTTTTGGTATGCGTTTTAGATCACATGTATAAAACAGTGGCATTGCAACTAAGAGTAACAATGACTCAGATGAATGATTTTCTATTAATCAGTCTAGAAAAAAAAGTTACATAAATTGGGAATTCATGGAATCAAAGAACATTTGATGAGTTTTGACAGAAGGCCCATTATCAAGTAAGTAATTTTTTTTGCCCCTGACTCAGATTCTGTTGAAGCAAATACTTATCTTGCAAATTGAATATACAGATCTTATTACTAGAAAGAATAATGAATTTATGCAATGCTTTACTGCTTCAGAACACTTGTTAAAATTAATCTAGTATATGGAAAAGTGCTATGAGAGAAATAGTAATGATATCAGACTTGCAGATGAATTCATTTTAAATATATATCATGGGACACAGAAAGTCCACTTTGCCTCTTTTTGGTAGGTATGATACTATCTAATATTATCATTAGATTTACTGTTGTGTAATATTCTCTATTGCAGTATGGGACATGTAAAAATGGTCAGACCATGTGTTTTTCACCAGAGGATACTTAAATTCTGATAAAATATCTTCAATGAGGCAAAAATAATTGTAATTTTAAAAGAAAAGCAAAGGCAAAGGTGGTATCAGAACAGAGTTTCTCTCTGTATAGTCATAATAAAAACTAGTCAGCATATAATTAATATTTAAAGTATGCAAAATGCTTATAAATATTATCTCATCTTATGTTCATAGTAACAGTGGGTGGTAGATGTTATTATTACTTTTTATTTTTTACTGATTAGAAAACTAAGGCAGTTATGGGTTAAATAATTTTCTGAGGGTCACACATAAGTGCCCTGGGCCATATTTGGATTTGGGTCTTCTTCATTCCAAGTCATTCCAAGTCCCTGTGTCACCTATAATCCTTTAACAACTCTTACTGTACTTAATAGGAAATTAGAATTCTAAAAATGAATATAAACTATTGGGAATGGGACCCAAGAGATTTGTCATTAAATACTTTCTCCAAAGGTATCTACTCAAAGAAAGAAGGAACAAAGGATTGATTTCCTCTCATCTCATACCTATAAATACATGAACATTTGCAAATAAAATGAAGGCCTTCAACTTTTCAATCAATCCTTTGTATTTTGACCAGGTGAGCTCAGAACAGAGTAGCTCCTTGAGAAGCACTAGAAGGAAATGATCACCCTTCAGCTAAGGGCTCTGCCCTCTGAAGCCTAAAAGGCAGAGAAGCAGTAGGAGAAATTGTCTGAGACTGAAGCACGCATAGACATCTATGACAATCAGAGAGGGGAAAGAACCAAAAGAAAAATTGGCCCTGCCCTACTAACCATCCAAAGCTATATCTAATATGTTCAATAAATATTAGCTTAAAAGAATTTAAGTGAAAGTTTGCCAGGGCATATTCCAAAAATAATCCCATCAAAGTAATAGCATCTCTCCTTTCTTGGAATTTTAGAAATAACTATGCATAAAATCAGCTTGTCATATTTATTTCATAGTTGGTATGTCTTCTCTTTCTCATTAAGCCATAAACTCTACTAGAAGGAAGTGTAACAGTCAAAAGAATGTGGAACTTGAAGTCATCAAAAACCTTTCTTCAAGTCAAGTTTTTGATATATACAAATTGTGATCAGAAAGTCACTTAATTTCTCTAAACTTCTCTTTCTTCAGAAGTTAAATAAGGTTAACAATAGCTACTTCATAGAGCTGATGAGAGGATCACAAGAAATGATGAATATCATATCTTATGCAAACCGTGAAGGATAATAAAAATGCCAATTATTACTATACTTTTTTCTCCATTTAGAGACTAGTGTCATGTAAATAGACTCATTAAATATCTATTGATAATATTGAATAGAATTATATTTCTTTCAATAATTTTAGTCATTTCATTTATATACATGGAATACTGTCCTTTTCTCTCTCCACCTCCAAATTATATTTTATTAACATTGTAACATGTTTTATCTCCTCACAGAATGTACATTCTTCTTAGAATCCTTTAGCTTCTTTAAAGTCTGACTCAGGCATTCTCTCCTGTGGTAAATTTTAACTGATTTGTTGTTAGTAATTAATAATAATGATGATGAAGATAACAAAAGCAATACTAACAACTCTAACAACTAGCATTTGTGTTGCTTTTTAATGCAAAGCACATTATTAATATTATCTCATTTTATTCTCATAGCTCTAGGAAGTATTATTATCCTATGTTATTATAATATCTATAGATATTATTGAAACCAGTTAAGTTCCTCTTCAAATTATGTTCTATTAAAATTTTCATATGTTAAATCCCCCCAAATAATGTATATTCCTTTATAAGAAGGCCTATAATTCACCTAAGCTATCATTGCATGACAGGCACCAACCATGTACACTTCACTAGACTGTTTCTCTTCTGCACAAATAACCTTGTCCTCTTGAACTCTACTTCCTACACTCTGCTTTCTAGGCCCCCTTTATGTTATGGTGTATGTCCTTTTATTAGAATGCAAGCTCCTCGAGAGTAGGGGTGGTATTATTCTATTTACATCTCCATTGGGTGATAGCAATGGAGAGATGAATAGGACAAAACAGGATCATTCCCTGCTTCCACAGACCTTGCACAGTGCTTGAAACGTGGTAAATTCTAAATAAATGTTCTATTTTTATTTATCTATCACCATCATCTACTATTTGCACACAGTAGTTAGGTAATGAATTCTTATTATATTAAATTGATTAGTTCTACAACTCCCCCTCCAAAATCTCAATGTTGCATTCTATAATACTAAAATAATAGCTTCTTCTTCATTAGTATAGGGAACACTCCATGAGGAATCACTTTCTCTCAATGTAGATGAGTACTTTCTATAGCTTACAGTCATAGGGAATTGCCAAGAGCAATGGGACCAAACTCAAATAGAAATGGGGCCATTGTGCCATATATAAGTATCCCACATATCAACTTACAAAATGACCTATATAAAACTACATCAACACAAAAACAGATAGGAATTACATATTAATCTGTTTCAGTACACACTCAGGGCTATGGAGGTCATCTGTTCAAAACCTCTGGCTTAGAATACTATGAAAATAAGTGCTTTGTTCAGAGTCACATCATCAATATTTTTCAGAGGCAGGAATTGAACTCATGTCTTCTTGACTTCCATTATACTATAATGACTTTAAATAAAGCATTTAGCAGCCAGTTGGACCAGAGAGTTCCCATTTAATTGCTAATTCCCATCTAATGTTAGGTTGGTAAGGCCATTTGTTTACTTGTCAAGAGCTTAATATTTTAATGACATGCAAACAAGAATGTTCTTGTTTTTACATTCTTGTTTGCATGTTTTCTTTCTCATTATGCTGTGAGTTCCTTGAGAACTAGGATTGATTTTTTTGTCTTTCCTTTTATCTCCATCTCTTAGTATGGTAGTTGACAAATAGTAGGTTATTAAAGAATGCTTGTTAACTTGACCTTATCATGTAGAAACTAAATATTAGAAATAGCCAATATCATGACCATATTTAAGGATTTCACCAGTGCTCTGTTCCTATAGTCACCCACCTCTTTGATAAGTAGACAGAAAGGAAGTGTATTTTGTTATCTGATCTCCAGAAACAAAAACAATTGTTGCAGTTGCTCCAAGTTACATTATTGTACTCTTTATGTCTATTGCTTTTCTTCCTGTTTAATCTCTCAGTTTATAAAAATATTCTTTTGTTTCCCTCAAAGTCTTACTTTCATGATATATTGCACAACCATTTTCTATTTCATTCTTAAACCATACCATTTTTCATCTCTTCCTCTCAAAATATTCACCTACTTTGTTTCCATTGTTTTGCTTCATCAAATTCTGAGATGGATATAGACTCAAATATAGGTAAGAATGTAATGTAAAGGACTTGGAATCTGCAAATGTTGACTTGAATTCTAGCTCCTCTCTTTGGTAGCTTGTTATTGTCCAGTCGTTCAGATATGTCCAATTCTTCATGATCCCATGAACCATACTGTCCTTGCATTTTCTTGGCAAAGATATTGCAGTGGTTTGCCATTTCCTTCTCCAGGATTAAGATAAACAAAATGATTTGTCCAGGATCCCACAGCTAGTAGGTTTCTATAGCTAGATTTGAACTGTAGCTGCATCATCTCAAATGAAGTATTTGTCTTCTCTGAATCACAGTTTCTTCACTTATAAAATTGTGATACATCTCTCAGGGCTATCTTGAAGGAAGTCAGTCAATATTTATTAAGCATCTTCTATATAGGTCAAGCTTTATACTAAGTGATGGGGATACACAAAAACTGTAAAAGGCAATGAGTTTAATGAACTCACAATCCAATATGAGAGTCAGCATGTAAACAACTATACACAAACAAGCTCTATTCAGGATAAAATGGTGCAGCATAAACTACAAAGCACTAAACAAATGAGAGCCATTATTGCTACAAGTAAGTTTTAAACATACTGGTATGCATTGACTTTAAGAGATCAGAACAGAGTGATTAATATTTTCTCATGTCACAAGAAACTTGTTAAATATTTACACCCGGCTTCATTTGTTATTCCCTTTTAAAGTCTTTCTGAGCCTTGTGTACCTGTGCTTTGTTAGAAGCAAACATCCAGCTTATTTAACAAGTTATGTCAAAACCAAAGTTTTGACATAAGCCTTAACTAATATATTTACATTTCATCTCCTTCAAGTAGAATATAAAAACCACCTTTGATGACTTAAGCTAGAATTATTGGAAAGGATTTTCAAGATTATGTCAAAATAGACTCGCAAAACCATTGACTATACACTGAATTTCAGAGTGGCTTACAAAGATCCATTTTTTAGATTAATTTCCCGGGTCATGTTCATTAACATTTTCTCTATTAATGACAATCTCTTCTGAAAATCCCAGCCAAAACAGATCGGTGTTTTTCCGCAAGGAGAGAATAGCAAAACCCAGCATTGTGTTTAAAGGTAAATAATTCTTGATACTTTCAGAACTTATAAAAACAAAAGTAAAGAGAGCTAACATGACCCAAGTAGCATTATTTTTTTGAGAAATACAGAATAGTTCTACAAGCCTGATGAATATTTCAAATACCTATACAGGACCAATCCACAAAAGTGAAGGTTAAAAAATACTTTTAAAAATGCATTATGAAGCAGCACTGGAAATGTTGATGGTTTGAGGAAGGTAGATATTGAGGAATTGTTGAGTAATACAAAACAGCATGTCTGTGAAATGACAGGCATTATGGTGTTAGTGTGGTAGCTCCTCTAAAATGACAGGGAAGAAAGATTTATGGCTGTAACTTCTGATGGCTTCACACCGACAGAAGTCTGGATTCCTTTGAATAGAGAGATTGATTTTCTCATCTAAAGGAAGGGAAAATACTTAGAACTCAGGCAAAAATGCATTTCCTTTAGGAGTCAGTATCATCTAGTCTGGAGAGTAATATATGCAGTGATGTGATTGTACCTGATCGTAAAGAATACACTGACCTTATGAAAGTTCTGTGTAGCGACTATGACCTAGACTCTCTTTAAAAAGGCAATAATATTTTCCCTTACTTTTTCTCCTCTCAAGTTTTCTAAACAAATGCAATGATTCATGTGCTCGTAAGATGAGCATAGGCAAGATACCATGTCTTATTATTATTCAAATAGAACAGGAATTGCTTAATGTTATAGAGTTAAATGATTTTGTGAATATTGTAGAGGACCATTAAGTAGGAAGACAAAAAAAAATAAAACAATAAGCAATGGGTTCAGAATTTATTTAGATCCAAGAAATATTTATTAATCATTGGCCATGTACAAGTCAATGAGGGAGCCAGGCACTAGTGAGTCAAAGACAAAACTGAATAGTCTCTAATTTTAAAGACCTTACCTTATCCAAGTGAGAAGAAAGCATGTACATATATAAATACAAAACAATTTGAGCAGAGAAAGCACTAACTGGGGAATGTTTTCACATCTGAATTTTTAAAAATTAATCAAGATTGGCAGAATTTAATTCGATTTTTAATATCTAATATGTTGAAAAATCTTTTAACTTTAGTGGGGGAGAAGTAAGATCTGTGAATATGTTCATAACATATTCTTTAATATAATAGTCTTAATCCCTATGCTTAGAGCTAGCAGAAAAAATAATGAATAAAATAGCAGTAATAAATGCATCTTTGATTCACTTAGGACTTGCTCCAAAGATTTTGTTTTTGAAATTCAAGAAAATACTTATGAAGGTACATAAAAAATAAGAAATAAAATGTTTTCTGACTTATTTTTCCCAACTGAGGAATTTTTTAAAGCCAGAAGAATATCTATGCTGTGACTTCCAAGAATGGCAATAGTTTGGGGGTGAGGAAAAGGTAAAAGAAAATGTAGACCTATTGAAACTTTGAATTTAAAAAATTCCATAAACAGTTACTAGTAATGCTAAACTGTAGGTAAACAAGGAAAGTCACCTTGGTGTATATTACGGTTCTGAATCAATTTAAAAAGTAATTGTTGAGTACATATAATGTATCTGACACTATGCCAACACTTCATGGAGATATAAAATAATAAAAGAAAAAAATTTGAAGAAGTGTAAAGTCAAAGTAAGTACCATATCTCCCTAGGTAATCCCTAGATATTTTTTCAATGGTGAATAGCTTTAATTATGTCCTCCTTTCGATCATTTTCTCTTGAGTGTCAGATGCTCCATAGTTTTTCATATTTTTTAGCTAATTAGAGGTATCCATAGGTTAACTGATTAAATGCTAGACTAGGAGTCAGAAAGACAGAGGTTCAAATTTTATGACATAAATTTCCATGTGACTCCAAGCTATTGTTCCTTCTTCATTGTCAATGAGGATCAATGACATGGCAGGATTGACTTACACATGAACTGGATTTTAGTGAGGCAGAGTTGCATCCAGACTCATCAAGGTCCAGTAGCAAAACAAAAGTAAGGACAATTGGTAATGACTTGGGATGCATTGGATGACCTTAATATCTTTGATGTCTGATGAAACTCCAAGTACTTCCTGATGACTGTTTCAGCCACCTTCATGGTCTTTGAAACAAGTGTTCTACACTGCCTATTCTTCTGGGAGAGGTCATTGCATGCTTGGGGTAGACAGAGGTCTATTGGTTATCTTCATTCTGGTTTAACCTATCTGGCAAGAGGTTTTTATGCAAGTGTGGCTCCTGTGCATGTTACAGCTTCTTGGATCCTTGAGAGTCGGGCAAAATGGAGCATCTAAGATGGATGACCAGACCTGAAAAGGACTCAGCAAGCCCTGACACCAGAGGTGTTAGTCTCTCAAAAATTTCATAAATCCCAAGTAAGTTAATGGTGAAATCAAAGGGCTTTTATGTTTCAAGGCTTAATGATATTATATAGAAGATCTTTTCATAAATCTTTATAATGCTCTAAGAGCTAAAAGCTTGTAGTTATGGTCCTTTTCATTACTTACGACTGTTCTCAGAATGGCAAAATAAAATAACATTGACATGAGAGCAGCCAACTTGCTCGGTATGTTAAAAGTTCTTTCCATTACAACCATGAGAATTGTTGAATTTTACAAGTTTCCTTTCAGAGTGTTTCCTAGCTATCCTTTGTGTAACTGAGAGAACTGTAGAAAAGTTAAAAACTTTTTTTACCTTTGTTGACCTCTTTACAGTATATTTTTTTGGGCAGAATTAATGACCAGTAAGAGTTAATGATCCTTGGCATCACCTCAGGGTATAACTCTCACAGCTGGTCATTAATCCTTAGGAAATGCCCTTTGCTCCAGGTGTCACTGACAAAATGAATGCAGTACATATGACAATCAGCATGTCTTTTTTTTCATTGTTACTGTAGAAATAACCTTTCTTTCTGAGCACTAGTCACCTTGAAAACAGCTCCAAAATTTGAACAACTAGGTGTGAGATGTCAGAAGTTCTCATTCCTTGCTAGTGTAACAAAAGGCAAATCCCTTGATTTTCAAAATATGAAATTACCTCTTTAAATAAGTCAAAAGAAGGTCATTATTTATGTATTTTTGTAACTTTAGAATTCTTTACATTTTCTTGTCTATATTTTAAAGAATATTTGCATGCTCAGCTAATTGGGATGAAATAAAATAAAGTTTTAACAAAATTCCATTTGATCATTCTGTCTTTAATTAAATTTTATTTTATGCTCGTGAAGATACATGTTCTCTTTCTTCCACTTTACACAACTCCATTAAGGAAGCAATTAAAATAAAACCTCTATTATAAACATGTATAGTCTAAGCAAAACAATTTATTTCACTAGTCATGTCTGTAAACCTCAAAATTTCTCAGACTTATGAAAGTTAGGGGTTTCCCCCATTGGGAAATCTTCTACTTAAAAAATTCCCTAGCAGATGGTGAGAACTCTACTTGAGTGTGGGGGCTCCTTGCCTTGGGAATATCCCTACTCCACCCTACTTAGGACTGCTTTAGGACAGAGAGCTCCTTGAGAACAATGAAAAGTACTTTGACCCATGCTTATGGAAGGGACAGGAAGTTCTTTGAGTCATGACTGTTTTAGAATTGATACAATGGGATACTAAGTACCTATAAAGGTGGGGCAACTTGTAAACTACTTAAACCTAAAAGGGTGATAACTTATTCAGAGGTTTTTTCTAATGAAATTTGTCAACACAGCAGCATTTTTTTCTGACTTACTAAAGAGATTAAAACTACTCAGCTGTGAATTCAAAATGAGCGGTCCTTTAGAAACATCTACAGTGATTGGTAGATGTAAGGAACTTAGGGGAGGTGACAGAGAAGATTTTGCCCTTAAAAATAAGAGCTCAGGGAAGAGCTGAGAAGTCATTCTGAAACAGTCAGATTGGAGAGACTCATTCTGAGAAGACTGATTCTGAAACATTCAGATGGAGGAGGGAGCTGGTGAAAGCAGCTGAGATGCTGCTGGCCTGCTGTCATTAGAAATCCTTACTTGGACAGATCTTATGGTGAGTTATAAAAAACTGACTGATTTCTCTTTTAAGACTCAGGTCTAGGCCATATTGGCTTGAGGCCCTTCATATTTATTCCTTTCTTACTCTCTCTCTCTTTCTTTGATTACTCATTGTATTGTTAATTAAAATCTTTATAAAACCCAATTGACTTGGGTATTTGAATAATTAGGAATATTTTCTTGGCGACCACCTTATATTTGATTTTAAACCCAAGACACTGTAGTGAAACATATTTCTGCGGTCAAACTTACTCACCCTCTTATATCTATCACAATTTATATCTTCCACTATTTTAATCACTACAGTTTAAGACCTCAAACCATTTTAAATCTCACATGTCCAAATATATTACATCTCTATGTCTGTTTCCAGTCTGAATCCATCACCTCTCTCAGGATGTGTAATATGTTTCATCATAAGATCTCTAGAATTCTGGTGGTTTATTGTGTTGATCAGAATTGTTATCTTTTAAAGTTGTTTGTCTTAATGATACTGTTGATAGTCCAAATTGTTTCCATGGTTCTGCTCATTTTGGTCTGTTTCAGTTTATTTCTTGCCAGGTTTCTCTGAAACTCTCCCCTTCATAATTTTTTATGTCACAATAATATTATGTCTTATTCATGTATCAATACTTGTACGGCTATTCTCCTAATTGATGGGTATCACCCTCAGTATTAAATTTTATTGCACTATAGAAAAAGCTTCTATAAATGTTGAAATACATTTCACAATGGTATTATCACAAAGATATATTAATATCTTTAGAGTTATTTTTCCAAATTGCTTTACAGAATATCTAAATTATTCTTGCTATTTGTGGTTGTTCCATCAAAATTGCATTCATATATCTTTTTCATATATCTTTGAGCATTTGTCATTTTTTAAATTAATTTTACAAATCTGTTGGATGTGAAGTAGACTCTTAGAGTCATTTTAATGTGTATTTTTCTAATTGTTAGTTATTAATAGCATTTTCCTATTTATAATTTGGATTCATTCATCTAAAAATTGCATATTCATATTTTAATGTATTTGTCAGATGGGAAATTATCCTTAACATCCAAAACATTTCTAGTTACATGTTTATAGAATTTATATAAAGCATTAACATCTTGTATTACTAAAAGAAAAATACATATAAACACATAACAAAACAAAATATCTTCTTTAAACAGATAATTCTCATGAGAATGTTTGAAGTTACAGAAAATTGCATTGAAAAATGCATTCAAGTTTCAAAATAACCTTTACTTTATTATGAAAGGCAATGTGTTATCACCAACTCTCTTAATTACCAAAACTCTTGATATTTTCTTATTACTTACCTCTTTCTCTCTTGCTCCCTCTCTCTTTCTCTTTGGCAATTTTTGTGGATTTATTTCCATCTCTTTGTAGATCACTCCCACATCTGTGTATGTAGTCTAATTTTTTCTTCTGTTCTTCAGTTCTTAATCTTCAACTGCCTATTACAAACTTAAAACCAGATATCCTATTTAATCTCACTGATTTCTTTTCCTAATCTAATTCTCCCTCTACAGAGTTACCATGTTTTCAGTAAACACAGTTTTCACTGTGCTACTCTTCTACTGAATAAACACCAGTGGCCACCTAGTACCTCTAGGACAAAATTTAAACTAATCAATTTGACTTTTAAAGTCCTTCAAAAGCTGGCTTAGAGCTATCTTTATAGTCTCATCATGAATTAACTTTCCTAAACTCTATGGTCCAGCCTTAACTAATTTTCTGTTTATTTTCAAACGTGGTATATTATTTCCTATCATCAAGCCTTTGAAATGGCCCTCTACATTCTTAGACTGTTGTTCTTTCTAATGGAATTCATTCTTAAACCTTCTAACACAGACCTCATAGAATCCCTCACTTGTTTTAAAAAGGTGTGCAAGTACAATTTTCAACTTGAAATTTCTGATAATCCCTTCAGCTTCTATTGTTCTCCCTAACTGACATATATACATATATGTGCAAATAATACATATGTGTGTTACACATATGATTAATTAATTTTTCAGTTGCATGTAGAAACAATTTTTGATATTTTTTCTGATGTTTTAGGATTCATATTTTCACCCTCTTTTCCTCCCCCCTGAACTGGTAAATAATATGATATAGATTATACTAGAGCTTTCATGTAATACATATTTCTATATTGCTTATACCATTAGAGAAGACATATATCACAAATTCAATTAAAAAACTCATAAAGGAACTAAGGGGCAATAAGGTATACTTTGATGTGCAGTCATATCCCAATGGTTCCTTCTTTGATGATGGATAGCATTTTTCTCATCATTGGTTCCTTGTGTTTATCTTGATTATTTGTTTGATTGATTATAATTTAGTCTTCAGAGCTCATCATCCCATTATATTTTTGTTACTGAATGATATTGTTCTCCTGATTCTACTCACTTCACTTTGCATCAATTCATATAAATCTTTCCAGGTTTTTTTAAACTTGTGCTCTTTGTCATTTCTTATGGAACAATATTTTTATGACTATATACAAATTATTCAGCCATTCCCAAAGTGATGTGCAATCACTTTGTTTCTAATTCTTTGTCATCATAAAAAGAGCTGCTAACATTTTTTGTACAGGTAGATCTTTTACCCTTACTTCAGATCTTTTGGGGATACAGACTCATTTAGTGGTATTGCTAGGTCAAACAGTATACATATTTTATGACCCTTTGAACTGGTTGCATATTGCTCTCCAGAATAATTGCATCTAACAACCATATTTTAAAAACTATTTTGTACTTTGTACATATATTATATATGGTCATTCCTTATATGTACATGGTATCCCCCTGATAGAGTATAAGCTTCTTTTTATCTGTAATCTCTTGTAGGTTATTTGGTATATAGAAACATCCAATAAATGTGCATTGATTAATTAATTAAGAGTGGTTGGAGCAATGAAAATTCAGTCAGTAAGGTCAAGGTTCAAATTTCATCTCAGTCACTTAATGACTGCTTGACTGTGCAAATAACTTCCCTTATTTCATTGTTTTTCTGTCTGAAATGCTATAAACTTATCTCAAAGGGTTGTAAGGATCAAATGAAATAATGGATGTGGAAGGCACTTTGAAAACTTTAAATTACTACATAAATGCCAATTGTATTTCTTATGATCTTTTTCTAATAATAATTTTCAACATTTCCATGAAGTAATCCAGATATAGAAAATGAAGAATTGGCAAATCAGTAAAGACAATAAATATTTGGAAATGAAAAAAATTTTCTTCTTACTAATTCCCTGTTATTGATCACTGTTTCAAGTTTCTAGGTCAACACAGAAGAAAAACAACTGATTGATCACATGGTTAGATGAGGATATGAATGGGGATGTAGGCTCTAAAGGATCACTCTAGTGCAAATATTAATAATATGGAAATAGGTCTTGATCAATGACATGTAAAACCCAGTGGAATTGCTCAGTGGCTATGGGATGGGAGTGGGAGCAAGGGAAGGAAAGAACATGATTCATGTAACCATGGGAAAATATTCTAAATTAATTAATTAAATAAATAAACTTAATAAAATAAAATAAAGTTTCTAGGTCTTTCAATGGAAGGAGACATTTCCTTTTTTTTTGTCTTTAAAGAACTTTTTAAATCATCCTAAGATTCCTGATCAAATTATAGGACAAAACATTAAATTAATAGGATCATAGTCTAAAATGAGCTGTCCTAAAATTCTAATTTGGAGAGAATATTCTGTGCTTGTTTTTGTTTTTCAGCTTTTATTGATAGGGAGGGCAACTCTTGCCTCATTACTTATATAACGTCCCTAGCAGAGGAATTTCCTACAACTTCTTTGTTTGAAAACTTCAGGATAGAATGACATTAAAACAATTTGGTATTTGTGTTATCTAGTGGACAATCATTTATAAAGGTAATAGTATTAGTGATCAGAGACAGAAGCATATTCACATCTTAACTTTTTAAGTGAGAACTTTGGAAACTTGGGGTCTTTGGGAACATGGGAAATTTGCATGTCAATTTGATTCCACCTTATAAGTATCTATTAAGCTTATGTTCAAGAGACTCTACTAGGCACTGGAAAAGCAAAGCCCAAAAAATAAAAAACAAAACAAAAAAAAACATGACCTAACTTCAAGGAGCTAACATTCTTCATTGCTTTTTTAATGGAGATGTCTAACATACATAGAAAAGAAAATATGCAATTGATTTCCATTTGTACAGGGCACTAGGGGAATAAGAACATCTTTATAATTTTATAATATATTACTAAAACAATAGTACATTTTTACTCTCTAAATGTTTATTGACTCTTACAAATATTCATCCAACAAGATTATTTCATTCATGGATGATCTACAAAGTCCTTTTGAACATTCTAGGATTCTATGTAGGGTAGCATTGGTAAATCTAAGGCTGACTATATATATATATATATATATAAATAAATTAAATAAAAATATATAAATATATATATAAATAAATAAACAATTTGACAAATTGAATGAGAAACCATATTTCCAGTTCTGTATAGTGTGGCTGGAAATGGCAACCAGTTTCTGTTGGCAGGACAGAAGTTGCACATGAGCCTCTTGGAGATGTAGTAATTAAATGAGTCTTAATGATATAGCTTTATTTCGTTTTTATGCCAGAAAAGAATTCTCAAAGGGGAGAGAAGTGCAGAGAGACAAGGTGATAAATGAAGAAGGGATTCAGAAAGATGGAAGTGCAGTAAATTCCAGCAGTGTATATGGAAAGCAAGTATGAGAGTGAGATGGAAGACACTGGGTATGGGTACACCTGGTATAGTTAGTGTTTCAGTAGTGACAGCGACTTTTATCTGTCACTCGCATTTCTCCATCCTCCAGTAGAATGATTCGAAACGATGTCTGGAATGGTTGGCCATGTGGAACTTTTGTGTCTAGGAAAACTACCACCAGATGGTGAAATGTGTTTTTCCTCCCCATCCCAATCCAGGTGGGTGCAACTTACTTAAAATTCTTTCTGTTCTTTAAAGTTTATGTTGCTGTTCAATGAGCCTTAAAAGATGATTTAGATAAAATCATTTTGATTAGATTATTGATTCTGATTTACATGTTTCATAATCTGTGAATAGGAAGTTTCCAAAGAGAAAAAGGCAGTAGATTGCAAGCTATACCAAAGTTTGAGGGAAAGGAGTGAGAACAAAGAACATTGTTAGGATTGTTGACAGTCACCATGGTTGGAGGCTCTAGAGTTAAACCAGAAAGAATCCTAAGGGTTTTTATTTTATAAAGCATGGCTAGCCAAAGTGGGGCAAGCATGCATCAATTTCTGTTTTTCTCTATTCAAAATAATAGTGAGGGTCTAATAGTAATGGTCTTGCCACATCCAGTCACTGTGTTTTTTATTGTTTTACTCTGTGCTCAGAGAAAATCTTCAGTAGGCTAGATCTAAGGGTTGTAACTAGAGAGAAGGTCAGACTCACTGGAAGAAAAAGAGTTGTGAGTGGCTGGAAGATGTGTGATATCCATGTTCCAAATATAAATCTTAGAGGAAAGGAAGTGAGATCATTACTCTTCCATCATACAGTACTTCAATAGATAAGCTCTTTTGCCTTTACAAAGTGACTGTCAGAAACATTGCTTTTATGGGGCAAAAATTATTTCAGAAATTTGCAAATCCTTAACATCAGTGATAATTATAATTTGTGGATTAATGCTATTTGCTATGAAATTTCACTTTTGATTCTCTAGTACCATGAATTCAAATGAAAATTTTCCAATTCAATATTTTGCAGTTGTTCTTTTGTAAATTTCATATCACTCTTTCATAAAGCTTATTTTATAAAACTCACATAACAGAGAAGAATAATTGTTCCTTTATTGGCTACTTGATCATTTTAAGAAATGATTTTATCTATCATATAGCCACATTTGTTTCTTAATGAGCCACAATATAAAGGAGTAACATCATTGTTTATCTGCACAAAGTATTATTTCTTGTTCTTTTTTTTGATTAATAGAACTTATTTACAAGTGTCCCAGTCTCTCTCATTCCTTTGTGCATCATAGAAGGCATCATCTGGGAGACAAATATGTTTTGATATAGATTATGTCTTTTATGTTTCCATTTTTCAGTTCATTCTCTGGAGGTGACATTCACAAGTTATTCTTTAAGCACTAAATCTGTAGCTGCATATAATATTCTTTTGGTTCTACTCATTTCTCTGTTCATTATCCCATGTAGTTCTTATACAGTGCTATATGCAAAAAAATTTTAGACAAAAATTTTAATCATGCTCTTGAGAGCTGGAGTAAGTGGGTTAATTTTAAGAAGACAAACTATAATTAGCTAAGCAGAAAAATCAGCCAAAACATGAGGCCTAAACTATATTTATACTCTCAATTCTGCTTTAGCAGTAGTAACTGGATATAATAATGGTGAAAAAACTGTTTCATATCATGTTATCAATTTCAAAATGGATGATCAGAGGTATAAACTAGGAAAGGGCATTATGGTACTTTGTAGTTTTCTATAAATCATTATTGATACAAAACTGCTAAGTAAATATAATGTTACTCTTATCAACCGGGTTTTTAAAACTCCCAAACTGATGCTATATGGCCAACTATAAGCAGAGCCATAATATCTGGCCAGTGGGATAGAAACCTTAGACAGGGAAGTAATGTAGAAATATACAGGATGGACACAAAATCTCCATAGTGGACTATATGTTAAGCCTAAGAGAGAAAATGATGATGATAGTATCATAGACTTAGAGCTAAAATATTTTTGAGTCCCTTCATTTTATACATGAAAAAATTGAAGCCAAAGAATAAATTGAATTGTCAAAGATCACATGGTTAATGATCTGGGACAAGTTATGTTCTATTCATTATGTGAACTTGTTGTTTCTAATATATACTAAATATACATTAAAGAAATATTTATATTTGCATATTATTATATATGTATATTTATATATTTATAAAATATGTATACTAAAATATATAATACTGTGCAGAGATCATGTAATTAAAACAAAAAAATGAACTCCTATGAAATGGTTTTATTTTAGTATTCAAATAGGTCATAAAGTAAATAGTATGCATAGCTCAACTAAAATATAGGATAACTTGAAGGTTGTATGGGAAGGCTGTGCTTAAGTACAGGGAATTCCAAATTTTTATAATATTAAAGATCTCCATGGAGTCAAAAGGGATATATTATTTAGAAAAAAATCAAATAGGTAGGATATAAGCTTCTTTGTTTCCTGCATAGCTAGTCATGTAGATCCAGATCTTCAGTTACAAAGGACAGAGACAAGAATCAAATGGAATAGGAAGGTATGGATGGCTCCAAATTATATCATTGGTTATCCATCGGTTATATCATGGATCCATTGAATTAATACAATATCTTAGATAGTCTCAGCTTATATGTGATTTTAGAATGAAGTTCTGATATAGTTTGAGATTTCTTTTTTCTATACCCCTTAAATGGAAAGCAGTCCTGTGTTAAAGACTAGGATATACATAACTTAGGGGACGTGTGGGTATTATAAATAGGAAAAAATATATGTCAAGTTATTGATCAAAATGAAGGAAAATGAGAAAAACTGGATAACATAAAATAGAAGAATCTGTTTAAAGCTGAAAAACAGAAATAAAACATTGTATTTTCTCATCTAGAAGAGGGATATTATATTACTGTAGGACTTTTTCTCTTTGTTTTTTCCTGGACCTCAACAAGAGAGAGGAAACAAAGAAACGAAGGGATTCAGGAGCAAATAAAACCATTTCCTTAGGAACATCTTAGAAGAAAGATGAAGGTCTCTCCTGGCAGAGGGCTATAAAAGGGAAATCTGCCTGCCAGGGCTTTCAATACTAAGCATTCTTAAAGTTAGGATTGGGACTCTGAACAAGCCTTAGGGAGTATGTCTAAGGAAGTTAAGGGTGTCATATGTACCAAAATAGGAGGGGAAATCAGGGTTGATTACATAGATTTTGAGCAGTGAAAGGTTTGTGAATGGTACCCCAAACTGCATCTTGCTATACACCATTTAATAACTATGATAACAGATGGCAAATCTATTTTTGTTTTGCAAAAGCATGATCTAAATTTTCTCATTTAAATCTCATCGTAAACCACAAGATAAGAACTCAGATTTATTCCCACTGGGCAGATGAGCAAACAGAGACTCTGCAACTAAGTGACAAGATCACAAAACAAGTATTAGAGGGAGGATTTGAAACCAAGTCTTTTCAGATTCCAAAATTAATGGATTTCACACTGCAGCACATTGATTCATTATTCTGAATTATACATTCTCTTTTTAAATATAACCAAACCTATCAAGGTGTATTATTGACTGTATGCCTCTGCTGCCTTCATGCTTTGGGTTTCAAATTCCCTTAGAGTGATAAATTCCAGAGTCTGAAAGTTCTTTAAAGGTAATGTAGTCTTCTGAGGATAAATGAACTACGAATGATATGTAGATCAATTGCAGAACCAGGATTCAAACTGTGTGCTCTCACTCTAAAACCAGGGGTTGTTTCTCAGTTCCATGCTGCTTTACCCTTTACCTTCCACCTTTTGAAATAATTCTTTCTTATCTTTATGATTCATTTCATCTCCTCCTCCTTCACAACACTGCATGTTTACTCCAATCTATACTGTTCCTGTGGCATTAAATTAAATCTTGTGTTCCTGATAGATTTATTTATCCATGAATGTATATGTGTGTATAAATATAAAGAGAAACAGACAGAGAAACAGACAAAGAAAGTGTGAAAGAAACAGAAAGGGAAGAGAGAGAATAACTGATTTGCTCAAAGTCAAATGGTAATGAAGCATAGATGTGTGTGTGTTGTGTTTGTATATTGTGTATGGGTATACATACACATATCCACAAACACACAATGAGGCCATGAACTACAGAAAGGAAGCCAAGTGATTAGAATGCAGACACTACAAATCCTGATACTAATGACCTTGAACAAATCATTTAATTTTGCTAAACCTCAATTTGCTCATCTACAAAATGGGTGTAATAATAACTACATATAATGCCTACATCACAGAGTCTGTTTAGGGCTCAAATGAAATTGTGTTTGGGAAGTATTTAATACATTTTAAAACTCTGTATAAATTATTTGCTGGATGTCCAAAAAGCCTGTGTGAAGTTTTAATCTGAAATGAAGGAAAAGCTGTTACATTCTTGGCTGTCAATGAGTAAACCAGAAGACTATCTAAATACAATATAGCCTGAGGGAAAATATTGTTTGGCTTTGCACTAGGCATGACAACTTTCAAAGTATTATGAAAAATATTTGCTTCTAACTGCAATAACATTTTACTGCGCTCAACAATAGTCATACTACCCAGGGACATTCAGCTTTAGACTTGAGGTAGAGATCATGATATAAGCCCGCAAAACTGCCTCATGGTACCATATAGACTTTGACAATTGGCATAGGGTAATGGATGGTCTTGTTTTTTTGGAGAACAAAAGAAAACTCTAAGACAAGGTGTTTTGGAGTGTTATATCACATCATTTAAAAAAGATTATTGACATCAGAATTGTCATGGGAAAAATTCCTGAAAGAGAAAAAAAGCAGCAAATAATATAATGCTAAAATCATATAAGATTCAGAATTTGATGCCCCCAGAAAGAATATAAATATAGATTCTGAGGATGTTCTGGCCAGCATATCATAATCCAATTCAATTTAATAAACATATATTAAGCATATACTATGTGCAAGAGATTTTCTTCTTTATAGGAGCTATAAAGAAAAAAAAAAGAGAAAAGTCCTTGCCTTCAAGTGGCTTTAATATGGAATACTGAAAGTAATTTAATTGCTGCATTTATTATTTCAAATCACTAGATTCCTAGTGCATTTTTTTCAGAGCTGATATAGAAAGATAGATGATAGAATGATAAAAAGAATTACTGAACACACACACAAAAAAAAAGCCATGGCACCTGACTGAAACAATGCCTTTGTTCAAGCTTCGACCTGGGTAACTGTCAACCCTTCCTTCCCTGGGTCCTCAAACCCAGCACCTTCTTTAGATTAGATATAAAAGAATGGATTTTAATCAGATGACAGCCCAGTTCCAGAGCTTTTGTTGGTTTTTCCACCTTTTCAGAGTTTCTAATATAAAAAATCACATGTTAAGTTTCCCCAGGGTACTTCTGGTGAGTCACGGATCAATTGTGAAACAAGGGAATAAGGAAGGCTTAGATTACTCCTCAATTCCACCTACTTCTAAATCAAAACCATTAAGACAAAAGCCAATGAACCAGTGAAGATTGATGATACTGAAAAAAGTAGAAAATTATCTTAGACTAAGGGATCTTAGTTATATTGGGCTGGTTTTTTTCCCTTTTCATTAATAAAAATATGTATATACTACATGCATGTGTGTATATCGAAGCATTTGTGTATATGCACATGTATGTATAGATAGATGATGATGAAGTTAGATAGAGAGATAAATAAATTGATAGATAGATCGATAGATGGATGGATGATAGATAGATGGATGGATGGATGGATAGACGGATGGATAGATAGATAGATAGATAGTAGATAGATAGATAAATAGATAGAATGATAGATAGACAGACAGACAGACAGATAGATAGATAGATAGATGGATAGATAGATAGATAGACAGACAGATGGATAGACAGATGGATAGATGGATAGACAGATGGATAGATGGATAGATAGATAGATAGATAGATAGATAGATAGATAGATAGATAGATAGATAGATAGATGGATGGATATATAGATAGATAGATGGATGGATATATAGATAGATGGATAGACAGATGGATAGATGGATAGATGGATGGATGGATGGATAGATGGATAGATAGATAGATAGATAGATAGATAGATAGATAGATAGATAGATAGATAATGGTTATCCTAGATCATAATTCTATATGTGCTAGGTGCTTAGAAAGCACATGTTAGCAATGCATTTGAAACAAAAAATCATTTGTTAAATCCCTACTATATGCCTGAGACCTAGTAAATGCTTATCTACTTTACTAGGGATACAAATACCAAAAACTTCCAGTACAGGAATAAATTCATATTAGTGCATTTTTTAATAATCTAATGCACAATTAATGAGGCCATATAATGAGTAAAGACACCATACTAGGTAGTACAGTATGTATGTAATAAAATAATCACAGTTCACATATAGCTACTAATTGGTCAGAAGAAGAAATGAATATAATACAAAACATACTGTGTGGGTAAGGCAAATAAAGAAATGCGTTGTGGAAGAAAAACAGCACTAGTCTTTGAAGTCAGGAGGACCTGGGTGTAAATCTTGGTTCTGGTACTGAATAGCCTGTGAATTTGAAAAATTCAATTAATTTCTATTATCTGAGGTCATGCTCTAGATTTTACCCAGTAAGTCACAGATTGGTTACAATCTATAAAAGTGGAAAGATTCCCGTTTTTGGTATTATTCCCATTCTCCCAAAATTAAAAAATATATATACATATATTAGAGGGGAATAGTTTTTTTGTCTTTTTAAAGAAGAGATTAATAATAAATTTCTCCAAAAAGCTCCCCTTCAAAAATTTGTAATTTTTTTGAGGAGAAAAACAGCTAACAGATTATCAAGAGAATATTTTATTGGCTAAATAATGTTTAATTCATATTTTAATATTTCATATTTTTAGAAAACTTTCACATGATCTATGCATAAAACAGCTTCTTTTTCTTTGTTTTAATGTCAAAATTCAGTTCAACAAATGTTTATTTTTTCTCTATGTGAAAGGTATTATGCTAGCCACTAGAGATATAAAAACAAAAATGTATCACTGTTGCCCTTAAGGCAATTATATACCCTGGAGGGGAAGCAATATGGACACAGATTTGTAAACAGAAAATATAGAGAAAGAAAATAAATAATATGGAAGGAAAGGTGGTGTGCTGACAAAACATTCACAATGTGATTGTTGGGTTATCCTGTG
This sequence comes from Monodelphis domestica, assembly GCF_027887165.1. Taxonomy (NCBI): domain Eukaryota; kingdom Metazoa; phylum Chordata; class Mammalia; order Didelphimorphia; family Didelphidae; genus Monodelphis; species Monodelphis domestica. The sequence continues at coordinate 91,593,150 of NC_077228.1, read as the reverse complement.
AAAAAGTTGAAAAGAAAATTAAAATCCCTGTCCTATGATTAGAGGATAATAAATCATTCTTTCTGTAGCTGTTTCTTAAAACCCTGAATCTAAGTTGAACTTCTCTCAGTTTAATCAAACCACATACGACAGTGCATGACAACATCAATAGCTGACTTTTCTGTATTCCTAGGTTCTGTGTACCGTCCTGAAACTCAAATCATTTCTCAAAGAAGTGGAACTGAATTTAAATTAGGAATGAACAGAATCTAGAAACATCTAGTTTGAGACGTGTTTTTCTAGTGTTTTACTAATCTGAGCACTCCAACCAACCTGACAGATGAAGTGAACCCAGCTTTCACAAGATTTTACAGTGTCTGAGGGTGCATATTCACGGTAGTTTCTTGTATAATGATATCTTAGCTATAAAGAAAGTTGTGCTCTCTGCTGCATATTAGAATAACACTAATTTAAGCCTCTAGCTGATTCCACAGGGAAGCTTCATACTGAATACTTTGAATCTGTGAAATAAAATGGATAAGAAAAGATAGGGGAAAGGAGAAGTGAGATTCAGGAGCTTTGGAAACCTAATGGCTGTATCACTCTCTGAAAGTTCTCTTCTAGTCAGACCAAACACAATGCCTGGATAAAAAGAAATTAGTTTCTGAAACGACTGAGAGTTACTGCTGACTTCATATTATCAGGATAATAGATTTACTGGGAAATTGTGCTTTTTTTTCCCCTAGAAATGAATTTGGACAATTTCTGAACAAATACTTTTCTTAAGAGAACCAAGACTCTTTAAAAGTCCTCTAGTTCATTGAATTAAATCCAATTACCTTTCCACCTCCTTGTAAAAAAGGTCAAAGGGTCTAGGTGTGAAATGATGTCTACACTATCAGACTAAATAATTTTGATATGTTTTGCTCAATTTTTTTCTCTAACACGATGAAGTATTGAATTGTAAAGACTAAATTAAATGATCTAAAAGATGATCTATAAAAATGATCTAAAAAGAAACTAAAGAGAGCAACGAAGGTTACAAGTTTAATATTGAGGCCAAAATGATGAAGCAGCAGCCTATTGAAGTGATATGAAGCTTGTATCTGTAGTCAACTGATCTGGGATTAAATCTGGATTCTGCCTATAACTTTGTTTGAATCTTAAGTACATCATTTCCTTTTGCTATGTCTACTATTCTACTTGGCATAATTATGGGAATGGATATGATATAATATCCAATATCCCCTTCAATTCTAGCTGTTCTCTAGGAAAATATCATGCCAGATTATTTTTTTTAAATAAGGTCTACTTGAATGAAGCAATTGAATTGTTCATGGCTACTGTGTTTGGACAAAGAAAATCAATGAATGGTCAATTAGCTGGATAGAGTGGTACAAATGAATACAATCCAAGCTTCTTGAGAACGTGAATCAAATCTCATGTCTGCATATTTCCCTTAGAAAAATGACTATTATCCTTGCCAAATAGTAATCACTTAATACTTCTTTTTAAATTTGGAATGAAATGACTTTGTACGAGCTCTGACACTTCACACAATTTTCTCATTATAAAGGAAAAAATACTTAATTACACTCTTGTTACATGGACAGTGGACCAAATATGTTTAGGACCCTTTATAAGAGAATTATGAGCAATTAATATGATCATAACATAGTGCTGCATTTTAAAAAAAATGTCTCTCTCTCCATCCCTCTCTCCTACCCTAACTTTCTTTCCCTTGCTCTCTCTCCCTGTCTCTCTTCAGTGAATTATGCTATTTTACTTCCTATGCTTTCTAAATCTAATTTTAAAAAAGCTAGTTAAATCAAATGGGATAATTATAAAGCACTTAGCCTATTGCTTGATACGCAGTGTTATACAAATGCTAGCTATTATTTTTGTTGTTGTTATGATCATTATTATCAGTGCCTTTATTTCTTATATCAATTCCATTATTTCTGAAAAATATTTCTGGAAATCTGTATGCTATGCAAGGGTAAGAATTGAATCTTTTTCTAGACTTTGAGTCCAATGTTGAAACAAGGGTCTGATGTTTTTGTTCTGGCCCTGAGGCAGGACTCAATTTCAATCCCAGCTCTTACAATTACTCAGACGGACTTCAAGCATGGTACTGCATCTCCTTGAGCCCCATAGAGATGATAGGAGGCACAATATTTAGCTTACAGAATTGTTATAAACAAAGCTTTTTGTACACTGTAAAGTCCTCTAGACGTGTTAAGTGGTTACTCCTACCTAGCATTATACTCTGCACATAACAGAGAATCTAAATAAATATTTATTGAACTGAAATACACATGAGGCATAATCACAAGGAATTTCTAAAGGATGTATGTATTTTTAAATTATAAGGTTGTAGTTACAGGAAGATCAAAATTACTCTTAATGCAAGACTTGGGTAGTAAATAACACAAGATGGTAGCCCATTAAGTGAAACTAAGATGAAGCAGATTTCCAAAAGTTATTAGCATTTTCTTTTATTTCTTAAGTTATCTCACCTTTCAGTGACTCTGTGGTAGAGTAAAAAGAATGCTGAACTTGGAATTGGAAAGATTTGGGTTCAAATACTGCCTCGGTACCATATTGCATTTTTGAACGTGGCCAAGTGAGTTAATATCTCTATTCCTCATCTTCTTCAACTGGAAAAAGTGGATAATAATGATCAATGTAATATTCAGTTTTCTGGAACATCCAGACTTCCTCTCTATAGGATGCATGCATATGTATATGTAGAATAAATGAATACCTAATACACTTTGCCAATGTTAAATCCCTATCTAAATATGCATGTATGCAAGCACACATAATATAATGTAAATATATAATGTTAATAAATATTTTCTATATGGGCATATGTCTATGTATGCATATATATAATATGAATATACAAACACAATGCTTTATACTCACATGCCTAAACCCATATATGCAAAACAATATGATAATGTCCATAATATTTCTACCCACTTATAAAATGATACATAAGTACATCAGAGTCAGATTGGTGGCTTAGTGGACAGAGCACTACAGATGGACTCAGGAAGAATTAAGTTGAAATATATACTCACTCTCTGCCTCAGTTTCCTCATCTATAAAATGGGATAATAATTGAACTTACATCTCTTGAGTTCCTATCTGACTCTCTTCTCTGCTGCCGGTGGCTATGTTCCTTGAAATTGCTTTTGGTTATCTTTCTGTCTAAGCATCTTTCTGAAGCATGTGGCTTTGTACAACTGAAGTCATAAACTCGACAAATGAAAATGGGTAAGTAGCTCTCTTGTAAAAAGCAGAGAGGGTAGGAGCTATAAATTCCCTCTTTACCCTTGTGGATTTAAAAGTGCTGTGGCTAGGGGAACTGCATCCCCCAGTGTGCCCCAGGAGTCCCAGGAGTCCCTCCCTCTTACTTCCTGGAGTGGGATTGGTCTTGAATGGACTAATCCTGTACTGGGGGATGGACCACGCCCTCTACTTTCTGGCATGGGATTGGTCTTGAATTGGACCAATCCCATGCTATGGAGGGGCCATTTCCCCCCCCCCTTATTTCCCAAAGAGGGATTGGTCTATATAAGGACCAATCTTACGCCTAGGAGGAGGGACTTGGAATCTAGATTCAAAGTCCGGTTTTTCTTCTTTCATTAAAGTTAATTAGATAAAAGAAAGAGTTTTTATTTTAATCATTTCACCCTGAAGAGTGATTCTCAGTGGCCAGGGCTTCCTCATCTACTGTATCCTGACAAAACTGCCTTGATTAACTCCAGAATCTCTAGTATCTATTTAAATGTCTTTGAGTACTTATCTATCTTCTGTGAGTCAATGAGGAGTCACCTTTCTAATTTAATCAAGGACTTCATTATTCCTAAGATATTAGCAGCTTATTAAGACATTAACATCTTATCATCTTCTAGTTATAAGATGATGGGAGAGAGGAGAAGCAAATTCAAATTTCCTCTTCTTAAAAAAAAAAACAGAGACTTCCGGTTAAGATGGCGGCTTAGAGAAAGCTGAAGTTCAGATCTCCGGAAAACCCTTCCCGACCGATCTCAAACTAGAAGCTCCTAAGGCGCCGAAATTCAAAACGATCAACAGCACAGACCCTGGGAACCCTCCTCCTGGACCTGGACCCGGTTCAAAAGGTACGGCTCCCCTTAAAAGCCAGAACCCGAGATCCCTCGGACCTCAGGGGTAGGAGCGCAGAGTCCAAGGCTCCCGGAAGCGGCAGCCGCACCGGGCTCAGAGAGCAGGGTCTGAGGAACAACAACCCTCAGGGTCTTCTACCCAAGTCCCAGTCCGGGTGAAAGTTACTGCCTGGGGCCTCCGCTGCAAAGAGCTGGTCGGTCCGGGTGAAAGTTACTGCCTGGGGCCTCCGCTGCAGAGAGCTGGTCAAAACAACAGCAACCCTCAGGGCGGGCAAGACAGCCTCACGGGCTGGATCCTGCTATCCAAGTCTCAGTGAAAGTCTGTGCTCTCGGAGCTTGGGGAAGCGGCAGCCCATCCCCCCGCAGGCCGACGAAACAGCCTCAAGGCCAGGGATTCTGAAGGCAACTTCCGGAAATCGAGCCAGGGGGAGAGTGTGGCCTCGTGGTCCGACCCTTCCATTCCAGTTCCAGTGAGGCATATTCAGTTTAACCCAGGGAACGCTCATAGAACCAACATCTGCCCAGGACTAAAGCCTCTGATCACCAGACAAAGACAAGAAAAGCCAATCCTCCACGTTCAGAGATGACAAACTCCACAGAAGCACAGAAGCCCCAAAATACCAAGAAAAATAAGAAGAAAGGGGCGACTCTGGACACATTCTATGGAGCCAAAATACAAAATACAGAGCAGATAGAAGAAGATATACAAGAAAATTCTCCAAAATCTCCCAAAGGAAATAGAAACTCTCCACAAACCCATGAAGAATTTGAATCAGAAAGGACCAAAAAGATGGAAGCCCTCTGGGAGGAAAAGTGGGAAATGATGCAAAAGAAATTCACGCATCTACAAAACCAGTTTGACCAAACTGTAAAAGAAAACCAGGCTTTAAAGCAAGAACTAATAAAGCAAAGCCAAAACACCAAGAAATTAGAAGAGAACATAAAATATCTCACCGACAAGGTGATAGATCTGGAAAACAGGGGGAGAAGAGAAAATTTAAGAATAATTGGACTCCCAGAAAAGCCAGAAATAAACACCAAACTGGACATGGTGATACAAGATATAATCAAAGAAAATTGCCCAGAGATTCTAGAACAAGGGGGCAATACATCCACTGACAGAGCTCACAGAACACCTTCTACACTAAACCCCCAAAAGACAACTCCCAGGAATGTAATTGCCAAATTCCAAAGCTATCAAACAAAAGAAAAAATCCTACAGGAAGCCAGAAAAAGACAATTTAGATATAAAGGAATGCCAATCAGGGTCACACAAGACCTTGCAAGTTCTACGCTGAATGATCGTAAGGCATGGAACATGATCTTCAGAAAGGCAAGAGAGCTGGGTCTCCAACCAAGAATCAGCTACCCAGCAAAACTGACTATATACTTCCAAGGGAAAGTATGGGCATTCAACAAAATAGAAGACTTCCAACTTTTTGCAAAGAAAAGACCAGAGCTCTGTGGAAAGTTTGATACCGAAAATCAAAGAGCAAGGAATACCTGAAAAGGTAAATATTAAGGAAAGGGGAAAAATGTTATCTTCTTTTACTCAAACTCTCTTCTATAAGGACTACATTTATATCAACCTATGTATACTAATATGTGGGGAAAATGTAATGTATAAATAGGGGGTAAAGAAAGACCAAATAGAATAATGGTTCTCACACAAAGATTCACAGGGGAAGGGGAGGGGAAGAAAACTCCTATAAGAAGGAGAGGAAGAGAGGGGGGGGGGTTTACTTAAACCTCAATCTCAGGGAAATCAACTCTGAGAGGGAAAAACATCCAGATCCATTGGGATCTTGAATTCTATCTTACCCAACAAGGGTAAGGAGAAGGGAAAACCAAGGGGGGGAGGGGGAGAGGGAGAACAAAAAGGGAGGGAAAGAGAGGGGGCAGGGGGAGGGAACAAAAAGGGAGGGACTAAAAAGGGAAACATCAAGGGAGGGGACAAGGGGGACTGATTCAAAGTAAATCACTGGACTAAAAGGTAGAGCCGAAGAAGAAAAGGTTAGAATTAGGGAAGGCAATCAAAATGCCAGGGAGTCCACAAATGACAATCATAACTTTGAACGTGAATGGGATGAACTCACCCATAAAACGTAGACGAATAGCTGAATGGATTAGAATCCAAAACCCTACCATATGTTGTCTTCAAGAAACACACATGAGGCGGGTTGACACCCACAAGGTCAGAATTAAAGGATGGAGTAAGACCTTCTGGGCCTCAACTGATAGAAAGAAGGCAGGAGTGGTAATCATGATATCTGATAAAGCCAATGCAAAAATAGACCTGATCAAAAGGGATAGGGAAGGTAATTATATTTTGTTAAAAGGGACTCTAGACAATGAGGAAATATCATTAATCAACATGTATGCACCAAATAATATAGCACCCAAATTTCTAATGGAGAAACTAGGAGAATTGAAGGAAGAAATAGACAATAAAACCATACTAGTGGGAGACTTAAACCAACCATTATCAAATTTAGATAAATCAAATCAAAAAATAAATAAGAAAGAGGTAAAAGAAGTGAATGAAATCTTAGAAAAATTAGAATTAATAGACATATGGAGAAAAATAAATAGGGATAAAAAGGAATACACCTTCTTCTCAGCACCACATGGCACATTCACAAAAATTGACCATACATTAGGTCACAGAAACATAGCACACAAATGCAAAAAAGCAGAAATAATGAATGCAGCCTTCTCAGATCACAAGGCAATAAAAATAATGATTAGTAATGGTACATGGAAAACCAAATCTAAAACCAATTGGAAATTAAACAATATGATACTCCAAAACCGTTTAGCTAAAGAAGAAATCATAGAAACAATTAATAATTTCATCAAGGAAAATGACAATGGCGAAACATCCTTTCAAACCTTTTGGGATGCAGCCAAAGCGGTAATCAGAGGCAAATTCATATCCCTGAAAGCTCATATTAACAAACAAGGGAGAGCAGAGATCAATCAATTGGAAATGCAATTGAAAAAACTCGAAAGCGATCAAATTAAAAACCCCCAGCAGAAAACCAAATTTGAAATCCTAAAAATTAAGGGAGAAATTAATAAAATCGAAAGTGATAGAACTATTGATTTAATAAATAAGACAAGAAGCTGGTACTTTGAAAAAACAAACAAAATAGACAAAGTACTGGTCAATCTAATTAAAAAAAGGAAGGAAGAAAAGCAAATTCACAGCATTAAAGATGAAAAGGGGGACAGCACCTCCAATGAGGAGGAAATTAAGGCAATCATTAGAAATTACTTTGCCCAATTATATGGCAATAAATACACCAATTTAGGAGAAATGGATGAATATATACAAAAATACAAACTGCCTAGACTAACAGAAGAGGAAATAGAATTCTTAAATAATCCCATATCAGAAATTGAAATCCATCAAGCCATCAAAGAACTTCCTAAGAAAAAATCCCCAGGGCCTGATGGATTCACCTGTGAATTCTATCAAACATTCAGAGAACAGTTAACCCCAATACTATACAAACTATTTGACATAATAAGCAAAGAGGGAGTTCTACCAAACTCCTTTTACGACACAAACATGGTACTGATTCCAAAACCAGGCAGGTCAAAAACAGAGAAAGAAAACTATAGACCAATCTCCCTAATGAATATAGATGCAAAAATTTTAAATAGGATACTAGCAAAAAGACTCCAGCAAGTGATCAGAAGGATCATTCACCATGATCAAGTAGGATTCATACCAGGGATGCAGGGCTGGTTCAACATTAGGAAAACCATCCACATAATTGACCACATCAACAAGCAAACTAGCAAGAACCACATGATTATCTCAATAGATGCAGAAAAAGCCTTTGATAAAATACAACACCCATTCCTATTAAAAACACTAGAAAGCATAGGAATAGAAGGGTCATTCCTAAAAATAATAAACAGTATATATCTAAAACCAACAGCTAATATCATCTGCAATGGGGATAAACTAGATGCATTCCCAATAAGATCAGGAGTGAAACAAGGATGCCCATTATCACCTCTACTATTTGACATTGTACTAGAAACACTAGCAGTAGCAATTAGAGAAGATAAAGAAATTGAAGGCATCAGAATAGGCAAGGAGGAGACCAAGTTATCACTCTTTGCGGATGACATGATGGTCTACTTAAAGAATCCTAGAGATTCAACCAAAAAGCTAATTGAAATAATCAACAACTTTAGCAAAGTTGCAGGATACAAAATAAACCCACATAAATCATCAGCTTTTCTATATATCTCCAACACAGCTCAGCAGCAAGAACTAGAAAGAGAAATCCCATTCAAAATCACCTTAGACAAAATAAAATACCTAGGAATCTATCTCCCAAGACAAACACAGGAACTATATGAACACAACTACAAAACACTCGCCACACAACTAAAACTAGACTTGAACAATTGGAAAAACATTAACTGCTCATGGATAGGACGAGCCAATATAATAAAAATGACCATCCTACCCAAACTTATTTATCTATTTAGTGCCATACCCATTGAACTACCAAAATACTTCTTCACTGATTTAGAAAAAACCATAACAAAGTTCATTTGGAAGAACAAAAGATCAAGGATATCCAGGGAAATAATGAAAAAAAACACATATGATGGGGGCCTTGCAGTCCCAGACCTCAAACTATATTACAAAGCAGCAGTCATCAAAACAATTTGGTACTGGCTAAGAAACAGAAAGGAAGATCAGTGGAATAGACTGGGGGAAAACGACCTCAGCAAGACAGTATACGATAAACCCAAAGATCCCAGCTTTTGGGACAAAAATCCACTATTCGATAAAAACTGCTGGGAAAATTGGAAGACAGTGTGGGAGAGACTAGGAATAGATCAACACCTCACACCCTACACCAAGATAAATTCAAAATGGGTGAGTGACTTAAACATAAAGAAGGAAACCATAAGTAAATTGGGTAAACACAGAATAGTATACATGTCAGACCTTTGGGAGGGGAAAGGCTTTAAAACCAAGCAAGATATAGAAAGAATCACAAAATGTAAAATAAATAATTTTGACTACATCAAACTAAAAAGCTTTTGTACAAACAAAACCAATATAACTAAAATCAGAAGGGAAACAACAAATTGGGAAAAAATCTTCATAGAAACCTCTGACAAAGGTTTAATTACTCATATTTATAATGAGCTAAATCAATTGTACAAAAAACCAAGCCATTCTCCAATTGATAAATGGGCAAGGGAAATGGATAGGCAGTTCTCAGATAAAGAAATCAAAACTATCAACAAGCACATGAAGAAGTGTTCTACATCTCTTATAATCAGAGAGATGCAAATCAAAACAACTCTGAGGTATCACCTCACACCTAGCAGATTGGCTAACATAACAGCAAAGGAAAGTAATGAATGCTGGAGGGGATGTGGCAAAATAGGGACATTAATTCATTGCTGGTGGAGCTGTGAACTGATCCAACCATTCTGGAGGGCAATTTGGAACTATGCCCAAAGGGTGCTAAAAGAATATCTACCCTTTGACCCAGCCATAGCACTGCTGGGTCTGTACCCCAAAGAGATAATGGACACAAAGACTTGTACAAAAATATTCATAGCTGCGCTCTTTGTGGTGGCCCAAAACTGGAAAACGAGGGGGTGCCCATCAATTGGGGAATGGCTGAACAAACTGTGGTATATGTTGGTGATGGAATACTATTGTGCTCAAAGGAATAATAAAGTGGAGAAGTTCCATGGAGACTGGAACAACCTCCAGGAAGTGATGCAGAGCGAGAGGAGCAGAACCAGGAGAACATTGTACACAGAGACTAATACACTGTGGTATAATCGAACGTAATGGACTTCTCCATTAGGGGCGGTGTAATGTCCCTGAACAACTTTCAGGGATCCAGGAGAAAAAAAACACCATTCATAAGCAAAGGATAAACTATGGGAGTGGAAACACCGAGAAAAAGCAACTGCCTGAATACAGAGGTTGAGGGGACATGACAGAGGAGAGACTTTAAATGAACACTCTAATGCAAATACTATCAACAAAGCAATGAGTTCAAATCAAGAAAACATCTAATGCCCAGTGGACTTACGCGTCGGCTATGGGGGGTGGGGGGGAGGAAAAGAAAATGATCTATGTCTTTAACGAATAATGCTTGGAAATGATCAAATAAAATATATTTAAAAAAAAAATGAAGGACAAACAAAAAAAAAAAACTTTTGATAGAGATAGGATTAGTATGGAATTTTTCATACATTATTGGGAGAAGGATCTTAATGTTCCATTTTTCATAACTTTTTCTGCACTGAAATAAAGGGATCAAGATGTAGTGGGTCTTTGACCTCATACTGTTAAATATTTTTGTGAGTGATTTGAATAAGAGCATAGATGGCATGCTCAGAAAATTGCACATGACATTAAGCTTGGAGGAATAGTTAACATACTTGATGACAATCAGGTTCCAAAGGTATCTTGGAAGCCTACAGAACTAAGCAGTATTTAATATGATGTGATGTAATAAGGGGAAATGCAAAGGTTTACACTTGTGTGCAAAGAAAAAAACAGCTTCACAGTTTAAGATAAAGGAGGAATGAATAGAAAGTAATTTTTTCTGAAAAAAAATCTGATAGTTTTAGTGGATTTCAAGCTCAACAAGAACCATTAGTGTGATATATCAGTCAAAATCTCTACACAATCAAAGGAACATAGAAATAATAACTGATTAATCAGTATAAGGTATGAGGCCAGTTTTCAGATAAGGTTACTCAAGATATACAATTAAGAGAAACCCTTTATGTTAGTCTTAGATTCTGACTGTTAACCTTGGTTAAGGGTCTATAAAAATACAGGCCATTCAGTTTCCCAGCCATTTAGGGATAAGTTCAAACAATGTAATAACTTTATTTTGTTTTGTTTTTATTTTCCCCAATTCCCACAACTGAATAAATTTTTCTCTCAGGATAGATCTAGAACAACGTTCATAAATGAATAGAAAGGGAACTAAGCTAGCTTTAGAATTGAATCCCAAGAGTCAGGGTCATTCATTCAATTCCCCTAATTGACCACTTGCTAAATTTTCTTGGATCACTAACTTCTAGTAAAGAGGAGATTATCTCCACATTATACTCCATATCATCAGAGGGAGTACTTCATTTGTAATACTTTGTTCAGTTTGGGCTGCCACAGTTTCCAAAACAATTCTAGTACTTTGGAGAGTGTCTAGAAAAGGGCAAGAAGGATCATAATGGGTCTGGAATCCCTGATGTAGGAGAAGTAATTAAAATAGACAAATTTAGCCTGGAAAAAAAAAGAAGACAGAAGTTAAATATGTGACAGGGAGTCAAGATAGAATCTTCCCATAACTGAAAAGCTATATGGAAGAGGAATTAGATTTGTTTTATTTGACTGCAGAAGAAAGAACCAAAAACAACAAATGGAAATCACCAAATTTAGGCTTGATGTTTCAAAAAGTTTTCTAATAATTAGAGTTATTTAGAAGTGGAATGGGGTGGCTTTTAGCAATGATTATTTCCTCCTTTGAGTTCTCTAAGTGGAAGATGAACAATCAGTCTATTGGGTTTTATTATATTTAGGACTCATTTAGTATTAAGGTAGGATTAAAGGGCTGACAAATTTCTTTCCTTCTTTCCATTTTCAAATTTTGTGATTTTAGGATATTGGGAAACAAATGTAATAAAACACACATTCAACTGAATGAGAATATGGAGAGTTGAGGAACTGCAGACTTATGAATTAATAGCCATACAAAAAGCCATGTGTGGAAATCATTTCCTCTGATGCATATGATGTCTAGAGTTGAAATGTTTAAAAGATGTTGAAGACACTAGAAAACTGAGCAACTTTCTCATGACTTCATAGCAACTGTTTATCAGAGGCAAGTTTTAAACCATACTCATTATGACTCAAAGGTCAACCCTATCTACTGTCATACTGCCTCACAAAGCATTATATGAATCTCCATTATTATCTCAAAATTAAACAAATTAGAATTATGTACTGTTTACACGACTAACTAATGTTGAATAATTTTGTTGAATTGCATTGTAAAAGAACACTAACAAACTCAAGGTCAGATTTAGATCAATACATGCAATAATATGATAAATAAAATTTTGTTTTGCTAAAATGCCTATTAAGACTTAAGTATTATTAATGCTGACCACAGCATGGAGAAAAAGTCATTGTATAAGCATGAAAGAAAATATTAAGGTTTCACAGCTGTGACGAATGCATTGCTTATGAAGCTGCAAAGTTGTGTACAATGAAAAAAAATAAACTTCACTGTAACTGTTGGCTGTGATTATCTGGAGAATGCTACAGTTAGTTAATGACAGCTTTGACTGGAGATGAATCACAGTTTCTAGTGGATAATAATGGTTTTAGAAAGTAAACAATGCTTTTTCCTCTTTTTCACTCTCTCTTTGGTTCAGAATGAGGGTCTTGAAATGTCAAATCAAGTTTCATAAATCCATTTTCTTTTCCAAACTTCTGAATGTCATTTATTTCAAAACTAGATTTTTCTCTTAAATTTAACTGTAATTTATGGCTTACCCATACATAATTAGCTTAGAACTTGATTGCCTCCATTTAAAAGGAAGGAAACAAGCTATTAATTATAGGCTGGGACCCAAACTGATGGGAACATCAATACTTTTACTGCAATTTTCACAATAAATCCTAACCCATAAAGCCTCATGCATGCATTCTGGAGGTGGGACAAGTTTTATATCCATTAACATGGAGACAACACATTGATTCCCTGCTATGGCATTATTAAAATGAACTGATGGGGCAGCTCCAAAAAAAAATGGCATAAAATGGGTGTTCTGCTTGAATAATCCATGCCTTTTTATAAATCTGAGAAAGAAAATATTCATTTTCCACTTTCTATTTTTCTTTCTTCTTTTCTTTTTTTCAAATAAAGGATCACATAAAGATTTGAGGAGTAATGCACTCCATCTTATAAATGTCAATAGGCACAGTGATTAAAATCACAGCAGTAAAAATTGATGCCCAATTCCCTACAAATCTATGTTTTGACTGTGGATTAAATGTTGATTCAAGATTTCAAAAGGTTTCCTTATTTCCAGGAGGAACTGCATGATTTGTATTAATTTACTTGTTTTACTTCATTCTCCACCTTCTGTTCAAGAGGGTCCTAGAAGGGAGATTCCTTAGACTGTGTAGTTAGAAAGCATAATGACAAAGGGTCTGGAATTTGGGCACTGGTTACTAGGCTGTAATGAGAAGAAAGAAGGAAAAGGAGGAGGAAGAGAGGAAAGGAGGGATAAAGGGAGGAATTGGAGACCGGAAGCAAGGTAGGGAGGCAGGAAGGAAAGAAGGAAGGAAGAAGGAGGGATAATAAGTCACACATATAAAGCTTTAAGATTTTATAGTTTGTTGTTACATATCTCATTTGGCCCTTACAATAATCCTTTGATGTAAATGAAAATTATTATCCCAATTTTACAGAGGAAACCTTGATTCAGAGGAAAGTGGCTTATCCAAAATCACAAAGTTATAAAATGCCTGAGGAGGGATTTGAACACAGATTCTTCTGAGTACAAGTTATATAGCTTTGCTGGCAGAAAGCTCATATTTTCTTTTTTTTTTCCTAATGAAACCCTATAGCAGAGAGATTAGACAGAAAAGCTATTAATGGTATTACTAATATCTTCATCATGACTGTACATCAAATATGACTATGTTCACAAAGAACTCAAGAGAAGGTCTGATTTTCCCCTTCTTGAGCAAAAAAGATGTTCTTAAGTACTCTTAAAGATAGAAGGTCCTTTTCTGCCCCTTATGTAATAAGTTCTCTTTTTTTTTGGCTATTTAATGAATTTTAAAAAATTTTAAGGCACATATTTTCATATTTGAATACATGTTACTATTCTAATACATAAAAAGAGCCTTTTAAATGAAAGCAATATCAAAGAATCATATGTATGTGAATAATAAATTAATTCATTTATTAAGTAATATGTGGCTAGAATTGTACTCAAGTGGAAGAAAGGCATAGTGAAATGGATGATTTTGCTGATCTTGAAGTAAGGAAGACATGACTCAAACATATACTACATGTATGACCCCTGTGTACCAAACACTATGCCCAGATCTAGAAAAATAAACATAAGAGTAATTTTGTATTCTAATAGGGAGAGATAGCATACACAGAGGGGAATGGTAGCTAAGGAAGCCTGAGTTATTTAAGGAAAATATTCCCATGGTGAATGGAATAATAATAATAGTTTACTGACATATCCTTTGCAAAATTAAAGGCAGTATTGAATTGATTACAGCCTTCAGATAAGAGTGAAAACATGAACATTGGTGATAAGTGGATGGTAAAAGCATAGAAAGATAGTCTTGGGTGGAAATGACCTCAGAGGGTTCCAGAGAATTCAGATAATCAATGGAGCAACAGCAACAGCCAGAGAAGAAGTAGCACTCGTCAATATGAGAACTCATGGTTCTCATGGAATACTTAGTTTGTAGGGTAGCACAGATCAGTGGCAGGATAGAAAATATAATACTGAAAATAAAGTCAGGCAGCTCTCTTTTAAAATCCTATATCTAATACTAGGTCTTTCAACATTTTAACCCTCCATTTCTTCCTCTATAAAATAGAGATAGTGATACATACAATGTACACTTTATGGGATTTTTGTGAAGTTCAAAGAAGGTAGTATATGTAAAGTGTTTTGTCAACCTTAAATAACTATATTCATAACAATTCCTATTATTTATAAAATTAGTTTGGTTGAACTAATAGGTTGTCTTTTATCTTTCCATTCCCAAAGTGGGTAGGTAAAGGTTGACTTCACCAGATCAGGATGGAGAAAGTCTCAAGTTGTGCCTCTCTTTATACCCCTTGCTAGCTAAGGTATGGTTTACTGATCATCTCAGGGAATAAATTTCACTCCATGAAAGAGATTGAGAACCAACAGAGTTGGTAGATATCTGAAGGACACAGTAATCACTATCATAATCTGATGAACATATATATATATATATTTTTTTGTAGAAATGAGGAGAAAAAAACCCCAAAACTTGTGGAAACAAAATAGGAATCTATCCTTTTACTTATCTTTTCTATGTTAGGATTAAAGTGATCTCCTTTTGTTTATTACCAAGTGATTGGTACATCAGTTTATTTCAGCTTCAAACCTGCCCTAATAAGATGCAGCATCATGACCCCTAATCATAGATGGCATCTGAAAAGAACAGTCCTCAGATTTTAGTTCAGCCTAAATTAGGAAGTTTACTAAACACACACACACACACACACACACACACACACACACAGCCATCTGTTACTATAATGGACAGTCACAGATGTAGTGAGTTCTCTTGTCACTAGACATCTTCAAGTAGAAGCTAAATAATTATTTATCTGGAATTCAAGCTTTAGGTCAGATTTAGATATTTTATAAGGTCCCTTTCATTCATGAAGGTATCTAATTATATGGGTAAATGACATTTCTAGTATCAGTGAATAGATGCTTGGTTTAAAGTAAAACTTAATGATGACAAATAATTTCACCAAAGTTTCTTCTGGAATATTTTTGAGTCAGGTGAAAGAAAGTATATAAGTACATAAGACCTTATATGAGAAAATTGCGTTCATTCTTAAGATATAAATCAGGCTACTGAAATGTTATCCATTAACTTCTACAGATTCAGTAACCCAAAATGTATTTGTACCCAAACTGTGAATATGTGTTGCCTGCTCTGCCCTGAAGGTTAGAAGTGGAGTCAAAGGATGAAGACAAGAGTATAATTCTCCCCATATTCCTCAAATTTTAATTCTTTTCATTCTAAATGCTCCTGTGGTTTAGAAGAACTACAATATAAAAAGAATGCATGAATGTCCTGGTTCAAACCTTTATAAAGAATTCTAAAATTGGAAGCATGGAATAAATTACAAAAGATGACTTTGAAAGTCCCTGATGATGCTGGAAATAGGATCTTTTATATTCAGGAACACTGGCTATTTAAAGTTTTGAGGCCCATTGGATGAAGCCAAGAATGCTAGTGGCTCTGTATCCCCTCTCCCCTTTGATCAAATGATTTTCAAAACCAAAATTTTAGTCACATATTCTTTATTTCAGTGCTTCTATAAGAAAATAGGCCACCTCCAGTAATTTTGGATAAAGGAAGAGGAGTGAATTTTTAAACTTTAAATTGAAGTAAATTTCTCATTATGGAAATGTAATGGTTTGTCCTTTTTCTAACTTTATTTTTTTTTAATTACCTGTAGAAGCAATTTTTGACAAGTGTTTTCTGAAATTTTGTGATTCATATACTCTCCTTCCCTCTCACCTCTCCCACTCTCAGGGTCATTTATATACTTATATAAATATATCTGTGTGTTTTATATATATATATATATATATATATATATATCAGTGCTTTCCTGCAAAATATATTTTCATATTACTCATAGTATGAAAGAAGACATATATGACATATATAATAAAATCTCAGGATTGAAATTAAGTGAAAGATGACATGCTTTGGTTTTCAATCAGACTATAACAGTTCTTTCTTTGGCTGTAGAGAACATTTTTATTATGAGTTTCATGGGGTTATCTTAGAACTTGTTTTGCTGATTATAGTTTAGTGATTCACAGCTGATTGTTGTACAATATTTTTCTTATGGTATACACTCTTTTCCTGGTTGTAGTTCACTTTGCATCAGTTCATAAATGTTTTTCCATGTTTTTCTGAACTCATTCTGCTTGTCACTTTTTATAGCACAATAATATCCGATTGAGACTATATATCACAACATGGTTAGCCATTCCCCAATTTGCCCCTTCAGTTTCCAGTTCTTTAGTACTACCAAGGAAGCTGATAAAATAATTTTGTACAAGTTGGTTATTTTTCCCTATCTCTTTTGGAAACAGGCACAATAGTAGGATTTGGGGGTTAAATGGTATGCATAGTTTTATGGTTCTTTGGGTATGGTTACATTTTACCATCTAGAATGGTTGTATCAGTTCACCGGTGTACTAAACATGTATTAATGTCCTAATTCTTCGATATTAACTCCAATATTTATTATATTTCTCTTTGATCATATTAGTCAATCTGATATGTGTGAAGTGGTATCTCAAAGTTGTTTTTCATTTGCACTTTTCTAATCAATAGTGATTATAGTAATTTTTTTCACATGACTATTTTAATTTCTTCACTATATTAATTTCTTCATATCCTTTGATATTTTTCACTTGGGGAATGGTTTGTATTTATATATATTTGGCTCATTTCTCTATATATTTGAGAATTGAGGCCTTTGTCAAAGATACTTGCTATAAATCCCTTCCCCCCCCCCATGTCATTGCTTTCTATTTTAATCTTGGTTGCATTTGGTTTTGTTTGTAGAAAAGCTTTTTAATTGAATGTAATCAAAATTATCATTTCATTTTTCATTGTTTGCTATGGCTTGTTTGTTCATTAATTCTTCCCTTATACATAAATCTGACAAATAAACTTTTCCATGTTCCCCTATTTTATTTGTTACCACCTTAGATCAAGTATCCATTTTGATTTTATCTTGGTATAATGTGTGAAGTGTTTCTGCCATATTGGTTATTTTTTTTTTCAGTTTTCACAGCAGTTTTTGTCAAATGGTGAGTTCTTTACCCAATAGGTTAGGTCTTTGGGTTTATTAAACACTAGATTAATATAGTCTTTAATGGCAGTATATTCATAACCTAACCTATACCATGTCTCATTCTTTAATCTTGTATTTCTCTACTTTGATGATATAAGCTTTTAAATATATACATTTCCTCTGTGTACAACTATGGCTTCATCTCATTAATTTTGTAGTATTTTCTTCCCTTTGTCATTTTTTGTAATGAAATTATTGAATATTTCTATGACTTGGTTTTTTGAACCAAATTATACTGAATTCTTCAGTATGATTATTATTTATTTCTAATTAATTTTTAGTCTTTCTTTGTTATCCTTTATTCAGTGTAACTTTTATAGCATTATGATCTGAAAAGTATGCATTTAATATTTTAGCTTTTCTACATTTGGTGGTAAGGTTTTTATGTCCTATTATAGGGTTAATCTTTGTGAAGGTGTCATTTAATTCTGAGTAAAGGTATATTCCTTTCTATTCCCATTCAATTTTCTCCAGAGGACTATCATAACTTTTCTAAAGTTATTTTTACCTATTTAAATTCTTTCTTATTCATTTTTTTGGTTGGCTCTATCTACTTCTGGGAGGTGAAGTTTTAAATCCTTTATAGTAAAGTTTTATGTTTTATTTCCTTTTGATATTCATGTAACTTCTTTAGAAATTCAGATACTATGTCATTTATCAATAGCATTGCTATTGTTTCATTACCTTTGTTGCCTTTTATCAAGATTTAATATCCTTCCTTATCTCTTTTCCTTAGATCAGTTTTACTTCTAGTTTGCTGAGTTCGTGATTGCTATCCCTGCTTTAAAAAAAAAAAAAAAAAACTTTACCTGAAGCATAATTGACTCTGATCCATTCCTTTACTATTACTCATTGTGTGTCTCCATGCTTTAAATATGTATCTTGTAGAGAGCAAATTATGACATTTGATATCTTTAATAAATCCTGCTTTTATTTTCTATTTTATGGTTGAATTCATTCCATTCACATTTATAATTGTGTGTGTCACACTATCGTATTTTCCCCACTTACCCTTCTCTCTATCACTTTTCAATCTTTCCCTTTTAATGAACATTTTGATCCCAACCATGGCAACCTCAGGTTTATCCTCCTTTTTGTTCTTCCCTCCCTTCTTTTTATTCCCTTTTCTCTCTTCCTCGTGGTAAGGCAGGTTTCTGTATCTGGCTGAGTGTGGGTATTATTCCCACTTTGTAAAATTCTAATTATATTAAGGTTCAAGTATCATTCACCCCTCTTTACCTCCACATTATTGACTCTTTAGTACCTATTAACACAAGATAATTTACTCCCTTCAATCTCTCACTTTCTCTTTCCCCTGTGTGTTCCTCTTTTCTTATCCTTAATTATTTTGTATTTTTTTGGATCTCAGTCCATTCTATTCTACTTCCTTTCTTCCTTCTTTCTTGATATTTTCCTTCTTATTCTCTTAATAGTGAGGAAGTTAAGTATTTTAAGTACTTTATGAATTTTTAATACTTTAAGTGCGTTATCTATCTTAGGTACTATAAATACCTTAAGTATATTAATTATCATCTTTCCAGGTATGAATGTACTCAGTTCTACTCATTGAAATGCTTAAGTTTTTACTTTTCTGCTTCTCTTTTGATGCTTTCCTTGAATGTTAAATTTGTGTATTGATTTTGTTTTCAGTTCTGTTTTTATTTTCTTTTTCTTTTTTTGTCAGGAATGCCTTGAAGTCACCTATTTCATTAAATATCACTTTTTCCCCTCAGGAGGATAATGTGTTTTACTAGTTATATGAATTTTGGTTGTAGGCCTACGTTCTCTGCCTTTCAGAATGTTATATTCTGCATTTTCAATCTTTTAATGTAGGACTTAACAAGTCTTGGGTAATCCTGACTGGGCTCCATGATAATTAAATTTCTTATTTTTGTCTGCCTGTGGAATTTTTCTTTGGTCTGGGAGTTTTTAATATTGTTATAACAGTTCTGGGATGTTTTATTTAGGGTCTCTTTCAGGAAGTGATTTTTGGATTATTTAAATTTCAATTTTTATTCTTCTTGTTTGAGGATATCAGGGTAATTTTTTCTGATGATTTCTTATAATATGATGTATAGGCTCTTTTTTTAAATCATAGATTTGGAGGTATTCCAATGATTCTCAGATTGTCTATACTTCATTTGTTTTCTAGGTCAGTTGATTTTCTAATGAGGTATTTCAGATTTCTTATATTTTTTTCATTCTTTTGATTTTGTTTTATAATTTCCTGTTCCCTGTATTTGGAGGGTTTGGACAAGTTGAGGGTCCCTTATTCTGTCATCTTAATTCCTAATATGTATAGATGATTTTGTTCTTAATGATATTTTAATAACTTAAAGCAGTTGATTCTTCTTTATTGGGAGAGCATTTTAGTAGTATTCCTATGTGGCTGCTAAATCAAAGTTTTTAGGTACAAAACAATTACAATTTTTTCTTGAGTTCAGTAGCTGGACCACTTTTTTTTCTTAAATTCAGTATATTGAAGAGAGTCTGGAATTACTATCCTCAAAAATAGTTAAATCTTGAATTTATAAACCCTAAGAAGAACACACACACACACACACACACACACACACACACACACACACACCCCTTTCAAACCTTAATGAAAATCTTACCTTCTATAAGAAGTATTTTTTTAGTTTCTTTAAATATTAATGCATTTCTTTCTAAATTACCTTCCATCCACCCTATTTATATCATGTAGGTATAGAGTAAAGCATGTTTAGGCTTTAGACATTGAGTTCCTTTAGGGCAGGGTTTCTTTTATATATATATATATACATATATATATATATATATATATATATATATATATATATATGGAAATGTGATATGGTAGAAGCATTAAATAGAAGGATAGGGATAGAGTCAGGAAAAATGGATTTAAGTCATTTCTCTGTCACATATTTGCTTTGTGACCATAGGGAAGTTCCTTGACTTCTCAGTGACCCTTACCCTCTAGTCAATGCTTATGGGACTCTAAATTACAGAAGAGTTGCTAATCAGTTTGGGGAAGAGTTTTTCCACATTGAACCACACTGGGTTCTCTTTCTACCTTAGAAACATTGGCTATATGACACGGAGTAAGTCACTTAACTTGGTAATGTTCTAGGAAAATTAAGACTAAGTTGCAAAGAAAATTTTTACTTGAATTGGTTAGAGGAGTTTCCCAGACATGTTAAACTTTTATCCAAATAAAATCACGTTTAGTCCTTCTTTCTACATAATTTGATAATCAGATTTAATTCAGCTAATATCTATTAAGTACATATGAAAGGGAGGTTGACGTGCTAGAGTACAAGGACCCACAGAAAACACTAAAAAGTTTCCTGCCCTAAAGGAGCTTACATTCCATATGGAGACGTAAGATGTGCGTGTGTGTGTGTGTGTGTGTGTGTGTATGTGTGTACACAATCAACCATATGATAACCTAATCACAACAATATTCATAATAATCTCATAAAGTAAGGATTGCAAATATTTTATCCCCATTTTTCAGGTAAAGATATGGATATCTAGAGTGGTTAAAAATGCCTTGCTCAAATTTACATAGTCTTAAAATGATTATTTGGCTTCTATGTCTATTGTTCTTTTTCAGTTCTAGTTACAAGCATAACATTACAATTGAAAAATGAAAAGAAAATTTTAATAATGCATTACAAATATGACTTTAATTCTAAAAATTGATTTCTCACTTCCATTAATTCTTAAGTTCACTTCTGGAAAACTGATCAATTCAATAAACATTATTAAGTAACTAATTTTTGCTAGAAACTACTACTCAAAAGGGATACTTAGACAAATATAATACTTTTGGATTAAAAACTAATCTACATTTATTATAAGTTTTCCCTAAAGATCTGATCATGACTCTCTCCTTTCAGACTACACACTTAATTTGTAAGAAAAAAATTATCAGCCAGGAAACAGTTTGTGATGTTAATGTTCAAGATGACAGCGTCTTAATCAAAAATCCCAAAATGCAAACATTCAAATAGTCAATGATCCTAATGAGATATTATAAGTTTATTTGGTTGTTTCTAGGTTATACATCTTAATAAATGGCAATTAATAGATAAGGCTATTTTCTTCTGCACTTGGTCTTCTTCCATATCTCTCAAGTCTTTGATTCTAAGATTCATATAACCTTAGGTTGCACCTGGAGTCAGGAAGACCTGATTTATGAACTGTTCATACTCATCAGCTGAGTGGCCTGAAGCAAATCATTTAACCATTTCCAGGTTAACTTCCTCATCTGAAAAAATTTTGGAAGGGTGTCTGTATGACCTAAATCACAGGATTGGTATGAAAATCAAATAAAAGAATTTATTTTAAATTACTGTACCAAATTTAAAGTACAATGTAGATGTCATTATTAGGCAAATATATCTTCTAACATATGGAATTTCATTGTAAGAAAAATTAGGTATAAAATTATTCTGCATTACAAAAGATCTATTGAAGTTAAAATTCATGAGTTTAGTTTTTTCCCCTATTTCTTTGAGAAACATGAACTTTTCTTCTTTTTAATCCTTAGAGGATAATATTTGAGTTCTCTTCCTTTTCCTTATGTGCTTCTTTCTATTGCAATGGCAATGGAAATGATTTTGTTCAATATTCCAGGAACATTTTTTTAAATTTTCTCTCAAGTACATTTGTTCTTGTTGGGAATAAGATTAAGGAGTAAACCTAAGATTTCAATGATGTATGTAATGTCCTTAGAGAAGAAACTTACCATTATATCAGCATCTTTTGTGAAACATCCTATCTTCAAAGGCATTTGGACAATGAGTTTGTTACTTTTTTAGTGTCAGAATCAATTTTCTCAATGGTGACTTAAATCCATGTCTTCATCACAACTTTGTGACCATCTACTGCAGTACTCTTATTCATGATGGTTACAGCATATTCCAGTTTTTAATTAGTGCATTCATTTTTGTTAGCCCTTTGTTGAGATTCATACTATCAAACTCAAAAAGGGTTTTTTCAAGTCACAAAGTAAACTCATTTCATTTTTTAAATCTAGATGACATCAGTATTTTTCTTGCTTTTTGTTTGGTAATATTAAGGATACTATTACCAAACAAAAAGCAAGAAAAATACTGAAGCTCAACCAAGAAATGGAACCAGTTCAGAGACGCAGTGAAGGAAACATCAAAGGCAGTCCTAGGCCCCAAACAACGCAACCACCAGAACTGCTTCTTTGAGAACAACACTTCTTTTGAAGACCTATTGAGCAAAAAGAACAAAGCCTTTATGGAGTGGCAAAAAAACCCAAACTCTGCTCCTAAAAAAGACAGATTCAAGTCTCTCCAAGCCATGGCGCAGCATGAGATCAGGAAGATGCAAGAGTGATGGTGGGAAAAAAAGGCAGAAGAAATCCAACATTTTGCTGATACGAAAAACTACAAACAATTTTTCAGTGCCCTCAAGACTGCCTATGGGTCATTAAAACCCACCACCACTCCCTTGCTATCCTCTGACGGTGACACTCTCATAAAAGATAAAAAAGACATCAGCAACAGGTGGAAAGAACACTTCAGTCAGCTTCTCAACTGACCCTCTTCAGTCGACCAAAGCACCCTTGATCAGATCCCCCAAAACCGCACCATTGAACAACTTGACGTCCCTCCTTCAATAGAGGAAGTCCAAAAAGCCATTAAACAAATGAGTGAAGGCAAGGCACCCTGTAAAGACGGGATCCTAACCAAGGTATACAAGGCCTTAAATGGGAAGGCACTCCAGGCATTCCACATAGTGCTGACCAGCATATGGGAAGAGGAAGACATGCCCCCAGAACTCAGAGATGCCTACATCGTAGCCCTATACAAGAACAAAGGCTCACGAACAGCCTGTGACAACTACAGAGGCATCTCACTACTCTCCACTGCTGGAAAGATCCTCGCCCGTGTTATACTCAACACACTCCTGTCATCTGTTTCAGAGCAGAACATGCCTGAATCACAATGTGGCTTCCGACCAGATTGCAGCACCATCAACATGGTCTTCACGGTGAGGCAAATGCAGGAAAAATGCCTTGAGCAGAACCTGAGTCTCTACATTGTCTTCATAGACCTGACAAAGGCGTTCGACACAGTGAACAGAGACACATTGTGGGTGATCCTCAGCAAGCTCAGTTGCCCAACAAAATTCGCCAAACTGATCCAGCTCTTTCATGTCGACATGACAGGGGACGTCCTATCTGGTGGAGAGACTTCTGACTGCTTCAACATCTCCAATGGCATGAAACAAGGCTGCGTCCTTGCTCCAATGCTATTCAACCTATACTTCACCCAAGTATTATGACATGCTGTGATGGATCTAGACCTGGGTGTCTACATCAAATACCAACTGGATGGCTCACTATTCAACCTTCACTGCCTGACTGAAAAAACAAAGATAACAGAGACTCTCATCCTGGAAGCTCTCTTTGCAGATGCCTGTGCTCTCATGGCCCACCAAGAAAATCATCTCCAAATCATTGTGGACAGGTTCTTCACTGCAACAAAATTGTTTGGCCTGACTATCAGCCTCAGCAAAACAGAGGTGCTGTTCCAACCTGCACCAGGGAGGCCAACGAACCAGCCGTGCATTACAATCGACAGCACGCAGCTTTCTAACGTCAACACTCTCAAGTACCTGGGCAGCACCATCGCCAACGACGGGTCCCTAGACCACGAGATCAATGCCAGGATCCAAAAGGCCAGCCAGGCACTCGGGCGGCTGCGCTGCAAAGTCCTCCAACACAGCAGTGTAAGCACTGCGACGAAGCTCAAAGTGTACAACGCAGTGGTCCTCAGCTCGCTCCTGTACGGTTGTGAGACATGGACACTGCACCGGAAGCACATGAATCAGTTGGAGCAATTCCACCAATGCTCCCTCCAGTCAATCATGAGGATCCGATGGCAGGACCGAATCACCAATCAGGAAGTCCTCGACAGAGCCAACTCCACCAGCATCGAAGTCCTGGTCCTCAAATCCCAGCTATGATGGTCTGGACACGTCATCCGCATGGACCCACAGCGAATACCAAGACAGGTATTCTATGGTGAACTGTCAGCTGGACTCAGGAAACAAGGCCGACCAAAGAGAAGATTCAAGGATCAGCTAAAGTCAAACTTGAAGTGGGCTGGCATCACATCAAAGCAACTAGAACTCGCTGCCTCTATCAGAAGCAACTGGCGAACCCACATTAACCATGCCGCCACCACCTTTGAAGATGAGTGATGTCGACGTCTTGCCACTACGCATAAATGCCAACACCAGGCCACAACCGCACCTCCTGTAACAACTGGCATCCCATGCCCCATGTGCCACAGACTCTGCGCCTCAGCTTTTGGACTCCAAAGCCACATGAGGGTACAGCAATAGATGATAATGCACAGAGACAATCGTCATTCTCGGTCACCGAGAGACTACCACTATTAAGGATAATTTCTAGATCTTGTTAGTTAATAATCAATAATGATTTATTAAGGGCTACCAGGTATATGCTAATAATTGTAGACACTATGTCTCTCTTCACTCTATTTCATTCACCACTGAGTTTTCAAAGTGATCAGTCTTAAAATGCAAGTCTGACATCGTCACTTCCTACTTTGACCAACAACAACAACAACAAACTTTGGTGGCTCGCTGTCCCAAATAGAATCAAATTTAAAAGTCCTCCATTTGCCATTCAAATCTTTTCAAAATCTAACCCCTCATATTTTTCAAGCCTTTTCACATTGCCCTCTCCCCAGTAGATACCCTTCCTTAGCCAGTTTGGAGAACATGATAAAACAATGAAGGAAATTTAGAAGTAGTCAATTAGCTAGAAGCAAGGATAGGAAAGACAAGACTTACAGAATCCAAATTTCCAAAGTTGACAGCGCTAAAAAATATAAAAAACATCAAGGAAAATGAGAATTGATTTTCTTTTAATTATTGGTTTTGAAGAAAGGTCATTAGGTACCTTGAAGAGAACTGGTATAGTTAAAGGGTGTGATCAGAATTCACATCAGAAAGAAATAAGGGATGAGTATGTGATGAGGACTCAGAGGGAGTAAATTAATTTTAATAATTTATCAGTGAACCAACAAAATTTTAGAACACATTATTAGTTGATAAATACAATATTTCTAGATAAGCATCCAGAAAGAGAATCAATGATCATTAAGGTCATCATGACTTTGTTAAGTTTCCTTGTCCCAATATCTTAATTTCCTTTTCTGTTAGAATAACTAGCTAGACAAATTAGTAAAATGCAGTAGATATAATATACTTAGGTAAGTATAGTCAAGAGGAAGAGACTTCCTTGCCTTTTCCTCTACAGCTATTTAATCTATTCACAGGAAGTTATCAGTGCAGATGAGGTGTTGATATATTTAGAAAGTGTTCTCTCTCAATGAGCTTATCTGTTTTTCTGACTGAATTTCTGACAAAAAATTTTTAGGCCCTTGGATGAGCATTAATAATTAATTATCATCATCACACCTAGTATTGCCACTACAGTCATCATTATCACATTCCTATGAAGATTTAAATAGTTAAGTCCTTGAGATAATCCAACAGGTGGAGAGTTTGAGGTAGTTGAAGAAAGAAAGAAGAATAAGGGAAGAACGTAGCTATTCATCAGTTAGAGTGGATGTAGGGATTTCTCTCCTTTATAATAATATCTTGTAGTGGTGTTACTTGATTGAAATAAGTTAACCTAGCTAACAAACAAAAAAGTATTTGAGATATATAAGGCACAGTTGAAGAACAGAGGAACACATACTACAGAAAGACACACTGATAGGTCATTGCTGAAGGTCTAAAGTCGCTTCCACAACCAAGAGTTACCTCCATTATAGAGAAGAGAGCAGACTTTGGACTCAAAGAGAGTCTCTAGCAATCAAGAAGTCAGGCTTTATCCTATATCTCTGTAGCCTTGGCAACATATGTCCTCTATACATGTGCTTCACTATTGTAATAATCTAATTTTTTTATACTCTTACCAAATATGTTGTGTGTATTTGCAGGCGAATGTACCATAGGTTTATAGGGGAAATGTTTTCGCACAGTTTGAGTTAATTCTGTCCATTAGTTGAAGGTATTTGTTTTCTGTTGTTTAAACAAATACATACATTTTTTTTTATTTTGAAAAGTGAGAAACAACCTTAAAAACTTTACCACAATGAGGTTTTTTTTTTTTACTCAAGCATACCTTCAAATTTTATAAAATTCCTTGAAAGAACCAATATGGTAAAAGTCCTTAGGCCATGCCTTTTAGGATCTTATGATGGAACTTGAACCATTTAGCCCAGAGAAGAAAAGATAGGGTCGACATGAAAACTAATATCAAATATTTAAAGGGATGTCATGTGGAACAGGAAACTTACTGGATTTGTTTGATCCCCACAGGCAATACTTAGGAACAACGTATAGAAGTTATAGGGAGTCAAATTTTAAGCATTAGAAAAAGTTAAAAGTTGAATAAGCTAGGTTAGGAGACAGGTTCTCCATAAATGAGGAAACTTTTCCCCAAAGGGTTCAAAACTACTCATTTAGATAATTCTCCATCACCTCAAAGGAAAGAAATATGGCAGGCAAGATATATTTAGTGTTTAAAATTGTGGTTAGGATGGTACATGGAGAGGGGGCTCAGCTGGGTGGTTCAGTGGATTGAGAGTCAGGCCCAGAGATGGGAGGTCCTGGGTTCAAATTTGGCCTCAGACACTTCCTAGCTGTGTGACCCTGGGCAAGTCACTTGATCCTCATTGCCTAGCCTTTACCGCTCTTCTGCCTTGGAAAAATACCTAGTATTGATTCTAAGACAGAAGGTAAGGGTTTTAAAAAGAAGATGGTACATAGGATCAAGGTTTAAAATAATGAGCAATATTGTTTAATAAAGACAAAAACAGTCAATGAAGGTAAAATATTTGCAAAAAGATTGGTAAGAGATCCAGTAAGCAACATCATTTGAGGATGAAAATTGCATTAATATGTTGTGGAATAATAAAGCTGAGTCCCAGGAAATCTTCCCAATGAATCTACTAATTGAAATTCAATCGAGGAATGGTGGAAAAGAATGTAGCAAATTAATTCAAAGATAGATTAGGGAGTCACTCACTAGAAAGCGACTCACCAAATTATTACTGTTGCTTTCAGTGGAATTTTCACCTTAGTATATAGTTCCCCTTCTCAAAGGTTTCACATACAAAAGTAGCACTCTGTGGCAATTTCATTCTAATAGGCAACACCTTTGAAAGGAAAAGGGAGTGGAGGAAGAGAAAAACAAAAAGAAATAGGAGTATCTGTAAATACCATTTATTATCCAGGAATAAGGAATCACTTAAAAAATGGGAAGTCAGTCTCTTTTTTAACCACAGTAAAAGGGATCTGAGCTTACAAGAAGCTTCTGATACTGTTCTACTCAAATACAGGAAGAGAGGGGAGATTTACAATCAGTTTTACCTCACTAATTAAGGTCATTTATCTAGGTTCCTTACAGTTTTTTTTCCTTCAAAGGGAATGAGTGTAAAATAGTTTTTAAACCTCTACAAATTATTTTAATAAAATATTTTCTTCAATATATACAGTAGAACATTAGCATATGAAATCACAGTCTCTGTTTTACTCATTTCAAAAGCAAAAATAACAATAACAGGAAAAAAGTGAGATGGGGAACAGATTGAATAAACCAGACATACATAGAAGAGATATGAGTAGGCAATGATTGAATATTTAGAGTGCTTTGGCAATTACTTTCAACATATCTGAAAAAGTAGAAGATTCCATATATTTCAAAAATCTTAAGTCTTATTAACCCTCCTCCCCACTACATAATGCAGAAAATATTAGCCACTACTGATCGAGGTGATTACATTATCCACTCTATACAATTTTCTCTTTGGATAATTTACACATGAATCTTGGGCAGGCTTGATGATTACACAAGAAAAAAATGAGTAAGTTTTTGCAAATGACTCTCTTCATTAAACCATATTTTTATAATCACATAAATACCTGAAGAAGAGAAAAAAGATGCACTATTTCAATTTTATTTTGATTGTAAAATATTTTTATATAAATTATATAAATATATATAAATATATAAATTATATAAAATAAGACTCTACCTTAAAGACTCTTCTAATTACTTCTTGGCCTCCTGGTAAACAAGTTGGGTATCATAAAATATTTCCTTAGATAGGTTACAAGATATAAACATCATTTGATGTCTATCTAATAATTATCAGTATCAAATAATGCATAAAACAATAATATAATAGGGCAGCTGGTGGCTCAGTGGACAGCCTTCAGATATCATAGTCACTAGCAAACACACATGTACACACACACACAATGGTTTAACTGTGCAGACAGGAAAAAACTATGTAAAGTCATAATTCCTATTATCCAGATAAAGATATGGTACTGGGATAGAAAGCTAATAGAGTTGGTCTATCAATACATAGATCTTGAGCTGTTACCAAGCTATAAAATTAGAATGTCAGAGAATTAAACCTGAATATTAAAATATATTTAATTAATTCTGGGAAATTGTGCTGTTCTTTTCACCAGGAATTTGCAAAGTGTTCTATTTCATTAAAAATCTTCCTCTATTTATTTTTACCCTGGAGAATTATACTTATTTTTCTGGGTTGGCTATTCTAGTTTTAATTCTAATTCTTTTGCCTTTTGGAATATTATATTCCAAGCCCTCTACTCCTTTCAGATTGCAGCTATTTAATCTTGTGGGATGCTACCGGTGACGTCAATGTATTTAAATAGTTTCTTTATGGCTTCTTAGATTATATTTTACTTGAAATGGAAGCTCTGGAATTTGGCATTATATTTCTGGGAATTAGCATTTTGAAATCTTTTTCAGTAGATGAGTAGGGGAAACTTTCGATTTCTCTGTTACCCTATGTTTCTAAAATATCAGAGCAACTTTTCTTTATAATTTATTGAACTACAATTGAACTCTCCTTTATCATGACATTCAGGTAGCCAAATAATTCTTAAATTACTTTCCATAATATTGTTTTGCAGACCAATTGGTTTTTGGTTAGATATTTCACATTTTCTTCTTTTTTGGTTTGTTTTCTGTAATTTTCATTTCATTGCTTATTGATGTCTCACAAAGTTATTAGCTTTCACTTTCCCATTTCTAAATTTTAATGAATTATTTCCAAGTCACCTTTTGTGTCTCTTTTTGCACTTGGCCAACTTAACTTTTTAAAGAGTTCTTTCCTTGGTGATGTTTTGTACCTCTTTTACCATTTGACCAATTTTTTTAAGATGTAATTTTTTTTTCAGTATTTTACTGCCTCTTTTACCAAGGTGTTAGTTCTCTTATGATAATTTCCTTGCATCATTCTCATTTCTTCTCCTAATTTTTCCTTTACTATTCTTTATAATGAAGAACCAGCTCCTATTCCCTTCCCCGACCTCCTTGCCCCTAGAGCTCCTGCAGGCAAGTTACCACACCCTGTATACCCCTTCCCTGACCCCCTAGAGTCCCTGCAGTCAAGTTAATGAAGAACCAGTTACCATACCCTGGAATGTGCTAGGAACTGATAAAGACCCTGACCCCAGGAGTTCCTGTGTACTCCCTCTACCACAAAAGGGAATAAAAAGCCTGCAAACCCCAGACTCAGGGCCCAGCCATTTTTAGAGTGCTGAGCCCAAACTGCAGTTTGTTGAATAAACTCCCTCCTGTGTGTTACATTGTCGGTCTTGTTTCATCCTTGGAATCGATAACTGGGCACTTCAGTAAAACTTTGTATTTTTTTGCTCTTTCTTTAGGTCTTCTTGGAATTTGGCAGCAGAATGAGGGGATTGTGACAAATCTGCGTTTATCTTTATCGATTTGCATGTGATTGTTTTCATATTTCATACTTCTTATGAGTTTGTTTTTTGATCTTTTTGTACCATAGTTGATTGTTATAGTCAGGTTCTTTTTTCATTGTTTTCTCATTTTCCTAGCCAATTTCTTGTCTTTGAACTTTGTGTCAAAGTTAGACTGTTTATCTATGCATATAGGAGTTCTCATCCAAGTTTCTGTCTTTTTTGCACTGCTATTTTCATAGCTAATTCTAATGGTTTGTAAATTTTCAATACTTCCAATATAGTTTGGCTAGGGAAAGTTGTGGTCACTAATCTTCTGGTCTAGCCTTCTGTTTTTATTACAGAAAGGTGTCTAATCTTTGTTGCCTCAGGTTCTAGACTCTTCTCTCTCTGGAACTTCAACCAAGTCCTTTATGAATATAAGTACTCTTCTCCATTCTGGAATTTAGACCTGGAATTTGGTGTAGGAATTGTATTTTCCAAATGGCAAATGTTCCAATTCTCAGTGTTTACAGAGGCATCGCCTATAATTGCTTTTTGACCAGTTGTTTAATCCTCTTTCCATCTCTGGGCTGAGAGCTCCTAAAGCTGCTGCTGCTCTCTCCAAGGAACTTGCAGGTATTACCACTGCATGTGCTCTGAGCCAACCCCACAAAAATACCACAGATCTTTTTTTCTTACCTTCTAAATTTTCTTGAGCTATTATAAATATCTCACTTCAAAATTTGATTGTTTGTTTGTGTTTTTGGTTATGTCAATATAGAATTTAGCTTGAAGTATTATTTCAGTAGTTGGAGGGAAATATTGGGAAAACTCTAGTGTAATGCTTGCTTTAATCCACCATCTTGGTTCATTGTGCTATTCTTTAATATCCTGAAGCTTTTCCTTGAAATGAAGGCATATCTTTTTTTATCAATATTGTACCACTGATGCTCTATATGATTAAAATTCTTCATCACTCAAAGGATATAGAGATCTTCAAGGAGGATATAAGTAGGTTTGAATAAATTATAAACCAAGAATTAAAAAACTAAACAATGGAAAAGACATAATCTAAGAAATAAATAGTCAGAAAAGATGAATCAGACATATATCATGAGTGAATAATATTAGAGGAACAGGCTTTTTGCTTCATTGTAATAAAGAGAAATAAAGGAAATTCTCTAGTAGACTATATAGATCCCATTGTATATTTAATGGAAAGACATAGAAAGATTAAATACAAAATAAGGCAGTATGGAATAATTATAATAGGTGGCATTTCCAGCATGGTTTGAGATCATAGATCAATTGAAGTATTAAACTCCAAATGCATATCATTTAAGGATGTATTTCTAAATTTATACCACTACATTACTTTCAGTCATTCTACTAAATTTAGCATTGAAGGATCAAACTTAAATTCATAAGAAAAATTCACTAAAAGTTGATAATTACTTATTGGTCAATGTGGCTACCCTCTGAGTAGCTGCTACCAGATGGTGGCAGTGCCAATCATGATGGGTATGTGAAGAAGAAAGACTTTCTATTTAGGTTGGCATAGTTGAAATAACTGATCATGCTTAGCCTGGAGAAGGAAAACCTAAAGGAGTTACAGAATAGCCCTCTGCAAGTTTGGGTACACACTTCATGTTGGAAAGGGATCAAATCTGTTCCATTTGTCCCCAGAGGATAAATTAGTATCAGTGGATGGAAATGATAGGGCAAATTTAGCATTGGTGTCAGGAAAACAAAACAAAACAAAACAAAACAAAACAAAACAAAAAAACAACAACCTTTCCTGACAATTGGAACTGTCCAAAAGTGGAACAGTCTGTCATGAGAAGTGGTGGCTTCCCTTCCCATAACCATCTTCACATACTGGATGGATGACTACTTGTCAAGTATATTATACTGTGAAATTCTCTTGTATATGAGTTGCTCACTGAAGTTCCTTCTAGTTCTCCAATTCCGTGAATTTTTGGAGTCAAAATTGAATTTCTAAGGGTGCAAAATATTATGAACATAATTATGATTGTTCCAATATTAACATTACATACAACTAGTTATAATATATTTATAATTTTGGCCCAGGTGTTCATGGTGTTTATTAAAAAAATGCTTATCACCAATAAATTTGTTTAAAGTTTATACTGAATGTTTCAGACATATGACTGTTATGTAAAATTGCATTCATGTGTGACACGATTATAAAATTGAAAGTAGTGTTTTTAATAATGCAATAAAATGTACTCTTCTTTCCCTTTGTTAAGGACAAATTCCCGAAATCAGAAACATGCTTATCATGCGTATTTGTGTTTTACATGTATTATTTATAGGCAATTGCACCCACCCTTTGCAATCATTCCGCCTCCAACTAAGTAAAGCACGAAGGGTTTCTTTCTTTCTTTTTATCTCTAACAAAAGCATAACCCTATAAGCACTGCCAAGAACACTTTAACTAAGAAATGCCATGAGCTCACAGGCAGACTAATGAACCAAAGTAGCAAAAAGTCAGCAGGTACTTGGAAAGAAAACTTGTTTGTTTCCCAACTCCTGTGCTTAGTGGAAAATTTTCACATGAATTCACTGTATCATCCCAGTTAGATTCAAATAGGAGACAATGTCCTTTGATGAGCTTTATTTGCTGTATCCTAAAATTTTAACAGTGCTGATTTCTTTTTCTGACAAGAGAGATCTAGAGATGTCAAAAACCAACCAACCAACTCTTGAAAGAATCTCTTCTATTGAAATTACAGACAGGTCTCTATTTGTTGTAGTTTATTTCAGGCAGTTATTGGTCAAGTACGTGTTCAGATGCTATATATCATTTGTGGTTATCATCATTTAAAGGCAAAACAATTGAACAGTGGGGAATAGCAAAAATGGATTAGAGGTCAAAATAGTGAATGTTGCTACAAACTTAATCTAATTGCAAAGACCCAAATAAACTCATGCTTTTAACCAAGTTTCCTTGAAAGGCCCAGAATTGGAAGCATGGAAAAGGAAATCAACTCACAACTTGCACTAGAAGTTGTATGCTACTATTCTAATTGAGGTAAATATAGTTTGTTTTTTTTCAAATTCAAGAAAGAATTTTTATATTGTTATTGGAATTTCCTGACTTTCTTTCTATCTTTCATGGGGTTCCATGACTAATGAATTCATTTCCTTGTGGCTGCCCCAATGGTAATAAGCTTCTTCATATACAGAGGCCAGACCTCAGGAAATAGATATAATTCTTTTGTTGTGACTTGTATTCAAAGTCTTTCCTGCATGGGATAGCCTGGCTATGCAAATAGGAGTCCTTAAAATAGGACAAATATTGAAGCATCCAAAATCTCTAAGGAAACAGCAAATGTTGCAATCAAATGCAATGTACAGCATAGCTGAAATGTAAATTTGCAGAAAATATTCATTGATTGAAAATGTAGTGATCTGATGCTGAATATAAAATACTGCTTGGGTAAAAGTCAAAATATACTCTATTTTCTCTCCATGGTTTTAATGCCTTCTCTTCCTTCATGGAGTCTGGGTATGTATAGGGGGTGGGGGAGGGAAATAAAGGTACAGATCTCTTTGGCAGTGAACAAAGGGTATAGAATTCATTGTGACGTTTTTATTTAGAGATGAGCATTTAGGTTTCAATATTATTTAATTTTCTTAGTCTGATATTAATATTGAGAATATAGTCAATGGTGAGCTAGTAGTCTTACCTTTAATACAATTACTAAAGTCACCCTGGACCGTGCATTTGGTCTCAAAATTCCCAGGGCAACTTTCTAAGATTCTTCATTACAAATGAAGTTTCAAGGGACAGCCAGATGGCTCAGTGGAAAGAGCATCAGGTCAGGAGTCCAGAGAACCTAGATTTATATCTGGCCTCAGACACTTCCTAGCTGTGTCATTCAACCCCTTTTGTCTAGCCCTTGCTACTCTTCTGTCATTGAATTGATACTTCAAGAGAAAGTAAGGGTTTTAAAATATGAAATTAAAAAAAATAAAGTGCCAATTTATACATTTAGTAGGAGTTTCCTCAGAGATAAAGCAATAGCTAGCTAGAACAGGTAGATAGATACACAGGGATAGAGAATAGACTTATGATTCCATAGGTATAGGAAATCCCCTCTCCCAATCGATGTCTACACTTTTGTAACTTAGTCTTAGATGTCTGCCTGGAAAACTGGGAGTCAAGTGACTTGCCATGATTCACACAGGCAGTATATGTTTCAGAGGTAGAATTTGAACCTATATCTTCTTTATTTCTATAGTGTCTGTCTACAAGGTCATGCTCTCTCTCTGTCTCTCTGTCTCTCTCTCTCTCTCATAATGCAGATATAGACAGGTGCAATATATGCATACATAGATAAAATATCTTTATCTGTGGACTGCCTTTTGTATACCAAAGAAATATAGAGGAAAATAATACCTAGAATTTGAAAAAAAACTAGAACTTGAAAGTGCATAAGAATAGTTATTGCTAAAATGGATGGCTGATGGAAGACAGGTTTAAATTTTGATTTAAATGTCTATTACATCAGATTTTATCTTATTTTAAGCAGCAATTGATGAGTAAGATGTCACCATTTGCATCAGTCATATCAAAAAGTATACAACAGATTCTAGAAAAATGAAGAGAGAAGACAAGGCAATCTGAACTTGCAATCACAGAACATTATGTATCAGATGCCTGGAATAAGCTCTTTGAAGATGAAAAAGTATCAAATTACCTAGGAGCCTGAGGAAGATGGAAAATTCCATAGTTCCATTATGAGGTCATATTCTCTCTAAGACCCTTTTTTTCCCCATATACCTATTTTAAGATTTTACAGTAGTATAGGCATAAAACTGAATTATTCTATAAGTGGGAAACTAAAAAACAAAAGATAAAAATGATCACTGAGTTTCTATATGGACTAACCTTTTTGATTACAGAAAGAAAAGAATCATCTTCATTAATTATGCATATATTCAATACCATATATCTTTTAATCAATTTGAAAGATTTAGCTTTTACTTAACACACAATTTCAAAAATAAAAGAAGGAAGTCTACAATTTTAAATAGAAAATTGAAAAGACAGACACTCTATTCCAATGGATTCTTATTTAATATATAAACTTCAATATATCACAACAGAAATCAGTTTTAAAATGATCATAATTTAAATTGTCAAAAGGTATATTTTTAATTTAAAAATAAAATGAAGAAAACATTCTTAGTCCAGTTAAATATTTTTGTATACATTCCTACAAATATGTCATTCCATATATTCCTTGACCAAGGTATCTGAAGAATGAAATGTTAGAGATTTGAAAAAAATATTATGATAATTTTATTATGTCTAATCAATTATCCACTAAATAATATTAAAATTGTTAATTAAGGCATCAAGGCTCAGGCCTTAATAGTACAATTCAAGACCTTTCCTGGAATTTTGTTAAATAACATCATGGCATTTGGTACTAATGGTGTAAATAAAAGAGTTACTCTCCCTTCCAGTGTGTACCTCTGACACTTTTAATTTTCTAATTATTGCATTATAACATCATCTTAAAAAGGATATTAGTAATTTTATAAAGAATAGTTTTGAGTGTTAATGTCAAAAAGGAGATTTTAAGAGCCTGAGAAATGAATAAAAAATGTGGAAGCAAGAAGGGATAGTCAGTTTTTCAGTGACTTCTAAAGTATATTTCAATAAATATGCTAGTATAGTTCAGTATAATTCTTCATTGTATCTCCTATAGTACTAACACACAGAATATTTAAATCTAGTTATTGTCCCCTCCTCTGTACATAGTAGTATATTTAATTATACAAAAGTAGAAGTAATTATTTCTAACTACATTTGAGAAATTATTTAAAAATTAGAATTAAAAACTCAAGAGAAACTAAGCAACACATAAGCAATATGTTTTTTAGTTTATTGTACCGTTTCTGTTAGCAGAAATTACTGTGTGAAGTCATTATACCTTTCATGAAGTCTGTCTTTAGATTTGTGAATAAGGTATAAATCACTGAAAAGAATCTGTCATTTTCTCAACAAAAATGCACAAT
This sequence comes from Monodelphis domestica, assembly GCF_027887165.1. Taxonomy (NCBI): domain Eukaryota; kingdom Metazoa; phylum Chordata; class Mammalia; order Didelphimorphia; family Didelphidae; genus Monodelphis; species Monodelphis domestica. The sequence continues at coordinate 91,556,456 of NC_077228.1, read as the reverse complement.
CTAAATATATAATAAGGTCAATAAGACATTTGATTATTTCCCAGGTACTTGCTATATAATAAAATGGACTAAGGGATATATTAGAATTATACTCTTAGGTAAACCATCCTAGACTGAGCATTATTATTATTATTGCCTTTACTCCCTAATCTTTATACTTGTGGTGGATTATCTGAAGGCTCCTCTCATACCTCTAGTTTCTCAGAGTGAGATACAAGTGAAATATTTATTCTATGAAATATTGAGAATTTGGTTATCCTACCTTGCTTCTACTTCTTTTCCTCCTTTCTCAAATCCTCAGAATCTGCCTTTTCACTTCAGCACTCAACTAAGGCTACTCTTTCCAAAGTTACTTATGTTCTTCCAAAAAGATAATTTTATTTATTTATTTCATATTATCTACATGTCCCAAATTATTCCACACTTCTCCCTTTCTCAGAGATCCATAACTTATTATGGAAAATAAAACCTTGAAGTTTCTATAGTATTCATTTCACAGTCCTCATTTCTGCAGAGAAAGTGTACTTTAAGATCTTGCCTTTGGGGCCAAGCTTGTTATTTATAGTTCCATTTATTATCACTTATCTTTCTCAGTTCTTCTTTCTATATTAAATCTGTTTTAATTTTATTTTGTGGATCATCATCACAATCCATATTTTAATATCTAAATGTTAGTATATGTTTAGATTACCCTAGAAATTTGTTTCTTCTCTTGCTAAATTATTTTAACAGATTCTGTGGGTCAATAATTACATTTATTCATATGATTCCCAGAATATATATTCAACCATCAACTACCTATCAAACATTTCTTTTAAACAATTTTATGGTCTTATTTAAAATGTGTATCTTCATGAAACTTAAATCCATAAAATAGAAATTAGAAAAGTCATCAAATTATACTGAGATACTATGAGATCTATGAGGTAAAACAGGTACATGCATTCATTTCTAACATAAATGCTAATTTTTTGGAGAGAACAAATGTATTTATGGTCTGTTAAGGTAACAAAAAAGTCATTTTTGACTTTATTACAACATATTCTAATGTTATTAAGAAGAGATTACTGAAACAAGACCTAGGCACTGTGGATACAAATAAGAAGTCTCTGTCTTTAAGGAGCTTACAATTGAAAGGGGGAAGATGCTACACAAAAGAAAGCTGAAAAGAGATTGGGGACAGATACCTAGAACTCATCATGGCAAAGTAGTCAGAGAAATACAAAATGAGTATGCCTAGAAAAGCCAAATACAGCCAAAATGAGCTCAGCCCTAGAAATCACAGAAGTCTCCAATGAGTGCAGTGAGCTGGGAAGTGAGTAGATATCTGAAAAGTATTCCATCTCTCCTCCTTAAGTGAAGATTGAAGAGTGAATAGTTCTGCTGCTTCTACTCAGAGGAGGAAAGGGTATTGATGAAGTATAAATAGCAACACTGCCTGAGTTTTGCAAGATGATGGTATTCCAAATGAGCAGTTTACTAGAGGTATGGGGTAGAAGTCAAAGAAGTCCCAAATAAATGAAGCCAGCTGGAAAATGAGGAAATAATTTGTGTACATGTTCTCTTCTCAGATACCAATTAAACTATTTGAGCAGCTCCAGTGGCTAACAAAGTGCATCATAAAGAGTAGGTACTTAATAAAAGCTTTGTGATAGATGAGAATCAGCTGGTTAATCCCTTCCCCTTTTCTTATTAAAGGGACTCAGTAGCCACTTCCTATTTACATCTGGATTTCTGTTCTTCCTAATTTCAAATTAAGCCTCCTTAATAAAATGAAGAGAAACAAGATTAGTGAAACTCAACCTTTGTATGTATCATTATCTCATTCACCTAGAGTAATGGTGTCATCCTGGTCATCAAGTTCCTCTCATTCTTAGCTTTTACACTTGAAACTACTCTTACAGGGTTAAGCCATACTTTTATATTCCTCCTTTTTATATGCCTCCAAATTTTCTGTATATTCTTTGAAATTTCTGTGCAATTCAAAGCAATTATGTGCTAATGGTCTCAAAACTGTGTTGTGAGACACTTGGCACATAAAGATAAAAAAATCTCTTTAGGATCTAACTTCTCACTTGTTTATAGCTAAGCTCTTTGTGTATACATAGCCATTTCTTGAAAGAATTTTCCCTTATTATAGACTGAATCATTATAAATTAAAGATTTAATTCTTGAGAGCTTGCTATTCCTCATATGCTGACTTTCCCTATATAAATTTATTGCAAGGTATCTGACCTTTTCTATGAACTGACCATTTTTGCATGTAAATCTCCAGGCTGAAATAAGTATTCCTCATATTTTGGATGTTTGTTCATAGACATGTGAGGCCCTGGATTATACCTAATTCTCTTAAGCATTGTTTCCTGTGACTAACTGGTGCTACATAATGCTATTTCTTTTTTATGTTTTACTTAATATATTTTGTGACATCTGACTTTGATGCCATATGTAACATTTTTTTCTCCAAAGTCATTTTAAAGTCTTCTTGAATAAGATTTCTAAGGCTATAAAACAGACACCAATAGGGGTATGTATACATAAATATATGTGCGGATACACACTATGTATGTATATTTACACACACACACACACATATTCACCTCTTGTTAGACTTTTTTCTCTCTAGCCAACTGCCCATCTTCCCTTTTATTGTATTGTCATCTCCTTCCAATTAAAAAACTCTTCTCAAACACCATCCTCTTAATGAACTCTTAACTCCCCAGTTTTGCCTTTCCTCCTAAAGCCCCTCATTGAATAGGCATCAGATCTGTAATTACCAGCTGTGTCCTTAAAGTCTTCAATTTCTTGCCCAGAAATTCACATTATAATTGGGGTTGAACTCAGCCACAAAGAAGGGAAACATAAAGGATGTTAAATATACATATTGACTACAACATGATGTGACATTAGTAGGAGAAATATATTTAATTGGTCTAGAAACATATACACATATTGAAAGGGTGCTAAAAAAGGGGAATGATCCAGTCTGAAAGTAAGTAGTAGGAGAAAGTTGGCCAGTACTGTATCAAATCTGAGAAAATACAAAGTGTTTTCTAAGAAATGATCTTAAACTGCACACTTTTGCAAAAAACACTTTTAAATATTGTTTTTTTTTGCCACAATCTATATTGCTCTTGGTTTTGAAATGCCACAGAATCTCAATAATTAAAATTATAAATAATTCAGAGTGCTTTGAAAAGAAACATCGCATGATATGTATTTTAAGCAGAACATACATAACATATATCAAAGATAACATATCAAGTGACCTAAATGTATCACAGAGGAAACATCTGAGTGGAAAAGGAAGTAGATCAGTGACAAATCAGAAATATAAGTCTGTGAATGAGAATTTTTAATGATGCACTGATACCATAAGAATGTTGGAAGGATCTGTAAATTTAACATGTTTCAGGTGTGATTTCTTCACTGAGATATTAAATACGTTGTAAGAAAGTTTCTAACCTACTTTAAAAAAATATCTGATTAAAGACTTCTAGGAAAACTTAGACAAAGAATGAGGAATGGAATGCTTTCAATATGCATAGGTAGAGAAGGTATTTATATTGATGTAATCATAGCTGAGCTAAAGCACCGAGAAGATTCAAAATATTTATTTTACAGAACTTGGATAAAACTATAGTGAAGTTTATGCAGAAAATAAAAGTTTACAAGAATACTAGAATATCTTGAAGAGTTGATCAAAGGAGATTTGTCTCTGTGCTTTTTTACCTGAGAAAACAGCCCAATACTCTTCCCTGCTACCACCTAAAAAGTTGCTTCATAGGCTAGTAGGGACAAGTGAGGTCACATGTGATTCCTTCCTTGACTGAATCTACCCATATATTCCTTAGATTCATTTGGCTGTGAAAATCAATAAACTATTCTAATATAGTCTAATGTCTTCTCTGTGTGCCATTTAACCAAAATGATCCTAAATTTGATTGTCACATAGGAAATAATTTTTGAGTTGAATATTTTATTTCAGACTATTTTTGAAATTTCAAATGATTTTTTCAATAATATCAATTAATTTCAATAATTAATATGGTATATCTTAATATTCCTTATCCTGTTGATAATAGGATAATGGGTGCAGATTTCCCACTTCTCTATTTGTGTAATTTAGGGAGTGATTTTAGTGAAAACTTTGTAACAGGTAACATATTATATACAAATGACAAAGTTTTTTATTTCTTATTTTCAATAATCAGTATATTAATGACATGTATGCATAATGGTATATGTATGTACATCTGTGTGCATGAAAAAGAGATGTGCAACAATGTAAAATTATTTGGTGTCTTTTCATCTATATTAAACTTTGTTGTTCATTTAGCACAGATTAAAATGAAAGAAAACAAGAGGTTTTCATATGTATTGTTCAGTGTTTCACTCTGCATAACTTTCATATGAAACTCAATAGAACAAATGAGAAAGGTAACATAGCCAGTTAGCTCAAATTGGCAGGGATGCTGTCATTCATAATCACTATGTATTCTGGACCCCATTTTCTGTGGGACAGAAGATTAGTAGGGAAAAAATAAGAAGAGAGTTAACCTCTTATTTCTTATTAACAATGAGAAGAGCAAAGAGAAAATAAAAGACAAGAAATAGCCAGAAGATGGATTTCTATGGAAAAAAAAAGAACTTCCAGATAACAGGTGAGAGCAACTTTAGTTTTCACAGGTGTATTGTTAGGAATCTACTAACTGCAGATCAACTGCAACTGAAAAGTATTAATGTACAAGTGGAGAAAAGGTAGATAAATGCACTATGAAAAAATTAATGGATAGAATGTACCAGAAATAGAATCCAATTCTGCCTTCAAACATCCCCCATTTCTTGGTTCCATCTAGTTAACAGTTGAAGTCACTCATTATTTTGAACTGTATTTGGTGTCAAGAATTAGAAAAAAAAACTGCCACAGACAAGCAAGTATCTCGGTTTAGCAAGGCTAAAGGGTGAGGAGAATATGCCTAGGGCTTGCAGAGATTAATCTATGTTGGTATTTCTTCTGCCAAGAATTACTGGTGCACTAATGATCTTTGCTTTTCCTGTCACTATCACCTAGAGTCTAATTCCATTTCCTTTTCCTGACCTGCCATATGACTCTCCTGGGACACTTCTGCCCTAGGGCCCTTCTCTTCTTATTGATGACTTTTTCTCCAGACCACCATACTGGGAAAAATCCTAACCCTGGCTGCCCCATTTTCATCTAGTTTTTTTTTTTCCCAAACTATAGATCATTTTTCTCTTTGCTGTCACACAATGCCCCCTTCCTCCCTTCCTTTCTAGTATACCTATATGTATTGCTTTCTCTCATTAAAACATAAACACTTTGAAGGTAGGGAGTATCATTCTAGTTTGTATTTGCATTCCTATCACTTAGCACAACAATGACCTATGGCTAAGAGTAAGCATTCAATTTTCTTCTATTTATTTATCTGATGAAAAGTTTAGGTGACAATCATTCTTTCTAGCATATTAAAAAGTCTAAAGTGTTTCTCAAAATAATGAGAGTTGACTTCCAGTTGCCAAGATGATGAAGTAAGAAACACTGGGAGCCCACCAACCACCCTCCAAATAACCACAGAAGAAGAAAAATGCCTCAAAACAAATCCTAGAGCAGCAGAACCAATAGAAGAGGAGATGAAAAGTAGTGTTCTTGCCCAGAAAAATGTGGAGAAACTGCAAGAAAGACTCATCTCATGGGGGTATGAGGAGAGAGCAATGAACAAACCTAAGTAGAACTCAGACAATAAGGCAGAGGAAGAGGCAGGGGAAAGAGGACATTAGCTTTGTCTAGTCTTAGCAGAGAAAGAATAGAATAAGAGAGGAAAATAAAAGTTGAAAGAATCCACCAATCATCTGAAAGAAATCTTAAATTTAATAATCCCTGGACAATTTTAACCAAATTCCAGAACTCCTGAGCCAAAAGGAAAAAAAAATACTACAAGCAGCTGGAAAAGAAATTCAAATATTGTGCAACCATATTTAGGATTACACAAGTCAAACAGCTTCTACATTAATGGATTAGAAGTCATGGAAGAGGATATTCCATAAGGCAAAGAATCTAGGTCCACAACCAAAACTCACCTACCCAGTGAAAATGAACATAATATTCCAGCGGAAGAAATGGACATTTAATGAAATAGTGGAATTCCAAGCATTGTTACGAAAAGACTAGAGCTAAAAAAAAAAAAAATTGAACAAATTTGCCACTGAAGAAGTATAAAAAGTAAACAGAAAAAATCTCAAGGGAATTAGTGAGGTTAAACTAATCACATCCCATCATGGTAAAGTGCTAACTAGCAGTCTTAAGATTTTTTTGGTACATGAGATACCTACTTAATATATGTAAGCGAATCAATGGTGTTAAACTGATTACATTTCTTGTATGGAAAAGTGATGTTTAGAAAATTTAATATACTAGAGTAAAGGAGGTATAAGATAATTAAAATATTTTAAGGTAATCAAGAGATAACATTGGAATAAATGAAACATACCTCAAAATGATAGATAGCATCTACCTAAAATCATTAGCATGTATTATCTGTAATGGAGATAAGCTTGAAATCCTCCCAATAAGATTAGAATTGAAACAAGGGTGTCCAATATCACCAATATTATTCATCATTGTATTAGAAATGCTAGCTGTAGCAATAAGAGAAAAAGTAGAAACTGGAGGAATTAGAATAGGCAATAAGAAAACAAAGTTATCACTCTTTGCCGATGATATGATGGTATACCTAGAAAATCCTAGAGAATCAGCCAAAAAACAATCAAGACAGTTAATTTAGCAAATTTGAAGGATATTAAATGAACTGATAAAAATCACTATACTACCAATAAAACCCAACCGCAAGAGATAGAAAGAGAAAGCCCACTTAGAATAACTATAGAGAATATATGATATCTGGGAGTTTATCTGCCAAGACAAACCCAGAGACTAGATGATCACAACTACAAAATGCTTTCCACCCCAAAATCAAAATAATTGAAGAGTTCCATTTATTTCTATTGAAATTGAAATTTAAAATTTGTTCAACTTATTCTTATTTTTTTAGTTATTATTATTTGGTTTGGGGGTGGCAGACAGAAAGCAGTTTTTCAGATCATCAAGATCTACATTTGAAGTCTTGTCTCTGATGTGTTCTAGTTGCATGACTGTGACTAGCAAATTACTCAATTCCACTTTATTTCAGACAATTCTCTAAGCCTGATCTGCATTGGTAGATGGATTTTTTATGGCAAAATTTCCCCAACACTATTGAAATCCTGGGACCAGATTATCACATAATAAATTGTCCTTATTTTTCTAATAAATACCCTTTCCTGAATTTTATCTGTAACTCACTTTTTGTTGCTTACCAAAAAAGCCTTGGGCATGGAACAAGGGGAGCAAGTGTTGGTTTTGCCTTCTGGTGATCAATCCTCTTTTTCTAGCAATCTATAACCTCTGAACTGAATTCAGACTTTACCTGAAGACAAATTACCTAATTTCTTAAACTTTGGTCTTGTCAGGGAATCTGTTATTAAAAGTGGTTTGTGAATAAGAAAAGTAAAGAGAAGCAAAATAGATAAAGGACAGATGAGGTGTTTGGATTTATGGAGAATGTAAGGAGTTAGAAACATCTCGCTGGATTCTGTATCCTGAATCCAAGTTGAGATGAGCATGAAAAGACATCACAACTCACAAAGATAGAAACATATTTTAAAGTGCATGGAACTAAATTTCAGAGACCTCCAGTGATCAAATGAGATTCAAGAATAGGGCCATTAGAGAAATACTTTGGAGATTTCCTATTTCTTTCCTTGAGGTTATTGGTCTTGACTTCCCTATTATTCTCATTTCCTACTCTGTAATTGCTTTAACCATTCTCTAATAGGGAACTCTACAGAAAGGAAGGAAGACAGCCTCTGATTTTTCTCCCCTTTTCTGGGGCAGCATCTTCTGGTCACTTAAAATTGCCATTTCCACAATCAGTTTTATTTTAAGTATTTCTCAGCATGTGTGTGTGATAATATATTAAAATCCAGATGGTCCTTCAAATCTGTTCCAGTTCTGCTTACTTGAGTGATAGCAGTGGGATTAGAAATAGGATGTGTGGCATGTGGGAGTGGGGGAGACAAAACCAAAAATGGAGGTAGATTGAAAGTGTTGAGGTTTTATAAACCACAATTTGGATTTGCCAGTGTATATACTGACTGGGTGTTCAAGACTCAGATTTAATTGAGACTACAATGCTTTAGAGGAATAAAACTATACTAATGCTCAGGGCCAGATTCCTCTAAAAGATAATTAGATCACACAACTTTCAAGGGGAACACAATTTAAGTAAGTTAATTTTTAATTTCAAAACTCAGATCTACCATTTCAACAGAAACTGAAAGGGAAACTTCTCTTCTAAAGAAATAGTGGGGGGAAATAACCCTCCACTAGGATGGAATGGGAATGAGTTTTGAGTAAGGCTCAAAGTAAGGTTGGCCCACCTTGCTCAGTAGTGATACTAGTTGCTTACACAGGTATTCCTTCCACATCATAACTTTCCACATCACTGTTTCAATATATCTTGGGTCAACATAAGAAATTTAATTGGAATTTGGGGTGTTTGTGGAAGCTGCAGACACACAAAAGCCAGAAGATGGCACAGAATAAAATTTAGAAACTCAGAAATACATAAATATATGTGTAACAATGTATAATATCAACAATTATATTTTTAATATCCTAAATATACACAATTTATTTCATTGTAAAAACTCTTTTGTTATAAAAAAAAAAGAAATAATTCTAAATTCTCTGGAGAGAAGGGAGGGTCAAAAAGATTTTCCCAGATTTTCTAGATTGCTGAGATGCTACACTCCTAAAAACCCCATGAAGTGTAAGGAATATCTATGTATATTTTTTCAGCACCTTTAAAAACAACAACAAAAAAAAATTCACCTCCCCCAAAGATGTCTGAAATTTTGATTCCCTACACTTCATTTTCCATATTAATTTCCATTTAAAAAATAGTATTCTTTTCATTTTTTTGTTTACCATAAATAATTATCTATTGCTTTCTTTTCCTCCTGTCTCCATTGACTCCTAGTTATTCATTTGATGATTCAACAAAAAACTTTAAATTCTGATTATATTATAATGAACATTTCATTGAATAGTTCATTATATATGTAAAAATATTTATTTTATTGATGTACTTAGTTTGTTGATCCAGGTCTTTTCTATAGTCTTCAATGGTTTTTCAAGACAAAAACTGTTTAGTTTGGAATTTTTCCCATGGATTTCTCAAAACTTTGATTATTAAATGATCTTTATATCTTTGGAAACAATTCTTTCAAAAAAGAGTAAAAGAGTGATTAGCTTTTCAAGGAAGCAGATTTAGGGATGAAATTTCCTTATGTTTTTATATTCTGAATATCTTATTTTAGCTCTAACACATTATTTTTGTAAAAAAAAACCTGATTAGAAAAAAAGGTGTTGTCTTCAATGATATTACTTTAATTTATGTCTCTATATTATGAAATTTGGAAACTTTTCTTATTATAATTGTAAAAATCTTATTGATTTGCAGGCTATACTTTACTTTCTATGTTTTAATGAATATTTTGTATAATTCTGTAATGTTCATATTCTTTTGGACACTATTTTGGAGATATATTAATTATTATTTTCTATTACCTATAACCTATCCTTTAGCTCCATTAAATTTAAAAACATTGCTTGAATTTGTTTTCCAGTTATGAATCTTCATCTATCTTTTCCTCCTTTTACTATTCCAATATTCTGCATTGGGAGAAAATTGTTTTTTTCCTCAAATCTATTGTTTGATTATGTCTTATTAACAATTGGGCTATCAGATTATTCTGTTTCATTCATTTCTTTATTTCATTTCATGATTTCTTTTGCCAACTGCATTTCCTAATACTTTCTGTGTTCATTTCTTTTTGTTTTAAAAAAGTGCCATTGGATTCTGTCAGTATATCTTTACTTCATTTTTAAATTTCCTTTTAATATATTTCTTTAAATTGTTTCAAGGATTTTTTTTAACTTGTGAAGTTTTCCCTTTTTTAAATTTTAGCAGACAGTATATTTTTCCCTTAAGATATACATATATATTTATAGAATATATACATACATACATATATAAGAAGAAAAGAGAAGAGCATAAATATATATATATTAAAGAAAAAGTCTACATATATATATATATATATATATATATATATATATATTTCTGATTGGACTTAAGAGATTCAGAGATTAGGTTGCCTTGTAGACTCTTTTTACCATCTTTCCAGAAATATCCATGTATCTAAATGATTAATTATTGATAAAGCAAATACAAACCCATACATTAAAACAAAACCTCATGGAATAAGAAGAAATATTATTGTGCCAACTGGAAAAAGGTAGCATAAAAGGAGTTCTTCTGGTCTATTCTCATAATTTAATAAGAATGGCATTTAGGCATCAGAGTATTGACGCCTACTTAAAGAAAAAGTTTTTTAAAAATTTCTTCTGGAGTTATAAATAAATATGGCAAGACCTAGTTAAAGCTGAAAATAGTGAGCAAATAAGATCAGAACAGTATAATACTCCTCATAATTATATAAAATAGTGACAACAATAAATTTAGAAGAGGTTAGAACTTGTAAAAACAAATAGCACTTCTAAGTTTCTTCATTTTTAGTTCAGAAATAAAAATTTAAAGTCACATTCTTTATTTCTTATAGAATCTTAAAATTCACATAATTACTTTCATTTCTATATTTTTTTCTGTTGATGGTTACTATGTTGATATTAAAGGTATTAAAATTTAAAAATTAAAGGAGGAAGCCAGGAAAGAAAGAAGGAAGAAGAAAAGAGCAGAATACAAAGAATCAGATGTGGGCAATAATAAGGGAATCTCATCTAGAAGTCTGGGAATCAGAGGGCCATAGGTAGCAGGATCCGTGTTTCAGGGTGGCAAATGAAGGTGTTCTCAACTCCTAACTCCTCCAGCACTTATAGGACTATGGTGCTGAGACGAATCTGAGCCTGGGCTCCCCATATAAAGATAAAAGAAGGAACAGAACGTAGACCAAGCACTGCATTAAAATGCATAACTGCTATAAGTTATATGAGTCAGGACATGGGCTAGTCCTACTCTGTAATGTTGAATTACATATGGCTTGACTTTGGTCAGCATCCTCACTTTGGATTGCATCTATTAGACCCCTCAAAGCACCAAAATTCTTAATCATTTATCCCATCTTAGGTCAAGGAAATGGAGTAAAGCATGTAGTCAAGTGTCCTTGGCTTAACTTCCTATAGAGGATCATAAATTCTGCCATTTTGCTGGATCTTCATCCATATCATGCTGTCTGATCTGCATCCAATCCAATTCATCCTCTAATCAAATGTCAAATTGATTTTGCTAATTTAAAAAAAAGTCCCCAAACAAAAACAAATCCAAACAAACAAATAAAAACAGGTTTAACCATATCATTCCCCTATTTAAAGAACTACATTTTATATACAATGTTATTGTATGTATACATACATACATTCATTTATTACATACAAAGTCAAATGTAAAATCATCTCTTTTGACTTAAAAGCGTTAATACCTGACTCCTTCCTATGCTTCCAATCTTTTTACATCTTATACCTGTTAACATATTTTGCTATCCAATGGTACTGGTCTCTTTGCTGTTCCTTGCACAGAATATTCCATCACTAATCTTCAGGTGATTTCACTAACTGTCCTCTCTTACCAGAATATTTTCCCTTCTAATCTCCTGACTCCAACGGCTTCCTTCAAGCCTGAGTTAAATTCTCACCTTCTACCCATAGTCTTTCCCAGTTGTTCATAATTTTAGTGTCAAACCTCAGAGACTCTTGCCAATTTGTCTTGTATAGATTTTTGTCTGAAATAATTTTCATGTTGTTTTCCCTGTTAGATGATGAGCTCCTTGAGAATAGTGTATATTTGGTTTTGGTGGGATTTATTTTTTTGGTCTGTCTTTGTATCTCCAGTACTGAGAACAGTTTTGTGGCACATAGTAGGCAATTAGTAAAACTGCCTTTCTCAGGAGAAATAGGACAGAGTCCAATATATTTTTCCCACATAGTATCATTTAAAAGAAAAATATGACAATGGAAATCAAAACTTCTTTTGATGTGCCATTTTAATTAATAGTTTGGAAAATAGATTTGCAAACAATTAATATTCCATAACAATACTTTCAATACTATCTCAGGTCTATAAGTATTAGTTAAAAAGTGGATTGTTGGGTATTTTGGATGATTTGAATATTTCATAATCACTTTTATGAAGAAAGAAGCGTGAGGAATAACATAAAGTTTATTTTAAAATATGTTATGAGTAATCAAATTAATGAAAAACTAAGCCTACTTAAAAGACATTCCTTTAGGACTCTGATAAACCAATATTCCAGAAGAGTAACAATGAAGTATACTCCTCCCCTTAAAAATAGATGATAGATTCAAAATGCAGAGTGAAGGATATGATTTGCTTGATTATGTAATGAAAGCTTAATTTTGCTTTCTAATTTTCCTTTTTGTACATTTGGAGGAAGAAGGAAAGATAATAAATACTTGTTAATTAATTTTTTTTTAATTTTGCAATAAAATAGTGTGAATATGGGGAGGAAGAGTGTGACTTTATTTTTTCACAAAACATTGACTTTTATGTTTACTTGAACTAAAAATGAAATTGATTTTTCTTAGTATCAATACTTAAGATGAAATTTGTTACTATATAAAGTCCCCTCCCCACAAACTCACAAATTCTGTATTTTATTTAAAAAATACTGCTTTAAACAAATGGTTGCTAAGAACTCTGGTTCATTCACTGATCTGGAAAAATAAAATGAATCATCTCTTCATTATGTAATTTTTTTTCTTTTTTCTGCTGAGTTCCTAAAGAAGCCTCTATTTGGGGGGCTGTTAATTTATGCTTCATTGCCCACATGACTATGCCTTAGATTTTAATGGATTCTCTCACAATGCTACCTCTCAGTACATTTTTTTTCCTAGTCATCTTTTTTTCAGCATTGTCTTATATAGTATGTTCCCTCATTAAAATATAGCCTATTTGAATTCATGGAATCTTCTTGTTTTTTGCTTTTATTTGTGCTCCCAGTACTTAGAAGAGTTAATAGCAAATAGTAAGAACTTAAAAAATTCATGTAACCTGCTGACCTGAATTTGTAAAAACATCATAGTTATAACTAACAAGTGTACAAAATTATATTTCTAATTTAAAAACCATGTAAATCAAATAGCAAAAAGAAAATTCAATTGTTAATTGGTTTAGATATGCATTTGCATTTTGTGTGAAAGACAGATAATTCTAATATGGATATATTTTTAGTAAAAAATATGATAGATTTCATTTTTCTTAATTTGAAAAATTATTGGTTAATAATTTGCCTGCTAACATCAAAATTAAAAAATATTTTTCATGTGAGAAAATTATCTGTTTTATAAAAAATTTCAATATCATTTGTAAAATTTACTTCTACATGAAAAGCATCTTTCTTTTGGAGAACATATTAATGAAAAAATAATTATTAGTAGGTTAAAAGTAATTACTAGTAGTAATACCATGAAGAAAATCACATTTTATACAATTTTGTCTTAGAAAGAAGAAATGTCATATTATTAATATCATTAATATGAATATTTATATAAATTAAAGAGTATTTTTGCAATAAATAACACTATTTTAGTTGATACATTTTGAAATTTGATGCAAAATTATATTTGAAATCTATGCATGTTTACATATATAAATATTTAAATTTTGAATAAAATTTGAATTTAGAATTATTTTCATAGTTAACTTTAAGAAAATTAAGGGGTAATTAGAAAAATAGCAATTATTAAGAAATATATGAGGAGTTGATCTACTGAAGAACAATTAGTGGAATATTAAATTAGTCCCACTATTTTGGTTAGCAATTTGAAATTACTTTTATAAAAGTTACAGCAAATGTGTACATGGATTGACTCAATGATACCTCTACTAGATATATATTCTAAAAAGTCAAACATAGACAAAATATATAAGAAGTAATATTTGTAGCAATGCTTTTTGCATCAAAGAATGGGAAACAAAATGAGTTTAGAATTAAGGAATGCTTTGGATTCATATAGTGTTATAGTCCAAAGAAGAAGGAAGGAAATATCTGAGGCCAGATTTGAATTCTGATCTTTCTGACTCCAGGCTCATCCCTGTATCTACTCTGCTACCTAGCTGCCCCAGGCACTAAAAAAGAGGGTTTTATAATGTTGAAGTCTTAGTGTAATTTTAATCTAGATTAATTTTAAATGCACCAAGACTTTTGGGACACCCTGCATATGAAAATGTGAATTACCTACATATAGTTTTAAATGTTATTTTAATTTTTTCCAAATTAAAAGTTGATACAATTATTCCTAAGTAAAAAGAGAATAAATGTATTATAAATACTAAGCCATTAAATACATACTATCAATTTTTAAAAGTAAAGATTTTGATGAGATTTGGCTTTAATAGCATTACTGTACTTCAGAAATCTATACTTTTTTTTGGCAATTCAGAGATCATGAACAACCCGGTGGGATCTGTGAGAAAGAACAATATCCACTTTCGGAGTAAAAACTGCGGGAGTAAAAACACCAAAGAAAAACAACTGCTTGATTATATAAGTCGAGGGGAAATGGTTGGGGATGTAGACTCTGAATGAACATCCTAGTGCAAACATCAACAGCAATGAAAAAGGTTCTGATCAAGGACACAAGTAATACCCAGTGGAATTTCACGTTGGATATGGGGATGGTGGGGGAGGGGAGGGAGGAATAGAAAATTATTTTTGTAACCAAGGAATAATGTTTGAAATTGACCCAACAAAAAAAAATCTATACTTTTTGATCTATTGTGTATTTCTTCCACCAAGGCAGGAGTGCAATATTATTGTAATTCAGTAGATAGTTTTTAAGAGCCTCCAGGCAGGGAAAAAACAAAACTAAACAAAACAAACAGACAAAATACCTCCTTGTGGTCAACTGGGTGATGAACCTTTCTGAAGTGAAGCAGGCCAGTCTTGGGAAATGGATCTTAACTTAAAATTTTTGCAAGATATTAGGAGATAGAAGAGTATATAATCCAGTGGCATAATCATTGACACCAGAGAGGCAATAAAGACTATAAAGGCATTATAAGAAGGCTTCTGTCAGAATTTTAGTATCTATGATAATGAAAATAAAGCTGTTTGGGATAATGCTTAGTGACTTGGTTCAAATACTGACTGACACATACTACCTCAACAATACTGAGTAAGTTATTTAACCTGTCATGACCTAGGAAACTTTTGAAGAATAGAAGATGCAAAGGAGCCACTTTTCATTGGGAGAGGGCTATCTTCATTAAAAGATCTCAACATTGAAGAAATCATAGATCTAACCTTTATTTCTATCCTAATAGATTAAGATATTTACAAAAACAAAAACTGTTCACATGATTGACAAAACAGAATTATCATAAACACACTTTTTTGTTATGTA
The DNA here is from genome assembly GCF_027887165.1 of Monodelphis domestica. Classification (NCBI taxonomy): domain Eukaryota; kingdom Metazoa; phylum Chordata; class Mammalia; order Didelphimorphia; family Didelphidae; genus Monodelphis; species Monodelphis domestica. Next base: position 91,540,894 of record NC_077228.1, on the reverse strand, counting down.
TATTGTGTTTCCTTCTATAATTCATTTATAAGAATGCTTGAGAAATATGAACATTAATGATTTATGTCTTTGGCATCATTCTTATTGATAGTAAATAGGAAAGAAAATCCATCAGGCATGAGATCCAAAATTACATTTCTATGGATAATAACATTTTCCAAATATATCAAATGATAATACTAAGAACAATGATCATTGTTAACTTTTTTTCATTCTAAAGACTTATTAATATCTAACATGATTATGTTTCATTTATTTTGCTTAATAAGAATCATTTATCATTAAACATTAGTTGGTTCTTTTACCAAACTAGACTTGCACATTTCCAAAAACAAGAAAACTATGGTTTAGAGTTGTTAGCACAATAATTATATTAAAATAGAAAAAAAAGGCATCATGCCTCCTATTAGTTTGGCTAATTGCATTTCTTTTCCATTATTCTATTTACTGAAAAATATACAGGACTACATGAAGAGCTAGCTGTGGGCAAAATGGTGAAGTAGATTAATGTCTCTCTTCAATGAATGCTCTGTTCAGAGCTGTTCTTCCCTATATCAGTACTCCCCTATCTCTCCTAAAGAGTCCTTAGATGGACGGTAAAATCTCTTAAATAAAATTCTGAAGGCACAAATGCAAACAAGTCTAATAAGGAATACATGGGCCTGAAATAAATAATGTATTTTTTAAGTCATGAAGAGGTTATTAACAAGGGCAGGTAACAAAGGATGAATATAAAGACTGTCATGGTGATATAAGAATAGAGTCATGAGCACTAGAACTTGAAATGAGCTGAACTGAGTAATGATTGCTGAGAATAACTTAGAATTGTTGTTTTAAAGCAATATTGGAAAAAATAGTTTGCTAAATAATAAAGACAATTTCTGTTCTGGGTAGTTAGGATAATCATAACAGAGAGAGGGTAGAACTACTCAAATGATGTTTTCTTTCTATTTTTCATATCATTAGAAAAGGAGGCAGCCCATTCCCTTTTGAGGCTATTTTGTTTTTTCGTGAAGGGTTTTTACAATTTGTTGAAAACCAAGCTTTAAAGATCAGGAAAAATAGAGCAATGCATCATGTGTGATGCTTATTACAAACAATTACACCTATTACAAAATAACATGTCCTAGCATAGAAATAAGTACACTTGTATAGCAACAAAATAAGAAATTCTGAAATTTAGTATATAGGAAGAAGAAAGTATTTTTATAGTAGAAGTTAATAAAGCAAGCAGTATGTAAATAAGTGTTTGGCAATATATAAATATTATGTAAGTATTTCATAATAAAGAATCACTTTAATAGGAAAAAGTGTGAAATATATTTTGAAATATACTCTCCATCTTGTAAGAGGTTGGTACAAACAGTTTTCTTTCTCCTTTTTCTTGAGATTTGGGTTCTCAACTTTTCACTTTCTTTTGTCTTGGATAAGATTCAGTTGCTTCTGCCTATATATTTGAGATCCTTTCACTTACAGGCAGAGTTTCACCTACTATTAAAGTCTTCAAAGCTTGCTGAAAAGGATTTCATATCCTGAATAATGTAATTGCAACTACTTTATTCAATGAACGTGCTTATCTTAAAATGAAGTCTCAAGGCTAGATGCCACTTTACTAAAAAAAAAAAGAGAATGAACTACTGGTTATCTTACAAAAAACTGTGAGAATATATATGTAAATTCATAACTTTCAAAATAAATAATTCACAGGCATTGTGCATTATTAGCCACAAAATTTAATTTCTTAGTTCACAGTTCATTAGTACAGAGAATTTAATAACAATGAGAAGATTATGCCAAAATGTGTCAAAATGACAGATCAATTCTCTTGTCTTTGATACTAGTAAATTTCAAATGGGGCTAGAGATCAGTTCAATTCAGTTGTTTCAATTAACTGAGTGTTCATATTTTTGCGTGAGAGAGTTGCCCACAAGGTGAGTATACATTATGTCTACCAAATTATGCATATAATAAAAATATTTATTATTAATGATTGTAGTTATACAATAAAGGTAGTCCTCAGAATATTTCAGTATATTTCAGAATGAGAGGTAGCCAAGGAAAATAGTTTAGCACAATACAGGGTCAATGAGGAAACATTAGGGATAGTTTGGTATATTAAAGGGAAAACAAAATATAAGGATGTCTTAAATGCTCATAATTTTCTTCCCCACATTAGTTGTAAGGTATAAAAAAGCTTGCATAAAATATATCAACATTATATTTAATGGTTTGTGGAGGTGATTTTAAGTGTAGAGGCAAATATTGTACCAATCTTCAAAAAAGAAATGGTAGACTTGAGGTGAGTTTGAATGCAATTTCTAACAAAGTTCTAGATACAGATATTAACTTGATGACTTAGGAAGACTTAGAAAATCTGTGTCAAGAATCATGCAATGCTAAAGCTAGAAGAAACAATGAAGAACATTTAACCTCATGTCTTATTTTCTAGTAAATGAAATTCTTGAGAGATACTTGCCAAAGAAAGCTCAGTACCATAACTAGCATAAGAATCCATTTCTCCTAAATTCTGGTTAAATGTTTTGTCATCATAGTCTTTAATTGATAGGAGCGAGAAATTTAAGTTGAATGGTAACCAATTTGATGAATTTGGAGTTAATGAGATAGACAAACCCAAATAGTGTTCACAAATAAATAACTCCCAACCTGGAGAGGAGTGTCCTCTAATGATTATCAGTGCCATCCCTCCTTGGCCCTGTTCTATTCAAAATGTTTTATTAATCCTTTTAATGAAAAATAGATAATAAACATAAAATTACTGATATGATGAAATTATCTAATAATTACATAGCTAAGTGCCTAGAAGGCAGGATCCAAAAAGGATCTTGACTGGCTGCAGTGATGGCCTTAATCTAAATTTGTAATTTATTGGATTTACATTTAAAACCTTACTCTTCATTTGATCAAACCCCCCCACCACACCACCATATCCCCAACCCTCTCTGCCATATATGGCCTGGGGGAGATCTGACTAGGTAGAAGTTCATGTTGAAAAATTATTCATGATTTTATTTCATTGCAAACTCATCCCAAGTCAATTGTATGATGGAATCCCTGACATGGTATAAAAGAGAAGAGTGAAGAGTTCTTAACTTGGATTTAGAAGACAGATTGAAGTTCTGATTCTAGTACCAATAAACTATGTCATTATGGATAAATTATGTAAACTCTGGCCTTCAATTTGCTTAACTATGAAATGGAAATTACAATATGTGCACTATTTGCTTTACTGAGTAACTGGGAAAGCTTGCTGATGATACATTATCATCTGGATTGGGCTACTGAAAAACTGAATTTGAAGCAAAATCTTTGTTTCTCTCCTAGGCAGGATAAGGTTACTGATTCCCCAGAACCGTGTACCCCAGAGCCTAGAATATAGCAGCATCCCCAGATGACATGGAGGGGACAACCCTAGGATTGAATAAGTCTGCTTTCCTTTCCATCACCTTTATCATCTCCTGATTGCCACCAAACAGACTAGACAGGTCAATGTAGCTGAAGCAGAAAGGTGATCTAAGGTAAAGACCAGAGTTGCATGTACCAGATAGGTCGAAACACCATCACCCTCTCTCAGACCCAGGAGGACAGCATCACCCCCTCTCAGACCCAGTCCAGGACCCAGAACCAAAGGTCCCCAGGAATAGCAATACCCCCATACTACTATTACGACTACTAATTGGAGCAAGCATTTATATAGTATTTTAAAACATGCAAAGCATTTTGCAAATATTATCTTATTTTATCCATATAGTAGGGAACAGCCCTAGCAGGTACATATTACTAATATCCCCTTGTTCTAGTTCAGTAAACTTAGACAGATGGTGCTCGATTAAATCACTGATTAAATGACTAATGCTGGGTTTGAGTCTAATGCTCTTTCCACCTAGCTGCAACTACTGGCCCCTTCCAGCTCAATCAAAACAATATTTGTCCAGGGAAGGAACCCTTATAAAGGCAAAAATGATCTGGAAACTGCCTTTTCAATTGCTACAAACCCTTTATCATCAGCAATCTCGTGCTTGGGTCTGAAGACAGAAGAAACTTGTCACCACCATAGTCTTTTTCATTCTCAAATGACTAATTATTAGAAATAGATATGATTTCCTTGATGGAAAGGTCTACTAAGAAGATGTAACACCACTTGTTCTGCTACTTGATGTTAATGATGAGTAGGCCTTTTCATCTGACTTAGAGCTGAAATATTTTATGTGAATTGTCTCCCCACATTAGAATAAAAATTCCGTAAGGGACTATTTTGCTTTTTTTTAAGTTTAATAAATGCTTTATCATTCATTCACTCATCCATATATATTCCTAATATTTAAGCACTTGCTATTTCATTTAAAACATTCTTATTTTCATTATTATGATATAATTAATAATATTAATATCATTATCATATGATTATCTAATAATTAATAGTCAACTGATGGTCTTTTTAGTGGATAATTGGGAGTAGAAAAGAAGGCTTAGCCTAAGGAGAGTAAAGATACTCTATCAGAGAGGCCCAATTTGCTGATGTCTTCCCTCTCCATCTCTCTCTCTCTCTCTCTCTCTCTCTCTTTCTATTTCTTTCTCTCCCCTTTTTCTTTTTTTTTTAAACCCTTACCTTCTGTCTTGGAGCCAATACTGTGTATTGGCTCCAAGGCAGAAGAGTGGCAAGGGCTAGGCAATGGGGGTCAAGTGACTTGCCCAGGGCCACACAGCTGGGAAGTGTCTGAGGCCAGATTTGAACCTAGGACCTCCCATCTCTAGGGCTGACTCTCAATCCACTGAGCCACCCAGCTGCCCCCTCTCCCCTTTTTCTTTTGCTTACATACTCATATACACTATGACTGTCACTTGACCAAAGACATTTTAAATGATGTAAAGTGATATGCTAATATGAGTTACAATTATAAGGCTAATGGCAGAAAAGAAGAGGAGTAAAGATGTCCCAAACTAAAATTTAATTTTAAACTAAACTATCAGAAACATTTTTTCAAGAACAACGGAAATAAAATTTGCACAATATCCTGCAACAACACCAAACTATGTTTCTCATAGCAGTAGCAAGGTCTCTCTCTAGAGGCTGAGAGCTCCCAATCTTTGAGGCACAGATGCTAAGTTTCTAAACACATTTCCCCATTCTGTAGCTTGTCTATTTCAGCAAAGTCACAGCACCACTTGTCAGGAGACATCACCAGCAATCACACCTATTGAGCACAGTAAGAAGAACCTATACTCATCTTATTCTTTTGATGGCCCCCAATCCACTACTTGACCTAAGCATTCCCTTCAAGGCATAACTTGGCCATCTGTCCCTGCAGAGAAGCTCTTTTACCTCCCCAAAAGTGCATCTCCTGGCTTCTTTATTTCCAAGTTGTAAATGTGGCCAGAGTCCAAGGCATTGAGAGAGAAATATTCCCCAAAGGCATCTCTCACAGATAACTGAATGCCTTCCTGGTCCTAGAAGGTATGTCTTGTGTCAAATTTTTAATTCCCTATCAAATTCTTTCTTCCATGGATCTCACTTCTTTTCTCACTTCTTTTTCCCTTAAGCATTATTATTCTACTTATAAAAATATTTTAACACTTTTTTTGCTCTTGCTTCATCTTTTCTCAAAATTTTAGTTTAATGTTTCTAAGTTGTGTTTTTTTTTTCTGAAGCATTTATTATTGAGAATCTTTTGAATTCATTCTCTTCTGTGTTTGTATTTTGAACTCCCTATCATTATAATAGCTCATTATAGTATGTTTCTTTTTTGGTTTGCTTATTTCTTTGCCTTCTTTAGGCTTAGAGGGTTAGCTCTACTGCATTTCTGGAGGGAAAGTCTGGGCCATTCCTATTACTGTGTTCTTATTATTCCAACAACCTAAACTAGAGATTTGCAAGATTAGTGCTCCTCTTTAATCTGAGTTTCCTTACTTGGTTATTCTACTACAGAACAGGATAGCTATGTACCTCAGATGAATCACAGAACTACTATTGCGGCTACTGGCTTCTAAACTTCTTTCTTTCTTAGTGTGCCACCCAAAATCTCTACTCTGCTATGTAGATCTCCTCACTTTGCCATGGATCTGGACCTGCTTCTGGGAAGTAGATTACAAAGCTGCCAGTTTCCCTTTATTCCCATCTGAGTTCCATAGTTTGAATCCTGGGGTGGGCTAATATGGAGCCCCGGTCTCCTTTTGTGTTGGTATGTGTCTTTTCCCTTGCCATTGAAGTGTTCACCATGCCCTTTGCTCCTTACTCAACTCTGTACCCAATATTTGCTGATCATCCCATTTTAGGACTCTTTCTAAACTTGGGCTGTCCAAAGAACTTACTGTGATTTTTTCTGGATCTCTCCATCAGTATTTGGTCTTTTATATTCATAGATCTGTTTGAAAGAACTGTGGATCAGAGATCACCTGCATGGCCTCTTTATGCTTTAATATCTTGGCTCTTCCCTTTGTACATCTCCAAGAGGTTAAATGGCCACTTGTTAAACTTACAATAGGCTGGGAATACTGGTTCTCTCTTATAATCTCTCATTCTAAAATAGGACTGGGTTGGTGGATTATTTTAGCTCTGTAGTTCTAAGCTACAAAAAACCTAAATACAATTCAGCATCTGTACAAAGTCTGGTCAAAGCACAGGAGGACAGAACAGCTGTTGAAGGAGAAGGAGGTTGGACCATCTTGGAGAAATGCCACAGGTCCAAAATTTGGTGATAATTAGCCATGGGATTAAGCTTGTGAGTGGCTGTTCTATTTCCAACTTGATGGAAAAAGGGACGTTTGATCCCAAATAAAAAAGAAAAAGAAATATACTGTAGATAGAATTGGCATGCCAGGCACAGTTTAGTCTAAATGAACTCTAAATTTTCCTCCATCTCCAAGATGAGAAGATTTTATGATAAGCACATATGCAGAAACACATTAGCAGAGATTATGGGTCAGAGAAAAGGCTGTAATAAAACTCTGGAGGAATACAATGTTCTCTCTATATTCTTCAATGATAGAATTGTATAAGATGTAAGAGAGGTATTATTGTAAATTAAACTACAACTTATCTCTCACATCATTGATAGAAAAGAGTAGGAAATAGGAGATTTAACTCTGTTTAATGATTATGAAATACTTTTTGTTTTGTATTGCTTTAAAAAAAAAACCATTTTATTTGGTAGAGCAAAATATTCCCTTAAAAATCTCTCCTACAATTCAGTGGATTGAGAGCTAGCCCTAGAGATGGGAGGTCCTGGGTTCAAATCTGACCTCAGACACTTCCCAGCTGTGTGACCCTGGGCAAGTCACTTGACCCCCATTGCCTAGCCCTTACCACTCTTCTGCCTTGGAGCCAATACACAGTATTGACTCCAAGACAGAAGGTAAGGGTTTAAAAAATTAAAAATTAAAAAAAAATCTCTCCTACAAGAAATGTCCCATATAGAGATCAAATAAATATTTCTGAATTTAATAAAATTTCCATTAAAGGAAAATATAATTTAAGGGGAAACAAACAAAATGTGTATCCTTTGGTAATATTTGAATAATACATATTTAGTAAAGTATAATGAGTAAAAACTTGGTATTTAATGGGAAGTTATCAAAACTTCATGAGCATACTGCTTAAAGCTATTTATGGCTTATGAATCTGGTAAAGGTAACATGCATACATACACACATGCACACACACCACCTTAAATCTTCATTCCATTTTTGGCATTCTATAAAGATCATTCATACCTAAACTACCAACTTAAAATATGATATGATATAGGAAATATGGGGACATTATCATTTCTTACTCAAAAACATCACATCATATAGAATGTGATTTGAATTATCTTTCTCTTCAAGATAATTTTACTGTAGCCAATTAAAAAAACGTTGGTGAATTTACAGTTAGCCTTTGGAATATAATGACTGTACTGTTAGATATTTTGTCCAACTTCTGGAGCAATGCCATCAGCCAGTTATAAAGCTTACAGAATAGTAAGTACCTGGACAGTATCACCAACAATGAGCAGAGAAGGCTGGAATACAGATAACATAGTACTATTGAAATGATACTTATTTTAATACAAGTTAGTGTAAATGTACATATGGGAAGGATTGATGATTTGATATCCAAGCAGCTATTGTACATTGTACTGAAGGGTAGTTGGGAGAAAGCAAAAGAAAAAAAATGTGGGAATGTGGGGAAGATAAAACCCAGTCACACATCTTGAAAATGACAGCAACAGAAAGACCAATCCACCTAGCGAGATAACATTTCTTTTTTGGAAAAAAATCATTGGGTCAACTGTGAATATAAGCTGCAAAACTATACACAATGGTTGACTCTTCATAGGGCATCTAAAGCTTCTGAAACCTAGAAAAACTTTTTTAGTAAAATGCTAAAAGAACAGTAGGTAATCATGAGTCGATAAATATTTATTAAGTGCCTACCATGTCTCATGCTTTGATAAATGTGTTTTTATGTGTTTTAGCTGTATACAAATATAAATAAGGACTATTATTGGCATTAGTACACTGTATTAAAAACAAGAATTTGGGGCTAATCTGATCAAATTTTAACTTAACAAGCATATGTTACTTTTCACTAATTAATGTAAGTCAATACTTTTAGCCATGGGGATACAAAGATGAAATTAGCCATAGTCCCTATTTTCAAGGAACTTACACTATAAAGGATATTTTAGATATAGTATCTATATTAATTAGGTCCTAAAGACATCACTTGTTCATTAATTCCATCAAGGTGAAGCTTGGAAAACCATAGTTTAATCCTCTAACCAATTTAATCAGTTAAATAATTACCCTCTTTCTCTGTGAACTGCTAATAACAAAATTATTATTTATAAATTTCAAAATTTTAAAACAATTTGTGCCTTTTAGATAAAATGTCAGAATATGGCTTTTGACATATTTGGTTTTATTTTTAATATTATATTTTTATTTTTTTTTAATTATATGATTAAATGATTCATGTTTTCTCTCTCCCTTCTCTCCTCCCCCTCCCTAAAGCTGACCAGTAATTTCACTGGGATACATGTATTATCATTCAAACCCTCTCTCCAAATTATTAATTTTTAAAATAGAGTAATCTTTTAAATCAAAACCCCAAATCATATACCCATTTATACAAGTGATAAATCACATATTTTCTGCTGGATTTCTACTCCCACAGATCTTTTTCTAGATGTGGATAGCATTCTTTCTCATAAGTTCCCTGGAATTGTTCGGGATCACTGCATTTCTATTAGTCACAAAGTATCACATTTGATTGTCCCACAATGTTTCACTTACTATGAACAATGTTCTCCTACTTCTGCTCATTTCTCTCTGCATAAATTCATGTAAGGCTTTCCATTTCTTATAGAACTCAAGCAGTACATCTCTCCTTATAGAACAATAGCATTCCATCACCATCATATGCCATAATTTGTTCATCCATTCCCCAGTCAAAGAACAACCACTCATTTTCTGATTTTTTGTCACCACAAAAAGTGGAGCTCTAAATATTTTTGTGCAAAGAGGTACATCCCCATTTTTTTTCTCTTTGTGGTATTCCTGGATCAAAGGACATGCACTCTTTGAGGGGCATAATTCCAAATTGCTTCCAGAATGGTTGGATCGATTCACAACTCCACTAGCACGGCATTAGTGTCCCAATTTTGCCACATCCCCATGAAAATTTATTATTTTCTTTTTCTGTCATATTGACCAATATGTTAGGTGTGAAGTGGTACTTCAGAGTTGTTTTGACTTGCAATTCTCTAATCAGAAGGGATTTAGAAGACTTTTTCATATGATTATAGATAGTTTTAATTTCTTCATCTGAAAACTGCCTATTCATATCTGTGACAGAGGCTGGCACATAAGAAAAGCACCAGGCTGAAGAGTGTGTGGAACTGATCGCCTCAATGGGGGAGGGGCCCCAGGAGGGAGGAATCTTGAGGAGGAGAAGATTCTGGCTGGGAGAGGAGTTGCTTCCTCAGTCCAGAGAAGCCTAAGAGAGAAGGTTGAAAACAACTTTCTCCTCAGGGTTACCCACTTTTTCCTGCTGGTGACTGGAAATCTTTCCCACCAACATTTCCCTATTGAAGAGGAAACCTGAGAAAGATATTTTAAATCTCTGTCCAACTTTACTTCAGCTCCTGAGTCTGAACTGTGGCCAAGAGGCCAAACCTATAGTGAGTCAACCTGATTTTCTCTCAAGGGGCTCAGATTGCCAAGTCCTGAGTTCCCCCCAAACTTGAGGAGGGAGGGAAATGGTTTTAAATAGAGACAGTGACCCCCTTTTCCCACCTTCTTTTCCCATTCTTTCCCTGGAAGTTATTCCTTTGTATTACCCCAATTGAGTTGACATTAAAATAGTTATCTTTCCCCAAGCTGAGTGTGAGTGAAGAGATCAAGTGGAGACTCTTTGGTATTGAATAGTGGAGGTGGGGACAAGAGGAACGAGAGTGAATCTGGGAGAGGGAGAGCAACCTTAGCTAAGGAGGGAAGGGAGAAGGGGAAAAATCTTCAAACCCCCTCTCCCAATCAGAATTTTCTCCTCCTCAAGAGTCCCCCCTCCTGGGGCCCCATTCCCATCATTGTGATCGGTTCTACACACTCTTCAGCCTGGCACTTTTCTTATGTGCCAGCCTCTGTCATATATTCCTTGACCATTTGTCAATTGGAGAATGACTTAATTTCTTGTAAATTTGACTCGGTTCTTCATTTATCTGAGAAATTAGACCTTCATCAGAGAATTTTGTTAAAATATTTTTTCCCAATTTGTTCCTTCCCTTCTAATTTTTATTGCATTGGTTTTGTTTGTACAAAACCTTTTTAATTGAATGTAATCAAAATATTAATTTTATACCTTGCAAATTTCTTTATCTCTTACTTGATCTTAAATTCTCCCTCCCCCATAGATTTGACAGTATCCTATTCTACATTCACCTAATATAATATCACTCTTTATTTTAGTTATATACTAATTTTGAATTTATCTTTGTATAGGGTGTGAGATATTGACCTAAACCTAATTTTTGCCATAGTGTTTTCCAATTTTCTCAGTAGTTGTTGTCAAATAGTGAGTTCTTATCCCCAAAGCTGGTATCTTTGGATTTATTGAACACTAGATAGCTGAGGTCATTTACCCCTAGTCTATTGTACTGAACTAACCTTTTATCTTTTAGCCAGGACAATATTGTTTTGATGATAGACATGTTTGCTTTAATCTAGGTGGTTGGAGTACCATAGAAACATTCTCTGTATGTTTTACCATAGTAAGGTGAATTTTTCTTCTCCTGTTAGGAAAATAGTAGCAAACTTCTCTAGTAAACAGAAACAAATGCATTTCGATATTGTATCATATCTCCTTATATAGTAAAAGAAAAAAAACATATAAGTATTTGTCTGGTTTTACAAACTCCATTGAACAAAATATACAATAAGTTTTTGCTTATTTCTTGCCAAGAAATACATAATTCCACTCATCCAGACAAATTAATATATGTGTATTGAAAGTACGTATGTACCTTTTTGGGTTTGTGTAGTTCATATCTCAGCAAAGAGTTTTTCAAATAGTAGGTTCTAAATAAATGCCTATTAATTTATGGAATTAAAAATGGCCATCTCTTCATCTCCTCCTCCCCCATCTACTCCTCCCCCATCACAACATACCAAAGGTAACTAAATTGTCTGGAGTGGTATTTATGTGGGATCTGTGATTATATTGGTATAGGAAATTTCCATTGAAGAAACTTCTATCAATGCTGATCTGGAGTATTTCACACCTTATAGGCATAGACTATGGGTTATTTATTTATTTATTCATTCATTCATTCATTTATTTATTTAGTGTGTGTGTGTGTGTGTGTGTGTGTGTGTGTGTGTGTGTGTGTGTGTGTGTGTATTTTATGAACCCTATAGGCAGTCTTGTGAAGACAGGGGACCCCTTCTCAGAATAATATTTTCAAACTCATAAAAGAAAATATCTATGATTACAAAGGAAACCAATTATAATGAAATACACATCAAAGTAATAAACAACAAAAAGGGAGAGAACCCCGCAAATGCATATATATCTAGAATACTTTACAATGTAAATGGAATCTAATCATTGAGAGTAGTATCCTGTGCAGGGAAGGAGAGAGAAGGTCTTCTACAAAGGTGGAATTTGAAAAGAATCTGGAAGTATACCAGAAATAGCAAAGAATAGGAGGTGAATAGATAGAGCATTCTAGGCCTGTGGGAAAACCAGAGCAAAGGCAGAGCCAGAGATTGAGTGTGTTGAATGAAGAACAATGTATAGGCTATGTCCCTGGACATAAAATGCCTTGAGAGGAGAAGAGTGTGAGTTCACCAGAAAGGTAGGAAAGGAGGGGGAAAAAAAACCTGAAGAATTTTAAATGTCAAATGGAGTATGTATTTGATCCTGGAAGTATCAGGAAGTCACTATAGTTTATTGTTTGGGGAATAACATGTTCAAATTTGGACTTTAGGAGAATCACTTTGGCAACTGACCAGAGGATAGATTAGAAGGAAGGGACTTGAAGGATAGATACCAATTAGAAAGTTATTGAAATAGTCTTGGTTAGAGGTTAGAATGGCTTGCACCAAGAGATGTCTATGTGAGTGGACAGAAAGGAATGGATAAAAGAGATGTCAAGTTAAAAAAAAAAAAGATTTGAAAACAGATTGATAAGATCAAGTGAGATGAATGTAAGTGCTGAATATAGGATGATAATGAGATTGATAGCTTGCTAGACTAGAAGGATGGTATTAAACTTGATCATTTAAAGAGAGCCAGGGAGGGAGGAGGAAAGAAGATTTTGAAAGGAAAATAATGAGTTTTGTTTTATATAGGTTGAGTTGAAAATACCTATTAGATTTTCAATTTGAGAAATCCCAGAAGCAGCTGATAATTCAGGTAGACAAAGGAGAGAGCTTGGGGCTCTTTATCTGGATCTGGAATTCATTTGCTGTTAGTCTAACCCCTGGTAGCTGATGAGATATAATATAATATTTTATGTCATATAATAACAACAGTAAAAAGAAGGATGATACAAAGATTTGGAGGGAGGCTACACTTAGACATAGAACATGGTTTTCATATCCATGGGCTATAGTTTAGAATTCCTACAACTGGAAAAGTATCAAAGTGTTGTTATTTTTTTAATTAAATAACATAAAAAAACGAACAAAAAAAAACTTAAAACATAAAATTGTAGAATAGCTCCAGGACAAGTTTAAGATTCTCTGGCCATTCCAGTTCTCCCTTTGAGGTATGATCTCCTGGCATGTGGTAAAGTTGTGTTCTCTGAGGTCTTAGAAGGTCTACATTAATACAAATAGAAGATTGTAAGAGTATAATCATAAAAGAGTTCTGATATGAGTCAACAGATGCCAGTATTGTGTTTAAGAAGTTGGAAGGGGAGGGTTTAGTCTGTAAGGTGCCCACTGGAGTGCAAGAGAAGATTTTGGAGCAGTACAGGGGACTTGAGGGGGGAGGATGTAAAAGGCACCAAAGGAAGATTTCATAATAGAGCTGATTTGGAGTGGTTCTGGGCATTTGAAGTGGCACTGGGCAATCATAAAGTCCAGACTGTTCCAGGGTACCTAGGAAGATGCAAGGACCTGGAAGGTGAATGGAAGCACAGGATTTTACTCCTGTACCATATTATCACTGCATAGAATCAGAGATTTAAGACTAGAAGGAAATAGTAGGCCAGTGGGCATTCAGTCTAACATCATCATTTTAAAGATAAACTAATGCCTGCAGAGGTGATGTGGTTCATCCAAGATTGATATGTAGTAAATATAAAATACAGGATTTGAACCCAATCCCTCTGACTCCAGGTCCAATAAAATTTTCTCTTGTGCCACAAAGTAGAGAAAAATCATAACCAGTTAAAAATACATCTTCTAAAATTTAGTGTAATGTTTTATATAATATGGTCACTCAATATTTGTTGATTGACCTAAATAGGAATTGTTTTATGTTTATAACTTTATCATTTCTTTCCATATTATTTACTATTTTATGTGTAATTATTTTATATGTGCTTATCTTGCCCTCACAAACCCCCCAAAATTGTAAGTACTTTTCTTAGCACACAGAAAACATTCAATAAATACATATTGGATGAAATTTCTTTTTTATTGACCTCAAAGTGCTTTAGTAAAACATATGGAAAGAAGGGAGGGAGTAAAATACCCAACAGCACTAGGTTTAATGATGGCAAATGTTAGAACTAAAATAAATAAGTGTATTCCTGATTTGCTATGATCAGATATGTTGTCTTAATAGATGGGTTGCAAAATGTATGTTGTAGTAAAGGTATAATTTTTTTCTTTGACTTGTATATCCCATGCACATACTGCAAAACAGCTTTCATTTATCAATGCACAGTAATTTTATTGATGAAAGCTACATTGAGAGCAATTTAATAGCCAAATGCAACAATAAATTTGCATCTTTTATGACTGGAAAATCAAATATACCTTTCATTTTATTTATAGTATTTGCAAGCAGACCTTCATTCTAGCTCATCATTCACCATTGTTCTTAGCACCTTCCAGAATTTTTGTTTGTAGCATTAATACTTCAGCATTTATAGAGCTAGAGAAACTAGCTAAATCCAAACATTTTAGATTGCTATTAATAATGTTATCTTTCAACAGCTCAATACAAAGATTAATCTCGAACTATGTCTACACAGCAGAAATTAATCAAACATGAAAATAGTTCATTGGTCTTATCATTTGTAATTCCTATGAATATTTTACAAGGCAAGAGCCAAAGCAAACATGGCAGATAAAGTTCTGGACTTGGAGTAAAGAAGATCTGAATTCAAATACTCTTTCTAGAAGTTCTGATTTGATCTTAGACCAAATGGTGAAACTCTCTGGGCCCAAGGTTTCCCATATGCTAGATGAGGGAATTGAACAAAATCTTTAATTTCTCTTCCAGCTCTAAATTGTATTATTGTGGTTGTTTATAAAAATGATCCACAATCAATACAGTTAATCAGATATTTTTATTAACTGATTTGGATCCACTGAAATAGGGAAGGTATATAATTGGACTTTTTGCTTTTCTCTTTTCTCTTTTGTTTTTAGAATAGTACTGATAATTGATTTCCCAGGTTTAGAAGGAAAAACCAAGAATTTAATCTCTCTCTCTCTCTCTCTCTCTCTCTCTCTCTCTCTCTCTCTCTCTCTATTTCTCTCTCTCTCTTTCTCTGTGTCTATGAATGTGGTATTGGAATTGAGAGGATGGCTTTAACACACACTAGTCCCTCAGTACAAATTTAGTAGATTCATTTTTTTTCATCAGTGCTCTTTTTATAACTAGACCACAGAGGAAGTAGGCAAATAGATGATTTTCTTTATTTGATTGCCAAAATGCATGGAGAAATAATTTATAGACTAAATGCCTATAGCCAATTACTCCAAAATCTGTACGTTGTCTATTTTTCCACTTTGGGGGTATTACATGACAGGGCAAACAGGTAAAGCCTGAAGTTATTCTGGAATGTGTTCCTTCTGCACAAAGGCTTTTGCCGCCCACTTGATATACATACTCTGTTTCTCCCTCATGGAAGGAATAGTCAAAAAACTAATCATCAGGCCAATTATATGACCTGTTTTATTTTCCCCATCATTTTGCAACAATAAATCTTACCAGGGTTTTACCCACAGTAGCCTCAAAGAAAGTAAAACAATACAGAATTCAAAATTATATGCTCAAGGTGTCAAAATCCTCCCCAAAAAACAAACAAAAAACTATTCCTTATGATGAGCTTATAATTATTGAACCAACACAAAACCCGAGGAAAAGCAATTATTTCCTGTTGATATAGAGATTTGGTATTGTCATAGCAAGGCCAACCTATTACTGAATTGCTTTCTTTGATGGCTGGGGATTCACACAATCAATGTTTGGCATGAAAATATTACAAAATAACCTAAAAATATTAGCAGTGACAAGCTGCAAATAAAGGGTTCCATATCACCATGATTGTACTTTTATATCTAAGCAGGTTGCAGATTTTAAACTGAGAGACATCAAGTGTGAATTAGGTAGATTGGATGGTTTAAGTGGAGGGAAATGATTGAAGTTGAACTAAGCCCAGAAATATCCGTTGCAAGCAATTAATAGAAAAGATACCTTTTCGAATCTGTTATTTTCCATCACTTGAATGTAGCTTAGCTTTCAAGTCACACTCAACACTGTAACAACTGATTCATCAACAATGTTTTTCTTTTAAAATCATTTTAATAATAGGTGAAGGACACACAAAAGGGAAATTTCAGCCATTGATGAATGGTTTTTAACATATTCATTTGACAGTCTTATTAGAAGATAACTGGCAATCCTGACTCTATTAATAGAAAATAATAGAAAAAAATTAAAGTTTGCTTGTAATATATTCACACACAATTGAAAGGCAATTTATGGAACTTCTCTTAATATTTTACCTTTCACGAATAAACAAATAAACATGAATTGTATAAATAATTAGTTCCAAATTATGAAATGTTTGATTAGTTAAGTACTAAACTAAGATAACCAACTGGCTTGATGGATAAAATATCAGGTCTCAAATCAGTAAGATTCACATACAAATTGTGTATCAGAATAGCAGTGTAATTACTAGGCAAATTGCATAAATATCTCTAGGCCTCAGTTTCCATCTTTGTAAAATAAAAATAGTAATAGTACCTACCTTTCTGAATTATTGTTAGATAAAATGTAAAATACTTGGAAAATAGTACAGTGGAGTCCTTGGCCTAGAGTATCAAAAACTTAATTTTATGAGTTCAAATCTGGCCTTAGACATTTAATAGCTTTGTTACCCTGGATAAGCCATAACCCTATTTCCTTCATTTACCAGTTTTCCTCAGTTTCTTTATTTGTAAAATGATTTTTAGTAGGAAATCTTTGCCAATAAAATCCCAAATGAGATCACAAAGAATCAGACACAAGTGGGAGAAGAAAAAAAAAAGAAATTGATTTATTACTATTACTGTTATCATTATTAAATCCCATCTCAAACACTTAACTGTGATTGTGGACAAGTCACTTAACCTCTGCATTTCATTTTTCTGACAAGTAAAATTAGGGGAGTAGATGAACCGTGTCATCTCTTTAAGCACTAAAACTATCCCTCTTATTTGCCTTATGGAGAAGTTGTTTTCCCTTGAGACTCCCTTCAGCTCTATGCTTCTAAGACTTCTTTGTTCTCATTATAAATATGTGACATTAATCTCATTTCATTCATTATAATTACTTGTTAATGATCTGGAGGGAAAAAAAAAGAAAAATTAGTCTGTTACTACCTGGGACAAGGAATAGAGATGATAAGGAAATTCTAAGCAATTGGAATTCCTAGGGAAGGAGAGATCCAGGTCTATGTAACCCATGACAAATG
The DNA here is from genome assembly GCF_027887165.1 of Monodelphis domestica. Taxonomy (NCBI): domain Eukaryota; kingdom Metazoa; phylum Chordata; class Mammalia; order Didelphimorphia; family Didelphidae; genus Monodelphis; species Monodelphis domestica. Next base: position 91,523,474 of record NC_077228.1, on the reverse strand, counting down.
AGATATTTGTATGTTAAATTCAGGGAGGGACTGAGAGAAAAATCTAGGAGAAGAACAAATTCTATTAGGAAAAGTTTCAGTCCATAAGGTTCTGATAAGCTCATCTGACCCTATTTAAACCCTGGTTAATCCCACTACAAAGAGGTGACCATAGAAAAGATAACAATAAAATTTTTATTTATCTCTTTCAGTAGCTACATTTAGTTTAGTTACTTAATAGAATTATATATAAAAAGATAGAGCCCATACATGGGAATTTTGTTAGGACCTGTTTCTCTCCTACCCACAACTTGAGGAGACATTATGTAAAAAAATGGTAAAACTGCTAGGAGATCTGATTGGCTCTGACTTCTCTGACACAGCTAGTTAAAAAGTTAATGGGTCATCGAAGGTCCTAAAATGTCCCAGTTTCTTGGAATCTGATTGTCTCTAAATTGGTGGATTTCTGAAGATTGTGTGAATCACTCTGTCCTTCATCATATCCTGCTGAAATGATTAGAATTCTTTTCTGATGGAGAAGTAGAAGATATACACACTTTTAGGGTGGAAAGGGAAAATTTTACGCAGAGTTGAAATGGAATGCAGGAGAAGCAGGAGTGACCGACTGGGCAGTTGGAATGGTGAGGGGAAGGGACTACAGGGAACCCACAAAGTCTCTGAGACAGTTCAGTTTGAACCCTGGTTGAGATGGCTCCGGTTCCCACCTCCGGACTGGAAACCCACTATTTCCTGAGGATTTCCCGATCGTATCCCATGCCCACAGTGACTGTGAACTGATCTTGTCTCTCGGTTAATTCAAGACCTGTGTGGACTGACCGGACTTTCAGCTGCCTGAGAGGGTTTTACCCTGAGGGGCAGACTGAGTCGGTCCTGAAATCTCTATCGCCTCCTCTGTGCCAGCTACACTTCTTGGCTATTTCTTTAATACTAGATTAGGTTAGCCAGCATAAGAGAACAAGAAAATAGAGAAGGTTTCTGGATCAGTCCCCACTGTTGGCGGTAGCTGAAGGGACCCAACATCAGCCTGTGCTTTTAGCCTAGGGAATTCCTGTTTGACCTCTTGCATAACCTCACCCTTGTTATCCTATCCCAAATAAATAATTGTGGTTCATAATTAGCAGTCAGATCTGTAGAAGAAGCAAAAGGAAGAAGGGAGGGTGAAGGGTTTTGGAGAGACAGTTCTAATAGGTTCAGGTTACGACAAACCCTAAACCGACAGCCATTACTGTCCTCTCTGACAGGAGTAGTGATGAAAGGACATTGAGGGGTGCTAGGCATTTAGCAAAGACCTAGCAAACCCCCTATACTCTACCCCAGTGGTGTTCCTATTCATTTACCGACTCCTGTTTTATCTGTGCCCCCGGAGATCTTACTGGACCAAGGACAGAAGGCAGCCATCAGCTCTCTGTCCAGACAGGGAGCTGGACCTTTGGGGGGTTAGATCACCAACACATTCTAACTAACCATTATACCATCATCCTAGGGGCTTATCCTTTCTCCTTTTTAACTGTGTACTCGTTCTGTACTCCAAAAAGATCTTACATCTAAAAGTACATAAGAAGAAAAGGGTGAAAGCAGAAATTAAAAAGAAATGATGGAGGAACTGTTTTTAAAAAACCCCACCTACAGATGAATCAATGTTTATTTTTGTTTTTGGTGAAACTAAACTGCAGGATTAAAAGACATATAAAAGACAAAAGAGGAAGAAGAAAGAAGGAATTCATGATGGTTCATATTAAGTGAATTGATAAACAAAAAAAAGAAAGTACTACCTGGAGTCTCTCAAAAGGAAACAGGTGAAGTGTCATTGAGAGGGGCTGAATTAAACTGGATTACAAAAAGGGAAGAATCTAAATTCAGTAGTAGTGGAGGTGCCACTGATGGGAGGGCAAAAGGGTAGTATCTGGTATCTCTGAGCATTTACTAAATGTTTATTGACTGTATCTCTCCCCTAAATAGAGAGAAAAATAGATATATGATGACCATGGTGGAAGTATGGCATTCTGTTGAATGTAGTAATCTCTCTAAGCATCAAATCCCTGGTGTTTATATTTCATCTCCCATAAGAGAATAAAGATAGATTGACTGACAGATCTCTCTCTCTCTCTCTCTCTCTCTCTCTCTCTCTCTCTCTCTCTCTCTCTCTCTCTCTCTCTCTCTCTCTCTTTCTCTCTCTCTTTCTCTCTCTCTCTCTCTCTCTCTCTCTCTCTCTCTCTCTCTCTCTCTCTCTCTCTTTCTCTCTCTCTCTCTCTCTCTCTCTCTCTCTCTCTCTCTCTCTCTCTCTCTCTCTCTCTCTTTCCTCTCTCTCTCTCTCTTCCAGGCAATGGGTGGGATATAATCCAGAGGATTTATTCTTAAAGAGACCACTACATTCAATAGCAATGCTTCTGTGTTGGTCAACATCCTGCTTTTGGACAAGGTGATCAAGTGCTTAATATAGTGCCTGCCCTATACTAAGCACTTACTAAATGTTTATTGACTGAATAGGAGCTGGTAAGGGCAACTGACAACCATGTTCTCTATCTCCTACAGAAATTAATATTTCTAAGATTGAAGCACAGCAGAAAGAAAGAGGAGTAGATGGTAGAATGTATAAGGTGTGATAGAGGCTGGCACAGATACCGAATAGGCTAGAGGAACTGAGAAGGCTGGGACTACTTGTGCAAAGGGTCCCACTAGATTTCTCATTAAATACCATAAGACCAGGTGACAAAGTATATGTAAAAAAATTTGCCAAAGACAAATCCACAGAGCCCAGATGAATTGGTCCATATGATGTAGCTCTCACTACTCCTACATCGATCAAAGTAGTGGGAATAGATTCTTGGCTTCACACATCTCACATTAAACATTACTATGCCCATGATAACACACTGAAAAACAACTTAATGGGAGCCCAAGAATCTATTCAAACACAGACGCCCCAAGAACAACCCTTGATAAATAAACATAGAGCCCATGAATCCAACAAAATCACACAAGAAGAAATAGAGACACTGAACAGAGACAGTGAAACCTAAATAGAATAATGCCCAAGACAGATAGTATAAATTTGGGTTAGTTAGTTCAGGGAGGATTAGTGTAGCCTGTGAAACGCAGGAGAAGAGGTTCCTTGTGGAACCTGGGAGTTTATTTGGGTGGATATAGAATCCCTTAGAATTATTAAACCTATATACAAATTTCAATCTCAAGCCTAGACTAAAATATCATTAACCTCCACAATCACCACATAGGAATAGAATAATCACCTTACAATCACACATTATGAAAATTATCTACTTTCATTACATTAAAAAAAAAATCTCACTTGCACACATGAGGATGGCACAAACATCCTATATAAAGTTTCACTCACATGCATCAAAATATTCACTCTTATATGCACTCACATGTTAATTTTACACACACACATGATCCTGTAGTTCTGGATATCTGAGATCATCTTTCAAGGTGAGATGACAGGCAAAAGGCACCCAGGACTTGTGACAAACTTCAAGCAATACCAAAGGATGGAAGATACATGGACAACTGGAAAGAACTTTGAATCAAGGACATTATGGGGAATGCACTTCAGGAAAATGGGTCATGTAAGATTAATCGCCGATCACATTAACTTCACATATAGGGAAGTATATCCACATATACATTGGAATAAATATGCATTCACCACGACATATTTTTAACACAAACAAATTTCATGTTGACATTAGGGGATATGCTGTAACTAAGGACAGTCCATAACTTGTATAACTGTAAATAAATCTCTACTACCTAAAGATATATATATATATATGTATTTAAATAACATGTGATATATGTAAATGTGTAAAAATAGCAGACATGTATATGTATATATATATAAATATACATAGCATAAAATAATGATCTCATCAACAAATATAGATGGAAAGGAGAGTTAAAATACTAACCATTAATAGACAGGGACAGAGTAGTTTAGGGTGGAAAAGGGAATATTGTAACTACAGAGGTAACATAGGGACAGGATAAATAAGATTTCATTTGATACAAGTTAATGTGTATATATATGTTATATATATATATACATATATGCCTATAAATGTTATGAATTGTTACATTGGAATCGGCATTATATAAGGAATAGGATAGTTCAATTTTACTTAGGATTTAATTTTATATTGATTGCAGTAGGAATGACTTTTGTATTAAGAAATTGTTATATTGCAAAAATTTTTGTTAGTACATAATCCTAACTCTCTTCCCACAACTCAGATTTAGCATAAAATAGGAATTTAGATTAGCAAATAGATATATTAGTATAAGATTTATTATTTTGGGAGGGGGAAGGTTAGATGGGAACGATAGGTAGCATAGATAGATTAGAATAAACATAGAAGATAAGTAACTGGTGTGGGCCAGGGTGGCACCACATGAACAACAGGAAATGGAGGAGTTGTGATAGAGGCTGGCACTAGAGAAAAAGTGCCAGAATGAAGAGTATTTGAAATTGATCACCCCTCCAAGGGAGGGGCCCCAGGAGTGGAATTCTGAGGACAGAAGACTCTGGCTGGGAGACCAGTGAGGGACTCTCGTCTTGAGACATCAAAGGGAGAAAGTAGATAAAGACTTTCTCCTCAGGTTTACCCACTTTTCCTGCTGGTGATTGGAAATCCTTCCCCCAACACTTCCCAGTTGAAGGGACTTTCTAAAGAGAAACCTGAGCAGACTTTACCTCAGCTCCTGTTGCCCAGGGATGAGTCAACCTGACTTTCTCTCAGGGGGATCATGCTACCAAGGCCTGAGTTCCTCCAAAACTCGAGGAGGGAGGAAAAGGGTTTAGATAGAGGAAAGGGACCCCCTTTTCCCCCACTTTCCTTTTCCCATTCTTACCTGCCTGTTATTCCTTTTGTATTACCTGATTGAGTTAACATTAAAAGTTATCTGTTCCCCAAGCTGAGTGTCAGTGAACGGAATCAAGGGGAGATGTTTTGGTCTCAAGTAGTGGAGAGGGACAAGAGCAAATTGGGGAGAGCAGCTTTAGCTAAGGAGGGAAAGCAGAAGGGGGAAAATCTTCAAACCCCCTCTCCCCTCTCCTAGCCACCCCATTACATCTGCTGTCTCCTCTGAACTCTGCTTTGTGGAAGGGGGGGTTCTGCTCTCTTTTTCTCTCTCTCTCCATACCTCAGGGTTCAAGCCTCCCTTTGGGGTATATCTCTTCCCCTTCCCTCTTTAATTTTTTTAAAACAAAGGTGATAAAGAAATAGTTTAGAAGAAAAGGCTCAAAATAATACAATAATAACTTTAATTCCATAATGAAAACAAAGACTAAGGAAGAAATTGTTAATTACATGAACAAAGAATTAAAGTCTATTGTAAAAAGAAAAAAGAAGAGAATTGATGAAAAGAATTAGAGAAAGAAAATATTTTTTAAAAGACAAAGAGAAAATTTAAAAAGGTTGAATTTATAACTGACGATGAAGAAATAAAAGAAATTGTAGGAAAACTATTTCACCCAATTATATGCCAATAAACCTGACTTTTTAAGGGAAAGGGACAAATATTTACAAAAATATAAAATGCTCATATTTATAAAGGAAAAGAGGATTAAAATAATGCAATATTCAATAAAAGAACTTAAATAGTGAGTAAATTAATCCTATAGTTAAATAATAGGAAAATAGAAATTTATTAAAATATTTCAAGTATTTAAAGAACAATAAATTCTAATACTAAGAAAAATGGGTAAAGAAGGGATGTTGCCAAATTTCTTCTATGATACAAATATGGTTTTGATAACAAATTAGAAAGAGTCAATATAGAGGAATAAAAATATAGATCTTAATGAACATAGGTTAAAGCAAAAATATTAGCAAGGAGACTAACACAGAAAATAAAATAAAAATTCTACTCAGTGATCAGGTTGGATTTATTCCAGGAATACACATAGCATAAAGAAAGCCTTAAATTATTATTCATTCTAATAACAAGAACAGCAAAAATCATATGGTTATATCAATTTAAAAATATTTTGAGAGGATAGAACACCTATTGCTGTTAAAACAACAACAACAACAACAACAACAACAACAAAACCAACAACAACAGAGTTTCCCAAAAAGATCTAATTTAAAGCTGGGGTGGACAGCTAGTTTTCACAGTGGATAGAATTCCAAGCCAAAACAGTAGAATAGAGAAGTACTCAGGCAAGCTCTCCCAACTTTCCTCTCCAAACAACTGAACTCAAATTGAACTCTGAATTGGCTGGGCCAATGAAAGATCAAAGTGGAACATTCTTCCAATTCAAGACAACATAGAAAGTTGGAAGGAAAGTTCTGTGACACAAGGGAAAGTTCCTTTCTGAGGATCATATGATTGAAACACCAAACAGCAGCTTTGGATCTCTTAAACTAGAGATGTTAAGGAGATCTGGCAATTAGTCAGAATGCCTTTTTTTTTGGGGGGGGGGGGCAATTCCACTGCCTACACCCACTTCTGAGTTGTAGACCAAATTTATAGAGAAACACTTTTGGCCAAATGGAAGCCAAATTCCTGAAAGGCAACTGTTTGGCAATTTAATTGCTTAAACCCCTTTCTTCTACCAGTTCAAGAGCAGAAAGCAATCCTTTTAGTAAAGAGCTAGTAGAATACCTTAGAGGAAATATCTCTTCTGGCCCCAAGGGATCAGGGACCCTGGAGGGAAGCATCACTTCCAGTCCCAAGGCAAGAAGGGTTCTTCCTGGCTAAGGACCAAAATGAAGACCAAGAGAGCAATGACCACCCTTCTCCCCATATCACAACACCTTAGAAGAATTTTTAAAAAATGACAAGCCAGATCTGAAAACAATAGTGTGGAAAAAGACTGAAGAATGAGACAGATCTCCTATATCCTCCCACCCTCCCAAGCTAGTATCAGAGATCCATATCAAAATTAAGTTTGAAATCCAGAGGTAAGGTTGAAATTGAGCAAATAACAACAAAACAAAACAAAAAATAAAAAGGACTTAACCATAAAAACATTCCAGGTCAAAGAGAAAATCAATATACAACCTCAGAAGATAATGAAATAAAAATATCCTGAAAAAAAACAACACCTCAAAAACGATTAGATACCAACTCAACAATAATTTCTTTTTTTTATTCTCTTTAAACATTATTTTATTCGGTCATTTCCAAACATTATTCATTGGAAACAAAGATCATTTTCTTTTCCTCCCCCCCACCCTCTTCCCACCACCTCTCCCATAGTCAAGGCACAATTCCACTGGGTATCACATGTGTTCTTGGTTCGAACCCATTTCCATTTTGTTGGTATTTACATTAGAGTGTTCATTTAGAGTATCCCCTTCCCCCCTATAGTCAAGACATTGCTTTTCCTCGGTGTTTTTACTCCCATAGTTTATCCTCTGCTTGTGGATAGCGTTTTTTAGATCCCTGCAGATTGTTCAGGGACATTGCATTGCCACTAATGTAGAATTCCATTACCTTCTATTGTACCACAGTGTATCAGTCTCTATGTATAATGTTTTACTGGTTCTGCTCCTTTTGCTCTGCATCACTTCTTGAAGGTCATTCCAGTCGCCATAGAATTCCTCTACTTTATTATTCCTTTTAGCACAATAGTATTCCATCACCAACATATACCACAATTTGTTCAGCCATTCCCCAATTGAAGGGCATCCCCTCATTTTCCAATTTTTGGCCACCACAAAGAGAGCAGCTATGATTATTCTTGAACAAGTCTTTTTATTTATTATCTCTTTGGGGTACAAACCCAGCAGTGCTATGGCTGGATCAAAGGGCAGACAGTCTTTTATCACCCTTTGGGCATAGTTCCAAATTGCTCTCCAGAATAGTTGGATCAATTCACAACTCCACCAGCAATGAATTAATGTCCCTACTTTGCCACATCCCCTCTAGCATTCATTACTTTCCTTTGCTGTCATGTTAGCCAATCTGCTAGGTGTGAGGTGATACCTCAGGGTTGTTTTGATTTGCAATTCTCTAATTATGAGAGATTTAGAACACTTTTTCATGTGCTTATTAATAGTTTTGATTTCTTTGGCTGAGAACTGCCAGTTCATGTCCCTTGCCCATTTATCAATTGGAGAATGGCTTGATTTTTTGTACAATTGATGTAGCTCTTTGTAAATTTGAGTAATTAAACCTTTGTCAGAGGTTTTTATATAGATTGTTTCCCAATTTGTTGCTTCCCTTCTGATTTTAGTTACATTGATTTTGTTTGTACAAAAAACTTTTTAATTTGGTGTATTCCAGATTATTTATTTTGTATTTTGTAACTCTTTCTAAGTCTTGCTTGGTTTTAAAGCCTCTCCCTCCCCAAAGGTCTGACATGCATACTATTCTGTGTTCACCTAATTTTCTTATAGTTTCCTTCTTTATGTTCAAGTCATTCACCCATTTTGAATTTATCTTGGTGTAGGGTGGGAGGTGTTGATCTAAACCTAATCTTTCCCACACTGTCCTCCAATTTTCCCAGCAGTTTTTATGAAATAGTGGATTTTTGTCCCCAAAGCTGGGATCTTTGGGTTTGTCATATACTGTCTTGCTGAGGTCACTTACCCTGAGTCTATTCCACTGATCCTCCTTACTGTCTCTTAGCCAGTACCAAATTGTTTTGATGACTGCTGCTTTATAATATAGTCTGAGATCTGGGACTGCATGGTCCTCTTCCTTTGTATTTTTTTTTCATTATTTCCCTGGCTATCCTTGATCCTTTGTTCTTCCAAATGAACTTTGTTATGGTTTTTTCTAGATCAGTAAAAAAAAATTTTTGGAAGTTCCATGGGTATAGCACTAAATAGATAGATGAGTTTTGTAGGATGGTCATTTTTATTATATTGGCTCGTCCTACCCATGGACTGTTAATGTTTTTCCAATTGTTCAAGTCTAGTTTTAGTTGTGTGGAAAGTGTTTTGTAGTTGTGTTCATAAAGTTCCTGTGTTTGTCTCGGGAGATAGATTCCTAAGTATTTTATTTTGTCTAAGGTAATTTTGAATGGGATTTCTCTTTCTAGTTCTTGCTACTGAGCTGTGTTGGAGATATATAGAAATGCTTATGACTTATGTGGGTTTATTTTGTATCCTGCAACTTTACTAAAGTTGTTGATTATTTCAATTAGCTTTTTGTTTGAATCTCTAGGATTCTTTAAGTAGACCATCATGTCATCCGCAAAGAGTAATAACTTGGTCTCCTCATTGCCAATTTTAATGCCTTCGATTTCTTTTTGTTCTCTAATTGCTACTGCTAGTGTTTCTAGTATAATGTCAAATAATATAGGTGATAATGGGCATTCTTGTTTCACTCCTGATCTTAATGGGAATGCATCTAGTTTACCCCCATTGCAGATGATATTAGTTGATGGTTTTAGATATATACTGTTTATTATTTTTAGGAACAACCTTTCTATTCCTATGCTTTCTAGGGTTTTTAATAGGAATGGGTGTTGTATTTTATCAAATGCTTTTTCTGTATCTATTGAAATAATCATGTGATTTTTGTTGGTTTGCTTGTTGATGTGGTCAATTATGTGGATGGTTTTCCTAATATTGAACCAGCCCTGCATCCCTGGTATAAATCCTACTTGATCATGGTGAATGACTCTTCTGATCACTTGCTGGAGTCTTTTTGCTAATATCCTTTTTAAGATTTTTACATCTATATTGATTAGGGAGATTGGTCTATAATTTTCTTTCTCTGTTTTTGGCCTGCCTGGCTTTGGAATTAGTACCATGTTTGTGTCATAAAAGGAGTTTGGTAGAACTCCCTCTTTGCTTATTATGTCAAATAGTTTGTATAGTATTGGGGTTAGTTGTTCTTTGAATGTTTGATAGAATTCACTGGTGAATCCATCAGTCCCTGGGGATTTTTCTTACGAAGTTCTTTGATGGCCTGTTGGATTTCTTTTTCTGATATGGGATTATTTAAGAAATCTATTTCGTCTTCTGTTAGACTAGGCAATTTATAATTTTGTAAATATTCATCCATATCACCTAGATTGGTATATTTATTGCCATATAGTTGGGCAAAGTAGTTTTTAATGATTGCCTTAATTTCCTCTTCGTTGGTGGTGAGGTCCCCCTTTTCATCCTCGACGCTATTAATTTGCCTTTCTTCTTTCATTTTTTTTAATTAGATTGACCAGTACTTTGTCTATTTTGTCTGTTTTTTTCAAAGTACCAGCCTCTAGTCTTATTTATTAGCTCAATAGTTCTATCACTTTTGATTTTATTAATTTCTCCCTTAATTTTTAGGATCTCTAGTTTGGTTTTCTTCTGCGGGGTTTTAATTTGTTTTTTCTCAAGTTTTTTGATTTGCATTTCCAATTCCTTGATCTCTGTCCTCCCTAATTTGTTAATATATGCACTCAGGGATATCAAATTTTCCACTAAGTTCTTGTCTTTTCTTAGCAAATGCTTGGAAATCTTCTATTTTGTTGAATGCCCATACTTTCCCCTGGAAGTATATAATTAGTTTTGCTGGATAGCTGATTCTTGGTTGGAGACCCAGCTCTCTTGCCTTTCTAAATATCGTGTCCCATGCTTTGTAATCTCTTAGTGTGTTAGCTGCTAAGTCCTGTGTGATCCTTATGGGACCCCCCCTATATCTGAAGATCTTCTTCTTGGCTTCTTGTATGATTTTCTCCTTTTCTTGGAAGCTCTTGAATTTAGCGATTACATTCCTGGGGGTTGTCTTTTGGGGATTTAGTATAGAGGGTGTTCTATGAACCCTTTCTATTTCTATTTTGCCCCTTTCCTCCAGAACATGTGGGCAATATTCTTCTATAATCTTCTGTAGAATAGCATCAATGTTTTTGTTTATTTCTGGTTTTTAGGGGAGACCAATAATTCTGAGGTTGTCTCTTCTTCCTCTGTTTTCCAAGTCTGTGACCTTTTCAGTGAGATATTTCATGTTTTATTCTAATTCATTAATTTTTTGGCTTTGCTTCATTGATTCTTGTTGTTTTGTAATCTCATTGTCTTCCATTTGCTTAATTCTGGTCGTTAGGGACTGGTTTTGCTTTTCAGCTTTGTCTGCCCTTCTATTAGATGCTTCCAGCTTATTCTCCAATTGTGAAGTCTTGTCTATCAGACTGTTGATCTCTTTCTCCCATTTTTCTTTCCAAAATGTTTCCATCTTTTGGGCATGCTCACTGTCTTCTAGTTGCTTAATTCTGATCATTAGGGACTGGTTTTGCTTTTCAGCTTTGTCTGCCCTTCTATTAGATGCTTCCAGCTTATTCTCCAATTGTGAAGTCTTGTCTATCAGACTGTTGATCTCTTTCTCCCATTTTTCTTTCCAAAATGTTTCCATCTTTTGGGCATGCTCACTGTCTTCTAGTTGCTTAATTCTGATCATTAGGGACTGGTTTTGCTTTTCAGCTTTGTCTGCCCTTCTATTAGATACTTCCAGCTTATTCTCCAGTTGTGAAGTCTTGTCTATCAGACTGCTGATCTCTTTCTCCCATTTTTTTTTCCCCAAAAGGTTTCCATCTTTTGGGTAAGCTCCAGTTTGAGATCTTCCAGAGCTTGTGGATACTTTCCATTTTGGGAGGCATGTTCTGATTTTGTTTGGATTTCATCCTCATTCTCTTCTTTTCCTTGGGTACTCCCTCCATAAAAGTTTTCAATAGTCACTTTTTCCCCCCTTTCTTCATGGAGGCTTGATTTTGGGACATGTGAGCCATCCCTTTGGTGGTTTTATTCCACTTTCTTTTTTTGGTCTGGGGTCTGGATGATGTGGGAGGGTTTTCTGTGAATTTAGGTTGCCTCAGACTAGTTCTTCCTAGCCTCTGAAGTTTCTTAGAGCACAGGTCCCTTTGCTCAGAGCAGCCTCTCAGCACGGCCACCCCTTTGCTCAGCGCAGCCTCTCAGCGCGGCTGCCCCTTTGCTCAGTGCAGCCTCTCAGCACGGTCGCCCATTTGCTCAGCGTAGCCTCTCGGCGCCCCTTTGCTCAGCACAGCCTCTCAGCACAGGTGCCCCTTTGCTCAGCGCAGCCTCTCAGCGCTGCCGCCCCTTTGCTCAGCGCAACCTCTTAGGGCAGCTGCTCCTTTGCTCAGCACAGGATTTCCCCATGAAACCACCCTGAGAGGTCGTTTCATTGCAGTCTTTAGATCCCAAGGACCCTGGTGTGCCCCCCCAGACAGAGACTCTCCTCACTCACTCATTGTTCCAGTGAGCGCTCTGATAGCTCACTCTGGTTTGGGGGTGGGGGAAGGGCAGCTCAGTTCAAGTTTTTGTGCAAGCTTTTCCTCCTCCTTATAGTGTGGAAATGTTTAAACCCCATGTACCTTATTTTCTGTGGGGTACTGGGGATTCCCTCCATTCTTCCAAAGGTGATTTTTATGCTCTTTTGAGGTAGTCTATTTCGTTCAGTGCCGGGGAGGGGAAGCGAGTCAAGTCTAGATTGCAGCCATGTTTACCCGGAATCAACAATAATTTCTACATGAATTTAAAAAATGAATTCCAAATTCAAGTAAGAGTGGCAGGGAAAAAATTAGGCTAAACAAGTGAAAACTAAGGAGAAAAATTAGGAAAAGATAATTAATAGTCTCTAGGAGGCAAGATATCAGAATAAGGAAGGAGCACTATGAGGTCTACCAAATGTACTTACAAACAACTATTAAAAAAAAAAACCAATGCCTCAAAATGAATTATTGTGTGGCAGATGCAATAAAAGACAGAGCAAACAGTTTTTCAGACAATGTTGAAGTTTTTTAAGAAAGATCCATCTCACTGGGGTAAGAGGGGAGCATAATTCAGGTAAGTCCAGGCAAACAACCAGTGAGGGACAAGGAGGAAATTCAGAGCAATCCAGTGTTTATGGCATTCAGGCAAGCCATTTGCAAGTCTCTGTAAAGGTTAAAATTATGGCTGAGACTGAATATAATTAATATTTTTGGTCACCAAGGATTTTATTTATAAAATCCTAATGAACACCCAAGTCAGCTGGAAATTTTTATGTTGATTTAATTGATAGTGGAGGAGATTAAGAAGAAGGAAGAAGGAAAGGAGTAGGTTTTCTCTCCGGCCTGGCTGGTAACAAGGGGAGATTAAGAGAGAAGGTTTTGGAGTATGAAGGAGGAAGGAGTCAGGATTGAACTCCAAAAGGGAAAGGGCTAAGCCAAGATGCCCAAACCTGAAATCAGCTCCAGGGCAAAACTCACCACCAAACCCAGACAATAGCTGCCACCACGCCAAGATGTTGGAACACTTAGCACTCTGCCAGTCAGAGTCATCTCTCCGGGGAAAAAGGAAGATACAGGAAGTGGTGTGCCTTATATAGATGGTTTTTATATCACTTTTCTGCATCTCATTTTTACCAATAATCACTTAGCTTGACTTAGGACAACCCAGGGGTCTGTCTGCTTTTTCTGCACATGTCTGTTGCCTTTTTTTCAGATACTTAATCTTTGAGTTTGGTGCAGACCTTTCTAATCTTGTTAAAATAAGGAGAGTGGGGAAAATGTGGACTTCCCAAGACCTGATTCTGTTATTCCAAGTATCTCTATTGCTATTGATCAGGAAATAGCTAAATCAAATCTTCTAAAGAATGGTCTGATTAGCATGGAATAGTTTTAAAATTCATATCTCCCCACAGAAAGGTAGTCATCCACCCCACAGAAGTAAGGAAGACATTTCCTATTACATCTAGTTCATACATACATACATATATGTGTGTGTGTATATATATATATATATATATATATATATATAATATGGCCAGTTTTTTCTCTGATGAAGGTCTCATTTCTAAGATATATACCTATATAAATATATAACTGATTCAAATTTATAAGAATAAGAGCCATTCCCCCACTAACAACTGATTAAAGAATATGAAGAGAGATAGCATTCAGAGGAAGAAACCCAAGTTATAAGGAATCATATTTTTTAAAGTGTATATCAATTTAGTTAGAAACATGTAAATTACAACAACTCTGAGGTTCTACCAACCATATGAGAGACTGACAAATATTTCAAATACTGGGGGTGTTGTGGGAAAATAGGTACATGAAAACACTTTCTGGAACTAAGAACTAGTTCATCAATACTTGAAAAGAATTTGGAACTATGCCACAAAAGCTTTTAAACTGTACATATTATATGTTAAATGAATGATGTTGCTCCTAGATCTATATCCCAAAGTGATCAAAGAAAGAGGAAAGAGAACCATATATTAAAAAATATTTAAGTAGCTTTTTTTGTTGTGGCAAAAAATTGAAAAAAGAAGAGGAACCCATCTTTGGAGAAGAGTTAAAGATGAATGTGACAATACTATTGAGTTTTAAGAAATGATGAAGGGTTTAGTTACAGGGTTTAGAGGGCTAAATAAACTGATAAGGAATGAAGGGAACAAAAACGTGATAAGAATTTATGCACTAACAAGAATATAAAGATATTTGTTTTTAATTCTGATAAACATATTGACCAACAACAAATACAGAAAAGTTATCTTGAAATATGATATACTCAAAGGGCAGATGAAAGTATATGGAATATATATATATATATATTTAAGTATATATTTATAAATCTATATATCCTGATATACATATAAATGTACACATATATTTCAAACATATATATGAATATGTACAAGCATTTTTATTTATATAAGTATATACATATTAATGTATATTTGATGGTGCTATCAATATAAAGTTATATACGTGTAAATGCAGTTATAAAATCTATTTCTATAGATCTGTATCTATAGATGACTATATCCATAACTACATTTATATTTATATCTATTTCTAATTAACTATATCTATATAATTATCTATAATTATATCTATATATTTCATATGTAAGATAAATAATAGAAAATAGATACATAAATAGACAAAAAGATAAATAATGAACATACCAATGTTTTGAAGGAATTTGTTTTGCATGAATATTTTTTACAACAAAAGTTTTTATTTGATTGCTTTTTTAATAGGTAAGTAGGTGAGAGGAAAATAACATGGAACTGAAAATTTTTTAAATTATTTTTATAAAATGAAAGAAGACAGAAATGTTTCTTAAAAGGGTAGAACTTAGCTGATTTTTAAAGAAAGCCAAGAAACAGAGATGATGGATGAGAAAATTCCAAGAATAGAGGAGAGTTAGTGAAAATCTCCTGAAGAGAAAGATTAAGATTCTTTTAAGAATAACAAGCAGGATGAGTGTCATAGATTATAGATTACCTGGAGAAAACAGAGTAGAGTAATGAGTAAGATTTCTGGAAAGATAGTTGGGGGCTAGGTAATGAAGGGTTTCAAAAGACAAACTGGGGATTTTCATTTGATCATATCTATATGGAGTCAAGAGAAAGCCATTGAACTTGAATGAAGGATGATGGGGTGGTGATATGCCAGAATTATACTTGATGAAGATTAATTTGGCACTTGAGAGGGGGAGGAGACGGAGTGGTGAGAGATTTGAGCCAAAGAGACCAAAAAGAAATTTATTGCAACAGTAGTCATTTGTGAGGTATAGAGACCTGCACCAGGAGGATGGCAGTCATACTGTTAGCTTGCTATTACTAAGCCTGAAGAATCCAAGAGTTATCAATAAATCTGATTCCCCAAAGGGATTTTGTTCTTGCCTATACTCTACCATGCTATCAATGATTTTACCTGGAAATAATTTTACCCCATTTTCACTACCACCATCACCAAAACCAAACACCATTGCCACCTTCTTAAGCTCCACTTTCTTGGAGCAATACCTTGATTTATCAGGAGAAACATTGAATTTCCTTTACCTTGGGTAAAATCATGTATACCTTTACTATAGCTATGCCTGAACAAGTTAAAAATAATTATGTCATACTTATTTTAAAGACTTACTTTAGGGAGCCAATAGATTGTTCAGCAGAGCCAAGTTGAAAGATAGGAGGTCCTGGGTTCAAATTTGATTTCAGACACTTCCCAATTTCCTAATTCTTCCCATTCTTCTACCTTGAAACAAATACACAATATTTATTCTAAGATGGAAAGTGTTTTGTATATACATATATATACAATAGGTACGAAAATAATCATTTATCTAAACAAAGCCTTCTTCAATTTATCTTTTTTAAAAAATCAATAGAATTTATCTCTTCCAAGTCACAATAATTTGGATCCAAATGACATGAGAAATATTGAAGAAATGGACATTTGTACTTTTTTTTTATTCATGTCTAACTCATAACTTTTTATGTACAAAGTTTTAAAGGATACATTTACTGAATGATCAAACAAGTTAACAAAGATAGACAGGACTGAAATGAATAGATTACAAATTAGTGGCATGAGACTTCATGGACTTTTGTATAGATTTCACTATCTGGAATATAAATTTGTATCCCTTATTTCCCAGAGGGAATTTTTTGGGAGAGATTTTATATTTAATTCTGCAAAATGGAAATTACTAAAAAAATTGCTTTGTGTTATTTTTATTTCCACAGGAAATCTATATCAGTATTTCCCCAGTTTGGGAAAAGTAAAGTTTTATGATCGTTGGATAAAAACAGAAGTGCCACTCAGGAAATATTTTGTAAATGGTTAAAAAAAATAGTTATGCCTTATGCGGCTCTCAGTAAAACATAAAAGCCAGTCTATTGGTGGTTGAGGGAATCACTTTGATTAGGAGGAGAAAAGAATAAATTTACCACCTCACCATGGGAGTTTTTTTGTGGATATGATAAAGAAAAAAACCAATTAATATAATTAGAATGATCACATTTTCCTGTTATTTAAATACACTCAGATTATGCATATTTTGATTTTGAAAAATAAGTTCTATTAATGGTTTTAAATAACACTTATATGTACATAATAACTGTTCAATGAATGTAAAGCCATAAAGACTTCAGATTTGACTCTTCTTATGAAGAAAAATATTAGCAATGTGTCCTATTAAGTATGGAAAAAAGAAGTCCTGTCTTCATTTGATGACCTCCCATTTTTGTGCTTGCCTGCAGCCAGAGGATAAACTGGCTGCCACTTGAGATTGCAGGCGCTGCTTTGTGACCAGGGCCATCACAATAACAAGTTACAAATGTTTTCAGTGTGCTTAGCAAAATGTCTATTTAGGGAAACAAGGGTATTGACAGTCATGTCCTGAAAAATCACTGTAAGGGTTCAGGCTCTGGTTCCACCTGCTGCAAATCCTCATCACCCTTATCCTTGGGGATTTGGCTGGCCAGGATTACAGCCAGGCAAAGTAACCATGCCTAAGTGGTCAGGTTCTTTAGTACAAAATACAGTGTAATTCTGTCTGCCTTTAAAAATTGCAGATGGATAGTTGAGCTCATGAATTTTCACAACTAGAGGCAAATAGAAAGTCTCATTTTTCATAATAAAAGAACTGAGATATATGAGATTGAATGATTCCCTCAAGTGAGAGCAAGTGATATTGTGATTTGGTAGCAGAGATTCATGGGGAATACAGACCTTTGTGTTCTCAGACTGTTGGATCATGTAGTTTACTGTTTAAAAAAAAAATAACGTGTTATAGATATTAGTGTCTTCCTCTAGCCTCTTAATCTAGGTTTTTGTATCCTATTATATTCTGAATGCATATAGTTGTTTAAAGGGATAAACCACGTCCTAATGTTGAAGTTGGATAAAAACTTAATTTCTACTGTACTTGGAGAAAGGACAAGGAAATCACACAGGAGATGGTAGAGAGGTAGCATTCTCAAATCTCCCCCTTAAAGATGCATGTCTGACATTTTCTTTGGCTCTATATTTGGAATCTTAACATTCTAATCAGAGAATTCTACATTTTCATCATGTTTTCTGCATTTCTTCCATCATCTTAAACACCTCTCTATCCCTCCCCAGATCTTAAAAATATACACATGCGAAACTGTTTACTGGGCTGAAAGATTTAAGACATTTAAAGTTCTGGATGCTTAACTATATAACAAAAAAGTCACAAAACATTCTGAGAAGCTATAGTGGATAAGTAGGTCTTTGGATTAATTTATGGCTAGAAAAAAATATTCTTAGGGCTATATATAAAAGTAAAAAAAATCATTGATAATTCAGGCTTAAAGAAAAATAAATACAGTATTGAAACTAGATTATTTTCAATGGAATTTTGTAGTCATGGAGGAACAAATCATCTGACATTCATATAATACTTTGTTTTTTCAATTATTTTCCTCATAAAACAATATGAGAGGAAGTACAAATTTAATTATCTCCTTTTTACTAATGAAGAAATTGAGATTAGTAATTGACAGAAGTATTTCTTGACTCCTTTCTTGATATTCTTAACACAACATCATATTTCATCATTAAATAATACTATGATTATAACAGAAATATTTGGTGGTATTTTCCAGATGTTCTGCACACAGCAAGTCCTTAAGATAAAGAAGAAAACATGTTGTAAAGAAAATTCAAAAAATATATAAAATAAATCATTAAGTCCATTCCTATATATATTTTTTAAAGTAGAGAAACTAGATCTATGACTATTTCTCTAGGAAATTCTTTGAACAGAAACTTCCTTCACCAATGTAGGTCAACAATTCCACTATAAATTATAATATTAGAGGGTTGTCTAGGAACACTGAGGTGCTAAGTCCTTTCCTTATGCCCCCAAAGCTAGTAGGTATCAGAGCTATGATTTGAACTAAAGTGGTCCTTATTTTCATTATATTATGCTATCCCACTTCAACACTCACAGCTATTTTAATTTTTTCTATATCCCACATATGTTTTCAGATTAAATTTTTTTTTTAATTTTATAACCACAAGTGGCAATAATAAAAATTAAACTCTTTTCATCTAAGGAGGTGAAAGACTCAAAACTCCCATTTTAAATTCTGCTTTTAGATATCATAAAATAGTGAAAACAGCAGAAACCTGGATTATAATATATGCTCTGAGAAAAATTTCCTCTAGCAACATAAATCTAGAGTCACAAATGGTTGGAGTACATAGTCCAAGACCTGGATGATATTTTCCTGTCAATGTTCCTCTGTGTGGCTAACATTATCAAAGCTGACTGTCACAAAAGAGATATAAAGCATTATACATGTGTGGTTATACTACAGATATTTATAGAAAGTGAAACTATGTCAGTAGAGATATAATTTATAGTCAAATTTAAGAAAATAAGCTCAGAAATTGGTGTCAGTCACATCAGAAGTAGTAGGGCAAAGAGAGGAGAATCAGGACAGTCAATTCATCCACTTTGCTCCACAACACATTTATTTTTTCACTCATGACCCAGCCCTATTGATAGTGCTTATAATAAAAAGGAGGCTTAAAAAGCCTTGCTGTTTGAGCTTTTGTTTTGCTTTTCCATTCTTTTGCTTTCCATTCTTCACTCTATTAATCTCAGAGCTGAAGCAGAGGGAACTTTTCTAGGGCAATTTATATCTGCCTTGAGTCTGGTACCACTGTTGCTCAGGAAGGGGGACATCCCCTCTCTCTCTTATGGTTTTCTTCTTTCATTACATGACCCTCTAAAGTCTCTCCCCATCCCAAAAGTATGAAATATTTTCCTGCTTTGAGATAGGAAGTGAAACTCAAATCCTAGAAGTCTATGCAAGTGATATAAGGCAAGAGTCAAGGGAAAGAGAACAGCTGGTTCAGTCTAACCTCCGTAGGATAAGAGCAAAACAAAGCAATACAGAATAAGTAGCAGTGGAAGGAAAGTCACTCTGCACAGTACTGCCAGATCAGAGGCTGGGCATGACCCAGTGCAGGCAGTAGTGGGAAGAACTCAGACCAACAAGGTCCATGGGACTGGGGAGAACCCAAATTGAACTACTTGAACTGAATAGCTGCAAAATCTCCACACCATAGACCAACCACACTCTGCCTCTGTAGAGTGTTCAGTCTGAGACAGACTACTCAGCAGATTACAGGCAGAGTATAAGCACAAGACAGTTTCCATTTCACTATAGACTTGGAGCTAAGCTTTAGCATGTAGACAAATAAAGAGGAAAAGTAACCCCAAAATAAGCAAAAGAAAAAGAAAAAATCTGATGCTAGAAAAATATTTCAAAAAGAGTGATGACCAAAATACAAGCTCAGAA
Source organism: Monodelphis domestica (assembly GCF_027887165.1). NCBI lineage: Eukaryota > Metazoa > Chordata > Mammalia > Didelphimorphia > Didelphidae > Monodelphis > Monodelphis domestica. The sequence continues at coordinate 91,503,443 of NC_077228.1, read as the reverse complement.
GAAGTCAAGCCCAAAATGAAACACAGGAAAAGCTTCAAAAAAGGGATAGAAAAACAAATGTAAAAGGAAATCATGTAAAAAATGAACAATTTACAACAAAAACTTATTGAAGAAAACAGTTACCTAAAAAAGGAAATACATTCCTCAAACAAGCAAATAATTATTAGTTTTCCCTAAAAAAGGAAGTATAAAACCCCAAAGAAGAAAAGCCACCCCTCCAAAAAAAAACTAGGATCAGACAAATAGATCTAACAACTTGATGAGACAGCAAGAAACAATAAAACAAATTCATAGAATAAAAAAATAGAAGAGCATTTGAAATTCCTCACTGGAAAAAATAACTGACATGGAAAGTAGATACAGGAGGAATAATCTAAGAATCGTTCAACTGACTGAAAGACATGATCAAAAAGAAAATCTGGACATAATATGTAGCAAGAAATTATCAGGTAAAATTAACTTCATGTTTTTGAACAAGAGGGGAAAATAGATATTGAAATAATCCACTGACAACTCCTAAAAGAAATCCCAAATTTTAAAATCCCAAGTCTATTATGGACAAATTCCAGAACTCTCAAGACCAAGAGAAAATACTAAAATCAGTCAGAAAAAAAGTTCAAATATTGTTGAAAGACGATATTTACATTGGACCTAGCAGCTTCTACATTGAAGGTTTGGAAGGCATTGAATATAATATTCTGCTAGGCAAAGGATCTAGGCCTGTAACCAAAAAGTGTCTGCCAGAATAACTGAGCATAATACTCTAGGGGGGAAATGAATATTTAGTGAAATAGAAACATTCCAGGAATTCCTGATGAAAAAAATCAAAGCTAAAAAGAAAAATTAAATGATCAAATTTGACACTTAAAAGAAGCATAATTAGGTAAATAGAAAAACCTCAAGGAAATTTGTATGATTAAACTAATCACATACCTGCATGGGAAAATAGTAAATGGTAAATAGAATACATGATTTTTATAGTATGAGATAGTTAAATTAATTAATTAATATATTTAGTGAAAAGAAACAATGAGGTTATACTGATTACATATTTTTCATGGGAAAGTGATAGCTAGAATATTTAACATACATATAGCATATTAATAATAAGTTATTTCAAATCCTTAAGATACTTTAAGGTAATTAAGGGAAACAATTTGTTTAAACTGATTATATTGCTAGTAAGAAGGTGAGAACTAAAATACTTAAGATATGCATGATACTTTTATCACCTAGGATACCTAAAGTACTTTGGATGCTAAAGGCCCTGAAGATACTTAAGAATTTTATCACTATTAGGGCAATGAATAGGAACATATATAGACAGAAAGCAGAGAATAGGTTGGATATGATGGGATAATATTTTTTAAAATCAAGGAATAAAAAAGAGTAATACACTTGGACAAAAGGAGAGAAAGCTGGGGAGGCAATAAAAATTAATAGAGTGGAAAAGAAAATGAGGGATGTTGAAGGAAATGCTTGAACCTTACTCTCTTAGGAATTGGCACAAAATTGGAATAACCTTCATATTCAGATGTAGAAATCTGTTATCTAATAAGGAAGTAAGAAGGGGGAGGGGAAAGAATAAAAATGAGAAGGGGAGGAACAAAAGGGAGGGGAACTTGAAGTCAGCTAAATAGAATAAAGAAAAAAGCTATAGTAATTGTTTATTGAGAAATGAAGGATGCATTGAATTATAGAGATTAATCTGAATGTTAAGAACTGGAGAATAGGTAGGCTGGATGCAAGGAAATGAGTTAGAAGACTATGATAGTATGTCAGATGAAAAATAATATTAGATATAGACTAAGTTTGTGGCCTTGAAAAGGTGAGAAAGTATTCTTTTTAGTAGTGACGTCTATGGTTCTACCATATAGACTACTACCATAGATGAGAGCTAAAAGAGATCTCAAAGGCCATGTATTCGAATACTTTCATTTTACAAATGACAAAATTGACATAAACTGATTTTTCCAAGTTACATGGATAAACACCAGATATGGGATTTGAATTAAGGTGCTTTGACTTAAAAACTAGTTGTATTTCCATTAGCCAAAATAGTCTCCTTTGAATTTTTGGAAGTATTATTTATCAGGATGTGAGTCATCATGTTAGAGTGTTTAACATACTTGGTTTAGAATTAGGAAAACTTTGGTTTGAAATCTGTCTCTGTGTGATGAAGGGGAAATATTTTACTTCCTTGATTCTCAGTTCCATTTTAAAAATTGCCACACTATCCAAGTATCAGGGATGATATGAGGCTCAATTAATAAACATAAATATTTTATATGTGTGTTAGTTCTAATTACAGTTTAATAGTAATCTGTCATGAAATGTGATTGACTGAACCCCAAATTTAAAATGTGTAAAAAATAGACTCGAATACAGGACTACAATCCCCATGAGCCTTTGCTCCACTTCCCCAGAATGCCTTGTAATCTCACCTGGGCCGAGATCGAGAAGGTATTTAAGTTGATTCAAAGGCTTTTGAAGGGCTCTTGGCTCTTTTTGGACTTCTGTTTTGGAGCAGACACAGCTCTTTCCATAATGTAGGTGAGGTCTAGGACTCTGGCCTAGACACGTGTTTTTTCTTATCCTGTATTTTCTTTTAATCCTTAACATTAATAAACCTCTAAAAAATATAATACTCCTTGCAGAGAGAAACTAATTTCTACCTGCCTCAGATGCCTCAGTCTCCCCATCTCCCCTAAATTTTAATCTTTACAAATGTCTACCATGATTTGGAAGCTCATATTTACATTAAATAACATTAATTGAGAAAAAAATAGTGACATTTATCCTCTGGTACTATACAGGTGGGGTGTGTGGGGTGTTCAGGGAGGGGTAGCACCTTGGTATGGAGGGCTTGTCATGCCCTCCTAGAGCAGCTCTCCAGCCTCTGACCCTCACCTGACACCCAGCTCTCACTTGTGGCTCCCAGGAGCTGCTAGCATGCGGCAGCGGCCACACCCCGGGCAACAGCTTCGACAGGCTGGCTAAACCTTGTGAAAGTAACCATCGGGTCGTCGTGGACCCCTGGTGAACCAGGGCTTTGCTCACCCAGAATGTGAAGACTGTTTCGGCGGAACAGGCGGAAGAAACCAATAAGAAGGTTCAACGGCTGAGATGGCAACACAGCAAGGCACTGTGGAGTGCTTAGGGCGTGATGGAGCACAAAAGACAACATGGCCATCCAATGCAGCTGAGGAAGTCTCCAGGTGTAAGGACTTTTCGTGCCACTGGACCCAGGCTTCCAAGGCTGAGAGAGTGGGACTGTCTCTGTGCATCGACTTTTCCACTTAAATCTTCATGCACAAGTATCTTTGTGCACAAAAACGCACAAAGACAATAGTCATCCTTGGTTACCAAGAGACTACTACTACTACTAATACTACTACTATTATACAGGTCAATTGAAGTCGTTGTTTGGCTATATTTTATACTTTTGAAACTATGTTTGTTTGTTGTTGGGGGTTTTTTTGTGATTATTTTTTAAGTGAAAATGACTTGGCTAGATAAAAATTCTAAAAGTAGCTCAGTACTTCTCTAAAATGGTAAATAATTCAGATAGAAGTGTCCCTAACTTGGGAAAATAAACTTAGTTGTCAACTTAAAGCAAACAATCTGGTTAAAGGATTGATTTTTTTTTCTGTCAAAATCAATTTAATGAAAAAAAGCCATATGATGAATGACTATTAAAATAAATTTTGTTATTTACCATTTTAACAGTTTGTATTTTCCATTCATCTTTCCACCTTTCTTTCTCTTTCCTTTTTTCATATTCTTTATTTTTAGAACATGGGCCATGGGCAAATATGGAAGGCTTTTTTTCATAGATTTATTAGGTACTGATTCTAATCCTGGTTGTCACTTCCTAATTGTCTGACCTTGGGCAAGATCCTTCCTTTACTGAAGTCTCAGTATCCTTGTCTATAAAATTAGATATTTGGAATAAAAGATCTTAAATGAGATAAAATATAAAGTAAGAGTTAGAAGAGAAAAGGTATCTGCTTGACCTTTCTCTCTAATTATCTGATGTCATTCCAGATTAATTTAATCAAGCCAATGTCCTTGCCCAGCTAATGTATAGGTCACTTTCAAATAATCTCATCTTACTTATGAGTCTCTTTATATCTTTAAGGTTTCTTACTCTTCCATGACCTGACTACTTTTAGAGAAAGGGGAAGCAAAACTTCACAATATAATCTTTCATTTTAGACATATAACCCATTTAGACATTTAATTTTAGAAATATAATAATTTCTTTGGGTTACTAGCAGCTTTTATCTACTAATCCCAATTACTAATTGCCTTTGTACCACAACTCTCTATTCCTATATCCTGTGTAATATGCTGAAAGAAGCCAGCTAGTCAGTTTGAGGCTAATTCTTTCTCGTTCATGTTTTGTTAAATAACATTGGAGATTAGTAAAACCAAAAGCGACAATATTTAATGAATATATAAAGTAATGCAAATAATTAGAAAGGTATGTCAAAAGATGGAGACATGAATGTTTCCTTGAAGCCTACTTTCCCTGTAAACACTCCAGAAGAATGAAAAGTGGCACCAGATGAAACAGTGATTCAAAAACATGAAAGAGAAACACAAGAAATCGCATCCATTCAGAATGGGATTACAAAAGAAGATGGTAGGAAGCTTGGAGGCACTCTGACCAGGGTAGTTTTAAGCTCACTTGATGTCTGATATACCAATCTTGGGAATCTGGCATCTTGGATCTGGGATTTCATGGTGTCACAGTAAGAAACAAATTCAACTCTCTGTAAAGGATTGCCCAACAAAACAGGGGGAGGTTCCAGATGTTATCAGCATCAAGGAATAATATGAACTCCAGAAATCCTAAAGCCAAAGAGACAGAGAGGTTGATGTCCTGAGTGTGCCTCAAGAACCTTCCGAAATCCTGAAAATTTGACCAATCTGACCAGTTCTTCATTCGGCATTTTTTTTTTCCTGGTCATGGATCTGACCTAGTGTGTATTTTGGTTTCCTGTTTCTCCTTAATCCTTTGAATTTGTTATTCACACATTCTTCCTCCATTAGTGGATTGTGAGAGATATGATATTCTAGCAGCTTAAAATAACCATTTCCCTTTGAAATGCTTTGGTTAGGTCTACTGATTTTTAAGCATATAGAATGTGACTTTGACATTATAATAGTCTATAAGAGGGGTTGGCAAACTATGACCCATAATACAAATCTGGCCTGCTCTGTACTTTGTACTTTGTACAGCCCTTCAGGCTGGAGGTTAGTTTTATATTTTAAAACAAAGTTTACTAATATTTTCAAATTTATGAAAAAGAGCCAGTCTTTAGCTTTTAGATATAGATAATTAAAATTGCCTTTACATGAAAAGCTCAATATTGATAGAAATATAATTAGTAGTAATTTTTTTCTTAAAAATCCTTAAAATAAGTAGCCATTTTGACAAAGGGAAAGAAGGGCCAAGAGGAAGAAATCCTGGTGCTTGAATAGAATCTGGATTTCTTAATCATCTTTAGTAATATGTTACCACTGTTGATGCTATAATTAAATTTGGTACTCACTGCACAACAACACCAAAAAACTCTGCTTTGTTATACTCAATAAAAACTTAAAGCTAGACCTTTGCATTTAATTGTTAACAGCACCATTACTTTGGAATAATATGATTTTATAATACTTTAGGGGCTTACTATTAATACATGTGAAAAGAATAACTATATACATGGTTTAATAACTTGAAAAAATTATGCATTGAAGAATGATTATTTTTAATTCTTGGGGAAATCTAAATGGAATTGTTTGATAGCTATTTGATTTAAACAAAAGAACAGTCACAAATCACTTAACATAACATTCTGACTTTAACATGCATTTATTCAATCAGACATTTATAGCAGAGCTCTGACTCTGAAATTATTTTTTTCTCTATCCTGGCTTGAAATGTTTGTTTATTCCAGAAAGGAGTTTGAGTGGAGGAAAGAATAGGGAGAGATATAAGAGAAGAAGAGAGAGGAAGGAGAATAAGAGGCAGAATGTACTTACTTAATATTATTCTATATTTATTTTTAAAATTCACTTTTGTTGTTACTTTTGTACCAAGTCAGTAAAATAATGAATAAATAATGCATAAAATTGCCGTTGACCAAAATATGGAAGAAAGATTGTTCAAAGTGGTCTGATACTAGAGTTATAAAGACTTCATGACTTTCTTCTTGCTATTGTACAATTGTTGTGAGTTATGTAAAATGTTCAGCCACTTAATAACTCTATATTGGCCTATGTTTTGGAAAACCCAAGGGATATTTATGGAGAGCTAGCTGTAATGCTAATTTACAGAGTCAAAAGCATGCTATTTACCTTTAATTATGCTGCAAATTATTAGATTTTATGGGTTAATGTCATAAAATAATAGAGGATTTGCATCTATGGTGACCTGGGGTACCAAAACACACTTATTAAATAGAACTGTGTGATCATAAGATAGTTAATTCAACATTCACATTTGCCATTTTAATCCCAGAGAAAAATTTATTGTCTTTGGCTTAACAAAATCAATTCCACAGAATATTCACTGCTTTTCTCCATGATGAAAAAAAAAAAAAGATTGAGGATGAATATGGTGTATTGTGATGATAGGAGCATTAAACTAAAACATAGGAGACAGCTACTTAGCTGTATCTTTGATATAAATTAGTTTTGTAACCTTGGATTGGCTCAATTACCTGATAATTTTTCCATATCTAGGTGAGGTGTTAAATATAAAGATATTATGTTTATGTATACATGCATATATAATTTATAATTCATATGTATTATATGCATATATCTAATTTAGATGCATATTATATACAACTGTCACAGTATAATTATGTAATATATACATTTTTTCCTCTGAAGTTGTCTACCAGTGACTTGTATTCATCTTGGCTTTCCTCTGTCCAATCCATCTTATCAGAGATATTCCCAAAGTAGTGGTCATAGGATTATAGATTTGGAGTAGATAGAAAATAGACAGATAGATAGATTTACACATAATTTATTAAGCCCTTGTTCTATGCTAGACACTCTGTCAGAGTGATAGGACTACAAAGAAAAAAGACAAAAAGATTTCCTATTCTTAAGCGTCTCACATTTTAATCAGTTGAGACAACACATCAAAGGGTAGAGAAATCAGGATAGTAAGGAAAAGAAACATGTTCAAAGTGAACATAGAATGGACACTTTCTCAAAAAACATTTTTTTGGATAGGAATTCATGACTAAGGGGTCCTGGAAAAGTAGAAAAGTGTCAATCCCCTTCTCAAAAAGCTTCAGTGACTCCTTTTTACCTGTAGGATTAAGAATAAAGTCGTCTGTGTTATTTAAAGCCCTTGAGAATACAATTCTAGCCCACTTTCCCAGGATTATCACACATCCCCTTCACATGTACATTATCCTGTTCAAATTTGTTCTTCATATATGACATTCAGTATCCTATCTCTGTTTCTTCCAGGGCAGAACTACATGACCTTCCCAGGTCTGTATCTTAGAATCCTAAAGTCCCTTCAAAATGTGGCACATGCATCACCTCTACCTGAGTCCTGTCCTCATTCCCTCAACTTCTAGGATACCCCTCTGTCCATTTCTATTTACCTAGACATATTCATTTGCTCAGCCCATGGACAGTAAAATCCTTAAAGGCTGGAATGCATTATTGTATTTTTTTCACTATTGTTCCTTATTCTTTTCTACCTGCCTCCTTGCCTCATTAGACCCTTTACATTGATTTCATATTCCTCTGGACTCTTCTTGGAAGGAAAAAAAATGAAATCACGTGTTTTGATGGAAATTGTCAAAGAAGAGGCTGGACCACTGCCTGTCAGTTATGTGGAGAGGAATATTTATGTTTCAGGTAAAGACTGGCCCAGATGACATCAAATTTCCTTTCAGGTTTTTGATCCTATGATGCTTTAAATATTTAGGGATCTCAGTAGCACACTGACAGAGAAAACAAGAAGGGAATCTACTGGTTTTATCCACAAATAAAAACAAGAGGAACTGAGAGAGTTATCCTGCTAATTCAGATAAAAGATCAAAAACAAACAAACAAACAAATTAAAAAAAAAAAACATTGATCCATTTGACTTTGGTAAGTCAAGCAAAAGAAAATATTTTTGGTTAAACTTAGAACCAAATCAAGTATTAAGATTTTTTAATTTCCAACTTGAAACTGATAAAATGTAATTTGATAGTCTGACAAATAAAATATCTTAATAACTTTTTTAAACCTGAAAAAAAAATTAGGGATCATAAAAGTATTCTCTGGATGGGACTAGAGCTGTTTCCTGAATCTACAAAACTCACAAATGTAGGAGTACAGCTCAACTTTCACACAGACAGAGCTATGGGTCAACACTACAGGGAAGCCCACAGAGGGCTTTTCTCCACAGGATTATGACAAGCTTCTTTGACCTATAAAGCAAGAGGATTCAGCCAACTGTTACATGATGAAAGCAAGCCCAAGTATACAAATGATTATAATTAATCACCATGATTTCACTTTAAGCCACCATGGAGACACTTTCAGCTATCACTGCAGCCTGGAAACTATAGTCATTTTTTTCTTTCCTTTTTTCTTTTTTTCTTTTTTCCTTTTTTTTTTTTTTTGCTCCTGGAAATGAAAGATAGAGCAGTATGAAAAACGAAGTCAATCAGTCCCCTTTCATCTAATCCATAATAGTTTAGGAAACCTGAAGGATTTTCTACTAGCATTTAATAAAGTCTTTGCTCACCTCTGCACATATTGCTAAAGCCTTGGCCTGCATATTATATTGAGATGATTATATTTCAACAGTAGACCAGAAAGGGCAAAGAAAAGTAGCACTGGAAATGGAAAGTAAACAGCTTATATTTATTCTTAAGTCAACCCAGGGTTGAGTTTTACTTTCTAAGTATTTACAGAGTTCCGCTTAGAAAGATGAAAAAAAATGTGTAAAAAATAGACTAGGATATTTTGTATTGAAAAATGAATCAGAATTACAGCCTTTCACATCAGCACTATTACTCTTATTCCCCTCCTAACAGTGTGGCACATATTTCATAAAGTTTTCATTTCTTAAAATCTGACCTTTTTCCTGTTCTCTCTGTCTCTTTTGTCTCTAACTCTGTGCCTGGGTCTCTGTCTCTTTCTGACTGTCTCAGAAACTGTCTCACTGTGTCCAATGATGAAAGATATGATGACTTAGTCCATCTTGTTGCCAATCCTGGGAGTTTTATTCAGAATAGACTATTTTCTAGTCCAGGGCATCTCATTTTAAAGGTTGGACTGAAATTAGACTACAGAAATTCTTCACTACTTGCAAAAGAAATATTTTCTAGGCTGGAAGGAAGGACCTGGTACACTTGATATAGTCCATGAACAATAACAATTCAACTCTAGATTTCTCAGGCAAAATTAGAAATGACATTTCTCTTTTAATATTCAATGCCATTCTCTTATCTCTCCTATGTGTTCACTTCTATTTTATACATTATTAAAGATTTTTTAATGTATATATCTCATCCCTTTCTCCAGTTAGATTTTAAGCTCTTTGAGGACAGACTGTTATTTAATCTTCATATTCCCTGTAGGTAGCAAAGAGTTTGCTTTTCATTAGCTTAAAAAAGTTTGCTGAATGATATTTATTACTTTTATATGTTACTTTAATACTTGCAAAAGTAAATTAAAATAAAATAACATTTAATCCATACTATATCCCCGGGAGGTTGAGGTTATTATTATCCCCATTTTATAGATAAGGAAAGAAGGAGGCAAAAGATGTTAAGTGACTTGCCCTGGATCATACAAGTAATGCGGTCCTACAGCAGAATTAAAACTCATACCCTCCTGACCCAAAGTTTTGGGCACTAAAAATTGTACCACCTTGCTGTCTCTAGTAATTATCATATATACTTGTATCCTACCTTCCCTTCTTGTCTCCCCTGTACCCACATAAATAAACATTAAGGACAGAAACTGAAGAATTTAGGTTATGCTTAAATTTCATTGTAATTCAATATAATATTTAGATAGAGATCCGGACATCTATTAGATACCTAACTCCTAACTTGAGAAAAAGTATCATTTCCTAAGAAATTAGAAACTAGTTACATTAGGTTTTTTAAAATCATTGACTTCCCAGTGTATAATACTTAGAGCTTTCATTTTTTTTCATCTATAGTGACATTGGAACTGGGAATAAACCATGCTTGGAAAGTGTTTTGTTTCTTTGTGGTTTAAGTAGTTTTTTAATCCATCAGGACCTTGGTGAATTTTTTTCTCCCAATGAAACTTTTGAACAGATTGGAACAAATCTTCATGGTTCAGTGAAAAGAATGTGAATATAGAGATAGAAGAACTAGGTTTTAATCTCATTTCTGCTATTTACTATTTCTGTAACGTGGGTTATTTAAGTTCTATGGATTCATGGAATTTTGAATATCTATTTGGATACATACATATATATATATATATATTGAGAGAAAGAGAAAGAGAGAGAGGGAAGGAGAGAGAGAGAGGAAGGGTGGGAGAGAGAGAGTAGAGAGGGGAAAGGGGAGGGAGAGGGAGTAATTATTAAGGGCTTAATATGTTTGGGGCTGTTGTGAACTTGAATGACCTCCAGGAACTGATGCGGAGTGAGAGGAGCAGAACCAGTAGAACATTGTACACAGAGACTGATACACTGTGGTATAATAGAATGTAACCAACTTCTCCATTAGTGGCAATGTAGTGATCCTGAACAACCCGGAGGGATCTACTATGAAGACACTATCCACATCCAGAGGAAAAACTGTGGGAGCAGAAACACCAAAGAAAAACAACTTCTTGATCACATGGGTTGATGGGGATATGACTGGGGATGTAGACTCTGAATGATCACCCTAGTGCAAACATCAACAACATGGAAATAGGTTCTGATCAAGGACACGTGTAACACCCAGTGGAATTGTGCATTGGCTATGGGAAGTGGTGGAGTGAGGAGAGGGAGGGAAAGAATATGATTCTTGTAACCAAGGAATAATGTTCTAAATTTACTAAATAAAATTTTCAAAAAAAAAAAAAAACTATGTATGGGGCTGCTAGATTGCTCAGTGGATAGAGCCCTGGCCTGAAGTCAGGAAGATCTGAGTTCAAATATGGTCTCAGATAATAGCTGTGTGCCTCTAAGCAAGTTATTTAACCTTAATTTGCCTTAATCCTCTGAGGAAGAAAATGAAAATCCACTTTAGGATCTTTGTCAAGAAAATTTCATGGACAGTAAATGCATTCATTCATTCATACTCCTTTACAATAAATGCTTTCTTTACTTATTTAACTAGATATAATAGATCACAACCTGGAAAGAACCTTTGAGATCATCTAGTTTAATGCCCTCCTTTTGTTTTATTTTTGAAAATGCTTTATTTTTTATTCTTTATATTATAGTCTTATTACAAATGTCACCCTCATTCAATGTTACTTTGTAATAATAATAGTCAAGAAAAATATCTAACCAGACTATTATACTTATGAGTCATATAATCCTAATTTTGGAATTAATCTCAGAAGTTACACTTAAAGGAACTGAGATTTTCAAGTCCAATTCTCTCTCTCACTCACTCTTTCTTTCTTTCTCCTCCCTCTCTCTCTCTGGCTCTCTCTGTCTCTGTCTCTGTCTCTGTCTCTGTGTCTCTGTGTCTCTGTTTCTGTCTCTGTCTCTGTCTTTCTCTCTCTCTCTCTCTTTCTCTCTCCCCCCCCCATCTATTTATCATCCTTTTCCTTAACAGATTTTTTAATACATTTCTAGAATTTTATGGACATTGTTGTCTGAGAAAAAGTAAAAACATTCAATATTTAGGCAACTAAGAAATGATATTTTGTCAATTGAAAAATGACTTATTCAGTTTGAACTCTCCCTCACTCTTCCACCTCTTTTGAATAGTGGTGAACAAGCTGTTCTAAATACACACATGCTGTCAGGGGATGAGAATGCACACTTCCTATGGCAAAGGGGAGATTCAAGCAGATTGTTTGAAAGATTCCCTAGTGCCATGTTTAATACATGCCATCAATAAATATTTAAGCACAGCTTGTCTATTTACCCTCAATTATGGTGACAGTAAACAGAGTTCTTAATTCCCAAACATTTTTCTTTACAAATAGGACAAAAGAAAGAGAGGGGCTCCCTTCATGTTCATTTTATGCTTGTCACATCTGCTCTGTTCCTTATAAATTCTGATTTCTAAGTATTGATATTTGGGACACTCACCTCATCAATTCTCACTTTCACAGACCTCATCCAATACAAAACTCAACTTTCTCATAGCCTGTGAGACCTCCTAGAATCTAAAGAATTTTGTTTTGATAATGGTTAAAGTGCTGAGAGCTAGATACAGGAAATCACCTGGGATTGGCAAGGCAATCAAGTAAGACTCAGAGATAGTGTTAGGATGTCACCAGAAGGAATGTACAGATCTCTGCAAGCACATTTTATTGTCTTTCATTTAAAATGTGCTGAGTCTCCAAAGACTTAGAACTTAGGGGTTGAAGCTGGGCAGAAAGATTAGCATTATAAAAGTAATACTACTACTAATAAAACCATGAAACAATGCTCTTTTCATGATATTTTTATATAGCCACAGAAGTCAAAAATAAACTCATTAAGGTATTTAAAATGTCTAGATCATGAAATTCTTTTATGGTACCAGGAAGGATAAAATACTAAAAGAAAGCGATAGTAACCTTGTTTCCTTTAAAAGTGTTACATAAGCCTCACATAATGTTAGGGGGAAATGATACCTCTAACTCCAGCATGTACTAGATGTTTGTTAAATTCTTATTGACTGACTGGGATGGAGGCGTCTATTAAAACTATTTTTCTCAAGATTTTTTGGTTGGATGCTTGTTTGTTTTTAAATGGATCAATGCTATGTCTGGATGACTGTGGGCATTGGCTTGATCTCTGATAATAGTCTGGTTCCATCATACTAAGCTCTGGGGAGACAAAGAAAAAACAAAAAAAGTCACTTTCTTTAAGCTGTATGAAACAAATAAAAAAAAAAGCTTTCAAATAATAGAGATACAGTAGAAAAAATAAAATCTTGTGAGGACAGGATATGGTACATATACCTGCTAGTCTCTCTGATGCTTAAAAGTATGCTAAAAATACTTTCAATGAGCCTCAGAAGGTAAGCTTACTTCTTTATTACTTTACCAAGTATAAAAAGCCATTATTTTAGCTACCTGTGTAATTGTCCACAGAACATTAAATAGCAAAGAATAATAATGAGATAGTGATTTGTCCCAAGACTGCCTGTATCTAAAAACTCTGTTGAACAACTTTGGGATGTTTTTTCTATAACACTATTTCAGAAATTTATGGGAATTGTTCTTGATAAATATATAGAATTACTATTAGAATAAATGGATTTCACTTCAGTGAGCAGTTATAAAGACTGTCAATAGGAATATGTCATATGATTTGACTTAAGAGATCAAATGTGATCTAACTCTGAATAGAGATTCTGAAGCAGTGAAGATTTCAAAGAACAAAGAAAAACTACTATATGGTCAACATTCACACAAAAATAAGCAAATGATATAAAGAAGTATATGTCTAAGAAATGACTTACTTGGGCAGGTTTGCTTATAAAAACAGACAAAATTAAGATACAGATTTAAGATCTGGTCATTGTCAATGGAATTACATAAAGATTCTTTTTAAAGGCCCTAGACTTATTGATGGATGCAAAAGAGGCGATTAAAATTGGGAAACTGCAACATATCACTTGAGGTTTCTAAAATGTAGGGTGTATTGGAAACATAGAAAAGCCATGATGATGAGGCTAGCACTACACAGCGGATGCTAACTATTCTTTAAAACTAATAAATGACAAATCTTGTAGCTAAAAACATAGCCTCCCCATCACAAGACCCTTTAGAATTCAGTAAATAATCTATAGGAGAAGTCGAGCATCATTACAAATAGAACCATATAGATTCCAGCCAACATCTTACTGGATATAAGACTGAGACTCAAAGACGGAAGAACAGTTTTATTAGCTATTGCAATACTAAGTTCTCAGAATCTCCAAATGCATGACATAAAATGATTTCCAAGTATAGATAGCTGAAAATTTTAAAACTAATGGGAACAGAATGGAAAAGGGAACAGGATAAAGTAAATGGGAACATGTAAAAGAGATGAGAGAAGATGTGTTAATAATAAAATGACATTGAAATAATTCTTTTAAATTGCTAAAATACCTAACATTATATAATTTATTATAAATGTAGGCAGGACTCAATTTCATCTCAAAATTTGGGAGGTTAGATTATATATTAAGATCAAGAGACAAATTAATCAGTGTTCAGGTTTGAATCAAGAGCTGTAGGAAACGATTAAATGATTTATTTACAGTAAAGGATTGAAGTGAGATTCATCAGAAAGATAGGAGGAACAGTTACTGTTCAGTAGTCTCCTACTAGTGGATATAGACACAGGGAGAGTCCCAAATTGGCAATCCAAAGGGATATTTGTTACGCTGGATCCTAGATTATAGATAGATGGGAATATGGCAATACTTATCTATAAAATCAGTAAGAAATATATGAGAGGCAATAGCCTGATGTTCCTCAAGTCAAGTGACTAAATGCTACTTAGGATAAAGAAGGTTTTATAAGTGCTAAAGAGAGTCTTGATTGAAAAATACTGCCATGATTTTTGTGATATATATATATATATACAAATATGTATATATGTATGTACATATGTATGTATGTATGCATATAATAGTTCCTTGTGCAGTTTTGTGTAAGGTCTTTCAAGAGGAGGCAGGAGACAGGAAGGATATGATCTATTTTATTCATAATAGAGGACTTCAGGAGCCAAGAAAATAGCCCCTAGGGAAAAAAAAAACAATGATAAACAGTAATAACTTCTTACATTTATATCACATTTACTATGTGCCAGGCACTGTCCTAAGCACTTGTCAACTAGAAAAAAACACAGAACTATTAAATAGTCAAAAATCACTCTTTAATCAAGGGAAAAGGGGTTAGCGCTACTAATAGGACAACAGAGCTACAACAGAGCTGCTTAGACGCCCTGGTCACCAGCCCCTGGGAGTGCCAATGACTCAGGATGGACTCCGAGGAACAAAAGAATTTAGGGAACCTATATACCACTCTAGATGACCTGGGGGCTTTAGGATTAGAGGGACAGTTGATTGACTTTACAATGGTGAGAAAGGAAAATGAAGAGTTCCAGACAGGAATAATAGTGGGGGGCTGATGCCCCACAAAGGGACACAAAAGGGAAAGACTCAGCCTAGGGCTGGGTCACCTTGGGCATGGACCATAGCCTAGGGGGAAGAAACCATTGGGACAAAAGGGATGTTCAATATTGGATGGGATTAGCTGTTCCCACCCAAACTACCAGGAAGCTCACTGTCTGGTGAAGAGGGACCTTCCCTCAGGGGGAAACCTCTCCTGAGAGGAGGTCAAAACCTGGGGTTTCTATACTCCAACTAAATAAACTGGGGATCTCTATATTTCCATGTTGACACACTTTACAATTATTATGTCATTTGATCCTCACAATAACTCTGGGAAGTAGATGCTATTATTATTCTCATTTTACAGATAAGAAAACTGAAGCAAAGAGAAGTTAAATGACTTTCTCAGGTCACAAAGCTAGCAAGTGACTGAGGACGGATTTGAACTTAAGTCTTCCTGACTCCAAACCAGGTACTCTATCCTTAGTGCTACCTGTTTGTTTTATTTTTAACTAGAGAAGTGTAAAAATTAGTTTTTCTACTAAAAATATTATATTTTATGAGGTTTATTAAAGATTATTAGAATTAAGAAATATAAAGGAAATACAAAATAAGAAAGCATGTGCTTAGAGCACAGAACCCATTCACAGCCACTCACATCTTGCCTGTGTTATAGAGAGGTGTGTGCTTAGAAGCGGAAGCAGAGAGAGCAAGTAGGCAGTACAGTCAGTTTAAATACAAATTGTGTTCTTGGCCCAGGTGAGGATTCTCGTGATATTATAGGGCATTCTGGGAAGTGCCAAGGACTTCTGGGGATTGAAGTCTGGGGTTCAAATCTCCATTTTTACAGAAGTAGAAACCCCTTCATTGGTACCTACCTCTGATGTAGATAAACAATGAAATCAACCCCACAATAATACTGACTTCCTTCATAGTCTAGACAACTCATAAGAATTGTTCTAGCTATAATTAGTGAAAATATGGCTTTTTTTGTTGTTTAGAAAAATCTGAAATTTCATCATTAAATATTACTTGGAAAAATCAAGGGATTAACTCCCTTTTAGTTCATCAGTTTTTAAACAGTTATCATTAATATATGATGGTTTCTTCATGTTTATAGCATTGTGTTTATATAGCTATTATAGAATTTCTTCTAAGTGGTTTTGGCTTCACTATGTTACCTTGTTCATATCTTTATTGAGCCTATTCTTAAATTAAAAAAAAAAAAGGTAAGCTAATTCTTTTAAACCACCAATTAGCATTAGTTACTCTACTCTCTGGACACTTCCAATGGAACCCTTTGTGTTAATTTAATGTGAATTGTACCCTCTTATTCAGTTTGAAAACCAATTCTTGGTTGATTTCAGTGCCACCCTTTGATGGGCCAAGTATGTGAGGCTACATGGTATCCTGCATAAGGAAGGGGCTGAAGGAAGTACTTGTATGACAGGTAGCATGTGCAAAAGTCAAGACATGGACCCAGACTGAGATTTAGCCTGCCCCATCAAAGGATCTTAATAAGCAAAGGGTTAGAGGAAGTTCATTCTCACTTGCTGGACTCAATCCTTTCTCTCCCTTCTCTGGAGCGTTTGACATTTGGCTTCTTTCTATAGGGCAGAATCTTTTAGTACATAAAGGTGTGTGGGTTGACATATAGATGATAGATAGATGTAGATGTAGATATAGATGATAGAGATGAAAATATCAATATGTTTATTGATATTTGTAATAGATGCCTCCGTAACAGTCAGTTAATCTATCAAGGTGTTTATAGGTTTATCGATATATCTATCTATAGATAGATAGATAGATAGATAGATAGATAGATAGATAGATAGATAGATAGATAGATATTTCTATATAACTCTACAGATGATATAGATATAGATGATATTGATAATATAGTATAGATAACATTTCCCTTGTTAGTCCTATCTCTCTTTTATTGTAGTACTTAAATTAGTCATAATTTTGAGATAATAGCACTTATTCTCAGAAGAGGAGAATAATTTATATATATATACATATATATATATGTATATATATATATTTCCTCCTGGCATAGAATTATTAAATATAAACAACATATTAATATATGTTTTATATACCAAAATACCAAAGAGCACATAATAATGCATGTAAACAGTTTAAAATGCCTTGTTCTTCTAGAACTAGGAAATATTTCAAATGGAGAAATGGAAACCCAGGTTCACAATGGTGAACCTATAGCTCACGTGTTGGGGGGCTGCTCCCTTCCCCTCTCTATTGTGCCTGACAGCATCACCTGACCCTCTGTCCGGAAGCCCAATGGGACCTCTTCCTTCCTTCCCCTGTCAAGGCTAAGGGGGTGGGTCACATGTGGTGGGAGGATGCCATTTGGGCACTCAGTCTCTAAAAGGTTCACCAGTACTATCCTAGATGATACACATCTGTAATTCTCCCTTAGGGAAATCAAGTCATACCACAGGGTGATTTCCTCAGGATTCTCAATCTGTGCTTCCTATTGTACTGGTCATCAGTAACAAGTGCAGTAAAAAAAAAAATTCAGGTTCATAATTCCATCTCAGCCCTGGAAGCAGGACCATGAATCCAATATGAAAAGGAGTTCATAAGAATTGGTGGTCTGTCAGCTTCCTCATAGGGGATTCCTGACCCCCTCTGGCTACAGAAAATTCATTAGAATATATGGTTAATAAAATCAGGATTATAACCTGAGGCAACAGGTAATGCTATCACTATCCTTCATTATGTTTCTGAATCTTTCTCAGCTTTGATCTTGACAACTTATATCATTTCTCTCAATGCTCCAGCCCCAAAGGACCAACAACTACTTGATGCAAGAGGGAGAATAGCTATAGAGCAATGAGTACCCCAAAGATCATATTCATCAAAAGGATTATAACAGAATCTTTAAAATATATATTATTATAATTTTTCTTGTAAGTTAAGTATGACAGCAATTTGCACTGGACATTTGAATTCATCATCATAAGAAGTTCCCTCTGCCAATATAAGTTATCCTTAGTCTTAGAACAGGATTCCTCTACCATGAGCCCATGAACTTTTTTCTTGGTTTTAAAAACTGTTTTTCAATATAATTATTTTCCTTTAAAATCCTAAAATGCATTTAAAATAATCATTCTGTAAAGGAGTCTATACATTTCATTGGACTTTCAGAGTGTGGCACAACACACTCAAGAAAGTGTGAAGAACTCTTTGTCTTAGAGAAATACCCAGGTACAGAGTCAGTAAGTTTAAGAAGTGGATTTTTTTTTCTTTCTCTTTAAACCCTTCTTTCCTAGAATGAATTCTAAGACAGAAGAGTGGCAAGGCTAGCAGTTGGGGTTAAGTGATGTGCTTAGGGTCACACATCTAGGAAATGTCCACCTAGCTGCCCCCTAGAAGTGGATCTTGAATGTAGGTCTTCCTGGTTCCAAACCTGGCTCTCACACTCTGCTGCCATACTTCCTCTCTACTTTTGGAAATACTTGAAAGTCAAAAGCAAAACATCAAAAATATTGCTTGCTAAACTCCACAGCAGGTAGTATTTTCCCCTTATTTTTCTACCATGTGGGAACCTAAACAATTGATAATTAACCTACATCTGGTGGAAACCATGGCCCCTACACAAAGGTTTTTCAGGAAAGGAGCTGTTAAAATACATTGAAACAGAGAAGGCACAAAAATATTTAGTATAGCAGGGCTGAGCTTGGTAGGGGTACATACAAGAACAATAACAACAAAATCAGATTCTTCTTTATATATAACACTACTTTGGCTTGGGATTTGTGCCTTCTCCAAGCACTTGTCTCCTCAAGATGATGAAATATTGGAGAAGACCACTTTAAAAACTCTGTGCACTAGAAGTATGCATACATATAATGCAAGCAGTCCTACCCCATTCTTATGTTCATGTGAGTCACTGTGGATCACCTGGAACCTGCTTATTTCAATCCATGTCCAGGGAACAATGCTTCACTTAAGAGGTTACTAGGAGGGTAGGAATTCTGGTCAGAGCTGTTGTCTTTCACTTTAGGTAGAAATGAGGAAATTGATTTCATTCAACAGATTAGGAAGAGGAAGTCAATGACTGCTAATTACAATCAACCTCAGATAAAGTCATTTTGTTCCTTCCTTGAGAACACATCTTTGGGGACATCCTTATTTCTACTTCATCAATACAGAAGATTGAGAGAATTAAGAAAATGACCCCACATTATGAATGAATATGTACATGACTTATATTTTACTGCTTTCAAAATGATTTCACAAAACCATCCTATCTGATAGGTTCTTTAATAAAAATATAAGCAATAATTGTCAAAGAATATTAAAAAGTCAACAGCCATTACTGATATGAATATTATTCACCAAATTCCAGGCTAACCTTCCATTTTCATGTCTTATAATATTTTCAAACTTAGAACTCTCAGCATTTTTCCCTTTTATAACTTACAGCTGGAAATGATAAGGTATATCGTGGTTAAGAACCAATAAAAATATTCCTAAATGCTCACATCTTTCATTCAAAGAAGTTCTATATAAACATATGCAATAGAAATATTTGTAAACACATAGCTACATTCACACAGAGCATAAATACTATTAAGATATGTGAGCACTGGGGTAGAGTATAACAAATACTATATATAAAAAAAAAAAGTTCCCATCATCTGCCATCTCTTTCTTCTGGGTTTTCCCAGTGGCCTATATAGCCCAACAGCTTCTGTAATGTAAATAAAAATGGGTAGAAAAATATTTTAATAAGATTAGGATAAAAGGGAAGAATTAATAATTATTGCCACTTATATGTCACTTTTAGGAATGTTAACATAATTCTGCAAGGTAGCTTTTGCAAGTATCATCCCATTTTATAGATGTGGAAAGTGAAGCTAATTAACTGACCCATTATCATTAAGAATTTAAAATGGAATCCAAAAATAAGTCTCATATTATCTAGTCCCAGACTGACTTTGCTTACTTAATTCTTAAAATAGACTCCTGTTTCTGTTGTTTGGAATATTGATTATTTCATCTAGTCAGGGTTTGGGGGAATCTAGGTGGTACAGTAGATAAAACATTGGACCTAGAATCAGGAAGATTCAACATCTAACTTTAGATGCTTACTAATTATGTGACCCTACCCTAGTTGCCTCACTTTTCTCATCTGCAAAATGATCTAGAGTAGGAAATAGCAAACGATTCCAGTATTTTTACTAAGAAAACTCCAAATTAGGACCTCAAGAGTTGGACATGACTGGAATGACTGAACAGGTATTTTAAAAAAGAGTCCCTCTCATTAAACATTCTTTTTGTTTAATCTCTTGATACTGTTGGTAAGTAAGAAGCAAATCAAACAGACAAAATATACTTGCATTACAAATCCTAAATGATAACAAAATTCCATTAAAATTCCTAAATATTAACAAAATTCCATTAAAATTCTTAGAAAAAATGTCTTCCCATAACATTCCTAGGGAATTTATGCCCCAGAATATATCAGAGCTTACCAGTGGCTACTAGGGCACAACTTCTAGTCTCCCTTCTTCATATACAATGTGTGAAATCATGATTACTATCTATACCACAAAGAAAGAGCCCAAAGATATGGAGTTATGGAAGGTTTCAGTCTTTTAGTCTCTCTCCCGATGCAGAGGTGATATACCATTGCCATATTTTGGGGTTCTCTTCCATTCTCTTTTTCAGTCAGTACCTTAGGCACATACTAATTTTAAGAGTCAGAGAAGATCTATTTGGGTCATTTTATGCTGAAAATATTTACAAACAGCAGAACTATTTCTACTAGGAAGGTTTTAATGTTTTCCTGCAAGTACCATAAACTATGCCTTGCAAAATCATTTTCTCATTTGAGAGAGGAGGCAGAACACTACCCTATCAGGTGAAGGAGTACAAACTACACAGACTCATTAGTGGGAGGCAATTTCTCAGGAGGCTGCCTGAGATGAAGGAAGTCGGAGAGGAAAGCATTAGAAGGAAATTCATTTTAGATTGCTTTCTTTTAATTTCCTATGTTGTCAGTACTTTTGCTAACAATATATTTGACTGCATTGTTTTTGCACTATTGTCAGTAACCTCTAAATTGGTCATTCTAGTCCAAAGCCCAAGAGTCTGTACCCTATTTCCAGTTCTGATTAATGACTCCAACTTGACATTATAGAGGAATTTGTAGTAACATTAATCAGTATTAAATTGGTATTAGTATAAAAATTAAAGTAGCATCATTCTATAGGAATAATATTAAAAATATGCTAGATGTGCCTGTGTTAAGTACAGCCAGTTCCTATTTAGCTTGAATAATAAATTACATTATTCAAATTTGTACTGCATATCTCATTTGGGATGGAATCATTAGATATTTTACATAATTATACTCTAACTATTGCAAATTCAAATATATATGACCATATCAGGAGATTCATTTATCTCATTTGGGATCGAGTTATATACATTAGGGGTTAAAGTGATTTGAGAGTTGAGAGTAATTTTTCAATGTCAACATAAACTCTGTGATAAGGTCTTGCTGCTGGATTATTTGAATTTTTTCTTCAACATGCAGAATGGAAACTCAGGTTTATTATAACTTTAAAGTGCTAAATTATGTCTTCCTTTGTGTTTTTTTCCCCCTTGCACTATCTTGTCAGAATAAAAGATAAATAACTGATCAGGAAAACTAAGACGTTTTTGATCAGACTAATCCAAATTCCTGTCTATCAAACTATATGTTATATCATCTCAATCCCTCTTCTCTTCCCCTTCAATGATACATTTTATAATCAAAGAAAAATATTTTCCAAAGAAACCACCTTTCAGTCAGACATTTTTGCCCAGGTAGTCATTTTCAGCTAGAATATGGATGTTTAGAAAAATCAAGGATGAGAACTCATAAGTATGAAAGAAATGAGCCTCATGAAATATGAAAACAAAAACCACAAATCAAGTGTAATGACATTCTGGAAAATATTGTCTCCATTCACCAGGATATGAAAGAAGGTGAAATAAAAAATGCCATCAGACTTCAAGGAAAAACCTTTTTTTTTTCCATTGAATGAGATCAAATCTTAGAATTGTTGTCAGTTGCTAGTTTAGTAACATATACACACACTCACTACTATAGAATAATGAAACTTTTCTTTAAAATGTGTTCCTATTTTGAATCAAAATTAAAAATGAATTATTCTAAAATTAGGAAAAGAATAGATGGGTATTGTGAATTTTAGATTTACTCCACCCTGCTTAGTCTTTAGAATTCTAGCAACCATGAATGTATACATCCCCACTTAAGGATTAACAGTGGGAGAAGATGGCCTATGACCAGCATGTGCAAACAAGTGACAAATCAGAAACAACTGACTGACTCCCTGGACTGTCCTAAGCCAAGCTTAGGCTACCATTGGTACATGTGAGATGTAGGAAGTAATGTAAAGAACTGCGTATATATTTCGTGTCACTTCCTCTGAGAGGGTGGGGGCTGGTTTGGTGGTTCGGTTACTGGGAGAAGCTTGGTTTAGGTAAGATGTCTTCCCTGAGCAACTTTGGTGAGTGATAAGACTGATTCCTCCTTTCCTTGACCTCCTAAAAAACACTATTCTCCGAGGAGGCCCCTCATCTCAGAGGAGGCCTTGTGGCTGGAAGCCGAGCTAGATTTAATATTCTAAGAAGGCCCCTTGGCCTAGGCCTCTGAACTCCTATCTGGCTCACCAGAGCAGTCCAATTCCCTTTCCTCACTCTCTTCTTCTTCTTCTTCTTCTTCTTTTTTTTTTAGTTTTTAATATTTTATTTGGTCATTTTCATACATTGTTCATTGGAAACAGATCATTTTCTTTTCTTCCTCCCCAACCCCCCGCATCCCCTTCCCAAGCCAAGGCGCGATTCGTCTGGGTATCACATGTGTCCTTGCTCTGAACCCATCTCCTTGTTGTTAGTATTTGCATTAGGGTGCTCATTTAGCGTCTCTCCTTGATCATGACCCCTCACCCTCTGTAGTCAGGCAGTTGCTTTTCCTCGGTGTTTTTACTCCCTTCTCTCTCTTCTTCTTAATTTCTTCCTACTATTGTAATTAAACCACCATAAACATCCCAAACTGTCTTGATTATTTTATTGGGATTGAATTTTAATCCCTGGTGATCACTAATATAATATAATCAGTCAACAATCCTAAATTTTACCCTTAACAGTACTATGCCCATCAGAGGAAAGCTTATAGCTCTGTATTAGGGTAAGAGGAAGTACCAGGTGACTAACACTGTGCAGAGAGCAGAATTAAGTGCCATTTGGCACCTTTTTTTCTCATACTCCAGAGCTCTGTCCTAGTGAAACCTGAGGAAGGGACCTTTATAGGTGCTAATAGTGTCAAAGAATACTTGAGGCTTTGGGATGTGAATTGAGCAAAGAGTAAGAACTGAAGGGACTAGTAACTGTTGGGTTCTGACCCTGGGAAAAGAGCAAGGTTTTTAGTGTGCTCCAAAAGCATACAAAGTGTTTAATTTAACAATGACTTCTTCTTTCCTTTCCCTAGCTATTAGATAAGATGTGTGTATTACTCTTCCAAAAAAGAGATATGGAAAAGAAAGCCTGATGAGTTTTATTTATCTGAAATCACATGGATATGTAGCTGGAGTATTTTTAAAAAATCTTTATCACTATTTTCAGGCAAGTTCTTTTTTTCACTAGATAACATTTTATGAGAATGATGAGGGAATGTTATAATACTATCTGTGGATTAAAATCACCCCTCCTCCTAAGGAATGGGAGTAAAAGTAATGCATTTTCTATGGAAATAATGTATGTATCACTTCAAAATGTCATATGCCATCTGGTGTATTGGGGGAAAAAAGTTCAAAGCTAGCTTTCTTTCTTTTACAAATGCTAGACTACTTCAAGAAATGTTACCTTTGGTAAATTTCTAAGGTGTAGGGTTGATATTTAAATGTAGAATGTATAAAGTCACTAACATGCTTCAATTTTAAGCATTTTAGACAGGTTTTTCCAATCCAAAAATATCATCCTTTCCCTCATATTTTAAAGTTATTTGGTCTTCAATTTGTTATAGTCTAAATTTTCACCATTATAGATTTCATCTAATGGTTCAAAAAGGAATTTTTTAAAAAGTCAAATCCCCAAAATAATAGCACATTTGGTTTTGTAGATTATTATCATTAATGTATTTAATTGGTTTGCTTTTTTCTAGCCATTTATAGAGCTGAGTACAGTGAAGGAATGGATATTTTGATGGTGTTGGTGGGAAAGAAATAGAAACTTAGTACTTGGTGAGTGTGAGCCACTGGCAAGATAGGTGGACTCTAAGGAGTTAGAGGTCATAAAGACACTGAAATTCTGCACTAAGATATGGTGGGTAAATTCAGAAGGTGACAGAGAAGAGATGGAAAGATAAACCCCTAATTATTCTCATGAACATAATAAGCTCTAAGAACTTAACTGTTCTAATTTTTGTTTTTGTTTTAATGAGTGAGACATAGCATGTAATAGGGAAGGGTTGCAAAGGTTGTTGTTATGTAGAATTTTTCTGTTATGCTTTTCTTAATTGTTATTTGAACTATGGAATCAGGAATAATTTAAAATATGAATCATTGAGATCCTTCTACCATGGACCATGACATATTTTTCTATATTCCTCTAAGTCATTAATAACTGTACATTTTTTAAACATGGAATAACTAATCAATTAATAGTTGGTAATTCATCTCATTAGCCTACTTTAGTTGTGTAAGAGAGAAAAGGGTTAATTTTAAAAGGGTTAGACTGCATTATTTAAGAGTGTGGTCACCAGGAATTTAATTTATTCCAAAGATATTTATTTATAATTTATTTACAAAATGTATAAAGAGTGAAATAAGGAAATCAGAGAAAGGATAAGGTAAGTCACTCCTGAGGTTAGTTAGTTTTTTGTTTTTTTTTTTAATCCAGCAGTTAAGAATCAGCTTTTCACTTACCATGTGTCAGTTCAAAGAAAGAGATATTAGAACAGTCTCACCAGGAACAGGGTCTTGGGTCCAGCCTCCTCTCCAAAGAATGAAGAACTGTCTCTCACAGGAAGTGACAGCACCTTTTAAAGATGCTTCTTTCGCATCACTTCCTGTGTCTTCCCCTCATTTTATGTCTACCAATCACAGTTGAAACTTTGTTTTAAGACTTCCCAGGGGAAAGAGGCAGTTGGGTAACTCAGTGGATTGAGAGCCAAGCCTATGGACAGAAGGTCCTGGGTTCAAATGTGGCCTCAGACACTTTCTAGCTGTGTAACCCTGGGCAAGTCACTTGATCCCCATTGCCTTGCCCTTACCACTCTTCTGCCTTGGAACCAATACACAGTATTGATTCCAAGATGGAAAGTAAAGGTTTTAAAAAAAATTATTTTTAAAGACTGCTTGGGGGCAGTCTGATTTGTCACCCACTATCACACTTGTAGGTCACAGACCTCCCACTTAATGATTAAGTGGGATGTTTACACTTTTGGTGATTATATGTAAAAAATAGGCAGGGGTTACAATTTAATCTTCATAATCAGGGGAGAGTTCATTTTAATCTTCACAGTTGGCAATGTATAAATACATAAATCAGCATGTCCTATATTGAAAAAAGGGAATAAATGCTCTGGGAGTTCTAATTGGTAAAGCAGGAGTTCTTAATATTTATTTGTGTGTGTGTGTGTGTGTGTGTGTGTGTGTGTGTGTGTGTGTGTATCATGGACTCCTTCGACAGTGTGCTAGAGCTTATGGATCCCTAAGGACACCTTCCCAAAATATTGTTTTTAAATAATTGGAGGAAATACTGAAGTTCTATTAAATATAAATAAAAATAATACTGCATTTTTTCTATTCAATTATGTGGACATCACTTTCCATATTATCCTTTAGTCATTTATCTAACGGAAATGGTTGATATAGATAGAAATATGTACATATACATGCACAAACATGCATACACACATTTATATATGCATATATATATAAATTTCCTATATCGTTTAGATATCAGAATTTTAGTAGTGATACATATTTTTGTAACTATTACTTTGTGTCTTAGAAGCAATATTGATTCAGGTAGAAGAGCAGTAAGGGCTAGGTAATGGGGGTGTAAAGATTAAAATTTAGGGGAGACTGAGGCAGGTAGAAATTAGTTTATCTCTGCAAGGAGTATTATATTTTTTAGATATTTATTAAAAGTTAAGGATTAAAGAAAATGCAGGATAAGAAAAACGTGCCTAGGCCAGAAAGGCCTAGACAAGACCTCACCTACATTATGGAAAGAGGAATGTCTGCTCCAAAACGAAAGTCCAAAAAGAGCCAAAAGCCTTTGCAATCAGCTTAAGTCCCTTCTCGATCTCAGCCCACGTGAGAATTCAAAGATTCTGGGGAAGTAGAGCAAGGGCTTCTGGGGATTGAAGTCCAGAGTTCAAGTCAATTTTTATAATTCCCCCTTTTGATCGTTATTGGGGAGAGAAGTTTCCCCCAAAAGGATCATGAAAACATAATCAACTTAAAGATTACAATAATTTGAGATTGAGGAAAAGAAAAAAAAAACAACCAATAATTGCTAGACACATTGATAAAAAGCCAGTTAGGGGGCAGTTCCCTTTGGCATGAAACTATACATACAAATAAATGTTCAATCAACTACACCCAAAGTTCATCTTTGTGCAGCTTGTGGTCTGGGGGCATCTTCATTATGTCTTCTCCAACAGTTCAGTATGGATTCAGGGAAGTAGCATCTTCTTTACCTAAAATTCTTCTCAAAAGGAATTTAAAATTTGCAATTTAAATAATGATTTTTTTTTTTACATTCCCCCTTTAAGAGGGTGATTGACAAATACAGGATCACTTAGGGATGCATGGCTGAGGTATGAGGTACATGAATCAATTGGCAAGAGAAATTAAAAAGATATCAGAAAAATTGAAATAAAAAAAGAAAATACTGGATGAAAATATAGACTAGCATAGTCTTATGTGTAAAAATTCCAAGTGAAAAGAAAAATAAATCTATAACAGTTCCTTGAATCAGGGCCCAATCAAAATGATCGAAGCACTGATGCATTTACCCAGTCAGTAGCCAGGACTACAGAAAGTTACCACACTAAGAGAGGCAGAAAAGGGGACCAGATTATAGGAGCCAAGGTTTCCAGGATACTCGTCTGTATTTTCAGAATGAGTATGGACACAAGGAAAGCCTATGTCTAACAATGTTAAACACAGTAACCTCGAGTCTTCACACTAGGTTCAAGACCTTTGTATTGGCCTAGAAGTGCATCAATCCATCCTGGATTGGGTTTTCTTTGGCCCTGTGCAATGGCTCTTGTGTGTATAATTTGTCCTGGAATCAGACAGAATCATTAAGCAAAGTCCCATAATTTATTTAAATAATTAGTGGAATCAGTTTTATAGTCTCTAGCTTTTTAGGGCATGCATTGGCAAATGTATCTTAAATTTATAGTACTGAAAAGTCAAAAAGTTAAAGAAAATCTTAATACTGGTGACATGTGCTTCAAATATAAAAAAGAGAGAAAAAATAAAAAAAACAAATAGTATATTGCACATGCAAGAAAAATATAATAAAAGTCTTTAAAAATTCAAAAATGTAGCTTATAATCATTGACACACTGTGTCAGCTAAAAAAATATAAAATACAAGGCTTTCTCACCAAAAATGAGATCCATTTCCTCTTCATGTGGCCATGCTCCACTGTGAGTAGAAGGCAAATGAATTGAACAGTAATACAAATATGTATTTTCAATATCCCCAAAATTCTCAATAGCCCAATTAATTACAATAGCAAACAAACACACTATCATATTTCACATAAGTTGTTGTATGACATTTAAAAGCCTATGAATTGATGGATATTTGCAACAATTTTTACAAATGTAGCAATCTTTCAACCTTGGTATTTAAACATATATTTTTAAATGAAGTAAAACTCATCTTGGGTTAAGAATATAATCAAGAAATCTATATATCATTCTGGTGCAAGTAAAGTAGTGAGCTGAAGAGTATAAATAAAGGGGTGCTCCTTTTTTGGAGGATTTTAGGGGTACAAATGCCCTGAGATTAACTGCCCCAACTTCCATTCACATATTTAGAAATGCAGGAAGGTTGGGGGTTATAAAATGTATTTTACTTCAGTTAGAATTGGCCTTACCTCGTGGTAGGGGCAGGCAAAAATGACCAGAGATTGTTAAAAATTTTCAAAAATCATATTTTAAAAACTTAAAATTATTTGAGATATTTAGCACATTAATTTTCCAGAGGTTGTTATAGCAATTGTAACCAGTCCTGAAATCCATCTATCCTCTGTGACAATTTACAAAGTCAAAATAGAAAGGCAGTTGTTTTTTTTTTTCATATGGGCATAATTATAATAATATTTGTTCAGCACAGTTATAGGGGAAAAAAGAACAGAATTTCAAAGCTCAGTATATTCAAAATAAATTCAATCAACCTTCAGTGTAACAGAATAATATTGAATCCAGTAATATATGAACTTAAAATCACAAAGTTAAACCTTAAACAAAATTGCAATAGAATGAAGAGATTTGTATAAACCATTAGAGTCTGAAATGCCTCAAAATGTAAAACCTCTAGTCTTTAAAGTTCTTTGGTTTTTTGTTTGCTTGTTTTTAATTATCCATTTAAATGTCTATTGTCCAAAGGCAGAGTGGTAAGGGCTAGGCCATGGGGGTTAGGGGATGTAAAATTGAGATTTGAACTCTGGACTTAAATCCCCACAAGTCCTTGCTCCACTTCCCCAAAATGCTTTGTAATCTCATGGGAATTTTGAGGTGGGCCAAGATTGAGGAAGGATTTAAGCTGATGGCAAAGGCTTTTGGCACTTTTTTCTTTTTTGGACTTCCATTTTGGGGCAGAGGCATCTCTTCCATGATGTGAGGTTATTTTGTCTAGGCCTCTGGCCTAGGCACATGTTTCTTACTTGTATATTCTTTAATCCTTAATCTTTAATAAACCTCTAAAAAATATAATACTCCTTGTAGAGATAAACTAATTTCTACCTGCCTCAGTCTCCCCATATTCCTAAATTTTAACTGTTACAGATGGCGACCACTAGATTGGATGAGAACTTTTCAAATTTTTTAGCCTAGAGAATTTTTTTAAGCCACTTATCTCCAAGATGCCTTTTAGAAAACCATCTTGATCAGCTCCTGCCTGCAGCCCTCTCTGGCTCCTGCTTCAGCTCCTGGCCTCTGACCTGGTGCCTGAGCTCCCGGCCCTGTTTGTCTGCACTCCGGCTCCCGGCCCTACCCACCCTGGCTGTCTGTCTCTCACCCATCTGGCCCCGACCCAGACAGCTCATCACCCAGATCCTTGGAGCAGATCGCTCAGGACTCATTGTGACCAGCTGGTAACAGTATTGGCCACCGTGGTTGGAGGGGAGAGACAAGAGGGAAAGGAGAACAGGTAATTTTCCCTTAGGCTAAGCCTCCGAGTGGACAGGGGTATTGACTCCACGTAGGCGGCCTGGGCTCCAGGTGGACTGGAGCAGGAGGAGGTATCAGAGCAGGGGATAGAGAAAAGGGAGAGGAGAAGAAACAGATTTTTCAAACAGAAACTTAATAACAATGGGCTGTTTTAAAGGATACCTTTTGACTCTTCTGTTAATTTCATTGATTTCATCTGCCTGTCAGGGAGCAGACTCAGCCCAAAGATTCAACTTTAACTTTGGGGAGGCAAATGGGTGTCTCAACAGACTGAGAGCCAGACAAAAAGACATGAGGTCCTGGGTTAAAATCTGGCCTCAGATACTCCCCAGCTGTGGATCCCTGAGCAGACCCCTTAACCCCCATTGCCTAGCCCTTACCACTCTGCCTTCTGACAATAGGCATTTAAATGGATAAACCCCCAAGGAATTTTGAAGAGACTAAAGGCTATATTATAAGGCATTTCAGACCCCAATGGTTTATAAAAATCTCTGTATTCTATTGCATTTTTTGTTATGGTTTAACTTTGTGATTTTAAGTTCACATATTCCTGGATTCAATATTATTCTGCTTGAACTGAAGGTTGATTGAATTTATTTTGAATGTACTTACTTTTAAAAATTCTATTGTTTTTCCCCTATAACTATTGAACAAATATTATTGTGAATAAGTCCATATATGAAAAAAACAGCTTTTTTTCTATTTTACCAAGGATAGATGGACTTCAGAACTGGTTATAATTGTATTAACAACCTTGGAAAAATTTAATGTGCTAAATACCTCAAATGATTTGATTTTTTAAAAAATATTTTATTTGATCATTTCCAAGCATTATTCATTAAAGACATAGATCATTTTCTTTTCCTCCCTCCCACCCCCCATAGCCGACATGTAAATCCACTAGGAATTACATGTTTTCTTGATTTGAACCCATTGCTATGTTGATAATATTTGCATTCGAGTGTTCATTTACAGTCTCTCCTCAGTCATATCACCTCCACCCCTGTAGTCAGGCAGTTGCTTTTCCTTGGTGTTTCTACTCCCACAGTTTATCCTCTGCTTATGAATGGTGCTTTTTTTCTCCTAGATCCCTGCAAATTTTTCAGGGACATTACACTGCCACTAATGGAGAAGACCATTACATTCGATTATACCACAGTGTATTAGTCTCTGTGTACAATGTTCTCCTGGTTCTGCTCCTCTTGCTCTGCATCACTTCCTGGAGGTTGTTCCATTCTCCATGGAATTCCTCCACTTTATTATTTCTTTGAGTACAATAGTATTCCATCACCAACATATACCACAATTTGCTCAGCCATTCCTCAATTGATGGGCATCCCCTCGTTTTCCAGTATTTGGCCACCACAAAGAGCGCAGCTATGAATATTTTTGTACAAGTCTTTTTGTCCATTATCTCTTTGGGGTACAGACCCAGCAGTGCTATGGCTGGATCAAAGGGTAGATATTCTTTTGTCGCCCTTTGGCCATAGTTCCAAATTGCCTTCCAGAATGCTTGAATCAATTGACAACTCCACCAGCAATGAATTAATGTCCTGACTTTGCCACATCCCCTCCAGCATTCATTACTTTCCTTTGCTATCATGTTAGACAATCTGCTTGGTGTGAGGTGATACCTCAGAGTTGTTTTGATTTGCATCTCTCTGATTATAAGAGATTTAGAACACTTCTTCATGTGCTTATTAATAGTTTTGATTTCTTTATCTGAGAACTGCCTATCCATGTCCCTTGCCGATTTATCAATTGGAGACTGGCTTGATTTTTTTTGAACAGTTGACTTAGCTATTTATAAATTTGAGTAATTAAACCTTTGTCAGAGGTTTCTATGAAGATTTTTTCCCAGTTTGTTGTTTCCCTTCTGATTTTAGTTACATTGGTTTTGTTTGTGCAAAAGCTTTTTAATTTGATGTAGTCAAAATTATTTATTTTACATTTTGTGATTCTTTCTATGTCTTGCTTGGTTTTAAAGTCTTTCCCCTCCCAAAGGTCTGACATGTATACTATTCTGTGTTTACCCAATTTACTTATGGTTTCCTTCTTTATGTTTAAGTCACTCACCCATTTTGAATTTATCTTGGTGTAGGGTGTGAGGTGTTGATCTATTCCTAGTCTCTCCCACACTGTCTTCCAATTTTCCCAGCAGTTTTTATCAAATAGTGGATTTTTGTCCCAAAAGCTGGGATCTTTGGGGTTTATCGTATACTGTCTTGCTGAGGTCGCTTTCCCCCAGTCTATTTCACTGATCTACCTTTCTGTTTCTTATCCAGTACCAAATTGTTTTGATGACTGCTGCTTTGTAATATAGTTTAAGGTCAGGGACTGCAAGGCCCCCATCATATGTGTTTTTTTTTTCATTATTTCCCTGGATATCCTTGATCTTTTGTTCTTCCAAATGAACTTTGTTATGTTTTTTTTCTAAATCAGTGAAGAAGTATTTTGGTAGTTCAATGGGTATGGCACTAAATAGATAAATAAATTTGGGTAGGATGGTCATTTTTATTATATTGGCTCATCTTATCCATGAGCAGTTAATGTTTTTCCAATTGCTCAAGTCTAGTTTTAGTTGTGTGGAGAGTGTTTTGTAGTTGTGTTCATAGAATTCCTGTGTTTGTCTTGGGAAGGAGATTCCTAGATATTTTATTTTGTCTAAGGTGATTTTGAATGGGATTTCTCTTTCTAGTTCTTCCTGCTGAGCTGTGTTGGAGATATATAGAAATGCTGATGACTTATGTGGGTTTATTTTGTATCCTGCAACTTTGCTAAAGTTGTTGATTATTTCAATTAGCTTTTTGATTGAATCTCTAGGATTCTTTAAGTAGACCATAATGTCATCTGCAAAGAGTGATAACTTGGTCTCTTCCTTGCCTATTTTGATGCCTTCAATTTCTTTTTCTTCTCTAATTGCTACTGCTAGTGTTTCTAGTACAATGTCAAATAGTAGAGGTGATAATGGGCATCCTTGTTTCACTCCTGATCTTATTGGGAATGCATCTAGTTTATCCCCATTGCAGATGATATTAGCTGTTGGTTTTAGATATATACTGTTTATTATTTTTAGGAATGACCCTTCTATTCCTATGCTTTCTAGTGTTTTTAATAGGATGGGTGTTGTATTTTATCAAAGGCTTTTTCTGCATCTATTGAGATAATCATGTGGTTCTTGCTAGTTTGCTTGTTGATGTGGTCAATTATGTGGATGGTTTTCCTAATGTTGAACCAGCCCTGCATCCCTGGTATGAATCCTACTTGATCATGGTGAATGATCCTTCTGATCACTTGCTGGAGTCTTTTTGCTAGTATCCTATTTAAGATTTTTGCATCTATATTCATTAGGGAGATTGGCCTATAGTTTTCTTTCTCTGTTTTTGACCTGCCTGGTTTTGGAATCAGTACCATGTTTGTGTCGTAAAAGGAGTTTGGTAGAACTCCCTCTTTGCTTATTATGTCAAATAGTTTGTATAGTATTGGGGTTAACTGTTCTCTGAATGTTTGATAGAATTCACAGGTGAATCCATCAGGCCCTGGGGATTTTTTCTTAGGAAGTTCTTTGATGGCTTGATGGATTTCAATTTCTGATATGGGATTATTTAAGAATTCTATTTCCTCTTCTGTTAGTCTAGGCAGTTTGTATTTTTGTATATATTCATCCATTTCTCCTAAATTGGTGTATTTATTGCCATATAATTGGGCAAAGTAATTTCTAATGATTGCCTTAATTTCCTCCTCATTGGAGGTGCTGTCCCCCTTTTCATCTTTAATGCTGTGAATTTGCTTTTCTTCCTTCCTTTTTTAAATTAGATTGACCAGTACTTTGTCTATTTTTTTGTTTTTTCAAAGTACCAGCTTCTTGTCTTATTTATTAAATCAATAGTTCTATCACTTTCGATTTTATTAATTTCTCCCATAATTTTTAGGATTTCTAGTTTGGTTTTCTGCTGGGGGTTTTTAATTTGATCACTTTAGATTTTTTTCATTTGCATTTCCAATTGATTGGTCTCTGCTCTCCCTTGTTTGTTAATATAAGCATTCAGGGATATGAATTTACCTCTGATTACCGCTTTGGCTGCATCCCAAAAGGTTTGAAAGGATGTTTCGCCATTGTCATTTTCCTCGATGAAATTATTAATTGTTTCTATGATTTCTTCTTTAACTAAATGGTTTTGGAGTATCATATTGTTTAAATTCCAATTAGTTTTTGATTTGGTTTTCCATGTACCATTACTAATCATTATTTTTATTGCCTTGTGATCTGAGAAGGTTGCATTTATTATTTCTGCTTTTCTGCATTTGTGTGCTATGTTTCTGTGACCTAATGTATGGTCTAGTTTTGTGAATGTGCCATGTGTTGCTGAGAAGAAGGTGTATTCCTTTTTATCCCTATTTATTTTTCTCCATATGTCTATTAATTCTAATTTTTCTAAGATTTCATTAACTTCTTTTACCTCTTTCTTATTTATTTTTTTGTTTTGATTTATCTAAATTTGATTAATGGTTGGTTTAAGTCTCCCACTAGTATGGTTTTACTGTCTATGTCTTCCTTCAATTCTCCTAGTTTCTCCATTAGAAATTTGGGTGCTATATTATTTGGTGCATACATGTTGATTAATGATATTTCCTCATCATCTAAAGTCCCTTTTAACAAAATATAATTACCTTCCCTGTCCCTTTTGATCAGGTCTATTTTTGCTTTGGCTTTATCAGATATCATGATTAC
The DNA here is from genome assembly GCF_027887165.1 of Monodelphis domestica. Taxonomy (NCBI): domain Eukaryota; kingdom Metazoa; phylum Chordata; class Mammalia; order Didelphimorphia; family Didelphidae; genus Monodelphis; species Monodelphis domestica. The sequence goes on along the minus strand of NC_077228.1, from coordinate 91,468,975 downwards.
CACTCCTGCCTTCTTTCTGTCAGTTGAGGCCCAGAAGGTCTTGCTCCATCCTTTAATTCTGACCTTGTGGGTGTCAACCCGCCTCATGTGTGTTTCTTGAAGACAACATATGGTAGGGTTTTGGATTCTAATCCATTCTGCTATTTGTCTACGTTTTATGGGTGAGTTCATCCCATTCACGTTCAAAGTTATGATTGTCATTTGTGGACTCCCTGGCATTTTGATATCCTTCCCTAATTCTAACCTTTTCTTCTTCGGCTCTACCTTTTAGTCCAGTGATTTACTTTGAATCAGTCCCCCTTGTCCCCTCCCTTGATGTTTCCCTTTTTAGTCTCTCCCTTTTTGTTCCCTCCCCTCCCCCCTCTCTTTCCCTCCCTTTTTGTTTTCCCTCTCCCCCTCCCCCCCTTGGTTCTCCCTTCTCCCTACCCTTGTTGGGTAAGATAGAATTCAAGATCCCAATGGATCTGGATGTTTTTCCCTCTCAGAGTTGATTTCCCTGAGATTAAGGTTTAAGTAAAAAATCCTCTCTTCCTCTCCTTCTTATAGGAGTTTTCTTCCCCTCCCCTTCCCATGTGAATCTTTGTGTGAGAAAGATTATTCTATTTGGTCTTTCTTTACCCCCTATTTATACATTATATTTTCCCCACATGTTAGTATACATAGATTGATATAAATGTAGTCCTTATAGAAGAGAGTTTGAATAAAAGAAGAAGATTACATTTTTCTCCTTTCCCCTTTCCTTAATATTTATCTTTTCAGGCATTCCTTGCTCTTTGTTTTTCGGTATCAAACTTTCCACAGAGCTCTGGTCTTTTCTTTGCAAAAAGTTGTAAATCTTCTATTTTGTTGAAAGACCATACTTTCCCTTGGAAGTATATAGTCAGTTTTGCTGGGTAGCTGGTTCTTGGTTGAAGACCCAGCTCTCTTGCCTTTCTGACAATCATGTTCCATGCCTTACGATCATTCAGAGTAGAACTTGCAAGGTCTTGTGTGACCCTGATTGGCATTCCTTTATATCTAAATTGTCTTTTTCTAGCTTCCTGTAGGATTTTTTCTTTTGTTTGAGAGCTTTGGAATTTGGCAATTACATTCCTGGGAGTTGTCTTTTGGGGGTTTAGTGTAGAAGGTGTTCTGTGAGCTCTGTCAGTGGCTGTATTACCCCCTTGTTCTAGAATCTCTGGACAATTTTCTTTGATTATATCTTGTATCACGATGTTGAGTTTGCTGTTTATTTCTGGCTTTTCTGGAAGTCCAATTATTCTTAAATTATCTCTTCTCCCTCCATTTTCCAGATCTGTCACCTTGTTGGTGAGATATTTTATGTTCTCTTCTAATTTCTTTGTATTTTGGCTTTGCTTTATTAATTCTTGCTCTTTTACATGATTGTTGTCTTCCAGTTGCCTGATTCTGACCTTTAAAGCCTGGTTTTCTTTTTCATTTTGGTCACACGTGTTTTGTAGATGCATGAATTTCTTTTGCAATATTTCCCACTTTTCCTCCCAGAAGGCTTCCATCTTTTTGGTCATTTCTGATTCAAATTCTTCATGGGTTTGTGGAGAGTTTCCATTTCCTTTGGAATGTTTTGGAGCATTTTCTTGTGTATCATCTTCTATCTCCTCTGTATTTTGTATTTTAGCTCCATAGAAAATGTCCAAAGTTGCCCCTTTCTTCTTATTTTTCTTGGGATTTTGGGGCTTCTGTACTTCTGTGGAGTTTGCCATCTCTGAATGGAGAGGATTAGCTTTTCTTATCTCTGTCTGGTGTTCAGAGGTTTTAGTCCTGGGCAGATTGTCCATTCTATGAGCTTTCCCTGGGTTGAACTGAGTATGCCTTAAGGCAGTGATTTTCACTGGAACTGGAATGGTAGGATCCGGCCAGGGGGTTACACTCTCACCCCCGGCTCTCTCTCTTTACCTGCTGTCTGGGTGCCCCCTCGACTGGGTTGGGTTGCTTTCTGGAACTTGCCTTCAGAATAGCTGGCCATGAGGCTGTCTTGTCGACCCTGAGGGTTACTGTTGTTTCAGATGACCCTGCTCTCTGAGGGGGGAGGGGCCGCGGCTTCCAGGAGCTTCGAGGGCAGTGACTTTCACTGGGACTCGGATGGAAGGATCCGGCCAGGGGTTTACAATCTCAGCTCTAAGTTTCCCTCTGTAGCCTTGGACTCGGAGCTCCTACCCCTTAGGTCTGAGTGATCTCGGGTTCTGGCTTTTGAGGGGGGCCATACCTTTAGATCCAGGTCCAGGTCCAGGAGGAGGATTCCCAGGGTCTATGCTGTTGATCGTTTTGAATTTCAGCGCCTTAGGAGCTTATAGTTTGAGATTGGTCGGGAAGGGTTTCCAGAGATCTGAACTTTGGCTTTCTCTAAGCCGCCACCTTGACCAGAAGTCCCCTCAAATGATTTGATTTTAAGGGTTTGTTAAATATGATTTTTGGAATTTTTTTTAACAATCTAGTTATTTTTGCCTGCCCCTACTACGAGGTAAGGCCCATTCTAGTAGCTGAAGTGAAATACATTTTATAACCCCCAACCTTTCCACATGTGAATGGAAGTTGGGCAGTTAATCTCAGGGCATTTGTATCCCTATAAGCCTCCAAAAAAAGGAGCATCCCTTTATTTATACTCTTCAGTTCACTACTTTACTTGCACCAAAATGATATATAGATTTCTTGCTTATGTTCTTAACCCAAGATGAGTTTTATTTGTTTAAAAAATATGTTTAAATACCAAGGTTGAAAGATTGCTATATTTGTAAAAATTGTGACAAATGTCCATCATTTCATAGGTTTTAAAAATGTCATACAGCAACTTATGTGAAATATGAAAGTGTGCTTGTTTGTATTGTAATTAATTGGCCTATTGAGAATTTTGGGGATATTGATATCTACATATTTCTACTACTGTATTTTTAAAAATGAAAAAATTGTTAACCTTGTTCAATTCATTTGCCTTCTACTCACAGTGATCATGGCCAGATTCAAAGAGGAAATGAATCTCATTTTTGGTGAGAAAGCCTTGCATTTTATATTTTCTTATCTGACACAGAGTGTAAATGATTATAAGCTACATTCTTGAATTTTAAAGCTCTTTTATTATTATATTTTTCTTGCATGTACAATATACTTTTTCAGTTTTTTTATTATTTTTTCTCTCCTTTTTATATTTGAAGCACATGTCACCAGCATTAAGATTTTCTTTAACTTTTTGACTTTTCAGTACTATAAATTTAAGATACATTTGCCAATGCATGCCCTAAAAAGCTAGAGACTATAAAACTGATTCCACTAATTATTTAAATAAATTATGGGACTTTGCTTAATGATTCTGTCTGATTCCAGGACAAATTATACACACAAGAGCCATTGCACAGGGCCAAAGAAAACCCAATCCAGGATGGATTGATGCACTTCTAGGCCAATACAAAGGTCTTGAACCTAGTGTGAAGACTCGAGGTTACTGTGTTTAACATGTGTTAAGACATGGGCTTTCCTTGTGTACACACTCACTCTGAAAATACTCACAGACGAGTATCCCCAAAACCTTGGCTCCTATAATCTGGTCCCCTTTCCTGCCTTCCATAATGTGGTACCTTTCTGTAGTCCTGGCTACTGACTGGGTAAATGCATCAGTGTTTAGATTATTTTGATTGGGCCCTCATTCAAGGGCCTGTTATAGATTTATTTTTTCTTTTTACTTGGAATTTTTACACATAAGACTTTGGTAGTCTATATTTTCATCCAGAAATGTTTTCTTTTCTTTTGGATTTTTCTGATATCTTTTTAATTATCTCTTGCCAATTGATTCATATACCTCAGCCATTAATCCCTAAGTGATCCCGGTTTTTTAATCACCCTCTTAATGGGGGGAATGTAAAAAAATATTATTATTTAAATTGCAAAGTTTAAATTCCTTTTGAGAAGAATTTTAGGTAAAGAAGATGCTACTTCTCTGAATCCAGAACTGAATTGTTGGAGAAGCCACCATGAAGATGCCTCCAGACTACAAGTTGCACAAAATTGAACTTTGGGTGTAGTTGATTGAACATTTATATGTATGTATACTTTCATGCCAAAGGGGACTGCCCCGTAACTGGCTTTTTGTCAATGCGTTCAGTAATTTTTGGTTTTATTCTTTTTTTTTCTCTTATCCTCAAATTATTGTAATCTTTAAATTGATTATGTTTTTAATGATCCTTTGGGGAAGGACTTCTTCCCAGAGGATCAAATGGGGATTTGTAAAATTGAGGTTTGAACTCTGGACTTCAATCCCCACAAGTCCTTGCTCTACTTCCCCAAAATGCTTTGTAATCTCACGGGAATTCTGAGGTGGGCCAAGATCGAGGAAGGATTTAAGCTGATGGCAAAGGCTTTTGGTGCTTTTCTCTTTTTTGGACTTCCATTTTGGAGCAGAGGCGTCTCTTCCATGATGTGAGGTTATTTTGTCTAGGCCTCTGGCCTAGGCACATGTTTCTTACTTGTATATTCTTTAATCCTTTATCTTTAATAAACCTCTAAAAAATATAATACTCCTTGCAGAGAGAAACTAATTTCTACCTGCCTCAGTCTCCCCATATTCCTAAATTTTAACTGTTACAGGGACCCGTCCAGCGCCCAAGAGCTGGGAAGTATCTGAGGCCAGATTTTAACCCAGGACCTCTCAGTTCCCTGAGCCACCCATTTGCAAATTTAAAGTTGAATCTTTGGGCTGAATCTTTCTTCTGGCACACAGGTAAAATCAATGAAATTACCAGAACAGTCAAAAGGTATCCTTTTAAACAGCCTATTGCTTTTTAATTTTCTGTCTGAAAAGTCTGTTTCTTCTCCCTCCCCTGCTATGATCCCTCCTCTTGCCCCAGTCCAGGTGGAGCCCAGGCCACCCACGTGGAGTCAATACCCGCCCCCCCTCCCCATTTTGTTACCAGCCAAGGATCTGGGTTTGTTGAGCAGGCAGGTCACCAGGTGATTGCAACCTTGGTTGAATCAGGTGGGCCAGGTGAGCAAGAGAAAGACCACTGAGGTGGGCAGGGCCAGGAGCCAAAGCGCAGACAAGCAGGGCCGAGTGGAGTGGCCAGCCGGGGTGGGCAGTCCAAAGTGGATGGTGGTGGCAGGCAGGCAAGCAGGCAGGCAGGGCTGGGAGCTAATGGCTAGAACGAGCAGCAGCTTTGCAAGGGTAAAAAAAAAAAAACTCGGCCAGAGAAATGTGGCTGAAAAAAATTTCTAGGCACTAGATATTAAAAGATGAACTAAAGATCAGAAAAAAAATCAGAAGATTGAGAGTTTTTTTTCTCCCATTAGGTTTCCAAAACTGTAAAGATTAAAATTTAGGGGAGACTGAGGCAGGTAGAAATTAGTTTCTCTCTGCAAGGAGTATTATATTTTTTAGATATTTATTAAAAGTTAAGGATTAAAGAAAATACAGGATAAGAAAAACGTGCCTAGGCCAGAGAGGCCTAGACAAGACCTCACCTACATTATGGAAAGAGCCACATCTGCTCCAAAACAGAAATCCAAAAAGAGCCAAAAGCCTTTGCAATCAGCTTAAATCCCTTCTCGATCTCAGCCCATGTGAGAATTCAAAGCATTCTGGGGAAGTGGAGCAAGGGCTTTTGGGGATTGAAGTCCAGAGTTCGAGTCTATTTTTACAGGGGTTAAGGGACTTGCCTAGGCTCACACAACTAGGAAGTAACAGAGGCTAGATTTGAATCCAGGACCTCCCATCTCTAGTCCTGGTTCTATCCTTTGAGCAACCTAGCTGCCCCACCTTAGTAGTGATATTTCATGTGAATTATTTTTTTCTCATGCTAACATTTTTCTTTTAACTCTATTATCATTGGTTTTTCTTGTGCAAAAGTTTTCTAATTTGTTGTAATCAAAATTGTCCCTTTTATCCTTTATTATTTCCTTCCCCTTGTCCTTTAAAGAATTCTTACCCTTGTCATAAATGCAAAAGATGCCATCTTGTAGTTCTCTTCTAAAAAGTTTCACAAATACTTGAAGTGATTTATTTTTATAGTGTTATTATTACCTCAAATTCTTCTGGTTCTTTCATGTCATTCATCAGTTTTTACAAGTCTTCAAAATTGTCCTTTTTTATACTATCAAATTAGAGTATCACTTGCTGTTTTGGTTCTGTTCACTTTACTCTGTACTAGTTCAAAGCAGATCAATGCAATTATCATCCATGATTCTAGAGGAACTATTGAGAAAATATCCCATCCCTATCCTGACAGAGAAGTAATGGATTCAAAGAACATTAAAAAAAATAAGTCATTTTTGTCACAAGCATTGTACCCCCAGAAACTCAGGCCAAGTATTATCAGGGAAATTCCTCTGCTCTCTTAGGCTCTCCAGACTCCCAACCCAGAACAAGGGGAAGATTACCATCCATTGATTGCCCATTGAATTGAGATGGACAAAGAGACACACCTCATTCATTCATACTCCAAATCTCCAGAACCACCCCCATGCCCTTGGGCTAACTTCCCCCTCCCCCAACCCTTTGGTCCAGAGTCACTATTGTAGAAGAATATAAAAACCCCAGAATGGAGGCATTCTGGGAGCAACCACCCAGGTTGCTCCACTCATGCTGTCTTGCTGGCAGAAAATTCAACATTACTAATAAATCTCTCCCTCTACTTTTAAACTAAGTTTCAGAATCTTGCAAAAGGTATCCTTCCCAAACCCCAGGGGTACTCCTCTGTACCCCACAACATCTTGAAGTTAATAATGACTAAGAAGGAAAAATCTGACAATGAAACTATTGACTAAAATCTTGTAAGCAAAATTAAAGATGGAAATAATGGTGACAGTCAGATATATGCGCTAAACTTATTTTTTCTGTGGTTAAAAAATCAAATGGTGATTCTCTGTCCCCAATTGCAATTTTTTAAATGGTATAGAGTAAATGTACACTAGTGTATCCTAGAGACTTCCACAACTCTTTCTCTTGTATGACAAATTTAATCACTTTTCCAATGACTCATTTTTCTAACAAGTTTTATGTCATTTTATCATTCAGTTATCCATTGATTATTTGTCAATGTACTAACTCCTACTATGTCTTTCAACACTGCCCTGGGGCTACCATCATCTTTAATTCTTAGAAGATTGTGGTATGCTATGACCCATAAGCATAAAATTTCACTCTAAGAATATTGATGTCAAAAAGATAGTTCTTTTTCAGAAAGAAACTTGAGGTCAGTAAAAAAGCACTTAATATCTTGTCATTTGCAATTCAACCTCCTTCTGTTCTCTTACTCATTTATTCTCTCTGTTCCTTGTTTACTTGCACTGATTGTCAAAGATGCATTTCCTGGGGGACCAATATATCAGTCATCTATTCAACTGCATAAAATAGTCTTTGGAGGGAGGGGATAATCATTTATACAATACCTGCTATGTGCTTGGCTCTATTCTAAACACTTTTTGAATATCTCATTTGCTCCCCACAATAGCCCTGCAAGGTAGAAACTATTATTAACACTATTTTACATTTAAGGAAATTAAGGCAAACTAAGATTACATAACTTTCTCAGGGTAAGGTAGGAGTGTCTGAGGCTGGCTTTGAACTCATTTCTTCCTGACTATAGACCTAGCCCTCTATCCACTGAACCTCTTCAGTTTCCTGTTATATAAAAAGGGAAAAATAATAGCATATATTTCCATGGTTGTTGTAAGGATCAATTGAGGTAATACATGCAAAGAACTTGAAAAACCTTAAGATACTCTTTTAATTGTAACTTTTGTCATTTCTGTCTTTCAAGGAAATCTGTATGATTTTTCCAAATCTTGAAAGGAAAAGGTTTAAATTAGTTTTCTGATATCCTGAATTCAATACTATTCTGCAGTCAATATACGATAAAGAGAGTGCTATTTCTTTTCTCTATCTTTAAGTCAAGTATGTGATTACTGCCTTAATCATTCTTGATTCTTAGATTCAGTTTTTTTTTTGTTTGTTTTAGCTTCTTGAGAATTTTTTGGATCTTGATGATGCTATTTCACATTAGCTATCTCAGTTTTGTGCCTCATAAAATTTTGATGAACAAGCTGTATATGACTTCATAAAATTCACTACTAAATTATAATGAATTAGGCCTTGTAATCCAATTATTGTATTTGCACAGGCATATTGGAAAAAAATTGCTAAATAATTTAGTTATATTCAAATTATTTCCAACATTTTTAGGGCCAATATTGTTTTCATACATCTTCATTTTTTTCCTTCCTTTTAATTAAGAATAGCAGATAACAAGCCTTTTTCAAGTACCTATAATATCCTGGAGTCTTACTAAAAACAGGACATATAAATAAAGACTGCAGATAATCTCAATTCTTAAAGTCTAAAGGAGAGAGATAGCAATCAAATAACTATGTACAAACAAAACGTAAATGAAATAAACTGGTGATAATATTAGAGGAAAGGAACTAGCTTTAAGGAGGATCAAGAAAGGCTTCTAGCAGAAAATGGGATTCTAGATAGGATCTGAAATAAGTAAGGGAAGGAAGGAGACAGAGATGAGTTGGAAAAAAAAACATTCCAAACATAGAAGACAGCTAACAAAAAATACCTGGAGTCAGATGAAGTTTCTTGTGTGAGTAACTGTAAGGAGACCAGTGTCACCAGATCACAGAGTAAATGAAGAAGAGTGCCGATGTATAAGGGAACTGGAAAGGTAGGAATGGGTCTTCCTTTATGAAACATCATGAAAAGGTTGTGAAGCATTTTAAAAGGCAAACAAAAGGATTTTATATCTGATCTGGAGGTTTTAGGGAAGTACTGGAGTTCCTGAGAGGTGAGTGTATGTATATTTGCAACATAGACTTAGACACTGGAAATATAGTTTTGACATATGAATGGAAGATGGACTCTGGTGGGGGGAGGCATGAAAATTAGAAAAATAGAAAGAAAAATTTTAGAAGCTATTTCAGTAATATAGGCTTTAAGGAGATGAATATTTTCAAAACTGTTGGTAGTGTCAGAGGAGAAATGTTAAGTCAGAATCTATAAAATTGACCAGAAAAAAATGGATATTTTGGGGGGAGAGGGGAAGAGTGAGAAGTCAAGGATGACATTTCAGTTATGAGCCAATATGCCTGGGAGGATTAGGGTGCTCTTGACACTAAGGGGAAGCTAGGAAGAAGGGAAAGGTTGAAGAGATACAAGTTCAGTTTGTATTAATTAGAATTTTGAACCCTTGGACTTCATCCCCCAGCAGTCCTTCAGTATTTCCCAGAATCCCTCTCCTCTCTCCACCATGGTCACTTTGTATAACTTTCTGGGACTCCTCCATCTCTCTCTTCTTCTTGATCAAGATCATGACTTCAGTTAGTTAGCTTTCTTTTAGTTTTTTAAAAAATTTTAATAAATCTCATAAATATACATTAATTATTGTATATTTATTTTAATTCTCACATTTTTATGCATTTTGAATTTAAGATATCTGTGGGGCATCTATTTGGAGATGTTTGGTAGGCAGCAGGAGATGTTCAGTAGGAAGTCATGACAGAGGCAAGTATCAGGCAAATAGATATGAGAATCACCAGTATAGGGCTGTCAAATAAATATATTGTAGAGAATGATATTATAAAGCAAAACTATATAAAGGGAAAAAGAAGGACCAGGACAGAGCTTTTAATTAATAGCACAGAACTCTTTGGTTCTCTTAGAGATTTTGTCAGAGTAAACATCAGCCAGCTTATTAGTGGATTGAAGAACTGAGCTTCTGTGTAAGTTTTGTGTTTTGATAACTTGCTTATGACTGATGTATTTGTTTTAAAATGAATGAGTTGTTAATAGGTAAATTTGTTAAGGGAAAGTGATACATGTCTTATTCTATCTCATGAATACTTTCCAAAATATCTCTCTGACTTTAAGTAGGAGGATTATAAATTTATATTTCACTGTATAAAATTACACATAACTTTAAAATGAGATAAAACTTTAAATAAATTATAAAAAGTTATTAAATATTTAATTTTAATACACTTTATTTCTAGGCGTGTCCTTCCCTATTCTACCCTCTGAGTAATTTCTCCTAGCAAGATTTTTTTTAAGAGAGAAAAAAATTGTTTCTGGAAAAAAGCTATCAACTCATAATTTATGTGATGATATAAGTAATATTAAATACCCATTAGTGCCCCACCTCTTCAAAGAGGGAAGATAGATGAATTGCCTTAATTCTTCCAGTCCAAACTTGATCATTATAATTATTTCTCTGAGTTATATATAGATTTGATTTTATATTTATTATTATATTTGAATTATATTATAAATTACACAAATATATATTTGATTTATATTTATATAGAGAGTTTTGATTATTGATGTAGCAGTCCATCCCATGGGTATTATAAAGAGACAAGGTTTGTGAATGGGCACATGGCCATTCTGTGCATGGCAATGAACTCTTTCCCAGCATGGCTGAACTTAGGGCCTTGCTTCCTTTTGTCTCACTCACCTGAGGATAAAAACCCCACCTTCACCTTGTTGCGATTTGCAATTATCCAATGGCAATATACTATGTAACTCATCTATATGTATTGAGGCATCATGTAACTTATCAATATGTATTGAGTTCATTTGCATATCAAAAGACAATAAATTGGGGAGCCACAGCAAGCTCCTCCTTCTCTCTCTTTCTTCTTCTCCTTCTTGGATGAGCTACAGGTTTGCTATCTCCACCTTTCTCTCTCCTCTCTATCTTTACCTGAGGCCTGGCCTTTGGCCAGGTGTCTCTCTTTCTTTTCCAATGCTAATACCTAGCATTCTCTAATTCTATTAGTCTCTATTCATTCTCCCAGCTGAGCTATATCATCCTCTGACCAGTGTAGTGTTAAACAGGATCTCTGGGTGGAAAATAGCCTTCCAGTAACATCCATTGATCGGAGCATGGCTGTAGCTCCCAAATATTAATAATATTTGATTACTGATTCATTATTGATATCTCAAAATCTTGGCTCCTTCACGCCCTTCACGAGATCCAAAACTTCTATGCCTTTTCTATTTTCCTACCATAAGGCTTCTTGCTGGCAGGAGGCTTTAATTTTTATAAGTTTATCTTAATCTTCCACTGGCTCTAGAATTTTTCATATTCATAATTTTAAGTACAGTAAATAATTTATTATCCATAGCCATTCACCAACAGAGGAACATCTACCTTTTTCTTCTTTTATTTATTGCCATAAAAAGTGCTTTCAAGAATATATTGTTGCATAAAGAAACATTTTCCATCTTTTACTCCCTTGGAAAATATTGCTTGCAGTTGGATATCTGAATCAATGTCCAAACACATTTTAGTTGTCTTCCTAATATGATTCCAAATAAAGCCACCATATCTTAACAAGAACAATTATTGAATCATGATAAAAAATACAGAATATAAAATCTACCTCATGGTAAAAGCAGATAGGAGAAATACAAGATCTACACAAACTGACTCTTGTTAATACCTATTAATGGATAGCTAGGTAGTATGGTGACTAAAAAACAGAGCCTGAGTTAGGAAGATCCATCTTTCTGAGGTCAGATCTGATCTCAGACACTGAGAACCTGGGAAAGTTACTTAACCCTGCCTGCCTCAGTTTCCTCATCAATAATGTGAATTGGAGAAGAAAATGGTAAAACAGTCTAGTTTGCCAAGAAAATTCCAAATTGGATCAATCATACACCACTGAAAAATGACTGAAGAAATACATATTATGCAGAAAGAGCATACTATACACTATGGGGATAAGTAAACAAACAAACAAACAAACAAACAAACCAAAAGAAAACAAACAAACAAACTTCTTGGGAAGTTGTTTATACTATTCTTCTTGGCCAGACCAGGGGATAGAACTGCCAAGGGATGAAGCTAAGAGCTTTACTTGGTATAAATTGAAACCCCTTGAATTAAGGAGCAATTAACTGCTGTATCAGGAATATTTCTACCTGAGGAAGGAAGAGATGCCTGGACTTGTGAGAATCATAATTCATGGCTTAGAAAGGACAGGACAGATTTGAAGTATATAATACATTACATTGAGAGATTTGGTGTCATGAAGATCTGAGAGGGAATCCTGCCTCACTCATTTACTAATTCATTTAACCTTTTATCCTCAGATTCTTCATCAATAAAATGGGAAGAAAGTAGCACTATCTCAAAAATTTATTGAGGAGCAAGTGAAACAACATTAATAAAGTTTTAGCATACCATAAATTGACAAAGTGCTATATATATGATGTTCTCTTGATTCCTCAACACCTCATGCCAGTATTTCTGACATTTATAATTCTTTTCTTATGGTCTGATATTATTACTTTTAATTCCTTTCTTATGATTTCCTGATCAACTTTTTTTTTTGTTAGTCCCTTTTATTTATTGCAACTTCAAAGTTCAATTCAAAATATGATGTAATTCTTCATATAGATTCCTATAAAATATGAAATTTACATGGTTAGTGAGGTTTCCATAGAATTTACATAGAATTATAATTCTTATGTTTTTGTTTTTCCTTGATTTTTTAAATTTTATTTATAATGTTACATATTTTCTAATTTCTTAAATATCTCACCACCTAGTATGACATTTAGTCACTCTGTCTGGGGCTAATTTAGCTAATCTTATCCCATGGAGAGACTATTGTAATCTTTGGATATTTTTATGCCAATTATTAAAATAGTCCTTTTGACATGTTAGGTAGTGATAACCGGCAATCTCTGCATGGTTTACATGCAGTAGACATGGTTTGGGAATCCTAGATATGATGTTTTTCTATGAAATAAAATCTTTATTAAAATCACTATGACTAAGCATTTTCTCTGTAAGAGAAAAAAGAGAAAATTATTTACAGATGAATGCATTTTTAAAATTAAATTAACTCATTTCTCATTCTAACTCTTTATCTTAATCTGGGCTTATATATAGCCTGAATTTATATGAAGCTTTTGGGTCTCTTTATACTGAGACATTATCTATTCCCAGATAGCAAACCACTAATTCTTGCCCTAAAATTTTTTATTTAAATTTTAAATTTTAATTTAATCTATTTTTTTAAAATTCTAACTCTAATTAAGCTACCTAGCAATATTTAAACATAATATTTATACAGGATCTATAATGAAATGTAAATTCCCTTTCATCATTCACAACAAGATCCCTAGATTTGGAATCATATAATTTGAAGTCATGGCCCTGTTTCTTATGGTCAGTGTGACTTTTGAGACCTACTCCATTCTGGCTCTTAATTTGCTTATCATTGGTAAAAGAAGAGGAGTGTATTGAATGTTATTTTGAAGTTCTCTACAAATGAGAGTAATGGTTATTATTTCTTAAGGGAATATCTGTTTTACACTAAAGTAGAGGGGGAAAAAAATGCAATATCAGCCAAAGAACTTAAGCCTAGACTTCAGTTGGGTTACATGACCTCAGAAAGTTTAAAAAGAAAAATAGCCAAAGCATCTCCTCTTAGAAAGATTGTCTATTGTTGGACACTACCAGCAAGAGTTCAAGCCAAGAGTAGACCAATGAAGAGAGAGGGCCAAGCCAGCTCAGGTCAAAAAGTCTGCTTGTTCACCCTGATTAGCTGAGTGGAACCAATTAGAGAATGTCTTTATATGCTCTATCTTTCCTCCAAGATATTTTCATTACATGCCATTTTGTTTCCATTGGAAGAAGGTTCCTTAAACTATTCCATCCTGTCAATATCCTAAATGGAAGAAAAATCAAAGGAAATCCACTAACCTTTGTCTTAAAAAAAAAAAACAGGATGAAAATATTCTTATTAAGTGCTTATTATGTGCATTGGAGATAAATAACAGAATGCTGACCTTCCTTTCAAACAGATTATATTCTATACCAGTAGTGTTAAACTCAAATAGAAAAGGATCCCTGTAGGTTGTTTATTGAATTAGAAAACTCAGAATAATATTGTATATGTTGTATTTTATATTTATTTATTATGTTAAATATTTCTCAATTACATTTTTATTTGGTTCAGCAAGTCTTGAATTTACCACCTCTAAATCTGCCCATTCTTTTCATGTCAAGCTAAATCAAGATTTCATCAGACTTGTAAAGACAAAACTGATTGAATTCTTAAAAAAAAAAGAAATGGGTTTAAAAATTGTTCACTATGGTTTTAATCTAAAACGTCTACCAGCAAGGCAGAAGGAAGATGGCCATGAAGAAAGGGCATTTGAATATGAGCAGCTGAGAAGCCCCAGGAGGAGGTGTTAATCTTTATATTTAGGCTTTGGTCAAATTACAGAGAAAAACAGATTTATTTGGACTTTCTTAAAACCTGGAGTTGGACAACCTTTGTTAAACTCTGGAGAGGGCAATATTTTATTTTGAGCCCAACAAATTAAAGATCACCCTGGGCCATCTGGGTCTGTAACAAGAACAAATAGCAAAAGCTAAAAAATTCAGTTAGCAAATATCATAGGCTGGTTAAGGGATCGTTGCAAACATAGCTGTCCATAGATGCTATAATTTACAGATATTTCCTATTCCCTTTGCTAATAACTTTAATTTGCTTTTTTGGAGCTCCATTTTGGATCATTTTACTCATACTTAACCACTGTACTCAAAAGAAAAAGGGAACAGATGAAATTGGGTATATAATTCCCATTGGGACTGGTCTGTGGCAAGCTGAAATTCACAAGAATTTGCAACAAATCATTTCCCTCTTCTATTATCTATATTTTAACAAAGAAAAACTGTTCAAGTGAATTGTAGTTGGGGATGTGTTTATTCATTGTGTCTCATATTACTTTGGAAAGAATGAGAAAATAAAGAAATATGGTAGCATTATTTACAAAAAATCAATATTATTTAGCACTACAGTCATGAAGTGCTTTTTGAAAAATGACCATTTTTATGTGTCACTAAGAAGAAAATCACATTTTCATCTGCTTTCTGTCTCTTCATACTATATGTATGTTTATTTTATTCCACTAAAAATTTTGGTCTAAATATAAAAGCAAAAGAGCAGATGATGCAAGGGAAATATGTATTTTGACAAGTACAAATTACTAATGAGCAACTAGGGTTTCGTGAGTACTGCTTTCTACCGGAACTGAGGGAATTTGATTGAAAAATGTTATTTTTATTAAGGGTTTATTATGACATTTACCAATTTAAACTAGTAACATTCAAAAATCAATTTTTTAACAACTTAACCACTTTTCATGATCTAATAAATATATTTAACAACTATAAACATGATTATTGAGAATGGGAAAAAATTCTAAAGAACAAAGATAAATATTTCATTAAATTAAAGTATAACTTTAAAGTCATCCTAAAATTTCTTCTCATAAAATCTTTATTAAAATGTTAAAGAGAAATCTTTGGAAATTAAAGAAGATTGAATTCTGTTAAAGAATGTCAAAGGAATTTGATTTTAATTCTTACTCAATACTTGTGATGTGTGCCAAGACACTTAACATCTTAAAATCTAACTTTAGTAGTAGTAGTCTCTCAGTAACCGAGGATAACCATTGTCTTTGTGTGCTTTCATCTGTGATGTAGATGAATATGCACAAAAACACTTGTGAGTGAAGGACATTTAAGTGGAAAAGTCAATGCACAGAGACAGTCCCACTCTCTTGGCGTTGGAAGCCTGGGTCCAGTGGCAGGAAAAGTCATTACACCTGGAGACTTCCTCAGCTGCATTGGATGGCCATGTTGTCTTTTGTGCTCCAACACGCCCTAAGCACTCCACAGTGCTTTGCTGCATTGCCCTCTCAGCTGTTGAACCTTCTTATTGGTTTCGTCTGTTCGGCCAAAGCAGTCTTCACATGCTGGGTGAGCAAAGCCTTAGTTCACCAGGGGTCTACGACCTGATGGCTACCTCACAAGGTTCAGCCGGCCTGTCGAAGCCACTGCCCGTTGGCCTTTCTAATAGAAAGGTTATAATGTACAATGGGGATATTGCTTGAAACTTCAATTAAGTTGCTTTCTTACTTTTCTTTTCCTTTCTTCCTTTCTTCCTTTCTTCCTTTCTTCCTTTCTTCCTTTCTTCCTTCCTTCCTTCCTTCCTTCCTTCCTTCCTTCCTTCCTTCCTTCCTTCCTTCCTTCCTTCCTTCCTTCCTTCCTGACATGGGCACTGTACCCCAGAAACCCAGGCCAACTATTATCAGGGAAAACTCCTTTGCCCTTGCATCCTTGTGGCTCTTAACCTAGAAACACCCAATGACCCCACCCAGGGTCCTGAGATATTTACCCTCTTTTGTCCTCTAGATTTAAGGTGGACAAAGAAATGAATCTTTAGGCCTCCAGGCAGACCACAGTCAGATGACCACCCCACCCCACCAAATGCCTGAGGGACTAACACTCACTCTGCTCTTGTCCACACCAGGACCTAGCATCTAAAGAGTATATAAACCCCAGAACTGATGTCATCTGGGGGACAGCCTCTCCATCCATGCTCTCCCCATGGAGGAAACAGCCTTTCCTTTCATGCTGTCCTCCCAAGGAACTGCTCCCCATCTTGCTGTTCCACCTTGCTATCCTGGCCACTCTCAACATTACTTTCTAAATTAATAAATCTCTTTTTGTTTTTAAGCTAAGTTTTGGAGTCATTGCATGCTTGCAATAGGTATCCTTCCCGAACCCCAAAGGTATCCTTCCATGCCCATAACCCTTCCTTCCTTCCTTCTTTCCTTCCTTCCTTCCTTCCTTCCTTCCTTCCTTCCTTCCTTCCTTCCTTCCTTCCTTCCTTCCTTCCTTCCTTCCTTCTTTCCTTCCTTCCTTCTTTCCTTCCTTCCTTCTTTCCTTCCTTCCTTCCTTCCTTCCCTCCTTCCTTCTTTCCTTCCTTCCTTCCTTCCTCCTTCCTTCCTTCCTTCTTTCCTTCCTTCCTTCTTTCCTTCCTTCTTTCCTTCCTTCCTTCTTTCCTTCCTTCTTTCCTTCCTTCTTTCCTTCCTTCCTTCCTTCCTTCCTTCCTTCCTTCCTTCCTTCCTTCCTTCCTTCCTTCCTTCCTTCCTTCCTTCCTTCCTTCCTTCCTTCCTTCCTTCCTTCCTTCCTTCCTTCCTTCCTTCCTTCCTTCCTTCCTTCCTTCCTTCCTTCCTTCCTCTGTTTCTGTCTCTCTCTTCCTTAGTTTCTTTCTAAACTCTATATCCTCAGGCACTTTCTAATGACTTGAAAACATTTATAGGTTATAATACTATGGATTTTTAAAATTCAATTGAAATTAGGAATGACTATTTGGTAAATAGGTACAGAGAGCCATGGTTAAGCAAGGCCCTTTCTAAGATATATGAAGACTAAAGATTTACTTATTTCTCAAATGAGGGACTGATCTGAAGGATCACAAGTCCTCTCTATGAAATAAGTCCTTATATCTGAAAATGTGTTCTTTCAAAATTACTTAAATATATTTATTATTTTACTCTTTATGTCAAAGTAATGTTATCTATTTAAAGATTATCTTGGCATGTAGTATAAGATGTTTTTCTATATCTATTTTGTGCCACCTCATTTTCTAGTTCCCCTAGAATTTTTCATCAAATTGTCAGTTCTTTGAACAGCAAACAGGGTTTTGGACTTACCAACACAAGAACTTGTGTTTTATTTGCTTCTCAATCATTTCTACCCAAATCCTTCCACTTATCAATCTCTATTTCTTATCTAGTGGTGATTATTGATTCATAGCATAATTTGATATCTGGTACCACTTGAACCACTTTCCCCCTTTTTCATAGTTACTTTAAGAATAGGGCCTTTTGTCTATTCAGAATGCAATATACCCTAGCTTTCACTAATAAATACTACAAAGACTTAGAAAAAAATGAATCTTACTGAGTTGTATTTGGGAAATCCAAAAAAAAAAATATAATCTCACTTTTTTAGGGCCATTTATCATATATTAATAGACATGTCCCTGTATTTTTAGATGGAATATATCCAGAAAGGCACTATAATATGGGTCCTCTGGTATGCACTGGAGCAGGGAGTGGTTCCTCCAGCAGACATAGTCTTTACACTACTTAGATAGGAGAAATAGGAGATAATTGTCAGTTCTGTGGATCATATGGCAGATGTGGTTGGAAGATCAAAAATGTAATATAAAGGGGACAAAACCTAGGGGCTACAGAAATATGGCTGCATGGGAGGGGTGCAAGGAATTATTGAGTGCCAAGGTCGTATGTTGAGCAAGGAGAAGGCACCAAAGCAAACAGCAATCATGTATCTCTGACCCATGAACAAGATCTTAAATTCAGGCCCCTCTGTAGTCTGAGATCCACAGTGGGCTGAATAGTGTAGGGAGTTCAGATGAAGTATGAGCTTAACATTCTGTCTCTCTGAATTTTCATGGTTTTCCTGCTGGCTACCTAAGATCTGGGGCCCACAGATGTCTCCTTGGGAAACAACTTGGGGACAAATCTACTGTTGTGTCACCCAAATTCAAACACAGATCAAGAATTTGTATAACTCAGATCATAGGGGGGGGGGGGAATCAGACTTCATCCTAGATCAAACAATTGTGAGCACACCAAAAACTTTTAAGAACCCTAACTTGAGCTGCCCCTAACATCCTTGAAAAAGATAATATCCAAAATTCAGAAAAAGCAGTGTCAGGACCCCAGGGCATAAAAAAACAGGGAGAAACATGGACCAGACTTATCCTAAAGAAGTACAACAAAGTCTAGTTCAAACAAAACATCTCACTTTGAGAACTAAGGCTGGAAGGATGATTTTTAAAAAAAGACTCACATAGTTTGATTTTGGGAGGAAAGTTGAGTAGGGCATGGAACTTCCTCACCTTCCTAATACTTTTTACAAACAACCAAAAATAACTCCACATAATCAATGCTAAAAGCAGCAAAAAGGAGTCCAGAGTGAAGGTGAAAAGCCAGAACAAATAAAAGGAAGGTTTTAACTGCCTTGGCCTCAGTCCTACTGCCATAGTCCCCATAGGCAGGAACAGAGCAAACAGAATAGACTCCACAAGGCAGCCACTAAGGGTAGGACTAGCAAGTCTCTTAGCAACCATACTCACTAGTGCATGCTCCTTCCTCCCTCTTCGTCTCCTACTCCTCCAGCCCCACAGAGAGCAGATGTCTGTTCCATATTCCATAGGTGTCCAAAGTCCCTCATCTCCTTTGGGTCCTTTCATCTGTGATCACTCATAGGATAATGGAGACCCTGGTTGCTGCCACAGGGGTAGGTGGACTGACTGCCTGCAGTTGCAATGGCAGAACTGCCCCCAGGTTCTGGAAGGAGCACTTGATATCAATCATGGACTGGAGCTTAATCAAGAGACTGGAACTACACCTAAACCTAGACTACAAAAACTAGAATAACTAAATAGTACTCAGGAAAAAAAAAAAAAACCAAATATACACAAAAAAAATTTGAAACTAGAGGTAACATGTCTCAACACACTAAGATTCCTGGAACTCCATCATAGAACCAATAATTTATTGGCCTGGCTACTAAAAAAAATTAAATATGAGCATGTAAGGGAGAAAGAACTCAACTACCATAGCTATTTTGAAAGTAGAGAATACCTCAGCTCAAACTCAGTGGACAATGAAGTAAAAATACTTACTTTAAAAATAGGAGAAAAAAATACAATATTTGGTGACAAGTTCAAATAGAGCTTTTGGAAGAACTTTAAAAACAGACTTAAAAAAGCCAAAACAAATGAGATAGGTTGAGGAAAAGTTAGGGGAAAAAATAAGAGCAATGCAAGAAAACCAAGAAAATTATGAAAAGTCATACAAATGGAATAAAGAGATCCATAAATTCATGGTAGAAAATAATGTATTAAGAACCAGACCTGGACAAGGGAAAAACAATTTCCTAAGATGACAAGAAATTTTAAAAAATCAAAAGAATGAAACATTAGAAGAGAATATAAAACATTTTATCACAAAAAAAAACAACTCACTTGGAAAATCAATATTAGAATAGTTAGACTCGTAGAAAGATACAATAAAAAAAATAGTTCAGACATCATTCTCTAAGAAATCATCAAGGAAAACTACCCAGAAAATTTAAAATCAGAGGGTATAAGAGAAATTGAAAGAGTCTATTGATCACTATCTCACAGAGACCCAAGGATGTAAATGCACTGAAATATCTTACTATGTTCCATAGCTCCTAAATTAAGGAGAAAATGATGCAAGCAACAATAACAACAACAAAAATTAAATACAATTGAGCTAAATCTGAACAACAAAAGACTCTGAAACTGCAATATAAAAAAGAATTCAGGAAAGTATTTCAAAGAGCAAAAGAACCAGACTTAAAACCAAGAATAACATAACCACTGAAGATGATTAGAATTACAAAAGTTAAATAATAGATATTTAACTAACTAATGAAGTTTCAGTTATTCCTGGGGAAAAACTTAGAACTCAGCAGAAAATCAGATCTATAACAAGTAATCATGAGCAACTCAAAAAGTCAAAATTCTAAGTAAAGGAAAAATAAATCTATAGCAAGTCCTTGAATCAGGGCCCAATTAAAAATGATTTAAGCAATGATGCATTTACCCAATCAGTAGCCAGGACTACCCAATCAGTAGCCAGGACTACAGAAAGTTGCCACATTATGAAAGACAAAATAGGGACTAGATTATAGGAGCCAGGTAGGAGCCAAATTTTGGCACTTGTCTGCAAGTATTTTCAAAAGAGTGTGGATACAAGGAAGGTCTTCATCTTAATGTATGTCAAGCATCACAACCTCGAGTCTCACACTAGGTTCAAGTCCTTTGTATTGGCTTAGAAGTGCATCAATGCTTCCTGGATTGATTTCTTCTTCTTTTTATGACCTGGGTGCTCTTTTGGCACTATTCGGGTTAAGTCTGTGCTCCTTTTTTGTATTCTCTTGTCCTGGAATCAGAAAGAATCATTAAGTAAAGTCCCAAAAATTTTCTTAAATAACAGTAGCATCATTTTTATAGTGTCAAGCTTTTGAGTATTCATTGACGTTATAGCAAATATATTTTAAACTTATATTACTGCAAAATCAAAAAAGGTTAAAGAAAATCTGAATACTTGTTACATGTGCTTCAAATATAAAAAGGAGAGAAAAAAACTGAAATAATATATTGTACATACAAGCAAAATATAAAAATAAAAGAGTTTTAAAATTAAAAAATATAGCTTATAATCACTGACACACTGTGTCAGCTAAGAAAATGCAGAATACAAGGTTTCTCACCAAAAATGAGATCCATTTCCTCTTCATATCTGGCCATGATCCACTGAGAGTACAAGCAAATGAATTTTACAAGGTAACAGGTTTTTGTTTTTTTTTAAATAAAGAACAATAGTGCCACATGTAATGCACATTTAAAAAGGTATCAATATCCCCAAAATTCACAATAGCCCAATTAATTACAATAGCAAACAATCCATTATCATATTTCACATAAGTTGCTGTATGACATAAAAAAAAGCCTATGAATTGATGGATATTTGTCACAATTTTTACAGATGTAGCAAATCTTTCAACCTTGGCAAATTCATTTTTAAACAAAGTAAAACTTATTTGGGTCTAGAACATCATCAAGAAATCTAGATATCATTCTGATGGAAGTAAAGTGAGCTGAAGAGTTATAAATGAGAGATGCTTATGTTTGTGGAGCTATTCAGGGGTATAATGCCCTGGGATTAACTTCCCAGCTCCTTTGGTATGAGACTGTGATGTCTCATCTGCTCATATTTTTATAAATGTGGGAGGTGGGAATTATAATTGTATTTCACTTAAGCTACTAAAATGGACCTTACCTTCTGTTAGAGGCAGGCACAATGATCAGTTGTTGAAAAAAAAAATCTAAAAATCAAGTCTAAAAACCCCTTAAAAGAAATTTGAGATATTTAGCTCATTAAATTTTCTAAAGGTTGTTATACAATTGTAACCAGTTTTGATGAAGTCCATCCATCCTCTATGTGACAATTTACAAAATCAAAAAATAAATATATATGGGCTTATTCAATATTTGTTCAGTATAGTTATAGGGGAAAAACAACAGAATATAAAAGTAGTTAAAACCAAATACATTAAAATGATTCAATGTAACAGAATAGTATTGAATACATTAATATATGAATTTAAGACCAACAAAATTAAATCTTAAACAAAAAACAATCAGCAAAATGCAATAAAATGCAGATTTTTATAAGACATAGGAGTCTGAAAAGTCTTAAAAATATAACCTTCAGTCTCTTTAAAGTTCCTTGTTTTTTTGTTGTTTTGTTGTTGTTGTTTTTATTCATTGAGATACCATCTGTCAGAACTATGGAATTGGTTCCAAGGCAGAAGATTGGTAAGGGGTAGGCAATGGGGGTCAAGTGACCCACCCAGGGTCACACAGCTAGGAAGTGTCTGAGGCTAGATTTGAACCCCATCTCTAGGCCTGGCTCTCAATCCACTGAGCCACCCAACTGCCCTCCCATAGTGAAGGTGAGTTTTTGGAATGTCAAATTGGGTAGGCCCAACTGCCATAGAGTTGCAGAGAGATGAATTTCTCTCCTGAATGTCAGGTGAGATAAATAAAAGAATCAGTGCACTCATGAAAAAACATCCCTTGAAATAGGAAATGCACTGCTCTCTCATAGAATACACCATACGTCCTGTTTGGAAAAGTCTCTTCCTTCTCCTCGTCCCCCGCACCCCCAGGGTCCCCTGCCACATGGAGGCTAATTGTTGCCTAAGAGAAGAACATCCCAGTTTTTACCAGTTGGTTTGTGAGTCCTGAAGACAAAGAGCAGCTACCAGCAGCCTGGGGCCTGTTGGGACCAGGAGAGCGATCTGGGTCAAGTAGGTCCAGAGTGGATCGCTGTAGGCAAGTGCAGATGAAGTCTGCAGAAGACTGCAGAAGCAGTCAAGCAGACAAGCAAGCAGCAGGATTGAGCTGAATCAAGAGGCTTTGCTGAAAAGCCTTGGCAGGAGACGTGGCTTAAAAAAAAAATTATCTAGGCTATCTTTAAAAAAAAAAATTGAGTTCTCATCTAATCTTGTGGTTGCCAGACTGTAAAAATTAAATTAGTCTCTAGTAATAAAAGTATTATATTTTATGAAGTTTATTAAGGATTGTTAGAAATCGAGGAATAAAGAAAATACAAAATAAGAAACCACGTGCCTGTGGCTGATTAGCCCATTCAAAGCTTACATACTATATCTTGCAAAGGCAGGAGGAGAAGAGGAGAAGAGGTAGGTGTTACCACCAGTTAAATATTAATTGTGATCTCGCCCAGATGGAGACTCAGGTGAGATTATAGGGAATTCTGGGAAATATCAAGGACTTCTGGGGATTGAAGTCTAGGGTTCAAATCTCCATTTTTAAAAGACCTATGCCTAATCATACACATAATCCAAATTTGGTTTCTGGAGGGCCAACAATGGCATAGAGAGCATAAATACTCTGTAAAAGTCTGACTTTAACTTAACTTATCCTACTGTTGAGGCAATCTTCTGTGCCTGAGGGCCTATAGAATGGAAACAGAAGTTCCACTGGGTATGACCTAGCTGGAAAGTCTTAGTTTTGAAAAGAGTATGGTCCTGGCAACAGATTGTCTGCTGTCTAACCTGGCAAACTAAAGCTCCAGTAATGTTTATATTAAATGAGATCCAGACAGGTTAAGTTGATTAAAGTAAATGCAGATTGGAACACAGAGAAAAAGACCTAATATTATATTGTTAGCGTAATTGTAAATTGTTCTTTTATAAACAACATGAAAGTATACCTTCATTTGTAAAGCTGTTCATACTCATTGACCTAAGGACCCCATTACTAGGATTGGCCCCTAAGGGATTTATTGAGAGGATAAAAAGCTGTGTATATAGGAAAATGTTCATCTATGTATAAATAACATAAATACAATGATTGGGAGGGATGGCTGAATAGATTGTGATATCTAAACATAATGAATTGTGTTATGTTATTAAAAATGACATTGGAAATATAAAGAAAATAAAGAAAATATATGAAGTGATGAAAAGAAAGATAAGATAATAAGAATAATGCTTATTATGATTCCATTAACAATAGTTACTAAATGAAGAGAAAAAATATCAAAGTAAAACAAATCCAAAGAGAACAAAAAAAAGATGATATTTATATTACTACAAATATATAATTTACATATATTTAAAACAAATTGTAAAGAAATGTGTCTTGTGGTTTTGCATATATTTTTATGTATTTGTATATTTCAATTTTTTCTTGGTGGTGGTGGTTACTAAGCATATATTTGAAAAAAAACTGAAAAAAAGTTTTTTAATGATTGAAAAATAAAATAAAATTACAAAGGTTCATATTATAAAGGGTTTTATGGTGACAGGAACATCAAAGACAAAACCCAGAAAGAATAAAATGACTCAAATACATTTTTAAGCAAAGCCTTACAGAAAAAGACAGCTTGGATACAAGTTTGATTAGTATTCTCGGAGGAAATAAAGAAAATATTTTAGAAATATTTTATAAATAAAATAACTATAGATGACATGAGAGGGTAGGAAATGAAAGTTTTAGAACAATGACTTGGAAGTAGAATTAAGGATTATGATAAGCAGTATAAAACATTTTCCATGAAGTATTACTTAATAGAAGAAAAGATAGTTTATTCTCTTTATAATTTATTTATTTAAAATAGTTTTCCTTTATTACATGATTCATGATTTTCTCTCCGCACTTCCCTCACCCCTCCTGGCGCTGACAAGTAATTCCACTGGGTTATACATGTAGCATTGTTCAAAACTTATTCCTGTGTTATTCATATTTGCAATAGAGTGATATTTTAACACTAAAACCTCAATCTTATCCCCATCAAACCACGTGATCAATCATATGTTTTTCTTCTGTGTTTTTGTTCCCACAGTTCTTTCTCTGGAAGTGGATAGTGTTCTTTCTCATAAATTCCTCAGGATTGTCCTGAGTCATTGCATTACTGCTAGTACAAAAGTCTAGTATGTGTCAGTCTCTGTGTACAATGTTCTCCTCCTTCTGGATAGCTTACTCTCTTTAAGTCAGGGTAATTCAGTCTATGATCACTGAACTAAAAGAGTATTACATTTAGGGAACCAAAATTAATTTTCACTATCAATAGTCAATTAAGTCACTTTTAAATAACTTAATGTTTTACCTCCCCTTGTAGAAACATATATAACATATGTAAATCTTGAAATTTCTCAGACTTGTGAATGTTAAAAATTTCCACATTGAGGAATCCTCCATTGGAACAAATTCCCTACTGGAAACATTCCCCATTTTGATGTGAGAACTCGCCAGGATCAGAAATGGGAGGACCTCTACTCCACCCATACTTAAGACTGCTTTAGGGGAGAAAACTCCTTGCTAAACAATGAAAGTACTTGGACCCATGCTTATAATAAGGCAAGGAGTTCTTTGAGCCATGCCTGTTTTTTAGAATTGATACAATGGGATGCTAGGTACCTAAAAGGGTCGGGCAAGTTTTCTCTTAATGAGATTAGTAGACTTAGCTATTTTTTTCTCTGGTTCAGACTTACTGAGGGGATTAGTCGTCACAGCAGCATTTTCTCTGGTTCAGACTTACTAAGGAGATTACTAGACTTAGCAGAATTCGGATGGGCTGTCCTTTAGGAAACATCTACGGTGATTGGTAGATGAAAGAACTTAGGGGAGGTGACATGGGAAAAAATCTCCCTATATAAGAAGAGGCTTGGAGGCTTGGAGATCTTTGGATCCTTGGAGATAGATCCTTGGAGATAGATCCTTGGAGATAGATCCTTTTGGAGGAGGCCCTTTGAAGATCTCTTGAGAAGAAGTCCCTTGGGGGGCTGACTCTGGCTGGAACTCCCTCTGGGAAGACTCTGTTCCCCAGACATCCTTGCTTAAGACAAACCTTGTGGTGAGTGATAAAAGACTGACTGACTGATCTCTCTCTCTTAAGACTCAGGTCTAGGCCATGTTGGTTTAAGGCCCTTCATACTTATTCCTTTCTTACTCTTTCTTTCTTTCTTTGATTACTCATTGTATTATTAATTAAATTCTCTATAAAACCCAGTTGACTTGGGAATATTCATAATTTGGGAATATATTCCCTGGCGACCACCTTATATTTGATTTAAAAACCAAGACACTGTAGTGAAACATATTTTCTGTGGTCAAATTTACTCACCCTCTCTTATATCTATCACAATTTATATCTTCCACCATTTTAACTCACTACAGTTTACAACATCAACAATTTTAATTATAATAGTTTATGGCTCCCACTCTTTTAACTGCCACAGTTTATGGCAGACAACTATTTTAAATGTTACACATATAAGGAATAAGAGAATATTATAGTTCAGTGGGATATAAGGATCATGAACTCCAACCCTGACTTGATTTACATTCTCTGAAATATATATGAGAATTTCCTTCCAGACTAGGCTTGAATATCTCCAATGATGGGCAATTTCCTACATTCCAGTATTTAAACAAAAATGAAATTCTTCTCTGTGATGAGTGAAAAATGATTGATATTTTCCTGTTGAAACATTCTATTCCAAGGAAACACAGATATTTCATAATTTCTTTTCCACATAAAAATCTTTCATTATAAAGGTGGAGTTATCAAAACCTTCTTCAAGTCTTCTCTTTTCTTGGTAATGATCCTTCATATATGACAATACTTCATAAATGACATGACCCACTATCTCATTTGGCCTTCATTGGATATACTGAAGTTTATCAGTCATCCTTTGCAAATGTCATTGTAGATCAAATCTCAAGTACATTGAAGGTTTAAAATGCAATAAGCACTATTGGAGAATAAAACCTAATTAAAACCAGCTTTACTAGGTAGGAAATAAAAGCATTATTTGAAAAGGATGCACAGTTAAAATAACATTATTTAGCTCTTCCTGTAGAATCTACAAATAACAAATGGCCAGGAAAGAATTAGTTAACAATTGTTAAAAGAGAATTGCCCTCCATGAGTTTATGTCAACAAGTCTGGGAAAGCTATATAATAATAAATTCTATTTCTCTAAAATCTATGAACATTGTAGAATAAGTGTTTTCTTTTCCATTTTACCAAAAAGTAAATGAATGACTATAAGATGGGCAAGGGTAAAGCTTCAGACTTCAAATTCCCTCTGCTGGGGAAAGAAGAAAGAAAAAAGAAAAACTAAATAGGCTTCCTGTTCCCTCAGAGGACTAGTACAATCTATGTAAGACAAGTGTTTCTTCTGAAGTAGTCCCAATAAGGAAAGATAATAAAATTGAAGATGATAAAGCAGATCAATCCCTTCCTGCATTTTCAGGAAACAGACCCAGCCCTTCTTCCCCCAGGAGGTCAAACAGCTTATGCAGGGGCTGACTAGATTCTAATTAGCCTAAAGATGAGAATTAGGAAGTTCAAGAAACAAAGGAACTTCTTGATTATGAAAGAGGTCAGGATGGAATGCAAGGTAACTTATAGCTAACAAGGGATAAGTGATTAAGTACATGTGAAAGTAAACAACCCCTGAATAACCTGAGCATTATCCACTCATCACTGACCCCACATACCTGTGTTTGTGATATGGTTTGTTTGATTGTCAAATAAGAACCTGTATGTGAAAGGAAATAACTTTGTATCTTATAACCTATATAAGCTATCCTGTAATGTCAGTCTGATGCAGCTTCCACTAGGGAAGTCTGTCTCAGCTGGTAGATTCTTTATTAATCAATAAATAATGGTCCCTATAATTGAATTTTTGGGTGTCCAGACTTTTTGAAATGTCCCACTTCACTTATAATAGTGAAGAAACAGATTGATATTATGGGAACTTGCCCTCCAGATGATACCCTAATGGGCCCCTTATCCCAAGAACTAAAAATGACATATCTATATTTATGTAGGTTCACAAGGATATGTTATCTTAGGTTTCACAAGGATATGTTGTCCCAGGGTTCCCTGACCTGACTTAGGTCATCGGCCAGACCGTATGTTAAAAGGAGCCATAAAGACCCTGACTCCAGGAGTTCTTGTCCTTCCCCTTTCTGACATATGCCAGGAACTGATAAGGACCCCAGCCCCAAGCGTTCCTGTTCACTCCCCCCCCCACCCCAGGAATTCCTCTGTACTCCCCCTACCCTAAAAGTGTATAAAAAGCCTACAAATCGCAGACTCAGAGCCAGCACTTTTGGTGCTGAGCCCCAAGCTATAGTTTGGTTAATAAAGTACCTCTTGTGTGTTGCATTACCATGTGTGTGTGTGTCCTCCATGGAATCGGAGCCAGAACCGGACATTACACTAGATATGTGTTGCTCATGTACTTTAAATGTAGAAATGCCTATTCTGAGTATAGTGAGTCAACCACTGCCTGAGTATTTATTAAGAACTTACTGTATAAAAGGCACTGTATTAAGTTCTTAGGATTCAAAGAAACACACAATCACTGCCCTAAAGGAACTCACATTCAGAATTTAGCTACCGTGGGACTAGTATTTCCTATGTTTTGAAAAATGTATTTCTTTTACTGTAACCTATAATTACCCATCTAGCAAGGTCTCTGTTGCTTTTCAATCAAGTGAAAAAAATAATAATGGAAAACATTATTATATGGATAATATATGGATAAAAAATAAAAATAAAAAAATAAATATACGGATAAATAAATAAATAACTAAACATATGGATAAAATAAATGGAAAACAAGATCCAGAGGAAAAATTAAAAGAAAGTGAAAGGGTCATATTTAATTATTTGATCCCAGGGACCTTGTAAAAGAAAAGCCATAAACTACTGATCCTTCTTGATACTTTTTCATTGACATATTGTTAAAGCCACTGAGTTAAACCTAATGGAGAAGGGAAAGGATGATGAGTCCTGGAAGCAGATTACCAAAATGATGTTAAAGCATGATTTAGTACTGATGGCAGCCCTAAGGTTGCTAAATGCACAGCAGAGAAATTATTCAATTGTCTTGATAATTATTTCATCATTCAAAGGATGGAAGAAGAAATGAAGGCAACTGTTATTCTAAAAATGGTTCTGATTAAGGAGTAGGAACTGTCTATGAAAAAACTAAAGAAACCTTGGCTATAAATAACCACACCATTATTGAACTCATTTGATTTATTTAAAAGCATATCAAAGAAGGGGGTGGGGGAAAGCAAAATAACTAAGAATGAATGAAAAATAGAAGTACAATTCCATCTGAAGGTCAAACCTAGAGGGAGCTCAGTTTTACAGACAACAAAAAATAACTTTTAAAAATCTTTGTTGGTGAGGAAAGAAATTTAGAGGGACAGAGATGCTACTTGGGACAGATTAGAAGATACTTAGAGATCATGGAAAGAATTTCTATTTTGCTTATGTTGTCTCTATCAAGAAAAAAATGATTATTAGATTAGCAAGTATGAAACAAACAAAAACAATAATTAAAAGGGAACTCTCCTTGAGCTTAAGTAAACAAATTTGGTCAAGCTATAAAATAATAAATTGTATTTCAATAACATTTTAAAAGTACTTTCTAGAACAATCTATGAGCCTTGTATTACAAGTATTTTCTTCTCCATTTCACCAAAAATAAAATGGAGGGTCAGAGACTTTAAATGATATACCCATGTTTAAAAGAATAAGTATAATTTTAATAATTATCTAAAATCTCCTAGCTCCATATGCATAACTATTTCCATTATGCCATTTTACTTTACTTAGTATCCCATCACACTGAAAGGATTTCTTATTTTAGTCACTAAATCAATGTTAAGATTTCTGTATGACTAAATATATGTATTATTTGTTTTGCTAAACTGCATTTTCCTCTCCCCTCTGTGACAGAAGCTAGCACTAGAGAAAAAGTGCCAAGCTGAAGAGTATGTGAAATTGATCACCTCGATGGGGGAGGGGGCCCCAAGAGTAGATTCCAGAGGAGGAGGAGACTCTGGTTTGGAGAACAATGATGCTCCCTATGTCTTGAGAAGCTGAAGGGAGAAGTTGGGAAAAAAGACTTTTTCCTGAGGGTTACCCACTTTCCTGCTGGGGACTGGAAATCTTTCCCTCCCAACAATTCCCAATTGAAGGGACTTTCTGAAGAGAAACCTGAGCAGACTTTACCTCAGCTCCTGTTGCCCAGGGGTGAGTCAACCTGACTTTCTCTCAGGGGGCTCAGGCTGCCAAGGTCTGAGTTCCCCCCAAACTTGAGGAGGGAAGGAAAAGGGTTTAGATAGAGACAGGGATCCCTTTTCCCACTTTCCTTTTCCCAGTCTTCCCTGCCCGTTATTCCCTTTGTATTACATGATTGGGTTAACATTACAAGTTATCTGTTCCTCAAGCTGAGAGTGAGTGAATGGATCAAGGGGAGACCCTTTGTTCTCAAGTAGTGGAGGGGGAACAAGAGGGACAAGAGCAAATCTGGGAGAGTGGCTTTAGCTAAGGAGGGAAGGCAGAAGGGGGAAAATCTTCAAACCCCGTCTCCTTTCTCTGAGCCAACTCATTACATCTGCTGTCTCCCCTGAACCCCATTTTGAGAAAGGGGTTCTCCTCTCTTTCCCCCTCTCCATGCCAAAAGTCCAAGATCCTAATGGGGTATAAAGTTCCCTCTTTTATTTTTTTTAATACAGTTGGCACCCCAGATTTAAAAGATCCCCATTTATTAAAAAAAAACAAAAACAAAAACAAAAAAAAACCCGTTAGTAACTGTCATAAACTGTCAGTTGTTAAGTTGTCAATTACAACTCCTGAGGCTAGCAGCCTTTGTCACTGACTCTGCCTACCAGTTTCCACACAGGATCAAAAATATCTTGATTCTTTGTGGGGAGGGGGAGAACAAGTCAGTAACCAACTGCCAATCTGGTCAGTTACAAAACTGAGGGAGAGTCTATTGTAGACTGTAAGGGATAAATTTAGGGGTTTTGACTAATATATTATCCTTATGGTCACCAGGGATTAATTCAAATCCCAAATATAATACTCAAGTCAGTTTGGAAATTTTATGGTGGTTTAATTAATATAGAGAGAAGGAATTAAGAAGAAGAGAGAGGGAAAGGGGTATAGGATTTCTCCGGCCCAACCTGAGCCAAGGGGAGTTCAGAGACCTTCCAGCCAGGAGCCCTCCTCCAAGATGAGGGGCCTCCTAGGAGGATGGTGTTTTTAGGAGATAAAGGAAAAAAAAATCAGCCTAAACACCGAGAGAGGTCAGAGAAGATACCTCACCTGACCTACGATATTAATTTTCTCCCAGTTACTGTATCGAGGACACACTGCCAAACCCAGACAATAGCTACAGCCACGCCAAGATGCCAAGACTCTCAGCACACTGCTACCAGCCACCTCTCCACCACCAGAGCCAGAGCCACCTCTCCGTGAAAAGTGCCTGGAGAGAGGAAGTGACGCAAAATATATAGACCATTTTTTACATCACTTCCTGGATCTCACATGTACCAATGGTAGCTTCAGCTTGACTTAGGACAGCCCAGGGGGTCTGTCAGTTGTTTCTGATTTGTCATTTGCTAGCACATGTCTGTCATAGGCCATCCTTCTCAATATTTAATCCTCAAGTAGGGGTGTAGACATTCCTGTTTTGTTAGACTAAGCAGGGTGTAGTAAAACTAAAATTCACAAAAATGGAAGCTGTACTAGGGCTGTCAGTGATAGGATCTAGCCATCTTGGATCCTATGTAGCTAGAAGCAAAGCTTGTGGGGACAACAACCATTTTCTAACTGTTGACTACTGGCAGTTAGAACCTAGAAAAGATCTAATGAGAAACACATTACAACTAATACTTTGGTCTTCTGTGATTGGAATAATTGCCATTTATTGGGGTTACTGTATCATTTATAACCCAGTGGCAGGGATGATAGACAATGTTCTGGGGATATTAATCAATATGACTATGGGATGGACACAGTTGCCAATGAATTATTTGGATGTAAATTACCTCTGGCAAATCATACCTGAAGACTATTTTGTGTTCATGGTAGTGACTAACATCTTAAAGAATATCAAAGCTGGTGCCAACCTGATTTTCCAAAAGAAAACTTTACATGCTCTAGTTATTGATAATAGATTAGAGACATTGTTTGGTCAGATCCCTATTTTAACTGAGATGTACCAGGATTACATGCAGAAAAAACAAGGCATGGGGAAGTGAACTGAAGAGGAGACTGGGGATGTGCTGGGACAGACTAATAAGGACAATGTAGTTACTAATTCTGGGACACCATTAGGTGCAGTAGGGGGAAATGACTTTGCCAATAACATACAGGCACCAATTAATGCATCTGCTAACAATCTTGCAAATGCATCAAAGGCTCAAAAGATTATGTCTTTGCATGATATAGCTAAGGTCACTGATAACTCTGGCATTTTACTAGCAAAGGTTCATAAGTCATTCACCAACTTAGAGTCTTTATGTAAACATATACCTAAATTTTTAATAGAGCCTCACCTTGCAATTAAAGAACTAAAGAGAGCATTTCCCCTTGATGAACCAGATTTTGAGGATGTAGGAATTCTTTTATCTGACCTTTTACACCCCAGGAACATAAAAATTTTATTGAGCAAACTAGAAAAGATTCTTCACTCATGAGCTGGTCAGAAATTTTTGAGGATCTGGATTTTTTTTTTAATCCAAGATCAATGGCTTATCTAAGACAATGCCATGAGGATCTATTGCAGGGAATGAAGCAATTGTCAGAAAGACTCACTGCATGGGAAAAATTTGACAGATTATCCCAAGAAAAAAATTAAAACCCAAGCACATTTATTGATCGCTTTATTGAAAAAACTGAGCAACTGTTAGGTTTTAGCACTGATTAAAAAGAATCAGAAACACATGTAAGGAGACAATTTCTCAAGGGCTATGATAAGCACTTGAGGTATTTCTTCATGAACTATTGCCCTAAGTTTGACACCATCTTACTTAATGAACATAGAGACATTGCCTCCTATCTTCATGATAACAAAGTAGATTAAGAAAAAGAAAAGGATGATCTAAAGAAAAAGCTCCAAGAGGCCTCTGAAATATTAAGGCAGAAAGAATTAGAGGAGGTTAAAAACCTGGCTACAATTAAGATGTTTAACAGACAAATCACATAATATAGACAGACACCCCAAAGTCACCAGAGGGTGAAAGAGATACCAGAACTTGTCTTTTGTGTTCTCATCAAGGACACATAGTAAGATACTCTTTATCAGTAGAGGAAATACTTTATATTGCAGGAATCAATAGTTATGAAGAATTTTGTAAGAAATATGACTTAGGGGACAGTGACACTGAATTGGAAAGTAATATGATAGAGAACTTGGTACCAGGACTGGTTTGAGTTCTATAGGTTTGCAAACAACACAAAATCTTATAAGAACCCAGCCTGGTACTAGGCACAAGATCTGACACATGATCCATGAAGAAACTTTAATCAAATCAGGAAAACCCCTAAGCCCATAGTGACAATCTCTGGCTGAAAAAAAACAAAACAAAACTGAGACAAGTCCATGAACCCCAGTAAATGTAGATGAAAAATATCCAAGATGCTATTGCAGCATCTTACTCAAAGAAAAATTATTGCATGAAACCAAGAATCTGAAACCATAAGCACCAAAACAGATTAGCAATATCCCTCATCCTCCACCTTAAAAAAATAATCTTTCCAGGGGGAGGAAGAGAGGGAGGGCCTTTCATGGAGATATTAACTAACAGTTTTACGTATCTCACATTAAACATCACCATGCCCATGTTAACACATCAAAAGACAACTTAATGGAAGCCCAAGAATCCGTTCAAACATAGATGCCCCAAGAACAACCCTTGATAAATGCACATAGAGCCCATGAATCCAACAAAAAATCCAACAAATCCAAACAAAAAAAAATCGCACAAGAAGAAATAGAGAAACTGAACAGAGATAATGAAACCAAAATAGAATAATGCCCAAGACAGATAGTATAAATTTGGGTTAGTTAGATCAGGGAGGATTAGTGTAGCCTGTGAAACACAGGAGAAGAGGTTCCTTGTGGAACCTGGGAGTTTATTTGGGTGGATTTAAAATCCCTTAGAATTATTAAACCTATATACAAATTTCAATCTCAAGCCTAGACTAAAATATCATTAACCTCTACAATAAACCACATAGGAATGAATAATTGCCTTACAATCACACATTAAGAAAGATACCTGGGGGCAGCTGGGTAGCTCAGTGGATTGAGAGCCAGGCCTAGAGACGGGAGGTTCTAGGTTCAAATCTGGCCTCAGCCACTTCCTAGCTGTGTGACCCTGGGCAAGTCACTTGACCCCCATTGCCTAGCCCTTACCACTCTTCTGCCTTGGAGCCAATACACAGTATTCATTCCAAGATGGAAGGTAAGGGTTTTTAAAAAAAAAAAAAGAAAGATACCTATATTCGTTACAAATTAAAAAAAAATGAATCTCACTTGCACACATGAGGATGGCACAAACATCCTGTATGAAGTTTCATTCACATGCATCAAAATATTCACTCTTATATGCACACACATGTTAATCTTACACACACACATGATCCTATAGTTCTAGATACCTGAGATCATCTTTCAAGGTGAGACGACAGGCAAGAATGTATCCTGTAAAGGAGAAGGCACCCCGGACCTGTGACAAAATTCAAGCAATACCAAAGGATGGAAGATACATGAACAACTGGAAAGAACTTTGAATCAAAGACATTATGGGGAATGAACTTCAGGAAAATGGGTTATGTAAGATTAACCGCTGATCACATTAACTTCACATATAGGGACGTACACATCCACATATACATTGTGTACTATTTATTGGGAAAGGAAATAGGGAATTGGAAAACAGGGGGATAAATGGGAGGTTTCTATGGGGTATGGAGGAGTTAAGGGGAGAGAGGGAACACTGTTTGGTGAAGCAGGGGAGGGAGATGCCCCCTGCTGAGAGGAAACAGCAGGGGTCCGATAAGTTTTTTTATTGCCTTGATGACTGAAAAGAAGTTCAGCTCCCTCTATGACCAGAAAAGATAGTCCACTTATCTGACTGCAAATTTAAATAATATAAAGTTTAATAATCCAGTTGGAATTGGAGTTTTTCCTTAGCTTCAGAGTATAGGGCCAGGCCCTAGAGGCTGGTGGAGGGTTTGTCCCACTCCCGTCTACTCTCGTTGTTCTAATTCAGAATCTTAGCAATAGACAGAAAGCAAACAAGAACAGTTCTAACCTTTAGAAGCCTGTGTCTTTGGGCTGAGCCAAGAAGAGCATGCCACTCCAGACTGGGCTGAACAAGCTCCCCTCTCCTCCAACACCAGGACCCCAGTCTCCCCGGCAGGAAGGAAGAGCTAGTCACCAGACCCAACTGCCACACCCAGCAGGAAGGAAGTGCTAGTCAAAAGACCCAACTGCCACTCCCAGTTGGCCCTTTCCCCCACAAACTGTCAGTCTTATTTCCTTTCCACGATTGGAATAAATATACATCCACTACGACATATTTAGAATGCGAACAAATTTTACACTGATATTAGGGCCTGTGCCATAAATAAAGACAACCCATAAATTGTATATCTGTAAATAAATCTCTACTATCAGAGGATATATATGTAAATATGTATTTAAATAACATGTGACATGTATAAATTTGTACAAATAGCAGATATGTATATGTGTATATATACATACACATAACTCATTATTATGCTATATATATATATATATAGCATAATAATGAGTTAATCCAGTAATATAGATAGAAAGGAGAGTTAAAATAATAACCATTAATAGACAGGGACAGAGTAGTTTAGGATAGAAAAGGGAATATTATAACTAGATAGATAACATCAGGACAGAATAAATCAGATTTTATTAAATACAAGTTAATATATATATATATATATGTATTATGAATTGTTACATTGGAATTAGCATTATATAAGGCATAGGATAGTTTTACTTAAGATTTAAATTTTATATTGATTTAAATAGGTATGACTTTTGTATTAAGATATTGTTATATTGCAAAAATTTTGTTGGCACATAATCCTAACCCTCTTTCCACAACTCAGTCTTAGCCTAAGATAGGAACTTAGATTAGCAATTAGACAGATTAGGATAAGATTTACTATTTTGGGAGGGGGGAGGTTAGATGGGAACAATAAGTAGCATAGATAGATTAGAATAGACATAGAAGGTAAGTAACTGGTGTGGGTCAGGGTGGCACCACATGAACAACAGGAAATGGAGGATTTGTGACAGAGGCTGGCACTAGAGAAAAAGTGCCAAGCTGAAGAGTATGTGAAATTGATCACCTCGATGGGGGAGGGGGACCCAAGAGTGGATTCCAGAGGAGGAGGAGACTCTGGCTTGGAGAACAATGATGCTCCCTATGTCTTGAGAAGCTGAAGAGAGAAGTGGGAAAAATACTTTTTCCTGAGGGTTACCCACTTTCCTGCTGGGGACTGGAAATCTTTCCCCCCAATACTTCCCAATTGAAGGGACTTTCTGAAGAGAAACCTGAGCAGACTTTACCTCAGCTCCTGTTGCCCAGGGGTGAGTCAACCTGACTTTCTCTCAGGGGGCTCAGGCTGCCAAGGTCTGAGTTCCCCCCAAATTGGAGGAGGGAAAGAAAAAGGTTTAGATAGAGACAGGGACCCCTTTTCCCACTTTCCTTTTCCCAGTCTTCCCTGCCCATTATTCCCTTTGTATTACACGATTGAGTTAACATTACAAGTTATCTGTTCCTCACTCTGAGTATAAGTGAACAGATCAAGGGGAGACCCTTTGTTCTCAAGTAGTGGAGGGGGAACATGAGGGACAAGAGTGAATCTGGGAGAGCGGCTTTAGCTAAGGAGGGAAGGCATAAGGGAGAATATCTTCACACCCCCTCTCCTTTCTCTGAGCCAACTCGTTACATCTGCTGTCTCCCCTGAACCCTGCTTTGAGAAGGGGTTTCTCTTCTCTTTCCCCCTCTTCATACAGATAGTCCAAGTTTCCAGTGGGGTACAAACTTCCCTCTTTTATCTTTTTTTAATACACCTCTTAGTAGAGGAGCAGATGGAATATATTTTAAAATGAGATGACTTCAAAATAAAAGATATCAATAATTCATAAGAAATTAAGGTAATGGAGATCAGGAGATATCTAATATGTGCAAAATTAAGGAAATATAATTTCTAATTCCCAAGAAGGAAACAAGTTAGGTTTTTATAAGCAGTTAGAAATGAAACTTACAAATCCAGAACTGAAGAACAGATGCGGTAACTATTTTAATTTAATTATTGATAGACTAACTAGATGTAAAACAGGCCAATACTGTGGTCAAAATATTCTTAGATTATAGCAAAGCATATGACAGATTATTTCTTGATAACCTTATTGACCTAATTTAGAGATGAATATAAGTGCAGTTGGGGAGATTCAACAGTTAATTGAATGAATGGGCCCATTTGAAGTCACGTATTGTTTATAGCTCCTCTCTGAGATTTTATTTTCTGGGTCCATAAAGTGATATTCTTGAATACTGATGATGATATTTGGCTTGTTTATGCAATTTTTCCCCTATACTATATTATTAATTTCAATGTCCATTCAAAACACTAGTCAAAATCACTCCTATTGGGTCATTTTCAGTATACCTAGCCTGGTTATGAATCTCTCATATTCCAAATTGTAATTCATGATAAATTCAGCATTCCACCGCATGGAAAGGATTTTCTATTTAAATCAATATATCACTATTAATGATCTTAGTATGACTTAGTAGATGTATGTTTTATTTTACTAAGCTGTATTTCATATCATTTTGTTAACCAAAATATTTACTGCTTTTGAATCACTAAACTTGATGTGCAGCAAGTGATGAAAACTTCATCTCTGTCCTCAAGTTCTTCAGGTTCTTATACTGACATTATAATCCTCAGAAGAGTCAGGGAAGGAAACTTGCTTAGAAGTCTCATGGCAAGTTTAAATCCTAGAATATCTCATTTTCTTACACCTGGATTATTATACAATTGCCTTTCAATTGATTTTCCTGAATTAAGACTCTATTCCTTCTTCTTAGCTGCCACAGTTTTTTTAAAACAAAAATCTGACCATGTCACTCCCTCCCCAAATCAATAAATTCTACTTCTTCTCTTTTTACAGAATCAAATATAAAATCCTCTGAATGACATTTAAAGCCTTTCACCACCCTTCCTATCTTTCTCTCTTCACCCTATCCTTCTGTATATTTATACTTTACTTCCCACCTCACACTCTACAATCCAGTGTCATTGACCTTCTTTCTGTTCTTTGAACACAACATACCATTTCTAAACTCTATGCTTTTATTTTATTCTCTCTTACCTAGAATGCTCTCCCCATTCACCTCAGCCTCCTAACTTCATTGATTTCCTTAAATCCCGTGTTTTGTTGGAGGTCTTTCTATTTCTTACCATTGTACCTCAACTGTAAGATAATATTCAATTTACATTGTATTTATTTTATATGCACATTTTCCCCCTATTTGAATGTGAGCTTCTTGAAAAGTTTGAAGTTGTTGTTGTTGTTGTTGTTTAAATCATTCTTTACATTCCTAGTGCTTGGTGAAATATTTTATGCATGATAAGCATTTCATAAAAATTTTTGTTGACTTACCTGACCTCTAGAAGCTAAAAAAATTGACTAAACGATTAAAGTGAAATTAACAGATTAATTTGATAGGGCTCAACTTAAAATCTTATGCTTGGATTTTTTTTAAAGGACTCATAGAATTGTGGTAGTTGATGGGATCTGTGGCATTCAATGCAGTTTTACCTAGGGTTGAAATAATCTGTGTGGAACTATCTCCTCCAGGGTAGATGATAAACCCTCCAAATCCTGCCCTATGAAGTTTGTGTCTATATCTTATGAATATAATACAAGAGTCACCAATGGTGCTATAGCTTCTACTCTGAAAATGTTCACATTTCCTGACTTCCATTATAGAATTCATGATGTTAACCTTCATCTTGCTACTTGACAGTCATCTCTGAAATCCTATCACTTTCTTCTTCATATTTTCATGAAGTCTATTCTTAGTGAAAGTCTATAGCATTTTCATACAAAGTTGCAATGCAAATGTGGGAAAGTAATCCTATGCATCAGTAGTTACTGATTTTATCTTGCTGACATTTGTTTGTTTTGGTAAAACATCCAAATGTAAGCCATTATTTGGGAAGTTTTTCTTTGAGATTTCTTGAAACTTGATCTCTGAGTGTTTTTAAAATGAATTTGTTTCCTTCATAGCTATTTGGTCAGATGAAGCCAATCATCACTTTATCTGATTTCACAAAGAGGGTAAAATTTGAATTTTACATAGAGACTTTAGAAATAATTATTTTTATTTTGTTCTTGTTTTTGGTCTGACACCTTATCAGCATAGAATTCCAATTGGTGGGAGTTTTTCTTCTAATGCAGATTAGCAGCTGGCTATATGGGAACAGAAAAGTCTAGTAAATGACTTGCCCATGCTCGCATACATTAGATGCAAATGATAGGACTGGTTCCAAGGCTGAGTGATTATCCAGAATACCAGAATACCATTGTCTCTTAAATTCATATGGTGGTCATCAACCATCATGCTTCCTTTAATTTTCATTAATATTTAAATGGTTCTATAATCATTTTCAGAAATCACATTTTCTTCTAATAAAGATACAGTATAGAATACACTGTTTATCCAAAGGTAAGTAAATTCAACTTTTAAACCTAAAAGAGTTTTGGATGGATCCAGGAATAACTCATTTCCATTACTTAGTAGGTCATTTAGCTATACCAGTTAGAATGGCAATGGAAAAATAGATCTGATTGTGTGTGCATCTTTATAGATAATACCCCTTTCAAGTGAATGAAATAGGTACTTTTAAACAGAGTTCTAACCCTTTTCCTTTGGATTCTCACTATATCTTTTTTCCCCTTTATCTTTTCTGCACTCAAAAGCTCCATAAATTTACCATTTTTCAGAGTAATTCTAATCTTCCAGTACTATTAATGGTATTTACTCTGTGTGCACAGGCATGAGAAAGTAATAAACTATCATGTCAGAGTGACCTAGGAATAAACATGTGGTCTTTTTGCTTTGAACACTATGTATCACTAACTATCAAATACCAGATGGTCTAGAAAGGTAAGATATTTTTAATGGGTCTCAAGGCATTGCACACCAATTAAAATGAGTGACCAAGGTCAAACAAGACTCTTGATTCTTCAACACCATTTACCTTGAACCATGAAAAGCACAAAACCAAGATATCCAATGAAGAGAAAAAGAAATGCTGAAATACAACTTTCTTAAATTTCTTCATCAAAATAGTCACTTTTCTTCGGATTTGACCTCTCAAGGTGATACATGCAAGTTTTTCAAATTTAAATATAAAACTTTGTGTATGTAATATTTTAAAACTTGTCATATTTTATTATTTATGTACATATATATAAATGATAGAAAAAGAAATACATGCAAATGAGTGTTTTCTTATTAAGTAATCATGTGTTACCTTTAAAAAGCTAATTCATAACAAAATATTAGTGCACTTTTGCCTGACAGAATGTGTATAAAATAACCAGTAAGACTCCAAACTGTGCAAATTATAGAAGTAAGAATATATTCAATTTTCAATACTAACAAAAAGATTCTATATCTGCTTTTCCCAAAATGTACAAAGAGTAAGGAAGATTCAAAGATAATAGGAGATATTCCCTCCCCTCAAGTAGGTTATAATCTAATAGTGAAAGAAATTATTTATATTTTTATAAAGCTATTAGGGCTAAAAATCACTTTATACATGCCAATACATTTAGCCAGCCATATTTTTGCCTAATATTACACACTGGCCATCCTCTTGCTACCTGCCCTGCCAGTATCAACACAGACTTCCTCCCCAGACATAATACTTTTAAGCTTTGGAATCATAAAATAGAATCATCACTAATAGAACACTAGAAAGAGCAAATCAATCATCTCTCTTGTGGCTTCAACCATCATTCTTGTATTTCCCTGAAAAAAAAATATCTCTGTGTCCACCAATCCACTGTAAATGTTGTCTCTTTCATTAGGATTCATGAAAGATATCCTCTACCACTCAACCTTAATTAAGGTAAAAAAAAAATTCTACTCCTGGAAAAACCAAATGCCACTGATTAAATTATAGGATCAATTAATCAAAAGTGTAAACTAGGTATGAGCATTTCCTGGACATCCCATTTGAGATACCATCAATTAAGCTATCAATTAAAGGTGTGAACTAGTTATGGATAAATCTTTAATCAATTTGGGAGAAATGAAGATACACAGTGTTGTGTTTTGTTTAAAAGAATCAATCATATCAGATAAATTGGCAAGCCAGTTAGGAATTCAGCGTTCCAATCACAGACCAGTATAGTGGAAAAGCAGCTCATTAAGTCTCTGAGAGTGAATTACTTGAAAGAGGGAATCCCCATCTCTTTTCCAACTCCACCCTTACTTTGATCAGAACATGAGGTAAAACTCTGAAGACTAAAAAAATTTAGACTTCCAAATGACATCACAATAGAACTCCAGGACAACACTGGAATTTTCTGCATCAGAAAATAAGGACAAATTAGACACTTTGAAGAAAGGGAATTTCCAGGCTCTACAAAGACATATACTCTTGAATCCCAGAGAGCTACAATTTTCAAATGAGAGCTTTATGAGTATTTCAAAAGGAAGAAAATAACTTCTAGTAACTATGAGCTATGCATTACTCTTTTGCCCTTACAAGCCTATTTCACCCACTTTCTGTATATGTTCATCAAAGTATTTGTTCTAGACTTATGAGAGGTTGTATTGTAACCAACTACTCTTACTATGTTCCCCAGTAAACAACCTATCTTAAAGCAATTAATTCTGGTTTTCTAATAGATAATTAATAGGCTGACCATGCTGAGAGAGAGCAATAGCATGAAAGAATTATCCTCTCCTCTCCCCATTGCCCTTAGGTATCTGATGAGGAAAGTAGTCATCTGCCTTGGGGGAATTCAGTCTTCTAGTACAAATAAATGTTAAGGAAAGTAGCGCCCATGGGGGGTTGGAGAGATGGGTGCATAAAAGTAAGGTACTTCATGGAAGGGACTACTTATGTTGTATTTTATCAGCTGCATTAACCCAGTATTTGACACATAGCAAATAGTTAACTTTTTTTTTCATTCTTTTTCACACATTGTTTCATCAAATGCTTATTATAATCCTGAGAAGAAAACATTATTAAGTATTATTACCTACATATACAAATGAGGTAGCTGAGATAGAAATTATTGTTTTCTCTGAGATTCTGCTATTATTAACTGATGGAGCAAGTATACTAATTCACAAATGCTTATTTAAAATCCAGACAAATTTCCACTGGAATAGAGAATTGTTAAGCCAGGACTTTCATATAATATTTCAGTAATAGTCACCTCTAATTGGTGGCATTGATTAGAGTAGATTGTCGTGATTAACTAATACATTGAAAGCCTTATGTAAAATCACTTTCGTTTCCAATTGTTACTATTAATTTAAAGGTAACTGAAAACCATGGACAAACCTTTCAATAGCAGGGAAACTCAACTCAAAAGAACAATTACACTTCAAGGTGGTAATGAGTAAAAGCAATGAATAGAAAGAGACTTCAAGATAGCACCAACACTAATTTTAGGTCATAGGATGCACACCAAGGGCTATTTCCAAACCTCTTATAT
This sequence comes from Monodelphis domestica, assembly GCF_027887165.1. Taxonomy (NCBI): domain Eukaryota; kingdom Metazoa; phylum Chordata; class Mammalia; order Didelphimorphia; family Didelphidae; genus Monodelphis; species Monodelphis domestica. The sequence goes on along the minus strand of NC_077228.1, from coordinate 91,426,379 downwards.
TTTTATTTCTACCCAGTAAAATTTCATGTGTGGAATAAAATCATTATTATGATCCACTTTTTTTTATTTCAATAAATCCTAGCCACCAGCATGACATGGAGGTGAGACTATAGGAAGTTTTATGAAGTTGGGAAGATTTTGAGATGAGTCCTTACTATCAAACTTTCTTTTGTGTGAAGGGGACCATGTATAGAGATTACCAGTACCAATAATTTGATCACTAAGTTTTTTAGCCATGACAATAAAACAGAGACTTTTATTAAATTGATTCCTTCAATCTTCCACAATTACAATTAAAAGAAAATGATCCAAATCAGTTAATTTCTTTTCCAGATTACATGTTGATACAATTTTTAATAATTTTTCTGACATTTTGTGATTCATGTTCTCTCTCTTCCTTATTCCTCTCTTTCCCCTCTCAGAAGATGGCAGGCACTATGATAGATGTTGTTCCTCTGTTTATATTACATATGTTCATGTCCATCATCTTGTGAAAGAAAACTAATTAAGTTTATTTAAATGAAAAAAATCTACTAATTTAGCACCCTGCTGTATGGCAAGCATTGTGCTAGGTATACTGAATAAAAAGCTCAAAATAAAATAGTTCTTTATATCAAAATATATTGTGATAGAGGAAACAAGCATAATAAATAAGCAAATGCAAACTATATGGAAAATTAATGCCCATAAATACCAATTGTAATAAGGGACTATTTTGATTGGTAATTGATAACTAATAGATCAGGCTATTAATCTTCTTTCCTTTCTCCCTTCCTCCCTCTTCCTTCCTTCCTCTCTTCAGTCTCCCTACTTCTTCCCTCCTCCCTTCCTTCTTCTTCTTCTAAATCAACTCAGGGTTGTTTCGGTCCAGTTCTGGTTCGGATTCCAAGAAGGAGACACACACGGTAATGAAATACACAACAGATACTTTACTCAAGCTATAGGTTGGGCCTCCACAAGAAGCTGAAGACCACAAGCATTGCATAGGTCTGGTTTATATAGAGGGGCTGGGTTGGGGGTCATTTTGAGAACTAGGCATCAAAAGTGAAGACACATTAATCTTAGTCCCTGGTACCCAGATGTTTCTTTTTAACATATGGTTGGCCAGTGACCTAGGTCAGGTCAGTGAAACCTGAAGACTTGAGATAGCATATGGCAGTACATAAATAGTAGTTTTAGTTCTTGGGGACAAGGGGCCCCATTAGGGTATTATCTGGGGGACAAGTTCCCATGATAGTATGTTTCTTCAGGGTGAGTTTGTGATGTCTCACATGAAATTTTCTCTTCTTTCTCTTCTTTCTCTTCTTTATCTTATGTGAGGGGTTTATTGGGAAAGACAGGGAAGATAAAAAATGGAAGTAAGAGGGTTGGGGTTTCCTACACTGAGTCTTAGTTTGGAGCATGGTAAAATATAATTTAATTGAGAGAAATGGCTGATCGGTCTGGAAGTTCAGTCACTATCACAACAGAGCAAATCAGAGAGAGGGAGGGAGAGAGGGAGAAAGAGAGAGAGAGAGAGAGAGAGAGAGAGCGAGAGAGAGAGAGAGAGAGAGAGAGAGAGAGAGAGAGCGAGAGAGAGAGAGAGAGAGAGAGAGAGGGAGAGAGAGAGAGAGAAAGAGAGAGAGAGAGAGAGAGAGAGAGAGAGAGAGAGAGAGAGACAGAGAGAGACAGAGAGAGAGAGAGAGAGAGAGAGAGAGAGAGAGAGAGAGAGAGAGAGAGAGAGAGAGAGAGAGTGTGCTGGACTTTGTCCTTCTTTCTTCTGTCTTCACAGCCAAGACAACCTCTCCTTTTTGTCTTTAAGGTTAAAAACCTAACCCTTCAGTTGGTCTGTTCCTTCCTCCAACTGCTTCTCCCAATCACATTCCAAAAAAAGAACACTCTCATTTGAAAGACAGTCATCAATCTCAGCTACTCCTGTCTTGTTGCATGCTTTCCCACTTTCTCTCTTCCACACTATCATCTTGCCTCTTAATTACAAGGTGGTGATTCTAGGTTTTTTAAGGCTCAACTAACAGAAGCAGCTCTTCCTTTCCACACAAGCAAGATAAAAACATGCATTGTTTTTGGAGCCTAATTTTTGGTGAATAACAATAATAAGGAGAGGTTTATTGCCATTAAAATAATAACAAAAATAACTAATATTTATAGTACTTCAAGAAATAATTTATATATCCTTTAGCCTTCAAATCATCTAGGGCGGGCTTATATTGTATTTTTAATCATTCAGTAATTTTTTTTGTTTTCATATCACTTAAATTTCTCCCTGAATCCTTCCCTTTAAACCTCCCAAAAAGTCATTCCACATAATATTTTATGAGGAAAAAGAAAATGTGGAGGATAGCTAAAAAAAAGAGCAAAAACAATCAATGCATTGCAAAGAAAAAAAAAGTCAGAAAATCAGTGTTTCAGAACTATGGAACTCTCCTCTTTGCAAAGTAGTAGATGTGAGGGGGTCTTCTCATATCTATTTTGGGTGGCCAGTCAGTCAACAATCATTACTTAAGCTCCTACTATGCACAAGAATAGTGTTAAAAATTGGGAAAACAAAGTAAAAGGAAACCTTGCTTTCAAGGTACTAACAATCTAATTATCCCTGATTTTTCTTTGTATTTTGCAGCAAGCACATTTGAGTATTTTATATCTGTTCTTTCTATTACATAGTTGAAATATTTGATATTTTTATCTCTTGCCTTGGCTCACTTCACTTTGTATCAGTTCATATAAGAATATGCAAAAAATGTAGTTTTTGTTATACTCATCATTTCTTACAATGCTGTGATACTCTATTTCTTTCATATACCACAATCTGTTTGGTAATGCCAAATTAATAACAATCTACTATATTTTAATTTATTTGCTACAAAGAAGTATGGCTTTAAAAATTGTTTTTAAAAATACTTGTACTAAATCACAGCTTCTCCAAAATGCACTACAGGGTCCATCTTCTCATAAACCCTCTAGCATGGACTATTCCCATATTTTTTCATCACTATTATTTAAGGGGGTACAATGTGAATGTTTGGTATTGTTTGGTTTGCATGTCTCATAAGAATTTTGGAATATTCTTTCACCAAGTTGTTAGTAATTCTCAGTTCTTTTGAAAATTGTTCATCTCTTTTCAACACTCATCTATTGGAGAATGTCATTCATGTCCTATTTTTATAACTAGATCAATGTATATACACATATGGCATTTACCAAATGACTTTATTTGTATGTATATTTATATGCATGTATTCTTAATATTAAAGACCATAGCACAAAGGCATAAAAGTAAATCAAGCATATTTATCAAATGTTGTAATATATATATATATATATAAAATAATTTGTATCAAAATTTTACATGTACATTGTGTACATGTGGAGAAGTGCTGGTATCATGGATAGAGTGCCAGATCTAGAGTATAAAAAATTAATCTTTCTGAATCAAAATCTCTCCTTGGACACATACCAGCTATATGACCCTGATAAGCCATTTATCTCTGTTTGCCTAAGTTTCCTCATCAGGAAAATGAGCTAGAGAAGGAAATAGCAAACCACTCCAGTATTTTTGCCAAGAAAACTCCCAAAAGGGTCAAAACAGTCAAACAACAACAATGTAAAATATATACACATACACCTATATCTACATATGGATAGAAATCTATAAACATCTGGCATTCTAAACATTTACCTAAGAAATCTGAATTTTTTTTCACATTTGAATACTCCTTTTCTTATCTTAGATACAATATTTTAATTATCTTTTCAATTTCATGTAATACAAATTGTCTCTTTTACTTCTTGGTAATTTCTCTTATTTAGTAATGGATAAACCTTCACCACACAGCTGTGAATGAAATGGCATAAGATCAGATTCTTTATTGATTCTCTGTCAGTGGGGATAAGTTTTTCCTTTTTTTTAATATTAAAGACATATAGTATAAAATCTTAGTCTAAGCCTACTTTCTACCAGAAATAAAGAACTTTCCACGTATTTCTTGTTATTTTTTTCTGGTAGTTTTTATAGAGCAGTTAGTTTTAAGTAATTTTTTTCCAGTTTATTATACACTGGGTTATTTGTTCCACAGATAGACTTTTCCTGTTTTTTAATCATTCACAAGTCTTGGTGACAATTTTTTTTTTTTAACAATTTAATTTGATGTCTGGAGGTACTATTACCCTTTTTTCAACTTTATTTTTCTCTTTTTTTTCCAATAAAGTTTGATATTATTTTATTGTAAGTTATATAAATTTTTTCATGGACAATATGGCATAGTATTAAAATATAAATGAACTTGAGTTGTACTTAATACAATGGTGTGGCCCAGTCACAAGCATTAAATATTCCCCAAGCTATTTAACTTCTTTATTTCTTTAGGGAGTACTTTATAATTGAATCTATACAAGTCCTTTGTGTGCTTTAGGTAGATTGATCCCCAGATAGTATATGCATTTTGTACTTATCTGAAATGGGATACCTCTTTCTATTATTACCTCTTGGATTTTTTGGATAATTTTATAAAAATACTATTGATTTTTTCAGGTTTATTTTGTTATGTGAAACTTTGCTGAAGCTATTTTCTCAGTTAATAGCTCTGCTGATTTCTAAGGATTTTCTAAGTAAATCATTAAGTCATCAGTAAAATGGGATTTTTTTAATCTCTTTTATCTATTTTTATACTTTTCAGACCTTTCTCCTATATCATAGAATTTGCTCGCATTTCTATAAGAGTAATAAAGACTTTCTGGTTGTTTTTTATATCTATATGGATTGCAAAAGCTTCTAGTTATATTCATTTTGTATAATGGTTACTTTTCATTTTAATTATATAGTGTTGTGATTTTAAAAATATCTTTATATGCCTATTGTTTGTAGGGATTTTTTGCACAAATAAACTGCTGCGCTTCATTTAAGCTCTTTTTTTCTGACTCTATTGAGATAATTATGCTGTTTGGAAAGTTCTGTTCTTAATGTCATTCTGTTTATTGTTTTCCTAATATTGAACCATCTCTGACCTTGATATGAAATTGAACGTGATCATTCTTAATCAAACAACTCTGATAAATACTGTAGTCTATTGGGCAGAATTTTATTTCAAGATTTGAATCAGTTCTTTTTAATTATTGTAGAAAGGAAAACTGAGATGGAGAAACCTTGTTTAGAATGTGATGGGGCAGTTGGAGCAGGAGAAGAAGCTTGTGGGAGAAACAGCTGAAAAGAGAGGTCTTTGCCCTCTGAACTCTGGTGAGAGAGGAGTTAGGACAAGAGCTAGGACACCAACCTGTGGTGAAGAAGGGTTGCCTCCATTTCCCTGAGGCACTGGCCCTGTGCATCCTTAACTTAATAACAGCTCAGGGGTACCTCTCTCTTGGGTTGAGTGAGAGGAAAAGGGAGAATTACAAAGATTGTCTCTCAGCCCCAGTGTTACCTCTCCCTTTACCACTCCAGTCTTCCATATTCCCTCTGTCCCTTCACCTCCTCCATTCCCTGTTACAACCCTTCCATATCTCCTTGTACCTCAATATTTAACATGATATTGATCTATACATCTTTAGTTTTTTCAGGACTATAATTGTCTCAAAGAGGGTCCCTATTATGGAGCTTCTTAAAGTTGAGAAAAATTTATATAATATTGGAATTATTTTTATAAATTTGATAGAAATCTCCACAAAACTAGGAAGTGTTGCTTTTATTTTCCTTCTCCACTCACAGACATACACACCTGTGATAACTCCTTTTTGATTTGTTCTATTTCTTTTTCTGAGATTGGTTTACTTGGCATCTCTATTTGATTTTATATTAGTTTGGGTATTTAGGAAATTTTAGTTTTTGGAAGTTATTTTCTGTCTCTTTTGTGTTTACAGTTATTTTAGCATATAGGTAATGCAGAGTAGGTTCTGATGAAATTTAATTATTTTCACTCTTTGTAATTTCACATTGTTCATTGGCTGTTTTGATTATCTTATTGTCTGTGCCCCTTCAAAAAAATCAAATTGACTAATAACTTATCTAAACAATTTTTTTTCAAGGAACCACCTTCTAGTTTGGTTTACTATTTCCAAAGTAGTTGTGGTAGCAACATCTTTTTTCTCTATTTTCCACTTTTTTTTTTGCTTGTATTGTGTTTGCCACAGAATGGTGGGAGGAAGACAGAGATGACTTGGCAGAGTCTGAGGTAAAACAAGAAAATTGCTAAGTATATCCCAGAGCACTTATGTGTAGGACTGTACCACTGGTATTTTGGGTGAATTTAATGTACAGATGGAGCACATGATATGTTTGCCATTTTGTCTTTCATTTTTCAGGTTATATTTTTGTTGGAGTTCTTAACTTCTTATCTTGTTGAGTCAGATGGAATTATATTCCTTCTGCAAAATTCTTATTTGGGGATGTTTTAAGAGATTATAGAACCTAGGGAAAATATCTAGTTCTCCATTTTGTTTGAAAAAAGTCACTTTGATCCCCCTTTAACTATTTTCATTTTCTAAGATTTTTGGTAATGCTATTCTTGTTATTCTTATGTTCTCATGCCACTTATTTTGGATTCCTTCCCCATTATTGGAAGATAAAATGAGATTGAATAGCAAATGATCATTGCAGATCCAACTTGATGAATTCAACTAAGATATTAATGGGGATATGGAGGGATAAAAACAAATACATAAATGCCCTTGTTCTCTCTTTTCTTTTGTTCTGTGGTCATTGTCCAGATAGAGGGTGTTCCTACCTTTCCACTTCCCCCTTCTCTGTAAATAGCTTGTGGTTAACATTGAGGTGGAGGATTATTAACACAATGTTAGGTGAAGGTAGAGTAAACTTATTCTGTGCTGGTTGAAACCACAACAGCAGGAAATAAATTTCTGTATAGAACCCTGACCATTAGTTGGTGGGTCTGTTTGTGATACTTATCAGCTTATTCAGGTTTGAGCTTACATGAATAGGGAAGTATGGAAGCAGGTAGGGATAGGATTGAAATTCTCTGCTTTGAATTCATAATTTGGCTATCTCGTTAGTCTTTTTGATGTCTTACCTTTGGAAATAATAATAATAATAATTGCTATTCTTCTTTGGAAGAAATTATTTTATTTGATTTAGTGATAAGAGAAAATGTTGTATCTTCCAGTTTGTCAAAGTGATTCTTTAAGGTCAAAAGATGGTATTATTTTCATTCTTATCTTACAAATGATAAAACTGAGATTGAAGAAATTTTAATGTTGTTCAGGGTCCCATTTTTAGCTAATAAGTGCCTGAAGCAGTTTTCAAACTTGGTTCTTCCTTCTTCAAGTTCACTGAACTATCTACAAAGCCACCTAACTGCTTTTATATGATGAATCTTTTGTCTTATAAAAGATGAATCAAAGAAAAACAGGCATCAGCCCTCAGTACTATATAGCTTTCTACTTCTGAAATGTTATTACTAGAGTTACTAAAAAGAGGATAGACAGCACAAAAAACAAAAGCAAAAAAAAACCTACCCACATGATTTTGAGAATGTCTACAAACTACCATAAAACAGCTTTATGATAATCTATTAATATTACTTTTACTTTGACTGTTTGGAATTATAGTGTGCAATGCTTTAACTAAATCATATCCATACTGGCTCCAATATTATCATATGCTAATGGATCTATAATCTTCTAAATGTAAACATTTCCTCTAATAATAAATATTCTAAAACACCTAGATCTGCCTAGCCTATGTCACTTGGTGAGTTGTTTTTTTTTCCCATTGCTCTACCACTTTGGGTCCACTTAATGTTCTTTTTGGTCTTCTTCATGTTCTCTTGACCTGCATGCAATTATAAGTGAATCGTGTAGACTATCCATTGATTACCTCTTGCTTTTATTATAAGATGAACCCAAATATTGTCTAGGAATACATTTCTCTGCCAACACATTTATGTTGTTTCTTTTGTGAAATTTGGTTTGTTGAAATGATTACAGACCTCATATCCTTCTAAAATATATTCCTCAACCATGATCAGAAAAGTTCCTATTCCATGACTTACAACTTATAATATCACTGGAGTATATTGACATTCTCTGTAAAGGAATGATATTTTCCATAAATGAAACCAACCAGAAGATTTTAGAAGCTATGTTAGAATGCAATATTTGTTGACAGATTATCTTTAGCAAATACATAAATAAATCAGTCAGGTTGGTATTACACTAAAAGATAATAAGAACTATAATTACATGGGATACATTCATTTAGCATTGAGATTCTCCAAGCAATCACTAAAAAAAGAATGGAAATATGTGAATATTTATTGAGTTTCTCTAAACTGATGCTTTGTTTCTCTTTTGAAAAAGTAGGGTACATATATATATATATTCCTTAAATACAGTGGCATTCATTTTTACTTTTTTATAGTCCTAACATCTTAGTAGATAACTTTTGGAATATTTTATGTATTGAATTAAAATAAAAAGATTTGATGCCATGAAGACCCACAAAAACTATGCCAGAAAACACAATTTAGGATGAAGAAATACAATTCAGCTGAGACTTATGAATTATTCAGTATTTGTAAGACACTACTAGGTTATAGACACATACAGGTAAATATGGTACAAAACTTGTTCTCCAGGATTGAATTATATGATGGGATAAGAGGCTTAGAAAATGTACCCAAAAAGAAATGAAAGGGGTGACAAGTAAAAGTGGATGACCACACAAAATGTGATAAGAAATTTGAAAAAGAAGGCTTCACCTGCTGAGGAGAAGTGAAAGGTAAATGATTACTCCCTTGAGAATGTTTCATGAGAGTTGGGTTCTAAAGAAATGGCAGACACTAACATGGATAATTTGTATGGAAGACAGGAAGTTCTAGGAAATGGGGAAGGTAGAGGCAAAAACAAAGCAAAAAAGAGGGTAAAATCAGAATAAAGAATATGGTACCACCCAATTTGACTGACATATATTATGGAATACAGTGAAGAGACTGGAAATTCAAATCAGAGTTATGTTGTAAAAACTATTTACAGCCGATAACAGGGGGATATGATTTATTCAGAAGATCAGATGGCTATAGAAAGTCATTAATGATATTCAAGTTGGGCAAAGTTGGGGGGAAACATAGCAAATGAATAAAGCAATAGAACATGGTACAGTTACAGGGAAGGAAGTCTAGGTAGAAAACTCTTCATTTAGTTGATTGTAATAATATCAGTGAAAGAAAATGGAGCCCTAAACTAAGATGGTAGATGTGTTAAAAAAGAAAATGTGGTATATTGAGTTAGACAAGAAAATGTTTGGCAACTGCTTAGATCTACAGGGTGAGTTAGAGCACATCTTGAGAGTAATAACCATAATAACAGTTTTACTAATGTGATAGATTTGTCTGTGGTACAAAATTTCTCAAAACATGCTGTCATGGATCATAATGCTGCTCATAATTGTTTTTCAGTCCTTAGCAAGATCAAAATTTTGTCTTCTAAAAGCTACAGCAGAAAATACCGATTCCTATAAATATGAAGATGTAAATGGGAGGTTAAGTTTCATAGAATCATTGGATTCTGACAGAAGGCACCCAAAGGTCATCTAACCCAATTGACATGTGAAAGAAATCTCCACCATAGCATATCTGCCAAGGAGTCATTCAGGGTCTGATGGAAGACTTCCAAGAATGGAGTACTCACCAGATGTCAAAGTAGTGCTTTTTACTTTGGGATAGTTCTGACCATTAGGAAGTTTTATTTTGTTTTGTTTTCCCCTCTGAAATTTTCCTCCTTTTAACTTCCAACCTTACCTTTGGTGCCCAAATAGAATAATCCTTCCCCAGGGTGACAGCTTTTCAAATGATTGAAGACTGCTATTTTGTCTCTTCTGAATCTTCTTTTCTCCAGGATAAATATGCCTAGTTCATTCTATGTGTCATGGAGTCAAGTCACTGTGCTATCCTTATGACCTTCCTGTAGGTGCTTTCTTAAACTGTAAGGTCCAAAACAGCACAAATTACTCTTCATGAGAAAATGGTGGGAAAATGACATCTTTATTTCTTTGACATAATCTTGGATCATATTTGATTTTTTGGTTGTCACATCATACTTAACCCATACTGAGATTGCATCCTATTTAAGGTAGGATTTTCAGAACAAATGATACTTAATTAAATCTCTTCCATTTTATATTTTAAAATTCATCACTATGGAATTTCAGCTGATTAGATCCAGTCCAGTCGATTTTCAGAACAAATGCTGCTTAATTAAACCTCTTCCATCTTATATTATAAAATTCATCACTATGGAATTTCAGCTGATTAGATCCAGTCCAGTACTAAGGTCAGCAAAGAACTTTTTTTTTAAGACTGTATAATTGACTGTACAAGATTAGTATTACCTTATTTTTAAAATAAGAAATCTTATTTGTCTATGACCAAAAAAGAAAATAAAATTTTCAGATTTAAATTCTTATTTTAGTGTGCTGAATAGTAGAGCCTTAGTTAAGTTACTCTGAGATAAGACAAGTTTATTAACTCTTCTTATTGAGAAGAAGTAAGATCAAAGATATTTGTCCACTGCATCTGGCTTCCTTACCCATTCATATATAGCAATATCAAGTTCTTTAATGTAAAAAGCAGGCCTTTTTATATTTCATTTGCATAGCAGATATAGACATTTAAATCAAGAAATAAAATAATATTACTTAGGAAATTTTATCCATAGCTCTTTATTTTATTCCCCTAAAAATCATGTTATCTTTCTGGATCATAAAGACCATGAAATTATGGACCAGATTTATTTCTAGAAATATATATCTATATCTTTATCTATCTATCTGTATATCTATCTGTGTGTCTATCTACTTGTATACACACATTCCACATACATATATACTACAATATGCATTTCTCATTTGTCATGCACACTATATATACATACAAAATTATAAATATGTATCAATAATTTATCTATAATTGTAATTTTTAGAAGGAAAGTTTTGAAAAACAATTGACTTCATCTTTATTCTTAGCACTGCGCAAATAACAATTTTGGTTCAAATACCTCTTGAAGTACTTTGGCATGAGAAAGTCAATTTGCTTCTGAGTAATATAGAAATGCCCTTTTTTCTTAAATATAATCACATAATTTAACAGATTCCCTTAGTAATTGACTTCTATAATATTGATCACTTTTGTTATAAATGGAATAACTATGTACCTCCTCACTCATATTCTTAACATAATGACTATGTGAAGCATATTTCTAAGTTACATAAAGAGATATATTAAAAGAAAATTATTGCTTTTAGACCTGTATTTTATCCTGAAAGGGACGGATCTCTGTTAGTACAATGTCCAATAATATTCTGCCATCTTACATAATTTTCAAATTTTTAAAGAAATCTGTCAATTTTGTTCAAGGTTGTATAAAATATGAAGATTTTTAGGAAGAAGAAATAAATGGATGAATGAAAAAAAAGTTATCTATTAAGTGCTTACAGTGTATCAAACACCAATTTTATTTCTGAGTATTCAAACAGAAAAAAATACTCTTACTTTTAAGGATTTCATATTTTAATTTATCAAAAAAGTCTTCAGTTGTTTGGCCATTTCACCTTTCTTTTATATTATCTTCAAGTGGAACCATTTCAAAATACTTTGTAGATGATTTTCCAAGGATCCTTTTTTGCCTACATAACAGGTAACACCAATTAAAATAAAATTAGCTTTTAAAAATTACAAATTATTACAATCATTTTTGAGCTATTTCATTTTACTGGAAGGTTTTTTGTTTGTTAGTTTGGAAAATAACTTAAATTTACCCAAAATGAATGAGGTTGAGAAATGTACAAGATATGCTATTTTAAACTTCCCTCTAAAGCATATTTAACTGCATTTCCACATTCCATATTCAAATGCATCAAGAAATTCAGTGACACAACTGTTTTCATTCATGAGTCTATAATGACAGGTGGTGACAGTTCATGTTCATATCAAACTTCAATATGAATCTTCTCAGATAATTAAATCACAGATTCTCTGCATTTGCTAGAGATGAAGTAAATGTGCTGTCACATTTTTTTAAACTTTTATTTGAACTTTTTTTTAAGCTTCATGCATTTTCCCAGTACTAACACTTGAAAATATTTACTAATTCCCCTACACCCTCTACACACACAGACTTGAGAATATAGCCCAGTCACTTCAGGATATGGGATACAAGTTCATGGATAAATAATAGCATTATTGTACTTATAATCCATATATTATACTATAGAGATAAAATGTCACTGAAGAATGATTTTATGCAGTGAAAGATCACATATTAACATGACTTCCAATAAAAAAATGGGGTGTTGACCACCTCAGCAAAGCCAGAGACCTTAGCATGATCAATATATTATATTGATAATAATCAATAAATTGGGTTAATGGTCTCTATTAATGAAGAAAGGGTCTGTGGAATGGGGTCTTTAAAACCTAGGTGTGTCTTATTTCTAATTGGCTTGACAGTATAACATCTAGACCTCCTCTGGCAAAGTTAAGACAATTGCAATTGGTAGCCATTGTAATAATCCTTCTTATTACTTCCTCTTTGGGGGAATTAGTCTACAGATGGGGAACATGGGTTGGTCTACAGGGGAAGATGTTCTCATCCCTCTCTGAAAATTAAAGAATTCTAATTGCTTCTTGGGTCCCTTCTGCCATGGAGAGGGGCCCAGCCCAATTTCATTCTTTGATTATCTGTAAACAAAAGCACCCCCAATGCCCAAACCTAGTGAACATATTATTCATTATTCAACCAGTTCATTAGTTTTGACTGGACAAAGACTGTATTTTAAGCTAGACTGAGAAATGGCATTTGATAAAATGGAGAATAAGAAGGATTATAGAATAACTAATATATTACTAATAAATACTGCTTATTAAATGATATAGTATACTATTAATTTTACTTGATACATATACATAATATACAGTGCATATACAAATATACACATAATATACACATACACAAAATACATAAATATTTCTATTTCTATACCTATATATGCCTATGCATATATTCATAAGTATGTGTGAATATCATCATTAAATGACATAATATCTATGTTCTTCTTTAAAAGGAAAAAGTCATTTCAAATGCAAAAAGTCATACATAGTAAAACAACAATTTATGTGCTTTTGACGTTTCTTTTTTAGAAACTTAAAAACTGGAAAAATACTTGAAGGAAAATATATAGATGAATGAATTTCTGAAACATATACTTATCTTTTAGAATCATATAGCATGTTTCAAAAAAAGTTGATCATATGCTAAGGCAAAAAGAACTAAGAATAGAAGCCAAATGGCAGAAATTTAACACATTCTATAGACCTCAAAATGAGAAAATTTCATAATTATAAAGGAAATATGAAAAAAAAACTCTGATAGAAATAGAGGATAAATAAAACTATCCTAAATTATGATGACACGGAAATCATAGAAGTAAGGTATTTTATAAAAGTTGATTTATAATAGTGAAACAATACTGAAAGTTATAGGAGCAAATTGAAAATGGCCTTAGATGAAATTTTTTGACTCTGGATACTTAAATTAACAAAAGAGAACATAATGAAGGTTAAATATTTCAATCCATAATCTTTTTAAACTCAGAAAGCAATAATAATAAGCCCCAGACATCCATGTCTCCCTTTCTGCCTACCACATGACTCATTTAATAAGTAATGAATATTGAAAATGCTTATTGATGATTTTTCAATTCTAACATAAGAGTAATAAAATTTAGAAAAACACTGAACTTCCTAATAAAATTTTGAGTAATGTTATCATCCTTCCCCTTTTGCTCCTCTTCTTCAATTACTATTGCTACCAAAAAATATCTTAGCTTATTCAGCTATTTATTACAGAATTATAGATTTATAACTGAAAGGGGGCATAAAGAGACCAATTATATGTATTCATATGTACACATGTAGATACAGGCACAAATATTTCTGTGTGCATATTTGCATTGTACATATACAATTATAAACACCCATAATATTCTTTTAACATATTATATCCCATAAATAAAGTTCTGAGGTATTTCAGTTTTATGTATGTAGAGAGACTGAGAAATTAAGTAATTTCTTTATCATGTAATAATGTAGAAAAGTTTGCACAAGGCTTCAGGCTCCACAATGACAATCACACTGAGTCTTATCAGAATCATGATGAAATGATGGATCACAAAGCCTCTGAGTTGGAAGGTACTTCTGCAGCCAGTCAGCTGGATCAGTGGCCATCACTTTTGATGTATTGTGGTCTATTGTGACCAGTTTTATCTTCACGGATCAATTAAAATGTCTAATATGTTGTGATATCCATGATAGATCTTAGATTTTTGATAAGAGCTATCATGTTTCTCTAACTTACATCTCCTCAAAGAGAAAAATTTTCCAGTTCATTCAGCTAATCTGAGTATTTCCAGATTTTGTGGCCATTCGCCATTTTATTGACCTTTCTATAAACATTGATCCATGTCTTCCCTAAAATACATGTTATTTATATATCCTAAAAAGTGAAATATAAAATGGCTAAATTTTGCTGTTCATATCATTTATCAAACTTTAAATGCAGAGTATTTGATTTTATAATTTGAAGTCAAATAAAATTCTCTTATTTTCCAGTAGAGTAGAAGTCAATTATAAAGTCCTTCGCTATTCTATGAGTTAGTTATACTGCAGGCCAAATCATGTCCCCTGAGTAAGCATCACTTACAGAATTCTTGCTATATGAAGGAAAATTTATACATAATATGTAATAAAACTATTATTCTTATTCCCTGACAGCAAAATTATAATGAGTTTTTGCTGTGTTTGATTGAGAACAAATTAGAAAAATTTAAATTATGCCCTCAGTGTTAAGTGTGTTAAATCTTGTGTAAGCTTTATTCAATGATCCTCTGAGTATTAAGGAAGGTATAAAACTGGGAGAGATATGCTCCCCAAAGGTATCCACAAGTGTCATTCAGATTTTGTTGTAAAATCCAAAACAGTTAACGATAAAAACAAACACTACCACCACAAACTGGGATCTATAAAGGGTGTTAAAGGTTTACAAACCACTTTGGCATTTGATCCTCACAATCCTTGTGGGCTATTATCCTACCACATCTTTTTCTAAATGATTTTCTTTAACTGTGACACATGGATAATAAGAGCACCTCCCTTACAAGGTTGTTGTGAACATCAAATAAGATAATATTTGAGCCAAGGTTCATAGTGGTTAAGTCCTTCTCTAGGTCATTTGTCAATGCTATACTCTCCATACATTGGGTACAGATATAGAGTAAGATCTGTTGAATTAGATCCATGATAACACAAATTAAAGAAAGAATAAAGAAAGTAATTATTCATTAAACATTTCCCAAGTGGTAGGCACTGTCTTAAGCCCTAGAAAACAAATATGAGTAAAAATAAAGGCAGTCCCCTTCTTACAGGAAGATATATGAAATAAGGTTGGGGATATGAGTGTTGGAATGGGAATGAATGTGTGCAGAAAGGACATGGTTTTTAAGTTCAAAAGCCAAGAGCATGGTCAAAAGGGAACGAAGGTCAGCCTGGGTCCTTCCACAAGAAAGAGATTAGATTGGTCTATGGATCTGCAAAGACAAACCAAATAAATGAAGAATGCCTATTCAGATTATGTGACATCAGTTAAATAGGCAACCTATTGAGTTAGGACAATCAGTAGGTACCAGAACAGAAGCTGTAGGGCATCAGAATGGACTGCAATCAATAAACAATAGAATGCTCACAATGATAATGAATTCTTCATTGCCAATAAAAGTCTTTCTTTTAACAAAAGTGCTTCAGGATGGGAAAATTTGATCATTGAAGAATCAAAATGGAAGATTGTTAGTTGCTCCATTAGATTGTGAGCAGGAACTGTCTTTTGACTCCTTTTTATATCTCCAGTACTTACACAGTGCCTAGCCCAGAGTATCTTGATAAATGTTTATTGACTAACATTGACCTAGAACACACAATAAGTATAAATAGGCATGTTATCATTAATGACATTCATGAAAAACAATGTAAGATATTATTAATGACATAAATGATGAAAAAATAAAGTATAAAGGTCAGATAATCAATAGAAGGGATAATAATAACATATAAATTATATGATAATAAATGTAATGTTTACAGAGTACTTTACATATTGTCTTCTTTGACCTTCACAAGAACAACATGAAGAAAAGGGCTATTATTGTTCTCATGTTACAAATGAGGAAATAGATTAAAAGAAGTCCAGAGACTTAGTCACCTGACTGGTAAGTGTCTGAAGCAGTACTCAAACTCAGTTTTTTCCTGAATCCAAGTGCACCCCTCTTTCCACTCTAACATTTAATAGTTGAACAATGTGATGGCTACACTGGTATTCAGGAAATACAAAAAGATGTAGAGCAACAACTTAAGAATACCAGGCTACTTCCCTTTGGAGGACTAAAGAAAGACTTTACTAAGAATCACAGGAATGATAAAACTTATGAGGATTTCATCTTTTACCAGTAGAAGACATGGAATCCTCAGTCAATCAAAGAAGACTCTGGGTAGCCAGTGAAAAACTCAAGTCAATGGAATCTTGACTTTTCCTTATCATTTTTGTTGTTAAATATTCTAAAGATCTCCAAAGATGTCTTTAGAGACAATATTGTCTTATTGTTCTGTTCACCATCCAGAACTTACTATTACCTAATTCACAACTTAACCTCATAGGAGTCAATCATGGAAAATTTTCTTCATTTTCCCTCCCCTTGATTTTTGTAGGGGAAGGAGGAATGAATTGAAGGAAGATTATATTATAAGATTACATACACACACACACACACACATATATATGCATATATGAGTGTTGGGTAAAGGGGGCAACCCTGTAAAAATAACAAAACCCCTGGAGGGCAAGTGGAAGAGGAGATAAATATGAATTTCCTTCTTATGTAGAGATTTTGGGAAGTCATGTCATCATTAGCACCCAATAACAAGAATGTTTAAATTCTTCTGTGAGATATGCTGCATATAACCTTGAAAATGGGAAACTTGGACTCTGTGAAAATATTGATTTTACTTTATTGGAGAGAAATGAAAACATGCATTCCTATATAGGGAAGGTATAACAGTGGAGTATTGTAAATGAAAACTCTGTTAGTCAGAAAGGATACAGAAGGGGGATTGAGGGGTATACAAATTAAACTTCATATACATCTAAGAATTTTGACAATTGATAGGTCTGTTTTGGAAATTTTGAGAATCCTACCACAAAAAAATTAAATGCCATAAGCACTCATTCTTTAAATATAAACTCTCTCATCTTAAATTCCCAGTGTAATATCACAACTACCCCATAACACATGCATAAAATTATTACAAAGGATAAAATGATGAAGAGAAACTTGATAATGGCCAAAAGATATTTTAAATATATTTCATTTTTTAAAATCAAGGATAGAATACTCTCCTGAATTTGATAATCATAAAATAAAACAACAGAAAATAAGCTATATTTGATCCTCAAATGCTTCATATCCACCTACATACTGGTCAAAGGACCTATGAATCTAAAGTGTGAGTCCAGCCCTGAGAGCAGTTTCACTGTCTGTGACCTTTGTTTGGACCTCTTTCTATTTTAATCTCTGATTGCTGGTTCCCCTGGTATCAATCTCCTCTAAAGTTTCAGTTTTTCCTATATTCAATCTTTTAAAAAATTATTTACAAATTCTCAGTCCTTCCACCCTCTCCACATCAAAGAAAAGCCATCATCCAATATACAGAAATGGTACATATGAATTACTTCTTTCATGTTTCTATTTTTCAGTTAATTATGTACAGATAATGTTCACAGCTTTTTCTACAAGTATGAAATCTATAATTGTGTATAATGTTCTATTGCTTCTATTCATTTTGCTGTCCATTATCTTATGCAGATATTTCCAAGTTTTTTTTTAATTAGCTCATTGTTTCTTATGGCACAATAGTATAATATCACAACCATATACCACAATTTGACCAGCCATATCCTAACTGATGGATATCCCCTTGATTTCCAGTTCTTTGCTTCCACAAAGAAAGCTTCTATAAATAATTTGGAACATATAGGATTTCCTACATCTTCTCAAAAATTTCATTTTGCCCTTCTGACATGTTAGCCAGTCTGATGGGTGTAAGATGATATCTATTATCTAAGAATTGTTTTGATTTGCATTTTTCTAATCAGTAGTGATTTAAGACATTTTAAATACAATTATATATGGTTTTTATTTCTTCATCCAAAAAATGTCTCTTCATACCTTTTATACATTTATCAATTGGGGGATGGTTATTCTCATAAATTTGACAAAGTTCTCTACGAATTTTAAATATGAGACCTCTATCTGAAAGACTGTCAATAAAATTTCCTCCACATTTCCTGCTTTCTTTCCAATGTTGGGAACAGTTATTTTATTTATACATTTAAAAAAAAAAACTTAATGAACTCAAAATTATCCATTTAATATGTCACAATGTTGTCTCTTGCTGACACAAATTCAGCTTCTTTGTGAAAATCTTATAATAGAATATTTTTCCATGGTTACATAATTCATGATTTTTCCAACCCCTCTTCCCCCTCCCCCAGCTGACAAGCAATATCACTGGGTTATAAATGTATCATTATTCAAAACCCATTTACATATCATTCATATTTGTAATAGAGTGATATTTTAATGTCAATACCCCAATCATAGCCCCATTTTTCTTCTGCATTTCTACTCCCACAGTTCTTTCTCTGGATGTGGATAGCATTCTTTCTCACGAGTTCCTCTGTTTCATCCTGGATCATTGCATTGCTATCAGTAGAAAAGTCTATTACATTCGATTCTGCCAAAATGTATCAGTCTCTGTGTATAATGTTTTCCTGGTTCTGCTCCTTTTGTTCCACATCAATTCCTGGAGGTCATTTCAATTCATATAGAAATCTTCCACTTCATTATTTCTTTCAGCACAATAGTATTCTATCACCATCAGATACTACAATTTTTTCAGACATTCCCCAATTGATGGACACTCCCTCATTTTCCAATTTTTTGCCACCACAAAGAGCATGGCTACAGCTATTTTTTGTACAAATATCTTTCCTTATCATCTCTTTGAGGTACAAACCCAGCAGTGGTATGGCTGAATCAAAGGGCAAGCAGTCTTTTAAAGGCCTTTGGACATAATTTACTTTTGACATCTCCTTTTATGCCTAGATGATGTATGTATTTGATCTTATCTTAGTGAATAAAATATTTTTCTATACCTAGCTAATGTCTAATCATCCCAGAAATTTTATTTTTACTAGTGATTTCTTATCCCCAAAACCTAGATCTATGGTTTGTCAAGAACAAGGTTACTATAATCTTTTACTACTGATTATTTTATGTCTGTCCTTTTTTTCCCCACTCATGTATCTCTCATTTCTAAGCCAATAACAGATAATTTTGATAACCATTGCTTTATAATAAAATTTAGAATTTGATATTTCCAGAATTTCTTCCTTTACATTTTTTCATTATTTTTTTATGTTCTTGATCTTTTGTTCTTCCAAATGAATCTTTGTATTTATTTTTCAAGTTCAATGAAATATCTTTTTGGTAATTTAATTGGGATGACATTAAAGAGGTAGATTATTTTAGGAAGGGTTGTCATTTAATTTTATTGACTCTGTCCACCCAGGAACGAATAATTTTTCTCCAATTATATAGATGTAACTTCATTTGTGTAAAAAGTGTCATACTTATGTAGTTCCTAAGTTTGGTTTGACAGATATACTCCCAGATATTTTCTCTGTGGTCATTTTAAGTGACCATTCCATCTCTTCTTTTGGGACTTTGATACAAAACATCTACCTAAAATCAACAAGTCTTATTTATATTATGGATAAGCTAGAAACTTTCCCAATAAGATCAGGAGTGAAACTAGGATTCCTCATATCACTAATATTATTTAAAAGTATTTGAAATGCCAGCAATATCAATGAGAAAGAAGAAATAGAATGAATCAGAAGGGGCAATGAGGTAATAAAGCTGTTTTCAGACAACATGTTAAAAGTGGAAAACTCTAAAGATTCAACTAAAAAGTTAGTTGACACTATCAACAATTTTAAAAGGTAGCAGTATATAAAATAAAACCTTAAAAATCATTATTGTTTCAAAATATTAATAACAAAATCCCATGTTCAGTCTTAGAAACTTCTAAGACTGAGACCAATTTATTCAGCATCAATCTTGATTGTACATAATCATTTGCATGTTGTCTTCCCCATTAGAGTAAATTCCTTGAGTGTAGGGATTATTGTTGCTATTCTCATTTCTTCCTTTCCTTTCCTTTCCTTTCCTGCTTGCTTTCTTGCTTTCTTTCCTTCTTGCTTGTTTACTCTCTTTCCTTCTTGCTTGCTATCTTTCTTGCTTTCCTTTCTTCTATCTCCTTTTTTCATTTTCCCTTTTCATTCCTTTCCTTCCATTTTCATTCTTTCCTTTCCTTCACCTATACTAAAAAAAATTCTTACTGACATCTTAATTTAACTTCTTAATGACAGGCAACTCTCCGAGACTTTAAATTGAAGAAAAGATCATCCCAATTTGCAATGTAGGAGGAATTTTCCTCACTCAGAAATTCCTAATGCCATTAAAATCACAGATCCACTCCCTATGCCTTATTTTTTAGTGAATTAAAAAAAATAAGTAATTTAAATGTATTACCAAGTCCCAATGACATTGTAGCAATATTATTACTTCCTAAGGTACCTAACTAACACCTTAATCTTTCAAGCTTTATATCTTTTGGCACTTGGATTGTGCATTTTGATTTCCCAGTCTTTTAAACAACTGAGTAAAAAAAAGGTTCTGATAATGCTTGTATTCCCCCTGCTGTGGTGAAAAAATCACCTTTAAAGATTGTTATAATATTAAGTTTTGGTCGCCAAGGAATTTACTTATGAAATTCCTAAAATGAAACACTCAAGTCAGAATGAAGTTTATGGTGGTTTAATCACAATGGGAGTAAGAAAAGGGGAGAGGGAGAGAAGGAGAGAGGAGAAAAGGGAAAGAGGTTAACTCAATATTCTGGCCGAGCCAGAGGAAGATTAGAGGGAGATTAGGCCCAAAGGGCCAAGGTAGAGAAGAAAAATCAGTCCTTGACTCTCCTGACCAATCTGAAGGGAAGCTGTCTGCAGGCTTCCTCTCTCCTCAAGCTCCTAGCAGGAAGTGAGCGAATTCCAGAGGCTGTTCCCTACCTCACTTCCTGTGACGCACAAGTGCCAATGGTGGCTCAAGCTTGACTTAGGACAGCCCAGGTGTGCAGTTAGTTATTTCTGATTTGTCATTGACTAGCACATGCCTGTGTAGTGTGGGTGTGCACAATTTTGGGTGCTAGACCAAGCAAGATGGAGATTTTAAAATTCACATCCCCCCTTTGAATAATTACCTATATTGGGGCTCCACTTCCTTGTCTTCTTCCAATCTCCATAGAAAGGCATATGTCAGTAGAATAACATTTGTCTTGAGTCATGATTTAATCACTATAGAAATCTTTAAACTAGACATGCACTTCCCAAACCATAGCAGCCAATACAGAAAAGATAAACAGGTGGAGATTAAGATGCAACATATCAGGTTCAGCTGAGTTTCAAAAAGCAGCTATGGTTCATTGGCAGCTATATTTATTTATCCTTACTTAAATTCCAAAATGAAATTGGAAATATTTCAAAAATCATTTCGCACATACAATTTTATACACTTTTATTTCATATTAAAAGTTATCAAGTACTGCTTAGACCTTATTTTGTTATTTTAGGGGAAAATTAAAAAAAAATAAATCTCAGGTAAAGATGTAAAGTTAAATTGTGGTTTGCCTTATTATCAATGGAAGTTAGATGGGACTGTGGATAGAACAATGGGTTTGGAATCAGGAAAACATAATGAGTTCAATTTGTTATTACCTACTATCTGTTACTCTAAGAAAGTCACTTAACCATGTTTGCCTCAGTTCCTCATCTAAGCTAGAGAAGAAAATGGCAAACCACTACAGTATCTTTGCCAAGAGAAACCCAGTTGTGGTCACAATGAATCAGACATGATATATAGTCTTTTTTGTAAAAGTAAGTTTAAATTATTGTGAGGGAATAGCACTAAGGTGAAAGAAATTGCAGGTAGATTAATTGAAAAGCAAAAATAAAAAATGGAAAGATGAAATTATGAAGAAAAAATGAGTGGAATCAGAACAACATATACAGCAATAGAAATATTGTCTGAAGAATGAATGAAGAATGTCAGTCCATCTTGAGATAAAGAACTGATAAATAGAAATAACAAGACATAGCTTTTACATATACATATATCTTTTTGTCAAATGATACCTCCTCTAATATGAGGAAGAAAGGGTGGGAGGGAATTTTATTGTAACAGACACATAAATAAATTTGAAATAAAAAAAAGACACAGGACATGAAACAGGAAAATAGTAGGTAACTGGGACACTGTGGAATTCATTTGTACAATAAAAGTATTCACATATACCTTTGGGAAAAAAGGAATTTTAAAAAATATATTACTAGCTTCAATTTTTTTATACCAGTGATTTCTTGATATAATCCCCTTCTCATAGAATCCTTCTAAGGAACAAAGACTTTTTTTTTTTTCATTATAAAAATCTAATTACAGCTTGCAGTACTGTGACATTCCACAGTTGTATTTGCCCACCTCAGCACTGAGCATGGAAATGTATTTTATGAGATAACTTCTAGGTCACTAAATTTTATCTGAGATAAACTAGTTGCTTTTTCATGTTTATACAATTTAAGTCATTTGTGTTTTGTTACTGTAGTTTTAATGCAAAAAAAAGCTTTTTTTTTTTCCAATTACAAGTAGAGACAATTTTTGGCAATTGTTTTCTGACATTTTGCAATTCAGATTTCAGATTCTCTCCCTCTTTCATCCTCACAGAGGAGGTACATAGTCTGGTAAACATTATATTGGTGCTTTCATGCAATGCAGATTTCCATATTCCCCATGTTGTAACTGAAGAAACATATCACATATTATGATATGCTTTGATCTGCAATTAGATCCTTCTTTGGATGTGTATATTTGTGTTTGTTTGCTTTAAATCTATAAGTCCTTTGGGGTTATATTGGAACCTTTTTTTCTGATAACAGTTTAATCCTTCAGTTGATCATCATAACACAATTGTTAACTGCATACACTATTCTCCCGAGTTTGTTCACTTCACTTTGCATCAATTAATATAAAACTTAACAGGTTTTCCAGAATTTATCTTGTTGGTCATTTCTATGGTTGTTTCCATTACAACCATATATCACAGTTTGTTCAGCCATCCTCAAACTGATTAACACCCTTTCAGTTTCCAATATTTTTTTGACACCACAAAAGGAGAGCCTAAAAATATTTTTGTACAAGCAAGTCATTTCCCCCTATCTGCAATCTCTCCATTTTATGTTTTCCCTTATTTATCCTCTTCTTTCTCTACTTTCAGCATATCCATGTTCACAAATGTTTTTGTTTGTTTATTTACTTCTGAGTTCCCCATCCTTTTTTGTCTCTCCTCCATTTTTTTATTCCCTCTCTCCTTCTTAGTTCCATATTTGATAAGCTAAGTTTCTATACCTGAGTTTGGATGTTATTCCAACTTCGTGTCAATTATGATGAGTGTAAGGTTCAAGCATTGCCCACTACCCCCTCATCTTTCCTCCTGCTATCTTCATTCTTTAATTCCTTCTCTTGTGAGGTAATTTACCTCCCCCCCCATTTTCTCTCTTTTTCACATTTCAGTGTGTATTATTTTTTCTTCTCCCTTAATTAAAAAAATCCCATCATATTTAACTTACTCCCTCCTTTCTATCTATATATGATTCATTCATTTACCTAATAGTTATAAAGTTCTTAAGTATCTTCAGTACCTTAAGCATCCTAAGTAATTTAGGTATTTTAGGTACTTGATATATCATATATATCTTAAGCATCTTAGTTATCACCTTCTTAATAGAAATATAATCAGTATAATTCCATTGATTCTATTACCTTGAATCATCTTAAGTACCTTAAATATGTTTTGTACTCTAAATATCTTAAGCATTCTGTTTATCACTTTTCCATGAAAGGAATGTAATCATTTTAAACCATTGTTTTCCTTGAATGCTTTAAATATATTAAGTAATTTATATATCTCTACTATTAAAGATATCTTAATATTCAACTTGCACTTTCCTATGCAGAGATATGATTAATTTAGCCTCACTAATTCCCTTGAGTTTTTTTCTCTTTTTTTATTTCTATGCTTCTTTTGAGTTAAAGATTTGATCATTGAATTTTTGTTTTATGTATGACCATTTCATCAGGAATGCCTGGAATTCCTCAATTATATTATATATCCATATCTTCCCCTGCAGTGTTATGCCCAGTTTCTGTGGGTAGGTGACATTTGGGTGTAGGCTTAAGTTCTTAGCCTTGCAGAATATCATATCACCAGTCTTCAGATGCTTTAATGTAGACCTTGCTTGGCACTATATAATCCTGATTGTGGTTCCAGAATATTTGAACTGGATTTTTTTTCTGTCTGTTTACTATAATATTTTTTGACTTGGGATTTCTGAAATTTGTCTATAATAGTCCTGGAATTTTTAAATTTGAGATTTCTTTTGGAATATGATCAGTAGATTCTACTAATTTCCAATTTTCCTTCTTTTTAAAAAATATCAGGTTAGTTTTCTTTGATAATTTTTTGCAATATGTTCTCTACATTTTATTTTTGATCATAGCTTGAATTATCTCTCCTAGATCTATTTTCTAAGTTAGTTATTTTATTCCCCTCAATGAAAGGTTTCAAATTTTCTTTTATTTTTTTTTCCTTTTTTGAATTTGTTTTATTGTTTCCTGCCATTTCAGGAAGACATTAGTTTCTATTTGTTCAAACCTAATTTTTATAGAACCATTTTCTTCCATGAGATTTTGTACTTCATTTTTCCTGTTTGATGTATTGTATTTCCTTTTTTAGGAAATTGTTTTCTTCAGTAAGTTTTTGTTCTAAACTGTTGATTTTTTTTTCTATAATTTTCTTTTCTAATTTTTCTACTAAATTTCTTATCTGTTTTTCTATTCTTTTTTTGGAAAAATTTCAAGGTTCATTTTGGACTTGACATCTTTTCACATTGCTTATTGAGGTTTGACATGTTTTGATTTTTATATTTTTGTTCTCTTCTGTGCTTGTTTTTTGGCCTGTTTTATTGACATGTTTTTCTAATATAAGTTTTTCTCTGTCTTTTGCTCACTTGGGGTTATTTTTTTATTATGATTTTTTCTATATGCTGCTGATTAGCTCCTGAGGTTTGGGGAGTTCTGTCCAGCATTTTGCAGTGTGCCTGGAGTCAGCTCAGCAGTCTGGATCTCAGATTGAGTACTCTATACAGGCAGCCTTGCTGACCTTCTGTGTGAAGATTTGCAGGTATTCAGTTCAACCAAATGGAACTGGGTTGTGCCCAATTCTGTCAATGATGGACCTTTTTGGGGACTGAGTTTCTCATGCTGCTGTCTGCATGGGTCCATGGATGGCCTCTTCTCTAGATAGATGATTCAGGGCCATGTTGCTCCCATCTCTCCTTTTTCTATATTGCATTGGCTTACACTCTTACCCTGCTGAGATTTGACTGAGCCACCTGTTCTCTTTCTCCTGCTACTTTCACTAGTTGTATCTGAGTTCTGCTGAGGCTTATTCAGCAACACTTCCTCTAACCCCCATGTGATGAATCGTCCTTGTTGTCTCTCAAACTTGTTCTGGGCTGGAGTACTGCTTCATCCCTTCTTCCACTGGTTCAGCTGCTCTAGTATTTCTTTTGAGGCATATTTTTCTTCTGTGGTTGTTTGGAAGGTGGTTGGCAGGCTTTGGATGTTTCTTACTTTACCATCTTGTTCTGATCTGTGTCATTGTCACTTGTTCTTATATTCTTTATCCCACATCAGTTATTTTAAACTTTTCCATATTTTTTCTGAATTCTTCATATTCATTTTTCTTTGCACAACAGTATTTTTATTGTTTAAGTATATTGTGATTTGTTCTGTTTGTCCACAATCTATTGCTGTCTACTTTACCCATTCATCCCTTTAGTTTTTGACACCACTACCAAGAAAAAAATTCTGCCATGAATATATTTTTCATAGAATAACAGTAATTTCATTTGTGAACTTATATCTATGTATGTGAGAGACAAACAGAAAACTACAAAGAGACAGAACATGTGTGTGCATCTGTTTGTAGGATTAGCAGTGTTCATGCCCAATAAAATGATTTTCAGGTAAAAAAAATGTATAAATCATTATGAGTAATTTGGAGATTTTTCTAATATCATTACAAATTATTTTTGAGAATGGATGGAATCATTCATGATTCAACCAATGTTACTTTTTGTTTTGCTTTCTCTTAATACCTCAAATATTATTTCTAACTCTAAGCAATATTATGGGTATAATATAAAAATTTTAAGAGTTGTTTTAATTTACATGTATCTTTATTATTTGAGTCATTTTTTCATGTACTTGTTAATAGTTTACATTAATTTTTTGAGAATGGTTTATTCTATTTGAAGTATCTTTAGCAAAAAACCAAGGTTACTATATAGCAATATTATATGAGAAATTTCAATAATAATAATTATTGATATAATACCTAATGTATGTAGACACTGTGTTAACTGCTTTACAGGTATTATTTCACTTTATACTCATGATCCTGGGAGCCAGGTACTACTCTGATACCCAATTTAGAGATGAAGAAACTGAAATTAAAAAGATATTAAGTTACATGCCCACTATTATATATCTACTAAGTGTTTGAGGTCAGATTTAAACTTGTACTATCTTTAAGTGCAGCACTATATCCACTTTGCCACCTATCCCAAGAAAATATACAATTTCAAGAAAATGCAGTTAAGCAATACTTTGGAAAAATAAGCTGACATCACTGAGCTCCACAAGGTCTGAATTCATGGAAATTTATCACCAGGCAATGAGGAAAAGAAGGTATTTAATTTAACAGAAAGATATTGAGAATTTCAATTCAATATTATCACCAAGGGATATAAATGAGAGGCCAAGATTCTCTGAGTACTATTAATTTCAGGATTTAGGGGGTCATTTATCTGTAGGTCACAATCAGAGTGGAATTCAAACTAAGAAAAGCAGAGAAAGTAAAAATAAATTCAAGATGAAATCATGTGGGTTAATTTCATTACTGGAAAACAGAGAGAGATATGGTCAGTAATGGAGTGGGGGAGAAACAGAAAAGTTGAGTAACTGGTTGTAAAGTGCATAACAGGAAGGTACTGAATCAATTTTGAAAAGAATAGGCAAGGTAAATTTTGCTATTAAACCTATTCTGGGAAATATGCTTTTTTAATGAGCAAACTGATCATCTCCTTTGTAGTCACCCTCCTGAAATGTGGGGAATGATTCTGTCACTTCTCTACTCAAGAAACATCAGTGACTCCCAAACTTTAGGGTGAAATATAAAAATCTCTATTTTGCAGCTAAAAATCTTTACAGTCTCTATAATGTGACTGCTTACACATTACTGCGCATCAAACACACTAGTCATTACTAATGTAATGTATTTGCTATTTTTACCTGGAAAAATGTTTTGTGAATAGTTGGTTCTTTTGTTTTTCTTATTATTAAATCCAATCAAATATTTATTCAACTTCTGGAGGTAGACTATAATCAAATTTACTTCCTCCCTTCTAATTCCATTTACTTTTTCTGATTCTTTTTCTCCCTATAACTCGTTGTAGTTGACTTGGTTTTTCTTCATTTATTTCTGTCATATATGACTCTTCATGACCCCATTTAGGATTTCCTTTGCAAAGATATAGGAGTGATTTTTTTCATTTCCTGATCCAGTCCATTGAAGAGATGAAGAAATGCACCAAGCAGGGTGAAGTGACTTGACCAGCATCATATAACTAGTAAGTGTCTGGGATCATATTTGAACTTGTGAAGATGAATCTTCCTGACTCAAAGCTTAGCACTCTATTCAGTACACTACCTAGCTTCCTCTATAACTATCAATTATAATTTTAGACATGAAGGGTCTTCAATCTTTCTGATAGATAATATATTGAATGAAATTGGTATATGCTTGTCTGGGTGTGTAATGATTAAAATTTAATCTCAAATAATTAAAAAATGTTATTTTTAAGGGATTTATTTAATGACCATTAGAAATCAAGGAATAAAGAGGATACAAAATAAAAACCAAGTGCTCATGGATGGTTAGCCATTTTCAAAATCCCTACCTTATTACCATCACTGCTGATTGCTGCATCATATCAAATAAGGCATGGGAGGAGTTCCAGCTAGTTAAATACCAATAATGTGATCTTGCCAATATGGAGATACAGGAGAGATTATAGGGAATTTTGGGAAATACTAAGGACTTATGGGGAATGTAACCATGAAAATGTGGGTTTCAAGACTGTGAATTGCCAAAACTGTAAGATAATTTTTAGTGTCTTGATTTAAATAATAAATAAGTGGTCGCCATGGGAAAAATTCCCAAATATGAAAATACCCAAGTCAGCTGGGTTTTATGGAGATTTTAATTAATACAAATGAAGGAATTAAGGAAAGGGAGAGAGAGAGAGAAGGGAGTAAATAGTATGAAGGGAATAGGCCAAATGGCCTAGGCCTGAGCCTTAAGAGAGACTAGTTAGTCTTTAATCACTTACCACAAGATTTGTCCCTAGCAAAAACTCCAGTCCTTCACTAAAATCCTCAACTCCTAAACTGATTTCAGAGACCCAGCTCCTCCAAACTAACTCCAAACTCCCACTAAATTCAGAGAGCCAGCTCCTTTTAAAGAGAAATTTCTCTTATGTCACCTCCCCTAAATTTTCACATCTACCAATCACAGTAGATGTTTTTCCCCAGGACTGACCATTCTTAGTTCACATCTTCTTTTGTTATCACCTTCTCTGAGTAGACTAAAACTTTATACCTCTTGCCTTTTGTAAGTTGCTTTACCTTTTTAGTAACTAATTTAGCCTTTATAGGTACTTAGCACCCTTCTGTATTAGATCTAAAAATAGACCTAGCTTAGGGTTTTTGCTTCACTATAAGTATGAGTTGGGGACTTTTCATTGTTCAATAATGAATTTTACAACTTTATCTTCCCCTAAGGCACTGCCTAAGTATGGGTGGAGTAATCTTAAAATTCCCAATACATTCCTGATCAAATACCTCCATTTGTTACAATAAGGGAATAGCTCAACCAAATCTTCTAAGGTAGGGTCTGAGCAGTTTTAAGATTCACAGGAATGAAGTCAAAGGTTCAAAATCTCCATTTATGCAGTTGTTTTACTAACACTATATTGCCTTTCTAATCTGTGTAAATATTCTACATATGTGATGTCAGATAATGAAATATTTACCTTTTGAAATCATCCCAACATCATGAATTTCAGTCAAAAAATCTACTTTTCTCTACCTTTGAGTACTATCTTGTAAATCTCCAATTACTTTTATAACATGATCACCCCTTGTTTCTTCCATAAAAGAACTAAGTGACTCCCTTGGGCAATTTTAACTTCACTATATGACTCTACTATGAAATAATATCATATTTGATAGTAGAGGAAAACCTATTAACATCCTTTGTGGTTTCTGTTGTTTCAATTATTTTTCTTCTAAACTAAAGCGATATTTTATCTTCAGTTACTATTTCATCAATTAATTTGATTTTGACTATTAAATACCACTTCATTTTCAAGAAAAATTTTTATAATTAATATCCATTCACTTGCTGAAATGTTTATACTACTAGGGTCTGCATCCTTCGGTAATTTATAAAAAAAAACATTTTTATTTTTCTCTTTATACTTCAATTAATATTTCACATATATCTTTTTCACATATATATTTTCAATGGTATATTATAAATATCATGAATATATCTTAATTACATAGACCAGGTGGTATTCCCTTAAGTAAGAGTCCTATGTGACTAACTGTATTATGAAACATAAGTTTCATAAACATGTTACATCTAAATTATACCTTCCAGTTTCTATACTTAATAATAGGAACAATAAATTAACAGATGATATAATATTTTGCATATTTTAATAGTCAAAATTCTAACACAAAAATTGGCTTGAGTCATAAAAAGAAAATAGCAGAAAACTATTACTTTTTCTCCTCTAATAGATTTTCATGATATTACTTTGTCCATCAAAACTCAAAAGGACAATTTCTCTATTGGGTCCCTACCAGTTAGAAAGATAGTCCCTAAAAGGCCTGACAGATAATTTTCTCCAAGTGTAATATCAGCCTAGTTTCACTAAGGGGAATCCATGACTCATATAATAACTATATGGAATTTTCTTTGTGGAGGAACCTATAATGTCAATTCTTTTAAAGTGCATAGAACACCTCAATACAACATTCTTTCATAGGAAAGTCAAATTCATTAATACATGATTTAGGATTACAGAATTAAGCTGATAGTAAAGTAGTGTACTTCCCCTAGGAAGAACTTTAGCTCATGTTATGCTTGCTGGTGTGCTTTATTTACACTAAGCAAATACAGTGATGAAACATTAGATTTTAAATATTACAATTTTCTTAGAAATAAGTAAAAAGAAACAAAACCACAGTTACTCCCATACTAACACACTAATCCAAGAATAATCTACACATAATCTACACATGAACCTGTCATACTAATTTATAAATCTGTTCTAGTTTTTGCTGCTTTAATGTTGGGAAAGTCTTCTTCAATTTTAAACAAATAAAGCATTTAAAAGCTCTTTCAAATTATAAACAACCTTAGAGTTTCACTAAGTATATGTTACTTTTAATTTGTATTGCATTTCCCTTTAAGCCTGAGAAAGGTAAAGCTCAATATAATGCCTTTGGAGAATGCAGAGAAGCTCAAGCAGTTATTTACTCAACATGATGCTATGTTATCTAATCAATTTGAATGTGTGTGTCTGTCCCTTTCAACTATTTACAAATGAGGATATAGATTCACACACACATATATATATATATATATATATATATTTATGTATATCGTTTCATTATTTTCTCTATTAGAATAGGAGATACCTGAAGACCAGGGCTATTTTTGTTTTTTCTCCAGAGCTTAGGTGCCTATTTTTTAGTGTAATAAATTTCATTTTAATGGATCAAAATATAAAAAATCGTGTATATTGCTAGATGGATTTTAAAAAGAAAAATAAAACATTTTATAAACTGATGTTTGTGATAAATACCAAAGGGGAAAAAAAGCTAATTTTTTTTAAAGATTAAATGGAAGGTAATTAAAAGATCCAAGAAGTAATAAAAGCCTGCTTTGGTATTGGTAGAAACATAATAATGGGGTATGGAAAGAAAGGGGAAGTATTAGATTTCTAGTTTGCTTCTGTTTTTGTTTTCTAGTAAAAGGAAAATTATACAAGAAGGGATAGGACAAGAGTAGTCAAGAGGAAAATGTAAATCAGTATTGGAGGAGAGAAGAATTGGTTGCCCTTAATAAGGTTCAATTAGCTCTCCTAGATGAATGATATCCTCGGATTCTGAAAGAAACAGTATATATAAAAACACTGTGTCAATTGTATTTCTGGAATCCCCAAGTTTGTCTCTGTCCCCAGAGAACTTGACTTAGGGGAAGTCCCAAACTGACCTTGCCTCTGACTGAACAATAAACCTTAAAGTACTTAAAGATCCCAGCTTAGGTGGGATAAGTAGATAGTGGTAGTCTCTCGGTGATCGAGAATGAAGATTGTTTTTGTGCTGTTTCATCTACGGTGTACCCTCATGTGGCTTTGGAGTCCAAAGACTGAGGCACAGAGTGTGTGGCACATGGGGCCTGGGTCGCCAGTTGTTACGGGAGGTGCGGTTGTGGCCTGGTGTCGGCGTTCACGTGCAGCGGCAAGACCTCGACGTCGCTCATCTTCAAAGGTGGTGGCGGCATGGTTAATGTGGGTTCGCCAGCTGCTTCTGTCAGAGGCAGCGAGTTCTAGTTGCTTTGGTGTAATGCCAGCCCACCTCAAGTTGGACTTTAGCTGATCCTTGAATCTTTTCTTTGGTCGGCCTTGTTTCGTGAGTCCAGCTGACAGTTCACCATAGAATACCTGTCTTGGTATTCGCTGTGGGTCCATGCGGATGACGTGTCCAGACCTTCGTAGCTGGGCTTTGAGGACTATGACTTCGATGCTGGTGGAGTTGGCTCTGTCGAGGACTTCCTGGTTGGTGATTCGGTCCTGCCATCTGCTCCCCATGATTGACCAGAGGGAGCATTGGTGGAATTGCTCCAGCTGTTTCATGTGCTTCCGGTACAGTGTCCATGTCTCTCAACCGTACAGGAGCGAGCTGAGGACCACTGCGTAATACACTTTGAGCTTCGTCGCAGTGTTTACACCGCTGTGTTGGAGGACTTTGCAGTGCAGCTGCCCAAGTGCCTGACTGGCCTTTTGGATCCTGGCATTAATCTCGTGGTCTATAATGGAGAAATCTCTGAGTTCTGGGGGCATGTCTTCCTCTTCCCATATGCTGGTCAGCACTATGTGGAATGCCTGGAGTGCCTTTCCATTTAAGGCCTTGTACACCTCAGTTGGGATCCCGTCTTTACCGGGTGCCCTACCTTCACTCATTTGTTTAATGGCTTTTTGGACTTCCTCTATTGAAGGAGGGATGTCAAGTTGTTCAATGGTGCTGTTTTGGGGGATCTGGTCAAGGGCGCTTTGGTCGACTGAAGAGGGTTGGTTGAGAAACTGACTGAAGTGTTCTTTCCACCTGTTGCTGATGCCTTTTTTTATCTTTTATGAGAGTGTCACCGTCAGAGGATAGCAAGGGAGTGGTGGTGGGTTTTAATGGCCCATAGACAGTCTTGAGGGCTTTGAAAAATTGTTTGTAGTTTTTTGTATCAGCAAAGAGCTGGATTTCTTCTGCCTTTTTTTCCCACCATCTGTCTTGCATCTTCCTGATCTCACACTGCTCCGTGGCTTGGAGAGACTTGAATCTGTCCTTTTTAGGAGCAGAGTTTGGGTTATTTTGCCACTCCACAAAGGCTTTGTTCTTTTTTCTCAATAGGTCTTCAATAGCAGTGTTGTTCTCGTCCAACCAGTCCTGTTGGTTGTGTTGTTTGGGGCCTAGGACTGCCTTTGATGTTTCCTTCACTGCATCTCTGAACTGGTTCCATTTCTTGGTTGAGCTTTCAGTGAGTGGTCCCTTGACAAACAGCTTGTTGTCCAGGCAGTACTGGAATGTTTGAAAATAAGATGGATCTCTAAGACGACTCCCGTTGTAAAATGCGCGAACTGTCTGAGCTCATTTTGGATGGCGAGGCACAATGCACATTTGAAGAGTCACTCTAACCAATCGGTAGTCTGTCCAGCATTCAGCTCCTCTCATAGATCTGGTGATCTATACATCCTGGATGTCTCGCTGGCTTACAATGATGTAGTCAATGAGATGCCACTGTTTTGATTGTGGGTGCATCCACGTTGTTTTATATTTGTTCGCCATTCTGAACACAGTGTTTGTGATGGTGAGTTTGAACTCTGAGCATTTTCAGAGTAGCAGTAGTCTGTTGTTGTTCATTTTGCCCATGCCGTGTTTGCCGAGCACTCCTTTCCACCTTTCATGGTCCTGGCCAACGCGGGCATTGAAGTCTCCCAGTAGTATCAACTTGTCATTTGTGGGGACTGAGTGCAGGACGGCACTCAGGTCAGAGTAGAACTGCTCGATGGTCTCCTCTGTGCTGGTCAGTGTTGGGGCATATGTGCTGATGATTGTGGTATACCGGTCTTTGGGGAGAGGTAAACGGATCTTCATGAGCCTCTCGCTGATGCCCACAGGCAAGTCTGGCAGCTGTTTGAGCAAACTGGTTTTGATGGCCAGGCCAACACCATGGATTCTGTCTTCATTTGAGGCTCTACCTTTCCAGAAGGTGTATCCAGTGGCGGGTTCGCTGAGTGATCCCTCTTCTGGTAAGTGTGTTTTGCTTAATGCTGCGATGTCAATGTTATATCGTGCCAGTTCTTTACCGATTAGAGCTATTTTTTTCTCAGGTCTTGGGGTATTCTCTCTATCAAGTAATGTCCTGATGTTCCACGCTCCTAGTAGGAGTTTCTTTGTGTTTTGTTTTATTTGGTTTCGACCCCTTAAAGGGGATGACCCGTTTGTAGGGCAGGCAATATTTGGGACACCTTTTCTATTCCCCTCCCTTGATTAGGATGAGCAGGGCTGTCCTAGAGAGGGCTGCTCAGTTGCCCAGGATGCTGCAGAACGGCTCTGCTTCCCTACAGGGCAGAGCGACTTATGTGCAGGATCATGACTACAACTGCCAGTGGTCACCTCCACCTGTTGTGTCGCCACTCCCCCATTGCTGCAGGTCTTAAAGAGGGTGGACAGGGTTAGGATAGATGAGTGTGCACAAAGTCAGTGTGCACAAAGATCAGTAGATAGTCAAATGTTAAGTACCCTTTTTGTTTGAAGGAAGTCCTCTTGCAGGTACCCAGCCCCTGGCTGGAATCTTTTTTTTTTTTTCATTGTAAAGCATGAGCCTCTCCCTGATAATCTAGTCCTGGATTCCTCATTTCCTTGTGGCCATTATGAAGCTCATCAATCATATTTCCCAGCCCTTAGTTCCCCAAAAGTTTTATAAGACACCTATGCTCTATTATTCTTAGAAAAAATTATCTTTGGCAATGAATTTCCCAGAGACACTGTCCCCAGAGTTCCAGAGCTTTGGCTCTCTGTGGTATTAAGGACTTGACTCTCTGTGGTGGCAGGTTATTAAGGAATTGACTCTTATTCTGATTAAGGATTTGGGTTTTTTAACTACTATAGTGGTTCTATGTTTTTCTAAGTTGACAATTGTTAAAATCTTGTGATCTTTGAAGAATAGTGGCAAATATGAAAGTGATCATGAGGTAGGAGGCAGACAAATGTCCTTATTTTAAAAAGTTATTGATTATTTTTTTTAGTTTAGTATAACATTTTTCAATATTTTCCAGCATAATCTTACATAGTGATGTCAAAAATTTGTGGAAAGAAATTTTGAATGAAAAGTTTGTGAAATGAGAAAAAAATGAAGTGCCTATTAAAATATGATTTCATTTTAAAAAATTAACCCTCAGAATACACTCATTTTCTATTTCATGAAAATGTATTTGTAGGTCAGGTTGCTATCATGGACTTAGTGTACCTGGATTTTAGGTGTTTTTTTTTTTGCCTGGATTTTAGTAGAGCATTTGTCAAAATTTCTTATAATCTACAGGGAACCAAATAGAAGAGTTAAGGAGCAAATTCTAGGAATGTTAGGTGGACTTAGAAGTCGATAGATAACTTTTATGAAGTTTACTCTGGGCACTAAGATTTTTTAAAATGATGAACAAGATTAAATTTGGAATGATTTGGATGGAAGACTAGATTTCATGCATATAAAATTATCAAATATGATCTAGCTATGGGAAATATTGAACATATCAGAATATAGAACCATAGTCTACAAATATCTAAGCAGTCTAGGAAAGTAGGTAGAAGTTAAGAATTTATGACTTCATATGGGAATAATTTAAACTTCTTTCTTGGGTTCAAAAAATTATAAAAGTGCAAAATGTGAAAACTATATTTAGAAAGTCATTCATATGAAAAAATCCTAGGGCTTGATATAAAATACATAAATATGTGCCATGAAAGAAAAGGAAAAAATTCAGACTTCTTCTCTAGCATGAAGAGACAGTCAAAGAATTTTACAAACATTTTCTACATTTCAGGTACCCCTAAGCCCCAATGTGCAAATGATATCTGTACTTACTTCTAGGTGCCCTAATTTAGGAAAAATACTGGTGAATTAGAGTACATCCAGAGAAAGATATCCTAGGAGGGTGAGAAGATTAAAATCTCTGCTACATGAATCAATCAATAAGATTTTATTAAGTTCCTGATGTGTTTCAGGATTAACAGTGGGTGATACGGATATAAAGATGAGACTTTCATGGTCCCAGAGAACTAATATACTTATTTCTATGGAGTCTCTTTGAAGGTATGAAGAATATTTATCTTGGAGAAGATAAAATTTGTAGCAAACTTTGAGAATTTGAAAAGCTGTCCTTTGGAATAAGTAGAACAGAGATTATAGTTCTTCTGCTTGTTTACCAATAGCCAATAAAGGAGCTATTTATGGAACATTTATTGAGTCAAATTTGTCTTGATGTCATGAAATAATTCCTTATAACTGGAGTACTTCAAAAGTTAAATGAATTTCCTTAGGAGGTAGTAGGTGTCCCTTTATTAGAAACCTCAAAGTATAGGCTAGATAACTCTTCGAAAGAGATACTAGAAAGGTTTTTTTCTCCTTTATGTAGAACTAGATAACTTTGAGGTCCCTTCAATCTCTAGAATCCTGATTTTATGTGTATGGGTAAATAATTCATCTAATATTGTCTTTGACATTAACACTAAGGGACTCTGTGGAGAGTTTGATTATCTTGTACTCCATTATATCAAATTCAAAGATTTGAAATGTATCTTGAAAAATAGTCAAAACATAATGTTTTTGTTGGTGAAATCTCTTTATTTAGTGAAGAATGCACCTATTAAGTGTTATCCCTGCAATTTAGCCATGTTGCCTGCAGATAGTGATATAGTATGACAGTTCTGCACCATCTAAGTGGTTTTGAGTGGTAAAATGCTGTGTTGAATTGAGATAAGAGATTAGCATGAGCTTCCCAGTAGTTGTAAATAACAATATAATTGGCTTACTGAAACAACTAGATTTGCCCATTTTGAAATGCAATATACAGTAAACATTCAGAAAGCTCTCCTCCCTAGGAAATACACAATTAAGCCAAATCTGTGTAGAACTTCCTTAAAAGACTTACTCTTATAATTTTCCTTAATCTTTATATCTCCCACTGAATCTTGATTGCTATCTAAAACTCTCAAAGCACTTTGTCCTAAATTTGTAGTTCTTGCTCATATTTTTCTAGTAAAAATATGCTTACTCTGATTACTTTTTTAACTAATCAAAGAATCTAGTGATATGTGATATCTAACTTTTGCTCTCCATTTAAATAATCACCAATCATCCTGATCATATGAATCTTTGATAAGATTTTTCCTGAAAATTAGACAAATTAAAGTTTACAAGATTATTTTGCTTCTCAGAGTTTAAAATCATTTTCTTTCTACCCCAGGTGTATGAATGTGCATGTGTACATACAAACTTCATACATATATATATATATGTGTATATAGCTTGCATTATATCAGAAAATACACACAATGAATGAGCTTTCCCCTGGAAGCTGTAGGATTTAAATTAATGTACACTATTTTAAGTATTATTTTTTATAAAGTTTATTATCTAACAAAATAGAACCAAGTGACTAAGTTTTTCTACCTTCTCAAAAAGCTTGCTCCACCAAAGCCACCAACAGAGCCACCAACTGGAATGAAAAAGAGGCAGAGAGATGGACCTCCCCCCAATTTATATCCTGTCTACATTAGCATATAATGACAGGAAGTTAGTAGCATTCTGGGAATCGTAGTTTTGCTGGAGATCATAGTTTTGCTGGGGATTGTAGTTTTTAGACTAACATATTCTAATTTCCCAAAGTGAGACAATTTAGCTCAGCTATGAGAGAGGCTTTGATCTTTCCCAAGGAATATATGCAGTTTCTAGGAGATAAAGCTGGAACTCAAGAACATGTTGACAGTTCAACTTTCTACTACCTCTGTCTTCCACATCTGTTATCTCTTTCCTTGAGTCTGTGTTGATTTAGAATCTTGAACCCTATAGACTACATTTCCCACAATCCCTTTTTCCTTTTCCTGTTTGTGTGTCTCAGTACCTGGGAGGAGTTTTGAGTGCTTTTTTCCACTCACATGGGGCTCTCTGGTTCCATGGCAGGAGAGGGAGGAGCGGCTTTTTAGATTTTGCTAGCTTTACTTACTTATACTTAAAGATAAATATTTAATAAATATTATTAAATATAATACTTGGAGTACTGGATATTATTTTTAATCTTTACAAGTCTCTCCCTGAAGAGTCTGGAATTATATGAAATTATATCATTTCTCTCAAAGTATGAAGGAACATCTCACCTAAGCTCATGCTCTTGTGACAAATTCTTCTCTCAACAAACATTCAGGGACTAGTCATCATTTTTAGCAGCAGTGGGGGGAATCTTATTCAAATATTCCAGGGTTAAAACCTGTTGCATACATTATCTAATTAGACTCTTATTATAACCAAGTGTGATAGTTGCTATAATTACTTATATTTTACAGATGAGGAAAATGACACAGAGATAGAGTGAAGGGTTTGCCCAAGGTTACACAGCCAATAATATCTGAGATAGGATTTCAAGTCACACCCAGGACTCTATCCAATATATTCATTTAACTGGCTACCAATGAGGATTTTCAGGTCTGGGAAGCAAAGAGTAAAACTGCTCCTGTCTTTCTATAAAAAGGAATTCTTGTTGTTCGTCCTTTTTAAAAGAAGATCAATGATATCACCCTGTATCTCTTCCCTTACATGTGAGCTGGACTAAATTGAGGCAGAGTTGCACAAAATCATCCGTCTCGCTTTTCCAAAGCCATTGAAGTCAAATGAGAAGACAAAAGTCAGGACAACTGGTCATAGGTCAGGATGTAGTAGATGACCTTGGCATGGAATCTTTGAGAAATAAACAAGCACCAGGTGCTCCACAGCTGTTGCTTCAGCCACCATCATGGTCATTGGGACAAATTGTTCTTATTAGACCATTCTCCTGCAGTTGTCTTCACAGGCTTGGGGTAGACAGATATCCCTCTAATTCACTGATGGGTTCTAGTTCTGTCAGCTACCCTCATCCTGGTTTAGTCCATTCTGCTGAGATGATGTTACTGGGGAGTAGCTACTGGGCTTCTTAGAATCATAGGTGAGAGCTGGGTGAAAGGTAGATACCAAAGGTGGATGAGCAGCCCTTGAAAAAGGTGCAAGTCCCTTTAATAGAGGTATTATTTCTCCCTCAACATCCCTTACCCTCCATTAAAAGAGTCACTTGATATCTATTTTCCCTGCAGGATAACTGAGGACACTAATGATTCTAGTTCTCTGGAGATGTTTAGGATCCTCAGAAATGAGTAAGATTAGAGATAAATAATTGGCATTTCTTTTACCTAAATGAAAACACTTTCGGTAGAGGAGTGTGTGTGAATGTGATGTAGAGCAGATGTATCCAATGTGGTCTGGAGGCACG
Organism: Monodelphis domestica; assembly: GCF_027887165.1. Taxonomy (NCBI): domain Eukaryota; kingdom Metazoa; phylum Chordata; class Mammalia; order Didelphimorphia; family Didelphidae; genus Monodelphis; species Monodelphis domestica. Next base: position 91,387,118 of record NC_077228.1, on the reverse strand, counting down.
TGGCCAACACCACTTCTGAATGAGGACAGAACTATATGAAAATATAATTGGGAAGTATTTAACAAAATAAATTAAAATGAAATAAGACCAATTTTTTTAATGAAGGCCATATACCTTAGCTGGAATTTACATATGGATTTATGGTCACCATTTTTATTTGAGTTTGAAACTTCTAGTGTAGAGAATGATTTAACAGATATAATCATTCTAGTGAGGAGGTGGTCCACACCCTATAGAGTATGGCCCTTGGCCTTAGAGAGTTGGAAGGGAAGATGGGCCACAAGCAAGGGACACATCACAATGATGGAATCATTTATATTACAAATCTAGGTAATGAGGAAATGTAAGGCAAATTATAGGGACAGTGGTCACTTATGGGAGAAAACATGTCTTTCTGGATGAAATAATTTCATTAAATACAACAAAAAAAGTTTTGGGTGAATGAAATTATTTTTGATGTAGAAGAATATCTTTAGAATGTTTTAGGATACTTAGTGAATGTACTAGTATTACATGGTATGAGGTGATCATTTGAAGAGTCAGAGAAATGTTTGATAAGGAGAGATTTGGACTGGCTGAGAAGTGTGGTGAAGCAGTCCCTAGAAAGAGATTTGTCCCTGATTCATATCCCTTTGAAAGCTATTGTTGATTGCCTCACTGAATGTCAAAATCTGTTCAATACATATTTACATATTATATAGATGCTTAATAGTATTGGTTGAAAAATGACATGTCATCATTATTATTATTATTATTGTTTACATATCATCTGTAAATCAACCTTATGAAATAGGTGCTATTATTTTCCCCATTTTACAAATAAAGAAACCAAGTTGAATGACTTGCCCAGGATCACTTAGCTAGTAAGTAAATGAGGTAAGACTCAAATTCAGATATTCTTGATTCCATATCTGGCACTCTATCCAACTAGATTTTTTTTAGGCATATTGTCTTTTTTCTGTTTGTTTCTGAATGAATGGCTAGACAGATTCCTTTTATTTTATTTAGTCAATTTAGAACATTATTCCTTGGATACAAGAATCATATTATATACTTCCCTCCCCTACCCACACCCTTTCCGTAACCCATACTCAATTTCACTGGGTATTACATGTGTCCTTGATCAGAACCTATTTCCATGTTGTTGATGTTTGCACTAGGATGTTCATTTAGGGATTTAAAGGAAGACAAGGAGGTCAGTAATTAGAGCACAGGGAGGAGAGCAAAGGGTACAGCCAGAGAGCACACCTGGAATTGAGAGGTGGAGAATCTTGTTCACTGGATTAAAGTGGATGTAGTTGGTGAGAAGAGTGTAAGAAAAATGGAAAGGTAGGTTCAGACTTTGAATGCTAAATATTTTTTTATTTGCTCCTGGAGGAAATAGGAAACTTCTGTGGTTTATTGAGAGGAGAGTAGGGGTACTGATATAATAATTAGGTCTGTGTTTTAGGAAAATCACCATCAGCAGGCTATTGCAATAAAGAGGGTATGAAGTGATGAGGGCCTATACTAGAGTGTGGCAGTATGAAAGGAGAAAAGAAGAGAAGTTGCAAAGATTAAATTGGCAAGCCCTGACAATAGCTTGGATATGGAAGATGAGAAATGATGAGGAAACCAGAATGATTCTAAGGTTTTGAACCTGAGGAAATAGGAGATTAATACTCCTCTCTACAATGATAGGGAAAGTGGGGTGTCAAAAGGAGTTTTGAAATTTAGGATCTTGTTTCACTTCTCAGAGTATTGCCTGTTTTGGTGTTTTGTAAGGGCCACCTCATACATATATGAGTTTTAAAATATTTTCTGTGGTCTTAAATGTTCACTTCAGTAAAACTCTTTGGTATTATATTCCTTGACTAAAATATTATTATTTTCAAACATGAACACTCACTTACTCATTTACTAGGTGGACAAACTCCTTCATAGTAGTTATAGCTCAAATTATTACTTAGTTCCCTGAAAGACTTCAATGACTTTTTTAGGTCATTTTAAAGATATTTTTAAAAATTTAGCAACAAATTTCAGTGTTTTCCAAAGTCATATGATCCATATTGTCTCCCTCCCTTCTTCCCTCACGCCTCCTTCAGCTGAAAAGCAATTCAATCTGGGTTATACAGGTATTGTCATACAAAACATTTCCATATTATTCATTTTTGTAAGTGAATAATCTTATAGAACCAGAACCCTAAAACATATACCCAAATAAACAAGTGATAAATCAAGTGTTTTCATCTGCATTTCTACTCCAATTTTTCTTTCTCTGAAAGTGGATATTATTCTTTTTCCTAAGTTCTCAGAATTGACCTAGATCATTGTCCTGCTAAGTAGCAAAATCTATCACATTTGATCATTACATAATATTGCAATTTCTATGTATAATGATCTCCTGCTTATTTCTCTCTGCATTAGTTCATGTAGGTCTTTCCAGCTCTTTCTGGAATCATACTGTTCATCATTCCTACAATAGTATTCCATTGCCATCATATATCACAATTTTTCAGCCATTCCCCAATTGTGGGACATTCCTTTAAATTCTAATTCCATGCCACCACAGAAAGAGCAGCTATAAATATTTATGCATAAGCATATTCTTTCCCATTTTTTTTTATCTCTTTGGAATACAGACCAGTAGTGGTATTACTGGATCAAAAGGTATACATTCTTTTATGGTCCTTTGTATATAACTTCAAATTGCCCTCCAGGATGGTTGGATCAATTCACAACTCCCATCAAAGCATAGTATCCCAATTTTGCCACATTCCATCCAACATTTGTTGTTTTCCTTTACTGTCCTATTGGCCAATCTGATAGGTGTGAGATAGTACCTAGGAGTTGTTTTAATTCACATATCTCTAATCAAGAGGGATTTAGAACATTTTTTTTTCATATGATTATTGATAGCTTTGATTTCTTTATCTAAAAATTGTCCATCACATCATTTGACAATTTATCAATTAGCAAATGACTTTGATTCTTATAATTTTGACTTAGTTCTTTATAGATTTGAAAAATGAGAATTTTATCAGAGAAATTTGTTATAATTTTCTGTCCAGTTTATTGTTTCCCCTCTATGTATTCCCCTCCATCTTGATCTCCTTTTTTAATCCTATTCTTTCTCCTTTTACTCTTTTCCTCCACACCATTATTTTGTTTTAATCATCCTCCCCCTTCTTCCTCCCTTTTATTACTCCCCTTCCCAGCATCACCATTCTTATTCCCCTCCTACTTCTCTTTAGAGTCTTTTAATCACACACACACACACACAAAGACACTTTTCCCTTCCTTATATTACTCCCCTCCCCACCACCCTCTTTCTAATTCCCCTTCTACTTCTCTATAGGATAAGATTGTATACTCCAATGAATAGTGTTCTTCCATCCCTGAATCAATTCCAATGACAGTAAGGTTTAAGTATTTCCTGTCACCACCCTCCCTCTCCCCTCCAGTGTAATAGTATTTTTTTTTTCCACCCATGCTTCTTGGTGTGATATAATTTAACAAATTTTATTTCTCTCTTCCCATTTCTCTTAGTAAAATTCTTTTTTCACTCCTAGAATTGCTCTGCACATCATCCTAAACAGTTTACTACCAAACCTTCTATGTAGACTTATTCCAGCTACTGTAATAATGATGACAATTTTTAAGAGTTACAGACATAATTTTTCCCTATAGGAGTATAATCAATTTGTTCTCATTGAACCCTTTATTTTTTTTCTTTCTTATTTACCTTTTTATTCTTGTCTTGAAGTTTGTATCTGGGCATTACATTTTCTGTTTAAGTCTGGCCTTTTCTTCAGGAATTCTTGGAAATCCATTTTATTAAATGATCATACTTTTCCCTAAAATAATAGTCATGGTCATGATGGCTAGGCAATTCTTGGTTGTAAACTCAGTTCCCTTGTCTTCCTATTATATAATATTCAAAGCCTTTCATGTCCTTTAGTGTAGAAGCTTCTTGATCCTGTGTATTCCTGACTGGGCTCCATGATATTTTAATTTCTTCTTTCTGGCTATTTAGAGTATTTTCTCCTTGGCCTGGGAGCTCTTTAACTTGGCTATATCATTCCTGGGAGTTGTCCCTTGGATTCTTTCCACAGCACTTTGGACTTCCAGAACATACTATGGATGGTGCCAGGGCCTGGAATTTCAAGGGAAGGGTCTGAGGTGCTCTTTTGCTGGTATAAGCCTTGGTTATTTCTCCTGGAGCCAATAATTTCTCTTCTCATCTACCCATTACCCAGCACGACTATGATTTAGCAAATAAGATTTTTATGAGCTTGCATATTCAATTCCTATTATTTAATTTTTCCCAAGAGAACAATAATATAGTGATTCTATTCTAGTGTAACTAACAAAAGGCTAAATAAAATATATGTATATTTGTGCAAATGATGTGTATACAAACAGATATATATATATATACATATAGGAGATTAGCATAACTGAAATATTCAAATATTTAGACTATATAATGGACAAATAAGCATATATATTCTGGTCTAGGAAACTCAACCTTTTTCTAACTTTAGTTTATCTAATGAGAAAATCTGTTTGGTGTTTCAAATAATTGATTATAAATGAACATTTGGAACACCGATTATTTCTACATTAAACATTTCAAAGAAGAAGAGAAGGTTAAGTAGAAAAAACATTGAATTAAGTGTCAAAACACTTAGGTTCAAATTCTAGATTTTTTTGCTTTATGTGATTATAGGCAACTCATTTAACTACTCTTCATCTGTAAAGTGTAGAACATAGTAATTAAATTGCTTAAGTCACAGGGATATTATAATAAAATACTTTGTAGAGAGTAAAGTGATATATAAATGACAACTGTTATTATTTATGCATAAGGAAAACTTGTATTTCCTTTGAGTCAGATATATATTTTCATAGAACACCTCTAAACCATAAAATAAAAAAAAAATTGAAAATCATCATAGACTACAAGGCTCTTTGCAAAAATTTAATTTGTGTTCTTATAATATGACCTGGAAGGTTATATCATAAAATGTCATTAACATGACAGTCTGTACATTGCTACAAGATTTCAAATAAGAAAACATTAAATTAAGAGTTTTAAGTAATATTACCACAATTTTGTGTGATTATACTTTTTTAGAATCTGGAATGATTATTTCAAAGCTTTGGAGAAAAAAATATCTAGGCTTTTGAAGGAATACTGGAAATAAGAAAGGAAAGTAGATCAGAGACAGAAGTGCCTTTACAGCTTAGCCCTCATGCAGTGAAATGGCATACTATAGTCTCATTCATCAGGAGAAAGATGTTAGATATGTTTCTTCTCCATTGGGAGTGTGCAAAGGATACAGTTGTGTTGTAAAACTATAGTTCCATTATTACTATGTCTGGAGTGATGCCTGTTCCTTCCACTTCTAGACGATGGCCTCCACTTTAATTCAGTTTTCAAACACCTCATAGTAATGATGGAATTACACTTTTACAACACAACTGTATCCTTTGCCCTACTTATGTAATCTGAAAAATTACAGGACATATTCCTTCTCTCATTTTTGCCCTAATACATACCGTCACAGTTGTGAATTCTGACAATTCAAACCCCAGTTCTCAGGCTGCTTCACTGCAATTTAATATTTTATTTCCATTTCCAATAGATAGCTTCAAAGTAACTCAAAACAGCACCTTCTTTACCCATTGTAATTTGACCTCTAATTGTAGGAATTAATGACAGTCACGTAGCAAAGAAAACAAATTAAAAGTACAACTATTTGTGTTTAGTACTCTCTCATGCCATCTGTTGATATGATAGAACTATTTTCTATCTTTAAACATTTAAGTAATGATTACTATGATGTAATTCCTATATGCAATAACACTCCACACAATGAAATTTCCATCAAATGTGGTAGGTATTCATTTTTGATGTCATATAAGTAAATACAAAATGTAATGTGGTACATATTTGTTAAATAAATATTTACTGAGCACCAATTTTGTTTTAGGCATTATTGTAAGTTATGTGGTAGAAAAGATGATAAAAAGAATAATGAATAGAACTTCATTTTTCTAGTTAAATTTTTTTTTAGTCCACATCAATCTACTTTCTCTTTGTCAGATCTTCTGTTAAATCCATCTTGACTGGAGGGTGGGGCTTCTCTGTAGTAACATAAAATAAATTCTCAGACTAGTTATTTCTCAAAATATAAAATATCTCCAATTCTCCCCTGAGTCCTTTAATTTACTTTTCCAGAAGTGGGAAACATATTTCATTATGTCTTTTTAGAATCATTGTTAATCATAACATGGAAGAGTCCCAAAGTCTTTCCAGGTTATTTTTCTTTACAATTCTATTTTTGCATAACTTTTTCTGCTCATTTTGCTTATTTTATTATGCATCATTTCATGTATTTTTACATTACTCTGAAAACATCTTTTTTATCATTTCTTTTTTTTTTTTAATTTTCAATTTTTACTTCTCCAGATTACATGTTTTCTTCCTCCTTCTGAAACTACTACCCTCCCACAAAAGACAGGTAATCTGATATAGGTTGTACATATATTATCATATAATACATATTTACCTGTTCATCATGTCATCAAAGAAGCCACATATTGCTTAGACTAGTGATAAATTCATGGTGTAAGTGTAATAAAAATGGTAATCTGTGTGGAAACTATGTCTGGTGGTGGTAATGGATGCTCTGGCTTGAGACTAGAGAGCTGCTACTAAGGGGGACACCTGAGGGTACCTAGTTACAATGGAGATAGATGTACTTTGAGAGATACTGAGAGATGCTGCTATAGGGGAAGGCTCTGGGGTTTGCCTACTGATCCCTACTGATGACTAGTAGATCAATATATTTCCTAACCCTCCTCCCTTCACCTCCCAGGTTTCACCAGCCCTTTTTGCCTCCCTTTCCCCTCCCCCAGCTTTAGTCAGCCACCTTCTAAGTAACTCAGAGGAACTATGAGATTTTAGAGAAATATTCTTCACTCTTCCTTTCTCAAGTAAAGGGGTTTATTGGAAACAAACAGGATAGGGATTGAGGTGAAGGGGATGAGGGTGTCCCTAATCCATAAGGAAGGATAGGAGGGTTTGGGAAGTCACAGCTGTGACAGGGAGACAGTAAGAGAGATGGAGGATGAATATTAAGTCTTCTTTTCTTCTTTCAATTCAGAAAACCACCAAGGTCTCTCAGTCTAACTCCAGAAGCTTCCCCCTCCTTCCCCACCCCCCACTCCCCGGGTCCTTCAGCCTGGGACAGAAGCTAAGTTCAGCTTCTTCCCTTTCTAGCCAGGCTTGCCTCCCTTGGTCAGAAAAACCCCAGAGAGCCAAAGTCTCCTTTTTAGGTCAGTCATCCCCAGATAGAGAGAGAGAGGGAGAAGGAGAGGGAGAGGGAGAGAGGGAGAGAGAGAGAGAGAGAGAGAGAGAGAGAGAGAGAGAGAGAGAGAGAGAGAGAGAGAGAGAGAGAGAGAGAGAGAGAGAGAGAGAGAGAGAGAGAGAGAGAGAGAGAGAGAGAGAGAGAGAGAGAGAGAGAGAGAAACCCCGGTTTCTCTCCCTGACCAGCTTCAACTGCCTCCTCCTGGTAACATTCCATTTGGAATCTTTGTCTTGATTGACAAACAGGTCCCCATCCTTGTTTCTTGCATGACCTGGCTTGCAAGTCCTCTCTCTCTTCATTTCTCTTCCACACAAGTAAATAATGATATGCTTTAATCTGCATTGAGACTCTGTCTGCTCCTTCTATAGTGGTGGATATTTATTTTTTCATCATAAGTCCTTCAGAGTTAATCTGGATCCCTGTCTTTTGAGAATAGTTAAGTGATTCCCAGATCGTGTTTTTATTTGTTATGGTGTACAAAGTTCTACTGGTTCTGTTAACTTCACTTTCCATCATTTCATGTAAGTCCCTCCACGTTTATTTGTGATCATCTGTTTGTCAATTTTTATGATATAACAGTATTCCATTACAATCATATATCAAAATTTGCTCAACCATTCCCAATTTATGATTGATGGATATCATTTCTAGTTCTTTGCCAACATGAAAAGTCCTGCTAAAAATATTTTATAACATGGACTTTCTTTTCCTTTTTTTTCATTCATCACCTTGGGAAATAAATGTAATTGTATAACTTTTAAAAGGTAAACACAATTTTATAACTTTTTGAACATAATTCTGTTTTTTGATATCTCTTCCAACATTTGCTGTTTTGTCCTTTTATCATTTTAGCTAATCTGATAGATATTACGTGATATCTTAGAATTGTTTTGACTTGCATTTTTCTAATCAATAATAATTTACAACATTTTTTCATATAGTTTTATATAGATTTAACTTATTCACCCCAAAATAGTCTATTCATATATTTTAACTATTTATAAGTTGGGGAATGGCTTATATTCTTATATATGTCACAAAGTTCTCTATATGTTTTAGATATAAGACCTCTGTCAAAGAAACTGACTATACCTTTTTTTTTGTTACTTATTGCTTTATTTTTATTTTTGGTTACATTCTTTTTTATTTGTACATAATCTTTTCAATTAAATGTATCCAAATTTATCCATTTTTACATTTCATGCTTTCTATTTCTTGTTTATTCATACATTCTGTTCCTATTCATAAGTGGGCTAAGTATTACATTATTTGTTCTTCTAATTTGCTTATATCTCCCTTTTTACTAAGTCATGTATCCACTTTGATTTTATCTTAATGGTGTAAGATATTGGACTATTTATAATTTCTACCAAACCCCTACCCAGTTTTCCAAATAAATTTTATCAAATAGTGATTTCTTCTTTCAAAAACTTGAATCTTTACCTTTGTCAAACACATGATTACTATGTGCTTTTGCAACTGTATGTCTTTTCTGTTTCACTGATTTCCTTTTCTATTTCTTAGTACCAAATAGTTCTGATAATTATTTTTTAAACCCTTATCATCTGCCTTAGAACCAATACTCTATATTGGTTCTAAGGCAGAAGAGAGGTAAAGGATAGGCAATGGGGTTTAAGTAACTTGTCCAGGGTCACACATCTAGAAAGTGAGATCAGATTTGAACCTAGGATCTCCCATCTCTAGGTCTGGCTCTCAACCCACTGAGATACCCAACTATTCCCTAGTTCTGAAAATTATTGCTTTAAATATGTAAGTACAGTATTTTGGGTATGATTATATTATTTAATATATATATAATATTAGATGTAATATATTATATTAATTATATGGGCTCTTCTCACTCATTAACAATGAATACTTCCCCAATTATTTAAAACTGACTTTATTTATATAAAATATGTTTTATATTTATGTCTACTTAGTTTCTGAATTTATTTTCAAGATATACTCCTAGATATTGTATTCTATCTGTGGTTAATTGAAATTTTTATTTATCTCTCAGTATCTCTTCTTGTAGGACACTTAATAATATATAGAAATGCTGATGATTTACATGAGTTTATTTTATATTCTGCTATTTTGCTAAATTTGCTGATAGTTTCATTTAATGTTTAAGTTGAATATCTAGGAATTTCTATATATATCATAATGTCATTCCTTTTTCTAAAATAAGTTTATTTAAATATTCTATTTCCTCTTCTGTTAATATAGGCAACACATAGTTTTATAAATATTTACCCATTTCACTTAAATTATTAAAATTTTGACATATAATTGATCTGTTATTTTTTCCATTTTATTGATATAAGAATTTGGAGAAAAATTTCCTGTAAATAATGCATAAGTATATACGTTTTGGTGTGCTATCTCCTTATTATAATTTCCTTTAATAAATTATTTTTTCTATGGCTTGTTCTTTATGATTAAATTATTTTGATGAGCAAGATGATTTCATAAAAGACTGGAAAGATCTGTGGGAATTGCTGCAGGGCAAAACAAACAGGACTGAGAGAACATTATAGACAAAATAAAGCAATATTAGATGATGATTATGTGTGAAAACTGGCTACCCACCAAAGTGCAATAATCTGGGACAATCTTAAAAGACTTGTGATGGGGAATGCTATCTACTTCCAGAGAAAGAATTGTTGTAGTCATTTTTCAAATAGGTGTATTTTTAGTTTTATTTGAGGATTTTGGTTATGTATGAGTTTCCTTTTACAACAATGCCCAAGATGGAAGTGTATTTTGCATGACAATGAAAATGGAAAAAAGGTTAAATTATTCTGTGACCAATTAATTTTTATTCTGTTTTCATGATCTCATTTAAATATAATTTTATTGTATTATTATCTGAAAAAGGATGTATTTAATATTTCTGCTTTTCAGGATTTAAGTATAAAATGATTTTGTCTTAAAATATGCTCAATTTTTATAAAATTACCATTTGCCATTGAGAAAAAAGGATATTCCTTTCCATGCCTGTACAGTTCTTTCTAGATATCTATCATATTTAAATTTTTATTTATCTGCTCAACATCTTTATTACTCATTTCTTTGGTTAGATTTATCCAGCTCTATGGGCAAGTTTAAATCCACCATGATTATAATTTTGTTATCTATTGCTGCCTTTTACTCCTTTTTCCTTTAAAATTTGGATTCTACAACATTTGGTGCATATAAACTTAGTATTGATAATGTGCCATTATCTATGCTACCTTCTAATATAGTTATACAGTTGTATTACATTTCTTGTAGGTATTTCATTTATACCTCTTTTATATGAGATTATTATATTGAAAGAAATATTAAAATGAAAGGCATGTTATAAAGAGAGGAAGCTGGGGCATAGAAGAAAGGTAATGCCATACTTTTCAACAATCTTATCCCCTCTGGTTTCTTCAGAGGCTGTAAGCATCTTTTTACTCCTCTGTTCTGGAGCAGTAATCAGGAACTCCATTCTCCTGAGGTTCACTCATTTGTGTATTTGCTTTTTCTCTTTTGTAGCCATGGTTTGATACAACATCACCTCATCAGCTTCCAATACAGCCAGTTGACTGAAGGTTCCAAAGCTGAGATTGTGCCTACCTACCTCAATCCAGATGCAGCTGTTTATTGATTTGGTCATTAGACACCCTTCCAATTTTTTTCTCAAATTGCCCTAAATTGGACAATTGCTTCTCCCTAACTCTTAACCACTTTTTGGACCTTTAAAGTTCACTCAGAAGCACTACTTTAAAACATTTGTGGGGAAACATGGAGAGTGAGGTATTCTATTCTATTCTCCCACAGTCCCATAATGTGCCCTTATAATTACTTATTGCACAGTGGTACAATTCCTTTCATTCTCATGGGGTCCAATATATCTAGACAGTGTTCATCCATGCCACCCCCCAACACCCAATTACATGTAGGTACAATTTTAATCATTTTTTCTGTCATTCTTTGACTCAGATTCTCTCCTCTTCCAATCCACTCCCCTCTCCAATATAGCAGGTAATATAATATAGGTTATACATGTGTTATCATATAATATGTATTTCCATGTTTCACATGTAGAATAAGATACATATTACTTACACTAGAGAAAAATTCATGGAGAAAATAAAATGAAGAATGATATTCTTCAAACTATATTCAGACTTCGTATTCATTCTTTGGTGGTGGATAACCTTTTTGTCATCCCCCCCCTTTTTTTGTCATAGGGGGATTTGTCAATCCCTTAGAATTGTCCAGAATTGTCCTTCCTTGCTAATAATAATTTGTTCACAGTTCATCATTATATATTATTGCTGATACTGTGTACAACATTCTCTTGGTATTTCTCACTTCACTTTGCATTATGTCAAGTAAGTCTTTCTAGCTTTTTTAATGATCCTCTTCTTGATCATTTCTTATGGCAAAATAGTATTCCATTACTGTCATATACCACAACTTGTTCAGCCATTCTCCAAATGATGAATGTCCTTCACTTTCCAATTTGCCAGCACAAAAAGAGATGCTATAAATATTTTTGTACAAGTAGGTTCTTTCCCTCTATTTTTAAAAATCTCTTTGGGATACAGACCAGGTAGTGATATTACTGGATCAAAGTGTTTGCACAATTTCATGATCCTTTGGGTATGTTCTAGATAGACTTTGGGAATGGTATCAGCAACAGTTTTCCCACATCCCCTCCAACTTTTATCATTCTTTTTTTTTTGTCATGCTATCAATGTAATAGGTATGATGTTGTACATCAGAGTTGTTTTAAATTGCATTACTCTAAATAGTAATTATGTGGGAATATATTTTTGAAACACTAAAGCTAGTTTTAATCTCTTCATCTGAGAATTGCCTGTTCATATTCTTTGGTCATTTGTCATTTGAAGATGAACAATGTTCTTTATTTTTTTTTAAATGTGATATCTAGACCCTTTTTTGTTATTATTCATCCTTTGAAGTAATCGAGTGAGTCTATTTTTTCTTCAATTTTTTTTAAATTTCAGTTTTTTTCCTATGACATACTTTATGTTTTCTTCTATTTTTCAATCTTTTGACTGTCTTTAATTATTTTCTTGTTCTTTCAATGAATTGTTAGTTTCTTTTATTCCAGGCTATTTTTTTCCTAATTTTATTGCTTAGGCAAAAGTTTTATATCCTCGTGACATGTTATTAATTCCTTTTCTTATTTTTTCTCTTATTTATTTTACAATTTTTACTCTCTCTGGTGCCTTCATTTTATTAAAAAATAATTCTTTAATTCTCACTACATCTCTTCTAGAAATTGTATTTGAAATTTTATTTAAACTGAGTTTTTCTTTGAGACTTTGTTCATAAGTGGTTTTGAATCAATTTTTTCCTCAGTTTTTTTTTTGTCTTGAGTCTACCTCTTGTCATAAGAGCTTTCTGTGTGGAATACTTTTATTATGTATCTGTTCCTTATTCTAGCCTACATCTTGACTTCAATTTTGATGTTAGGATTTATCTCTAAATATTTGTGGAAAGAAGGCCTGGGCTAATTCTGTCTCTGGCACAAAATTGGTGGTTGTTTCTGAAATTGCTCCTAGCTTCCCACACAGCCTATGTTATGAAACTGGGAGAAAATCAAAGGGCACTGGGCATAGCAAAACCCCAGTAAGTTCACACTCATGAAGGTACACACACATACTCTCTCTCTCACACATACACACACAATTGAGTTTGAGTATTTCAGAAGATTAGAAATGGCTGGCTACTAATAAGGAATTAATTTTCTTATCAGCTTTTGTGCATATAGATCAAAAGTTATAATTAGTATCAAGTTAAAAGAATATAAATGAGAAGAAATGGTACACAATCAAGGATAATACTACCTGACATTTAAATAAGTTGTTGAGACAGAAAAATGGAAATATGCAAAAATATTGAAATGAATTATTATCATTTCAAAAGAAATTTTACAAATTAAAATTAATCATCCCAGAGAACACTAACAGTTCTATAAACTTTTATATATATCTAATAGATTCTGGATTTCTCTGATAATCAGAAAGATAGGGTGACCAGCAATAGGATTGATTTCAAATATAAACAAATTTCTTAGATATTGATCCCTGAAGAGAATATTAGAAGATTATGGATATTCCTTTACAAGAGTTGGGAAAGAGTGTGATTGGGGTAGGAAAGTTTGTTTTAATTGTAGCAATTGATGTAATTAATATTCTGAAGAGATTAATGTATAAACAAGGAAGAAAATGGGGAGATGAAATTGGAAAATGTCTTTCAAAATTTTCATAACAAACTTTCTCTTTATAATGTCCAGTGACCCTACCAATATCATGACTATAAAATCAAAAAGTTACTAACATGCAACATTTTAAAGCAGAATAATCTTTATGAAATAAAGATAAGAAGAGGGGCAGAATAAAAGTATTCACAGAGTAGATCTAATTTGGAAATATAGCAACCACAAGATTTTAAGGGTATTAAGGAATTAATTCTCTATATAGCTTAAATAGTGCTAAAATATGACATTATCAAATGTATTATTATCAAAGAGGGGAAAAAGTCAATCAAGAAAATATCAAGAACTCCTGATCAATATGCTTACTTTCCCATTTCTTTAAAATGTTAATAAAATAATCTAAATGTAATAAGGATAAACTTGATAAATATATGAAAATGGAATAGGGAAACTAAATTAAACTAAAATTGACTGAAAATTTAGAAAATTTAACAACATGCTATCATTACTGTTTGTTCAAGCTCAAAAAAGCATTGTATTAGAAAAAATATTGTTCTCCAAAAAATTATCTCCTATGCATATTTCAAAATTATATAATATTCTTTTAAGTATATAACAAGACAACTTTTAAAAAGATAATGTCTAAACATTAATATTAAATAAGCAACAAGAAGACAAACTTACCAAAAGTATATATACTATCATATAAGGAAAATTCAAAGAAAAAATGACATAATGTATATAAAATCATAATTTTCATGGAAGATCACAATCGTACTTAATGATTACAAATTTAAAACAATAATGAATCATAAACACCAATGATCTCATTTTTTAAATGAAAACACTAAATTACAAAGAAATGACATGACTTGCTCAAGGCTATTTAAGTCTATAACCCTATGAATAGCAAGAGAACTTGAATGCTGACTTTAAAACTAGTGTTCTTTCCATTACATGTAAAATTCTCTTTGCAGAGCACTTTGTAACTTACAAGTGCTACCATCAAAGTAAGCTATTATCTCTAATTCTACTGTATACTATAGACCTGCTTTTACAATGTCAATTTTATTCAATAAGCTTACTCAGAGCAAGGCCAGGGACTCTATGACTAAGTTTGGCAAATCATTTTAAAGCTTAACTTTGAAGTATTTGGTTATTGCAAAGTGTTATTTTTCAATATTTTAATCTTCAGTAGTTTGAAGAAACACAATCAAATCTGGACTTAAATATAGGGTGGGGGAAGAATCATACACAAAACAAAGAAAAACTAGTTTTGTTACCTGTCACAAATTGTACACTATTCATAACTAACAGACAATTTTCATTCTCTCAGAGTTTTTTATTGCTTAAAAAACTTATCGCAAAGAAGGTCAAAGAAGGTATAAATCTGAAATCATTTTAAATAATATCCTTTGTAGACAATTTCATTTCCTTGTACTCTTCCATGACCTAATTTACATCAAAAGTTGCAATGATATCATTTTGTAAACAGATAGCTTTCCAGCACACAATTGTAAGGAGATAGAAAAATGATGATAATTTTACTGTACACAAAGTTCTTTGACAACAGAGAAAAAGCTTAAAAATGCAAAAGATATATGTTTGTAGGCTTCATCAGTTCCTCAGAAAAGATAATCTTTCTCAAACCACTAGGGGTGAGGCTGAATAAATTGAAGGCAATCACTCTAGAACACAATATTGATGCTATAATAAAAAATGTATTTTATAAGAAAAAAATTGTGGGCTCTGTTGACACTAGAAGAGAGAAATAGACTTAAGTTAGCTTTCAGGATAATTCAAGCTGAGAAAATTCTATCATGGATGAAAGAGACATTTTTTTTCCCATTTGATTGAAATTGGCTTGATTTTTCCAATTACCTCAAATTATGTTACATACCTTACTGCTTAATCTACCCAAGAAGAAATCTTACCTTTGTTTATAGCCAGCTCTTCACCTTGAATTAAACAAGGTGACTCCCAACATGGGTTGTTAGCAGTCATACCATAACTCCACCCAACACTGTCTGCATAACCAGGCAGAGCATTCTGTGTTCCCCAACACTCTTTTTACCTCTGAGCCAGGAGGTGGCATTCAAATGATCAATATCTTTGCTTCTGGAATAGCATAATATTTATATAATGTTTATAATATTTGTGTCCCCTCAATCAGTATTTAGAAGAATATATGACAATAATGATGATAGCATTTATATTGTACTTTAAGATTTGTGAAAGCCTTTACAAATATCTAATTTTATCATCACAACAACCTTGAGTAGAAGGTGCTACTATTATCCCCATTTTACAGATGATGGAAATTGAGGCATAGGGAAGTTAAATGACTTACACAAGGTCATATAGCTATTAAGAATGAGAATTTGCATTTTGAACTCAGGCCTTTCTAAGCTGTGAAAGAAAGGCTAAAGAGGCAGAAATATATGGCTGATTGTTGGAATTTAACTTGATGAGAAGCATTTTAGCTATTGAAACCCTTCCTACAGAGTGTAAATTTTCAAGTGATTTTTTTTTTGTCCCTTTTCAAATATCATGCGAATCTGTGAGAGATTTATTCCTTCCCCAAAGGCAGGGCATGTTGAGCTGGAGATAGGTTGATTATATTATTTTCTCTGTGGCTTTAATATTCTGTCTTAAATAATTGTTTTGCAATTTTTTGTTCCTACTTAGTCCACTCCAATATGGTCCAAATTCAATCAAGAAATACTTATTAAGTGTTTACTATATGCAAAACATGGTGCTTACTCTTTGAATATAAAAACTAAACAATAGTCTCTGATCTCAGGAGCTCCTATGGTGAATAGAGGTGGATGTAGGAGAACATTTAAGCCCACAAAAAATATATGATTATGTAAGGAGTAAAGAGAAATCATGTAGAGAGGAGAGCAAGTCAAGGCTTCACATTCAAAATGGCACACAAATTAAGTTTTAATGGGAACTCGGAACTCAAATAAATGCAATTGAGAAATAGAGTACATTTTAGGAATGGGGAATATCCATTTGAAAAGACAGAGGAAGCATATGTAATGCTAAAATCAGACTATATTAGACTGGTCAAAATGACAAAGACAGAAAATGATAAATGTTGGAGAGATGTTGAAAAATTGGAATTCTAATAAACTATTGGTGGAGCTGTGAACTGATACAAGCATTCTGGAAAGCAAATGCCCAAATGGTTAAGAGGGAGGGAGAAAATATGGATTACAAAATATCAGAAAACTAATATAAAAATTATATTGATGTGTAATCTGAAAAAACAAAAAATCATAATTAAAAAAGATTAAGGGACAGTATCGGTCTCATTTGCCTGGAATATAGAGTTTTAAAGGGAGAGCAAGTCACAATAAGTCTGGAAAGGTGATAAAAGGGGATATTGTGATGATCTTTGAAAGCTGGCCTGAAGAGTTTGTATTTTATTGTAGAGATAGTAGTGAGGCTACTAGTGCTGAAAGGAGTAATATAAAGGAAGAAGATTATTTTGGCACCAGTGTAAATTCTTTGGAAAACAGAGACTGGAAATAAAGTTTAAAGTCCAATTTTAAGGCAATTGCAGCAATAGTCCAGATGGGAACTGGTGGCTTTGTGAGGGCAGAGAAAAGTGAAGGTGTAAGAGATATAGACATAGAAATGACAATACATGGCAACAATAGACAGTGAGAAGAAGGATCAAGGATGACTAACATTTATCTCTCCCTCCACTTTCTTCTTTACACCTAATATGACTTACTCATAGCAGTTCCAAGCAATTTGCTATTACAAGAATTTATTCACCCTTTTCCTCACCAACCCTTTTCTATGAAAGACTAAAATCCTCAGAAAACTGAACATAAATGTTAAGAAAATATAATCTGAGGATGAATCCTTGAGAGTTAGATATATATGTATTTAAAAGAACAATTTTTATTACCCAAGGGAATGCATCTATAATGGTGAAATTTCAACAGAGGTGTGTTTGGAAAGTAGGACATAACCCTCCCCAAAGTATGCAATAGAGGTCACAGCCTAATCTGTGAAAATATAAAGTTGTCGTTACTTGTTCCAGTCATATCTACCTCTTTATGACTCCATTTGGGGTTCTCTTGGCAAAGATAATGGAGTGATTTGCTATTTCATTCACCAGTTCATTTTACAGATGAAGAAAACAAGGCAAACAATATTAAGTGACTTGTTCACAATCACAAAGGTAGTAGGTGTCTGAGGCTGGATTTGAATTCGTAAAGATGAAGATCTCTGATTCCAGGACCAGAGCTCCATTCACTCTACCATTTCACTATCCAAATATAATGCTACTCCTGCTTAATAGCTAGTACCTCAAAGAGGAGGTAAAGAGGATGGGAACAAATATTTATCTCATTCAAATCTCAATCAGTTATGGAGGCAAGGATGGATATTAAATTATAGAAATTCATTGAATAATAATGATTACAGATAGCATTAATAAATGCTCTAAACTTTGCAAAATGCTTTACAAATATTATTTTATGTTCAAAACTTCCTGGGAAGGTAAAGGCTATCATCCTCATTTTACAGATGATGAAATTGTGGCAGAAAGAAATTACATGACTTTCTCTTTAACACACAGCTGTTAAGGATCAGTGGTAGGATTAGAATTCAAGTCTTATTGATTCAGGTACCAGGACTATCTGTACTATATCACCTTGCTATGTCTTTGCCTTGCTTTGCTTATAAAGGCAAGACATTCCAAAATATCAAAACACAAGAGTATTTCAAAACAACAGAATACAAAAAATAAGTGAATATAAATCATTTTGCCCAAGTACTGAGGAAGAACAGGGAAAGAGAGGACTCATATCAAAGTGATGATTGGGAAGGATGCTGTGAGGTTGTAGAAATATTGCATTAGAAGAAGGAAAATTGAGCCCAAGTTCTGACACTGACTCTTTGTGGCTTTGTGACTCTGGAAAAGTGATATCCTTTTTGCACTTCATTCTACAAAATGGAAATAATTATATTTTTCCTCACCTACTTCATTGGGTTTTTAGAAAGTTCAAATGAGATAATATCTGAGATAATGTATAAGCTTGTTATAATTAAGTTCAGAGTAATGAAGTTATATAGAATCCATATGATCAAGGAATGCTTTCATATTATATATATATATACATATATATATATATACATATATATTTAAGAAAACAAAACACTTAAATTTTCCTAGGATCAGCAGAGTTTAAAAAAAAATCAATGCCACCTGCAAAACAAAATATCACACATGCTCAGAATAAATATGACTCTTGCTGTTATTTCTTCCTTCCCATTATATCCTCTCTTAAAGCTTTTCAGTGCACCTGCAGCACACATTCATGAGGGCATGGCCAACTCATGAAAGATATGGAGGGGGCCAACCTGAATCATATTCCTTTATTTTTTACGAGTCTCCTTCTACTGAATCTGTCCTATGAAACCAGGCTTTTATTTTCAATTGGAAATGTGGATCAAGGATTGTTGCCAATGCATATTCATTTCTCTGTCATGCATTTTACTTATTCTAATTTCTCTAGACAGCTTAACAGCCATGTCTTTTGCAATTACTATAGCAGTGGTATCTCTTTTTATGTAACAGATTCCATTCTCTTTAGCCACATAAAAGTGTGCAATTTACCTAAGTGAGACAATCCTCTGGTGCCTGTGGTAGGCTTCCTGACAGGTGAATTAAGCCTTGCTCAGTGGCCTAGGGTAGGATTTGGAAGCACACTTACATCTCCATAGAACTCATCTTCAGTAGAATCTTAACATAAAAAGAAGGCCTCAGTGTGTCATTTCTTTAAACCCAGAAACAATTCAGATTACAGTATAACTCAATTAACTTCCAGCCATTTGTAAAATATAGACATAGCAAAAAGAAAAGACATTCAAAAACTAAAATATTGCCATTCATATCTTAGGATAGATAATCACTTCTAAATACTTTGGTTGAATCTATCTCCTACTTTATTTCATGCTGTGCACATGCATATGTGTGTGGATAGAGTTGTATGTATTATTTTTAGAATCAGTAAATGACATTACAAATATTTTCCTTATAGAGCAATATTAATTAACAATAACATTTATTGAGTATCTGTTGCATTTTGAGTAACAGTTGCTCTTATGAACCCATACCCTCATCAACATACACACAAAACAAAACAAAAACAGAAAACTTGACCCTTTTCACAAAATAAGTCATCCAAAATGTATTGCCAGAGAATCAAAGAATCAAAATAAACCCCCACAAAATTCAAAGAGAGTTGGAATGAACCCAGAAGTCATCATAACCAACCCACACAGGAAAGGAATCTTTGTTACAAGATACCAGAGATGACCGACCATTTAGTCTTTGTTAAAAGATATTCAGGTACAGGAAAACCTTTATCTCTTGAGATAGCCTATTTCTCTGTGCCCTTATTACTAGAGAAGTTTTTTGTTTTGTTTTGTTTTCCCTTTCCTGCTTAATAGCAAGACTAGTTTTGACTTTTAATTTATACTTTTCACTTCTAGTTCTGCCCTCTGCGACCAACCAGAACAAATGTAATTCCTTTTCCACATGGCAATCCTTTAAACCCTTGGAAGAAACTCAATCATTTGAGTCTTCTTCAAGTATACTAGTGATTGAGTAGATGATTAAGACAGGAGACATGCATTGGAGGGTAACGATCATCATCATTAGAGACTGAGTAAGTATTTGTATATATGCTAGCTAATTGTAAAGAGTTAAGTGCCACAAAATTGGATTAATTCATCAAAGGAGAGTTTATTGAGAAAATATCAAATAGCCAAGAGCCAACATTTAGGTAACATCAACTGTTAGGACAGTGGATTTGCCATCACTGAAGGTTTTCACGTAAATACTGGATGCCAGCACTTGACAAAGCTTGTGTAGAGGTGATTATTGCATAGATACTGCAGGGTATGTGATGTGGGGGACTCTAATTCAGTAAGGAAAGAGAAAGGGGACATATTTTGACTCTCAGAACTGAGAAAAGAAATTGAGGGAAATCAAGATTAAGTGATTTACTAAATTCATCTCAATTACTGCCAGATTAAAGTAGGCTTCTCTCTCTCATTGATCCTGAAATAATAAATATGAAAATAAGCAATATTTTATTTTATCTTTGGCTCATAGAGTTAGATCACAATTCTAAAAATAGTTCTAATTATCTTTTCTGTTTATGTATCAAGACAAGAATGTTTCAATTTACATACTACAAAACTCCACTATTAAATCAACAAGCAAATATATATATATATTTAGGATACTTGATGGAAGCTTTGAGGTCTCTAACTGAAATTGTGGTAATTATCAGTGGCCAGAAAAGACTAAGCTAATATGGATTCACAATCCAGGCTTATAACCATTGTTTTATCTTCTGTTAACCTATTTTTAGAAAATCTAAGCATGGGTACAAGGGGAAACAAAACAAAGAAAAATAAAAACTTGTTAACCTTTTTTGTTTTAAACTTTCACTTTAGAATTAAACTGTGCATTGGTTCTAAGACAGAGGAGCAATAAGGGCTACAAAATAGGGATTAAGTGATTTTCCCAGGGCAACACAGGGAAATATCTGAGGAGAATTTGAACCCAGAACCTCCTGCCTATAGACCTGGCTCTCCAACCATTGAGCCACCTAACTGACCCCTAAACCTGATAATCTTAATTTGAACTGTAGTGGAAGGGAAGCGGCCATGGGATAAATAGTCTCTAAAGGTCTTATTAGACCTAAATCTAATAAATATGACTAAAAATCAGAAGTAATAAGTTTGAATACAAGGACTACTACTAATTCACAGTGTTAACTTGGACAAATTATTTCACCTGCCTCTGCAAGTGTTACTTCACCTGTAAAAAGAAGTTAGACTAGAAGATTTTTTAAAAAATTTCATGCCTTTTTATATCTTTGGAATAAAATGTTTCACAGATAAATTTATGAACTATGAGATCTTGTAAACCTCAACATTTCTCAGACTTATGAATGTTAGGGGTTTCCCCCATTGGGGAATCTTCTACTTAAAAAAATTCCCTAGCAGATAGTGAGAATTCTACTTGAATGTGAGGGCTCCTTGCCTTGGGAATATCCCTACTCCAGCCTACTTATGACTATTTTAGGACAGAGAGCTCCTTGAGAACAATGAAAAGTACTTTGATCCATGCTTATTGAAGGGACAGGAAGTTCTTTGAGTCATGACTTTTTAGAATTGATACAATGGGATACTAAGTACCTATAAAGGTGGGCAACTTGTAAACTACTTAGACCTAAAAGGTGAAAACTTACTCAGAGGTTTTCTCTTAATGAAATTAGTCAACACAGCAGCATTTTTTTTCTCTCTTACTAAAGAGATTAATCTACTCAGCTGTGAATTCAAAATTGGCTGTCTTTTGGAAAACATCGACAGTGATTGGTAGATGTAGGGACTTAGGGGAGGTGACATGGGAGAAAAACCCCTATATAAGAAAAAGCAGAATCTCTTGAGGAGATAGATATCCTTTTGGAGAAAGCCTTTTGGAGGATCTCTGATGAGGAACGCTGAGATGGAGCTGGCCTGGTGTCACTAAAATCCTTGTTTAGTCAGACCTTGTGGTGAGTGTAAAAAAACTGATTGATTCATCTCTTAAGGCTCAGGCTTGAGGCCCTTCATACTTATTCCTTTCTTACTCTCTCTCTCTCTTTCTTTGATTACTCATTGTATTGTTAATTAAAATCTCTATAAAATCCAATTGACTTGGGTATTTGAATAATTGGGAATATTTCCCTGGCGACCACCTTATATTTGATTTTAAAACCCAAGACACTGTAGTGAAACATATTTTCTGCAGTCAAATTTACTATCTATCACAATTTATATCTTCCACTATTTTAATCACTACAGTTTAAGACCTCAACCATTTTAAATCTCACATCTTTTGTAGCAAAATATATCATTGTTATCATCTAGAAACCAGAAATATATAAATTTAAAAATCTTGATAATCAGACACACACACACACAAAACACAGATTTTCACCCCTATCCCTATAACTGTGATTCTGTCTCTATATGGGAAACTAGTTGGGGATTCCTTTCACCAAAGAAGATGGAAAACTTGCCTTTAATTTAGTCTTTGACAGGTGTTTGGTGCACTAAGATCTTAAGTGACTTTTCCAAAATACACAGGTATTCTTGAATCCTAGATTAGCTCTATCCTCCGAGCCATTCTACTTCTTAAAGAGATGAGCCCAATAATAAATGTTTCATCAAAGCAAAAGAGTATGCTATGTGACCATGTAAAGGGGAGTAATAGGAGATAAGGGCAGTGACATAGAGAGGTGCCATATCTTTCATCTAGTTCAGTTAAATAACATTTAAAGAAGGAATGATGCCACAAAGTTTCCTGGGATTTCTGAGGGAATTATAAGGGAAGAATTGCACATATTACTTTCCTAAAAATATCTCAAAAACTAATCAATGAGCTTACTACTGTAAAATGTTATAAGGCTTCACAATTGGTGCTGAACCTTATGGTAATTAGTTTTGCTTCAAGACTTTGTCATTCAAATTAAAAATAATAATAATTAGATTTTATTATTTCCATAAAATATATATGTAGCACATTATAGGTTTACAAAGAGCTTTCCTCTAAGAACTGTATAAAGTAAGTAGCATAAAGATTATTATCCACAAGGAATTCCTTTCTTATAAAACTGGATATTTGTGTTTTATAAATAATTACTAATATCAGACTATTCTTCCCCGAAGGACTAACTCATGACCACACATATCCCCAGCATCTCCCTTTTTTAATATATCATACTGACATTCAAGACCTTTGAGTTACCTTTGCATTACATTATCCTTTCACTATTGCAAAGGTTTTTCAGAGAATTTTCCAATTTTTAAATCTTGAATCTCATTTTACACTAATTAAAATGTGTCTCCTAGTTGTATCTGTGAGTGTGGAGATCAAGAGAGCTTTAATCTCACTGATAATGTGCATTTCTATTAATCTCAAAGAAGTGGTCTTATTTGATCTTTGCCTTTTACTCTACTACTTGGGTACTGTAGCCTTTTCTGTTTCAACCTATCAGATGACCTCCTCTCTAGCAATTCCAAGAATAAATACTTTTACTTTTGAGTACTAACTTAAATCTGACTGGTAATTTATTTGACTATCTTTCATTAATATTAAATGTTGTATTTTACTGACAAACAAAGTGCTTAACACTTGAAGCATTCATATTTCTTAAAATCTCTTGAAACTATTGAATATTTTGTCATTATCTTTGATGACATTTATTTCATTTACCCAAATGTCACAATGATATTACAATTCAGGAATATGTCAATTGAACTACATGGAGGACACATTAACATGTCAAAAATAAATGAAACTCTGTCAATTTAAGCCTCATGTGATCATGTTGTAACTTAAAATGTCAAATTATGATGGAAAAACACATTCTCTACCAGCCCTTAGAGGCCAGCTTACAATCTGTTATATTCAAATAAAAAGCTGTTTTATTGAGCCAATGAAATGTACATTATTATTATGAAGTAAATATTCATTCTAAGAAGTTAGTATACAAAACCAAAATGAGATGATGAAATCAAGTCAGCAAAATAGGAATATTACCTCATAGCAAGGACTTAACGGTGATAGTGAAACACAAATATCATCAATGAAAAATTTTAAATTCTATGTTCTTTTGAAATGCCATTAAATTGGCACTCTTCTAATTGGCTCTAATAAATGTCTAGTGATAAAACTGCAATAAGTTAAATATTCTATAAGAACTAAGGCATTTCAATAAAATAATAAATCATTAATGTATTATATGCATGGTGATGTGCTAATTTAGAATATGGATAAAAATGAATCAGAAGAGGGGACCCATGAGAAAAAAGTCTATCTACCACCATAGAAGTAACTGACAGTTTGTACAGATTGAAGAATTCCATTTTTTACTTGATTTCCTCCATGAATTTCTTCCCTAGAGTAAGTGATATGTCTTCTTTCAAACACAATGAAAATGGAAATATGTATTGCATAATACATCTAGAAATTATATCTGTTTTCTTGGAGAGGGGGGATGTGGAAGGGATGTAGAGAATTTTGCATTACAAAATGTCAGGAAATGACAATAATTATATCAATTCAAAAATATTTTAAAAAGATTAAACCAAAGTGGCATTAATAGTTCAAGGTATATTGAGAAGCAAGCAATCAAGAGATGTCCTTGTAACTGTTTAAATTCTGACACTGACAAATTGTAGCATTTTTTTATGCTGTCTGTGCTCTAGATTTAAGACTCTAAATTATAGAGAAGCAGTTTACCTATATTGGCAGAGGGAGTTTCATTATCTGGAAATTCTTTATAACAGAGGTTCATTTTCCTATCCCTATACATACATATATGTGTATCTATATCTATATCTTTCGATCTTTTGTAGGAGTAAAAATGAATAAATACTCCTAGTATTTAAAACATATAGGATTTTTAATAATAAATCAAAGGAGAGGGAAAGGAAAAAAAGGTTCTTTCAGTCAAGTGAGCAGAGCAAAAAGAGCAAGACTCACACCTGCAGCACTTTGCCAAAAGCACAAGCTCCGAAAAAAGAGCCTCACAACATGGGTCTCAGCCAAATTTATCTCCCAAGCATCCTTACATAAAATGAGGATATAACTTAAAAGAATGCTGGGAATGTATCTCAAGTGTTGCAAATTTTCCATCCTCTCTCTTTGTCTCTCTCTCTCTCCCTGTCTCTCTCTCTCTCCAAATAAAAGAGAATAAATCCAGAGTAATATGGTAAGGTAGTTTGGGAGGAAGGTCACTAACCACTGGAGGATCAGGAGTGGTTTTGTATAGGAGATTTTTGTTCAACATTTTGAAAGAAAAGAGAATTCTATGAGTTGGGAAGAGAAAGCATTTCAAGCACAGAGGAGAGCCTGTATGAAAGTCTAAATGTGGAAGATGGAGTGCTGTTTGTGAAATGCTAAAGGTGTTTAAAAGTTACACAGAGAAAGTTATTTAGATTTGTATGCTTCAGGTCGGGAATGACACTATCAGATCTTTGCTAAGGGAGTACCATTTTGGCATGAGCGTTTATAAGATGGAATGGAATGAGAAGAGACCTGGAGACCAAATAGATGACTATTAAAACAATCTAGGACAGATATGTTGAGTATCTGAAATGATGTAGTAGCCATGAGAATAAAGAAAAGAACCTGGAAATGAGGGGGGGGGGGTAATGACAAGAGTTGACAATTGAATAGATAGGTGAAGTGAATGAAGGGAGTGTAATCCAGGATCAACTCAGGGTTACAAACACAGCCAACTAGAAGAATAATGTTGGCTTAAACAGATGGGAAAAGGAAGCTGCTGGGAGGGATAAATAATATAGTACTAACTAACATTAATATAGTGGCTTTATATTTGGAATGTGATGCACAATTATTATCTCATAATAACAATAATGAGTTCTATGTTGTATAGGATGAGTTAGAGATGTCTCTGGGGTATCCAATTTGAAATGTCCACTAAGAAATTGATGATTCAAAACTTGAAGCTCAGTGAGTAAATTAGGGCCATCTAGATATATGAGGCATCTGCATAAAAATGACAACTAAACATGAAACAGTGAGATGTTCAACCTTGGGATGCAAAGCTTTTTAACCATGTGCCTGAATTAAGCTTACAGAAAGCCTGTATGGACAAAATCTCTTTCTCCCTGCAAGCTTTAGAATAAGTAAGGCAAAAGGACAGTATAAAGCTTATAAACTGTTGAGAGAAATAGTGCTTTGGCTGCTTTATCTCTCCAATCTGACTGTCAATTGAATGTATGACACTGCTTTAGTTTGCATCTGTCTATTTTTTCCTGACCAAAGGTGGCTGAGTATTGGAGATAGAACAAACCAGCTACTGATCTTGTGAGCTTTAAAAGTGAGAAAGAACAACCCAAAAGTCTAGAAACCAGAGTCCATAGCAAAGTTTGACCATAGATATCGAATCTGAGCCCGGAGAGTAATGCTATGTCATTTGTCCCAGCTGTGGATTGACAAGGTCACCAAGACACCATTTTCTGAAAGCAAGGAGTGACTATTTCATTGGTTAGGCAGCTCTCAGAAATTAATTTGGTGGAGGAATGTTTACAGGGCTCTGACGATAAAGAGTACAACTAGTAAAGCTGTCTGGAAAAAGACAAAGTCCTCCTCATTATTAGAAACTAAATGAATGTAAGAATGTAAGCTGTGTCCAGGGGTATTGAGGAAGAAAGAAAGTAGGGGAAAGGAATCAGTGGCAAAGATATCAGTTTTCTCAGAAAAGAAAGATACAAGATCTTTTATTGAGGGTTTTATTGTATTGGCTTTTGACACAGGTATACATGTGAATAATAGAAAAAAAATAACAAAGAATTAGATGAAGAGAATTTAAGAAAATAGATACAATGACTATCTGGCAAGTACTGAATAAGCATGATATTGAAATATCTTTTTGAACTTTTCATGCCTACTTTACAGATGCTGATCGTGACTATAGAATAAAGAACTTCACTTAAAAAAAAGCAAAAATGATAAAAAAAGATGCTTTACTAACTAGAATGCATTAAAAATAAGGGAAGAGAAAGAAATGTAAAGGAACAAAATAACCAATTAACAAACAATTAATATGTCTTTATGGTTTGCAGTGGTTAGGGGGATCTAAAGAGAACTGTGAATTAATGTCACCTCCATAATTCTTTAGACTCTCCTTCAGCTGAAAAAAATTTTTTTCTAACTACTCCTTGATGCTAAGTACCTACATATATGTAGAGAGATATATGATAATAACATAAAGAAGACACATGAAGAATAAATTTATAATACTAAAAAGAGTCTATCAGAAAGCACTTCCCAGAAACCACAAAGAAAATTATAAATTTCTACACTTTAAAATCATTCCTAAACTGCAATGTCACTCTTGACAGTGACAGGATCCAGTTATTCTGGAGTAACTAGCCATCCCTAATGCCCTTCTATCTAGGAGTATCTTTCTACCATGTGAACTCCTTGGTGAATCACTACTGGAGCCACAATTTTGGGTTGGTCACAGGCAAGTCCAGTCTTCTTTCTCCCCCTGAATGGATTTCTGACTTTCTGGATTTCAACAAGTCCTCATGATGTTACCTTCTCCCCCACCCCTATTCAGGCTTTTTAGCTTATCTATCTATCTATCTATCTATCTATCTATCTATCTATCTATCTATCTATCTATCTATCTACCTAAGTTTCCCCTATTAGAATAAAAGCTTCCTGAGGTCAAGGACAGCTTTCATTTTTGTTTTATTTGTATGTCAAGCACTTAATTCCTTGTACATATTAAACCATTAATAAGTGCTTGTTGCTTTTCTTCCTTTGCCTTTTAAAATAGTCAAAATCTAGTTCCATTTTTTTCCCTTTATGGATGAGAAGAACCTCTGTAATTTTTTACACTTGCCTATTTCTCCGAGGGAAATAGCAATTGGCATTGACTGAATGACAGCTGTAACTGAATGAAAATTATGCATGATGAGTACATTCACTTATGATACTCTGATTTCAAGTACTTGTTAAAATCCCTTATAGTATATAAAGGAAATAATTTACTCATGATTTTCCTTTTGTCTCTCTGCTATCATAGAGTCATGTATAAGCAGAGAGGCTGTTATTGTTGTTCCAGGAACATGACCTAGTTCATTTCTAAATGTAATTATCAAAGCTAATGATCCTATATTATACTTCATACCTTTATTGAATGTGTTAATTATTAACTTCTCCTTCTAAATCACCTCTCCACTTTCATTTCTTCACTGCATTCACTGTCACATTATTTTGTGTGAAAAGTACTTTTACCTACACATAAACATATACTTAGGGATATATGTAATAATTATGGATAAAATAATTACAACCTTTTAAAATCTTTAACATCACCTTTCCCTGATACATGGTAATGGTGGAAGGTCAAAAATGAAATATGAAATGATTATGCTGAAGAATTAAGAGGCCATAATTAACAAACATAAGAGTCAGCAAGGGATAGTAGAAAACTGACCTTTTAACCAAGACTTTCATTCAAATCTGACCTCTGAAACACATTGGCTTTATGACTCTTGTCAAGTTATTTGTTTTCAGTGTTCTAGACAATACTGTGAAATACAGGTTTCATAGAAAGTTCTGGCCTATATTGATAAAGGAAATTTCTTACACTAGGATCTCTCCATATCAATTAAACCACATCCTATCCAGGTATACAAATATAGGTATATACAAATGTAATAACGATATCTATACATATAACATGTCATGTTATGTCATATTATGTCAGGTTATATCATATCATGTCATATTATGTCATATTATGCCACATTATATCATATTATGTTGTCATATATTATGTTATGTTATGTTATGTTATGTTATGTTATGTTATGTTATGTTATGTTATGTTATGTTATGTTATGTTATACCATATCTATTTCAAGCCAAACCAAACAAAATAAAACCTTTCCCATGCTCTCCATTGCAATTACTTTGGTTAGGCTTTGACTATTTAAAGGTGTAGTTTACTATCTCTTAAGATTCCTAATGAGTCACAGCCCAATTTTTTTTCTTTCCTAATTACAATTCAATTTAGAATCCTTTATTCTTATTTCTTCTTTCCTCCCTTTACTTATATTGATCATCTCTCCCAGTTGAGATCAGGCTGTCTAAAAGAAATCAAACATTTTTGGAGTAGATTCTTATGTTACTTTATGTTTTACATTTTTAGTGATGAAGGAAAAGAGCTGAGTATTAAGGGATGTAAAATTTGTAATTCAACACTATTGCAGTCTGAAGGAGAGGACAGCATAGGAATTCACATGATGCACTTTGTGCTTGTTTATTATAGATATTAAAGCAACATAATTTTTAATATCTTTCACTTTTCTTCTTCGGAAATATTTTTTGGATTTAAAATTATATTTCTGTTTACTTATTAGAGAGTGACCTGCAATTGACTTATTAAATTGTATTTTTCTTTGACTCAGTTGTTATTTAAAATATCCTTATTTATCCCACCTTTTTCCATTCTACTTGGGTAGAAATTATATGCATGTCCTACTCCTGAAAGTTGAGGACTGATATGTAGATTTTCATCTAAAGTACCTGAATCCCACCACTTCCTATAGTATGCCCACACCAAAGCTGGTATCCTGCTAACAATGTCATTCATGAAGAACCCAAGAGCTAATACAGTGTTTTGTGTCAGAAGATAAAAAGACATAAAAACCAATCTTGTCTCTGACAACTTCTAGCTGTACTAGCATATGCAAGATATAACCTCTCTGAACATCAACCCATCTATGGAATGAGAGTGTTGGACTAAATGTTCTTTAAGGTTCATTACAGTTCAAAATCTATGACACTATGAATCCTCCCTCATTTACTTCATACCACTGAGGGATGGGCAGGCTATATCTTTCTGAGCCTCAATTTTCTCCTTTGCAAATTAAAAAATGACAATAATATTACTTGTATTACTTATCTCTCATAGGGTTGTTATGAGGTCCAAATGAAATTCTTCCTCTGGAAGGTCATTTTCCTTCTGTTTGGTCAGATGATCTCAGAATCTCAGTTTTAGAGAGTATACTCATTCTAGCCATATTTTTCTGCTTATTCTTATCTGTGTTGAGCTGCTGTATTCTTTCTGTAGCATAGAGGTCCTTTTATGGCTAGTTTGTATTATTTTTATTCATTATAATAAAAGCTTTTTGAGGGCAGAGATGTTTCTCTTTGCTTGCATTTGTTTATACAGAACATAGCAAAGTGCCTGACACATAGTAAGCACTTTAAAAATGCTTGCTGACTTGATGTAACCCAAAATAGATTATTTAGTTTCTGGTTAAAATACTAACACCTTTGGAGAACAAGTTGAATGACATCCCAGAATACCCAAATTGAATTATATGGATATGGGTATGAATGAATAGATATGATATGAATATATATATATATGTATATATATATCTCAATATGTACATTTATTTGTGTGGATATGTGTGTATAAATACAAATTCAAAATGTTTAAGGTTTGGTCCATGCTCTCATTGACATGAACATGTTTTTAAAACATTTTATTAAGATGGTCTAATATAAATGACTTTTTGCTGGTGATATAATATTTCTGCCCACTTAAACCTATTTAGACTTCTATTAATCCTCTGGGCTTTCTATATATTTTTTTAGGTATTGCAAGAATCCCAGTAATAATTTTCAGCTAGGAAGCCTTTTGAAATCATTCCTACTTAAAATGTAAAAATGTACTATAGATTTATCAATATAATACTCAAGGAATAGCCACTACCCATTCTGTCTTTACCTGTACATGGCTATTCAAGTTCTCAAATTACAGACTCCTTAGGGACTAATTTTGCCCGTTATTTGGCACAGTTTCATCTATTGTATGCCACCTCACACATTTGTAGTGTCATATAAATAATAGTAATACCATAACTCTAAATAATGGTGCCTCTTGAAAAGCCTGCAAATGAGTGTTTGTGAATAAGGATAGGTAGGGTACATTACTTTCATAGGGGTCCCAACTAGGTAAATTCCCTGGACACTAGGAATGGTGTTCATAATTCCTGAGATGTAATCAAGGTTTTATTAAAGGTATTACTTGGGAAGGAACATTTTGCTGTACTATTTTGACAGATTGTTGGTTCTACAAGGCCATAATTTTGTGTGGTTGTTCCATATACCTCATGAATATTTCTTGAAGATTAAATTATTTGATATTGTAAAGTTTTCTGACACAAAATAGGTTACATGAATGTTAACAATAAGTATTATAGTAAAAAAAACTTTTATTATACTGGTGATGAGGA
The DNA here is from genome assembly GCF_027887165.1 of Monodelphis domestica. Lineage (NCBI taxonomy): Eukaryota > Metazoa > Chordata > Mammalia > Didelphimorphia > Didelphidae > Monodelphis > Monodelphis domestica. Next base: position 91,355,654 of record NC_077228.1, on the reverse strand, counting down.
ACATTATAGAGTAAATATTTTGTATCAACATTTTTTCTTATTATGCTTTAGAATACATGATTACAGAGGCAGTATGTATACATATGAGAATCTATTTTATAATAGTCTACATTATAACACTTTTTAAAATCCCTCCTACCAACATAGGCTATTTTGATTTCAATTGCATTGTACAATATGAATCAAAAAGAGGTTTATTACAAAGAACATGGCTATTTGTTAAGAATGCATAATAAATTAACATTTGGGAGTGTCATCTAATGACAAAGAATTATTGAAGATCTATTATCATCACCATTACCATTAGAGAACTGATAGGATTTTCTTAAAGCTATAGGATAAGTCTTATATTGGCCTATATGAATGATTGAAATGATCTATTATGAGCGACTTCAGAATTACTATTTACAAGATAAGGCAAAATTAGAGGAGTTCCACCAGACAAAAAGTTTTCACATAGTTTATTGAACAAATGTACTATTCAAGAAAATCACCATTTTTAGATGATATGGGGGGAAATGGGAAGTATCACATAGTAGTAGAATAGAAAAAATAAATTTGTAATTAGAAAACTAGGATATGGCTTTTGGTTCTACCATTTACTATTTTATGCGTGGTAATAGGGGTGGGGAGTGGTGGCCACTATATCCCAAATAATTAATATATGACAGAAATCAAGGGATTAAGATGCAATATAATGATTTTTTTTCTTTGTTATATTTCATGAAAATATTTCCATTACATGTGGAAATATTTTTTGACAATTTCTTTTGACATTTTAAAATTCAGATTTTTTCCCTCCCTCCCTCCCCTAAGCAGTAAATAGTCTGACATAAGTTATACACTTACCTTCATATAATACACATTATTATATTGTTTATGTCATGATAGAAGACATATCACACAAACAATAAAGATCTCATGGAGAAAATGAGAATTGGTATCAAGACCTGAATTCAAATCCCAACTCAGATACATTATTGCTTGTGTAATGTTGGCCAAGTCATTTAAAATTTTTTTATTTATAGTTTCTCTTCTGTAAAATGAGAATAACAATAGCATCCTACCTCATAGAATTTTTGTGAGGATCCAAAGAGATAAACTTTCCCTAGTACTTTGGAAATTTCAAAGTTCTATATAAGAATATTTTATAGTTATATGGTATATATATGTAATATATACTTATTTAGTAACTAATTAACATATCTACACTCCAATAAAGGTATAATTCTATTTGCATTTATTATTATTATTATTATTAATTCTTACATTTCATAGAACCTGGAGTTTTCCATTATCACCCACTTAGGTGGTATAGGGACCAAGATTTAAATATAGGTTTCCAGTCAAAACTGTGATCAGAAAATTTTATATCCAGGTCAAAGACTATAAACACTACTCTTCTCAGACCGCATGAAAGTCAACCTTATATGAAGTTATATGTTGTGCATTACACAACAGATTAAGACAAAAATGACAATAAACCTTCAATATTTAAAGGAAAACCCTATAATTCTATAAAAAAAGGTTTTTGGTATTTTGATAGGCATGACATTGAATAAGTAAATTAGTTTAGGTAGGATTGATGTTTTTATTATATTAACTGATCCTACCCTTAATCAATTAGTGTTTTTCACATTGTTTAGACCTAGTTTTATTTGTGTGAAAAGTGTTTTGTAGTTGGGTTCATATAATTCCTGTGTTTGTCTTGGCAGATAAGATTCCTAAATATTTTATATTACCTAGAGTGATTTTAACTGGAGTTTCTCTTTCTAACTCTTGCTGATGATTTTTATAGGAAGTAAATAGAAATGCTAATGATTTATGTGGATTCATTTTGTATCCTGTAACTTTGTCAAAATTATTAATTATTTCCATTAGCTTTTTAGTTGATTTTCTTAGGTTCCCTAAGTATACCATCATATCATCTGTAAAGATTGATAATTTAGTTTCCTCATTGTTTTCTTTAATGCTTTCAATTTCTTTTTCCTCTCTAATTGCAACTGCTAGCATTTCTAGTACAATATTAAATAATAGAGGTGATAATGGTCATCCTTGTTTCACTACTGACCTTAATGGGAAGGCTCTAATTTTGTATATAGAAAGAAATGTCATTGTACCTCAATAAAGGAGACTTAAAATTGGATAAACGCATAGCATCCATTTGTTGTAGTAGTTAAGTAACGTAATAAAGTCTATCTATGATACAAATCAAGATAATAATCTGAGTTCAGACCCATTATAACATAGACAAATAAACTAATAGAAATATGTCTAAGGGATAAACAATGTCTCAAACCTACACATATACTACCGCCCAGTGTGAAATTCATAGGACTATATCTTCATTTAAAATGCATGATTTTACATGCACTTCCAAAAGGAATAATTTATTGCATTGTTTCCAGAAAGTACAACAAAGAGTACATAAAGCATCCTGCATTTTGTTGAACACTAAAAGATGTAGGGAAATATGAGCCCAAGCAGTTTCCCTTCATCATCTATAGTTTAGCTCTACAATTCAAATGGGCCTGATGTCATTGATATTTGCTCCTCAGATTTATTGCTGCTCTGAAGAGACTCAGACTACTTAGAAAGGAAGCATGAATATTTCCTAAAATCTCATAACCTTTGTCTACTTCTGAATCATTTCTTAAAAAACAAAAGCAATTTATGGTCCCAGTCCAAAATATTGAAAGAAAAAACACTTCCCCTTTTTAAAGCAGGACTGGAAAAGATATAAACTCTGTATTTCTTTTTCTCCCACATTCAGAAGCAATATTTTGTTTTTCCTGGGATCTCTGATTCATAAATGACTTCAGAGGCTCTCTTATCAAACCTATATGTAAACATAGACTGTCTATACACTAACCCTGAAAAATAGTTCTCCAACTATTGCCTAAAGATTTTTAATATTCAGGAATCCAGAATATCCAATCCTATTTTAGGATATTTCTAATTGTTAAGAAGTCTTTTCTTCAATCAAGCCTGAATTTGCTTCTCAAAAGGTCCACTTATATAGTTTCTCTTAATTCTACCATCTGAGTATTCAATATGTTCATTATCTAATATTAAACTATTTGAAAAGAAGAGATATAAAATATGATCTTCAATCAGTGAAGTATATTTCTCTTTTAATGTAATTATTTTCAATAGGCATAAAGTGAATGCACTTTTAAATTCCCCATTTCAATTTTTGCAAAGTTTTTGCAAGTCACACATCTTGTGGACTTTCAAATACTGAACCTAAAGTCATTTACTTCACTACACTGGTTGAGGTGAGGAAGTTAAAATAATTCTAACTCCCTTTTACCACTTCCTGTCACCTCTTTATTTCCCCTACTGCCACCAGTCAATAATCTATCTTCCTTTGAGATTCATGCTATTTATTTCTACCAGTCAATTGAAATTTTGATAGCTGTTTTCTATAGACATTTAGGTCACTCCATTTCATTCCTCAATGAGTGAGGTCCCTAGCTTACAATTATTTTTCTCCTTCCCAATTCCTGCCCTCATACATGGGGACTTCAATATTCATATTGACTCTCCCTCAAATACCCTAATCAACCAGTTCTTAAACCTACTCACTTCCTGTGACATTTTCCTCTACCATACCTCAGCCACACACAAAATGGTCACAATCTTGATATTACCATCACTCCAAATAAATCACTTTTACATTTAAGAATTCCAAAATCTCCTTATCTGACCATAATCTATTGGTTTTCCACAACACCTTCTACGTTCTCTTATGAAAACTTGCTCTTCATTTTCATCATGACTTTCAATTCCTCAAATATTCAATTCTTTCTTAGACCATCAGTCTTACAACAGAAACTCTCTCCTTTTTTTCCTTATCTTAATCCCATGATTATTCAGTTAAATTCTATATGCTAAACCCTTTATTCACTTGTTGACTCCTACCAAACCTAAGCCTTGAATCACTCCCACTATTCATTGTCTTCCCTGCTATATATATGCTACTGACCAATTACAGAAAAAAAAATGCAATCATTCTTATTGGGTTTACTAAAATTTTGTTACACAATCTCAAATGAGTCTTCACTGCCACTAGGCAATTCTCCTATGCCTCCCAACACACTATTTACCTTCCCACAGAGTTTTTTTCTAAACCGTTTTAATTATTTCTCACACCTCCCAAAGTTTTCCTTTGTTCCATCCTTTTTGCTGAGAACCTTTCCTTATGTTTTACAGGAAAAAAAGTGGAGGCTAGTTGCCATGAGATCTCTCTTCTCTCCTCTTCCCCATCTCATATCACTCTTATACCTTCTGCCACTATCTTTTTCTTCACCCCTGTGTCACATTAAAGGTTCTTATCTCCCCAGTAAGCATGTGTTATTTTTTTACATGTCAACATAATGTTTAATAATAATTTTCTGACATTTCATGATCCATGTTCTCTTCCTCCCTCTTGCTCCTCTGACCTCCACAAGATATCAGGTGATATGATTTAGTTTGTGCATATGTTATCATACAATACATATTTCCATGTCTATTATATTGTGAAAAATCATACAAATCACTTACACTAGGGAAAATTTTGTGGAGGAAATAAAACGAATAATGGTATACTTCAACCTGAATTCAGACTCCTTAAGTTCCTTCCATGGCAGTGAATAGGCTTTTTTAATCATGAATTCCTTGGTGTGTCTTGAATCACTGCATTGCTGATAATACAATAATAATTGTCATTCAGAGGTGATGATTGTACTTCATTGCTGGTACTGTATACAATGTTCTCCTTTGCACCATTTCATGTATCATTCCAGTTGTGTGTATGTGTATGTGGAGGTCATCTCCTTCAGTTGGCCTTATTCCTTATTGAGTCCAACACTTTCTCCTATACAACATATTCAATTCCATCTCATCTTCCCCAACAGATTGGCCCCTCTGTCACCCCTACACCATTACTGATTTTCAATCTTTCATGTCTACGGGCTCCTGCCCTCATGCCAACAAACCTACCCATGCCTCCCCAAACATTGCAAAGTTTCACATTCATATCCTCACCATCTTTTCCTCTATAGGCTTTTTGTGACTAAACACTTCGAAAAGACCATCAACAATAGATGTCTCCACTTTCTCAATTCTCTTTCTCTCTTTTTAAAAAGTCTCAGAATAGGTTTGATGACCATAACATTACGCTGAAACTGTTCTCTCCAAAATGACTAGTGATCTTTTAATTGACAAAGAGTTATCTTTTCCAGTATTCATTATCTTCAATTTCTCTCTAGGCTTTGACACTGCTGATCTCTCTCTTCTCCTGGCTACCATTTTTCTTTCTAGACTTTCCAGGACAGGACTCTCTCCTGATTCACCTCCCACTTATGTGACTACACTGTCTCAGTCTCCTTTGTTGGAATCTCGTTCAGATCACACCTATAGTCTTAGGGGTCTCACATGATAATGTCTTAGGCAGTCTCTTAGCTCCCTATACTACATCATATGGTGATTTTTTTCAGCTGTCATGGATTTAATTACCATCTCTATGCCAATGATTCTTAAATATACTTATCCTGCTTCAACCTCTCTGCCTGTTTCTGATCTTTCATCTCCAACTGGATGTCCAGTAGACATCTTAAATACATGTCCAAAATCAAGCTCATTTTTCCTGCTAAATCCTGCCCATCATTTTAATTTCTCTATTACCACTGAGCGCAACACTATCCTTCAAGAATCCATATCTCAAGTGAAGAAATTGTGGTCTAGACTGGTAGATATTGCATTAACATTGCCTTAAATAAAAGTGGTATCAGTTGCACCCTCATGTGAGCTCATATGACAGGAAAAAGGTATTTCACTTTGCCCAAGCAACTTCATGCTCAGGAGAGGTTAAAGGGAAATATTTCTACTGCTACAGAAGTTTCTGACACAGAAATATAATTTTCAGGAGGTGAGGGACAAAATGTCTGTAAAAATATAAATCTTTCCCTGACTCCAAGAGCATGTATTGGTTAAACTAGTGTGTTGGGAAATGACCATTATGATGAATTCTTTAATTCAATATAATTCAATAAACTCTTATCAAGAGCCTACTATGTGTAAGGCATTTTGTTAGGTACTGTGGATAAGATAGGAACTAGGTCTATAATTACACTGTAATAGAGAACTAATATTATATATATATATATATATATATATATATATATATATATATATATATAAAGAAATGTCCTCTAGTAGTTCAGGTCAGTACCTTAGAGCAGATATACAATTTATAGTATTAAAGATTTGCCTATAACACTAAGAGTTTAACTTGTCCAGTATCACACAGCCACTTAATGTTGCATATGAGACTTAAACTTAGGTCTTTTTATGGTTAAATGTTTATTAAATTGCATTGGATTGAATTGGATTGAAACCTTTATATTAATGGTAATTAAATTGAATTGGATTGAAACCTTTACATTAATGGTAATTTCCCAGCACACCTGTATAACTAGTATAACTACAGGAGCCAAGGAAGATGAATAAGTCTAGGGATCTTTTGTCCCTAGCCTTATTAAAGAAACAAACAAAAATAATTAAGAAAAAATCTCTGCCTGATGACTCATTCCTTGACAACATTTTGAAGTAGTATATCATGTAACCACAAATGCTTAGTAGATCATTGTGCTGGGAGAATAGTCCCCTTTCTTGGAATGATAGTTATAGACACTGAGGGTAATTTTATATAGTCTTAAGGATGTTTAATTCCTTGTTACTAAAAGGAAATAGTTGAGATGAATAGCTATGAAATAATAAATAATTAAAATGGCATCATGGAAGGTCTTTAAACATAAAAATACCTCATGTTTCAAATAACCCAGAAAACTCTAGAAAGCAGTCAATTTAGCAGAAGATGATGATAAAAAATCCACTAGATGTTTTGATTAATTTTGCTGAACTGGCTTTACTACTCCCTCTTTCTCTTTAGATTTTGGTTCCAAGGGTTGGCTCATTGAGTTAAAAGGGGTAAAGAATATATATATGAAGAAATGAATTTAGAAACAAAATATACCTATATATATTATATAATTAAATATATAAAAATAAATTTAAAATATACCAAAAATAAATTAACCAATGGGTATTTATTGAGTTCCTACAATGTCTTCAGATATGTATAATATGCCATGGTATACAGAGTATTTAAGTCATTGTTCTTTCCTCAAGTTAGCTTAAACATTTTAGAGAAAGAAAGGTAAAACACATATTATAAACCAATTCAACAGCCTTTTTTTAAGGTCCTGTTGTTTGTAGACACTATTTTAGATGAGGGACACAGTAGCAAGTAGAAACACCAATGCTTAAATAATGGTATTATGAAAAATTTATGCAGATGAGGAAGAGGTTCCTATGGGCTAGAAGTCTCCAGGAAGAAGAATGTGAGCTAGCCTGAAAGGATGGAAAAAACTGATAAGTATAGGAGGGGATAGTGGAGTTGTTTATTGGAAAATATCAAAATCAAAGGTAAAGAGACATACAAAGCATATAAACAAAACAATAATTTAATAGAAGAATGGGAGGTGAGGAAGATTCTACTTTGGAAATGACCAGTTACATGAATCCTAGTGTTGACTTGATTCCATCAATTTTTAATCTCTATGTTAAAGCAAATACTACATTTGACAGATGGCCTACACATGTGATTATAGACTAAAGCAATATCATAAAATTGGGAAAGGCAAATATATTGTATTGAAGTACTAAAATGGGTAGTAAATTTTACACTTTGAAGAGCCCATGCTGATATATATGTATGTATGTATGTATGTATGTATGTATGTATGTGTGTGTTTGTGCGTGTAAGGACAATTATTAGTTGAATGCTTGACTTAATTGTGTTTTAAACCTTCTCATTTATTGAAATTTTTGTCTATCAAGTTCCATCTATTATTCATAAATAATCAGTCAAACTTCTTGGAGATCCTTGTTTAAGTATTTATATTTTATAAATTTTAGTGCTTTGTCTGCCTAAGTCTTATTTTCTAACCTTACCAGTCTACCTACTTTTTAGTGATAAAATTTTTATAACCTTTCTTATATACAAGTCTCAAGGTATTATAGAACTGTGAAAATAATATATTGTAGTTTGCTTTTACCAACCATTTATCTCCATCACCTTAAGTTGTTTCACAATTTTGATTCTTCAAATATCATGATATGCCATGATTTGCAGTTATGTAGCACTGTGGGAGAGTATGGGTCTTGAAAAGATAGACTTTTGTCACAGGGGACAGCTCAGTCATTGAAAACGCTATGGGTAATCTACCCTACTTCTCTTCCTCTTATTCAATTCTGACTCCAGATAATTATCCACTATACCTGTTAAAGATGATAGTTATTTAGACAGACAGACAGATGGTTGGGAGGATGGAGAAATGGATAGACAGATGACAGATATATTATAAATGACAGATATGTACATACATACATATATAAATGTGTATATTTGTATTTATATAAAACTTTAAGGGATATCCATTCAAGTACATATTACAATCCTGTCAATATTCATTCTATTTGATTTTTTCCCCCAGTCTGGATTTCTAGAGCAATTTCTTTTGAGTCTAAATGGATTATATTGAATCATTTCTACTGTAAGCTTCAGAAATCCGAAAATAGTCTACCTACATTCATGTTTCTGAATGTGTATAGACTATTCTCACAACAGACACACACGCACACACACACACACACAAAGAAGAAAGAGGTAGAGAAAAAAGTAGACTTTTAAATGGCATTTGATTATTCTTCCTCTATTACATCATTTTGTTTTGGTTTCATAAAAAAAGACTAGTTTTATATTCCTTAAAACTTTTCTTTTTTGAAATATATTAAAAATACTACTCATTAAAAATTCATTCTAAACTAAAATTATGTGACCTGAAGCATAGATTTCCTTTGTATGAAATTAGTCAGGCTTAACTTCTCTTTATTTCATCTTTAAAAGTACTACCTTTTTTGTCACAGAATATATATGATGACACTAGTAAAATTGATAATTAAAATAGATTATAGAAACACTTGCAATTCAATTGTACTTGATTTCTATTTGTTGCCTTTTTTTCTAGTTTCACTTATAAATACTCTTGTACATGGTTTAATTGGTTCTAAATATTTCCATGGGTTCATTTTGCTTTCATGCATTTTGATTATATCTTACTTAATATTTCCTGGTCTGGGTTCAAATCTAAGTGTTCTGATCTAGTTTGAAGATGCCTGTGGACATATCTTTTAAAATTATAATTATTTTTCCAGCCTACATGTCAATACAATTCTAAAATTATTTGTTTTTTGATATTTTGCAATCCATGTTCTCTTTTTCCAGACAAAACACGAGATTTATGTTGCTTTCTGTTTTTACTTCTGTAAACATCTCAAAAATACTATTATTAATATATTTTTTCTTTATATCAGTTATTTCTATGTCAAATTCAATCTTCTCTTTGACAAAGACTAGCAGTTAATCAAAACACCAGTTACATTGAACACTTAGAACATTTTGCCTTATAGGTTCCCACCTCTGTTTTGAAGTAACTATGTTTCATTATTTATTTTCCAGAGTGATTTTATTACTCAAAATTAGATTTTAAAATCATATTTAATTTACATGTTTGCAGTCATCATATGTATACTTTCCTGGTCTTGATTAGTTCAGGCAAATTTTTCCATATGTCTCTAAATTTCTCTCATTATTTCTTGGCATGTAATAAAATTCCATTATCATATTTCCTCTTCTTTAGTTACCACACAATTGATTTATCAACATTATTTCCAATGTTATGACCCCTTAAAGAGTACTGCTCTCAAAGTGTTGGTATAAAACAGATTCTGAGTCTTTGATGCTTAAAGCATAAGCTCAGTGGCAGAATCACTGGGTCAAAATGTAGGATCAGTTTGTTCATTTTCCTTGTCTGTTGACACCCAGAAAGATTGGACAGATTCAGAGCTGCACCAATAGTATATAGATGAGCCTATCTTTCCAGAGCCCCTCCTGCACACTGTTTGCATTTTTTTTTTTTGCCATATTTGTCAATTTGGAATCTCCTAAACTTTTGTGAGGGGGTGTTTTTTGGTTTTAAAATTCTGACCTGCATTAATTTTCTCTGTTCACTTTAATCCAGCTCCTTTCATCAATTTGGAGAGGTTGCCTTTTGGATTTTGTCTGGTTTCTTCCTGTCTATTCTTTTTCTCCCACAAAAGAATTTCTTTGCTGGGAATTCCCATAATCATGAATGTTTACAAATCCTCTCATTTGTGAAGCTTCAAAAATCAGGGTTACCCTGAGATTTTAGTTTGAACCTAGGACAAAACTGGGAATATTGTTTAAAGACTCTTTGAATAATAGTAAAGTAGTAGTGGTGGTGGCAACAAGAGCTAGCATTTTTAGTATGTTTACTACTTGCCAGACTTTATGGTAAGCACTTTAGAATGATCTTATTTGAAATTCACAACAGAGCATAGGAGATAGGTACTATTTTTATTCCCATTTTATAGTTGCAAATACAGGAAAATAAATGTTAAGTGATGTGTCCAAGAACACACAGCTAGTAAGCATCTGAGCCTGGATTTAAACAAGTTCTATTGATTCTAGGTTCAGATATTATAAGAGGTGGAGACAAATATTAATCAGGTTAATGGAGTTTTAGAAATAATATAATTGCTTATTAGTAAGATTATATGTTAGTGTAAGTTAAGATTTGCAGAAAAATAAGTAGATAAGTAGACTATTCCCTAGTTTCATCAGGCATCTAATATTGAATTTTATAGCACGTATTAAAATTATTTATTTGAAGAAAAGATGACTTTAAAATCTCATAGAACATATAATAGCTCTCTGTACAGTTTTAGGGTTAGTATTTAAGCTATATCAACCACAAAATTTCAGTATACATTTTTCTCCTTGACATAGAGATTTCTGTAAGCTATGGAAAAAACAAACTAGGTCATAAAGGTAGGGAATGGGAATTATATTAAAACAATAAATCCAGGTATATCACATGCTTTCTAAGGCCATTGACCTATATAGCTTATAGACATTAACATATTGATATTTTCTAACACTTTAATGAAAAATTCAGACTTTAAAATTTGGTTAGTTTTGTTCACTTTAGTTCAATTATATAACAAGGAATTTAGCCAGAATGTCTTTCTTCAAAATTTAAACTCTAAATAAATGTTTTAGCAAAAAGTAAAGATGGAATTTTACCAGAAAAGCCCAATTCTGTAAGTCTATGAATAAAATTTTCTTTTTAGTTTATTTTCTATTAAAATCTATATTCTTTCCCTTCTGTGCTTAATCCATGATAATGGATAGAAAACCAATACATATACTCAAACAATACAAATTCTTGATTATAATAAAAAATTGAGTCTAAGTGAATTTGATCCCATCATTTACTGTCAGGAGGTTGGTGGTGGTATACTCTATTTTGAATCCTCTGGAATCATGGTTAGTGATTGTAGTGATCAGAATTCTTGGGTTTTAAAAAATCATTTGTCTTCCTAGTATTGTTATTTATAAATTATTTTATTACTTTTACTCACTTAATTTAGCAAGTCTTCCCAGGTTCCTCTGAAACTCTCTCTTTCATCATTTGCACAATAATAATACTTATATTCATATATCACAAGTTTTTCATTCATTCCCCAAGAAATAAGCACTACCTTCATTCCTAATTATCACTTTTAAGATCGATTCTGTATATATTTTGGGACAAATTGGTTCCTTTTTTGTGTTTATGATGTCTTTGGGGGAATATATAGCCCTAGGAATGGTAGCATTTGATCAAAGGGTATGTATGTAACCAGATTAAGGTATATAGTGTAACTTTAAAATTTAGATAGTAGATCCAAGGTAAAGTCATTGAAGAATCTCAGAGTTGGTAATTCAGTCTATCTCTGATTAAAGCACTTTTATCCAATCTTTGGTTAAATACTTCTAGGAAGGTAGAAAATTCTACATTCTAAAGTAAAAGGTAGCATGTTCCACTTTAGGATAGCTCTAAATGTTAGGAAGATTTACATCAATCTCCATGTTTTCTCTTTGCAGTTTCAAGTTGCTCCATATTTATGATGTCCTTTCAAATACTTGGAGATAGCTATCATACTATAGCAATTTATTTTGAAAGGTATTTAGTAGGCATATAATATAGAGAAGAAACTGATCACGGCATTGGGGATACAACGAAGTAACTGAAAAGAATAACCGCCCTGTAAGAACTTATTTTCTATAGTGGTAAAATAAGAAAGAAACTGTGGCTAGCCAGTTTTCTCTGAGCTCTAGCCTAAAGAAATACCATCTTTAATCCTTTAGTGAATATATTACTCTAACATAAGCACCCACTTACTTTTCTGCCAAATATGTGCATTTTTGACCAATCTAGATCACAGGTTTTATAGCTTCCTTATGAGCACAAATCTAAAAAAAAATATCATATTCAGTAGTAAACAAAGCATCCTACTTATTTATTTTTCTTTAGACCAAACATGTTTACTGATTTATATGACCTGATCTCAACCACAGGCAACATCCTGGTGATTTTCTTTTTTTATGTTCTATATACTGAGTCAAATGAAATAAAATTTAGGTTTATAAGATCATAAACTTAGAAATATCTAGTATAATCTCAATTTTTTCAGATGAGGAAAGAAAAATAGAGTTTGAGACTTGCCATAAATCACACTGATTATAACTTTTGGGAACTACACATTTTACTTAGATCCTCTGACTTTACATACACAGTTATGGTTTTTGGTTTGTTTGTTTGTTTTTCTTGAACTATACTACAAAATTATTTATTGGGAGGAGTGTGGATTTCCAATTGAATTTGTTTTTCTACATCATCTACTACATATGAATGTGGTAAAGGACACAAAAAATATTCATTGAGTACATTAGTGGATGTATTTGTGAGTTATTTGGCTTCATTTTATTAATTCTATGAAAATTTAGAAATTACAATGTTTGAATCTTCTCACAAATGGTAGAATAATAAAAATATTAAAAATATAAAAATAATAAAAATTTAAAAAAATAGTAAGTCATCTTTTTTTGTAATAGAATCAGTTCACTTGATAATGTCCTTGACATGGTTATCTAATTTCTAGTCAATTGTTCAATTAGGAAGTAGCATTTATTAAGTGCTTACTCTTTATCAGGTACTGTGCAAAATGATACTCAAGTATTTTTAAGATTGATCAAATTTTGATGAATGTCACTACATTGAAGAGAGCATTAGTTTTGTAATCAGGAGAGCTTTGACTTCAAATTCCTCCTTGCAAAAGGAATGTACAGTGAATAACATAGTTTATCTGTGGTCAATCTCAAGTACTGGACACCTATCTATTGAGAATTTTAGATTTACTCCACCCTGCTTAGTCTAGCAATCAGGAATGTCTACACCCCTACTTAAGGACTAAGTGTTGAGAAGGAAGGCCTATGTCGGACATGTGCTAGCAAATGACAAATCAGAAACAACTGACAGACCCCTTGGGCTGTCCTAAGTCAACCTTAAGCTACCATTGGTATATGTGAGATACAGGAAGTGATGTATAAAAATGGTCCATATATTTTGAGTCACTTCTCTCTTAACTCTTTTTGCAGAGAGTTGACTCTGGGTCTCTCTTTTTGGTGGTGGAGGAGTTGAGCTCAGAGTCTCTCTCTCAGAGACTCTGGGTTTGAATGTCTTGACGTGGGTCGGATGAGGCATCTTCCTTGAGCTCTCTCAGAGTTTAGGCTGATTCCTTTTTTTTCCTTTACCTTTCCTAAAATGCTATCCTCCTAGGAGGCCCCTCATCTCAGGGAAGGCCTTGTGGCTGAGGTCTCCAAACTCCCCTTGGCTCAGGCTAGGCCATAGAAATCTTATACACTTTTCCCTCTCCTTCTTAATTCCTTCCCTCTATATTAATTAAACCACCATAAAATTCCCAAACTGACTTGAGTATTTTTATTGGGATTTGAAATTAATCCCTGGCAACCATAAGCATAATATATTAGTCAAAAATCCCTAAATTTACCCCTTACACTTTGAATTATTGTAAGTCCACCATTAGCAGCAGTCTGCCACTAGCTCAAGTTTCCCCTGTTTTCACTTTCACTTTTTCAAAGATGTTTGGTGGAGGGATTGGTTGGAGGCCTCAGAGTGTCATGCTGAGGGACAGGAATGGGGAGAGACAACACATAAATCTAGAAGTCAGCATTTTCTACTTTTAAAAGATCAACAATATCTATGACAACTCTTGGAATAAGCAGAATAGGTCGAATCCTTTCAAAAAGACAAACTTTCAAATATTTTAAAGTAGCTATCATATTCTCATAAAGACTACTCTCATTCCTGATAAATGTACTTTTATCTTCCAACCAATATGTATGTTACATAATTTTTGTTCTTCTAACTATTCTAGTCAATCTAGAAGATTTACAAGTTAAAATTCCTCCCAAAATTCGCTGGGTTTCAGACACAGATGACCATGATAGTAAACAAAGATTAAAAATTTCTGATATGTAAATATTGACTTTCTAATAATAAGTGCTACTTTGTATGCTCATTATTTTGGTCTCAATATTTTTTGTCCTAAATATAGGTACATGTATATGTGATATAAAATGTATCATTTTGCAAAATATATAAAAGTACACATAGTTACAAACTAGACACACTGTTATAGACTGACAATAAACTAAAAGAAGAGGAAAATAGAGCAAAATCTTCAGGTGGAGAAATTTACATGAATCCTAATTCTCTCTACCAGAAAAAAATGGGAAAAAATATTTCATTGAATTTGGCCACTTCCTTATAATAACACCATAGGACCTTTTGAACGAATTATAAAACAGAATGTGTTAAAATTAACACAAAAGGATTGCCAACAAGCCCTTGACATGACAGGCTACTGGTGTTAAAGCTATGTGGGCTAAAGTCCCATTTTTTCTTATTTGGATTTAAAAAAATGAAACATGTATGTATTTCTGAGCTAAAGTTAAATAACTACAAGCAAATGTAGTATTGTTATTCTATGAGGGGTAAATATCAAGTAAGACAGAATACTTTAAAAATGGGATTAAAAAGAAAAAAAAGGTATTAAATATTCATTGTACAAATATATATTTTTTCTAATTAGAGCATTATTTAGATACCAAAAAAAAAATAAGTAAACATTTCTCTGATGGAATTTAAAGTCTAGTGATTTTTTTTTTACCCAAAATTTCAACACATGGTAAAACATAGTGAAAATACATGCAACAAGAGATTTATAAAATGTGGTTCTGAGAAAGGCAAGATCACTTCTGACTAGTTGGGACAAAAAGGACATTATTTCAAAAAAAGGAAATCAGAGACCATCTTTCCCAATACTTCCTTGATCGGGAATCCCACATACCACCTGGGAATCCTTAACAAGTGGTCATTCAATTTGGTTTGACAACCATCTCCTTCATGGTCCAGTTGAACCAGACTCTGAGTGATAGATATGAAATGAATAGGCAGGAGAACCAAAGAAAAGCATTCCCATAAGAGGGATGAATTTGAGAATCAGTTGAAGGGCAGGAACACTTACATAGGGCTGAGGAAGTACAAAACGTTTAAGGAAAAACCAACAAATACAAGCTTGGCTTTCTGGCAATAACTGAACCAGAAAAGAAATTTGAACCTTATTCAAGAAGGAACAGTCATTGAAGATTTTTCAGCAGACTAACTAAGAGAAGCAGATGAAGTGTTTCAGCAAGCATGTGCTGTGATAGAAGTGTGTAAGATACACCACATAGCATTAGTTTCTGCTTCCTTTTATCGCATAGACCTAGCAAATATTTTAAGTATTATTCATTTATCAGGATGGCACATGATGTTATTCTATGGAGGTAACAATTAAAGAGCAGGTTTTACCTCTTTCTGATGACTTCATGAAGATTTTCTACTGTTGAGGATTTTGTTTGATTTTTTTTTCTTCCTCCAATTGACTGTCAACTATGCTAAATGTGAAATTATTTACAAATTTAGATAACTATATTTCTGTTATACAAATAGTCTTCTCCATTATGAATATATTTGTGAATAGTGGATCCAAATTCATTTTCCAATGACACAGTTATTTTTAACTGGTGAATTTTTTTCAGGGACTTTAAATGTGCCACAGGGACAGTGTGGATTACTGGAAAGTGTACTGGGAACTGAAGATGACTTGGATTCAAATTTCTCTTTTGACAGTAGCTACCTTATGATTTTGTACAAATTATTTTTTTTTTGACCCTCAGGTGACTTACTAAAACTAGATTCTTGATGTGGCCCCTTATCACCACTCACCTGGACTACATCAAAAGTCTTCTGGTCTTTCTACTTTAATCTCTTCCTCATTCCACTTCCTGTTCCATTCAACTGATAAGGTCCATGTTTTAAAGCATGTATATGTTTCATTTCTCCCACCACTAAATACCACTGAGCTGCAGTGGCTCCCTATTACCTCTATGATCAATTATAGATTCCACTGTTTTAATATATCAAATTTTTCATACTCCATCCTTATCTTGTCAGCTATGTCATGGAGAAGACTCAGGGATGGGCTAATTAATATGAAGGAAAGTCTTTCCCAAAGACAGTGCTTTTGTAATTCTCCTCAAGATAATTTATTACATGATTATGGAAATGAATTATAGTAAAAGTGTCCTCTGCAGGGAAAATGGCTTGGATTCTAGCTAGTGGTTTTACTAGAGAGAACAGCCCCTCTCTGTATAACACGGTAATAAATATGGAAAGTACAAAATTATGCTTCTGGTACTGTGTGAGGTGCTGGGATTAGTGACCAAAGAAACTTTCACTTGAAACAAAAGTCAAATTGTATGGAATCTCAAGTAACACTTTCTAGCTGTATTGGACAACATAGGCATGTGCACACACTAGGTACACACATGCAAACCATCTATATTTGTTTTATACACACATATATAGACTTATAACTACTTTGTGTTGATTGAGTATACACATGTAAATGTATATATATATATATATATATAATACATACCCATATAAAGCAGATCTAAATATTATACATCTATACATATGCTTTTATTTACAAATATATGCACATATGTGGAAATACATGTGTATATGCATACACAAAGCAATAGTATTTTGGGGTGGGGTTACTCACAGCTGGGGGTATCAGGAACTATTTATTACATAAACTGATGCTTAACATGGGTCTTGAAGAAAGTAAATTTAGAAAATTTTTTTAATAGGCTGGATCTTTGCCTTCAAAAATCTTATTACCTCATTGGAGAATACCCATACTTATGCTTAAATAAAAGATTTTGTGGGTTTAGATATAATCATTTAACTTCTCTGTAAATCATATTTTCTGTCTTGCAAACAGTGAACGAAAAAACAGACCCCCTTTCCAACTTCAGCAGCTTAGTTTGAGGGTAAACATGACAATGTGAGGAAAGCATATTCAGCTCTTTGCAAAGATGGCAATGAATCAGATGGGTCTGGTGTTATTACAGTCATTTAAAGCCTCAAATCAGATGCCTATTATCTATTCTAGAGTGTATTTGTTACCGTTCCCCATGAATTAGCATTGATGGAGCACTTTTCTCTGGAGCAGCACAGCAAATTAACAGCCACCTCTCTGTATTTCTACACCAATCCTTTGCCAATTGATCCCCACTTCCAGTCCTTTCAACTTTCATTAGGGTTCAGAAGGAAGAACATGATTTCCATGGTAACTGCAAAATATACTTCAAAAGATAAGAAAATCTTATTCACCACATTCATTATTTTTTTTCCTAAGAATCCTAACAGGTTACATAAGTATAATTTTATCTTATAGAAGTCATATTATTTCTTCCAAAGTAGGCTGTATTGGCCCTGGAGCTGTAACATTCTATCCTCAATTAAATCCCTTTCTCCTCTTTTTAGATGAAGTGTATTGGTTCTCTAATGTTTTTTACTTTCCATAGGGGTGCTTCTCTAGGCAGGAGTGTATAGTTGACAACTCTCAAAGACATATTGACCATTTTGACATTTTACACAGTCTGGAGAGGACCAGAATTGCAGTGAATATTTGCCCTACCCTGACATTGCCTCTTTCTATGGCAGTGGAAAGTGACAATCTGCTGAAACAACTCACTCCTCTGGGGTAAAAATAGAAGTGGGCAAAATCACTAAACAGGAAAAAAAATGTGTCTTAGTAAAACTATATGTCTCATGCCACCAAGTGCCAAGCTATTATCCCTGTGGATTCTCATGAAAAGTCTCTACTTGATGTGGCTACATACCAAGAGAACATAATTTGATCCTTTTTTATAAAGAGCAAAGTGGTAGCATTTTTCTAACAATGTCATCAAACTTATTGAGAAAATAAATGAAAAGGCAGAAGCTTGAGTATATGTGTGTGTGTGTGTGTGAGTGCATAATATTCACCAAGTAGAACTGCAATATATTACCAACTGATATTGTCAGCTTCTATCTGGTCCACAAATTTATTGTTTTTTTTTTGTTGTTTTGTTTTGTTTTCTTAGTGGGTAAGCAACTTAATGTCATACACATTATCATAATATCTGAGTGTTTGTAACCTTAAATTAACTGAAATTGTGAAGAGGTCTATAACTTTAGAAAGTGGAGTTACACTACAAAAAATCAAATTTTTGTCTGGAATTACATATACAACAATTTATATGCTATACTTCAAAGGGGCAGAGGGGTGGGGTTGGAGGAACTTATTTAGTATTCTCCAAAGGGAATCCAGAGACAATTGAATGACTTAGTGGATAAAGCCCTGGGTCTAGAGTCAGGAAAACATGAATTCAAATCCAGTCTTAGAAACATACTAGCTGTGTGACCCTAAGCTTAAATTGTTTGCCTCCATCTTCTGTAGAGGGAAATGACAAACCACTCTAGATTCCTTGCCACGAAAATCCAAGGTCAATATTGGCATGATATGATCCAGGGCATCATAAATAAAACTGAACAACAAAAAAGGAATTTATATTGATAGAACTAAAATTTACTTAGTAGTTCCCATTCTTTCACACCATCCTGTCTTCTGCAGTGTTGATCAATCATTTGGGAGGGGCATCAGCAAGTCTG
Source organism: Monodelphis domestica (assembly GCF_027887165.1). Lineage (NCBI taxonomy): Eukaryota > Metazoa > Chordata > Mammalia > Didelphimorphia > Didelphidae > Monodelphis > Monodelphis domestica. The sequence goes on along the minus strand of NC_077228.1, from coordinate 91,336,566 downwards.
ATGATTTTTGTCTGAATTTTGTCTTAATTTTGATCCCATTCTTCCCCTGTTCATCACCAAATAATCAAGTAGGCTTAAATCCCATTCCCTTTACTTGTAATCTTATTTCTCTTTCATGAGGCAATGGGAAAGGAGCTAAAACACAGTGGACTAGCCCCTTTCAGAGATGTGGACCTTTCAGGATTTTCTTTTTTATTATGAAAGATGGTCATTAAAAGCCCCAGTTCAAATGTCTAGAGTTGGTCCCTAATGACCAGTTGTCTGCCTTGATTTTTAAAAAATAAACTCCTTTTAATTTTTTCATTTTGTTTTGTCTTTTTCATCAGGGCAAAGTACAAGCATAGTATTTTCCCTTTAACAATAGCAATGTTTGTATAACACTGTAAGAAGATGGAGTCACAACATAAAATATCAAGTTTGTATCTGGGACTGCATAAAACAACAATTATATGATATGCCTTGAGGAAATTAAATTTATTCAGTACTCTCCAAAGAAAATTGATATTCATAGTCACAATTATATTGCACTATAGGATATATATATGTGTGTGTGTGTGTGTGTGTGTGTGTGTGTGTGTGTGTGTGTGTGTATATTTTTTTTTTTAAAGCAAGTTACCAGGGACAGCTGGGTAGCTTAGTGGATAGAGAACTAGCCCTAGAGATGGAAATCCTTGGTTCAAATCTGGCCTCAGACACTTATTATCTGTGTGCTAACTTAACCCCAATTGCCTACCCCTTATGACTTCTGCTTTGGAACCAATAATAAATATTGATTCTAAGATGGAAGGTACGGGTTACTTTTTTCTCCTTTAAAGTAAGTTATTTCTATGCAATATTTACTGAAAGTATGAATATGCATTGAAAAAATTTAGAAATATTCTTCATAAGAATCGTTACAATAAAATATTGGCAGATAAGAATGGAATTCAGAATGTAACTGTTTTTGCAGCTAACCATATAATCACTTGAATTTTTCAAGCTATACTGTTATTTTACCATCAACCTGATCCTTCCAAGACCATACCCTGATTTAGAATGAAAATATTTCTGTGAATCTCATGCCTAATGGAAGGAATATTTGCATAAATGAATGAAGGCATACATTTATATTAATTGAAGATCAAAGTACTACTGAATCTATAAGCACTTATTAAAGAACTAGTATGGGTAAAGCTTTATGCTAGGAATCAGGGTTACAACAACAAAAACAAGCAATCCTTGCCCTTAAAGAATTTATATTCTAATTGAGGACATTCAAGTTTGCAGATACATACAAAATACATGCAAAGTAGATAGAATATAAAGGAGGGGGCAGAAGAAACTGAGGCACAGGGAGTTTAGATAAATTATGGTCAATTAATTAGTTACTTGCAGAACAATATAAAAACTAGTTCTCAGGTCTATTGCAAATAACACCTTTATTACACTTTCATAGAAGTGGCTATGACTTTAAAAACTTTAATAGCTCTTCCACAAGCAAGAAATAGATGAAGTAAGCTGCATAGTATATTAACTTCACAATGATCACTTAGAAGACTGAAGATATTCCACAGTTTTATCCCTATCCAAATTATTTTTCAAAATCTATTTCAGGCCAGTTTTAACTTAGTAGTATCCTTTCTTGTGTGACTGAACTCTGACTGGGCACTACTTCCCTGGAAAGAATATCCCTTTAGATAATATAGAAAGTATTTACCAAGAGCCCAAGACAATTCTTCATTAAGTCTGAGACTTTGACTATTGCATTAAAGAGCTTAAACATGGGCAAGGAGCTAAGATAAATTTACCAGCCCTTTCTGGTTCCATAAGCCAGGACTTTTCATAATATATGCCTTCTTTAATTGTATACATACATATATATATATATATGCAAATGAATATACATGCACATATATATGCCTATAAAATGTCTGTTAAAAATTTATTAACTTGAGTGTAGGTTGATCCCAACCTACCCTTCTTTTTGGCAATGAGCTTTAGGAGCTGAAAATGGTGGTAGCTCTTCCAGCATTCAAGTGACCAATCAATCCACTGACAATGATGAACTTCTTTTTGTATCCCAGCTCCAAAATTAGATAATAGAGATGCATAAACAAAAGTGAAATTGTCTCTGACCTCAAAGAGTTTACTTGTTAGGTGGGGCAAAGAACTTAACTATTTGTATATGTATATATACATATATAAAATATACATAGAGATAGAATGTTTATATATGTATTATATGTACAAAAATAGATTTAAAGGGGAATATTAGTGTAAAAATTAAAATTAATGTCAATAATAAAAATGTTTTTTTTTTAGATTAATGATCATTAGTAATCAAGAAATAAAGAGGATACAAAATAAAGAGCACATGCCCATGGCTGATTAGCCCATTACAAAGTCCTCACATTTAGCTTACCACCACCTCCATGCTGGCTGCAATCCCAAGAAAGATACCCAAGAGGACCACCTACTCACTAGTATCCTCTTTCTACAGGAAGTACATAATGACAGGAAATCAGTGGGCCCCCAGAGAAATGTAGTTCTTTTTTAGGATAACAGAATTTCAATTATACATTAGTATCAGCAGAGGGAAGACATCTAATGCTTTTAACCTGTGTCTTGAAGGAAAGTAAATATTCTGAGTAAATTATTCAGTCCATCAGGGAACACACACACACATTTACTTCAGCTTTACTATTGTCTACTTTGAGTCAAACACTAGGAACACAAAGAAAAACAAAACAAATTAAACTAAAAACCCTTTCTTAATGTCCAGAGCTATTCATTTTGATGGAGGGAAGAATGTGTTTAGAGGCAATATATATGCAGAGTACTTGAATAGAATGTGAAAGGGGAAGCCATTAGCAACTGGAGCTGGTGGGGTGAGGAGGAGAGGGAAGATGGGAAGACTAAGAAAAAGAAAAAGAACACATTTCAGATGGAGGAGTTTTAGTTGTTAAAGGGATTTAGAGAAACTAAGAGATATGGAGACTGCTGAACAATCTAGAAATGGTGAATGTTGGGTGCAAAGGCATAGAGATTTGAGACAGAGTGATGTGTTGTTCCGGCAACTTTCTGCAAAGCAGCCAAGTAAGCACAGTTTAGGACTTTCCTCCAGCTTTTCAACAATATTTGGAGAAAAGGGAGCTGTAATGTTCTAGAGAGTAATCCAGAATTAAAACCTAGTGAGGCATCATTGGTGATAAGATAAAGATGAAAGGAAATCAGTGCATGGAGGATAGTGTAAAGGAGATTTACCTAAGGGTCAAGATATCAAAGGAAGATGACCAATAAGTACAGGGGTATTGGTCCAAGAAAGACCTGAGGGGTAGAGAGAACAGAGGTCATTGTGCGAAATAAAGACAGGGTTGGTTAGGGTTCATAAGAGGGAAACATGGGAAGGATAAAATGATTATAATGAAATCAAAGAAATTTTAGAATTCATGAATATAGGGATATAACATTTGCTATGAACCAGGAATTTTACTAAGTGTGGGCCACATATATACACTGAATTTGAAACAGAAAACTAGGTAGATTCTTTTGTTCATAGTAAACATATCCTCTTGCCTACCAATTTGGAAGAGAGTTTTGGGACTGAATAAATTATTATTGAAGACTACTACCAGCTCAACAATTTTATGTTTTAGTGTGATCTTGGAAGAAGCTTAACATCCTACTTGGAAAATATTTCTGTTGTCTTCAAAACTATGAATCATACACCTCTAAACCAGCTCTTGCCCTAGCAGCTAAAACCATAGAACTTCTTGTCTGAGATTTTCTTGCTCATATACCTCATTCATTAATTTCAGGCATGTCATTAAATGAGAAATTGTTTTTCTATGTCTAAGTAGTCTGGGATCATGGACAGCAATAAATCACATAGACAGAGCTGGAAGCCAGTACTGACAGAGTCAAAACAAGGTGAGGAATGAAAGAAAATGTCTTGGCATGGAAATAATCCTGAGATGGGAATGTCTAGAAGCTAGAAGTGAAGACAATATAGTTTCAGAAGCCAGGTAAAAAGTAAAACAGATTCTAGGCATAAAGGCCAGTCATTTAATCAACTAGCATTTTTAAGCACCCACATGGGACAGGCACTGTGCTAAATTCTGGGGTGGGAGGGGTAGATGGAAGAAAAAAAAATAATAATCTGCATTTGTCAGGTTCAAAGCATAATGGAAGGGATGATATTGTCAACATGGATTTTTGGATGACTCAGTTTACCCTTACTTTTGAGAAATCCCAGTACTAAGCACACCTCTTTTGGTTTGGATGTTAAGCACCTTTTTGTTTTGAAGGCTTCTCTATTGGATGAAAGTTTTCCTCTCATGAAGCCCAGTTTCTTAGTTTGATCTTTGCCTTTTATTTGTTACAGCTGATCTTTCCCTAATGCCATCCCTATTGACTGCAAAGAGTTTTAATTATCTGTTTGTGGTTAGTCTCTGTAGGCTTCCCAAAAGGGTATGAAGAGACTCTCAGGTTCAGTATCCCTTAGGAGTTGACACTTAGCACAGTGTTCTCTCCCAGCAGAGGAGTTGGCACTAAGAGATGTATCTTCTCCCAGAGGAGTTAGTACTTCTCCTAGGGATAAGTTTCCCAGAGTCTTTGGTTCTGTGTGGTATTTAGCTTATGACTCTGTGTGGTGGCCAGAATAATGAACCTATTCCTTATTCCTCATTAAAGACTGGATTTTTTGACTACTTGGTAATTCTGTGTTTTTTCCGAGTTAACAAAATGTAAACAATAATGTAGAGACAAAACGTACACAGGAAAATTTTGAGAGTAACCTCAGAGAGAAGGCATTGAAACTAAAGATCAGGTTGGTTGCAGAAAATCAAACTTCAAATGAGACTAAATGAAAACCATGGTATCTAAGAGGCAGAGGCAGAGGCAGAGGAGGGGAGGAAGAGTATTCCACAAATGGAGGGGAGGACAGGCCAAGGATAAAAGATACAAACAAAACACCCAGAGTTGGGAGATGAAATGTGATGTTCAAGCAAGGAAGCCAGTGACACTGGAGCACAGCATCAAATGTCTATGGGCATAATTTAAATAGTTTTCATGAGTCCATTACTCTATCCACTGTTCCACCTAGTTGCCTTTTTCAAGAAAGAAAAATTAAATTAACTTTGCTTTCCCAGTAACAAGGACTGTAGTGACACCAAATTCAGTGTTTTTAGTTGAGTGCTCCATAAAACCCCTCTATTAAAGAAAAAAAAGCAGTAAATAAAGGGGTATTCAATAAGTTTCCTTCCTGGGTCTGTGTTCCTAAGCTATAAAATGGTAATAGTTTTAACTCCACTGACTAGTTCAGGATTTTTGTTTGTTTTTGCTTTGTTTTATGTATATGTAAATATACTCATGCATTTATGTGAATACTTACAGAAAGAAAAAAGCATATTATAAGCTTGAAAGAGCTATATTAACATATGCTCTTATGATGATTATTTTTTTTTCATTTTGCAGTTGGACAGAAGGGTCTGGGAAGTCTCTGTGGCTTGCTCACAATGCCTGCTGCTCCTTATCAATCATACTGAACTGCTGTCTCCTTGTAATATCTCATCTTTTTCTTGTCTCATTTTGGAACATATTATTTTTCCTTCAGCTTGACCATATCATTTTCAACCAGCCTCAACTGTGGCTATTTGACCATTACCTACTCACCTTTTTAATTCCTGGTCAAGTCTATTCCCTTCAGATCTTGGTCCTTGCCACTTTCCCAAGCGTATCTCATACTCCTATTTACCAGCTGGTCTTTCCTGAACTACCTTGATGGGTTAACTCTGAACATCTGCACCTGTTCTAACTTGGTTCACTCAATTTGATTCCAGGCAAAATGAGCAGCCCATCAACCTCCATCCAAATCGGTTGAGACATTTCTCTCTTTTTTCAGCTTCCTTCTTAATACTATTTATCCTAAAAATTCAGAAAATACTTCAACTAAAAACAGCTAAAATTGAATTTCAAATCTATTCAAACAGTGTCTACATAAATATTACTAAAGAAGGAAATTGTGAACTTCCCAGATTTTCATATAAAGTGAATAATAAAGCTGCCAGATTTATTTATAGATTCTGGTCTACCTTAGTTTACAAAAGTTACTCCCCATCACATGGGAGACATAATCCTCCCATCAGCCACTGAAAGTAAAAGAGATTGGGGTCACACTTTAGCTATATTCCTAGAGAGCCCAGTCTCAGTTCCAAATCCTTAACCTTCCTCAGGCTCAAGTTCCAGGTGCCCTGGCTTCTGAGAGATCTCCTTCTGGGTTAGCTGGCAATACCATCTTGGCTCCAAGCTCATCATGGCTCCCAACACCTGAAACTGAGGACAAACATCACCAAACAGAAACCTATATGCCCTATTTCTCAAAGCTGGGATAATAGTGGGGAGAGCAGGGGAAGGAATTCTTTACTCTCAGGTTCAGTTCATAATGCCTCTACTGTGAATGAACTGGGATCAAAAGAGTGACAATCTCAGAGACCTCCATGTTGGGCAATCTGAACATGTTACAAAGGAGGAAGATTTGCCAGATTAGGCAAACTGGGCATGTTCCAATAAATCTAAGTTACACACAAATCAGCAAAATTAAAGGCAACAGAGGAAGGAGGTGGGATGCTATATCAAGTGTCTGTAATCTCCATCAACCCATCAGCACTGCCCTTGATACAAAAAAAAATGCAAGTGTGGGAACACAGGAGAAAATCCTAGTGCAATAAATAAATAAAAAGCATGAAAACTCTATTAGGAACTTTGTCAGGCTTTTTTTTTTTGGAGTTTTAGGTATAGATGTTCCTAATTTGTTTACTCTTTATTTTTATTGGTAATTTACTCCAAAATTAGATAGACTTATCTGTCAGATTTTTTCATTGATTATCTCCCTTATTGGAAGTTCCACATGTTTACAAGTTATTTAAAAATGCATACACAAATATTGCTTAATAGATCATACTCCACAAGGCTATTGGGATGGGGGGGGGAAGCAATACAAAAACCCCTACAAAACAGCTCAATCAGAAAGTGGAAGATTAAAAAAAACATATTTGGTTATACTAGTTTGACAAATTATCTTATTAACATACTAACTTAGGTTTCACTACAATTTCAGTTATATTAAATTGACAAATATTCTCTTATCAAGGTACTAAAACTTCTCACTCTAGATATAATCTCTTTTTTTCACTTTGTCTCTGCTAATGTACATACCGCAATAAATAGCTAATACACATTGTATGGGATTTGGAGTTAGGATATTATTGTGTTAAAATCCTGTCTTTGATACTTCCTAGTTTGTTCACTGCAGGTAACATATTTAACCTATCCAAGCCATAGATTCAGGGACATGCTGGAACTAGCTGACCTGAAAGCTTATTGTTAAATTTTCAGGTGAGCATTTATACCTAGGAAATTTATAAGCACTACAAATCAGGGTGTAGCTTATTGTTTCATTCATTGTCTAAATTTAAGAAAATGATGGAGAAAATAATAATTAAATTAAATATAAAGTGTGTCTGCTTACATGTTTTTCTCTAGTCTTTTTCTTAAACATCCATCAGCATACCCTTCCTTGGTTTCTTTACTCTGGTATAATAATTTCTTGTCACTCTAACAGTGTTGCTAGGTGTAGCAAAGAAGATATTCAAACTACCTTGCAAATAAATGTTAAAGTGTTATGTAATATTTAGTGGTCATACTTTTTTATCAGAGTATTGATTAATATTAATAATGACCATCACTTTAATTAAAAGGAATTCTGTTGCTAACCTTGAGAAAAAATTCATTGTCATTTTCATTCTTAGTAAAAGTACACAGTTTAATTTAATTTTTGTATTTTAACTTCCCAGAAAAGTTAATATATGTGTTTACATGAATTTAAATATATATATGTGTATATATATATATAAATACATTTAAGGATACATGTATATGTTTACTCAATGCCTATTCTTGGGAATATTTTGGAATAAAGATCATGCATGTAATGGATTCTCAAGCAGCAACTTATTTAAAATAAGATGGCTAAAAGCAAATGTCTTACCCAAAAGATTGAAAGGGAAAGGGAACTGAGAATCCTAATCAGTAAAAGCAGGTTTGTGTATTCCTTAGGCAACAGGGCTTTTCTTGACACTGAGTAACATTGGCCTGTGTCTCTGACCTTTTTAATTGGCATTAGAGAAATGGAGATTACATTTTTTAATAAATTATGCTAACAGAAGAACATGGGCTTGAAGAATGAAGGTTAATTACATGTAACCAGTTGGAATCATATAGTTACTGGCAAAAATAAACACTTCAAATGCAGTCAAAAGTTTAAACAGTTATAGATTTCTGCACAAAACCTCTTTTTAAAATTCTTATCATCTTTAAGGAGTTTATTTGAATGTATGACAAATGAGTTGATCTGCCTTAAACATGAAAGGATTAAAATATAGAATATGAAGCATGAATTTTCTATGTTTTAAATTAAGTTGTTAAGAGAATATGTTGTTAAGATAAAAAAAGAGAGATTAACAATGGGGAGGAAATAGCAATTATCACAATCTTCTTGGCATTTTCTTTAGTTTGAGTTCATTTTAAAGTAAAATGTAAGAAAAGTTATCCTTGTGTAATTAGATACGTGTTTATTCACCCAAATCAGGCATCAATAAACAAAAACTCATTTTCTTCTTTCTTTTCTCCAATTTGGGGTCTCTGTCAGAGTTACATGAAGGGAATAGTTACTTAAGAACTCTTTGTGACTGAAGGTCCACGAGCTCTCCCACTGAGGCTATTAGTTCAGAAACAAGTAGAAATTAGTTTAAAAATATTTGAGTAAAAAAAAAAAAGAACTTGGAAACAGTACCAAGTCAAGGAGAGAAATCAGAGCAGTACTAAAAAGAAAGAACATTGGTGTTCATTTTTCTCAAGTAATGAGAAGTTCCGGCTTCTTATTAGAACTCAGTCTTGGTGGCCAGAGAAGAAGGACAATTTCCTTACTTATCTCAAGAGATTGGAAACAAAGAGTAAATTCCCAAAGCAAATTTTAGCACTATAGGAGCAAAGATTTAAGAATCAAAGAGGAAATGTCTGTATACTTGGCCTTGGCCTTGACAGGGTATCATTCTTATTTCTATTTTAGCAGTTATACTCTCAAAACAATTGACCAGAATTTTTACATAGGGTAATTTTTTTAATGTAAAGTGAGATGTGCTCAATTTATATTAGGGAACATGCACGTGCAAATCTTTCTATCTCACTATTCTCTTTTCCAGTAAATTTTACAAAAATAAAGTTGTAAATATAGGCTTTAAAATAATGATGAGTAATTTAATATTAGTTTCATTTAAACAAATCAGATATTTTTTTTTCTGTAAATGGACCAATGATTTCATCGTTATATATTGTAGGTCAAAAGTGATCTAAGCCTCCAAAGCTTATGTGATTATTTTCAATATCTTTCTATAAATCTTCAATACAGCATCTACTAATATATTGGAAGCCTTTCTTCTGGTCTTATCTTAGAGGTGCCAGTAAGTATAAACTACTCAAATACAAAATTCCTTTAATGGAAGCATTGTCCAATGAATTTCATAGAACATTAAAACATAGTTTTCAAAAATCAAATAACTATAATGGAATTATATATGTTGGGGCATACACGAGGTTTATCATTGCCATCAAGGGCATATGCGTAAAATCCTGGATAAAAGATTTAATTAAAGAAATGAAAAACATGATGATCCATCACTTATCTTTGTGCTCTGACAATGGCTATTTTCCAGACGTTGAATATTCTCATTACTCATCTCTACTTTTGGGAATCCCTGGCTCAGCTCAAGTATTACATTCCACATGTGATATCTTTTTAATTCTCACCAACCCCCAGCTTATAAATACATTGTCATTCGTAAAGCCTACTTGTACAGATTTTTTTTATATCGTTAATATACCTGCATGTTGCTTCTCCCATTGTAATGTTAGCTCCTTGAGAGCAAGAGCTGTTTATTTAATCTCCCTGTAGCACAGTTCTCATGAAGCACTTAAAGTATGTTGACTGATTGTAGTCAATATGTACTATGTTGGGAATAATTTGAAACTTTGAGGAAGACAGAGTGAATTTACATTTGATGGAATATCTATATATGTATAGATGATTTATATAAGGAACATCTTTATAAAGAAACAAACAAGAATAGCACAGGATAAGAAGACATGAATAAGACTTGAAAAAGGCTACATGCCATTATACAACATACATGTAGCACCCAAGTAGATAAGATCATGGATCTAATAAATATTGAAATTCCAGTGCTGCAAGAATGCTGTCACTCATTCTTGATACATAGTTGACCAACCTCTTTTTCTAATCTTGCATATATATATCATAAAAACTTAAATTCTACTTCTTATATATGTTACACATGTCATGCCTGAGAACACTAAATTTCATAAAGATACCCTTAACTACCCTCCCTACCACCATGCATGCTTCTATTTGCTATTTAGATTATTACTATTCTTCTATTCCCTTGAGATTATAATTTCATGGTTCATGGAACAGTACAAGAAGGAGAGAGATAGATAAATGAAGAGAGACAGAGACAGAGAAGAGATTAAGAATACAACTGTATCTAGAGATATATAGGCATATATCTAGATAGGAGTTATGGCTCTATTATATATTATATATGCTAAGCATCTATGTAATATAGCAGTAGTAATCCTCTGAGACACACTTTTGACAATTGTCTATTCAAACAAATAAATTACTGGAGAAAATTAATGAACTGAATCAACAACACCCTCAAAAACAACCTTAAAAAAGAAATAAAGAAAAAGTAAACTAGAAAGGGAAGCGGTAACAATGATGGGCAGTGAAAATAGCAAGATAAGAAAACAGTTCAATTGACAAATTTAAATACTACAACTTTATTTTTAATGATTAAGAAAATCGTGGGAAGAGAAAAGTGGTTCTAGTTAGCCAGAATATGCCATAAGCACCCTTTGATGTCAGAGCAAAGTGAGGAATTCCTCTAGCACATTGGTTTCACCCTCCCCATGGCAAATTTTTGATAGGAGATGAACCACAAAGGATCAAAAGACATTGGAAGATTGTAATCTGCATCAATCTTAATTTATTTGGATCTAACTTTATTAAATGCTAAGGGTTTTATATGAATGTTCAAAAAATAACTTATCATCATCCTTATATGTAGGCATCCAGTTTGGCTACTTTGGAATAATTCTAGATTCTTCAAACTGACCTGTGTGACATAGTCAGTTGCCAAATAATGTCCACGGTGCCTTCCTATTTCTTCCATAGGCTCTTCTCTGCTCACAACTCGTCATGTTAATTCAGTCTCTCATCAGCTCTAGACCAAACTGTTCTGGTCAAATTATCTTGTCATTCTTCAGACACCACATTTGACTCCCTCATTCTATGACTATAGAGAGATTATTCTCCATGCCTCCATGAAATACAATCTGTCTTCACCTTGTTACCCTGGACTTTGGACCTTCCCTCAAAGCTCAATTTAACATCACCTATTCCAATAGGCTTCTTTTACTTTCCCCTTAGTGGCTAATGACTTTCACAAACCTTGTTTATTGATTTTGTATAAACATATAAAAACTTGTTGTTCTGATAATGGTAAAATTGATAGAGCACTAGACTTGGAGTCAGGACAAATTGAGTTTAAGTCTGGGGTCAGACATTTAACCTCTGTAAGAAAAAGTTTTCTAGAGTTGCATATTAGGAACTGAGATGGTAGAGTAAAAGATGTTCTGCTTACCCAAACCCTCCACACATACAAAAAAAAAAGAAAATAAATTTTCTCAAAACAAAGGAAAGCAGGAGAGACATGTTTCACTACAGTGAGAAGGAAGGGTAACCCAGGGAGTGCTATGCTATAACCTTTCCCAATAAGATTGGGAGTAAAGCAAAGATGCCCATTATAATTTTATATTTTTATAAATCTAATTATAATATAAATATCATAATATTTATAAAAATATATAATAATATAGTATATATAATATATTGTAACATATAATATAAATATAAATAATTATAATCTAATATTTAATACTGTAATAAAATGCTAGCTATAGCAATAAGAGAAGAAAAACAAATTGAAGGAATTAGGATAGGCAATGAGGGAATAAAGTTATCATTCTTTGCATGTGATACAGTGGTTTAATATAGACTGCCATAGACTCAATGAGAAAACTAATAGAAACAACTAAAACCTTTAGCAAAATAGCAACAAAGTTGAACAGCAAGAGATAGAGAAATTCCATTTAAAATAACCAGAGAAAATATAAAATACTGTGGGAGCAGAAGGCTCTATTTACCAAAATAAACCCAGGAACCACATAAACATGATTATAAAACACTTTCCACACAAATAAAGTCAAGCTTAAACAATTAGAAAAATGTAATTGCTCATGAATAGGCCAATATAATAAAAAAAAAACTTACCTAAATTAATTTACCTATTCAGTGACATATCAATCAAAGTCCCCAAAATAATTTCATAGAGCTAGGAAAGATAATAACAAAAGTTATCTGGAAGAAGGAAAGGTCAAGAATATAAAGGGGATTCATGAAAAAAATGTAAAACATAAAGGCCTGGCCAAACCAGATCTCAAAATGTATTATAAAATAGTGATCATCAAAATCATCTGGTACTGGCTAAAAAATAGAGATGTGGATCAATGGAATAGTTAAATTAATCAAAATACAGTAGTAAGTGACCATAGCAACCTATGTTCCAAATCCAAAGATAAAAGCTTTATGGGGAAGAACTCACAATACCTGTCATATAGTAGCCTTAATAAATAAATGTCAGATATGATGCTTCTGCTGTTCTTTCCACTGATAGAACTTGAGCTCCTTGAGAAGAGGGAAATGCTTCATTCATTCTTTCATTAATCTATTTATTGATTATTCACTCAATCCTTTATTCATTTATTTATCCCTAGTACCTAGTATATTACTTGGCACCTAGTGTTTGCCTAATATTTTTTAAATTTGGGTGAAGATGGTTCAAGAATAACAGTAGTTTATATTAATCATCTGTTGGTCAGCCTAAGAGAAGCTCTTATCTATAGTGCAGATCACGGGGTATTGATTTTTTTTTTTAGCCAGAATAACTAAAGACTCTCCAAAATCAAAAGTTTTGATTTATGTTAATTATGAGAGTGCCTACAGCAAGAAAATCACAAAACTACATAACAATAACTGACAATTATAACCATTTTTCTCAGAACAACTTTGTGAAATGGGAAGTAGAAGTATTAAATTTTTTATTTTAAAAATGATGAAACAGAATCAAAGAGGTATTTGACTTTCCAATAGTCATTTATCAATGCTGTGAATGGATTCAATTTCAAGGCTACAGACTTCAAGTCCAGTGCTCTTTTCTCTATTTCAAAACAATCTTAAAGATGTATCAAAGAAAAGAGGGGCTGGTGATAGAAACAATCACCTGCCCTTGAAAACTTTCTTTTTAAAAATTTACTGCCTATTTACAGATATGAATTTTTTCCCTGTCAAAGAATTTGTTGTAGTGGTATGCATTCATTTTAGATGAACTATAAAAGTTACTTCTCAATATTAGTAAGATAATTTGTCTCCCAATGAAAACCTATTTTAGGAAAATATAAATGATAAACATATTCATTTAATTATAATATAATTCATTTTCTTATTCTTATAATACAGGATGATTTTATAGAGATAAAAGTGCTTTGATATGAAGAAGCATTTAATATCAATTTGTTAGACTAGAATAAAAGTATAATTTCATAACAAAAAATAATAGTTTCAGAAAGAGTAAAATGCATCTGTATACTTTTTATAGTTAGTCTACTAATTAAGTCATCATGCCAATCAAAAATTTGTGTTTATGTGAAAGTCTACAGCTATAATTTAGGATTTGAATAGATGTCATAATTTGAACATATTTGAAGTGAATTTTGTGCTCATTTAAAAATATCAGATTGACATACAGTTTTGTAGACTGAAATCCTATTTTTACACCCTACAAAGTTAATGGAGAAATCACTAGTGCCACATTCCCTGTGCTAGTCTGTCAAAATGAAACTTGGCAACAGGATTGCTGATAGGAAAGATTGCTAAGTTCAAGTTCTATTTCCATTCATGCTTTGTTTCTTTGCCAAAACTGTCAGTAACATATATGTGTGTGTGTGTGTGTGTGTGTGTGTGTGTTAAATCATAGTTCCAAAAGTAACTTTTTCTGAGATTTAGAGCATATTTCCTTTAGTCAGGATTAACCTAAACCAAATTGTGAATTATATTTTAAAATGCTTCTCTTGTTTCTATGTTTCTTCTTCCCCTTTTCTCATATTGTTTCTTTATCACTTTCTTACTCTCTTTCACTCCAATCTGTTCAAGGCTATCTTATTCTGATGTTAACTCCTAAGACTCTTACCTAAAAAGTTGATATGTCATATTAATGGGTGTCTTTGATGAATTAATACAAATATGACTAATTTTTTAGATTTTAAATAATATAGATGACTAAGGAAAACATTTGGAGCTTAGAGATCTTGACAAATTTGGTATTACTATCAACCGCCAGTATACCACATCTGCTGCCGTATTTTTTAAAGCTTTTGTTATATACTATTAACATGTACATTCTAAGAAAATGCAAACATATATTTATGTTTAGAAACTCAACATATGGAAATAAAAAGAAAGAGGTAGAAAGATGGAGAGATAATATAGGATTTATTAAAACATAATAGATATATTCATGTAACTTTTCAGATTAAAAACAAAATGAGCTTTAGTTGGATAATATTACATCTCTAGATTATTCCATTCCATTTACTCATGAGGGAAACAACATTATCTCCTTGATTCACTTACCTGTGTGTAGAGTTTCTAGAACAGACACAATCTTCAGTTTAGTTAGCAGTTTTGGCACCTGAGGCAAGTATCACAACACAACCTCAGGGTGTGAAGCTCAAAATGCACCCTCATATCAAATTTTCAAGAAAGAAAGTAGTTTGTGAAGAAGGAAGGACTCCTAGAAACAAACAAAAAAATCTGTGGCAGCAGATTTGCCAATACACCTTTAGCAAAGAATATTCTGGAAGAAAACTAGGAAGCTAGAGAATGCCCAGCCTCATGGGAAGACTGCTAGAGAGAAAGTATAAAATTCTGAAGCTTCCTAGGTTAAATAAAGTTCTTGCTATTTCTTGGTCTTTCTTTCTATGCTACTGAATAAATGTATGGTGTATGGGGTGCTCAGGGAGGGGTAATGTCTCTGGTATGGAGGGCTTGTTGGGCCATTCTAGGGCAGCTCTCCAGCCTCTGACCCTCACCTGACACCCAGCTCTCACTTGTGGCTCCCAGTAGCTGCTAGCATGCGGCAGCGGCCACACCCCGGGCAATGGCTTCAACAGGCCAGCTAAACCTTGTGAGGGTAGCCATCGGGTCGTCGTGAACCCCTGGTGAACCAAGGCTTTGCTCACCTAGCATGTGAAGACTTCTATGGCTGAACAGACGGAAGAAACCAATAAGAAGGTTCAACGGCTGAGATGGCGACGCAGCAAGGCACTGTGGAGTGCTTAGGGCGTGTTGGAGCACAAAAGACAACAAGGCCATCCAATGCAGCTGAGGAAGTCTCCAGGTGTAACTATTTTTCGTGCCACTGGACCCAGGCTTCCAATGCCAAGAGAGTGGGACTGTTTCTGTGCACCGACTTTTCCACTTAAATCTCTTTCACGCACAAGTGTCTTTGTGCACACTCATCTATACACCATAGATGAAAATGCACAAAGACAATTGTTATCTTTGGTTACCGAGAGACTACTACTGAATAAATATGAGTGCTACTGATGGCCTCTAAGTTCTGGTGCCCTGGGGTCATCCTTTTATTTCCCCAACATGGTTATGATCTAAAGTAAGTTGTGAATAAAAACAGAAGGCTAATTTTGCTAGGGAACAATGAGAACCTAGAAGTTCAACAGTCAGTGAAGAAAGTTTAGAGGCAAAAAAAACTCTCCAGTAACATATATACTCTCAACCATGTGCTAGCTGTCCTGTAGTCACCCTAAACAGACCATACCCCTTCACCACTTTCACTTCTCATCTACATAGCTCCTGTCACTGCTGTTCTTTACATTTCCTCCTCAAATATCCAGGTCTTATTTTGTTTTGTTTTATTTTAAATTTCATCAGTTCTCATTTTCCTTCTGAAAATTCACATGTGCATATATAGCTATATTTATACAGTTCACATACATACTTTTATATACATACACACAAATATTTTCTCAAGTCAAAAAAGTGTAGAAAACTTTTAAGATAACAATTTTACCAATTTAGGGGAAATGGGATAATATTTTGGTATTCAGAGTAAGGCTCTCTGTGTACCCAACGAACCCAAGGATGCGTGACATTCTCAATGGCAACAAAAAATAACACTCAAATTATTATGGGATCTCATTGGAAGTATTACGTCTTACAATGCAGTTTGCCACCCCACCCACTATCTGTGTGTCATTTTTTCATTCCACAAATTCATCAAACATTGTATCCGACCTTCAATGTGATAGATGCTCCCTAATTTTTCTCTTTGTATCATTAGAATGCTGGCAGACTATGGTGAACAGACTGTCATGTTGCAAACTGATACCCGGTAACTTCTTTTAAGCAAAGGTCAAATACATTGTAAATAGTCACAAGCCTTAGTGTACATTTAATACGGGTGATGCTGTAGTTTAGACATTGGTGTGTGAATATTTTGAACCACTGATAAGCAAATAAAATAATCCTGCCAGCCATTATAAACAAATGCATAGATACTTGAGTAGATCTTTGATCTCACTCATCTATGTACTCCTAACAATGCCATTATGATCTTTCCATTTTTTTTTCTTATAAAGGAGAGCTCCTATTCATGCCCATGGTATATTCCTTCATAGGAAATATGTATAATATATGCAGAATGCCATATTCAAGATCTTTTGAAACTAAGTGATAATAAGCTCAACTCTAACAGTAGAGGACACGGATTATCCATCAGGTATCTTTACCTTCAGAGCCATGGATTTAATGAATTTGATAGCTGAAAATTCAGAACTCACCAACCATCTACTTTCCTCATAAGTGAATCAAAATCCTTTACTTAGCATAACTGGCAAGTATAATAAAGCCTCCATTTGAAAACCTTTGAAGACAGTGAACTCATGGCCTCCCAATGCAGCCTATTCTATTTCTAGATTCTTCCATAAACTTTTATAGATTTCAAGCCAAATTTTACTTCTTTACAAAGCTCCACCAATTTTTCCTGGTTTTGTGTTATATGATTGGTCTATTGCTAGTCAAACATCACTTTGATGATATCCTTAATGTTTTTTTCACTAGTAACTTATCATTTGAGATATCTTGCAATATGCATAACCATTATACACCTATCCATTGCCTTTACTTAACTCTCCTAAGACTGCAGTTTTTCATGAAACCATAAAGTATCTCCAGGAAATTGTTCCTCAGGTAAAGAGGGTTATTAAATATTCATATATGAAATCATGATTATTCTGGGCCCCACAATCTGAGGTCCAGATATATTATATTCCACCCTAGGATCTTCAAGTATCCACAAAAGTATTCAGGGGTTCCCTAGTCTACCTTGTCTCTTGGCCCCATTGATTATAATTCCTCAATTTAGAGGTCCCTTTCATACAAATCCTGTTTAGCTATCTAATAGTCAAATTAATTTTTAAAAAGGAAAACTTACTTAAAATGTATGAAAAGAACAAATATACAACCATCTCTCCCAATCATCTCCCTCAATATACAATATCCTCCCCCCAAAGGAGGGCATAATCCCTCCTACATTACCTAAGTCTAAAGGGAATGTGGGGATCAGGCTTACAATTTAGCTCAGTGCTCTTATACTCAGGTTCCACCAAGTTTCAAAATGACTAATCTTGGTATTCTGGCTTCTCAGGGCTTCTTGAAGGATTGTCAGTTATGTTTGGCCTAGAATTTTATCTCCCAATGTTGCTGTGACTTTACCTCCTAGGTCCGGATACTCTATCACCTACACTGAAGTTTAAAAAGGACAAATGAAACAGACCAAAAACTATAATCAAGATTTTCGGGGGCAACAGGGCTTGAAAAGAGGGATGAGGTAACCCTTGCTCATATCCAGTTCAGATCATGGTGGCTGCACTGTGGGTAAATAGCAACGTCAATCTCCAGAACACAGCCAGAAATACAGGAAAGTTTTCCAATCAGTAGTTTTAAAAATATAGACTGTTCTTGTTTTATAGCTAATGAAAAAGACTATTCCCACTCGTTTGGTTAGGGAACATAGAATTCTCCCAGAAGCAGATCTTGGCATCTTCTACTTTTGTGTCTCCAATGGATGCATCAAAGTCCTATTATATATAAATGAAAATATAGAAAATGTCATTTAGAACCATTATTTTTTTAAAAAGGTCATTTTAAATTGTAAGCATTTAAATGATTAACTTTAGAGTTGAGCACAAGTAGTATATTAGTTATAGGGAAAATAAAGTTTAAATGATTTCTTAATTCAGTGTAAGAAATATGTTCCCAAATTCCAGAATATTTAACTACCTTATTTAATAATAATTTATCTTAATCTAGATTTCCCAATAATTTGCTTTGTCAAGACAATTATTTTAGTGGAATGAATATAATGGTAAAATTGTAAGTAATTTTGGGATGATTTCAGTCTTCAATAAAAGTTAATATGCTGAAGTAAATCCATGAACATATTTTTGCAGTTTAATTAACCACTGTTGCTGCCTTTGTTCAAAGGGATGTGACCAATTAATTTGATTATGGAGGTCATAGTCATGGGTCCTAAATCACAACAGTTGAAATCTGAAATTTGTTGTAATATGTAACTTTTAAACTCCTCCAAATTCAAGGCAATAGGGAAAAGACTGGCACTTTAGAGTTTATTCTCAATGCTGTCATGATTCTGTTTCCCATAACACTAAGTAAATTTAGACTAAATTCTAGCATCTTTAAATAAATAAGAGACAAGTTCTCTGAACGGTTTTAAGAATTGAACTTGAAGAGATCAAAGAGACACAGAAATGGTATTTTCTACTAGGCAAGAGGAATGTCAGTCCTAATGAGATAGCAGCAAGGATGGATAGAGTCCTAGACTCTGATAAGAATACCTGATACATACTGGTTTGATCTTTACTTGAGATGTGTCAGACAAGTAGGGGATTGTTCTGTCAGTCTTATTGGAAAGGTGCCTGCATCTCCCTCAGATAGTAGAAGGAGACTTGTCCAACAAAATAAAATAAACATATCAACTACTAGCAAAAAATTCACTCAAAATCATTTACTATATTTTGTGAAAGATCCTCTTATATGTTGAGCAAAATATATTAAGAAAACATATAAGGAAGAACATGATCTTTCAACCTAATGTATTTCTCTATCAAGTTCTCATTTTAGTTCAAGGTTAGGAGTATTAATGGAAAGGACTAGGGGCTATCACCATGCAACATATGCCATTGTTTTGGATTACTGAATTTAGAACAAAAATAATCCTTACAGATGATCTATCCAACTGCATCATTTTACAGCTTTTTTGCATACCACTGTGATCTCTTCAAGGGCCAGAGCTGACTTTTGCCTTCCTTTGTACTCCCAGCACTCAGCACAGTGCCTATATCATTTTTTGTTTAATAAATGTTTATTGACTGACTGAGATAAGCAAACCCAAAAGGTTTAAATTAAATATGTAGCTCATATAAGTAAACTCTGAAGGATCCTTATTCTAAATCTTGATTTAATGGTAAAATGCATGGACTATTGCTAGGGAATGCTGAACAAACTAAGTTAAATGAGAGTAAAGGAATCTAACTGTGAACTAAGATGGGAAGGCTATGAAAAAAAAATCATAGGAAGGCCTGTATAAAGTAATAATGCCTGCTGAAGAAACTAAGTATAAAGGAATGGATATTTATCAATCAACTTAAGATTTATAAAACATTTCATATACTTTATCTCTTTGATTACAAAATAGTCTTGTGAGATAGGTATAATTACTATTGCCATTGTACAGGTGATTATTCTGAGTGTCATGTAGAGTATTTCCATGCTTGATCTTTATCATGTATGATTGTCCATTTATTAGCTAAAATAATTGTGTCCCTTTGTTTACAATGTTTAAAGGGTTCTCCTTTACCATATTTTATATATGCCACATTTCATGTTAAATTTCTTAGGATTATGAATGTCTTTTATAATATGTTAACATTGTTTTGATTCAAAGATACTACCTATTGAACACCTATACATATACCTTTTCAAATACACTGCTTGATGTCATTTATCAGCTGATGAGAAAAAGGTCTAAGTCCTAATATTTTATTATCATACTATTATTATCATACTAACATTTATCATTGTACTTCACCTAAGTTTTTTTTTTTTGAGTTGTTTGTTTTAATGTAAATTTCTCTTTTTTTTTTTGTTTAAATTGACTTTTGGTGCCCTGAAGGCTTAGTCCAGCTTTTCCCTCTCAGTCCCTCATATTGCTCTCATGGTGTGTGGTGCTAGTGCAGTGACTTTGATTTTAGGGGCAACAGCATCATATTCTCCATAGACAAGCAAATTGGGTACCAGAGCTTTGTCAATTCTTTGACCTATCGTACCCTAGCCAGATAGAAAGCAATGAATCTTCTATAAAAAATCACCTGTAATTCTGATGCTAGGATCACAAGTGTTGCATGGGTACCTTGGGGGTGTGTATCATTGCTGGTCATGAAAATGGGGAGCTCAACCAGTAAAATGCAAAGTCTGGAGAAGTGATGGAGAATATTAAGATGCCCACAAGGCAGATTAATAACATTCAGACAACTCAAGATAAGACAAGGTTTGTAGCTGCATCAAAAACCCAATACAGCCATGCTTTTTTACTTTAAAACACTTGAGCACCTGAAAATATTCAAAACAAAGTGATCTGTCAATTCAGCTGCTCTGTCCTCCATCTTTGACCATGTAGTCCTGAGTAGTGGACAGGAGGCCATTGATATAACCACAACCTCCACTAGAACTGGAAAGTTTGAAGGCAAGTTCTTCCATTTTATGTTTAAAGAGGTGTTTAGAAGAGCCAAGGATCACCATCAACAGTGTTGCTTTCCTTCTTCAATCTCCAATTTTCAAGTTTCAGTTGGATGCATGAGAAGTTGAAACCAGAGTCTACTGAATGAACCTCCTGCTCTCTGATGATAGAATGAGTCATGGACACTAAATAATTAAGCTAAATGGGATATAAAATTATGAATATTATATTTTTTTATTTATTTTTGTGTGTCCTGAGAAGCAGAATTATATAGTAGAATGAGCTCTAGGTTTGAACTTAGAAATGATAAGAAAGGGGAAGGGAATAAACATTTATATAGCAATCACTGTGTACCAGGCACTCTACTAAGCATTTTATAAATGTTATCTTATTTGATCTTCAAAAATAACCTTGAAAAGGGAAATAATGAAAAAAATAAATGTGAAGGATAGGGACCTAGCAGATCTTAAAGTGTACTATAAAGCAATGGTCATCAAGATGATATGGTACTGGCTAGGAGACCAAAGGTTGGATCAATGGAAAAGACTAGGGATAAATGATCTCAGTAAGCTAGTGTTTGATAAACCCAAAGATTCCAGATTTTGGGATAAGAGCTCACAATTTGGCAAAAAAAAAAACTGCTGGGAAAATTGGAAAACAGTGTGGGAGAGATTAGGTTTAGATCAACATCTTTCACCCTATTCCAAGATAAATTCAGAATTGGTAACTGACAAATAAGAAAAGTGGAATCATAAATAAATTAGTTAAACATAGAATGGTATTCCTGTCAAATCTGTGGTAATGGAAGGAATTTAAGACCAAGCAAGAGAATTTCAGACCAATTTTACAAAATGTAAAATGAGTGACTTTGATTAAATCAAATCAAAATAAACTTGCAAGGTAGACACTACTATTTTCTCCACTTTACAGATGAGAACATTGAGGCAAATAGAGCTTAATAGATTTGTTCAATGTCACACAGGCATACAAGTAGTAGGTGTCTGGGGCTGGAATTGAAATCAGTTCTTTACTCAGGGCTCAGCATTTTATCCACAATGCCACCTAAATGCCTAAAAAAAGTCAGCTTAACAATCATATATCAGTCAGCCAATCTATTGTAATAAGGAAGCAGATATAACCTAAATGTAGCAGATATTTGGAAAAAAATATAGATTTAAAGAGTATGTACTATTATTTGCTTGTTCTAATGTTGAAAGGTCAAGGACTATATTATTTTATTTATCTTTCTACTGTAATCTCACATTTCTACCAATCTTTAAAAAATGAGAACTGTTAGAGATCTGATGTATTTGCTTGTAGCCTGCAAAAGACTGTCCAGTCATTCAATAATGTCCAACTCTTTGTGACTTTGTGAATCATATGTATATAGAGCTTTTAGGTTTACAAGAATATTCCTCAAACTGTTTGAAGTTACAACTAAGTCTCATGGTAGATGGACTACTATACTGCTAATTAGGAAGGCCTGAGCTCAAATCAAGCTCCACCTACAGTTGTAAAATGTTAGATAAATTAATTAATCCTTGTTAGCCATTTTCTACCATTTTTACAAAGAAAAAATGAAACAATATTTTAAATGCTTTATAAAACTTAAAAAACATTATTTAAATGATTGTTATTATTCAAACCTTGTGAAGTAGGTAGTAAGACTACTCTCAAACACCTTTTAGAGATGAAGAGGGGAACTGAGCCTTAAACAATTTGTTAATTTATAATGTGGAAAGGAAAACTGAATCAAGCTCTGGACTTTCTGCCACTGAGTTGGAGCAAACAGCAGTTGGAAGGTTAGAGTGAAACTGATAGACAGCATTGGACAGTGGGTGGGGGGACAGGTGACTTTGAGAGTGATAACTGCTCTTGAAGGGCTCTCTCTTTCCTGGCCCTCAGACTGGAAAGAACATTCTCTCCCTGTCTCGGGATGAAGTATCTCTATTCCTGATTTTCCCAACTGTGTGCTCTACCTGGATTCCTGTAATCATGACAATTGAACAAAAGGATTTATGGGGAGTCATTTGAACTTTAAGTCTAGTCTTTAGGGGTGTCAGCCCAAAGAGATAAACCCAACCACTTCTGAAGATCAAAACCTTTTCTTCTTCTTGCTGTCTACTGCTAAAGACTTTGAACTTAAGAAAACTAGCATAGATTAATTTAGACAAGAATAAAAGAAACCCTCCACCAGCCTGAAAGGCCTGGCCTCAGCTCAAAAGCTGAGAGAGACTCAAACACAATCTGGGAAATCCCAATTCTCTCTTCCCTGATACCTCCCCAATACAAACTTGTTATTAAAATTCATCTTTATTTAAATAAACCACAGTCAGATAAGAGGACTGTCATTTCAGGGGAACATAGAGGGAGCTGAACCTAAGGATAGCCATTCAACCATAAACAGTCCTTTTTGGACCCCTTTTGGGTGACCTTGGTCTGGGGGAGGCTTGTCCCTCAGGAGCATCTGTGCTTACCTACTCTGGGGTATCTTCAACATTAATCAATAGAGAAGTCTTCCCCTCAGGCTATCATAGTCAATCCATTTCTCAGAAACCTCATTTTTTGAAAGATTAAGTCCCTCAGCAGGAAGTATCTCTCTCCTTTTACCTCACTGACATCCATATTCCCTCTATCCCTTCAACTCCTCCATTCCCTGTTACAAAACCTTCCTTATACCCTGTATTTCTTCAATTCCTTAAAATTCCTTTAACTATTTTAATAACAATAATTAATAAACTTAACCAACCCTTAATAAATATCTAAAACTGATCTTGTAGCCAGTCAACTCCAGGTCCAACATTTTTCTACTATATTACATTGCTTCACATAGTGAGCAGTTAAGATTAGATCAGGAGTGCTTGTAGTGTTTTATAGTAGCCTAGAGGCAGCTAGGGCACACAGTGTATGGAGAGTAGGACTTCTAATTAGGAAGATCTGAGTTCAAATCCTGTCAGAGACACTATCCATATGGCTGTAAGTAAATCACATACTTAGTTTCAGTTTCTCCTTTGTAAAAAGAAAGACAATAAAGAGTATTTCACATGGCTGTTGTGAGTAAACACTGTGGTACAACATGTAGTGCTTGGAAAAATAAAAGTACTATATAAATGGCAGCTATTATTGTTGTTATTGATCTAAAGATCATAAGATGCTTCAGAAACAAAAGAGAAAGCTGATAGACATCAAACAAGGGGAAATGAGCAGATATCCAAATTACAACATGAAGCTATTAAAATGAATATTGGTGAAGAATGTAACCAAAACCTAGATAGAACAGGACATCAAAGAATGTGGATTAAAGTGAGACAGAAAATTAAAGATAGAAACATCTCGCAGTAATCATGGCTGCAATCTAGATGCCACACACTTCCTCTCCCTGGCACCAAACAAAATAGATTACATCAAAGGAGCATAAAAATCACCTTTGGAGGAACACAAGGACTCCCCAGTATCCCAAAGAGGTGAAGGTACGTGGGGTTTGAACATTTCCACACTATAATAAGAAGGAGGGAAAGCTTGCACAGAAACGTGAACTGAGCCGCCCTCCCCCCCCCACACACCTCCTCAATCAAACCAGAGTGAGCTACTGGAGCTCTCACTGGGACAGCGAGTGAGTGGGGAATGTCTCTATCTGGGGGGGGGCACTCCAGGGTCCTTGGGATCTGGGGACTGCCAGGAAAAAACACGGGAGAATCCTGCGCTGAGCAAAGGGGGCCCAGGGAGCTATACTCAGGGTGGTTGAGCTGAGCATCTGGGCAGAGCTAAACACCAGGGGCAGACCACGTGCTGATTATCTGGGCAGAGCTGAACACCTGGGCAGTTTGGCTGTGATCAGGGGCCCAGCTCTCTAAGAAACCTCGGAGGCTGGGAAGAACTAGTCTGAGGCAACCTAAATTCACAGAAAACACGCCCATATCACCCAGACGCCAGACCAAAAAGGAAAGGGGAATAAAACCACCAAAGGGATGGCTCACATGGCCCAAAATCAAGCCTCTAGGATAAAAGGGAAAAAGGTGACTATTGAAAACTTTTATGGAGGAAGTACCTAAGGAAAAGAGCAGAATGAGGATGAAATCCAAAAAAAAATCAGAACATGCCTCCCAAAATGGAAACTATCAACAAGCTCTGGAAGATCTCAAACTGGAACTTACCCAAAAGATGGAAACCTGGAAAGAAAAATGGGAGAAAGAAATCCGCAGTGTGACATATAAGACTACTCATTTGGAAAAAAGAGCTCAAAGCATCCAATAGAAGGGCAGACAAAGCTGAAAAGCAAAACCAGTCCCTAACGACCAGAATTATGCAACTCGAAAAAAAGTGAGATCAAAAAACAGCAAGAATCAATAAAGCAAAGCCAAAAAATTAATGAATTAGAAAACATAAAATATCTCACTGAGAAGGTCACCAACTTGGAAAACAGAGGAAGAAGAGACAACCTCCGAATTATCGGTCTCCCAGAAAAACCAGAGATAAACAATAAACTCAATGTTATTCTACAGGAGATTATGAAAGAAAATTGCCCACATGTTCTGGAGTAAGGGGGCAAAATAGAAATAGAAAGGGTTCATAAAACACCCTCTATACTAAATCCCCAAAAGACAACACCTAGGAATGTAATTGCCAAATTCAAGAGCTTCCAAAAAAAGGAGAAAATCCTACAAGGAGCCAAGAAGAGGAGCTTCAGATATAGGGGGGGGGGGGGGCTCCCATAAGGACCACACACGACTTAGCGGCTAACACACTAAGAGACCGCAAAGCATGGAACACAATATTTAGAAAGGCAAGAGAGCTTGGTCTACAACCAAGAATCAACTACCCAGCAAAACTGACTATATACTTCCAGGGGAAAGTACGGGCATTCAACAAAATAGAAGATTTCCAAGCATTTGCTAAGAAAAGACCAGAACTTAGTGGAAAATTTGATATCCAAGCACAGAAAGCAAGAGAAACATGAAAAGGTAAATATGAAAGAAAGGGAAAAGGAGATCAATCTTATCTTTTTCTTTAAGTCAAACTCTCTTCTATATGGACAACATTTACATTTAATTATATATATTAATATGTGGGGAAAATGTTTTGTGTAACTCTCAAAAATTGTATGCATCATAAGAGTAGTTAGAAGAAACATACACAGGGAAAGATTGGGGCATTAAGAAGATTTGGGGAAAGTGGAAGCAAAGAAAGGAAAAGGGGGGAACCATCGATAACACTAATATTTACTTCAAGAAATAGGGGGGACTTAATAAAATAAACTTTCCCATATAAAGATACAAATGGGAAGGGAAGGGGAAGAACTCTCATATGAGAAAGAGAGGAAGAGAGCATGAAGTGGAATTACTTAAACCTTACTCTCAGTGAAATCAAATCTAAGAGGGAAGAACATCTAGATCCAGTGGGATCCTGAATTCTATCTTATCGAATAGGGCAAGAAAGAAAGGAAAATTAAGGAGGGGGAACAGGGGAGGGAGTTTAAAAAGGGAGGGGCTAGAAAGGGAAGCATCTCAAGGGAGGGGACTAGGGGGACTGACCTAAATTAATCACTGGTTCAAAAGGAGATAACAAAAGAAGAAAGGTCAGAACTAGGGAAAGATATCAAAATGCCAGCAAATCCACAAATGACAATCATAACTTTGAACGTGAATGGGATGAACTCACCCATGAAACATAGACAAATAGCAGATTGGATTAGAACCCAAAACCCTACCATTTGTTCTCTTCAAGAAACACATATGAGGTGGGTTGACACTAACAAGGTTAGAATTAAAAGTTGGAGTAAGACCTCTTGGGCCTCAACTGATAGAAAGAAGGCAGGAGTTGCAATCATGATATCTGACAAAGCCAAAGCAAAAATAGACCTGATCAAAAGGGATAGGGAAGGTAAATATATTCTGTTAAAAGGGAGTATAGACAATAAGGAAATATCACTAATCAACATGTATGCACCAAATGGCATAGCATCCAAATTTTTAATATAGAAACTAGGAGAATTGGAGGAGGAAATAGACAGTAAAACCATATTAGTGGGAGACTTGAACCAACCACTATCAAATTTAGATAAATCAAACCAAAAAATAAACAAGAAAGAGGTAAAAGAGGTGAATGAAATCTTAGGAAAATTAGAGTTAATAGACATATGGAGAAAAATAAATAGGGACAAAAAGGAATATAACTCCTATTCAGCACCACATGGCACATTCACAAAAATAGATCATACACTAGGCCACAGAAACATGGCACTCAAATGCAGAAAAGCAGGAATAATCAATGCAGCCTTTTCAGATCACAAGGCAATAAAAATATTTATCGGTAAGGGTACATGGAGAGCCAAATCAAAAATTAATTGGAAATTAAATAATATGATACTCCAAAATCGGTTAGTTAGAGAAGAAATCATAGAAACAATTAATAATTTCATTGAGAAAAATGACAACGGCGAGACATCCTTTCAAACCTTATGGGATGCAGCCAAGGCAGTACTTGGAGGAAAATTCATATCCCTGAGTGCATATATTAACAAATTAGGGAGGACAGAGATTAAGGAATTGGAAATGCAAATCAAAAAACTTGAAAACGAACAAATTAAAAACCCCCAGAATAAAACCAAAATAGAGATCCTAAAAATTAAGGGAGAAATTAATAAAATCGAAAGTGAAAGAACTATTGAGCTAATAAACAAGACTAGAAACTGGTACTTTGAAAAAACAGACAAAATAGACAAAGTACTGGTGAATCTAATTAACAAAAGGAAAGAAGAAAGGCAAATTAACAGCATCAAGGACAAAAAGTGGGATCTCACCTCCAATGAAGAGGAAATTAAGGCAATCATTAAAAACTACTTTGCCCAACTATATGGCAATAAATATACCAACCTAGGTGATATGGATGAATATTTACAAAAATATAAATTGCCTCGATTAACAGAAGAAGAAATAGATTTCTTAAATAATCCCATATCAGAAAAAGAAATCCAACAGGCCATCAAAGAACTTCCTAAGAAAAAATCCCCAGGGCCTAACGGATTCACCAGTGAATTCTATCAAACATTCAAAGAACAGTTAATCCCAATACTATACAAACTATTTGACATAATAAGCAAAGAGGGAGTTCTACCAAACTCCTTTTATGACACAAACATGGTACTAATTCCAAAGCCAGGCAGGCCAAAAACAGAGAAAGAAAATTATAGACCAATCTCCCTAATGAATATAGATGCAAAAATCTTAAATAGGATACTAGCAAAAAGACTCCAGCAAGTGATCAGAAGGGTCATCCACCATGATCAAGTAGGATTTATACCAGGGATGCAGGGCTGGTTCAATATTAGGAAAACTATCCACATAATTGACCACATCAACAAGCAAACCAATAAGAACCACATAATTATCTCAATAGATGCAGAAAAAGCCTTTTATAAAATACAACACCCATTCCTACTAAAAACACCAGAAATCATAGGAATAGAAGGGTCGTTCCTAAAAATAATAAACAGTACATATCTAAAACCATCAACTAATATCATCTGCAATGGGGATAAACTAAATCCATTCCCATTAAGATCAGGAGTGAAAAAGGGATGCCCATCATCACCTCTATTATTTGACATTGTATTAGAAACACTAGCAGTAGCAATTAGAGAAGAAAAAGAAATTGAAGGCATCAAAATAGGCAAGGAGGAGACCAAATTATCGCTCTTTGCAGATGACATGATGGTCTACTTAAGGAATCCTAGAGATTCAACCAAAAAGCAAATCAAAATAATCAACAACTTTAGCAAAGTTGCAGGATACAAAATAAACCCACATAAATCATCAGCATTTCTATATAATTCCAACACAGCTCAGCAGCAAGAACTAGAAAGAGAAATCCCATTCAAAATTTCCTTAGACAAAATAAAATACTTAGGAATCTATCTCCTGAGACAAACACAGGAACTATATGAACACAACTACAAAACACTTTCCACACAACTAAAACTAGACTTGAACAATTGGAAGAACATTAACTGCTCATGGGTAGGATGAGCCAATATAATAAAAATGACCATCCCACCCAAACTCATCTTTCTATTTAGTGCAATACCAATGGAACTTTCAATTTTTTTTTTACTGATTTAGAAAAAAAACATAACAAAGTTCATTTGGAAGAAGAAAAGATCAAGGATATCCAGGGAAATAATGAAAAAAAAATAGAAAGGAAGGGAGCCTTGCAGTCCCAGATCTCAGTCTATATTATAAAGCAGCGGTCACCAAAACAATCTGGTACTTGCTAAGAGACAGAAAGGAGGATCAGTGTAATACAGTGGGGGCAAGCGACCTCAGGAAGACAATATATGACAAACCCAAAGATCCCAGCTTTTGGGACAAAAATCCACTATTTCATAAAAACTTCTGGGAAAATTGGAGGACAGTGTGGGAAACATTAGGCTTAGATCAACACCTCACACCCTACACCAAGATAAGTTCAAAATGGGTGAATGATTTGAACATAAAGAAGGAAACTATAAGAAAATTAGGTGAACACAGAATAGCATACATGTCAGACCTTTGGGAAGGGAAAGACTTCAAAACCAAGCAAGACTTAGAAAGAGTTACAAAGTGCAAAATAAATAATTTGGAATACATCAAATTAAAAAGGTTTTGTACAAACAAAACCAATGTAACCAAAATCAGAAGGGTAGCAACAATTTGGGAAACAATTTTCATAAAAACCTTTGTCAAAGTTTTAATTACTCAAATTTACAAAGAACTAAATCAATTGTACAAAAAATCAAACCATTCTCCAATTGATAAATGCGCAAGGGACATGAACAGGCAGTTCTCAGCCAAAGAAATCAAAATTATTAATAAGCACATGAAAAAGTGTTCTACATCTCTTATAATCAGAGAGATGCAAATCAAAACAACTCTGAGGTATCACCTCACACCTAGCAGAATGACTAACATTACAGCAAAGGAAAGTAATGAATGCTAGAGGGGATGTGGCAAAGTAGGGACATTAATTCATTGCTGGTGGAGTTGTGAATTGATCTAACCATTCTGGAGGGCAATTTGGAACTATGCCCAAAGGGCAATAAAAGACTGTCTGCCCTTTGATCCAGCCATAGCACTGATGGTTTTGTACCCCAAAGAGATAATAAGTAAAAAGACTTGTACAAGAATATTCATAGCTACGCTCTTTGTGGTAGCCAAAAATTGGAAAACGAGGGGATGCCCATCAATTGCGGAATGGCTGAACAAATTGTGGTATATGTTGATGATGGAATACTATTGTGCTAAAAGGAATAATAAAGTAGAAGAATTCCATGGAGACTGGAACAACCTCCAGGAAGTGATGCAGAGCAAAAGGAGCAGAACCAGGAAAACATTATACACAGAGACTGATACATTGTGGTACAATCGAAGGTGATGGACTTCTCCATTAGTGGTAATGCAATGTCCCTGAACAATCTGCAGGGATCTAAAAAATACTATCCACAAGCAGAGGATAAACTGTGGGAGTAAAAACACAGATGAAAAGCAACAGCTTGACTACAGGGGTGGAGGGGATATGACTGAGGAAAGACTCTAAATGAACACTCTAATGCAAATACCAACAACAGGGAAATGGGTTCGAGTCAAGAACACATGTGTTAACCAGTGGAATCGTGCGTTGGCTATGGGAGAGCAAAAGGTGGTTGGAGGGGAGGTGGGGAGGAAAAGAAAATGATCTTTGTTTCCAGTGAATAATGTTTGGAAATGACCAAATAAAATAATGTTTAAAATTTAAAAAAAATCTCGCCATAACATGATACATGGCGAAACTGAGGATATTTAATAGGATTTGAGATTCTTTTTGTTGTAATTTTGCTGGGTTTTATGCTTATCAAGCACATGATCCAGGATAATTGATTTCCAATCCTTCAGTCTCAGTGTCCTAATCTAGTGAAATGAGCTAAAATCTGCATTTTTTTACTTAGTAGAATTGTTTTTTTTAAATGACTTCCTAAACTTATATAAAGTATTATAATGAGTAAAAAAAAAAGAAAATTAAAGATATAAATGGGGAGTTTACTTGGTCACAGTAAAGGATGTTTGAACTGATAAAGGTAAAATTTAGGGTTGAAATTGAATATATTTTTTGTTGGTCTCCAGCGATTTAAATTTTAAATCCCAATGAAATACTCATCAGAATGGAATTTTATGGTGTTTATTTACAATAGAAGGAAGAAATTAAGAATGTAGGAGCGAGAGGGAAAAGGGAAGAAAATCTTCTCTTGCCTGGTCTGAGCCAGGGGGAGTTTAGAGGCCTCAGTCAAGGGACCTTCTGAGAAGATTAAATCTAGCTCAGCTTTTGGCCACGAGGCCTCATCCAAGATGAGGGACCTCCTTGGAATCATAGACCTTCCTCCCCCTATGAATTCTAATTTTACTTAAACCTGCTTATTCTCTAGAAATTCTAGAAACCAGGAATGTATACACCCCTGCTTAAGTATTAAGTGTTGAGGAGGATGGGCCATAACTGACATGTGGTAGCAAGTGACAAATCAAAAACAACTAACAGACCCCTGGGCTGTCCTAAGTCAAGCTTAAACTACCATTGGTACATGTGAGACACAGGAAGTGATGTAAAGAATGATCTAGACATTTTGTGTCATTTCCTCTCTCCCAGCTCTCTTGAGCTGGCTCTCTCTGCCTCTTGGAGACGTGGGGCTTTTTCTGATTTGGGGGCTCCTGGTGGCATGCTTGGCATCTTGGCAGTTTGGCATTTGCAGCTTGCCAGTGAGGTACCTGGGGGAAGCGCTTAGCATGCTTGGTGACTGGTTAGGCTAATTCCTTTTTCCTTTACCTCCTAAAAGAAACTCTCCTCCAAGGAGAACTCTCATCTCAGAGGAAGCCTTGTGGCTAGAAGCTGAACTAGATGGAGAAGGCCCCTTTGCCTAGGCCTCTGAACTCCTATCTGGCTTGCCAGAGCAGTCCAATTTCCCTTTCCTCCCTCTGTTCATCTTAATTTCTTCCTTCTTTTGTAATTAAAACCACCATAAAACCCCCAAACTGACTTGAATAATTTATTGGGATTGAATTAATCCCTGGCGACCACTAGTATAATATATATTCAGTCAACAACCCCTAGTTTTACCCCTTAAACCTCACAGTTAATCCTTAAGTGGGGGTGTATAGAGTGGAGTAAATCTAAAATTCACAGTTCCATGTTCACTGTTCCATGTTCCATGACTTGGATAATGATGTAGACTTTAAATTAGAGATCGGGGTTGTACAAACCACACCTATATAAACTTTGCCTCTTAAAGTAGATGATCCACTGGTATGTAAATCCCAACAACTAATACAATCGTCATCATTAACAACAACAACCTGCAAAAGATTTTTTTTTTCCTTTGATTTAACTAAGGAAACAAAAGGGAAGGAAACTGCTATCATCCCCACTGGATAAAAAACTTGAACTGTGAGAGATTGAGAATGTTGAGTCTAACTCTCATAATTAACAAATTCACTATTCTTTTGAGAATAGAATATTCATTCATCACACATACTTCAGCTTTTCCATCAGCTTAAAGTAAATATAGAAAGATGTCACTCTGTTCTTGCTCTTTACCAATGATAATTATAGAATGAGCTAGCAACTGAGTTTCTAACACATTGATTAAAGCTAAACTGTAGATTGCATAAAAGAAAACATTTTTTGGAGAATTCATAGATTTATTAAGTCTAGCACTTATAATCTAGTTTATGTAAGTAGACTTAATAATAAGTAAAATAATTGAATAGCATGTTTCTTTTGTTCATAAAATTGTACAATTTCTGAAGCAAAAGTGATGCCAGTGTATATCTAATAGTAACTGTACCTGGAAAATAAATTATCTTTAATGATGGCATTTTCAGAATGTCTTTCCATCATTCTGACTCAGTGGAGAACATCAATGAAAGCATTGTAGCTGAGAGCCTAATGGAGCACTGGGTGGGAGGTGAAGGCAGTGATGACACTTCTTCTCTTAACTAAGAGACCCCTGAGAACCCTAGCAAAACTCAGGTTAGTCTCTCTCTGTCTCTGCCTCTGTCTCTGTCTCTGTCTCTGTCTCTCTCTGTTTCTCTCCTCTCTTTCTCTCTCTTTCTGTCTCTCCTCTTTTCTCTGTCTCTGTCTCTGTGTCCCTATATATCTGTTTTTCTCTCTTTTTGTCTCTGTCTCTGTCTCTCTGTGTGTCTGTCTCAGTCCCCCTCTCTCTCTATCTCTGTCCCTCTCTCTCTGTCTCTGTCTCTCTCTGTTTCTCTGTCTGTCTGTATGTCTGTCTGTCTCTCCCCCCACCCCCCTGGTGGAAGAGAGGTGAGGAGGGGGCTGAGACCTGGACCAAGTTACTCTGTCCTCCTTCCTCCAGGGAAGGGGGTTAGTGCAACTGATAAGAACTTTCCCTTCCTTTGGGAGGGAGTGTGTGTATGATGACAACCTGGAGGCAGGAGGTGGGGGTGGGGTAGTTCACTTCTCTCCCCCAAATGAGGCTGGTGCCTTTTTCCCAGGGCAGGGGTGAGAAATGTGATAGGAGACAAATTTTGTATACAAATGGCTTCCAAAAAAACTGATATGGAAGCCACAAAAAATCCAAAAATACCAGCCTGAGAAATATACAGAAATAGGCAAAGGAAGCCAGTGCAGGATGATCACACAAACATGGCACAATATTAAAAGAATATTGTAACAATATTAGAAAGACTTGGGAAAAGTGAAGAAAGCTAAGTACACAAAACAAAACAAAATAAGCAAACAGGCAAAATAGAGTACCAAAGAAGAGTTAGTACTATTGCTAAGATGGTGAAATGATTATAATTAGCAAGAGAGGAAAAGGAGAGCTGCTCAATTTCTATTTTAATTCTATATTATCAACTAAAAAGATCATGGTAAATATACATAATGTGAAATATAGCTATGCTATAAAGACCCAAGGTAAATAAGGATATCAAGTAATTGTTCTTGATGGATTTAAGTCACTTGGACTAGAAGAAACACTCCCTCAGTCGCTGGAAAAATTGACAGGTGGGATTACTGAACCACTGAGAGATAGTTGAGAGAATGTGGAGAATGGGAAAATATCAGAAAAAGGAAAATGGCCTGATTTTCAGAAATAGGGGATAATAAAATTTGCAAATTATTACAGTCCATTTTACTTTTATTTTTAGCACCATTCTAGAATAAAGTATTTAATTGATAGTGAACACACACACAAAAAGAGAAAATGATTGCAAAAATTTGGCATAGTCAAATAAATAATAGCACACAAATCACATTTTTAGAAGCTTATCCAACTAACAGATCACAGTAATAGTAAAGAAATATTTTGTCTAGATTTTAGTCAAACATTGCATAAGCTATTTCAGTATTTTCTTATGGGAAAGAGAGGGGTTAGGTGATATGTTATAATTTCGATGGATTTAGTACAGATTGAATGGATAGACTTAAAGAGGAGGTATTAATGGTTTCATGTCAACTTGGTAGGAGAGATTTAGTACAGTTCTCTGGGGATCTCTCATTCTATTGCTGTTAATATTTTTAAGCTATTTATTATATTTCCCCAATCATATGTAGATAATAAAAAAAATCTCTGACATTATTCAATCCATGTTCTTTCCCTTCTAACCCAAAAATCTTCCCAAGAAAGCAGGTAATATGATATACCTTCTGAGGGTAGCATTGGGTCGTAGACCCCTGGTGAACTAAGGCTTTGCTCACACAGCATGTGAAGACTGCTTTGGCTGAACAGACAGAAGAAACCAATAAGAAGGTTCAATGGCTGAGAGGGCGACGCAGCAAAGCACTGTGGAGTGCTCAGAGCATGTTGGAGCACAAAAGATAACACGGCCATCCAATGCAGCTGAGGAAGTCTCCAGGTGTAATGACTTTTCGTGCCAAAGACCCGGGCTTCCAAAGCTGAGAGAGTGGGACTGTCTCTGTGCATCGGCTTTTCCACTTAAATCTCCTTCACGCACAAGTATCTTTGTGCACATTCATCTATCCTAACCCCTTCAATCCTCTTCAAGACCTGTGGTGATGGGGGAGTGGCGATGTAACAGGTGGAGGTGACCACTGGCAGTTGTAGTAAAGATCCTGCACGTAGGTGGCCCACAGACCAGTGGTCGCTCAACCCCGTAGGGCAGCAGAGACGTTCAGCAGCACATCCTGGGCGACTAAGCAGCCCTCTCTAGGACAACACTGCTCACCCTAATCAAGGGAGGGGACTAGAAAAGGTGTCCCATACATTGCCTGCCCTACAAAGACCCGGTCAGCACACCGCGGCTGGTGGGTCATCCCTTTAAAGGGTCGAAATCAAAGAAAACAAAATACAAAGAAACTCCTACTAGGAGCATGGAACATCAGAACATTACTTGATAGAGAGAATACCGCAAGACCTGAGAGAAGAACAGCTCTAATCAGTAAAGAATTGGCACGATATAACATCGACATTGCAGCCTTAAGCGAAACACGCTTACCAGAAGAGGAATCACTAAGAGAACCCACCACTGGATACACCTTCTTCTGGAAAGGTAGAGCCACAAATGAAGACAGAATCCACGCTGTTGGCCTGGCCATCAAGACCAGTTTGCTCAAACAGCTTCCAGACTTGCCTGTGGGCATCAGCAAGAGGCTCATGAAGATCCTTTTACCTCTCCCCAAAGACCGGTATACCACAATCATCAGCGCATATACCCCAACACTGACCAGCACAGAGGAGACCATCAAGCAGTTCTACTCTGACCTGAGTGCCGTCCTACACTCAGTGCCCACAAATGACAAGCTGATACTACTGGGAGACTTCAATGCCCGCGTTGACCAGGACCATGAAAGACGGAAAGGAGTGCTCGGCAAACATGGTGTGGGCAAAATGAACAACAACAGCCTACTGCTACTCAGCAAATACTCAGAGTTCGAACTCACCATCATGAACACTGTGTTCATACTGGTGAACAAATATAAAACAACGTGGATGCACCCTCAAGCAAAACAGTGGCATATCATTGACTACATCATTGTAAGCCGGTAAGACATCCAGGATGTACAGATCACCAGAGCCATGAGAGGAGCTGAATGCTGGACAGACCACCTATTGGTTAGAATGACTTTTCAAATGCGCATTGTGCCTCATCATCCAAAATGCGCTCAGACAGTTTGTGCATTTTACAATGTGAGTCATATTAGAGATCCATCTTATTTGCAAACATTCCAGTCCTGCCTGGACAACAAGCTGTCTGTCAAGGGGCCACTCACTGGAAGCTCAACCAAGAAATGGAACCAGTTCAGAGACTCAGTGAAGGAAACATCAAAGGCTGTCCAAGGCCCCAAACAACACAACCAACAGGACTGGTTGGAGGAGAACAACACTACTATTGAAGACCTATTGAACAAAAAGAACAAAGCCTTTATGGAGTGGCAAAATAACCCAAACTCTGCTCCTAAAAAGGACAGATTCAAGTCCCTCCAAGCCATTGTGCAGCTTGAGATTAGGAAAATGCAAGACCTATGGTGGGGAAAAAAAGGCAGAAGAAATCCACGCTTTGCTGATACGAAAAACTACAAACAATTCTTCAGTGCCCTCAAGACTGTCTATGGGCCATTAAAACCCACCACCACTCCCTTGCTATCCTCTGAATGTGACACTCTCATAAAAGATAAAAAAGGCATCAGCAACAGGTTGAAAGAACACTTCATTCAGCTTCTCAACCGACCTTCTTCAGTCCACCAAAGCGCCCTTGACCAGGTCCCCCAAAACCTCACCATTGAAAAACTTGATGTCCCTCCTTCAATAGAGGAAGTCCAAAAAGCCATTAAAAAAATGAGTGCAGGCAAGGCACCTGGTAAAGATGGGATCCCAACTGAGGTGTACAAGGCCTTAAATGGAAAGGCACTTCAGGCTTTCCACATAGTGCTGACCAGCATATGGGAAGAGGAAGACATGTCCCCAGAACTCAGAGGTACTTCCATCGTAGCCCTATACAAGAACAAAGGTGCACGAGCAGCCTGTGACAACTACAGAGGCATCTCATACTCTCCACTACTGGAAATATCCTTGCCCGTGTTATACTCAATAGATTCCTGTCATCTGTTTCAGAGCAAAACCTGCCTGAATCATAATGTGGCTTCAGACCAGATTGCAGCACCATCAACATGGTCTTCATGGTGAGGCAAATGCAGGAAAAATGCCTTGAGCAGAATCCGAGTCTCTACATTGTCTTCATAGACCTGACGAAGGCATTCGACACAGTGAACAGGGAAGCACTGTGGGTGATCCTCAGTAAGCTCGGCTGCCCAGAAAAATTCGTCAAACTGATCCAGCTTTTTTATGTCAACATGACAGGGGAAATCCTATCTGGTGGAGAGACTTCTGATCGCTTCAACATCTCCAATGGAGTGTAAACAAGGCTGCGTCCTTGCTCTGGTGCTATTCAACCTATCCTTCACCCAAGTATTACGACATGCTGTAATGGATCTAGACCTGGGCGTCTACATCAAATACCGACTGGATGGCTCACTATTCGACCTTCGCTGCCTGACTGCAAAAACAAAGACAACAGAGAGACTCATCCTGGAAGCTCTCTTCACAAATGACTGTGCTCTCATGGCCCACCAAGAAAATCATCTTCAAACCATTGTGGACACGTTCTCTACCGCAACAAAACTGTTTGGCCTGACCATCAGCCTCAGCAAAACAGAGGTGCTGTTCCAACCTGCACCAGGGAGGCCAACTAACCAGCTGTGCATTACAATCGATGGCAGGCAGCTTTCTAACGTCAACACTTTCAAGTACCTGGGCAGCACCATTGCCAACGACGGGTCCCTAGACAACGAGATTAATGCCAGGATCCAAAAGGCCAGCCAGGCACTCGGGCGGCTGCACTGCAAAGTCCTCCAACACAGAGGTGTAAGCACTGCGACGAAGCTCAAAGTGTACAAGGCAGTGGTCCTCAGCTTGCTCCTATACGGTTGCAAGACATGTACACTGTACCGGAAGCACATGAAGCAGTTGGAGCAATTCCACCAACGCTCTCTCCGGTCAATCATGAGGATCCGATGGCAGCTCTGAATTACCAACCAGGAAGTCCTCTACAGAGCCAACTCCACCAGCATCGAAGTCCTGGTCCTCAAAGCCAGGCTACGATGGTCTGGACACGCCATACACATGGACCCACAGCGAATACCAAGACAGGTATTCTATGGTGAACTGTCAGCTGGACTCAGGAAACAAGGCAGACCAAAGAAAAGATTCAAGGATCAGCTAAAGTCCAACTTGAAGTGGGCTGGCATTACACCAAAGCAACTAGAACTCGCTGCCTCTGACAGAAACAGCTGGCGAACCCACATTCACCATGCCGCTGGCACCTTTGAAGATGAGCGATGTCGACGTCTTGCCGCTGCATGTGATCGCCGACACCAGGCCACAGCCGCACCTCCCGTAACAACTGGCGTCCCATGCCCCATGTGCCACAAACTCTGCGCCTCAGCCTTTCGACTCCAAAGCCACATGAGGGTACATCAATAGATGATAATGTACAAAGACAATTGTCATTCTCGGTCACCAAGAGACTACTACAACATATATATTTTATCATACAATTCTTGTTTCCATGTTCATCGTATTGTGAAAAAAGACATTGTTTATACTAGAGAAAAATTCATGGAGGAAATAAAGTGAAGAATGTCATACTTCAATTTGCATTCAGACTCTATGACTTTTTTCTATGGCTATGGATAGCCTTTTTAGTCAAAAGTCCCTTGGAGATGTCTTAGATTTTTACATTGCTAATAATAGTTGCCATTCACATTATTGCTTTTACTGTTTGCTGTTAACATTTTATTAATAGCTTGGATAAAGGTAGAGATGAAAGAATGGGTGAATGGTGGAAGGAATGAAAGATCATATATTAAATGTTAACTATGTGCAATGCATTATGCTAAATGACTAGGATACAAATAGAGGATACAAAAAAAAGAAAAGAAAGTATTTTTACCTTTGTTTCAGATGAATATATAATAGAAAATTCCATTGATCTTTAGGGTGTAGTGGCAAAGCAAATGTTAATTCCTTTTCTTTAGTGCCATTTTCCCTGATAAAATTTAATCAGTTTCTGATATTTTAGGCATTTGACAATTATAAGGATTTTGTGGGCAAGAATGTTATTTTTCTGAATGCATAGTAGCTGTAATAGGACCTTCAGGAGCAGTTGCCAGACTGCATATCCACTGATGTTCCTTTTCAAGATGACCTAGGGCATTGAGCTGATAGTATTTCTATTGCCAAGATTTTGGGGTTCATGGTCCCATGCTCTGTCTCCATTAGGATTTATTGTGAGATGATGGTCAAGGCAGGAGTTTGACTTATTTGCCTCACACTATCTCTTGTCTCTCCCTCAGGCCATTTTGATGTTTCAGCTAAACTGGCTTGTCTGCCCTGTAGGTGTCAGTTGATTGGCAGTTAGTGGGGATAGCTAGGACTTCTCCAAAGGAGCTGTTTCCCTGAATGATGACTTTAAAGTCTAGGATGGAAACAGAGTAGTTGTCTGTAGTGAGAATGGGTAAGGAGGGCATTTTCTTATCATATTTGAAAACAGCACAAATATTGGGGAATGAAATAGCTGAAAATCTGGATGGTAGATTTAGGATCCAGAGAGATCTTAATATTCTATAACAAAGTGCTAAATCAAAGAACATAAAATATAATAAATATTAATGTAAAACTACTTATCATATATAATAATTAGTTCTAACTCAATGGAAACATGCAATTAATGTGTTTACAATGAAATCACCCATATTTTTACAAATAGAATAATATGATAGTGAAGCAAAAATGCATTTTGATGGAAATATAAAAAGTTTGAAAAGAAAAATTTAAATTAATTTAACATAGAAAAATATTGAATTTTGTATTCAAATGAGCCTACATTAATCATATAGTGAAAATATTATTATTATTTAAGAAAATTCAGGAGGCTAGGTAACAATTTTCTCTTCAAATCCTCAGAGTGGTAGTTGTAGAGAGCTTTAGCCTCATTTAAAAAAATTGATATGCTCATATTCTTACCAAGAATAGCAGAATGACCTAGGGAATTCCCTAAAGTCAGGAATGGTCTATATGCAATATTTTTCTCCTTACAATATTTTTCAACAACTTAAGTAAAATAACTTTTAAAAACAGTCTTTGGAAACAGTGAAATCTTTTATGTTTTCTTATTTGACAACCAAAGAAATAGAAGTGATAAATGGCCACAGATTTTCAGAGCAGGAATATTTCAAGCATAAGCATAGACAATCATTGACTTTAATTTAAAATTTCCTTTTATATTACCTCTCAATAAAAGTAATTGCCAATTCTTAGATACTTTAAATCAAAGTTGATTTTTTTCTTTCCTAGAAATTTATATTATAGAGGTTATTCTTTTCCAGAATAAGTCTCTTTCATCCATATTAAATAATAGTGAATCATCACATCCATCTTCAATTATTTTCTTTATACCATCAGGATGTTTAACTGTCTTTATACTGGCTAATTTTAAAAATTTTATTTAATTGTTTATTTAAGAAAAATTTTTCCATAATCCCTGGAGGTTATTCCAGTTCACATGAAATTCCTCCAGTTCATCATTCCTTTGAGCACAATAGTATTCCATCAACAACATCTACCACAATTTGTTCAGCCATTCGCCAATTGAAGGGCATCCCCTCATTTTCCAATTTATACCACCACAAAGAGCACAGCTATGAATATTCTTGTACAAGTCTTTTTCCTTATTATCTCTTTGGAGTACAAACCTA
Organism: Monodelphis domestica; assembly: GCF_027887165.1. Taxonomy (NCBI): domain Eukaryota; kingdom Metazoa; phylum Chordata; class Mammalia; order Didelphimorphia; family Didelphidae; genus Monodelphis; species Monodelphis domestica. Next base: position 91,295,704 of record NC_077228.1, on the reverse strand, counting down.
GCAGTTGTATGGCTGGATCAAAGGGCAGTCAATATTTTAAAGCACTTTGGCATAGTTCCAAATTGCCACTCAGAATTGTTGGATCAATTCACAACTCCATCAGCAATGCATTAATGTCCATATTTTGCAACATTTATTACTTTCTTTTGCAGTCATGTAAGTCAATCTGCTAGTTGTTAAGTTTTACCTCACAGTTGCTTTGGTTTGCATTTCTCTAATTATAAGAGGTTTAGAACATTTTTTCATGTGCTTATTGATAGTTTTGATTTCTTCATCGGAAAATTGCCTATCCATGTCCCTTGCTCATTTATCAACTGGGGAATGACTTGATTTTTTGTACAATTGATTTAAGCCCTTTATAAATCTGAGTTATTAGACCTTTGTTAGATGATTTTTATGAATATTCCCCTCCCCCCCAATTTGTTGCTTCCCTTCTAATTTAGGTTGTGTTGTGTTTTTTTTTTTTGTACAAACCCTTTTTAATTTAATGTAATCAAAATTATTTATTTTACATTTTGTAATTTTTTCTAATTCTTGCTTGGTCTTAAAAACTTTCCTTTCAGTGCTAAAAGACTGTTTGCCCTTTGATTCAGCCATAGCACTGCCAAATTTTTACTCCAAAGAGATAATAAGGAAAAAGACCTGGACTTAGCTGGGCTCTTTGTGGTGGCAAAAAATTGGAAAATGAAGGGATGCCCTCCAATTGAGGAATGGTGGAAAAATTGTGGTATATGTTGGTGAAGGAATACTATTGTGCTAAAAGGAATAATGAACTGGAGGAATTCCATGTGAACTGGAATGACCTGCAGGAATTGCTGTAGAGTGAAAGGAACAGTACCAGGAGAACATTATACACAGACACTGATACACTGTGGCACAATCAAATGTAATGGAATTCTCCATTAGTGGCAATGAAGTGATCTTGAACAACTCAGAAGGATTTACAAAAAAGAACACTATCCACATTCAGAGGAAAAACTGTGGGAGTAGAAACATGGAAGAAAAACAATTGCTTTATTACATGAATCAAGGGGGATAAGATTGGGGATGTAGACTCTAAATGAACATCCTAGTGCAAACATCAACAACATAGAAATAGGTTCCGATAGAGGACACACATTAAACCCAGGAAAATTGCACATTGGCTATGGGAAGTCGTGGGGGAGGGGAGGGAAAGAATATGATTCTTGTAACCAAGGACTAATGTTCTAAATTGACTAATTAAATAAAATGTAAAATATCAAATAAAATAAAATCTTTCCTTTCTGAAAGATTTGACAAGTATACTATTTTGTGTTTACTTAATTTACTTAAACGTTCTTTCTTTATATTCAAGTCATTCACCCATTTTGAATTTATCTTGGTGTAGGGTGTGAGATGTTGATCTAAACCTAATCTCTCCCATACTATTATCAAATTTTCCCAACAGTTTTTGACAAATAGTGGATTTTTGTCTGGGATCTTTGGGTTTATCATACACTGTCTTGCTGAGGTCATTTACTCCAAATCTATTGCACTGAACTTCCCTTCTGTCTCTTAAGCAATACCTTATTGCTTTGATGACCACTGCTTTATAGTACAGTTTAAGATTTGATACTACTAGGCCTTCCTCATTCACATTTTTTAAAAAATTATTTCCCTTGATATTCTTGATCTTTTGTTCTTCCAAATGAACTTTGTTATAGTTTGTTTTTTTTTTCCTAATTCAATAAAAAAGTTTCTTGCTAGTTTGATATGTATGGCACTGAACAAGTAAATTAATTGGAATAGGATCCTCATTTTTACTATGTTAACTCATTCTACCCATGAGCAATTAATGTTTTTCCAATTGTTTAGATCTAGTTTTAGTTGTGTGGAAAGTGGTTTGTAGTTGTGTTCATATAATTCCTGTGTATGTTGTGGCAAATAGATTCCTAAGCATTTTATATTGTCAAGGGTGATTTTAAATAGAATTTTTCTTTCTAACTCTTGTTCCTGGATGTGTTGAAAGTATATCCAAGTGCTGATAATTTATATGGGTTTATTTTCAATCCTGTGACTTTGCTAAAGTTGATTATTTCCACTAGCTTTTTAGTTGGTTGTCTAGGCTTTCTTTAAGTAGATTATCATATCATCTTCAAAGAGTGATAGCTTGGTCTACTCATTGTCTATTTTAATAACCTCAATTTCTTTTTCTTCTCTAATTGCTGCTGCTAATGTATCTATTACTAAGTAAAATAATAGACATTCTAATGGGCATCCTTGTTTCACTCCTGATCTTATTGAAAATGTCTTCTAATTTATCTCCATTGCATATGATACTTGCGGATGGTTTTAAATGAATACAGTTCATTAATTTTTGGAAAGATCTTTCTATTCCTATATTTTCCAGTGTTTTCAATAGGAATGGATGGTATATTTTGTCAAAGGCTTTTTCTGCATCTATCGAGATAATCATGTGATTTGTGCTTGTTTGCTTGTTAATATGGCCAATTATGTGGATGGTTTTCCTAATATTGAACCATCCTTGCATTCTTGGTATAAATCCCACCTGATCATAAGGAATAACCCTCGTGATCACTTGCTGGAGTCTTTTTACTAGTATTCTACTTAAGATTTTTGGATCTATGTTCATTAAGAAGATTGGTCTATAGTTTTCTTTCTCTGTTTTTGACCTGCTTGGCTTTGGAATTAGTACCATATTTTTCTCATAAAAGGAATTTGGTAGAACTCCTTCTTTCTTATTCTGTCAAATAGTTTGTATGGTATTGGGATTAGTTGTTCTTTAAATGTTTGATAGAATTCACTTGTAAATCCATCTGAACCTGGGGATTTTTTCTTAGGGAGTTCATTGATGGCTTGTTCAATTTCTTTTTCTGATATGGCATTATTTAAGTATTCTATTTCTTCATTTAATCTAGATAATTTGTATTTTTGTAACTATTTATCCATATCACCTAAATTGCCATATAATTTCACAAAATAGTTTTTAATGATTCCCTTAATTTCCTCTTTATTAGAGGTGAGGTCTCCTTTTTCATCTGTTACTGTTTGTGTTAATTTGGTTTTCTTCTTCTCTTTTTTATTAGATTAAGCACTATTTTGTTTATTTTATTTGTGTTTTTTTTAAGTACTAGCTTCTAGCCTTATTTATTAATTCAATAGTTCTTTCAATTTTTATTTAATTAATTTCTCCTTTAATTTTTAGGATTTCTAATTTATTTTTTATCTGTGGATTTTTAATTTGTTCTCTTCCTAGTTTTTTTAATTTGTATGTTCAATTCATTGACCTCTGCCCTCCCTAATATTTTTTTTAATATATGCACCCAGGGATATGAATTTCCCTCTGAGTACTGCTTTGATTCGATCCCATAGATTTTGATAGGATGTCTCATCATTGTCATTCTCTTCAAGGAAATTATTAATTGTTTCTATGATATATTCTTCAACTAACTGACATTGGGGAATCATATTTTTAATTTCCAATTAATTTTTGATTTGCCTATCCATGTACCCTACCTAATTATTATTTTTATTGCATTATGATCTGAAAAGGTTGCATTTATTTCTCCTCTTTTGCATTTGTTTGCCATGTTTTTATGCCCTAGTACATGGTCAGTCTGTGTGAATATACCATGTGCTGCTGAGAAGAAGGTGCATTTCTTTTGGTCCCTATTTATTTTTTTCCACATATCAATTAACTCTAATTTTCTAAGATTGCATTCACATCTCTTACTTCTTCCTTATTTATTTTTATTTTTTGGTTTGATTTATCTATATCAGATAGAGGAAGATTTTGGTTTCCCACCAATATAGTTTTACTATCTCTTTCCTCTTTAAGCTCCAATAGTTTCTCCTTTAAAAATCTGGATTCTATACCATTTGATGCATACATGTTGAGTACTGATATTTCTTCATTGTCTATATTGCCCTTTATTAAGATGTAATTATGTTTCCTATCTCTTTTAATCAGATCTATTTTTACTTTGACTTTGTCAGATTTCATGACTGTGACTTCTGCTTTCTTTTTCTCTGTTGATACCCAATCAATTTTGCTCCAGTCTTTTATCTTAACCCTATGTGTGTCTACCCGCATAATGTGTGTTTCTTATACAACACATATGGTAGGATTTTGATTTATAAGCCACTCTGCTATCTGTTTTGTTTTTATGTGTTAGTTCATCCCATTCACATTTAGAGTAATGTTTACCACCTATGTATTCCCCAACATTTTGATTTCTTTTCTTAGACCTGCCCTTTCTTCTTTTGCTACTTCCTTCTTCACCAGTAATTTGCTTTTATTCATTCCCCTAATATCAACACTTATTTTAGTTCTCTTTCTGTCCCCTCCCTTTTGATTCCTCTCATGGTTTTAGAGTTTATTAAATTCCCTCCCCATCTCTCTTTCCCTCCTTTTTCTACTCCCCACCCTACTCTCCTCCTTATTTTTTCTTTTCATCTCAACTTTCCTATAGGGTAAGATAGATTTCAATACTCAAATGGATCTAGATGCTCTTCCCTCTCAGAATTTAGAGTAAAAGTAAGGTTTTAGTATTACCTATTAGCACTCTCTTCCTCTCCTTATTATAATAGTATTCTTCCCCTCCCCCTCCCATGGGCCATTTTGTGTGGTATAGGTTATCCTATTTTTCTTATTCCTTCACGTTTCTCTTGGTACTATCTTCTTTCCCCCTCTTCTTTGTTGTATGTCATCTTAAACCACCTAGTATCCCAATCTCTACCTATGAATAATTATTCTAAGTATTATAATATTCAATACAAATTTTGAGAGTTACAAATACCATCTTCCACATAGGAGTGCAAACAATTTGACCTTATTGAAACACTTACAGAAAAATATTAATTTTTTTCTTTCCCCTCTCTTTCTAATTTACCTTTTCATGTGTCTCTTGATTTTTTTTGTTTCGATATCAACCTTTTCATTTAGTTCTGGTATTTTCTTTACCAATACTTGGGAATCTTCCATTTTGTTGATTGCTCATTCTTTCCCCTGGTAGTATATAATGAATTTTGATAGATAGGTGATCATTCCTTGAAGACTCAATTCTCTTGTCTTTCTGAATATCATATTCCAAGCCTTGTAGTCCTTTAGTGTGGAGGCTCCCAGATCCTGTATAATCCTGATTGGTGATCCTTGATATCTGATTTGTCTCTTTCTGGCTTCTTATAATATTTTATCCTTAGCTTGTAAGCTCTTGAATTTGGTAATTATATTCCTTGGTGTTGTCTTTTGAGGATTTAATGTAGAAGGTGATCTATGGATTCTTTCAATGTTTATTTTGCCCTCTTTTTGAAGAACATTAGGGCAGTTTTCTTGGATAATTTCTTGTAGTATAATGTCAAGGTTTCTCTTTATTTCTAGGTTTTCAAATAGACCAATAATTCTCAAATTGTCTCTCCTGGGCCCATTTTCCATGTCAACCATTTTCTCCATGAAATAGTTCATGCTTTCTTCTCTTTTGTGAGTCTTTTGACTTTGTTTTATTAATTTGTGCTGTCTTGTGAGGTCATTAGCTTCTACTTGCCCAATTCTGGTCTTTAAAGACCGGTTTTCAAGTATGATTTTTTTGATTTTCCTTTTTGGTTTGGACTATCCTGCTTTTCATGACTTCCAGCTGTTTAATTCTGGTCTTCAATTTGCTTATGATTTCATTTGATTTCTGGGCTTCTTTTTCCAGTGGGAGTTTCTGACTTTTAAACTGTTATTTTCTTTTTGAACTATTTCTCACTTTTCTTGCCAGGTTTCTTCTGTCTTTCTAATTTGGTTCATTATCTCAAATCTAAGATCCTCAAGAGCTTGTGACCAATTTCCATTTTTTTTGGAAGATTTGGATATGTTTTCTTGTTTGTTGTCCTCTGTCACCACTGTAATTTGGACTTTTTCTGCATAAAAATTATAAGGGTCAATGTCTTTCTCCTGTTCTTTTTGGTGTTTGTAGATTGTATTTCGTGGGTGTTGGGGGCCATTGCTTTGTTGGTTTTTCCTTCCCTTCCTAACCAGAAGTCTGAATGAAGAAGACAGGTTCTCTGTGTATTGAGCTATAGAGTGTTTTTTTGCCTGGAGTCTATTTTACAGTCTCCACAGTGTCTACTGTATGCTGCCCCACTCTGCTCTAGGTGCCCAAGGTCCATGTTCTTCAGCCTCATGGGGTCTCAAGTCTAGCTGCTCTCAGAGTTAAGTCTGTGGTGTTCTCAGCCAGATCCCAAGAACCTACAGATAACTCCATGCTCAATTTGATTCTGGCAAGCTGGCTCTGACTCTGGTGCTATAGGTGTGGTGGGAGAGGGGTGATCAGCTCACACTTTGGTGGGAGTTATTTAACCCCCTTATAGCATGGATATGCCAAGTTCCACCTATCTTCAAGGTTGTATCCTACTGTGGAGCCCCTTCCCTCATCTGATTTTGGGTTTTTGTCCTTGTGAGGCACTTTATATCAGTCAGTGGTGAAGAGAGGAAGATCTTTATTTTTACACTGTAGTCATCTTAACCCGAAAGTTTCCTACATTTACAGTGGTTATTTTTAACATCATTCAAATGAACTCAATTTTGAGTGATCAAAACAATCAACACTTTTAGTTCAATTATCTTCACTATCCTCTTTTTGTTTTTTTCTTTTACTGCCTTACATTAACTTGAAACTTTTGTAAGAATGGCTTATGTGTTCATAGAAATATAAATTTTTTATTACAATGGTTCATCTATACAACTAAGCCACTCTATTTTTATTATTGTAAAATTTCTATTCCTAGTAGTTGTTTTCAAACCATCAAAAGATGATTGAGATTTTTTTTTGTATTTTATTTAACCTGTTTTATATTCTGTACTATAGCTTAATCATTCTGATATCTTGTCAACTTAAGGTTCTTGTGATCATGTTTATAAAATTGAATTCTATTAAAATGTTGTTCCAATGTAATAACAAGCCTTCACTGGGCCAAGGTGTGGCTGATGAGTCATAGATGTAAGGAGTAGCTACAATATGACTCCAAAGCTGTGCTATGTAATTCCAATATCTTCTTCACAGATTCCAGTGATACTTCTCTGTAGTCCCTGGAGTGTAATCACCTAACTTTACAAATTCCTGCTGTATGAAATATTTAAATTACTTTCAAATGCCCGATTTAGTCTGGCCATCCTCTAGTCAATGGGTAATTTTCTTTACAATTCTGCTTTTGCTACCAGATTATTTTCTGAACATCTTGGTATATATGGGAATGGTCTGTTTTGAATCTCTTAGCTCTATGTTTCAGTAGTGGATACCACTTTCATATCATTATCAAATGACTTCTGGAAGGTTTGGAACAATTTCTATATTTGATTGTGTATTTTTGCCCTGTTTTCCAAAAAACAATTTCACTGCTTTAACAATTAGAATGAAAAAATTTTAATCTTTAGAATTATCCAACAAATTTTCTTAGCAGGAAAAGGAAGATTTTAAATCTCTGTGTGTGTATTTCTTTTTTATGCAGATCCATTATTTTACAAAAGTAGTAAGCACAGATCATGTAAAATCCCTCTTTTGATACAGAAATAGATTCCTAACATTATTAAAAATATCCAAGCCCTTAAAACTTTCAATTTTTTCAGTCCTTTTACTAGTTTATATATTGTTCTTCTGCTTTAGCTGACTTTACTCTATATCACTTCATAAAAGTCCCCTGACTCCAATTTCTCTGAAGCCATATCAGATTTCATATTAAAATAGTAAACAAACATTTATTAAGCACCTTCTGTGTGTTAGTCACTGTTCGAAGCACTGGGAATAAAACAAAAATAACAATAAAGAGAGGCAAAAGGAAACTCCTGTTCTCAGGAGATTACAGTCTCAAGAGGAAGTAAAAATGAGGTGAATATTGCATTTAAATCATATGATAAAATGCGTTCATCGATTCTAGAATCATTGGGCAGCCTTTTTTGTTTCTGGTTCTTTGCCACTACAAAAGACCTTCAATAATACACAAAAGGGTTTCTATAAGCTTTAATACACATATAAATATTTTGTAAGTTAATTTGCATATGCATATATGTTTTTATGCCATTAGGGTATAGGATGTTATTGTTCAGTCAAAGGTGATACACAGTTTAATAACTTTGGGATCATTTTTTGAAACTTTTCTAGAAGAACTAAAGCAATTTGAAGCTCTCTCAATATTACATTGATACTCTGGTTTTCCTGCAGCATCTATAACATTTGTCATCATTTTTCTTTTTTGGTCAGCTTTTCTGATCTGTTGGATTTGATGTAGCACCTTTGAGTTGTTTTAATTTTCATTCTACAATTATTTATGATTTAGAACACTTTTTAAAATAATATAGATTTCTTCTCTTGAGAGTTGACATTTCATAATCTTGTACCATTTATCTGCTCTGGAATTGTACTTAATTTTTTTATACATTTGAAACAGCTCCTTTTACATCTTAGAAATTAGACCTTTACCAGATAAATTAGGTTCAAAGATTTTTCACATTTAAATATTTCCTTCCTAGTATTAGCTGCATTGTATTTGTTTGGCAAAATCGTCATTTTTTTTTAAACCCTTACCTTCCATCTTAGAGTCAATACTGTGTATTGGCTCCAAGGCAGAAGAGTGGTAAGGGCTAGGCAGTGGGGGTCAAGTGACTTGCCCAGGGTCACATAGCTGTGAAGTGTCTGAGGTCAGATTTGGACCTAGAACCTCCTGTCTGTAGGCCTGACTCTCAAACCACTGGGCCATTGAGCCACCCAGTTGCCCCCTCATCTTCATTTTATGTAAGAAAAATAATTCTTCTTATCTCATCTAATCATCTGCATTATGCTGTCTTCTTACTCATCCATTTGAGAGGTAAATTTGTGGGAGAATTCCTCATGCATGAATCCTATTAAACACGTTTCTCAACTTACTGTTCTTTCTTAGTATCTTTATTTTAGTATAAATACGTCAATTGAATAAAAGATTATAATTTATATATTATTTTGCCTTTACATATATGTAGGCTAGATGGCACAACTGAACAACAATTGCAGTATATATTACTTTGAAGAATTCAAGTTTATCATGATTTGTTTAACACTTATTTAATAGAATCATAAATTTATGTTCTTTATTTCAGACTTTGTAGATTATCAATCTAAGCATTATGAAGATCCATCTTATTGTTGTAACTGAGTGACTTGGTGGAACATATTACTGATTCAGTAATTAAAGTGAGAATAAAAAGGGATATCATCTTGGGTCTGCTTGTTTAATTATTTTTTCCTAAAAAATATTGATTTCAGCAGTTAATTACTTGACTGAAGAACAATTAAAATAATTTTGCTCTCAAATTATTTTTTTTACTTTTTTCTAGAAATGTTCTTGACAATCTTCAGATATACTAAAATGCCTTTTAGTTATTTTTTTTATCTCAGTGATATGACAGTCTTTTGTTTGACCTCTGGCTCTCTCTATGTCACCTAGGTTGGAAGTACAGTACCTACTCAGTTCCAATTCCACCACATGAAAGTTTTATTTACTTCCTTTCCAATCTGACTTTTTTTGCTTCTCAAAAAATTTTTAAATTAAATTTTTAAAAACCTAGTTGCTCCCTTTTCCCAGTAACTCACCATATTTGGTGCTGGATTTTTTTTCATGGGACATCAGATTATCTTCAGTTCTGCTTTTGCAGTGAATTCTTAAAACTCAAATGATCTGGTAGCTTCAACCTACCCAGTATCAGGGAATGCAAGAAGGGCCATTGCCTTGATAGAATACTTTCTAAATAAAATCTCATCTCCTACCCACATAATTGAACCATCTCTTTAAAAATTGAGGAAAAAAACATTATAAAGCATATATTTCATAATGTATATATTGTTTTCCCTATTATATTAATTTCTATGCTGAGAGAAGAGAGGTATGTTTCATTATTTCTTCTCTAGGACCAAGAAAAGTTGAATAAACATCATTAAAAGGTATCATACTAAGACATAAAACAAGAAAAGGACAGAAAAGAGATATTATAATAGTATACTTAGGGAAACCTAGGCAATCACCCCCCCCCAAAAAAAAAACCCATAAAGAAACAATTACCAACATTGGTAATGTTGCAAGATGTAAAATAGACTCACATAAACTATCAGCATTTCTTGACTACAAATATAGCCTAAAAGTAAGTGAAAGAAAGAAGAAAAAACTATTTAAAATAACTATGTACCATATAAAATACTGGGAACAACCTGCCAACACCATATGATCATAACTACAAAATGCTTTTTATAAAAATGAAATCAAGTCCAAACAATTAAAAAAAAACAATAATGGCTCACAGGTAATCTGAGCCAATGTCATAAAAATAACAATTTTATCTACATTAATTTACAAATTGACTGTCCATAATTATTTCATAGAATTAGAAAAATAAAAAAATCATAAAGAATAATAAAAAGAAAAGAATATCAAGAGAATAATCAAAAAAGATATGAATGAAGGTTGTAATAGCAACCATTAAGACAATTTGGTCCTGTTTAAGAAGTAGTGCAGTGAACCAATAGAACACATTAGTCAAACAACATGCAGTGGACCACTCAAAGTTCTATGGTTTTGGAAGAAGAACTCACTAATTTACAAAAACTGCTAGGAAATCTGAAAAACAATATAGTAGAAACTAAACATAGACCAACAACTCAAGTCATATACCAAAGTAAAGTAAAAATGGATATATGATTTAGAAATAAAAACTACTGTCATAATAGATGATCTGTCAGATCTATGGATAAGGGGAGAATTTATTTCAAATGACAGAGATATTACAAAATGAAAAATAAATAGCTGATTATATTGAATTAAAAAGGTTTTCCACAAACAAAACCAATGTAACCAGTATTAAAAGACAAAGAAAAATTGAATGAAATTATAATATCTCTGACCAACAGCTTCATTTCTCAAATATATTGATAATTGAATCAAATTTGTAGGAATGCAAAGCATTCTCCAAATGATAAATCACCAAAAAATCTGAACAGACAATTCACAAATTAATACTATCTTTAGTCATATGAAAAATACTCCAAATCAGTATTAAATCAGAGAAATGAACATTAAAACAACTCTGAGGTACCATCTCATGCCTATAAGACTGGCTAACATGCCCAAAAAAAGAGACAAATGTTAGAGGAATGTGAAAAAAATTGTGACACTAATGCACAGTTGGTGGAGCTGTGAACTAATACAACCTTTATGGAGAATAGTCTGGAATCATGCCAAAAGGGCCATCAAAACTTGCATACCTTTTGATCTAGTAATACTGCTACCAAATCTATATACCAAAGAAATTAACGAAAAGGGGAAAGGACCTATTTGTACAACAGTATTTATAGCAGCTCGTTTTCTGGTGGCAAAGAACTGGAAAATGAAGGGATGTCCATCAATTAGGGAATGGCTGAACATGTTGTAATATATGACTATAATGGAATACTATTGTGCCATAAGAAATGACAAACAAGATACTAACAAAAAAAAACTGAAAAGACTTATATGAAGTCATTTAAAGTAAAATGATCAGAATTTGGAGAAAGTTGTACACAATAACAGCCATAAAGCATGATGGTCAATTAGGACTGAATTAATTATTATCGACAGTACAAGAATCCTGGACAACTCCAAAGAACCCAGGCTGAAAAAGACTAATCTCTTCCATAGTAGAAACTGACAGCCTGCAAGCAGATTGAAGCATGCCATTCTTTACAGTATTTCCTCCGTTAATTTCCTCTAATGTATGAATGTGAGTTCCTTTACAACATGATAGTCATAAAAATATATTTTTTATAAAAACACGTACAAACTATATCATATTACCTGACTTCTTGTGGAAGGGCCAGATTAGAAGAAGAGAGAGAACATGAATTAAAATTTTTCAGAAACAGATTATTAAAAAATTTATTGACATAAGCTGGAAAAATATTTTTAAAAGATATTCTAATTGAGGCTCCTTTAGATATTTCTAAGGTAATAAAGAATCAAAGTAATTCATTATGTTAAGGAAATAGTAGAAAATATTATATGCTATTAAAATGTTTAAGCACTTGGCTTCTAAAAATGAAAAACTATGTACCTCAAAGAGATAATAAGGAAAAAGACATGTACAAAAATATTCATAGCTGCACTTTGTGGTGGCAAAAAATTGGAAAATGAGGGGATGCCCTTCAATTGGGCAGTGGCTGAACAAATTATGGTATATTTTGGTGATGGAATACTTTTGTGCTCAAAGGAATAATAAAGTAGAGGAATTCCATGTGAACTGGAACAACCTCCAGAGATTGATGCAGAGTGAGAGGAGCAGAACTAGGAAAACATTGTACACAGAGACTGATACACTGTGGTACAATCGAATGTAAAGGACTTCTCCATTAGTGGCAATGCAATGACCCTGAACAACACATTCAGAGGGAACACTGTGGGAGTAAAAACACTGAAGAAAAACAACTGCTTGAATACATGGGTCGAAGGGATATGGTTGGGGATGTAGACTCTAAATGAATATCCTAGTATAAACAAAAACATGGAAATAGGTTCTGATCAAGGATACAAGTAATACCCAATGAAATTGCACGTTGGCTGTGGGAAGAGTGGGTGGAGAGGAGGGAGGGAAATAATGTGATTATTATAACCAAGGAATAATGTTCTAAATTGACTAAATAAACTTATTCAAATGGAATAAAAAATAAAAGACTAGAGGAAAGTAAAGATATCATTATTTTCCTCATTTGTAGAAATTTCTGGCAGTAATGCAAACAAATAACTTTGTACATAGGTTTTTTCATGCAGTTATATTTAAAAAGTAGATTTCCATGTCATTTTTCTGATATTTTAAATTTGTTTTATCTTTCCTATCAAAATTATATAGAAAAATAAAAATTCATAAAAACAAAATTGAAAAACTGAAAAAATAAAAATCACCAAGGAAATATAAGTAGAATTAAAACAAGATCTGCATAAAAGAAATAATATAAGCATAAATTTTAATATTAGAAAAAAGAAGTGGTTTCCATAAGCCAACTGGTTGACTCTCAAGTATATTTGAGAAAATATTCAGTATTCATCATAGAGGAAAAATAATTCAATAAATGAAGTGAAACACTGAATTCACCCTTCTTACTGTTACATGTAATATAAACACATTTATAAGTGAATGCACAATTATCTTTGTGTATGTTTTCAATATATTTTATATATTGTCTTTCCAGTTTCATTTTCTTCACTTAGACTTAGTTGGGTTTCTCATCTAACATACTTTAAAATGATTATTTCCTTCTGGGATCCTCTTATTTTTTAAGAAAACTTTTCATTATCTACCACCATCATTCTGTATATAAGTGTACAAATAGTCTTATATTCTGAATATATGTTAATCTTGGCTGTCATATCACTCTTCTTGGCAAGTAAACCAGATCTTTCCTGTCTAAAACCATTTTGTGCTTCTTTATTTCCAGATTATGACAGCTGTTTTACAGATGTTAAATTACTTATGAAATATTTATAATTTTCCTGAAAATAGTTTTGTATAAATTTTACATTTTCTAATGTTAATTATTTGCTTAAATTATTTATTTTGTAGCTTTAAATAAAGTATTGCCTTCTCATATGACCCTTGAACATCATAATCTCCAAGATAATCTTCTAGAAGTAAAAAAATGGGAATAACAGTTATACTAGTGTAAGTATACCATAGAGAATAGCTGTACTATAGGTAATATGATTTAGAGGGCAATAAGTCATCACTTCTCATGGTATCTGAAAGTGATACAGGCATTCAAACTTTATTACTACCAAAAATAAATAAATAAAACCAAGAAAACATCAATGACTTTTGAATTCTATGCCTCTCTATCTTCCCATCAAGATCATTTTTAAAAAATACTGATCTATAAACATACACAGACAAGCACAAATTGAGGACATGTTTGATAAGGGCATTAAAAGGAAACAGGTAAATTGTTGCAAGCAACAATCCAAAGTAGAATGTCCATTAAATTCTTTATGGGGGGAAAACAATCACACTGTGCTTATTTTTGGTTGACTGTAAATTAAAATTATTTTAAATACATTTATATCACTTGTTCATTACTTAACACTTCCCAATAAATTTTCCTCTCTTACTCCCCTCCAAGAAAACCATAATGTATGATAAAGAATAAATATATCTTTAAAAAGTTCAACAAGCCTAGTCATTACATCAAGCTTAACTTTAGGTGTTATATACCTCTATACCCTTATAGCTCCTATAAATGTATATAAATGAATGTTTGTATACATATGATACATACCTATTAAATGCAATTATCTGTTAAAAGTCTTAGTGCGTCTCAGATGCAGAAAGCAAAACTATCAATAAGCACATGAAAAAATGTTCTAAATCTTTTATCATTAAAGAAATACAAATCAAAACAACTCTGAGGTACCACCTCACACCTGGAAGATTGGCCAATATGAAGTAAAGGAATGTGATAAATATTGGAGTGAATGTGGTAAAATTGGGACAGTAATGCATTGGTGGTGGAGTTGGAAACTGATCCAACCATTTTTGAGGGCAATTTGGAACTATGCTCAAAAGGATTTAAAGGTATGCATATCCTTTGATCTGATAATACCACTATTAGGTCTGTATTCCAAAAACATTTTTTTTAAATGGGAAAGGACCTGTTTGTATAAAAATATTTATAACTGCTCTCATAAAGAATTGTAAACTAAAGAGAAGTCACTCAATTGGGGCATGGCTGAACAAGTTGTGGTATATGACAGTGATGGAATATTGCTGTTCTATAAGGAATGATGAAAGGATGATTTCAGAAATAGTTGGAAAGACCTACTTAAAGTGATGCAGAATGAAATAAGCAGGACCAGCACAACACTGTACACAGTAACTGCAATATTATGGAACGATCACATATGATAGATTTTGATACCAATAGCAATACAATTATACAGAAAAATTCTGAGGACTTATGAAAAAGAACGCTAACAGAGAAAACTGTTGGAGTGAGAATGCAGATGGAAACAAAGATTTATCAGTGGTTTATTTGGGTATATGTATTGGGCTTTGGGATTATTTACTTACAAAAATGAATAACATGAAAACATGTTTTGTGTGATAATACATGCATAACCCAGATTGAATTGCTTGCTATCTCCAGGAGGTGAGAGGTACCAAGGGAGGGAGAAAATTTGGATCACCTGATTTGGAAAATTAAAATGGAAATTTGTTATTAAAATTAAAAATTTTAAGTCTCAGTACAGTTTTAAGTTTTTGTAAGTCCATAAACAAATGATATTAAATTATAAAAATATTGAACCAGTTATTTAACTAAAAATATTAATGTTTCTCATTAAAATGCAACATTTTTGCTGGATATTGCTCGAGTTGATTTTCACTTTTCAAAAAGTTTCCTGGGTTGTTTCCCAGTGACTAAAAAGACTTCATTTGTAATACCAGACTTAAGACCAACCAAACAATGAGGTTTTGATATGCACATGACACTTTGACAAGACATGACAAGAAAAGTGCCTTAAATAAGAGAATTTCTTCTACTGATCCACAGTCTGAGAAAGTGAAATAAAGAAACTGTCACACCCAATGCTCTAGATTAGGATGTGGACCTGAAATTAAAAGTTAAAAATGTTCCACTCAAAATTTAAAAAATTAATGATGTGTGAAAGAAATAGTAAAAACTAAACTTTGAATTGATATTTGTAATTTTGTAGGAACTGTGCTTCTGAAGTTCTTAAAGTTTAAAAATTTCACTAAAACTTTTTGGATATTCTTATGTGTACATAATATATGCCCATGTCTATGCTTAGGTCTACAAACAATATTTACATGAGAATATATGTGATTGTATGCATGTTTATATTGTAACACCTATATTTTGTATCTATATATCTATGTATCACCCAATTGCAAGGATACTTATATGAATCTTTTTCTCTCTTTCTCTTTCTCTCTGTAATGATCTCTATCTCTAACATCTTGATCTCAGTAAAACATTTCTAACTGTTCACTATTCCATAGTAGCTTCTGTATAATTAGAAAATCTTGAACCCTTGGACTCCATCTCCCAGAATTCTTTTCTTGTCCCAAGAATACTTTTCCCTTCCTTCATGTTAGTGTCCTTACATTATTGTTTTTTAAGCTGTGTGTCACTCCTCTCTCTCTCTCTCTCTTTTCCCGTGTGCGTGGCTGGGTGAGCTCTCTCTTTTTCTTTAGCCTTTTATTTTCTTTTGCTTCAAGTTATTTTAATAAATATTATTAAATATAATACTTGGAGTATTTTGGTTATTAATTTTTAATCTTACACTTGTCATAGTCTAAAGATTTCTGTTTTTGGAGTCAGGAAGAGCTGAATTCAAATTCCAAGGTAATTTCTTATTACCTGTGGGTTCATAGGCAAATCAATAAACATCTCAGCACCAGTTTCTTCAACTTTAAAGGATAACACCTAACTTATATTATTGTAAGTATAAAATGACGTAGTAATTATAAAATGCTTTTCAAACTGAAAGCTCCAAATAATTTTATAAATGTTAACTATTTTGTATGTACATATATAAGATTTTTGTGTGAATGTATATATATATATACATATATGAATATTTCTACACAAATATATATTTATATCTCTTTTCTGTGTGCATATAAATACCTTGAAGAGATCCTTGCTATTCAGCCTTAATAAGAATATGCAAGTATGCTTAAATGTCTTTGGAAAATTATGAAAGAAGTGAAGAAAGAAATATGGAAGAGAAAGTCTATAAGAATAAACTCTAAGGAGCTTATAATAATATATGGGATATAATAATAATTATGGGATAGTATTATGAACTAAGACCAAATAATAATAATAATAACAATTATATATGATGTTATTATGGACTAAGACTAAATTAGGAAAGTCCAACCATTCATTTTCAAGGTCTAAAATGTAATAATCACTCATAGGCTGCAAAATCCAATTAATTCTGAATTTCATACTAGAATGACACATTTATGTTAAAAGGATATAAATATTATTCCCCTCCACAATGACCAAGTCCAAGACTAACCTGCAGGTCATTGGCACTCAAGAATAATCTGACAGAATCTTCTTTAGTTAAGCATTTTATTTTTTTTTAACTGCCTGATACTTAAAGAACCAAATAAGGCTGAGCAAAGGGGTAAGTAAGTAATAGGTGGCATGAGGAAGAGACTTGGGCTATAGCCCCCCCCCAAGGTTCACATATGTAATAATTATGAAGCTTTCAACTGTTGAGAAGGGCTGGGAGGTGTTTCCCAGTGTGAGCCAAACCCCTACCGTGTCTTATTCCTTGGTGGTATGATTTTCAAAATTGTTCTAGAGGACCTGATATCAATATAAAAATTAAACTTAAAAAATTGACTCATTGAATACGGACCTCAATACAAATAACAGAACATTTAAAAATGAACATCCTTTAAATTCACTTGGGTAAATTGAGGTGAGGAGGTGTTTAGTCAGGGACAGATCTGAAAAGTCTTATAAAGTAACAAATGATCAAGATGTCTAAGAGCAGCTCCAGAGTAGATTCGTATTACAGATCAGGATGATTTGAATAAATATGTCTATATGGTTCTGGACTTATAACATTCAGTTTGTACCAGATCTTAATTTTGTACCAAAACTCAGTTAATAAGTACCTGTTGTTTCCCACCCCTTTACCTGAGAACTCCATTAGGAAAATGGCACTACATTTTGGTTCTTTTATTGGCCTCCATGAAGGGGGTGTTCCACTATAATAGGAATGGATTAAAACTCTCCTTCATCTTAATTTTGGGGTTTCAAAATTACATGATCAAGGAAAGTATTTTGTCTTTTCCCCATATTCACCCTGGTTTTTAAAATGTACTTTTTCCACTCACACATCACTAAAAAGAATTCTTTCTCTCAAAACAAAACAGAATATTAGGAGATGTAAAAATGGATAACTGACTACATTAAATTTAAAAGGTTTTGCACCAAAAACTAATGCAATTGAGATTAAAAGGTAAAAATCTTTATAGTGAATGTCTCTGAAGAAGACCTCATTTCTCAAACACATAGAGAACTGAGTCAAATTTATCAGAATATAAAGCATTCCCCTACTGACAAATGGTCAAATGATATGAACAGGCAATTCTCAGACAATTAAATTAAAACTATCTTCAATCATATAAAAATACTCCAAATCACTTTTAGACAAAAGCAAATTAAAACAATACTGCGTTACCTACCACTGTACACCCATCAGACTAGATAACATGAGAAAAATAGAAAATGATAAATGTTGGAGACGTGGAAAATTTGGGACAGTGATACACTGTTGGTAGAGCTGTGGACTGATACAAGCATTCTGGGGAGCAATCTTGAACCATGCCCAAAGGGTCATAAAACTACACATATGCTTTGACCCAACAGTACCATTACCAAATCTGTATCCCAAATGAGATTTAAGATAGGGGAAAAAAAACATCCTGTACAAAAATATTTAGAGCTGCTCTTTTTGTCATGGCAAAGAACTGCAAACTTAAGAGATGGAAATCCATTGGGGAATGACTAAAAAAGTTAAGGTATATTATTATAATGGAATACTATTATGCATTAAAATGACATGAAGATGATCACACTAAAATTCTCAAAAACTTATATGAAGTGATGTAAAGTAAAGTAAGCAGAAACAGGAGAACATTGTACATAATAAAAACAATAATATATGAGCATCAACTATGAATAATGACTATTATCAGCATATCAATGATCCTGGATGACTTCAAGGGATTCATGACAAAAAAAGTATACCTACCACCATAAAAGGAACAGAATCTGACTGTAGACTGAAACAAACCACTCTTTATCTCATTTTCTCCATGAATTTTTCTCTAGTGTAAATAATATGTTTCTTGTTTATAACATGACATCATATCACATCCTTAATAAACTCTAGCAGCTTCCTGTTACCTCCAACATCAAATACAAAATCCTCTGTTTTGTATTCAAATCCCTTTATTATATCCTGCCAAAAAATCCCATTTCTATTATATTTTCAATACTATTACCTTTTATACCCTATAATGCAGTGACAATAACATTCTTGCTACTGTTTGCACAAAAACTCATGTCTCCTAACTCCAGAAATTTTAATTGTCCCAAATGCTTTCTCCATTTCTATTTCACAACTTCCTTGGCTGCCTTCAGTTCCCAACTAAAATTTTATTTCTACAAGATACTTGTCCCAATTTGTTTTAATATTAGTGCCTTCCCTTGGTTGATTATTTCCTAGTTATCCTGTACATAGCTTGTTTTTAAATAATAGTTTTCATGTTGTCTCTGCCATTAATGCCTTGAGAGAAGGCCTGTCTTCTACCTTTTTTTTGTATGTTCAGTGCTTAGCAAAGATTCTTAATAATTGACTGAAGATTTAAATATGTATATGGTGTTTCCCTCTTTAGAGAATGTAGCTCTTCATGTCAGAATCATCCACTTTTTTCTTTGTATCACCAGAACTCAGAACAGTGCTTGGCACAATGTAAGTCCTTAATGAATTCCTGCTGATTGATCGGTTGGTTGACATTCATCTTCCAAACAATTTGCCTTTGAAGAAAGTTGACAGGTTACAGAAGAAAATTAGCCTTATTTTATAATCATATTCCATGTGCATATGTACATATTTAGAGTTGCTAATCATTATGTAAAGACTCAGTATAAGACACATTTACAAAAATGTTTGCAAACATAAATAATTACCAGATCCATAATATCAAAGAAGCCTATTTCCTCATAACTTGAAAGTTAGCTCTATTTTAAAGATAAGGAACAAGGTAAATATTAACTTGAAATACTTCCCTTTTTAGGTGGTTATTTTCAAAGAAAGGGTTAGTTCCATACATAGCATGGGTGTTCCATATCTTTATGTATTTCGGAGGACAGAATCACAGGCAATTAGTAACCAAAGAAAAATGTTTTGATGTTTAAAAAGTTATCAATCCTCTAATTATTTAATTGACATATTTTCATTGACCTTCCTCTCTCTTCAGAATGTTTTCCTTTCTCACCTCTTTCTTTGAGACACAGTTTACACATCACCTTTTATAATTCCTGATGTCTTTACTGATTGTCTTACCTTCTAGTACCTGGTCATACCCACACCATTTTTTTCATTAACTTTTATTTATATTGTATTTATTATGTAAATAGGCATATACTTATGAGTTCTCTACCGATGGAATGTAAATGCATTGAATGTAGGGATTATACCACCATAGAAAGGACTGAGTCTGGATGCAGATCAAAGTATAGCTCTCTTCAGTGTCTTTTATGAATTTTTCTCTAGTATAAGTGATATGTGTCTTTTTCAATATGATGAGCATGGAAATGTGTATTATATGTTTTCACATATACAACCTGTATCATATTACCTGCCATCTCAGGGAAGGGAGAGAATATGGATTACAAAATGTCAGAAAGTAATTATAAATTTTTATCTATTTGTGATCTGGAAAATATATAAAAATTTAAAAAATAATACATTTTAGAAAGAAAATTAGAGATTTCTTCATTCTTTGTATTTATATTCATAGCATCTAAATCAGTGCCTGGAATATAGACTGTGCTTTCCAAATGTTTGTTGACTGATCAATTGATATATATATATATATGTATATATGTATATATAATATCTAATGTGAATAGTATTGGGAACAAGTATTATGGTTATCTATCTCTATAATCTGACTATGCCTTACTTAACCAAGATAATTTCATTGTAATCACTAAAGCAAATCCTTTCTTTCTGGATTATGCATTGTATTATTTTATATCAGTATATGACATATATATGCACACATATAGAGTGCTTTTCTTTTTACATTTGGTTCCAAATTATCTCCCTCCTTCCACCCCTCCCTCATCCACTGAGAAGGTAAGAAATGTGCCTTTTATACAGATAAAATTACACAAAATGTTTCTATATTAGTCATGTTCAAAATAAAGCAAGAAAAACAAAGGTAAAACTATGTTTCTGTCTGTACTCTAAGTCCATGTGTTCTTCAGAATCTTTTCCTATATTTTATATATATAAGATCTTTAATGTTTTTAAACATTTTTTTAATTTTTAAAATAATTATTTATTCCTCATTTTCTTTAGTCATTTCTAAGTTCTTTGTTGCAGAAAAGGCAGATCTAGAGTTCCCTCAAACTCTAAAATTCAATCACTTTTCTTTTTGCTTCTGTTGTAACTCCACTTCTTAGTGATTTCAAGAAAGCACACAAGTAATGGGATTTAGAGGATTTTGAGTTGGAAATGACTTTATAGATCACCAAGTCCAACCTTCTATTTCATTCTACTTTTAAAGTTGAGGAAATTGAGCCATGCAGAAATTCAGTAAACTGTTCAGTTCATACCCAAATAACCCAGTGTAGAGTCAGGACTGAAACTCCTTTTCTTGGTTGCAAATCTAATGTTCTTTTTTTGCTGATTAATTTCTCTTGAACTGTATTACATGAAATAAAACATTTTGATGAATCCAAAGGTTTGGAAATATTGGGGATTTATTTTTAACTTGGCATCTTGTACTTAGATTTTTTGAAATCATATGGTGTTTCTGCATATACCAAAAGGTTAAATTGTATGGTTTGCTTCATTGGATTTGAGATACATAATTAGCAACTAACCTTCATACCAAATTGGGAAAGAGAAAAGAAGGGAACAAACATTTATTAAACCCCTGCTATATACCTGGTACTATACTAAGCAACTTATGTGACTGAGGCCTTGGATGTAAATAAAGGCTGATAGAATGACTGTTAGGGGGGTGGAGCTAAAATGGCCATGGAATAGCAGAAACATTCTAAATCTCCTTCCAACTGAATAACACAGAGTCTCAAAAGGACAGAAATCAAAATCAGATGAGTAAAGGGGCTCTCCCATAGGCAACCTTAAAGGTAGGCAGTGTTTGGGAATTTCCACCCTATAAGGGAATGAAACTGTACTTAAAAAGCCAAAACTGATCACCTTTTCCCCATACTACCTACTATGTCAGAATCAAAGCGAAGGACAGGAAATCTCTAAATTCTCTGGGATTGACTGAGACTTACCCCCTGAAAATAGTGCAAAGTCTTGACAACAAGATTTGAGATTTGAACTGAGGAGCAGAGAGTCTAGGCAGCAGAGCTTGGAGATTGGGCAGAAGAGGGGCTTGCCATAACACAGGCAGCAAGGACTAAAAAAATTAGCCTTATGGCAAAATACCTTAAAGGACACTACACAAAGAACTGCCTGCCTTCTTCATTCAATCTTCTGGCTATGAATGGAAAATAATGCCAAGGCAAAGCCCTGTGAAACAGAAGCTTAGAAAACAATGTCCAACAACATGCAGGGATCATAATCCACAAGTATCAAAAGATATAAGCAGCAACAGTAAAAGCATTTGACCCTGGATAATTTCTATGAAGAAAAAGAGCAAAATACAGAAACAACAGCAGAGAGTAACAAACAAGCAAATACATCCAAATTTTCCCCCCAAAATGGAAATTGGTCACAAGCTCTTGATGAACTCAAAAAGGAGTTAAGGAACCAAGTAAGAAAGATATAAGAAAAATGGCAAGAAAATTGGAGAAATAAATGAAAGTAATTCAAAAAGAACATAACTGTTAAAAAGACAAAATTGTACACATGGAAAAAGAACCACAAAAATCATATGAAGTGATAAGCAAATTGAAGACCAGAATTGACCTGATGGAAGCCATGAAAAGGAAAATCAAAAAATCATAGCTGAAATCCAGTCTTTAAAGATTTGAATTAGGCAAGTAGAATCTAATGCTCTCAGAAGACAGCAATAATTAATAAAGCAAAATCAAAAGAATGACAAAATAGAAGGAAACATGAAATCTCATTAAAAAGATAATTGATTTAGAAAACAGATCTGAGAGAAAATTTGAGAATTATTCATCTACCTGAAAACCTAGAAGAAAAATAAAAGCCTTAGCATCATATTACAAGAATTAATCCAAGAAAACTGCCCTGATATTCTTGAACAAGAGGATAAAATAGACATTGAAAGAGCCCATAGATCCCCCTGCTACATTAAATCCTCAAAAGACAACCTCCCAGAAATGTAATAGACAAATTCAAGAGTTTTCAAGCAAAGAAGAAAATATTGCAAGCAGCCAGAAAGAGACAATTCAGATATCAAGGAGCCCTAGTCAGGATTACACAAAATCTAGTAGCCTCCACACTAAAGGACCACAAGGCTTGGTGTATGTTATTTGGGACCCCAAGAGAATTGGGTTATCAACCATGAATCACCTAACCTTCAAAACTGACTATATAATTCCAGAGGAAAGTATGGGCATTTAACAAAACAGAAGATTTCCAAGCATTCCTAAAGAAAAGACCAGAACTAAATGGAAAATCTGATGTTCAAATACAAAATTTAAGAGAACCATAAAAAGGTAAATGAGAAAGAGGGAAAATTTTAAAGGCTTCAGTAAGGTTAAATTGATTATATTTTTATATGGAAAATAATATCTAGAACTCTTAAAATTGTTTTCATTGTCATAGTAGATTGAACAATGATTTATAAGCAGAGGTTGTGGTACTAAGTTATTTAAGATGATATGTATAAAAAGGAGGGTAATAGATGGTGGCACAAAGAGAAAAATTAAACAAGAAGAAAAATAGAATAAATTATACTATATTAAGAGATGCATGGTGAGGGTGTGTGGGAAGAATAATATTATAAGAAGGAGAGGAAGAGAGTGCCAATAGGTAATACTTAAAACTTAATCTCAGTGGAATCCATTCTGAGAGGGAAAAGCAGCCAGATCTATTGGAGTATAGAATTCTATTTTACATTGTAGGAAAGTTGAGAGGGAAAAACCAAGGAGGGTAGTAGGGCTGAGAGCATTAAAATGGAAGGGAAAGGTGGGAGGGGACAATTAATAGACCTTAAAGAAAAATAAGAGGGGAATAAGAAAGGATGGGGTGGGAAGGAAAATAAAATAAGAGTGAGCAATAGGGAGACTGATTAAAAGCAAAAGACTGGTATAGAAGGAAATAGTGAAAGTATGGTAGGACTAAAAAAGGAAACCAAAATGATGGGGAATAAACAGGCAGAAGTCATAACTCTGAATGTGAATGGAATGAACTTACCCATAAAACAGAAGCAGATAGCAGAGTGGATTATGAACCAAAATCCTACCATATTTTTTGTATAAGAAACACACATGAGGCAGGTAGACACACACAGAGTAAAGACAAGAGGCAGGAGCAAAATTTATTGGACATCAACTGAGAAAAAGAAGACAGGAGTCTCAATCATGGTATCTGACAAAGCCACAGTAAAAATAGATCTGATTAAAAGAAATAGGAAAGGTAATTACATTCTAATAAAGGGCAATATAGAAGATGAAGAAAGAGCAACACTCAACATGTATACACCAAATGGTATAGAATATAGAATACAGATTTTTAAAGGAGAAACTATTGTAGCTTAAAGAGGAAAGAGTAAAACTATATTAGTGGGAGACCTGAACCTTCCTCTAGTCTATCAGATATAGATAGATCAAACCACAAAATAAAAATAAATAAGAAAGAAGTAAGATATGTGAATAAAATCTTGGGAAAATTAGAATTAATAGAGATATGGAAAAAAATAAATAGAAACAAAAAGGAATATATCTTCTTAGCAGCACATGATATATTCCCAAATACTGACCATGTACTAGGGCATAAACATTGCAAACAAATACAAAAAAAGCAGAAATTTTAAATGCAACTTTTTCCAGATCATAATACAATAAGAATTATAATTAGTAAGGATACATGGAGAGACAAATAAAAAATTAATTGGAAATTCAATAGTATGATTCTCCAAAATGAGTTGATTAAAGAAAAAAGTATATAAACAGTAATTTCATTGAAGACAATGACAAAGAAAAGATATAATATCAAAATCTTTTGGATGTAGCCAAAGCAGTACCTGGGAAAAAATGTATATCTCTTATTGCATATATCAATAAATCAGACAGTGAAAAGGTCAATGAATTGGGCATGCAAATTAAAAAAAAACAGGAAAGATATCAAATTAAAAATCAGAAATCCTAAAAATCAAAGGAGAAATTAAAAATTAAAAGCAATATAATGATTATATAATACTATAAATATATATGACTATAATATATAATATATATAAATATAACTATTATATAATAACTATAAATAATATTAGGAGCTGGTATTTTGAAGAAACAAATAAAATAGGCAAAGTACTGTTTAACAAATTAGAAAAGGAAAGAAAAAATAAAATTAGCACTATCAAAGATGAAAAGGACAACCTCACCTCTAATGATAAGAAAATTAAGGTAATTATTAAGAACTATTTTGCCCAATTATATGGCAGTAAATATGATTATCTAGGTGAAATGAGTGAAATTTACAAAAATATAAATTGCCTAGATTAACAAAAGAGGAATTAGAATATTTAATCTCATCTCAGAAAAAGAAATTGATCCAGCTATCAAGGAACTCCTTAAGAACAAATCCCCAGGGTCAGATGGATTCACAAGTAAATTCTATCAAACATTCAAAGAACAACTAATCCTAATACTATACAAATTATTTGACGAAATAAGGAAGGGAGTTGACCAAATTCCTTTTATGACACAAATATGGTACTGCTTCCAAAGTCATGTAGACCAAAAAGAAAGAAAACAAAATCTCACTAATGAACATATATGCAAAAATCTTAACTAGAATACTAACAAAAAGACCCCACCAAGTGATCATAAGGATTATTCCCTATGTTCAGGGGGATTTATACCAGGAATGCATGGATGATCTAATATTAGGAAAACCATCCATATAATTGACCATATCAACAAACAAATCAACAGAAATCACATAATTATCTTAATAGATGCAGAAAAAGCCCTTGAAAAATATAATAATTATTCCTATTGAAAATACTAGAAAGTATAGGAATAGAAGGGTCTTTGCTAAGTATAAAAAACAGTACATATTTACAGCCATCAGCAAGCAGCATCTGTAATTGGGATAATTTAAAAGCCTTCCCAATAAAATTAGGAGGGAAACAAGGATGCCCTTTATCACCTCTATTATTTTAAATTGTACTAGAAATGCTAGCAGTAGTAATTAGAGAAGAAAAAAGAAATTGAAGGGATTAAAATAGGCAATGAGGACACCAAGCTATCACTCTTTGCAGAAGATATGATGGTCTACTTAAAGAATCCTAGAGAATCAACTAAAAAGCTAGTGGAAATAATCAACAACTTTAGCAAAAGTTTCAGGATACAAAATAAACCCACATAAATTATCAGCATTTCTATATATTTCTAACACATCCCAGGAGCAAGAGTTAGAAAGAGAAATTCCATTTTAAATTGCCCTAGACAATATGAAATATTTAGGAATTTATTAAGCAGTTCATGTTTATCACATGGGCCATTACTATGTTAAATATTTTGGAAATATTTTTTCAATTTATCCTCTGTAGCACCTGGAATTTTAACCAATAAATAATATGAGACTATTTCTTTATTTAATATTTTAAATTGTTAATTTATTTAATTTTAATATGTTATTTAGATAATTTAATAATTTACATATAGCAATATATCAAATATATAAACATGTAATATATAATATAAATTAATAATATTTAATAAATAATCATTGTTTATTAATTAGGCATGTGATCTAATAACAAAGAATTGTTCTATAGCCTGACACTATGCAGAAAGATTCTCTGTGAGACCTGATCCTCTCTTTCATATAGAGTTATGTCTTCTTTCTGATTCACCTGAGAGTATAGCATTTAGATGTCCTCTGGCAGCCCTGATTGCTGGATATTTTAATAATGTGGATTTAGAAATCTTAATTCATCCTCAATTACTTTATCATAGGATGGGAGAATGACTACTCTTCAGGTGGGTAGATCCCTGCAGCTTCACTTATGTGGAGAAACATGATTGACCTTTCCTTGTTTGGTATGTTAAGGAATAGAATGTTGGAAATTTTAAGAAATAGAATATGAAATCCAGCTACTTCTGGCCATCTTTGGCTAGAAAAAACATAAAATTGTCCCAATCATATTTTCAGTGGCTCTTTCCCAAATTGTAGATCTGGTTACTCCAAATCCAAGTGATATGTTTAGTGAGGACAATGAGGGCCCATGCTTTCAAATGGCTTAGTGAGAGTGTTCTTGTTTATAAAGAAGGAGCAGAGGTTTTACCTTTCCTTACCAAAAGACAAATACCCTAGCCCAGTTATATGACTGTAAATTTCCTTGAAAACTGAACTACATCTGCCTGATATTCAGAATTCAATGTTTAAGAAAATGAGTGGTTTCACATGGTACTATTGCCAAACATAATACAATTCAGCACTAATTTTCCTCACCTCCCAACAAATTTTTAAGTAGATTATTTTTTAGCCTTATTTTAGAAATCAGGGAACCGAGGCAGACAAAGTTTAAATGACTTTCCCAGGGTCACATAATTGGTATCCATCTAAGGCTACAGTTGATCTCTAGTCTTCCTGATTTGATGCAGAAAAACAAAACAAAACAACAACAACAAAAACACATTTAGAAGGCTTTCTCAAAACTCCAGGTAAGAGATAGAGAGGGTGGTGGCTATATGAACAAAGAGAAGAGTACATAGGAAATATGTTTTTTAAAGTAGGAAACAAATGTTGGCAATGGATTAGAGCAGAAAAGCATGTTAGAGAATATCTAGTCCAATTATATTATTTAATGGATGAGGAAATGAAGATGCAAGAGGATTATATGACTTGATTAGGGTTTCAAGGGCAGTTTCTTTCTTTTCTGTTTTTGAAAATTTTATTTAATTAGTCATTTTAGAATATTTTCCCTTGGTTACAAGAGTCATGTTCTTCCCCTCCCCTCCCCCAATCCCTCCTGTAGCCAACAAGCAATTCCACTGGGCTTTACATGTGCCTTTGATTAAAGCCTATTTCCATACTGTCGATGTTTGCATTAGGATGATCATTTAGAGTCTATATCCCCAGTCATATCCCTATCTACCCATGTGATCAAGCAGTTGTTTTTCTTCTGTGTTTCTATTCCCACAGTTCTACCTTTGGATGTGGATACTGTTCTTTCTCATAAATCCCCCAAATTGTTCTGGATCATTGCATTGCTGCTAGTAGAGAAGTCCATTACATTCGATTGTGCCACAGTGTATGTCTCTGTGTACAATGTTCTCCTGGTTCTGCTCCTTTCACTCTGCATAAATTCCTGTAGGTCAGTCCAGTTCACATAGAATTCCTCTAATTCATTATTCCTTTGAGCACAATAGTATTCAATCATCAATATATACCACAAATTGTTCAGTCATTCCCCAATCAGAGGGCATCCCCTCATTTTCTAAATTTTTGCCACCACAAAGAGCGCAGTTATGAATATTCTTGTACAAGTCTTTTTCCTTATTATCTCTTTGGGGTGTAAACCCAGAAATACTATGGCTGTGAATCAAAGGGCAGACAGACTTTTAGAGCCCTTTGGTCATAGTTCCAAATTGCCCTCCAGAATGGCTGGATCAGTTCACAATTCCACCAGCAAAGCATTACTGTCCCAATTTTGCAACACTCCCTCCAGCATTCATTACTTTCAATTGCTGTCATGTTAGCCAATCTTCTGTGTGTGAGGTGGTACCTCAGAGTTGTTATGATTTGTATTTCTCTGATTATAAGAGACTTAGAACTCTTTTTCATGTGCTTATTAATAGTTTTGATTTCTTCATCTGAAAAATGACTATTCATGTCCCTTGCCCATTTATCAATTGGGGAATGGCTTGAGTTTTTGTACAATTTGTTTAGCTCTTTATAAATTTGAGTAATTAGACCTTTGTCAGAGGATTTTGTTATGAAAATTGTTTCCCAATTTGTTGCTTCCCTTCTTATTTTGGTTGCATTGGTTTTATTTGTACAAAACCTTTTTAATTTAATGTAATCAAAATTACTTATTTTACATTTTGTAATTTTTTCTAATTCTTGCTTGGTCTTAAAATCTTTCCTTTCCCTAAGATCTGAAACGTATACTATTCTGTGTTCATCCAACTTACTTAAAGTTTCCTTCTTTATATTCAAGTAATTTACCCATTTTGAATTTATCTTAGTATAGTGTATGAGATGTTGATCTAAACCTAATCTCTCCCATACTATTTTCAAATTTTCTCAGCAGTTTTGATCAAACAGTGGGTTCTTGTCCGAAAAGGTGTGATCTTTGGATTTATTGTACACTATCTTGCTGAGATCATTCATCCCATGTCTTTTCCATTGATCCTCCTTTCTGTCTCTTAGCCAGTACCATATTGTTTTGATGATCACTGCTTTATAGTACAGTTTCAGATCTTGTACTGTTAGGCCCCCATGCTTCCCATTTTTTCATTAGTTCCTTTGATATTCTTGATTTTTGTTCTTCCAAACAAAACAACCACCTTCTTACTCTGTGTATTTTCTTTCACTTTTCTCCATCTCTGGAATTCTTTCCTTCTTCATCCCTCCTAGCTTTCCTTGCTTCTAGTCATAGGAAAAACTCTGCTTTCTATAGGAAAACTTTTTTTAATACTACTTCATTGTATTAATTTTCTTTTTTTATTTTAATTTGATACTGCATAAAGCTTGCTTTTAATCTAGTTAATTGCATGTCTCTTCCATTAGTCTATGAGTTCCTTCAAACCTGACTGTCTTTTTTTTCCCCTAGTGGCTGACAGAGTAAGTACTTAATGTCTGTTGGTCAATTGGTTGACTTACTAAAATACTGCATTAGCTTCTGGCTGACTATTCCCTAATGGAAATAAAGCTCCAATCACTATTACTAGGAAAGAAATGAAGAAAATACCCTAAGAACCACAGCCAAGTTACTGGAAACTTCTTGGATTCTAATATGTTTTATTCTTTTTCACTCTCAGGACCACACTAAGTCATATAAGTATTGAAGGGGTTGAAGTTAGGCACACTAGCTCTTAATGCAGAGCTAATTGGGCTAAAATATCTTTTTCTGGTTTATTGGATATAGAAACTCCCTCTCAGCTGCTGAACCTAGACTATGTAAAGACTATGTAACTCCACAGGCATCCACTGCAATGTTTATTGATAACATTTTTGTTATTGTATAAATCCTTTTACTACTCTGTTTCAGTGTTTTTAGCTTTAAATGGGAAGTATAATATGTACACTGCTCATCTCACAGGATTTCTGTGAGAAAAACATTTTGCAAATTGCTATGAAAATTAAGCTGCTATTAATATTATCCAACTTGGACTTTTTGCATTGTTTGTTTGTTTTTAATGGAGGGGGAATGTCTTTCTTTTGCCAATGATTTTCTTTTTTGCCATGGTGTACAGAAAAATGCAGCAAGTAAATTATAAGGCAAAATGAGTATGTCTGGAACAATATTAATTCCTTGAGAAAATGATTACATCAATTATCTTAATTTGTTTAACTGTGTAGATGATGAAGTTGTGTGAGATTGACTCCATTTACTGAGGACATAGAATTACACCCTTGGAGAATGACCAGGATTGACCTCAGCAGAGTCAGTGACCATGGAAACCATTTTATACCACCTCTTTTGGTCTATGAGTTTGGATAATTGGGTGGCCTTGGTCCCAGGAGAATATTCTGCATTCTACCAGAAATCAATGGGCTTATCTCTATCAATCCAAGTTACTTTTTTAAAATTTTTATCTATAATTATTCCTTGGCTGCAGTTATGGGACACCTGGTCTGTCAGGTGGTCATTATATTGTTGAAACCTTGAGATGGAATTTCTTTATACCCTCTTAGCTATTCTACTGTACCAAAAATATGGATCAAAGAATCTTTGTCCTAGCTGGTACCCACCTTGTCCCTGGCAAGCCTCAGTGACCCCCCCTCTGTCCTGCCCTTTCCTGCCCCCCTTCCCACCTCCCTTTGTTAGAAGAATATGGCTATAGAAGAATATAGCAAGAATCTCTCAAGATCTGAGCTCCTTGGTAACAAGACCCATTTGCTCCACATGCTTATGCAAGTATATGCTTTTTAAAGACTATCTTGACTTTATGAGCTTCATATGTCTCAGTTTTCTTCCTGTTCTTGGAAAGTGGGACCGAGGTTTTATAAGGTCTCTAGTTATCATAGCACCCCAGAATGCTTGCTTTCCATCAAGGAAGAGTGACCTAAGTTCTTTAGATTTTGCTCCTCAGTTTACATCCTCGTAACTATTTTTTTCATAGATAAAAGAAAAATAATTCTGGAAACTATTTCCATTGTCATTCCTCCCCTCTCTTGAAATTATCCATTGTATAAATATACTCACCATGATGTAATAATGATTTCTGAATGGAAAAAAAAGAAGGGATTGTCCTCTTGGGATTTGTAGTTCAGAAGGATAAATATTCCCTATCTTAGTCCTGACCATGATTTAGAATTACTATGATCTCTGTGCTACCAAGCAGAATTGAGTCATGCCTAAGATTTTTAAAGAGAAAGTCATTAAAAGACAGAATGAGGGAAGAAAGAACTTCAAATTTTAATGAGCTAGAATTGGTGGCACAGGGCAACATGCTAAAAGCATTGATCTATAGCAGAATAAGGGCAGATAAAGAGAGGCCATCATCTTCTATAGACCTCTCATAGCAGAAGACTGAGGCCTAGGCTACCTACCAGTTGTGTCTGTGTCTTTAGGGATTAAGGAAAATTATAAGGAAGTGTTTATTCTTCACCTGCCCCCAAATTCCCAAGCCATATACCCATTTTCCTTATGTTATCTGTTCATGAACAAATACTTTATATATATCCCTAATGTTTACAGTAACCTGAAGTTTTTCTTTACCCATAAAGATACCAGAAATTATCTGGAGAGAAATATATATTTAAAATGTAATCAAAGCATCAAACAACCAAATTTTAGCATTTTTCCTAAATGGGGCCATTGTCATGATAATATTCCCAATTTTTAAATTTAATATAAACTCCATGAAGTAGTATAGGAAGAAACCACACAGAAATAAACTTCCTAATTTATGTTTAAACCTAAAAGATTGAATTAAACTAATTGTTGTAACTGGGTGGGGTTTATTGAAACAAGGGAGAAAGAGAGAGTAAAGGAAGAGAAAGGGATTATGAATTTTTAAATGTTTTGCACAAAACTCTAGACATTAATCTTTAATTAACCTAGAAAACCTGATATTTAAAAAGAAATTACTACTTGAATTTTCTTACGTCACACCTTCCCCCTTCACTCAATATTTATAATCTTTTGAACTTTTAAAAAAGTTTCTTGAGAACAGGGATTATATTCATCTTTGTATTTGTATCTCTAATTCTAGGCACCATATTGTATTCATTTGTCACATTTCATATTTACATTTAAAAAAAACACACCAGGGATTCTTTTTTCAGGCAAAAGTGAATTAAATAAATTTAAAATGTTTGTATTTCTCTATCTATAGTTTTCAGACTACATATTTTAGGAAAACATACCTACGCTGCAAATATAACCTTGCTTATAGACTTTAAAGGAAAAGAAAAAAGACATTTTACTTATAAAGTTAACTAAAATTATTGATGTAAAAAAAGAACTTTTAATTGGATAGGGACAGTGAATTTCATGCAGATTTATTGAGGAGAAATATGGGTAAACATCATGGAACTTTAAACAATTGTGTGCTTTGACACAGCCATGAAATTATTTTCAACCATAACAAAAACACAGCCCTCTGATAATGAATCTTATTTAGAAAGCAAATAATGCACTTATTGGTCTTGAAAACAAAAGTGGTGCGAGAAGCTACAAAAAAAAAGGAATCTGACAGTTGTACTCTGAGACTTGCCTATAACACAGTAATCAAATGTGGCATGGAATGCACAGTTTTATCATAGATATATTATGGATAAAGGAATAAGTGGATTACACAGAAAGAAGATGCCATGCTAAGATAATTATTGCATTATGACTGCAGCAAAGCAGTCAAGCTTTCATTGTGCACTATTTTTCACACACACACTATAATGTGGTTTTAAAAAATCTCAGGAATGAAAGTTTGTTGATATATTTATCTCAGAGTTAAATTTTCTGAGAGAAGAGATACACTGTAATTTCAGAAATTTTAAAGTATAACTCTATGTTCTTTCCACATTTATTGAAGGGAAGATGTTTTTCAAATTCAAAATGTGACTTTTAAAATATTTTAAATCAGTATATATAAAACTTTAAACTGTGATGAAATAACTGATTGGAAGTAAAGGACAATCATGTATACATATCTGTATATTATATATATACATATAATATATAACAATTTCTCAACAAAATTCATAACCTTGAAAACTATATGACACCCAATTAAAATTATTATTTTGTTTCAAGTCTGAGGGGCACTATAACAACCTGTAAGATCCATGTCTCCCTCTTCTTTAGTTTTGGGGTGTTTATTTTAGGTGAAAAATTATAAGTTCAGTCACAATCACTCTGAGCCCTTAAATAAAACAATTCCTAACATATAAACAGAGATCGGTCTCTTTTCCTAACTTTATATCTCTATATATTTAACTTGGAGCCTTTTTAATGTTACAGGCAAAATTCAGTTACTCAAAAAGAAATGTAATGAAAGAATGGATTACTTTATGTTAGAGGATCAGTAGACACTCAGAAGGGAAGATGCAAGAAGAGCAAAAAGCCCAGATCTTCTACTCTGAAATGTCTCTAGATCCAACAATTATCTCCCTTCTTTACCAAAACTAATTGGCAGCAACTAGATGGGTCAGTGAAATGAGAGCCACCTCCTGGGTTCAAATGTGACCTCACATACTGGCTAGTTATGTGAGCATGGGCAAGTCACTTAATCTCGATTGCCTAACCCTTATTGTTCTTCTACTGGGGAATCAATATGCAGTATTGATTCCAAGATGAAAAGTAAAGATTAAAAAAAATTATCCAACTCATTACTATCTTTCCCCCTCAGAATGGCTTAGAATGCCATGTTTCTTCCATTCTCTTAAAATCTAGACCATCTCAACTAACATCTGGGGCATAGACAAATTTCTCAAGGTTACCCAAATAGAATTCATGTTCAACTCACTACAATTTGAAGGAATTTTCTACATACCATCTTAGATCGTGAGATTGCACATTTTAAATTTTAGTTGTCTTAAATAAATCATTCCCACATTACAGATGCTTAAAGAACACAGAATTAAAATCACTGATCCATTATCAGAGAGCTAAATATTGGAGGTGAGATTTCAATGGACTTTCTGACTCCAGGCTTGTACTCTATTCAAGATTCTGTCTTCTCTTCACTATATATAAATTCACTTATACACACAGATATCTCTACACATACAAGTCCATAAATTATGTGCATATTTGTATTTGTGCATATGCATTTGTATATGCATTCTACTTCAAAATATTGCCTAGATACCATATGTACAAAACAATACACAACACATGTACAACATATATGTTTATCACTGCAAAATAAATATACATACACACATGTGTACATCTGTGTGATTACATGTCTATAAATATATGCATATGTATATGAACACAAAGGTGCTGAAGGAGGCAAGTAGATGGTATCATTTGTCCTTTGCTTTGGAAGAGGACCAATGACATTTCAAGGGATGCTTTGACTTGGGCATGAACTGAACTAAAGTGAGGAAGAGTTGCAAAAAGTCATCAACCTCATTCTTTCTTCCAGAGTCATCAAAACCAAGTGGCAGAGGCAGTCAAGTGGCCCAGTGGATTGAAGACCAGATCTAAAGATAGGAGGTCCTGGGTTCAAATCTGGCCTCATACACTTTCTAGCTGTGTCCTCCTGGGCAAATCCCTGAAATCCTTACTGCTCTTCTTCCTGGGAACCAGAACACAGTATTGATTCTAAGACAGAAGGTAAGAGGTTTTTAAATTTAAAATGGGGATGATATTACCTACTTCTTGGGATTGTTGTTATAAACCTACATTGAGAATATTTTTTTTAATTTTGCAAACTGTAAAAAGCAAAAGTATCATAGAAGCAGTAGTGTATATATACAACTATACATATATGCGTATACATGTAGATATATATATATATTTTTTGTTTCTTTATTTGAACAAAACTGGTGATTTTACTTCTATAGGCAATTCCTTTCCCAATGTAGATCAAGTATATATGCTGCAGCTTAGACTTCTACTCAATGTCTAGAGCAATAAAAATTTGTTACACAAGTTTAGATAAATAATATGCTTTAGAGGCAAGATTTGTTTGGTGACTTTGAGATTAACTCTCTATTAGAACATATAATGATACCTCATTGTACATAAATATAAATGAAAATATGCATTCACTTGACTGATGGAAAATTTAATCAATTCTTGATAACAGATAACATATTGATTTTCTAATGATAATATAAAAAATAATTTAAAAAATTAATATTCAATTGAAAGAGAAATAGACTATATATCTGTTATTTCATTTTGTTGAATAAAATTAACTAATGAACTCATTATATGTATTAAAATAATAAGAAATGGGTGACAAGTTCTTGTCCTTCCTCTAAAAAATTTTTCTTTCATTTGGCCAAAATAATTTATATTCCCTAATAGGACAATGTCTTGCATATGTGAGATGCTTAATAGGTGAGGGTTGAGTTTCTAGAATTTTGAATTTAATTTGCCTATTATTATTAATTGTTACCAGTTATATTTCTGAAAGATAGAGAACACAATCATAGACTCATATATAATTTACAGTAGAATTGAATAGAAAGATAAATTGCAGTTATACAAAGTGAAAACTTCTTAGCTTTAACTAAGCATGTCAATGAGAGGAAATGATAGATAATCAGCTGAACCAAAGATGGTAACATAGTACCATTTTAATGTAATTTAATTTAATTTAATTAATTTAATTTAATGTAATTGGTATGGTTAATATTGCGGTTTATAAAAAGGATCATACATAAGAGGCTGGGTTTTTCTTCCTATACTACAAAAATTCAGATAGTTGACATGGTGTAGTGGAAAAAATGGAGATGACTTATAGCAGAGTTTGATTAGCTACTTATAAGTTATGGGACTCTGCAGAAGTTACTAAATATTTCTTCATTTGTAAAATTGGGAAGCTAAACCTCTGCTTCTCACATCATGGGGTTTCTATAAGGATCAAATAATAAATGAGTTATAAAAATATTTTTAAACACGGAGAATATTATATCAACCACAGGGTTAACTTTTATATTGGGTTTATCTTTATATAAATTGTTGAAAAAGGAGTTATGGGCAGCAAGAATTTCTGAAGATTTTACACAGTATATTTATACAGGCACTATATTTTAAAATGAGGTAATATACCATAATTGCACATCTTTGTCCAGCTAGAAATTAGACCAATGAGATGAGAAGCACTGTAACTGACCTGCACTATGTTAATTATTAGATATAAGCCTGAGCATATATGTAATTCACACATAATTACTGGTGGGACAATAATGCTTTAAAGAGTATAAATATTCTGCAAAACTCTTAATTTAATACTCATCACACTATAGAGGTAATCTTGCATCCCTTAGGGATTATGGCACTGGAACAAAAGTTCCAATGGGTATGACTAATGTGAAGATTGGATTTGGCTATCCCCTGATTTTAAAATTGAAGGTACTTAGCTCTTCCTTTATTGTGAATATTAAATTGTAATCCCCTGTCCATTTTTAGATTTTAATCCCCCAAAGTGTTAATTCAGTTTATTACCAAAAAAGGTGTTAACTAACTAAAAAAGATGCTCACTAACCACAAAAGGAGGTGTGAACACCCATTTCATACATTGAGAGGGCAGTTCTGGAGAGATGTGTCTGCTGTGATTGGTAGATGTAAAATTTAGGGGAGGTGACACAAGAGAAAAAGATCTTTAAATAGAGGAAACAGAGGCACACAAGGCTGGATCAATAGATCAAAGGATCAGTCACTCAGAGCTGAACTTGAGATCAGTGACTTGGGCTTGTAGTGAAGAAGAGTCACTCGGAGGAGAGACTGGAAGAATCATTAGAAACTTAAGGAGAGACTAGAAGAGAGACAGTGCAGGAGACCTCAGAGTGCTTTCTTTTTAGATGGTCACCATGGTGAGTGAAAGACTGACTTAGTTTCTTTGCCTTTCTAGAGGTGTGAACCTCCAAGAAAGACCCATCTTGTTGAGACTCCTTTTCCCTCACTGGGGCTTGGAATTTCTACCTGGCTTAGAGGAAGCCAGAGCTTGCTCTCTCTCTCTCTCTCTCTCTCTCTCTCTCTCTCTCTCTCTCTCTCTCTCTCTCTCTCTACCATAAATTCCATTTTACTTTAGTAATTCATTGTTGGATTTAGAAATTAAATCCCTGGCAATCGCCAAAAAATATTCAAGTCCAACCACAATTAAATTTAACACTAAGCTGGAAAGACTTGTTCTGGAAAGAGTACGGTGCTGGCAGCATATTGTTTCTGCTGCCTAAGACGCAATCTAGCAAAATATCATTGTAGTAATATATATATATATATATATATTAATTGAGAACAAGACAGGCTAAAGTGATCAAATTAAATTCCGATAGGAACATGGAGAAACAGGTCTAACAATATATCTGTGAATCTTTTTTTTTAAGTTATTTTTAGAAAACAAGATGGATATATACTTTAAGAACTCTAAGATTGTTCATGCCCATTGGCCTAGAAATATCATTCCTAGGGTTAGGCCCTACAGGTATTATTGACAGGGTTAAAATCTGCATTTAAATGAAAATATTAATGAAAGCTTTGTTATAACAAAATGACAGGAAACAGAACAAATGCAATAAATGGGGGAAATGGTTGAAGAGATTGTTATTTATTTATATATACATATATAATTGTGTTATTAGGAATGGTAGATATTAGAAATATAAAGAAAATAAAGGAAATTAAGAAAAGAGAAAAATAACATATCCCATAATTATATTTTTTAAAAATCAGCTACAAAATCAAGAGAAAAAATATCCAACTAAAATGAGTCCTAAGGGAACTTAAAAGCACAGGATGGTTATATTAGCATACATATATATTAGCATACAAATATAATTTACATATATTTAAACAAACAAACTAAAAAATACAGGGTTTGTTGTTTTATACATAATCTTTTTTATGCTTTTGTTTAAACAATGTGTTTTACTGGCTTTGGTGGTTAAGTACAGAATAAAATAATTAAATAAAATTCAAAAATCTAAAGTCAATAATATTTACTCAAAAAAAAGAATAAACAACCCATATGTGACATGATTAGAAGAAAAGCAGAAAAATGGGAGAAAATAGTTTCATAAAGAGACTCTCAGAGGTCTCATATTTAAAATATATAGAAAATTTTGTCAAATATATGGAATATGAGCCATCCCCAATTGATAAAAGGGGAAAATATATGAACAGATAATTGTCAGAAAAAGAAATCAAAAACTTATATAGGCATATGAGAAACTGCTCTAAATCAATACTCATTAGGGAAATTACAGCAAAACAATCCTAAAATATCATCTTGTACATATCAGAATGGCTAAAATCACTGCAGAAAAGTAAGGACACTAATTAACTGTTGGTGGAACTATGAAGTCATCCAAACATTTTGGAGAGCAATTTGGAATTATGCCCAGAGAGAGCTATCAATCAAACTGTGTATGTTTTTAAAGATTGGGTCTATTTCCCAAGGAAATCAGGGAAAAAGGAAAAGAACCTGTGTGTTCTAACATATTTATAGCAACTCTCTTTGTGGTGCTAAAGAACTGGAAATTGAGGGGATGCCCATTAACTAGGGAATAGCTATACAAACTGTGGTATATGACTGTGATGAAATACTACTGTGCCATAAGAAAGTATGATCAGATTAATTTTTTTAATGTGGAAAAAAACTACATAAGATAATGAAGAGTGAAATGAGTAGAACTAAGAAGCTACAGATTTGATATTTGAAGAATGACTTGTAGATGTTTACCTCCAGAGAATGAACTGGAAAATGGAACCATGAAAGACAAAATTCATATAAATATATCTGTTTGCCCAGATCATGTCTTTTATTATGTGAGAAGAGGATGGAGGGACTGAGATCCCTGGAAATAAATTCTATTAATAAAAATATTAGATTCAGAAAGCATGTTCTAATTTTTTTACATTGCA
Organism: Monodelphis domestica; assembly: GCF_027887165.1. Lineage (NCBI taxonomy): Eukaryota > Metazoa > Chordata > Mammalia > Didelphimorphia > Didelphidae > Monodelphis > Monodelphis domestica. Next base: position 91,256,520 of record NC_077228.1, on the reverse strand, counting down.
TGGTGAAACAATTTTAATAATACTTTTCTGACATTTTACTTTCCATTTTCTTTCTCTTCATCCTACTCCTTCATTTTCCACAAGATGGCATGTAATGGGGTTGTCCATGTGTTTAGTATACAATACATATTTTCATGTTATCATGTTGTGAAAAAGACATATAATTTACACTAGGGAAAATTTCATGAAGGAAATAAAGTGAAGAATATGTGCTTCAGTCTACATTTAGATTTTACCTGTTCCTTCTATAGTGGTGGATAGCCTTTTTCATCATGAGTCCCTCAGAATTATCCAAGACACTAGCATTGCTAATAATATTTAATTTATTCACATATGATCATCATATATTACGATTGTTACTCTGGACAATGATCTCTTGCTTCTACTCAATTCATTTTGCAGTTCTTCATATATCCTTCTAGCATTTTTTTGTAACCATCTTGCTTATAATTTCTTCTGGCACAATAGTATTCCATTACAAACATGAACCAAAACTGGTTCTGCCATTTCCCGATTTATGGACATCCCTTCAGTTTTCAATTCTTTGCCACAGCTCGCGCGCACGCACACACACACTCAAACACACAAGCTGTGCTAGGAATATTATTTTACAAGTAGATCCTTTTTTTCTATCTCTTTGGGATGCAGACCTAGTAGCAGTATTGCTGATGTCATTTTAGCATGGTTCCATCAAAGAGCAGTTATTAATTGCCTTTTGCATATGAGGTACTGGACATGAGAATATAGTGTTAAAATATGTTTTTTACAGATTTTAAGAGCCTATAAAATGTCAGTAAGAAAGATCAAATTGGGAATAAAGGACAAAGAATGGATTCATTCTGAATTCAAGGTCTCTCTCTGAAAAAATATTATCTGTGTGACAATGGACAAGTCATTTAACTTCTCATAGCTGCAGGCAAGAATCAAACACTACTCATTCCAGATCAATAGTCAGTCTTTATTAGTACAAGTGGTTTCATTGCTTGAATCTCCTACACCCCCAAAAAATAAGACTGGACTAAAAAAATGAAAATGAACAAAATACTAATGATACATCTTAACTTTATGGGAAAATGCCTTCAGAATGTTCATTACTTATTATAAAAAAATCAAGCTTGAATATTTATTCTAAGCAAAACTTTATGCTAAAAGTATGTTATACCACAATAATTTGAACCATTATGTATATTACTAAATGTTCTATTTGTATCATTTATTTTCTGAGTTATGGATAATTGCTATTTGCAGAATTCACATTAAATAAAGAATAATCTATCAAGATAAGAACTGTAATAAAGAACACATTTCACAACTTTAATATTCAATAAGAGTTAGCCTTTCTAAATCATTTTGTAATTTTCAGAAATGGCTCAAGATGCCCTGAATTCTTGCAGAGTACATATTTTCCATTGAACAAAATGAAAACCACAAAATAAAGCTCACTGTTACTAAAATCTCCTATTCTTATGTCCTATGTAGAAGTACTTATCGATTAACTTGAAACATTAATAGTTACCTGTGCTTGTGTTTTATGATGTAGTATAAGTAATCTTATCCAGTTCTCACTATATTCATATACCTCCCTTTATCACATTCACAAATGATTGTGTGAACATACACAAAATATATGCACACATATAAACAAATGCTAAATGTGTAATGTATGTGTATATACATACCTGTGTGCATAAATGTTTACGTGTATACACACCCTTAGGTACTCACACAAAATCTTTTCCTAGAGAACATAAACTTCCTAAAGTCAGGGTCTTGTTTTACTTTCACTTTTCATTCCCAGTGTCAAACTGAATCTGAAACCAAGAAGGGTTTTGATAAATGATCATTGGGGATTAGTATGTCAGCACCTAATATTTACTTACAAATCAATAGTTTTCCTTCAAGTTTTGATAACAGTGGAATGAATAACCAAAAAGGAGAATTTAAGGCTACCTTAAAAATACTGTATTTCAGAAACATCAAAACTCTGTAACTATTTTTTTTAAAGCAATGGGGTTCAAGACCTGCCATTTTAGTGGATTAGGAAATTCCCAAATGTAACCAATCCTACTGGTACAGAACACTTCTGTAATTTATAAGTAAGTCTGCTGCTAGAGAAAAAGGTTAAATGAAACTTGTTCACGTCAGACAGGTAGTCTGTATAAGATGCAGGACTTGAAACTACATCTTGATGCCTAGGGGGTCAGTCCCTCTGTTTGTCATCATTCAATCCCAAGTGCTTTTTTCCAGTTAAACTTCTCCTCCAACTATACTTGTTACCAAAGACTCTGTTCTTCATCACTTATTTTCTCTGTTAATAGCAACAATATTCAGGAAGGCATTTTAAATATTACTTAAGAGGTTTTATAAAACATTCTGTAAAAATTTATTTTAACTAATAAGATTCACAAAATAAATGTTCTGAGCATTGTCAACATAATATAAAATATTGAGCAAAATAGAATGATTTTCCTACAATCAATGGGACTTAGGGACTTAGCTCTTGTATTAAATTGTTGTTGGGTTTTATGTAAAAGAAACTTTAAATCAGAAATATATAGTCAAAATAAATAACTGGAATTTATGTAATGCTTTAAGGTTTGCAGAGCAACAAGTCAGTGTAGTGGATAAAGTGTTAAGTCTGGAGTCAGGAAGACTCATCTCCCTGATTTCAAATCTGGGATCAGACACTTACTAGCTATGTGGTGCTAGGCAAGTCACTTACTCTTATTTGCCTCAGTTCCTTCATCTGTCAAATGAGCTGGAGAAGGAAATGGCAAACCTCTCTAGAATATTTGCCAAGAAAACTCCAAATGGGGTCACCTCAAAGGTAACTGAAATGACTGAACTACAACAAATTTGACTTTCCCAATAAAATTTTGAACTGCATCATTATTTTATAGATAAGGAAGCTAACGATCATAAAGCATAGCTGCTATTTCCAAGGTAACATGATGATGACAAGAAGAGAGTTATGAATTTAGGTTTTCCTGATTTAATGTCCAAGAAAATAAATAATAAACAGGAAATCTAGAGAAATGTCAAGAAAATAACATTTCTTATTCAAATGTGTTTAGCTCTGTTTTTAATTAATCATGAAGATTTTTTGAAACAAGGATGAGCTCATTTTAAAAATAATTCTTTACTTCATTAAAATTTTTTGAACTGAATATCTATATGAGTATACTGCCTCTTTTCCCTAGTTAGCAAATACTCATTATGTTCTTATGTCTTAAACACTGTGCTAAGTTCTGGGGATACAAACAGAGGCAGATGGTTCCAACCCTAAAGGAGTTCACTATCCAATGAAGGAAATTGTTAACAAGTAAACAAATATATTCAAATAAGTTACTTATAGGATACATAGAAAATAATTAATAGAGGGAAGGCACTAGAAATGAGAGGTTAGGAAAGAGTCTTTATAGAAAATGAAATATTAGGCAAAAGTAAAAAAAATGTCAGAAAAGTGAGGAGATAGAAATAAAAGAAATCATTCCAGGCATGAGGTATCCAGATAAAATGCTGAGAGACGAAAATGGAGGATCTTGTTTATGCAGTTGCATGGAGGCCAGGGTGATACTGCATTGAAAAGTATATGGCAGGTACTAAGGGGTAAGAAGCCTTGAATAGTAGGAGGGTTGTTGATTATGAAGGGCTTTGAATACTAGAGAATTTTGTATTTAGTCTTGGAGGTAATACAGAGCCATTAAAGTGGGGGTGCCATGGTCAGACCTGTGTTTTAGTAAAATCACTTTTTGTTTGTCATTTGAAAGATGGACTAGAGAGAGGTATTTAAGGCAGGCAGACCCCAACTGCCAACTATTGAAATAGATGATGGGTGAGGATATAAAAGGTCTGTACCAGAGTAATGGCAATATAAGAAAAAAGGTTTCTTTGAAAGATATTACAAAAGTGAAATCAGCAGAGAGGGGAAATATCATAGAAGAGTTTTTCACTGAGCTAAAAATAATGGTTTTCTCTCCTTTAAAGAATGGAATGAATAAAGCCTGGGAGCTGAAAAAGAAAAAAAATGGTAAAACAAAACAAAACAAACAAAAAAAAAAACCTCCAACAATCCAGCTAAAGTCAATAGTGAAGACAAGTAATATTATGCAATTCAATTATTCCGTGCAACAAACATTTCTTGCCAATGATGTGATAGGAATTTTGCTGGTTGGTTGGCTTAAAGGGATACAATGAAAATAACACCTGACCTTAAGAGCTTACATTTGATGGGAGAAGTCAACATTTACAGTTAATTAATAATTACACCATTTAATCATTATATAGAGATGAATGGAAAGTAACTTCAAGAGATAGAAATATTTCCTATGGGAGTTGACACCCGAGTTGAACTTTGAAGAATAGTAGGTATTCCAAGACTCCACATAAGGAACAATTAAAAAAAGGTTCAGAATATAACATGGAATATCATAGTGAAGAGTTAGTAGGTCAGTCTGAGTAGACTAGAAAGTGTATGCAGTTGTAGGAAATAAGATAAGAAAGATAATGACAACTAGATTGTGGATGATTTTAAATGCTATGCTAAAGATTTTGTATTTTCCCAAAAGACTATGTAATCATCAAAGATTGTAGATGTATATGAGTGGTAGTGATATTATGGGAATGAGGATGATACAATAAAGTGATTAATTAATATCTTTCCAGTGCCTCTGTAGAACATAAGTTAGAGAAAGAAGAGTATAGAGACAAATAGAAGAATTATGTATAAAATGGGTCCAATTTTTCTACTAGCAGCAATGCAATGGTCAAGTACAATTCTGAGGGTCTTATGAGAAAGGACACTATCCATATCTAGAGGAAGAACTGTGGGAATAGAAACACAGAAGGAAAACAACTGCTTGATAACATGGCTTGATGGGGATATGATTGGGGATATAGACTAAATGATCAACCTGGTGCAAATATCAATAATATAGGTCTTGATCAATGACACATGTAAAACCCAGTGGAATTATAGGTTGGCTATGGGAGGGGAGGGAAAGAACATGAATAATGTAACCATGGAAAAATATTATAAATTAATTAAATAAAATTAAAACATAATAATAACATTGGTCCAAGTACAGCAGTTGAAGGCCAAAGGAAGATCTGTGGGTAAAGATGAGAGAAGTAGGATCTGACTGGCAGCTATTTATCTATGTAGGAGAGGAAACATAACTATAACTCTTCATGTATCCAACCACCCAACCTAGTCAACCTATTAAATATATCTTGATTCCCTCCAACTAGAACAGTATCTACTAAACTCTTCTCCAGAAACAATACATTTAGTACAGAATTAAGACACTCATTTTTTTTAATTTAAAGACCTTTATTAATAGATGCTTGCAGTATGAGGACTTTTTTTTTTAAATCAAGAGTAGTTTTATACAGATTAAAATGAGATTCTTAAAAAGCTCAACTTGACCAGATATGAAACAGTTAAAAAAAAAAAAACAAAAACTTTTAAAGTTGTCTTGAGAAAAGCAGGCTTTAAAATAACAAAACAAAACAAAAACAAAAACAAAACAAAAAAGCTTGTTATTCTCAAAAAAGACTTTTTAAAATGAAAACAAAACAAAACAAAACAAAAAACTCATACTGCATAGATAATGCAGATAGTTCTAGTTATCTGGTCAACAGAAAAAAAAAGGCAAGCACCTTGGTCTTTGGTTCCAATTTTTTTTTTCAATTTCATATTCTTTTTTGTTTGATGGCAAAATCAATGATGGTAGAGATGGTAAGTAGGCATTTATTTAGCTCTGCTCTGCTTAGCCTTGGGAGCGAATTTTTTTCTCAGCTGATGGTTTAATTGCCTTGGACTCTTTTTCATTTCATGGTTTAGGCTTTTCGGGGCATCTGTTATTAATTGTAATTACAGAGGTGTCAACGTTGAAATGGCTGGTGACCTTGGGTCTTATCTTCTTGGTTTTCCTCAAGTTCATTTCCTTCCTCTCCAGGCTGTCTTTGATAAGGAGCACTTACAGAATCGTGGTCTACAGTTCTGATTCTAGTTCACCTAGCTCTCCATCTAGGGTTCATGTTCTCTGTGTATCAATGCCATCCATCACTTCTTGCAATGTAAAGTTGAAATACTTTGCTTGATGCTGAAGAGGTCTCTGCATGTAGTATGGTGGGATCTACTCAGTAGGGTAGAAAGGATAGCAGCATTGTTGGGGCACTTTCTAATGCTTTTAGTTTTTTCCCCTTATCTCACTTCTCTGATAATTCTCCTGGTAATGCTGTGGGGGACACCTTCTTTGTATTGATGTCTATAATGAATGGTGACTGTTGGCTGCACACTCTTCTCCTTTAATATTCTCAAAACATTAGTCTTTCCATCTCCTACATTGAGAAAGTACTTCCAGAGTTTTTCTTCTTTAAGGAAGTCTGGTGTACAAATACATCTGAACTAGTGTCATTACCGGTGCCATTTCTTACCTTGAATCACTTTACTGTATGTATGCCAAGCCTTCCTTGTGATAACTGTCTTATCCTGGACATTTGGAGCAGGCATAGTGGTGGGGTGGGGGAGTGGGAGGAGGGCTCCCCAGGAGAGAAGCTCCCTCCCACCACCCCTGCTGGAGATGTCTCCCTAAGAGTCTGGAGTGTTGAGGGTCAAGTTCCTGGCCACTGTTTTGTCTCCCCTTATGACTCATTGTTACACAGATCATTTCTATGGTAACTAGAGGCCTGTTGGGGCAGAGGTGTTGTCTTGGTAATGAGGTTGACAGCATCACTGGGACTGCTTGTAGGGCTCCCTGTGATTACCTCCTCTTCCTCAAAGGATGGGCTCACTCCATTCAGATTTAAAGCTTTCACCTTGGAATTGATCTACATTCCCTGTTAAATAAGTGAGCCCAGTACTCTGATGGTCCTCAAATTTCATTGTTCTTCTATTGTCTCCAAACCAGCCATTGTAAGTGATTATGAGAATTATGAGAGCACAAGATTTCACCTAAAGAATTTCAGTGTCTTTTTTTAAAATTTGAGAAATAAACATAGTGTTAGCTAACTCCAATAACACATGGGCTCCCACTCAAGTCCTGTTATCTAAGATAAATTATAGAAAAATGTAGTAATGGCTACATATTTTTAAAAAAGGAAACAATGTAATGATTATTTACATTTTTAGAATAACTATTTCTAGAATAGTATACATATTTAGTCCTTTTGAATCTATATAAAATAAATCAAATTTCAAGTCTCTCTAGTCCCAATGCCCTCATATATGTATTCTGGAAAATACCATTTTACTCTGTAATAAATGCTAATCTATTTTCTTTATTTTTTTTTTGTTTAGTGAATTAAAATACTCAGTTAATTCACTCCCTTCATTCCCCCCTTTGGAGATGGCACATTTTAACATAAAGATATATGTAAATATAAAACACTATCTTATATTAGTTCTTTCTCTGGCGGTGGGCATATACAAGTCATTTTTCTAACTATTTCTATTGCTATATATCATGTTCTCTCAATTCTGCTTATTTCACACTTCATAATTTCATGTAGGCAATTTCACATTTTTCTAAATTTAATCTGCTCATCATTTTTAGGTGCAGGAGGATTCCAATACAATCTTATGCCCCCAGAATGTTTCGTCATTCCTCATTTCATAGGCATACCTTCAATTTTCAGTTCTTCTAGTTTATAGTAGAGTTGTCTTGACTTTCACATTTAAAACTCAACATTGTATACCCTGTAACTACCTTACCCACCACTAATATCCTTTTCAACACTTGTTTTGGGACTAGTAGTCAAATTAATATGACTATTGCTTTGGGAAAGATCATGAAAATAAATAATCCTCTGAATCAAATCACCATCTACGTGACTATAGACCAATAATAGCTTCCATAGCAATCACACACATATGTTATCTGATTAGAATATAACTTCTTGAGTATCTAGACTTCATTTTATGATTTGCAGGTCAAGCTTTTAGTACAGAGTTTGAAACAATGTCAATGTTTAAGAAATACCATTTCATTAAAAATAATTATGTCACTAGGCTAAAATTTTGGATGTCTAGAAAAATGATGGAATCATAAATAGTAAAATTGGAGAGAGATGGGGGATGTACAGTGAGTTTTACATTGGGCATGTCATATTTAAGATGACTACAAAGCATTAAGATAGAGGTAAAAAGTAGGCAACTGGTAACACAAGACTGGAATCTTCAAAAAAATTAGAGACATGTAAATATGAGAGTTGTGCTGATTTTGTGAATGAAATTGAACAGATAGCAGCTGATGATTCTACTAAAATCATTAATATAGAGAAAAAAGAGAAGTGCCCAGAATAGATTCTGGAGGATGTCCCTACTTATGGAAGGCAGAAAAAGCTCCAGAGGAGAATAATAAATATTCATCAATGTAGGAGAAAAACCAAGAGAACATTATTGAAGAAGCCAGAATAGGAAAAAATATCCAACAGAAAGGGATGTTCTACAGTGCCAAAAACTGCTTAAAAAGTCAAGAAGAATGAGAACTAGGGAAAGACCATTGTATTTAGTAGTTGGGAGATCATTAATAACCTTGGAGAAAGCAATCTAATTCAAATTCCCTCTTGTCTCCTGAGACAATGAAACAGGAGAATAGGGTTATATAATAGCCCAGCACAAGAAGCAAGAGGGAAACCTACAGCAACTAAACACAACAGTGATAAGCTCCCTCACAAGAAGCCAGCAGAGCTACCCTTTTTAAAGTGCACATTGAGGTATGCATAGACAACTGGGCCTACCTCTACACCAGAGAGTGATCTATTGGAAGTTTGGAAATGTTCTCCCTCTATATTTAGAGCTAAAAAGAACCCCTGTAGACAGACAAGATAACTGTGGGTGAGGGTGGGTTGTGGGGGAATATTACTAGTAAAATGAACAAGACAAAGAAAAAAACCTAATCTGAGAAAGTTACTTTAGTGAGGGGGAAGATCAAACTCAAAAGAAAATAGTGGAAAAAATGAAAAGTAAAGTCTCAAAGGAAAGTGAGGAAAGATGTCACACCTCAAAAGAATTCTTGGAAGAACATGAAAAGAAGTTTAAAAAAAATCAAATAATAAATGTTTGAAAAATTCAACAACTTGGAAGCTAGAATGGGCTAAATGAACATGATGGCCAAGGAAACCTCTGTAAAATTTCCAAAAGAGCATAAGGTAAAATGAAAAGGAAACACAGAAGATGAAGAAAGAAAATGATTCCCAAAAATTGGGATTGAGAAAATGGAAACTAATGACTCTAAAACTTCAGGAAAAAGGGATAAGGCAAAATCAAAGAATAAAAAAATGAAAAGAATTCTAAAGGAGCTCACTAGAGAAACAATTGACCTGGACAATAGATACAGGAAAGACAATCTAAAAATAATTTGAAATACCTGAAAATTATAATCAGAAAAGGAGGTTTGAAACTGTTATAATAAATCATCAAAGAAGACTACGCAGATATCTTCAAACAAGAGGGGAAAATAGAAGTTAAAAAAATCCAATAATCACCTCCTGGAATAGTCTCTAATATAAAACATCCTAAAGTATGATAGCAAAATCCAAAAATTGCCAGACCAGGGAAAAACTTCTGTAAACAGTCAGAAGGAAATAATTCACATATTATAGCACAAGAGAACCATAATTGGGATTATACAAAACCTAACAACTTTTACACTAATAGACCCAGAAGACATAGATTATAGTATTCTGAAAGACCTTTAATCAAGAATCTCATACTGGGAAAGAAAATAATGTTTAATGATTTAGAGAATTTCACAGAAATTTCTAAATAAAAAAATGGGGGTGAAAAGAAAATTCAGTGCCCAAAGTTGACACTCAAAAGAAGCATTAAACAGGGTAAATAGAAGGATTTCAATAAAGTTGAATGGATTACATTCATAGCTGGGAAGGTGATAATTAAGATATGAAAATATCTGTGGTACTTGAGAAATACTTAAATTATTCAATGTACTTAAAAGTATTTAGAGTACTAAAGAATTTTATCACTATTAGGACAAAAAGTATGTATGCACACGGAAGGAAGGATGGGTTGATATAAAAAAAATTAAGAAACAGCAAAGGTGAACATGTGGGGGAAAAAAAAAGAAATATAGAATGGAGTAAAGAGGCACCTAAGAGTCAATTCAGTAGAGGAGAAATTAGGAGTGTGGTAGGCAATACTTGGATTTTAATCTCTGGCTCAAAGTGGGAATAAAACCCACACTTAACCAGTCATAGAAACCTACCTCACTATTTGACAAAAATATGCTGGGAAAACTGGAAAACAATAGTGCAGAAACTAAGGAGAGATCAACATCTCACACCATACACCAAGGCAAAGTAAAAATGCATACTTGATCTAGAAATAAAGGGAGATGTCATAAACAAAGTAGAGTAATGTAAGAGTAAGGGAAGAATTTGTGACCAAAACAAGACATGGAGAATATAACGAAAAATTACATAATAATAATAATTTTGTTTGCATTAAATTAAAAGAAATTTATACACACAAATGAGTTGCAATCAAGATTAGAAGGGAAATAAACAAATTGAGAGAAAAATGTTCGTAAAGAATGTCTCTGACAAAGGTCTAATTTCTCATGTATACAGAGAACTAGTCCAAATGTATATGCAATCAAAGTATTCCCCAACTGATAAATGGTCAAAGGATAAGAACAGGGAGTTCTCAGATAAAGAAATTAAAACTATATGTGTGTGTGTGTGAGGAAATGCCCCAAATCACTACTTATTAGAGAAATCAAATTAAAACCCTTCTGAGAGACCAGGTCACGCCCATCATATTGGATAATATAACCAAAAAGCAAAATGATAAATATTGGTGAGGATGTGGGAAAATTGGAATACTAATGCACTGCTGATGGAATTGTGAACTGATATGACCATTCTGGAGAGCAATATGAAACCATGCCCAAGGGGTCATAAAACTATTCATATTCTTTGACTCAGTGATGTCACTATTGAGCCTGTATTACAAAGAAATCATAAATAGGGGGAAAAGATCTACTTGGAAAAAATATTTTTATCAGCTCTTTTTGTAGTGGCAAAAAAATTGGAAACTGAGGGGGCATTCATCAATTGGGGAATAGCTGAACAAGTTGTAGTATATAATTGCAAAGGAATACTATTGTGACATTAGAAATGATGAATAGGAGAGGTCAGAAAAAACCTGAAAATGCTATTTATATGAACTGACACAAAGTGACATGACCATAACCATGAGAATAGTATATGCAGTAACAGAAATATTGTACAATGATCAACTGGAAAGGACTAAGCTTTTATCAGCAAAACAAGGTTCCAAGGTAATCCCAAAGGATTCATGACTCATGGTAAACTCAGAGGACTCAAAAATGCTACCCATAGCCAAAGAAGGAATTGTTGGAGACTGACTATTGGTCAAAGTACACCATCTTTCACTTAATTTCCTTCCTGAGTTTTTTATTGTATATATGATATATGTCTTTCAGGGCATGAGGAATATAGAAAAGTATTGCATGAAATCACCAGTATAATCTATATCATATTATTTATTGCCTCAAGGAAGAGGAGAGTGAAGGAACCAGAGATAGAGAGAATTTGAATGGCAAAATGTCAATTGTCAAAAATTGATCCTGTGTTTAATTGAAGAATTTTTTTAAAGTTATAAAAAGAAAAATTAGCAAAGTCAAAGTTCTACTTTATTTATTTTTTAAGATTAGAGGAGACTTAAAGAGATGGAAGTGTGAATGTCTTTTTTGGTTGAGATTGAAAGTTTTCAGGACTTTTCTGATCCCCCACATTTCTATTGTCTCATTACCCCCAAATCGCCTTGTATGTATTGTGTTTATACAACATTTATATATGTTATCCACTTTCAAAAAAATGTAAGTTTCTTGAGGCCAGAACCAATTTAAGTTTTTCTTTGTTTCCCTGGCATCTAGAAAACACAATAATAAATGTATATTTAATGACTTATTCATCAAATAATAAAAGTTAAGGGAGATAAATTACTATTACACGATCTAAATGAAAGAAAAATGAAAGTCAGACTGAATGAAAAAATCTAAATGATGAGAGTAAAATGTTGGTAGGCAGGATATTATTTCTTGAGTTTTGCCCACAAAGTAGGGGTTAAAATAATCTCCACTAAATTTGAAACTGTGAATCCATTAGATGATATCTAATCTGACCTATTCTACATTATTTTCATTTATGCTACATCCTCTGACAAAATTTGCATATCACTTTTTCTTGCCTCAAGCAATAAACTATTGTCAATTTTACTAGTATCGAATTTTTGACTTTTTTCTCATTTGTCATTCCTTTCCCTTTCACCCAACTATTACTCATTTATTTGGTCAAATAGTAATATTAAGTGTACCTATTTTGTTCCTGTCATGATTGTTGTTTTCCTATCATGTATATACTGATATCAACATGTCCATTTTGTAATGTAAAGTCCTCGAGAGCATACAATGTCTATCCATTATCTTGTCTCTGTACGAACAGACTATTGGTAGTATTCAAAGATATGTACACACAAGAAACTTTAAACTTGCTGCTGCTATTGCTGTTGATCTTCTCTTGGGGAGATAATACTGTCATAACAATTCATCATATCATAATAGTTTTTATTTTCAGTAGATAATTTGTTTTAGTGACCATTTTAACAGCAATGGCAAAAAACAAATTCCCTGCATCATCCAAGGCAGCTTTGGTTACTGCTTAACCTGATTATAAGTGTAGCCTGATAAATCAGGCTAAAAGATAAAAGGAAATTGGAGCATCCAATGTGCATTTTACATGATTTTCCTACTTTTACAAAAAATATTAATGCTTTATTCCTATCAATTTTGGAACACATTTACTTCTTTACTTCCAGAAGGGTCTTTCAATTATAACTATCTCTTGTGATATTTGGTATACATTTTAAATCACAGGCTGCCCTAATTTTCAATTAACTGTAAAGGATCGAATTTTTAATCACACCCCTTAGATTAAAAGAACATTATTTGGTATCTGAATCTTAGCCCTGATACTCAGAGCCCACCCTAGAACTTTTTAATTCTGGAGTTTAAATAGAATTTTCCATCACTTCAAATCTTATTTGCACCAAGGAATTCTTATCAGTGCACACTTTCTACTTTTCTCATTTTAAGTAAGACCAATCACCAATTTCTTCTCCCTATTCCCTTGAAGTTCTGCAATTTACTTTCTATTCCAGCAGCTCTAGATTTTGGGTGACCTGACGAATCTGTCAAATATTCACACTGAGTGACACTGACAGGCAATGAACTAGTTTTCTCCTCTGCTTCCTTGTTTCCCATAAAAATCTGTGCCACAAAAAAAAAGGCTTAGCTTTCTATTACTGTACTAACTCCCCCTTTTGCTTCCTGAGGTCCATTTCCCCACTGCTGTCTTTGCAGTTACAATTGCAGCCTAATCAGACATGACTGAAAAATACAGTCAGACTTATTCACTGTAGGCTTTCGACATGGTTTTCATGAACAACAGTGATCCAGAAATAACCAAGCCTCCACTCACCGAGATGTCTCAGATGTAGTGAATAAGATTGGCCAGACCCTTTGGTCATGTTCAATTCTAAAAGTGTCATGTATCCTTAGAAAGACTACCAAATCCAATTGCCTTTGTCAATATTTTTTGACATATCCCTTGAGATGCTGACAACAAAAGCAACAAAAATATTTTCAGAGCCAAATGAATATTTGTGAGAGCAATTCTTATAGAGAATAATTCATTAAAACTCTTAAACCTGTAGCACTAAATAGATTAATGGTAGTCATTGTGACATAATAGAAGGTGAGCCTTAAAGCCAGAAAGACCTGTGTTTGAATCCTGCCTCACTAGAAATCTGACCATGGTAAAAGTATTTAATGTTTCAATACTCCTAGAAGCCCTTTAGAACTTATTATTACATGTTAGAGAATAGTTGTGGATTTGTATCAATGGTGATAGCTTACACAAATGGAATTCCTCAAGTCCTTTACACCCCCAAAACATTCCCCTTCTTTCACTTTTCCTTCAAAAACAAACAAACAAACAGAAAACCGACAAAAATGGAAATTGAGGGAAAGCATCATAAAAGGGTGGTTATAAGTTAGGGCACCTATATTAAAATCCGACCTCTGATCTACTACCTGGGTAAGTCATTTACCATCTCTTTCTTGTTGAACTGGCCTCAATTTTCTTATTTGTCAAATGAAAGGGGTGGATTAGATAACTACCTGGATCCCTTCTACTCCTAGAGTAATGATTTTATAATACAAATCAATCTCTATATTCATCACTTTCCTTTTTAAAGACCTTCCAAAGAATGGTTTCAAATGGCATTTGTTTTGTCATCGTTTTCAGTCCATTCCAATAACAAATCAGTTAAAGTAAGCTTCTAGGCTAAAGGATAAAAGGACTCAGAAAGGTCTCTCACTCAGCTGAGTTGTGTTTTTGTTTTAATTTTTATTTATTTACTTTGGATAAAGAAGAAAAGAAAAGGAGATTTGGGAAATGACTAAAATGGAATGTTGTGTGCAGGTGTCTGAACAAAGTCAAGTCATCAAAATGGTAATCAGCATAGTAGATTTCATTCCTTATGCAGATATCATTGGGAAATAAAGAGAAAGATTGAACTATAAATTGGAATGAAGAAAGTTATTTTTAAAATGCATTCTTTGGAAAATCACTTAAAAAAGATTCTTTCATGATTGGTTGTCATTTCAAAGGCTTCTTATATTACAAAAGCTTCAACACAAAGCTTAAACTGGTCAATTCAGTCAAACCATCTGGTGACAAAAAATCAGTCTTATCAGTTGTTTGACTGAATTTGTTAGTTGATTCAGTTGAAAGGGCCCATTTGTTTTGACACAGCTGGATAGACACAGCCACAGTCACTCAATACTTAAGCCTAATTTGCCCTTATTTTCAATAATGCCTATTGGTAAAAAGAATGGCATTCAGAAAAATGTGAAGCTGCAGTTTTATTGTTAAATATGAAAATTATGTATCCTTGAACTTATGAGTCAAAAGATGATACTAAAAATAGAAATATTTGCTTCTTTTTAGATTGGTCATAACATTAAAAAGTACACTGTAATCTGAAATAGAGAACAGGTCCTAGGTAAGAACAGAACTTTAGGAACCAAGTTAGAATAGAGAAGTAAGTGAAGTATATATTCAAGGATAATAATAATAGCAGATAAAATTTATATAGCACATTAAAGTTCACAAATCACTTCATATTTGATCTCATTTTATTTTTATAAAAACTCTATGGAATAGATGCTATTATTATCTCTATTTTACAAATCAGAGACCAGAAGATGAGAGATTAAATTCAAATAGCCTATAGAGGCAAAAGTAAAACCTCTTGATTCTAGGTTAAAAACCATTTTTGAAGGCCTTATTTCCTGTAACACATAGCTGTCTCAAGTCTACCAGCCCTTCATAAGGGTGTGTATTCTTAGTTAATTAAAAAAATAGATTGATGGGAACAAAATGAGTTTCAAAGTGATTGTAGAATGGCTAAAGAAGTATTGATTTATAAATTTAATGGAATGCTATTGGAATATAAGAAAATCTCAAATATAAGGAATTTTAGACACAAGAAAAAACTGACAGGAAGAGATTCATAATGAGGCAAAGAGAACAACATCATATTTATTACAATTATATAAATGACTTCAATGCTTATAATGAACTAGGAATATAAGGAGCAATTTTAGTTTTGGAGAACTTATCATGAAACATAAGCTCTACCTTTAAGGTGAGAAGTGGGGTTTATGCAATTAGGACATGTTATTGTGTGGTTGTTTTCAGTAGTGTCCAACCCTTCAGGATACCAATTGAGGTTTTACAGATAGAATATTTAGAATATTCTATCCATTGATCCACCTAGATGCCTCTTGGCAGTGGTACCTACATTCAGTTATTAATGCTGAGTTGACTGATTTTTTTTAAATTTAGATCTTCAATAATAAGTGTTAAATGTTTGGGGGAATTGGGTTGAAAGGAAAAATATTATGGTAGATATATAAAAAAGGACATAGGAAAATTGCACAACCAAGTTGAAGTTATTAATTTTTTCAAAATTCATGGAGACCTTAAAAGATTTATGTTATTAAGAGAAAATAGAATCCATGTTTAAGAATTTTTAGCTAACCATTTACTCATTTGATTGGTTATTTAATACAGTGTTAATAAAGGAATTTGGACAAAACATTAAAAACTGGTACATAACCAGGCATAATTTCTTTTCCCTCAAAAAGGCTAGTCCTTTATTATTTTTATTTTTATTTTCTCCCGATTACTTTTAAAAATAGTTTCCAATATTTTGGAAGTAATTTTTAGTGTTGAATTATCTCCACTCCTTTCCCACCATCATCCTCCGATGGAGACACATGGTGTGGGTTTTAAAATTAATAATTGATAACTAAATATTATATTTTATAAAGTTTTATTAATAATAACTAAAGCAAAAGAACTGCCTGACTTCAGCCTTGTTGGAGGTCCAAAAGAGGATGAGGGAGAGGAGTTACAGCCACTTAAATACAATCATGCAAAATGTGGGGAGGCAGGAAAATAGAATTTTGGGAAATACTAAGGGGCTTCTGGGGGATGAAGTCCAAAAAAAATCTCCATTTATACAATGATAAGCCTTCTTATATGGATTCTACATGTGCAATCATGTAAAACATTTTCCCATATTAACCTTTATGTTGAAGGAAACTTGAACAAAAAAAAAATTAAGGAAATTTTCAAAAAGTTTACTTTGGTTTAGATTCAGATTACTTCAGTTCTTTCTCAGGAAGCAGATGGAATTTTTTATCATGAGTCCTTTGGGATTGTTTGAAATCATTATATTGATGTAAAAAACTGTTATAGTTGCTCATTATACAGTATTCCTTTCACTCTGTACAATATTCTCTGAGTTCTGTTTATTTCACTCTGCCTCAGTTCGTATAAGCCTTTCCAGGTTTTCCTGAGGTTGTCCTGCTTGTCATTTATTACATCACAATAGAATTTCATTATAATTATATAGTATACCTTATTCAGCCAATCCCCAGCTGATTGCTATCCCCTCACTTTACAATTTTTTTACTGCCACAAAAAACTACATTAAATATTTTTGTACATATAATGGGTCTCCCCTCTCCCCCTGTGTTTTTTTTCTCTTTGGGAGATAACCTGGGAATGTTATTGATGAATCAGAGTATGCAATATTTTTTAATCTAGCCCTCTAAATTACTTACCTGTCAGTCTGATATTTGCACAAATAAGTAATTTGGCTGATGAAGGAATAGTAAGTGTAAATGGACTTCTCATTAATATACCAGGCTCAATTTTCCTTAAGCATACGCTTCTTTCAAGAGAGGCAGACAGTATTTTATAGTGTTAAGGATATACAGGTTCAAATCTCACCCAACACACTTACTAGCTGAATTATGTGAATAAGTCCCTTAACATCTCAGCTTTAATATCCTCAGCTATAAAAATGATGGGGCTGGACCGGTCCCTGCCTGATCTACACCTGTGATTCTCTGAACCTCTTAGCACCTCTGTGTCTTTTATAGCAATTAATAATAATTAACATTTCAATGTACCAGGGAAATCTCAGAGACTACAAATTCTAGATAATTTGTCAATTGGCAGTGGTGGAGAGAATTTCCATTTGAGAAATAATCCCTTTACAGATAGAATTATATATCCTGATGAAAAGGGAAAAAAGTTTCCATGTAAATGTTTGTATATGCATTGTGCACATGTGTTACACTTAAATTATGTTGAAAAGCAGCAAGGTGCACAGACTTTGTAAAAAGATGATGCTGAGAGACCTTTCTAGTTAAAGATATGGCTTCATTGTGACAGATAAATGACAGGCACAGAAGACCACCAGTTTCCTACCAGTTCAAAATCTGAGACCCTGACCATTGACATTGAGAGGGTTTTAAAGGTGTAGAGAGGAACTTACAAAGTAGGGTTGAAGACTCACAGTGATTATTCTTGATGTGAATAATAGTGATTCATATAATGGACATGGTCATGGACAGGTCAAAACACTTTATAGGTCATTATGACATAGTACATCCCAACTCCCATAAGCCCTTTAAGAGACCTTGGCCCCCAAAGTTCCAACCCTCTTATGGGTTCCTCTCTTCCATAACCTTTTAGTGACTGTCTGGTCCCTGTAGCTTCTTATACAAATTGGTTTGATATAAAGTAAATTATAAAATAGATTAATACAACTAGGATTAACAAAGTAACTCATTTATGATTATTATGGTAACACATACACTTAAAACTATTCTAACAATATGCATACTTTAAATTACAAATCAGATACTATCCTGGGATTACATTCTTAATCTGGTTACTAACACAGACTTTTGCCTAAATTCTTATCTAATTCTAATCTAAATTTTCCTAAACATAACCTATAACAATCTGACCAGCTGTTGTTATATAATTTTCCTAAGCGATTAATTATTGATTTTCTGGTTATAATTTCTAGATTTCAAATGAGAAAGATCTAGGTTCAAATTTTGCCTTTAATACTGTGTGTCTCTTGGCAGACCACAATATGCCTTGGGGAACTCCCTAGAACTTTCCTATTCTCTGTTTGCGAAGGAGACAGAAGTAGGAAAAAAACAAACAAACAAACATTATAGTCAAGAAACCGTAAGGAAGGAAAATACATTAAACACTAAATTAATAGATTATTTTACTTGACTTAAAGGAAAAAATAATTTCCAGTGTGAATAAAAATTTCCTTTCTATCTGGAAAATCAATTTGCAAGACAGGTGTATAGGGACTTTGGGCTCACCCTGCAAAATTTAAATTTAATTTTATGCACATTTAATTTTTATGCAAATATAAGAAAAATCCAGCTGCACAGGCTTGTTATTCTACTCCCCCACACAACAATAATTCACTGAGTAAAACCAGATGGTTTTAAAGTTTGATCATGGGGAATGCATCTGTGATAAGATTCATGCAAAAGAGAAATAAGTGCCTTGTATCACCTGTAAATCTTTATTTTATAAAGGATCAACTATGATTCCCTTTGTTTCTTTGGGTTCAAACCTATAGACCTATAAGTTCTGTGAGAGGCTGTGTAGAAGAATGGAATGAGCACTGGCTCTGGAGGAAGAGGAACTGAATTCAAATCCTACTTGTCTCATGCTACCTGTGCAATTTTAGGCATGTCTCTAAATTTACCCTGAGCTTTGCTTTCCTAGAATGTTAAATAAAGAGTTGCATTACATGCATTACATTTCTAAGGTAAATCTTCTAGCTCTAGATTTGTGGTCATGCAATCAGTATAGGGTATTCTAGGAAAGTGATAATTTACTGTTTTAGAGAGTTGCTTCATGATCTAGAGATGTTAAGTGACTTGGCATAGTCATATATCTTGGATTTATCAGAGGCAAAATTACATCTTCCTAACAACAAGATTAGTCCTCACTCCTCTGGGCCAGCCTTAATTTATTCTCCAAAGTAGCAGTTCTGTTTTATTCTTCTGTGCCATGGGTGTATGCTGTGCTTGTATTTTGTGAATCTCTCTTGAGGCACCTCTGGCAGTAATATAAACATACCTAATAATGCTTCACTTTCCCATCTGAGATATATCCTCAATCCCTGCCCTAATGTCCTTTTATGCTCCTAGAGTCAATTTTCTATAAAAAGCTAATTGAAATGCATTTGTACTGAAATACACTAGTTGTCCTTTCATAAACTGTTATGGAGATCAGCTATATGCAAAAGGGGTAGTTGACTATGAGTGTAATCAACACTTCAGTATAATTCAAGTATAACTGTGTAAGAGGGATAGGGATTAGACCTGTGACTTCACAAGTGATGGAATTAGTGAAGGGATCTCTTCCAAAGCACATAGCTCCATGGCTGAAATTTTTAGTCTTAGAAAGTTAACATTGGGAGGGTAAATGACTTGCCCAGATTTGAATGGCCAGTATGAATCATAGGCAGAACTTAAATTCATGTTTTCCTAACTTTAGAGCCAGTTTACTATTTTTAACTAAAATTCCATATTAGACAGGAAGCTTTCCCCAATCCCTCTTAATTCCAAAGTCTTACTCTGTTAATTGTGTCTTACTTGTCTTCTATTATAGTTTGCTTCTTACACATGTTTGCTTATTGTCTCTTCCATTCTATTATAAACTCATAGAGAGCAGAGATTATCTTTTGCCTGTATTTGTATCTACACTGTTCCTTGCTCATAGAAGTTGCTTAATGAATGTAAATTGATTGATTTATTGGCTACTGGGAATGAGTTCCCTCATAAAACAAAAAGAAAATTGTAAAAGGAAAGCTGTCCCTAACCTTTTCCTGAAATTGAAAAATCTCCCAACTGAGATTTCCCAACTTTCTAGGGATAAGGAAAAGTTTATTCCATCCTGCCCAACTCTTTGTGACCACATTTGTGGGTTTCTTGGAAAAGATACTAGAATTGTTGGCCATTTCCTTCTCTAACTCATTTTATTTTATATATATTAAAATTTTAATTAATAAATTAATTTAGAATATTTTCCCATTGTTACATGATTCATATTCTTTCCAGTCTCCTCCCTCCCCACTCCCAGAGCCCATAAGCAAATCCATTGTGTTTTACATGTATCATTGATCAAGACCTTTTTTCATATTATTGATATTTGTGCTAGCATGATCATTTAGAGTCTAAATCCCCAATTATATCCCCAATGAACCATGTAACCATTCAAATGATTTTCTTCTGTGTTTCTACTCTCACAGTTCTTTCACTGGATGTGGATAGCATTCTTATAAGTCCCTAAGAATGGTCCTGGATCATTGCATTGCTGCAGCTAGTAAATAAGTCCATTATGTTCAATTGTGCCACAGTGTATCAGTCTCTGTGTACAATGTTCTCCAGGTTCTGCTCCTTTCACTCTTCATCAATTCCTGGAAGTTGTTCCAATTCCCATAGAATCCCTCAAGTTCATTATTCCTTTGAGCACAATATTATTCCATTACCACAGTTTGTTCAGTCATTCCCCAATTGAAGGGCATCCCTTCATTTTCCAATTTTTTTTTTGCCACCACAAAGAGCATGGCTAAATTTTTTTTGTTCATATCTTTTTCAAAGAGCAGGCAGTCATTTAAAGCCCTTTGGACATAATTCCAAATTGCCTTCCAGAATGGTTGAATCAATTCACAACTCCACCAGCAGTAGATTAGTGTCTCAATTTTACCACATCCTCTCCAAAATTTATGACTTTCCTTTGCTGTCATATTAGTCAACCTGCCAGGTGTGAAGTGGTACCATAGAGTTGTTTTGATTTGCATTTCTTTTATTATGAGATTTAGAATACTTTTCCATGTGCTTATTGATAGTTTTGTGCTTTTTTATCTGAAAACTGCCTATTCATGTCTCTTGCCCATTTATCAATTGGGGAATGGCTTGATTTTTTGTACAATTGATTTAGTTCCTAATAAATTTGAGAAATTAGACCTTTGTCAAAGGTTTTTGTTATAAAGATTTTTCCTAATCTGTTGCTTCCTATCTAATTTTGGTTGCAATTATTTTGTTTGTACAAAAACTTTTTTTTAACTTAATGTAATCAAAATTATTCATTTTACATTTTATGATATTCTCTATCTTTTGCTTGGCCTTAAGTTCTATCCTTTCCAATAGATCTGACAGGAATACTATTCTATGTTCAACTAATTAACTTATACTCTCCTTCTTTATATTTAAGTATTTGTGCATTCTTGACCTATCTTGGTGTAGGGTGTGATATGTTAATCTAAACCTAATCTCTCCCATACTGTTTTCCAATTTTCCTAGCAGGTTTTATCAAATAGTGTGTTTTTGTCCCCAAAGCTGGGATCTTTGGGTTTATCATACACTATTTTGTGGAGGGCATTTACCCCAAGTCTATACCATTGATCCTCCCTTATGTCTCTTATCTAGTACCATATTGTTTTGATGACCACTGCTTTAGAGTACAGTTTAAGATCCAGTACTAATAGGCCCTCATTCTTTACATTTTTCATTAGTTCCCTTGATATTCTTGATCTTCTTCCAAATGAACTTTGTTATAATTTTTTTCTAATTCAGTAAAAAAGTTTCTTGGTAGTTTGATAGGTATGGTACTAAATAAGTGAATTAATTTTGGTAGGATTGTTATTTTTATTATATTAGTTCAGCCTTCCCATGAACAATTAATGTTTTTCTAATTATTTAGATCTAGTTTTAATTGTGTGGAAAGTGTTTTGCAGTTTTGTTTATATAATTCCTCTGTTTGTCTTGGTAGATAGATTCCTAAATATTTTATATTGTCTAGAATGCTTTTAAATGGAGATTCTCTTCCTAACTCTTGCTGCTGAGTTTTGGTGGAAATATATGAAAATGCTGATGATTTATCTGGGTTTATTTTGCATTTTCATTAGCTTTTTGGTTGATTCTCTAGGGTTCTTTACATAGACCATGTAAGATTTAAATTAATATCCAATAACTCTACGTATTATATTTTATAAGATTCATTAATAATCACTTGAATTAGAATAAAAAAGAAAAAGAAGTAAAACTCCACTGCCTCTCACCTTACCCTAACTCCACAAACTGCAATCAAGGAAAGGAGAGTGAGCAGGTGGAGCCACGCAAAACTTATATCCTCCTTATGTTAGCACATAACATGAGAAGGAATATGAAAATTTGGGATTTAAAGTCCTGGGGAACAAATCCTAATTATACAACAATCATATCATCTGCAAACAGTGATAGTTTATTCTCCTTATTGCCTATTTTAATAACTTCAATTTCATTTTCTTATCTAATTGCTACTGCTAGTGTTTCTAGTTCAATGTTAAAATAATAGAGGTGATAATGGGCATCCTTGTTTTCACTCTTGATCTCATTGGGAATGCTTCTAATTTATCTCCATTGCAGATGATGTTTGCTTAAGGTTGTAGATATATACTGTTTATTATTTTTAGGAAAGGCCCTTCTATTCCTATATTTTCTAGCATTTTCAATAGGAATGAGTGTTGTATTTCATCAAAGACTTTTTCTGCATCTATTAAGATAATCATGTGATTTCGATTGGTTTAGTTGTTGATATGGTCAATTATGTGGATGTTATTTCTAATATTAAACCACTCTTGCATTCCTGATATAAATCCCACCTGATCATAGGGAATAATCCTTATGATCACTTGGTGGGGTCTTTTTGCTAATATTCTAGTTAAGATTTTTGCATCTATGTTCATTAAGGAGATTCGTCTATAGCTTTCTTTCTCTGTTTTTGACCTGCCTGACTTGGGAATCAGTACCATATTTGTGTCATAAAGGGAATTTTGTAAAACTCCATCTTTGCTTATTTTGTCAAATAGTTTGTATAGTATTGGGATTAGTTGTTTCTTAAATCTTGATTTTTTTCATAGGGAGTTATTTGATGGCTTTTTCAATTTCTATTTCTGATGTAAGATTATTTAAATATTCTATTTCTTCTTCTGTTGATCTAGGCAATTTGTATTTTTGTAACTATTCATCCACATTACTAAGATTTCCATATTTATTGCCAGATAATTAGGCAAATAGTTCTTAATAATTACCTTAATTTCCTCTTTGTTAGAGATGAGATCACCATTTTCACCTTTGATATTGATAGTTTAGTTTTCTTCTTTCCTTTTTTTATTAAATCAACCAGTACTTTCTCCATCTTATTTATTTTTTCAAAGTACCAGCTTCTAGTCTTATTTATTTGAATTAATATTGAATTATAGTTCTTTTAATTTATTTTTTATTAATTTTTCCTTTCATTTTTAGGATTTCCAATTGTAAATATTAAAATTAATATTTAATACCAACATATTATTTTAATACTATTTATTAAAATTGACTTAGAGCTAAGAGGAATTAAAAAAAAACTCCAGCAAACACCCAAAATGCTCCCTCCTTCCCACTAATACAATCCCAGAGAGAGGCCGTGTGAGTGGAAACAGAAACTCAAAACTCCCTCCATGTAAGGAGATGCACAAACAGGAAAAGGAAAAGGGGATTGTAGGAAATGTAGTCTCTAGGGTTCAAGATTCTAAATCAATACACAATTTAGTTTTTATCTGGGGATTTTGAATTTGTTTTCTTTATAGTTTTGTAATTTCCATGCCCAATTGATTGGCCTCTTCCCTTTCTGATTGGTTTATATGTACACTCAGGGATTTAAATGTTCCCCTGAGTATTGCTGTGGCTGCATCCCATATATTTTGATATGGTGCTTCTTCATTATTCTCTTCAACAAAGTTGCTAATTGTTTCTATGATTTGTTCTTTAATAAACTACTTTTGGAGAATCATATTATTTAATTTCCAATTAATTTTTGATTTGCCTCTCCATGTACTCTTACTAATTATTTTTTTTATTGCATTATGATCTGGAAAGGTTGCACTTATTATTTCTGTTTTTTGTACTTGTTTGCCATGTTTTTATGCCCTAGTACATGGTCAAACTTTGTGAATGTACCATGTGCTGCTGAAAAGAAGGTACATTCCTTTTTGTCCCTATTTATTTTTCATCACATATTCATTAACTCTATTCTAAGATTTCATTCACATCTCTTATCTCTTATTTATTTTTGGGGGGTTTAATTTATCTAAATCTGATAAAGAAGGTTCAGGTCTTCCACTAGTATAGTTTTATTATATATTTCCTCTTTAAGCTTTCCTAGTTTCTCATTTAGAAATTTTATGCTATAGTATTTGGTGCATACATGTTAAGTACTGATATTTTCTCATTGTTTATCCTGACTTTTATCAGGATGCAATTACCTTCCTTATCTCTTTTAATCAGATCTCTTTTTACTTTGGCTGTGTCAGGTATTGTGATTGTGACTCCTCCCTTCTTTTTCTCAGTTGATGCCCAATAAATTTTGTTCCAGCCTCTCACCTTTACCCTGTGTGTGTCTACCTGCCTCATGTGTGTTTCTTGTAGACAAAATAAGGTAGGATTTTGGTTTCCCATTCACTCTGCTATTTGCTTCCATTTCATTGGTGAGTTTATCCCTTTCACATTCAGAGTTATGACTACCACCTGTGTATTCCCCATCATTTTGATTTCCTCTTTTAGTTCTGCCCTTGCTTCTTTAACTATTTCCTTCCACACCAGTGTTTTGCTTTTAGTCAGTCCCCCTAATCCCCATCCTTAGTTTACTTCCCTTCCTGTATCTTCCATTTTTATTTCCCTCTTATTTTCCTTTAAGGTCTATTAAGTTCTCTCCCTGCTCTCTTTCCCTCCTTTTTGGTATTCCCCACCTCATAACCCCTTTGGTTTTTCTCTATCAACTTCTGTAGGGTAAGATATAATTCTATACTCCAATGGATCTAGATGCTTTCCCCTTTCAGAATTGATTCCTGACTCATTCAATGTCTATTTTGCCCTCTTTTTCAAGAATATAAGGACAGTTTTCTTGTATAATTTCTTGTAATATGATGTCAAGGCTTTTCTTTTTTGTTGTTACCCCCATCCCTGGGTTTTCAGGTAGATCAATGATTCTCAAATTGTCTCTCCTGGACCTGTTTTGCAGGTCAATTGTCTTTTCAATGAGATATTTTGTGTCTCCTACTTTTTCATTCTTTTGACTTTGCTTTATTAATTCATGCTGCCTTATGAGACCATTAGCTTCCACTTGCCCAATTCTAGTCTTTAAAGACTGGTGTTCAGCTGTGATATTTAGATTTTCTTTTTCATTTGGTCTATCCTGCTTTTTATGGCTTCTAGCAGGTCAATTCTTGTCTCCAATTTGCCTGCCATGTGATTTCTGTTCTTCTTTTTCCAAGTGAGAGATTCAGTCTTTTAAACTGTTATTTTCTTTTTGAATTGCTTGCATTTCTATTTACCACTTTTCTGATCATTTTTATTCTATCTTTCTTACTTGGTTCTCAAACTCCATTTTGAGTTCTTCGAGAGCTTGTGACCAATTTCCATTTTTTAAAAAATTTTGAATGTATTTGCTTGTTTGTCTCTCTCTGCTCTTGTCTTTGTACTCTTTTCCTTTTCTTCATAGACGTTATCAAGTGTCAGAACTTTCTCTGCTAGATTTTATTTCTTTTGGTGCTTGTGGATTGTAGTTCCTTCTAGTTGGTAGTCATTGCTGTGCTTGTTTTTGTTTTTGTTTTTGTTTTTGTTTTCTCCTTATTATCTTGTCTACTTCGCCAGAAGTCTGAATGAGGTGGCCAGGCATTTTCTTGGTGTAGTGGACTTTAAAGAGTCTTGTCCTGAGGTTATTTTTCTAGTTTCCATCGAGTCTGCAGTGGCCAGCACTGGTCTGCTGCAGCTGGCCTGGGTCTTCCTTGTTTCCTCCTGAGCTCTGAGCCCATGGTCAGCACTCTAAACTCTAAGCAATCAGCTCTGTGCTCCCCAGCCTCAGGTTCCAAGTCCCAGGGTTGCCCTAAGGGGTAAGATTGCAGTGTCCTCAGCCAGCCCCTGAGAATTTAGAACTTTCCCTGGCCCTCTCTCTGACTCTGGCACAGTAGATGGTGGATAGTGTGGGGTAGGGGTGATAGCTCACACCTCGTTAGGTCTGGTTTTACTCCTTTATAGCATGGGAATGCCCCAAACAGCAAGACTGTGCCCCTTGGTAGAGTCCTTTTACTCTTCAGATTTTGATTGTTGTCCTTTTATTAGACTTTTTATTAGTTGGTTTTGAGGAGCATCTGGCCCTTCATTCTACTATGTTGCCATGTTAGTTCAGATGAGGAAAATGAGGCAAACATCAGTGAGTTGTCCACAATCACACAACTAGTAAGTGTCTGAATTCAGATCTGAAGTCTTACTGACTTAGGCTTGGTTCTATATCCATTGCTCTACCTGGAGGCCCCTTTCCAGGAAAGGTATGGGGAAGTAATTAAGGGAGTAAGAAAAAAGAACTTCAGAGATTCTTCTTAGAGTTGGGAACTTAACTAAATGAGAAGAAGAGGGAACAGAGTCAGAGAAAGCTGTCACAAAGCTTTCTTAATAGTCACTGTGAATTTTTCAGAGTTGATGGCTCTTGTTCTTCCTCTGGCATGTGACTTGACTCTAGGGTTTGCCTTGTGTTTCTTTCTTTTTTTCTCACCACAGCACTCTCCCACTATATTCCCAATTACTACAAGTAGATTTTAGGAGAGGAGCAAAGGCCAAAAAACCACAATAATAATCTAAATACCTTAGCTACATACCTCATATTGATAAAATGGCAATGGGAGATTGATAAATTTGTACCATGTTACCCTAATCCCTTGTACCCCAAATCTCCTTTCTCAAAGGCCAAAGGAAGGATGAACAGATTTAATTCATCTTCTTCACTCATATACTTGCTGTATAAAGCACATGTTTTCTGGAGACAGAATAAACTCCTTGGTCTCTCAAGTATTTTTTTCTCCCTGAATTCATATTATTTTAAAAAATCAGTTCATAGGAGAAGGCATAAAACAACATTTCTGCTCCCCAATTTAGAATTACTTATAAATTAATATAGTTAATAATTATTTCATGATCACTGCTTTATAGTACAGTTTAAGACCTGGTACTGGGAGGCCCCCATCCTTCACATTCTTTTTCATTAGTTCCCTTGATATTCTTGATCTTTTGTTCTTTCAAATGAACTTTATTTTATATTTTTCTAACTCAAAGTTTCCTGGTAGTTATAATTAATAATTAAAGATAAGATAATATTAGAACTGGTTGTACTTCAAAGTAATCAAGGTCTCTTTTCACCTTGGGAAAGATGTCCATGACTATAAACATTTCTCATTCTCTTCTTAACTCTTTTTTTTCATATCTGATTCTTACACCATGAAAAATTTAGCCTTTCCTCCCTTTGGCCTGAAGAGATAAATGATTTAAAGATATTATATTCAGAAGACTGTAATAATCAACATTTAGAATGTTTATGTGTGAATTCCTAAAAAATTCCAAATGCTTATATGGACAATCATAGTGTAACTATACTTGTTTAATTATATAGTGGTGCTGTTTGGGAAAAAAAAAGAAGAAAAAAAAGTTGACTCTAGGGACAAGGGAATAGCTACCACCATGTGGAATATTTTTAGCCTCTATTGCTAGACTAGCCCTTCCTCCTGCTAAATCGCATGTCACAACATTCCATTTTTCATTCCCGTACTCTGCTCTTTACTCAGGAGGCCAAAAGCATCTTTGAAAAGTTTGCAATATTAAGCCACCTGAATCATATTTACTCATGATTAGAGGGTCTGGAGGTGAAGGGTCCTGAGCGATGAGGATCATCATTATGGTATTTTGGAGCCCGTCAATTGTTGTTCAGCCTTGTAAGCTGTTGTTCAATTGTGTCCAAATCTTCATGATCCCATTTGGGGTTTTCTTGGAAAAGTTACTAAATTGTTTTGCCTTTTCCTTCCCTAGCATGAGTACCCGAGGCAAATAGGATTAAGCAACTTGTTCAGGGTCACACAACTAATAATTGTTGGATTTGAATTCAGGAAGATGAGTCTTCCGAACTCCGGTCCCAATATTCTATCTTTTGTGGCATCTATTTGTATTACTAGTAAAAAGCCATAATCTTGAAGTTTTCTCTCATTCTGTACCTAGATAGTGACAAAACACACACACACACACACACTCTTAAAATATAAATAAATACCAAACACCAAAGTACAAGCCTCAGAACTTTTTGTTATGTGATCAAATGAAATAATATTTCCAAAGTGATTAGCTGAGTACCTGGCACATAGTAGGTACTTAATTGATGTTCCTATCCCATTCCGTGTATGACAAGATATTCACTGTTTTTCTCCGTTATAGTTTGTGGGAAAATATAAGAATGTGGATTCTAGATAACAAAAATATGTAAATTAGATATGATTATAATGAAAAAGAATGCGAAATTCCAGGGACAAAGGGTATGATTTCTGTTAAGAAACTAACAGTTCTAATAAGAACCAGATAGAAAAAAAGCTTGACCAAGATATCCTGACCAGATAAACTCTGAACTCTCCAGATCTTCCAGATCTCCCTGTATTTGGCCCTAAAAGTCCCTGAATTGAACTCCATATTTATGGCTGATCCTCTCTGAATTCTCAAACTAGTTCATTATCTGGGACAGGATATCTAGGTCAGATTTCTGAATTTTGCTAAGCATCCCAAACTGGTCTGGATAAAAAAGCTTTATAATTTAGAATTAGGCCTTGTTCTTTAGCAAGGTCTTGCCTTTACTCTTCTTTTTTTTATGTTTTATCTTAAATAAATGTTCAGTCCCTGAAATCACACCTCAAAGGTCCTGCAGAATCTCATTTCCTTTACTACCCACCACTACTGCCCTACTGTGCCTGCAATCACTCCTCTCCAAGTCCAATTAATTCCTCATTAAACTTTGTTCAAAAAACCACTTTGACACATCTTCCCTCTAAATTTGTCACGTCCGTGAGAAAACTCTCTTGACAACACTTCTTCTAAGAAAGTGTTAAAAAGGACTATAATTTCCTGAATTCAAAGAGTTAGCTTTCATAGATTTCCATGCCCTCAAGAAAGGCTGAATATATATTATACTAGAAAGTTATTTTCCATCTTAGGGAAAAGCAAAGTAAAACGGGCTTCATTTCCAAAATGTGGTACTTCGTTTTTATAGGAACAAAAATTCTCTAAGATTGTTAAATTCTCTGTTCACTGAATTTTGGCTGAACATGAATTAATCACAGAAGGGAAATCATGGTAAACGTGTGCTATCCCAGAAAAGACATTCTTTAAACATGTGCATGTTGTCTTTGCCAATAAATGGAAATTCCTTTAGATCACAGATTTTTTTTTATTGGTGGTGGTGTGTCCTTCGTGCCTGCCATAGTATGTGATACATAATAAGAACATACTTAATAAATGCTTATTGATTGAAAGATGATTGAGCAGGTATACTGAAGTGATGGATGTATAGGAAGACTATTTTGGAGTTTCAGATTCAATTTTTTTGGTATTTTTTTTAATTGTAGAAACAAATCATTGGGTAGAGAGTGAATAGTGCATTTCACATTTGATAATATACTTCTAAATTATTATTCAAATAAAAATGGCAAAGAAGATAGGGGATGTGGAAATACTGGATAATTACCACTGTAATTTTGCTGATGGGTTTGACTCAAGGATTCTTTTACTTGTAGAATAAAATAATTTGAAAAAGAGAGAAGGCACATTCCTATTCAAAGGATCAATAGTCAAAAGTTTACAAAGAAATAAAAATCAAATGATCTGTTTTTATATATGACTTAGCTATTCCTAATTTTATATGTACATATACCCCACTCATATATGTGTTTGTTAGGAAACATCTTGTTTTAGTTTGTTTTAAGCTAATGTACATTTTAATGTATTCAGCAGAAAGAGTCCAGGTATGGAGTCAGGAATATTTGAGCACAAAGTCATCCTCAGACACTTACTAGCTGTGTGACCCTTTACAAGTTGCTGAACCTTGTTTGCCTCAGTTTCCTCATCTCTAAAATAAGTTAGAGAAGGAAATAGAAACCCTTTTATGTATCTCCATCAAGAAAACCAAGTATCTTTTTAATGTTTCTACAAAAAAAGGTATCAGAAAGTATCTGACATGACTGAAAATTACTAAACAACAATAACAACTACAACAATAAAGATCTCAAATCCACATTTCTTTTTGTGTATAAAGAACTAGTGGAAAGAGGACAAGTCCATGTCAATATTCTAGTGTTCTTGGAGAAGACAAAGACCAAAAAGGATTTTCCCAAACCTCAGCCTTTTTCCCAGAAGGCATGGATATAGAGCAGGGTAAAAGGGTAAAATGACTAATCAGAAGTCCAGAAAACTGTTTCATGTTTAGAGAGTTTTAAATTTCTATCAAGGAAATCAATGTAAATTCTCAGTTATTTCACTATATCTACTTTTGAATTTTTCTGTTAATTAGTACCTATGAGAGCCTTTTGTGTCAAGCATTGTGTATATGTTTGTAGAAAATAAATACCTATTGCCTGCATCATTCATATTCTGTATTGAATATGTTTCTACTTCAGGACACCCAAATTGGATATTGATGTGGATGAGATAAGCAAAACAGGGGATCCTTTGGTTTGAGAGATGTCCAGATGATAAATCAGAAGTATAGTGAAACAATACAAAATCCATGTAAAATATAAGAGAAAAAACTAAACATATATCTAAGTATTTTCAAGCAACCTGAAAATCATGATAAAATATCTAAATATCATATTTTAAGAAATGAGAAATTAAAAAACCAGAAATCCTAGAACCAGAGGACAAAGTAGAAAAAGAAAAAATCTAATAATCCCTTCCAGAATCCCCAAAATGAAAAATTTCAGAAAATGTTTGGACAAAAATCCTTAATTTTCACATTAAAAGTCACATAATCTAAGAACCAATAAGGAATTTGAAAAAGGAAATAGTAAAAAATAAGGAACATATGAATCATGGACAATTC
This sequence comes from Monodelphis domestica, assembly GCF_027887165.1. Taxonomy (NCBI): domain Eukaryota; kingdom Metazoa; phylum Chordata; class Mammalia; order Didelphimorphia; family Didelphidae; genus Monodelphis; species Monodelphis domestica. Next base: position 91,225,083 of record NC_077228.1, on the reverse strand, counting down.
TACTGATAAAGGAAAGGAGAGCATAGAATATTATATTACAAAAGTGAAGAGATAAAGGCTTACAAATAAGTATAAATTAATTATCAAAATAAAGTATGATACTACATGAGAAATATATATAACATATATATATATTTATATATATATTGATATATACATTTAGTGTACTAGAGGATTTTGCAGTAGTCCAGTTCAAAAAGACCATAGCTATGTAGATACTTCAAAATAGTAGCACAAGTTCAGAGAGAAACATAGAAGTGTAAATATTTATATAAAAAGGATGCATAAGGACGAATGTTTTTATTTGTAGAATATTTGTATTTTTGGTAGAATATTGTAGATTTTGTAGAATATAACAGAGAAATATCTCTTCAGAAGCTTGAGGGTCATAGGAAAAGGTAAAGTGAAAAAGGTCTGTGAATGGAATAGGTTAAGTAAAGGAATAGATTAAATTATTTTCCAGAAAAAAACAAACAAACAAACAATTTTAACAAAATGTTTGATAACCTCAAAGATTCCAGTTATTCATTGTTTGACAGAAACTGTTCTAAACTATTCAGCAGTTTTATTTAATATTTAGACAAATTATTTAGATCAAGACTTTACATCATATACCAAAATAAGCTATGAATACATACGTAGATACTTTGGCCTAGCTATAGATGATCACATCCTAATTATAAGATCAAAGAAGATATTATATTTCAAATTTATGAATAGTGAAAGGGAATATGGTCAAATAAGCAATAGAGAAGTTCACATGTGAAAAAATTGACAATTTGAATTATTTAAAATTTAAAAATCTTACATAAACAAAACTAAAAGAAAAAGGAAAATATGCATATGCAAAAATAATTGCATTAATCCCTTTTCTGCTAAATGATGTATATCTCAGATGCATAAGGAACTAATTTAAGTTCATAAGACAGAGCCATTCTGCAATAAATATATGGTTAAATGGTCAAAGGATATGAATGTGTTTATTAAAGCAAGAAATTCAAGTTGTTAAAATATATAAAATTCTCTAAATTAGTTATAATTGTAGAAATAGAAGTTAAAGCAAGTTTGAGGTTTATTTCAAATCCATAGTATAGCTAATTTCTTTAAAGGAAGAAAATTGTAAAAAGTGGGTGACCAGGGAAAAAAGAACACATATATAAGTAAGTACACTATCACTGGAACTATGAATTAGTCCAATCATTCTCTTAAGAAGTTTAAAATGGTGCCTGAGTAATTAAGAAATTGTGTATAACTTTTGATTTAATTATGCTATTAGTAGGCAGCTAAGTGGCAGAGTGGCTAGAGTTCTGGGCCTGGAGGCAAGAAGATCTGATTTGAAATATGGCCTCAGATAACTTACTACTTTTGTGACCCTTGCTAAGTCACCTAACCTTATTTGGATCTGTTTCCTTCTTTGTAAAATGAGCTGTAGAAGAAAATGGCAAATTATTTCAGGAACTTTGCCAAGAAAACCTCAAATAGGGTCATGAAGAGTAGGACATAATTGAAATGATTGAATAACAATAACACTATTCCTAGGCAGGTAGACTAAAGAAATCAAAGAAAGAGGAAAAGGACTTACTTGTACAAAAGTATTTAAAGAAGTTCTCTTGACAGCAGTAAAAAAAAAATTGGAAACTTGGAAACTAAGGTGGGTAATCTTTAACTAGAGAATGGCTAAACAAATTGTCATATATGAATGTAATGAAATATTATGTAGTCAAAGAGATCATGAAAGTGTTATTTTCAGGAGAAATTTCTCTATCATCTTCATTATCTAACCAATTAATCAAACTGAAGTGAATAGAGTACAAAATTTATGTAATATATGACATATATAATATAATAAAATATATAATAATGAATGATAATATATGATAATAATAACAATATTATAAAGTAAAACAAGTTTGAGAGACAATTATGCATCTAAATAATAACCATAGGAACAAAATAATGAATTAAACGTGCTATTTACCACTTCTTACTAGAGAGGAAATGAATATAAAACCCCCAAAATGACATTTTGGGCCAAGGCCATTATGGGAATTTGTTTTACTGGACTATACATGAATATACTGAGGCCTTAATTTTCATTTTCTTTTCAAATAAATTCCTTAAGATTGGCTAACATGATAGCAAAGGAAAGTAATGAGTGCTGGAGGGTATGTGGCAAAGTGGGGACATTAATTCATTGGTGGTGGGGTTATGAATTGATCCAACCATTCTGGAGGGCAATTTGGAACTACACCCAAAGGGCAATAAAAGACTTTCTGCTCTTTGATCCAGCTATAGCACTGCTGGGTTTGTACCCCAAAGAGATAATAAGGAAAAAGACCTGTACAAGAATATTCATAGCTGCGCTCTTTGTGGTGGCCAAAAATTGGAAAATGACTGGATGCCCATCAATTGGGGAATGGCTGAGCAAATTGTGGTATATGTTGGTGATGGAATACTATTGTGCTCAAAGGAATAATAAAGTGGAGGAATTCCATGGAGACTGGAACATCCTCCAGGAAGTGATGCAGAGCAAGAGGAGCAGAACCAGGAGAACATTGTACACAGAGACTGATGCACTGTGGTACAATTGAACATAATGGACTTCTCTACTAGCAGTGATGCAATGATCCAGGACAATTCTGAAGGACTTATGAGAAAGAACACTATCCACATCCAGAGGAGGATCTGGGAGAAGAAACACAAAAGAAAAACAACTGCTTGATTGTAAGACTCTATGGCTTACAAGACTCATCCACAGGGTCGGCCAGTCCTGTGACATCCTGTTTGGGGTAACGAAAAATGAAGAGTAACAAAAGAAGAGATGGACACTATATGAAAAGAGAGAAATAGTGCCAATTTTATTTGCTTCACACAGAACTTTTATAGGCAAAGACTACTTAGACAAAAAACCTACAGGAATGTACAACTCTACATTCCAGAAACGCTAATCTTGGTCAAGGGATAGTCAGGTGTTCGAAGGTCAGCCTACATTCTTCCGTTAATGCAAATACAAACAAAGGGGAAGGGGACAGACAGGGGATAGGCGCCCACCTAATCGAAATTAGCCCTTCATAAATTTTATCCCGCAGCCTTCTTGTTTACTGTTTCATCCTTGGTCCCAAGATGGGCGAAGGTCAATCCTCATCTTTGTCTGAAGCAAAGATAAGTAAGTCCACAACTTTATCTTAGGCAAATACAAATAAAGAAAAGAGGAGGTATTCCTCGACTACAATTCCCCCTATTTGTTTTGCAAAAGACTTCTGTGGAGAGCCAAGATTCGGCCAATTTTTCCCAAGCTGGACAAAAGGATTTGGAACAGACAGGGAAGAAGGACCGCTAAGATAACTATGAACAATATGAAGGTTAATATGGTTATACTCATTTGAGCCAAAGGGGATAGCCAACTTTGGCCTGACTTAATCCAATTGTATAACGAATCAGCGATATGTTCGGGGCGAAGGTCCTCAGCTAAAGAGTTATCCATCTCATCAATGATATGGTTCAATTGCTGGATGTCCTCTGAGATGTTACTCTTTAACCAAAGACCTTGTAAATCACTTCTAATTTTTTCGAATGCATCAGACATGTTAGCTTTAACAGGAAGAAGGCAAAAGGCTGAATAGCGATAATCACACCTTAATTTACCCTTGATAGCTAAAATTTCTACTTGATTGGTAAATAACAATACATCTTTAGATATTTGTTGTAAAGCATAAAAAACCCTTGTATTAATATCCTGCTGCAAGTGTAAAATCTGGGTTACATTCTGTGCTAGCCCATGTAAGTATTCTGCATCATGTTCCAGGGTCCTTACATTAGCTACACTTTGTGCTAGTGAAACACTACTGACAGTTGTGGCTGTTATAGCGGCTATAAGAGCTACAATTCCTAAAACTAAGCAAGAAATACACCTTCTTTTCTTAGGGCTGATTAGTTGAGACAATTATTCCATTGCTCTCTCTGCCAGTGAGTGATACCATCCCCCTGAGTGTTTACCTTGAATGTCTAATGTAACACTTCTAGTTACTGGATTTTGGACTTTTCCATTATAAGTAACATTAACATAATGAGACATATTTACTTTATCCAATGCCGGGGCTATCTTTCCATAATCAGTCAAAATCTGTGTGAAATTAACAAAATGTAACCAATTAGCTCTGGGGGCATCACCCACAAAGGTGAGCTGTATCCTATAAAACAATCATGAAATTTATAAGAATCCAATTTCTTTCCAGTACACCTTGTGTTGTTATGCCAATACATCCAAATCATATTTTTCCAATGAATACATGATGCCCTTTTAGATCTATATGACAGCAAGGGCAGAAACATATTAACAGTGTCTCTTTGTTCATATCCCATCACATATGGACAAATAGGTCTTTCTTGTCCCCAAATACTATCACAAGATTCTCCTAGCCAACCTAGATATTGCAGTTGGCCATAATCTTCATATTTTTCCCTTTTATCTACATGATAAGGTCCTATCCAGAAAGAGTCTGACAGGTCAGGATGACCATAATAATGCACCTGCAGAGATCTGAGGGGCAGGCATGCAGGATGGTCTCTTGTGAGGCACACTGGGGGTGCCTCAACTAGTCCAGGCCAATTGAAAGGCACAAACAAATTGTTGGCCTGATTGTTGTCCTTAGCTTGTCTCTCAAAATGGTAAATGCCAGGAATATCAGTTAGTTTTTGTATATAAGATGACTTCTGGTAAAGCGTGTCCCATGCTGACATACTCTACCCAAGATGGTTGTTCCCCAAAGACCATCTCTTTACTCCAGTAGCTTCACTTAAATTCTGGAATAGAAGCAGAAGAGTCAGTATCTTATGGAGATGTTGTCAAGTCTCCTTGTGAGGCTTCCTGCATCCTCTCCTTGTCCTTCTCTTTATGGTCAATTTCTTGAACTCAGCGGGGAGGGAGCCGTACTCTGTCTTTACCTGTGGGGACACAAACAGAACCTCGGCCTTGCAGGACCACTGGGTGGTCCTTGCCTCTTGCCAAGTTTGATTATCATCTTTCCATATGCCAAGTTTTTGTTCTGGGGCAGGGAGCACAGGAGTGGTGCCTGAATTTCATTCATAAGAAAATGCAGAGAAAAATTTTTCAGCTCTGGATATTACAAATTCCTTCCTATGCATTTTTCACATTTAAAAACAATTCATATAACCTTGATCAAAAACATCATTTAGAAATTCTCTCTTGCAAAATACCAAATTCTTAATACTGGTATTATAAAATTCCATGAACAGATTAATTACTTAAACTTCTTGTGTGTCATATGATTTCTTGTTACTATTCCTGACAGCACATGCATTAAAATAAATCTGATTTGAAAAAATCCCAAATTTAATTTCTAGAATAAGTTCTTCTCAACAACATGATGACTTTTTACATATATAAAGTAGCCAGTGCAATTTTTTGTCCTTATAGAATAAAATATTCCCTCTCTGTGTCAGTCTGGCTATCAGCCACATTTAGACAATTCTCAAATTCACTGAAACCATTATGTATAGCAATATTTAATAAAACAAACTTCTAACCAGGAGTTTTGTTGTGCTCAATAAAATCTGATTAATATTTCACATTTAACTGACAAATAGTTGCACGAAATTAAATTTAGATCATATCAAAATCATTAACAATACTCCCAAATTGCTTACATCAAACCATAGGATTAATCTTAAGTGAAAAATAGCCTCTAATTGTGGAGTAAAAATCTCCCTTTTTCTGCTCTGAATTTTTCTCTTTTTCTCTCCTTTGGGGGCCCATCCAAAGGAAGAAAGAGGAAAAAATCATTGAACAGGTATTTGCTTTTGTCCTCTGCTGAGGATTTTTGAAAGACAAGTTCAATCTTGCAACTATCCCATTTTATATTCTTTCTTTTTGTGAGTGTCCAATTCAAGAATACATAGAGATGAGACTTTGACAAAGACAACAAAAAACAAAAACACACAACATTGTGACAAGCATGCTTTGCAAGGAAAAAATCAGTCTTTTAGGATCCATTCTAAAGAAAAAATATAATTTCCCTCTCACCCTTAGAGTATCTCGTATGCTCACCACCAAGGGGATCTCCGTAGCTTTGAAACTGCATGACCAGCACACAGCGTCGGGGGTTCTCCAAAGAGAACCGAAGGAAGGGTTCCAAGAAAAGAAAAGAATGGGGGGAAGGGGTCCCTAATAGGGGACAGTTTAAACTAAAAAGCGAAAGAGAGAAAAAGTTGGGGAACAGAGGAGGCCCACAAATACTGCACTCTCTCTGTTCAATTCTTCTGCCCATCCGAGCTGCAGTCTCGGGGCAAAAGCTGTTAACTCTTCGTCATCCTTTGACCAGCAAAGGAATCGGGGTTACGAATGAAAGTCCCTGTCCGGGCAGCCATTTGTAAGACTCTATGGCTTACAAGACTCATCCACAGGGTCGGCCAGTCCTGTGACATCCTGTTTGGGGTAACGAAAAATGAAGAGTAACAAAAGAAGAGATGGACACTATATGAAAAGAGAGAAATAGTGCCAATTTTATTTGCTTCACACAGAACTTTTATAGGCAAAGACTACTTAGACAAAAAACCTACAGGAATGTACAACTCTACATTCCAGAAACGCTAATCTTGGTCAAGGGATAGTCAGGTGTTCGAAGGTCAGCCTACATTCTTCCGTTAATGCAAATACAAACAAAGGGGAAGGGGACAGACAGGGGATAGGCGCCCACCTAATCGAAATTAGCCCTTCATAAATTTTATCCCGCAGCCTTCTTGTTTACTGTTTCATCCTTGGTCCCAAGATGGGCGAAGGTCAATCCTCATCTTTGTCTGAAGCAAAGATAAGTAAGTCCACAACTTTATCTTAGGCAAATACAAATAAAGAAAAGAGGAGGTATTCCTCGACTACACTTGATCACATGTGTCAATGGGGATATGATTGGGGTTACAAACCCTAAATGATCCCACTAGTGAAAATATTAATAATATGGAAATGGGTTTTGACCAAAGACACATGTAAAACTCAGTGGAATTGGATGTTGGATATGGGAGGGTGTTGGGGTGAGGGGAGGGAAAGAACATGATTTTTGTAATCCTGCAGAAATGCTCTGAATTAATCAATTAAATAAACATTTAAAAAAATAATTTTAAAAATTCCTAAATTTTCCTTTCTTTAAAAAGGAAAGAAGTACTGTATATAAAAAAAGTGCCATTTGTTCAAAAGAGAGAAAAAAAAGGCAGGAAAGGGTCTTTGAAGGATTTTTCAAAGCATTTTTGAAAACAGACTGTTCAGAAGGAAACACAGCCAAGTAAGATAACTATAAGGTGAAATATTAAATTTATTATGTACTTGAAAAATAGCAAGTTATGTGTAAGAAATTTATGGTTTCACACATTATTTTCTGTTCTACTTTCTATGTGGGAGTGCTCTCTTTTTAGTTCATTAATTTTAGAGTAAAAAAAAAAAGTATGGTATCATCCTTATGACTTTCAGTCATTTTATTAGAGGCCTAGGGGGTATATTTTTAATAAAAATGTTGCTATAAAGTTGCAAATTTTCTTTCCTTATTTCAGTTTAGTATTTCCAGACATAACGGAAACTCATCCTTTACCTATTTGCTGCTATGTCCAATACTTTTTCTCAAGTTCAGAGAATCTCATTCATTTTCATTCTATCCAAAAAAACCACAACAACTTTGAATATGGTTTATCTCATTAGGAGGACAGACAAAGAGTGCAACTTTGCTAAGATTGGATCATTTTGATTGTTACTTTGCATAAAGGGATATTTTTAGAGAGATGAACATTTCCTGCAGTGTTTGATTGGAGGTTGTACATAGCTAAGTAGAGTCATCTCCACAAAAAAACAAAAATCCAATTGTTTGCAAAATGAATTCAATTGAATTGCAATGGAATTTTAATGGGGAACCTACAGGGTGCCTATTAATTGGCATTCCAATAGTGTACAATCTTTTCCACTGACAACTTGCTTATAGCACTAGATGTTCCTTTTGATCTACAAAGTAACAAAGGACTGAAGGATGCTCGTTGTCAAAGACATATTCCATAGCTATCATTCTAATCCTGAATGGTGGGGTGAAAAGGCTCACAGTGACCCTCTAGTACTATTATATATTTAATTGGCATCTTCTCCTACAAAGCAAAATACCATTTCTACTACCAATTAAAGTTGCATATATAGTGTTTTTCTCCTTATGGTCAAAATATCATAACCCGGTAAAAGGTATATAAAAACTATCATCAAAGTAACATTTCATTATATTTTTATTACAAAGAAAAATCTTTCAATAAGCATCCTAGAAAAAAAATAGCACTGGTGATATTGCTGCTGTTTTCCAGAGCCAGCCTTTAATTCCGGCCTTATCACTGATAAGTTTTCACTTTTTTAAATAAAAAAAATATAGCTATAGCTACTCTTGTCATGTTTAGAACTCTTGGCTCCCAGAGTCATTCCGTGGATGCAAGTCAGCTGCTTTGTGGGCATTCTGTGATCTGTTATGCTAAAGGTCCTAGTAGATGTGTAGATAATCTAAAAGTCTGTCCAGTTTAGAAATCTTACCTCAGAATCTCAACTATTTCCATTGTTCATACTTCATAATTTTACATTTCTGCTTATACTTTTCCATATTCATATTGCTTGAGTTTTCTGGGTAAGTCATATGTGATCAAAAAGATGAAAAGTTTTTGAAGGCATTGAGGGAATCACCTAGAATTTGATTAGAAGGTTAAAGACATGAGCCTTTTGTGACCTTCAAAAAAATCTCTTTATTTCTCAAAATTCATTTATCAAAATAAACAAATAAAAATACAACCTAATATATATATATATACAGATAATAAATGGGTGAAAGAATGAATGAATAAATGAATGAATATATAAATGAATATATAGATGATCAATAAAAGAAAAAATAAGTGCTTTAATTTAAAGCCTTGACTGTTAACTTCTATCACATAAAATCATATCACATCAACTGGCTGTACAATGAACAAGTGAGAGATGACCTCAGATGCCCTTCTGTTTTTAATATGCTTTAATTTTATGTAATATGGTTGTTTTTATCCTGTAGAGGAACTATGTTATGTGTTGAGTATATAGTAAGTGTTGAGCTGGGCTCAAAGTAAGTGCTAAATGTTTAATAAAAAATAGTAAGGCTTACAAGAGCATTGCTTAGTCTTAAGCACTGTTACAATTCTAATTCGTGGAATGGTTTGGGAAATGAGACTAAAAGGATAAGGTTAAACGAACCATGTACATACACACACACATTCACATATACACACATTAACTTGGATAAAAGAAGACTATAGAGAGACTTTGTGGTCTTCAAGTATATGAAGAAATATTACAAACAAGCTGGTAAGCAGCTGTTCTCCATCTGCCTTGAGAATTGAACAAGAAGAAATGGGCTTTAGATAGAGCTTGAGGAAATTATGTAAGAATAATACAGGATTTCTTAAGCATGGAGATATTTAACCTTTAAAGTGAATTTTGAGAAAATATGTGAGTAATGCCTATCTTGAAAAGAATTTTCAAAATGGTATTAACTTTAAAAGGCAGAAGGATGAACTTCTAGAGTCTCACTTCTAAAAGTAATTATATGGAATTTGCATTTTCACTTGTAGTAGACATATTAGTGTTTCTTATAAAGTTTTTATTTGTTTTTTTCCCATCTGTATCAATTCATATATCTTGCATAAATATACATCCAAAAATCACAATTTTTTCCATTATGGTAGTAATTAGACATTGATTTTTAAACCCTTACCTTCCATCTGGGAATCAATACTGTGTATTGGTTCCAAAGCAGAAGAGTAGTAAGGGCTAGGCAATGGGGGTCAAGTGACTTGCCCAGGGTCACACAGCTGGGAAGTGTATGAGGTCATATTTGAACTAAGGACCTCCCATCTCTAAGCCTGGCTCTCAATCCACTGAACCACCCAGCTTCCCCCTTTGACATTATGTTTTGATAGATGTTCACTAAATTTTTTCTTGAATCTATTTTATAATGGCATAATGGCAATGGCAATTCTTGGTTCTTGAAGGTGATGCCAATAAAGTATCCTCGTAAGTAAGTTCTAACAAGCTTGATGAAAAGAATTCATATTTTGAACTGGAGACAAAGCAAAAAAGGCTATCTTATTCCTTTCTGGCCACCTCTCTCTCATGTGTCTTATCTTTCATTAGAAGAATCCAAGTTCTCCATTATCAGGATCTGTCTTTTTTTTTTTTTAACTCATCACCAGTGCTTGGCATGGTTTTTATCATATAGCAGTGAAGAAAAAAATGTTTTTTCCCATTCATTCATTCATTCATTTGTTCATTCATTCATGTATTTATGAATTATATCATTTAAACCTCACAACAACTCTGTGAGGTACTTAGAAAACTCAGAGAGATTAATTGACTTCCTCAGGATCACACAGTTTGAGAATTTAAATCATTTCAGAAATTAAGAACCATTTTGACAAAGGAAAGACTTCATTGTCACTGTTACTAGACCATTTGTTGATATTAAAGGGAAGAATAATATGATGGAGAGAGCTGGCAAGCTAAATGTGAGATTTTTTGATTGTCATGGATAAAAGATGAAATGTCTATGGAAACAAAGGTTTAAGCTTCCAAATTCATTGATTCATTAATCAATGTATCCCAATTGACCAACAAATTTGGACCAGTAATCTTTTTAAGCCAGACCCCAAATATATAGAGAGACAGATTTTTATCATCTAAAACCAATTAACTAAGACCAATTAATTAAAAGAAAACAATCATAATACAAAATTAGGTAATCAGATTTCTATTTGAAGGAATTAGGGACTTTCTAAATTGGAAGGGAGAAAGCAAATAGGTCATTCCCTGAATTCAGAAAAAAAGAGGTGCTCCACTCTTCCACAAGTGTCTGTACTCAGTCAAAAGGTCATGGAATTGATCATTATGGGGCCAGTTTTCCAATAAGACATAGTTTGAGGTGTACAATTGTGAGAAACTGTTTGCATCAAACTTTGACTCTGACTGTATTTTGAAGGTCAGCATAACCTAGGTCCTTGGTTAAAGATCTCTAAACAACAGGGAGAAGTGGTTCAACTTCCCAGCCACAGAGGGTTGGGTTCAAACCGTGGAATACAGTTTTCTTTCAATTCCCATAAATGAATGACTTTTTTTTTTCATGACAGCAATTGGACTAAAACTATATTTGAATAGAAAAGGATTTGAGGGAGGTCTAGAATGAAGTCACAAGATGAAGTCAGTGTGGTTCACCCAATCCCCATTACTACTTGCTATTTTAATCCTCTCAATTCCCCCATGATTTAAGTTTCCTTTATTGTAAAATGGGAATAAAAATAGACTCCCTATTTCATAAGACTGTTGTCCTTTATAAGCCATAAAACAATAAATAAATGGTAATTCATACTTTATCTTTGAGGTCAAGTAGGAAATTTACATATAACTATGGTTGCCACAATAAGTATAAATTTATATTTTTTATTATTTACATTCCATATTTCTCACACATGCATTACTTTGGTATGAAGAATTTAAGATAGGCTAAAATTTCTCCTATATAAATTTGGTTATAAAGGAGTAGGCTTCATCCATAGGGTTCTTAGTCTTGTCTATATCTAATTATATCACAACTGTCATATGTACATTTACATTAATATGTTCCTTCACGGCTTAATCAACTTTGTTTTCATGAATTTCTGATATAAAAACATCCATCCATTTGACCAACCTTCAGATGAATGTATTCATACTTATGTAGATTGTTACTTGGATTAGTAATATGATCTTAAAGTTATTCACTGAGTCTCTACTTGAACTTGTTCTAGATTGAGGGGTCCTGACAGTTTTACCTCACTTCCCTTGCCTTAGATAACCCAGGGTTATTTCATTATATGTTTAATAATGAGGCATAGAAAAGGTTAACAATTTTTAGAAGTCTTTACCAAAGGAAAAATAATTTCACAACCCCAGGGGGCATTTTTGTAGATATTTTGTTATAGTTGTTGCCATTATTAGTTTTCATGTTTGTTTTCCTCTTCTAGATCATTTAACTGCAGAGATTCATGTCCTGCCAGGTATAATAACTTTTGAGAAATGTTTCCATTGTAGATGATAGTCAAGAAAGCATACCCAGTAGGAGGTTCACTATGTCATAAAATAATCAATTTCCACAATTCTCAACATTTAAAAAGATGTAGAAATACATTCACATACAAATAAGTGAAGGATCCAAGGCTTCAACAACTAGTTTGCTCAGATTTCATATGATTTAGGACCTCTAGAAAATATTTACAGGCAGTTATATTTTTAAACTTTCTTTTCCCCATCTCATCCCACACACTTTGACTTATGTTTTTTGTTTTCTTTCAAAGATTTGTTTCTCTTTTTAGAGTTATACTTAATTTTGATTTTTCAAACAATTTAGAATTATATTATCTAACAGTTTCAAATGGACATAATCAGTATATAATATATTATGATCAAATAAGTAGAAGATAATTCAGTCTTATTGGGAGAAAAATCATATATACAGAGAGAAATAATTTATTTAATGACATTTCAAAATTATTTAAGGATAAATACAAATATAATTACTTTGGGAAAAACACTAACAATGGAGGGAAATCAGGGAAGACTCTTATAGAAAATGGCCCATGAATTGTAAATTGAGGGTTTGGAGTCTTGGAGTTTTAAAAGAGGCAGAGGTGAATTGTTGAAAATGAAGGGGAAAGCCTATGCAAAAGCTAGAAAATTAGAGAAAAAAATATCCTAACAAGGGAATAGACCATTGATCAGTTAGGTTATAAGAGACAGTTTGAAAGGGAATAACTTTTAGTAGCTGTAGAAAACAGACTGTGAAGATTAAAATAAACTCTTCCTTGATTGTGAAGATTAAAATTGTAACCCCTGCCTATTTTTATATTTAATCACCAATAGTGTAAATATCCTACTTAAAAGATGAGTATGGAGATCTGTCCATTTTTAGATCTAATCACCAAAAGTGTAAACATCCCACTTAATCATTAAGTGGGAGGTCTGTGACCCACTAGTGCAATAGTGAGTGATGAATCAGAATTAAAGTAACTGCCTCTGGGCTCAAAGCTTCAACTGTGATTGGTAGACATAAAATTATGGGAAGACACTGAAACTGACGCAAAAGAAGCATCTTTAAAAGGATCTGTCACTTCCTGTGAGGGACAGTTCTTCATTCTTTGGAAGTAGAGCCTGGAGATAATTCTTCATTCTTTGGAGTGGAAACTGGTGGAGAATCTGCTGACTGGACCTAAGACCCTGTTCCAGGTGAGGCTGTTCTAAAATCTCTCTTTTGAACTGACACATGGTGAGTGAAAAGCTGACTCTTAACTGCTGAATTTCTGAAAAAAACTAACCTCAGGAGAGTCTTACCTCTTGAGAGAGACTTCCCTAGTTCCTTGGGTTTGCTGAGGACTAAGGATTAATTCTCCCGGCCTGGGTTGGCCAGGGGGCTTGGAGTAAATTACTTAGTGCTTAGACTAGATATCTTACCTTATCCTCTCTGATTTTCTTACTTGACTCCTTCTACATTTTGTAAATAAACTGTAAATAAATCTCTTTGGAATAAATTAAATTCTTGGTGACCACACTCTTAAATAATCCAGTTCAACCCTTTTAAAATTAATCTACTTTCCTCCTTACAAAACTAAAGCTAAAATTTTAATATATTAAAATGACACATATTTATTTAATCATTTTGGCCATTGGGAGCCACTGCAGGGTTTTTTAAGTAAGGAAATGAAAAAAGTTATGCCTGTGTTTTAGAAATATTAACTTCAAAATGTCAATCACCAAGATTACCTTTTTAATTCAGCAAGTCATTTGATGAAGACACCATGTTCTTGTGAATCAGATGAAGAGACATGGGCTAGGTCATATGTATTTGATGAGACATTTGGGAGACTATAAAATATCAACATTTTTAATAGCAGGCAATTTTTAATAATAAGACATTTAAAAGTGATGAATGTGAAGTTGTGGAACAAATTAGAAGAAAAATGACTCAAACCCCCATTCTTTTCCTACCACACACTTCCTAATTTTGGCAAGGATAAAAGATTACATGATGAAAAACAGAATACTTCCTTTTCTTTCAGGAAAATTATCTTAATTATGCATGAGTTAAGGATAGTAAAGATGTAAATAGATATTTCTGCAAAAAGGCTGCAGTCTTTAGAATACTCTAAGATCAATGAGGCAACTGTGTGATATGACTACCAAAAAAGATAAATTGAGCTAAGTTTTTACAACTAGTATATGAAAATTAATAAGGTGATAACTTTGCCAGACTCTGTCTTTTCTATATTATACTAATGTGCCAAATCTGCAGTACTATGTCCATTTCTAGGACTTACTTTTTTATGTTTTCCTCAATTCCATGTAGAAACCGTTTCAATTAAAAAATATTCTAAGTTTTTCTGAGCTCCTCCTGCTTGTCATTTTTTACAACACAATAGTATTGGCATTAGAATTTGATATTATAAGTTATTCCGATATTCCCCTGTTTATGGGTATACCCTCACTTTCTAATTCTTAGCCACCACAAAAAGATCTACTTTGAATACTTTTTACATATAAGTCCTCCCCCCAACCCCATTTAAAAAAATCTTTTTAGGATACAAAACAAGTAATGGAATTGCTTGGCCAAAGGATGGATACTGTCTTATAGCCCTTTGGACATGGGTCCAAATTTCTCTCCAGAATGGTTGAATCAGTTCACAACTCCCCCAATAGTTCATTGATGTCTTGATTTTCCTATACCCCCTCCAAGTTTTGTCTTTTTTCCTTTTCTGTCATAGGAGCCAATGTGATTGTTATGGAGTGGTACATAAGAGATATTTTAATTTAAATTCCTCTACTTAATAATGATTTAGAGCATTTTTGCATTGCTATAGACAGCTTTAATTACTTTCTGAGAAATGCCTGATCCTTTCCTTACCAACACATCCCCCAATTTTACCTCTCTCCTTTTAGCCCCACCCCTCTTCTCTTATTCCATCCCCTCCTAATTTCCTGTATGGTAAGACAGATCTCTATATGCAATTGATTATGTTCTTCCCGCCTTCAACCAATTATGAGAGTAAGGTTAACATACTTCTCTCCTCCCTCTCCTGCACTCCACTCCATTTGTAAGAGCCTTTTCTTGCCTCTTTTCTGTGAGAAAATTTACCACATTCAATTTCTCTCTTCCCCCTTCTCCTGGTGCATTTGTCTTTCTCACTCCTTAACTTTTTAAATACCATTCCATTATATTCAACTCACATGCTTGCCATCTCTCTAAGTATTCTACTTCTAACTGCCCTAATAATGATGAAGTTCTTAGGAGTTACAGTAATCATCTCCCCATGTGAGTGTTTAAAAAAAAAACTCATTTATTCTCTTTGATTTTTCTTTCCTGTTTACTTTTTCATGTTTCTCTCGAGTCTTGTTTTTGACAGTCAAACTTTCCATTCATCTCTGGTCTTTTCATCATGAATTTGTAGAAGTCCTATTCATTGAATACCCATTTTTTCCCCTGAAGGATTTTGCTCAGTGGAAGGCAATTCTAGCTTCTTTGCCCTCTGAAATATCATATTCCATGTCCTTTGATCCTTTAGTGTAGAAGCTGCTAAATCTTGTGTTATTCTGTATTACTGCATAATAATAGCATTTTTTCTTTTTGGATGCTTATAATATTTTTTCTTGACCCCTGAATTCTTGCACTTGGTTATAATTATTACTGAAGATAAGTGGATTCTTTGAAATTCTCTTTTCCCTCTCATTCTAGAATATCGGGGCAGTACTCTTTGATAATTTATTGAAGGATAATGTTTAAGCTCTCTTTTGGTTATGGCTTTCATGTATTACAATAATTTTTACATTATCTTTCCTGAATTTATTTTCTAGGTCAGTTGTTTTTCCAACAAGATATTTCACATTTTCTTTTTCTTTCTCACATTTCTCATTTTTTTGAGTGTGATTTTTTTTTCTGGATGTCTCATAGAGTCATTAGATTCCAGTTGCTGAATTCTAAATTTCAGAGCATTATTTTCCTAATTGAGTTTTTGAATCTCCTTTTCCACTTGGCCATTTCTACTTTTTAAAGAGCTCTTTTTCCTCAGTAAATTGTTATACATATTTTTCCATTTGACTAATTCTGCTTTTTCAGAAATTCACTTCAATGGATTTTTATACCTCTTTTACCAATTTGTCCATTTTGTTTTAAGATGTCAGTTCTTCCATATTTTTGTGCCTCCTTTACCAAGCTATTGACTATATTTTTATTATTTTCTTATAGCATTCTTATTTCTTTTTTTTCTATTTTTTCTTTCATTTCTCTTATTTGATTTTGAAAATTATTTTTGAATTTCCATCTGAAAAGAAAATATGGGTATTATCAAGCTTTGCACATAATTTTAATATTTCTTTCATGAAAATAAGGTACTGTAATTGCACTACAAAATGTTACCATTGAATTTGGCACTTAATTCCAACTCTATCTACAAATTATTTTTGATTACCTCCATTAATTCTTTTTTGGGTTTGAAACTAATTATTTTTCTTTGGGGTTTTGAGTGCATCAGTTTTGACTTTGCTCTCTTCTTCCAGGTTTGTGTTCTGGTCTTCCCTGACACCAAAATAACTTTCTATTTTGAATTTTCCCCCTCATTCTCCAGGATTTTTCTTTTTTTTTAATTTTTAACTTAAAGTACTGTTAAAGTTGAACTTTGTAGCTGAGATGAAAGGAACATTGTTCCATGTTTCAGGCACTTTGTGAAGATGCTTGAGAGCTAGCTCTTGGGAATTATAAGCTTTCAATTCTTCCAAGGTGGTATGTTTTAAGGAGATGTTTGATTAATACCCTCCCATCCTGTGCTCTAGTCTGTGAGTAACCATAAGCACCCTTTCTCCCTTGGAACTTTGACTTTGTGACCACCTCAAAAGGATCAAAACTGTTCAATGTCTCAACCAGGATTAGAGCCTAAACTTTCTTATTCCTTATCTAGTTTTATTTTATTTTATTTTTAACACATCTTCCATCTTAGAATCAATATTGTATATTGGTTTCAAGGCAGTAGATTGGTTACACTAGGCAATGGGAGTTTAGTGATTTACCCAGGATCACACAGCTAGGAAGTATTTGAAGTCATATTTGAATAGAGGACCTCCAAAACCCAGACTTGGCTGTTAAGCCACCTAGCTGCCCTTCTTTCCCATCTGTTGTTTTTTATTCAAACATAACTAATCAACAACTAAACCATAACAGCCCTATTGAAAATTATAATAGGGAAAGAAACTAACAAATGGCTCCTTTAATATATAATTCAATCACCCTTTTCATTTCAAAAGTAGTTTTTTTCTTATGTCAAACTGTAACCTTCCTTGCCGAAATTAAAATACATTTTTCTTTGCCTAATATACTGCAGAAATACTGCTTATCCTCTTATGATAATCTTTATATATTCAAAATATCTCCCATTACCCTTAATTTTTTTCAGGAGAAGTTCCAAATTTGAAAGTGTAAGTTTAAAGTAGGCACCATTTTCTAAAAACCAGATGTAAGCTAAAACAAATACTATTCTCTAGGGAATAACTAAAGCTTCCAAAAAATCCATCCTTCATTTTAATTGCACTAAAAAATATCTATCTTTTGAAGATTTGAACAAAAGACATTTGGGGGACTCCTAAACTTTGATGGAACTCTTCTAACACAATCATTATGCATTTTACCAATCATTTCCTTCTCTGGACTTTGTTCAAAAGCAAAAGATTAACTTTGAGTTCTTTTCTTTACTTTTGAAAGAAGCCTGTTGAATTTTAAATCTTTTTTCTCAGGGGCTGAGAGAAATCATTAAAGAGACTAAAAGAGCTCTTATCTATTTTTGCAGCAAATAATTTCCCACATATTGAGATCTACCATATATTTCTAGAATTATCCTCATTTAATAACTGATTAATATATATTAATTATGGAAAATGTAAAGTTGATCATCTATAATTTACAATGCCATAAAACCATTTGCAATTTATGATAGCTCTAGAATTTTGGACTTAAAAAGGGATAAAAAATTCTTTATTATAAAAGATGAATTTTAAGCATTTTAAAAATCCCTGAATTTCCCTCCCCATGTCCTACTACTGATAGAAAACACTTGAGCTACATATCTGTACAAATATATATTTATCACTTACTAACTGTGTGTCATTTAGCAAGTGAGAATATTCCTCTTTAGCCTTCAGAAATAATAAAATCGGAACATTTATATGTCACACTATTTTTTGCAAATTGTGTTACAAACATTATCTCGTTTCAATTCCACAAAAAAAACCTTCAAGGTAGCTAATGCAGGTGTTTATTCCTCTTCAAAGATTAGAAAACTGAGTCACAGACCTTAAATTACTTAAATATGGTTTATATATATATATAAAATGTCAGAAGCAGGACCTGAACCTACATATCTTTTACTTCAAGTCCTTTACTATCTTCCTTATAGCAGATGGTCCCTCTGGCTAGAAATAAAGACCATGCCAATCTCATCTAATTATCAATTGTCACCAAAAACTTTATGCATCAACATAATAAGTGGCAGTGGATATCTGTGGGATATATGTGGTCACAGAAGAACTAAATTGAGCTTGAAAAGATTTGTGAATGGTTCAGACATTGGAGATTACTGTGCCTATGACAATTGACTTGATCTCTTTACATGTTAGTTTCGTCATTTAAAAAAATGAGCATCACATTCTTTATACCATTTCTTCATGCATTTGAAAGCTAAACTTTTTGAACTATGAAGTATCATATAATGTTATCTGGAATTTTTTACTTGCTTTAAATAGGTTCTCCAACCTCAACCCTAGCATCTTTCACCTGTCCTATGAAAACAATAACAGGCATTATACATAATTTCCATATTTGCATAGAATATTTTCTCATTTTATTCTCAAAAGAATCTTGATTTAAGAACTCAATATATTATTAGTCTCACGTTCAGAAAAAAATTGAAGTTCAAAAAGACTGTCTACTGCATAGGATAACCAAACTAAAAAAACATTGTAGGCAATATTCAAATCCAGGTATATCCTGATTTAAGTCCTGCCCTCTTTTAATTCTATCAAATGGCCTTTTAAAATAATGATTAAAAATGATAGAGATAAGTTATTTTGTTTTTAAGCAGCTTGTCCCCTTTCCCAAAATACAACTGTTTTCATGAAGATAATATTATAAGCTCTATAGGTATAGTTCTTTATTTATTTTTCACAATAATTTCTCAGATGTTATATCATCTTTGTTCATGTAAAAATTCAAATTTATGTAAAAGAGATGATTATACATATGGTTCCTTTAGATTTTATGAACTGTACTATCTATGGAACACAGCATTGGTCTGTAGTGAGATAATATCACTTCTATTTGCCAATAAATGAGAAAATTAATAATAACAATAAGAATTTATATAGAACTTTAAGGTTGCAAAATATTTTATAAGTATCATCTAATTTTATCCTCCCAATATCCCTGGGTGATGTGCTATTATCTTCATTTCACAGATATAAAACTGAGGTAGAAGTTAAGTGACTTGCCCAGGGTCACACATCTAGTAAGTGTCTGAGGTTGTATGTAAATTTCTTTTTTTGATGGATTTCACATATGTTAAATATTTAGGTGTTTACACAGTCTTAATCTGAAACACTATTGTTGAGTGTCAATAACTCTGGTTTCCTGCAATCTATACTAATGTTACATAAATAGAAGGCATTTCTACTATGCTAAAAGACTTCAAGGATAGTCCAGATAAAAGCATTTTCTCCATAGGTCTAGCTGATTAGAAAGAGACCAATCATAAGCTGGCTGGCAGTGACAATTCATGAAATCAGTATATTGCCTATGAGATGGCTATTGGAGGAAGAGAAAAATTCAGTACTTTCATTGCTATTTAAAATTGTGTTTTCTAATCTGCATTCATTGAAGTACAAAAAAATGAGGAATAAAGTACCACAAATGGGATTAACCAGCACATGATTTACCATAATTTCCATTTACAGTATTGGAGAGTATTAGTCTGCAGTTAATGGCTGAATAGCTAGAAAAAGAATTTGAACATTAAGTGTTGAAAGCAAGGTAAGATAATGATTGAATCATGCATTTTGGTAAAAAATCAAGTATTATTTACAATCAATAAATGTCTGAAAGCCTCTTTTATTTGGTACAATGATACAGTGTTTTTAATTTTCTTTTCTACTCCAATACTATTTCCCAAAGAGCCCCAATTAAAGGCAATGATTGGTTTAATGTTTCATATCCAGCACTTTGGAAAGATATCCGTTATCCATAATGGTCTCAAAATAAAACTTACAATCTTACTGAAATAACAGGACATTACCTTGCTGTAAAGATGTCATAGTTTTTCTGAACAGATCTACTTGGTCTGAATTTAAAGTAGTTCCTCAGAATAGCAAAAACCAAGGAAGAACAATAACAAAAACAGAATGCTGATCTCACTTCTAGTAAGATTGGTTATTATGTAGAATTTCACAGTGAGCTGAAAAGTATATATGATACCCTCCCCATCACCAACCTCTGGGGCAATTGCCCAGCCATTCTCATAGTTAACCATTCCCTGGAGAAACTTGATCCCGAGCTTTTCCCTCCTCATTAGGAATTGCTTCTTTTTTTTTTTTAATCACAAAATCCTAATCTGTTATTAGAACCTGAACAAAGTATACATTTTTAAACTATACTAATAATAAAAATAGAATTTGTTTATATGCATATATATATGTATATATATATATATATATATATATATATATATATATATATATATAATGGGTGTATGAGAAACCTTGGTCTCCAGTATATTTTCTTCCCTTTCTAGTGTAGTATATTATCTTAGTAGCTGATTTACTATATAAGCCTCTTAACTTCTCTGTGCCTCAATTTTATCATCTACACAATAGGAATAATAATAGTGGCTACCTTCCAAGGATGTCATGAAGGTAAAGAGATATTAATAAAATGATTTGTCTCCTGCTTTTTTTAGTTTCTCTGGCACTTAGTACAGTGCAACACAAACAGTAGGTACTAAATGCTTATTGATTGATTAAAAACTTTGAAATACTATATAAATGCTAACCAGCTAATGGTATATTAATAATAATAGCAATATCAGCAGTAGTAGTATTATTAATAGTAGCCTACAGAGAACTTATGTAAGCTGTATTTATTTATTTTTTTAGCTCTCACTATAAAGTATAAAGTGTTCTTGCTAAAAAAGATAATAATTGGACTTTATACAATTGTAGTCATCTTTATATAATACACAATTTAAAGTAAAGTTAATATTTTATCATTATAATGCATATAAGATATAAATAACTTAATGTTAATTTGCATGATCACATTTAATAATTTCCAAAGAGTGCTGGTTGGGAAATCAGTGAGCTTAGGTTTAAATTCTTGCTCTGACCTTTATGACATCTCATCTGACCTAAATAAGGATATCATTTGCTATCTCAGATCCTTACATGAGTGATCTGAAAAAAAAATAGAATAAGAATTAGATGTCATCTGCTATCCTTCTGGGTCTAAAATTATGAAATCTTTCACTGTGCGGTATTATGGAGATATACAAGAGTTTACCAGGAAAAAAAATATTTTGTTTGTTTGCTCTTTTGCTTCTTAAAAATTATTTACTTATAAGTTGAATGAATTTCATTGAATGAAAACATTCAAACTAGTTTGTCACACACTATAATTGCAAGCATATATATAATATAAATGACAATTTATGGCTTACTCTACTTAATATTATACACACCCACATAGACATTTGAGGGCTTATTATGTGCCAAGGCATTATGCTGCTATTTTATGAATATTATTTCATAGGAGATGATATAGTCAATCATTAATGAGTCATTCAGTGCATAACCCAATAATACTAATAGAAAGCATTAACAGAACTATAAGAGTACAGATGAGAGGTATCATAACAAGTCCACAGAATTATATTTGGATACAATTATCAAAATCTATATTTTATCAACTTTTTCTATAACACATTGTTTATTTTTAAATTGTGTCATGGTTCAATACTTTGCCTTTTCCAATGCATATAGGTCCTTGAATAGCTCTGTATATTTAGGCAGGTAGGCGGCACTTGGGATAGGACTTAGGACCTGGAGTTGGGATGACCTGCATTCAAATTTAGGTTCATTCAATTTCACACATTAAGTAAAGGTTCAGGACCCTAAGGAAGTTAATTAAACTTTCTGTCTCAGTTTCCTCATTTGTAAAAGAGAGGTGAAAAAAGCATTTATCTCCCAGGGATGCTATAAAAATTAACTGAGATAATATTTGTGAAGCAGTTTGCAAACATTAAAGTAATATGTGCATGCTAGTAATTATTATGGAGTTTTCCTTCATCAAGCGTCATAATTAATATATGACAATGCTCCTATGGCTAATTAGAATAGTTTAAAACACAGATCATTCAATTTTAATTAAAAACATGTAAGAAAAATACTTTGATTCTGTATCTTCTAAAGCTTTTCTAAGCCATCTATAATTTTTGTAAACAAAAGGGATATTTGGTTTTACGAGAAGACTTGTTCATTACTTTATAATAGATAATTTGTGACTAAGAAAATATGCATATAAATTTTAAGTAATGTTTTAAAGAAATCATTTAAGCAAACTCAATGCTGAGAGAATTATCCTGTTTAATAGAATGAATTTATTTCAGAATTTATAAGTGTAATTGGAAAATATATAACACAACTGAATTCCCCAAAGTAAAGTCCTGTTTATATAACCTGGAGGACATACAGTATTGTGCTCAGTGCTTTTTAAGTGAATATTCAATAAAATAAGAAAACTAAGATACTGGCTAAACTGATAGTACATGTAAATAGTGAATGATTTCCTGAGTATGACCTTGTAAAATCAAAGTGTGCATGAGTCACATTTTTCATAATTCTCTCCATTGAAAGAATATGCTGTGATGTCACTAAAAAGGATTGCTGATTACTAATGTACTTTACTCAACTAGTTTTACCCCATTTTAAAATTCAATTGAGTGTTAAAACAAGGATAAGGAAACTATACTACGAAATTTCTCCTCTACTCGTGAACTCTGACAGCTGCTGTAACTGAAAAAAAATTTTTTTAAGTAGCATTGCTAAAGACTGATAAGAGCAGCTAAAATGCATAAGACAATCTTAAAGGTATTTTTTTAGATCTTCTGTCTATATTATCATTATAGCGTACAAATTAGAAAAACCAAAATAATTTCACTTGAAAAATATTTATAGAATTCAAAATAATTTGGTTTTCGTGACTCATATTTACAATAATATTTCATCCCTTTTGCCTTGGAACCAATACTTGTCATTGACTCTAAGAGAGAAGGTAAGGACTTAAAACTAAAGAAAAAATCTAAATAATACAATCATGTTTCATTATTTATATTTTGTGCTAAAGGGTCCATAGATTGGTAAGATGTGGGATTTCGTAGCTGATTACAAAGTCCATATATTTCAACAAAATAGGACAAAGACACATATTTTATGATCTTCTGGGTGTGTGGAGAGGCATAATGTCCAGGCCTAGGCAGTGATTGTTTTAATCTACTTTGCTCTGTTTAGATCACATGTGGAACATGGTTAACTTCTGGGTGGGGGGTCTTCATTTTAGGAAGTACAAATAATTAAGACAACATTCAAAGGAGAATGATGAGGATGGTGAAAATCCTTATAGTAATGGCTGATGGATTAGTGGAAAAACCAGGGGATATTTTAAGTTAAAAGTATATGACAGCACTATTTAAATATTTGTATGACTGACATATAAAAGACAGCTTCATTTTGTTTTGCTTCATCCCAAAAGACAGCATGAAGAGAAACATAAAGGCAGATTTCACCTCAAAATAAGAAATGAAATATCCTACCTAATACATTTACACGGGACTTTAGGATTCACAGTAGATTATCTGGACTTGGAATCAGGAATACCTGAATTCATATCTATCCTCACATGCTTATTAGCTGGGTGAATCTCAGCAAGTCATACAACCCTCTTTGACTCAGTTTTCTCATCTGTAAAATGGGCTGGAGAAGGAAATGACAAACTAACATCTTTGCCAAGAAAATCCCAAATGGGATCATGAAGAGTTGGACATTAGTGAGAATGACTGAACCACAATCAGGGTAGCATACATACACACTGTATTAATTAGAATCTTGAACCCTGGGGACTACATTTCCCACAATTCCCTTTTCCCTTTCCTGTACATGCACCATTACATTGATTTTGCATTTAGTCTCAGTTCCTGGCTCCATCTTTCTCAGTTCCATGTGGAGGTGGGGGAAGCTCTCTAGGTTTTGTTTGTTTTTTTAGATTTTAGTTTCCCTCTTTCTCCACATCTTCACTATCCCTTCTCCAAATCCCTTTATTATATTACTCAAATATGACAAATTTTTATCTGCTACTAGACACCAAGTGGCTTAGAGGAAATGTTTCATATTAGAAGTAGAATGAAGGAAAATTATTGTTAATGGGGGCTGATTGGCAGAGAAATCTATTACTGTTTAATAAATCTGGCTAGATAAAGGAGAGATGTGTTTGGTTTGCCCTTTATTGTCACCTAGAGATTGATACAACAAAACTCCTCAGACACTAGCATAGGTAGAAAATCTAAATAGTGTTCTAAATGCCAGGTGCAGAGGCTTTCACCCAAACCAAACAAAAACCAGAAATACAATATTGCTTTTGAGCCAATCCAAGATGGAGGTAGAATAGAGCATCTCCAAAGAAGAGACCTAATCCCACAGGTAGCTTTTTGGGCAAACTATTTCCTATTGAAAATAGGCATATAATGTCCAGAAGAGTTGTGTTTTTAGCCTGGAAAAATTAGTAAATATTTTGCACTTAAGAGCTAATAAATGGGGGCAACTAGGTAGCTCAATGGATAGAGAGCTAGATCTGTAGTCAGAAGGTCCTGGTTTCAAATATGGCCCCAGATATATCTGGGCAATGTGGCTGTGGGCAAGTCAATTTATTTCCACTTGCCTAGTCCTTACTGCTCTTCTGCCTTGGAACCAATATTGAGTGTTAAATCTAAGAGAGAAGGTAATGATTTTTTTTAAAAGTTAATAATTCCATCTTGACTGATTTCTTAAAATGGGAAGCACAGTGATTGAGGATCAGGAGCTATAATTTTGAGTGATATATAGATAGCTTGCCCATACTGCATTATCCCAGGATCCTGAAACTGAGTGACTGTGTCTACTTCTGTCTGGGTAAAATGTACCAACCTGTGAGCATCAGTACATTTATACAATTACACATAGCCTCACATAAAACATGAGTAATTAGCAATAGTGATAAGGGGAATGAATTCACTTGTACTCAGTCTAATGATGCACATTGCAACTGATCTTTTACAATGCCAAAGGCAAGCAATCAGTTCAGTAAATTCAGTGATTCAGAGAAAACCAAAATACCTATAAAGCATTATACAAGGCAATTCAACTACTACATTTTCACATTTCTGCCAGACCACTTAAACATTTACATTTGCATGTATGTAAATATATACACATTGAATGTACATATACATATAAAAGCTATATGGTTACATATAGAAAGGCTACACAGTTACTTATTGTATAAATGGAGAATTTGAACCCTAGACTTCAATCCCCAGAAGTCCTTGGTATTTCCCAGAATTCCCTATAATCTCACCTGAATCTCCCTGTAGGCGAGATCATAATTTGTATTTAACTGGCAGTAACACCTCCCACACACTCTTTGTTTCCATTGCAATGATGTAGCAAGTGTAGCAAGTAAGCTAAGCCTGGGGGATTTTGAATGGGCTAATTAGCCATGGGCACGTGGTTTTTATTTTGTATCCTTGATTTCTAATAATCGATAGCATGTGTAATTGTAATAAAATACTATTGCTCCATAAGAAATGGCAGACAAGATAATTACGAAAAATCCTGGAAAGACTTATAAGAAGAGATGCAAAGTGAAGTGAAAACCAGAACACCCACTATACACAGTAAGCACTATAATGTATGACGATCAACTGTGAATGACTTTAACTATTTTCATCAAGTCAAATTTCAAGACAACTCCAAGGAACTCCTGAAATAAAAAGAATATCCTGGATGCTTATTGCACATCTAATTCTTCAGTTTACTTCCTTGGTGAATTTTTTTCTAGTATAAGCAATATGTATTTTGTTTCACAACATGACAGAGACATATGTATTATATGATAACATGTACAAAACCTGTACCATATTATCTGCCTTCTTGGTTATGGGGAAAAAAAAAGAATGAGAGATTTTTGGACATAGCTAATATGAGAATTTGCTTCTCATAGGTAAACATATTTATTATAATTTTAAACAAATCATATGTATTCTTGTTGTTATATGTTATATTATGTTATATAAAATACAACAAAAATAGAATTATATACGTATATTTAATAGATATATCTGTATGTGACTTTAAAATTTTAAGGAAAATATCTTCTAAAAATCATTCCTCAGCTCTAATGAAAAAAATGCACTTCCCTCCAATATTACTCTCCAAGTCTAAGTCAATATCAATTTGTTGAAAGGCTTTTTTTTTTTGGCTACTGTTCTGGGATTCTTTTTCTTTACTCTTGCAAGAGAATTTCTTGCAGTGTCTTGTCTACTCCAATAGTAAAATCTGAAAAACAAGGGACTGCCATGCCCAGTGCTGCCAGCCATAATTGTATTTCATTGCTTTTTTTCTAGCTTAGAAGATAATTTCTTCCTTGTATTTTATGCCGTAAGTGCCTTTGTTCTGATTTTTACAAGAAGACAAAGCATTTTTTTTTCCTTCTCACATCCACAGACAGTCTTGCATGATCAATGCAGAATGACAGGGAAAGATTTGATTTCCAGTCCTCACCCTAGTGAGAACCAACAAAAAGTAGCATTGACTTCTTTGATTAGAGGGTGTTTTAGATGTTGATTTACCAGCAGTTCCAAGTGGCATATGAGACTTTTTTATTTTTTTCCAGCCTTTTCTTACAACAAATTCCTAATCTCTACTCTTGCTGAAGAATTATCCTACCAGGTTTGCTGTATTTATAGATAAATGAATCCATATAAACATTTTTTACTGTTTCTTTAATACTAACTCTATTATTTACTAATCATGTAATCTTAAACTAGACATCCTCCAGAAGTCTCAGTTTCACAATAGAAACAAGGGCTTTTTGACTCAGCCTTAGTTTTTTCTCTAGCTTGAACCATTTAATTAGCAATATGGCAGTAGTAATGGCAGTAGTATGAATATTCACTTGACTCCTCTTACTTTTACAGATACTATTATCTGTAAAATGACAATCTGAAACAGTCTGGTAAAGTGGATGGGAGTGGGCGAAGCACACTAGGGTTGAGAAGACTTCATTTAAAAAAAAAACATAAAAGTGCTTTGGGACTAAACATGATCTCTCTGTAATGTAGGTAGTTTACAAAAATGAATTGCATGTATGGTGGAAAATTCCTCACAAGGATAAAAATTATGGATCTATACCTCCCCAAAAAACAAAATAAGATAACAAAAAACAACTAAAAAGTGAAACTGTAGAGACTAATCTTGTGGGGTAATTTTGAGGATCAATAATGTACATAAGTAACCGGCAAGAAAATATCTAAAGAGGAGCTTTGGTTCTGATGGTGGACTTAGAATGTCAGAAGTCATACAAATAGGTTGAACACGGTTTGTCCTCTCTATCTTGAAGTTTTGTTTAATCAAATAAGATTCTAATTTGAAAGAAAAAAAAAACCCATTGAAAGTTACCAGTGTCTTTAATTACTATATTATCTCATATCTGATAGTAGTTTAGGGGATTCCTCATTGGAAAGCAGGAGTTACACATACTTTCTTCTTCTCTATCTACCTGAATCTGGCACCTGGATATGCCTTTTGGTTTTTTAGCTATGCTCTCTTTCATAATTGAAGTGGCCCCTTTCTTCCACACCTTTTTCCATCACGGAATCCTGTCTGACCTTAAAGGACATTTCAAATGCTATCTTGCTTGACCACCTTAGCTGTAGCTGACCCTTTTTCAAACAATTATAGTTAGTTGCATTTAGCTGGCACTTAATATAGTGCCAGGGACTGGTAATTACCTTTTCACACACTCCCTTCATAGATTGTAAGTTTTTTGAGGGTGAAATTATTTACGTTTATTTGATTTTATTTTTTATATCCCTAAGAGCTAATTATTGGATTTTAATTTTGATTTTGGTTTATTTGTTATGCTAAAAGTCTCCTTTAAGTTCATACAAGCAAGATGGACATCCTACATCATTGAAGTACTGCTGCCTTCCTCAATGCTCTTTTTAGGTACTGAAAATGTTCTCAGAGCTAATACTTGTAATAGCTGTGAAAAATCATTGCTCTATCATGCTTCATTGATGTGTGATTGTAGCTTGCTTCACTTTTTCTGTATAAAGCCCCATATACGCACACGTGGCTAAATTGAGGAACTAAGTTGAAAAACTGACTATTTCTCAAGTATTTGATGTAGAGGTCAGATGCCTGCTCTGTTTTTTCCTCTGTTTTTACTTCAGGAAAAAAAAAAAAAAACCCTTGTTCTGGTTTTAGGTCAAGACTTTTCAATTTATCTCCTTTTAGACAATAATAGCATTCTCATATATTGCTCCCTAGCAAAGTGCTCCATAGTATGATGTAGGAGAGTAAAAATGCCCTAATAGGATGATAGTACATCAACTAGAGCTAAAAATACTTAAGTTTGAGTTTTCCTGGAAAAGCTTGTAAGTTCTTTGCCTGATGTATTCATTCAAAAACTCACAAAGTCTTCACCTTCCTAATATTCAGAGGAGCAAGTTTCCTTTGTCTTTAAAATAATGGGTATACCATTGTTCTAAAGATAGAGTACATAAAGAATGATTAAGATTCCACCTTCAAATTTCCCACAGGGACATGCTCAGCTACATGCATTGTTCTGTGTATAGTTTAAAAGACCACCCCACTGACATTATTTCTCATAAGACTTGAGCATGTTAAGACAAATGTGATTCCCTGATGATCAGCCTTTGAAAATATATTTAAATTCTGTTTTA
Source organism: Monodelphis domestica (assembly GCF_027887165.1). Classification (NCBI taxonomy): domain Eukaryota; kingdom Metazoa; phylum Chordata; class Mammalia; order Didelphimorphia; family Didelphidae; genus Monodelphis; species Monodelphis domestica. The sequence goes on along the minus strand of NC_077228.1, from coordinate 91,195,917 downwards.
AATCCTTAACTGATTTTATGTGATGATCTTTCTAGAAATGATAAACATAAATTAGATGAAGCATCTGAGGGTTTTGAGAATCTTATCAGATTAATGCTGAAATCTCTGTACCAACATGACTTTACCCTGGATGTTAGATGACTTGAGTCTTGTGCAATATACATACACACATATATTATGTGTATATACATGCACATAAATGATCAATGACTAAAAATTAGAAACAATAGTTCATTAAAATTGTAAAAGTTCAATATTATTTCAATTTTTTTAAATTTTCTCCTCTTTGTTGTAACCACGTGTGTCATAGTGGATATTATGATGGACTCAGTGTCAGAAAGTCTGATTTTAAATCCCATTTAATACATATTTATTAATTTATTCAATAAACATTTATAAAATTCTTACTCTGTGTCAGGCAGTATACTAACTATCTGAGATACAAAAAATGGCAAAAAAAAAATTACCCCTGCCCTTCAGGACCTTACAGTCTAGTAGGAGAGACAATAAAGAAAATCCCTGCATCTGAGAGATGGATTGTTTTGTTTGTGGAGTTTAAATATTTGTTTAATTGTTTTGCACTTATGGGGAAGATAGGTGAATCAGTGGATAAAGAACAAGTCCTAGAAATTGGATGTCCTGGGTTCGAATTTGTTCTCAAACAACTTACTAGCTGTGTGACCTTGTTTACCTCAGGTTCCTTTTCTGTAAACTGAACCAGAGAGGGTAATGGCAAACTACTCCAGGTTCTTTGCCAAGAAAACCCCAACGAAGGGGGTGGGGGGATATATAGGAGGACACTATTGAAAAATAACTAATAAGTAATGAATTGAACTCATGCATTTATTTGACAGAAATGAGAAAGAAGTTAGTATAGTGGATGGAGGACCCGGATTTGATAGATGCCTCTTTTATTTATAACCTTTATAACTAAGCACATTTCTTAAGTTCTCTGGAATTCGATTTTCTCATGTCTAAAGCAAAGGCAGTTGATTAGAAGACTGTTAAGATCTCTTTTAGTTTGAAATCTGTAAAGTTAATGTTAAATAAAATGAGCTAAGGACAGAGTTCATTGATCAATGATTTCTTTGTATTTGTTTAATGAACTACACTTTCAGGTTTTAAGTTCATTATCACTCATTTTAAGGAAAGGGTTAAATTTAGAAAATGTGATTTTAAATGAAATCAGTTAAAGGTTGTTCACTTCTAAAACAATTCAAATTAATTTAAAGGAAGTGTCCAAATATGTCAATAGAGCATTAGTACATTTAATAAGTCACAACTCTATCACTTGACAAAAAGTATTTGATAGTTTTCAATTTTAATTAAATTTGATTACATTTAATATTTTCAGTTTGTTTCTAATGATACAAAAATTATGTGAAAGGCTGTCATATAAATGGGCAAAAAGAGTGATTTTGATTTTTAAACAGAAAAAGATTTTTCTTTTCAAAGCCTCTATTTTGACCTTCAAGAAGCTAAAAATGAAAACAACAGATTGCTTATTGGAAAATACTAGATAATGTTAAAAGATTGCTGTGGTAAATTGATGCTGACATTAAGAGGACTAGACTGTATAACCAAAATACCATTACCCCATGGAGTTCATTACTCTGAAAGCTGTTTTTCATTCTATTCTCTGAGCCACACTTGTTGACTTTGCTCTCTGGGGTCATCAGGCTGTCAGTTTCTAGCCTCATTTTGATAAAGAGATAGAAAACCTTCCCCTTCAATCTCTCCATGGGGGCTGGTAAAGACAATTTGACTCCATTACTACTCATGTGCGATCACCGAACATGCATCATTCATAGTCATTGGGATTACATGAAAACACATTTTCCTCTGACTTCTAGGCAACACTCATCTGTTTATATGTACCAGATTAGTTACTATGGGTATAAGAATCCCACTAATAGTTCTAAAATATAAATATGTTCTATTATATAATTGATTTGAAAATAACATTTAAGCAAAATTAGGAAACTTTACACCAAGTTATTTTTAACCTTAACTTACTTATTTCAATAAATGTAGCAGAAATGATCAATTTATAAAACCACAAAAAAGTGATTTTTTTAAAATAAGTAAACAATGCCCTTGTTTTGGCACTTAATCCCATGAGGCTGTGGCTATTCAAAAATAATTTTAGAACTTTATTTCTTAACTCTTTTCAAAGTCAAATGCTGGGAGCTAAGATGGAAGATTAAGGAACATTCAGTTGGCCCAAACCCTCTCAAACAAAATAAATCAGGAGGAACATATCTCAATGGGGTGAAAGGGGAAAGTAGCCCAATGAGGGCAGTATTGGGGGAAGTGTGCAGGGTATAAACCAGTGTAGAGCAGTTCCATATGAGCTGAGGACACAAGGTAACCAGTATGAGAGAAACCCTACTCACTGCTAAATGGCCTAAGGCAACAAAACAGCAGTCATGGAGTAGACCAAGACTATCTCTACAGAGACCAGAGGTAAGGAAACTTCAGAGAGAGAAGCATCCCTGGGTAGGCTGCGGTAACTACACCAAGGCTGGAGCAACTACACCATCAGGGGGACCAGAGAAGGCTGCACTGCAAGCTTGAAAGTGTTCTATTCACTTCTAAGAGCAGAAAAGAATCTTAACACATAAACAAGGTAATGAGAGGTGGAAATAACTATTAAAATGAGCAAAAGACAAACAAAAATAAAACAAACAAAAACCCTTAAATTTAGAAAGTTACTTTAGTAACAGGGAAGATGAAAATGTAAACTCAGAAAAGGCCAATAATAGCAAAAAGGAAACATGTAAAGTCTTAAAGGAAAGGGAGAAAAGATATGAGGCCCGAAAAAGCCTCTTGGAAATTTTTTTAAAAAATCAAATAATAAAAGAAATGATAGAAAGACAGGTAAAATTTTTCATGTTACCCTAATTTGTTTGTGGTATTACTCTTTATTGCCAGATTAAGTTTTCATTTTGACTTTATCTTGGTGTATTATATGAGATGTTGGTCTATGCTTTGTTTCTACCTTATTGCTTTCCAGTATTCCCAACAGTTTTTGTCGGATAGTGAGTCCTTCCCCCAATTGTTTGGATCTTTGGGTTTATTAAATATGAGAATTATTATTGTCAACTGCTATATATTCAATATGTAACCTATTTCATTGATCCAGTATTCTATACCTTGGACAATACTAGATTGTTTTGGTGATTATTGCTTATAGTAGAACTTTACATATGGTATGACTGGGCCTATATTCTTAATTAAAAAAATAATTCCTTTGATATTCATTACCATTTGTTTTTCCAGATGATTTTTTAAAATTATTTTTTTTCAAATTCTATGAAATAATTTGTAGGTAGTTTGACTGTTATGGCACCAAATAGGTAAGCAATTTGGAAATGACCAATTATGTGGATGGTTTTGCATTCCTGGTATAAATCCCACCTGACCATAGTGAATAATTCTTGTGATCGCTTTCTGGAGTCTTTTTGCTAGTATTCTAGTTAAGATTTTTGCATCTATGTTCATTAAGGGAATTGGTTGATAGTTTTCTTTCTCTGTTTTTGGTCTGCCTGACTTTGGAATCATTACCATATTTGTGTCATAAAAGGAATCTGATAAAACTCTTTCTTTGTTTATTTTGTCAAATAATTTGTACAATATTGGGATTAGTTGTTCTTTAAATTTTTGATAGAATTCACTTGTGAATCCATCTGGCCCTTGGGATTTTTTCTTAGGAAGTTTCTTGATGGCTTGCTCAATTTCTTTCTCTGAGATAGGATTGCTTAAGAATTTTATTTTCTCTTTTGTTAATTGAGGCAATTTACATTTTTGTAAATATTCACCTATTTCACCTAGATTGTTATATTTATTGCCATATGACTGAGCAAAGTAGTTCATAATAATTGCTTTAATTTCTTCTTCATGAGAGTTGAGATTCTCCCTTTCATCTTTGATACTGTTAATTTGATTTTCTTTTTTATTAGATTGACTAGTACTTTATCTATTTTATTTGTTTTTTTTTCAAAGTACCAGCTCCTAGCCTTATTTATTAGTTCAATGTTCTTTTAGTTTCAATTTTATTAATTTCTCCTTTAATTTTTAGGATTTCCAATTTAGTTTTATCAGGAGATTTTTAATTTGTTCTTTTTCTAGTTTTTTTAAGTTGAAATCCCAATTCATTGATCTCTGTCCTCTCTATTTTCTTGGTATAGGCACTCAGTGATATAAATTTTCCCCTGAGTACTGCTTTGGCTATATCACATAAGTTTTGGTATGATGTCTCCTCATTGTCATTCCTCTTTAATGAAGTCTGTAATTGTTTCTATGATTTCTTCATTGACCCACCAGTTTTGAAAAATTAGATTATTTAGTTTCCAGTTAATTTTAGATTTACTATTCAATGGGCCCTTGTTAAGTATAATTTTTAACTCATTGTGAGCTGAAAAAAGGGGAATTTATTATTTCTGCTTTTCCGCATTTATTTGCAATATTTCTATTGGCCTAGTACCTAGTTGATCTTTGTATATGTGCCATGTACTGCTGAGAAGAAGGTATATTCCTTTTTATTCTTGTTCAGTTTCCCCACATATCTATTAACTCTAATTTCATTTATTTCCTTTCTTTCTTAATTATTTTTCGGTTCAATTTATATAGTTCTGAAAGGGGAAGGTTAATATACCTCATTATTAGTTTTAGAATCTATTTCCTCCTTGAGCACCTTCAATTTTTCCTTTAGAAATCTAGATGCTATACCATTTGGTGCATAAATGTTTACTAATGGTATTACTTCATTGTTTATATTATCTTCAAGCAAAATGTAATTTCCTTCCTTATCTCTTTTAATTAGATCAAATTTTACTTTGACTTTGTCTGGTATCATGATTGCTACTCACGTTTTTTTTTTTTATTTTAGAAGATGCATAATATATTCTGTTCTAGCCTTTTATCTTGAATCTGTGTGTGTCACCCTTTTTCAAAAATGTTTCTTGAAGACAACATGTAACAGGATTCTGATTTTTAATCCACTCTACTGTCTGCTATTTAAGGGTGAGTTTATCCCATTCACATTAAGCATTATGAGGACTTACTGTGTATTGCCCTCCATCATATTATCCCCTTTAAATCATGCTCTATTCCCTTTCCCTCTATTCCTCCTTGCTAGTATTTTGCTTATTGTCACACACACTCCCACATCAATTACCCACCATGTCCCTTGACTTGTTACCCTTCTACTTCTCTGTGGGGTAACATAGAATTCTATGCCCCACTAAGTATATTCATTTTCCCTCTCTGAGCCAGTTATGAAGAGCATAAAGTTTAAGCATTGGCCATCACAACTCTTATCCTCCCCTCTCTGTATTGATTTTTCTCTCCTTTTTAGTGTTATATAATTTACCTCATTCTTTCTCTCCCTTCCCTTTTCTCCCAGGCAACCCTCTCTTTTAGCCCTTGATTGATTTTTTACATGTCATTCATACACATATGTATCATATCATATCATATATACATATCTACTATATCATCATATATATCATATTATCACAATCAGCTTATTTCCACCCCCTTTCTGAGTAAATTCCTTCCATATTCTCTACTACTGAGAGTAATTTTTGAGAATTATAACAATCTTCTTTCTATGTAGACAAATAATCATGTAATTGAGTCCCTTAAATTTTGTCTTTCTTATTTACCTTTCTGGGCTTGTATTATGTCTTGTATTTGACCTTCAAATTATTTGTTTAGGTCTGGGTTATTCCTCAGGAATGCTTGAAAATCTTCTATCTTACTAAATGACCATTTTCCCCCTGAAAGAGCATATCCAGATTTGTTGGATAGGTGACTCTGGGTTGTAAACCCAAATCTTTTTCCTTTCTGAATATCATATTTCATGTCTTCAGATCCTTTAATGTAGTAGCTGCTAGGTTCTGAATGATCCTGATTGTAGCTCGATGGTATTTTAATGGTTTCTTTCTAGTTGCTTGAAGTATTTTTTCCTTGTCTAAGTGTCTTTTGAATTTGGCTATTACATTCCTGGAATGTCAATTGAGGATTTCTTTCTGGAGGCAATCTGTGAATTCTTTCTATTTCAATTTTATTTTCTTGTTCAAGGATGTATGGGTAAGTTATCTGTGATAATTTCTTATAACATATCTAAGGTTTTATTCTTCATCATAACTTTCAGGTAATCCAATAATTGTCTCTCCTAGACCTGCTTTCTAGATCAGTTGTTTTTTCATGTTTTCCTCTCTTTTTTCATTCCTTTGATTCTGCTTTATTGTTTGATGATTTCCTGGGAAATCATTAGTTTCTACATGGTCAATTCTGATTTTTAAGGTTTTCCTCTGTCAGTTTTTTATTCTCCTTTTTCTGTTGGCCCTTTTCTTCTAATTTCATTTTCATTTTTTTTCTTGCATTACTTTCCTTACTTCTTATATTACTTTCATTTTTCTTCCCCACTATTCCTCTACCTCTAATAATTGGTTTTTGAAGTCTTTTTTGAGCTCTTCTTGAATATATGTTCAGTCCAGATTTTGTGTTTGGACCTTAGGTGTGATTCCTTTGGTCTCCCTGTCCCATTCTGTGTCTGAAACTTGCTCTTTGTCTTCATAAAAAGTGTTTAGAGTTAGGCAATCTTTTATATTGTTTGCTCATTTTTCCTTTCTAATTAGAGATAGATTCTATTTTCTGGGAAGTTGAACTTCAGTTCTTCCTTGATGTTATTTTCAGCTTATTTTCTGTATTGTTCCTAGTTTACAGATGGTTTGAGGGCTGAGAGCTCTGAGAGTCCCCTCCCTCTGCTGATTCAATTCAATAAGCTTTTGATCTCACTCTGTACTTGATCAGATCAAGTGCTGATCAGATTCTAGCCCCAGGCTTGGGTTTTGGACCCACGGTGTTCTTGATTCAATTAGGTACACCTTGATTGCCCTGTCATTGAGCTCTGCACTTAGTTTGGAGCCAAAATATCCTGGGGAGGTTCTCCCTGAGAACTGTGTTCTCACCCCAAACCATGGATTATATCCTTAACCCAAGCCCAGACTGGGATTCCTGACTTTACTCTGGGCCCATGTGGATTGGCTCCCTTCATCCCAGATTATCTTGAGCTGGAACTCCAGACTTCTCCACAGGTTTGTAATTTCAAGATGTATTAGTTGACGTGGACCTCTTCGCCTGACAGGTTCTTAGGGTCTGATTTATCTTGGGATTAAGTACTGAACCTGTGAGAGCAGATGTGTGGGGTTGTGGGGTATGTGGTTTGCTCCTCACTTGCTGCTATGCCTCCTGCTATCTCTGTTCCCCTCTCACTTCAGTTCCCCAGGTGATCTCTTACTACCTGTTAGTTTTTTTTTTAACATTTGTTTCCTTTTTTTCTCTGTTGGTTCCTTCACTCCTGTATTAGTTTTGTGGTGACATTTTCCTCTTGGTTGGAAAAAATTTTCATGGTGAGAATGTGTACTACTGTCTAGGTACTCCTCCATCATGGCTCCCACAACTTGGAATGAGAATGGAACAAATGAAAATGGAAGTCAAAAAGAGATACACATAAAAAACAAACATACCAAAAAAAAAAACAACTACATAAAGGTAATGGTAGCCAAAATGGAAAATTTACATAATATAAAATATTTCACTCTTGATAAATGGTCAAAGAATATGAACAAACAATTCTCAGATTAAAAATTAATACAAAAGGTGAATGAAAAAATGCTCCAAATCACTATTGATTAGAGAAATACTTATTAAAATAACTGAGGTATGATTTCATATCTATCTATCAAGCTGGCTAATATGACCAAAAAGGAAAATGATATATGTTAGAGGAAATGTGGGAAAACCTGGATACTAATGCACTGTTGATGGAACTATGAACTGATATAACCATTTTGAAGAACAATATGCGTACATTTTGACAACCATAACTCTTCTGGGTCTATATCTCAAAGAGATCAGAGAAAAAGGAAAATATTTACAAAAATATTTTAACAGCTCTTTTTTTGTGGCAAAGAATTGGAAATTTAGGGGGTGTCCATCATTTGGGAAATGGCTGAACAAGCCATGGTATATGGTTGTAATGAAAAATCAGAGCACCAAAAGAAGAGATAAAGATGAGTTCAGTAAAACCTGAAAAAACAAGTAGAAACTGATAGAAAGTGTAAAGGGTAAATTTTAGGGTTGGACTGAATATATATATTTAGTTAGTAACCAGGGATTTAAATTCTAAAATCCCAATGAAATACTCAAGTCAGAATGGAATTTCATGGTGGTTTCTTTATAATAGAAGAAATATAGAGAGAGGGTGGGGGGGGGAGGAAAAAGGAAAAAGGAAAAAGGAAAAAGGGAAGGATAGCTGCCTAGGCCTAGTCTGCATCAGGCAGGAGTTCAGAGACCTCTCAGTCAAGGGGTCTCTCCAGAGGCTAGTGACTCCAGAAATCCAAGGGAAAGGGAATCCCAAGAGATGGGCCTCTCCAGAGGCTGTTGCCTCCAGAAAAGCCAAGGAAAGGGCAGTCATCCTCATCACTCACCATGTGATTGTCTAAGAGAAGCCATCTGAGGTCTCATGCTTGAGCTCCTCCATGGTCAACTTCCATGGCCAAGTTCCTCTCACAGGAAGTGACACAAAATATAAAGGTAGTTCTTTATGTCACTTCCTATGTCTTACACATACTAATGGTGGCTTAAACTTGACTTTGGATGGCCCAGGAGGTCAGCCAGTTATTTCTGATTCGTCACTTGCTAGCACATGCAGGTCATACACACTCCCCCACATACACACTTAATCCTTAGGTGGGGGTGTATACATTCCTGGTTGCTAAAATTCTAAATTCTAAGCAGGGTGGAGTAAATCTAAAATTCACAAAAATGAAGTGAGTAGAACTAGAAGAATAGTGTACATAATAAGAGAAATAATGTTTGATGGCCAATTGTGAAGGAGTAAATTATTATCAGCATAACAAGATTCCAAGATAACCCCAAGGTACACATGATTAAAAAGAGAAAGAAAGAAAACACTATCCATAGCCAAAGAAGAGTTATTGAAATATAATGGCAGATCAAAAATGCTATCCTTCACTTTACTTCTGTCATGAGTTTTTTATTGTATATGTGACATGTGTCTTCAGTGATGACATGAGGAATATAGAAATGCACATTGCATGAAAGCACTTTTATAAATATATACAGACTATTTATCTACCATCTCTGGGAAATGGAAAAGAGGAAGGAATTGAATGAGAGAGGAGTCTGAATTCCAAAATGTCAAAAAACAATTGTCAAAAATTGTTTCTATATAGAATTTAAAATAAAATTTAATAAAAAGTCAAATTAGGGATGTGAAATACAGCTTATATTGCAGAAAATCAGGAAACACTGAAGATTGTTGTGCTAACAAATGCCGAGACCTTTTCAGATAGTTCCATATGACAGGAATGACAAATGCTTTCTTCCATCCTGATGTGCTTTTAATATCTTGTGTTGTTTCTATAGTTTGATTTTTTTAAATTCCATGTACTTTGGAGATTATGAAAATTTGGCATGGGGACATTTACTTAAAATACTAATAATTATAAGAAGAAACTATTATGTGCAGGTAGTTGTGGGTAATAGTCCTGTCCACAATAATAATCATTCCAACAGCTTATTTGCTGAATTTTTAAGAATATGTCAGTAATTTTTTTAGAGCATTGAGCATTTTAGAGCATTCTTTTAGTCTTTAAAGCAAAATGATTCTTTATGAGCACGTGATAGATAATTCTACACTCTTTTTTAATGTTTTTTCTAAATACACAGTAGATAGGACAGTTTGCAACTTATAATGATACATTGCAGTTACCATCTCATTGAATATATTTTTTTTAAATTTGTGTTTTTAAGTTTTTGCTATTTAAACATAATCTTTCTGTGATACTTGTTGGTGATGACCTAATTTAGAATCATTAAAAAAATAAATCATTTACATAAGTAATTGCACATCATTCAGTTACCTGAAGAATATTTAATTTTGTTTCAATTTGTGTGAATGATGCTTATGAACTGTCATCTGACAAAGGATAGCATCATGCCTATTTCATAAGTTGAAGCCATAATAAACTGCTTTTTTACCGATCCAATGATGTATGCTTATAGCTTATGACGTGTAGTCTGTTCATTACAGAGCTATTTCTTAGCAGCTTTATAATCACTTCTGAGAATATCAATTCCTTTCTCCCGTTTTTTGGAATTTTTTTCTCAATTACATGTAAAAAGATTTTAATATTAATTTTTTTAAATGGAGTTTCAAATTCTCTTGCTGCCTAGCTTAGGTATCAATACCACTTTTTCACCTTAAAAGAATTTGTTAGGCTGCTTCTTTGCCTGTCTTTCCAAATAGTTTACATAGTATTGAAAGTAATTGTTCTTTAAATGTTTTGTTGAATTTACTTGTAAATCCACTCTGTCCTGGGGATTTTCTCTTAGGGTATTTATCTTTAGCTTTTTCAATTTATTTTTCTAAACTGCTATTAAGCAGTGTATTTCCTCATCTCTTAATCTGGATAATTAATTTTTGAAAATCCTTCATTTCACTTAGATTATTAGATTAATTGGTACACAATTGAGCAAAATAGCTCTTGATAATTAATTTTATTTCCTTTACATTAGTGGTGAATTCACTCTTCTCTTATAATTTGGTTTTCTTCCTTTTTTTGTTAAAATCAAATTAACTAATGGTTTATCTTTTATTGATTATTTCACAAAACCAGTTCCTAATTTTATTTATTTCAGTGTTTTACTTGCTTTTAGTTTGATTAATCTCTTCACTGATTTTTAGGATTTCCAATTTGATCTTTAATTGTAAAATTTTAATTCCTTCTTTTTCTAGTTTGTTTTTAGTTGCATGCCAAATTCATCAATATTTCTCTTTCTCTCTTTCATTGAGGGTGGTCATTTAGAGATAGAAATTTTCACCTCAGTACTGCTTTCTATGATTTGTTATTTGACTCACTAATTTCTTAGGATTCAATTATTTCTTTTTAACATTAATTTTAATTTTTATATCTTTTCATTTATTTATATTATTATATTAAATGATGCATTAAATTTTTTTGCTTTTCTGAATTTGGTTATGAAGTATGTATGTCCATTTATTGTATGACCAATTTTTTTGAGGGTTCCATGTTCAGCTGAAAAAAATAGTATATCCTATTTTTTATTCTGAGTTCTATCATTTTTCTTTTCTAAAATTCTATTCATCTCCTTAATATTTTTATTTTTACTTTGGGTTAGAAATATCTAGTTCTGAAAGAGGGAATTTGAAGTTTCCCAATAGAAGAGTTTTACCATATCTTATCTTCTATAACTTATTCAAGTTTTCCTCTAAAAATGTGGATGCTATTCAACTTGGTGCAAATAATTTTAGCATCACTGTTACTTTATTTTTATGTTACTTTTTAGCTTTGTATAATGTCCCTGATATCTTTAAGTATATTTAATTTTGCCTTTACTTACTCTGAGATCAAGATTACTTCCCTGCAATTTTTCTTCAGCTAAAGTATAGTAGATTCTGCTCTGGCTCTAGCTTTGTTTGTACTCTGTTTGATTCTTGATTTCAAGTGTGTCTTTTGCAAACAAAATCTTTTCAGATTCTATTTTTTAATCTACTATGCATTTCCTAGTTCATATTATAGGTGGATTCACTACACATTTACAGTTATGATTGCTGTATATTTCCTTTGATCCTCCATTTTACCCTTTTATCATTTTTCCACTCTTTTTAAATCTCATCTTCTTTAATAATTCTTTTCCTTTTTCTTTTTCCTTTCCCTTCTCCTTTCATGTAAAGTAATTCAGATTTCTATGCCCATCAAAGTGTTTATGTCATTCACTCTTTGAGACAATACTGATAAAAGTGATTCTCATGCTTTCTGCCACCCCGCACCCTGGCTTTCACCTTTATTGTAAAAGTTCTTTTTTTGCCTATTTTTGCCCATTTCCCTGATTCTACCTCTCCTTTCCTTCTTTTTCCTCTTTTTCATCCCTTAATTTTATTTTCTAAAATCTTCTCATCATAGTCAACTCACATCGATGCCCTCTATCTATTTCCTAATGCTGAAGTTCTTTGGAGTTACAAAGAGTTTATCCTTATTGAATCCCTTGTATCTTCTTTCTTGTTTACTCTTTTATGCTTCTCTTGTGTCTGATATTCGCAAGTCACATTCGGAATGCTAGAAATCTATTACATGAAATATTTTTTTTTCTTTTGAAAGATTGCACTCAGTTTTTCTAGGCAGATGATATTTGGTTGTAATCTTAGATTCTTTGCCTTCTAGAATAGTATATTCTAAGCCCTCTGCTCTTTTTAATTTTTTTACTATCCTGACTGTGGCTCCAAAATATTGGAATTTTTTTTCTTTCTGCCTGTTTCTTTCTAGTCTTGGGAGCTCTGTAATTTGGTTATAATGTGCTTATTAGTTTATATTTTGAGATCTCTTTTGGATAGTAGGACAATTTTCCTTAATAAATTCTTTAAAGATCATGTTTAAGCTCTTTTTGGATAATAGATTTCAGGAAGTTCAATGATTCTTTATTTCTTCTTAATCTGTTTTCTAAATCTGTTATTTTTCTAATGAGAAACTTCACATTTTCTTTTTGTTATTCTATTGATTTTATTTAAGTGTTTTTTATGTCTAATGGAGTTATTAGTTTCAAATTGCACATTTCTTATTTTTAATGAACTATTTTCTTTAGTGAACTTTTATACTTCTTTTTTTCATTTGGCCAATTCTTTTTTTTAGGTGCCTTCTTCTGTGGATTTTTGGGTGCCTCTTTTGCCATTTGGTCAATTCCATTTTTTCCAAGTGTTATTTTATTCAGCATTGTGTGTGCGTGTGTGTGTATGTGTGTGTCTAGACATGCCCTGCATTACACTGTGCTTCAGGCCTAACTCAGGTGAGGCAGACCTTAGAGTTTTCTTAACATATGCATTCTTGATTTTTTTCTTTGATATTTTTATAATTGATATGTTTTGCCTAAAGGAAAAAATAATAAATATTGCTTTCATCCATTGCTTCAATTTGACATCAACATTTAATCTCTGAGCATTCAGTCTTTGTTTTTCTTTGGCACATATTATGAATTTTATACTTACTGAATTAAAATGACATTTTGATATGTTTAGAGAAAGTATACACATGATGAAGTATATATTTAATGTGTTTCTCAGTAAAAGCATATAATTTTAAAATATTTATGTGCATTAAGTGATTAACAGGAAGTTTTGGTATTGTAAGGTTTATATTAGGAGTTTGACAAAATAAGAGAGCAGCTTTTAACAATTATTTTTAATGAGAATATAGTAAAATGGACAGAAATATAGGAAAGCGGCAGATAAATAAATTATATAGGAAAGAGGCAGAGAAATAAATTGCCTAATACCTAACTAGCTATCCTCTAACTACCTCTAACTGCCTACCACTGCCTATAGAAAAAAGTCCAGCTGATCCCCCTTCAGCTAAGCTCACCAGCAACCAACCACCAACTAATCAACTAATAACCAACCCACACCACTATCAACCAACCCACAACAACCAACTACCAAGAACCAACCACCTCCCAACAACCAACTCCCAACTAAAAAGTGTCCAAAAACCCTTCTCAGTCCACATGCTGGCCTTGGATAACCAGCTCTTACCTCACTTCCTGTCTCTCTGATTTCTACTTCCTTTCACTGTGGGCTAGTATATCTTTACACATCTCTATGGTTAAAGGACCTCCAGGTCCCCAGTTAAATTAGAGAAAGATATTAAGAATTCCCTTTTATAGTATTAACCACACTTTGACTTGAAAAAACATACTTAGTATTATTCAAGAGAGACATTTACAGACTTAAACACACAGAACAACAGAGAGCTCACCCTAATAATAATAAAATATTATAATATTATAATAAATAATAAATCTTTTATTAATTTCTTTTGACAGAAGCATCCTACAAACTGAACACTTCATTAAATTACATTAGAACACACAGATCCCGTTTAACACAAAAACTCTAAGCTCACACTTTGTACTAGGTGCAATCATTAAAAGCAACTTCATTAACCTGAGTTTTGAGGCATAGTTATTATGGCCACAGGTCAATTTCCCTATAATTATGATTCAGAACAAAATCCTTCCCTTGTTCCATAAGTATCAGAATAGAAATGACAGGAGAATGACATTAGATATGGGTGTTGGCCATCTAATTTTCAGATGAAATGATATTTTCTCTAGAAAATCCCCATGAAATTGGCAAAGAACATTTTTAGGAGTAATATTTAATAGTAATAATACCTAGTTTATTTATCATTATTTAGTAGTTGTATTGTGATTTATTGGTAAAGGGATTCCTGCTGAAGAACTTCTATCAATAGAGATACACATCTTATTTACAACTTATATATATATATATATACATATATATATATATAAATAAAACTTATTTACAACTTGAAGAGAAGAATTTTGGTCCCCCAATCATACCTTGTTATTTAATCACTCACTAAATAAATAATTATTAAATTAATCCTATATGAACAAAAATATCATAATCATTTATTTTCCTAGAAGTTGGGCTTTCTGTAGGACCATAGAAAGACTATCATGATTTATGATACAAAAATATAGGTTGATAGACATTGTCACCAAGAAGCAGTACACAGAATGAGAATAGGACATATAGGAAAGATTCACATCCTTCTAGTTTCTGGTACTGTTGAAATTAATTCCTTTAAAGATGCCATGAGGGTAGGAAGAGAAGAAGAGTTCCTCAATTCCAAGTTGTCAGGGATCCACTCACTGACTTGCCAGAATATCAGAGTAACTATTAGACCAGTGGCCAGGGGCAAATGCTTGGTGCAGCATACTTCACAGAGGCCATGAAATTAAAACTATAGTTACTGTAGAGATAAAAGCAGATATATGAAGACTTGGCAGGCGAGAAGACCACAGTAGGTCAGGCTGAAATAACATAGAGTGGGCTGATGGCACACATAAGGTCCAGCCCTTAGCTCCCCTTTTATCATTCTCTTCCCAAAAAACACATTCCAACAAGAAACTTGGGCCTATCAATCTGATTATTTCACTTACTATTTCCCTATGAGTGCCTGTGTTTTCTGAGACTACTATTAACTTATAAATTCATTACTTTTGAATTCTGTCCAGGATATCTAGTAGCAGTAGGATAGAAAGACTTATAATTCTGTGGTTATGGTTTGGAATTAAATGGAAAGATATCGCCAAAGCAAAACAGATTTTATTTTGTTGAAGAAAATAATGAAATGATCCATCATGATTAGATCTACTACAAATTTATGTTGTATCATCTTAAATGGGCCTTCACTGCTGCAAGGTGATCTTTTTTTTTTTTAATTTCCCTAATAGACTCACTATCCCACATGCTACAGCATCTTTTCCAAACCTTTTTTATCCTAATTTTTTTATCATTCACAGCCCTCACAATCTCTTATTCTATCATTTGAGAGCCTTGCCTTATAACACAAATTAGTTTAATCACCAGGAGCTTCTTCTTCTTCCTTTTCCTCAAATTACACTTCTCATGTGTCTTCTTTTACTGTCTCCTCTTTTGTTTCCAGTATCTCAGTTATCTTCAATCTCTTCTTTTCTAGTGACTGTTTCACTACTAAATTTGACCATATCTCCCTGATTTTGTTTTACTTTTTTTTTCACTTCCAAAATTCCTCCCTCCCTCTATTGCATTCCCAGCTCATTTCAAGGCAAGTAATGTAATATCTATGAAGTCATACAAAATATATTTCTTACATTAACCACAGTAAAAAAAGAAGAATCAAGAAAAATAAAGAGAAAATGGTCTTCTTTTTGTGCTTTTGAATCTATTTGTTTTCCATTTTTAGTTGGATAGAAATTACCCCTCTTTTCCAAAATCAGACTAAATCAAATGGAAAGTTATATTTGAACTATTTAATATAATTAATTTACCCCTAATTTTTCTGTTTTTAATTATTAAAATATATGAGATATGCCTGTATATTTTCTTTATTATGTTTTGTTACCATTCCAAATAACATGCAAACTTTACTGAGCATCCAACCGGTGCCAGCTATGCTGTCCTATATGATTGCCAAAAAGAAGGACTCTTTTTGGATTATTCTGAATTGGACTTGTGATCAAAGTAAGCAAATTCCTGTTTCTCCTTGTTCAGAAGCACTTTGATATTTAAACTTAAATTTTTTAATAAAATCTGTCAATTTACATGAATATCAAATATCACAGTTTTTGGCATAAGACTAATCATACCTAAAATTCAATAGACATTTATTACCACACTTGCCTTTTATGAAGTGCCACCATATGAAAAGACATGCATTTTTATTCCTGATAAAATTAGTTTTGAGCAACCTTTATAGCCATTTTTTCCTAGGTGAAAGGATTTCTTTCATTCACTTTTGGGTGAGTAATTCTTCAGGTTACAATACATTGATGTGTTGTCTGATCTTTCATTGATTAAAGTCACTTTTGGGCTGAGTGTGAAAGAGAATGAAATGCAGCTGAGCTTATGATAAGCAGGTATAGTTTATAATTTATGTAAAAGATAGCACCCAAAACAACCTGGGCTTGTAGAAGATTGACAGCTAGACCAAGTGACGAGATAGTCCTTGGAATGTTTACCCACATCCAATTTCTTAGAAAAATAAAAAATCAACACTGAAAGCACATAACATAATAACAATCTCATTATCCATTCAGCTATATACCTCTAATGAGATTATCATAATGCTATCAGAATTAGAATCCAGTCAGAATCAGTCATATCAGTTTTTATTTTGTGTGGAAATTTTTATCCTTCATAAAAGTTAGTCAGGGAAAATATATAAATCTTAGTATAGAGTATCACTTGGTAAATTATGAAGATTTGAAAATATAAAGGTTATTTAAAATAAAAAACATTTTATTTAATATAATAGTAATATTTTTAGTTGATATGGGTTCTATTTTTTTTTCTATTAATATATCTCTGTACCTTTTAAGCAATCTTGGAGTATTCAGGAGATTGGTGGGGGAGGTAACCCAAGAGGTCAAATGATTTGTCCAAGGTAATATAGTTAAAATATGTCAAAGGCAGGTTTTGAGATCAGATTTTCTCAATTCTAAGGATGCCTCACCCACTCTTGAGTATATATCACAGTCTTTCATAATTGTATACAGTAAAATTAAAAATATATATATATATCTAGCTTTATTGTACAGCATAGCCAAGAATGAATAAAGCTAAAGAATGCTGATTGCTGATGTTTAATATGGCATAATTTCAATTTGTTTTCCATAACAAAGATCCATGACGATTTCATCAAGAACAAATAACAGTAGACTAACCTTATTTCCTTTTATGAAAAGATACTAACCTAGTAGATGAGGGTCTTTTGAAGGACAGAATTTACTGAGATTTTAACAGACTTTTGATAAATATTTCATACTACTCTTAGTGAGAAGATAGAGTAGATGATAATTCAATTAGATAGAAACAGAACCAGTTATATGGCAGAACTAAAAAATTATCTCAATTTTTCAAATGTCAAAAAAATATTCTCCAATGTAAAGTCATAAACATCTGTGCTTTGCCCTATGTTGCTTCAAATATTTAAATCAATGGTTCAGAAAAAGAGGATCTAGCATGCACATTTAATTTATAGTAGTCAACAATCAGGATCTTCTATGTCCCTGAACCACCTCCTCTAAAACCATCTCTTTACAGGTAAAACATGAAGCAAATATGATACAGAATTCAGTTGTTGATACAGGTTGTGAAAAGTGTTGTCTTAGGTACCAGAAGTTAGTCTTTTTTTTTTTATTATTTTATTTGGTCGTTTTCATACATTGTTCCTTGGAAACAAAGATCGTTTTCTTTTCCTCCCCTCCCCCCCCCCCCCCCCCCCGCCTTTCCCTCTCCCATAGCCAACACATGATTCCACTGGTTATCACATGTGTTCTTGACTGGAACCCATTTCCCTGTTGTTGGAATTTGCATTATAGTGTTCATTTAGAGTCTCTCCTCAGTCTTATCTACTCCAACCCTGTAGTCAAGCAGTTGTTTTTCATCGGTGTTTTTACTCCCACAGTTTATCCTCTGCTTGTGGGTAGTATTTTTTTTTAGATCCCTGTGGATTGTTCAGGGAAATTGCATTGATACTAATGGAGAAGTCTATCACCTTCGATTGTACCACAATGTATCAGTCTCTGTGTACAATGTTTTCCTGGTTCTGCTCCTTTCGCTCTGCATCACTTCCTGGAGGTTGTTCCAGTCTCCATGGAATTCCTCCACTTTATTATTCCTTTGAGCACAATAGTATTCCATCACCAACATATACCACAATTTGTTCAGCCATTCCCCAATTGATGGGCATCCCCTCATTTTCCAATTTTTGGCCACCACAAAGAGCGCAGCTATGAATATTCTTGTACAAGTCTTTTTGTCCATTATCTCTTTGGAGTACAAGCCCAGCAGTGCTATGGCTGGATCAAAGGGCAGACAGTCTTTTATCGCCCTTTGGACATAGTTCCAAATTGCCCTCCAGAATGGTTGGATCAATTCACAACTCCACCAGCAATGAATTAATGTCCCCACTTTGCCACATCCCCTCCAGCATTCATTACTTTGCATAGCTGTCATGTTAGCCAATCTGCTAGGTGTGAGGTGATACCTCAGAGTTGTTTTGATTTGCATCTCTCTGATTATAAGAGATGTAGAGCACTTTTTCATGTGCTTATTAATAGTTTTGATTTCTTTGGCTGAGAACTGCCTGTTCATGTCCCTTGCCCATTTGTCAATTGGAGAATGGCTTGATTTTTTGTACAATTGATTTAGTTCTTTATAAATTTGAGTAATTAAACCTTTGTCAGAGGTTTTTATGAAGATTGTTTCCCAATTTGTTGCTACCCTTCTGATTTTAGTTACATTGGTTTTGTTTGTACAAAAACTTTTCAATTTGATGTAATCCAGATTATTTATTTTGCATTTCGTAACTCTTTCTAATTCTTGCTTGGTTTTGAAGTATTTCCCTTCCCAAAGGTCTGACATGTATACTATTCTGTGTTCGCCTAATTTTCTTATAGTTTCCTTCTCTATGTTCAAGTCATTCACCCATTTTGAATTTATCTTGGTGTAGGGTGTGAGGTGTTGATCTAAGCCTAATCTTTCCCACACTGTCCTCCAATTTTCCCAGCAGTTTTTATGAAATAGTGGATTTTTGTCCCAAAAGCTGGGATCTTTGGGTTTGTCATATACTGTCTTGCTGAGGTTGCTTGCCCCCAGTCTATTCCACTGATCCTCCTTTCTGTCTCTTAGCCAGTACCAAATTGTTTTGATGACCGCTGCTTTGTAATATAGTCTGAGATCTGGGACTGCAAGACCCCCTTCCTTTGTATTTTTTTTTTCATTATTTCCCTGGATATCCTTGATCTTTTGTTCTTCCAAATGAACTTTGTTATGGTTTTTTCTAAATCAGTAAAAAAAAATTTTTGGAAGTTCCATTGGTATGGCACTAAATAGATAGATGAGTTTGGGTAGGATGGTCATTTTTATTATATTGGCTCATCCTACCCATGAGCAGTTAATGTTCTTCCAATTGTTCAAGTCTAGTTTTAGTTGTGTGGAAAGTGTTTTGTAGTTGTGTTCATATAGATCCTGTGTTTGTCTCGGGAGATAGATTCCTAAGTATTTTATTTTGTCTAAGGTGATTTTGAATGGGATTTCTCTTTCTAGTTCTTGCTGCTGAGGTGTGTTGGAATTATATAGAAAGGCTGATGACTTATGTGGGTTTATTTTGTATCCTGCAACTTTACTAAAGTTGTTGATTATTTCGATTAGCTTTTTGGTTGAATCTCTAGGATTCTTTATGGAGACCATCATGTCATCTGCAAAGAGCGATAATTTGGTCTCCTCCTTGCCTATTTTGATGCCTTCAATTTCTTTTTCTTCTCTAATTGCTACTGCTAGTGTTTCTAATACAATGTCGAATAATAGAGGTGATAATGGGCATCCTTGTTTCACTCCTGATCTTAATGGGAATGGATTTAGTTTATCCCCATTGCAGATGATATTAGCTGATGGTTTTAGATATATACTGTTTATTATTTTTAGGAATGACCCTTCTATTCCTATGTTTTCTAGTGTTTTTAGTAGGAATGGGTGTTGTATTTTATCAAAGGCTTTTTCTGCATCTATTGAGATAATCATGTGGTTCTTGTTGGTTTGCTTGTTGATGTGGTCAATTATGTGGATAGTTTTCCTAATGTTGAACCAGCCCTGCATCCCTGGTATAAATCCTACTTGATCATGGTGGATGACCCTTCTAATCACTTGCTGGAGTCTTTTTGCTAGTATCCTATTTAAGATTTTTGCATCTATATTCATTAGGGAGATTGGTCTATAGTTTTCTTTCTCTGTTTTTGGCCTGCCTGGTTTTGGAATCAGTACCATGCTTGTGTCATAAAAGGAGTTTGGTAGAACTCCCTCTTTGCTTATTATGTCAAATAGTTTGTATAGTATTGGGATTAACTGTTCTCTGAAGGTTTGATAGAATTCGCTGGTGAATCCATCAGGCCCTGGGGATTTTTTCTTAGGAAGTTCTTTGATGGCCTGTTGGATTTCTTTTTCTGATATGGGATTATTTAAGAAAACTATTTCTTCTTCTGTTAGTCTAGGCAATTTATATTTTTGTAAATATTCATCCATATCACCTAGGTTGGTATATTTATTGCCATATAGTTGGGCAAAGTAGTTTTTAATGATTGCCTTAATTTCCTCTTCATTGGAGGTGAGATCCCCCTTCTCATCTTTGATGCTGTTAATTTGCCTTTCTTCTTTCCTTTTTTTAATTAAATTAACCAGTACTTTGTCTATTTTGTCTGTTTTTTCAAAGTACCAACTTCTAGTCTTGTTTATTAGCTCAATAGTTCTGTCACTTTCTATTTTATTAATTTCTCCCTTAATTTTTGGGATCTCTAGTATGGTTTTCTTCTGGGGGTTTTTAATTTGTTCATTCTTAAGTTTTTTGATTTGCATTTCCAATTCCTTGGTCTCTGTCCTCCCTAATTTGTTAATATATGCACTCAGGGATATGAATTTTCCTCTAAGTACTGCCTTGGCTGCATCCCATAAGGTTTGAAAGGATGTTTCGCCGTTGTCATTTTCTTCAACAAAATTGTTAATTGTTTCTATGATTTCTTCTCTAACTATCCGATTTTGGAGTATCATGTTATTTAATTTCCAATTTAATTTTTGATTTGGGTCTCCATGTACCCTTGCCAATCAATATTTTAATTGCTTTGTGGTCTGAAAAGGCTGCAGTTAATATTTCTGCTTTTCTGCATTTGAGTGCCATGTTTCTATGACCTAGTGTATGGTCTATTTTTGTGAATGTGCCATGTGGTGCTGAAAAGAAGGTGTATTCTTTTTTGTCCCTATTTATTTTTCTCCATATGTCTATTAACTCTAATTTTTCTAAGATTTCATTCACCTCTTTTACCTCTTTCTTGTTTATTTTTTGGTTTGATTTATCTAAATTTGATAGTGGTTGGTTCAAGTCTCCCACTAATATGGTTTTACTGTCTATTTCCTCCTTCAATTCTCCTAGTTTCTCTATTAAAAATTTGGATGCTATACCATTTGGTGCATACATGTTGATTAGTGATATTTCCTCATTGTCTATACTTCCTTTTAGCAGAATATATTTACCTTCCCTGTCCCTTTTGATCAGGTCTATTTGTACTTTGGCTTTGTCAGATATCATGATTGCAACTCCTGCCTTCTTTCTATCGGTTGAGGCCCAAAAGGTCTTACTCCAACCTTTAATTCTAACCCTGTGAGTGTCAACCCGTCTCATATGTGTTTCTTGAAGACAACATATGGTAGGGTTTTGGGTTCTAATCCAATCTGCTATTTGTCTACGTTTTATGGGTGAGTTCATCCCATTCACATTCAAAGTTATGATTGTTATTTGTGGATTCGCTGGCATTTTGATATCTTCCCCTAGTTCTGACCTTTCTTCTTTAGCTTTCTCCTTTTGAACTAGTGATTTACTTTATATCAGTCCCCCTAGTCCCCTCCCTTGAGATGCTTCCCTTTCTATCCCCCTCCCTTTTTATGCTCCCTTCCCCTCCCCCCTCTCCTTCCCTCCCTTTTTGTACTCCCTCCCCCCTCCCCCTCCTTGGGTTTCCTTTCTTTCTTGCCCTAATGGATAAGATAGAATTCAGGATCCCACTGGATCTAGATGTTCTTCCCTCTCAGATTTGATTTCACTGAGAGTAAGTTTTAAGTAATTCCACTTCACGCTCTCTTACTTTCCTTCTCATATGAGAGTTCTTCCCCTCCCCTTCCCATGTGTATCTTTATATGGGAAAGTTTATTCTATTGATTCCCCCCCTATTTCTTGAAGTTAATCTTAGTATTATCGCGGTTCCCCCCTCCCTTTTCCTTTCTTTGCCCCAACTTTCCCCAAATCTTCTTAATGCCCCAATCTTTCCCTATGCATGGTTCTTCTAACTACTCTTATGATGATACAATTTATGAGAGTTACACAAAACATTTTCCCCACATATTGATATATATAATTTGATGTAAATGTAGTCCTTATAGAAGAGAGTTTGACTTAAAGAAAAAGATAAGATTTATCTCCTTTTCCCTTTCTTTCATATTTACCTTTTCATGTTTCTCTTGCTTTCTGTGCTTGGATATCGAACTTTCCACAGAGCTCTGGTCTTTTCTTAGCAAATGCTTGGAAATCTTCTATTTTGTTGAATGCCCATACTTTCCCCTGGAAGTATATAGTCAGTTTTGCTGGGTAGTTGATTCTTGGTTGGAGACCCAGCTCTCTTGCCTTTCTAAATATCGTGTTCCATGCTTTGTGGTCTCTTAGTGTGTTAGCCACTAAGTCGTGTGTGATCCTTATGGGAGCCCCCTTATATCTGAAGCTCTTCTTCTTGGCTTCTTGTAGGATTTTCTCCTTTACTTGGAAGCTCTTGAATTTGGCAATTATATTCCTAGGGGTTGTCTTTTGGGGATTTAGTATAGAAGGTGTTCTATGAATCCTTTCTATTTCTATTTTGCTCCCTTGCTCCAGAACATGAGGGCAATTTTCTTTTATAATCTCCTGTAGAATAATATTCAATTTGTTGTTTACCTCTGGTTTTTCTGGGAGACCGATAATTCGGAGATTTTCTCATCTCCCCCTGTTTTCCAGGTCCGTGACCTTCTCAGTGAGATATTTTATGTTTTCTTCTAATTCATTAATTTTTTGGGTTTGCTTTATTGATTCTTGCTGTTTTATCATCTCACTTTCTTCGAGGTGCTTAATTCTGGTCATTAGGGACTGGTTTTGCTTTTCAGCCTTGTCTGCCCTTCTATTGGATGCTTCGAGTTCTTTTTCCAATTGAGCATTCTTATCTGTCAGACAGCTGATCTCTTTCTCCCATTTTTCTTTCCAGGTTTCCATCTTTTGGATAAGTTCCAGTTTGAGATCTTCCAGAGCTTGTTGATAGTTTCCATTTTGGGAGGCGTGTTCTGAATTTTTTTGGATTTCCTCCTCATTCTCCTCTTTTCCTTGGGTACTTCCACCATAAAAGTTTTTAATAGTCACTTTTTTCCCTTTCTTCCTGGAGGCTTGATTTTGGGCCATGTGAGCCATCCCTTTGGTGGTTTTATTCCCCTTTCCTTTTTGGTCTGGGATCTGGGTTATATGTGTGGTTTTTCTGTGAATTTAGGTTGCTTCAGACTAGTTCTTCCCAGCCTCCAAGGTTTGTTAGAGCGCTGGATCCCTGGTCACAGCCACACTGCCCAGGTATTCAGCTCCGCCCAGATAATCAGGGTGTTCAGCGCAGCCCGCCCCAAGTACAGCTCCGATGGATTCCTCAGTGAAACCGCCCTTAGACGCTTTTTCCTGGCAGTCCCCAGATCCCAAGGACCCTGGAGTGCCCCCTCAGACAGAGATGCTCCCCACTCACTCGCTGTCCCGGTGAGCGCTCAGGTAGCTCACTCTGGTTTAGTGGGGGAGGTGGGGTGGAGGAAGGGCGGTTCAGTTCACTTTTCTGTGCAAGCTTTTCCTTCTTATTTTAGTGTGGAAATGTTCAAGCCCCACGTACCTTTGCCTCTGTGGGGTACTGGGGAGTCCTTCTGTTCCTCCAAAGGTGATTTTATGCTCCTTTGATGTAGTCTATTTCGTTCGGTGCTGGGGAGAAGAAACGTGTGGCATCTAGATTGCAGCCATGATTACCCGGAAGTCCAGAAGTTAGTCTTACAACTATAATATTAAAACCTTGCTAGCAAATTACAATCTGCTTCAGGACTTAAAGTTTTTGCAAGATCATTTGTAAAACTCTTAATTTATCAATCTCAATTAACCTTACTTCAAAAATCTGCCACTACATTAGGTAGCAGTTGTGAAAAAGATAGACTGAATTCCATATGAGTTAACAGTTTGATATGAAAGCTAGACACAGTTTCAGGGGCAGGGTTGGGATTTCTCAGTGTACTTTGTACTCTTCAGGCCGTTTGGAATATATTTTTTTTCAGCTCTGACTTTACAATTTATTTATAGTTTTTATTTTTATTTTTCTAGATTACATGAACATTTAATTTTAATATTCTTTTTCTGACATTTTGAAATACATGTTCTCTCCTTCCCTCCTATTTACCCTCCCCCCAAAGTTAGATAATATGATATAAATTGTATATATATTTTCAGATAATACTTAATTTCATGTCCATCATGTTGTGAAACAAGACACATATTGCTTACACTAGAGAAAATTTCATGGAGGAAATAAGATGAGGAATGATATGTTTCAATCTACATTCCGACTCTTTTCATTCTATAGCCAAGGATTGATTTTGCATCATGAGTTCCTTAGAGTTGTCCTGTTTCCTTGTCTTGTTGATCATAGTTAATTCATTCATAGCTGATCAAAATACATTATTATTATTACTATGTACGATATTCTCTTGGTTCTGCTCACTTCACTTTGAAACACTTTAATGTCTTTCTAGATTTTTGGGATCACCTTGTTTGATAATTCTTATGACACAATAGTATTTCATTACAATCACATGCCATAACTTGTTCAGCCATCCTTCTACTTGGACATTCCTTCAGTCTCTAGTATTTTGTCATCACAAAAATGACCGTTATAATTTTTGTACAGATAGCTTCTTTTGCCCAATATTTAAACTCTTTGCTATACAAACTTAGTTGTGTTGCTGTGTCAAAGGGTAGACTCAGTTTGATCATCTTTTGGGCATGGTTCCAGATTGTTCTCCATAATGGTTGTATCAATTCACAGCTCCACAAACAGTATATGAATGTCCCAATTTTTCCACAACCCTTTCAATATTTATCATTTTTTTATTTATGTTATACAATCTGATGGGAATGAGATATTTTATCACACTTGCATTAATTTTCATTTTTCTAACTGATAGTGATTTGGAACACTTTTTCATAGGACTAAAGACAGTTTTAATTTCTTCACCTGAGCATTGCCTGTTCATATCCTTTGGCCATTTGTCCTTTGGAAATTCTTTAGAGTCATAAATTCAACTCCATGCTCTCTGTTTTTGAGAAATGGAACCTTTTTTCAGGGACACTTTCTTTAAATATTTTCCCCAGTTTGTTGTTTGATTTTTAATTTGGGTTGCATTGATTTGGGTTGTAAATTTTTTAATTAATGCAGTCAGAAATATCTATTTCATATCCATAATATTCTCAAAGTCTTATTGTGACCTAAATTATTTTATTATACATAGGAATGACATGTAAATGATTTTGTGCTTCTCTAATTTGTTTAGAGTATCATCCTACATTTTTTTAAATCATTAGCATACGGTGTGATGTGTTGTCTAATTTCTGTCATACTATTTTCCAATTTTCATAGTAGTTTTTGTCAAATAGTGATTTCTTCTTCCAAAAGCTTAGGATTTTGATGTTTCCAAATATTAGATTTCTATGGTCATTTGCCATTGAATGCCTAACCTATCCCTTTATTCTACTATACTATTTCTTAGCCAGGATAGGATTATTTTGATGATTGATGCTTTATAATATAGTTTGATATCTGGTATAGCTAGGCTATGATTCTTAATATTTTTTTCATTAATTCCTTTGATATTCTAGGGTTTTTTTTTCAGATGAATTTTGGGATTATTTTTTCTAGCTCTATAAAATACTCTTTGACCAGTTTGGTTATTATTTCATTGAATAAGTAAAATAATTTGGTTATAAATATTTTTATTACATTGGCTAGGTCTGCCAATGAGCAATTTACATTTTTCTAATTGTTTGAATCTGACTTTATTTGATAATATATTTCCGGGCATGTCTGTGCAGGTAGATTCCCAGGTATTTTTTATTGTCTATAGTTATTTTCAATAGGGTTTCTCTTCCTCTCTCTTGCTGTGGGACTTTATTGGTGGTAAAGAGAAATACTGCTTTTTTTAGTGGGTTTATTTTATACACTGCCATTTTGCTAAATTGTTATTTTTTAATAGTTTGTGTGTGTGTGTGTGTGTGTGTGTGTGTGTGTGTGTGTGTGTGTGTGATTCCCTGGGATTCTCTATGTATACCATCATTACCATTTGCAAAAAAAAATAATATATATATATATATATATATATATATATTTCCTTGTGCCCTATTTTAATTCTTTCAATTTCTTCTAATTTTCCTCTTTTTCATTATAGCTAGCATTTCTATAATAATACTCAATAATAGTGGTGATAAAGGGCATCTTTATTTCATTCTTAATCTTACTGAGAAGGGTTTTAACTTATCCATATTGTAGATAATGTTTGCTAATGCTTTTAGATAGACATTGATAAAAGTACATAGCAGAAGACCACAAGAATAATTAATGATCTTAAATTTATGTTATATGAGAATAAATTTTGGAAATTTGGAAATTTATTATCCCAACAGATAACAACATAGATACCTTTAAGTATGTAATGTGGTCTTCTAAGTATGTAATGTGGAGAAGTCACTCATTTTAATTTGGCCGTAGAGAATATGACCAGGAACAATGGGCAAATGACTATTATAGGAAACAAAAATGAACAAAATTCCTCACAATTAGCATTAATTAAAATTTGAATAAGTGACTGGAGAGTTTTTGTTTTCATTTTTCAGAGGTCTTCAACAAGAGCTAAAAATCACTTCTTAGGAAGATCATACCAGGGAAAAAGTTCATGGAAGACTTATATGAAGTTTAAATGAATGATAATGTAAAACCACAGGTATTATCAGATATGAGAACATCTGACATATCTTTGAGACAAAAAGGAATAATATGTTTATTGGCGATTTCTGCTAAAGAGTCTAGTAGCTACTATATGTTGACCTGACATTAATAATACAGATGTCTGCTGTCTTCCTAGGGCATACACCCAAAATGTGATAAAAAGCCTACCAAGTCTTGTCAAATGTGAAGAATAGTATCCATTTCTTGTGATTGATGTGAGTGAAAATGATATTGCTGACACTGATATTCTGTTATCTCTCAGAAAGCCCCATTAGAGAAATTCCCAGCTGGATACCATCTTGCCTCAATGCTTAAGACACTAAGGTCTCTTAGAATTATAATGATTTTGTGGATTTACATTGTTCATTTTAACTATGTATTTCTGCATTCAGTCACTACAACACATTTTTGAAGGTAGGATGTATTTCACAGAAAAGAGATTAACTTTTGGAATTCTAAGTGTATTGGGAATTCCAAGATTATCTTCAATATCATAATGATATGTTTATATATTTTGTGGACACTTCAAAATATTTCAGAGGGATTAAAGAGTCTTAAATCATACCAAAAGAAGCAACTGCACATCCATTCAAAAACAAACAAAAACTGTGGCCTTCTAAAAAAGTATCTCAGAAGATTCAGAATCAAATTTATTACAGGAATTATAGTAATTGGCATGTAGCTCATTTAGGAATATGAATTGTTCTTATTAGCTCAGCCAGTTTTAGTCATTTTATATCTTACCGTGAGTCAGTAGAGATAAAATGTATTTATGACATTTCACTTGCTCTAAAAATCTATATAACATTTGTTCAAGTTTATAAATCAATTATAAAACATCAATAAGTTGTGTAAAACTGTTGAACATTTGTCACTAAGATAATGTTAGAGAACAGCCCTATGTAATATCAACATTGTGAATGTCGTGTTTGAAAACAAAAAAAAATGCCATATGATTCCAAACAGCCATAATAATAAAAAACCTGAAATGATAGCAGATTCTAAAAGAGAGGCAAATACAATGTACTATTCAAAGAAAATAATAGATGATTTTATTACCTGCTGGGAGGGAGTCAGACCCAGTTTCAGCTGATACCATGAACTTTGCATATACATAGCAGAAGCTTCAAATTTTGAATAAATTGGATCCTGGGGTTTTATTCTCTGTTAGTTCTATTCTTACTACATTTCATTTTTATTATCATTTCCTGGTATCTTGTACTAATTTTGTCTCCATTAGGATTTGGTCAAAACATATAATCCTTATTTTTTTTTCCTCACTGTTGAAACTAATAGAACATCATTTAATGAAATTGGCCCAAATTGCATTTTTCTAATACAAGTACAGGAATTAAGAATTCACATATAGCATTATTCAGATTTTACATTAACTATCAAGTTAGTTCAAAATAGTATAGCACAGGCAAATATTAAATGTCTAATAAATGCTTATTGTTTGTTAGTATTTATAATAACAAGTACTGCATTGATATTAAATGATCATTATCATTCTGTCATTATAATTCTCTAATTTACTCTCCATCACTTTTGTCTCTTTTTGTCAGAATTTTTTTTTGCTAATGATTTCTCCCAGTGCTCATGGAGGAGTATTGATTTTGAAGGATTATATGACATCTACATTTAAACATTTTAAAATTTTCTTTCCTCTGTTATGAGAAAAGGGAAAAAAAAGAAAAAAATAGAATTTAAGAATCCATGGAATCAGGACATTTGAAGCCTTTTATAATATTCTAGCTATAGCTAGTAAAACACATACAAAGACAATTTAATATAAAACTTGACTTTTTAGCAATGTCAAACATATAAGCATGAAATAGATATGAGAGTATTTAAAAAAAACTTAATAAATACAATTTAACCAAAAATTGTTGGCATTTCACACAAGAAGTTTCAGGACAAACATTGTGCCCCATTCATTTTCCATCGACATGCTTCTCTGCAATTTACCATGAGTATTTGAACTCAAAGCAATGGAACTTGCCCAGTTACATGCTGTAAATTTTAGATTTACTCCATCCTGATTAGTCTTTAGAATTCTAGCTACCAGGACTGTATACACCCCCACTTATGGATTAAGTGTGGGGGAGGAAGGTTTATGACCCACTTGTATGTGCTAGCAAGTGACAAATTAGAAATAACTGACTGACCCCTTGGGCCATCCAAAGCCAAGTTTAAGCTAGCATTGGTACCTGTGAGACACAGGAAGTGATGTAAAGAACTGCCTTTATATTTTGTGTCACTTCCTGTGAGAGGGATTTGGCCATGGAACTTGACCTTGGAGAAGCTCAAGTGGGAGACCTCAGACTGCTTCCCTTAGACTTTCATGTGGTGAGTCCAAGTCTTACTCCCCTTTCCTTGGCTTTTTCTGGAGGCACCAGTTCTGAGGAGGCCCCTCATCTTGGAGGAGGCCTCATGACTAGAAGCTGTGGTAGATTTTATCCTCACGACCCCCCTCCCCCCACCTTGGCTGGGGCCTCTGAACTCCTGCCTGGTATCGCTCTTCTTTTCCTCTCTATCTTCACTCTATTGTAAATAAACCACCATAAAATTCCATTCTGACTTGAGTATTTCATTGGGATTTAGAATTTAAAATCCCTGGAGACCAACTAAAATATATTCAGACTAACCAAGTCCACTACTCTTCTCTTTTGAAATTTCTTTATAATGAACATCAAAAGTAAAGTTTTTATAGAAATATATACACACATATGTGTTTATTCACAATAGAATCTAAAATATTATTATATGAAATCCTAAATCTTTATTATGTATATATTACTTTAAAATATATTTAAATCACCATCTTAATTTCATATTTATCTGGCTTATCTCAGTTTTACTATGAATATTTTTTGTTCTCTACTGTGCATGTAATCTCTTTTTCATATCACTTCCTTTCATATCTGCTAAAACATTAAGTTTTCTCACAGTATAAATTTAACTTTAAAAAATCAACAATAAAACTTCCCCATGAGGGTTGTGCTGCAAAAAAAAATAATCAATAACATACAATTCTGCTTCTTTGGTCCTTGTGTCTGAATATAAGAAATAGGCTAGAAGTTTGGGTGAGTAAGAAAGGAAAGGTCATTTGGAGATCAGAAGTTTGAAAGAGAAGATTTAAAAGAAAGGAGAAGATTAAAGATTCACAGGGTGATCAAGGGGAAAAAAGAAAAGGGTAAGTCAGGAAAAGGTCCAGAATTAATTACTGAGTCAGAAGGCAGAAACAATTAAAGGCATCAGAAAAATTATAACATTCTTCCCATTCCATCCCAATATACTGCTTCTGTTTGTCTGGGTTAAAAAAGAATCTTGGATTTGGGAAGATCATAGGTTTAGAATTTGATGGAATTTAATGAAATCACTTGGTTATCCTATTACAGGTAAGAAAACTAAGACATTTGTGAGGTAAATGCCTTGTCTAACATTACCCAAGCAGTGACCTCAGTAAGAATTTAAAGTCAGATCTTTGCATTTTAAATCTAACACCCTTTCCAAAGGATCATACTGTCTTGCCAATCTCATTTGATTTATTTACTATGTCTACCTGTCATTCTACTCAATACTATCTCTAATAACCATTTATTGAGAGTTGTCTTAAAGATTTCTACTATTTTAAGTACTAATGAGAAACTCAACTTTTAGTCAATCATAATTATGAGGAATATCCTTTTTCTTTTATTTTTAAGACACCTGTCCAGGAATTGATATTGATTCTCAGACAGAAGAGCAGTAAAGGCTAGGCAATTAGGGGTTAATTGACTCACCCAGCCAGGTTCACACAGCTAGGAAATGTTTGAGGCCAAGTTTGAACCCAGGACCTCCCATCTGCAGATTTGGCTCTCTATCCACTGAGCTACCTAGTTGCCCCAGAATATACTCTTTAATTTCTAAATGGAAAAGTTCAATTCATTTCCCTCCAACTCCAATATATTGATTTTTTCCTTTTGTGATAAAAAATAAACTCAATAACTTTGTAATATGAAATGCTTCAAACTCTCCAGAATTCCTCTCATGTCATACTATATTTTCTCTTTTCTGTGTCTACAACACATTTATATCCAATCTCTTCTCTATACTTACATAACTACCATTCATGTCCTTATAACCTCTTACCTAGATGAATAAAATGGGTTCCATTTGGTGTCCCTGTTTCACTCACATCCTTCCTCATTCCAACATCTCTCCCACATAGCTGCCTGCATGATTTTCTTTAACTGAAAATTTGAATAGATCACTTCTCTGCTCAGTAAGATACAGTGGTTTCCTATTATTTCTAGAACAAAGTATAAGACACTTTATTTGACTTTTTATGGCCAAATTTAATCCTAACCTACTTTTCTAACTTCACTTTAAATTACTGTTCAACCCACACACTATGATCAACAAGCTGGCCTTCTTAGTTTTCATCCAATCTTCTATCATTCATTTCTTTGTCTTTGCACTGACCCCCCAGATTCCACACTTTTTCTTCACTTCTACCTTATTCCCTTGAAAACTCAGTTTAAACCATTTCTGATTCAAATAACTGGTGTCACTCCACCTTGTATTATTTTGAATTTATTCTGTATATACATATATGTGCACATGCTGGCTGCTCAAATAGAATACAAGCTTCTTAAGAGCAGGGTTCTTCCTTTCTCCTTATATCCATTCTTCCTCCTCTATCTCCCTCCCTCCTTCCCTATCTCCTTCCCTCCTTCCCTCCCTCCCTCCCTCCCTCCTTCACTCCCTCTCTTCCTTCCTTCCTTCCTTCCTTCCTTCCTTCCTTCCTTCCTTCCTTGCTTCCTTCCTTTCTCTCTTTCTCCTTTTCTCCCTTCCTTCCTTCCTTCCTTCCTTCCTTCCTTCCTTCCTTCCTTCCTTCCTTCTTTCCTTCCTTCCTTCCTTCCTTCCTTCCTTCCTTCCTTCCTTCCTTCCTTCCTTCCTTCCTTCCTTCCTTCCTTCCTTCCTTCCTTCCTTCCTTCCTTCCTTCCTTCCTTCCTTCCTTCTATAAATAGATAGTTTTATTGATATGATATTTTCCAAGGTCAAGATTAAAGGAAACTATGCACCTTGCACATGGATACTATATTTCTAAGCAGCTGTTCATTAGTTTTCTTTGTTGCATAATCATAATTATTCATTTTGGACTTCACAATAGTTCTTAGATTAGCCTTGGTATTTCCCATCTTATCTCTTTTTTTTTAAACCCTTACCTTCCATCTTGGAGTCAATACTGTGTATTGGCTCCAAGGCAGAAGAGTGGTAAGGGCTAGGCAATGGGGGTCAAGTGACTTGCCCAGTCACTTATATATATATATATATATATATATATATATATATATATATATATATATATATATATATATATATATTTCATTCAGGAAAATGAAGCAGACAGTGGCTAGATTTGCCCAAGATCACACACACAGCTAGTAAGTATCTGAGTCTCATTCTGAATGCAGGTCTTCTTCTTTAGCTGCTTCTCAAGTTATTTATTTTTATGATAATTTTTAATGTGTTTTAAAAACAATAGTTAACACTTCTACATACGATGAAAACATGTACAATTTATGTTCTCTAGAACAATAAAATGTTTTACTTTTTTTCTCTGTTGAGCTGCCTATTGTGAATTTTAGATTTACTCCCATGGGTGATAAGCCCCATGTTACCTTAATGGTGGGTAATGTAATGTTAATTTTTGGATTAAAGACTGAATATATTAATTAAAGGTCGCCAAGGATTTCACTTATGAAAATCCTGAATGAAACACTCAAGTCAGAATGGAGTTTTATGGTAATTTAATTTCAACAGGAGTAAGAAATTATTAGAGGGAGAGAGAGGGGAAGAGAAGGGAAGAGGTTAACTCAACCTTCTGGCAGAGCCAGATGGAGTTTTTGGCCTTGGAGGGCCAAGGCAGGGAAGGGAGTCACTCACATGACCTTCTCACTCACATGACCAATCTGAAGGAAAGCAGTCTGCAGGGCTCCTCCAACCTCAAGCTTCAGGATTGAACTGAACTCTAGCCCTCCTCACAGGAAATCCCGAGAACTCCAGAGACTGTTCTCTACCTTACTTCCTATGCCTCACATGTGCCAATGGTGGCTCAAGCTTGGCTTAGAACAGCTCAGGGTGCAGTTAGTTGTTTCTGATTTGTCATTAGCTAGCACATGTCTGTGCAGTGTGCATGTGCTCATTCTTGAGGCCTAGACCAATC
This sequence comes from Monodelphis domestica, assembly GCF_027887165.1. Lineage (NCBI taxonomy): Eukaryota > Metazoa > Chordata > Mammalia > Didelphimorphia > Didelphidae > Monodelphis > Monodelphis domestica. The sequence continues at coordinate 91,162,448 of NC_077228.1, read as the reverse complement.
AAGATGGAGGAAATTTAAAAATCACAGTAACACCTATTATGATTGTCTTTTGGACACTAGAGGTTCCAGGTCTGTATTAAAGAGTACATCTGACTTACATTGCTATTACACTGGCTCAAAGAATGTAATGGGAGTGTCGGGGATACCCCAAAGAGTTAAAAATTTCCCCCTAGAATGGTGTCTGTAGGACCCCTAGAAGCACAACATTCTTTCCCCTTGATGCCTGACTCCCCTTTAAATTTGCTGGGAAGGGACCTTCTTTGCAAACTCAGAGCCACAATAACTTGCTCCCCAGATGGCTCCTTATCATTGGAAGTACCAGAGGAATCTTTAAATTTACTCCCTGTACTTCACTGCCTTCCATTCCTCAGTATCCTCTCTCAAAGGAGGCAATAGAGGGCATTACCCTGGTAATAAACTCATTAATCAATCAGGGCATCAAAATTTCCTGTAAATTTGAATACAATACACCCATCCTGCCCATTAAAAAAAAAAAACAAAAATAGAGCCTGATGGCAAGCACCTCTATACTTTCATACAGGATTTGAGGGCTGTGAACAATCACATTATAAAGAAACCAACCAATCTCGATGGGATTGATGAAAATTTTGAGCCAAGACAAGAGGACTTGAACTTGTTTGGGGTTCGAGTTTGTGGCTGTTTAACATGTGTTAAAGGCAGGTCTTCCTTGTCCCACATTCTACCAAGTGTCTCAAATTTGGCTCCTACCTGACTCCTATAATCTAGTCCCTTTTCTATCTTTCATAGTGTTGCAAACTTTCTATAGTCTTGGCTACTGATTGGGTAAATGCATAATTGCTTAAATCATTTTAATTGGGCCCTGATTCAAGGACCTGTTATAGATTTATTTTCCTTTATTTAGAATTTTTACACATAAGGCTTTGATAGTTTTTTTATTTTGATTTTTTAATATTTTTATTTCTCTTGCCATTTGATTCATACACCTCATAACTCAGCCATGCATCCCTAAGTGATCCTTGTGTTTTTCAATCACCCTCTTCAGGGGGGTATGTATAATTATTATTATTTTAACTTTCAAAGTGTAAATTCCTTTTGAGAGTAATTTTAGGTTAAGAAACATGATACCTCTTCCAAATCCAGAAAGTGAACTGTTTGGAGAAGACACCATTAAGATACCTCCAGACCACCCACTGCACCTGAAGATCCAGAGTGAACTTTGGGATGTGGTGATTTGAACTGTGTGGGGTTGAAAGCATTTGTTTTGTATGTATACTCTTATGCTGAAGGGGACTGCCCCCTAACTGACTTTTTGTCAATGTGCCAAGCAATTATTGGTTTTGTTCTCTTTTCCTCATCCTCAAATTATTGTAATTTCATAGCTGGTATGTTTACAAGACCCACTAGAGAGACTAGTCTTCCGCGGATCTTGGAGGGGGTGGGGATGTATAAATGGAGATTTTAAACCTTAGACTTCATTCCCCAGAAGTCCCAGGTATTTCCCAGAATTCCCTATAATCTCTCCTGTGTCTCCACATTGGCGAGAAAGATCACAATTGGTATTTAACTGGCAGGAACACCTCCCCCCCCCCCTTCCTTTGCAATGATGAAGCAAGTATAGTGGTAAGGTGGGGAATGACTGAAATTGCTAACCAGCCCTGGGCACGTGGTTTTTATTTTGTACCCTCTTTATTCCTTGATTTCTCATGATCCTTAATAAACCTCATAAAATATAATAATTTTATTATTAGAGATATAATTTAATTTTTACACTATCCCCATGTTTCTAATTGTATTCCACTTTCTAAACTCTTTATTGATGTTAGATGTTCACAGTTAATGGTTTGTTGTCCAGATCCAAATTTTCCATTTATTTTAATTATTTTTGTATGTTTGATTTATTTTTGGTCAAAAAAATGTTTGTTTTTCCTTAAAATGAAAGTAGGTTTCCTTTCACACTTATTTTAGAATAAGAAAATATTAAGAATAAGTAATAAAATATATCAATAATTACTTTCCTTTTTAAAATCTAATTAACTTTTCTGTGAAATCATATTGAAGGTAGGTATTTTCTTCACTTAAAACAAATAACTCAACTATATATCAAGAAGGGAATTGAGACATGAAAGTTTCCTTTTAAAAATCTGTAGAATATTATGGGGTTGAAATTCACACTGTAAAATCAGAAGAATTGCCACATAAAATTTTGTCTTCAGTAATTTTTTTTCCTCAGATGACAGCTTTCATGAAACAAGATAACTGAAAACTTGTTATGGAAGAATATTTTTTGATTCTTTTTTTCTTTCTAAATGAAATAGAAAGAGCTTGTATTGAGTAGTGACACTTTAATAATTCCAGCTGTTAACATAGCATATTCATAGTGATATAAATATTAAGATGACTTATTTAACCAAGTTATAATGCATCTTCCTAAAAAGTAGGAAATAGAAAAGGGGGACAGCACCTCCAATGAGGAGGAAATTAAGGCAATCATTAGAAATTACTTTGCCCAATTATATGGCAATAAATACACCAATTTAGGAGAAATGGATGAATATATACAAAAATACAAACTGCCTAGACTAACAGAAGAGGAAATAGAATTCTTAAATAATCCCATATCAGAAATTGAAATCCATCAAGCCATCAAAGAACTTCCTAAGAAAAAATCCCCAGGGCCTGATGGATTCACCTGTGAATTCTATCAAACATTCAGAGAACAGTTAACCCCAATACTATACAAACTATTTGACATAATAAGCAAAGAGGGAGTTCTACCAAACTCCTTTTACGACACAAACATGGTACTGATTCCAAAACCAGGCAGGTCAAAAACAGAGAAAGAAAACTATAGACCAATCTCCCTAATGAATATAGATGCAAAAATTTTAAATAGGATACTAGCAAAAAGACTCCAGCAAGTGATCAGAAGGATCATTCACCATGATCAAGTAGGATTCATACCAGGGATGCAGGGCTGGTTCAACATTAGGAAAACCATCCACATAATTGACCACATCAACAAGCAAACTAGCAAGAACCACATGATTATCTCAATAGATGCAGAAAAAGCCTTTGATAAAATACAACACCCATTCCTATTAAAAACACTAGAAAGCATAGGAATAGAAGGGTCATTCCTAAAAATAATAAACAGTATATATCTAAAACCAACAGCTAATATCATCTGCAATGGGGATAAACTAGATGCATTCCCAATAAGATCAGGAGTGAAACAAGGATGCCCATTATCACCTCTACTATTTGACATTGTACTAGAAACACTAGCAGTAGCAATTAGAGAAGATAAAGAAATTGAAGGTATCAGAATAGGCAAGGAGGAGACCAAGTTATCACTCTTTGCGGATGACATGATGGTCTACTTAAAGAATCCTAGAGATTCAACCAAAAAGCTAATTGAAATAATCAACAACTTTAGCAAAGTTGCAGGATACAAAATAAACCCACATAAATCATCAGCTTTTCTATATATCTCCAACACAGCTCAGCAGCAAGAACTAGAAAGAGAAATCCCATTCAAAATCACCTTAGACAAAATAAAATACCTAGGAATCTATCTCCCAAGACAAACACAGGAACTATATGAACACAACTACAAAACACTCGCCACACAACTAAAACTAGACTTGAACAATTGGAAAAACATTAACTGCTCATGGATAGGACGAGCCAATATAATAAAAATGACCATCCTACCCAAACTTATTTATCTATTTAGTGCCATACCCATTGAACTACCAAAATACTTCTTCACTGATTTAGAAAAAACCATAACAAAGTTCATTTGGAAGAACAAAAGATCAAGGATATCCAGGGAAATAATGAAAAAAAACACATACGATGGGGGCCTTGCAGTCCCAGACCTCAAACTATATTACAAAGCAGCAGTCATCAAAACAATTTGGTACTGGCTAAGAAACAGAAAGGAAGATCAGTGGAATAGACTGGAGGAAAACGACCTCAGCAAGACAGTATACGATAAACCCAAAGATCCCAGCTTTTGGGACAAAAATCCACTATTCGATAAAAACTGCTGGGAAAATTGGAAGACAGTGTGGGAGAGACTAGGAATAGATCAACACCTCACACCCTACACCAAGATAAATTCAAAATGGGTGAGTGACTTAAACATAAAGAAGGAAACCATAAGTAAATTGGGTAAACACAGAATAGTATACATGTCAGACCTTTGGGAGGGGAAAGGCTTTAAAACCAAGCAAGATATAGAAAGAATCACAAAATGTAAAATAAATAATTTTGACTACATCAAACTAAAAAGCTTTTGTACAAACAAAACCAATATAACTAAAATCAGAAGGGAAACAACAAATTGGGAAAAAATCTTCATAGAAACCTCTGACAAAGGTTTAATTACTCATATTTATAATGAGCTAAATCAATTGTACAAAAAATCAAGCCATTCTCCAATTGATAAATGGGCAAGGGAAATGGATAGGCAGTTCTCAGATAAAGAAATCAAAACTATTAACAAGCACATGAAGAAGTGTTCTACATCTCTTATAATCAGAGAGATGCAAATCAAAACAACTCTGAGGTATCACCTCACACCTAGCAGATTGGCTAACATAACAGCAAAGGAAAGTAATGAATGCTGGAGGGGATGTGGCAAAGTAGGGACATTAATTCATTGCTGGTGGAGTTGTGAACTGATCCAACCATTCTGGAGGGCAATTTGGAACTATGCCCAAAGGGCGACAAAAGAATATCTACCCTTTGACCCAGCCATAGCACTGCTGGGTCTGTACCCCAAAGAGATAATGGACACAAAGACTTGTACAAAAATATTCATAGCTGCGCTCTTTGTGGTGGCCCAAAACTGGAAAACGAGGGGATGCCCATCAATTGGGGAATGGCTGAACAAACTGTGGTATATGTTGGTGATGGAATACTATTGTGCTCAAAGGAATAATAAAGTGGAGAAGTTCCATGGAGACTGGAACAACCTCCAGGAAGTGATGCAGAGCGAGAGGAGCAGAACCAGGAGAACATTGTACACAGAGACTAATACACTGTGGTATCATCGAAAGTAATGGACTTCTCCATTAGGGGCGGTGTAATGTCCCTGAACAACTTTCAGGGATCCAGGAGAAAAAAAACACCATTCATAAGCAAAGGATAAACTATGGGAGTGGAAACACCGAGAAAAAGCAACTGCCTTAATACAGAGGTTGAGGGGACATGACAGAGGATAGACTTTAAATGAACACTCTAATGCAAATACTATCAACAAAGCAATGGGTTCAAATCAAGAAAACATCTAATGCCCAGTGGACTTACGCGTCAGCTATGGGGGGTGGGGGGGAAGAAAAGAAAATGATCTATGTCTTTAACGAATAATGCTTGGAAATGATCAAATAAAATATATTTAAAAAAAAAAGTAGGAAATAAAATTCTTTCAGGTAAAAATTTAATGATTTATATAAAAACAAAAAGTAGCCATTATTTTCTTCACTAATGAAAATATGAATTTATTTAATTTAATTATTTGAGTATAATAGATAAAATGGGATCTATCAATTTTACAACCATGAATTAAGTAATGAATTAATTAGTTATTCTTATCCTCATATCCTATGTAAATACTGACATTAGTAGCTTCTAATCTATGTTCTACATCACTGAAAAAAATTAGATTAATCACTTAAAATCATAATATATATAGATCAGAATGTGCACTTTACTTTTTTCTCTACTGGAATAAGTGAAACAGAAAACTAATACTGTTTTAGATTCAAGAATTATCAGGATATTTTTTTTCCTTGTCAACAAGAGGGTTTACCGGAATAAATTTTTTTAAATGAAAAAGTAAAGAAAATATAAAACATCTGATATTACAACAAATTGAACTGGAAAGCTTTAGATTCCCTGGAATTTCCCCTTCCATAAAAGAATTATACAATATTTCAAAAAGTAATAAATAAATAATGTCTAGATCTATTTAAAAACAGAGGGCAGAGTCAAGATAGAATGAATTCACTAATAACTTCCTGAAAGAAACACCAAAGGGATGCGTCTCAGAACTTCATATGAAAAACCCAATGCTCTAAAATCAAAGAAAAAATACTGCAAGTGTACAGAAAGAAGCAGTATAATTAGGAAGGGACTACAGCCAGAATCACATAAGATGTGACAACATCTAATGTAAATGAGATATCTTGAAAATATAACATTTCAAAGTCTAAATATGATATATAAGAAAAATAATTTACCGTGAAGTACTCCATATAAACCAATAAGAAGAAAAGGTACTTTAATAGAATAGAATAATATCAAGTATCCCTAATCCCACTACAGTGGGAACTTTGAAATATAAACATAAGAGTTAAGTGAAATGCAGAAAAATATATTTATCTGAGCAACTGGATATGGTCGTATAAGGTTAGAGGAAAATGATATTGGTGATGAGATAGCAGAGGTTGCTGAGATGTGATCATGCAAATAGGGGAATTACCAAAGAGTAGCATGATGAGAACTGAGAAAAGAGTGCATATCCAGGAGGAAAAGATCAACACATATTTCAAATGCAACAGAAGAAAAATATCGAGGAGGTAGATTTAGAGAAAACAAAAATGTTTGGAAATAAGATATCATTGGTAACTGTGAAGAAAGCATTTTAAACTGAGGGATTATGCTAAAAGTTATACTACCGTGGCAACTGTGGGGTGCAATGTATAGGTCTGGAGATGGAAGGTCCTGGGTTCAAATATGGCTTTAGATAATTCCTAGCTGTGTGACCCTGGGTAAGTCACTTACTTGCAGTTGCATAGTACTTGACACTCTTCTGCCTTGGAACTGATATTTAGTATTGATTCTGAGACAGAAGGTGAGGGTTTAAAAGAATATACTATTTGGTAGAAGATTGAGAAGAGAGGGATTATTACGTAAATTTTGTTTTCTAGACAGAAAGTGAGGGTTTAAAAGAATATACTATTTGGTAGAAGATTGAGAAGAGAAGAATTATTATGTAGATTTTGTTTCCTAGAAGTTTGACTAAGAAAGGTGGGCTGTCAATAGGGTGATAGTTGGCATTGTAGAGCTTAGAGATTTTGTTATGTTTTATTTCTAAGTTTGGGAGAGACTTGGACATATGTGAAATCAATAGGAAACAAACCAGGGGATAGAACAAGGTTAAAGACTGGGGGTGTAGGGAGTAGGAAATAGGAATAACACTTAAAACCTCAAACTATATTAGAAAACAGCATTTAGCCATGCCATCTGGCATTGGTTTAAAAAGTACTGAAGTAAATTAAAAGAGAAAAAAATATATGTAAAACATAGGGAAAAGGAGAATAAAAATGATGGAAATCAGTACCCCAGAATTCATAAAATAAGAAAAAACAAAAAAAAATATTTATGAATGAGAATTCCTCTTCAATAACTCCTTGTAGGACAATGGGAAAACAATTTGTCACATATTAGACTAAGACCTAAATTATGTAGAATACATCTCAAGAAGTTCCAAATGGATGTGACTTTAATATTGAATATTATATAATGAAAATTAGGAGAGAGATTATCTTTATGCATTTTATAGCTATAGGTACAAGATATATTCCTAAAGGAATAAGAGGGGCAATTACACAGGTGAAATGTGCGACTTTGATAATATGAAAAATAATGCATGAATTAAAATGTATTTTATATATAAATATAAATATAAAAATAATATAATACATAATAAAGTAAAGTGGAGAAATATCTCTGTATAAAAATTTTCTGGTAAAAGTTTTGTATGCAAGATATATAGACAATTAAATATGCATGTGAATACATGTTTGTGACAGACACATGCATGCAAAGAATAAACCATAACTGGTTTGGATTCTTAACCATCAGTTGATCCATTTATACAGTTAGAGGGTTCTTTGATAACAGATGAAATATTTTTTGTTCTTTTTTGAATGTCATATATTATGGAATATTCATTTTTTATGTAGTGTATACTAACATACTATATAATATGGCATTACATTAATATATGTAAAATATATAATAACATTAGGTTAATTAATTATATTATAATGATTATGTATGCTATTAATAAGTATATGAATACACAAAGTATATATTTATGTAAACATACATAAAACCAAAAACGATTTCCCAATAGACAAATGGTCAAAGGATATTGATACCAGATGAAATAACGCGCCCAATTCTTAACTGAAAAGAAAATCAAAACAACTCTGAGATTTCAATTCACATTCAACAAATTGAGAAAGATGACAAAAGATGGGAAGAGCTATTTTTGGAAGAAATTTATTTATACAAGTACAATTTTTTAAATTTGTGAACTAGTGCAACAATTTTGAAAAGCAATATGTAACTATTTAAATAAAGCCATTATGTACATGCTTGTTGGCCCAGGGAATACAATACTAGATTTATAAACCAAGAGTTTCCCTCATGTACCAAAATAGTTATTTTTTTATGTTAGCAAAATATTGGAAAGAAATTGGGTGTCCATAATTTAGGGGAAAGCAAAACAAACTGTGGTCATTTGAATGTAATGTAGTATTCTTGCATGGTAAGGTTTACAATATGTTAATATAGAAAAACTGAACAAATGACTTATCTTTAATAGTTTACAAAAACAAAAGGATTTAAGATTTAAAAAGATGGCAGAAATTACATAATGTATCACTGCAGCTTAAGTATCTGATGCAAAAGTTTTAAAAAATCGTTGCTAAAATTGCACACCAGAATGTGTCTGAAAAATTTATAAGGGAGTAGATGACAAATCCCTCTTTTAAAAATACAAAAGCTAACCTACTTTTGATAACCTAAGATACTGTAAGTGAATTTATAGAGGATGAGCTTCCATCCCAATGTACATGTGGCCACCATTGTGTTAAATGCTGGAAATTTAGAAAGGTCCAAAAAGAGAAGTCTATTCTCACTGACCTCCCAGTCTAATTGGGGAGACAACATGCAAATTAAGTACAAACAAGATGCATTATAGGATCAGCTAGGAGTAGGCTCTAAAGGAAGTCATAAAAATGGAAGACTGGGAAAAGCTTTTTTACAAAAAAAATTGACTTTTACTGAGGCTTGAAGAAAACCAAGGAAAGTAGGACACAGAGAGGAGCAGAGTGAGTATTCTGGTCCAATGGGAGAACCAGTGAAAAGGCTTTGATTTAGGAGATAGAGTGATTATGTGGAAGGAGATGAATACTTAGAAGCATGTAAGTATAAAACAATTGGATAAGTGTAAAGAGGGTGGCTTTTGAAGGGCTTTGAAAGCCAAAGGATTTCTTTTTTTTTTTTTTAATTTTAGAACGAATAAGAAACCTTATAATTGATGGGGAAGAATTATAACCTGCATTTTAGGAAGATGAATTTGACAGCACATTAGAGGATAGTTTTGAATGGTGAGAGACTTGAAGCAAGGAGACCAAGTAGTTATTTCAAATCTGCTTATAGGACAGCTTTTTTATGTGCATAACATGAATAATATGAATAACAGTGACTTTGAATTAATGTAAGGATTCATCTAGCACTGTCATCAAATATTCAGTGCAATAATATGTCAGACATGGTCAGGGTCAGATAAATGCTATGTTCTTTTAACCACTATACACACATACACATATTTCAAGTGTATAATCATGCATATATTTTCCTCCAGCAATAGTTCATGAAGCTATTAAATTGTCATGTTGAAAATGAACAGGGATGATAAAGATAAAAGGCCCCCTACAATGTACACAATTTTCTCTTTAACCAGAATCAGATTAGTTGTGCCCTGGTTCAGAAGTGAAAGCTTTTGGATAAGAAAGTCACAGTTCTCTTAGGTAAAAATTTATAAGTAGAGAAATTAAATGTTATATTGATTTTTTTAAAAAGTAAATAAACGCATTCCCTGTATCTTGCTTTTATTTGGTATTATGACTGTTATATATTTGTAATAAAATTAATATAATAATAAAAAATAAAATAAATAAGACCTGCTGACATTACTCTCTTAAAGTTAATGTTACCACTCATATCACATAATGAATTGGAAATATTTATTCCACTCTACATAATTCTTTTAGATCCATTTTATAATGGTGCTATAGTTTTATGAAGAAGGGCATTATTATTTACCCTTAAAGGAATTATAAAACATAGGTTCTGTTCTGAGTAGTGAATCAACACTCACTTGCAGAAAATTATAGACAGTCAACATAATTTCTTCTAAATTCTTAAATTTTACCTAAGTATTCAATCTAATTTCAAGTGAATCTTAAGGTTGTTTAAGTGGTTTATCTTACCAAATCAGACACACTATTTATATTCTAAAATTTTCAGTTAATTAAATGCAGGGGAGCAAATAAATTATATTTCAGTTTCAAATATTATACCATATATAGACTAGGAATGCCCAGTTTTCTGAAAGAGTAAATAGTTCATTAGAGTAACTTGTGGGTTCAGAGGTATGCTGGTCAATGTTTAATAACTGGTTCTCTGGGGTGAAATGAGCATGGAACTCATTTTTAAGTTTAATCTGCATTGCTAATATTTCCTCCATTACTTTCTTACATCTAGACAATAAAATCAAGTCCTGGAGCAATTGTGATTTCTGAGGTTCAAATTATAATACTAAAAAAATAAAAGACAGTCTGGCTCCAGAATACCACTCTTTGATATATAAGTAAACTATATTGTATTTTTTTTTTCAATTTCTAGAGCATATAAATCTCCTAAAAAGGTTTCCCTGACTTTCAAAATGGTAGTTGTAATTGACAGAGGTATTCACTATTCCTTCATGGTTAATGGACTCAGAATAGCTATTTCACAGACAAATTGTTTCTTCGTATACTTTCTCTCACAAATTAAATAATAAAATCCTTTTTCACACAGTAGTTAATATGACTTTCATGACTTGAAAATGGATGTCTTTCTGAAAGGAGTAAAAAGAAGAAAAAGGGCCTTAAGGACCTTGGAAATGTGAATTTTTCTTATACTTATTGTTTTAGTTTTGTTATCTCCAGATAAGTGAAAGGGAAACAAAAATTAAAATGGAGTCAAATATTATGTAATTATAATAACAAAACATTACTCCCTCAGAAGAATTAAGGAAATGCATATTTGTCCTAGTCCAGAAGAGAAATGGAATTTTGGGTGTGGAATATTACATATACTCTGAAACATGGCCACTTTGTTGACTGGTTTTGCTTATCAATTATTTTTTTTCTGGTCACAAATAGGGAGGCTTATTAGGTTTGTCATAGATATGTATAGGGGATTTAGAAATTACTATGATTTAAAAACAAGTAGGTAACTAAATGCTAAAATTAAAATAAAGGTCCTTCTGTGAATTTTTATCTAGCATAAGATGTCTCCTTTTAACAAAATGATCAATATGGAAATAGGTGTTGTATGATAACACATGTGTAACATATATAATATTAGTTTCCATCTTGGGGGGAGGGTCAGGAGAGAAGGAGAGAATATGGATTGCAAAATGTCAGAAAATATTTATTAAAAATTACATCATCATATAAATAAAAGAAAAGGATATAAAAGTCAAGAAAGCATTTTTAAATAATAAAAACACAAGGCAATGGAGATAAATGTGAAATATTAACATTTGAGAAGTATATTTTAATTCAAATAGCTTGTAAAAAAAGGGCCATTTTGTATCTTTCAAGATTTATAAATACTATTAGAATGTTTCAGGTATATGCAAAAAGGAAAATTAAATTTTCTCCTTGAAAGAACATTACCTGTTTCTAATGATTTTGATTTCAGAAGAATTCAAAGGGAATTTGGAAAAAAATTCAGTATGGTATGATGATTTCAATAAGGAAATAATTGGGAAAGAAGATTGTAAAAGTAAATGGAAAGAGGAAAGTATAAGAGGGCAGAAGGGAGAGATATGGAATAAATACAAATATGTATATAGATAAACATATATATCTACATATGTAGTTCATATCCCAATGACATATTTACCTATTAATATCTATCTAGAAAGGTAATTTTACCTTTATGTTATGTAAAAGTTATGTAAAAGGAAACCTCTTCCTCCTAGGGTCATGAACTTTCTTCTTGTCTGAGCCAGCACATTAACTTAGCTAGAACACTCCAAACAGAAGTCACAGGTTAAGAGTCCTAGGATCATGACTAGGAACTAAGGATTATGGGTTCTAGTCAGAGAGATTTTGATTGGCTCTTGAGACATCATAGACCAGCAGACAGGGAAAGGAAGTGACATGGAGAAAGAAGACTATAAAAAATGAGATGATAGAGGAGATCAGTTTCTTCTTTGGAGGTCTTTGGCTGGGGGTGGGGAGTGAGTCTTTCTGGGATTCAGCATTTCTGGCTGGGGCAAAAGATACCTTTGTGGGCTGGTAAGACTCTTGCTCGGAAGAGAATACTGGACTTACAAGTGGAGATTGAAACCTTGTCTGAGAGCAAGCTGAAATTCTATGGACCAGACATTAGAGTGGTAGGCTAGGAAATAAATTTTCTACTTCCTTCCTTTCTTCCTTGTTTCTTTCTTATACTATATTAATATTATATTAGTTTTAAAATTTAATTTTAATTAAATATCATCCTCATGACTTATGGGTTAATTATTTTAAAAACAGTGAACAAAACAAATTTTAAACTAATATTATATTTCCAAACCAATTTCAAAATATTGCATTTAGCATATTACATTTGGCATAATATTAATTTTCATTATTATACAATGCCCCAGTTTTGAATGTCTGGGTCCTTTATTTAATAATCAAAAACATGATTTTGCAACCCTCAACCCTAATTATCTTCAAATGAGAACCAATTTAGATGAATTACATATTTAAATATATATGCATATATATATATATATATCTGTATGTATAGGAATGAAATATTTAGAAAGTCCTGGGTTAATGTAAAAATAGGCTCAATTTTTGCCTAACCATATGTAGAAAACTTACTATTTTGAATATCTGTTGGATTAAAAATAACTTTCAAATTTAATAGCACATATGCATTCAAGATCCAATAATAAAGATGGCAATTACATTCATTGTCTTGCTCAAAAATGGTTCTCCTTTCAGTTGGACAAAAGCAATCTATCCTGTTGATAATCTGTATTACCAAATCATTAATAATAACATTTATAATGCATTCATGATATTCATTTTACATGACTCATTATTTATGTTATATATCTGATAACAACTATGATGTTATATATATGCATATATGTACTATTTTTGAACTGTCTTTAAGAAAAAAATAAATCATTGCTTTCTAATTTCTGTGGAATTGTGATTGATTTGTTAAATATCACAATTCATGTGAAATATAAATAAGGATGAAATAGAGTTTTTTTAGGATTTTTTTTTTAGGAATAAGTTTCTTTTACCTTTTGATTTTTTTTTCTGACAGGGCTTAACACAATCTCTAGAGTTAAAATTTTAATTTATATCCTCTAGTGCAAATGGTGATATACTGTATTTTAAAATAGAAGTTTCACAGGATATCCAGTTTGGGTAAGTAAGGTGTGGCTGATATTGTATCAACTTTTTTTTTTCCCCTGGAGGAGAGAGGTCTTTAGTCCTTATTAAAGAAGAAACAGGATTCTCTTTTTTATGGTATAAGAATTACAAATGGGATCATTAATTTTAAAGAGATATCTGAAAGCTTATTTATCCTCAATAGCACAATCATTCTCAATACCAATATAGACATGAATAGCTTTAATAATTTCTAACTAGTAGCTAGAGAGCAAAACAAATATAGAAGTGCCTAAGGAATTAACAAAGAGACAGAGTGAAATACCTCTCAAAAGAGGAGAAACCCAAAAGGTAGGCAGAGATCATTTGAGGAGCTGAGGTGAGAGGGAAGCAGAGCTAGCAGGAGGCATAGCATCTAGTGAAGAGCAAGCCAGGAGCAAGTCACACCTCCTACCCCAACACATCTGCTCTCACAGGTTCTGGGTTTAAGCCCTGTCTAGCCAGGAGAACCTGAGATCCTGCAGGGACCAGTAGTGGTCCAAGCTAACTTACTTCCCTTAAAAGTTAAAATATGTGAATAAGTCTGGAGTTCCAGCCCAGGGCAATCTGGGCTGAAAGAGGCCAATCCATGTGGCCCAGAGCAAAGCCAGGAATTCCAGTCTGGGCTTGGGATAAGGAAATAATTCATGGGTTGGGGTAAGGACTCAGTTCTCAGGGGGAGTATCCCCGGGATCTTTTTTCCCCAAAACTAAGGGTAGAGCTCTAGGACAGGGCAATCAAGGGTGTTCCTGATTGAATCAAGAACACCTTGTGATAAAAAAAAAATGACTGAACCCAAGCCTGGGGCAGGAACCTGATCAGCACCTGACCTGATCAAGTGAAGAGTGAGATCAAAAGCTTATACCCAAGCCTAAGGAAAGTCATTAAACATTCAGCATCTCAAGGGTCAATTGAATCAGCAGGGGAAGGGGACTCTCAGAACTCTCACCCCTCAGACCATCTGGTAAACTAGCAATAACCGAGAAAATAAACCAAAAGGAAAATAAGCCAAAATAATCCATCAAGGAAGGATTGAAGTTTAAGAGGATACCCCAACTTCCCAGAAAACAGAGCCTACCTATAATTAGATAGGGAAAATGAGCAAACAACCAAAAAAATCATCTAACTCTAAAGACTTATTATGTTGACAAAGAGCAAGGTGCAGACAAAGAAGGGCACAGTGAGAGCAAAAGAAACAAATGCAAATTCCAAAAGAAAAATATGGAATATACACAGAGTCTGGAAGAGCTCAAAAAAGACTTCAAAAAACAATTAAGAGAGGTAGAGGAAAAGTGGGGAAGAGAGATGAAAGTGATGCAGGAAGAAAGGAAAGTGATATAAGAAGAAGAGAAAGTAATGTACCAATAAATGGAAGTGATACAGGAAGAAATGGAAGTAATGCAAGAAGAAATGAAAGTGATATGCAAGAAGAAATAGGCCAGTTGAAAAAAGGAGAATCAAAAACGGAAAGAGGAAAACCAGGTCATAATTGACCTGAATTGACTATCTAGAAACTAATGATTTCATGAGAAATCAAGAAACAGTGGAGTAGAATAAAAAAAAGAAAAAAAAAACCCAGAGGAAAACATGAAATATTTTATTGATAAAACAACTAAGCTATAAAATAGATCTAGGAGAGACAATTTGACAATTATTGTACTAATTGAAAACCATGATGATCGAAAAACCTTAGATATCATATTAAAAGAAATTATCAATGATAACTGCCCAGAGATACTTGAACAAGAAAATAAAATTGAAATTTAAAGAATTCACAGATTGCCTCCAGAAAGAAATCTTCAACTGACAACTTCCAAGAATATAATAGCTAAATTAAGAGCCATCAAGTCAAGGAAAAAAATACTTTAAAAAGCCAGAAAGAAACCATTCAAATACCATGGAACTACAATATCAGGATTCCTCAGGACCTAGCAGGCTCTACATTAAAGGATCATTAGGCATGAAATATGATATTCAGGAATAGCTGATGTGCGATTCCACTGGGTATCACATGTGTTCTTGATTCGAACCCATTTCCATGTTGTTGGTATTTGCATTAGAGTGTTCATTTAGAGTCTCTCCTCAGTCATATCCCCTCAATCCCTGTAGTCAAGCAGTTGCTTTTCCTAGGTGTTTTTACTCCCACAGTTTGTCCTCTGCTTGTAGATAGTGTTTTTTCTCCTAGATCCCTGCAGATTATTCAGGGACATTGCATTGCCACTAATGGTGAAGTCCATTACATTCAATTGTACCACAGTGTATCAGTCTCTGTGTGAACAATGTTTTCCTGGTTCTGTTCCTTTCGCTCTGCATCACTTCCTGGAGGTTGTTCCAGTCTCCATGGAATTCCTCCACTTTATTATTCCTTTGAGCACAATAGTATTCCATCACTAACATATACCACAATTTGTTCAGCCATTTTCCAATTGAGGGGCATCCCCTCATTTTCCAGTTTTTGGCCACCACAAAGAGCGCAGCTATGAATGTCTTTTTCCTTATCTCTTTTGGGTACAGACCCAGCAGTGCTATAGCTGGATCAAAGGGCAGACAGTCTTTTATCGCCCTTTGGGCATAGTTCTACATTGCTTTCCAGAATGGTTGGATCAATTCACAACTCCACCAACAATGAATTAATGTCCCTACTTTGCCACATCCCCACCAGCATTAATTACTTTCCTTTGCTGTCAAGTTAGCCAATCTGCTAGGTGTGAGGTGATACCTCAGAGTTGTTTTGATTTGCATCTCTCTGATTATAAGAGATGTAGAACACTTCTTCATGTGCTGATTAATAGTTTTGATTTCTTTATCTGAAAGCTGCCTATTCATGTCCCTTGCCCATTTATCAATTGGAGAATGGCTTGATTTTTTGTACAATTGATTTAGCTCTTTGTAAATTTGAGTATTTAGACCTTTCTCTGAGGTTTTTGTTATGAAGATTTTTCCCCAATTTGTTGTTTTCCTTCTGATTTTAGTTACATTGGTTTTGTTTGTACAAAACCTTTTTAATTTAATGTAGTCAAAATTATTTATTTTGCATTTTGTGACTCTTTCTAAGTCTTTCTTGGTTTTAAAAATTTTCCCTTCCCAAAGGTCTGACATGTATACTATTCTCTATTTGCCTAATTTACTTATAGTTTCCTTCTTTATGTTCAAGTCATTCACCCATTCTGAATTTATCTTGGTGTAGGGTGTGAGGTGTTCATCCAAACCTAGTCTCTCCAACACTGTCTTCCCATTTTCCTAGCAGTTTTTATCAAATAGTGGATTTTTGTCCCAAAAGCTGGGATCTTTGGGTTTATCATATACTGTCTTGCTGAGATCACTTACCCCATGTCTATTCCACTGATCGTCCTTTCTGTCTCTTATCTAGTACCAAATTGTTTTGATGACCGCTGCTTTATAATATAGTTTGAGATCTGGGACTGCAAAGCCCCCTTCCTTTGTATTTTTTTTCATTATTTCCCTGGATATCCTTGATCTTTTGTTTTTCCAAATGAACTTTGTTATGGTTTTTTCTAACTCAGTAAAAAAAAAATTGGAAGTTTAATGGTTATGGCACTAAATAGATAAATAAGTTTGGGTAGGATGGTCATTAAAAGTGATAATTTAATAAGATAGAAGATCTCCAACTATTCCTGAAGAATGAGCCAGACTTAAACACAAATTTTTTTTTACAAGCTCAGAAAGGTAAATAAGAAAAAGAAAATTTAAGGGACTCAATTACATGTTTATTTGTCTACATAGATAGAAGATCTCTATAATTCTCAAAAATTACTCTAAGTAATAGAGAAGATGGAAGGAATTTACTCAGAAAGAGGGTGGAAAAGTAAGCTGATTGTAATAATATGATATATATGATGATATGTTGAATATCTATGTAGGTGTATGAATGACATGTAAAAAATCAATCTAGGGCTAAAAGAGGGTTACCTGAGAAAAAAGGGAAGGGAGTGAAAAGATGAAGTAAATTATATGATTTAAAGAGGCAAGAAAAATCAATACAGAGAAGGGTGGATAAAGGTGGTAATGAGCAATGCTTATACTTTACTCTCTTCATAACTGTCTCAGAGAGGGAAAAATGAGTATACTTAGTGTGGCATAGAATTCTATCACCCTACAGAGAGAAAGGGGAACAAGATGAGGGAAGGGAGGATAATTGAAGGGAGGGGAATTGGAGGGGTGACAAAAAGCAAAATACTGGCTATGAGGAACAGAGTGAAAGGAAATGGAACAGAATCTAAAGGGGATAATAACACAGATATGGGTTTTGAACAATGATACATGTATAACCCAGTGGAACCATTTGTTGGATTTGGGAGGGGTTAGGAAAGAGCTAGAGAGGGGATCACTAATCATGTAACCATAGGAAAATATTCTAAATAAAAAAAAGGGGGAAAAAAGAAATGATGAGCATGCTGAATTCAGAAATAGATAGAAAGACCTACAT
The DNA here is from genome assembly GCF_027887165.1 of Monodelphis domestica. Lineage (NCBI taxonomy): Eukaryota > Metazoa > Chordata > Mammalia > Didelphimorphia > Didelphidae > Monodelphis > Monodelphis domestica. The sequence goes on along the minus strand of NC_077228.1, from coordinate 91,144,502 downwards.
GGACTGATATAGAGTGAAATAGTGAGAACCAGATCATTTTACATAGTAACAACAATATTGTAAGAAGATGTGAGTATTCTCTTAAAAATTACTAATATTGAAATATGTTTTGTATGATAATACATGTATAACACATTTCAAATTGTTTGCTATATCTGGGAGGAAAGGAGACAATTTAGATTGTATAAATTCAGAAAATGTATATGGGAAATTATTACATGTAATTGAGAAAATAAATTATTTTTTAAAATAAATTTTTTAAAATAAATTCATACCAGTTAATAGAAAATATTTAAAATTCCAAAAATAATTAATCCACTTTAAGCATAATTTGATTTATTATTTAAGTCATAGGATATTTATTGTTTTTCTTATGTAATCCATTATACTAGACACTGGCAATAAGAAAGGAAGAGCAAAACCATTATGGCTCTAAAGGAATCTGAGCTTCAAGACCAGTCTGGAAGTACCTACCATTGCTAGCCTATAGCCAGTGATAAAGAAGGACTCATTGGTGTCTATCTCCTTTCCCACCAGAGCCCACTAGGCATCTCCTTTGGCATTGGTGGAGCATGGTAAGGAGGGTCTAGTGATAGTGGCTGCATTTGAAGCCTTTGTGTTGGTAACAGCATGTGCCCAGTGAAGCATGGAGACTGGTTCATCTGGAATATTGACAATGATGAGATGAAGAATTTGCAAGTTTTTGAAGTGGCTAAGTGTCAGATAGCCCCTTGTGCTCCAGGAAAATCTCAATGTGGTCCTTGAGGAGATTGCAATCCCAAAAGGAACAAGAAAAATGCTGCTTTTGCTCTACAGGGATAAAAAATTTGGGGGGAACTGCAACCTACATGATTAATGCCCAAGCCACGAATGTTAACTGGTAGCTTGACTCCTTCTTGTTTCTCCAGTCATTGCTCCCTGTCTTATGCAACAGCAAAATTCAGACCATTTCCTCATCACCCTCTTGCTGGCATTGTAATTCTTAAATTTAAAATAAATTCTTTAGCTCCCAGAAATCCAAGACTATTTCTTTACTTTTGAGAATGCTATTGCTGTTAACTTTTAAAATATCTCTTTGAGACTATCTGCCCTTTGACCCAGCCATAGCATTGCTGGGTTTGTATCCCAAAGAGATAATAAGGAAAAATACATGTACAAGAATATTTATAGATTCACTCTTTGTGGTGGCAAAAAATTGGAAAAAAATGAGGGGATGCCCTTCAATTGGAGAATGGCTGAACAAATTGTGGTATATGTTGGTGAGGGAATACTATTGTGCTCAAAGAAATAATGAACTGGAGGAATTCCATGTGAACTGGAACAACCTCCAGGAAGTGATACAGAGTGAAAGGAGGAGAACCAGGAGAACATTATACACAGAGACTGAGACACTGTGGTACAATCGAACCTAATGGACTTCTCCATTAGTGGCAATGCAGTGATCCTGAACAACTTGGAGGGATCTATGAGAAAGAACGCTATCCGTATTCAGAAGAAAAACTGTGGGAGTAGAAACACAGAAGAAAAACAACTGCTTATATGATTGGGGATATAGAGTCTAAACGAACATCCCAGTGCAAACATCAACAACATGGAAATAGTTTCTGATCAAGGAAACATGTAATACCCAGTGGAATTGCAGGTGGGCTATAGGAAGGATGGGAGTAGGGGAGGGAGGGATAGAATATGATTCTTGTAACCAGGGAAAAATGTTCTAAATTGACTAAATAAAATAAAAAAAACCCAAAAATAAAATAAAATATCTTTGAAAATAAGAGCCATGGAGGTTTAAAAAATACTTTGACTTATTTATTACTGGGATTAAGACAAAGCACAAAAAATGTTAATATAATTCTTGATGTAGTGAATATTTAAAAGAAATTTAAACTGGTTAGAATGAAAGATTCAAGAAGGAAAAGATCACTTAAACCTTGGAGATAAGGGCCAGGGAGAGGAATCAAAGATTGGATTCTTCAAGAGGCAGCAAACAATGAAGGGGAGATGCTATTCTGAACCTGATTATGCCTAGTTTGGAGGAGCTCTTTTCAAAATGACTGACATCATGAGAGAAACTGCTATATGAGAATTTATGATGGACAGAGGAAGGAAAAGCTGAGAATAGAACTAAATATAACCTGAATTTGGGGAGGACAGATATAACTGTTTTGAAGAATAGTAAGATCCTATAGCATAAATTCTACAAGGAAAATTAGATGGTTAAATGGAAGAACCCAAATTATGTTAATGGCTGATGTCAAGTTAGATGATGTGTTCACATTATCTTCATTTAAAAAAAGAAAGAAGAAAAGACAATTGCCAGTATAAAAAATAAAAATAGTGAATTTACTACCAATTAAGAGGAAATTAAAGTAATTATTAGAGCGATTTTATTCAATTACATGCCAGTAAATCTGACAGTTTAAGTGAAATCGGTGAATATTTACAAAAACATAAATTGCCTATATTAACCAAAGAGGAAATGGAATATTTAAATAACCCCATCTTAGAAAAAGAAATTGAAAAAAAATCATCAATGAACTCCCTAAGAAAAAAACCTACAAAAACCAGATTTTTTCACATATGAATTCTACCAAACACTTAAAGAATAATTAACTCTAATACTATATAAATTATTAGGAATTATAGGGGGAAATGGCCCTACAAAATTCTTTTTATAATACTAATATGATGCTGATACCTAAATTAGGAAAGAAAAAACAGAGAAAGAAAACTATAGCCTACTTTCCATAATTAATATTGAAGTACAACTTTAAAAATAAAATAATAGCAAGGAGATAGGTGAGATTCATGTAAGAAAACTATCAGAAATCTCTCATATTAACAAAAAAGCAACAAAATATGATTACCTCAATAGACATAGTAAAAGCTTTTTAGAAATTAAAAACACTATAAATCACAGCAATAAATGGAGCTTTCTTTAAAACCATAAGTATTACTTATCTATAACCAGCAGGAAATAATAATTATCTGTCAAGGAGATCAGGGGTAAAGCAAAGATGCCAATTATCACCATTATTATTCAAAATTATTCTAAAATGCTATATTTAGCAATTAAGGGAAGAAAAATAATTGGAAGGAATTAGAATAGGCAAAAGGGAAAAAAATTATTGATCTTTGCAGACATTATGGTATTTAAGAGAATCCTAGAGAACTTACAAAAAAATCTGATCAAATCATAACTTTAGAAAAGTTAAAGGATATAGACCTAAGTAAATCATCATCATTTCTATATATTACCAATAAAGCCTGACTGCAGAAGGTGGAAAGAAAAATTCAATTTAAAATAACTGTAGCCAATATAAAATACTTATATTTTATATATAATATAAATTATATTATATATATATATTATATATTATATAATAAAAAACACAGGAGTCTCCCTGTGAAGACAAAACCAAGTACTATATGAAGACAATTATAAAACACTATTTATGCAAAAAAAGTTAGGTCAGAACATGAGAAAAACATTAGTTGCTCAGGGTAAGCTGAGCCAATATAATAAAATGATAATTCTACCCAAATTAATTTATATTTAAGTGCCATCCTAATCAAACTACCAAAAATCTAGTTTATAGAGCAAGAAAAAAATAAAACCAAAATTCATCTGGAATAAAAGTCCAAGAATATCACAGGAATTAATGAGGGGGGGATAAAGGAAAGTGCCCTAGTCTTTTCAGATCCCAAACTCTATTCCAAAGTGAAAATCATCAAACCAATATGCTACTGTCAAAGAAATAGAGTAGTGCATCAGTGGAATAGGTTGTTCTCAGAATACATTGTAGGTATAACCATATTAATCTGGTGTTTGATAAATGCAAAGATTCTAGCCTTGGACAAGACAAGATGAGAGCTCACTAGTCAACCAAACCTTCTGGGAAAACCATAAATCAATTTCAGAAATTATGTATAGGCTAGAATCTCACATCATATAAGGTAAAAGGGGTACACTATTTAGACATAAAATATGTATCATGAGCAAATTAAAGGACCATGGAATAGGTTACCTCTCAGAGATATGGATGAAGGAAGAATTGATGGCCAAAAAAAGAGAGAGAATTACATGACGAAAAATAAATGTTTTATTACATCAAATAAAAAATGTTTTACACTAAAAATACTGATGCAAAAAAGATTAGAGGAAAACCTAGGCGGTGGGATTCATAGTAAGTTTCTCAGATAAAGGCCTCCTTTCTCAAATAGAAAATAGAGACAAATTAAGATTACAAAGCATTGCCCAGTAGATAAATTGCCAAAATACACAAAGAAGCAATTTCAGATGAAATTAAAGCTATCGACAGTCATATGAAAAAATGCTCTACATCACTATTGATTAAACACAAATTAAAACAATTTTGAGGTCATTATACCTACAAGATTAGCTAATATAACAGAAAAGGAAAATGACAAATATAGGAAGGGATGTGGAAAACAACTCAGACACTAATGAACTACTAGTGGAGTTGTGAATGAATCCAGCCATTATCCAAAGTAATTTTGACCTATGTCTAAAGGGATAAAAAAAATCTATGTATATCCTTTAACCCTGAATACCACTATTATTCTGTATTTTAAAGAGATTAAAAGAAAAAGATAAAAAGGAGAAAGGATCCATATTTTCAAAAATATTTAAAGTAGCTCTTTTGGTGATATTAAAGATTTGGAAATTAAAGAGATGTCCATTAACTGGGGAGAGGCTGAACAAATTGTGAAATATGACTGTGAGAGAATATTATTGTGCTATTAGAAATGATAAGCAGGATGCTTTCAGAATAACTTGAAAAGACTGAGATGAATTGTAGCAAAGTGAAGTGAGGAGAAACAGGAGAACAGTTTACATAGTAATAGCTGTATTTTTTAAAAATTCTTGCCTAATCTTTATTAAATTAGATTATATATTTATACATATATATACATGCTTTAAAACATTTTATATAACTAGTATGACTACTACTGTTACTTGTACCATTATTAATATTTTATTTCTTTAAATTAAATTTCTGATAGCATTTTTTAAAATGAAATTTGATTAAAATCAATAAAACTAAAATTGATAGCATAGAACTTGAAATTTAATGAATCCACAAAAGATCACTTAATAGCTGTATTTTTGATAATCACCTATTAATGACAATTGTTCTCAGCAATAAAAAGATCCAAGACAATTATGAAAGACAGGATGAAAACTGCTATTCACCTCCAGAGAAAGTACTGATAGAGTATTATTACTGATTGAAGCGCGTCCTCTTTTACTTTCTTGTTCATGTTTTGTATGTGTTTTTTTATAACATGTCTAATATGGAAAAATGTTTTACATGCTGGCACAATTACAATCAATATCAAGTTACTTGTCTTTTCAATGAAGGGGTAGCAAAGGGAAGGAAAAATAAGAACTTTTTCAATTTAATTGGGAATAATAAAATGTATAAAAATATAGTTGAATATTTTCTGACAATGATGAATTGACTGATTTGATGTTACAAATAAAGAATGTATATCCTGCATTAAAATACTGAAAAAACTAGTCATAATACGTAAAGAATCAAAAATTCTTGAACCATCTTGCCAATATATCTTCTCACTAATATATTAAAGAAACTTGAAGTTAATCACAAATATACTTTACTGTTCCTATTTTGCATTCAAAGCAAGGAAAGTAAAAGAAATAGAAAAACACTGACTCTGTGAGATGTTTACTTTTACTCTGATACAATATATTTTCCATTGTGAGAAAATGCTGCAATCTTAGCTTTTATTTCCCATTATCTTTCCAGAGATGGTATTTTTATTTCCTATACTATTGAGCAAAAATAAGTTTATTTGAAACTAAAGTAACCCATCACATCATACATGGAAGGTCAGAAAGAAATTTAACACCAATATGTAGACGTGTTTATTAAGAGGTTATTTTCTAAAATCTTACCTGAAAAGGTAAAGTGATATATACCTAAAAGAGAATAAAATGCAACAGTTGAAAAAATATTTCATGACAAATATTGGTCATAAAAGTAAATTCATTCTACTGATTTAAAAAAAAATAAACTATATCTTTTATCCTGTGTAAGGTATAGAAAAGAGAATTAGGTTCCAGGAGTTCTCATCTACGGAAACTAAGCCTTTCTTATCTCCACTTAATACTCAACAGAATCCTCCTCTATACAAAAAAGTATTTAAAGATAACTGGAACTAAATTTCCTATTTATATAGGACATGAGTACTTAAAAGTACCGGTTGGTTTTAAGGATTTTAAAACTCTTTCTACTTTCTTATATTAAGAACTCTGGATTTTATGGTTATGGAGACTAATAAATAATAAATATAAAATATAATCTCCCATTCCTGATCCAAATAAATGCTCAATTTAAACATATAATGGTTCTTTCCAGCTTGAATTAACTGCCTGATTGTTAAAGGATTTGGAAATATATTTTTATATAATAACATTGCTTTCTCCTCCACCCCTCCTTAATTATTAGGGCTATTATAAAAGGGGAATAGATTTTAAAACTATCTACCATTTGAAAATGTAGATTCATGAGACAAAATTCTACTCTATGCTTTTTATACAATGAAATACTTTTTATAACAAATATTCCTTATGCTTAATATAACTAACTTTTAGATTCAGAGGACCCGTCATTAAAGGTCATAGATATTTGTTTACTGTAGACTTATTCTAGATAAATTTATTTGTATGGGTGATAAAAATAATAATGTTAAATAACATAGTTGGATGCTTCTACTTTTTAAAAAAGCGACTATTTATTATTATGCCTAAAAAGTACATATATATTTATATTTTTTTCATTTTGAAAATAATTACTTGCTTTTGATGATACATTTTAACCTCCTTAGTTATCTTTCTCCCTATTTTGAGGATTATTTAAAAAAGTTAAAAACATAGAGAAAGAGTCATTTCTTGCTTATTATCCTCATTCATTCAAAGGAACATAAAGAAAGATAACTAAATGGAACGGACCAGTGATTTCATTCATCATAAGGGACTCCCGAGTGAGGAAATACTGTTTCTAACAGCCATTTTTAGCAACTTTACTAGAGTATATAATTTTATAAGCATCTCTAAGGCATTGAAATTTTAAGTATTTGGATCAAGGTCAAATAGTCAGTTTGTGCCAAAGGTGAGACTTTAACCCAGGTCAGATCTCTACTTTGTGTGTGTGTGTGTGTGTGTGTGTGTGTGTGTGTGTGTGTGTGTGTGTGTGTGTGCATGTGTGCACTTGTGGGGGGACAACCAAAAGAAAAGAATTACAATTTTTCAGTTAGAATACCTTAGAGAAAGGATCAATAATTATGAAGCTTATTCTTGGTTTTGTCACGACTTCACCATAGGAAGCCACTGGTTTTTAATACATAGAGATGAGAAGGTGGTAATCTCTTGGTGACCAAGAATGACTATTGTCTTTGTGCGTTTTCATCTACGGTGTACCCTCATGTGGCTTTGGAGTCCAAAGGCTGAGGCGCAGAGTTTGTGGCACATGGGGCCTGGGACGCCAGTTGTTACGGGAGGTGCAGTTCTGGCCTGGTGTCAGCATTCACGTGCAGCAGCAAGACGTCAACATCACTCATCTTCAAAGGTGGTGGCGGCATGGTGAATGTGGGCTTGCCAGCTGCTTCTGTCAGAGGCAGCGAGTTCTAGTTGCTTTGGTGTAATGCCAGCCCACTTCAAGTTGGACTTTAGCTGATCCTTGAATCTTTTCTTTGGTCAGCCTTGTTTCCTGAGTCCAGCTGACAGTTCACCATAGAATACCTGTCTTGGAGGACTTCCGGGTAATCATGGCTGCAAACAGCACCTCTGTTTTGCTGAGGCTGATAGTCAGGCCAAACAGTTTTGTTGCGGTGGAGAACCTGTCCACAATGGTTTGGAGATGATTTTCTTGGTGGGCCATGAGAGCACAGTCATCTGCAAAGAGAGCTTCCAGGATGAGCCTCTCTGTTGTCTTTGTTTTTGCAGTCAGGCGGTGAAGGTCGAATAGTGAGCCATCTAGTCGGTATCTGATGTAGATGCCCAGGTCTAGATCCATCATAGCATGTCATAATACTTGGGTGAAAAATAGGTTGAATAGTACCGGAGAGAGGACACAGCCTTGTTTCACACCATTGGAGATGTTGAAGCGATCAGAAGTCTCTCCACCAGATAGGACTTCCCCTGTCATGTAGACATGAAAGAGCTGGATCAGTTTGACGAATTTTGCTGGGCAACCGAGCTTGCTGAGGATCACCCACAATGTGTCCCTGTTCACTGTGTTGAATGCCTTTGTTAGGTCTATGAAGACAATGTAGAGACTCAGGTTGTGCTCAAGGCACTTTTCCTGCATTTGCCTCACCGTGAAGACTATGTAGATGGTGCTGCGATCTGGTAGGAAGCCACATTGTGATTCAGGCAGGTTCTGCTCTGAAACAGATGACAGGAGTCTATTGAATATAACACGGGTGAGGATCTTTCCAGCAGTGGAGAGTAGTGAGATGCCTATTTAGTTGTCACAGGCTGCTCGTGTGCCTTTGTTCTTGTATAGGACTATATACATATATACACAAATATGCACTATGAGTGTGTGGTGGGTAACATAAATACAAAAAGGATATATGCAAGATATATAAGATGATTAAATAGTTTGAGATTAATCTAGAAGAACAAAAGGTCCAGATATCAAGGGAATTAAAGGGAAAAAAGGGAATTCACTTGGTTTAGCAGTTCTATATGTACAAAAATATTTATAGTACCTTCTTTTGTGGTGTCAAAGAATTTGGAAACTGAGGGGGTGGCCATCAATTGGGGAATGGCTGTACTAGTTGTGGCATATGATTATAATGGAATACTGTGGGTGCCACAAGAATTTATGAGCAGAATGCTTCCAGAAAAACCTGGGAAGACTTATATGAACTGATGTAAAATGAAATGAATGGAACCGGGAAAAATATTGTACACAGTAAAAATACTGTATTATGATGAGCTGTGAATGGCTTAGCAATTCTCAGTCATACAATAATTTAAAGGTATTACAGAGGGCGTATGATGAAAAGTGTTCTCCATTTCCAGAGAAAGAACTGATAGAGTGAATGTGGGTTAAAGGATACGTTAAACAACAACAACAATAACAACAACAAACCTTTTCTTATTATTCTTGTTTTTTTCATGTTTTCGTTTTCAACATGGCCATTATCAAGACATGTTTTGCATGATTACCCATATATAATTAATATCAAATTGTTTTCTTTCTCAAGGAGTGGGTGAGGAGGGAACAATGCAGAGAATCTGGAACTCAACATTAAAAAAGAATGTTAAAATATTTTGTTTACATGTAATTCTGAAAAATAAAGTTAAAATTAAATTTAAAAATAAATGCTAAAAATAGTTTAAGTGAGGACATTAGCAATTGGGAAGATATAGAATGAAAGATTTTTAGCTATTTATCAAAGAGAAGGATTCAGTGAGACAGAAATATTTTTGGAGTGAATTCAAGGCATGTGAGATGGCCAGTGGAAAGGAACTGAGATTATTAAAGGACAGAGAGAATAAGGTTCAATGCAGTAGAAAATATAATTTGAGGGCTGATTAAATAGAACTTTGGAATCTAAACAGAGAAATTTAAATCTTGTCCTAGAGGAAAAAGGAAGCTCCTAAAGTAGATTGAAGAGGGGATTAACATGGTCAGACCTTTGCTTAAGAAAGATCACAGGTAGCAGTTTGATGGTTAGACTAGATTGTTGAGAGACTTATGAAACAAACAAATTAGAAGACTATTGTAGTAATTTAGGTGAGATTATTAGACTGAACAAAAGTTGTTGTTATATGAGTAAAGAGAACAATTTGGGTAAGGAAAATGTTACAAAGTGATAAAAAACCACAAAGGTAATGGACACATTTATGACATCTTTTTATTGGGTGGCCAATAACTGGAAATGGAGGGGTTGTCCATAAATTGTGGAATGGCTAATTAAGTTGTGAAATATGCTTGTAATGGAGAACTATTGGGCTATAAAAATGAGTGGAGCTTCCGGTCAAAATGACAGCTTAGAGAGAGCTAAAGTTCAGACCTCTGGAAACCCTTCCTAACTGATCTCAAACTGTATGCTCCTAGGACACCGAAATTCAAAACAAACAACAGGATAGATCCCGGAAACCCTCCTCCTGGACCTGGATCAAAAGGTACAGCCCCCCAAAAGCCAGAACCCAAGATCACTTGGATCTAAGGGGTAGGCAGAAGGAAGATCCAAGGACCCATCTCCCCCAGCCCAGAGCACTGAGTCTGAGGCAGCAGTGGGAACCTAAGAGCCAGCAAAAGGACCTCAGGGCTGGCTATTCTGAAGGGCACATCCTGAAAACAACCTGAACCAGTCATGGGGCACCCAGAAAGCAGGGAAACAGAGAGAGACAGAGGGTAGCCTGTAGCCCCCTGGCTGGATCCTTCTGTCTGAGTCTCAGGGAAGGACCCTGCATTAAGACACACTCAGTCCAACCAAGATGAAGTTAATCCTATCTGTAGCCCTCAGAGCTCCGGGAAGCCTAGGCCCCTCCCCCCCCCCGCCCCTCCCAGAGTGCAGGCCCTTCTGGCCCACAAAGGCTCTGAGATATCGCGCGGACAGTGCCAAGACAGGCTCAAAGAGTGGAAGTAAGGCAACGAAGAAGCATCAGGAGGGAACTGAGTGCAGTAACACCTGCAAATGGACAATTCTCCTGGGGCTAAAGCCTCTGAACACCAGACAGTTAAGAAAAGCTAGACCTCCCCACTCAGATAGAGATGGCAAACAGCACAGAAAAGCCCCCAAATTCCAAGAAAAACAAGAAGAAGGGGGCAACTTTGGACATATTTTATGGAGCAAAAATACAAAATACAGAGGAGATAGAAGAGGAAACACAAGCAAATGCTCCAAAACCTCCCAAAGGAAACGAAAACTCTCCACAAACCCATGAAGAATTTGAATGGGAAATGATCAGAAAGATGGAAGCCTTCTGGGAGGAAAAGAGGGAAATAATGAAAAAGAAATTCACAAAAAAAGTTAGACCAAACTGAAAAGGAAAACCAGGCTTTAAAGGACAGAATCAGCCAACTGGAAGACAACGAGCATGTAAAAGAGCAAGAATTAATAAAGCAAAGCCAAAAGAGCAAGAAATTAGAAGAGAACATATAATATCTCACCAACAAGGTCATAGACTTGGAAAATAGAGGGAGAAGAGACAATTTAATAATAATTGGACTACCAGAAAAGCCAGAAATAAACAGCAAACTTGAAATAATAATACAAGATATAATCAAACGAAATTGCCCAGAGATTCTAGAACAAGGGGGCAATAAGGCACTGAAAGAGTTCACAGAACACCCTCTACACTAAACTGCCAAAAGACAACTCCCAGGAATGTAGTTGCAAAATTCCAAAGTTTTCAAGCAAAAGAAAAAATCTTAAAAGAAGCCAGAAAAAGACAATTTAGATATAAAGGAATGCCAATCAAGGTCACACAAGACCTTGCAAGTTCCACTCTGAATGACCATAAGGCATGAAACATAATTTTAAGAAAGGCAAGAGACCTGGGCCTTCAACCAAGAATCAGCTACCCATCAAAACTGACTATATACTTCCAAGGGAAAGTATGGGCATTCAAAAAAATAGAAGATTTCCAAGTTTTTGCAAAGAAAAGACCAGAGCTCTGTGGAAAGTTTGATATTGAAAAACAAAGAGCATGGAATACCTGAAAAGGTAAATATGAAGGAAAGGGAAAAGGAGAAAAATGTTATCTTTTTCTTTTACTCAAACTCTCATCTATAAGGACTATATTTATATCAATCTATGTATAGTAATATTTGGGGAAAATGTAATGTGTAAATAGGGGGAAAAGAAAGACCAAATACAATAATCTTTCTCACACAAAGATTCACATGGGAAGGGGAGGGGAAGAAAACTATAAGAAGGAGAAGAAGAGAGTTTTTACTTAAACCTTACTCTCAGGGAAATCAACTCTAAGAGGGAAGAATATCCAGATCCATTGGGATCCTGAATTCTATCTTATCCAACAAGGATAGGGAGAAGGGAAAACCAAGGGGGAGAGGGGGAGAGGGAAAACAAAAAAGGAGGGAAAGAGAGGGGATTGGGGGAGGGAACAAAAAGGGAGGGGCTAGTAAGGGAAATATATCAAGGGAGAGGACAAGGGGGACTGATTTAAAATAAATCACTGTATTAAAAAGTTAGAGCTGAAGAAGAAAGGTTAGAATTAGGGAAGGATATCAAAATGCCAGGGAGTCCACAAGTGACAATCATAACTTTGAACGTGAATGGGATGAACTCATCCATAAAACGTAGATGAATAGCAGAATGGATTAGAATCCAAAACCCTACCATATGTTGTCTTCAAGGAACATACATGAGGCAGGTAGACACCCACAAGGTCAGAATTAAAGGATGGAGTAAGACCTTCTGGTCCTCAACTGACAGAAAAATGGCAGGAGTGGCAATCATGATATCTGATAAAGCCAAAGCAAAAAAAATCTGATAAAGGGATAGGGAAGGTAATTATATTCTGTTAAAAGGGACTTTAGATAATGAGGAAATATCACTAATCAACATATATGCACCAAATAAAATAGCACCCAAATTTCTAATGGAGAAACTAGGAGAATTAAAGGAAGAAATAGACAGTAAAAACATATTAGTGGGAGACTTGAACCAACCATTATCAAATTTAGATAAATCATATCAAAAAATAAATAAGAAAGAGGTAAAAGAAGTAAATGAAATCTAAGAAAAATTAGAATTAATAGACATATGGTAAAAAATAAATAGGGACAAAAAGGAATACACCTTCTTCTGAGCACCACATGGCACATTCACAAAGATTGACCATACATTAGGTCATAGAAACATGGCAAACAAATGCAGAAAAGCAGAAATAATGAATGCAGCCTTTTCAGATCACAAGGCAATAAAAATAATGATCAGTAATGGTACGTGAAAAACCAAATCAAAAACTAATAGGAAATTAAACCATATGATACTCCAAAATCATTTAGTTAGAGAAGAAATCATAGAAACAATAATTTCACCGAGGAAAATGACAATGGCGAGACATTCTTTCAAACCTTTTGGGATGCAGACAAAGCAGTAGTCAGAGGTAAATTCATATCCCTGAGTGTATATATTAACAAACTAGGGAGAGCAGAGGTCAATTAATTGGAAATGCAAATAAAAAAACTTGAAAGCAATCAAATTAAAAACCCCTAGCAGAAAAACAAACTAGAAATCCTAAAAATTAAGGGATAAATTGATAAAATTGAAAGTGATAGAACTATAGATTTAATAAATAAGACAAGAAGCTGGTACTTTGAAAAAACAACAAAATAGACAGAGTACTGTCAATCTAATTAAAAAAAGGAAAGAAGAAAAGCAAATTAACAGCATCAAAGATGAAAAGGGGGGCATCACTCCCAATGAAGAGGAAATTAAGGCAATCATTAAAAATTACTTTGCCCAATTATATGGCAATAAATACACCAATTTAGATGATATAGATGAATATATACAAAAATACAAACTGCCTAGACTAAAAGAAGAAGAAATAGAATTCTTAAATAATCCCATATCAGAAATTGAAATCCAACAGGCCATCAAAGAACTTCCTAAGAAAAAGTCCCCAGGGCCCGATGGATTCACCAGTGAATTCTATCAAACATTCAGGGAACAGTTAATCCCAATACTATACAAACTATTTGACATAATAAGCAAAGTGGGAGTTCTACCAAACTCCTTTTATGACACAAACATGGTACTGATTCCAAAATCAGGCAGGTCAAAAACAGAGAAAGAAAACTATAGACCAATTTCCCTAATGAATATAGATGCAAAAATCTTAAATAGGATAATAGCAAAAAGACTCCAGCAAGTGATCAGAAGGATCATTCACCATGATCAAGTAGGATTTATACCAGGGATGCAGGGCTAGTTCAATATTAGGAAAACCATCCACACAATCAACCATATCAACTAGCAAACCAGCAAGAACCTCATGATTATCTCAATAGATGCAGAAAAAGCCTTTGATAAAATACAACATCTTATTAAAAACACTAGAAAGCATAGGATTAGGAGGGTTGTTCCTAAAAGTAATAAACAGTATATATTTAATACCATCAGCTAATATCATCTGCAATGGGGATAAACTAAATGCATTCCCAATAAGATCAGGAGTGAAACAAGGATGCCCATTATCACCTCTAATATTTGACATTGTACTAGAAACACTAGCAGTAGCAATTAGAGAAGAAAAAGAAATTGAAGGCATCAAAATAGGCAAGGAGGAGACCAAGTTATCACTCTTTGCAGATGACATGATGGTCTACTTAAAGAATCCTAGAAATTCAACCAAAAAGCTAATTGAAATAATCAACATCTTTAATAAAGTTGCAGGATACAAAGTCAACCTGCATTAGTAATCAGCATTTCTAAATATCTCCAACACAGCTCAGCAACAAAAACTAGAAAGAGAAATCTGATTGAAAATCACCTTAGACAAAATAAAATACCTAGGAATCTATCTCCGGAGACAAACACAGGAACTATATGAACACAACTACAAAACACTTTCCACACAACTAAAACTAGACTTGAGCAATTGGAAAAAAACATTAACTGCTCATGGATAGGACGAGCCAATATAATAAAAATGAACATCCTACCCAAACTTATCTATCTATTTAGTGCCATACCCATTGAACTCCCAAAAAATTTCTTTACTGATTTAGAAAAAAAAAAACATAAAAAGTTTATTTGGAATAACAAAGGATCATGGATGTCCAGAGAAATAATGAGAAAAAAAAACACAAATGATGTGGGCCTTGCAGTCCCAGACCTCAAACTATATTACAAAGCAGCAGTCATCAAAACAATTTGGTACTGGCTAAGAGACAGAAAGGAGGATCAGTGGAATAGACTTGGCGTAAATGATCTCAGCAAGACAGTTTATGACAAACCCAAAGACACCAGCTTTTGGGACAAAAATCCATTATTTGATAAAAACTGCTGGGAAAATTGGAAAACAGTATAGGAGAGATTAGGAATAGATCAACACCTCACACCCTACACCAAGATAAATTCAAAATGGGTGAATGACTTAAACATAAAGAAGTAAACCATAAGTAAATTGGGTAAATACAGAATAGTATACATGTCAGACCTTTGGGAGGGGAAAGACTTTAAAACCAAGCAAGACATAGAAAGAATCACAAAATGTAAAATAAATAATTTTGACTACATCAAATTAAAAAGTTTTTGTACAAACAAAACCAATGTAACTAAAATCAGAAGGAAAACAACAAATTGGGAAACAATCTTCATAACAAAAAACTCCGTCAAAGGTCTAATTACTCAAATTTATAAAAAGCTAAACCAATTGTACAAAAAATCAAACCATTCCCCAATTGATAAATGGGCAAGGGACATGGATAGGCAGTTTTCAGCCAAAGAAATCAAAACTATTAATAAGCACATGAAAAAGTGCTCTACATCTCTGATAATCAGAGAGATGCAAATCAAAACAACACTGAGGTATCTCCTCACACCTAGCAGATTGGCTAACGTGACAGCAAAAGAAAGTAATGAATATTGGAGGGGATGTGGCAAAATAGGGACATTAATTCATTGCTGGTGGAGTTGTGAATTGATCCAACCATTCTGGAGGGCAATTTGGAACTATGCCCAAAGGGCGACAAAAGAATGTCTACCCTTTGATCCAGCTATAGCACTGCTGGGTCTGTACCCAAAAGAGAAAATGGGGAAAAAGACTTGTACAAGAATATTCATAGCTGGGCTCTTTGTGGTGGCCAAAAATTGGAAAACGAGGGGATGCCCATCAATTGGGGAATGGCTGAACAAATTGTGGTATATTTTGGTGATGAAATACTATTGTGCTAAAAGGAATAATAAAGTGGAGGAATTCCATGGAGACTGGAACGACCTCCAGGAAGTGATGCAGAGCGAGAGGAGCAGAACCAGGAAAACATTGTACACAGAGACTGATACACTGTGGTACAATCAAAAGTAATGGACTTCTCCATTAGTGTCAGTCTAATGTCTCTGAACAATCTGCAGGGATCTAGGAGAAAAAACACTATTCATAAGCAGAGGACAAACTGTGGGAGTAGAAACACCAAGGAAAATCAACTGCCTGAGGGTAAAGGTCAGAGGAGAGACTCTGAAGGAACACTCTAATGCAAATACTAACAATATGGCAATGGGTTCGAATCAAGAACACATGTGATACCCAGTGGAATCACATGTCGGCTATGGGGGGAGGGAGGAAAAGAAAATGATCTTTGTCTCTAATGAATAATGCTTGGAAATGAGCAAATAAAATATTATTTAAAGAAAAAAAAATGAGTGGATGCACTCAGAAAAAACCTGGAATGGTTTACATGCATTGATGCAAAGTAAAATGAGCAGAACCACAAGTGCATTATTAATAGTAAAAGTAATATTGTACAATGATCAATAGTAAATTGTTTAGTTATTCTCAGACATACAGTGATTAAAGACAATTCTGAAGTACTTATGATTTAAAAATACTTTCCCCTCCAGAAAAAAATAACTAATGGAGCCTGATTGCAGAAGATCAAAGCATATATTTTAAAATTTATTTCTCTTGTTTGTTTGATTTTTGGTAGGTGTTTTCTTTCACAATATAACTAATGTAGAACTTTGTTTTGCATGACTGCACTTATATTACTTATATTAAATGCTTGCCCTATTAATGAGGGAATAGTAGAGGGAAGGAAAGAGAGAATTTGGAATTCAAAAAAAAATTTTTAAACTCTTAAAATTGATTCTATGTGTATTTAGGAAAAATATTAAAAATTTTTAAAAGTTCATTGAAAAGCATTTTTAGAATATGTGTTCAGTTTAAGAAGCTGGACCACAAAGGGTTGAGAAACAACTGGGAGGAGAGGAATTGGAAATAATGTATAAAGAATGTTTTCAAGAAGCTGGTGAGAAAAAATAGAAAGAGATAGACTTGAATCATTAAGATGATTTTGGGATCTATCTATCTCCTTACCTATTCTCTTATTTATTCATTTCTTTTTTAGGATGAGTGAGATTTTGGTAATATTTGAAGGAATTGGGGAAATAATTAGTAGATAAGGAGTAGTTTAAAATTATGGAGAGTAATGAATGAGGATGAAATATGCTGGACAACAATGTAGGGGAGAGATTCAAGTGCACAAAATCTTTAAATACTTAAAAAAAAGAGAAGGGTCACTCTTGGGAATAAAGGAGTCAGCAAATTATGGGAAAGTAAGAGAAAAGGAGAGATGATATCAAGGATTTATAAATCAAAAGGGATGGACAAAGGAGCTGTTTAATATTCTACATTTCCTCTTCAATAAGCAAGGTTCCTAGCTAAGAGAGAAGAGATGAAGAACTGTGAAATGCTTGACAAAGAATGGGAAGGTATGAAATAGCTTCCATTGGAAACAAAACAACAAATTTATTAGGAAGAAATGTGAGTAGTGCCTTGCTGAAGTCAGTGTCCAATTGAGATTGGATAACATGACATTTTAACATACTCAGCACACTTTTAAGACTTCTTCCAGCTGAGGTTAACCTTTCTTGGGTAAGAGGGGTAGAAAAAATAGGAGAGGTAGAAAAGCAGTGTGTTAAGGAAAGAAACAGTAGATTCCCAAGTTAGGGGAAAAAAAGAATAAAGAATCACTAAAAGGGGGGGGCAGTGTTCAGGGAATTTCAAAATCATTGGTCACATGCAACACATTCTTTATTGTATTTTCCTTTTCCTCTTACCTTCTTTTTCCTTCCATCCTTAAAAAAGAATCCATTAATCTCAGAATATTCCATATGACTTTTGATATACATATTTTCATAACTTTAAACACTGCCTTAAAATAATCCAGACTCTTTCAGGTTTATATTTCTATGGAATTAACAGGAGGTTGGTAGAATCCATCACCTAAATTAGAAAGAAAACTACTAAATGGATGTATAATTCATTTGGGGAATGAATGGAAGCATGTGAAATGGGATAAACAAATTGCTCAAAATTTTTTTTTCAATTACATTTTGGTTTCATACACACATAACAATTTCACACATAGACTCCTTTTACCCTCAGGACAGGAGAAATCACAATGTTATATAGTTAACTCAGTTTATGAATGTTCCAATCATAAATGGGAAAAACATTTAGTTTCACTAAACCATAAAATATTTTTTGTATTTCTGGGAAAGTGAGCTGACGAAAGACATAGTCCTAAACATTAAGCAATATTTAGCTAAAATATGGGAGTCTGTCAGAAGAACTGGGGCCATCACACTATATGGTTTATTTTGTGTTATGCTCAACAGAATTCTTGTTCAAGATGCCAAAAAAAAGTTAAATGAAATGAGAAAAACAAATAAAAGAAAATATGTAACACCTTCAATGATAAAGTGATCACAACACTAATATAAACAGGCAAAAGCAAGTAAAAATTTGTTTTATATTGAGTTCAGTAAACTTGTTCAGTGCCACATATAAAGTAGAATAGATTTCTTTACATAAATATATGTATATGTAAATATGTATATATATATACATTTTACTCTATATTTGTAAAGTGATCTCTCAAAGCCAATCATTATTATAGAATTCACTAAGAAATATTCCTTAGAATAAATTATTCTGAGGATTTTTATATTATAATTTAATTTTTGAAAGAAAACCTTTTAATTTTTTGACTTGTCAATTTGATCCTTTTAAAAGTACTGTAAATTGGACATATCTCCTTTTACAAATGAGGTCAGAGAGATTATGTGGCTGGCCTGTGGTCAGTAAGTGTCAAATCTAAGGAGTGAGCCTACATCTTTCACTATTCCAAACCAGCACTCTTCTATTTGAATGCAAATGTTATTCTAAGCAACTGGATCTCTGATAAAGTGGGGAGGGAAGTGCAATTGCATTAGCAGTATAAACTTTTTAAGCATGTTGGGATTATATTGTTTTAAGACCTTACCTCACATCTTAGAATTGATAGTAGTATAGGTTCCATGTCAGTAGAGCAGTAAGGGAGAGGCAATTCTAATTAAGTGATTTGTCCACAGTCACATAGCTAAGAAGGGTCTGAGGCCAGATTTGAGCCTAGGTCCTTCCATCTCCAGACCTGTCTCTTTTTCCATAGAGCCATCTGACTGTCCCTAAAATTTTGTATTTTTAATGTTTTAATCTTAATGTATCTTCCAACAATAGGTAGTACATGACTAAAATACTATATATATTGATAAGTAAGAGTATAGCTTTTCTTTGAAAAAGAAGTTAGAAAACACAAAAATTAAATCAGGTTTATCTACTAAAATAACCATCTGAGTCCATGAAAATGAATAGGTTTACTAAATCTAGAAATTTGTGGATTTAAAAAAATCAAATAGCCATGTACAATTATAAAATAGTCATTTTAGAGTATGGATATAGTTACTTAAGTTCATCCAATTCATCTACTAAGAAACTTTCACTAAATCCCTAGGCATATTATTTTATATCATTCATTTTAACCAAAAGTGGCAATTTAGTGTTTAAATAAACTTATGATGCATTGGAGTACATTTTTTTTCTTTCTTGCTAAAGAGAACTTGAGATTTCACTGCTACTAAGCCACCATCTTGACTCTGCCCCAACTAAAGAGACTTTGAAAGGCAGCCATGACCAAACAGATAGAGAGATGGCCTGAAATAAAGAAGATTTGGGTCAACTCTTGCCTCTGCCACATGACCAGAAGATCTGGGTCAACTCTTATCTCTGAGAACCAGGAAAAGTCACTTTGCCTCTCATTGCCCTTGTCAATAGTCTATAATTATAAATTGCAGAGCATCTGCCAATATGCATTTAGGTGAGTGGGTGAAGAGAAGAAAAAGGAGAAAAGAGGAGAGGAGAGGAGAGGAGAGGAGAGGAGAGGAGAGGAGAGGAGAGGAGAGGAGAGGAGAGGAGAGGAGAGGAGAGGAGAGGAGAGGAGAGGAGAGGAGAGGAGAGGAGAGGAGAGGAGAGGAGAGGAGAAGAGAGAAGGGAAGAGAAGAAGAGAAAAAGAGAAGGGAAGGGAAGAAGGAAAGGAAAGGGAAGGGAAGGGAAGGGAAGAGGAGGGAAGGGGAGGGGAGGAAAAGCAAGGGGAGGGAAGGGAAGGGAAAAGAAGGGAAGGGAAGGGACGAGAAGAGAAGGGATGGGATGAGAAGAGAAGAGAAGAGAAGAGAAGAGAAGAGAAGAGAAGAGAAGAGAAGAGAAGAGAAGAGAAGAGGAAAGATTGTTGTGCAGTAAGTGTGTGGAGAGAGAAAGAAATAGAGACACAAAGACAAGCAAAAGAACATCACATGTTCTGGAGAATGCTGTGGAAAACTTGAAGAAATAACTAATTGAATTACAATTTGAGATAGTGGGGAGAGTGCTAGATTTGGATGCAAGATTTGCATTTGAATAATGATTTGGAAATTAGTTGTAGAGTTTATATAACCTGCCCAAGTTTCAATTTCCAAATCTATAACATAGGCAAAAATGTTGCCACCCCATTGTTGTGAAAATCAGATAGTATATTCAAAGAACCACTAGAATGACATCTGTTTTAATTAACTAATATGATCTATAGAACTTACTATGTTGGAAGAAATCTAAACATAAAAAAAAAAACAGTGTTCTCAGATTTGATTCATAAATTTAACTCTTTATCACTTTAATTTTCTCAAAGTCAAAAATCGAGTATGTAAAAGGATCTTGGTGACTTGTCTCCAAGACTGATAATCTCTGATGACTCATTTATTGATTTATTAAAAAAATTAAGGAACTCATCATATTATGGGATTTGGTAAGAGAGTTGATCTAAATGAATACTAAAACTTAGAATAAAATTGTCATTAAGATGTTTTTTTCATAAATTATTCTCAGAAATTCAGAATAATATAATATGGCAAGTACAAGGCTTGGAATTATATAATCAATTGTAGAGTTTGAGGTAAATTGTGAGAAGTCATCTAGCCAGTCCAGTGAAGTAGAAAGACTTTTTTTGATTGAGAGAACTTAAGTTTACATCCAATTTTATCACTTACCACTTCTGGGATTATATATTTTACTCCATTTATCTAGGCTTTGGTTACCTCCTCTGTAAAGAAAAAAAAAAACGGGAGGAGGGGTTGAACTAGATAACCAAGGTTCCTTTCAATTCTAAGTCTGTAGTCTTCTGCACACAAACTTAATCAGGGAACCTCTCCACAATATCTCTCACAAGTAGTTACCTCCACTCTTGCTTGAAGACCTATAATAGAAAACTTACACCTATTTTGGATAGCCCATTATACTTAAGGAAAGATCTATTTTTTAAAGCAATTTTTCCCCTTTGGAAGAAACAAAATATGTCCCTCTATGTTTTCTGCTCATTCTGAGGTTACAACTTTTATTAGAAAATAATTCTTCAAAGGGAAAATAAACTATCCTACCACGTCAGTTTCATATTCTTCTAGCTAACATCATCAGTTCCTTAATATTATCTTTGTGGGCAGTAGTTTTCAGATCTCTAGTTATTCCTTGGAGGCACTCTAGCTTTTCACTGAAATATGACATCCTTAACTGCACAGAGTTCTGCAGACATGGTATGACCAGAACAGATTTCCAGAAAATTTAAATCTCTATTATTTTAGAAAACATCCCTCTATTATTGTGATCTAACACTGCATTATTTTTAACTCTGTCAAGGGAACTAAGATACATTGTATTCTAATGGATCAAAGTTGATCCATTGTTGCCATACCTAGATTTAAGTCTCACCCCTGCTATATGCTGGTTGTATGGCTGAGTAAGGCACGTTAGTTCTTTGTGCTCTAGGTAATTGTCTATGACTGCTAACTACAGGGAAAATATCACCATGTATTAGCAGAAAGACATTTCTCATCCAAAATTTTAACAGATCTCTATCCCAAATTCTCTAAATATCTCAAATATTTTTCACCATGAACTGTTGTCCATATTCCCTCTCTCTTTTGTCCAGTACCAGAGAACAATGATTATTTTTAAACCTGTGTGTAGAACTTTGCCCCTTTCTACCTGATTATCCCCACTTGATAATAATTATCAAAAGAGACCGTATTAACATCTGTTATGCATGTTTGTGTTTCTTTTGGACTCATGATTTCTTTGGTATAGAAAACTTCCTTTGGGGATCACCAGCTCTTTAATATATGGCCTTAGCTGAGAAGTTAAAAGACTTGCTCTGTTAGTCGGTATTATCAGATTCAGAAGCACGACCCAAGTTTTCTTGACTTTAAGATAGACTCAGTATTTAAAATGCTATGCTGTCCCTTTATCAGAATTGGTAAATAATATGCATCCCCTCCACTATTGAACCTCAGACAGAACTTTGAAAAATGAACAGTAATGAGTTGTGTCTCCTTGTTTATTGTTTTAGCAGTCTTTTGTTTCTTTGATTCACATTGTAAATTCAAAAGAGTGACTGATCCTTTCACTGGTTCTCAGATCTGTCATGTAGAGAGTATGATGTTGCTAAAGAGACTCACGGGTATTATTTTAAGCAGTAGGCTAAAGAGAAAATCTCAAGGAGGAAGCTGATTATAGGTTACTTGAATGGAGGGACATAAAAGGGAAAGCTTAAAGATGCTCTTCATAGAACTCTTTTTACTTCTTTTCCAGGGAGCACTGGCTGTCAGCATCCATTTTATTCTTCTTTTCCTAGAGGCCAAAATATTAACTAGAAGCAATGCCCTTTTGGGTGTTGTTGGGGGTTTTTTAAACTCTTCTCTAGTATTTTCATTGATGGTCTAACTGTGCTTGGAAGATGTATTAATCAATATTCAATTTTCTATCTCTTTTTACAGATGCTCTTGTGACTAATATTAGAACTACCAACAAAGATAACATTTAGTTCATTAAATCAGGCTGCCCAATGGAGCCTGAAGCAACATAAGCCCACGAATGACAGAAACAGCTATATTCCATTCCACACTTCTCCCCCAGATGTTTATTCAGCTTCCAGCCTGGCCACCATGCAAATCATTCACAAGAGTATCTCCTCTAGGGAAAAAGGACCCCAGATTCTTGTTACCACCAAGACTAAATGTTGGCAAGAACCAGAAATAGTGAAATCTACTCCCATGACAGCCCCATCCCTAAAGAAGACTATCTCTTCTATTTCTAGTCCATAAGGGAGAGTCACCATGGTGGAAGTAAAACTTATGAAAGAGAGATCTGACAAAAGCTTTGCAGGTCCTGAAGTCCCCCCTAAAATATCCATAAATACTAAAGAACAAGCCCCCCATAAAATATTGAAAAACCTCTGACATTATCAAATGCTTCAAAAATCAGATATAATTTTATTAATATAAATGTAACTAAAATTAGTTTTCTTGTGCTTTTCTACTGGACCCAAAGGAACACTGGGCCTTTTAATCTGATTTATAAGTTAAGTCTTGAATATAATGTTATCTCAAATGAGGAAAAAATCTGGAATGCATTTAGCTCAATGCCTGGCAAATTTTTATTTTGTTGTGTCTGACTTTTCATGACCCTCTGTACTTGTTCATGGGATTTTCTTGGCAAAGATACTGGTGTGGTTTGTCATTTCGTTATCCTATGTTCTCATTTTATAGATGAGGAATTGAGATAAATAGAGGTTAAAAGACTTGCCCAGACTCATACAGCTAGTAAGAGTCTGAGGCTGAATTTGGACTCAAATATCTCCAATTTTAGGCCATTGTTCTATCCACTGTACCACTAAGCTGCCCCCACATCACAGTTTTTAGATGGCTGGAACATAGCAGGTGTTTAATAAATACTTAGTTCCACTTTCCTCTATTAGATGTGACCTTCTTGAAAACAAAGCTGCTTTACCTGTCTATTTGTATCCCCAATATTTAAAAGAGTACTTTTAGTGAAACAAGCAATTAATAGATATTTTTATTTGTTAACAATATGAAGTCATTTTAAAACAGATTATTTTTTCTTCCCAAGTTAAATATTTTCTTGAAAGTTCACATCCTTGCTAGTGTATTTCTAATATTATTCCTCTTCCCTAAAAACATGCTAATTTAACTGTATATTCTAGGTAAGTGTCCTTTTCTCTTCTGCTTTAAAATTCTGAGTGAATGTAGAGTTTTATTTATTATTTTTGAAAATTTTATTTAATTAGTTAATTTAGAATATTTTTTCCATGGTTACAGGATTCATGTTCTTTCCCTCCCCTCACCCCAAACTCTTCCTGTAGAGGATGCGCAATTCCACTGGATTTTACATGTGTCATTGATCAAGCCCTATTTCCATATTATTCCTATTTGCACTGGGGTGATAGTTTAGACTCTACAACCACAATCATATCCCCATCGACCCATGTGAACAAAAAGTTGTTTTTCTACTCCCACAATTCTTTCTCTGAATATGGATAGCATTCTTTCTCATAAGTCCCTCCAAACTATTCTGGATCATTGCATTGCTACTAGTAGAGAAGTCCATTTGAATGTAGAGTTTTAAAAGAAATAGTGGCTTAACTAGATATTCTTACTGAGTTACATCTTGTTAGATTCTGCCAAATACCAAGATATTTTCATCTCCTGATTCTGTTATCCAACATAAAAGCTTTTCTTCCCAGTTTTGTGTGGCCTAAGATTTTGTAGAGTATTTTATAAGCACCTACTGTGTGCCAAGCACTGAGATAAGTACTGGGAATAAAAATATTAAAAAAATGAAACAATTCCTACTCATAAGCTTTCATTCCAACAGAGAAGTCAAGTACAGAATAAGAAATATGGAATAAATATAAAGAGGATAAATACAAAATAAAATTAGGAATTTAAATAAAAGGTATTTTAGGAAGGAGAGCATTAATGATTTCAGGTATCAAGAAAACTTCAAATTGGAGGTGGCACTTGACTCTTAGGGAAGGAAGAGATTTTATGAGGCAGAGGTGAGAGAGGAATGCATTCTACATGTAAGGGTAGCCTATATAAAGGCACTATGTGAATAAGAAAAAAAGCTGTTTGATTAGACTTTAGAGAGTGGGAGGGGGAATGATATATAAGGAGGCTGGAAAGATTGGGTCTGGCTTTAAAACCTGAAATGAAGAATTTATATTGTATCCTAGAGATAATAGGGAGCGATGAGTTGATTGAATGAGTTAGTGATATTTCCTGAAAAACCCTAAAGGAAAATTACTTTGGCATTAATATGTATGATGGAATGGAGTTGGGGAGTATTGAGGCAGAAATGACAATAAGGTATGACGATATGGTTGGCAAGAGATGATGAGGGTCGTCTGAACTAAGGTGATAGCTGTGAGTAGAGAGAAGGAAATGGCTATAAAAGTGTAAGAAAGAAGTAGCAAGATATGGCAACTGGTTGGATAGTTATGTTGAGAGGAGGAGAAGTATAGGATAATGCTGAGTTTAAGACTCTAAGGGAGAAATAGTGATCCCTTTGATAGAAAGGAGGGGAAAAGAAGTTTGCTAGTGGGAAGGATTTAGAGGAAAAAATAAAACACCTTAAACATTTATAAGTCAATGATGAAAAGAATAAGGGCTTAGGCACACTCTATCAAAGACTCCCTTCTAGGCTGAAATCACTCTATTCATTTTATCTTGTATTAAGGAATTTTGAACCTTTGCAAGTATGTCATGTGATCTAGTCCACATCTCTCTACCTCAATCACAAGAATATTATTAAAATGTCAATAAAAACTTTGCTGAAATCAAAAGACGTTTTTCATCACATTCTAATGAATAGTTTGTTAATGACATTGAAAAAAGGAAATGAGCTTGTATGTTCATAACTAATTGATTATGAACTCATGTAGAATCTTAGTGATGATGATTTCCTTTATACAAACCATGCATTTAGTGATGTATTCCCGAATTTCCTCTGAAATGTAATTCAATATTATAACCCTATAATATAATCTGCCAATTTCCCTCTTTTGAAAATCAGGATTCCATTTGTCCATCTCTGGTCCTGTAATATCATTCTTTCTTACTGATATTTTACATCTAATGTTACTAACTAGTCATAGTTTGAGTGAGATGTTTGAGTCTTTGTCCCATCATCCACATTATCATCTTTAACTGTAAAGTTACCTGGGACAAGACCACCTCATTTTTTTAAAAAATTGGTCTTGTACTAGGATTCAGACCAAAAGCTGGGACGGTTCCATTCATTGTCTCAGTAAAACAACCTGGAATGGGATCTGCACTGGAATAGACCCATCTTCAGGCACAGCCCAAATGCTTTACTTCCTCTATCCCTCTAGCTCCTCATATATAAATATATATGCATATATATATATATGTATATATATATATATATATATATTATGCCTGTAGTGTTAGAATCATCTGCAAATTTCAACCAGATTCTGTTGTAGGCTTCAACTTTGGAGTATATCATTACTTCTCCTTGGTTTTATGAATCTTTGTTTCATCTGTCCCTCCCCTTCATTGTTCCTTAAGTATAACTCATAGGAAATGGACTTGACTAAAACCTTTCCCATTATCCACCCTTCATGGAAGAAGCAGAGGAGAAGCACTAGAACTGAGGTGATCAGGAAAGGCTTTGTATAGGAAGAATCTATTGAACTGAGGACTGAAGGAAGCTAAGGATTTGAAAAGGAGTAGGTGCAGAGAAAGTGCTTCCCATGCATGAATAGTTTGGGCACTGGTAAAGAAATGGGAAATGGAATAGTCTTTCCAGACTGTAATAATGCATCACTCTCTTTCATTTACTGTACATTATAGCCAAACTAGAAAACTCAGACATCTAAACCCAATTTTGTGTCTCCTGCTCACATCAATTACCATGCCTAGAATCCTCTTCTCTCTCATTTTTCTGCTTCTTGAAATCCCTGGATCCCTTTAAGACTAAGCTCAAGTATTATCTTCTTCATGAGAGTTTTCATGAACCACTCTCCCAAAGTTGTTAATATTCTCTTTCTGTGGATAAGTATTACCCACCACAGTAGCATATTTTCTCTTTGAGGGCGAGAGTTGTTTTATTTTTGCCTTTCTAGTTCCCATATTTTGTACAATAATTGAAAGCTCCTTATGAATCTTGTTGTGAGAATTTACATGTGATTATTGAAAAAAGAAGAAAAATCCTTATATTCTATATTACTTTAGGACACTGAATGCTCATTTTCTCATAATCATTATTATTTTAAATTCTGTATTATTACACTCAAATCTTGGGTAAATATGTCCCCCTGAATATATGTATCTGAATAAAACCATCAGTGATTTAAAAGATAAACATCAATTAGGAAACATTTAGACTCACTTGCTACACTAATAGTGGCAAAAAGATCTGTTGCCATAAAGTACCCCAGGAAAGAAAAATTCTGCAGTTCAACTGTGGTTAAACAAAATATGAGACATCAAATACATCAAGGCATGAATCACACAGTTCCAGTACCTTTCTGAGCAATTGTTTGACAGGCAATTTAATGCTCCCCCAAAAGAAAAATGACAAGGGCTGACAGCAACCAGTAAATTAAGGTGAAGAGGGGACTCAAGAGGTTGTGACTACTAATTAGTCTTTAAAACAATCTCCAGTGCAGTTATACAATGCAGTTTAAAAAGATGATATCCTAAATTCTTGTCTATAAAACAATTCATTTTTAATAGGATCAGGACCTTCCTCAAACTGAAATTACTGTCTCTCATTTCTGTAATAAGGATTTAAAAAAATGTGAATAGCATTATCCTTTGCCAACTTAGATCTTTTCTGTCCCAGGAAAGCTGCACAATGTGAGGAATTCAGCAGCCAATTTGCCATTTGGGGTAATAAATACTCTTCCTTCATCCAGATAAATGCACAACTTGAGGAAGGTAAAATAATTGAAAAGATTTTCCTAGTCACCAATCAGTCAAAATCCTCTGGTTTTTCATCATGTGTATGAGGTTTCTCTGGTGAAAAGGACCTGCTCTCACACATATTTCTGTACAATAGCTCATTTTTTATTAGAAGTTCTGAGAATTCTCATTACATTGTGAACTATAACAGAGAGAACTCAAGCCTAGAAATAGAAATGATTTTTTCCATTAACATTTTTATGATGTTTAATATTATTTAAAATCTTTATCCCATATTTAAGATAGATACACAAAATATATTTAGCACAGCAAACCTGGTTTTAGGAGCTTTCATCCATTCATCCATTTATCTGCCCATTTCTTGAAGCAATATTTATTAAGCAATAACACTATTGAACTAGGTTCTAAGGGAGTTAGGAAGGTAATCCATTCATATTATGTTAGATTATATGTTCTTTGAAGGCAGGCATTATAACCTTTTGTTGTGGCTTTAGTGACTATCAGATTGTAGAAATTTAATATATAATTTTTATTGATTGTTTGGTAGTCCTTTTCCTCATAGAGCTGTCCATCTAGTCAGGAGATAAGACACAAATACAGATAACTACAATAGATCATTTTGCATTATAAGTACATAAATAGGCTTACAAAGGAAACTGATGTATGGGGTCCTGGGGGGAAAATGCTATTAACCTAACAGTTGAGGTAGGGAGGGGAAAAAAGAGATCATGAATGACTTTCATAGAGGAAGCAACATATGAGTTGTGCTTTAAAGAATATATAGGAATTTAATTGTTAAGAAAGCAGTGAAAGCACATGTCAGGAGTCACTAAGGAAAGGAAGAGATAATTACATTTCAAGACCATCAAGTGGAGTATAGTTTGGGGGGTGATATGCTGAATTAAAGCAAATGATCATGGACTGGCCATTTATATATAGAGATTATTACTCAGTCAAAAAGGTACTGTACTAATATAAATATAATGGGTGTTTTCATGGCAAGTAATGTATATTTCAAACATAATTTTAAATTATTTTATATTTAATATTAGTAGGATAATTCTTTTTTCCCACTGAAAAGCTATAAAAACTTAATGTTGCCTGTATGCATATATTAGTAAATATAATGTAATGTGAACCAGATTTGTGTTGCCTAAGGTCAAGTCAAAAGGCATCAAACTAAGCACTAGAAATACAAAGAAAAGGAAAAAGAAAAAAAGCTCTACCCTAAATGAGTTCACAGTTTAATTGGAGAAACAACATAATTAGGAAGAAATAATCTTAGAGGGAAGGCATTAGCATGAAGAGGAACTGGGAAAGGTATCTTGCACAAATTGGAATATTAGCTGAGACTAGAAAAAAAACTAGGGAACAAGGAGGCAAGCAAGATTCAAGGAGGGGGAGGATTGGGATAGCAGAGGAAAATACATAGAGTTGGGAGGTTAATAATAATATTGATGTTTATATAGCACTTATTATGTGCCAGGAACCAGGTTTAATTGCTTTATAATAATCTCACAGAATTCAAAAACTCTGGGAGCGAAATGCCATTAGTATACTCACTTTGCAGATGAGGAAATTGAAGCAAAGAGACGTTAAATGACTAGTCCAGGGTCACTGACCTAGTAAATGTCAGAGTCCATATTTGAACTTCATTCTTCCTTACTCAAGATCTCATACTCCATCCATTGTGCCAGGCACATGAACACATGGACTTTGAGATTAATGATCAGTTGAAATCAGTGGTTTCTTCCACATTAATCAATCGCAGAAATTTAGAACATGGTGAATCTTGAGTCACAAAAGACAAGAAATAAAAGTAATTTAGAAGTTTTCACAATGAATATGACCTTGAATGATATAATTATATAATAATAAAATTTTGGATTTTAATGGAGAAACTCTTAGAGTGTGTACATTGGATAGCTGGTCACTATTAGAGGTCTCTGGCTAATCAGAAGTATATGAATGTTGATGATATATGAAAAAATATGACATACTTGCATTGTTTAGAAGTTTAAGAAAGGAGATTGTAGGTCTTATTCAGTACTCTTGCAAACAGGCAAACGTGAATGATGTTCATATGACCAAGAATGAACTTGAGAAGTGATGTATTACTCCATCTGCCCAATAATCTTCCCTGAAATTCTTTTCCTTTTTTTTTAAACCCTTACCTTCCATCTTGGAATCAGTACTGTTTTGGTTCCAAGGCAGAAGAGTGGTAAGGGCTAGGAAATAGGGGTTAAGAGACTTGTCTCACAGTTGGGAAGTGTCTGAGGTCAAATTTGAACCCAGGACCTCCTGTCTCTAGGATTGGTTCTCAATCCACTGAGCAACTCAGCTGCCCCCTTCCATGGAAATATTTGAATAATTCAAGAATAAAAAACAGTTGGCACCTGGTCCTGTTTATAAAATGGTTTAATTCAATCCAACAAATATTTATTTTTATATTAAATTAATTATTGATTATATATAGTGTCCTAAAAAGTCATAATACAATTTAAAGCTTTACTAGCTTGAACATGTTCCCTTTTGTTATTCTTATGACTACACATTATAGATGAGTTGCCCCATTCCCATAGAGTTTCCATAATTACAAATCCAATAAGGGGTCCTGGAGGGACCTCTGTATTAAAAAAAAAACATGTTCTTCTAGGAGCTGGAAGAGATTTGAAATTTAGAAATGATATAGTCCATGACATCATGGAGCTTGCTGGAATTATAAGGATTAAAGGCTGTATGGCATTTGGGATACAAGGACAGATACTCTCCTACTGAAAGGATTTATACAAACAGTAAATGTTTACTTAATAAATATAATGTGTTGATTGGTCACCTTTTTTAAGGACTATTTTTAATTTTAAATACTAAAACATATTTTAAAGATTAAAAACTAAACAGGAACTAAGGGTATATCACATTAAACAAATTGTCTCTAACTATGTGTTTATATTCCAAGAAGAAATTAGAAATCTTTCTGCTATATCAAATATTTAACAATTTAATATACTAAAAATAGAGTGCTTATTTGAATGATATAAACTTAAAATTTGAAATACTCTCTGCTCATTAATTTTCCCCATCAGTTTATTTAACTCCACACTATTTGTTTTTAATGAGCTATGCAATGGTTCACTTCATATGTGAGTTTATCATTAGCCTATGTTAATGACATTTTCATCAAAAGCTTGGCTATTAGGAAATCAAATTATGACTTAATTAATACATGTATAAAAGGCTTCAAGCAAATATGATTAGATGTAATTATTTGGACCATTATATTTACAGAATAACATTGTTGAAGGTAAGTTAACTTTCTTGAAAACATCTTTATTTTATATTTCAGTTTTTCAAGTGAGGCTTAAAAATTGAGCTTCTCTAAGGAATCTATATTGATAAACAGATCGAAGGATAGTCAGAATGAGAAGTTCAGATATTTAATCAGTTTTGGTTCACCAAGTCTTATTTAACCTTGCCAATGTTACCCCTGGCCTGTGTTTTTGTTTATTATTTTATAGAAAGAAGAGAATGCTTATATGTACACATATACACACAATGAAAAATGGAGTCTAACTTAAAGGTGTATAATGAATGATAAACACATAATTATCTCCTTTAGAAAAGGAGATTTAATATATTTATATAATATATAAATTATAATATATATAATATATAAATTATATATATAAATATATAAATAAATATATAAAATATATAAATATATAAATAATATATTTAATAAGATTTTTAATTTAATAAGATTTTTAATTTTAATAAAACTTAATAAAAATATTTTATTATTTTCAGTAACCTGAAAGCTTATCTTTACACTGATTTTTTTTTTATTTTTAGATGTTCTAGAGCTTGTCCTAATAAGTGCCACAGAGACAAAACAGATATACTTAGAGATTCTGTTTCTAAAATAGTCTGGTTAAGGATTATAAGCCTTAAGAGGAAAAATAATATACTCTAACAAAGTAAGAAACACTAAAGTGCAATAATCCTTTACCTTTTGCAAATAAGGACATAAATACAATCTTAACTTTGATATACACTGACACTTTTGCTTACCTAAAGCAAAGAGCAGTTTAAGCAATATTCCTTTGAGTGCAAGTTAACCAATGGAAATAGAGAAATCCAAATGAATCCAACTTTCCCATTCTCCAATGTTAACGAAAATTAATATAGAAAATACAATACTGACAAAACAGTGTTTGCATGACATATCATATAAATTTTAAACTCTATTCTTAACATGTTCCAAAGTATGCTTCCTCTTCTAAATTGAGTAGGAAGATAAATTCCTCAGTCATTTTTATATTTTGGGAAAAAAGTATAATCTCACATCTAAAAGATTCCCTTTCATTTATAAATTACACACCATGTTTCAATTATTTTATTAATTTAAACTTAACAGATGGTAGAAAACCATGGAATTCTATTGCTAAGAAGCAAATTCACACCATATAGCTACTTGTAAGGGGAAAGAAGATGGAATGGAATGCATAGCAGAAATATTATTAAGCTGTAAGGCAGAAAATCTGGGTTCCAGTTTCATGTCTTCCACTTACTGTGTGGCTGTGAGCAAGTGTCTTCCTTTTTTTTTTGGTACTGCTAGTTACTTCATATTAATACGAGATGATGCCTGAGGACTCTCCTTGTCACAAAATTATATAATCCCTCCAGTATATTTCATCCAAGGTCAAAATAAGTGGATAAATGGATGAAGAAATTATAATTTAGAATAGAGAGACAGACAGACAGAGACAGACAGAGAGACAGACAGACAGAGAGAGAGAGAGAGAGAGAGAGAGAGAGAGAGAGAGAGAGAGAGAGAGAGAGAGATTCTAGACTAAGAGGGTGAAGATTTTTGAATGATAGATCTAGTTTTGCTTTAGAGTTCTCAAGAAAATCCTTGGCATGGAGTGGAATAGAATATTAGTAAACTTTTTAATTTTCATGTTTTTCATTTGTCAATGAGGTTTCAGGATAATCTGGAATCATTTTTTCTTAACTACACTTACATGTTTTAATCCTATCATCTTTGGAAATTTTTATCTACAATTCATGAAGCATAAAAACAAAATTCCTCAGTGTGTGTGCTATAAAATATATTTAAAAGTGTCAGCTGAGTCAAATGGGTGATTCAGTGGATTGAGAGCCAGGCCCAGAGATGGGAAATCCTGGGTTTAATTTGGCCTCAGACACTTCCTAGCTATGTGACCCTGGGCAAGTTATTTATCCTCCATTGTCTAGCTCTTATCACTCTTCTGCCTTGGAACCAATACACAGTACTGATTCTAAGATGGAAGGTAAGGTGTTTTTTTTTAATTAATTTTTTTAAGTGCCATCACTTCATTTGGATCTATCATATTGATAATTTTTTTTGTTAAACCAAATAAAATCCATAGTCAGTAATTTCATTAAACAAAGTGACATGTTCAAGGATGGATTAAAAAGTATTAATTCAGGATTAACTATTGGTTTGATTAACTCATTTTCATTCTTTGAAATAATAGTTTGAGATCAGTGATTTCAAAGAAGTGTTATAATTGCTATTATTCTCTTCCAACTCTATTGTTCCCATTTACAATAAAAAATATTTATTATACCTAAGTAATAATTGTAGTAAAAAAGCAATGACTTTCAGAACACCACATATATATTTTTCATTGTTTTTATGTTTATTTTTTGTTTCTAATATATGTTTTGCTTTCTTAATATTTTATTCTGTTTTTATAATTATTAATGTATATTTTGTTTTTAAAATATATTTCATTTTTATGTGTTTATTTTCTTATTTAATGTTGCCGAACCTTTCATTTGATACATATTTTGATGCCTTTTTTGATGATATTCTATCCTTTAAGTCTAAAAGTTTAAGAGTTAGCTTATTTTATTAATATAATGAGGTTAATGATAAAATGATTTAGGTATTTTAGAGTTATAAAATGAGGCTCTGAAAGAACAAAGGAATGAGAAAATGAAGGAAGGAATGAAAGAAGGAAAGAAGAACAGAACAAAGGAAGGAAGAATGAAAGGATGGAAAAAGGGAGGGAGGGAGGGAGGAAGCTGGATTTACAATCAGAAAGTACTTCAGATGGAAGGTCGTAACCCTTCTGGTTGTTGTCATGTGGAGATATCACTATAATCTGAATGAGCATCCCATGAGGCAGTATTCAGATATAAATGATGATGCACAAATGGGCAGGAACTTCTAGTGTAGTGGATAGAAGACATCTAACTCCTATGTCTCTTGGTTTTCTCACATGTAAAATGAGAGATGGTGTGGCATAGAAAAATAAAGCTTAGACCTACCTAGTACAATGGGTAGAGAGCCAGGCTGCAGTCTGGAGGATCTGAGGTCAAATTGGACCTCAGACACTTCTTAACTATGTAACCCTAGGCAAATCCCTTAATTGCCATTGTCTCATCCTTACCACTCTTCTTATAATTGATACTAAGACAGAAGGTAAGAGAAGGAAGGAAAGAAGGAAGGAAGGAAGGAAGGAAGAAAGGAAAGAAGGAAAGAAGGAAGGAAGGAAAGAACAAAGGAAGGAAGGAAAGAAGGAAGGAAGGAAAGAACAAAGGAAGGAAGGAAGGAAGGAAGGAAGGAAGGAAGGAAGGAAGGAAGGAAGGAAGGAAGGAAGGAAGGAAGGAAGGAAGGAAGGAAGGAAAGAAAAAAGAAAGGAAGGAAAGAAAAAAGAAAGGAAGGAAGGGGAAATGAAGGAAAGGAAGGAGAAAGGAACAAACGAAGGAAGGAAGGAAGGAAGGAAGGAAGGAAGGAAGGAAGGAAGGAAGGAAAGAAAAAAGAAAGGAAGGAAGGGGAAATGAAGGAAAGGAAGGAGAAAGGAACAAAGGAAGGAAGGAAGGAAAGAAGAAAATGAAGGAAGGAATGAAAGAAGGAAAGAAGAAAGGAACAAAGGAAGGAAGAATGAAAGGATGGAAAAAGGGAGGGAGGGAGGGAGGAAGCTGGATTTACAATCAGAAGATCTGGATTTGAACCCTATTTTTCTTTTTATTAATCTTGAACTATGGGTAAGTCATTTTTCTAGGCTTAGTTTCTTAATCTGTAAAATGACAGGTTTATACCAGATGATCTCTAAGAAAATGGTACACTGATAAATGTTTCACAATCTGCTATTGCAGGAATGGGCATGGGAGGTGGAGAGAATTTATGACACATTTGGAAGTTTAATCTGCATTATTGCCATTTTCTTTGTCCCTTTCTTAAGTGTAGACATCAAACAAAGCACTAAATCACACCTCGGTTTATAGCATTTACTGATTTCTGATGTGTAAAAAGCTCAGTTTAAAATTTAACAATCATCTCTTACGAATCATTTTAAACTGTTTTTAGTATATCTTTGATAAGTTTTCCTGGGGGTTTAAACTTGTGATCCAAAGGTCTTTTAACTTCCTTATAGCTATGAATCTATGATCCTAAATCAGGTACCCAGGACTTAAACACATTAACAAACAAAACTGAGTTCATATGCTTTCTTGTCTAGCAGAGGAACATTATAAATTTGAGAAAAATTTAGCTCACCATATGCATCCTAAAATTATTCAGAAAATTGACACCCTTATGAGGTAGAGAATTTAAGTAGTATGTACCAATGTCTGAAAGTATAAAACAGGATTCAGAAGCAATGATGACCATTACCTAATGATCTCAGCTATTTAGAGTTTTATTGCATTATTGACTGGATGAATTGGTTTGTGGCAGACTACCCTTCCACATGCCAAGCTAGAACCAGCTAGCTACTGAATCCTAACTTCCTGCTTTACCAACTCAGCCCTCTGAAACAAGAGCACATTTCATTGAAGTCTCATGTTCATATCGACATTCACATACCACTCAATTATAGAATCTGGCAGAGAAATTAATTTTGCATTTTTAAGTCTGGCATCAAAAATGTTCCTAGAAAATAAAAGAATCCCCATGTGCCCAAGTGTGTTTTGAACAGTAGTTATTATTTAACAAGACCCTGAGGTAAAGTGGTACAGGTGCATAAATTTTAATGTAGAAAAAGAGAACATGTCCTAGACTCTAGGACTTAGAGAATAGGAGCATAAACAAAAGACCAGAAAAGACAGATTAAAGAGGGTCAGTGATCGTACTGGAGGACCCTGGACAGACTGAATTAGGAAGTAATTATCAGAGAGAAGGCGTTTTGTTTAAAGTTTAGGAGACAGGAAATAGAAATCAAAAACAACAATAATAACAACAGAAAAAGCTTTGTTACTTCACAGTTTTACCTGTGTGTTGATTTCTTTAAGTTTAAAATATTTAAACACTTCTAAAAGGCAGAAATTCTTAACAAATCCATAGATACTTGTTTAAGGGGACCGGCTGAGTGCATCAATGACTAAGAATAAGACCTAAAGACAGGAGTTCTTGGGTTAAAATCAAATATTTCCTAGCTGTGTGACAACGGGGCAAGACACTCAAACCCAATTGCCTAGTCCTTAGTGCTCTTCTGCCTTGGAACAGAAACTTAATAATGATTCTAAGATGAAAGGTAAGAACCAAAAAAATAATAATAACCCATTGGGGTAGGGGCATTTCCATGGGGAATGATGTACTTTATTGAGCTAGAAATATTGCCCACTGAGGTGTGCATATGTGTGTGGGTGTTAAAATTCATCCCATTAAATTTATATATGTTTATTTTTTCACTCGATTTTAAAGATTTACATTTTAAAATTAGCAACATCATGTGAAATGTATTGGAAGAAGTTATAGATCATTCTCACTTTATAGGGAGAGGAGTTAATATATGAGTACACACTGATGGAAAGATGCCTTTAAAGTTGAATATTAAAATTAAGAATACAACTTGAGTTTCCTTTGACCATCCTTGTGTTCTACCAGCAGAGATGATTATTCCAAAGGTCATTCAATTTGCAAGGTCAGATGGAAGTTAAATTTATATTTTAAAGAACTTAAGAAAAAAATCTATTTATTGAAGAACAGTAGGATATATTTTTAAAAGTCTTATGATTACTTAATTAGTATATAATAGAATGGTCTTAATAACTATCTAGGTTTACCAAATAGCCATTAAAGGTACATACTTACATTACAAATAAGAGACAAGAACTAAAATACAGAATGAATTATTTAGGCAATTCCTTGACTGAGTTTTCTAAGTCATTCATATTTAGCAAAATTCAATGATTTCTAAATCTCTCTATTTTATACAGAACATGGGTTTTCTTTTAATTTTGTAACTCTGGCTTCAAGCTTGGAGAATATGAATAATATTTGTCCATGTGAAAGGCAAAATTGAAACCAAAGGAGAGTCATTCTTCTCTCTTCTTCCTTCTAGAAAGGGCACATGCAATCCCTGACCCTCTTAGGGGCAAACCCAGAGAGAAAGAGAAAAGATATTAGAAGGTTGACATGCAGAAGAAAAATAGGCACTCGAAATGTTCCAAATTCCCATCTTGCTTCCTTGAGGGAATTTCTCCATGTTTGACATCAGGGGTTTTCTGGGTTGAGTTAAAGCTATCTCTTCCCAATGAGAAAAATCATTCAACTCCATTTATTATCTGGCATATTTAATCTATATAGCTTCTGCAATTTATATTTGCTCTCTACTTGCATAAATGGGTTTAAATGGGCTGTTTACTACTTGCATGATGCCATTTTGTGTAACTAACATCAAATGGTAAGGGTTCAAATCTTCAAATATAAATTCGAGGTGCCTCTTTCTCTATATGGGTTAGTGACCATGAAAATAGTTTGAACTTAAGAAAAAAATCTATTCATCTCAGAATGACATTTAGGGGAGTGAGATAGGTATAGTTCTTCTCTCTGAGGAGAAAAGAGTTCTAATTCTTGTGACCCCCTTCCTTCTCCCCTCCAGGCAAAAATAAAGGCTTCTCTTAAAGAAGGGTGGATGAATTACCCACGATATCTATAAAAGTTTCCACATTTAGACAATATATTGTGGATATAACCTACATATGCTGCACACAATTTAGGAATAAGGAAATATTTTAGATGGAACAAGTGTCTTTTGAAATGATTTTACAGGAATATTAGGGCCATAAAATTAAACTACCAATCTTAAAGCAAAAACAAATAGTATCTAATCAAAATGCATTTATTTTTGTACTTCGTCTAGTTAGTAGTAACAGTTATAGTAGTAGTAGTAGTAGTAGTAGTAGTAGTAGTAGTAGTAGTAGTAGTAGTAGTAGTAATAGTAGTAATAGAAGAATGTGGGGGAATTTACAATGCATGCAAAAGACAAAAAGCTGAAGATGGATCATCTGTCAGTCAAATGAAAATTCCATTTGGAATGTTACCAGGAAAAGCAGTTGGAGCCAAGCCTTGGGTTTCTGTCTTTTGCATGCATCGTAATTTCTCTCCTCCACAAGAACCAATAACATGTAATGCAAACACACCACTATAATACTGATGTTATTGCTATTCCCTGTGACTAGGTATAGAACCTCCCACAGATCGGGTAGGAGGAAAATTAGACAAATCTGTTTATATTACATCTGCAATTCTATTTTTTCCAACATAAAGCAAACTTTAACTTTTTTTTTTTCCTATAAGGAAAATAGGCAGCATCTATGTAGCTCGGTAGAAAGAGCACTGTGCAAAGAGTCCAGAAAAGAAAAGTTCAAATTTGGTCTCAAATATTTTACTAGCTGTGTGACCCTAAGCAAGCCATTAAACCTCCTTTTACCTTAATCTGATGGAGAAGGAAATGACAAAAGTACTCCAGTATCTTTGCCTAGAAAACCTCATTGACAGTTGGTCCATAGAATCACTAAGAGTCAGAGAGGACTAACCAACAAATAAGGAAAAAAAAACATGGAGGAAGGAAGCAGGATTTAATTAGAGACACTCGGTGAAGAGTCTGGGATTTAACCACAGTGACTGTTGTTATGCCTATTAATTCCATCATCTGCTGAACTCTAAAGGAACTCAATTTACTTCTTTCTTACACCTGTCACACAGCGTCTAAATTAACCCTAGTTACTTCTGTTGTTATATAATAATCTTCTCTCAAGGAAAGGATCTGTTCAACCTTTTTGATTAATGCAAAACTCATTCAGCAGCCAATCAACAGGCAGGAATTTCTTCTTCAGGAATGGTTTCTCTAACTTATATAAGTGATTTATGTTTGATATTAAAGGCTTTCCCCTCTTTGCACTCCTCCCTGTAGTATAAATTCATTATATCTACTAGCCCAATTCCATAGATGTTGCTTGTAATTTAGCAGTACTGATTAATTAGGAATTACTCCCAGCACCTAAGCAAAGTCACAGAAGTCAGGGCATACATATGGCCGGCACTTTGATGAATATATTATTTACATTTCATAAAAAATAGTTAAATCTTGTTCAGCATTCGAAATGAAAAAGGAAAGAATATTTCAAATTATGAGGATTCATTTTAGTATGTGAAGGGTTCTACTGCTGTTAATATAAAATAGAGTTGTTCAGTTTGAAACAATGCCATCCACAATACTAATTATGAGCACAAAGAAGTACCAATGTCAGACAAATGGGATATATAGCAGCAAAGTTTCTTATCACCAGTCCCAGTTGACTTTTTATTTTCTAATAAATTAAAAGCTATTCCTTTCTATTTA
Source organism: Monodelphis domestica (assembly GCF_027887165.1). Taxonomy (NCBI): domain Eukaryota; kingdom Metazoa; phylum Chordata; class Mammalia; order Didelphimorphia; family Didelphidae; genus Monodelphis; species Monodelphis domestica. The sequence goes on along the minus strand of NC_077228.1, from coordinate 91,105,032 downwards.
TGTCTTAGTTACAATATAAGCATTAGTCAAGTATTTTAGAGGCAAGAGCTTAAATTTGACTTGATAATTTGTTCTCTCCTGAGAGAAGTTGAAAGTCTCTGGATTTCCAAGCAATCAATCTTTAGTTCTTTTTAGAACTGAAAAGGAACTTCTGTTGACTTTGTGTTCTTCTTTGCTTACACAGTTTAAAGATTTAGAATTCTACAAACAAAAAGTAAAAAAATACCCAAATTCTATCTCACTACTCAAGCCTTGCCTCTGCCAGTATTTTAATTTGTTTTTCATTAACTTCAAAATGTCTTATAAAAATAAAAAAATAGTGAAAGTGATTTTCATTATTATTTTTCTTAATACATATGTATATATTTCACTGAAAATTCTATTCTGATTTGTTAGATGAGGAATTAGTTACTCTTTTATCTTATAGCACCCCACTTTTTCTCCCCTTTGATAAATCTTGGCTAGTCCCAAGGTTTCAACTAAGATGAATCAGTTTTCATTAAGTTAAGAATTCAAATCCCATGTCTAATATATTTGGGATCATGGGATAAATCATTTCACTTCACAAGCCTTAGTCAATTTATTAGTAAGATGGTGAAAACAATCCATAAAATATTTACTTCATAAGACCATATAAGTGCCTTTAAGCATCATTCAATCTCTCTCTCTCTCTCTCTCTCTCTCTCTCTCTCTCTCTCTCTCTCTCTCTCTCTCTCAATGCTGTATATTGGTTCCAAGGCAGAAGAGTGGTAAAGGCTAGGCAATGGGGGTCAAGTGACTTGCCCAGGGTCACACAGCTGGGAAGTGTCTGAGGTCAGATTTGAACCTAGGACCTCCTCTCTCTAGGCCTGACTCTCAATTCACTGAGCTACCCAGCTGCCCCCATAGTTTCTCTTTTTTTAAACCAATACCTTCCATCTTAGAATCAATATCAATTCTAAGACACAAGATTGGTAAAGTCTAGGCAATTTGGATTAAATGACTTGTCCAGGTTCACATAGCTATGAAGTGTCTGAAGTCAAATTTGAACCCAGGTCCTTCTAACCCCATGTCTCACAAATTCATACACTATTAGATTGGAGGGGATTCCATCTTGTGTAAATTCCTAATTTGGTATAGAGGAACTAAAGACCTAAGAAGAGTATCAGAGATAATAAAGATAATACTTCAAGAATAACAACAGCAGCATTTTTTACCACTTTAAGGACTTCAAAACACTTTGCAAATATCTAATTTCATTCTCCAAAGACAGAGAGGTAGAAGCTATTGTCACTGCCATTTTACAGACAAGGAAAATTTCTATGTGGTTATATAACCTGCCTTAGGTTACACAATTGGTAAGTATCAGAGTTTGGATTTGAACTCAGCTCTTCCTGACTTAAAGCCTTAACGTCCTACCTTCTTGAAGTCAGGGGCATTCTCAAGAGAGCAAGAGACTCTTCTGTGTGGTAGAGAGACTGTGTCTCTTCTGCTTCACCTATTCCTGCATCCCCCCCCCCAAATCAAATAAAATAAAATAATCCTTTTCCTCAACAGAATAATTATGAAGAGAAGTGATGGGTTTCTATTAGTGCTCTTCTAAGGACATAAGGCAAATGAGGAGGTAATTAAAGAGCTGGAATCAATTAATTGGAAAAGGGGCTGCTTTTCTGGGGTAGGGTCCCACTTCCCTTCTCACTGATGATGAGGCAGATCATATTGCCTCTGTTCAGTCTTGCTCAATTCTTTGTCTCCATTTTGGGTTTTCTTGGCAAAGACAGCTAAATGGTTTGCCATTTTCTTCTCCAGATCATTTTACAGATGAGGAAAATGAAGTAAAGTTAAGTGACTTGCTCAGGGATTTGAATTTAGGTCTTCTTGACCCAGGCTCACTATTCTCCTTACTGCACCTCCTGGTTGTAGCAAACACAGCATCTACCTCTAAATTCTGATGAGACAGTCAAAGCTGGGGAAGAGGATAATCTCTACCATTTACTCTCATCAATCTGTCTAGAGTTCTATTCTCACTTCTACCTGGCACTACCTAACTCCCCTCTTCCTCTTAGCAAACATTATTAAGTGGTCCTTTAAGTTGTCTACCCTGGGGCAAAGTCTCTGTTACAGACCACTGATTACTCTTATGAGAAATGTATGATTATTTAACCTTGCTTACAGGGGTGTCCAATGGATCCCATAAAAAATCAGTTAATATTCAATTCAACATATACACATATGCATGAATACATACATATATAAACATACAGAAAATACAGATATGCCTACTCCTACACATTATAACATGATCATGTATATTCAAAATTATGTTCCTCAGATATTATAACATCCTGAGTAAATACAATTTAAATTATATTTACTCTGTAATATTTATTGGGAAAGGAAATGGGGATAATGGGAAGTTTGTATGGGGGTATGGAGGAGAGAGGGGAGAGAGATGAATATTGCTTGGTGAAGCAAAGGAGAGAGATGCCCCCTGCTGAGAGTAAGCAGCAGGGGTCCGATAAGGAATGTTTGTCCTGGAATGACTGAACTGAAGTTTAGCTGCCTCTATGACCAGAAAAGATAGTCCACTTAACTGACTGCAAATTCAAATAATATAAAGTTTAATAACCAGTTGGGACTGAAGTTTTTTTCCTGGGCTTCAGAGTTGAGGCCAGGCCCCAGAGGCTAGCAGAGGGTTTGTCCCACTCCTGTCTACTCTAAATCAGTCCTGCTTTGTCTAATTCAGAATCTTAGTAGTAGACAGAAAGCAAACAAGAACAGTTCTAACCTTCAGAAGCCTGTGTCTTCAGGCTGAACAAGTAGAGGCACACCACACCACACTGGGTTGAACAAGCACCTCTCTCCTCCAACCCCAGGAAGCAAGTCCCTCCCTGGCAGGAAGGAAGTGCTAGTTACAAGACCCAACTGCCACTCCCATTTGCCCTTCCCCCACCAACTGTCAGTCTTGTTTCCTTTCCACAACTCTCCTGAAGCCACCAAGGCAAGAGAGAAGATTTTTAGAAACTAACATCGAAATGTAATAAGGTTTCTATTTAATTAGAATCCCTTTCCCTGAGTATTTCTTTTAACTGAGATTTTACAGTATCTTTCTAAGAAAATCCCATATATTCACCTACATATTAGAATTTATAAAAAGCTCCACTTAGATGAGTTAAAATTATATAAATGAAAAATTAAATTCATATTATCCCTCTCTACTTTAATATTCTCTTTTTCCTTTTCATAAATGAAAACCAATTATAATATTAAATTCCATAGGAATCACTTTCTTACAGAGAGCTACCAAAAATCTGGTCCTGAATAGATCCTGAAAAGATCCTCTGTAACCTGTCCCCAGAATAGCTTGGCAGGACCTGCCCTCCTTCTCCAGCATCCTTCCAAGTTCAGGAACCCCATCTTGCCAATTTCAGTGTTTTAAGTATCCCTCGGGTTAGGCTAGAAATCACCAAAGGGAGGGACTCTTCTTTAGGACTGTGCCAGTTGTTCCTAGAGGCTCTTCTAAGAGTAAAAGAACCTCAAAGAAAGGATTCTGGAGAGATTCTAGAATCATGTTAAGATATTTATTTGGAAAGAAAGAAAATCTTCTTAGTTACAGGGATGGACCCAGGGCTTAATTGCAAATTGAAGAGTGGAGAGACATTTATAGATGCACTGTTACTGCATTCTCCACTAAGCAGAAGAAAAGAAATAATGAAACAAAGTAAAAGACACCAAATAGAAGAACTAGAAGGCTCACAAAATTTAGAGTTTAAAAGACTGATTTATTTTGAAAGTTATTTTTACATTACAAATTTTGAGCCAGTGGTATTTTGCGGGTTTGATTGGATTTTTTTCTTGATTTTGTACTTTAAACAATATATCAAAAATAAAGTTTAAAATAAAGACAAATTCTGTAATTCTTTATTGAAAAAATTTTTTTCTATTGCCAATAGAAACTGAAACAAATGGAAATCAAGGTGCCTGTGAATCTGTACCCTCCCAGGGATTTGGGGACCTGGCTGTTGATTTGCTGGGGTACAATTTGCTGCTGGTTTGCCTGGGTGCCACCTGTGCTGGATTGTTGGCCCCTCTTAACCAACAGTGAGAGACTATTTCCTGCTGATCAAGAATTCCATTTACAGGGGGCAGCTGGATAGCTCAGTGGATTGAGAGCCAGGCCTAGAGTCCAGAGGTCCCAGGTTCAAATTTAGAGTCAGACATTTCCCAGCTGTGTGACCCCGTGCAAGTCACTTAACACCCACTGCCTAGCCCTTACCACTCTTCTGCCATAGAACCAATACACAGGATTGATTCTAAGACGGAAGGTAAGGTTTAAAAAAAAGAAAAAAAAAGAATTCCATTTACAGCTTTCCTAAACAAGTGTCCATCATCTCAAAGCCTCCAGTTATGTTGAACCTGGTACCACTCTAAGAAATCCAATTCTTCTCTTAAATCTAATTTTAATGAATGTTTTCCTTTTCATTGCCGTATGGGACCAATCAGAACAAATATGATTCCCCTTTCTCCATCACATTTAGCTTACATGGTCAGCTACTGCATACCCTCTCACTCAAGCCTTTCCTTCCCATTTCTGGTTGTAATCTTTAGCTTCTTTTTTGTAGCACTGACAAAAGAAATCATGATGAAAAGAATGAAAAGCAAAAACACAGATATGTCCTGATATTGTACTTTCTTTGTGTTCAAAAATGTGTTTGTTCTTTAGAACTCATAGGAAAAATGTGATTTAGGGGATGCAATAGGATTCTTTTAAAGAAAAGATAAACCATAACAAGACTCCATGTCTTATGATAATTGCAAAGTTTATATTATTGCCTTCTTTGAGATTTTACATTTCAAATTCTATCATTGCTAGTTCTGGGCAATTTATGTGATTAAATCTCTCATTAGGCTTGATTTTTCTTTCAAAATAATGACAAATAGCAAACAAATGTGGACATTTAAATGTATCATATAGCTCCCATATTTGTTGCCTTTCAGTTGTTTTATGATAGCTAAATCTGCACATATAAGACAGTTTAGGGAGAATATCTGAATTCAATCAAAAGTTATTGACTAAATATATTCTCATTGCCAACCCACGAACAAAATAATGTTGATTGAATTATACTTGTTTTGTTTTTGTTGTTCTTTATTTTTTGTCATTCAAAACAGACAATTAGAGCTCTTTTCCTGAGGAAGAAGCCTAAATGAAGACTCTGGAGCATCATAAACATATTCTAGCCCTGTGAATTTTCCAGTCTTTGAAAAACTTCACTAGTTAAATATCACCACATTTATAACTTCTCTCAGTTAATCAATAGTGTATCTTTATCCTCTACTCCACAAAATACTCAAGGGCAAACTTTTTAAAAATATAATGGAAAAAGGTCAATATTCACTGGACTAGAATATCCTACTGCTATTAAGATGCCTCAAAAGCAATATGTTTTTCATGGGTATATTAATTAAAAAAAACCTTTCATAGTTCATTTTAAGTCTGATAAATATGTATTTTATGAAAATACTATGTTAAATTAAGTTTAGCTTTCTCACCCCATACCTACTTGATGATAGAGGGATAGAGGTTTATGAGATAATGGTTGCTTAGCAATTGAAAATATTTTCTTCTTAATTTTTTCAGCATGTATAAAATTATAATAAAACTATTTGGATTACATTGCAGTTATATTTACAACCTTGAAGAATTTGCCTCTTCATGGGCAGAAATCATAATGTTTTTATGACTTCTTGGCTAGGCAACATTTCAGATTTGGTGTTTCAAAAAATATAATTTCCCTGTGGCAAATCTATATTCAATTAGCTATTTATTCTCATACAATATGCAAAGTTAATAACTAATCTTGCATGTTAAGTCTTACCATATTGAGAGATCCTTTTGAAATATGTTTCCTACTGAAATAACCTTCAGGATTTCAGGATCACTTCAATGGACTGATGGCACATTGAAGCATGGCTTGAATGGAGGAATGAAAATGATATATTCTGTATCTTCTGTCATTTGATTTTTCAAAAATATTTGGTTCAATTTCTTCCCAGATCTTCACAATAACTCTTTAAAAGTATTAAAAAATTATATTGTGGCAATTTTGCAATGAAGGAAACAAAAGCCAAAAAAAAAGACAAGTGATTTGTATAAGGTTGATGCAGTGTTACTGGTCAAAGATGGCATGGAACCTACATTTCCTGAACTTCTATTCCAGTGTACTTTTTGCTGTGTCAGGTACACATACCACCAAGTGGAGACCAAGGAGTTAAAATTAGAAAATAAGGCAGAGGCTCTTGATGGATATATGTTAAGTGTTCTTACACAGATACAAGGCAAAGCTGAATCTACAATAACCCCCATTTTCCCAACATGATTTCTTCTTTCATTATGGGATATTAACTGATGATAATTAATGTGTTCAGTTTTATGTAAATGTCTCTTCCCTCCTTGTATTGCCATCAGAAGTATAACGTATGCAAAAGTGACCCTTACACAGGAAACATATCTCAGCAAGCAAAATTGTCATCTTTTTTCCTGGCAAAGTGCCTAGAAGCATAGGATTTATAGTGAGACAGGAATCTTAGAGGTCATCTAACTCAATTCCCTCATTTAACAAATAAGAGAACTGAAACCAAGAGGAGTTATTTGCCCATTAGTCAACTCATAATAAATGATAATGTTCTTAGAAATGTTAATTTAACCAATGGGTAAATTTTCAAATTGGTGAAAATTAAAATCATATGATTTTTTTGGAATTTTTTCAAAGTTAAAGAAAATAAAAGCAATGAAATTTACCTTCCATGACTTTTTTTTTAAATGCAACATTAGTAGAAGTTCAAATATCATAGAAGTTATGTTTTGTAAGTAGAACTATAACATTAAAAATATATCAATGTGAAATTGATCTGCTACAAACTTAAGGCAGAAAGATGGAAAAAATCATTATAGAATAAGATCAATAAGAAAAAGCTCATGAATTCAAGTATGGGAAATATAGAATACTTGAGGCCCAGCGTTAACAATATTGTTTCTGTCTAATGTTCTATATTTGACATACTAAGTAGGAGGTTATCACCTAATTGGCAAATTGGTCCAGAATGTAGACTCAGCAGTAAAGTCTCTGAAATTGTAGAAAAATTTTCCTCTGAAGGATTATGAATAGGTAAATTTTGTCCTTTCAGCTAGACCAATTCAACATGTTTTATAAGAGTACTCTGGAAATGTTGAGAATATAAACTCCATTTTAGAAGCATTCTTAATATGGGAAGCTATACTGTAGAATAGTCAGAGAAAGGTGGTAGATTAAATGTTAAATCAGGTATTGACTGTAAAATTTCAAAAAGTAAGAATATATAAAAATACATTCAACATTCAGCTAAAAGGCAGAACAGTAAAAATGCAAGAAATCCTAGGCCGGAGTCAGAAAAATTAGGGTTTAAATTTTTGCCTCAAAAATTACTTATGTGTACATTAGCAAATATTAACTTTTCTGTGCTTCAGGTAACTCCCTAAGAATTACATACTCAGAAATAGACAGATTGAAATATATTATGTGGGAGAGATTTATTATATTATGGTCATCCATATTAATAATATCACAGAACTTTCTCATATTTTTAAAATGCTAAAATCACATTGAACCTTGATGTTGAAGTGTTGAAGGATAGAAAGAACATCAAGTCTAGAGTCAAAGAACTTGGTTTAAATATGGGCTATTCTTTTATTTTGAGACCTTTGAAGAAAACATAGGAAATCATATTTTAGCTCAATCTTCGGAAAGCATTCTAAGAATAAGAGACAATGTATGCTTAAATCTATATGGTGAGTCCCTCCAGGGAAGTGATTTAATCAAGCAAATTTAATAAGCAAACACATGTAATCAATAAAAGCTCAGAAAAGGTACAGGGACATCAAATGAATGGTAAATATTATCTGGTGGCAGATATTGACACCAATGATTTTCTCAGAGAGAGAAACTTATGGAGGGACCAAAATGGAGTGGCTCCATATTTCTCCAATCCTTAGTTAGGATATTGGACATGACTGGACTTGATACTGGATCATCTGACCAATGGGAATATCTTTGGTTGATGATAAAAGGCTGAGGGTCTCTGGTAATGAAATATCTAAAGTAACTCAAATTATATATATATATATATATACACCTAAAACTGGTTTGGAGGAGAATTCCAATAAATAACTAGCTCAACTAGTACCAAGTGCTCCAATGTAGATGAGCCAAAGATTATTTTGTGTAAGCATGTGCTTTTTTTTTGTTGTTTGTTTGTTTTTTTAACATTTTCCCTTGCTTTGTGTTTCAGTTCTCTGTTAACCATTATTGTACTATCCTTCTTACCTAAAGATAATTAACCTTAACAGAGAAAGATAAACTAAAATAGTTGAGGAGCACTGATTTTCCTTCCTTATCTGTTGTTACCTTCTCATGTACCACAAATAACTGACCCTAAGTTCTGACCCTAAGCATATCTCTCTCTTTCTTGTCCCTTACAAATTTTTTTTGGTGCCTCTTGTGCTGACTGCATCAAAATCAGAGCACCAGTTAGAAAAAAAGTTTTCTATCTCAAGAAACTCGAGGCAGAAGGCATGTGTTTTAGAAAGGAACAAGACAAAGTGCTGAGAAAAAAAATCCCAAAGAAGGAATAGAGCTACCTAAGCTCAGAAGCAGGACTGAAATTCTGAATACCTGAACCATTAAGAAGAATTACTGGAATGTGCTGAAATCCTGACTCTAACTAGCAGAACACCTGGAATAAGAATCAAGAGGATGCTTTGGGAAGGAAGTCATGAGCATGAAGTCATGCCAATGCCATTTTCCTTTTAGACCTTTGCCTGGTCTTGTCTACTACAGTTATAACTGTGAATTTGTCCTGGTCTTGAGCATCCCAGAACTCTTTTCCAAGGACCTGGCAACTCTGTGATATCAATATACAATCAAGTGATGTCTCAACTCTTCTATAGGTTGTTTTGATGTATGGCCCATGCAGTCAAATCAATTTTCTTCTCATTCAAATCAATTTTGACTGCTTTTCCAGGTCTTGATTCTTGAGACGTCCTTTTCTTATTGTCCTTACAATCTTCTCAGAATTCCTGGCTATGGCATCCCATGTATTTTACATTGATGTATGGCCCATGCAGTCAAATCAATTTTCTTCTCATTCAAATCAATTTGGACTGCTTTTCCAGGTCTTGATTCTTGAGATGTCCTTTTCTTATTGTCCTTACAATCTTCTCAGAATTCCTGGCTATGGCATCCCATGTATTTTACCACTGAAATCTTTGAAACCTTTTTTTTTCTAAAAATCTAACTTCTATCTCTAATATTCTTAATATCCTTTACCCCCTATATCAAGCATGAAATCTAAGTGATCATTGCCTCACTTCTCCTTTGTAAGAGTTAAATTAATGTCCAGTTCCTTCCAGATCCCAATCCTTAAAGCTTTTTTTTTTACTTTTTCCCACTTTTGTTGTTGATTTTAATTACTATTTTGGCCTGAATAAGAACTTTCTATCAGCATGATTTATGTAATGTGGATTTAGAGGAAGAGACAATAGGAGACCTGTTAGCCTATGGACAGTCATTGTGTATCAATCAACTCAATCGACAAGCATTTATTGAATGCCTACTATTTAGGTCAAACACTAGCTTATAAAGGGCCAGACCCTGTTCTAAGTGCTGAGGATACAAATGGAACAATCTCTACCTGCAAAGAGTTACATTTGGATGGGAAAGACAATTAAATATATATAATACAAATATCCAGAATAAATATATAATGAAAAAATACATATAAATACAAAATAATTTGGGTGAAAATATTAGCTTATTAGATGATCAGGAAATTTTTTCAGTAGAAGTAATATATCCAAAATGTCCAAAATTGTTTTCTATTTCTATACCTTTTGGTAATGGCTATGTCTAATTCAGGAAAGGGATTTATAGGTATCAAGTGAATACAAATTTCACTTTTCATAGCTCATTAATCTTCTGGATAATCTTTGCTATGCCACAACCTCTCTGTAACTGGTTTAGGACCTTTAAATCAATGTCAGGACATTGGAATATCTAGTTGGATTTATTTTGTGATGTATAATTTTGTTACCCCCAATATTTGGATGAACATAATGAGATTCTCCCCATAACAAAATGGTCATTTAAATGGTTTTATTCTATAAGTGATGGGCATTAGGAAAACTAAGAATTATATCATGTGATCTCCACAGTCATTAATAAATACTTGCTGAAGTACTTACTGATATCACATACATGAAAGAATTATGAAGTAAAAGCTAAGTAAAGAATAGCATCAAATAAGTATATTAATGAAATTGAGAATGCAAAAGGTCAGGTGACGAGAGTGAGAAATAATCAATGAATGACCCACATGTCTATTGTTGTCTACCACAAAGCTGAAATTAAGCAAATAATTTCCAGTGTTTTTTTCTGAATACTTTTGTGTAAGCTAAAGGGAGAACATGATTAAGAGTCGTGTTGGTATAGACAAGTTCACATATGAAATACTGGTTACATGACCATATTGACGATGTAATTTAAAGACTGATTTTAGTATCAGTATGTAGATTATTACTAATTGTCTTGGATTTTCTAGGGATTTCCTAGGGATTCAAGAGTTGGATAGACCCTTTATAAATTTAGTATATAATTAAATTAGCAATTCAGAACTTACTTATTAAGCACCTATCTTCATAGGAGATTTCTACTAGGAAGAATGGGTGATTACTTATAAAATATGTAATAATGGAGACTCTCAGGTTTTGGGTTGTATAATAATAAAAATTAAATGGTTGCCCAAATCCATTTTCTTCAAATTTCTATGATTATATGATTAATAAGGCAGTTGGGTGACTGAGTGGATAGACACTGTATTTGGAATCAAGTAGAAATGATTTCAGATAGAAAAGCTATGTAACTCTGAGAATGTCTCTGAATATCTGTTTTCCTCAGTCTCCTCAATCATAAAGAATGGGGATAATAATAGTTTAGTTCAAGAGTTGTTTTGAGTACAAGATTTTTTAAAAGTTTGTAAAATTGCTTTTTACAGTCTGGCACATAGTAGGTACTTAATAAATGCTCAATAATTTCCTTTCTCTTCTATCTATTTCCTTCCCCTTTAAAATCCTCTTAAAATAATTTTATTTGATGTTGAACCTTTTAAATAAAAACATTTAGAGCTAGATATGACCTTGCAGGCATGCCAGATCAACATTCTTGTACACAGATTAGAAAACTGAGACTCCACAAGGTAAAATAATTTTATATTGGTAATGCAGGTAGGAATTAGAGGAGTTAGAATCCCAATTCATGTCCTTTGACTCAAAATCAGACTTTTTTTTCTTTTTCTCACTATATCTCAAACTGCCTTCATATATATATTTCTGTTCTTTTTTCCATTTTTCTTTTACTATATGGTTGAGTATATTTGAGAAAATTTTTCTCAATTATATGGAATAGTCAGAATATTCTTACCTCAAAAAAGTATGGCTTCTAAGGAGTTAATAATAACATAAGTCCGTACATAAACCTGTAAAAAAAAAATGAAACCTCACAGAAACAAGGCAAAACAATTATATGAGTAGGATGAAACAAGTCTTTGATTTTAGATTCAAATAAAACCATTATGTTATAGTAAGCATTGGACTTAAAGTGAGGGGAATGTGTCTGGATGAAAATTATTACCACATTATAAAGATGCAAATGGATATTCTTAAATCTTACTGATGTGAAAATCAACAACTCTACAGAAGTGATCAATCAATTCTCTACCACAATTATGCAATAATTAAATTTAACTGAACAAAATAGAAATTGCCATCTATTATGTTGCAACTTCTATTTGACATTGTTTTTAATAAATCACTATTTATAATAGAAAAGAATAATTATTTTTTCTAAATTTGACCACTGACCCAGAGGTATTAATTAAAAGCAGGCAGAGCTCCATTTCAAAGAACAGTTTTCTGAATGTTCTTCAAAAGCAATTGAACCTTTTATATAGAAAATTTGAAATACATGAGTATAAAATATGCCAAAAGAAGAGAAATTAAATCATTATTACAAATGGCATTTGAATTTTAATGTTGTCTTAATTTAAATAACTGGACAATTTCAAAGGTTAAAGAGAGGTTTTCAAAATGATTACTAGAAGTATGGCAGGAGAAACTTGAAGAAAATATCAGAAATTAAAACAGAAAAAAATCCACTTATTATACCAAATGATTTTTAAATGAATTATTTTAATATTTCTGTCCTTCCTTCCTTCCTTCCTTCCTTTCTTTCTTCCTTCCTTCCTTCTTTCCTTCCTTCCTTCCTTCCTTCCTTCCTTCCTTCCTTCCTTCCTTCCTTCCTTCCTTCCTTTCTTTCTTTCTTCCTTCCTTCCTTCTTTCTTTCCTTCCTTCCTTCCTTCCTTCCTTCCTTCCTTCCTTCCTTCCTTCCTTCCTTCCTTTCTTTCTTTCTTCCTTCTTTCCTTCTTTCCTTCCTTCCTTCCTTCCTTCCTTCCTTCCTTCCTTCCTTCCTTCCTTCCTTCCTTCCTTCCTTCCTTCCTTCCTTCCTTCCTTCCTTCCTTCCTTCCTTCCTTCCTTTCTTTCTTTCTTCCTTTCTTTCTTTCTTTCTTTCTTTCTTTCTTTCTTTCTTTCTTTCTTTCTTTCTTTCTTTCTTTCTTTCTTTCTTTCTTTCTTTTTCTTTCTTTCTTTCTTTCATGCCACAATGAAGAAGATACAGACTTTAAATGTCAGTATATAAAGAATCTCCAAGATAATAATTTTCATCCTTTTCACAATTATATCATTTTTAGGAAAATTCAAGTTCTTATTTGGTTTCAGACTTTTTACACTTTTTGGGATCCATAGTAAAGTATTTGGATCAGAAGTAATTAAAGTAAGGGATCAGAAAGTAATTAATGTCATTATTCATTTAACAAAGAATCTGGATATGATACAATTGTAAGACTACTCTCCAAAAAATGATTCACTGGTTGATATTTTTAAAAATCTAAACTATATATAAATTGCAAAAGAAAATTAATTTTGAGAATATTATAAAATGCAATTTCAAAGCATACTAAGAGTAAAAGAGAATGAGAATATGATTCCAGGTGAAATTTATGGAATATTCAGTAATACTTGTAGAATTCACAACTACTACTATTGTGATCAAACATGAATAATATACATTTCTAAAAACTGGGAGATGTCTAATGTGTGTCTTTCCTCAATTCAATACATCAAGAATATGTGATTTATTAATATGACTTAAAAACCCATGATAACAGATTGCTACCACTTTATACCTCTTTTTTCAAGTTGGTGAATTCTGCTTTTTTTAATCTCATCAGTATATTTTTTGCAACACATTTACCTTTTGACCAATTACTTTTTAAAAATGTTATTTTCTTCAGGATATTTTTGTCCTCCATTTCCAAGCTCTTGGATCTCTTTTGAGAATTTTCTTGCCTCATTCATATTTATTTTCCCTTTTTCTTCTCTTACTCTCTTATTTGAGTTTTTAAACCATTTTCAGGCCCTTCTAGGAATTCTTTCTGTGTTTGTAAATAATTATTTTTTTCTTTCAAGGTCTGCACATAGCTGTTTTGCCTTTGTAGTAGTCTTCTGGCTTTTTCTCTTGATCTTCCCTGTCATTACTGCAACTTTATGTGGCCAGGTTCTTTTTTGTTATTATTATTATCATATTGGTATCATCTCAAATAGATGTGGTCACTGCTCTTCTGAGTTGTGCGTTAGTGTGTATGAGACCATGAGTACTCTCTTCTCCCCTAGACCTGTGAACAGGGTCCCTGCAACTGCAAGTGCTTGAGCTACTGTTGTTATTGTTGTTGTTTGTTTGTTTGTTTGTTTTGCAGTAGGAAGAAATTCTCTTTCTTATCTCTGACATGAGTGTAGCAAATATAAGCACTTTTTAGCAAATATAAGTACTCTTCTCTGCTGTGGAACTGTGATGAGTCCTTGCTCTCTTGGAGTCAAAAACTTTAGTGCAGTAGTGAGAGATAGACTGCTGACTTCCTAAGTTGTTAGGCAGGAAAATTATTTTATCCCTAACTTTTATTGATTTGTTGCTTTAGAATTCAATTCAAGGAGTTATTTTAAAGTTGTTTAGAGATGAATTTGGGAAAGCTCATGTGAGTATTATACCTTTATTCCATCATTTTGGCTCTACCTTCCAAATGGAATAATTTAATTTAATACTCAAAAGGACCTGTGATCTTGTACATTTGGAAGTTCTTTCAGTGATGGACATTTCAATTTATCTTTGCTCATCCATATTTTGGAATTCTTACCCATATCCCCCCCCCCTCCATTTACCATTCCAAATCCTGAACGTCTTCCTTTAATTTCAAAGGTATTTGGCTATATATTTGTTAGTCATTGATCCTATGCTATATATCCCTTTTTACCTTCATGTAATAAGACGTTGATGACTTCCTTTATTAAATAAACAAAGAATCCTCCACATTCTTTGTTTGTTATCTTTTGTAGGTTACTCATTCCCACAATGGACCTTCCATTGCTTTCTGTATGATGTTTATCTTCAGTTTTTCTGAAAGTGTGGTGTTTGGGGCTTACTTGTGTAGTAGAATATTTGTTAGTTAATTAGTAAAAGAGGGTTAATTAACAAAATTTATTGATAGATGATTATAATTACAATGATACAATTGCCACATACCCACATCAATGAAATGTTTGTTTTGGGGGGAAATGGCCTTTGTTTTTAAGGAAAGCTTTAAATTAGTAAAGACATTTTGTAGTTACCCCAAATCCATCCAATATCTTGTCTACTTTTCAACTATGTGTACAACTTATTGTATTGTCTATCACAGATATACATGCTTTTGAGGTATTTGATAGGATGAAAAGGACTTTAAAATGAAAGCTATTAAAGAATGGGGGTAAATGGGAGTTCCTGTTATTTAGATGTTAGAACTTTATTTTTAATGAATAAAATAGAAAACTAAGCAATTTGTCAAGAAAATTTGAGGCAGAGATTAGCTATCAACATGGGTATGCAAAAACCAAAACCTAGCCAGTTTTAGCATTTGGGAATGAATAAATGTATATATATAGATATATAGATATAGATATAGATATATAGATATATCCATTTGCACAATTTGTATATATTATACAAAAGTTAGTTATTATGTGAATATCAAGTTCTGCCACATGAATCAAATACTTTCTTAAGTATTGCTTCTCCTTTGTTTACTAGCTCTGGACTAGATAATTTTTCTTTAACAAATTCGTAAGGTTTTTTTTTTCCTTTGGTTGGATGGGTTTACAAAATACCAAAACTCAAATGAGTTAATTCAATTAAGTGTAAAGCATCAGAGCTTTTGAATTCAACAACCAAAGGTATTAAAGGAATGTACTTCACATAAGGAGAAATTAATAGAGTCAGAGAGCAGTAAGCTAAGAGGTAACCTGGTAAACAATAAGAAATTCTATAAAGAAATAAATAGTCAAAGGATATCAACAGACTGTTTTCCTTTAATTAATTAAAACTATTTAGTCTTACAAAAATGCTCAAGATCACTATGAATTAAAGAAATGCAGATTAAAGCAACTACCACCTCACACCAATCACACTAGCTAATGTGACAAAAAAGGAAAATGATAAATGTTGGAGGGTATCTGGAAAAATTGGGACATTAATATACTTTCAGTGGTCTTATGAACTGATATAACCATTCTAGAGAACAATCTGGAAGAATGCCCAAAGGATCATCAAACTGTGCATTCACTTTGATCCAGCAATACCGCTACTAAGGATCTTGAAGATAGGGTAAAAGAATCTATCTGTACAAAATTATTTCTAGCAGATTTTTTTTTTGTGGTGGCAAAGAATTGGAAACTGAAGATATGTCCAACAATTGGGGAATGATTGAGCACATTGTGGTGTACATTCCTGTAATGGAATAGTATTGAACCATAAAAAATGAAAAACAAGATGATCAAAATAAACCTATAAAGTCATATGAAATGATGTAAAGGAAAGTGAGTGGAACCAGGAGAATATTGTGCACAGTAATAATCACAATGCATAATAATCAACTATGAATGACTTAACTATTATCTACCAGGCAATGATCTAGGACAACTCCAAAGGACTCAAGATGAAAAAAAGATATCTCCTGCCAGAGAAGGAAAAGATCTGGAGTCTGAATGCAGACTGAAACATACTATTCTTTATGTTATTTCCTCTATGAATTTTTCTCTAGTGTAAACAATATGTTCCTTTTTTCACAACATGATGAACATGGAAATATACGTCATATGATAATGTATGTACAACCTCTATCATATTACCTGCCCTCTTGGGGAGAGGATGAGGGTTGGAAGGAGAGATAGAGCATGGATTGAAAAAAATTTCAGAAAATGAATGTTAAAACTTATAACATCATATAATCTGGAAAAATATTTTTAAAAGAAAAGGAACATCTGTTTCTTAGCTAATTAGCTATGTGATCTGAGAAGCTCACTTTATTTGTATGCATCTCATTTTATTCATATACAAAATGAAATTTACTAAGTTAAAGGGCAATTATGAAATTCCAAGGTAAGAGTCTCAAAGCAAACAAATAAAAACTGAGTTCTGCGGTTACAGGAATGCATAGCACATTCCATTAGGATATGTAGTAAGGATTTTATTTTTTAATATGGCAATGATTTAGTGAAGACAAACATAAAGGCTGTTATTTAATAAAATAATTTAAGATTTAACCAAGCTTACTTTAAAATAGCTATAATAAAACAAGTAAACATTATAATAAATACATAAAATTTTCCTTTAAGTCAATTCCTTTCTCTTTCAATGTGGAACAATCTTTCTGGCCTTACCATTTTGGCTCAAAAGTGTTTCTCTAATTAAATCCTATTCATCTATCACCAAAAATTGTCATGAAAGGCTGGTGGTAAGATTAAGGACTAATGACTGCAGGTCAATCCTTATAAATTTTCCTTCCCTGACCATGCCAACTAGAGCTTCAATGGACTTATATAGTCTTAGCAATAGAAAACAGTGGCCAAAAGAGTGAAAAGGGGGGTGAAATGTCTGGAGGATTTTTTTTTTTTGCCTGACTTGGCTAAAGTGAGCTATATTTCCCATCCACACTCTTACCCAGAACAGTGGCCTCATAAAGTGAGAAAGAGGGCACTTTCACCAGCAGGAATTGGACTCTCTGAAGCAGATATTTAACTGAAGTAGGCAAAGTAGGTCTGGAGAGGTAGAGAGTCCTCAGACTATAGGAAAACCAATCATAAGAAGCACTTCCATTTTCCTTATTCAGGACAATCTAGCAGTATCAAGGGAGAGGAACTTAGTGGAAAGATACAGAAGATAATTAAAGTCATGGTAGTGGAATTCATAGAAACCATAAATCCTCAGATTTGGGGTAGACCACCATAGACCTCAAAGGCTCTACTGGGAAGTCCCACAACATCCAGAAGGCTTCTGCACTATCATAGTGCTTTTGGTATAGATGGCATGACACTTATGGTTCGGGAATCAGTTTCAACCCTGATTTATTTCAATATCATTGGTTTATTAATTATGTAGGATTTAATTTCCTTATTTAAAAATGCAAGCAGGGAAAAGATGATAAGGCTGAATATTCTTGGAATACTTAACAATTGTAATAGGTAAATGAAATTCATTATCCTGAGTATCTCAGTAGATTTGATTAAGATTGAAAGTGCATAAATGAATTCATGCCTTTCCTTACACATGAGAGTACTTCCTTACTACAAGGATAACAGTGAAATGCATTTCATAACTGTCAATGAAATGTTTGGATTTTCGAGTGTAAGCCACGCAATCTGACCAGATTTATTTTCAATTTACTCCAGAGAGGACTGAATGAGTTCTCAGTCACAAGTTCTCTTTCATAAACTTTTCCTTATCTCTTCTTTCTGGACTTCTTTTGATTTCAGTGTAGCTACATTTCAGGTTAATGGATTTTTTTCCTTTTTTCCTTTTTTTTTTTGCTTTAAAGGCTTATCTCTTTTATAACACAAGCTGATCTACATCTTAACCCTTTTGTAGAAGCATTTATCAGAAACTGTAAAAGAGGGGTTATGCCTAGTTTAATCTTATCTCTTTGAGTGATTCTCTTTGGTGAGTCTGCTAACCTCCATCTGCATAAGCACTGGCAGACTTGACAGAGAAACTGAAATACAAGCTAGGGAGTTTGCACCAGCCTTCTCCACCTGATGTGGAGTTTTCAAAGTGAAAAGCTTCCTTGTGGGTAATAGTGATTTGGAAAGAACCAAGGACTCTGGGAAGCTTAACTTCCAAGAAAGGAATAGCCCCTAGCTAGCTAATTTCCAAATGACTTCCTTCAAAGTGAAAGAATATTGAGAATTTTTATGTTTTATTTCTTTACTTCTTTTTAATTTTTTTAAACAAATTAAATGTAGAAAGAATTTTTGACAATTTTTCAGACATTTTGTCATTCAGATTCTCTTCCTCCATCCCTTCCTTTCCTGAATGAGTAAATAGCCTCTTATAGGTTATACTATTGCTTTCATGCAGATAGTGATACATTTTAAATATATAGATGTGTAAATATGTATTATGTATATGTATATAAAAGTACATGAGTATATATGGATATATTCATACATACATATATATACGCACATATATGTGTTTTGCTGGACTGCTAGGTGGCTGAAATGCTGGATCTAATGTCAGGAACACTCATCTTCCTGAGTTTAAATATGGCTTCAGATACTTAATAGCTGAGTGACATTGGGCACATCATTTAACCTAGTTAATCTCAGTTTTCTCATCTTTAAATGAACTGGAAAAAGAAATGGCAAACTACTCTATCATCTTTGACAAGAAAACCCCAAATGGTCAAATCTATACACAATGGAAGAATTTATATCTAAACAAGACATAGAGAACATTAGGAGATGTAAAAAAGATAAGCTTGACTACATTTAATTAAAACAAATTTGAAAAAATAAAACCAATGCAACCAAAATTAGAAGGGAAAGAATAAAGTGGGGTGAAATTTTTAGCAAGTATGTCTGAAAAAGACCTCATTTCTCAAATATATGGAGAACTGAATAAAATGCAGAAGAATACAAATCATCCCCCAATTGACAAATGGTATAAAGATATAAACAAGTAATTCTCAGATGAAATTAAATCATCTTTAGTCATATGAAGAAATGCTTCAAATCATTATTAATTAGAAAAAATAATTTAATGTAATCAAAATGATTTATTTTACATTTTGTCATTTTTTCTAACTCTTGCTTGGTCTTAAAATTTTTCCTTTCCCAAATATCTGACAAGTATACTTTTCTATGTTCACCTAATTTACTTATAGTTTCCTTCTTTATGTTCAAGTCACTCACCCATTCTTAGTTTATCTTGGTGTAGGGTGTGAAATGTTGATCTAAACCTAATCTCTCATACTGTTTTCCAATTTTCCCAGCAGTTTTTGTCAAATAGAGGATTTTGATCCCAAAAGCTTGGATCTCACTTACCCTAAGTCTATTCCACTGATCCTCCTTTCTATCTCCTAGCCAGTACCATATGGTTTTGATGACCACTGCTTTAAAGTATGGTGTGAGATCTGGTACTGCTAGGCCCGCATTATTCACATTTTTTTTTCATTATTTCCCTTGACATTCTTGATCTTTTGTTCTTCCAAGCGAACTTTTTTATAGTTTTTTTCTAATTCAGAAAAAAAAATGTTTCTTGGTAGTTTGATGGGTATTGCACTGAATAAATAAATTAATTTGGATAGGATTGTCATTTTTGTTATGTTAGCTCTTTCTACCCATGAGCAATCAATGCTTTTCCAATTGTTTAGATCTAGTTTTAATTGTGTGGGGAGTGTTTTGTAGTTGTGTTCATATAGTTCCTGTGTTTGTCTCAGCAGATAGATTACTAGGTATTTTTTTTGTCTATGGTGGAATTTTTGTTTCTAATTCTTTCTGTAGGGATGTGTTGGAAATATATAGAAATGCTAATCATTTATGAGGGTTCATTTTGTGTCCTGCAACTTAGCTAAAGTTGTTGATTATTTCCACTAGCTTTTTAGTTGATTCTCTAGGATTCTTTAAGGAGACCATCATATCATCTGCAAAGAGTTATAGCTTGGCCTCCTCACTGGCTATTTTAATACCTTCAATTTCTTTTTCTTCTCTTAATTAGAGAAATTAAAGTCAAAACAACTTTGAGGTACCTCCTCACTCCTATCAGATTGACTAATGTGTACCTAAAGGAAAAAAGCCAAATGTCAGAGGGAATGTGGGAAAACTAATAAATACATTAATACATTGTTGCTTGAGTTGTGCATTAATACAACTATTCTGGAGAGCAATTTGGAACCACATTAAAAGGGTCACCAACATTTGCATACCCTTTGACTCAAAAGTACCACTATATTTTAAAGAGATCAAAGATAGACAAAAAGGATCTACTTGTACAAAAAAATGTTTATAGTAGCTCTTTTTGTGGTGGCAAAGAACTAGAAACTGAAGAGATGCACATCAGTTGTGGAATGGCTAAACAAGTTGGTGAATATTGTTTCAATGAAATACCATTGTGCATAATAAATGACAAACAAAATGATTTTAGAGAACCTGGAAAGACATATGAAGTGATGCAAAGTGTGGTGAGCAGAACCAGAAAAATGTTGTACACAATAAAAGCAATGAGGTATGATGATCAACTCTGCGTGACAATTAATACCAGACATTCAAGGATACAGGACAACTCCAAGGGACTCCTAATGGAAAGGTCTTTGTATTACTATAGAAGGAACTGAGGAAGTTGAATGCAGATAAAAACATGGTATTCTTCACTTTATTTCCTCCAAGAATTTTTTTCTAGTATAAGTAATATGTATCTTCTTTCACAACATAATGAACATGGAAATATGCATTGCATATTTACATATGTACAACCTGTCCCATATTACCCACCAGATTGATTAGGAAAGTGAGTAAGGTGGGAGGAAGGGAAAGAACCTGGATCACAAAATGTCAGAAAAAAATTATTGAAAACTGTACTTACATGTAATCTAGGAGGGTATTAAAAGAAATTCCAAATAGAGTCACAAAATGACAGACAAAACTGAAATGACTAAAACAAAACAAAAATGACTACACATATTCATGTATATGAAGTGTGTGGTTTTTGTGTGGTTGTTTTTTTCCTGGTATATGCCAGGTAAAAGTCTATAGCAAAAGTAAACAAAAGTAGTTGATGGGATTCTTTGCACCCTAAAAACTTAATGAGATTAGAAAACTTTTCCAATTCTAGAAAATACTATTCTACAATTTTTTTTTCTTGAAATTAGAAAGACAGGCAAGGTGGTAATGATATCATTTAAAATCATTTTCCAAATTTTTCCATCCAAAGAACAACTCATTTTTCTCAAACATTCATAGAAGCTGTGAGTACAGACAATTGGGGAATGTGGTTTTCAGAGATTTAACAAAAATTAATATAAGAAGCATTGTATTATCAGGCAACTCAAGTCAATTAAACATTCATTCATAAATACTTTAGGCAGCCCCTGTTTTAGCTGTTGGGGATATATTAAAAAGATCAACATAGGACTTCATATTTTATCCTATTGCCAATGGGATAATAGTCAATAGTCAACTGAAGTTGATTGGGTGGGGAGAGGCATAATTATATTTGAGCTCAAGGAAAATCACTTTGCTGGCTGGGTTAAAGATGGATTGAAGTATGGATAGGTTTGAGGAAGATAAATAATGAGGAGGTCATTGCTATGTTCTAAGCAAGGATGATGAGGGTATAAAACTAAAGTGACCATATGAGGAAAGAGAAGGGAGTCATCTGTGAGAGATGTAGAGGCACAAGTAGGAAGATCTGATAATTGTTTGGATATGTATTGTGAAAATGAGGGGGTTAGGACAAAACTACGGTTTTGTTACTAGAAGATAAGAAGGGTGATGTCTTTAAGAGAAATAGGTTAATTTGTTGGAAGGCTAAGGTTGGGAGGGAAAGATAATAAGTACAATTCAGAGGTAGAATTCAGAAAAACTCAACATATTCATAGAATCATCAATTAGCTGTTGATGTGAGACTAGAGTTCATGAGAGATACTGGCACTGGATATGTAACTGTGAGTCATCTGCAAAGAAATGATTATCAAACCTATGAGAGCTGATGAGATCACTGAAAGATAATATACAAGAATGAGAAGAGGCTCTTTAATTATCTATGTCTACTCTATGTATTAGGTTCTGCAAATGCTGTAAGGTCATAAGATCATCTTTGCTCTCAGAAAAAAAAAGGTAAATCTTGTCATTTTAAATGTGAACTCACTACCTTTGTACTTACTAATAATAACCTCTTGGAAATAGATATTTCATTTTCTTAACCCTAATAATTTAGCAATTTTTCATAAATAGCAAATAAATGCTTATTTTCAAAATACATTTTAAAATAAAATATTTCCCTTACTTTGCCCTTCTTTACTGAAAAATTGTCTTAAATTGGGGAAATTCATTGTTTGCTTGGAAATAATTTTTGTTTGCCCAGAGGATATATCAGTTAATCTTGATAACCTGTTTTACTTATATTTATTATTTTTTGAGGGAACAGCTGATAAATTATCTTTTGGTTTCAGGATGAATGATGAAAGTTGTTAAAAGGCTAGAATATGTTCAGGAGAAAACAGAATACACAGAAATCAAAGAGCATAAAGACATTTAGATTTAGAATGAGAAGGGGTAAGAGGAAGGGTTAAGCCATACTACATACAAAGTACTATATTCTATATTAAGTGGATTGCAAATATTATGAAATTTGATCCCCATAACTCTAGGAAGTAGATACTATCAATATTTCCATTTTAAAGTTGAAGAAATTGAGGAAAACAGAGAATTAAGCTAAAAGTTCATGTAGCTGTCATGTTTCTGAAGTCAAATTTGAATTCAGGTCTTCCTTAACCTAGACCTAGCATTGTACCACTTAGTTACTTCTCTTAGGGATCTTAAAGGTCATCTAATTCAATCCACTCATTTTACGGGTGAGTCAACTGAGGACCAATTAATTAACTTGATTTGAAGAAAGTCACACAAGTGCTCTAGATTTCAATCCAGGTCCTCTAATAGACCCAAATCTGGAAGCCTTTCCATTGTATCATGAGAGGAATTGTATTATAATGGACAGAAATAGTTTAGGACTCAGGAAAAGCCAGTTGGGTATATAGTAGCTGAAACCTAGACAAGTCACTTAACTTGACAGTATCTTTAGAAATAAATTGCAAAACAAATGAAAATACTCTATAAATCCACTAAAGCAATAAATTGCAGCCCCAAGTCATTCTTGTACCATGTCCTCCCTCACAGAATGGAGCCAAACATGAAGCTGTTTTATAATAATTCATTAGATATTTATATATAAAATAAGAACTGGCTTAGGTCTATATAACAGTATCATTAGATTTCACAATTATGTTCACTTGTGAGTCATTGATTTTGAAACTATTTTCTAATTATAGAAAAAGACTATTTGTCAAACATGTAGATTTACTCATGTTTCCCTTATTCTACCCCAATATACTTCACAAATTCTCCCATGATATGTATATATAACACATATTAATGTATATATATAACATATATATACACACACAAGGCACACATACTTATATGTATATGTATATATTGTGCACACAATGTTTAGAGCATATATGCATTTAATGTGTGTACATGTAGGTGTATTATATATATGTACCTGCATTGTAATGTATGTCTATACATTCACAATGTACTATTAGGAATATGTCTCTTTAATTCAATTCCATCCAACATTTCTAGAGTCGATAATAAATGTGAACAATAACAGAAATGTGAGAAATGATCAGAAAACAAATTAGACAGAAAATTAATTTAAACAAGGAAATTTCCAGAGAGAAATGCCAGAAAAGTAAAAGTAGAAAAGGATTTGTGGATTAGGAAAGAAAAAGGAATCAGATATTAAAAGGGAAATATTTTCTCTTTGTTTATATCATTTTAAAGGTAAAACAATGAGTATGGGATATACTACAGTGAAATTATGCCTTAAAGGCATTTCATATCCCCTAGCTCATTTTACTGGTTTGTTATATGCTATGCTTACTCTTTTTAAATTATATTTATTTGTTTATATATTTATTTTATAATCTATCAAGTAAATCCAAGTTTTCCTTTTTGGAGGCATATAACTCATTGGACATAAGTTAGCAAAGAAAGAAAATGAATCTCCAAGTGTGGGAAAGTATGAAAGAGATAAAAATGATGAAATTCAGGGAGGATTTTCAAGAGGATTAGGAAGGCTGGCTTGGGTTAATAGGAAGATTTACACTGACAAATTCCAGCTCTCCTATACTTGCACCTAAAGAGCAATTTACTTTCAGCTATAGTATGAACAAAGATTAAAGTGATGGATCATAATTAATCAGAAAGAACATTACAACATCATGTTCTTTACTCAAGAGGAGGAGCACAATGATGAATAATTTTACTTGGTTAGATAAGCAAGCAGGGCAGATTGGGAATGCCAATTAACTCCTGACCAATGGATAATAACTGATGGTATTAACAGCTTCACATTTCAAATAGTTTTGGTAATCAAGGATGGGTCAGGATTTTCCAAAAATAACGTAGTCCTTGAAATGCCAAATATTTTCATTTTAATTGAAAAATAAAAATAGATAAATTCAAAATAACTTTATAAATTTTAAAATGAATTCTAATATTATAGTTTAGACTTGCAAATGAACTAAATCTCATCTAGATCAAACCTCTAATTTTATAAATAGGCAAAGAGAGGGGAAATTGATTTTCTTTTATAATGAAGTTCTTTTAAAATTTTTTAGACCCTTATCTTTCATCTTAGAGTTAATACTATGTATTGGTTTCAACGTAGAAGAGTGGTAAGGGCTAGGCAATGGGGGTTAAGTGACTTGCCTAGGGTCACACAGGTAGGAAGTGTCTGAGGCCAGATTAAACCCAAGACCTCCTGTCTCTGGACCTGGCTCTCAATCCACTGAGACCCCCCAGTTGCCTCCTGTCAAGAATTTCTGATGAAAGATTAGAACTGAATTGGAAATTTGATCAGATTCAAGAGAAATACACACACACACACACACTAAACAGGAAAGAGAAATAACAGGAGATTCAATAAGTTTAAACTATTTGCCTTTGTATATGAGAAGATGATGCATGTGTCTTCTGAAAACATTATTAGAGTAATAAGAAGGCGTATGCATAAAAACAGGGTGTAGGATTAAGTTTATTTTGGGATGACAAAATAAAAATGCAAAGGTTAAAAAAGAGGGTGACCTGGGAAAAGGGCGAAAGGAAAATGAGACTGAGGGAAATTATCCATCCTCAGATCTTGTTGCATAGAAAACTGAAAGAATATATGGTGTACTCAATATTAGACAATCAATACATGTCTTGGGCAAGACTAGAATTCCAGACTTTCTGACTTTGGCAGCCTATGATTAGACCATCATGGCAAAAAAAGAAAATAAGAAATTTATACACCTTTCATAGATATGAGGAGGATGTGAATTTTTAAAGAACAAAAAAGATAAAAGTAATTACAAATAATAATATAGCAAATATTGATGAAGTAAAATAGAGAAAAAACCACTTCCATGAAGAAAATCAATATAAGTAGAATGAGAAAATGCCCGTTTTTGAGAAAAAAAAACTCTTTGATAAAAATTGCTAATAATGGTCTCATATTCACGCTATATAAATGTGACATGAAATCTATCTTAATTTAGGGTCTCCAATTTCTCTGTCTCTGAAGACCACAAAAGGCTATTCTTTAAATGTAAAACTGTGGATGAAGGATGAGTGAATGTACCTTTAAAAGAAGCGTGTGGTTGAATAGTAATATTTATAATATATGAAAAATAATAATTATAAAAGTAATATTATAGTAATATTTATGCTGATGGTATCAGCAAAAACCCAGAGTATCAAGTAGCAGGAATACTAATAATAGATACATTAAGATAATTCTAAGATAGCGCTCAGTGACCTAAATTCTAGAAAAAAGTAATTCATTTTCATTGTAAAAATTGAAAAAAATATATAATTCACTTTCAAAAGATTAACTGACAAGACTCTAAAAATGTAGTGGGATTCTTCGAGTACAATAGCAGATATGATGAACTGTTTGTTAGTACATAATAATTGACAAAGGATACTCTATTGATAATGAAAACATGAAAATACATTTGTCAAATCGGGAAAATGAAGAATAAAGTAGGACATGCTTTGAGATAAAATAATTAAAATAATGCTATATTATAATATTTAATTCATCTGATTTTTCTGGTGATATCACTTTGTTGATTTATAGTTATGTCTATTTATTTATTTATTAAAAGAGATGATTCACACAAATCACTCTGTAAATTTCCATGTGATATTTAAAGTGAATTTTATTATTAACATTATTATTACTACCTAGTTACCATCTTTGATACAACTCAAATAGAAAAAGATCCAAAGAAAAGTCACAATATAATATCATTTTTCTATATTGAATGTTCTGTGAACTATTTCACAGAAATATAAGGTGATTGCATTTGAGTAAGAGTATTGGTAGGCTAGGCTTAGATTCTGTGGGTTCGCAGAAATATCTTTGAGAAATTCTGATTTGATGCAATACTATGTATGACATATTCCTTATCCTTTTAAAGTCTTTTTGTCCCCTGTTATAGTAGTAGTATTTGTCATCATAGTCATAGTCATAATCATAGTAGTAATAGTAGCAGCAGCAGCAGCAGCAGTAGTAGTAGTAGAAATCATAGTAGTAGGAGTAGTAGTAGTAGTAGTAGTAGTAGGAGTAGTAGTAGGAGTAGTAGTAGTAGTAGTAGTAGTAGTAGTAGTAGTAGTAGTAGTAGTAGTAGTAGTAGTAATAGAAGTATTCCTACACAGCTAGTTTCATGGAGAGAAGTTCTATCATGTTTCATTGTATTGGGGGGGGGTGTTATTATTATTGTTATTGCAATGACATTAAATCTACGATAAAATTTTTCTATCTCTGATTAATGTTAAGATTGGTATTTGCAAGGATGTTAATTGCACTGAAAGAACTTTCATTTTTCATAGAATATATAAAGATAAAAAACAGTTCCAGTTATTTTTCACAAATCTATTTTTGTATTAAGCCTGTTAGCACCACTGCTTTGTAAAGTATTTTTTGAAAATTTTAATTAAAATGTCATTAGTAGAGATAATCTATCAATCATTTTTTCATTTTTAATAACAATGGTTTACATTTCTATATCTATTTTGGAGGGATGAGTTTAATGTTTGATTAATAGTTTATAAAATTTTATTTGAACACCTTTATTTTTGTTGTCATCAATTTTCTAAGCAAATATGTTTTTATATAAGCACTAGATAACATTGCCACAGACAATGAGTTTTTAAATTAATTTCTCCTGCTCCTTATCTATTGGGGAGAAATGGACAGTTGACTTTGTAACATTTAATAGAATTTACTGCAAGAATATGCAGGAGTTGGGGATGGTCACTTTTGTCCCAGTAGGGAAATAAATTAAGAACTGTTGCTTTCTTGGAAACTAAAACTTTGTAAATACCAAAATTGCCTTCTTATTTCTTTCAATAGTAATTGCAATAATAAGGCAATAAAACCCATGCCACCATTTTGTCTGTTACCTGTAATGGCAGGCCTCTTATATAAGTGGATTTATCCTAGCTCCTGTACCATATTTTTGCAAATATCGTCTGGAAAAATAAATTGTTGTAAAAACAAAATGAATTAATAAAAATACAGACATTTATGTATATAATGTTAACTCTGGATATTTAAAATGTAATATAGAATAACTATGACATTTAAAATTGTAATAATGTACAGTGTGATTGTCAGAAATTGTTGCTAAGTCCAGCTGCAAAAGTCTTCAAGAACCAAGATTTTCATTCCAGAAGTGCAGCCGAATATTCTATTGAAGAAATTCTAATATCTGGTTGGGTTTTGTTAGTTCTCAGCTCCACCAACAGTGTATTAGTGTCCAAATTTTTCCATATCCCCTCCAACATTTATCATTTCCTTTTTGTCATATTAGGCAGTCTAATAACTGAGGGGGGTACCTCAGATTTCTTTCAATTTTCAATTCTCTCATTTATAATTACTTGGAGCATTTATTCAGATGACTTAAGACAGTTTTAATTGCTTCATCTGTGAATTACTTGTTCAAATCTTTTGACTATCAATTGGGGAGTGCTTTGCATTCTTATAAATTTGACTCAATTCTCTATATATATGAGTAATGAGGCCTTTATCACAGATACTTACTAAAAAGATTTTTTCCCAGTTTATTGCTTTCCTTCTAAGCTCAGTCCCCTTTGTTTTGTTTATGTAAAACCTTATCCAAATTTAGTGTAAAGTTATCTATTTTACATCTCCTATTGTTCTCTATATGTGATTTGAACATATATTCTTCCCTCATCCACAGATCTAAAAGGTAAATTATTTTGTGTTCCCCTGATTTGTTTATGGTATTCCCCTTTATTTCTAAATCATGTATCCATTTTTATTTAACCTTCTTATAAGGCATGAGGTGTTGGTCTGTCCCTTATTTCTTCAATCCTGTTTTCCAGTTTTCCCAAGAGTTTTGCCATTTACTGTTCTTGATGCATTCTTTGAATCCTGCCATGGGAAAACCAAGTTATTTCTTAGTACTGATTTCATCTATTGGTTCAAATTAGCCTTCTTTTCAAGATCAAAGCCCTAAGTCTTTAGTTTTCCTTGGAATACTATAAGAATGCTCTTCTTTATACAGTCCAGATCTCATTCAAATAGTTTGAGGAAGTTTTCCCAGGGAATTCTGGGAAGAAGAGCAACATAAAATGATCTGGCCTCATCCTTTCCCCTGAAAAACACATTGAAAAAGATGGAAAGGAAACATGATAAAACAATAGTGCAGAAGGACAAAGAGAAAAGACTAATAATTTTCTCTAACTAGTCCAAGGCTTTACAAAAAGACTAGTAATTTTCTCTAACTAGTTCAAGGCTTTACAAAAATAAAATAATAAGCCAAATGATATTTTGCATGGACAAAGCATTAAAGGGACTTGAAGCTGTTGTCATCTCTAGTAAAGAAGAGTCAAGTTTGCATGGGGAATCTAGGGGGCACAGTGGATATTGATCTGGGGCTGGAGGCAGAAAGACCTGAGTTTAAATCTGTCCTCAAACATTTATTAGCTATGTGACTCAATCTCAGTTTAATCATCTCTGAAATGAGATGGAGAAGGAAATGGCAAACAGCTCCATTATCTTAGCCAAGAAAACACTAAATGATTTCACTAAGAGTCAGATATGATTGAACAATAAAGAAAGTTAGCAGTGTCTTGGTCTTGGCTTGGAGTCTTAGCAGGTGTCAGAGCCAAATGCTAGTAGATGATGATGGAAAAGAGACTTCTGAAATGAGGCACTTCAGTAGCGTTTTGTCTCATAGGTTTTGCCTCCTAGCTTCCTTTTAAGTCTCGACTAAAATCTCATATTCTATAATAAATTTCCCCCAGTCCTCAATGCAGGTGTCTCCTAAGATAATTTACAATTCATCCTTTATATATTTCCCCCTATATTTATAGATATGTAACTGGCATATATCATGTTCTTGACACTCTGCTAAGCATTTTTAATTATTACCCAATTTTATATTCACAAAAACTCTGCTGTAGGGGCAGGGATAGGCTCTATTATTATTCCCATATTTCAGATGAATAAAGGGAAGCAAAAAGTTAAGTGACTTGCCTTGGGTTGCACAGATGGTAAGTGTCTGAGGATGAATTTGAAATGATTTGGTTTCAGTCGTGGTGCTTTATCCACAGTCATTTATCTATCTATCTATCTATCTATCTATCTATCTATCTATCTATCTATCTATCTATCTATCTATCTATCTATTTTTGTTTGCATATCATCTCCTCCCTGTTAGAATGTTCCTTTAAGATAGAGATTGGTTTTTTTGGCCTTTCTTTGTATTCTAGTAAATAGTACATATGTTCCCTTGCAGATAGTAAACACATAATTAATCCTTTCTAACTTGATCTGACCTGATTAATTGAATCCCTGAAACATCCTTGAAATACTCCTAATTCTGTCCTTGGGCTAAGCGGAGTAAGGCTATTGTTTTATTCACTTGAGAGATCTTCCAAACTTGATGCTAGATATCATTCTCCCCTTCCTCCCCTCCCCCCCCCCCCCCGTTACATCTTCCTCCCCAGGATAAACTTCAGTTCCTTCACCTGATGATTCTATAGTATAATTACCATTTCCCTTACCATTCTACTTTCCTTCCTCGTCAATACAATTTAATAATGTTTGTTGTAATTTATGGCTCCCAGACAATACACTAGATATGATCTGATCAGAAAAAAAAATATAGATTCTCACTTCATATTTTAGGGATGTTATAACTAACTCTTTCATTACTGCTGTCTTTAGTTGTTTTCTGACATCGCTAATTTGGATTGCTCTTACAATTTGCTAACACTCCCAGATGTTGTCTTGAGGTGACATCTTTCTATTGTGTATTACATAGCTTATTTCATTTATTGCAAGTAGAAATGTGACATTTATTCTTATTTAACATGGGCCATTTTGTTAATTGGCTGAAGTCCTTTTGACTTTTTGATGCCCTCTTCCAATATTTTAGCTACATCTCCAAATTTAAACACCTGAAAGTTCACTAAGCATACCTTCATCCAAATATCGACATGGAAATTCACAGGGCCAAGGAAAGCCAACAGTGAGACATATTAGAAACATACCTTGTTTTTACGCTGGAGAGAGACATACTTTCCTTTTACATTAGAGTTGATACACTAATGATTTTTCATTCGCATTGATACATAAACTACACCCAGGTGGTATAATGAATGAGCCATTGAACCTGGTATCAAAAAGACAAGTTCAAATACAATGTCAACCATTTACCTCTTGGATGAACCTGGGAAAATCCCTTATCCTCTGTCTATCTCAGTTTTGTTAACTGTAAAATCAGGATGATCCATTGCTCAGCACAGTCCCTTGTATGTTTTTGTTGAGCTGTTTTTCGATCATAGCACATAGAATGTGTTTAATAAATGCTTGCTCTATCCACTGTCTGACTACTCTTTGGATCCAATCTTTAAACTGAGTGCACAAAATGCATTTATTCACATCTATTTTACATGTAGTAGGAACTTAATAAATGCTTGTCAAATTCCACCAACTGGAATAACTTGTGAAACCTCAGGTTAAATGAAGTTATCTCATTAAATTCTAACATCTCTATTTGGAAATTTATAGAAATTCATAAAGAGCCTGGACCAAATGTAGTTCCCTTCATTCTATGCTTAAAGGCTTTCTAAGGAAATAAACCATGTAAAAATGTTAAAGAAGGATGTGTTTAACCAGCAGAAGGAAATACATTGTTTTCAAGTGCTATTCGTCAAATATTTGCATATCCTAACTCATAAAGCCACATAAATATAAATCATTCTGTATCTTTGTTTCCCAAGGACCTTTCCCTTCCTTTGTTGTCACTATTTACTTGATCTGGCAGGGAATGTCATATGTACAAAAAGTAACACATCTAATTAATATATTGACCAATCTAAACCCTTATTATATATTCTTGGGGCCACTTAATTCCTAATCACTACAGTCTTTAAAACAAAACTAATCCCTATGCAGGGTGACTTGGATCACAAATGGGCATATCCAGATTAAATCAACCACTCTGATCAACTCCTTTTCTAGAAAATTAGCTTTTGTCTTGTACACAGTTTCTAATAATGCCCCTTGTCCTGAATGTATGAGATACTATTCTGGAATCATAGTTCTGAGTTATTTTTGTAACTACTCTTGGGGATTAGAGCTCTAACCCTGAACCATAATTTTTCTGGACAAATCTTCTCTACCTGTGCTAGAGAGGCTAAGCATGTGAACACAGAGTGAAGTTATATGTTATATTAAGAACAATATGCTAGGTTGTGCCCACTCATCAAAAACCTCCGGACTACTGATTTAACTTCCTAGTGATATCTAGTTTATTGTTTTACCAGTTGTCAGACTATCTTGATGCTGACTACCTTTGCACTTTAGTCTCTACTTCTGTTACCATATCATTCTAAAATTCTACTTAGCATGAATTTTTTCTAGTTTTTAAATTACTGATGCCAGACTATCTCTCTCATAATTCCCTATATTCTTGTCCATCCTTTTTGTCATGAAAATCTGGTGTTGGCAATAGTATGACTTTAAACAATGATTTAATTTAGGATTTTCATTAATTCAAAACAATTATAGTGTTATAGACATAACATTCAATAAATATTTGTTGAATTCATGAGTTAAAATATTGTGCATTATTTGCATTCTAGTAGACATTTTCCAAAGAAAATGCAGATGTCACTAAGAAACTAGAATTCAAGTAAGAAGTTTGGTAAAGAAGATCATTAACACATTTTGGGTGCTATATTTCCCTAATGCTTAACATCATGAATGTCTCTTCAAAGAACTAAAATACTATGGTAAATTGGGTACCGATAGAATAATTAAGACATTTTATACTGTTCCTAAAGACAGCAAAAATTCCTGGAAAACCTTCAGTAAAAGAAAAAAATAGCTTGTCAAAATCACCTTAAAAAGTAAGTTTCAGCTTACTGAAACACTATTTATTATATGCTTGAGCAGAGTAACAGAAAACTGAAGCAGTGTGTTGGCATATACAAGATAGGCAAGAAACACATTATCTTCATCTCACTGACTTCAAATCTTCGACTAGTTGTTTAACATTTTTTCCCCTATGAGATGGCTGTTTGCAAAAGTTAGTGTAATTGACATCTCCAGCAACTTCATAAGTCCTTTTATCATATTTGTACAGCTTACCTCTTGCTTTGACTGAATAAACACATAACACATTTGAAAAGGAGTATAAGACAGCAACAGCTCTATCTCCAGCTCTAAGAACACTATCATTATCAGCAAAAATGCCAGTGACTCATTTACGAGATCAATGTCATGTATGAATAACATGGAGAGGAACATGATGATTGAGATAGAGTCAATTTTCC
Organism: Monodelphis domestica; assembly: GCF_027887165.1. Taxonomy (NCBI): domain Eukaryota; kingdom Metazoa; phylum Chordata; class Mammalia; order Didelphimorphia; family Didelphidae; genus Monodelphis; species Monodelphis domestica. Next base: position 91,071,899 of record NC_077228.1, on the reverse strand, counting down.
TCTAGCAAAAGACAAGTGAAAGGAAAATAGACTATAATTTAAATCAATTTTTGTAACGTCATCAAAAACGATCTTATGATACTTTTCTCATTCACATTCTTTAGTCTACAGTCTTTGATTATGGTCAGTCCAATAATTAACCATCTGAAACTTGCCAAACTATCTATGTCTAAGGTAACACTCTATTGCTTATTTCGTAAGCCATGAGTTTTAATCTGCTTTGAAAAAGAGTTCCCACACTATTAGGTCCTTAATGTTAAGGAGTTAATAGCTTTCACAATGTATGTTGTTATCATGTACAAAAGATGGAGGGTGAAAATATGGTGAATAATATGAATCCTGAGAAGTGGCCTCATTTGCTCAAATTTGTCCTTTGTGAAGCTGTAGTCATGTAAAATATGGTAATTAGTTCCATCCAAGTGGAAATATGCAGTGCAAATTCAAATAATGAGACCACATCTTAAGTTTAATTAATTTTACTAATATGAGCCTATCCGTAAATCTTTTCTAAGTATTAAACTAACTTGTGTAGGTTATAAAATCATTTTCCTATGAGAAAATGATTTTATTAATAATTCATTTTAAAAATTAAATTTTAATTTGGGGAGGAGTAAAGTAATACCATTCCTATTCAAAATTTAAATGGAAGACTGATACTCTTGCTAATAGACTGAGACCTATTGCATTCCAGTAACAGTTGACACCTGATCTTTATAGTTTCATATTCATTGTCCATTTTTTAAATGCCACAAATCTAAAACAAATATTTGACTGAATGGGATGTCTGTACCTTTCAAATCTTATTTAACTACATATTTTATGATATTCTTCTGTCGATGCAGATCTCATAAGTGATTCTTTTGTAATAACTCACTAGACACTATTGCAAAAGGTGCAAATCATTCATTTCTTTCATGTTGAGTTAGTTTACATCAGGAGAATGTTTTATTTTAAGTATTTCAAGTGTAAAAATTCATTAACCCTTATGAGACCTAATGAAAATCAATGGATGAAAGCTTATACAATGTCCCAAATGGAAATTTGATGCAGATATCCCACATTATAAATAAATTCAATCTTTAAATATGTCTTATAGTAGTGAACATAAAAGCAAATTATACATTCATCATGACTGTCTAATGAAGACTTGAGTATGAAGGTTTTCATAGCATCCTTCTTTTGGTTCCAAAAATATCCTTCCGCTTTAATACACTTTGTGATATTTTGAATTGATGTTCCTTCCATTTTTTCAAGTTTTCTTTTTTAAGCTTATTCATTCCTGGTAGTAGATGAACTATGAAACAAGACATCAGTAATCAGAAAAGGTTGTAGTATCATTTGCTTTAAAATATTAGGAAAAACAGATAAGGCAGAAAATAGAAACCAAATCATTCCAGTCATGTATATTCTGCTCAAAAGTTAAGTTGTCTTTTAAAACTTATACACATTTTGGACATAATTTGGCTAAATATAAAAGCAAACTCAAATGTATCCTATTCATCATTTTTTTTATTAAATGATCAATTTGAATTCCAGACTTGTCGTTTCATTAGTTTAGGGAATTTTATTGTAGAAGCCCCCTTTATTAATTCAGGAAGTAAGTTGCTTGGGTTAATGTAAGTTTAAATTACTTGCCTACTAATAGCCAATATATGACCAAATTAGAACTTGTTGGTTACAAACTTGGCTCTCCAGTCAAATAGTCAGTAAACTTTACATGTTTAATTCTGAACTCTCTAAAACATTCATAGTGGATAGTGAAATGCTAAGATCTGTTAGTTAGTTAGTGGTAGTCTCTCGGTGACCGAGAGTGACGATTGTTTTTGTGCTGTTTCATCTACGGTGTACCCTCATGTGGCTTTGGAGTCCAAAGGCTGAGGTGCAGAGGCTGTGGCACATGGGGCATGGGACGCCAGTTGTTACGGGAGGTGCGGTTGTGGCCTGGTGTCGGCGTTCACGCGCAGCAGCAAGACGTTGATGTCGCTCATCTTCAAAGGAGGTGGCGGCATGGTTAATGTGGGCTCGCCAGCTGCTTCTGACAGAGGCAGCGAGTTCTAGTTGCATTGGTGTAATGCCAGCCCACTTCAAGTTGGACTTTAGCTGATCCTTGAATCTTTTCTTTGGTTGGCCTTGTTTCCTCAGTCCAGCTGACAGTTCATCATAGAATACCTGTCTTGGTATTCGCTGTGGGTCCATGCGGATGACGTGTCCAGACCATTGTAGCTGGGCTTTGAGGACCATGACTTTGATGCTGGTGGAGTTGGCTCTGTCGAGGACTTCCTGGTTGGTGATTCGGTTCTGCCATCAGATCCTCATGATTGACTGGAGGGAGCGTTGGTGGAATTGCTCCAGGTGTTTCATGTGCTTCTGGTACAGTGTCCGTGTCTCACAACCGTACAAGAGCGAGCTGAGGACCACTGCATTATACACTTTGAGCTTCATTGCAGTGCTTACACCTCTGTGTTGGAGGACTTTGCAGTGCAGCTGACCGAGTGCCTGGCTGGCCTTTTGAATCCTGGCATTGATCTCATGGTCTACGGACCCGTCGTTGGCGATGGTGCTGCCCAGGTACTTGAGAGTGTTGACATTAGAAAGCTGCGTGCCATCGATTATAATGCATGGCTGGTTAGTTGGCCTCCCTGGTGCAGGTTGGAACAGCACCTGTTTTGCTGAGGCTGATAGTTAGACCAAACAGTTTTGTTGCAGTGGAGAACCTGTCCACAATAGTTTGAAGGTGATTTTCTTGGTGGGCCATGAGAGCACAGTCATCTGCGAAGAGAGCTTCCAGGATGAGTCTCTGTTGTCTTTGTTTTTGCAGTCAGGTGGCGAAGGTCAAATAGTGAGCCATCCAGTCAGTATTTGATGTAGACACCCAGGTCTCGATCCATCACAGCATGTTGTAATACTTGGGTGAAAAATTGGTTGAATAGTACCGGAGAGAGGACACAGCCTTGTTTCATGCCATTGGAGATGTTGAAGCGATTGGAAGTCTCTCCACCAGATAGTACTTCCCCTGTCATGTCGACATGAAAGAGCTGGATCAGTTTGAAGAATTTTGCTGGGCAACTGAGCTTGCTGAGGATCACCCACAATGTGTCCCTGTTCACTGTGTCAAACGCCTTGGTCAGGTCTATGAAGACAATGTAGAGACTCAGGTTCTGCTCAAGGCATTTTTCCTGCATTTGCCTCACTGTGAAGACCATGTCGATGGTGCTGCCATCTGGTCGGAAGCCACATTGTGATTCTGGCAGATTCTGCTCTGAAACAGATGACAGGAGTCTGTTGAGTATAACACGGGCAAGGATCTTTCCAGAAGTGGAGAGTATGTGATGCCTCTGTAGTTGTCACAGGCTGCTTGTGAGCCTTTGTTCTTATATAGGGCTATGATGGAGGCATCTCTGAGTTCTGGGAGCATGTCTTCCTCTTCCCATATGCTGATCAGCACTATGTGGAAAGCTTGGAGTGCCTTTCCATTTAAGGCCTTGTACACCTCGGTTGGGATCCCATCTTTACCAGGTGCCTTTCCTGCACTCATTTGTTTAATGGCTTTTTGGACTTCCTCTATTGAAGGAGGGACATCAAGTTGTTCAATGGTGCGGTTTTGGGGGATCTGGTCAAGGGAGCTTTGGTTGACTGAAGAGGGTCGGTTGAGAAGCTGACTGAAGTGTTCTTTCCACCTGTTGCTGATGCCTTTGTTATTTTTTATGAGAGTGTCACCATCAGAGGATAGCAAGGGAGTGGTGGTGGGTTTTGATGGCCCATAGAGAGTCTTGAGGGCACTGAAAAATTGTTTGTAGTTTTTTGTATCAGCAAAGTGTGGATTTCTTCTACCTTTTTTTCCCACCATCGTTCTTGCATCTTCCTGATCTCACGCTGCGCCGTGGCTTGGAGAGACTTGAATCTGTCCTTTTTAGGAGCAGAGTTTGGGTTATTTTGCCACTACATAAAGGCTTTGTTCTTCTTGCTCAATAGGTCTTCAATAGCAGTGTTGTTCTTGTCAAACCAGTCCTGGTGGTTGCGTTGTTTTGGGCCTAGGGATTGCCTTTGATGTTTCCTTCTCTGCATCTCTGAACTGGTTCCATTTCTTGGTTGAGCTTCCAGTGAGTGGTCCCTTGGCAGACAGCTTGTCGTCCAGGCAGGACTGGAATGTTTACAAATAAGATGGATTTCTAAGACAACTCATGTTGTAAAATGCATGAACAGTCTGGGCACGTTTTGGATGGTGAGGCACAATGTGCATTTGAAGAGTTGCTCTAACCAATCGGTGGTCTGTCCAGCATTCAGCTCCTCTCATGGCTCTGGTGATCTTTACATTCTGGATGTCTCGCTGGCGTACAATGATGTAGTCAATGAGATGCCACTGTTTTGATTGTGGGTGCATCCACATTGTTTTATATTTGTTCGCCATTCTGAACATAGTGTTTTTGATGGTGAGTTCGAACTCTGAGCATTTGCTGAGTAGCTGTAGGCCTTTGTTGTTCATTTTGCCCATGCCGTGTTTGCTGAGCACTCCTTTCCATCTTTCATGGTCCTGTCCAACACGGGCTTTGAAGTCTCCCAGTAGTATCAGCTTGTCATTTGTGGGCACTGAGTGCAGGACGGCACTCAGGTCAGAGTAGAACTGCTCGATGGTCTCCTCTGTGCTGGTCAGTGTTGGGGCATATGCGCTGATGATTGTGGCATACTGGTCTTTGCTGAGAGGCAAACGGATCTTCATGAGCCTCTCGCTGATACTCACAGGCAAGTCTGGCAGCTGTTTGAGCAAACTGGTCTTCATGGCCAGGCCAACACCGTGGATTCTGTCTTCATTTGAGTCTCTACCTTTCCAGAAGAAGGTGTATCCAGTGGTGGGTTCGCTGAGTGATCCTTCATTTGGTAAGCGTGTTTTGCTTAAGGCTGCAATGTCGATGTTATATCGTGCCAGTTCTTTACCGATTAGAGCTGTTCTTCTCTCAGGTCTTGGGGTATTCTCTCTATCAAGTAATGTCCTGATATTCCATGCTCCTAGTAGGAGTTTCTTTGTATTTTTTCTTTGATTTCAACCCCTTAAAGGGATGACCCACCAGCCGTGGTGTGCTGACTGGGTGTTTGTAGGGCAGGCAATGTTTGGGACACCTTTTCTAGTCCCCTCCCTTGATTAGGGTGAGCAGTGCTGTCCTAGAGTGGGCTGCTCAGTCGCCCAGGATGCTGCCGAACGTCCTTGCTGCCCACAGGGCCAAGCGACCACTGGTCTGTGGGCCGCCTACGTGCAGGATCGTGACTACAACTGCCAGTGGTCACCTCCACCTGTTGTGTCGCCACTCCCCCATCGCCACAGGTCTTGAAAAGGGTGGACGGGGTTAGGGTAGATGAGTGTGCACAAAGATACTTCTGCATGAAAGAGATTTAAGTGGAAAAGCCGATGCACAGAGACAGTCCCACTCTCTCGGCGTTGGAAGCCTGGGTCCATTGGCACGAAAAATCGTTACACCTGGAGACTTCCTCAGCTGCATTGGATGGCCGTGTTGTCCTTTGTGCTCCATCACACCCTAAGCACTCCACAGTGCTTCGCTGAGTCGCCCTCTCAGCCATTGAACCTTCTTATTGGTTTCTTCCGTCTGTTCAGCCCAATCAGTCTTCACATGCTGGGTGATCAAAGCCCTGGTTCACCAGGGGTTGACGACCCGATGGCTACTCTCACAAGGTTTGGCCGGCCTGTCGAAGCCTTTGCCCGGGGTGTGGCCTCTGCCGCATTCTAGCAGCTACTGGGAGCCACAAGTGAGAGCTGGGTGTCAGGTGAGGGTCAAAAGTTGGAGAGCTGCCCTAGGAGGGCACAACAAGTCCTCCATACCAGAGATACTACCCTTCCCTGAGCATCCCATACACTCCTGAACATTTATTTTATTTTATTTTTTTGGTTTAAATTGAAAATCTTTATTTAATTAATTAATTAATTTAGACTATTTTCCCATGGTTACATGATTCATGTTCTTTCCCTCCTCTCTTCCCCCTCCCGCTGTAGCCAACACACAATTCTACTGGGTTTTACTTGTAACAATCTGAAAATTTATGAAATGCCACTTTTCTTCATTCATTGAAACTTAGGAATTGTATTGCCAATGCCTTCTAATGGCTTATACTAACATTAGTTTATCTCTATTGATAGATTTCCTTACTACCTGGATTAAGTTTTTGTATAGAATAAAGTCATTACTATTTCAAGAAAAATGGCAATTTCAAGTATCTTAATTGTTTTACAACTTCTATTTCTATACTTTTTTCCCCATAATTTTTGTATCAATACCATGTTTGTTACAGAAAATGCTTACTAAGGTGGTGTTGTTCTTTCTGTTTTTCTTAATACATAGATATTTATTTTTATTTTTACATACAACATAACATATAACAACAATAATATAATACACATGATTTGTTATAAATACGTAATAAATATTCTTATCCATGCGAAAAGAATTCCCATATTTGTTATGTCCAAAAATCCTTCTCATTCTTTTTTCCCCTCCATACCATCCTTTCACCTTGCCCAATAGGTCAGGTAATCTTATATAGGTATATTTCAATGAACATTTTATGTAACAAACAAGTTATTTGTCATTTAAACATATGACATAATTTGGTTATTAATCTGTCCTGATCCTGACCTCTACACCCATTCTTCAGCAAATTTATATTTCCTTTTTCAATTTATCTTTCTGTAGTTATTCTTAAATTTTATTTATTCCCCATTTTGTTTAATTGACTACAAATTTCCAATTCTGCTTAAACATATTTCATTTAATTTAAATTTTCACTCTGTAGAATACATTTATAGTCATTTCTGAAAATGACCTTTCATCTCATGTAAAATAAATACACATTTATGAAATACCTACTATGTTTCAAGTATTGTACTAATTATTATTTTGTTTTCCAAATTATTTTATTGCTCTCCTGTATTTTTCTTTCCTTTTTTGAATTTTTTAAAGATTATGCAGTATTATCATTAAAAAAATGAAAGAATTTCATGTATTGATGTAAACTGAAGCAATCAGAGCCATAAAATAATATATACAGCAAAAACAAAGTAAATAGAAAAAATTACTACAAAATGTTTTAAAATGTAAAATTATGAATCAAGAAGCTTAACTTGCAGCATTGGGAAATCAAAGGGTGTGGAATTTTGTACGTAAGGTTACGTACCTTTTTAAGAGGCTATTTTCTTTTCATAATTTTATTTCATCACTCTCATTTCTTTGCCCAATTTTTCCTTTACCTTTTTAAATTTACTTTTAAACTCTTTTTTTCCCCTGATATTCCAGGAATTCTTTGCTCTCTTGGAATGAAGAACTAGTAGAGTTTTTTTTTTTTCCAGGAAATCTTATTGACCTGTCAAATTCAAAATTATTTTTCCCCCTTAAGACTTTGCTTGTAGGTGTTTAGATGACAACATCTTCTGAGTTTATGTCTTGATCTTTTCTGTCACCTTAGTAGCTTATAATGGTTAGGCACTTTTTGTTGGTGTTTGCTCATTTTTTCAGACTAATTCTTGACTTTTAACTTTATGTTTAAGTTGAGTTCTTCTCCTTAGGTGGAAGGATCTTTGCCCCAAGCTTGAGGTCTTTGATGTTGTTTTCAGAGGTAGTTATGGGGGTCCATAAGTTTTCAGTGCTTCTAAGATGAAATGATCCAATGAAAGATATCACTTCTGTTCTGTGTTCCAGTCTTTGTCCAGGAAGGGACCTTATTCCCCTGTACCCTAAAGAGAACTAGTGGCTACAAATTAGCTATGTTACCATAGCTAAGCAATTTAATATTTTTTTTCATCTCAGTTCATTCATCTTTATACTTGGATTTAATTGATGGTTTCAATATTCTTTACTTTTCTAAATATTTTCCTATTATAAATCTATGATCTTTTTATCTAATGTTTTCTGATTAAACTATTTTAGCTGCTACCAATATTTGACACACATATTTATGAATTTCTCTAAATTATCCCTCCTTTTCATCTTTCCCCAAATTTGAATGTCTTCAACTCCTTATTTCTACTTGTTATAATTATTTTCTTTCTTGGTGACTAAAACCAGTGCTCTCTCAATCCTTTCATTACACTATATTCTCCTATCTAGGTCCAGTTTGCATTCCCTCAAATGCCCAGGAGACTGAGAGCCTTTTACATTTCAGGATAGCTTTAGTTGTCTTTGAACCTCTCCCCAGACTAAGATTAGACCTCTGCATGTGGCGAGTGTCTAATTGCATTTGTTCAACTGAATTGAATAACTAACCTAAATTGTAAATGGTTAGAATTTCCTATCCTCAGGAAAAGCAGTGAGGAATTTTTGTAATTCACATCCTTCTATCTCACATATAAGAAATCCCATTATCTTATTCTCATCTTTCAGTACCAGCTCTTTCAATATAGTTTTCATTTCGAATTAGGGGGAAAATTAGAATGAATTGTCAATAAGATAACCAAGCTTTGCTCCATGCTTTTCATTATCATATCTAGAAATTAGCAAAGCATTTGTAACATACTCAACTCTGACCTTATATCTTTTAGCCAAAAACAATTTTTCTCTCATTTTATGACACCTCAAGTATGGATAAAATCTCATTAAAAAGCAATTCACATATACCTTTTTGCCTGAAGGAATGAGATTTTAACTTAGAATGGCTTTTTGAGTAATGTAAGGTCAAACTGATATCAAATCCAGCTAATGAGGCCCAGATCTATTATCTGAAGGAAGAGCTTGATATCTCTTACTCCACATGATGCAATCACCTTTCCTTGTCAGTACCATTTTTTAGAATGATAATATTGCTAATTCAGTGATTTTATTTTGTAGGTGCAATAAAGAGGACATCAACTTAATAGGTTCTAACTGACTTAAGTTATCAATGATATATATTGTTAATACTGTGGGCAAAGAAATGGGCTGTTTCAATTATACTAGATTTGACTGTAAATTATAAAATAATGGTATTTAGTACATTTGTTAAAAAAATCAGTTCTTATTATTAGTTATTGTGATGGACCTAGAGCCAATGAGCTTTAAGTTCATATACCCACTTTGATATTTCATACTGTTGTGAACCCAGGTACCTATAATTTTGAGCCTCAGGCAATTCTAGAAGGCGACATGTTATAAAAAATATTATAGGTAATAAGAGCACCAGTTTTAGCAGACTCATTATTTTATAATTACATCTCTCTCATACCTCTATTAGAGAAAACATGGGGCTTTACTGCTAGGGCAAAAGAAAAATAAATTTTCACTGGGAATTATGAAATTGTTTACTAAATTAACTAAATTATTTTAAGTAAATTGCTTAAATTTACCAGAATTGTACTAGTCAAAGTCTGGAGCACTGTGCACAGGGATGAGGTCATGTGTGTGTGTGTGTGTGTGTGTGTATCACAGACAGACAGACAGACAGAAAAGAAAGAATATTAATACATTTACTCCAAGACTAATAAATGATGGTCCCAACTGAACTTGAATGGAGCTCTTAAGTGGAGTGTCCCAGATACCTGAGCTCATGAGATCAGCCTAATGTTTTTCATTTTTAAAAATCAAGAACAAATGCTTAGACAATACATCAAATTTGTAAAAGACAAAAGACTAGAATGAAAAACTAATGTACAAGATAATAGAATTAAGATCCAAAAATTTCTTGATAAGTGACAAAGTTGTGTTATTTAAGAAAGAAACATTTAATAGGAATAAATTTCTTACACTTAACTTTAAGAAATCAACTTAACACTTTCACAATGTAGGATGAAAGCTTATATAATAACTTTTAAGGAAAAATAAAAGATCTAGACATATGAGTGAATATCTAGCTCAATATGGATCAATAGTGAGATTTGGTGGCTAGACGACACAGTGCATAGAAAATCTGGCTTACCTGCAGGAAGATCTGAGCTTTAATAATATATCAAATAGTTATTACTTGTGTCATACTGACCAAGGCTCTTGACCACTCTGCCTCAATTCCATCATCAATGAAATAGGAATAATAACATCACCATTTCACAGGGTTATTATGATGATAAAGTCATATAAAATATGTAAGGGCAGTCAGTCAGTCACATAGAATTTCTTATGTACACCTCTATTTTCAGTACCATGCAAAGCACTTAGTATATACAAAGTAAATAAATGAAAAACAAGCACACACACATAAAAAAAAAAAAACAGAACAAAAATACATTCCTCCTTTCAAGGATTGCAGTCTATGGAAAAGTAAAATACAAACAACTATGTACATGTAAAATAAAGAAAGCATAAATTGTGACTTATCTTGTGTTAGGGGTAAAATTTCAGGTTGAGACTGAATATATATATATATATATATATATATATATATATATATATATATATTTTAGTGGTCTTCAGGGTTTTAAATTCTAAATCCCAAAGAAATATTCAAGTCATAATGGAATTTTATGGTGATTTATTTACAATAGAAGGAAGAAATTAAGAATGAGGGACAAAGAGGGAAAGGGGAAGATCTGCTCCAGCCTGGTCTGAGCCAGGCAGAGTTCAGAGGCCTCAGCCAAGGACACTTCCCAGAAGATTAAATCTAGCTCCGCTTCCAGCTAGGAGGCCTCCTCCAAAATGAAGGGCCTCCTTGGAGGCTAGTGCCTCCAGAAAGAGCCAAGAGAAAGAGGAGTCAGCATTAACACTCACCATGTGGTTGTCTAAGGGAAGCAGTCTGAGGTCTCACCTCCTCCAAGTCAACTTTCACCGCCAAAGAGACCTCTCACAGGAAGTGATGTGAAATATAAAGGCAGTTCTTTACATCACTTCCTGTGTCTCACATGTATCAATGGTGGCTTAAACTTAGCTTTGGACAGCCCAGGGGGTCAGTAATTGTTTCTGATTTGTCACTTGCTAGCACATGGGGATCATAGACTTTCCTCCCCCACAGTTAATCCTGAAGTGGGGGTGTATACATTCCTGGTTGCTAAAATTCTAAAGACTAAGCAGGGTGGAGTAATTCTAAAATTCACACTTGGAAGAACAGAACTAAGGATAAGGATTAACAAAGGTTTTTCTAGAAGGTAGATGATCCTGAACAATAGCAGGGGGGATCATAAAATTGGTAAAGAACTTTACAAATTCTAAAGGTTTAAAGTAATGTTGTTGTGTATCATCATCATGAAATACCATGAACACCACCACTACCATCATCATGATCATCATATATTAGTTAAAATATTGTGATCCTGGACTCTATCAAGAGAGACATAAATGATTTCCAGAGATAAAGATACTGTAGTCCCTGTATACTCAGCCATTATCAAACCATACCTAAAGTCTCAGGTTCTATTTAAGCACCACATTTTATAGATGACATCCCTCGCATGCAAGCATGGAGAGTAGACCAAACAAGCAGGGAAAACATCATTTCGTGAAGGGACTTGAGTTCATACTCTGAGTCTCCCCTTAATGGACTGGAGATGCTTAACCTGGAAAAAGTCCAGGAGTTCATGAAAGTCATCTTTGAGTACTTGAAAGACTGTCATGACAGAGAGAGATTAATTAGTATTGTTCTTTATAGTTCCAAAAGATAACTAGGAGAAAGGAAAACAGTCAATTTTAAGGTTAATCTTGGGAAAAACTTCCTAATAGAGCTTTCTAAAAGTGGGATGGTTTGTCCAGAAAGTAGCATTAAGATGAGATATTCCTTACACCACTTTGATTCTAAAAGAGGAGAAAAGTTTTATTTAATTAATTTAGAATATTTTCCATGGTTACATGATTCATATTCTGTCCCTCATCTCCTTCATCCCCTCTCTCATAGTCAATCCCTATTTCCATATTATTAATATTTGAAAGAGTGATCATTTAGATTCTACATCCCCAATCATATCGCCATTGAACTATGTGATTGATCATATGTTTTTCTTCTGTGTTTCTACTCCCACAGTTCTTGCTCTAGACGTGGATAGTGTTCTTTCTCATAAGACCCTCAGAATTGTCCTGGATCATTGCATTGCTGCCATTAGAGAAATCCATTGCATTTGATTGTGCCACAATGTTCCAGTCTCTGTGTACATCATTTGATGTTAAAAGTTTTAATGAAAATAATGACTGACTTTAAAATTTAATTAATATAAGGAATTACCAGATGAGGGATGTTCTGCCAATGGATGGCATTGCCTTATATCTATAATACCAAGAAACTTTTACCCATTGTGGGATGAGGAGTGAAGTTATATCCTTAGAGCGTCACCTCTCCACACATTAAAATGTTGACTTGGGCAGTTCCCTTTTTGCATTGATACTCACCAAGAGCTTCTTGTATGGTTAAAATCATATCTGACCATGTGAACATAGACAAATTGCTTTTCTATGAAACCACTGTGAGACTCCTAAGAACTAATATATATTTAATGTTCTCTAAAACTTAAAAATTCAATATAGGACTATTATTGACAAGTTAATTTAAGGGGTTTTATTGTCAGAAAATATGACCTGAATTCCATGTGTGTATCACCATCTTTAAAGAATGTATTATTTAAAAAATAAGTAGTTCTGACTTTGAGAGAAAATATTATGCAAATATGGCATTTCTGATCTTGAAGAATATAACATACAGCAACTATTAATACATCACATCCTAGAAAGACAGCTGTGTTATAACTAGGAGCAAATAACAGGGGTTTCTAAGATATACAATTATATAAGTATGCCATAAAAAATCATTTTTTCTTCTTTTCTTACCCCTTATTGTGATGGTGATTTTATTTATTTTGTATTTAAAATATAGTAAACTGAGAAAACATAGTAGAATAACAATTTACTAAGCACAATAGTATTTACTAATGTTTTTAAAGAATAAATTCACGTTAGACACATATTTTACTCAATCTAGAGAACATTAATTTTTTAAAATTTATGGATACAAATGAGACATAATTTTTGAAAAAAAAAATTCCCCTATTGTTTGTCCTGTTAAACAAAATCCATTCTTAAGAAAATGTCAGGAAATGAAGATCTTCTAAATTATTTATTTTATAACATTCTTGTAAATAAATATTAAATATTTTAAAACATTGTATTGAATTGAAAAGGTGCATATCTGGCTCTACATTTGGGAATTACTCCCAGAGTGGTGTCTTTCTTAAAAGTGGAGTGTGAATACACAGGAAGATACTTGGACTAGCCAGTACAGAATTAACCTTACTAACAAGGGATTTCAAGTTCCATTGAAGGTGAGGGTGAAAGGGTGAAGATAAGATGAGACCCTGCAGGGCACCCTGGCCCTTGGGATAGATAGATTGATATTAACTGACTTTGCTAAATGAAAACATTTAAAATTCTCTCTGGTTAATAGCAAGGTACTCTCACTGATGCATGGCAAAAGGGGATATTACATTCTACCCCCTAGAGAGAGAAGGCAGCTGTTGTGTTTTGGGAAATTCACAAGATAGCATAGAGCTATAATTAATTCTTTTTTGGATGATATAGTCTGTTCTCTAGAGAGTAACATAGAAATGGGTTAGAGGATTCCATGGATTAAATAATTACTCCATAGGGGTTTAAAAGACCTTCTATCCACCTGACTTCTCCTGGAAGAGGATAACTGGGAGACTACTTTTTTCTATTGTTCATGTGTATGTATAAAAATATGGCTTGATTACAGTTAAGTGTTGACTATTAGAGGACAAAATGTTTCTCTAATATAACTATGATGGTCTGTAACAAAACTGAAGAATGCATTAATCTTAAATTGCTTGCCATGCTTTCCAGAGTTCAGGCACAAGCACACATACACATACACATACACACACATACCATGCATACATACATACACAGAACTCAATATATAATACCATGGTAATTTGATATTAATTCAGTTAATTTACATTATGCAAAGCAATTTATATACATTATATCATTTGATCTTGCAGCTATCCTCTGAGATAATGATAATTTACATAATTATTTTCATTTGATAATAAGAAAAGTAAGTCTCAGAGAGAGGATAAATGACTTCCTGGGGTTATGGCAGCTAGCAATGTCTAAGGCTAGATTTAAATCTAGATCTTTTCAATAATTGCTCAACCCATTATGCTCAGTTTAGAGAATATAGGAAAAGTTGTGGCTAAAAAGAATGTATATTAAATGGGGAGAAAAAAATTATGTTTATTTACCAACAATGATAACATAGAAAGTAAATATAATGAAAAATGAATAGATCCTTTGGTCTCAACTATCTATAAACAAATACAAAAACTCTACACGAGCCAAATCTGAATTCTGGATTTTTCTTAAAATATTAATTTCTTTATCTTTTAAAAATGTCTATATGAAACATATATATATATATATATATATATACATACATATATATATTTTTTTCTGGTTTCCTCACTTCTTTCTTTGCTTGCTTGCTTTTTCCACTCATCTAAGTGGTGAGTATTTTTTTCTTCATTTCCATTTTCTTATTTTTTATTTCTTTTTCTTATGCTTATTTCTTTGGTTTGTTCTCTTTAGCATTTTTTCTTTTCAGTGCTTTTAGAATGTAATTTTCTGATTCATGGACTAGGCTTTTTGTAGACATTTAGACAGAGGGCTGAAAATGGAGTCAGCAAGAATGTAATTCAAATTCAGTCTCAGATGCTTAACAGTTGTGGAATCTTTGTTAAATCAAGAGGATTCTGATTTAATTTGTGTACAATATTCTTTTTCTTTGTATAAAGGCAGATTTTAATTGGTTTTGTAAAATTTGCAATAAAAAGGAAGTTATATTTTGCATTTATCAACTACTTAAATATATCATATATAAAATATTTATATTTAATGTAAAATAATTTCTTGTTCTATGTTGTATGTTTTGAATTTTAGATTTACTCCACCCTGCTTAGTCTAACAAAACAGGAATGTCTACACCCCTACTTAAGGATTAAGTATTGAACAGGATGGCCTATGACAGATAGGTGCTAGCAAATGACAAATCAGAAACAACTAACAGACTCCTAGGCTGTCCTAAGTCAAACTTGAGCTATCATTGGTACATGTGAGATGCAGGAAAGTGATGTCAAAATGGTCTATATATTTCGCGTCACTTCCTTTCTCTAGCTCTCTTTGCATGGAGAGGTGGCTGGTGGCAGCGTGCTGAGTGTCTTGGCGTCTTGGTGTGGCAGAAGCTATTGTCCTGGTTTGGTGGTGAGTGTCCTTGAAACTCCCCCTGGCACAGGCTAGGCCAGAGAAATCCTATACCCTTTCCCTCTCTCTCCTTCTTAATTCTTTCCCTCTATATTAATGAAACCACTATAAAATTTCCAAACTGACTTGGGTATTTTATTTGGGATTTTCCCTGGCGACCAATTAAATTTAGATTGTCACAACCCTAAAATTACACTTACAATGTGGAAATACTCATATTATTTTTATATTAAAATTAAAGGAAACATAGAATATATATTACAATCTGCTTTTCTGCTGTGCTTTCAGAGCCCTGGTGTCCTTAGTACAATTCAGTGCCAAGGGGTAAAACTTTGAATTTAGATTGGCAATGGAAGAACATACAATCTACTTGATAGATCCCATACATGTCTAGTAACATGCTGAATATTATTAAATTATCTAAGAATTCTGGTGAGAGTGTTTAAAGCAAAGCTATCTGGTAGAATCCTTCAACTTTTGGAGAAATCAAGCTTCCTATGGAAATTATAACTGATTAGAAAGTTATAATTTGGGAAACTTGGTTCCAAGCTTTACACTATTAAATAGCTATTTTATTGAGCCATATGATATCTAGGAGATTATTATCTGTTTGAATCTTTACTTTTTAAATAAGCAATTTGAAATAACTACAACTTGATGATCCTAACTGAAATTTTCAAAAATATGGAATTCAATGTGCCTTGGAGAAAGTTACACAATGAATATGATATTTGCAACAGCTTTATAGAATGGGTAATGTGTGGAAGGTGTAGGGAGGCAGGGCAGGGAAATGAGGGATAAAAAATTGTAGTTAGGGAGAACATGTGTTTAAAAAAAACCAGGGGAAAGTGAATCACCTAGTAATTATAAGTCCTTGAGGAGCAAAAATTTATATTAAAAGTAGGCAAGGCAAATATATCTTTATTAGTTTTTCAAGAATCTTTATGTATCCTGCATTATTGGAATATGGAGAAAATTATCTGACTAGTTATAGTATATATTGTAATTATATTTTGAATGGATTTTTTCCCATTAAAACTAATTTGCATAATAATTTAAATGTTATTCACATGAATAAAAGGTTTACGAAATCATATTGCTTTGTTTTCTTCTAATGGAATATCCCACTGCATAGCATGGTTAAAAATATTAAGCAAAATGATTCCAAGCATTTCTGGGGATATTAAACAAGAAAAAAGGTTTTTTACCAGCATACTTTTTGAATTACATAACTTTTTTACCCTCAAACTAAAATCTCTTAATATATAGCATTTGAATTTAAAGCAAAAACAGAAGTGTCTATATTTTTTACAATTGCAGAAACTAGAAATTGAAAATCACCAAAAAAGGGACCTAATCCAACCTTCTATATACTTGAGTAAGAATCACTACTATCAAATATCACTTTCTAATTATCAAATAAGTATTGATTACACTTGAAAAATCCAATGAAGAGGAGACTCATTATACTTCCATTATACAATGAGAAAGAAAAATTAAGGGGTTTATTGTCAAAACTTCTCCAGTAGTTAGCACAATACTTGGCACACAAGAGGCACTTACTTAATATTTACTGACTAGTTGTTATTAAGAAAATACTTGGATCCTTTGATCCAGCCCTACTACTGCTGGGATTATACCCCAAGGAGATCATAAGGAAAAAGACTTGTACAAGAATATTCATAGCTGCACTCTTTGTGGTAGCAAAATATTGGAAAATGAGGGGATGCCCTTCAATTGGAGAATGGCAGAAAAAGTTGTGGTATAGTTGGTGATGGAATACTATTGTGCTCAAAAGAATAATAAAGTACAGGAATTCCATGGAGACTGGAATAACTTCCAGGACTTGATGCAGAGTGAAAGGAGCAGAACCGGGAGAACATTGTACACAGAGATAGATACACTGTGGAACAATCAAACATAATGGACTTCTCTACTAGCAGCAATGCAATGATTCAGGACAATTGGAGGGACTTAGGAGGAAGAACACTATCCACATCCTAAGAAAGAACTGTGGGAGCAGAAATGCAGAAGAAAAACAACTGATTGATCTCCTGGGTTGATGGGGCTATGACAAGGGATGTAGACTCTAAATGATTAATTACCCAAGTGCAAATATTAATGATATGGAAATAGGTCTTGACCAATGACACATGTAAAACCCAGTGGAATGCTCATTAGTATGGGAGGGAGATGGAAGGAGGAGAGGGGAAAAAACATGAATCATGTAACCCTGGAAAAATTTTCTTAATTAATCAATTAAATAACATTAAAAAAAACATACTTGGAATAGCTTCCACTCCTATAGGACACAGAGCAATGTGAATGAACACCTTCCTTATGTTATTGTGTGATCTCTTCAATTTGGCAGTTTCCCCCAGATGAAAATGGTGCCAATCCTAGGAGACTCAGTCAAGTGGGCATCAAGAAAGGATTCATGTATAAAGTAGCCCTTTGAATTGATTTTTAAAGGAAACCTGCTATTTTAGGAAGTAGAGATGAAAGAGCGAACACCTTCTAGATATGGACCATCTCAGCCTGGGAAAAGACATGGAAATATGAGGACCTATAGCTCCAAATCAGTAGTCATGCTGATCAATTAACAAACATCCATTAAGCACCTACCACCCAGAGACAAAAATGAAATATTTTCCTCTGCTCTCGAAAGGGCTTCTGTTAGCCTTAATAAAAATATCTGAGGAATACCTAACAGCAGTGGATTAGATAAGTCCTAATGAGTTTTCTTAGATTCTAAGATACTAAAATAGTAGTAGTAGTAATAATAATAATAATATTTATATATCATTTAAAATTACTGCATTTATCTTATTTTATTTATGGTCATCTGGTTTTATCAACACAATAACCTGAAGAGATAGGAGCTATTCCCATTTTACAGTTGAAAATACAAACGCTAAAAAGTCTGCCCAGGATCATAGAGATAGTAAATACCTGAGGTCAATTTGAACTCACATCTTCTAAAGTGTAGTTCTAGCACTCTATTCTTTGATGCCACCTAGTTGTTGCTGAAGGTCAGACTCAGACAGTCTCGGGTAAAATTTGAACCCCTGTCTCCCAAATTGAGACCCAAAGTTTTGGCCACCACCCCAGGCTACCTCTAGACCTTTTCTGTACTCTTAATCAAGAATGAAGCAGTTTAGAATCATTATCTCTATTGATTTAATCCAAAGGTAATCTCTAGTAAATACCACATTCTTAGTTTTATTGATAGCACAGGGAAAGTAAGTCACAGCCACCAGCTTGAACCACTAGCTAAAGAAGCACCACTAAGGCCAGGCTGATTCCAGGGTCTCATGCTTTGCACCTGAACAGCTACTGAACACGTAAGTCAAGCAGTCAGTCCCCAGGAAAAGCCTTCCAAATCCCTCCTCCACTCATCAAGCCAATTTTATTTTTTCTACCAAAATCAGGTTCATTAGGGATGAGTGATTGACATATAACTTTCGTGTGGCCTTGGGCAAGTAGATCAACCTCTCTGATCTCTTGTCTGCCAAACAGGAGCCAAGAACCTGAGTCCCACAATATTGTATCTCTATGGTATTGACAAAAAATGTGAAGAGAAAGAAAAGCTCTTTTAGGAAGGCATTCTGACTGGAATAGGGAGATGAGAGAGAGAGAGAGAGAGAGAGAGAGAGAGAGAGAGATGAAGATTGGATATGTGGAGATGAAGAGATGGAGATGGAGAGACAGAGGCAGAGGTAGACAGTGAGAGTTAGAGTAAAATCTATTATTTAGCTAAAATTTATAAAAAGCATGGGTAGCAATTAAGATCACAGACAAAGCAAAGTAAAAATTGACCTAATTAAAAGAGTTAAGGAGGGAAATTACATAATAATACAAATAAACATAGATGATAAAGTAATATCAATATTAAAAATATATTTACCAAATGGCAATTATCCAAATCCATAAAGGAGAAACTACATGAGTTTTGAGAGGAAATAGACAATAAAACCTTATTGTAAGGAGATATAAAAATTACCCTATCAGAATTAGATAGATGAAACCAAATAATAAACAAGAAAAAATTAAAAATGTGAATGGAATTTTTGAAAAAGTTACATTTGATGGTCCTATGGAGAAAACTGAATGGAAATAGAAAGAAAAATCCTTTTTTTTCCTTCTTAGCATTACAGGCACCTCCTCAAAAAAAAAGCATATAATAGTACATAAAAGCCACACAAATATTAAATCCATCCTTTTCAGATCATAATATGACAAAAATTACACTAAAAATGACTGGAGAAAAAAAGATTAAAAGGTAATTGGAAACTAAGTAATCTGGTCTTAAAGAATGATTGGTTGAAAGAAGAAATTATAGAAATAATAAAGAAATAATAATTTCATTAAGAGAATGATAATAAGCAGACAGCATACCAAAAATTTAGAATGTATCCAAACAGTATTTAGGGATTAATTTTTATTTTTAAATAATTACATGAGTAAAACAGAGAAATAGTGTATTAATGAATTAGCTATACAACTAAAAAACACCTCAAAATGAAAAAAATAGCATTTATTTAAAACTGTGAGAAAAGATTATTTATAATGGGAATAAGCTAAACGTCTTCCCAATAAGATTAGGAGTGAAACAAGGATACCCATTATCACCACTACCATTGAGAAATGCTATTTATATCAATAAGAGAGGAAGAAAAAATTGAATGAATTAAAACAGGCAATGAGGAAATAAAGCTATTACTCTTTGCAGATGATATGATGACATACATAGGAATTCTTAGAGAATCAGACAAAAAATAATAAAAACCCTTAATAAATTCAGCAAAGTTTCAGGATATAAAATAAACTCACAAAACACAAAATTAATCATCATTTCTTTATACTCCTATTTAAAAAACAGCAAACAACAAAACATTCCTGAAAATCTACCTGCGAAGACAAATCCAGGAAATATAAAATCACAATTAATTTTCCTACAAATATATCTAAGCAATTGGAAAATATGTTAATTGCTCATGAGCAGGCCAAATCAATATAACAAAAATGACAATTCTAACTAAATTAATTTACTTATTCATTGGCATACTAATTAAACTATTCAAAAATTATCTCATAGATCTAGAGAAAAATAATTACAAAATTCATCTGGAAGAACAAAAGACAGAATAGCATGGGTATAATGGGAAAAATGAAGAAAGGTAACTTAGGTATACAAGATCTCAAGCTAGATTATAAAGTGTCAATCATCAGAACAATCTGGCACTTTCTAAGTAATATAGTGTAGAACCAATGGAATAGATTATGTGTCCAATAAGTAATGGTAAATGATCATAGTAAACTGAGGTTTGACAATTCTAAAGATCTTAGTTTCTTGGAGGATTACTCTATTTAACAAAAATTGCTAAAAAATTGAAAAAAATTATAGCAAAACATAAGCATAGACCACCTCACATCATAAACAAAGGTAAAGTTACAATAAACCTATGATTTAGAAATAAAGAATGATACCATAAACAAATTCATGGAGCACAAAATAGTTTACCTGCTAGACATAAGCATAAGGGAAGAATTTTAATCAAAACAAGAGATAGAGACTGTTAGCAAATGTATAATAGATAATTTTGATCATATTAAAATAAAAAATAAAAAAAGTTTCTGCATAAACAAAAGTAATGCAACCAAGATTAAAAGGCAAAAAAGGGAAAATATATCAAGTCTCTCTGACAAATACATTATTTTTCAAATATATGGAGAACTTAGTCAAATTTAGAAGAATGCAAAGAATTTCCCAGTGTACAAATGGTCAAAGGAAATGAACGAGTAGTTCTTTGATGAAGAAATTAAAATTATCTTTAGTCATCTGAAAAATTTCTCCAAATCATTATTGATTAAAAATGAAAATTAAACTACTCTGAGGTAACACTTCATTCCAATTAGACTGGCTAAAATGACAAAAAAAGTAAAATTATAAATGTTGGAGCAAGTGTGGCAAAATCAGGACACAAATTCACAGGTGATGGAGTTGTGAACTGATATAACCATTTTGGAGAATAATAAGGAGCCAGGCCTAAGGCCATCCACCCCTTTCATATAGCAATACAACTATTAGATCTATATCCCCAAAAGATAAAAGACAGAGGAAAAAAACCTACCTGTACAAAAATATAGCAGCTTTTTTGGGAGGGAGGCAAAAAATTGATAACTGAAGGGATGTCCAACAATTGGGGAATGACTAAACATATTTGGTATATGCTTGCAATGGAACAGTAGTGTGCCATAAGAAATGACAAATAATATGACCCCCCCAAAAAAACTGGAAAGACATATCATATGAAGCAAAATGAAGTGAGAAGAACCAGGAGAATGCTATATACAGCAGCAACAATAATGTATGATAATCAACTATGAATAGCTTAACTGTTATCAACCATGCAAGGATCCAGCACAACTCTAGCAGACTCATGACAAAAAAAGAAAAGTATTATCTATCCCTATAGAAGGAACAGGTCTGAATGAAAATTGAAACAGATCATCCTTTAGTTTATTTCCTCCATTAATTTTTCTGTAGTCTAAACAATATGTGTCTTCATTCACAACATAATGAATATGGAAATTTAGATATTAATATATGTACAACTTATATTACCTGCCTTCTTGAAGAGGAAGAGGAAAAGGAAGGGAAGGGAAGAGAGCATAGACTGCAAAATATCCTAAAACAAAGATTAAAAATTATATTGACATGCAATTAGAAAAATTAACATTTATTATAATATTTATAAAAGAGTGGGACATTACTAAACAACTAAATGACAAGAAATAGAGTTTAATCAATGGAAATGATCAGGTACAGATTATAAAAATGCATAGGGAAAGCCTAGTATTTGGTAAACTAAAAAACTGGGGCAAGCATTCACTATAAGACCACATGTTGGGAAAACTGGAAAGGAGTCTCGTAGAAAGTAACTATAAATTACAATTTCATACCTGTTACTGAGATAAGCTCTAAAAGATAAGCTCTAAAAGCCCTTTCCCAATATTCTCCCACTATTACTAAAAAAATAGAAATGAAAGGGGAAAGTCTAAGTATCATTCGGCATTTTTTGTTTCATGTCAAGTGGCCAGCCCACTGGTTATGTGTTTGTGATTTTATATATATATATATGTATGTATATATGATACACATGTATAAGTACATGCATGCTAATGTATGTAGATAAGCACATATACTTACATCTATGTATATGTGCACACACATGTAGACATATCCCCTTCTTCAACAAACTTTGCCAGATGGGGAACATTATTATCAAAACCTCAATAAAAAATTACCAAATGTTTGAATTTTTTATTACAGCCCCTCTTCTCTCCTCAAAAATTATTTCTGGGTTACAATATTTGAATTGAATTCAAAGACTGTGCTATGAACTAGAAATTCAAAGAGGAAAGAGGAAACACTCTGTTTTCAAACATCTTAAAGTCTGGTAAAGGCAATGAAAAGTACACATGCAAGACTAAGGGTAGGATAATGCATTTAAGTTATAGTGAGTAAATGGTTGAGGTGATAGTAGAAAGGAAATTGGAAATACACCATGACAAAGGCAGAAATAAGTATAATATCTGTGGAGCAGAGTGGGCAGAATATGATTGAAATAGACAGCATACATTGGGAATATTTAAGACAATACTTAGGAAGTAGGAAAAATAAGAAGATAAGAACCTAAAATATGATTCTTCCTGAGGCCTCAGTTTTTTTAACTGTAAAATTACATTTCTTCTGGATCCAAAATTCTGTAATTCTATTGATGTGGTTTACCTGGAATTAACCATATCATTGTAAATACATTTCTATCTAAGCTAATAAACAAGAAATAACTGCATTATTCATTTCTAAAATGTAAAATCCTGTGAGGATAACTTTGCCTATTTTCCTACTGAACTTTTTTTTAAATTTTACTTTTATTGTCATGCAAAACACACTTTCATATTGGTCCTTGTTGTAAGAACAAGCACATACATAACCCAAACCCCAAAATAAAACCATAAATACACTGATGTGAAAGATAACTTGAACAGTTTATTGTCTGGAGCTGAATGACATTCCCTAACTTCTTTCTTTTGCTTCTTTCACTTTGCATCAGTTTCTGTGGATTTTTCTGAAAAAAACTTTTTTCTGAAATCATCTTGTTAATTATAGCACTGTAGTATTCCATAACCAAACATGTATCTTAAATTGTTCAGCCATTTCCCAGTCAATGGACATTCTCTCAATTTCCAGTTCTTTGCCACTACAAAAAAGAACAGCTATAGATATTTTTGAATTAGTAGATCCTTTCCCCTTTTTGTTATCTCTTTGGGAAACAGACCCGGTAGTGGTATTACCAGATGAAATGATACACAGAGTTTTATAGCTCTTGGAGTAAAGCTCCAAATTGCCCTACAGAATGGTTGGATCAGTTCACAACTCCACCAACAATATATTAATGTCCCAATTTTGCCACATTGCCTCCAACATTTACCACTTTCCTTTACTGCCATATTGGCTAATCTAATAAATATGAGGTTGTACCTCAGTGTTGTTTTAATTTGCATTCCTCTAATCCAGAGTGATTTAGAACATTTTTTTCATATGATTATTGATGGCTTTGATTTCTTTGATCCTTTGACCATTTGCCAATTTGGAAATGGCTTATATTCTTATAAACTGGACTTTATACTCAAAAATTTGAGGAATTAGATATTTATCAGAGACATTTGTTATAGAATTTATTCCCAGTTTACTTCCCTTCTAAAATCTTTACTACATTAGCTTTGTTTGTACAAAAGCTATTTCATTTAATACAATCAAATTATTCATTTTATATCTTATAACATACTATCTCTTGTTTGGTCATAAATTCTTCCCTCCTCCAAAGATCTGCCAGGTTAACTATTCTGAGTTCCCCTAGTTTAGTTGGTATCACTCTTCATATCTAAATCAAATATCTATTTTGACCTTACTTTAGTATAGGGTGTGAGATATTGGTCTATACTAACTTCTGTCATACTATTTTCCAATTTTCCCAGCAATTTTTGTTAAATAGTGAGTTCTTACTCCAAAATCTGGGATCTTTGGGTTTATCAAATACTAGGTTGCTAAGGTCATTTACCTCTGTATATTGTATATCTAATCTATTCTACTCATCTACCATTCTTTCTCTTAGCCCATACTAGACAATTGCAATCTTGTACTACCAGGCCTCCTCTTTTTACATTTTTTTCCCTGAGTTCCCTTGGTATTCTTGATCTTTGTTCTTCCAGATTAAATTTGTTTTTATTTTTATCTAGTTCTATAAAATATTTATTTGGTAGTTTGATTGGTATGGCACTAAACAAATTAATTTAGGTAGAATGTCATTTTTATTGTTTTAGCTTGACCTCCCAATGAACAATCAACATTTTTCCATTTGTTTAGATCTGACATTATTTGTGTGAAAGGTTTTTTGTAATTGTGTTCATATAATTTCTGAAATATGTATTTATTGACATAGAGTGTTCATATAATTTCTTGACAATTAGATTCCCAGTTAGTTTATATTATTTAGTGTGATTTTCAATGGAATTTCTCTTTCTAACTCTTGTTTTGGCTCTTTCTTGTTAACATATAGATTCTGATGATTTATGAGTGTTTATTTTGTATCCTGAAATTTTACTAAAACTATTAATTATTTCCACTAGTTTTTTAGCTGAATCTCTAGTATTCTCTAAATATAGCATCATGTCATTGGCAAAGAGTGATATTTGTCTACTTGAATTCCTTCAATTCCTTTTCTTTATTGCTAAAACTAGCATTTTTAACATAATATTAAATAATAGTAGTGATAATGTGCATCTTCCCTTCACCCCTGCCCATATTGGGAAGGTTCCTAACTTATCTCCAATGCAAATGACACTTTCTGAAGTTTTAAGGTAAATACTATTAATCATTTTAAGGAATGGCCTATTTATTTCTATACTTTCTGGTGTTTTTAATAAGAATGGGTGCTATAGCTTGTCAAAGCCTTTTTTCTGCATCTATTGAGATAATCATGTGATTTCTATTAGTTTGGTTATTGATTTAGAAAATTGTGCTGATAATTTGCCTGATATTAAACTACCTCTGAATTCCTGGTATGAATCTCACTTGATTATAGTGAATGATCCTTGTGATATATTGCTGTATTCTCCTTTCTAGTAATTTATGTAAAAGATTTTCATCCGTATTCATTAATGAAATTGGCCTATAATTTTAATTTTTTTTTCTTTGTTTTTGTTCCTACTGGCTTAGGTAACAATACCATATTTGTGCCATAAAAAGAATTTGGTGAGATTCCTTCTCTGACTGTTTTCCCAAATAATTTATGAAGTTTTGCAATTAATCGTTTAAATGTTTGATAGAATTCACTTGTGTATCTGTCTGGCCCTGGGGACTTAATCTTAGGAAGATTATTGATGGCTTGTTCAATTTCTTTTTCTGATATGGGATGATTTAAGTATTCTATTTCCTCTTTTGTTAATCTAGGCAATTTATATTTTTATAAATATTCATCCATTTCACTTAAATTGTCAGATTTATTGGCATATAATTGGACAAAATAGCTCCTAATGATTGCTTTAATTTTTTCTTCATTGATGGTGAGTTCACCCTTTTCATTTTTGATACTGATTATTTGATTTTCTTCTTTCCTTTTTTAATCAAATTAACAAACATTCTTTTTTATTTGTGTTTTTTTCATAATGCCAAACCCGTCTTATTTTTTAATGCAATTGTTCTCTTTCAATTTTTATTAATTTTTCCTTTAATTTTAGTATATCCAATTCAGTGTTTAAAGGAGTATTTTTAATTTGTTCTTTTTCTAGTATTTTTACTTTCATGTCCAGTTCATTTGATCTGAATTTTCTCTGTTTGATTGATGACTCCAGGCATAGCTCTGTGCCCACACATATCAGGCATGGAGGCCAGACTTCCATGGGATGGAATTCCAGACCTCACAGTAGGTTTGCTTGGGGCTTTACAGTATGTAAATTATGTATTGTGTTGCATTGATGTTGGCTTAGGCAGCATCTCAGGCCGCCTTGGGCCCAGGTTCGAAACCTGGAAAATGAGATGTGAGCTGGGGGATGGGACGGCAAAGGGACTTGCTGTTGGCTTGCTCCTTGCTCTTTGTCAAAGTCTCCTGCAGGCTGTGTTCTCCTCTCTCCCCAGTGACCCTTCGAGGTCTTTTGCCTACATTTCCATTTGTTCTCTACATAAACTTGCTTCACTCTGTCTCCTTGTTGGCTCTTTCACTCTTGTATTTGTTTTGTGGTATTATGTTAAGATTGGTTGGAGAGTATTCTCTAGGTGGTTTGGAGTTTCCTTGATTCTACTCCGCCATCTTGGTTCCCTCCCTGTTGAACTTTTAAGCTACCTCCAAAAAAGAGCACATGTGTGTGGGTATGTGTATGTGTTTATGTGTCTATATATAAATTGTTCATGTAATTCAGAGCCAATAGATCATTGAGGGCGGGGATGATAGATTAAGAGTAAGAAGTGGATTTCACATCTGGACAGTGCCACTTAATATATGTAATGACAGTTAAGTCACTTGACCTCTGTGGAATAGAGAAATTGAGAAAGCCTGCAATAAGACAGGAATAGCTGGGACTGATGACCTGTCAAACGAGAGCATTCTGGTTTGGAATGTGATGGGGGAGGCAGTTGGAGCAGACCAACTGAAGGCTGGACTTTCTGGGCTTTATGGAGACTGAAGTCTGAAGGTTGTCTTGGACTTTGAAGACAGAAGAAAGAAGGACAAAGTGTAGCGCTCTCTCTGATTTGCTCTGTTGTGATAGTGACTGAATTTCCAGATCTATCAGCCCATTTCTCTAAGTTGAAATATTCCATCATTCTCCAATTTAAGACTCATCCTAGTGATAGGGAAACCCCAAAATCCTCTTTCCTTCCATTTACTTATCCTTCCCTGAATTCCCCAATAAACTTTATTTAAGATAGAGAAGAGAAAGAGTATTTCATTTGAGACATCATAATCTCACCCCTGAGTTGATTTGGAGAAACTAGAAGGAGAATCAACAGGAAGGGGGGAGGCAAGAAGGGAGGTGAAGCGAGGAAGAGGGAGGAAGGGAGAAAGGAAGAAGATTAACAGCCTGATCTCTAATTATCAATTACCATTCAAATAGTCCCTTATTACACCTCTGTGGGTCTAAGGTTTTTGATCCGTGAAGTAATAGGTGTTGGGTTTGATGACCTCTCATTTCCATTCTAGGTCTAAGTGTTTGATTCCATGACCCTTTGAAAAAATACCCTAAAAGTATTTTCAAAGAAGTTGGATAGGGTCATGGAAGATTCCATGAAGCTCTGAGATCTTTCCACAATATAAAAAAAGACATATGAAGACATAACAAATAACATATTTTGAAACTACTGATAATGCTATCATTGAGAACATTTCCAATTTAAAGAACAATATCATGATTTCAGTAAGAATTCTGGTTGTTTTACTCTATCATATAAAAAGTAGATCTGCCTAGAGAAATTGAAGATGTTCTGAATTCCAAAAAGGATAATTATTTTATATTTGGATGGTCCATTGCTTACAAATTTAATAGTGCTTAGTAGTGCTATTGCATTCCAACTAGCTGAACAAAAAAGACTTACAAATTTCCTCCATATTTACATAAAGGTTAAACTCATATTTAAATATAGTATCTTTACCATTTTTACCATTAATCACCTAATATTCCATAACTATTTTAATATGATGTCAGTATCCTTATTTAAATGTATATACATCATGTTTATGTTAGCTATTCTGAAGATTCAGGGTGGGGGGAATTTACTTATTTTCCTGCAAAAGTGATATTATGGCAGTTATCTCCCTTTATTCCTTTATTGGTTATTTTCATTATCACTCTCAATCTTTCTTCAAGAAAAAGCACCTAAATAAAAACTGAATTAAAACATTAATCATTTAAATGATTACTTTTTCCAATATACCAGCCAAAAAATAGGGGCTCATTTTGATTGAATAGATGCTTTGTTTTTGCACTATGTCAATAATCAACCTACTTCCTTACATTTGAGAAGGTAATGGAGCTTAAATGACTTGCCTAGAGTCACAAAGCTAAGAGGAGACAATTGGGCAGAAATCTTCTAGCCTCTGACAGAGCGTCCTCTCTACAACAGCACAATGTATTCCTATTAGTCTTGTTTGATAAAAAAAAAATAATGTCTTTCTACTTTGTACTATTTCCAATGATATGTTTAAATTGTCTATGTCTGAATGATTTTGACTAAGATTCTGACCAATGTGTGTCGCTATGATTTGGTAATCATTTGTCACTATTAGATGAGCAAAATAAACAATGTGTCCAGGATTTAACCATGTAGCTTAGCTGAATTAAAGAGTATCAAATTTAATTTAAATGGTATTTATTGAATACTTAATATGGGTCAAGCATTGGCCTGGGTGCTCAGGATGTGAAGATAAAAGTATCAGTTCCTGACGCATTGATTTTCCATTCTTTTAGAGGGACGTGTCAGGTATACAAATAATTGAATATAAAACATTTACAAATTAATTAAAATAATTCCTAACAGTGGAAGCATCAAGAAGGGCATCTTATAGAAAGTGACACTTAAATTGAGCTTCAAGGTGTCAGGGAATCTAAAAAGCAGAAATAAGGAAATGAAGAATTCTAGTCCATGAGCATAATCTGTACATAGAAACAATGTCAAGAAACATAAACAAGGCCAGTTTCATTGAAATATAAAGTGAATTATGGGGAATAATATGAAATTAATATAGAAAAGTAAGCCATATGTACCTTAGGAATATCTTTAATGATCAAAAAGAAGAAATTTGGGGGTTTTGGTTTGTTTGTTTTCATGGTAGAAAAAACACAGAGCCATGGAAGCTTCTTGCACATATGAATATTGTGGTCAAATCTGTGTTTTAGGATTATCAGTATGGCAGATTTTGGAACAATGTATTGGAGAAGGAAGAGGCTAAAAACTAAGTAGTAAGTGGTAAACTAAATACAATTAGAAAAAAGGAATATAAAAACTACAGAAATGGGATTGGAAAGAAAAACAACCCGACACATTAGAACCAAATATCCTGTAATTATATTGGGCACAAAAGAAAAGAACTTGTACTTCATTCTCTTTCTTGAATAATTTTGCACTGTAAGTGTGAACTATTGCATATACCACTAGACTAAATTTATTTGTTGTTGACTTCTGCTGACCTATTTTCTCCTTATCCCGTTTCTTTCTTTTTATAGAAGATTGTGGGGAGGAAGATTGGGATGTGAAGATGAGGTAAAAATAAAATCCACCAGGTTTTAAAAGATAAATACATATTTGTTAATTTGAATTGAGTAGCATGATGTGGACTGCTAACAAATGCTTCAATGATTTCTCTTTCCATTTATGTTTTAAGTTTCATGACAACATAGTGTTCTCCAAAGAATTAGATGAAAAGAAAACATCCTGTCATTGAAAAATGAATATTAAAAGATGTAAATGCAAATTCTAAAATATTCATTCAACTCAATCAGTAGAATTTAGCCCTTTATATCTACTTGGTATATAGTTCCAACAAAATTATGGAAAAATTAAATATTTATAGTTTCATCCCCAAAAATACCATACTAGAAGAATTAGGATTATACTTTGTGTGTGATAATTCTGTGCTATATACATTCTTTAATATTTAGGCACTATTTTAAGAGTTAAATCATTTATAGATAAGATAAGCTAAAGCAAGAAGCTACCCCTCTGGCCTCTTAGGTGGTATAAAGTGGGGAAATAAAATAAAGAAAGAAAAAGATTGCCTGGGAGACAAAGTTTTAAAGAATTCAGAAGATGAAGAGCAATACTGAATTCCTGAAAAATAAGCAGTTGTCTCCATTTATTCATCAAGGTGTGTATTTTGAAGATAAAAGGTGAAGTTAGTCTGAAGGAAAAGGCATTGAAAGCAAAGTGCTTGAGAAACATTTTTGAATATATGGTATTTATGGCATCTGTATCACACTTCTTTTTTTATATTCAGGTAGGTCCTTGACTTCTATCAATACAGTGAAAGCAATAATACACAAGTCTCTTCAATTCCTACTATTTCAGTTCTTCAGAGGATGATTTATTCTACTATAGAATTCTTTCAGTATATTTAAAACGAATGAAAAATGCAATTATTAGAAAATGAGATTTTTATTATTGATTTGGTTACATGCATTAGGGAAAATCTTAATCCTTTCCTTCATACACTTCCAATTATTAAATGTTTACCTCTTCTGAATTTGCAATAAAATGAATAAAATAACTTTTAATTCAATACAAGCATATTTCTAAGATATGGGGGTTGTTCCAGATGATGTAAAAGACACCTCCTAGTTCTTTGGACTTACTGATCTAATCAAATTATCTTGAGGGCTTCTCTAAAGAAATCTTTAAAGTTAATTAGATTTTTCTACAACAAAAAGACAGAAAAGTTGAAGTCTAGAACTCTAACATATCAAAAATTATGTTGGAAAAACAATAGACTCTCAAGCCTTATTTTCCTATTCAGTAAAAATGATCTAGCTTAATTAAATGGCTACTCATATCTCCTTCCATCTCTGACTTTAAATGATTCTATGAGTAAATTTTTCATAAAATACTTAAATGAGAATTTTATACTATGATATTGAAGAAATTTCACTGAATATCTCATAATGGGTAATCCATTTACTACTATTTATTTTACTATTAGTAGATGACCTTCATGATATGCTCTAGACACAAACTTCATAACTTAACAACTATTACTTGACCATGAACTTATCTGAACTAACTAAGACTAACTAAGACTTCCTCCCAATGAATTAAACACAAAATCCCTTGATGGGTCTCTACTTATGAGCCTTTTTATGCTGGTGAGAGCTTTCAAAGCTTAACTTTCAATGAATTATCCTTTCAGAACCAGGGATCATGACCATGCCAACAACAGATATAACAGTAGATATGAGATAAAGTCATTCTTGAAAGGAAAAGACAATGCATAACTCCTTACTTAATCAGTTGCCTAAAACTAATGTTCATAAGGACCTTTCCCAACCTGTGGACTGAGAACTCCTAGAAAACCATCTTTCTTCAAGGTGTATATATATATATATATATATATATATATATATATATATATATATATATATATATATAAACCAAAAGAATTATTTTTACTTTTATTTCATTCCAAAAAAAAACTATATATTCTTACTCCCATTCCTCCTTTTCAGGATATGGTGGCTTTCTAAATTCTGATTGTATAAAATCAAGTAACCTTTCAATGTTCTTTAAAATAAGAATTTATAAAAGATAGTTTAGACATTAGTTTATGTTTAGGAAATGTAATCTTAAGGATATTAAGTACATTATTCTGGAATATCTTTAGAGGGGAGAATATTAAAACATTGATGGGGAAAATGACTTATTTTACTTCCCCCCCCAAGTGTACAAGTATTTATTAAGTGTCTTACTATGTGCTAGGCACTGTGCTAAGTGCTAGGGACAAAGAAAGGCCAAAAAAAAAATATCGTCCCTGTGCCCAAGATGCTCATAGTCTAGTGGGAGAGACAACATGAAAATAATTCTTATATAAACAAGATAGAGGCAGGATAAATTGGAAATAATAGGAATAAAACTCTAGCAATCAAAAGAACATTAGACACCTTCTGGTCCAACCTTTTTGCTGTACAAATGAGAAAATGGGTCCAGAGGAGTTAGCAATTAAATTAATGTAAAGTAAATTTGGGGGTTCATAAACCAGAGACTTTTGTAACTATTTAGCAGAGGGCCAAGTGTGTCCTGTCTAGGTGTAGCATGTGATAGCAAAACGTCTTGCGTTTGGAGTCAGAGTGACATGGTCCTTATTCCTAATAGAAGATTATTAAGAAAAATATTATTAACTACTCATATTCTCAATTTCCTATCTCTATTAAAATGCATGAAAACATCTATACATATATAAAAGTCATTGTTGATAAAGTTATGAAAAGGAAACATCCAGGCTTTTACATGTGCTATAACTAATTAAGTCCATATGGCTAATTGATATTAACTAGATAATTAATAGATAGCATGAGTTACAGATTTAGAAAACATGCAACACCTGAAGATTTCTAGACCTCCTAAAGGGAGAAACAGAGTATAATCCTAAAGTCTAAGTATACATTGGAAGAATGAATACAGAGGAGGTACTAGACTTCTAAGCAGAATCAGTTCCTTCATTATTTCTTTGGTTACTCTCTTTAGCCTCCTCTGAAGTCTTTCAATAATCCATACACTTGGATATCCTTTCAGTTCTATGTTCTTTCCTATTATCTCTCTGTGTTAACATCATATAATATTATCTTCATAATTTAATCCAGCAATCACTTTTCTTTTTATTAATGAAAATTTTTCAGATTCTTTCATATATATATATATATATTTATTTATTTATTCACTCTTACCTTATAAATAAAGTTTAATAGGAAAGTAATTTTGTTATTTTGTATTCATTACTTCCTCATTTCCTGATTCTTTTCAGGACCTCTATTTTTTTTTACATCATATTACTATCCCATAAAGAAATTTCCTGCTTCTCATGTCTTTCCATGCTGTATATTTTCACTATATATACAGATAATTTCCTAGATTAATCCCATTTTTCTCATCTCTACAACTTCCACTTCATTCTCCAAGTTACATTTTATCTTTCCCTGATATTGCTCTAGCATAGAAAGTTGTGTTTTCCTGTTGAAAGATAGCATTTACTTTTATTTTATATCAGTCACTTCTCTGATCTTCATTTGGCTCACACTAACATATCCAAGGTCTTTCAAAGATATTTTCCTATTTTCACCTTTCTTGGAATCACAGAATCTCACATTTGGAAGCCACTACACGCCAACCAGTTCAAATCAAAACATGAATCATCTCTTCAACGTATCTATTTGGTATTCAGTGTTTGCTTGAGGATTGCCAATGAAAATAAATTCAGTTCCTTCTGAAGCAGTCCATTTTACTTTTGGAAAGCTCTCCTTAATTTATTAAGCTTAAATTGTCCTCTTTCTAACTTCCACTTCCGGATCCTAGTCATTCTTTTAAACAAACAAACAACTCAATTTCTGTTTTAGAGTCAATACTATGTATTGGTTCTAAGGCAGAAGATCAATAAGGGCTAGAAAATGGGGATTAAGTGACTTGCTAAGGGTCACATGAAAAAAATGTCTGAGGTTATATTTGAACCCAGGATTTTTTGTCTCTATCACTGTTTCTCCATCCACTGAGCAACCCCAGCTGTCCTCTCCTAGGTATTCTTTAAAGAGGCAAATACATTTTTAATTCTTCTTTAAACAAGAGGCTTTTAATACTTGAAAATAGCCATTCTGTTTATCATATTTTCTACTCCACACAATTTATTCCTTCTCTTTAGTAATTTGATTAATGCTACTTTCAGTTAATTTGGTTTTCTCAGTTTTCTTGTTCTAATTGTGTTTTATTTTTTTTAATCCACCTTGTAGCCTTGGATTCAATTGATCTTGGATCAAAAACTATTCCCAGTGTCAATCTATTGCTCCTTAGTGGAACTTTTTTGATTATAAAATGAAGAAGTTTGGCTTGACAGCCTCTCAGGTCTCTCCTAGTTTTAGATCTTTTATCCCTGGATTCTGTTTCTAGAGTTAATGGAAGTACCACATTCACTTCCTCCAATGCACTCATGCTTTAGCTTTTTGGCATCCTTTCCAAAATAATGTATAAAGTATTTCATCTCCATTAACTTCTATTGTATAGCTTTTCCTATTTTATTTCTTCTCTAATTATACGTAACATTGAAATTACAAACCTTGCTTTGTGAGGGTATTGATACATTCTTTAAATAATCTTAAATTGTATTTCACTTCTCTTAGGTGTTAATAATCCTGATTACTATGATGCTAGAAATATATGTACTGTAGATGCTCTTTTACTGATCTCCTAACCTAATATCTTATGGTACCATGGAAATGTCCTTGAGTTTTAAAAGGCAAATATAGCACATTTTGGAATAATTCTTACCAAAGTGTTGAGGCTT
Organism: Monodelphis domestica; assembly: GCF_027887165.1. NCBI lineage: Eukaryota > Metazoa > Chordata > Mammalia > Didelphimorphia > Didelphidae > Monodelphis > Monodelphis domestica. The sequence continues at coordinate 91,037,644 of NC_077228.1, read as the reverse complement.
TCATTCAAGTGACATGATGGATATAAATTCATTGTGTAATGACTAAACTACCTATTTTTGGGCAGTTTCCCCGCAGATCAGGTAAATATTGGCCATAAGATGAAGTCTGTTTTCACTTATTATAATTAATAAAGACCACATGACATTGATACAGATATGAACATTATTACTCATTAAAGAATCTCAATGATAAAAATTGCATACTCCTAAATTATTAAACTAATAAACATGCATTAAAAATAAAAATAAAAAAGTCAATTACTAAACAAGCTTTTATGGTAAATGTTGGTTTCCTCAACATTTTAGTTTCCCAAAATATATAATTTTCCTTCTCAAGTCTTACATGCTCATAAAGTTATTTTTAATACTCTAAATTGATTATATGAAAGAAATAATAAGCATTTCATTAATATCCTATATTAATTTCATATACATGCATATGCTATAAATTAATAATATTTGATAAAATCAATCATCACATCCTTGGAATTCTTCCTGGCATAGTTTTCTATTTCTATTTTACACAAGTTCATTGAATGATTTGTAAAAAAATTATTTCTCCATATTTCTATGACTATAAATGAGATATTTTGACTTCTTCTAATAGATAACAAAATTCCTTAATCAGTTATGTTCCAATGAACAATCACCTCCTACCACTATCATTCACTTTGAGAAGGTCGATGATGCTAGGAGATGGTTTTCTCATTGATATGTAACTGATTTTGAGCCAAGCCTGTCACATGACTGGGAAATTTATTCATGAATACATTTTACTCTTATTGCTCATTGTTAAAAATATGGGTACACTGAACAGAATTTATCAAAGGATAATATATGAAAGAATTCATACAGATTTTGTAGTCAAACACAATCATAGTACAGATGATAAAATGGGGCCAGAAAAGTGGAATGATTGATTTGCTGAAGGTCATACAGATATACCAGTAGCATAAAGATTAAGAGTTCAGAAGGAATTAGATGGTATCTAGTACAACCTGGACGATCTTTCCTTTATAACATTACTTACACATGATTATCTTGTTCTTACTTTAAAATGCCCCAAATGTGTTTTATTAATTTTATTTAAATTATGTATTTAATTTTATTTAAATTATTTATTTAAATTAAAATTAAATTATTGTATAAATCTAAGTATTAGGAATTTCCCCCCCTTTTATCCCTTTACATCAAGTTAAAATTTACTTCTATACAATTTAACCATTTATACATAAGTATGCTTTTTGGAAATAAAGTAAAAAATATGATTCCAATTCTATATAGGAACCTTTGAAATATTTGAAGATGGTTACTATTTCTCCTTGAATCACTTCTTTTTCATCTTCTTGATAAATGTGTGATTTTTCTTCAATCAATCATTAGATGGTATGATCTTCAGTATTATTACCGTTCTTCTACTAGGTGATCCCCAAATTTAATGTCATGATAAACATCTGTTAAAATGCACAATACTCTAGTAATCATATGACCAGGATGGAATATGGTACGAGTAATGTATCCTTCATTCTAGCCAACATGACCGTCCAAGGATTCACTAGCTACAGTTTTATAAAGGTTATCATTAAATAATTCTTTTGATGTTCTCTGCCACTTTTCCTATGTAATTCCAGAGAAAAAAACTTTTGAAAGTTATTCTATTTTTCTCATGAAGGGAAAAAACTTTTTTCTGTTTTCTTTTTTCTGTTTTCTTTCTTTCCCTTTCTCTCTTTCTCTTTTATACTTCTCTACCTTTCTCTTTTTTCTTTCTTTCCTCTCATTCTTATATAAAATGAATCTTAATTATCATAGTGGTCTTTTTGATTTCATTATTTGTACTGTCGGGATAATCAAGTATAGAATAAAATTATATATGCTTTTGCTTTTGAGGGCAAAATGAAGCTAACAGTGAGAGTTCCTTTTTATTAGTTCTCCTTTAAGAGAGGCTGTGCATGTCTTCCATTTAGGTGCAACTTAATTTAGTCTTTCTTCAACTGCTTCTTCTGATCTTTCAAGATATTTATACTAAGCATCTTGTCACATCTTGCTATGGTTTCCCCTTATTTCAGTGGCACCTGACTTAATCCAAGATAAAATGCATCTCTGTATTGAAACCCTACCCTGCCTACCTTCAAACTTCATTTCTAAGATTATTTCAAGTTACTTTCCATTGTATCCTATATTTCAGCCAAGTAAAACTACTTGGGGTTTCCTGAGATCCTCATTCTATCTATCAGGTCCAGCTATATGACATGTTTTCTAAAATTCCTAGAATGCAGTTCTCTTCCATCTCTATATTGGGAATTTTGAACTTCCTTTAAATTTCATTTCAGTGTCATCTCCTACAATGAGTTTCCTGAACTTCTAGTTATTAGAGGTCTTCCCTCATCAAATTAAAGTCTACGCATATAACTGAGTATATGATTCATCCCCCTGACTTAAAGGTAAAGACTTTTAAAAAACTGTCCTTATTGCCGCTGTGTAGAATAATGTCTTACACAGAAGCATAAAACTCAAATAGAAACAGCTGTCACTCAACCTTATATCCCTACAGCTTCATATAGACTTAGGAAAAGACATGCTAACATTATGTAAGTGAGATTTTTTGTGTACTTTGTTTATTTTATTAAATATGTTTTCATTACATTTTAACTTGATGCAGAACACACAGGTGTTTTGGGCTGCATAAGGCTCACAGAGAGTGTGTCTAACACCTCTGCCTTACACATATAGCAGGTCCTTGATGAATTAAATTGAATTGCTTTGAATATTTTTGTTGATGCCATCCAGTTACTTCAGAGGCAGAATAAGAATAAATAAACAATATTTATAAAGAGTGTAAAAACCTCAACACCTCTCATTCTTTTTTCAGCACTCTGCTAGGTTACTGAAGAAATGGAAAAGGATAACAGGATTCAGGGTAATTTCATATTTTTAATTTGTTTCATGGTTTGCCATTGCCAAAGGATTTATGATACAGTGATCAAATGGTATAAAATCTATTAATATTTATAGTAGCTGGTCAAAGATTTAAAGCAAAGTCTATCACTATAAACCCAATTTTAAAAACAACAACTTTTCAGTTTGGTATAAAATGTGAAGTTCATATTTGGATTAAATAAACTTCAAAAACCCAGGATCATCTCCGACTCCAATACAACTACATGAAGTTTTCTTTGGAAATTTATGTTTTAACATCAATTACAGAAGACTAAGACACTCTATCATTGTCTTGAGAACATAATACAAACCCAACAAATACATAATTTGATATGTATTTTTCTCAATTTAAAGGTAAAGTTTGGGGATAATTATGGGCAAAAAAATGCAAAATGGTGTTGCTTAAATTTATGGGAATGTTATCTTCTTTGGAATGTGACTCATGTGTCAGGTTTTTTTTATTGATCCTTAATTGATACTAAATATTGGTTCTAGGTTCAAAGAGAAGTAAGGGCTGCATTCCTGAGTTAACATGACCTGACAAGGGTCACATAGCTAGGAAGTAAATGGCTGAGGCCAAATTTGAACCCAAATCTTCCTGATTCTAGGTCCAGTACTCTTTCCATTGTGCTACCTAGTTACCTCTTACAGGTCAGTTTAGTATAGAATCTGCCTGCAAGCTTCTTCTATTCCATTAATTTCTTAAATTCATTGGAAACAGTTCTATCATTTTGGCTATGATTACTTAATACAATAAATATAATTACCAGAAACCAATGGTCCCAATGTTAAAGTTTTTCCTAGTCCTATAGAGCTATAAAAGCAGTCTCACAAAAAGTCATTAGTACATTTCTTCCAAATTCCATCAGTTTTCAATTGCCCTTTTAAACAACATATAATGGTAGATTGGGCCTTGAGACCCAAATTATCATTTTTATCATAATTTTAGCATAGATATGGAATCAATCAAGCATTGTTATGTTGTGTGCTCATTTGTTATTCCTTTGTGCTATTTCAGGCCACAATAGGTCTCAAATTTTCTGTTTTAGATACAAATACTGATTAAAAATAAAAAATATAATTACCGTATAATATTATTTAGTATTTATTTATTATTTATTCTTCAGATATCTATTATATTATATTAACATAATTGCTTTTACTGGTCAAATTTTGACCAGTAAAAAACTTTCAGTTTTATTTTTTTTATCTATTTATTGAGTCAATTTAAAACATTATTCCTTGATTACAAGAATCTTATTATTTCCCTCCCTCCCCTTACCCTACCCTTCCATGTTGTTGTTTGCACTAGGATGTACATTTAGAGTCTTTATCCCCAAACATATCCCCTTGACCCATGTATTCAAGCAGTTGTTTTTCTTCTGTGTTTCTACTCCCACAGTTTTTTCTCTGAAAGTGGATAGTGTTCTTTCTCATTGATCTCTCCAGGTTTTCAGGAACACTGCATTGCCACTAATGGAGAAGTCCATTACATTCAATTATACCACATTGCATTGGTCCCTGTGTACAATGTTCTCCTGGTTCTGCTCCTTTCACTCTGCATCACTTCCTGGAGGTTGTTCAAGTTCCCATGGAATTCCTCCACTTTATTTTTCCTTTGAGCACAATAGTATTCCATCACCAACATATACCACAGTTTGTTCAGCCATTCCCCAATTGAAGGGCATCCCCTCATTTTCCGATTTTTGCCACCACAAAGAGCTCAGCTATTAATATTCTTGTACATGTATTTTGCCTTATTATCTCTTTGGGGTAGAAACCCAGCTGTGCTATGGCTGGATCAAAGGGCAGACAGTCTTTAATCACCCTTTGGGCATAGTTCCAAATTGCCCTCCAGAATGGTTGGATCAATTCACAACTCCACCAACAATGCATTAATGTCCCAACTTTGCCACATCCTCTCCAGCATTCCTTACTTTCCTTTGCTGTCATGTTAGCCAATTTACTAGGTGTGAGGTGATGCCTCAGAGTTGTTTTGATTTGTATCTCTCTGATTATAAGGGATTTAGAACACTTTTTCATGTGCTTATTAATAGTTTTGATTTCTTTATCTGAAAATTGCCTATTGATGTCCCTTACCCATTTATCAATTGGAGAATGGCTTGATTTTTTGTACAATAGCTTTAGCTCTTTATAAATTTGAGTATTTAGACATTTTTCAGAGATTTTGTTATGAAGGTTGTTTCCCAATTTGTTGCTTCCTTTCTAATTTTGGTTGCATTGGTTTTGTTTGTACAGAAAGTTTTTAGTTTGATGTAATCAAAATTATTGATTTTAAATTTTGTGATTTTTTCTAGCTCTTGCTTGGTATTAAAGTCTTTCCTTTCCCAAAGATCTGACATGTATAATATTCTGTGTTCACCTAATTTGCTTATAGTTTCCTTCTTTATATTCAAGCCATTCACCCAATCTGAGTTAATCTTGGTGTAGGCTGTGAGGTATTGATCCAAACCTAATCTCTCCCATACTGTCTTCCAATTTTCACAGCAGGTTTTATCAAATAGTGTATTTGGTCCCAAAAGCTGGGATCTTTGGGCTTATCATAGACTGTCTTGCTGAGGTCACTTAACCTAAGTCTATTCCACTGATCCTCCTTTCTGTCTCTTAGCCAGTACCAAATTGTTTTCATAACCACTGCTTTATAGTATAGTTTGAGATCTGGGACTGCAAGGCCACCTTCCTTCACTTTTTTTTTTCATTATTTCCCTGGATGTCCTTGATCCTTTGTTCTTCTGAATGAACATTTTTCGGTTTTTTTCTAATCCAGTAAAAAGTTTTTTGGTAGTTCAATGGGTATGGCACTAAATAAGAAAATTAATTTGGGTAGGATTGTCATTTTTATTATGTTAGCTTGTCCTACCCATGAACAATCTATATTTTTCCAATTGTTTAGATTTAGATTTAGATTGTCTAGTTTTAATTGTGTGGGGAGTATTTTGGAGTTGTGTTTATATAGTTCCTGTGTTTGTCTCATCAGATAGATTCCTAAGTATTTTATATTGTTTAGGGTGATTTTAAAAGGAATTTCTTTTTCTAATTCTTGTTGATGAGATGTGGTGGAAATAAATAGAAATGCAGATGACTTATGTGGGCTTATTTTGTATCCTGCAAATTTGCTAAAGTTGTTGATTATTTCCGGTAGCTTTTTAGTTGATTCTCTAGGATTCTTTAAGTAGACCATCATGTCATCTGCAAAGAGTGATAATTTGGTCTCCTCATTGCCTATTTTAATTCCCTTCAATTTCTTTTTCTTCTCTAATTGCTACTCCTAGTGGTTCTAGTACAAAGTTAAATAATAGAGGTGTTAATGGTCATCCTTGTTTCACTCCTGATCTTATTGGGAAGGCTTCTAGTTTATCTCCATTGCAGATGATGTTTGCTGATGGTTTTAGATAAATGCTTTTTATTTATATTTATTATTTTTAGGAAAGGCCCTTCTATTACTATGATTTCTAGTATTTTCAAGGGAATGAGTTTTGTATTTTATAAAAGGTTTTTTTTCTGCATCTTTTCAGATAATCATGTGATTTTTGTTGGCTTGCTTATTAATATGGTCAATTATTAGGATGTTTTTCTGTTATGAATCCTACCTGGTCATAGTGATTAACCTTCCTGATCACTTGCTTTTTGCTAGTATCCTATTTAAGATTTTTACATCTATGTTCATTAAGGAGATTGGTCTGTCGTTTTCTTTCTCTGTTTTTGACCTGCCTGGTTTTGGAATCAGTACCATATTTGTGTCATAAAAGGAATTTGGTAGAACTCCTTCTTTGTTTATTCTGCCAAATGGTTTGTATCATATTGAGATTAGATGTTCTTTGAATGTTTGATAGAATTCATTTGTGAATTCATCTGGACCTGGGAATTTTTTAAGGAGTTCTTTGATGGCTTGTCCAATTTGTTTTTGTGGTATGGGGTTGTTTAGGTAGTCTATTTCTTCCTCTGCTAGTCTAGGCAATTTATTTTTTTGTAAACATTCATCCATATGACCTAGATTGCTGTATTTATTGCCATATAATTGGGCATAATAGTATTTAATGATTGCCTTAATTTCCTCTTCACTAGAGGTAAGGTCTCCCTTTTTATCTTAGATACTGTCAATTTGGTTTTCTTCTTTCCTTTTTTAAATTAAATTGACCAGTACTTTGTCTATTTTATTTGTATTTTTCAAAGTACCAGCTTCTAGTCTTATTTATTGAATCAATAGTTCTTTGACTTTCAATTTTATTAATTTTTCCTTTGATTTTTAGGATCCCAAAATTAGTCTTTGACTGAGGGTTTTTAATTTGTTCACTTTCTAGTTTGTTAATTTGCATGCCCAATTCATTGATCTCTGCCCTCTCTAATTTGTTAATACATGAACTCAAGGATACAAATTTTCCCCTGAGTACTGGTTTGATTGCATCCCATAGATTTTTGAAATGATGTCTTATCATTGTCATTTTCTTCAATGAACTTATTGTTTCTATGATTTGTTCTTTAACTTACTGATTCTGGAGAATCGTATTGTTTAATTTCCAATTAATTTTTTCTTTGCCTCTCCACATACCCTTACTAAGTATTATTTTCATTGCATTTTGACTTGAGAAGATTGTATTTATTTCTGCTCTTTTGCACTTGTTCACAATGTTTTTTATGTCTTAGTACATTGTCAATCTTTGTGGATGTATCATGTGCTGCTGAAAAGAAAGTTATTCCTTCTTGCCCCTTTTTATTTTTATCCACATATCTACTAACTCTGATTTTTCTAAGATTTAATTCACTTCTCTTACCTCTTTCTTATTTATTTTTTGGTTTGATTTATCTAGTTCTGGTAGAGAAAGGTTCAGGTTTCCTGCTAATATAGTTTTTCTATCTAGTTCATCCTTGAGCTCCACTAGTTTCTACTTTAGAAATTTGGATGCTTTGCCATTTGGTGCATAAGTTTTGAGGACTGATATTTCCTCATTTTCTCTCACTGCCTTTTATCAGGATGTAATTACCTTCTATATCTCTTTTAACTAGATTTATTTTTTACTTTGGCTTTGTCAGATATCATGATTGAGACTCCTGCCTTCTTTTTATCAGTGGACGCCGAATAGATTTGACTCCATCCTTTTACTTTTATCCTATGCGTGTCTGCCTTCCTCATATGTGTTTCTTGTAGACAACATATGGTAGGGTTTTGGTTCCTAATCCACTCTGCTATTTGCTTGGGTTTTATGGGTGAGTTCATTCCATTCACATTCAGAGTTATGATTTCTAGCTGTGTATTTCCCAGCATTTTGATTTCTACTCCTAGTCCTGCCTTTTTCTTCTTTCACTATTTCCTTCTACACCAATATTTTGTTTTTAATCAGTGCCCCTAATTCCCACCTTTATTTTACTTCCCTTTCTACCCCCTCCCTCCTTATTCCCCTCTCAACTTCTTTACAGTATTTTTAAACTACTCCCCCAACTTCTCCCTCCCTTGTACTGCTTCCCTACCCACTAATATGTTTGTTACCCTTATACTTACCTATAGAGCACAAATCAGTTCTCTGTCCCAATGTATTTGATTGTTCTTCACTCTTTGAGTCAATTTCAAAGCACATAAGAGTTCAGTATTTTCTATCTCCAACCTCCTTACCCTTCCAGTGTATTGATGTTCTCTCCCTTCCCTATATGAGCTTCTTTGTTACATTTAAATTTACCCCCTTTTGTTTCTTTTCCCATTTCTTTTAGTATTAACCACTTTTCATCTCTAGTTGTATATATGTATACATATATGTGTATTTATGCATACATATATATGTACATATTTATGTCTTGGCATTTCATCCTATACAATTTGTCACTGTTCTCTCTATGTGTCATTCTTCTAGTTGCCCAGGTGATAATAACAATTTCTAAGAGTTACCAGTGACCTCCTTTGTAACCTCCTGTTGTTATATCTTAAAATTCTCATGGGTGGACACCTGAGGATGAGATTGGAAAATGAGGGAAAATGGATAGAGGAGAGAAAGAGAGAGACAAAGGAATAAAGACTCAGAGACAAAAAGTTAAAAAATGGGCTACATGTTGCCATGCCCCTCTGATGTAATTAAGGGAGGAATCTATAAATGCACTCAAACTTTTATTGGCAAGTTTAGGAATGTGAAGTGGGAGATAGCTAATGAACATTCAACATGTCATAGCTTTTACATTGGTTGAATTGACAATCACGTAATCAAAGAGGAGGAAGTTAATCAAGCTTGTGACTTCGTAAGGAATGTGGACTAACAATGTTTAAGCTAGAATCCTGTGGCAAATAATGTCCTGCTCAGGAATTCTTTTTGTCTTTTGGACTGAAGATTTGGCTATGCAATAATCAATAAGTAACATGGCCATGAGTCTGGTAAATGAATACATAGGATACAATACCAATATATCAATAATACTTCCATGATGCTAATATACCTGGTATGCTAAATCTTTTCTTTAGGGATACATATCATTTTAACTTATTGGGTCTCTTCAAAAAACGTTTTTTGTTGTTTTTTTGGGGGGGTGTTGGTTTTCTTTTTCCCCTCTTTCTTAATTACCTTTTGATGATTCTCTCGAGTTCTGTGCTTGGGCATCAAAATTTTTGTTAGGGTCTGGTCTTTTCTTTACAAATTCTTGGAATTCTTCTGTTTCACTAAATGACCATACTTTCCCCTGTAAGAATATAGTCAGTTTTGCTGGGTAATTGATCCATGATTGTAGACCTAATTCCCTTGCTTTTCAGAATATCATATTCCATGCCTTTTGGTCCTTCAGTATAGATGCAACCAAATCTTGTGTTGTCATCACTGTAGTTCCATGGTATCTGAATGACTTCTTAGAAGCTTATACTATTTTTTTTCCTTGATCTGATAATTCTTGAATTTGGCTATAACATTCCAGGGTGTTTTCAGTTGGGGATTAAGTACAGGAGGTGATATGTGGGTTCTTTCATTCTCCACTTTTCCCTCTTGTTCTAGAATATCAAGGCAGTTTTCTTGGATAATTTCCTGTAGGATGATGCCAGGATTTTTCTTTTGTCATGGTCTGCAGGTATACCAATGATTCTTAAGTTGTCTCTCCTGGAACTATTTTCTAAATCTTCTGTTTTATGAATGAGATGCTTCATTTTTTCCTCAATTTTTTCATTCTATTGATTTTGTTTTATAGTGTCCTGCTGCCTTGTGACATTGTTTGTTTTAGTTGTTGTATTCTGGTTTTTAAAGACTGGATTTCATCCCTGGCTTTTTGCTCATCCTCTTTCTGGTCTTATTTTCTTTGGAGGTCATTTTTCATCTTCTTTGTTTCATCTTTCATCTCCTTTGCCTCATTTTCAAGGTGATTAATTTTAGCTTTAAAGACACTGTTTTCTGTTTCCAGATGACTTATCTTGCTTTTTAAGTTCTTTTCCCAGTTGTCTTCAGGCTCTCTTAATTGTGTTTTGAATTATATTTTGAGTTCTTCCAAAGCCTGTATATAATTCACTAGGGTTTCTGGTTTTTTTGTTTGTTTGTTTGTTTTTTGGCTTGGTGTTATCTCATCCTTCTCTGTTCTGTTTGCTCTTTATTCATTTCCTGTATAGAAGCTGTTGATTGTAATTTCTTTTTTCTTTTTTTTGTTGTTTGCTCATATTTACCCCTTCATTACTCCCTAAAGTTGCCTACTCTCTTGGTCCTCTCATTTTTTAAAATTTATTTATTGAGTCAATTTAGAACATTATTCCTTAGTTACAAGAATAATATTATTTACCTCCCTCCCCTGACCCCACCTTTCCCATAGATGACATGCAATTTTACTGGGTATTACATGTGTCCTTGATCAAAACCTATTTCCATGTTGTTAGTGTTATATTAATTTAGAGACTAAATCACCAATCATTTCCCTTCGACCCATGTAATCAAACAATTATTTTTCTTCTGTTTCTACACCCACAGTTTTTCCTGTGAATGTTTATAGTGTTCATTCCCTTAGATCCCTTCAAGTTGTTCAGGATCACTGCATTGCCACTAATGGAGAAGTCCATTACATTCAATTGTACCACAGTGTATCAGTCTCAACTTACAATTTTCTCTAGTTTCTGCTCCTCACATTTTTTTGACTTTTTAAACATTATTTTATTTGGTTATTTACAAATATTATTCATTGGAAACAATGATCATTATTTTTTCCTCTCCCCTTGCCCCTCCCACCATTTCTCCCATAGCCAGCTCACAATTTCACTGGGTTTCACATGTGTTCTTGGTTCAAACCCATTTCCATGTTGTTGGTATTTGAACTAGAGTGTTCATTTAGAGTCTCTCCTCAGTCATTTCCTCTCAGCCCCTGTAGTCAAGCAGTTGCTTTTCATCGGTGTTTTTACTCCAACAGTTTATTCTCTGCTTGTGGATAGTGTTTTTTAGATCCCTGCAGATTGTTCAGGGAAATTGCATTGTCCCCAGTGGAGAAGTCCATTACCTTCAATTGTACCACAGTGTATCAGTCTCTCTGAAAAATTTTTTCCTGGTTATGCTCCTTTCACTCTGCATCACTTCCTGCAGGTTGCTCCAGTCTCCATGGAATTCCTCCACTTTATTATTCCTTTTAGCACAATAGTATTCCATCACCAACATATACCACAATTTGTTCAGCCATTCCCCAATTGAAGGGCATCCCCTCATTTTCCAATTTTTGGCCACCACAAAGAGCTCAGCTATGAATATTCTTGTACAAGTCTTTTTCTTATTATCTCTTTGGGGTAGAAACCCAGCAGTGCTATGGCTGGATCAAAGGGCAGTCTTTTATCACCCTTTGGGGATAGTTACAAATTGCCCTCCAGAATGGTTGGATCAGTTCACAACTCCACCAGCAATGGATTAATGCCCCTACTAGCCACATACCCTCCAGCATTCATTACTTTCCATAGCTATCATGTTAGCCAATCTGCTAGGTGTGAGGTGATACCTCAGAGTTGTTTTGGTTTGTATCTCTCTGATTATAAGAGATGTAGAGCACTTTTTCATGTGCTTAATAATAGTTTTTATTTCTTTGGCTGAGAACTGCCTGTTCATGTCCCTTGCCCATTTATCAATTGGAGAATGGCTTGATTTTTTGTACAATTGATTTAGCTCTTTGTAAATTTGAGTAATTAAAACTTTGTCAGAGGTTTCTATGAAGATTTCCCCCAATTTGTTGCTTTCCTTCTGATTTTAGTTATATTGGTTTTGTTTGTACAAATGCTTTTTAATTTGATGTAGTCGAAATTATTCATTTTATATTTTGTGACTCTCTATGTCTTGCTTGGTTTTAAAGTCTTTCCCTTCCCAAAGGTCTGACATGTATACTATTCTGTGTTTACCTAATTTACTTATAGTTTCTTTCTTTATGTTCATGTCAGTCACCCATTTTGAATTTATCTTGGTGTAGGGTGTGAGGTCTTGATCTAATCCTAATCTCTCCCACACTGTCTTCCAGTTTTCCCAGCAGTTTTTATCAAATAGTGAATTTTTGACCTAAAAGCTGGGATCTTTGGGTTTATCATATATTGTCTTACTGAGGTCACTTGCCCCAAGTCTATTCCACTGACCCTCTTTTCTGTCTCTTAGCCAGTACCAAATTGTTTTGATGACTGCTGCTTTGTAATATAGATTGATATCTGGGACTGCAAAGCCCTCTCCCTTTGAATTTTTTTTCATTATTTCCCTGGATATCCTTGATCCTTTGTTATTCCAAATGAACTTTGTTATGTTTTTTTTCTAAATCAGTAAAGAAATGTTTTGGAATTTCTATGGGTATGGCACTAAACAGATAGATAAGTTTGGGTAGGATGGTCATTTTTACTATATTGGCTCATCCTACCCATAAGCAGTTAATGTTTTTCCAATTGCTCAAGTCTAGTTTTAGTTGTGTGGAGAGTGTTTTGTAGTTGTGTTCATATAGTTCCTGTATTTGTCTCGGGAGATAGATTCCTAGGTATTTTATTTTGTCTAAGGTGATTTTGAATGAGATTTCTCTCTCTAGATTTTGCTGCTGAACTATGTTGAAGATGTATAGAAATGCTGATGACTTATGCGGGTTTATTTTGTATCCTGCAACTTTGCTAAAGTTGTTGATTATTTCAATTAGCTTTTTGGTTGAATCTCTAGGATTCTTTAAGTAAAACATCATGTCATCTGCAAAGAGTGATAGCTTAGTCTCCTCCTTGCCTATTTTGATGCCTTTAATTTCTTTTTCTTCTCTAATTGCTCCTGCTAGTGTTTCTAGTACAATGTCAAATAGTAGAGGAGATAATGGGCATCCTTGTTTCACTCCTGATCTTATTGGGAATGCATTTAGTTTATCCCCATTGCAGATGATACTGGCTGTTGGTTTTAGATATATACTGTTTATTATTTTAAGGAACGACCATTCTTTTCCTATGCTTTCTAGTGTTTTCAATAGGAAGGGATATTGTATTTTATCAAAGGCTTTTTCTGCATCTATTGAAATAATCGTGATTTTTGTTGGTTTGCTTGTTGTTATGGTCAATTATGTGGATGGTTTTCCTAATATTGAACCAGCCCTGCATCCCTGGTATAAATCCTACTAGATCATGGTGGATGACCTTTCTGATCACTTGCTGGAGTCTTTTTGCTAGTATCCTATTTAAGATTTTTGCATCTATATTCATTAGGGAGATTGGTCTATAGTTTTCTTTCTCTGTTTTTGACCTGCCTGGTTTTGGAATCAGTACCATGTTTGTGTCATAAAAGGAGGTTGGTAGAATTCCCACTTTGCTTATTATGTCAAATAGTTTGTATAGTATTGGGATTAACTGTTCTCTGAATATCTGATAGATTTCACTTGTGAATCCGTCAGACCCTGGGGATTTTTTCTTAGGGAGTTCTTTGATGGCCTGTTTGATTTCATTTTCTGTAATGGGATTATATAAGAATTTGATTTCTTCTTCTGTTAGTCTAGGCAGTTTGTATTTTTGTATATATTCATCCATATCACCTAGATTGCTGTATTTATTGCCATATAATTGGGCAAAGTAATTTTTAAGGATTGCCTTGATTTCCTCTTCATTGGAGGTGATGTCCCCCTTTTCATATTTGATGCTGTATATTTGCTTTTCTTCTTTCCTTTTTTTTAACTAGATTGACCAGTACTTTGTCTATTTTGTTTGTTTTTTCAAAGTATCAGCTTCTAGTCTTAATTATTAAATCAATAGTTCCATCACTTTCTATTTTATTAATTTCTCCCTTAATTTTTAGGATTTCTAGTTTGGTTTTCTGCTGGGGGATTTTAATTTGATCACTTTTGAGTTTTTTTAATTTGCATTTCCAATTAATTGATTTCTGCTATCCCTAGTTTCTTAATATATGCACTCAGGGATATGAATTTACCTGTGATTACTGCTTTGGTTGTATCCCAAAAGGTTTGAAAGTATGTCTCGCCATTGTCATTTTCCTTGAAGAAATTATTAATTTTTTCTGTGATTTCTTCTCTAACTAAACGATTTTGGAGTATCATATTGTTTAATTCCCAATTAATTTTTGATTTGGTTTTCCACATACTGTTACTGATCATTATTTTTATTGCCTTGTGATCTGAAAAGGCTGCATTTTTTATTTCTGCTTTTCTGCATTTGTATGCCATGTTTTTGTGACCTAGTTTATTGTCAGTCTTTGTGAATGTGCCATGTGGTGCTGAGAAGGTGTATTCCTTTTTATCCCTATTTATTTTTCTCCATATGTCTCTTATCTCTAATTTTTCTAAGATTTCATTCACTTCTTTTACCTCTTTCTTATTTATTTTTTGATTTTATTTATCTAAATTTGATAATGGTTGGTTCAAATCTCCCACTAATATGTTTTTACTGTCTATTTCTTCCTTCAATTCTCCTAGTTTCTCCATTAGAAATTTGGGTGCTATATTATTTGTTACATACATGTTGATTAGTGATATTTCCTCATTATCTAAAGTCCCTTTTAACAAAATATAATTACCTGCCCTATCCCTTTTGATCAGGTCTATTTTTGCTTTGGCTTTATCAGATATCATGATTGCCACTCCTGCCTTCTTTCTGTCAGTTGAGGCCCAGAAGGTCTTACTCCATCCTTTAATTCTGACCTTGTGGGTGTCACCCCGCCTCATGTGTGTTCCTTGAAGACAACATATGATAGGGTTTTGGATTCTAATCCATTCTGCTATTTGTCTACATTTTATGGGTGAGTTCATCCCATTCACGTTCAAAGTTATGATTGTCATTTGTGGACTCCCTGGCATTTTGATATCCTTCCCTAATTCTAACCTTTCTTCTTTACCTCTAACCTTTTAATCCAGTGATTTACTTTAATTCAGTCCCCCTTGTCCCCTCCCTTGATATGTTTCCCTTTCTAGCCCTTCCCTTTTTGTTCCCTCCCCCTCCCCCCTTTTCTTCCCTCCCCTTTTGTTTTCCCTCCCCCCTTCCCCCCTTGGTTTTCCCTTTTCCCTACCCTTGTTGGGTAAGATAGAATTCAAGATCCCAATGGATCTGAATGTTTTTCCCATTCAGGGTTGATTTCCCTGAGAGTAATGTTTAAGTAAAAACTCTCTTCCTCTCCTTCTTATAGGAGTTTTCTTCCCCTCCCCTTCCCGTGTGAATCTTTGTGTGAGAAAGATTATTCTATTTAATTTTTCTTTCCCCCCTATTTACACATTACATTTCCTATATATTAATATATATATATATATATATATATATATATGTATATATATATATATATATATTGATATAAATGTAGTCCTTAAAGAAGAGAGTTTGATTAAAAGGAGCTAACATCTTTTCTCCTTTTTCCTTTCCTTCATATTTACCTTTTCAGGTATTCCATGCTCTTTGTTTTTTGGTGTTGAACTTTCCACAGAGCTCTGGTCTTTTCTTTGCAAAAATTTGGAAATCTTCTATTTTGTTGAATGCCCATATTTTCCCTTGGAAGTATATAGTCAGTTTTGCTGAATAGCTGATTCTTGGTTTAAGACCCAGCTCCCTTGCCTTTCTGAAGATCATGTTCCATGCCTTACGATCATTCAGAGTAGAACTTGCAAGGTCTTGTGTGACCCTGATTGGCATTCCTTTATATCTAAATTGTCCTTTTCTGGCTTCTTGTAGGATTTTTTCTTTTGCTTGAAAGCTTTGGAATTTGGCAATTACATTCCTGGAAGTTGTCTTTTGGGGATTTAGTGTAGAGGGTGCTCTGTGAGCTCTTTCAGTGGCTGTATTGCCCCTTTATTCTAGAATCTCTGGGCAAATTTCCTTGATTATATCTTGTATTATGATGTCGAGTTTGCTGTGTATTTCTGGATTTTCTGGTAGTCCAATTATTCTTAAATTATCTCTTCTTCCTCTATTTTCCAAGTCTGTCACTTTGTCAGTGAGACTTTTTATGTTCTCTTCTAATTTCTTGATTTTTTGGCTTTGCTTTATTGATTCTTGCTCTTTTACCTGCTAGTTGTCTTCCAATTGCCTAATTCTGATCTTTAAAGCCTGGTTTTCCATTCCAGTTTGGTCAAACCTGTTTTGTAGTTGCGTGGAATTCTTTTGCATTAATTCCCACTTTTCCTGCCAGAAGGCTTCCATATTTTTGATCATTTTTGATTCAAATTCTTCAAAAGTTTGTGGAGAGTTTCCATTTCCTTTGGAATGTTTCGACACATTTGCTTGTGTTTCCTCTTCTATCTCCTCTGTATTTTGTATTTTTGCTCCATAAAATGTGTCCAAAGTTGCCCCCTTCTTGTTTTTCCTGTTTTTTTTTTTGAGGCTTTATTGCTTCTGTGCTGTTTGCCATCTCTATCTGAGTGAGGAGGGCTGGCTCTTCTGTTATCTGTCTGGTGTTCAGTGGCTTTAGCCCCAGGCAAATTGTCTGTCTTCCCCAGGAAGCCTGGAATTGCTGGTGTTTCGGTGTTTCGGTGTTACTACCCTCCTCAGTTCCCTCCCAATGCTTCTCTGTTGCCTTACTTCTATGCTCTGTGCCTGGCTTGACACTCTCAGATGTATTACAATGCTTTTGCTGGCCAGAGGAGCCTGCACTCTGAGGGGTAGGGGCCGTGGCTACCTGGACCTCCAAGGGCTGGTGATAGGATTAACCTCAGACTGAGTATGCCCTGAGGCAGGGACCTTTGGTGAGACTCAGATGGAAGGATCTGGTCAGGGGGCTGGTCAGAATAGCCAGCTCCCGAGGCCCTTTTGCCTGCCCTGAGGTTCCTGCTGCTGCCTCAGATTTAGTGCTCTGGGTTGGGGGGGATGGGTCCTGGGACCTTCCTTTTGCCTACCCCTTAGATCTGAGTGATTTTGTGTTCTGACTTTTGGAGGGCCTTACCTTTTGATACAGGTCCAGAAGGAGTGTTCCCAGTGTCTATTCTGTTGTTTGTTTTGAATTTCGGTGTCCTAGTAGCATTCAGTTTGAGATCGGTAAGGAAGGGTTCCTGGAGCTCTGAACTTTAGCTTTCTCTAAGCTGCCATCTTGACCAGAGGTCCTCCTCTCATTTTTTTTTGTTGTTGTTGTTGGATCTGTGGGCTTTCCTATAAGCCTTCACCCTTGGAGATTAGTCAGCAAATCTCTCAGCTCAGTCTGTGGGGGAGGGTGTTGGATCTTGAGCTTCCCTGCCCTCTAAAGACTTTAATGGGATTGAGTCCAGCTCAGTTGAGCTGGATGTGCCCTGAGGTCAAAACTCTGGAGGGGCAATATCGTGTGTCTCCACTGCTATAACTAGGCTGTCCACTCTGCTCTCTGAGCTTCTTCTCCAACTGCTTCCCCATCACCTGTGTTCGATGCTCTGAGCCTGGCACAGCTTTGCCCACAAGTTACTCCCTCCAAACCAGCACTGTTGCCCACTCAGAAGTTCTAGCTGCTGGTAGAGGCTTAGAGCTCTAGGTGGGGGAGGGGTATGGGACCTTACTTCTTCCTTCCCCTTAAACCTTAGTGTTCTTGATTTCAGGATTTTGGGGGTCTAACTTTTAAGTTGAGTATTTCAGGGGGGTTCCTTTGCTCTGTCTTGTTGTTAGGTTTGATTTCAGTCCCCTAGGAGCATTTAGTTTGTAATCATTAAGGAAGGGTTTTCAGAGGTCTGAACTTTTTCTACCTCTATACCACCATCTTGACTCTGCCTCTTTCAATTTTATTATATTGTGGATAGCAAAAAAGAGTTAAACAAATCCTGCTCTGATTTTATTCATAAGTCTTCATTAATAAATATTGAATGGATATGGCTAATAGAAAATATATTGGTAACCTCTATGCCTCATTATCTCATTATTTGGGATTTTTTGGTTGACAGTGACCAAGATGATCTATTTTTCACCACATAATTACCTTCTCTGATTAATCCAACCATGTTTTGAATTGTATTATATAATCTATTTGCATATCCACTATTTTATCAAGATTTACCTTTGAGGTGATAAGCTTGGATGCCCATTTTCAGGAAGGCAAGATGTGATGAGTATGCAATCAGTCATGATTTCACATTTTTCAATCAAAATGCTAGAAGGTTTCTGAGGTAGAACTGAATAATTTTGGAAAAATTGTATTCTTCTTATTGAATCCTTTTTTGGAAAATTATTTTATACACCTCCAAAATGGCTTGAATTCAGTTCTTTCTTGTGTTTCTTTCTGTAATGTTAATATGAAATATATTTTTATTCCTCATGAGGTAATATATTGAACACTGCAATTGTTTCTGTGTTGTTAGGTATCATTATTGTATTTCAAAAAATGAACATAGCATATCCCCCTAAAATTTTCTAGTGAAATACTTATATTTTTCCTTAGAATAAATGATCTACAATCAAACATTATACCAAATATAGCCCTTGGAACTGAATTTTATATAATTTTAAGGTTCAAAATGATAACTTGGCAATATACCTTCTGAAACATCAAAGACTATGCTATATTTAGTATGGAATTTCTATTATTCATTATAACAATTTATCTTATCTCAGAAAATAGATCATTTAATTATTTATATTGAAATATATGATAATTCCAGTAACCAAAATATACAATCAACCAGGACATTCTATTTCTTAATGATGGTAGATGACTGTTTACTATATTCACAAGAGCAATCATAATGCTTTGAGATAAATGTAGTTTGGCTTATTAGGTGTAATAAATGTGTGGGGAGTGGAGAGAGAGAATGGAGTACTGTCTCTATAAGTCAGGGACAATGGAGGAGGAGGAGGTGTTGTTGTGATTAAGTCAAAAGGGAGAAGGAAGGTTGAGTTTGTCTTTTCCCCCCTTCAGTCCTCTCTGACTAAGCTGTCCCTTCACTCTCAACTGCCAGGCTCTCCTAAGATAACAAGCTTCTTTCTTCTGGGGAAATAGAGGGCATGTCTCTCTCCCCTAAATTCAGGCTGCCTTTCAGCGAAGTTTGAGTCAATTCTGGGTCCTAACAGGTTTATTTCAGGAGAGACAAGGATAAGGGACAAAGAGGAATGGAGCATAATTGAAGTTCAGGAGGGAAAGAGGGAGAAAGGGGTCCCTATTTAAGTAATACTCTTCCCCCCAAAGTTAGATAACTCAGGTCTGGTGGTCTGAGCTCTGAGGGGTTCAGAGTAGTGAACCCTAGCTTCTTAGCGGGTATCCCCAAATTCAGGGTAAAGGGAGATTGTAACAGATCTTCTTTGTGAACTGTTCTCTTCTTCAAGTCCTTTTCCACTTTAGTCTTTTAAGGGGGTTGGGATCAGGTATTCAGGGAGAGAAAAGGTTTCTGGGATTGTGATCCAGTCAGAGATTGAACCCTCTCCTCAGGAAGTCTCAAATCAAGAGAGTAGATCCAACTGTCTCTCTCAGGGTTTTCTCTCCTTTCTAAGTTTCAAACCTTTTCTGTGCCCAACCCCTGCTACTGGTAAAATCCTTGCAGCTTATCTGGACTTTTATTCCAAAAGTCTCTGGGTTTCTCTCTCTTACAGAGGGTTTATGTAGTTCATTATCATAAAGCACTTTCAAAAATAGGAAGTAAGCCTAACAAATGCTAAAACTATCTTTAAAGAGTTCTTTAAAAGACTCGATGCGGTTAGAGCAGTTTTGGCATCTTTTTTATTTTGACCTATAAACAAACATTTTTAGTATTTCAATAAAGCTATGAAATACATGGTTTGGTTACAGAAAGCATTTTTCATCAACAGTATTAAGAGTACCCAAAGAATATATATTTTAATTTGCAGGGCACCCATTTGTACATTTTCATTTTATTTTTTATCAATATAAAAATATGAAAATTCTCAATTTTTCAAAATAAACATATGTATTTTTATATTAAGGGGCATTTATACTCTGGTAGAAATGGTAGCAGATGTCCTCTGAAGATAAGCCTTAGATCTTTCTAAGCTACACAAAAATGTATTAAAATTGCTCAGGGCAAGGAGTTCTTTGAAATATTATCACACTGTTAGCAAATTTTTAAATGACAAATGCTCATGAAAATGGGAGAAATAGTTTATATCAAGGTAGAACTAACTATATATTGTAAAATTTAAAATTAAAACTCAATAATAAAATGTTATATTTTGGAGATTCATTAATTATCATTAGAAATAAAGTAATAAAGAGAATATAAAATAAAGACCACATGCCTATGGCTGATTAGCCATTTCAAAATCCCCACTCATCACTGCCATACTTGTGGACAGGGCCAAAAAAAGGCGGGACCCTCCACATCCCCACCTAATATCCCCTGTCCAGAGGAAACACATAAAGACAAGAAATCAGTGGGCTCCTGGGAAATGTAGTTCTTTTTTTAGGGTAATAGATTTTCAATTATACATCCCCCCCCCACCAAGATCCATGGAAGACTAGTCTCTCCAATGGATCTTGTAAACACAACCAACTTTGAAATTACAATAATTTGAGGATAAGAGGAAAAGAGATTAAAACGAATGATTGTTAGGCACATTGAAAAAAAGTCAGTGAGGGGGCAGTCCCCCTCAGCATAAGAGTATACATACAATAACAAATGTATTCAACCCCACACAGTTCAAATCACCACATTCCAAAGTTCAATATGGATCTTCTGGTGCAGTGTGTGGTCTTTGGAGGCATCTTCATGATGCCTTCTCCAAACAGTTCACTTTCTGGATTCAGAGAGGTAGCATGTTTCTTATCCTAAAATTACTCTCAAAAAGAATTTACACTTTGCTTTTTGGAACAATAATACATTCCCCCCCCCCCCTGCAGAGGGTGTTGAAAAATATAGGGATCACTTGGGGATGCATGGCTGAGTTATGGGGTATATAAATCAATTGACAAGAGTAATCAAAAATGCCAAAAAATCAAAAGAAAAAATAATTTCTGCATGAAATATAGACTATCAAAGTCTTATATGTAAAAATTTTAAGTAAAGGAAAGTAAACCTATAACAGATCCTTGAATCAGGGCCCAATTAAAGTGATTTATGTAATTATGCACTTTCCCAATCATCTTCCAGGACTAGAGAAAGTTTTGCCACACAATGAAAGATAGAATAGGGACTAGATTATAGGAGCTGGGTAGGAGCCAAATTTGAGATATTTGATAGAATGTGGGGCAAGGAAGACCTGCCTTTGACATATGTCAAAATAGTCTCAACCTCAAACCCCAGACAAGTTCAAGTCTTCTTGTCATGGCTCAAAATTTCATCAATCCCATTAGGATTGATTGGTCTCTTTGACCTTGTGCTTGATTGGCACTATGCAGTTTAGCTTTGTGCTTCTTTGACACTGTGAAATGGCTCTTTTTGTATTCCCTTCTCCTGGAATCATTAAGCCAAGTCCCATAATTTCTTTAAACAATCAATAGCATCAGCATCACTTTTATAGTCTAAAGATTTTTGGGTATGCATTAATATTAGAATAAATATATTTTAAACTTATATTACTGTAAAATAAAAAAAAAATTAAAAGAAAAATCTCAGTACTGGTGATATGTGCTTCAAATACAAAAAAAAAGGAGAGAAGAAATAAAACCGAAATAGTATATTGTAAATGCAAGCAAAAACAATACTAAAAGAGCTTTAAAAATTAAAAAAAATATATACATATATATATATATATACATATATATATATATATATATATATATATATATATATATATATATATATCTTACTATCATTGACACACTGTTTCAGCTAAGGAAAGGTAGAAAACCAAAGTTTCTCACCCCAAAATGAGATCCATTTCCTTTTCAAACTTGGCCATGATCCACTAATAGTCTTTTTTTTTTTTAATAAAGAACAGCTGTACAACAGGTAAGGCATATTCAAAAGGTATCAAAATCCCCAAAGTTATACTAGCCCATTTAATTATAATAGCAAACAAATCCACTATCATATAGGATTCATATGAGTCTACTGTGTAACATTTAAAAACTAATGGAAATTGTCACAAGTTTTTCAGGGGTAGCAATGTTTAAACCTTGGCTGAGATGGTTTAAAAAAATCTATTACTGCCATCATTACAAAATGACAGAGGAATCTAGAAAAAAAATAACACAAACCTCTGTACTGTTGATGTTGGACTTAAAAAGGTCAACAAAAATGTAGATCATTCTGGTGGAAGGGTAGAATAAGCAGAAGAGTTATAAATGAGAGATTTTCCCTCTTGGGAGCCATCCAGGGGTACTATGCCCTGGGATCAACTTCCCAGCTCCTTTTGTATGAGACTGTTTATGTCCCATCCATTCACATTTTTACAAATGTGGAGTTGGAGATTATAATAGTGCCTCACTTGAACTAATAAAATGGACTCTTTATCTGTTGTTACAAATAACTCAGAGGCAGGCATAATGATCAGTCAGAGTTGTTGAAAAAAATTTAAAAATCATGTCTGAAAACCCCCTAAACCAATTTGAGTTATTTAGCTCATTAAATTTTCCAAACGTTGTTATACAATTGTAACCTTTGTTTGATGAAGTCCATCCATCCTCTATATAACAATTAACAAAGGAAAAATGGAAGAAAAATCTGGTTTTTTTTGGGGGGGAGCTTATTGAATAATATTTGTTTAGTATAGTTATAGAGGAAAGGTTACAGAATATATCAAATAGTTAAAACAGTATATTAAATGATCCAGTGTAACAGAATAGTATTGAATACATTAACACATGAACCTTAAACAACAAAATTAAATATTAAAGTAGACAATCAGTAAAATACAATAAAATACACTTTCATTAAACAATGGAGTCTGAAAAGGTTTAAAATTTTAACCTTCAGTCTCTTTTAAATTTCCTTTCTCTATCCATTCAGATTCCTTTTGTCAGAACTCTTGGTTCTCCCATAGTGAGGGAGAACTCCTTGCAGAGCATAGTGTGAAGGAATCCCAAACTGGATGAATCTTAGATATTGAACAGGCCCAAGTGGCAAAGGTTTGTGAAAGAGATGAATTTCTCCCCTGAATCTCTGGCAAGATAAGTGAAAGGATTAGTACATTCATGAAAAAAAAAAACATACTAAAATTGGAAGCTGTTTGCGATGGGTAATGTACTGCTCTTTCATAAAATATGCCATGCTTGTAATTTACTTCCTGTTTAAGAGTAGAAGAGTAATTTCATTCTTCCCTTTTATTGCATAGGGAAAGACACCCAGGTCTTTTTACCAGTTGCCTGAAGAGTGGCTCCAAGGACTCCCAGCTTCCTGGCAGCAACAATCAGCAGCACCAAAAGGATCAGCAACAGGGGCAGCTATCAGGGTTGGGGCCTGGGGCTGGGGCCAGAGCAGGAGCAGGAGGAGCAGGAGGAGGAGGAAGAGAAGGAGCAGGAGGAGGAGGAAGAAGAGGAGGAGGAGGAGGAGCTTTTGGGATCAAGAAGGTCAGGAGCTGATGGCTGGGACAACCCAGTAGGCTGGATCAGCAGCAGTATCAGTAATGGGAGAGGCAGCAGCAAGGAACTGAGAAACATGGACTCAAACATATGGGCAAGAGAAGTTACTTTTATGTTGTTCTTTTTGCTCTATTCTCTAGCCTGCTAATAAAAGGAAGAGAATTAACTGAGGGAACTGAGGAGGTATTGAGTGCCAAAATATAATATTTGTTGACTGACATATTTGGAGAGCATGACAATATAAAAATAAAGAATAATACTAAAAATCCTAAGCAAAGTTCTTAATACATCATTCAGTAAACTCTTCTACTCTTGGGTTACTCTACTGATATGATTTCCAATAATTATTCATTTTGGAAATTCTAATAAGCTAACATCACATAGTTTGGAAATGATATTTAAATGGTTTTAGTACATTTCTACCATCATTCTTACTCTTTTGCTCTCCAACCACACTTAATAAACAGTCCTCAGCATACCAGAAATACTTCTGAAAAATGTGTTCAAAGAATTTCACTTTAAAATTTCCTACTTACTATACTTTTATAAGAAGTTTATAGTGGATCTGTAAAGGAATTGACTAGCCAGAAATCTGAGTTCATCTGCAATTTTGTACAATATATGTATGTATATACTTGAATAAATACAGATGCCTATATGTATCCACTCCTTCCTTTTCACCAATAAAAATCTACCATTGTATTTTTCCAGAAAATTATGACTAAAATCTTACATGTATATTTTATATTTCATTTTTACCATGATATAAAAAAAGTCTACCAACAATAAGGAAGATAGGAATACAGTCTGGGCTTTGATATTTTGATATAATTACTATAAAAGCTGTTTTGAACTGCATTCTCTATTTTTGAATGATGTTTAAATTTAGTTTCATGGATCTATGTGTGGAATAAATTGGAAAGCAGTGGCATTTGGAATGTAACACTTTTTCCGCTGTGTATTCCCATGGGACCAAATTTACTTGCCCTTCAAAATAGAGGAGAACTGAGCTTACATACAAGGATATCCTAATTTAGTTATAAATAAAGCTTTCATTACATGGACTGAGACAGGTAGACTTTTACTTTCAACAATAAAAAGTAAACATTGCATATACCTTATACTTATGAATTGTAGTTCAAATTTTAATGGCCTTTAAAAAGTTTGTAATGTAGAATATAAATTTAACTTTGTCTATACTAGAATTTTTGAGGGAACAGATTGTACATGGAATATGTAGAATTTGTGCTCAACAAATTATTACATTTGCATATACACTATATTTCAGAGCTATACATAACAAATAGACATTACTAGTAATAAAGTGTCATCTAGAATTAAAAATGATATTTTTAAAAGTCAGAAGGTCTAGTTTCTATTACTAGCTCTGCAAATAATGTCACTAAGTTTCTCCAGGACTTAGTTATTCCTCGGCACAAGTAAAGAGATACCTTAAAAATAAATTTTGAACTCAAGTAAGAAATAAGTGCATTTTCATTCATTAAAACAACAAAAACAAAAGTACAATATAAAAGTATTAAAATACTAATAGGTAATTGGGTATAGAGTAAAAAAAGATATTTGTCTACTTCAGTTTACCATAATTATATGCCTGGTTCTGCCTCTAACTAAAATTTAATTATAAACTCTTTGAAGGCAGAATATTTCTTTTTTCTCTTTTTGCATCTCTAGGGCTTAGCCCAGTGCTTGGTACTTAGTACACACTTAACAGATGTTTATTGATTCATATCCTGGGGCAAGTTAATTCAGCTCTCTTAGGTTTTATTTTATCTTATGTGATTGGCTTAATCTTGGGCCTTATATTCAAATTTTATGTTTATTTAAAAGTTCGTAGCACTCAACTATGGACATCAATGTTTTTTTAAAAGAATTTAGTTGAAAAATGCTTGAATGTTTGGGATAAAATAGTCAGGCTTTAATATCTGATTCTGCCTCTTACTTATTTTGTCATCTTGGGTAAGTCAACTTTAATCTCCAGTTTGCTCAAATGTGAAATGGTGATAATAATTATTAGATATACCTCGTAGGATTATTGTGAGTGTCCAAAGAAATAATACAAGTAAATAAAACAAATTACACCCCACTCAACACTATATAAAATTATGATGATATATTAATAGCTAACTTAAATTTTGATAGCTGATTCTATTAATTCATTAAATAATTGTTAAATTGTCAATAAAACAATCTTAGTTAAAACCACTCAGTCTAGATTAGTAGGAATGTGAACAACAGATCCCATGATTTAAGTAAATGTATATTTCATAAGTTCTTACTACATACAAAATTTTTCCAATAATCCTACATTTCCTTCAATACCTCATGCAGCCACATGGCAGTAACAGTAGGAACAGGATTAGCCAATCTACTTTCCCTTTAGTATAGAGCCAGTCTTCCTCTCACATAGTTCTTCCTTCATAGTACTCCAAAGCTTAATGACTCCAAGAGTAAAAGGCTTTAGTAAAGAGAAAGGCATATGCATCATCATGGTCAGTAGCAGGAAGTCGTCAATTCCTATGGAAGAGTTGTTTCCAGATATTGGCATCTGTGGCATCACCTTAACATCCCAGTTATGGCTTTAGATAAAAGGAAGAAAGAAAATAAATGTGTAGAAATTATTCATGTTTGAAATGTGGGGAAAAAAAAGACAAATCCAACGTTTTCTAGGACCAATAACAATGACTTACATACAGTAGTAAATTTGTTCACTTGGTTGTGGAGGATTTTTTTTCTTTTTGTGAATGTACCCTCCTACCTACATACCCTATGTTGTATATTCTCACTAAAACAAATATTTATATCAATTAGAAGGAATACTAAATATAATTTTTATAAATGAATCCCTACATATAAGAAGTCATTTTATAGTCTTATATTTGTTAACTGAAGCTTCATTTCCTTCTTCCTAAAGTTATATTTCCCAAATATTTGAGTTGCATGGTTTTCTCTGCCAAACCAAGGTTATGGATTCAGTTTGACAATTGCATTGTTTTTGACTAAGACCTGGTGAGGTCAACTCAATTATCTAATCTGAACTGATACCAAAAATACATAGTCAGTCATTTACATTTTGGAAGCTCTAACAGAGAACAGTCTTTGAATCAGGCAATTTTCTAATCCAGGGCACTCTTCTGTCTGAATGTGCAACTTGTGGCAAGGAGCCCATGGAGTCTTGGGGAGTTGAATACTGATTAGGAACTGAGGCTAGGATTCATGTCAAGGTGCCCACTTGAGCCCTTCAGCAAAAAGGATCAGTGTTATTATTTATTAAAATCATAATGATTTTAAATATTTCTAATTCAATTCAATGTTTGTTTATTAAGTCTATTAAGTATGGAAGTCATTTAATAATTTTATAATAAAATATTTATTATTACTGCCAATTGACAGATTTCTCTTATTTTTATAATGCATTTATATATATTAATGCATTATATAAAAAGAAATTATGATTTCATTATAACCAAAGAAAACCAGTTTAAAGATATAGTTCCTCTTATAGGATCATAATTTTAGATTTAGAACTGGAATGGTCCTGGGAGATTTCCATTATGTCTTATTCCCTAGCAGTCATATACTAATCAACACATCATTTAATTTCATAGAATTCAGGAGTGTTGCATTTTGAAGGGATATTAGAGGTCATGTAGTCTCATCTCCAGAAACAGAAATTTTATATATGACATCTGACTATAAAGCAATTGAGACCCAATTCAAATAGAGCTTATATAGTGCTTTTAAAATGTAATTGTTACAGGTGTTAGATAACTGATTAGAAGGAGTCTTCAGGGACCCTTTATTGGTTCTGGATTCAGAACCCATTACCTCGTCCAGATACAGTTCCCAGTTGCAGTCACAGGGTCAAGAAGAACAAATATACTTGCATCCACAGAGGAACAGTGGACCTGGTTGTGGTTCAAGGGCAAAGAAAAATATTTATGGTCATTCAAGGAAAAACAAGAATCCTGATATCAAATTCAAGAGAGAGGGGAGCACTGGCAATTTCAATTGCAAGAGAGCAAGTGACCTGATCACAGACTAAGGAACAAGAAGAGCAATCATATTTGAAGCTAGAGGGGAATAAGATCCCTTTTTGGTTAAAGACCAGATAATCGGCCAGGAGAATAGTGGCCATTCTCCTTAAATCACATAATCTTGGAAGTATTAATAGTCTAGAGATTCCCAAAGCTAATTTTGAAAATAGTAGCAAGAAAAGCCTAAATCTTGGGTCAGTAACCCCAAACCTTGGGAGTAGCCTGACTTTACCGTAAAGATAAAAGTAAAAAAAAAAAATAGGTTGGGAAAATGAGCAAACAACACACCAAACTACCCAAAAAGTATCTCTTCGAACTTAAAAATTCCTAGAACAAATAGTATTTTAAAATTAATATTCAATTACTATTATATTTTATAAATTTTTATTCATAATAACTAGGGCAAAAGAACTGCCTGACATCAGCCTGGTATCAGGTCCAAGAGAGTAAGAGGGAGTAGTTACAGCCACTTAAATACAATCAGGAAAAATGAAGGGATGCAGGAAAAGGGAATTTTGGGAAATAATAAGGGACTTCTGGAAGATGAAGTCCAAAGGCTCAAGATCTCCATTTATACATATGGCTGTAATTCCTCCCTCTTCCTCTCTTGGACCTGCGACCAGGCTGAAGTCAGGATGTTCTTTGGTTTTAGTTATTATTAATAAAAATTTATAAAATATATTTACTTTTTGATTATTAATTTCAAAACCCACAACTAGAACAAAATTCATCTGGAAAAACAAAAGATTGAGAAAATCAAGGGAAAAATAATATAAAGAAGGAGGCCTCTCAAACTATATTATAAAATGGTAATCATCAAAATAATCTGGTACTGGATAAGAAATAAAATAGTACAATAATGAATAGGTTAGGACATCAAGAGAGAGTAATGTCCATAGTAAGCTAATGTTCAATAAACCCAGAGATCCAAGCTTTTGAGGAAAGAACTATTTGACAAAAAATGTTAGGAAAGCTTAAAACAATATGGCAAAAACTAGACATAGCCCAACATCTCACACCATACATCAAAATAAAGACATTGTTTACTTGATCTAGAAATAAAGGGGGATATCATACATATCATTAGGACAAAGAGAAATTTACCTGTCACATTTGAGGAGAAAGAGAAGAATTCATGATGACTAAACAAGAAATTTTGAGAACATTACAAAAATGAAATAGCTAACTTTGATTGCATTAAATTAATTAAAAATTTACAAACAAAACCAATGTAACCCAGATTAGAAGAGAAAAAAACAAATTGGGAAAGGGGAGTTATAGAGAATATCTCTGACAAAGGCCTTGTTTCTCAAATATAGAGAGAAATGAGTCAAATTTACAAGATATATAAAGCATTTGACATTTGATAAATGGTCAAAGAATATGAATAGGGAATTCACAAATGAAGAAATTAAAACTATCCATAGTCATATGAATGCTCCAAATTACTATTGATTGGAAATACCAATTAAAACAATTCTGAGATACCACCTCATACATATCAGAGTAGCTAATGTGACCAAAAAATAAAAAGGTTAAATGTTAGGAAAGATATGGGAAAATTGGGATATTAATACATTGTTGTTGGACCTGTGACTTGATAACCCTTCTGGAAGCCAATATGGAACCTTGCCCAAAGTGCATTAAATACATGCATATTCTTTGACCCAGCAATACCACTATTGGATCTTTACCATAAACAGATGAGAAATAGGGGGGGAAACCTTCTTATTCAAAAATATTTTCATCAACTCTTTTGTAATGGCAAAGAATTGGAAACCATAAGGGTGCCCTTCAATTGGGGAATTACTGAGCAAGCTGGAGTGTTTGGTTGTACTGTAAAACTATTGTGCCATAAGAAATGATAAACAGGATGAGTTCAGAAAAACCTAGAAAGACTTATATGAATTGATACAAAGGGAAGTGATGAAAACCAGGTAAATAGAATATACTTTAACAGAAATATTGTACAATGATTAACTAGGAAGGACTAACCCTAATGCCATGTTTCTGAAACTGGATCTTTCTATTTCCAGGTCCAATGCCACCCACCATTGACTTCTAAAATCTGCTTCCCATTTCAAAAAAATATTCTTACAAACTAGGGGCTAAGTTATATTATAATAAATACCTTTTGTATCCTTGTTGCTGAAGGTTGATGAGTGGTTAGACCCCATTAAATGTTAATTGACCATTAAAATTAATTGACCATTGACTTTACACAAGAGGATGCTGAGTCTAAAAAAAAGGGAAACTACTTGTCTAGGAATTTGAGTTGTTGAATACCCTATAAAAGTTCTGTTTATACCACATCATATTACCTCACTTAAGACATTTATCTTGGGAAAGGGGATGATACCTAAATCTAGATAATTTCTGGATGTAGAAAATGGGTATTGAAACCAATTTTTCCAGGCATTGGACCTCTCCAGAGAGTCTGATTATATATCATATGGGTGGTCATTTATTCCACCAAAATATATTTCCTATAATGTGTCAGTCACTGAACTAGGTACTTTATAATTATTACCTCATTTGATCTTCACAATCTTGTGAGGTAGACACTAT
The DNA here is from genome assembly GCF_027887165.1 of Monodelphis domestica. NCBI lineage: Eukaryota > Metazoa > Chordata > Mammalia > Didelphimorphia > Didelphidae > Monodelphis > Monodelphis domestica. The sequence goes on along the minus strand of NC_077228.1, from coordinate 91,007,283 downwards.
TATTACAACTGAAGAATAAATGATAGAGCTTACATGACTGTGCTAAGGTTACACAGATAGAAAGTATCTGAAGCTGGATTTGAAGTCAGGTCTTCTAACTCCTGGCCCTTTTCTCTATCCACTCAAAATCAAACTATGCTACCTTGTCTATTCTAGTATATTGCAAGTATACTGAAAGTAAGAACTATATTTTATATTCCATAGAATATTTGTTATATCTTGCAAAAACTATGACAGGTAGGTGCTATTATTATTTGCATTTTACAAATAAAGAAATTAAGGCATAGGAAATGTGTAAGAAGTATTTGAAATCTTTCTTTTTTACTCTTAAATAAATACAAATTAATACAACTCTGATATTTTATGATATATCTTTCAAAAAAGAACATTAATAAAAGATGGAAATATTAACTATTAAAGGTACTATAGGAATATTGTTGTATTAATACAGTGCATAAATTGTGAATTAGCCTAATTATTCTGGAAAACAAATTAAATTATTTAAGCAAATCCTTTAAACTATTTGTAGCCTTTGATTTGGTGACCTAATTACTCAGAAAAATGCTCTAATAAACAAAAACAAAAAACAAAACAAAAAAGTATTTTATCTATTGGGAATAGTTTGTAATATATACCAAATCACTCACAAGAGCAATCTATATATGTGAGGAGAAGGGTGGTGTAGGAGTAGCCAATATAGGATTTTAAAAGATGGCTAAATAAATGGTGTTAAAATAATGTCATATAATATTATCAAATTGTAAAAAAATAATAAGTATGAGAGATGCAGAGAAAGATGAAAAATGTATGAATTAATAAGCACAATATGATGCTAATAATTGTAATCTAAATAAAAATAATTCTTAAAGGCAGCTAAACTTGGAGTAAATAGCTGAATGACCAGGGTTCCAGAAAACAGTTGATGGAAACCCTTCTTGCTTCTCTTTAGAATGGAGGTAGGAAATAATGAGATTGAAATGTGGTGGTCACAAGTCATCATAATGTTAATGTATTTTGTTTTGTTATGAGGTACTGATGAGAGAAGGGGTATTGACAAATGACTATAGAATAAAATTTCCAAATGCTTCAAAACACTAAAAATAATAAATAAACTTTTTGAATGAATGGCTGACATGATAACAATTTTACTCCTAAACTTTGCCTGCTAATCTTAACCACAGCTGGTGTTGCATATTTAGCTCTGACAGCTATAAGGGAGACTTAGATACACAGAGACAGAGAAAGAGTAGGGAGGAAAGAGGAAGAGAAAGGGAGAGACAGAGACCAGACAGAGATAAAGACAGAGACAGAGACAGAGACAGAGACAGACAGAGAGTCAATACTTTAAAACTTGAAGTTTTTCCTTTTTTTTTTTCTTAATGAGTTGGGCTAAGCCCCTTCTCAGTTAATTCCATTAAACCGTCCATACAGTTAGACAGATGTTTACATAAACCTTTCTAATCAAGATTTGTTATAACCAAAGGAAAATGATATCCCCTAATTTTGAAGTACAACCCAGGCAGCATTAGGTGATTAAACTTTAAATTTAATTATCCAATATATGTCAAACTATATGGGGTAAATAAAAAGACCACCTTTCTTTGAATGGATAAATCAAATAATTATTTCCTTACTGCTGTATGTGCAGATGCCAGTGAATTAGTTGTACCTGCAGATGCCAGGCACTATTTATTACCAACTCCATAATGTTTATACTTTATTATATATCAGAAATATATGCCATAATAAGGAATAGTTACATGACCATTATGAGAATACTTCTGCTCAAATCAATCCAAATCATTAAAATAGGTTTCTTGTGTATGGCACTGGCTGATGAAGCATCATTATCCTTACCCAGAGATATTTTAATTCATAGATATAGGCATTTCTCATAACAGGGCAGATCACAGCTTATCCATTATTTCACTTACAAACTCTTCATATATTTCTTTGTGTAACTCCTCCAAAGAGATTTTATCCAGCATGCTGGCTTTGCATCTACATGTTATCTACAAACATAGAGGTAGGTCCTTCCTCCTCAAAACCAGCATCATTACCATTATCCAGAGATATTTTAATTCATCCATATAGGCATTCCTTCTAGTCTTGGAATACTCAAATTTTAAGTAACCTGACAAGTTACATTCAAGAGTTAAGCTTTGATCTAACACCTTTTAACCTCTGAGGACAACTTTCTATCTAGTATTCTATACTACCTCCTATGAAACCAGTAAGATCACACAATTATCTAAGTAGATAAAAGGAAATTTATTTATATGATGAACAGCAGCTATCTCAAACCAAATGTCTGTATTATAAATGATAGAAAACATTAGAGGCCTTTTCAATAAGATTAGAGATATATCATTATAATATCTATCATTTCACAGAGTTCTAAAAATGAAAATTCTAATATTACGGAAAGAAAAAGAAGTAAGTGAATCTATAGTCAAAGAAGAAGCACTATTATGACTTTGGGAAATGGTATGATAAGCAATTTAGATAACAGCAATTCAAGTAAATTATAATTAAATATTTTAAGAACAGTAATAACACAGGAAAAACTCATATAAAGTATTAGCTTTTCTGTATGTTATCAACAACTAAATAGTCAATCAGACCACAATCAGCAAAGATTTATTAAGGGCTTACTATGTGTTGTGTATTGTACAAAGTGCTGGTGACACAAAGAAATGCAAAAATAATCAATTCCCACAATCCAATCCCATAATATATACACACACATATGTGTGTGTGTGTGTGTATTATTAATAGGAGGAAATCTCATATTAGCAGGTATTAGTAAAATTAGAATTAGGAATGGCTTTTGGCAAATGGAACATTTTAGCAGAGACTTGAAGGAAGTCAGGAAAGGAAAAAGACAGAGGTGAGGAGGGGAAAAGTTCTAAAAATGGGAATATCTAAATTAAATTCTCTGAGTTGGGAAATGGAGTGAATTCATCAAGGAATAGTATTTTTGGTTGTGAATAAAAAGTATAAGAGTGAAAAGTTAGAGGTGACATGATGAAGAGCTTTTAAAGTCCTATTGATGCCTTTATATTTTATCACTGAAGATTATTGAATGGTCATTTGTGTCCTTTGGGAAGATTACCTTGAAGGATGGTAAATGGAGGCTGGATTGAAATTAGGAGATACTTGAGGCAGGCATATCTCCCAAAAGGCTATTGCCATCATTCAACCATGAAGTGATTAGGGACTTGCAGAGTGGTGCCAAAGGAGAAAAGGAGTTCTATTTGAGAAACATTATAAAAGTAAAATCAAAAGGATCAAACAAAAGATTGCACAAGGAGCTTGAGAGAGAGTGAGGGGTCCAGAATAAATAAATTATAATAAATATAATATAATAAATATAATATAATAAATATAATATAATAAATATAATAAATATAATATAATATGATATGATATGATATGATATAAAATAATATAATAAACACAACATAACATAACATAACATAACATAACATAACATAACATAATAATATAATATAATATAATATAATATAATATAATATAATATAATATAATATAATATAATATAATATAATATAATATAACATAACATAACATAACATAACATAACATAACATAACATAACATAACATAACATAACATAACATAACATAACATAATATAATATAATATAATATAATATAATATAATATAATATAATATAATATAATATAATATAATATAATATAATATAATATAATATATAATACAACATAACATAACATAATATAATAATATAATATAATATAATATAATAAATAAATACAACATAACATAACATAACATAACATAATATAACGTATAATGCTTGATGACTGCGATGATAGTGATGCCACAGGCTGTAAAAGCAAAATTTGGAAGATTGAAGGGTTTTGAGGGTGTCATGAAAACATTTTTAACTTGTTATTTTAGAGGTTTACAAGGCATTCGGTTTGAATGTGCATTTGGAAGTGAGAAACTGGAGGTGAGGAGAGAAGTTAGGGCCAAATAAACAGATTTGATAATCATATTTACAAGAATTATAACTGAAATCCTGGGAACTGATCAATGGAACATAATAGTATAAAGGGTCCAGAACAAAGTCTTTGGGGATGCCTGCAGCCTCATGAATAAGTTTCAATAGTGAAATAAATAAAATGAAGAAGAGGAGAAAGAAGTGTTATTAAAATGAAGGGAGTGAAGAGAAAGAAGCCAAAACAAAAACAAAAACTTCAGGGGCTAACTACTGCATTGAAACAAAATAATCTTTTCAGCACAGGGTTTAAAATAACCTAGACAATCTGGCACCAATTTATAGTCCAAACCTTTTTTGCAAGAAACACCTGCAAATCAAACAAACTGTTGAACTTGTTTTCCCCCAAACTCAATATTCTATTTCTTGCAGCCATCCATATATATTTGTAGAAGATTCATCTTCCTCTTTTTCCCAGTGTTCTTTTCTTCACCCAGGGCTATCAGGGAAGAGGCAATCTCCTTGGTTAATCTTCCCGCAACTTGGATAGTTGTTGAATGATCTTTCTCTTCTAGTAATTTTTTTGTATTTAATTTTCTGCTTATATCTTTTATCCATACTACCATACATACCATACTAATCCAATATAATATCTTTGAGGAACTTTTTTCTTTTTAAACTTTTTTATACCATTGCTTACCATAGTGTTTTGTACTACAAATATGAGTAAAGGTTTTAAATTGTTAATTTGACTGAATATGATATATTACTGTAGATGTTTTGTCCAAGGGCATCCCTTTTATTTACAGATCCCCAGAATACAGAAAGCATTGTATGCAGCAATCAGGTCATAGTGATGCTTTCCTTCCTTTCAGAATATTTAGAAGTAGCACTGTCTGGAATCAGGCCAATAATCTCTCATAGTCCAGAAGATTTACTTATTTCAGTAATGGTTTTTAATCAATATGACTTCTGTAAGTATCATCTTAACTGATTCCAAAACTAAAGTATTTAATTTCTTTCTGTAATTAACAAATGTAAAGTAAGTTGTTTTCCTGCTATTATTTTCTCCCACTAGTCTCATACACTTCTTTCAACTCATATAAGATGCTTAGCCTGAGTGTTTTTAATATAGCACTTTACTATTGCTAGCTTAGCTATTTCTAGATAACTAGGAAATCAATTTTTGTTTGCTTCTCTCTGTTTCTTTATGGCTTTCTCTATAAAATTTATTGGGCCTATTACCTTCTAATATGTTGAGACATCTCCTAGGGAAGTTAAATATATGAATTAGAAAGCAAATAAGTATAGGCTAAAATTTCATTTGACTTTGTATTTCTTACATTAAGTTATGAAAACATGTCATTGTAATCAACATTAAAAAATCTGAAATTCACTTGAAAGTCCTTGGCAAATAGATAATCCTTTCTCTCACCCCTGTCACTGTTCCTTTAAATAAAATGGCTTGTTTCTTATTAGCCAATGACATTTTAGGTAGGAAATTAAAAAATATATATATTTAAATGTAGTAAGTGGTGTTTAAGCTATGCTTTGAGGGACATATGAATTCTAAGCAGCCTAGCTGAAAAGAGAGTTCATTAGAGTTATAACAAATAACTATATAAAACAATGAAGAAAAGAGAGTCAGTATAATAAAGGAAGAAGCTTAAAAAGTTAGTTTATCTAGACCATAGTAGACAAAAGAGGCATATCATGTAGAATAAAAAAAACTATAACTTTGGAATGGTCTCCAAATTCAAAGGGCTTCTTTATCCATGGTTTTGTTGTCCATGTTTTCCATCATTCATATTCAACCTGAAGCCCTTGAGGTCTGCTCATAAACTCTGGAGTTACACCTGCATCAGTGGTTCCACATAAACTGCATTTTAGTCTTTTTTTTTGGGGGGGAGGGTGGAGATGAGGAGGATGAACTGGAACACCCAGCAGACAGGTAGGTCTTAGAATGTATACTTCATGGATACAGAGGCTCCATTGTACTGTACCTTGTTTGGTTTCTCCTGAATGGCAAAAGATACAAATATCTTTCTCCAGACTAGAGGGAGCCATTTCATGTTAGGAATATTGACTTTTAAATGAGTAAATATTTGAGAAGGACTTTGGGCATAGCTTGGTAGCATATGAATATTCTTAAGGCCTGATGAAGGGGAAATAAAAGGGGCCCAGGCACATGAAGGGCAAAACTATTATTACAATCCCATCTTTGAATTTTTATGAATTTATTGAAGTAATGAAAAAGCATTTTAAAGTGCTTATTCAGTGCCAGTTATTGGGATAAGTATTGGGGATATAAATACAAAAAGTGAGAAAATTCCTGCCCTCTAAGAGATCACATTTTAATAAGAGAATACAGCAAACAAAGGGGAATATTGGTCCATGAGGAATGTTAAAATGGTGGTGTTGATTTAGTTACTGTTAATTGGTATGCAGCATGGCTCTGAGATCTTTGGGAAGTGAACTGGTGGTCCTGAAAAAGTAAAAGAACACCAACCAAGCTATGAATCCAAGAAGTTGGGACATTTGTATTCATTTAATTCATTTATTAATTTCTTCAATTAGAAAGCTTCAGGCTGAAATTGCCATTGTAACTCAAGTTGCTCATAGAACTATTGGGTATACTTGATGGAATTCTAACCTTCTTAAGCTTCTTAAGCCTGATAAAAGACAAGTATCACATATTTACTACCCAGAATGTTGAAAATGAGGGGTTTCTCTTGTGTGATCTTATTTCTTTAAAAAAAACCTCTGATTTAAGCTCTGTTGAATCAGTGAATTTGATTATATTTAGCTAGCTCATGCAAGAAAATCTCCCACATCAATAACATCTCTTTTCTGTCTGTTTAAAGATCTTATTTTGATTACTGTTAATTATTTCTGAAAAAGCATTTGTGATAGACATATTTACAAGTAGCATCCCATTTGTATATTAAAATCATTCACGATTCCTTAGAAGTCCTAGAAGTATAAAAGCTCTGTTCAATAATATTTGATAAAAATGTTAGCCAAGGGGAGGGGAAAGAGAAAGAAAGTGAGAGATAGATGGACAGACATACAGAGAATTGTTGTACTAGTTAGTGCATAGTAAGACCTTAATAAATGCTTTTTGACTGACTATATATATATATATATATATATGTGCATATGTATATTTGCAAAATGTATTCCCCATTATGGTGTCATAGTGGTGTCAAACTCAAATAAAAATGGATCCCTGAATATTAAGGTAGAAAAAATACACATTTAAAAATACTATCCACACAGAAAGAACTTTTGAAATCTTACTGCAGATCAAAGCACACCACCTTCACTTTATTTCCTTTATGAATTTTGTTTTGAATATGTAATATATGTCTTCAATCATGACAAGAGGAATATGTATTGGATGAATGCAGTGAATAACCTATATCAAACTGTTTACTACCTCAGGATGGTGGGGGGGGAGAGAAAATCTGAATCACAAAATGCCAAAAGTCAGTTGTCAAAACTTGTTTCTACATATAATTGAAATAAAAATAAAATTCAGTAATAGAAAACACAAATTAACATGAGCTAGATTTATTCTATGTCCGTTTATTTTGTTAAATATTTCCCAATTATATTTCAGTTGAGTTAGGGACACACTCAAGAGTTTTACCAGCTCCTTGTTCCTCTGTGTCTGGAGTTTTATCTGAATATAGGTGATCTGGCAGATTCCCCATTTTAAATGTGATACTCTTTGGCTAGATCTCCATATGGAGGGATGATTATTTTGCTAATTAAATAAATCCCCAGCACATTTCATAGTCTCCTGAAAGAGACTTATTCAAAGGATCTCAACTGGTTCATCCCTGAGAAAATACAGAATGAATGCTATATATTGCTTAAATTTCAAGATGAGATTTTGGTAGAGTCTAGAAAATTTGTCCATTAGCATTCATATGTGGGACAGAAGTTATAATGAGGCAAGCCCTCATTTACAGATGCTCTAGGATCCAGCTTCGGTCCCTGTGTGAGTCTCAGAGGCACTCCGTATTTCATTGTCACCCATATCCAGCTTTTACCCTATATCTTTAATCTCTTATGTTATTGTATGTGTGACAATTTGATCTAAAAAGTACAATGAGCATAGTTGTAATCTAAGTGTTTGATCAAACTAAATCTCCAACATCAGGCTGATTTGGCTGAAAGACGTTCTATATGTCCTCAGATGACAGAACTACAGACTGTTGTCAGTCTCATAGAAATCTTCCTTGATTTTTGTTGTTATTATTATTCTGTTCTTTCTGACTCTTTGTGAATCCATGAACTATATAGCATGCCAGAACTTTACATATGCCATCATCTCCCAAAGTCTGTCTACGTTGAGCTTCATTGCTTCCTTGACACTCTTTATTCATCTCATCTCCTGTCAGCCTTTTTTTCCCTTTTGCCTTCAATATTTCCCACCATTTGAGTCTTTTCCAGTGAGTTCTATCTTCTCATTACATGGTCAAAGGTATTTAAGTTTCAGCTTCAGCATTTGACCTTCTGGAGAATAGTATGAATTAATTTCTTTGAGTATCGACTGATTTGAAATCCTTGCTGTCCAAGAGACTCCCCAAAGACTTCTCCAGGTCTACAATTTGAAAGGGTCAATTCTGTGGTGCTCAGATTTCCTTGTAGTCCAACTCTTGGTGGCCAGAAATTGCTATTGTTAAAATAAACATAATTTTGACTATAAAGACCTTTGTCAGCAAGGTGAAGTCTCTGTTTTTTAGTATGCTGTCCAGATTTACCATAGTTTTCCTTCCAAAGAGAAAGTGTCTTTTAATTTCATAACTAGTCACCATTTGCAGTGATCTTTGAGCCCAAGAATATAATATCTGACATTGCTTCCATTTTTTCTCCCTCTCTGTGGCAGGAAGTAATGGGGACAGTTGCCAAAGCCTTGGGTTTTTTTAAAATATACATTAAGCTTCAAGCCAGCATTCTACACCTTCTTTTTTTTACCCTCATCAAGAGGCTTCTTCTTAATTCTTCTTCACTTTCTGCCATCAGAGTAATACCACCTGTATATCTGAGATTGTTGATATTTCTTCTGGCCAGTCTGTTTTTTTATTCATCCCATCTTTTGCATGATGTACTCTTCATATAAGTTAAATAAATGAGGTGACCAAATACAGCCTTATCACACTCTTTTTCCCATCTTAAATCAGTCATTAGTTTAATGTTCTTCAGTTTTAATTGCTACTTCTTGGCCCACAGATGGGTTCCTCAAGACTCAAGTAAGATGATTTGTTAGTCTCAGGTCTTTAAATACTTACAACATATAATTGTGATCCACACAGTCAAATAAATGCTTTAGTGTAGTCAGTTCTAACTTACTAGGACCTGCTGGAGAATGTGCCTTTCTACAGGAAGCCTTACCAAACCCATTTTAATTCTACTGTCTTCCTTCCCAACTATTTCCCATTATCTTGCTTGCTTGCTTATTGTCTCACCTATTACTTTGTGAGTTTCTTCAGATCCAGAGCTGTCTTTTTGCTTGACACAGTACATACTTAATAAATGTTTACTGATTGATTTGCTGAAGTATATTACTACATTGGATGATGAAATGCTTTGGCAGCATAAAAAAGTGCAAATAATTAAGAATATGATTGAACTAACAGAAAGATTATATATGCTCTGGAATCAAAAGAGTGTTTCCCATTTGTTTCTTTCTAAAGGCGATAGATGCCTGCTGCTCATACTTTAGTTGCTGGGATAATGAAGTTACAACATTGAACAGATTTTCCAGAGAAGTACTTGATAACTTCATCATGCAGTTTATCACTAGAAAAATGAAACTGTCTTCTTAAGGTATGATTGTTTTACAATGGCTATAATTTGATACAAACTATTAGGTACAGCATCAATTTCTAGTTCATTTAAATTAAGCCATGTTCTACCAATGGATTACCTAATCATGGGAAGATTAAGTAGTTTCAGTTAGACTTTTTAAAAAAAGAGACAAGTTAAAATCTCTCAGAAAGATTTGGTGGGGAGTGTTTGAATTCCTTTTACATCAGCTTTCACTCATCATAAGAAAAATGCATTTTATTCCTTGAAAGCTAGGAAGAAGAGTGGATGGAATGCTGTTGTGGAGTCAGTAGATGAATAATTGCAGACAGGAAAACCTTATTAAGGTCTTTAATAAATAACTGAACATTTAGATAAGGGCAAACAAAAATACATAGTTTATTTAAACAAATGATAAATTAGATTCATTGTTCATCTAAAAATAACTTTGATAAATGATAACAAATTTACTTAATAAGAGAATTTGATAATAAGGAAGGTTTGCTAAAGCTGAATATTTGCTTTGGAATAACTGGTATCTGCCATAAAATGATCTACTACAATTAATGGAGGAAGTGAGGCAGGTCAGTAGATAGAGTGCTTGGCCTGAAGTCAGGAAGACTCATGTTCTTGAGTTCAAATTTGACCTCAGACACTTACTAGCTGTATGATCCTGGGCAAGTCATTTTATCCTGTTTGCCTCAGTTCCTCATCTGTAAAATGAGCTGGAGAAGGAAATGGCAAAGTGGTCCAGTATCTTTGTCAAGAAAACTTCAAATGAGATTATAAAGAGACAAGACTGGAATAACTCATTAAGAGGAATGAAAGAGTTAAGCTTTTTAGTGTCTAATTAGAATTGCCAAATGATAAGACCAAATTGTTCAGTGATTATAAGAAAATCATGGTTCCATGATCCCACTTCTTCTGGAGGTAATGTAGTGATTTGTCAAAATATAATCTTGTAGTAATACTAGAGGTAATAAAATTTGTCTCCTATTTCTTTCATCCATGAATTGAATTGTACAAAAGCTATGAGTGTTTTCGAGAAATTGGAAAAAAAGTTTTAGAGGATAGGAAAGATGTACTATTTCACAAATAAGTGTGTATATACATAAACATATATACATATCTGCACATACACACATTTAATCAATCCTCTCTGAGTTCTCTCTTCCTGTCTCTTTCTCATCTTCAATTTCCAGTATCACTACTTTACTACTCAACTGGAAATACTCTCTTAAAAGTTACCTATGAACTTTCTTATCATAAAAGCTAATGACTTTTGCCAATTTTCAATTTTTTTCAGTTTTTATTCTTCTTAACTACCATTTAACATCTAATGATTTAATTATTCTCTTCTCTGAGATACTCCCCTCTGGATTTTTATGAGAATTTCTTCCTGTTTCTCCTCTTGACCTACATGACTTCTTGGTTTCTTTTTCTTAAATCCATTACCTGCGCCAAACCTATCAATAGTAAATATACTGTGAGATTGCTGTAGATTTTCTTTTTTACTCTCTATACTACTACAGAAAACTCTCAGATGTATACATCCCAGTTCCATTGTATTTCCTAAGTTTTCATCCTACTTTGCCAACTACAAAAATGAACATTTTAAAGAAGATATTCTGTGTGCATTTCAAAATAGCATGTCCAGTTAATAGTCTCCCATGAATCCCTATTAAAGCTCTCCACAACATCAGTCCTTCAGGTCTTTTTGAATATGATTATCTTCATGGACTCTCCAATCTAATGATAATAGCTTACCCAAGATTTTGCAGCGTTAATTACCTATCTCTTATATGTATGTTTTTTTTTTAATGGTCGTCTTCCCTGCTGGAATACACACCTTCTTTAGTTCTGCATTTTGGAATCCCTTGTTGCCTTCTTAAGAACTACATTGTAGAGGAAGTCTTTCCTGATACATGGGTCCTTTAATTGTTTTTGTTATTGACATGGCTAATTATTCCAATAGTTTCTTTAATATTAAAATAGCCCTGTATTCCTGGTATAATATCCAAAACACTGGTCAAAGTATATGATCTTTGTGATATGTTGTTATAATCTCTTTGATAATATCTTATTTTAAAATTTTGTATCAATATTAATTAAGGAAATTGGCCTAGAGTTTTCTTTATCTCTTTTGCTCTCCCTGATTAAAGTATTAAAATCATATTCATTTACTAAAAAAAAATATTTGGTGGGATTCCTTTACCTACTTTTTCAAATAATTTGTAGAGCATTAGGATTAACATTCCTTAAAAATTTGGTAAAATCCATCTGCTCCTGGGAATTTTTTCTCATGCTGATCATTGATGGCTTGTTCAATTTCTTTTTTTCAATAGGAATACTTAAATATTTTATTTCCACTTTCATTAATTGGAGAAGTTAATATTTTTGTAAATATTTATCCATTTCAGCTAGATTGTCGGTTTTACTGGCATATAATTACACCTAAAACTCCTAGTAATTGCTTTAATTTCATTTTCATTTGTGATACATTGTTTTAGTATTTTGATTTTCTAGTGTAAGCATTGAATCAATAAATATTTGTTAATCAATTTATTTAGATTTAATTTGTCATGTATATTTTAATGTAATACTTAAAAATGTATATTATATTTGTTAACAGTATGATTAAGAATTATGTAATATTATGATTTCATTCTTAAATTTCAATGAGAAGAAAAATGCTGTTTATAATCAGAATTAATAAATTAACCAACCATGATATATGCATGAAACATGGAGTAAAAGACATTAATGACCAATATGAATATGAAGAAAAGAAATTAATCATTTAGTAAGGAGTGTAGGTCACTATCATCCTTATCTCCACAAAACATTAATAAAATTATAAGTCCAATAAAGTATAAAATTTAACTTGCTTTCAGTGTTTGTATCTTATTGAACACATTGGACTGAAAAATGAAAATCTGTAAAAATAGAGGCATTGAAGAAGATCCCAAAGTATGAACAATACAATTTAGTTTGCTTTTAGATTTTGTTTAATATATATTCAAATATACAAGATATTCAGGATGAGAGGAAGAATGATGCTTTATAAAGGATATTTGAGTATATGAGGGTAGACTTAAATTATATTCACAATTCTTCCATTAAATGACTGTATCTGTATGGCCAGTAAATTAATATATCACTCTTCTTATTAATAAAATAAGGGCTTTGGACAAGATAATATTGTAAGACTTTTCTAGCTAGACCATTGTAAATGAAATGAGATATTCAGTTTTATTTATAGAGGAACTTGAAAGTAGCATTATATAAAGTTAAATGACTTTTCCTCATTTTTTTCTTTGAACGTAAAATAAAATTAAGTCATTCTATCAAAAAGAACCTTAAACTGAGAAGGTTGGACAAGATGACCTCTAAAAACTTCCAATTCTAGTTCTATAATAATAAAGATTCTTTCTGTCATGGCTACATCAAATCAAATAATGTAGAGAAGAAAGGGTAGAAAACATATGTTTTTTGTTGTTTTGGCTGTTTTGTTTACATTCTTCTGAGTAGAAATGGGATTTTCTCATTTAATATATCAAGATGTCCAATATTCACTATGATATTTTATATATTTTTTTATATTTATATACATCTAGTTACAGAGTTACTATCTTTTTTTTTTTTATTATAGGAACTGTGGCTCAGTGGCCCCAATAAAAGGTTTTGGGTTAAGATGAAGGAATATAACTATTGTCATGTTAAAAAGTTCATTTCCTTTGTTCATCCATTCATTTATTCATTCTTTCTTTTCTTCCTTCCCTTTTTTCCTCCCTTCCTTCCTTCAAATCAGTTTCGCACTTGTGTAAATGCCTTTTAACATAATGCAGGGTATCAAGGACTCCCTGTAAAGTTAAAAATCATGACACTTAAACATATGACTTCATATTTCAAAAGACTAATGAATTTCTTCAACAACACCAAAGCAGTATGTTTTCCATGAGACTGAAGAAGAGAATTCTATGTGTCTAAGTTAAGATTTCTGTTTGTGCCTATGCTATATCTAGTTAAGATTCATCTTAATGTCTACTTTTATAAGACCTTTTTACTATTTTTATGTAATTATGGAAAATGCTATAAAAATATTATTTTAGAGATGTTCCAACTATTACTAATACTAATAATAACAAAATAAGTCAAATTTGTAGTATACACACACACACACACACACACACATATAAATGACTTTAACCAGCAAGTTCTTAAAGAACAGTCCTTTGAAGCACATGTTTAATTTTCCTACTTTTATGAAGAAACTGAGCAAGTAGAACTGCATGCACTAGCTGTTTGAAATTTTCACAATCATACAGCATTAAATTTTGGATTTCCTAGAATGGGTGAATGACTTGAATATAAAGAAGGAAACTATAAGCAAATTAGGTGAACACAGAATAGTAGACTTGTCATGACCTTGGGAAAGGAAAGACTTTAAAACCAAGCAAGAACTAGAAAAAAAAATCACAAAATGTAAAATCAATCATTTTGATTACATCAAATTAAAAAGTTTTTGTACAAACAAAACCAAAGCAACCAAAATTAGAAGGGAAGCAACAAATTGGGTAACAATCTTCAATACAAAAACCTCTGACAAAGGTCTAATTACTCAAATTTATAAAGAGCTAAACCAGTTGTACAAAAAATCAAGTCATTCTCTAATTGATAAATGGGCAAGGGACATGAATAGACAATTTTCAGTTAAAGAGATCAAAACTATTAACAAGTACATGAAAAAGTGTTCTAAATCTCTTATAATCGGAGAGATGCAAATCAAAACAACTCTGAAGTATCACCTCAGATTGACTAACATGACAGTAAAGGAAAGTAATGAATGCTGGAGGGGAATGTGGCAGTCAGGACATTAATTCATTGCTGGTGGAGCTGTGAATTGATCCAACCATTCTGGAGGGCAATTTGGAACTATGCCCAAAGGGTGATAAAAGACTGTCTGCCCTTTGATCCAGCCATAGCACTGCTGGGTCTGTACCCCAAAGAGATAATGGACAAAAAGACTTGTACAAGAATATTCATAGCTGCGCTCTTTGTGATGGCAAAAAAAAAAAATGGAAAATGAGGGGATGCCCTTCAATTGGGGAATGTCTGAACAAATTGTGGTATATGTTGGCGATGGAATATTATTGTGCTAAAAGGAATAAAAAAAGCAGAGGGATTCCATGGAGACTGGAACAACCTCCAGGAAGTGATGCAGAGTGAGAGGAGCAGAACCAGGAGAACATTGTACACAGAGACTGATACATTGTGGTACAATTGAATATAATGGACTTCTGCATTAGTGGCAATACAATGATCCTGAACAACCTGGAGGAATATAGGAGAAAAAAAATTATCCACATATATATGAAAAACTGTGGGAGTAAAAACACTGAAGAAAACAACTTCTTGATTACATGGGTCAAGGGGATGTGGTTGGGGATGTAGACTCTAAATGAACATCCTAGCGCTACCAACATGGAAATAGATTCTGATCAAGGACACATGTAATGCCCAAAGAAATTGCACGTTGGCTACAAGAGAGGTGGGAGGAAGGGAAATAATGTGATTCTTGTAACAAAGGAATAATGTTCTAAATTGATTAAATAAATTCAAAAAAATAAAAAATGGATTTCCTTTTTTTGTGGGAATTGTATTATCCCTGGAATATAATGAAAATTTGAGTAGAGATTGGGTAGTGTGTGATGGGCAGTATTAGTTATGTAATCAGTAAGCAAAATAACTAACAATTTCCAATTGTACTGCCATGGACAAGTTTATTAGTTTATTTAAGAGAACTTTCTTAGAGTTTATTAAATAATAACAGTTTTTTTAAACCTTCATTAGTGGAAGAAGTTCCCACAGGAATGGAAAAAAAAAGTTCTTCACATATTAATGTATATTTTTTAAGCATTTGTGTGTGTGTATGTGTGTCTATGGTTGTTTAGAGGTGAGTTTGGATGACTTCAGGCGACCCCCTACTGTGCCATCTTGGTCCTGGAAGTGGAGGATTGATGTATATACCATGAATATAAACACTTTTATTTGAACTTGCAATAATAGTCAAATGGCTCTCTTAACAGAGAACTGAGCTCCAAGTATTTATTTCTGTGTGTGCCTATTTGCCTGTGTTCACTTTTATTACTTATAATTATTATAATTTATTAAATAATTCATAAATGTATAATTTATTAAAACTGTTTATACAGTAATTATCAACTAGATCTCATTAATGTATATATTCCTTGCATCCTTTGCACCTCCAACAATTTTGATTCAACAGATATCAAGATTCAAACCTATCAGCATCAGTGGGAATATATTTTTGTTAAAATAAAAAATAAAAGTATTATTTTGTTCTAAGAATCAGCTTAGTATTAATAAAACTACCATAGTTTTCCTAATGCCATTAAATTCACCCCCTCCCTCTTTTTAATTTCTATGGCTTATATATTCATCTTTACCTTAAGATACCATAGCATTAGTTTAAGTAATTAGTCATCATATTTAGGCTAAATTTAGGAAAATGACTTTTAAATAGTTATTTTCTTATACTCTATGTATGTATAAGTAGTATTATGTTGAACTCTATTGAATCATAGATCTCTTTGAGAAGGATTGGAGAGGTTTAAGGATTTATTAATCAGCACAATATCACCTGGGAATGTTAGTTGCTCCTGAAAATCTTACCCATCTACTGGTGAATTCCACAGCCCATTAAAAACAAAATCTAAAATACAGCTATTTACTACTTTCGTGATGATGACAACTCATTTAGCATCCCTATGCTTAAGTCTGCTAAGGAGTGTAGAAATAATTTGAAATAGAAGGGTTTAAAAATGCCATAATTTAGGTGAAATCATGCTTTGAGCACTGAATTAGGAAATAAGAAAACCTATATTCAAATCTATCTTAGGTTATTATTAGCTGTTTAACCCCAGCCAAGTCACTTAACCCCTGATTGCCTCAGTTTCCTTATATGTAAAAAGAGGATAATAATAGTATTTATCTCCTAGAGTTGTTGTGAGGATCATGTGTATAACAGTTTACAGACCTTAAAACAATATATTCGTGCTAGTTATATTTATAATGATGATGCTCTGATCCTACATTGGGTATCTTAAAGTAGTGAATTACTATACCAAATATACATTTTCTACTTTTATCTTTTTGCCATTAATAATAATGAGTCATTGAAGAGAATTATATCTCTGGGTTTATTGCTTAAAGAATCTTATGTTAACCAAACATATGCTGAGAATTCTAGTTAGAGATTGAAATATTGGGCTTTAATTTACTGGATCATTTTTGGTTATAAAAATAATACCTAACAGGATCATATAGTTTCTACAATGTTTCTACAATTTTCTATTAAGCATATGATGGCAGAGATGTGTTCTGCTATGTAAAATAATGTGCAAAAAAGTATCTGTTACCACTTTATATTTTTATTATATTGCATTACTTAAATCTCATAAAGATTTCATAGAGATGAGGGATTAGCGATATTGATTAGCTTCTCACTAGCACCTTTAATGAATAGTAATAATAAGTATTAATAATAAGATTTTATTCATTATTTTGGCATTTCTTTTTTGAGATATAAAACAATGTTATAATGCTTTTAAGATTTTGCTTAAGGACAGATTTTTATGCTTTTTTATCTTGGCATTTAGTAATGACTTCTAATTTTGCTTTCTTAAGTATATATATTTTTTATTTTATATACTGAAAATTGAGGCATTCTAGTGCACATGTGCTCACAAATATAAATATATAAAAGATTAGGAATAATGTGGAATCAAGCTCCGGGCTTTCTGTCCCTGAGGTGAGGCTAACAGTAGTTGGAAGGTTATAGTAAAATTGAGGAACAGCAAATGACAGTTGGCGGGGGGAGGGGCAACTTGGAGAGTGATGGTTGCTCTTGAAACAGCTCTTTCCTGGCCCTGGGACTGGAAGGAGCACTATCTCGCTGTCTCTGGATAGCAGTACCTCTATTCCTGGATTTTCCCAACTGTGTGCTCTACCTGGATTCCTGTGATCATGCCATCGAACAAAAGAATTTAAGGGGAGCCATTTGAACTGTAAGACTGGTCTTTAGGGGCGTCAGCCTGAAGAGACAAGCCCAACCAGCCCTCAAGATCAGAACCTTTTCTTCCTCTTGCTGTCTATTGCTAAGGACTTTGAATTTAATAAAACTAGCACAGATTAGCATAGATAGAAATAAAAGAAACCCTCCATCAGCCTGGGAGTCCTGGCCTCAGTTCAAAAGCTGAGAGACTCAAACCCAATCTAGGGAAATATCAATTCCCTCTTCCCTAATATCTTCCCAATACAAACTTGTTATTAAATTCATCGTGAGTTAAATAACCTGCAGTCAGATAAGAGGACTATCATTTCAGGGGAACATAGAGGGAGCTGAAACTAAGGACAGCCATTCAACCATAAAGGGTCCTTATCGAACCCCTGCTGGGTGACCTTGGACTGGCAGGAGGCTTGTCCCTCAGAGGGGTCCATGCTTACCTGCTCTGGGTTATCTTTAAAATCAATCAATAGAGAAGTCATCCCCTCAGGCTATCTCATAAGTGGCCCCTTTTTTGGGAACCCCATTTTTCAAAGATAGCCTCTCAGCAGGGGGCATCTCTCTCCTTTTTACCTCATCAGCATCTATATTCCCTCTGTCCCTTCAACTCCTACATTCTGTTTCCTACAAAACCTTACTTATCCCCTGTACATCTTCAAACCTCTACAATCCCTTTAATTATTACAATAAAGAGATTTTAAGTTAAAGTTAAAGACTGAAAGCATAAGAAAGGTAAATAAATGCAATGATCAAAAAAGTTATAGAATAAAATTATCTTAATATTTACTGGTTATTTTTAATAGAACAATATTGAAATGGCATAAAAGAAAGATTAATAATAGCAAGGATTGCAAATTATCAAAAGTTTGGAGTGAAGAATGCAAATAATATTAATGATAACAATAATAGTAAGCTTTATATAGATTTCTTAGCTTTACCATGAATTTAATCCTGTTACCCCTTTCTATGACTTTTGAATCAAGGGGATATCAGTTGTATAAATGAAGAGAGGAGAAATAGAAGACAATGTGGAGCCAAGAGAGATTGAAGATGGTGAATACTTTCTTGCCAAGTCAAATTTTATTACCAATATAGAGATGTAGATTCCTAAGTGGTGAGCTCATGGAATGGATAGATTATGATGGGGAAGAAGAAACTGGAGAGTCATTTTTGCTATAATGTTTATATTAAAATTCTAATTTATTATAGTGTTATTAATATGTTAGGGAATAATTTTAGCATGATGTGAATTGTTAGTACTTACATATAATTCTGCCTTTTAAAAATAGGCTATATATGGAGGTATAGAAAATTTTAAAGAAACATAATATAGCAAACATTTTTATATAATCACAAAAAATGAATTATAATCAAGAAAACAGAAGTAAAGGATATGTATGTTCATATAGAGAGATTTAATGATGACATTCTGAAAAATGACTGTCTTGAAAAAACAAAATATAGAAAAAATAGCTAATAATAATAAAATAGAAAAAATAATTTTGTATGTGTGATAATAGAACATTTCAAAATTTCTGAGGTGTAGTTAAAGTAGTATCGAATAAAAACTATATCCTTGAACAAATAAATTAGGAAAAGGAGGTTAATGAATGATATAATAAATTAACAAATTTAAAAGGGATGTTAATGAACAAAACATCAATTAAATGTATTGAAAAAATAACCTAGTAACAAAACCCTGAATAAATTTGAGTTCTTAAAATTTGGGGGAAATATAATTGAAAATTAAAAATATAGAATTTCTATACAGAAGGAAAGTAACTTTAAATTTGGTAAAGAAAACAACTTTAAATAACCTAATCAAAGTAATGAAAGAGGAAAATTATTCAAGATTTTTTAAATGCCATCAAAACATACATAGTAGAATAATCAAAATATGATGCCATAGTAATGTGTTATGTATTAATTTTATGAAAATTATAATTTATCATATTCTAAATGGTTTATGTTCTAGAAAGCTGAGGATATTAGACATATGAAATATTGTTAACAGAAATAATATATTGAATATATTAAAACCATAAAAATATAATTTTCTATAAAATAAATCTGTAGAGTATTTAAATAACAGAGCTCTCTTGGACCACATCAATATAATAAAATTGATGTTGCTACCTCATTTATTTTAAGCATGGTGTTTTATCATTAAAATACTAATGGGAAATGTTACTAAGCCAAATTAATAAAAAGCAAATGAAAATTTAAATAAGAAATATATAGTTTAAGAAAATGATGCAAAATGTGAATGTACAAGCCTCAAAAAGCAGTAATCATCAAAACTATTTTATGTTATTAAAAATCTTAGAAAGGAAATTAGTACAACATGTTATAGAAAATATTAAAATAATTTAACTCAATTATATAATTATTTCTAAAACTGGTAACAAAAATATTTGGCAAAGAACTCTGTCTGAAAATATGTTCTGGGAAAAGTGGAAATATTTTTGGCAAAAAATTAATTTATACTATCTTTATAGACTTTATACAATATTAAGTACAAAAAAGCAACACAGTGTTAAAGGACATATCTTAATAGAGTTTGAAAAGAACATCATTCAAAATATGAGATGATTATAAAAGATGAACTATATAATTTTGTTTACATGAAATGAAAAAAATCTTTGTATTCCTAAAATCAATGAAACTGGGAAATAAATGATGCCTCAGATTGAAGGAGAAAACAGAATTCTCATCAAATATTTCTCATAAAAGACAGATAATATGGTTTATAAAGAAATAAAACAAAAATTTTCGACCAAGTAAGATGTAACATTTTGAATCAATATAAAGAATTGTGAAATTTCTATAAGCATAAAACTGCTTCATGTCAGTCACCATAAGAAAAATGTAAATATAAACAAATGTGAGGTTTCACTTTCTACCCAGTAAATTTGCAACTAGTATAAAATAAAAGAGGAGTAGAGCATGGTTAGGTGGAGGCACACTAATATAATTTTGGTGGAGATGCAAACTGGTGCAAATATTCTTTTGAAAAGTAGTTCGGAATTAAAATATAAATGTTAAAGAGACTGAAATACATGTACTCCAGCTTAGAAATTCTACTGGCAGGTACATAGTCCAATGTAGTCAAAGACAAAAGAAAAAGGTGTTATATATATATATATATATATATATATATATATATATATATATATATATATGTATGTATATGTGTACATATACATACATATGTGTACATGTGTACATATACATATAATACTAAGTTTTGGACAATGGTGATAGCAAAAAATAGATACAAGTATAGGCTCATCATTTGAAGAATGGTTATGCAAATTGTAATAGAGAAATACAATGGAATAACATAACATATTACTAAATCTATATTTGAAGAATTCAGAAAAGCATTTAAAGATATATGAATGGATATAGAGTGAAATAAGTACAATTAGAGAAATAATGTATTTAATGGCTAAAACAATGTAGATTGAATTGTTAAATTAATTATACTGCTGGAGAGGAAGAGTTTTCCTTTGTAGACATGAAAGACCATGTGGAACATTGGATATCCTGTAAGGCTTGGGTTATATTGTTTAGTCTTGCTGGAATAGGTCATACTAACCTTTATTTTTGTTATTTGGCCATGTTAGTCTGAATGAAATATGAGTGAAATGCTATATAGTTTTCCTAGATTACAAGAAATTTTCTGATATCTCCATTGTGTTCCTTATAGAGAAGGGAAAGGAATCAGATGTAGATATGAAAGGAGTTAAGTGAATTTGGAAGTAATTTGCACAAAGTATGTCATTCTAGAAAGTGTTCTCTGGTGGAGTGCCAGAGGCATCTGTCCTTGAACTTTTGCTACTTAACATTTGTATCAATACTTGGAGGCAAGAAAAATGATTTTATATAAAATTCATAGATAATAAGAGAAAAGTATTTAAAATATTGGATATCAAAGTCGTGATAAAAAGCAGTGAAATTTTGGTAACATGACTAAGACATTTTCCATACTCCTCAAAAGCTTTTAAAACCTATGCTGGGACTTATATATAAGGAGAAAAGCAATTGTATCTGTCTTCACAGAACAAAATAAGTCTAATAAGATAATGAATATAAGAATTCACAGCAAAAAATGCTAATCTCTAAGAAGCTTACTCAACAGCTCTGTGCTCTTAGCCCCAAGGCTCTGGTAATGTGAAAATCTGTATCTCAGAGATGCCAGCATATTCTGCCACTCCTTCCAAGCAGTGAATCTCAACTCTACCTTACATTTAGTAATAGTCTCTCTGTAACTGAGAAAGATGATTGTCTTTGTGCGTTTTGCACAAAGACACTTGTGCATGAAGGAGATTTAAGTGGAAAAGTTGTTGCACAGAGACAGTCCCACTCTCTTGGTGTTGGAAGCCTGGGTCCAGTGGCACGAAAAGTCGTTACACCTGGAGACTTCCTCAGCTGCATTGGATGGCCGTGTGGTCTTTTGTGCTCCAACATGCCCTGAGCACTCCATGGTGCTTTGCTGTGTCGCCATCTCAGCCGTTGAACTTTCTTATTGGTTTCTTCCATCTGTTCAGCCAAAGCAGGGCTTCAACAGGCTGGCTAAACCTTGTGAGGGTAGCCATTGGGTTGTGGTCCCCTGGTGAACCAGGGATTTGCTCACCTTACATTTACAGAGGAAGCAAAGACAGTAAATTGAGAGAAAGTTCTATTTGAGGCAGCATCTTCCTACAGAAGCACTCAGGTAGAGAACTAAAAAACAGACAGAATATGAAGAGTTGTAATGACCTTTATGGGGAGATGTGGGGGGCTTCCTCAAGTTTGAAGGAAAAGACACTGTCACCTTGATAAGTTCATTTCTTTTCTAGGTTTCCAGACCTAGGCTGATGAAAAGTGACAACATGACAAAAAACAATCAAAGTAACTATTCATATTTTAAAATATAACACAATTATAATATATATATATATGTATATATATATATATACATAGAAACAGTAAATATCAAAGTATCTTGATTTATGTGAAAACTCTTTATGTTTAGCCATAGAGAGATCATAAAAAAGTATTTAAAGCAAAAAGCAAACCACCAACAAATGGGGATGTATTTGAAGCCTTTCCAAGGAAAAGCAGAAGTCAAAGTTCCCCACTCTTTCCACTATGATTTGATATTCTTCTAGAAACCCTTCTAGACCCTCTGGTTCTAGAATATCACAGGTATTATCCTTGATATGAAAGATGGCATTTAAGTTATTTTTTTGATCATGATGTCAGGCAATCCAATAATTCGTATAATGTCTCTCTGAGATCAAATTTCCAGGTCAGTTATTCTTCTAATGAGATATTTCACATTTTCTTTTATTTTTCTCATTCTTTTCACATTGTCTGTTTGTTTCTTGATTTCTCATTGAGTCATTAGCCTCCATTTGTACAATTATAATTTTTAAAGAATTATTTTCTTTTTCACTTTAATATTTTTCTCCATTCATGTGTATAAATAATTTTTAACATTTTTGAATTTTTGAGTTCTAAATTATCTCCCTCTTTCTGAAACCTCTTCCTTCCTTTCCTCACTCCATTCCCCCTTCCCCTTTCTCTGAGATGGAAAGCAATTTGTTATATATTTTACATTTACAATAATGCAAAACATATTTGCATATTAATCATATTGAGATCTCAAATAAAAAATAGAAGTAGAAAGTGAAATATAGTATGTTTCAATTTGCTTTCATACTTTACCAGTTCTTTCTCAAAGAGAAAAGGCCATTTTTTATCATGAGTCTAGGATTATCTTAGTTCACTGCATTGTAGAGAATAAATAGGTCATTCACAGTTGGTCATCAAAACATCTTGCTATCAATGTATATAACATTATTCTGGTTCTTCTCACTTCACTTTCCATCAGTTCATGTAAAACTTTTCAGATTTTTTGGAAATCATCTTGCTTGTCATTTCTTATAGCACAACAGTAAAGAATTATTTTCTTCAGTGAGCTTTTGCATCTCCTTTTCTATTTAGCTAGTTCTGCATTAAAAAAAAAGTTATTTTCCTCATTAAAAGTTTGTATTTAACTTTCCATTTTTCCAATTCTACTTTTTAAAATACTTCTTTTCTTCAGTGGATTTTTGTGCATCTTTTACCAATTGGTTGATTCAGTTTTTTAAAGTATTATTATCTTCAGTATTTTTGTACCTCCTTTACCAAGAGGTCAACTCTTTTTCCATGATATTCTTTCATCACTCATTTCTTTTCCCAATTTTCCTTTTAACTCTCTTATTTTATTTTTAAGATCTTTTTAAATCTTCTCCATTAATTCTTCTTGTATTTGAGACCAATTCATTTTTTTCTTGGAGTCTTTAAATGTAGTAGCATTGACTAAGTTATCTTATTCTGAGTTTGTCACCAAATTTTCTATATTAAGTTTCTTTTTCTGATTGTTTGCTCATTTTCCAGACTTTTAACTAAAAAAAACTGATACAGGTAGGCTTTGCTACTGTGATGAAGGGGGTACTGTCCCAAGCTTGAGATTCCTTGAATAGCTGCCTTCAGAGCTAGTTGTGGGAATTTATGATTTTGGTTCTTTGAAGGTATAATGATCTAAGGAGAGATGTGTTTAATATTTTCTTGGACTTTGCTCTGGACTTTGAATGAATATAAGCATACTTTCTGCCCAGAAAATGTGATGAGGGTTCCCTGTTCTCCCTGGCTGCAAGGGATTAGTATGTCTAGTATTCCTCCTTTGCCTGGGACAGTGTTATGACACTACAACCAGAACCTTTGTATAGGCAATGCAACACACTTCTGTATCCAAAACCAGCAAAGGGACCCCTGTAATCCCTTGATCAGTTGTCTGACCCATCTTACCATCTATGGCTAAGAGCTCCAGAAACTTTTCTGCCAAATCAGTTAACTCCAAAGTCTATGCTGCTTTGCTGAAGTGAAGTCTGTCTGGGTATCCTGCTTTGTTATTCACTTTCACCCTAACATTTTTATGCTGGCGTGCTAAATTGTTTTTGGCTGAAAAAAAGTTCTACCTGGTCCTTTTTATGGGTTCTCTTGTTTCAGAATTCATTTTAAGTTACTGATCTATTCAGAAGAGATTTAATATGTTTAGGATAGAAAAAAGGTAGTTTGTAAAGAACACAAAACAGGTGGGAAACACCAACATCCTGACTTTGTCAAGGATACAGTGAAGAAACTATGGTTAGCTGAATATTGGGGCTTAAAGCTCCTATTGACTCTCTTGACTATCTAGTTCTTCAAAGATATGATTTTCTTTAGGGAGCCAAAGTAACGATGTTGATAATTTCTTCACATTGTCTTAGGATTTTTTCAAAATCAGTACCTAGCCATTTGAGAAGCTAGGATTCCCCATTCTCTCTTGCTTTTTAAAAATATTATTGAAGAAACTAGGTAATGATACTTCTGATTATGGTCAAGACTAATATCCTAAGGAAAATTCAAAGATCTATTATAGATGGTTGTGGTTTGCATTTTTATTGAATCTTTTGCATCTAAAGTAGCTGACTTATTACTTACTGTCCTAACTTTGTCAGGCTTTGGGTCCAGGTTTCATTTGAATGATTGTTTTATACTCTAATTCAACTTCAACTTATATTTACAATTGATTACTCATCACAATTTCCCCCTACTCCTTCTTGAAGAAATATTCAGAATATGTCTATGCTGTATTCCAGGAATGGAAACTGATTCAAGGAGGTTGTTTTCTTTTTTATAAACATGTGAATTTCTCTCCCTATTCTCTCATAATAAGCCAAAGTTTGTCAGATTGCCTTAATGAGCTCCTGTTATATTCAAAGCTTTTTCACTTCAGTGATAAGAATTTGCTAAGGTAACGTCTCTAAAATTTCCAGATGCAAGCAAATAAGACTTTTAAACACATGTATAATAGTTTAGGAAGTATAACTTCAGTACCTCTCCCAACATGTGAAAAAAATAAAGAAAAATGTGATAATGATGACTGATTGAAAGAGCCAATAGATCATTACTCTAATCAAATGCAGCCAAAGACAATCCTTGTAGCTTCCTCTATTCCAGGATTTCTAAAAAAATAATGATTTAATATGAGTCATTTTGCAGCCTCAGAGAGATGGTGTTACTTACTTTGATGTGTGTTCCTTTCAGTTACACATCATGGTTGGTTAAAAATCTCTTTATTGTCATTTGATATAACATATGCATACCCATAAATATGTATTATAGATACATACACACATATATATATATATTGACTCATGAATATATACAGATGTTGTCTAAGAGGAAGAAGGAAAAGACACTTTTTTGTTGATTTGGTGATTATTGTCCCATTAAATACATCTTGTGCTCTCTTAAAAATTTAGATAATTTAAATTATTTTCAAATTGATATAAGCTATAAACCTGTACATGCCCTAGGTGTGTGTGTATATATATATGTGTGTGTGTGTGAATATATATCCCAAAGATATTAGAGATAGGGGAAAAGGACTTACTTGTACAAAAATATTTATTTCAGCTCTTTCTGTGGCGGCAAAGAATTGAAAACTCAAAGGATGTCCATCAACTGGGGAAGGGCTGAACATGTTGTGATATATGATTATAATGTCATATATTTATGCCATAAAAATAACAAACAAGATGATCACATAAAAAAACTTATAGACTTCTGTGAATTGAAGCAAAGTAGGAGTGAGCAGAACCCGGAGGATATTATGTCCAGTAACAATCAGCATGGGATGATCAACTGTGAATGACAAATATTGTTAACAAGGGAAGGATTCCAATGGATGGAAGTCCAATGGATGCATAACAAAAATGTTAGCCCAGTCCTGTGTCCCCAGGCTCCTCTCTCTGCTCTCTCCAAGGAGGCGGCAGTGAAAGCTCCACCCAGCTCAGCTTCAGCAGGCACAAACTGAGCATCAGAGACTTCAGCGTGAAGAAGACGGCAGCAGACTCTGAGACCTTCTTCAGCTCCGTGGTGCAGTTCACAGAAGAAAAGCTTGGTCAGGCAGAGAAAATGGAATTGGATGCTTATTTAAAAAGCCTTCTTAGCAAACAAAGCTGAATGCACCAAACAATGGATAGAAAAAAAAATGATGAGGCCAACAGAGATGCTGTCCAGCCAAATCCTAATTCTAGAATGGAAGAATTTGTTTATGAGAAATTGGATAAAAAAGCTCCAACTCGTAGAAACAACCAAGAACTCTTGGGGCAATCCATGATTGATGCAGGGAATGAGTTTGGCACAGGAATTGCTTATGGTAATGCCCTCATCAAATGTGGAGAAACACATAAACGAATTGGAACTGCAGACAGAGAACTGGTTCAGACAGCTGCAATAAACTTTCCGTACTCCTTGAAGAAACTTTATAGAAATAGATTAAAAAACAATTGCTAAAGAAAGGAAACTACTGCAAAATAAGAACCTTGATTTGGATGCGGCAA
Source organism: Monodelphis domestica (assembly GCF_027887165.1). Taxonomy (NCBI): domain Eukaryota; kingdom Metazoa; phylum Chordata; class Mammalia; order Didelphimorphia; family Didelphidae; genus Monodelphis; species Monodelphis domestica. Next base: position 90,979,967 of record NC_077228.1, on the reverse strand, counting down.
AGACTAGACTGAAAAAAGGCAAAAATCGCAGAGAAAAGAGCACTATCTGAACAGGAATTAAGAATAACTCGAAGTGAATTTGACCACCAAGCAGAGATTACCGGACTCCTTCCGGAAGGGATCAGCAGCACCTATGTACATGCACACCACCTTCACTGCCTGAAGGACTTTGTGGAAGTCCAAATGACTTACTATGCTCAGGGCTACCAGTACATAGTGGACCGGCAAAAACAACTCAGGAGTTTCCCATCTGTCGTTGTATGACAAATGGTCGATCTTCCACAATCTCCACGTCATCTTCTGGAGTTTTCACCTCTCTGTTGCCTTTAACAAGTGGCACAGCTCTTATTCCTGCCATCCGGGACTTGAAGGAACCCAGTGGAAATAGGAAAGCCAGAGACCTCTGATTACACTGCTGCAAATAGTACTGAACCGTCACTTCTGGCAGATGAGGTCATCACAGTAGACGGTGTCATTGGTATGGATTCAGACTGTGGCAGTTGGGTGAAAGGGGAAATCAAAAGGGAAAAGAAGCAGTGACTTACTTAGAACTGCTTACATAAGTGGGAGACCTCTCTACAGACTACCAGTTATGACACCATATTTCTATATGATGAACTATGTAAGGCAGGTTTAAGTGTCTTCAATTTTAATGTCTTAAAGTGTGAGAGACTACCAGCCGTCAGAACTAGGCTTTTCTGCCAATAATGTTGCACGTAAATATTTCACTACTTCAGATTTGTTGTTGAGAGCTTTTTACTTCCTGCCAAGTTTGTTTTCTTACAGGATACTCTGTTTCTATTAAAATTTTCACTAACAAGCAGATTCTACTTTTGAGTAAACTAGATTGAAAGCAGGGGAACTGTTTTGTACTGAATTTTTTCACTAAGGCAAGATTCTTCCTTTATGTAAAATTAATTCGTTGTGAATTGAAAAAGAAAACAAACAAAAAGGATATCTACCTCCATAGAAGGAAAAGATGGATTTCAAATGGAGATTGAACTATACTATTCTTCACTTATTTTCTCCTCCATGAATTTTTTCTTTAGCATGAGAAATATATACATTTTTAATATGATGAACATATAAGTATGCATATTATGGTAAAATATGTACAACCTGTATCTTATTACCTGCCTTCTTGAGGATGGAGGAGAGATGGGAAGTCGGAAAGGAATGTAGATTTATAAAGGTCAGAAAATGATTATCTAAAGTTTTGATATGAAATCTGGAAAAAGTAAAAAGAAAATACAAAAGAAAAAATTGATATAGTCAAATAAGAACCATGAGAGGTTATAAATACATACTTCTCCCATTATAGTTCATTATAATGACAGTTTTCAAGTGATTTAACTATCCTGAAAACAACACTTCATTTGTAGATTTCCATATGTAATACCTCAGGAGAATAAGTAACATATATTCAAAATTATTTCTAAAAAAGTAATGAAATATTTTATTTAACAAAAATTATTTTTAATATTTAATTTAAATTCCATTTAATTTGACCTAAATTTAATTAAATTTAATTTGTTTAACCTAAAATTAATTCTATAAAATTTCAGCTTTTACCTTGTAGATTCAGTTCATGGAATAGTGCTTGACAGATAATAGGGGAAATGCTTTTTAATTGAATTAGCATACCAATTTTTGTCATGCAGAGATTAAATGATATAATGTTTCCTGACTGCTTTGCAGTCTAAATGAACTAGATTCAAGACTGACATCTGACAGGTCATTCAAAAAAGTTTTATATCTTTATTAAACACTTAATCTAAATTATTGTTTATTTTTTTTTAGTTTATTCTCTAGGATTATCTAAATATATGATAATATGGTCAGTAAAGAATTTTAATTTTGTTTCCTCATTGCCTATTCAAATTCCTTTCATTTATTTCCTTCTTTCTTTATTATAATTAAATTTTCTATTAGAATATTGAATAAGAGTCATGACAATGGTATCCTTGCTTCCCCCCTGATGTTGATAGGAAGGCTTCTTGCTCTTCTCCATCATGGAAAATGCTAGCTAATAGTTTTAAATAGATATTAGTTATTACTTTAAGGGAAACACCATTTATTATTATGTTTTCTAGCATTTTGAGAAGGTATTGTCAAAAGCTATTCTGTCTTTTGAGATAATCATATGATTTTTGTTGCTGATAGTTTTCCTAATATTGAACCAGCACTGCATTCCTGGTACAAATCCCAGTTGGTCATAATAGAGGGTTTTTGTGAAATATTGTTGTAGTTTCTTTGCTAGAACTTTAAACTTTTCATTATTCTTTAAGGAAATTCATTTATAATTTTATTTCTCTGCTTTTGTTCTTCCTGAATAAGGTATAAGTACCTTATTTGTGTCATAAAAGGAATTTGGTAAGACTCCTTTACCTATTTTCTCAAATAATTTATTTAGTACAGGAAGTAATTGCTCTTTAAAATTTTGATAGATTTCAGATGTAAATTCATTCGGTACTGTGGATTTTTTTTTTCTTATGGAGTTCATTAATGACTTGCTTCATTTCTTTTTCTAATATGGAGTTACTTAAGTATTTTATTTCCACTTAAACTGGGTAATATATATTTTTTGCAAATTCAGCCAGTTGACTTAGATTTTAAATTTTGTTTGCAAATAATTGGGCAAACTCTAGTGTCTAATAATTGTTTTATTTTTGTATTATTGGTATTGAATTCATTATTTTATTTTTATATCATTTGGATTTCTTCTTTTAAAAAATCAAATTATCCAATCGCAGTTGCTGTATTTTATAATTTTTTTATAAAACTACTTTCTAGTTTTACTAGTTTTTTGGTTTTCTTACTTTCAGATTTATTGATATCTCCTTTGATTTTCAATATTGGAACATCTTATTTTATTTTTCTAGTATAGTAATACTTCAGTTTTCATTGGCATTGATTATCATAAGGTTTTGATTTTCATTGATTTTTTTCCAATGAAAAATTTTATCAGTTTCCTCAGATTTTGTGGGTCTGCCCACTTCACCTTGATGTTAATTTTGCAAAAGCAAATGAAGTGGGCACTTCATAAAATGAGTCTGGACACCCAGAAGTTCAATTAATGGAACCGGTATTATTTATTAATAATACATACCTAACTGGCCAGGGCAACCTTCTTAGTGAAAGCTGCATTGGACAATGCAGCTTTTATAGGGTGCAAGATACAAAGCAAACAATGTTCATTATGAGACATAACCTTGATGGAGCAAGCAGTCTTATCATCTAGAAGCTAAATTGGCCAGTGGCTTGGGGTACAAAGCAATCCTTGTATATCTTATCCCAGCTGCCGGCACTAAGGAAGTTATTTTCTCATGAATTCTAACTATTCCGAGCTGACTGACCTTCACAGGAAAGCTCATTTCTGTATTCTACTTTTCAGGTCGATGACTTAGTTTACCTCACTTCACAAAGGGCTATCCATACCTTCTCCTGTTTAGTGTGAGTAAAATATGTTTTGAAAATCAAATAAGTACATCTATCCAAACAAATGAAAATCAGATAAAGCATATAGAAGAAAAAAAATATATATATGACAATGTGCAAAATGAATGATCTCTCTCATTGGGAGTGAGATATCTCATCTGTCAATTAGAAATTCTCTTATAGTATCTCAGCTGAGAAGAGGGACATAATCAACGTAACAATTCCTTTATATGCCAGCTTTATTCCCAAGTCTTTCCAGGTAGTGCCTTGATACCTAAGGTCCCTAAGGAGGGGGATTCCCCTTCCAAACAATGACATCTCTCTCCCTTCCTCACTTTCTTCTAAATGCCAAGAAGAGTCTTCAAAAAGGCAAATGCCATACCTAATGTTTATTTATTCTTTATATTTGTCTTTTATATTCATTTTATGTCAATTTTTTATTGTTTTTATTATCAAACACTATTTATTCTCTATAAAATGTGTTTTTGTCATGTATTTTCAAGTGTCTAGAATAAATTAATTGGACTTACATTGATTCATATTGAAATAATTGCCTAGGTTTTCATTTGTTTAGAATTTCTCTGATTTGTTTCCAGATTGATTATTAATGAAAACTGAGGTTTCACAATATTTTAAAGTTGCATATCCAGTTCCTTGATCTGCTCTTCTTCTATTGTATTGATCTAAGCATTAAGGATTTTTTAAAAATCTCTTAAGTTTGTTCTTGCTGTATCCCATAAATTTTGCCATGCTGTCTTGTGATTTTTTTCAATGAAACTATTAGTTATTTCAATGATTTGTTTTTTACTCAATATTCTTTAGGATTAGAATATTTAGTTTCCAATCAATTTTAAATTGTTTCCAATACCTCTGTATTAAAGGTAATTTGTTATTTCATTAAGGTCTGAAAGTGATGAATTTAATATTTCTACTTTTCTACACTTGGTAATGAGGTTTTTAATGTCCTGATACATGGTCAGTTTTTGTAAAGGTGCATCTGAAAAAAGGGAATAGCTCTTTCTATTCCTATACAATTTTGTCCATATGTCAATCGGTTCTAATTTTTCTAAAATTCTATTCATCCACCTACCTTCTTTCTTTAATTTATACTTATATTTGCATAGTTTGAAAGGAGGAAGCTTAATTCCTATTACTCATTTGACTTTTCCTTTAAGAATTTGGATGGTATATTATTTTGGTCTATACCTGTTTAGTATTAATATTACTTCATTGTCTATGGCTCTTTTTAGCAAAATATAGTTTCCATACTTATAATTTTAATGAGGTTTATTTTTGCTTTTACTCTTAAGATCATGATTGCTAAAACTGCTTTCATTTATTTTAAACTCAGATATATTTTAAATCCTAATATATTCTGCTCTAGCCAATTATTTTTACTCTTATCATATCTGTTGGATTCTAGATTTAAATCCATTCAGCTTTCCAATTGTGTTTTATGGGTTAGTTTATCCCATTCACATTTTGACATTTTGCTATGTTCTCTCCTTCCCGTCCATCTATTTTGCTTCTAATTGTCTCCTTTAATTCATCTTCCCTTCCATCAATCACCCACTACTCTTATTCATTTCTGCTCCGACTTCCTGGTAGGATAACATAGATTTCTGTACCCTATTTATTATGTATGGCATTCCCTTTATGAGGCAGTCCTTAAGAGAATAATTTCCATGTGTTCTTTGCCAACCCCACCAATTTCCTTTAACTATCAAAGTTCTTTCTTTCCCTCATCTTTTATGTAAAATTATATTCCTTGTACTTTCTCTCTGTTCCCTTTTCCCAGGCTATTCCTCTTTATCAACCATTAATTTTATTTTTAAAAACCATCCCATTTTAGTCAACTCATATCCAAGCCCTCTAGAGGTCTATGTTTAAATGCCCTCATAATGATAAAGTTCTTAGGAATTATAAGTAGCATGTTCCCAAAAAGAAATGTAAACAGTTTAACCTTATTGAATCCCTTATTTTTTCATGCTTATCTTTTTATACTTCTCTTGAATAATATATTAGAAAGTTACAATTTCGATTCAGTTCTGTTCATTTCTTCAGGAATGCTTTAAAATTCCTTTTTTTTTCATCAAATGAACTATTTTGCCTTGAAGAATTATACTTTGTTTTGTTGAGTGTATTATTTTTGTTTCAATCCTGATTCCTTTGCTTCCAGATTATTGTATTTTAAGCCCTCTGATCCTTTAATTGGGAAGCTGCTAAATCTTGTGGGATCATGACTGTAGCTCCACAATTTTTAAATTATTTCTTTCTCACTATTTGCAATATTTTCTTCTTGACCAGGGAGCTCTAGAATTTGTGTATTATATTCTACAATTATATAATATAAAAACAAATCTACAAAAATAAAAAAATGTAAGTCTATAACTTCTAATAAATTCCATGATATTCTACTATAGAAAATACAATGTTCATTTTGGAATTCTGGTTATTAGGTGATTGGGGGATTCTTTAATTTTTATCCTCTCTTTCTACGATATAAGTGCAGTTTTCCTCGATAATTTCTTGAAATATGTCTAGGTTCTTTTATATTAATAATGGTTTTCAGATAGTTCAGAGATATAGTATCCCTCTTTGAAAAGTTTTTCAAGTAATTTTTTCAATGAAATGTTTAATATTTTCTTCTATTTTTTCATTCTTCTGAATTTGTTTTATTTTTCTTTTTGCTTTAGAGATTCATTAGATTGTTCAATTCTAATTTTTGTGGAATCATTTTTTCTCAGGGAGATATTGCACATTTTTTCCACTTTGAAAATTCTCCTTTTTAAAGCAGTTCTTTGGTGAATTTTTGAACCTCTTTTTCATCATTTAGCCAATTTTGTTTAAAAAGTTATTTTCTTCTCTGTATTTTGTGACTCTTTTACTAAACTGTTGGCTTGCTTTTCATAATTTTCTTACTTCATTCTCCCCTATTTTTTCTACTCTTATTTGATTTTAAAATCTTTTGAGATTGTCGAGGTATTCTTATTGGACTTGCATCCAATTCATACTTTTCTGAAACATTGTTTATTAGCTGTTTTGATATAATTTTCTTCTGAATTTACATTTCGGAGTTCCCTGTCATCAGAGTAAGTTTTTATGATTAGGTTATTTTGTTGTTCTGTGCTCATTTTAAGTCATTTGTTGACTTAAAACTTCATATCAAAGTTGTGTTCTTCCTGGAGTGGAAGGGACACTGTCACAAGTTTCTGGATTTCTGTACTACTATTTTCAAAGCTATTTCTTAGAATCTATAATTGTTTTGGTGCTTCAAAGGTGGTGTGGCTTAAGTAGACATGTTTACTGCTCTACTGACCTATTCTCTGGTCTTCATCAAGAAGAGGACCTTGCTTTCTTCTAGCTGCAATATTGTTTATTTCAATCTTGGATCTGAGACCATGGCCCATACTACCTTGTGAGTGACCACAGGCCCTCTTCTCCACCCTGGAACTATGAACATGGCCCTGCTAGCCACAGTTGAACATGCTATTGCTCCTCTTTGCCCTGAATATGTGAACTGAAACTGAACACAGGAAATGCCCAATGCCAGGAAAGGTCCCACATCTCTTTCTGACCAGATGCCTGAACCCCTTAGCATCTGTGGGTTGAGAGCATCCACAGGTGCTGCTGCTATTTTAGCTGCCTCCAAAGTTTGCTACTGGATTGGCCAGGTGTTGCCTGTGCTTTGTTTCCAGGCCAACCATCACCCCAGGGTGGTCACCATTCCTCTGACCTTCTAAATTGTGTTGAGCTAGAAAATTGTTTCAACAAATTGTTTCAACCTAAATTTTTATTGACTCTACAAAGGTTTTGATTTGAGATATTATTTTAAAGTTGTTTGGAGGGGAATTTGTGTGATCATGTCAATGAGTTCCTATTATTTTTCTGTTATCTTGGTTCTGCCTTCTCTATAGAAATAAAATTGAAGAGAAGACCACTGTTTGCATATGTGAGGTGTCAGAATGAAAAATCAAGGATAACTAATAGGTTGGGAAGCACACAGTAACAAATGAATTTTTTAGTCAGAACTTTAGACATTTGTATTAATTGGGAATTCCAGCTTGCTAAAAAAATTAAACTGGGCACAAAACTATAGGATATTTCAAAAGGAAGAAAAGAAAACACAAGGGAAACAAATTATAGTTATAATATTTTAAAAGCATTATTATATTTCTAGTTATGCTATGTATATGATTATAGTTAAATAAATGTAATATGTATTTATAATATTTATATATTTTATTCATGGAAGCCTTCCTCAATATCAGATAATAAATTTGTAAGTCCATTTTTTATTTTAAATTTTCAACTTCTAGACAAAGTCTTCTTTTCTTTTAAATAACTATAAAATACTATGATCCTAAATTATAAATGCCACATGCACAGTTACTCATTATTTAGTCTTTTTTTCTATCATAAATGAATCCATGTTTCATTGTTTCTAATATTAAAAAGGTAACTTCTGTTTTTACTCAAAGACTTAAATTTCAAAAACAAATATATACATTCATTCATAAATACATGTACAAAAATTAATAAAACAATCTAACCATAATGACTACTTTAGAGAAATGTATTATATATGCTTTAGAACTACTATTTCATGGATATCTTTTATGATATTTTGAAATTGTCTTGTATGGATTTTAAGATTAAATTCCCTAAAAGACTCTCTTAACCAAAAAAAAAATTAAAAACATATAATGATAAAAAAAATGTTCCTGCCTACTTATATTCTCTGGGAGAAAACTGGCATTAAAATATGTCCATGTGTCTTCCAAGGAGAAGCTTGGGATCATTTTAAAGAATTGCAGTTTCCTATATGCAATCCATCATGTTCCCTCCTATTCAATTCTTAAGATAGCTCATTTTCTATGTGTACTACCTTTCCAAGGTATACTGATGGTAAACTTAATGGGTAAATTATTTATGGAAAATTTATGAGAGACTACAGAAAATGTTGGAAGGAATAAGAAGGCAAAGATGTGTCAAATCTGCAGATATGAAATGATAAAGAAAATTATTAACAGTAATAATGTACTGTGTGATATAGACTCTTCCCAAAATAATTTTATTGAATTTAACATTAATCTATATCTACTTCATTTTTAGGTTGGATGATGTGTCTATAGTCACATAATCTGTCTTCTCTCTCAAGATCTCAGGTTTGTGATTCCTAGACTGTAACACTTAAACCTCTATTGAAGTTAAGTGGTAGGATAAGCTTTGGGGTTATTGAAGTTCATTTTTGCTAAGGCATGCAAATAATACTCATAACCAATTTAATTCTTTAATGTTTTTACTGAGGAAATGTCTTTGAAAACCATAGTTATTTATTTGTTTTTTCTACAAGCTTATCAATACATGATAATAAGTCAGATTACAACCTTTCTGAAAATAATCCGCTCTTATTGAGGAGCAGTCTAACAAAAATAAATTCAGATGAATATTTATTCAATCCCTGCATATTTTTTAAAAATTTTTTCACATGTACTGTGCTTTCTAACTTTCAGTGTATACCACCAAATCCTATGGATTTCAGAGGCAAGGAATCAAATGGAGGAAAAGGTTACTGAAAAAATATTGTGGGGGACCTGTGATAATATTAGACATAATTATATTTTCTGCAAATCTTCAATTTCTTCAAATATACGAGAAATGCTTTAGATTAGGTCATAGGAGGAACTATTAATTTGGGAATCCATATCCTATATAAGTTCTGAAATCAAATATCCATGGCATATTCATGAGACAGAGATAGAATTTTAATTTATTTCTCCTTATTATATGACAAGTAGTATTGTTAGAATTCATTCCATCACAGACAAATATGCAGTTTATCAGTTGAATCCTTATTTAAGCATCCACTATGTGCCAGATGACCTGCTAGGTTTTAAGGAGTCAAAGACAGTTTTCAGGACAAATAATATTATTTTTTAAAAAAAAGTGAATTTGTTATTGGAATAAAATAAAGATAAATTTTTATTTTTAAAAAGGGCTTCAAAGTAAGGAATATTTCTAAAATTGTTTTCTTTACAAACAGTGACCTTTTTATTTTTCCCAGCTTACATGTCAATACAATTTTCAATAATCATTCTTGACATTTTTCAATATTGTTCTCACCTTTCCTCCTACCCCCCTCCCCATCTCCCACAGATGGGAGTAATATGATACAGGTTGTACATGTGTTATCATAAAATGCATATTTCCATGTTTGTCATTTTATGAAAGAAGACTCGTATCACTTACACCAGAGGAAAATTCATGAAGGAAATTAAGTGAAGAATGGCACACTTCAATCTCGATTCAGACTCCATCAGTTTCTCCTTGGCAGTGTAAGTCTTTTTCATCATGAATCCCTTGGAGCTGTCCTGAATCTTTGCATTGTCATTTACAGTTGATTATCTTATTTAAATAGAATGCCTTCACAAGCTAGGATGGCATTGAATAAGTAGAGAAAATTGGGTACTATAAATAGGAGTAATAAAATTTATTCTAATAGGAATTCTCCTTTGATATTGTTGCCACTGGAGAAAATAATTAAGACAAGGAAAAGTAGATGGCCTAAAAGTTCTTAAGAAATGAGGAACAAAATAGTAAATAGGGAATAGCTGTATGGTTGAACCAGTCTCTAACAAATGATGAAAAAATGTATTATTTAAAATATTAGGAAAGGTAAAGAATATCCAGGGAATATTTTTTTTAATCTGAAGAAAGGAGACTTGGCTCTACCAGAATACCAAACTGTATTATAAAGTAGTAATTATCAGAAGAATCTGAAACTGGATTAAAAATAAAGTGGTGGATCAGTGGAAAAGATTGGACAAACAGTACACAGTATTAAGGGATCATAGCAATCTAGTGTTTGATAAATCCAAAAATCCAAGCCCTTGGGACAAGAACTCATGACTTGACAAAAACTGCAGGGTAAACTTGAAAATAGTTTAGCAGAAATTAGTGTTAGAAATAAAGAAATCTCTGAGCCAGAATTCTGAGCTGAAGATCCAAACATTAGTTGTGGAAAATTCAAGCTGGAGATCTTACCACATCCCATTTGTGATTATAGATGTTCAATAGTATGTTTTATAGGTTTTTGATAGCTAATTAGAATAAATCATTAACACAGCAGAATGTAGAGGACAAGAAACATTCAGTGGTGCTTCATAATAAGGGTTTGAAATATTTACCATGAAGTCCTCAAAGTTCAGAACAAGGTTAGCTAGCCTGCTTAGGTGAGAGTAACCTCTCTTGGATACAATATTCTGGAGAGCCAATAGTTCATAAATTGTTAAGATCAACCATGAAGAAAACAAGATTGTTTTCCTATTATCTCATCAGGCCAGTTGTACATTCTCCACTCTCAATGAACCTGGCTCCTTCTGCATGACTTTCAGCTTCACTGGATAACTATACAGACCTAAAGTTTTTTAATTCCTCCAACAGAAGCTCAATCTGATTATTTGCTATAATATTCTAATATATCAAAATATATGTTTTTCTAAAACTATGGATACTATTCTGGTATTATAATTGACATCTTATACACAATTAGTATAATAACCAGGTTTAACTCTAAAATTTACAATTGTTATTACTTTTCTAAGTACCACTATGTTCATAACCCATATTATAAAGGCAATAGAACAATTTTCCTTTCATTAGGTATAGGCTAACATCTCAGCCAGTATACCAAAATAATGTCAAAGTGAGTACATAATTTAGACATAAAAATTGATAATATAAGCAATTTGTGGGAGTATGAAATAGTTTGCCTATTAGATCTATAGATATGAGAAGAATTTATGACCAAACAATAGATAGAGAGTATTATGAGATGTAAAATAAACAATTTTGATGATGATGAATTAAATAAATTTTGCATAAAAACAATTTCAAGAAAAATGAGAAGTCAAGCAGAATATTTGTATATCAAGAGACACTGAGAAAGACCTCATTTCTCAAATATATAAATATATAAAGAAATGAGTCAAATATATCAGAATACAAGGCATTCCTGAACTGACAAAGGGTCAAAGGGTCTAAAATAATCAGTATTCAAATGAAGAAATCAAAGTTTTCTATAGACATATTTTTAAAATGTTTAAATCACTATTGGCTAAAGAAATGGAAATTGAAAAAAATTTGAGATACATTTCATAAGGACCAGATTGGGTAATATGACAGTAAAAAAATGCTAAATGTTAAAGGGGGTGTGGGAAAATTGTGATATAATGTACTATTGGTGAGGTTGTGAACTGATCCAAACATTCTGGAGAACAATTTGGAACTATTCCCAAAGGGCTATAAAACTGTACATATTGTTGAACTAACTATATCACTACTAGATCTGTATCTCAAAGAAATAAAAGATAAAATCAGAAAAGGATCTATTTGCACAAAAATATTTATGGTAGCTATTTTTGTTGGGGGCAAAGATTTAGAAATTGAGGGAATATCCATCAATTGAAGGATGAATGAATAAATTATGGTATATGATTATACTGAAATACTATTGTGCCATAAGAAATGATGGAGATTATTTCAGAAAAATCTGGAAAGATTTACATGAACAGATGCAAAGTGAAGTAAATAAATCTAGGAGAACATTGTACGCTGTAACAACAATGTAGTACAATGATTAAATATGAATGATTTATGTATTTGGGTTGATATAAAAAGCCAACGCAATTTGAAAGGACTCATGATTGAGTCTGAATGCAGATCAAAGCATGGTATTTTTTGTTTTAATTTATTTTTCCCTGATTACGCATATATAGTTTTAACAAACCTTTTATGACATTTGTGATCCACGTTTTCTCATTTCCTCTATTCTCTCTCTCATCCCCAAGATGGGAAGTAATATGATATAGGTTGTACATGTACTTAAATGCAATACAATTTCCATGTTCATCATGTTGTGAATGAAGGCAATATGGCTTATAAAAGGAAAAAGTTATGAAGAAAATAAAGTGAAGAATGATATGCTTCAATCTTTATGGAGGCTCAATCAGTTTCTTCTGTGGTGGTGAAGAGCCTTTTTCATCATGAATTCCTTGGAATTTTCTAAGATATTTTCGCTGTTTATATTACTTAAGTGATTCTCAGCTGATCATTGTACATTATTGGTATTACTATATACAGTGTTTTCCTAATTCTGCTCATTTCATTTTGCATCACTTCATATGACTCCAATTTAATTGTGTGTGTGTGTGTGTGTGTGTGTGTGTGTGTGTGTGTGTGTGTATGGTATTTTCCCTAAATCTTTCTAGCATTTATTTTTGCTGTGTTTTCTTTCAAAATATGGAAATACATTTTGCATGACTGCACTAATATAACCTAAATCAAATTACTTCGTGTCTCAGGAATTGGGGGAGGAGAAGGAGGGAAGAAGAGAATTTGGATGATAAATATTGGGTAATAAAATTAAAACAGTTTTTATATGCAATTGGGGAAAGAGTTATTATAGAAAAGAAAGAAAAAATACAGTGACAAAAGTGGATATTCTAAGCTGGAGGACCTAGTTAATGATTTTACAGATGGTTTTTGTCTTGGTGTTTCCTTACCTGTTTCTGTCTTAGAAGGTGTGTGCTATAGGTGGGTAACATACACATTACACCTATGTACATATACTATGTATGTACTTATACACATATGTTTTGGGGATACACAGATTCCTACATACATATGCCTCATTAATTCTAATAAGATCCTAAATATGTCATGGAATAGAAAATGTTCTTAAAAATGGGGGGATGCTGGATAGAACATACAAGCTTTTAAGTGAACCCATTTTGTAATATGCATACACATATTACATGTACCTTCATATGTATATGAAATAAATTTAAATGTGTGTTTATATAGGTATATTTTTATAAACAGATACTTATACATGCATACTCATACATACATGTCATTACATCTACAATTGTCATGAATGTATCAAGGGATGGAAAACATTTTTAAAAATGCAGAGATGGAGAATAGGAGTTTTAACCAAACCAATATTTGAGAGTGGAGCCATTTTGATGAGAGAGTAGTAAGGCATACTTAGGGAATAACTTCTGGGGCAAACCTTTCATGCAAGGTTAGTCAATCCTAATTCTCAAAAATGCAATGGGACTAAGAGAAAGCTGGGAAAGCCCAAGTCCCATGAATAATTATTGTTATTATCAGATTTGAAATTGTGTCCTCAGTTTTTTCCTCATGAAATTATCCTCTAACTTTAACATAATATCCAAATGCCATATTTCAATCCATGAATATGAGAAAAAATTAAAATATTTAACAAAGAATATTCACAAAGTACATATTAGCACTGGTTACCAAAGAACAATACATATGATGTATTTGGTATAGCTATATCCTTTGACCTTAGCTTATTTTGTTTCATTAGATTCAATTAAATAAAACCATTGCTTAAAATAGTATGTAAAATATAAGGCAGATTAATAATGCATCTAACTTGGATTGATTCAATTTCCTGTTTTACTCTGTAAGTTTATACTTCTCTCCAAATTTCATTTGTAAACTTTATGGTTCCTGTTTTCTGTAGCACAGATGACAGCCTTAATGTGACACCATCATGTGAGTTCATACTGATGAGCATAGTGCTGCATTGGCACAGAAAAAAATACTTTAAATTTGTTCATACTTTCCCTGAAACAATATGATTAATATATACCTAAAATGTGATTTTGGAAATGGCAACAGAGGCATTCTTTTTCATTTGAAAATTTAAGTCTTATTTTCATTCAGTTTTTATTGTACCAAAAAAACAAAAACAAAAAACTGTTTAACACTACTAAATAAAATTTGCCAGTACTGAATTTATCATGATATTCTAGTGAAGGACCTTAATAGGTTTCCAGAAATAGCACTTAATAATCCAATTCCACCTCTAGTAGTTGGAAAGAATACAAAACTTAAAGCATGAAGATCATAAGTCAAAGCTTGTCCTTGATACCTATTTTACCTTATAGCCTTGGTCAGATTCCTTTACATCGCCAAACCTCAGTTTCCTCATTTGTAAAGTGGAAGTAATATTAAAATTAATGACTTCACCATCATTTAACTGAATCATATCTACTCTGTATAAGTAATTGGATGGCATGTTAGGGAAATGCATATACATGTACATACATACAGGCTCTGGGGAGGAGTATATTAATAAATATGATATGAGAAAATGTGATAAATGAAAGAAGAGGTTCAAAGCTTTATATTTGTGGGGAGTAAAGGAAAGAAAGTTTATTGGGTCTCCAGAATGAAATTACCTAGTATTCCCTACTATGCCTTGTTATTCCCTTTCTGTATTATTATTATTACAGAGAATAACTTAATCAAAGGATGGATCTTTCCTTTTTTAAAAAAGGATGATGGCTTGGCTAAGAGGAATGAGGAGGAGGTTTTATTAACATAAACAACTGCACTAGTTATTCATGAAAACAAACCTCATATAATGCAAGAACTACAAACTAATTTAAGAACCAATGAGAGCAAACCTATATAAGCACAAAAGATTTCCATAGATTACACCCTAGGGCATCACAAAAGGGAAAGGAACATTTAAAATAATCGGATCATAGATTTAGAGCTAGAAGTGATCTTGTAAAATAGGTAGAGTCAAGATGGCAGGTTAGAAGCAGCTAAAGTAGAAATCTCTGACTTCCTTCTATACCAAAATCAGAAATAAGTGCTTCAAAATAAACAGAAAGCCAAACTCAACAATGAGACAGAGCCACAGGTCTCTCCCCCTGGGTTCAACCAGAAAGGTATGTGGATAAAGTTGAATTCTCATGGATAAGGGAAAGATCCCCCACCTACTGCCCTGAGACCCACAGTAGAGCTCTGGCTGATGCTGGGATTCCAGGACAAAGGCGAGAAACATGATTGCATACCTTGGTACAACTATGGGAAACTCAGGGCAATGACTGGGTAGCTGTCAGGAAACAGGCTGGCAGAGAGAAGCAAAGGGGAAGACCAAGGGTAACTACCTTCAGCCTCTACCTCTTCAGCTTTACCTTCAGCCTTTGCAGGCAGCTATCAAAAATTTAGTCTTGGGGTATGTTAATAGAACAGATTAGTTCAATCACTTAATCCAGTTTACCAGTAGCACAGAGAAAAATGCTCCTTCAGGGGAGAAAAGCTCAAACTCACAAATCCAGCAAACAAATATAGGAGCAAGAATATAATCTATAAAGAAGAGGAAGGAAGAAAAAAAATGAGTAAACAATAGAAGAAGAAAAAAGAAATTGTGATAGGAACTATAAACAAATGGGACACAGGAAAACCAAGCAAAACACCAAGCAAAAATCTCAGAAACTCCAGTTAATTGGACTCAAGGTCTGGAAGAACTCAAAAAACAATTAAAAAACAATTAACAGAGGTTGAAGAAAATTGGGGAAAGAACATAAAAAAGCAAAATAGGTCATCTGGAAACAGAGGCACATTAATTAAAATAAGAAAATAGTGTTTTGGGAAAAGCCAGGATCGACCAGTTTGGAAAAGGAGGCAAAAAAAAAAAGCAAAATATAAAAACAATGACTTACAAAGAAAAATATATCAAAAGGAACAGGAGGATAAAAAATCAGGGATTAAATTCAGCCTTTAAAAATTATAATTGAACAACTAGAAGTGAATGACTTAATGAGGCAACAAGAATCTATGAAACAAAATCAAAAGAATGAAAATAAATGAAGAATATGAAACACCTCATTGAAAAAAACAACTTGACCGGGAAAATACATAAAGGAGGTACAACACTGCTGGAAAATCATGACCAAAGAAAAATCCTAGACATCATTCTACAGGAAATTATCCAAGAAAATTGCCCTAATATCGAGATTTAAAAGTATCCACAGATTTCCTCCTGCATTAAATCACCAAAATGACAATGCCCAGGAAAGTTGTAGCCAAACTCAAGAGCAACCAGACAAAGAAAAATATACTACAAGCTGCTAACAAGAAATAATTTAGATATTATGGAGCCACAATCAGGATTACACAGGACCTGGCTACACCCACACTGAAGGACTGGAAGCCACAGAATATGATATTTAGCAAAGCAAGGGAATTGCTTCTACAATCAGGAATCAACTACCCAGCAAGTCTGATGATTTAATAAAATAGAAGATTTCCAAGCATTCATGAAGAAAACACCAGGCTTAAACAGAAAATTTGAACCCTAAATACACAACTTAGGAGAATCACGAAAAAGTAATTAAGAAAGAAAAAAATAAGGGACTCAATAAGGTCAAATGATTTATATTCCTATAAGAAAAGATGATATTGGTAACTCTTAAAAATCATCATCATCAGAGTAGCTACAAGAAGTATAGTTAGAGGGTATGGTAGTAACTAGATAGAAGGATATGTCAAAAATATTAAAAAAATGAGGAAAAAAGATAATACTAAATTAAATGGGAAAAGACAAAAAATGGGTATACATATATTTCTTCAAAACGCACATGGGAAATGGGGTAGAGAAGACCAATATAATGTAATGAGGAAGGGATTGGCAACAGGTAATGCTTAAATCTCACACTTATTGGCTGAAATTCATTGGAGCAGAGAATTATATCATGCCCTATAGAAAAGTAGAAGGATAATAAATGGGCTGGTAAGGAGGGGAGCAATAAAAGGGAGGTAGAGATTGAGGGAGTCAATTAAAAGGCATTATAGTAAGAGAGAAATAATTAGTAGTAGTCTCTCGGTAACTGAGAATGACATGTCATTGTGCATTTTCATAGTTGAGTGTGCACAAAGACACTTGTGCATGAAGGAGATTTAAGTGGAAAAGTCGATGCACAGAAACAGTCCCACTCTCTTGGCATTGGAAGCCTGGGTCCAGTGGCACGAAAAGTCGTTACACCTGGAGACTTCCTCAGCTGCATTGGATGGCCGTGTTGTCTTTTGTGCTCCAACACGCCCTAAGCACTCCATAGTGCCTTGCTGTGTTGCCATCTCAGCCGTTGAACCTTCTTATTGGTTTCTTCCATCTGTTCAGCCAAAGCAGTCTTCACATGCTGGGTGAGCAAAGCCTTAGTTCACCAGGGGTCTATGACCCGATGGTTACCCTCACAAGGTTTAGCTGGCCTGTGGAAGCCATTGCCTGGGGTGTGGCCTCTGCCGCATGCTAGCAGCTAGTAGGAGCCACAAGTGAGAGTGGGTGTCAGGTGAGGGTCAGAGGCTGTAGAGCTACCCTAGGAGGGCATGACAAGCTTTCCATACCAGAGATACTGCTCCTCCCTGAGCACCCCATACACCCCGAGAAATAATTATATGGCAATAAATATGACGATCTAGGTGAAATGGGTGAATATTTACAAAAATATAAACTGCCTAGATTAACAAAAGAGGAAATAGAATACTTAAACTATCCCATCTCAGAAAAAGAAATTGAACAAGCCATCAGGGAACTCCCTAAGAAAAAATTCCCAGGGCGAGAAAGATTAACAAGTGAGGTATATCAAACATCTAAAGAATAACAAATCCCAATAATATACAAAGTATTTGACAAAATTAGCAAAAATGGACTTTTAACAAATTCTTTTTATGATACAAATATGGAACTGATTCCAAAGCCAGGCAGACTAAAACAGAGAAAGAAAACTACAGAGCCGTCTCCTTAATGAATATAAATGCAAAAATCTTTTTTTTTTCAATTTGAACATTATTTAATTCGATCATTTTCAAACATTATTCCTTGGAAACAAAGATCATTTTCTTTTCCTCCCCTCTTCCCACCAGCCCTCCCATAGCACATCTGTCCTTGATTTGAACCCATTTCCATGTTGTTGGTATTTGTATTAGGGTGTTCATTTAGAGTATCTCCTCAATCATGTCCCCTCAACCCCTGTAGTAAAACAGTTGCTTTTCTTCGGTGTTTTTACTCCCACAATGTGTCCTTTGCTTGTGGATAGTGTTTTTTCTCCTAGATCCCTGCAGAATGTTCAGGAACATTGTATTGACACTAATGGAGAAGTCCATTACATTCAATTATTACACAGTGTTTCAGTCTCTGTGTACAATGTTTTCCAGGTTCTGCTCCATTCGCTCTGCATCATTTCCTGGAGGTCATTCCAATTCACATGGAATTCCTCCACTTCATTATTCCTTTGAGCACAGTAGTATTCCATCACCAACATATACCACAGTTTGTTCAGCCATTCCCCAATTGAAGGGTATCCCCTCATTTTCCAATTTTTTGCTACCACAAAGAGCGCAGCTATGAATATTCTTGTACATGTTTTTTTTTTTCCTTATTATCTCTTTGGGGTACAAACCCATCAGTGGTATGGCTGGGTCAAAGGGGAGACAGTCTTTTGTCGCCCTTTGGGCATAGTTCCAAATTACCTACCAGAATGGATGGAACAATTCACAACTCTACCAGCAATGAGTTAATGTCCCTACTTTGCCAAATCCCTTCTAGCATTCATTACTTTCCTTTGCTGTCATGTTAGCCAATCTGCTAGGTGTGAGGTAGTACCTCAGAGTTGTTTTGATTTTCATCTCTCTGATAATAAGACATTTAGAACACTTTTTCATGGGCTTATTAATAGTTTTGATTTCTTTGGCTGTAAACTGCTTATTCATGTCCCTTATCCATTTATCAATTGGAGAATGGCTTGATTTTTTATACAATTGAGTTAGCTCTTTATAAATTTGAGTAATTAGACCTTTGTCAGAGGTTTTTGTTATGAAGATTGTTTCCCCATTGGTTGCTTCACTTCTCATTTTGGTTACATTGGCTTTGTTTGTACACAAACCTTTTAACTTGATGTAATAAACATTGTTTATTTTACATTTTGTGACTCTTTCTATGTCTTGCTGGTTTTAAAGTCTTTCCCTTCCCACAGGTTTGACATGTATACTATCCTGTGTTCACCTAATTTACTTATAGTTTCCTTCTTTATGTTCAGGTCATTCACCCATTCTGAGTTCATCTTGGTGTAGGGTATGAGGTGTTGATCCAAATCTAATCTCCCTGGATATCCATGATCTTTGTTCTTCCAAATGAACTTTGTTATGTTTTTTTCTAGGTTATTAAAAATTTTTTGAAAGTTCAATGGCTATAGCACTAAATAGATAAATAAGCTTGGGTAGCACGGTCATTTTTGTTATATTGACTCGTCCTACCCATGAGCAGTTAATGTTTTTCCAATTGCTCAAGACTAGTTTTAGTTGTGTGGAGAGTATTTTGAAGTTGTGTTCATATAGTTCCTATGTTTGTCTCAGGAGATAGATTCCTAGGTATTTTATTTTGTCTAAGGTGATTTTGAACGGGATTTCTCTTTCTAATTCTTACTGCTGAGCTGTTTTGGAAATGTATAGGAATGCTGATGTCTTATGCGGGTTTATTTTGTATCCTGCAACTTTGCTAAAGTTGTTGATTATTTCAACTAGCTTTTTGGTTGATTCTCTAGGATTCTTTAAGTAGACCATCATATCATCTGCAAAGAATGATAACTTGGTCTCCTCCTTGCCTATTTTAATGCCTTCAATTTCTTTTTCTTCTCTAATTGCTACTGCTAGTGTTTCTAGTACAATGTTAAATAATAGAGGTGATAATGGGTATCCTTGTTTCACTCGTGATCTTATTGGGAATGCATCTAGTTTATCCCCATTTCAGATGATGTTAGCTGATTGTTTTAGATATATACTGTTAATTATTTTTAGGAATGACTCTTCTATTCCTAGGGTTTCTAGTGTTTTTAATAGGAATGGGTATTGTATTTTATGAAAGACTTTTTCTGCATCTATTGAGATAATCATGTTATTTTTGTCTGTTTTCTTGTTGATATGGTCAATTATGTGGATGATTTTCCTAATATTGAACCAGCCCTGCATCCCTGGTATAAATCCTACTTGGTCATGGTGAATGACCATCCTGATCACTTGCTGGAGTCTTTTTGCTAGTATCCTATTTAAGATTTTTGCATCTATATTCATTAGGGAGATTGGTCTATAGTTTTCTTTCTTTGTTTTTGACCTGCCTGTCTTTGGAATCAGTACCATGTATGTGTCATAAAAGGTATTTGGTAGAACTCCCTGTTTGATTGTTATGTTAATTAGTTTATATAGTTTTTGGATTAGCTGTTCTTTGAGTTTTTGATAGAATTCACTTGTGAATACATCAGGCCTTGTGGATTTTTTCTTAGGGAGTTCTTTGATGGCCTGTTGGATTTCTTTTTCTGATGTGGGATTATTTAATAATTCTATTTCTTCTTCTGTTTGTCTAGGAAATTAATATTTTTGTAAATATTCATCCATATCACCTAGATTGGTATATTTATTGCCATATAGTTGGGCAAAGTATTTTTTAATGATTGCCTTAATCTCCTCTTCCTTGGAGGTGAGTTCCTCCTTTTCATTTTTGATGCTGTTAATTTGCTTTTATTCTTTCATTTTTTAAATTAGATTGACTAGTACTTTGTACATTTTGTTTCTTTTTTCAAAATACCAGCTTTTAGTCTTATTTATTAGTTTCATTAGTTTTTATTTATTAGTTTCCTCTGAGTACTGCTTTGGCTGCATCCCATAATGTTTGAAAGGATGTCTCACCATTGTCATTTTCCTCAATGAAATTATTGTTTCTATGATTTGTTCTCTAACTAACCAATTTCGGAGTATCATATTATTTAATTTCCAATTAATTTTTGATTTGTCTCTCCATGTACCCTTACTGATCATTATTTTTACTGCCTTATGATCTGAAAAGGTTGTGTTTATTATTTCAGCTTTTCTGCATTTGTAGGCCATGTTTCTGTGACCTAGTGTATGATCAATCTTTGTGAATGTGCCATGTGGTGCTGAGAAGAAAGTATATTCCTTTTTGTCCCTATTTATTTTTCTCCATATGTCTGTTAACTCTAAATTTTCTAAGATTTTATTCACATATTTTACCTCTTATTTATTTTTTGATTTGATTTATCTAAATTTGATAGTGGTTGGTTCAAGTCTCCCACTAATATGGTTTTACTGTCTATGTCCTGCTTCAATTCTCCTAGTTTCTCCATTAGGAATTTGGGTGCTATGCCATTTGGTGCATACATGTTGATTAGTGATATTTCCTCATTGTTTCTACTCCCTTTTAACAGAATATATTTGCCATCCCTATCCCTTTTAATCTGCTCTATTTTGGCTTTGGCTTTGTCAGATATCATGATAGCAACTCCTGCCTTCTTTCCATCAGTTGATCCCAAAAGGTCTTACTCTATCTTTTAATTCTAAACTTGTGAGTATCAACCCACCTCATATGTGTTTCTAAATGCAAAAATCTTAAATAAAATACTAGCAAAAAGACTACAGCAAGTTATCAGGAAGATTATTCACTATGATCAGGTGAGATGGATACCTTGAATGCAAGGATGGTTTTTTATTGAGAAAAACCATTCACATAATTTGCCATATCAATAATCAAACCAACAGAAATCACGTGATTATTTCAATAGATGCAGAAAAAGCCTTGAGCAAAATACAACACCCATTCCTATTGAAAACACTAGAAATTATAGAAATAGATGGGCCTTTCCACAAAATACTAAACAGTATAAATTAAAATTATCAACAAGCAACATCTGCAATGGGGATATGTTAGAAGTCTTCCCAAAAAGATCAGGAATTAAGCAAGCATGCTCATCATCACTTGTATTATTTAACACTATAATAGAAATACTAGTGGTAGCAATTGGAAAAGGAAAAGAAATTGAAGGGAATAAATTAAGCAATGAGAAGACTAAAGAAACACTCATTGCAGATGATATGATAGTCTACTTAGGTAATCCTAGAAAATGAACTAAAAAGCTAGTGGAAATAATCAACAACTTTAGCAAAGTTGCAGGATCCAAAATAAACCCACATAAATCATCTGCATTTCTATATATTTTCAATGCAACTCAGCAGCAAGAGTTAGAAAGAGAAACTCCATTTAAAATCACTCTAAAAAATAGAAAATATTTGGGAATCAATTTGCCAAGAGAAACACAGAAATTATATGAACACAACTATGAAACACTTTTCACACAATTAATACTAGTTCTAAAAAATTGGGAAAACATGAATTGCTCATGGATAGTGTAAAAATGAAGATTTGAACCCCAGTCTTCAATCCCCACATGTTCTTGCTACTTCCCAAAATGCTTTGTAACCTCACCTGGGCCGAGAGCGAGATGGGGTATTTAAACTGACTGTATCCGCCTACTCGCTCTCTCGGCTTCTGTATCGGGGCACATGTGGCTCTACCAGGCAGGATGTAGAGTGAGTGGTTGTGAATGGACTCTCTGGGCCTGTATATGTGCTTTCTTATTTTTGTATTTTTCTTTATTTCTTAATCTTTAATAAACCTCTAAAAAATAATACTTTTATCACTGGAAACTAATTTTAACTAGTATAATAGAAAGAACAAATATAATAAAAATGACCATACTACCGAAATTAATTTACTTATTTAGTTCAGATGAACACCTCATATTCTATACCAAGATAAATTCAGAATAGGTAAATGACAAATATAAAGAGGAAAATTATAAGTAAATTAGTTCAACATAGAATAGTATACCTGTAAGATATATGAGAAAGGAAATAATATAAGACCAAGCAAGAAAAAGAAATTATTACAAAATATAAAATGAATAAATTTGATTGCATTAAATTAAAAAGGCTTTGTACAAACAAAATCAAAAAGTGGTCAAAATTTGAAGGGAAGCAACAAATTAGGGGAAATTTTTTATAACAAAAACCTCTGACAAAGGTCTGGTTTCTCAAATTTTTAAGGAGCTCAGTTAATTCCCCATTTTACAAAATGGCAAAATACAAATTTTACAAAAAAGCCATTCCCCAATTTACAAATGGTCAAGGAACATAAATAAGCAATTCTCAGATAAAGAAATCAAAACTATCAATAAGCACATGAAAAAGTGTTCTAAACCTCTCATAATTAGAGAAATGCAAATCAAAACAACCTTGAGGTACCACCTTGCACATAGAAGACTGGCCAATAAAATTGAGACTCTAATGCATTGCTGATAGAGTTTTGAATTGGTCCAACCATTCTGGTAGACAATTTGGAACTATGCCAAACGGGCTTAAAAAAATTGCCTGCCCTTTGATCTAGCCATACCACTGCTGGGTTTACACTTCAAAGAGATAATAAGGAAAAATACTTGTACAAAAATGTTCATAGCTACGCTCTTTGTGGAGACAAAAAAAATGGAAAATGAGGGGGTGTCTATTGATTGTGGGATGGCTGAACAAATTGTGGTATCTGATGGTGATGGAATACTATTGTGCTTAAAGGATTAATAAACTAGAGGAATTCCATGTGAACTGGAACAACCTCCAGGAATTGATTCAAAGAGAAATGAATAGGACCATTGTGCACAGAGAGTGAAACATTGTGACACAATCACATATATGGATTTCTTTATAAGTAGCAGTGCAATAATCCAGGACAATCCCAAGGGACTGAGGAGGAAGGACACTATCTACATTCAGAGAAAGAACTATGGGCATAGAAATGCAGAAGAAAAACATATGATCGATCATGTGGTTCAATGGGGTTATGATTGGGGATTTTGACTTTGAATGATCACTCTATCTGTAAGGGGTAAATTTAGGCTTTTTTTTTAACTGAATATGTTATACTATGGTCACCAAGGATTAAATTCAAATCCCAATAAAAATACTCAAGTCAGTTTGGGAATTTTATGGTGGTTTAATTAATAGAGGGAACCAATTCAGAGGAAGAGAGAAGGAAAAGAGTATAATATTTCTCTGGCCTAGCCTGAGCCAGGGGTATTTCAAAGACTTCCACCATGAGGCCTCCTTAGAAGATTAGGGGCTTCCTAAGAGGAATGTGTTTTGGAAGGTAAAGGAAAAAGGAATCAGTCTAAACTACGCACTTAGCACTCCCATGCCAAGATCCAAGACTAAATGCCACCTAGCAACCCTTACATTGCCGACAGATACCAACGTCTCCACTACCAAGAGATAGAGTGAGAGCCACGTTTCTGTGAGCCAGAGCCATGTCTCCAGGAAAAGAGCCCAGAGAGAAGTGATGCAAAATATATAGACCATTTTTTACATCACTTCCTGTGTCTCACATGTACCAATGATAGCTTAAGCTTGACTTAAGACTGCCCACAGGGTCTGTCATTTGTTTCTGATTTGTCATTTGCTAGCACATGTCTGTCATAGGCTATCCTTCTCAACACTTAGTCTTTAAGTAGGGGTGTAGACATTCCTGTTTGTTAGACTAATAGGGTGGAATAAATCTAAAATCCACATATTGCAAATATTAATAAAATGGAAATGGATTTTGAACAATGATGCATGTATAACCCAGTGGAATTTCTTGTCAACTCCAGGAAAGGGGAGGTAGGAGAGGTCAGGAAAAAAACATGAACCATGTAAGTATGAAAAATATTCTAAATAAATAAATTAAAAAGAAAAGCAGGTATAAGCTGTCTATGCAGTGCCCTAGATCAGAGCTAGTACCTAATGGAAGTAAGATTTGATGTCTGCTCTTTCTGACTTTGAGCCTAGTGCTATATCCACTAAAATCAAGAGAATAGATATGAAGTTAAATTTGGGAAGGTTTTAGAACTATATGCTTAGATGCATTATAAAGGAGAAATTATCATCAGATGAATGTATACAAAATAAATGTGACAAATGCTCATATAAAGGAGGAGGAAATACCTTACGTAAGTTTATAGGACAAACTTACTTATATCATTACTCTTTGTGAATATATTAATTCTCCCTTCCTACTTCCCCTAAACTTCCATCCTCCACTTCCCCCAAAAAAAACAGATGAGGGGAACATTTTTTTTTTTAATCCAGCAATTCATTACATAGAAGGAAAACACTTTATCTTTCTCAGAAGGAAAGGAGAAAATGATTTTATTAGGCACTACTACCTGTATGTCAGGCACTGTGATAAGTACTTTATAAATCTTATTTTGATCTTTACAGCAACCTTGCGTTGTAGGTTCTATCGTTTCCTTTTTTTTGTATTTTATTTTTTTTTACATTTCAGGAAATTGAGACTGAAGTCAAGTATTTGCCAAAGGCCACACAGCTCACAAGTGTCTCTGATGGGATTTGATCTCAGGTCTTTCTAACCCCAAATGTTGGTACTCTGTTGTATCGTCTAGCTATCTTAAATATACTTAAGCATGTCAAATATGAGAAAGAGGAAAAAGAACAAACCAGGCTTTAGTTATAATGAAAAAAGTGGGATTTCGATCTAGAAAGGACCTCAGATGTCATCTCATCCAAGGTCCTCAGTTTTGTAAATGAAAGTTCCCTCTCATCCTCAGCCTCCATGTTTCACCTAGAAAGGTATTTAAGCTCTCCAACTTTAATGGCTCGTTGGAATTGTCCAATCTAGTGCATTTGGCTTTCGCAGGGGTCAGTGTCCAGAGAGACCAGAGTTCAATCCTCAGACTCTGCATAGGCGTGTGGTGCTCAGCTCTGTATAGAGACCTTCTATCACACTGAATCCCTTTCCCTTGATTAAAGAGTGGTTTTTCTGACTATTTAGTAGTTCTGTGTTTTTTTCTAAGTCAACACTGGTAATAAGAAGTAGAGATGAGGTCTCGGAAGAGAGTAAATTTGTGTGTGAGCCCTGGTAAATGTCAGATCTATCCTCTTTGCAATATTTTATACTTTTTCAGAGTTAGAGCTGCCTAGAGATCTTTTACTTTCCCTTCTATATTGTATTTTTCTCTAACTCCTAATCTTGTTGGCTCCTATGCCTCTATTTTTTATTCTTCTCTAGTTTTAGTTTTCACTTTTTGTTTTCCTCTTATTTCCTTTCACACAAGGAGTACTTAACATCCTAAATGAATTAGGGAGAAGGGAGGCATTTTCCACTAGCTCTTTGTTCTCTTCTATTTTGTCAGTCAGTCAACAAGTACTGACTGATAAACACCTACTATGTGACAGGCACTCTACTAAGCATTGGAGATAAAGAGAAAAACAAAAGCTAGTTCCTTTTCAAGGAACTCACAGTTACTTACTTCTGGCAGAAAAAGAAAGATGGCACAATATTTACTGGTCCAAAGAATTCTTCCTTTACTCTCCATGCTTCCTTCACCTGGAGCATTTCCTAGAGACTCACTCCCAGAGCAATAAACTACAGTACTAGTTTGCCAAGGCTATTCATTGCAGCCTAGGACTCAGGAGGCTCAGGTTTTATAGTCTGCCCAGGGTCTCTTCTCTGACACTTTCTCACCTTATTTTCTAGTCTAGCAGGTTTGAACAATCAGTAATTAGCAGACCCTTGCCAGTGTCCTAATTGCACCTAGTACAGACAGTAACCTCAGCCAACAGATGTCTTTGAGAAGCCCTTCAGGAAAAACAAAAGGAAAACAAACCAAAAAAAAAAAGCCTCCAAGCTCATTTACATCCTTCTTTGTCCTCTCTCTTCATCTGGCTCTTCTCCCTGTGAATTTCAAATGGAGGAGATAACAGGTGGTTTTCTCTAAGGTTTCCCTGGGCAGGTATACAGCTAGGTGATAAGAGCTATTTGTTTCTCAATCACACCTCAGTCAGTTCTAAGCTCTATAAAAACTATTTTGAGCTTTGTCTTCTTTATTATCTTCTGATAGTTGGCAGCTGGTGATAACTGATGACAGTGAGATAATCAAGAAAAGCACCTGGAAACAAACTTCTTTTTAAAAACTTTTCCCCAGATTATATGCCAATACCAGTATGTCATTTTAATATGTTTTCTGATATTTTGCAATCCACACTCTTTCCTTCCTCCTAATCCTCCCCCTTTTCCAAGAAGGCAAAATAATATGATAGAGGCTGCACATACATTATCATATAGTACATATTTTAATGTTCCTCATATTGTGAAGCAAGACACATTGCTTACTCTAGAGAAAAATTAATGGAGGAAATAAAGTGAAGAATGATATGTTTCAATAAATATTCAGACTGTTCCTTTTACAGTGCTGGAAATTTTTTTTTTGCCATGAGTTCCTTGGAGCTCTCCTGGATCCTTGCCATGTTGATACTAGTGAAGTCATTCACTGTTGATCATCATACATTTTTTATTGTTATTGTTTGCTGTAAATAAACTGACATTTTCCCCCATTCTTGAACAAGTCTATCCATATTGGTTTGAAGCGTGTAAATTAATTTAAGCGTGTAAATATGTTGGATTATTCATTTATTAAAGACCCCAAGAGTCCAGAATAACTTCTATGATTTCACAATTTCTAATTTCTCCCACCCTCCAGCCATATCTATCATAGGCTTTTGGACTTATCTATTTGGAAATTTTTTTTCCTCCAATGTAACTCCTTGAGTGCATGAACTCTTACCTTTCTGTAGTTGTATCTCCATTACTTGTAATGGTAAGGTAGTAGTAATGTAATACTAATTATTGAATAGTAAATGTAATTTACTATTATAATATATGCATATAATATAAAATAGTAATTATGTAATAGTAAAAATAGTAATAGTAAAAATGTAACAGTAAACTGAATTTGTATTAAATTGTTATTTTTTTATGGGAAAATGATGGAAACCAATGTGTTGTGGTTTTGAGAAGAAACCGTAATTTAGACAGGAAAGACATGTTGGGATCAATGTAATGACTTTAAAGATATTTTTAACCATTATGTGGAAGGCTGAAACAATAAATGAATAATTTGACAAAGAATAGGACATGGAATACCTACATAGAAATAGGAAGTCATTGGTCATTTATAGTTTTTCACAAGAACTCAACATTTCCATCTATCAAAAGAAGTGAGGGGAAGGATTTCCTCTCTGTTTTCTTTCTCATTTTTGTTCAGGTCATACGACTAACAGAGGATGAATATAATAACTTATTCAGTTAGACTGACAGTCCATTGAATTATCTATTAATGAATGCATATGAGAGAAAGGAGTACTTCAGTTACATTTTTTCCCCTGCAAGCTTATTTCTTTTAATTTCTGGTGGGATTTATGTAGATCAATAAAAGAATATAGTTATCTCTATATCATCTGCAACACTGATATATCAGTAGAGTAAATGCCAGGAGGTAACACTAGAACACCATGATTATTAAAAAACCAAAATTATATGTGACTCAAAAGGTAGTTGGAGAGAGAATGGTATGAATAAAGGTTGATGCTACTCAGCAAGATGTAGGACATTTTAATAATAATATTATGCATTCAAATGACATAGTCGATATTATTCCATATATATATAGAGAGAGATAAATCAATAGATGATAAATTGATGAAAGATAAATAAAAAGATACAGAAATAGAGAGACTGAGGCAGATAGATTGATAAAAACAAATAAATGAAAGAAAAGGAGATATGCTGATAACACAATACTGATGAAAAACTAATAACTGTATGTTATACTAATAGATATGAAATGTATAAAGATGAGAGGAAGAATTCCCAGGTGTTGGGAAGATCTCCCAAGGAGAATTACAAAAGAATGCAAAGAATGATACCATAGAACAAGGCAGGGAAAGGCATCAATTAGTATCAGTAGAGAATTTAATCACTTCTGATTTCCTCAAAGTATGATTGATAAATTCAAACTGCCTTCTTCAAGGAGTAACTTGGAGGGGATAGAAAAATCTCCTAATACTTGAGCCATGCTAAGGAATTTAGTACAAAGTTTCCTGACAGTCAAACTTAAAAAGAAACTTGTTGAGTAACAGATCTTACTGTCAAAAGGCTGTAGATTCAAATATTTTTCTAGAATTAGGCTCAAGAAGATTTATCACGTGATGTTAAAAAGAGTGAATTGAGTAAAATAACAAAGCCATATTTTTCCTCTGAGAAAATAGAAATACTCTTCAAACGGACACTTCTATCTCGTCTGTTTAAAGGTTGAGTGGTTAACTTTAAGTCATAATTCGGTGAAGGCATTTCTGTGAGTAGTTGAGATAATATTTTCCAGGCACTTTGCTTTCTGATAATCTGAGTATATGGAGAGAGCTTGGAGAATCTAAAAGAATGGATAGTTAATATGGCCATTAGACTGTCTCTCTCAAGTATCAGATGTCTTAAGTGGATATTTGGCAGCTTTTGGATTGTAGTCAATTCATGATTGAATTTTCTCACGAGTGCCTTGAGTGCAGCTACTCTAAATTGTTAGTTTAAAGATAGAGCCATATGCTTTGGATCCCAGGTGGGAGAAAGGCGGTGCTGTCATCCTATTCTTGAACTACAAGAGTCGGACATCTTCTTACTTAGATAAGAGAGTTCATCAACTCATTCACTCTGGATGTTGGCAAAGGCAAAGACTATAGTTGATGCAATATTATACTCAAGACAGGGCTTTGAATGTTAAGCACATATAAAAGTAACTTAATAGATGTCCTGGAATTTTGTCACATCTACTAAGGAAGTATTAATTTTAACATAAAAAAAAATTAGAGAAGTATAAGCACTGAAAAACATAAGTAATAAAGCTGAGCGTTGATAAGGACCTTGCATATCTGGTCTTACTTCTACTTGAACTTTAATCCCTCCTAGAACATCCCAATTAGCAGCCATGGTCATCAGGCATCTGCTTGCATACCTATAGGGCCAGAGGGCATCATCTTTCTTAGAAATCTATTTGAGAGGGGGCAGCTGGGTAGCTAAGTGGATTGAGAGCCAGGCCTAGAGATGGGAGGTCCTAGGTTCAAATCTGGCCTCAGCAACTTCCCAGCTGTGTGATCCTGGGCAAGTCACTTGACCCCCATTGCCTAGCCCTTACCACTCTTCTGCCTTGGAGCCAATATACAGTATTGACTCCAAGATGGAAGGTAAGGGTTTAAAAAAAAAAAGAAATCTATTTGAGAACAATTTAAATTGTTGGGGAATAGTTATTCACATTGAGTCAAAAGTTGCCTCCCTGAAAGAAATGAAGTGCTTTTTCAATGAAAAAAATCAACACTGTTCTTGTAGAATATGATCTTAATTATATATGCATCTTCTCAGTGGAAAAGTAGTCAATATTGTAAGGATTAAGATGGTTGACACCATAGGACAATTAAGAAATTGATCATTGAAACTACTTTATAGAAGGAACAGATTAAAATTCTTCCTAAATGAATATTGATTAAATTATTAATTTCTACTAATCATGGTAATCACTCTAACTATAGTGGCATGGCTGAATCTTCTGTTTTAACAGGAGAACATACTCTAATAGATCTGTGAGCCCTTAAATTAGTCCATTTACTTTTATGAACATTGCAACTTGTCATTTTATTCCAATAAGTTTAGCACAGAACCTAATTTTCCAGGGTCCTCTCTTTGTTTTCTCCTGCCAATGGAACCCATAGACTTTCATCCTGATATTATTTTCTTTTCACTAATGAATCATTCTGATGACACTTTTACTCCAATTCTTCCAATTTCTATTCACGCTCACCTTTCATCTCTAATTAATCATTTTAGATATTTGTAAAGTGCTTTGCTGGGTACATATTATTTCATAAATGTCATTCCCTCCTCTCCCCCTGCCTCTCCATTGTCATTAGAGCAATAATGATTTTACGTTTTCAAAATATTAATTTATTTAGTGATTCATAATGCTACAACAACAGTGGTAGGATATTGATATGACATATAAAGAACTTTTGTTTCAGGTAGTTTGGTATCATTGAAATGGCTTTTCAAATCCCAGAAGACAATATAACAAACTTGACTTTGCTCACTAAGCTGCAGACCCAGGTCACTGTAATTTTATGTCGTGTATTCCACATATTTATATTAAAGAACCTAAACAGATAAAATAAATAGATAGCAATCTCATAAAAATTAAGAATAAAAAACCTAAATGAAGAAAAATGTTAGTTAAGAAAGACAAAAGAAACAAGGCATAACTATAAATTTTTGATCAGATAAAGAAAAGGAAATTTGAGTATGTTTCTCAGATTGTTACATTTTCAGTAAGAAGCCTTAAAGGTCTCAGTGTATACTAAGTGATTAAAGACTATGTGCATAAAAATAATTCTAAAAATAAGGCTTCTATCCTTGTTAATGAGAATATGGCACTATATGAGTCACAAAAATTAAAGAAGGAAGTTTCAAAATTAAACACTAAATTAAACATTTTTTTTAGCCACAGGATCCACAGAAGAGAGGACAAACTACAACATCTCTGGAACTAGTTAAGCATATCAGATACTAATTTGATTGTAAAGTCTATTGAGTTCTATTATCACAGATTCAGTGATGTTCAGTGTAGATTCTGTAAGAAAAGCTCTCCCAAGTATTCAGACTCTATCAGTAGGAAACCTAGAAACTGTCATAGTGGATCTCATTGCAAAGATTTTGTTATATTGAAGTGGACATCAATAGGTACTTCTGTATATCCCAATATCTTAAACTATAACTCGATATATTTTTATGTGAAATGGGAAGTTGTCCCCAGTTTTAAAAATACTTGCCACAGTGTTTTCTCATGAGATCCAGGCTCCAAATGATTAGGAAATCATGTATTTATAATTCCATCATCCATTTGATATTAATGGGAAATATGTTTCCAGTGTTTGATATGACAGTGTCAACAGAGAAATTTCCTCTCATCATCATGAAGGAGAATCTGTGCTGAAGTGTATCACTACTAATCACTGTATAGTTCATTTTGGGCAGAGGGAACTACTTTAGATGTTTGATATTAAAAGTATACGGAACTTCTAATGCATAAATTCACTAAACATATTGATAACTTTTATAATGAACAGTTTTGGAAATTTTCTTGAGGAAATGAATTTAAGTGATTTATGCATGGCCATAGAGCTAGTATGCAGAAGAGTCAGGACATATCTCTACTCTGAGGCTATCCCTTAATCCATTATGTCCTATTGCTACTCAAAAAATTTTATAGCAATATAAATTATTAGTAAATTTATCAGTTTGCTTTTGGTAGAACTTGAAGCATATAAGGGGGAACCAATACGCATTTGAATGAATGAATATATATATATATATATATATATATATATATAAAGAGAGAGAGTGAGAGTTTCTCATCTCCTTATCTCTTTGCATCCCTTGCATCAGAGTGTGGGACCTGTTTTCTACAGAGTGAATTAAACACAGGATATTATTATTATTTCATCACTATGCAAATTTATGAACCACTTTTCTCCCTATAGCCAAGAGAAGAAAAAGGGATTCCAAATGGTCACTCAAAGAAATATATCTATATAATGTTGGAATATGTCTGAATATCTACTGAAATAAAGATTGCTAAATTATCTATCTGAAACTGTTGTAAAATAAATGTTTTCAATGCAAACAAAACAAAACCAACTAGCCTTCCCTTTATTAGTTGACCTCTCTAATTCACCACACTCCATCACTTCCGAAATAAAGAATATGGGGGACTTTGCTTCCTGTATATTCTCATTTACTCTTTAAATAATCCCCTAAAACAGTCCCATCTATATTTTAATATTTGGTTGTACCTTTTATCTGGGAATAAAGACTGACCGATAATGTTCTAGTCATTTCCTAATAACTCAAGCAATTCAGCATTTTTCAGGCATTTCACCATTCGCTTACTTCAATGGTTAGCAGCAGAAGCCCATGTGCCCTTTTCTTTAATTATTCCCATCTTTTAGGAGTTTGATGTTGTTCAATTATTTTAGCCCTGTCTGATACTTCATGACCTCATTTAAGGGTTTCTTGGCAAAGTTTATTGGAATGGTTTGCTATTTCCTTCTCCAGCTTATTTTATAGATGAGGAAATGGAAGCATAAAGGGTTAAGTAATTTTCCCAGGATCATCCAGATAGTAAGTATCTGAGGCCAGACTTGAACTCATGCAGATGAGTTTTCCTGACTCCAAACCTGGCACTCTATTCACTTAGCCACCTGGCAGTCCTACAGTAGTTTTACCTCTAGTTGTACTAACCTCTTTCCCTCCAGACTCTCCAAAGCTAATCAAATAAAATGAAAACCAACCAATTATATAAATTTGGTAGCTATGTCAGTTATAAGGATAGAAACTGCACCTGTGATTTCAATAGTAAACAGAACTCATAGAAAAGGAAACTTCTATCAATACAGGAACTTCTTTGCAACTTAGAGTTGCAGATAGCTACCAGAGACACTACGTGGCCTGTCCAGAATCCCATAGACTATTTATGGCAGAGATGAAATTTGAACCCTGCTCTGTATGACGCTGATGCCGGCTCTCTATCTATCTCTGATTAATTATGCTGATCCTCAAGCCTAATGTTAATGGAAGGCACTGTGAAGACTTAAACACTTTATTCTGTGATTCTTGTGAAACACACTTGTGGGTTTTTGGGAGGGGGAAAAGTTTTATAATTTTTTCAAATTGCCACTGAGCAAATGAACAGCTGATGTTCAATTATTCTATTGGCATATACAATGGAAGAATTATGAAAATTATTCAGTTATCTCAAATATAAATATAATTTATATTTGACGAATGAAGAGGCATTTTACATAAGATTTTCAATTCACAGAATATCTGTTGCCCCTGTGGTTTTCCACAGTTTTATAGAGTAAGGTTTTCTGGAATCTAGTTTGAATACTATATTTTCATGATAGTATGTTCATAGGGATAAGCTGAGTTTATAAATAGATGACTGTCAGTCATTTTTTTTCATTTGATCTCATTTCTAAATAAATAGAGCTAGATGTGAAATCAACACTTTGACTATCACATTCTTAAGGTAACAAAAAATTGTGGCTGTCGTCTAACCTGACCAAGGTAAACTCCGTATGATATATGATGGGCTTACTCTCAAATCAGTGTCGGAATTTCAGATCATTCTGCGAAAATGCAATTGCTAACAAATTTTTCTCCCAGAAAAGACAGCTACTACTGATTAATTTTATTATCTATGAGAAAAAGAAATGTTGTCAGTAGGATCAAGAGACCACTTTCAAGGCAAGTTCACTATTACTTTCTGAATATAGTGTGTAATAACAAATGTTGAGTAACTCAGTTCAACAATAAACATTAATTAAGCATTTACAATGTCCAAGTGAAGTGAGATAAACTAAGTCATTGACCAGAAAAATCTGTTTTTTTTTTCCCTGAGAAAGTAGAAATCATAAATGGGCTTTCCTATGATGGCCAGTCAGCTCAGAACAATTAGAATCCATGAGAAAATAATTCCCTTACTGCCAGAAGCTGGGATAAGCTACAAGGAATGTCTTGTACCCCACGCTACTGACCAATATAGCTTCTAGATGATAAGGCTGCTTGCTCCATCAAGGTTATGTCTTATAATGAACATTGTTTGCTTTGCATGTTGTACCCTATAAAAGCTGCATTGTAACTTCAGTTTAATGTAACTTTTACTAGAAAGGTTGCCCTGGCCAGTTAGGTATGCATTATTAATTAATAGATTAATACATGAATATTGGTTCCTTTAATTGAATTTCTGGGTGTCCCTTTAATTGAACTTCTGAGTGTCCAGACATGCTTCATGACATGCACCACTTCACCAGGCGCTGGCAGTAGAATCATAGAAATAGTCAAAGATTTTACATTTATAGTCAGTATATCAATAAGCATTTTTAAGCTCCAACTCTGTGCCAGGAATTGTGCTCTTGGAAGGAGGGACAGAACTATTTTGAAAGATTATGTATTGTTTTGTATTAATTTCTAGAAGCCACTCATTAAATTATTACAATACTGCAGGTAAAAGGTAATGATGATTTCAATAAAATAATGACTATGTGAGTAAAGAGAAGTGGATTTGTTAAATAATAAATCATTAATAGATAAACCATTCATTAATTTGATCAAAAAAAGAAAAGAAGAAAACCAAATTACCGGTATTAAAAACAAAAAGGGCAAATTACAGCCAGTGAAAATGACATTAAAACAATTATTAGTAGTTATTTTGTCCAATTATATGCCAATAACTTGATAATCTAAGTGAAAAGATAAATATTTTAAGAAATATGAATTGTCCAGATGAACAAAGAGGACAGAAAATACTTAAACAATTTCATCTCAGAAAAAAGGAAACTGAATAAACCTTCAAAGAATTCCCTCAGGAAAAAAGCCCCATGGTCAGATGAATTCACATGTGATTCTGGCAAACATTTATACAATTAATTCTAATATTATACAAAGTTTAGAAATATTACTGAGTATTCTAACAAATTCCTTTTATATCACAAATATGGTGGTGATACCCAAACCAGGAAAAGCAAAAACAGAGAAAAAAAAACACTATAGAAGAGTGATAGGGAACCTTTTAGAGACTGAGTGTGCTCCTCCCTTACCTCAGATGGGAGAGGGAGAAAGCACCTCCATTGGACTGCTGGAAAGAAGAGTGGGTCATGGGAGAAATGTCCTCAGGAGTGTGGAGAAGGGGGAGGGGAGCAGCCCTTCTCCGGCATGCGTGACATAGGTTCACCCAAATAACTAGACCAAACTCCTTAAGGAATATTGATTCAATTTTTAATATTTTATCTTACCAATTTCATGAAATAATAATTTTCAACATATTTTTCCAAAATTAAAAAATCAAAATTTCTTCCCTCTTTCCTTTCCCTCCCCAATCCCAGAGATAGTACATGATTTGATTTGTGTTATACATGTATTGCCACACAAAATATACTTTAGTATTTGTTGTTGTAAGAAAATAATCATATAAAACCAAAACCCTCAGTAAAAACACAAATAAACTAAAGTAAAAAATAATATGATTTCACCTACATTTCAGATCAAACAGGTTTTTTTCTCTGGAGGTGTTGATTAAAATTGAGAGTCTGGTTGTAGATTTGTAATCTTTATTATTCAGGAGAGTGAGGATAAGTGAAGAGCAAGGAGATAGATCATTTCTAAAGAAATGATTACTATATAGCCTCCATTTTTACTGACCTACCACAGAAATCATCTAGTCAGTCTCATCTAACTCCCTCCCAGAAGGAGACCAAGAGAGAAATCTGGTGGGGCCTCAGTTTATCTGACTTTTTCTCACCCTACACTGAT
Organism: Monodelphis domestica; assembly: GCF_027887165.1. Classification (NCBI taxonomy): domain Eukaryota; kingdom Metazoa; phylum Chordata; class Mammalia; order Didelphimorphia; family Didelphidae; genus Monodelphis; species Monodelphis domestica. The sequence continues at coordinate 90,943,561 of NC_077228.1, read as the reverse complement.
TCTCACATTGTCACATCTTGTGAGTCAAGTGTCCTCTTTTCTCCTTTGCCTATGGGGATACCCAAGGGACATCTCGCCTGCCTCCTGCCTCCTTTTCCCCTACCTCAATTTCTGGCTTTTCATGCTGACTACAAGAGGCATTAGATTTTTGATTCTCCCCTCAATAACTTCCTTCATAGGGGAGGTAAATAGCATTCTTTGGCATAGGTCCTTCAGGATTGTCCTGAATCATTGTACTGCTGAGAGGAGCTAAGTCTTTCACAGTTGATCATTATATAATATTCCTGATTCTGTGTACACTGTTCTCCTAGTTCTCCCTATTTCACTCTAAATCCATTCATCTAGCTCTTTCTACCTCTTTCTGAAGTCATCCATTGATGCAAAAATTAAAAAAAAATACTAGCAAGACAATTAGATCAATAAATTGTAAGGATCACATATTATGATCAGTTAGGTTTATATGAGGGATGGTTCAGTATTAGGAAAACCATCACTATAATTGACAATATAAATAACTAAAACAACAGAAACCATGCAATTGTTTTAGTAAATACATAAAAAGTTACTAAAAAATTTAACACAAAAAATAAGAGAATATTGGAATGAATGATACATTCCTAGAAATGATAAATAGCATCTGTCTAAACAATCAGTAAACATTATCTATAATGAGAATAAGTTAAAAAATCTTCCCAGTAAGTTCAGGAGTGAAAGAAGGATGCCCATTATCATGACTAATATTCAGTATTGTACTAGAAATGCTTACTATATCAATAAGAAAAGAAGAACGAATTAGAACAGGCAAAGAGGAAATAAAGGTATCAATATTTGCAGATGATGTGATGGAATATGTAAAAATTTATAGAGAATCAAATAAAAAGCTAATCAGAATAATTAACAACTAAGCATGCTGTAGGATATAAAATAACCATCCCACAAAAATTATCAGCATTTCTTTATACTACCAATAATGACAAATCGCAAGAGATAGAAAGAGGAGTTCCATTTAAAATAATATAAATAACATAAAGTACTTGGACAAACCCAGGAACTATATGATCACAAATACAATACACTTCCCATACAAATAAAGTCAGATATAAATAACTGGAAAACATAAATTGCTCATGGAGAGGCTGAGCATATATGATAACAGACAATTCTTCCTAAATTTATTTTTTTATTCAGTGTCCAAGTGACTAGTTTATTCAAGCTGCCCCAAAATTATCTCACAGATAGAGAACATTATGAGATGTGAAATAGATAATTTTGACCCATTACATTGCAAGGTGTCTGCACAAATTAAAGCAATACAATCAATATTAAAAAAGTAACAGAAAACCAGAAAAAAAAAATCTTTAAAGTGAGTCTCTCTGATAAAGGCTTTATTTCTCAAATATATAGAGAACTGAATCAAATTTATAAGAATAAAAAGCATTACTCCATTTTCAAATAATCAATGAACAGACAATTCCCATATTAAGAAAATAAAACTATTTTGTCATATTTTTAAAATGCTCCAAATCTCTATAGACTAGAAAAATGCAAATTAAAACAACTCTGAGGCACCTCACACATGTTAGAGTGGCCAACATGACAAAAAATGAAAATGATAAACATTGGAGGGGATATGGTAAAAATGGGACACTAGCACACTGCTGGTGGAGGTATGAAATGGTATAACCATTGTGGAAAGCAATCAGAAACTATGCCCAAAGAGCCATCAAATTGTGCATAACCTTTGACTCTTCAATACCACTATGAGGTCTGTATCCCAAAGATATTAAAGATAGGGGAAAGCAACCTGCCTGTACAAAAGTATTTTTAGTAGCACTTTTTGTGGTGGCAAAGAAGCTCTTTTTGTGGTGCAAACTGAAGGGAAGTCCATCAATTGGGGAATGGTTGAGCAAATTGTGGCATATTTTTGAAATATAATACCATTTTGCCATAAGAAATGACAAGATCGTCAAAAAAAAAACAAACCTAGAAAAACTTACATGTACTGATACAAACAAGTGAAGAACCAGACAACTTCAAGAGACTCATGATGAAAAAAAGGACATCCACTGCCATGAAAGGAAGTGTTGGGGTCCAAATACAAATTGAAACATATCATTCTTTACTTTTTTTCCTCCTTGAATTTTTGTGCATTATAAACAATGTTTCTTTTTTTCCTAACATGATGAACATAGAAATATATATTGTATAATAATTTATGTACAACTTGCAATCATATTGCCTGATTTTTGAGGGAGAGGTCACAGATGCAATGAGAGAGAGAGAGACAATGGATTGCAAATTATGATAATTTGAATCTTAAAATTATATTGGCATATAATCCGAAGAAAAGTTTAAATTATAATAAAAAACCAATAGATAATCACCAGCTCTAGAAAGAACAGTTTTAGCTGAGTCAGCAAATATAGAATAAGAGGGTCTAGAAGAATTTGAGAGAAAAAGAAATGAAGGTTCTTTGGTTTGATGACTTTTTCCATGCAATTTAGCTAAGAAGGGAAAAGTTGTAGAACCATAGTTTCTAGGCATGCTTAGATGTTTGTTATTTTTGCATGGTAGATATTTGGATAGTTCTTGGATTTTATTATTTATTATGTTTTAACTATTTAACTATTTGTGTATTTCTATTATTTACTTAACTTCTTTCATGATTGACAGTGAAGTTACCTAGTAAACATATCACTTCCCTCCTTAGGACTTCCATTGTCTAATTTTTTTTTTAAAAGATTGATTTGGATAATATATTTGCCAATATCCCTTCTATTTCTAAAGTTCTATAATGATTTAATTTATAATTTATATTCTTTTTACTGTATGATTCCATCTTAATAGCTCTATTTTGAATTCCATCTCGAAATGTACTTAAGTTCCATTCTTTCCTCAGACTTTTCCTATAGTCTGTTCAGTCATTTTGACATAAGCACATTATAGTGTAATTTCATTGGGCTGAAAATAATTATTAGTTTTTCTCACAAAACTGGCAAATGGATTACTAGCGTTAAAAATGACTGTAGGAGTACATGCTATTACTGGCACTACTCTACATGGAAGAAAGACTGAGTCATTACATTGAATTAAAATGGCTCCATTCATTCTCCTTCCATACTTTCCCTTTGTTGTCAGTAGCGTACCTAGGAAACCTGGCTAGAGGATGGTGTTTTTATTTGGTCTGTTTTAAAATTACATGACAATAATGAGAGCCAAACCTAAAGACAAGAGTTCCTGGGTACTAATCTGGTCCAAGATACTTACTAGCTCTGTGACTCTTGGAAAGTAATTTAACACAATTGCCTAGCCCTTACCTCTCTTCTGCTTGGTATCAAGAAATAATACTGAATCAAAGAACATAAGGGTTACAAAAAATTGCATTGCAGTGTAGTAGATAATGACATATAAAGAAACATCAGAAAAATAGTAGTGTATTTTTATGCAGTTTTAAGGAAAATTGTACTACTTTATAAAAATCAAAATAGAAACAGTAAGTACCCAAAAATATTCAAGAATTATGGGGGAAAAGCTCCCCAAATGATTCATAGCCTAAGGGGAAACCAATGAAATGAAAAAAAAAGAAAAGAATAATAATACTTCATTACTTCTTTTTGGCACATATCTGATAAATGAAAGAATATCATATCTATGAAATGTGAAGTTTCCATAAATGTGCTTTTGGTAATTTAAACTGCACTAATTTGTTAAATGTCAAAGTGGGGAATAAAAATGATTTCATTAAAATTATACATTAAAATAAATATTTACTTTTTTCTCCAAACTTTTCTAAAAGGAAAAATGCATGAAATTGTTTTCAGAACAGAAACTTGACTACAAAACCTTTTTCCTTGCAATTAAATGATAGATGATGTTTAATAATAGAATTACAGAAGTGCAATTCTAACATGACCTTAAATTCACAGAGCCCCAGAAAGCATTATTTTAATTTATCTTCATGTATGCATTATGCATTATACATGTTTGTTACCTCTCTCCGGATCAAGCTGGATAGATCACATATGTCAGATGAAAGGAAGGTTCAGGGTTATGTGGGTGCCTCGCTTCTAACTATCATCAGCTGACACCTCTGTTTCCATTCATTTTTAGGGGCCAATCACTAGTGCCATATGTTCCATTTAACCACTTAACATCAATTAATTTTTACAAAGGAATAATTATTTCAAAGATACAGTAAGAACAAATATATGTTGCCCCTGAAATATTAATATACTTTTAAGCATTTAAGATACTCTGCAAAAATGTTTTCTTCTAACACTTCAAGGGCTTAATCTCTCCTATAGCATGCTAATTTCTAAGAGAATAGGCTCAAAATTTATTTCACTTCCTTCTACATTGGTCCTTCTAAGTTCACATCTAGATAGAGTAAAACTAGCAGATAAAACTGTCTCAACTGTGGTGTCATGGCATCCCAAAGACCAATCAACCCACGATCCTTAAGGAATAGGAGACTCAGCTCAGACACTGACTCTCAGATTCTGTGGCCAATTTTCCAGGCTTTTTGTAAAAGCTGATGCTGTTTCTGACCAGACACAGGGAACTTAGGAGTCACCCAAGGAAGCTGAAAGATGAGGCAAAAAAGTAAAATAAATGAATTTAAGAAGTCTCTCCAATGACTCAACTCCCTATTTGAGGTTACCTAGAACCAGTTTCCAATGCATATGTATTTTCTCTATTTTATCCATGTACTTCCCTTCCATATCAACATGATTCACATGAAAGCAATCTTTCTAGGTTCTTAAATCAATAAAAATTTATTTAAGCCCTTACTATGGGTTAAGCACTGTCCTAAGTGCTACAGATGAAGATATTGTTCTAGGGGCTCTGCAAATTCATTATGCATGTTATTGCAAGCTTTTGGCTTACTATCTAAGGTGCTCCTACTACGCAGTAGGCACCCTACTGATTGTTGTCTCAAAACTAAATAGTGATGATTAGTTCAAAGAGGCTGAGATCTGATCAATGTCCCTGAGGTCTGACAGTTATGAAGGTGCTTAGACGAGCTGAAGTCCAGATCACAAAAGGTTGAGAATGAGTGAAGGCAAAGGTAAACTACTTGAAGAGCTGTTGCAGTGAAAAGAAAGATAAATAATGAGCAGTAGTCTGAGGGTCAAGGGGAATTTTGTGGAATGATGGAGACTTGTTTGTGTTTTGATGGCAAGATTCCTAAGAATTTTATAGATTCTGTAGCTAAATTCCATGGAATTTCAGTGTCAATCATTTTTTCTGTTGAATATTATTAGCAATATGCATAAGTATCAATGTACATGCTGGTGATATAATAATATGTAGTGATAAATTATGTTCTTACACTTTGATGAAGTTATAGCTTCTATTAATAAATTATATATGTCAAGTATTGGTATCACTTCATTTTCTATGGGAAAGTAGATAGATTGCACAGTGGATAGAGTATCAGGACTGGAGTCAAGAAAACTCATCTTCCTGAGTTCAAATCTGCCCCCAGACACTCAGTAGCTCTGCCACCCTGGGCAAATCACTTAACTCTGTTAACCTCAGTTTTCTCATCTGTAAAATGAGCTAGAGAAGGAAATGGCAAACCACCTCAGTATTTTTGCAAAAAACAAAACACCCCCCCCCCAAAAAAAAACACACAGAGTAAGTCTTGGAGAGTCTGGCAGGACTGAACATTATTGAAGAATAATAATTTTGTCTATGGCATCTTTCAGTATAATGCAATCTTTATGTATAATCTCCTTTAATTAAGTCTATTCTTGATCTTACAGTCACTGAGATTACGATTATTACCCTTTTCTTTTTAAAATTAAAGTGAACCATAAAATATTTTGTGCCACATTCTTATTTTAACTTTGTACATATCTTTATGCTTCTAATATATTTCCTTTAAAAAGCATATTATTGGATGCTGCTTTCTAATTCATTCTATCATCTTATTTTTATGGTTGAGTTAATGCCATTAAATTATTAGTTATAATAGTTAATTGGACATTTCCCTCTATCTTATGTTCTAATACCTCTCCCCTTTCCTTTTCTTTGTTTCCTGGCTTCTCTTTACAGAGAAGTTGGTATGAGAAAAGAACAGTGCTTTCCACAAGAGCTCTATCTTACATTAACTACCACTTGGTCCTCTTTATTTTTCTCTCTGGTCCATATCTCAGTTTTAAGTTCCAACCTTTCATTTCTTTCCTTTTTAAGCTCATCCTTACACTCCCTTTGATGTTATTTCATTTTGCTTATGACAAATGCCTCAAATGCTTCCCAAAGGAAATGAATTTGCTTTCTTTCCTTACTCTCTCATTTCCTTCCTCCTGTTTCACTACTATTTTCCTCTTGAATTAAATGTATTTCTTTGACTTTGTGTATTGGACCTTATTTTTACTGGTTCATATAAAAGCAAGCCTGCAGTATCACTCTCCCAACCCTCTACTCTTTGAATATGTAGTGTTTTATTTGCATAACCAGATCATGAGATATGATGTTTCCTTTTCCTCTATTTTCTAATATATTCCAATTTTTCTCTTTCCTTTTAAGATCATTCAAACATAACAAAGTTATTCCTAGACCATCTGTCTGAATTACTTCCCAATATGATCCTTGATGACATTAGAGTTCTGAGTGGACATATGTCATTTTCCCTAAAACATTCTTGTTTAGTCCCTTTCAATTGCTTGCTCATATTTATATTTTTATGCTTTCCATGACTCCTACTTTTGTTTTATAAAGTTTCTACTCTGTTCTTGGCTTTTTCATCATGAATACTTAAACATATTCTATTTCATTAAAAGGTACATTTTTTCTTTAACCCAGCAGGTTTTCCCTGTTCTGCTAACCAAGTTATTCTTGGACATACCCCAGATATCCTTTGTCTTTTGTAATATTCTATTCTGTGCTCTTTTCTTTTTTTAGTAATGGCTAAATTTTTTTCACGACTGTCACTATGATTCTTCTTTATTTGATTTTTTTCAAAATACTTGCCATATACATTTTTTAAACTTGGAAACTCTTACTTTGTGCTATCATGTTCCTAGGAGTTTTTCATTTAATTTCTTTCAGGTGATAATTTTATACTATTTTTATTTTTCCACCTTCTTTTATCATGTCCAGGCTATTTTCCTTTCCCCTTCCTTTTTTATATTTGCTCCACAATTTCATGAAAGAAAGACTCTATAATTAGTTTTTTTAAACTAGATTTTAAGTAATCCTTTGATTATTACATTTTCCTTTATTCCTAAAGCATTTTATATGAGAATGCATATTTTATTCTATTATGTAATTTTTTCTTATTTTTATCTCATCATGGAGTCATTACCCTCTATTTTAACCACTCACTTCTCAAGTAATTATTGCATAAGTTTTTGTACCTCTATTAACCTATTAATTCTTCTTTCCAGTCTTTCCTCCAAAATCTTCATTTCTTTTTTGACTTTTTCCTCTAGTAATTTCATTTAGTTTATATACTAATTTTTCTTTTGTAAGTCTTGACTTATTTTTCCAAACAATTCTAGCTGAATTGGTATTATTATTTTTTTTTTTGTAAAATATTTTTCTCTTTAGTCCTCTCCAAGAACAGCTTGATTCTAAGGTCAGGCTGGAACATTTTCTCCCATTGACTAGAAAGCTATGCTGGGTCCTTCTTTCTTTTGTTGAGATCTTAAAACAATCCCAGGTTTAAGGTTAGGGCTGGCAGCAATAGTGCATTGTGGTTGAGAGTGTGCTCTGCTGCATCCTTATTGGACTGATCCAGGTAACTTGCAGGGAAGACAGGATGTGTTGGCATCCTCATTCTATGTACAAATACCCACCTCTTCCTGTGATGAAGGAATGAGGGAAGCATTGGGTTTCTAAGTCTACCTTCTCAATGATTATTTACCAGTCAGAGATGATTTGGGATGCCCAGGAAAAAGAACAACTGATGAGATAAAAAATGACACAATAAAGCCCGTCTGAGAAGGGTTTGTCTTCTTTTGCCTATTCTTTTGCACGTGTTCAGGTTGTGGAGGGAGTCAACAAGCCAATTTAGATTGTCTTAAGTGTTCAATTAATAAATTTAAAATTAAGAAATGTTGCTTTTTGAGGATTTTAGTTGTTAAAACTGTAAATATTTCTAGTCATTCAGCTTTTTCTCAGTTTCTGTGTTGGGCATCCTTGACATCATAGTAGATCTCTCCATTGGGAAAATTTTGTTGTTATAATTTACTTATTCTAACTTCCTTGATGAATTGGACCTCATGTTATGGTCATGTCCTCAGCACTTTAGAAGAGAGTATTTGGGGCTTTTCTGATCTAGATTTTATAAGTTAGGGTTTTGCTGATCTATAATCTAATTATTGAATGAACCTACAGCAAATTGCTGCTGCTTGAGTCCCCCATTAGCTGCCTTTTTCTATAACCCTTACCTTCCATCTTGGAATCAATATTAAATATCAATCCCAAGACAGAAAAGCAGTAAAAATCTAGGCAAATGGGGTCAAATGATTTGTCTAGGATCACACAGGTAGAACATGTCTGAGGCCAAATTTGAATCCCCATCTTTAGTTTTGAACTTCCCATCTCTAGTTTTTCTATCTTTTGATTCTTGTTTTGTTCTCTACCCATAGAGAATCTAACTACCCTTCTACAGTGTCTTTTGATCTGAACTCATTCCTCTATTTTGACAGGTGGTCTCAGAGTGGGTCTCAGAGTGATTCAATCTTCTTTATGAATTAATGAATTCTTAATGATCCAGGAGTTTAACAGACTAATAGTTTGACTTAGGATATCACCTCATCTGCTTCAATATCTATTCTAAATTATCTAATTTGCTTAATATCATTTTGCATTTACTGAAAAGAATTGTATTTGTGGGAGGGAAACTTTTTATTGAGATAATTAACTGGCAATCTACATTTGGGAAATATAAGAACATTTCATAACATTTCATAAAATCTAATGAAGCCTTTTATTCTCTGATACTTTAAATATAAAATTGAAGTATAATAATTTGCCCTTTCTCCCAAGGATCTATTTTCTATTTAGACACAGAAATGCCAACACATTTATTGTTTATTACTAAATCATACATTATGATTTACTTTCTACCTTGATGCCTATATGGACCCATCGGTACACCATCTACATGTGAAAATTTAAACTTGTTACATCTTATTCATTATGGATTCTTCTTCTCTCTTTGCATTCCTTAAATTCAGAATAGGCAATTTACCTAACACACAGGAGGCCTTGTTCTATATTCTTTTTTCTATTTTTATTTAAAAATACAATATTTAATCTCCACTATATAACTCTGTTACATATCATTCTTATTCTACTAATGTGCCACAGTTTAATCTGGTTATTTTGAATTTCACTTGATAATTTTCAATGTTTATTCAATTTTTCATTTAAATAAAACTTTGATTTTTGGTTAACTTATCTATGTTTTGTATATAGTAGAACCTTCAAAATTGTGCTTGCTTGAATTGAACTGACAATGACCCAAAGCAGTCAAAGAAAAGATAAATAAATCCTATTTATTTAGCCATAAAATATTATTAATGCAATCATTTAATAAACAATTGTAGATTTGTGATGGCTACTTTTACCAGATATTTCACTGGACAAATAAATTGTTTAGCTTTTTTACTTGTCTAGGTTTCAGATAATTTGTCTAGATTGAATATATTATGTAGATATATGCCAGCATGCAGTAGTTATAACCCTGGAAAATCATTGCTTTAAATAAGCAAATAAAATATCTTTCAAAGTTTTATTCATTTTCTGAGACTTCACTATGTGAAAGTATTGTGATTCAATGTTGTTTCTCTTAATGTAACAGTGGGTAGTCTAAGCATAAGATTTTATATTTGTTCTGACTCTTGTTACAATGAGAGGAAATAATGATGGAAAGTCAAAATTAGACTACTAGAAAGACATTTTAGAATAACAACAAAAAAGAGTTTAGCTAGGTGTTAAGAAAACAATGTTCTCAAATATATTATTATAAATTTGATAATCTAAGAGAAATGGATGAAAATTCATAAAATATAAACTGATCTGGTAAACAGAAGCTAAAATAAAAATACTAAAATAACCCCATCTTAATTATGACACTTTAACCTATGAGTTATGGAACTTAGTTAAGATATTCCTGTGCATTTTCATCTTGAGATATTTTTGTGGTGGTGATTGGTGGATACTTTCAATTTCTGTTTTATCCTCTGTTTCTAGAACTTCCAGATAATTTTCCTTAATGATGTCTTGGAATACAATTTCTAAAATCTCTTTTTGATCACAACTTTCTAATAGTCTGACAATTTTTATATTGTCTCTACTCACACTATTTTCCAGGTCAGTTGTTTTTATAATAAGATGTATCATATCCTCTTAAATTATTTCATTCTTTTGGGTTTTTTTATTTCTTCTTGCCTTAGGAAGTAATTACTTCCTACTCTAATGCCATAATCTAATTCTTAATGAATTGCTTTTTTCTGTGTGTTTTTAAATCTCTTTCTAACTGTATGATCTTTCTTTTATCAATTTTTGTATTCCTTTTTTTTGTTTTAGTTTTTCCTCAATCTACCTCATTTGGCTTTTGAAATCTTTTCTAAGCTCTTCCAAAAACTGTATTTTGGACTTCTGACCAGTTGAGGTTTTTCTTTCTTTTTTAGAAATAAGTGTTTCAGATCAACACCTCACACCCTACACCAAGATAAATTCAAAATGGGTGAATGACTTGAACATAAAGAAGGAAACTATAAGAAAATTAGGCGAACACAGAATAGTATACATGTCAGACCTTTGGGAAGGGAAATACTTCAAAACCAAGCAAGAATTAGAAAGAGTAACAAAATGCAAAATAAATAATCTGGATTACATCAAATTAAAAAGTTTTTGTACAAACAAAACCAATGTAACCAAAATCAGAAGGGTAGCAACAAATTGGGAAACAATATTCATAAAAACCTCTGACAAAGGTTTAATTACTCAAATTTATAAAGAACTAAATCAATTGTACAAAAAATCAAGCCATTCTCCAATTGACAAATGGGCAAGGGACATGAACAGGCAGTTCTCAGCCAAAGAAATCAAAACTTTTAATAAGCACATGAAAAAGTGCTCTACATCTCTTATAATCAGAGAGATGCAAATCAAAACAACTCAGGTATCACCTCACACCTAGCAGATTGGCTAACATAACAGCAAAGGAAAGTAATGAATTCTGGAGGGGATGTGGCAAAGTGGGAACATTAATTCATTGCTGGTGGAGTTGTGAATTGATCCAACCATTCTGGAGGGCAATTTGGAACTATGCCCAAAGGGTGATAAAAGACTTTCCGCCCTTTGATCCAGCTATAGCACTGCTGGGCTTGTACCCCAAAGAAATAATAAGGAAAAAGACTTGTTCAAGAATATTCATAGCGGCTCTCTTTGTGGTGGCCAAAAATTGGAAAATGAGGGGATGCCCTTCAATTGGGGAATGGCTGAACAAATTGTGGTATATGTTGGTGATGGAATACTATTGTGCTAAAAGGAATAATAAAGTGGAGGAATTCCATGGAGACTGGAACAACCTCCAGGAAGTGATGCAGAGCAAAAGGAGCAGAACCAGGAAAACATTGTACACAGAGACTGATACATTGTGGTACAATCGAAGGTGATGGACTTCTCCATTAGTATCAATGCAATTTCCCTGAACAATCTGCAGGGATCTAAAAAAAAAAATACTACCCACAAGCAGAGGATAAACTGTGGGAGTAAAAACACCGATGAAAAGCAACTGCTTGACTACAGGGTTGGAGGACATAAGACTGAGGAGAGACTCTAAATGAACACTATAATGCAAATTCCAATAACAGGGAAATGGGTTCGAGTCAAGAACACATGTGATAACCAGTGGAATCATGCGTCGGCTATGGGAGAGGGAAAGGTGGGGGGGGGAGGGGAGGAAAAGAAAATGATCTTTGTTTCCAGTGAATAATGTATGAAAACGACCAAATAAAATAATGTTTAAAAAAAAAAATAAGTGTTTCGATTTAACTCTGTTCTCTGAATTGGACACAGGTCTTTTTTGTCCCTATTTGTATGATTGGTTTCTTTCTCTTTGGCTAACTTATTTTTTTCTTTTTTTAACTGTAGTGGCCAAACTAATAGGATGAACTGTTAGTTTTATGTTTGAGTTGAATTCTGTTCACAGAGAGAGAGAGTGTGTGTGTGTGTGGGGGGGGTATGTATCAGGTTTTAATATTTTTTTGGTGTGTGTTATTTGTCATTTCCTGGGTTTTACATCATTCTAATTTCTATAATCTAGGGCCAGAGTTAAACTCTGCTCCCCTTTCCTCCAGTTCAAATTCTAGACGATGATTGACTTCATGTGCTCCAAATTGAGTCCCCTCCTGTAGTAATTTTTCCACAGCAAACAGGCACCCCCAATATGGGAAACCAGAAACCCTACTCTCCTGTGGGTAAAAACAGCCCAGTGGTCCCAGCTCCTCAGCAAGAGCACTTAATTTCTTTCCAAAAACCCCAGAATGGAACACAGCCAGTCTGTCAGTGTGCATAGAACTACTGAAGTCCTTCCCTGTCCAATGGCCAGTCCCAAGCTGTGTTTGGGTAGAGATCTCTGGAGTTGAGGCTGCATCCACCCAGGGCTCACTGCCCACTGACTCCAGTGGGATGTGCCTCTGGGACACAGATTCTTAGGTTAAGCAGAAAAGGTGAGACTTCCCCCCATGCCCTGGGACTTGTGGCTTATTGATTCTTCATTGTTTATTCTGGGGAACTTGAACAACAGGGCAACACAGAGGCAGGTGATGTCAGAGCTCCTCTTCCAAGTTATCCCTGCTTGTTCTGTCACACTCCTGATACTTTTCCATCTTTCCTGCTTTTAGCATTGAATCTGCAGAGTTATTTCTGATTGTTTGTGGGGGTAGTTTGGAGAGGGAATTAGTCTTATGCCCTCCTCAGCTGTCTTTCTATAATCCCTCAACACTCAGGCCCATTTAAAGAATGAATCATTCCCCAATTGATAAATGGTCAAAGATATTAACAGGCATCGTTCAGAAGAAAAATATCAAAGCTATGGCATAGTCATATAAAATCACTGTTTATTTTTTATATTTGCATTTTGAATTTACATTATAAAGTGATAAGAATGTATGAGAAATGCAAACTAAAATAACTCCTGGGTATGATCTCCCATCTATCATATTGGTTAATATGACAGAAAAGGGAAATTACAAATGCTGAAGGGGATTTGAGGGGAAAAAAGAGATGCTAATGCACTGTTGGTGGAGTTGTGAACTGATCCAATCTTTCTAGAGAGCTATTTGGAACTCTGATCAAAGGGATCTAAAGTTGTGCATACTCTTTGATCTAGCAATACCACTACTACTTCTGAAATAAAAAAAAAGATAAAAGCAAAAAAAGGAAAATGACCTATATGTGCAAAAATATCTAAAGCTGCTCTTTCTGTGATGACAAATAACCGAATGAAGAATTTTGATTTTTTGCGATGACCAACAAATGCCAAAATTTAATGATGAAACTTATAACTTACTTCTTGATAGAGATGTGAAAGATTCAGAATGAGACACATACACAGATACATACACACAGACACATAGAGACAGAGTTAGACACAGACCCACAAACACACACTTATATATGTACATATAAATGCACATATAAATTCCTTTTGGACAAGGCTAATTTTGATTTTTCTTAACTATTTTCTATTGGAGGTGAAGGTAGGGACTTGAAAGAAAGGAAAGACTTTGAGTGAAAAAAATTCACAAAGATGAGAGAAATGAGATAGATTTCCAAACCTGCTTGGTACTTTGTGCATGAGTGTCTTAATAGTGATTTAAAAAAAAAAAAGTTATACAGGATTCTAGAAATAATGACATTAAATAAAGCAGTATTAGAAACCTTTTTTTAACCACTATCCATATAAATTTAAATAACTAAATTCTTTATCTAGTCTTCTATTATACTTTCTAATTTAAATGATTCAATCATTAATAATTTTAATACTTTTCTAGTTAAGCAAGTTATGTTCAAATACAGAGACTTCACTTTTATTATTTATTTTTATTCTTACAGTCAACCTAAATATCACTGAAAAAGTTCATTGTAAATTTATATATTTTTTCCAATTATGTCATGTATATAATCAAAATATAATTCATTTACCAAAATTTAATATGAAATTAGTTTTACAGAAGACTTAGAAACTGAATTTAATCTAATGAATTGGAGCATGATTAATTTTTACCTTGCAGTCTCAATGATTTTGAGAAAACTGGTATGTAATTGACCTTAATAAGAATGAGGGCTATTTGAGAGATAATTACATATAGGAATTAGCTAATGAAATCTCCTAGGGGGTACAAAGTATTATGTTTTAAATATTTTGGTAGTTTGTGAATTTGTTAAAAATACAAAGATTTCATTCTTCTTTAAAGAATATTTCTTTTCCAAAGTCACAATTCCAATGAATCAATCTCAAGATCTCTACTTCTATTTCAAAAGGCATCTGCAGTCCCAATATTTATGAGAATGAAGATGATTTAATATATTGACATTTATTTCCTACAGGCTTAAACTGTACTCTCTTAAATCAAAATGCCCCCAAACATAAAATTAAATGTATAAATATTTATGTTGTTGACAACTAAACTATTTATAAACATTTTTAAATGCTCTTTTCTACACATGGTTGATGAAACCCTCAATGTATACAAATTATTACCAAAGAATAAATTAGTACCTCTCTGAAATTACATTTATGCTTTAAGTTGGTGATATTCAGTTTACCAAGCCACACCAAAGTAACATAGAAACCATTATACAAACAAAACTAGCAATGATATTTTTGAAAGCCTTCTCTATTCAGAGAGCTACTATTAGATGTGACTATGCTACTTCAATTACTTCCCAATGATGCCATGATAAGTGAAGTCCTTGTCATCTCAGGATTTGTCAGTTTCAATAGCCTTCTAAATCTCCTTTCTTCTTTCCCTTCCTCCAATCTCTCTTCATTACCAAACACCATGACCACTGCCTTTTGCTTGATGTCCCTGGACTTTCCCTTAATTATACCAATCTCTAATCCATAAATATCCAATGCTTCCTCATTATCTCCTTGATAAAATTTAAATATTTCATTCAAAAAAACTGCAGAGTAATATTCAAATACATTTTTGTACTTTGTCTCCTGAACGTTTTGTCTGGCTAAATTGGCCCAATTGTATTCTATTAAACATAATTTGCCCTTGACTAACTCTCTATGTACACACCATTGCTACTCTGCCTAGATAGTTTTCCTCTCTTGGAATATCCAAAAACTATTCTTTAATATACATATTAAATCTTCTCTCTTGATACTCATACTGCTTTGTCTGACAGAAAGTCATCTGATCATCTGATAATCAGATTTTCTATAAAATAGTTTAATAAAAATTTCGAGACTATTCCCTTCCTCCACGAGGAGATTGACTACTTGGCAAAAGAATAGTCATAGAAAATCGTCTAGCTCTAGACATGATTATGGCTACTTTAGAGTGTATCTCTGTTTTTATTAATCAATTTTCTTGTACTTACATAAATACATCAGGGGAAATTTTACATATGTCTATAAGTTCCAAATAATTATGAATGATAACCAGCAAATTTAAAGAGGGGCCCATGTGATATCTGATGCTTCATGGTGGAACTTCTCTTCTGTACAGGATACTAGTCTACTAGAAACTCTTGCCAAATGAACCTTTTTAATTATAGGGATTATTATCCTTTCAGATATGTCTTTAATTGTTGTACTAAAGTCTATACCAGTCTTTTATCAAGGGAAAATCTTATGTACATGAGTGCTGAGAATTGTGGCCAGGTTAGAGATTTAGAAGGCTAACTTTTAAATAATTAATCCTTTTCTTGAAAATATATAAACTTAACTATTACATTGTTAAATAAAATTTGGGAAATTGTTTTTCTTTTGGTTTATTCTTCTTTTGCTCCAAGTATGATTTTTTAAATTTGAGATTATGGAATTATACTTAATATTTTGTATTAAAGGATCAATTTATAACGTTTAAGTGCCCTGATAATATTGAACACCAAACCTTAGACTGTTGAAACCTGCCATTTGCGATTAAATTTTATGGGAGTGTAAATGTCTTTGTTTCAGTCTGACATCAGATATATTAACAAGGAAGTACTAATAAGCCAATGATCACAGATGCCAACAGCCCCATAGGGATGATGTATGTCCATGACTAGGAAAGGAGAGCTGTCTCAGGGAAGAGTAGAGAAAGTGACTTGTTTGGCAAAGACTAAGGTGAGGCTGTCCTGAATTTTTCCCCTGAGGGCATCTCCTCTTCAGGGTAACATTCCCATCTAGTTCTGACTCTTGTTTGCTATCCCTATGACTATTGTATGAAGTAGATATCAGACTAGCTGATCACATTTTGCTTTGTCATCTATTCCCTTTTTTTTATGACAAGTTTCTTTAGTTATGGCAAATGGTAGGTAATTGCAGTATCATTTCACTCAATCTACAAGTTCATAGGATATAATGTAAATCTACTAGACAGTGGATGTGTCAAGGACTTGTTATAATCTATCTGTCTAAATATCTATCTTATTTTTGGGTAAGGTGATTTATATTTTATTTGAATGGCATTTAATGCATTCTTAAATAACTGACCTACCTACATGTACATCTCATTAAAAAACCTATTGTAAATATATATATATATATAACAATTGGTTACTTTCTACTGTGTTACCATCAAGTTACCAATGCAGTATCTCATCTTCCAGAGGGAATGTAAAACTATTCTAAAGATTCATAGATCCCTTGCATTGAGATCTATTTTAAATACTTTTAGAGAAAGAGGTTGACTTAGACCAGAAAAGCAGATCTAGCAGAGAAAATGTGTTAAGAATCATCATTATTCCAGGTGCCCAAGAAGATGACAGCAATAGAAGGCACCCCTAGAAATCAGACACTACAACTTGAGACTCTCAGTGAGCTCTTGGACATAACCAACCAAACTGTAGGGATGGATCACCCATCTGCTTTGGTCCTCCCCATGCATCAATATTTAATTTTGATTGTAAAACCCTCGTGCCAAAAAGGGGAATGTCCCCAACTGGTTTCTTACCAATGCATAATACGTAATGTTAAGAAACACCCAATCATAGTTACATCTTCTATGAAATATATGCCTTTGGTCCCTTACATATTCTGTTGAGACAATTCTGAAATATCATACATGGAATTATTCATTAGGGAGACTAATATGTCTCCCAATGAATCAGAAGAGGAGAATGTGGTATGTTAAAATTAAGTTGCACTCTTTTATGGCTTCCAAAACATTTTTTTTAATTTTTAAGCAAAAAAATCTTAGAACTGAAGCTCTCAACTGAAAGCCCTCCCTCCTTTTTTCTACAATGTTATAAAACACTTTACATGTATTGTGAGTCCATTTTAAATGCTACATTTATACTCATGGCATCCAGAAGAATTTCCTCTTAATCTGAGTGAAGTCTGAGTTCTCCAATCAGAGAGACTTGGGACGGGGATATCATAAGGAGCAGAGATTTTTGGAAGGGACAATAAGATGCTCTCTTTTCCTGTAATTATAGACTTAGGAGGATTCACTCTAGCCTGGTTCAGTCTGCACATAGAAGAAGTGGTTGAAAAAGCTACTCAGTTACACTTGGCTTGTGCTTTTCTCAGACTCTAGCCTACTTTTTGATATTAAATAATTATGAAATTAAAATATGGTCTCCAGAGAATTTTAATCATAACAGCACCTACTAAGTATATTGAACTGATATTTGACACTGAAGGTTCAAAGAACCTAATAAAATGCAAACTTGACTGAATGGAGGAAAGTATATGGGAACTAATGGAATTGTAATCCTTTTCTCTTCCTATCCCATCGCTGGGAGCCAAATGTGTTTTAAAGTGTTTGTTTCCTGCTGTCTGATGAAGTTATTAGCTTCCACTTGTTCAATTCTAATTTTTAGGGAGCCTTTTTCTTCTTTGATATTTTGTACTTTCATAGGGATTTATTTTCCTTTTTGAGGTATTGTATTTCCCTTTTTAGGGAACTGTTTTTTTTTTTTCAGTAAGTATTTGCTCTAAGCTGTTGATTGTTTCTATCACTTTCTTTCATATTTTTTTAAAGTTTCTTACTAGTTTTTTCTATTCTTTTCAGAAGCTCTTAAAGGGATTCATTTTGGGCTTGACATCTTTTCATATTTTCCTTTGAATCTTCCCATATTTTTCATTTTCATATGCTGTTCTTTTCTGTGCTTATATTTTAGTCATTTCTATTGAGATATTTTTCTAGTATTAGACTTTTTCCTCTTTTTTTTGCATTTGGGACTTATTTTTTATTTTGATTTTGTATATACACTGAAGCTTTACTCTGTTCTTGGGATGGAAGGAGTACTGTCCAGAGCTTATACTGTGCCTGGAGTCAACTCAGCTGTCTCTTTTTCAGATTGAACACCCTGAAGAGGCAGTCTGGTTGTCCTGATGTGTGGAGATTTGGAGATTTGTAGATTTTTGGTTCAATTTATTGGGAGTGAGTTCTGCCCAAGATCACTGAGGCTGGATCTTTTTGGACTAAAGTTCTCCCATTTCTGCCTGTGCTGGGTTATGCCTGGCCTCTGTTCTAGTTGGATCATTAAGGGTCACTTTCCTCCTCCTACTGCTTATTCTATATTACATTTCTTTCCACTCTCACCCTGCTGAGGCTGCCCCAAGCCAGTTGTACTCTTTCTTCTGCTGTTTGTACTGTATTGTGTCCCAGTTCTGCTGAGGCTTGTTTAGTGCTTCTTCCTTGTACCTCAGTGAGATGAGTCCTCTTTGTTGTCTCTTGAGATTGTTCTGGCCTGGAGCACTGCTTCACCCATTTTTCTGTTGGTTATACCACTCTAGTATTCATTTTGAGGCATTTTCATTCTTCTGTAGTAATTTATAGGGTGGTTTTCAGTCTTTGGGTGTTTCTTAGTTTGGTATATATGTCTGATATCTCATCTT
Source organism: Monodelphis domestica (assembly GCF_027887165.1). Taxonomy (NCBI): domain Eukaryota; kingdom Metazoa; phylum Chordata; class Mammalia; order Didelphimorphia; family Didelphidae; genus Monodelphis; species Monodelphis domestica. Next base: position 90,924,528 of record NC_077228.1, on the reverse strand, counting down.
TTGTTACTGATGTGATAGTTACCACAGATATATGTATATATATACATATATACATAATCTGAATTATATATACATTTTATTATATAATAATAAAATTTATTTTAAGTATCATTAAAATAAATTTATTTATATATTTATATATAATTATATATGTAAATATATATATATTAAGATATGTCTTAAGTGTTTTTAAAATTAAATTAAATTACAGTCACATTGCAGACTGTAAGAGAGAGGATAGAGTATGTCTCCTCAGAGAATGGATTTGGGAAATGGATATTAAGGATTGGAGTAGAGGGCTTTGGAGAAATGACCCACTGTCTTCCTTCTTGATCTTAGATGTTGTTGAGAGACAGGATAGATCTTCCTGCCTCTGGATCCTTCCAATACTCCAACTACCACTTTTCCCTTTAAGATCTGTGTTTACTCTTCAGTCCTGGTCTTGAGCTAATCCTCCTCCTTGGGGAAAGGTATGGTTCTTCCCAAATCTTCAGTCCCCTTCTTTGATGTCATAAAGTAGGCAGACCTGATGTAAAGAGTTACACTTTAATAGAGAACCACTCAGGGAAGGGAAAATTGAAGGTTTGAGTAAGGAAAGTGGGTAGGAGTCCCTAAAGATTGGCATACAAAAAAAATCAGGGATCCAGGCTGTCAGCCTCAATACCTCTTCTGGTCAGCTGCTGGTTGTCCCTACTCCTGAGCTAATCTGTTTAAATTGCTGGCATTCAGGACCAATTGGAGATAGAGATGTGGAGAAAATCCTTGGAGAGGATTTTCTCAATAGATGGCTTCTTTCAAAGTCCGGTCTACACTGTTTGAGCTGAGCAAGATTTCAGGGGTTCACTAGGAAGCAATTGTCCAGGGAGACCTCCAGCCTCAGAGATTCTCACATGAGGCTCTCATTTAAAGGAGTGGGAGTTGAGGTGGCAGTTTCTGAGTTCCCCTCAGCCTCTGTTCTTTTCCTGGAATTTTGGGTCTCTTCCTTTCTGCCCCTCCCCTGCATGGGCTACTTCTCCCTTCACTGGATCTGATTCCTCTCTTTTGCAATTTCTTTCTTTTGCAAAATTCCTCTCTCTTGCAAGACTAAGAAGAACAATCTTGTGTGAAGAAGATTAAGACTGAATAAAAGTATAACTGATATATAAATATAACAAATTAAAAAGTAATGGAGGAATGGAGACACTTTGCTAAAGCATTTAAGACAATATGACAATAGAACATGAAGGACAGCATAACAAAACAAAAACAGGAAAACTTCTTAAAAATAAGTTTTCTAGCTCAAAGAGAGAAAATAAAAAACATTGTGAGAAACATTCAATTGGAAACTATAATTTAGGTCTTTGAAATAATCAAAGTTTTACCTAGGCGCTAGAATTGAAAAGGAGTTTCAATGCATTGAAATTTCCTGATCTTGGAATGGAAAGACATAATGGAAACTTGTTGTGTGTGTGCCTGACTACTCATGCAGAAAAACACAAGATGAAGGATTTGGGGGGATTTTGCTTAAGAGGCTGTTCTGTTGATACTAAAGACCTTATCTATGCTATAGCACTTGTCTCAGCTATACTGAGATTTGTAAAGAAAATTCAGGGAATGAAAGATTAAAAAAAAAAAAAAACTAGCTCCCAGCTTGACATAGTTAATATTCAGACTGAAACTTTTGATAATGTTTGCTTTAACTGTCTAATGCTATTTCATTCATGAAAGAAACTAGTGGCTCATTCCATACTTTGCAGAACTTTGTATTTAATGATCAACTCAAATTTAGACACTGATAACATATGAAATCTTTATCATAATAAATATCCACAACTGTAAGATTTGAATTGACCTCCACTCTCTTCTCTAGTAGAGAGGAAAAAAAAAAGAAAAAATGTCTTACCAGAGCATTTTTCAAGAATAAAATAACTTTAAAGCAAACACAGCAAAGGCATGAAAAAAATTAAAAAATTAAATTATGTCTAACTCCATGAGCACACACTCAAAAGAAAATGGCCACTCAGCAGTTTGAAAGATGGCCATTTACATTATGAAATGCTATTCTACTTAGAGTTTCATTCAAGGCTTTCCAAACAATTTCACTGCCTGTCTTAATGCTATTGTATATCATTTTATCAAAATTGAACTTGATTGACTTAGGGCAGCCTACAAACAGAATGGGCCAAGTAACATGGGATGTTTGCTCTTGGGTATTGATTTGATTAAGCAATCTCTTTATCAAAGAGTTTGAAATCTTATCTATGCTGACATGAATTTGACATCAACTCTGCTGCTTTTCTCAAAAAAGAACCATCAATAAGATAGTTCTTCATGATAACAGATATAAACATTTGATATAGTGTTCATGAAGACAGGCATTTTGGTGCAGTCTAAATGTAAATACTTTTAAAAGCTTTAAAACATCTGATATAATATGTAAATATACTTAAAGGTCTTTGTAAAGATTTATATGGCTTTCATTACAGGTTGTCCAAAGGAATGTGCTGAAAGTCATCAAGTGCACTTAGAAATTCACCAGTTGGGTTAAAAACTTAGTTCTATTTTTCCTATTAATTTGGGAATAGGTTAGGATGATATAAAAACATAGAAAAATGTTTGTCTGCCTAGCTCTGCCTCTTGAAAGACCAAAGATGGGACCTTTGGTGGAGAATCTTGCATGCATGGATTAAGAGTCTGCCTTTTGGGCATCCAGTGTTCCTGACTTATCAAAGTTTACAAATATTCAAAGAAGGTTGGACAAACCTTAAGTTGGTTATTAAAGGATGCATTATACTAAGTACTGTGACAATGAAATAAATAAATTGATTTTTGTGGAGACAAATGATTTATTCAGCAGAGCATGAAATTGTAAAACAAATTGGGTCAGTTTGTCCTAGCACCAGAGGTAGGGAAAAACAAGATATAAGGATTAAATTATCTTTTTTTTTTGTTGTTGTTGGTGTAGGGGATAGAAAAAACATACAGATAAAGAATAGAGAGGTATTCTTGTGTGATAATGAAGAGAGGGAGTAAATTTGTGCTGTCTCCAAAATCAGGTGACTTAAGTGGAATTAAAACCCATATTCACAAAATAGTAGACAAAAACACAAAATGGAGTTACTCGTGTTATTTTTAAAGTGATAGTAAACAAAGGCAAGAAAAGGGGCTGGTACCAAAATCAAAACAATATGAGAAAGCAAGGAAAGAGTTAAGCCCTGTTTAAAGGTTCAAAACTCAAATAACAAGATGTCCACAGCGCTCTAATATAAGAGTTGTTTGGTTTTCTCCAAATGATCCTTTATATATATATATATATATATATATATATATAATCTGCATAATGTATATATATTACATATAATATATATATTATATATTATATATCATCTGTATAGTTAAATGTCATCTATTCTATTAGACTGTAAGCCCTTTGAGAGCAAGGACTGTCTTTTGTCTTTCTTTGTATCCCCAACACATAGTTAGAACAATAGTAGGCATTTAATAAATAAATAAAAAACAGACTGACCTTTTTCTGCCAAAGGATCACCTGAGAAAATAAGGGAATAGTTCAATGGGTCATATCAAGGATGCAACAAATAGACATTCTACCATGGTTATTGCCTCTACCTAAGCACTTTATGAATAACAGAAATATGAATAAGTAGAAATTTGGAAGTACAGTCCACTGTACAAGGTACTCCCCAGACACACACACACACATACAGAGTTTACATACAGACAAAAGAAAACACAGAGACAAAGCCACCCAATTAACCAGATTCCAGAGCTATGCTTTTTTTTTTTTGTTTCCATATAATTCTCATCTAGTTTTTATTCTTGCCCTATTCCTGTCCTACAACACTGTCAGCATTCCTGTATGAAGTCAGTTTGGAAATAAAGGACCAGAAACTTAGTCTGCAGTGAATACACAATCTCTCTCTTCTTTCATTAACTTGAGTAACAGAAGAACTTCTTGCTCAAGAGAGTGATAAAAGTTAATAGTTTTGATTGAGTGGGAGATGAGCCTTCACAACCCTAAAATTAAATAAGTTTACCCAAAGTAGCAAGAAAGACACAGATATATTAAAGCAAGTGTCATGATAGTCTATATGTGGGAATTATTAAAGTTCTGAAATTCCTAAAGTACAAAGAATTGAGTTTCTCATCATATATAACAAATATGCTTTATAGCAGTCATTAAATTATTTATAAGGTTTTCTATTTAATCTTTTCATAAAACTATATCTATGTTGAATTCTCTAACCTTATATTCCCTCCACAATTTCCTTTTGTTTGTAAATATATCAAGAAAGGAAATGGTATGAGAAATATTTTGAGTCCAATATAAGTAATGTTCATCTGAATTCTAGAATTACAGAGAGCATAAACCAGATGTCTGATGGGGCTGCAGCCTTGGGGAGGGGAAAATCACACAATAGTTTGAATTATCTATGAAAATTTACCTAAAGGAAAAATAGAAACCAACTTTGAAAGTTATATATATATATATATATATATGTTTATTTATTTTTATTTTTATTTTTTGTGCTTTCACAGATTCTACTTCTTTAACCACAAACTGAAATTCCTTTATTGGAGATTCCACAATCTAGTTTCACTTCAATTCTCCTTCTTCCTTAAAATTTCAATTCCTCTGGCTTTACCTTGACCTCCAGTGCCTCTGCCTCTCAATTTTTTCCAAGGCTATCACATCTGTACTGATTCCATTCTACTGCCTTCCCTATCTTGATTCATCTGTGAACCTGCAGACCCATATATTGTCCTTTCTTTTGAATCTCTTGCCTATTCTATTGCCAATGTTGCTCTGATAAGCTTTAAGCTTGGGTTATTCCTACCATTCTCTTCTTTCAATTCTATTCAAATATTGCTGAATTAACCCTTATAAAATCCCCAAACTGTACCCTGTATCCTCTACAAATTTGTTATATATAAGGGAAGGGAACACATATTTGCATAGCCTTTTTACATTCTCAGCATTTGTTAAGCACTTTAAAAATAAATATTATCTCATCTGATACTTACAACTGTTTGTTAGATATGTTAGATGCTTTTTTAAAAATCCCCATTTTATACATGAGGGAATTAAGGCAAACAAAATGAAAACTTGTGCAGAGTCCTGCAACTAGTAAGTGCCTGTGTCCAGATTAGATCTCAAGTTTTCATGATTCCAAGCACAACACTCTATTCACTGCACCATCAAGTGCTTCAAAATAATAATAATAAAGCATTTACATAAGACTTTAACATTTGCAAAGCATATTACATAAGTTATTTAATTTGATATACCTGACAGTCATGTGAGTTAGGTGTTATTATTACTATCCCTATTTTTCAGATGAAGAACTGAGACAAAGGTTAAGTGCCTTGCCCAAGACCACACAACTAGTATATGTATGAGGTAGGATTTGAACTTATGTCTTCCTGTCTCCAAGTTCATCACTCTATTCATAGAACCATTGAGTTCATTCATTCTCAACTGGTTCCTCCCTGTGGCATGGCGGTCTTTTTTTTTTACCTCTCTAATAGACTCACTATTTGAATCATTGTATTGATTTTCCAAACTTAGTTATTGATCCTCATTCAAATCTTGATTGACTACCTCTCAATCTGCCAATTCAGTTGAGAAGTGCTTAAAATTTCATCCCAATATTTTGAAGTTATTCATTTTAAGAATAACTCAGTAATGAGAGCTCCTTCCTTTTCATTCATATCACTTAGATGTATTCTGCCACTATCTCTTCCTTCACTATTGTTTCACTCAAAGAAGTGGACCTCCTTGTGAAGGCAAACGCTTCTAACTACACAATTAATTCCATATCATTCTGGCTTCTACAGGAATTGCTTACTTTTATCATCCAAAATCTCTCCAAAATTGTTAATCTCTCCTTTTCTGTTGACTCCTCTCTTACTACCTCTAAACACACCTGTGTCTTCCCCATCCTCACTTGATCTGCTTACATTCACTAGCTATCATTTTATATATCCCCTCACTTTTGTGATTGATTTCCTTGGGAAGAATATCTACAATTGGTGTTTTAACTTCCTTTTCTCTCTATTCATAAATCTCCAAATTCTGACTTCCAATGTACCTTTCACCTTGAATTTGTTTTCTTCAAAATTATAATTGAAACTTCTTTCTATCATTATAAGTGTCCTCCTAATTGAAAAGTCTAATGCCCTTTTTCTCAAACCTACTTCTTGACTTTTCTGTAGCCTTTGAAACTGTGGATCCCTTAATTATCCTTACTAATTTCTTTCTCTAGGTTTTTTTTTTTACTTTTCTCTCTTGGTTCTCCTCCTATCTATCTGACAGTTCTTTTTCAGTATCCTTTGCTAGACCTTCATCCAGGTCATGTCTGCTAATCATGAGCATCCCACTAAAGAAAAATCTCTCTCCTCTCCTCTCCTCTCCTCTCCTCTCCTCTCCTCTCCTCTCCTCTCCTCTCCTCTCCTCTCCTCTCCTCTCCTCTCCTCTCCTCTCCTCTCCTCTCCTCTCCTCTCCTCTTCCCTATCCATATCCATATTAGTTTACTTGGTAATCTCATCATCTCCAATTATTTTAATTATGATTATTATGCAGGTAACTTTTAGATTAATTTGTCCAGCTCTAACCTCTCCACTAACCTCCATATACTTATCTTTGACCTGCTGTTAGACATTTGAACTTAATATCCTGTAGATATTGTAAACTCAAAATATAAAAAAAAACTGAACTCATTATCTTTTCTTGCAAGTTCTCCTTTTTTCTTGGTTTCCATATTACTGTTTATGAATAACACCACCCTTCAAGTTTTTTAGATGTGCACAATATATGTCATGCTCAACTCCTATTCAAATGTTGGATCTCATTGTACCTTCATTGTATCTTTCTTGTATGTTTCATCAAGTCTAATTTTTTTTGTTTTTTTGTTTTATTTTTTCCAGATTGCATGTCAATACACTTCTTAATAATTATTTCTGACATTTTGCAATACATGTTATCTCCATACCCCCCCATGCTTCCCTCTTCCCAAGATGGCAGGTAATGTAGTTTATACTATATATGTGTTATCATATATATATATATGTTTGTTGATTAGCTTTTTTTATTCCTCAATTTCTATATCTATAGAATTAAGAATTAATAAATAAGAGGTTAGAGGAAAGAAGATTTAAGGCACAGGCCTTCCCCACAATATAGAGTCCTAGAATCTCTAATCTTAAAAAAAAAGATAGAAAAAATCTATGACTCTATAATCTAAATTTCTAGTAAAGATTAAATAAGGTCTTTGTGAACTACTACCAGAAAGCTTAACTCAAGTTCTCTCATGGAGAGTGAGCAGGCATAGACTAGTTTTCTTATAATTCTTCCACAAATTTTTAAGCAGTGGCTTTGAATTGTTTCTTTTCATTCTTTTCTGATAGTGGAACCATGAAATCTACAATGACCAAACCTGAAAAGGTTGCCTTTGTGAACTTCAGAGTAACCTAGGTGTTGGATTAGATCATTCTTTTGAGGTGATGGAAATGATTCCTTTTATGTATGCACATTTTCTTCTATTTCCCAAAAGTAGGAAAAGGTATAGTTAAGCAGTTTTTTGGGTAAGGTGATTAGGGAAGGTGCAACTTCATGAAACCATCATACATCAAGAGGCTGTAAAAATCAGTTTGAGTCTAGAAAAAGACCATTGAGGTCCATTTATAGTCAGTTAACCAATAAACATTTATTAAGTGCCCTACTACATACCAGAACAAATCTAAAAATTTATGTTTAGCCAGGTTGTTAGGAGTTTTCCTTTGGTCTTTTATACCTTGACAAGGCAATATTTGTGAGTTTGGAGCCAATGGAAGAGTAGAAGAAGTGCCCAACAGGACTCGCCCAGCCATCCCCTACAAAACCCAAAACAAAACAAAAAAACCCTTTAAAATAAATCCTCAAATCAAATATTGGAGTAGCAGAACCAACAAAAGGTCAGAGTGAGACATTCTTCAAGCATGAGACATCCTAAGGGATTTCTGTGATACAGTGATTGGAGGCTATCCTGGAGCACACATGGATAAACACTAGGGCTGATACTAGGTGGTGGCGACAAAGGCAGCAGCAGCTTTCAGAGCTCTCAAATCAGAGATAGTAATGTGATATGGGAATTGGTCCCAAAGAGGTTATAGAAGACCCCTATTTTATCACTGAATGCAAAATTAGATTTTGCTTGGCAAATTCAATGCCTATATCAACTTCTAGGTTATAGTTCAAGCACTTGAAATCAGTACTTTTTGTCAAGGTGTAAGAACCCTAAAAAGCAATATCATTTCCAGTTCCAAGTGATCAAGGACAGTGAGAATAGTATAATTTCTGATCCCAAAGTGGGAAGAACCCTGAGAAATAGTATCAACTATAGTCAAATGATCAGGGACCTTTCCTGGGTAAGGACCACTATGTAGATCAGTAGAGCAGTGGTCATACCTTTCCCCAAATCACATCAACTTGGAAGCACTGAAAATTTCCAGATAGTCAGAAGTATCACTGAAAGTAGCAGTGGAAAAAAAATGATGAGACAATCTCTTCTCCTATGCCAATTCCAGGTAGACAGACAAAATTTAACAGGATTAAAAATCAAGAAATAGAATGGAAAAATTAGCTAACAACAAGACCAAAAGAACCTAACCATAAAAATCTATTATAGTGACAAGAACAAAAACCACATTCAGGAGAAAAGAATGAACTAAAATTACTACAAGCAAAGTCTCAAAGCAAAAAAAAAGTGAATTGGACCCAAGCCCAAGAATTCCTAGGAGGGCTAAAATTTACTTTCAAAATAATGTAAGAGTTATAGAAGAAAAATTTGGTAAAGAAATGAGAACAAAGACAAATTATTAAAAGACAATTAGCAGCTTGCTGAAAGAGTTACAAAAAATACTGAAAAAATAGAATCCTAAAAATAGAATTACTCAAATAGAAAAACAGGAGATAAATTAACTCATTAAAATAACCCCTTCAAAAGAAAAATTAACCAAATGGAAAAAGGGTTACAAATGCATACTGAAGAAAATATATGTCTAATTATGACCATGTTACAAGTAGAAGCAAAGTAAAATGAAAGAAAAAATAGAAAAAAAAATACTGTGAAATATCTGATTAGAAAATCACCTCATATGGAAATAGGAAGAGAGGTTATTTAGGAATTATTGGACAACCAGAAAACCATGAGCAAAATTCTAGAGTTCTTAGCTCAAAAAGAAAATACTTGAAGAAGTCATTAAGATACCATGGAGTCACTGTCAGGCTCACATAAGATTTAGAAGCTCCCACATTAAAGGAGTAGAGGACTTGAAATTCTATATTCCTAAAGGTAAAAGAGGGGAATTACAATAAAAAAATAGTATAACCAGAAAACTGAGTTTAGTCCTTCAATGGAAAAAAAATGGATATATAATTAGAGAATTTTCAAGCATTCCTGATGAAAAGAATAGAACTGAATAGATAAATATGACTTTCAAATGCAAGAATCAAGAGAAATATAAAAATTATACATGAATCAAGAGAAATATACAAATTATACATGAAAGTGAAATCATAGGAAACTCAATAATGTTTAAATGTTTATCTTTCTATATGGTAAGATACTTATAACTTCTAAGAACTTTGCCAGCATTAGAACAGTTAAAAGGATTCTACAGTAAAGGTAGAAAGGAGTGGGACAGGCAATCTTGTGTGTGTGAGTGTGTGTGAGTGTATTCCATTAGCAATAAAATCTATTTTTAACTAACAATAGGAGTGGTTAAAGTAAAGAGAAAGTGGTTGGGGATGATAAAAAAAAAAGGAGATGAATAAAAGAAAGCAGTGCTCAGAAGCAAAACAGAATCTTTGAAAAGGAAAGAAAACTAACCAGAAGAAAGTAGAATAGAATGGAATACACAATTAGTAAACATAACTCTGAATGTGAATTGAATGAACTCATGTATACAATGGAAACAGAATGGATTAGAAATCAGAATTCCTGAATATGTTGTTTGTAAAAACAAATTTGAAATAGAGAGATGTAAACAAAGTGTTAAAATAAGGACCTAGAGCACAATCTATTATGCTACCAATGAAGTAAAATAGAGAGTGGTAACAATCATGATCTCAGACAAGGCAAATTATATAATTAGAGATAATCAAGAAAATGACACTTTGCTAAATGATAACAGAGAACGAAGTAATGATAGTACTAAACAACATATGCATCAAATGCAATAGAAGTTATATTCTAAAAATATTACATAATTGTAGGAGGAAATAGAAAATAAAAAACTCTGCTAGTGGGGGACCTCAACTTTCTTCTATCAGAATGAGATAAATATAACCATTAATTAAGTTTTTTTGAAAACTTTATTTAGTCAATTTAGAACATTATTCCTTGGTTACAAGAATCATATTCTTTCCCTCCCTCCCCTCCCCCACCACTTCCTATAGGCAATGTGCAATTCCAGTGGGTATTACATGTGTCCTCGATCAGAACATATTTCCATGTTGTTGATATTTGCACTAGGATGATCATTTAGATTCTACATCACCAATCATACACCCCTTGACCCATGTAATCAAGCAGTTGTTTTTTTCTGTGTTTTTGTTCCCACAGTTTTTTTCTCTGGATGTGGATAGTGTTCTTTCTTGTAAATCCCTCCAAGTTGTTCAGGATCACTGCATTGCCACTAATGGAGAAGTCCATTACATTCGATTGTACCATAATGAATCAGTCTCCATGTACAATGTTCTCCTGGTTCTGCTCCTCTCACTCTGAATCAGTTCCTGGAGGTCATTCTAGTTCACATGGAATTCCTCCACCTTATTATTCCTTTGAGCACAATAGTATTCCATCACCAACATATTCTACAATTTGTTCAGCTATCCCCCAATTGAAGGGCATCCCCTCATTTTCCAATCTTTTGCTACCCCAAAGAGTGAAGTTATGGATATTCTTGTACAGGTCTTTTTCCTTATTATCTTTTTGGGGTATAAACACAGCAGTGCTATGGCTGGAACAAAAGGCAGACAGTCTTTTAGCAGCCTTTGGGCATAGTTCCAAATTGCCCTCCAGAATGATTGGATAAATTCACAACTCCACCACCAGTTCATTCCATTACTTAAGTTTTACAAATGTTAAGAGAGTAAAAGAATCTTATAAAAGTTATTTCAGATAGACTTCTAAAGAGAATTGAATGGGGAAAAAATTCTATGCCTCAGCTATGCAAGGCATCTTTATAAATACTGCCATGTTATTAATCATTAAAAACATCACAATCAATTATAGAAAAGCAAAAATACAAAATGTACCTTTTCCAGATCATAATACAATAAAAACGTATTTAATAGTTTTGGAAGCCTATATTAAAAGGTAATTGGTAATGAGGAAATCTAGTCCTAAAGAATAAGTGGGTCAAAGCACAGATCATAATTTCAATTATAATAATTTCATTAAATAATTTTCATTAAAGAAGTGGGCAGCTACGTGGTTCAATTGATTTTGAGCCAGGCCTACATATGGGAGATCTTGCATTCAAATATGACCTCAGATACTTTCTTTGTGTGTTACCCTATACAAGTCACTTAACCTCATTACCTAACCACTACTGTTTTTCTGCCTTGGAATTCTTACACAGTATTGATTATAAGCTAGAAGGTAAGGGTTAGAATAATAATTTGATTAGAGAGAATGACAATGAGACACTATTCCAAAATTTGTGGAATTTAGCAAAAGCTCTATCTGGAATAAAGGGTATCTTTAAAAATGTTCACTGATAAAAAATAAAAAGGTTATCACTCAATTGGGTATGCATGCAACTAAAAATAGAACAAATTAAAAACCCTCATTTAAACAAAATGGAAACCCTAAAAATCAATAGAGATGAATAAATTTGAAAATTTTAAAAAATAATTGAAATAATAAGTAAGACTTGGATATTTTTATGAACAATGGAAAGAGAGGATCATGGGAAATAGAATGTATTATTTCGATTAATTTATTAAAAGAAAAAGCTTTTTACAAACAAAATGAATTCAGCAAAAATTAGAAGAAATTAGAAAAATGCAAATTGACCAAAAATGTTACACCAAGTATCTCTGATAAAACACTAATTTCTCAAATATTAAGGAGACTGGAACAAATTTCTAAAATCTAAGTCATTCCCCAATTAATAAACAATCAAAGGACAAAAAGAGGCAGCTTTCAGAGAATAAATAAAAGCTATCAATAGACATATGATATTATCCATTAGCACAGAAGTAACTGACAGGCTTTGAATGTAGTTTGAAATATACTATTCTTCATATTATTTCTTTTATAATTTTTCTTCTGATCTTTCGTGTAAACATGGCAGCGTCTACATGAAAGACTCATCCTCTCCTCAGCACCCACCAATATAAACTACATCAAAAGACCAAAAACACCAAATTCATAAGAACGAAGGAACTCGACAGTAGGGCGCAGCATCGATGGTAAGTGGGATTTGGGCATTTCCACACTATAAGGGGGTGAAAAAGCAAAATGTGAGCTGATCTATCCTCCCCACCCCACCTAAGGAGCCAGAGTCAGAGCCAGCCTGCACCAGAATTAGCAAGTGAGAGAGGGAAACCTCTAGAGTGAATAAGGGGCACCTCTAGGTTCTTGGGAGCTGACTAAGACCATGAAAGACCTACCCCTGAGAGCAGCTACACCTGAAACCCCAGCAGTCTGAGGAGCCGACATTGTGGGTGCTCTTGGGAAGACAGCATAGAGAAGGGCAGCAAACAGCAGAAGATGCTGAGATTCTAAAGCTTGCTTCAGGCAAAATCCTTGCTCCTTAACTCCATACACAGAGAGCTTGACCATCTCACTCAGTTTTCTGACTAAAAATGGAAGGAAAAACCTTCACAGTGATTGAAAATTGTGTCCAGGAGCCACAACCTCCCTCCACCAAAAACAACAACAACAACAACAACAACAACAACAACAAGAGGGGGTTGACCCTGGAGAATTTTTCGGGGAAAAAACCCAGGTTACAAATGAAATTCAAATAAACGCAAAACCTTCTAAAAATGGAAATTGTCCACAAGTTCTTGAAGAATTTAAATTGGAGCTTGTCAAAAAGATGGAAGCCTTTTGGCAAGAAGAATGGGAAATAGTTCAACGAGAAAATAACAGTTTAAAGGACAAAATCTACCAATTGGAGAAATAGCTGGAAGCCAAGAAAAACATGATAGACCAAACTGAAAAGGAAAACCAGTCTTTAAAATCCAGAATTAGGCAATTGGAAGACAATGATCTTGCAAAACAGAAATAATTAATAAAGCAAAGTCAAAAGACAGACAAAATAGAAGAAAACATAAAATATCTCAGTGAGAAGATAATAGATCAGGAAAACAGATCAAGGAGAGACAATTTGAGAATTACTGATGATACCTGAAAAGCTAGAAATAAACAGAAAGCTTGACATCATACTACAAGAAATCATCCAAGAAAATTGCCCTGATATTCTTGAACAAGGGGGAAAAATAGACATTGAAAAAGTTCATAGACCACCCTCTACACTACATCCTCAAAAGGCAACTCCCAGGAATGCAATTGCCAAATTCAACAGCTTTCAAGATAAGGAAAAAATTGTAAAAGAAACAAAAAAGAGACAATTCAGATACCAAGGAGCACCAATCAGAATGAAACAAGACCTGGAAGCTTCCATGCTAAAGGACCACAAGGCTTAGAACATGATATTCTGAAAGGCAAGAGAATTGGGTCTTCAACCAGGGATCACCTATTCATCAAAACTGACTATATACTTCCAGGGGAAAGTATGGGCATTCAACAAAATAGAAGATTTCCAAATATTTGTAAAGAAAAGACCAGAACTAAGTGGAAAATTTGATATCCAAACACAAACATCAAGAGAAACATGAAAAGGTAAATAAGAAAGAGAGGGAAAAGGAGAAAATGTTTTTCATTTACACTTTCTTCTTTAAGGGCTACAATTAGATCAAATTATATATGTTAATATATGGGGAAAATGTTATTTGTAACTCTCAAAAATTATATTCATTATTATAGTAATGAGAAGAATCATTGACAGGAAGAGATTGGGGTATTAAGTCCTATAAGATGACATGCAAAAAAAAGGGAGGGGGGTATCAAAGATGGCACAAAGAGATACTTGAAGAAATAAAATAAGTAAGATAATGTTTATCACACAAAGATATGCATGGGAAATGGAGGGGAAGAATACTCTTATAAGAAGGAGAGGAAGAGAATGCTAATAGGTAATACTTAAACCTTACTCTCAATGAAATCAATTCTTAGAGGGAAGAGCATCTAGATCCATTGCAGTCTTGAATTCTATCTTATCCTACAGGGAAAGGGAGAAGGGAAAACTAAGAGGGGTATAGGAGAGGGAGTACAAAAAGAGAGGGAAAGAGAGGGGGAAAGGAACTTAACAGACCCTAAATAACAAGAAGGGAGCAAAATGGGATTAAGTGAGGGGATTAGGGGGATTGATTAAAAGTAAACCACTGGTTAAAAAGCACATAGCAAAAGAAGAAAGGTCAGAACTAGGAGAGGATATATAAATGCTGGGGAATACACAAGTTACAATAATAACTTTGAATGTGAATGGGATGAACTCACCCATAAAACATAATAAAAGGAGAGTGGATTAGAATCCAAAATCCTACCATACAAGAAACCCACCTGAGGCAGGTAGATCCTCACAAGGTTAGAATTAAAGGTTGAAGCAAAACCTATTGGGCCTCAACTGATAGAAAGAAGGCAGGAGTTGCAATCATGATATCTGACAAAGCCAAAGTAAAAATAGATCTGATTAAAAGGGATAAGGAAGGTAAATACATACTGATAAAAGGGAGTATAGACAATGAGGAAATATCAGTAATCAACATGTATGCACCAAATGGTACAGCATCCAAATTTCTAAAGGAGAAACTAGTGGAATTGAAGGAGTAAATAGATAGTAAAATTATACGAGTGGGAGACCTGAATCTACCACTATAAAATTTAGATAAATCAAATCAAAAAATAAATAAGAAAGAGGTAAAAGATGTGAATGAAATCTTAGAAAAAATAGAGTTAATAGATATATGGAGAGAAATAAATAGAGACAAAAAGGAATACACCTTCTTTTCAGCAGCACATGGTACATTCACAAAGATTGACCATGTACTAGGTCATAAAAAATGGCATACAAATGCAGAAAAGCAGAAATAATAAATGAAATATTTTCAGATCATAATGCAATAAAATAATGATTACTAAGGGTACATGGAGATCCAAATAAATTGTTCTTTCATATAAGTAAGGTGTCTCTTTTTTGCAATATGAGAAACATGGAAATATATATTATACACTAATACACATACAGTTTATATTGTATTACTTACTACCTTAGGGAGAAAACCTGGATAGCAAAATGTCAGGAAACAATTATTGAAAATTATATTTGGGGGACAGTTTGGTAGCTCAGTGGATTGAGAGCCTAGTGACAGGAAGTCCTAGGTTCAAATCTGTCCTCAGACACTTTCTAGCTATTTGATCCTGGGCAAGTCACTTGACCCCAATTGTTTAGCCCTTACCACTCTTCTGCATTTTAATCAATATACAGTATTGATTCCAAGATGGAAGGTAAGGGTTTAAAAAAAAAAGAAAATTATATTTGACCTGTAAAAAAAAGATTGGGAAATTTATAATATAAAATTTAAAAATAAGCACATGATAAAATACTCTAAATCACTACTACTTAGAGAAATGCAAATTTAAAAACTTCTAAATAGCACCTCACATCTATAATATTGACTAACATGGAGGAAAAGGAAATTGCATATTTTGGAGGAGATAAGGAAAAATTTGAATACTAATGCACTTAAGAGTGGAGTTGTGAACTAGTCCAACTAATTTGGAAAACAAATTTGAACTATGCCCAAACATCTATAAAACTGTGCATGTCTTTTGAAAAAGCAATCCCACTGCTAGGTATATATTCCAAAAAGATCAAAGGAAATTGAAAAGAACCTTTTTTTGTACAAAAATATTTATTGCATATCTTTGTGTGGTGGCAAAGAACTAGAAACTGAGGGGATGCCCATCAATTGACAAATGGTTGAACAAATTGTGATATATGGTTGCAAGAGAATATTATTAGAAATTTTTAATGAACTAAATTTTGAAAAAATTAAGGAAAATGAACTTTTTTTGTAAAATGGAAGGGAACAAGCATTTATTTTGGACCTTTTATTTGACAGTGTACTATATATGAAAAATATTATATGGCTTGATGCTTACAGATGTTATTGTTATCCCTACTTTTATCAGTTGACTAAATTGAGAAAGAGTTTAAGTGTTTTAACGAGGCTCAATGAGTAGTAAATGTCTGAAGCCATGTCTCAACTTAAGTCTTTCTTAATTTAGGTTCAGCATTATATGAACTTCATCACCTAGCAGTCTCTTCCAGATGACCAGAAAACATACTTGTCAGCTGAAACATTTGGAAAATCAGGAAAATAAGAAATAAAAGGGAAATTAGATAGTGAATATCAATGCTAAGTACAGAAAAAGCAGGCAAGGAATTCAACCTCAGATGTGGTAGATCTTCACAATTATGGAGTTGAATATTGAGGAGGATTAAAGGCTATAGTAGCTCAGTCATTCGAGTTGAAATTCAATAATCAGAAGATATTTGTAAGGGATTGTATTAAATTCTGTTTTATTATTATAATATGATCTGTGAAGTATAAACAAGAAATAAGCATTGATGTGGGAAAGATTTATTGTAGGACAGTATGCATCAATCTTGACAGTTTTCATAAAGAAGAATATGGCAGGGAACAAATATGGTCTTGGGAGATGATCTTGAGAGGTAGTGGGTCCATACTGCAGAATGCTTGACCACAGTGTCTTTTTTCATGACCAGGCACTAGAAATTCCATAGCACTAGGCAGAATATGTTGGTCAAGGCATATGGAACTGTGGTTGAGATAGTTGGTACTCAATTTTATAATATTTTCTAATTAGGTTACTTTATAGTAGTTGAACATAATAACTAATCATCGCACAGGCAAATATGTGTTTTCTAGACATGAGCTTTATAGGACTTTTTTTTTTCATCTGTGCTTAAGAATTTTTTTTTAATAACAAAATATTTACCTACCATGATAATAAGTGGATGTTCACTATAATGCCTAACAAGGTTATATTCTCTTTATATCAATGATAGGAATCTACAGTGTGAGTAGTGGTGGACAAATGCTAAGTACCTAAAGGAGGATAAGAGGAGGAAATTGCAGCCAATAAAATTGATCAAAAGTCAATGAGACCATAATTCCCTGGTGAATCAACTATATAAAGATGGGCACACCTCTACTTTTATTACAATAGTTTGTTCTAATTATTCTGGATATTGGTTTGGAAAAAGATTAAATTGTACATGTACTTTGAAACTGAGATACATTATGGGGTATATATTCCAAGAAAATACACAAAAGAAAAAGAATGATAAAAAGTGTCAGAAAATCCATCTGTAACTAAACAAAAAAAATAGTAAATGTTTGTCTCTTAAGCAATAATAAAAAGTAAATCAATGATTTGTAATAATGATTAATTTTGATTGCAGAAATGATATGAAATTTGATACATTTCCTTTCTGGGGAATATAAATGCTTTGTGGATTTTGAATACTGAATAAACAAGCAGACTTATTTGGTTTGTTGTATTGTTTTAATAATATATTTCTTTAATTTTCTTGTTAAAGGGAATGGCTCTGTGAGCAATGAAGGTACAAGAAATTCAGGGGAAACGTGATGTAAAATCAAAATATATAAATATCTAAAAATGAGGAAAAAGATAGAACAGACATAAAACTCAAGGCTTAATCTCAGGATCCTATATCATCTAAGTCCCAGGATACATACCAGCATCTATTATGTGTGTAATAGCACTCCAGCCTAGTTAGGAAATACAGAAGTATGACACTGTTCTTGCTTTCAAAAATTTTATACAATTTGAACCCAAATTTTCTCTTTATCTTGAAGTAATGAAATAGTGTGGATGACACTTTTTCATAAAAGACTTTATTGGAAAAATCTGGCTTGGATTTTTATGACTATAGTCTTTTTAAAGTACTTGTATGCTGTCATATAGCAACTAAGTTTATGTTTTGTTTTACTTTGGTTGTGGAATTTTTAATTTTGGAGATATTGCTTCAAGATTATAGCCTATTACAAGCATATGGTACCTTTCATTGCCTGGGATTATATTATAAGATTAAATTTATGCACCACAATAAATACTTCAGCATTCAAGAGTTGACATAAAAAGAAAGAAAAAAAAACTTCAAAGAAATTTTAAATATCCACATCACCTATTATTTATTTTCCTCTGTGTTTTATGTGACATATTTTATTTTTACACACATTGGAAAGCATGTTATAGTGGGCAGCGAGGTGGCTCAGTGGATTGAGAGTCAAGCCTAGAAATAGGAGTCCTTGGGTCCAACTAGGGCCTCAGATATTTCCTGGCTGTGTGACCCTGGACAAGTCATTTAACCCCCATTGTCTTGCCCTTACTACTCTTCTGCTGTGGAACTAATACTTAGTATTAATTCTAAAATAGGAGGTAAGATAATTTTTGTTTTTTAGGAATGCTATAGAGAGTCTGTACAAAAAGAAAGCAAACAAATCCCATTTTAATTGGTGTCAGAAAATCCAGATTCTAGTTCTTCTACCAGGAACTAACTTTAAAATCTGGGGCCATCTGGGCCTGTAATACTGATTGTTGTCCAAATCAACAATAATTTATTCAATATATACGTTGTGAGCAAAGAATAGAGTGCCAGGCTTTGAATCAGGAAGATTAATCTTCTGGAGTTTAAGGCTAGCCTCAGACACTTATCAGTTGTTAGAGTCAAGGCAAGTTGCTTTACTATTTGCCTCAGTTTCCTCATCTGCAAAATGAACTGGGGAAGAAAAAAAAACATTTCAGTATCATTGCCAATAAATCCCCAAAGGGGACCATGAAGAGCCAGATACAATTGGAAAAATTGACAAAGTTTATTGATTACTTACAGTTTTAGGGTTTGGGAACATAGGGATTTCTAGAGATACTGCCATTTCCAAGGATTTGGTGTTCAGTTTCCTAGGCTGTGCCTTTTAGAGTCTGACTGGAGATAGCATTGGTGGTGGAGTCTTACTAAACCAACACCTACCACTTCCTGTCCCTTCCTCCAGGTACCATTTTGCTCAGGTCCATATTTCTGGTTAGATGCTTAGTATGATCAGTTAATGACAAACATGATAAAGCCCCCAAAGCTCATTAAGTCTTACTCTCTTCATCTGTAAAATGAAGACATGTACAAATAATAAAGTACCTACCTCCTAGATCATTTCAAGAAATAAGTGAAATAATTTTATGGAAACTACTTTGTAAATATCAAATCATTATATAAATAGAAGTAAGGGAAGTTTAAAAACAAACAAACAAACAAAAATGATGCAGTAAAGGGAATGGTTTGGGAAAATGACAGTATTTTGAGATAAAGCTGAAAAGGGACAGGGATTCTAGACTATGGCCAGGCTTGATTCAAGTGTTTGAATTTTACTAGATCAACAAAAGGGATACACTGGAGAGACTTTGTGTGTGAGGAAGAAGAGGAGTAGAGAGGATAAGACCTGTATCTTATGGTGTGAGGGAGAGACAGAAAGTGAGAATGAGTGTCTGTGGCAACATAGAGGAAAGGAGTGGGACCAAGGATCACTTGGTAATTGGACAGTCTTGAGGTACATGAGTGTGTGTGTGTGTGTGTGTGTGTGTGTGTGTATGTGTGTGTGTGAGAGAGAGAGAGAGAGAGAAAGAGAATCTTTGACAGAGAAAAACAGATGGAGATGGAGAGGGAGAGAGATGGAGAGACAGAGACAGAGAGATAGAGAGACAGAGAATGAATTCAAGATAAAGATTTTGGGCATAGGGAATATATTGGGTCACTGATAGACAATAAAATCAGGTCAAAAGGTCTGTTTTGGAAGAAATGATAAGCTCAGTATAGGACATATTCATGGAAGATAATGATATCCAGGAGGAAGGGAGTTAGAGGAATGAGGATGAAACTTGAGAATTGTAAAATGAAGAAGGTAAAAACTAATGATCTCTGAGATATGTTTTTTTAGCCCTTACATTCTCTGAGTCTGTTATTCAGCAT
Organism: Monodelphis domestica; assembly: GCF_027887165.1. Classification (NCBI taxonomy): domain Eukaryota; kingdom Metazoa; phylum Chordata; class Mammalia; order Didelphimorphia; family Didelphidae; genus Monodelphis; species Monodelphis domestica. Next base: position 90,904,344 of record NC_077228.1, on the reverse strand, counting down.
GTAAAAGTACAAAATTGGTGGTTCTGGATAGACTACTTATTTACTGAAATTTAGGTTCTTGCTCATTTATGGTAGTCATACATCTTCATATGGATCAGTGAATTCACTGATTGGAGAATTATTCTCAAAATTGCAGATCATAACCCCATCTACTCATGGCCATCCTGTGTGACTCTTATTCATGTCTTCCTGAAAGTTCACCACAATTGGGGTCACCCAACATGGGAGAGGCTTTTCTTAATTTCTCTTATCATTGTTATGGCAATAGTAGGTGGAACTGTTTGACCACAAACCTAAATACACTCATATCTGACACATGACCATCTTTTCTTTTTGTCATATAGTTCATTCATAATTCCATTTAATCATTTTCTTTGGAGTTGTATATAGGTTGGGGTTCATTGGTTATACATTGCAGGCTAATTACACCTTTCCATTGCGCCTTTTCATTGCCCTCTAGATGACACTTTTCTTTAGTTCTGACACCATGGTGTTTAGGGTTTCATGAAAGAAGAGAAAAGTAGGCTGCCTTGCTTTGAAGGAAAGCATTTATTCTAGGACTATGGTTTCAATAAAGGCTTATGTTTTACAACAAATATTTTACTGAAATTATTATGAAATAGTAAGATGTTGAACATATATCTCATACAATTAATGTGATGAATTAATGCAATGTCAGCTGTAAACAGGTGTATCTGATGGACCTCACTATCCACTGGTAATTCTTCTTCATTCTAGATTTTGTGATGGATCTCTTCCATCATGGGGAAATTTTATTAGCAAAAACAACAATAAGGGAAACAAGGTCTCCAAGCCAATAAAAAATAAATTTATTGAACGAGGGCCAGTCTCATGATAAAGTCAGACTCTGATCAAGATCAAGACCAGTCCATGCCTTTTGATCCTCCACTGTAGATGCAGCCAGATCCTGCATTATCCTCAAGACTAAAGGCTAAAGTCTTGAGAGATGGCCATTTTTTGTGTACAGAAACATGATGACACAACCTCAGATTAAAGACAGAAAATACAATTAAAATTAAAATAGGATGAACATAAATCTTCCATGTGGACAGGTCTTAAATAAAGATGCAAGTACTAAATAATCTGGAAAGTACAGAAATCATCACTATTGGTAACTAATATATATTATTATGACTGATCTTCCCAAGGCCTCTTCAATAAGGGGTCAGGGTCTGATTGTTTTTGCTGATAATTTCTATTAACGTCAGGAGTCAGCTGCCAGAAAACTGACATAACCATTGATACTATCACATAGGAATGTCTTACATCAGACTCCCAAAATCAGCCCTCCACCTCCTGACTGATTGTCTTATGTTGTATATGTGGTGTACAACACTGTGGTGGGCTTGGTAGAAACCCCTGAGTTACAGGTTTAAGGTCAAAGTGCCTCTCAGCAAGATTTAATACCATCCTAAGCTATGTTTTTTCTCAGCTAATTCTTAGAATTCACATAAAACTAACTATATTTTTGCATGAGAATCATAAAGGCTGATACTAATATAATCATAAAACAGGGTAGGGAGCTTCACATTCACATCATCAAAGAGTCCAATGTTTTGTGAGTATTTATGCTTCTATTTTACAACTCATCTGATACTTATCATTTTAAAGTTGTTGATGAGGGGGATTTCTAGCCAAATTGTTCTCCCTAAAGGAAAATATTGAATGATAACCCATTTTTACATAGTATTTAAATGTTTACAAAGCACTTTCCCAGAACAACTCTGAAGTAGATTTAATATATACCTATTTTTTCTCTATTTTACAGATATAGAAATTGAATCTCTGAGAAATTTATGCAACTTTCCAATAGTCAAAAAAGGAGAAAGAATCTGAGGTTAGATTCAAACACAGAATTTCTATCCCTACATCTTAAATTCATTCTATTATATTTTTTGTACTCTATGTCTCTCACCATACATGCTTCCTTTAGTGTCTGTATAGAAGTGGTCAAAAAACATTTCGACCTAATTTAGAAATTGTTTCTGATATACGTAGTTGTATATTAAAGTGGAAGGGACTATATTTTGAAAAATTCATAATGTTATCCTTTTAATATTTATGCAAAATATTGTTCCATACCAGTTCTTTAGGGATTTTAATTACCTCATTTTCTTGATTGAATCCACATATTTCCTATAGCATGACAACATTTGAGTTCCCTCTACCCAGAGCAAACTTAGTTTCATCTACAAATTTAAAAGACTGAATTCTGAAATAAGATGTTTAATATTTAAATCATCTTGGTTAAAAAACAACATGTTTTATGAATATGTGGAGTATATACATGTGTTTCCAAATAAGCAAAAATGCATAAGTAAAATACAGCTTAAAGTGACAAATCACAATGATTTGGTACTCCCCAGATTGCTGGTATTCAAAATGTTTCATGAGGAACTCAACCTTCCCAACAACATTCACAAACTCCTCTATTTGTAATCTCAACACTGATGCAGAAGTAATTATATATTGGATGGCTTAGGAAATTTTGTATGTTCTCCATAATCAGCTCCTGTTGAATTATTCATTTTTGTCAATGGCTTGTCAGTATTCATAAAGAAGATATTTAAGCAGACTTAGAGACTGCCCTTCATTACATTCTTATATTTTGGGGGGATCTGAATTTCCTTTAGATGATACACATTTTCCTTCTTTAAAATATAATGTTATAGTGACTAGAGAACTAAGATAGTAGCCAGGAAGATCTGGATTCAAGTACTGCCTAGAACATTTACCAGCTGAGAATTCCAGGGCTAGACACTTAACCTCTCTATAGTATAGGCAGTGTCCTAAGATTATACATATCATAGAAGTAAACTTATACAAGTAGAATGAGTTTCCCTACCATGAATTATCTGTATTAGTTCAATCACAGGTGTGGTCCCTACTTTTTCTATTTTTTAAAAGAAAAAAAATCATATTTTTACATTTCATTTATATATAATTTACATTTTCCAATGTATCCCTCTAAGATTAAAAAATAATATTCAATACTCCAAGTATTATATTTGAAGGCATTATTAATAATCACTTGAAGTAAAGGAATAAAAAAGCAATTATCTAACAAAATAAAACCACATGACCAAACTTTTCTACCTGCTCAAAAACCCTCCATCCACAGTTGCCACCACATCAAGAAAGCAAGAGGTGGAACTACACAGGATTTATATCCTGTCTACATCAGCACGGAACGACAAGAGGAGAGTGGGGTGCTGGGAATAGTAGTTTTAGGTTACACAGTTCCAATTACACAGCTCACTCCTTTAAGAGAAAGTCACATTCTGTAACAGAGAAAAAAAATTTAACAAAGAGAACAAATATAATGGAAAAATTGAATATTAATACATACCATTTTCTACCACTAGTCTTCCACCTCTTCAAAGAAAGTAGTTTAGTTATTTTGGACCAATTAACAATTTCGTCGAGGGTGGAACTTCAATACTGATTATTCTTATAACAAAAATTTTTCTGAGCATGAGGTGAAATCTAAGATCTTTTGGTTTTCAATTTCCTTTTCACTAGTGAATGTTAAAATCTTTTATTTTAAGCAATTACTTTTTCTTCATGTTAAAGTCATTTATTAATGCTTTTGGCCACTTCTCTATTGTGGTAATGGCATTATGTCTTTTTTTGTATTTCCTTAAGGTATGGCATATTCAAAGATTTTAAGGGAAAATAAAATTTTCCCCTTTCACTGTATAGCAAATTGTTCTAATCCATGATTATTCCTTATTGTTCTAATAAAATTGTATTTTCTATCCATCAATAAGTACTTTCCTTTAAAATGAAAAAACCCCACTTATCAGAGATGTTTTATAAAACATATTTAAATCAACCACATTCTTTGTTATCAGAGCTACATTAATTTTGCTGACACAAAAGCTTTTCAATTTAATCTAATCAAAATTATCTATATATGTGATTGTCTTTCTCCCTTGTATGGTTAAAAATCACTTCAACTTAAAGCAATGAAAGGTTGCTAATCATGTTTTCTCAAATAATTTTAATTTGTCAGACCCTTAAAATGTATTTTATTATATATGTAAATATATAATATAAATATAATATAAAATAAATACTAATGAATATAAATATACAAAGATTTATTATATCAAATAATGCTATTATTTTTGTTAATAATTATACATTTCTGATTACTGTAAAATTACACAAACACACACATACACACACATACACACACATATATATAAACTTTATCTCCTTAATGATAGAGTGCTATAATAGCTTAGAATAATCTACAACAAGCATCTATTTCCCCCCCAGCAAGGTTGATAGATGAGACTCCAACTAAAATGATTTTATCTATGATTATGGCAAAAGTCTGGTAAGGCATATAGTATGCTAAATATTTTCAGAATATTTAAGATACATATATGATCCTTGAGTTAATTCTGTCTTTCTTTATTCTGGTCTTTGTAAACCTAGCACACTGTTTTGTGCAAATTGGGCACTTAATTAATGATTGAAAAATTAAATTCAATTGGAACTTTTTCTTTTGTTAATGTGGATCCAATGATCCAGAACTAAACCCATTCAGGCAAACATCCTGTGAAACTTACCCATTTCCTCTGATAAATCATCTATATTGGATCCATCTAGCATAATGGGTTCTACCCTTATATCCCTTACATAAAACTAATCTTTCATGTTTCTTAGTTACAAAATAACTCACCTCACATTTGAATTTGTTACTGTTCCAAAGTTCTAACACTATTTCTTTGGGAAATCAAGCACTGTTTAATATCACCATGGCGGTTTTTTTGTTTGAACATATGACTTCCTAGAGGTGGGAAAAACTCCTTCCGCTGTTGGATTTGTTCTCTTAAATTCTTAGAGATATGCCTGGAGCTCTGACTTGTCCATGGACATGCAGCCAGTATTTTGGTGAGAAATATGCTAACTATGTAAAACATCAGATAAGTCCCAATATAGGAGTACAAATTGAGTGGATTTACTCCTGCAGAAACTCAGGTTGGTGGCAGAGTTTCTGGAGATCTGGTCAGGCAGTTGCTATTTCATATGAGATATAGCAAGACAGATGACAAGTTGATGACCTGACCATGCCTGGTGAGATGACACATGGACAACATATACAGAATAAAATATATGCAAAAAATGAAGACAAAATAATAGAAAGAAATAGTTGATAGTGTTCCCTAAGTTATGAAGCCCTGGGATAGATGTAAAACATTGAAAAAATCACAACCTCACTCAAATTTATTTAATTTCCTTATTTGTTAAATTAGAATAGTCTTTAAAGTTTCTTCTAGGTCTAGCAATCTTTGATTAGATGACATTATGGCTATGAATTATGATGATTATATTATTTTTAAACAGATAGTATATGTTACTATAAAAATTCTCAATATAATCATTTTTATATGAGAGAGATCATAGTACAGTGAATATAGCTGGTAATTTGGTTCTCATAAATCAGACTTGATGAGTTATTGAGGAAATGTTTCAAACCATACTAGTATGGAAGAATCTGCTTGATTTTGGGGTTTATTGGTATAGCCTTTAAGAACACAGGAGATGGAACAGATAGGTGGTTCAGTAGATAGAGAGCCAGGCCTGGATTTGGGAGCACCCAGGTTCAAATTTGGCTCCTTATAGTTCCTAGCTGTGTGACCCTGGACAAGTCACTTAATCCCAATTGGTTTAACTGTTAAACAGCCACAACCTGGAACCCCAAACAAGTTCAGGTCCTCTTGTCTTGGCTCAAAATTTTCATCAATCCCATTGGGATTGGTTGGTCTCTTTGACCTTGTGCTCAATTGGCCCTATGCAGTTTAGCTTTATGCTTCTTTGGCACTGTGCAATGGCCTTTTTTGTATTCTCTTGTCCTGGAATCAGACAATCATTAAGCAATGTCCCATAAATTTTTTTTTTAAACAATCAATGGCATCATTTTTACAGGTTAAAGCTTTCTTGGCATGCATTAATATTAGAACAAATGTATTTAAAACTTATATTACTGCAAAATAAAAAAAAAGGACAAATCTTAATAATGTTGACATGTGCTTCAAATACAAAAGGAGAGAAAAAATAAAACTCAGATACTATATTGCACTTGGAAGGAAAAAAAACAATAATAAAAATGTTTTAAAAATAAAAAATATATAGCTTAAAATCAGTGACACACTGTGTCAGCCATGTGTGAGTACAAATGATTTTCAGAATAAAATAGTAACACAGTAGATAAAGCACATTCAAAGAATTACCAAAGTCCCCTAAATTCACAATAGTTCACTTAATTATAATAGCAAGCAAAACCACTGCCATATTTCACATAAGTTGCTGTATGACATTAAAAAAAACTGATGAACTGGTGGATATTTGTCACAATTTTGACAGATGTAGCAATTCTTTCAACTTTGGTAAATATAATTTTACACAAAGTAATACTCATTTGGGTCTAGAACATCATCAAGAAATCTAGATTGTTCTACTGAAAATAAATTAAAATGAATAGTTTTCCAGGAGCTCTTTTTTCCAGCTTCTTGATTCATAGAAACACCTTGGTAGGAACATTCCTTTATTTTTCTATCTTTAATACAACATTCTTCATTATATATATATATATATATATATATATATATATATATAATTTAGCCATTTAGAAACTACTAGTTACTAAAATTATGTCTGAAGACCCCTTAGAAATGCCATTTAAATTCTTATCTTATTAAATTCTCCAAACATTGCACACAATTTAACCAGTTTTGTTGAAATCAATCATCATCTATGTGACAATTAATAAATGTAACAGTGATTTTTTTAAACATTATTTTATTTGGTCATTTCCAAACATTATTCATTGGAAACAAAAATCATTTTCTTTTCCTCCCCCCCTCCCCCGTCTCTCCCATAGCCGGCACTTGATTCCACTGGGTATCACATGTGTTCTTGACTCCAACCCATTTCCATGTTGTTGGTATTTGCCCTAGAGTGTTCATTTAGAGTCTCTCCTCAGACATATCCCCTCCACCCCTGTAGTCAAGCAGTTGCTTTTCTTCGGTGTTTTTACTCTCACAGTTTATCCTCTGCTTGTGGATAGTGTTTTTTAGATCCCTTCAGATTGTTGAGGGACATTGCATTGTCCCTAATGGAGAAGTCCATTACCTTCGATTGTACCACAGTGTATCAGTCTCTGTGTACAATGTTTTCCTGGTTCTGTTCCTTTCACCCTGCATCACTTCCTGGAGGATGTTCCAGACTCCATGGAATTCCTCCACTTTATTATTCCTTTTAGCACAATAGTATTCCATCACCAACATATCCCACAATTTGTGCAGCCATTCCCCAATTGAAGGGCATCTCCTAGTTTTCCAATTTTTGGCCACCACAGAGAGTGGAGCTATAAATATTCTTGTACAAGACTTTTTCTTTATTGTCTCTTTGGGGTACAAACCCAGCAGTGCTATGTATGGCTGGATCAAAGGGCAGACAGTCTTTTATTGCCCTTTAGGCATAGTTCCAAATTGCCCTCCAGAATGGTTGGATCAATTCACAACTCCACCAGAAATGAATTAGTGTCCCTCCTTTTCCGCATCCCCTCCAGCATTCATTACTTTCCATAGCTGTCATATTAGCCAATAGGCTAAGTGTGAGGTGATACCTCAAAGTTGTTTTGATTTGCATCTCTCTGATTATAAGAGATGTAGAGCACTTTTTCATATGATTATTAATAGCTTTGATTTCTTTGGCTGAGAACTGCCTGTTCATGTCCCTTGCCCATTTGTCAATTGGAGAATGGCTTGATTTTTGTACAATTGATTTAGCTCTTTGTAAATTTGAGTATTATACCTTTGTCAGAGGTTTTAATGAAGATTGCTTCCCAATTTGTTGCTTTCCTTCTGATTTTAGTTACATTGGATTTGTTTGTACAAAAACTTTTTAATTTGATGTATTCCAAATTATTTATTTTGTATTTTGTGACTCTTTCTAAGTCTTGCTTGGTTTTAACATCTTTCACTTCCCAAAGGTCGGACATGTATACTATTCTATCCTTCTAATTTTCTTATAGTTTCCTTCTTTATGTTCAAGTCAATCACCCATTTTGAATTTATCTTGGTGTAGGGTGTGAGGTGTTGATCTAAACCTAATCTTCCCCACACTGTCCTCCAACTTTCCCAGCAGTTTTTATGAAATAGTGTATTTTTATCCCAAAAGCTGGGTTCTCTGGGTTTGTCGTATACTGTCCTGCTGCGGTCACTAACCCGGAGTCTATTCCATTGATCCTCCTTTCTGTCTCTTAGCCAGTATCAAATTGTTTTAACCACTGCTTTATAATATAGTATGAGATCTGGGACTGCAAGACCCCCTTATTTTGTATTTTTTTTTCATTGTTTCCCTGGATATCCTTGATCCTTTGTTCTTCCAAATGAACTTTGTTATGGTTTTTTCTAAATCAGTAAAAAAAAAAAAATTGGAAGTTCAGTGGGTATGGCACTAAATTGATAAATGAGTTTGGGTAGGATGGTCATTTTTATTATATTGACTCATCCTACCCATGAGCAGTTAATGTTCTTCCAATTGTTCAAGTCTACTTTTAGTTGTATGGAGAGTGTTTTGTAGTTGTATTCATATAGTTCCTGTGTTTGTCTCGGGAGATAGATTCCTAAATATTTTATTTTGTCTAAGGTGATTTTTGAATGGGATTTCTCTTTCTAGTTCTTGCTGCTGAGCTATGTTGGAAATATATAGAAATGCTGATGACTTATGTGGGATTATTTTGTATCCTGCAACTTTGCTAAAGTTGTTGATTATTTCAATTAGCTTTTTGGTTGAATCTCTAGGATTCTTTAAGTAGACCATCATGTCATCCTCAAATATGGTCTCCTCCATGCCTGTTTTAATGCCTTCAATTTCTTTTTCTTCTCTAATTGCTACTGCGAGTGTTTCTAGTACAATGTCAAATAGTAGAGGTGATAATGGGCATCCTTGTTTCACTCCTGATCTTATTGGGAATGCATCTAGTTTATCCCCATTGCAGATGATATTACTTGATGGTTTTAGATATATACTGTTTATTCTTTTTAGGAATGACCCTTCTATTCCTATGCTTTCTAGTGTTTTTAATAGGAATGGGTGTTGTATTTTTTCAAAGGTTTTTTCTGCGTCTATTGAAATAATCATGTGGTTCTTGTTGGTTTGCTTGTTGATGTGGTCAATTATGTGGATGGTTTTCCAAATATTGAACCAGCCCTGCATCCCTGGTATAAATCCTACTTGATCATGGTGGATGATCCTTCTGATCACTTGGTGGAGTCTTTTTGCTAGTATCCTATTTAAGATTTTTACATCTATATTCATTAGGGAGATTGGCCTATAGTTTTCTTTCTCTGTTTTTGGCCTGCCTGGCTTTGGGATCAGAACCATGTTTGTGTCATAAAAGGAATTTGGAAGAACTCCCTCTTTGCTTATTATGTCAAATAGTTTGTATAGTATTAGGGGTTGCTGTTCTTTGAATGTGGTAGAATTCACTGGTGAATCCATCAGGCACTGGGGATTTTTTCTTAGGAAGTTCTTTAATGGCCTGTTGGATTTCTTTTTCTGATATGGGATTATTTAAGAAATCTGTTTCTTCTTCTGTTAGTCTAGGGAATTTATATTTTTGTAAATATTCATCCCTATCACCTAGGTTGGTATATTTATTGCCATATAGTTTGGCACAGTAGTTTTTAATGATTGCCTTAATTTCCTCTTCATTGGAGGTGAGGTCCCCTTTTCATCCTTGATGCTATTAATTTGCCTTTCTTCTTTCCTTTTTTTAATTAGATTGACCAGTACTTTGTCTATTTTGTCTGTTTTTTTCAAAGTACAAGCTTCTAGTCTTGTTTATTAGCTCAATAGTTCTATCACTTTCAATTTTATTAATTTCTCCTTTAATTTTTAAGATTTCTAGTTTGGTTTTCTTCTGGGGGGTTTTAATTTGCTCGTTCTCAAGTTTTTAAATTTGCATTTCCATTTCATCGATCTCTGCCCTCCCTAATTTGTTAATACATGCACTCAGGGATATGAATTTTCCTCCAACTACTGCCTTGGTGGCATTCCATAAGGTTTGAAAGGATGTCTTGTCATTGTCATTTTCCTCAATGAAATTATTAATTGTTTCTATGATTTCTTCTCTAACTAACCGATTTTGGAGTATCATATTATTTAATTTCCAATTAATTTTTGATTTGTCTCTCCATGTACCCATACCGATCAATATTTTTATTGCTTTAAGATCTGAAAAGGTTGCATTTATTATTTCTGCTTTTCTGCATTTGAGTGCCATGTTTCTGTGACCTAGTGTATGATCTATTTTTGTGAATGGACCATGTGGTGCTGAGAAGAAGGTATATTCCTTTTTGTCCCTATTTATTTTTCTCCATATGTCTATTAACTCTTTCATTCACCTCTTTTACCTCTTTCTTATTTATTTTTTGGTTTGATTTATCTAATTTTGATAGTGATTGGTTCAAGTCTCCCACTAATATGGTTTTACTGTCTATTTCCTCCTTCAATTCTCCTAGTTTCTCCGTTAGAAATTTGGATGCTATGCCATTTGGTGCATACATGTTGATTAGTGATATTTCCTCATTGCCTATATTCCTTTTTAATAGAATATATGTAACTTTCTCATCTCTTTTGGTTAGGTCTATTTGTGCTTTGGCTTTGTCAGATATCATGATTGCAACTCCTGACTTCTTTATATCAGTTGAGGTCCAAAAGGTCTTACTCCATCCTTTAATTCTTACCTTGTGAGTATCAACCCGCCTCATATGTGTTTCTTGATAACAACAAATGGTAGGGTTTTGGGTTCTAATCCAATCTTGTGTTTGTCTACATTTTATGAGTGAGTTCATCCCATTCACGTTCAAAGTTATGATTGTCACTTGTGGTTTCGCTGGCATTTTGATATCTTCCCCTAGTTCTGACCTTTCTTCTTTAGCTATATCCTTTTGAACCAGTGATTTACTTTAGGTCAGTCCCCCTAGTCCCCTCCCTTGATATGCTTCCCTTTCTAGCCCCTCCCTTTTTATTCTCCCTTCCCCTCCTCCCTCTCCTTCCCTCCCTTTTTTATACCCCCCTCCCCTCCTTAATTTCCCTTTCTTTCTTACCCCATTGGATAAGATAGAATTCAGGATCCCACTGGATCTAGATATTCTTCCCTCTCAGAGTTGATTTCACTGAGAGTAAGGTTTAAGTAATACCACTTCACGCTCTCTTCATCTCCTTCTAATATGAGAGATCTTCCCCTCCCCTTCCCATGTGTATCTTTGTATGGGAAAGATTATTCTATTTAGTCCCCCCCCTATTTCTTGAAGTAAGTCTTAACATTGTTGACGCTTCCCCCCTCCCTTTTCCTTTCTTTGCCCCCCCTTTCACCAAATCTTCTTGATGCCCCAATCTTTCCCTATGCATGATTCTTCTAACGACTCTTATGGTGCATACAATTTTTGAGAGTTACACAACACATTTTCCCTACATATTAATATATATATATATATATATATATATATATATATATATAATTTGATGTAAATGTAGTCCTTATAGAAGAGAGTTTGACTTAAAGAAAAAGATAAGATTCATCTCCTTTTCCCTTTCTTTCATATTTACCTCTTCATGTTTCTCTTGGTTTCTGTGCTTGGATATCAAATTTTCCACTAAGTTCTGGTTTTTTCTTAGCAAATGCTTGGAAATCTTCTATTTTGTTGAATTTCCATACTTTCCCCTGGAAGTATATAGTCAGTTTTGCTGGGTAGTTGATTCTTGGTTGGAGACCCAGCTCTCTTGCCTTTTTAAATCTTGTGTTCCATGCTTTACGGTCTCTTAGTGTGTTAGCTGCTAAGTCATGTGTGATCCATTTGGGAGCCCACTATATCTGAAGCTCCTCTTCTTGGCTTCTTGTAGGATTTTGTCCTTTTCATGGAAGCTGTTGAATTTGGCGATTACATTCCTGGGGGTTGTCTTTTGGGGATTTAGTATAGAGGGTGTTCTATGAATCCTTTCTATTTCTATTTTTCCTCCTTGTTCCAGAACATGTGGACAATTTTCTTCTATAATCTCCTGTAGTATAGCATCAAGATTTTTGTTTATCTCTGGGTTTTCGGGCAGACCAATAATTCTCACGTCTTATCTTCCTCTGTTTTCCAAGTCTGTGACCTTTTCAGTGAGATATTTTGTGTTTTCTTCTAATTCATTAATTTTTTGGCTTTGCTTTATTAATTCTTGCTGTTTTTCATGCTCACTGACTTCCAGTTGCTTAATTCTGGTCATTAGGGACTGGTTTTTCCTTTCAGCTTTGTCTGCCCTTCTATTAGATGCTTCCAGTTCTTTCTCCAATTGTGAAGTCTTGTCTATCAGACTGCTGAATCTCTTTCTCCCATTTTTCTTTCCATAAGGTTTCCATCTTTTGGGTAAGCTCCAATTTGAGTTCTTCCAGAGCTTGTGGATAATTTCCATTTGGGAGGCATGTTTTGATTTTGTCTGGGTTTCATCCACTTTCTCTTTTTTTCCTTGTGTACTCCCTCCACAAAAGTTTTCAATAGTCACCTTTTTCCCTTTCTTCCTGGAGGCTTGATTTTCGGCCATGAGAGCCATCCCTTTGGTGGTTTTATTCACCTTTCCTTTTTGGTTTTCTTAGAACGCAGGCCCCTGTGCTAAGTGCCGCCTCCCCTTTGCTCAGCGCAGCCTCTTCGCGTGGCCGCCCCTTTGCTCAGAGCAGGATTTTACCATGAAACCGCCCTGAGACGTTGTTTCCTTGAAGGCTTTAGATCCCAAGGACCCTGGTGTGGCCCCCCAGACAGAGATGCTCCTCACTCACTCGCTGTCCCAGGGAGTGCTCTGATACCTTACTCTGTTTTGGTGGGGGTTGGGGGGATTGGCAAGGTTTTCTTCCTTCTTATAGTGTGGAAATGTTCAAGCCCCTCGTACCTTCTTTTCTGTGGCGTACTGAAGTGTCCCTCTGTTCTTCCAAAAGTGATTTTTATGCTTTTTTGAGGTAGTCTATTTCTAATGCTTCTCCTTGGTGTTTTGGGTCAAGAGAAAGAATGAAAAAAAAACAGCCTTATTCCCCAATGATTTGGAACTAACTGCCCTCCCTGTGAAAAACCTTTAGTAACAGCCTTCTAAACTAGGAGCCCAGGATCAGCTTTAAAAAATTCTTCTTGAAAATTAGAAGGTGTTGGGTTCTTTTCTCCATGCTGAAAAAAAAAAGGCTATGGCAGGCTAGAAACACACACGTGGAGTGTGGAAAGGGGTTGGGGCAGAAAAAAATTTATACAAAATTATGTGGAAAAAATGGATGAGATTGGCTGGCTTTTGTGGAGGGTCTGGTCTTGGCAAGAGGAGGCTCCATGCTGGGTAAAGAGTGGTGAGAAATGCTGGCCAAGCAGATGGACAGGAGAAAAAGCAAGCAACAGGGTGGGGAAGGAGCACAGGCACACCCTGCCACTGGACCCTCATGGTGGTGTTAAGGTATGGGATTTCACCCACCACCAAGGAAAACTGCGGACAATGCAATCAGGCAAGGAAAAAGGCCATTTATTATGGAACTGGTACGTGCACCAGTGGGAATCTCTACCATCAGAGTTCCGAGCTGCTTCTGAAAGGCTAGGCCTTAAGTATGTTTCAGCATGTATGGCCCCCCTTCCAGACCCTTATCTGCTACACACCATTGTTGGAACGTTGCTGGCGTGTATGGCTCCCTTCAGCCCTTATCAGTTACATACTATTCTTGGGACCTTGACAATTTTATGTTATTGGGGTCTTCTTGGCCTTTATCTGGTACCCACTGCAGCTGGGGTCTTTGGCATATTTATGGTTCTGACAAACTCCCAAGGCTAGCCAGTTCCCTGTTCAGGCCTTCCTGAACTTTCAAGGCTGGTCAATTTCTCCTCCCTCAGTGGACAGTGACTGGGCAAGCTTATTATATTTACTGTAAGGCTATCTGCTCAATTTTTTTTTCAGAATGCCTAGTCACTTCATGGTAAGCCAAAATGTGAGTTTTAAAATTAATAATCAATAACTAGGTATTATATTTTGTAAAGTTTTATTAATAATAACTAAAACAAAAGAACTGCCTGACTTCAGCTTGGTTGCAGGTCCAAGAAAGAGGAAAAGGGAGGAGTTACAGTTACTTAAATACAATTACACCTAACTTGGGGATGCAGGAAAAGGGAATTTTTTGAAATTCTAAGGGACTTCTGGGGGATGAAGTCCAAAGGCTCAAAATCTCTATTTATACAGTAAGGTGAGAGAAGATGTACCGAGAGACGACTATTACTACTGAGAGAAGATGAGAAAGGGAAGAAATATATGAAGGTAATTAGGGATACAAGTACTAAAAATTATTGAAGTTGAGAAATAGTTCGTGTATTAAGTGGTACTGGAATTGAAATTTATGGATGTTGTAAGAGGCAGAGATGAGAAGGGAGTCATTCAAGGGATAAGAAAGAGTCCAAGATCTCTGAGCTTGGCTCTCAATCCACTGAGACACCTCGGTGCCTCTCTTTCTTTCTTTCTTTCTTTCTTTCTTTCTTTCTTTCTTTCTTTCTTTCTTTCTTTCTTTCTTTCTTTCTTTCTTTCTTTCTTTCTTTCTTTCTTTCTTTCTTTCTTTCTTTCTTTCTTTCTTTCTTTCTTTCTTTCTTTCTTTCTTTCTTTCTTTCTTTCTTTCTTTCTTTCTTTCTTTCTTTCTTTCTTTCTTTCTTTCTTTCTTTCTTTCTTTCTTTCTTTCTTTCTTTCTTTCTTTCTTTCTTTCTTTCTCTTAAAAGGATAAAAGAATTAAGAGCTGGCTGAGAAACAATGGTGAATTCTAACCTACTGGAGAGACTAAAGGAAATTGGTTGGGATTTGAATCATTGGAGGGAATACCCACTTCAGGTTATGCTGAGATCCACTGGCATCTTAGAATGCTGGAGAATCATGCTCTGGAAGTTCTGTAAATGACAGAGTTCTTTCTATGGGTGTGAATAGTGTTCTTTCTCTGAAGTCCCTCAGAATTGTCCTGGATTGTTGCATTGCTGCTAGTAGAGAAGTCCATTACATTCAATTGTGCTACAGTGTATCCATCTCTATGTACAATCTTCTCCTGGTTCTGCTCCTTTCACTCTGCATCAATTCCTGGAGGTCTTTCCAGTTCACATGGAATTCCTCCAGTTCATTATTCCTTTCAGCACAGTGGTATTCCATCACCAATAGATATAACAGTTTGTTCAGCCATTCCTCAGTTGAGGGGCATCCCCTCATTTTCCAATTTTTTGCCAGTACAAAGAGAGCAGCTATGAATATTTCTATATATTAAATTTTCCTTGTTAGCTCTTTGGGGTACAAATCCAGCAGTGATATGACTGGATCAAAGGGCAGGGAGTCTTTTAAAGCCCTTTGCACATAGTTCCAAATTGCCTTCCAGAAAGGTTGGATCAATTTACAACTCCACCAGCAATGCATTGGTGTCCCAATCTTGCTACAACCTCTCCAACATTTATTACTTTTCCTCATTTTAAAGATAAGGAAAATAAGGCTGAGAGAGAAAAGTGACTTTTCCAAAGTTACCTAGTAGAGTTTGAAGATGGATCCCAGGCTTGTGTTATGACACTGAGATGAATACTCTAACCATTGTCTGATTTAATTGTCTTCTTGTAAACTTTAAAGTACAACATTAATATCTGTTAATAGTGTTAGTAGATATTGTCCTTATCAGAAGCAGTTGTATTATGTTTCCAAAGAACAATTTAATAATTTTTTCTTGGAGTTTTTGTATTATTCATAAATTCTTTGACTACCAAAAAAAAAGACAAAAAGTCTACAATAGATGTTATGGTATTTGGGATATAGGAAATGAATTCATTCAAATAACAAGGGGCCCAAATGCTGGGCTAAAATGTGGATTAAGTTGCATATTAGGGAAGCCTAACCTCTAAAAAGGGGACTCTGCATGCTTTACTTGTTCTCTTTGGCTCATTATATCCCCATCCTAGCATTCTAGGGGAAAATAGTTAAAAATTTTATTTAATTCAAATCTAGATTTCCCCCAAAAGAATTAGAAAGATATTTAATGCACAAAGTATAAAAGGTATGGGAAACCTACTTATTTACTCCACTACAAAAGGATATACTTAACATAAAAAGACTCAGAAATTCATTTAGGATTAAATCATAATACAAATGAGGAGACCGTCTTTGTGTCTTGACTCATCCAGGGGACTGTCTTCAGCCAATGATATAACTTTCTATTTGCCTAAATTCAAAAACAATGTACATAGTGTGAGGAATTTCTCAGACTTGACATAGGCTAGGCACACTGCCATGGCAAATATGGAGACAGGGAAGCCTTACTGAATAGAATTAATGCTAATCCTTTGTTGCTTTCCATTATTTTCTTAAATAAAGCTCTTTTTGTTAAATGTTAAAAAAAAAACAGTTCAAGCAAATGCCCAGAAGGGGAGATGAGAGATAGAATATGGAATACGAGGGAAAGTTTTTTAACAAAAGAATGGTTTGACTAAATAGAAGAGTGTGTGAATCAGAATAACATGGGTTTGGAATGGTAGACTGGTTCCAGGTTGCAAGGAATCATGAATGCCAAATTGGAATTTATATTTGTTTTACATAAGTAACAGGTTGCCATCGAGTTTATTAAGCAAGCAAATGAAATGATCATACCTGTACTTTAGAAATGTAACTTTTATGGATGTATGGAGTATGGATCATGAAAGGAAAAGCCTGAAGCAAAGATATTAGTTAGAAGGTCATAACCATAGTCCAGACAAGAGGTGATGAGGTCTTGAACTTTTCCATTTGAATGGGGAGAAGGGAGCAGGTATGAGACATGCAGAGATTTGCCATAGTATCTAGTGTTGCATATTTAGGTCAGACTAGATTTAAGAAGCTGTAAGGCATAGTGGACAGAGAACTGGCCTTAGTGCCAGTTAGATGATGAGAGAGAGAGAGAGAGAGAGAGAGAGAGAGAGAGAGAGAGAGAGAGAGAGAGAGAGAGAGAGAGAGAGAGAGAGAGAGAGAGAGAGAGAATTATGTGCACTATTAGAGGGAGTTTTGATTACATCTGGAAATGCCAATGAAATCATAGGTCAATAATTATTCCTCTCCTTATGAGTGGCCTTTAAAAACTGATAGAATAGAAAGTCAACCATACTGTGTGATTTCAGACAATAAAAATGCCATCCTTCCCTTACTTTCATTGAGAAGTTTTCCCAATGATAGTGATCTTCAAACAGAATTTGGATTACTTCCTGTAAATATTGTATGGATGATTTCAAGTATGAACTGCATACAATTGCCATTTATGGGAACTCTTCCAGTTCAGATTTTTGGGCTTTCAATTATTCACATAAAAATGAATTCCTCTTTCTATAGACTTTTCTGTTTTTCAAAATTCACAATATGGTAGGCAAGACTTTACTTTATTGGTCATGGACTTCTTGAATGAATTTATTATATGCTTTCAGTCACACAGGTAAGAAATAAATGTAAACATGAAAGAAGTAGGGTTTGAATGTAAGTTCTTTGACTCCAGAAGCAGTAGATTTTGCACTATATCACTACATTCCCAGTGATATAAAAATATATCTTCCCTTAGTTGTGATATCAAATATTAATAAACAATATTATGAAAGCATCATAATATACAGACCTTAGTCTCTTTATATCTATTGAATCAGAGAACAAATAAGTCATATTTCTTCAATAAAAGACAATTTCTGGGAGAGTTCACAATTCTATGAAATTAAGATCCTTAGTAAAGTATTTCCTATTTATGGTAATCAAAAGTGATTCAGGAAAGAAACTCTGAACCTCTCTCATAGTAGAAGTCTTCATAAGCTAAAATATCATCCCATACCTATTTTGCCTTACACAGTAAGCAGTTTTTTTTATTCCAAGTAGGTATAGGATTTAACAACATATGTGATTTAAAAGAATTCTATAAAGAACATAGAGGGATCACCTAAAGTAAACCATATATTTTATTATTTCATGTATATATATTTATATGTATATTAATTTATACAGATATATAATTAGCATGTAACATGTATAATATGTATATGTAAAATATGTACATGTGTATATTTTGAGAGAGAGAGGGAAAGAACAGATGTTCTTGATAGATCAGTAATAATGGGTGATTTCTTTGCACGTGTGCCCAGAACCATAAAACTGCAAATTTGGAATAAACAGAAAAACTCTGTTGCTGCAAAATACTACACAGCACCATCCGTTTGAGGATGAAGTTCAATATATAAACTGTACATGAGAATGAATAGGGATATTCTCTCCTTGACAAAAGAGGCTAATGGAACTTACCCAGCTAAAACTCTTCACATTAAATTGAAATTATGCCTCTAAATCTTGGGAGTCGGAAATGGGCTGGGCAAATCTGTCCTATGCTGAAGCATTACAAATACACTGCCCCAATGAATGATTTGTGAGTTGTCATTGAAAGGCTTCACTCTTGCCTACCGATAGTGAGGAAGACAGCTAGTAGTGAGATGACTTGTTAGTGGAATAAATAATAAATCAAGGGAGGCAGTAATCATTCCAAAAAACATAGAGATAATGTAGTATACTGCATCTGATGTTATCATTCTGACATACTTTAAAGCATAATTGCTCTTCATGGATTTTGTATTAATAAAGGAAATGATAGCAGGCTTTGTAATTTTAAGATACAAAGAAAGATTAGGGGAATCTGGTCATTTTAACTGGAAAAAAAGAAAGGATACCTTCAGGTGACCTAACTGCACTTTTAAAATTATAAAAAAAATCAATAAATTCTGTTATATTCTTCAGCTTGAAGTAATGTGGGGGGAATAAGAATAGAGAAATAAATGAATTCAAAATCCCTAGAGAAGAAATATGATTTTTTTTAAAATGAAAAGTAAGCATGCTGTAGTGAAGGGAAATGAAATTTTGCATCGGAGAATCTGGCTTTGATTTCTATTTCAACTATGTATTACCTTTCTGACCTTGGTCAAATAACTGGCTTATGGTCCTGAGTTTCCAAATCTATAAAAGGAATCATTGAAATTAATTATTTCTTAAATTTACTTCTAGCTCTAAATCTTATAAATACAGCAATAAAAATATAAAATGAAAGTCTTAAAATAGTAGGCACTAGCTCTCAAAACCTGCTTGTGAAGACTTGATAGTATCAGTGAGAATAAAAAGAAGTAGATTTGTGGTCAGAATACTTGGGTTAAATCTTCAGTTTGCTCTCTGACAACAAATCATTTAATCTCTATTAGTTAGAAATTATACTCATCTCCCTACAAAAGTATCAAAGGTTCAAAGTTCTTATTGTAAGCATCCCAATATCCTGATAACTTAGTGGTTTGGGGAAAATAATTTTTCCATATTAAAAAGAAAAAGGTTTAAGTCATTTCATTCACTCCATTGTGTCAAATAATTAAATTATTTCAAAGTTAAAACATAGCTAACTGTGAAGATGTTGGGACAATAGTAATAGAATTATTTACTAAAGAAATTTAGTTATATCATGTCCCATCTTATAAGTTAGTTAGCCTAATCTGCACTTGAAGAGATGCAAAAGAATTCCCTCTAGAATATATATCACTAGAGGATCATCCAACTTTGACTTAAAGATGAATTCATATGTTAACACAAAGTTCAAAGTGGGCATTTCTGTTATCACTAGTTAGCATTGTTCAGGAAAATTCAGCATGCTTAATTTGGAATCATGCCAGTAAGTTTTGGACAATTTTAGTGTAACTTCTAAGGATATCCATTTCCCCCTTGATTTTGAGAAGGAAATGTTAATTTTTCAATAGGCATTTTAATATCTTTTAAAAATATATTTATTTAATTAATTTAAAACCCTTTTCCACTGTCACATGATGCATGTTCTTTCCTTCCCCTTTCCCCTCCCCCTCCCATAGCCAACAAGCAATTCCACTGGGCTTTACCTGTATTGTTCAAGAACTATTTCCATATTATTAATATTTGAATTAGGGTGATCCCTCACAGTCTACATCCCCAATCATATCCCCATCAACTCATGTGATCAATCATATGTTTTTCTTCTGTGTTTCTATTCCCACAGTCCCTTCTCTGGATGTGGACAGGGTTTTTTCTCATAAATTCCTCAAAATTGCCCTGGATCATACCTTGCTGCTAGTAGAGAAGTCCATTACATTTGATTGTGCCACAATATTTCAGACTCTGTGTACAGTGTTCTCCTGTTCTACTCCTTTTACTCTGCATCAATTCCTGGAGGCCATTTATTTTAATATCTCAAGTTCTATTATTCATTTATATTGTACTTTGCTTTGTTTGAGTGCTTTCCAAATCTGTTATGGTTCATTTGCATTGCCACTTGGTGTCTAAGGCCTGATTTGAACTCAAGAAGATGAGTCTTCCACTAAATTCATGTTATAATTGTTCAGCTACATCCCATTTGTTGAATACAATTAGTTTAGTTTCCTTGTCTTTGACAAAAAATTACTTCTTTGTAAAGATTAAAATTAATAATTTGATACCCCACGTATTTTAATTCTATTTATTAAAATCGACTTGGAGTAAAAAGGGAAAATTAAATACCAGAGAAAAGCCCAGAGGCTCCTCCCTCCACACTGCTACTGCCAGCCAGAAGCTCCCGGAGAAGGAGCAGGAGTGCATTCCTGGAAAAGGAAAACTCAAAACCTCAGTCAACTTAAGGAGACATACAAACAGGAAAAGGAAAAGGGGATTATGGGAAATAGAGTCTCTAGGGTTCAGGATTCTAAATCAATACACCTATCAATATTTTTGTACTTGAGGTTCTTTTCTTCTTTCTTTGATTGCTTTTGGCTATTGGCCTGGAAATCATAAAGCTGGGTCAAAGTGTAGACAGCATGTATAGTTTAGCATTTGGAGTATATTTCCAAATTGCTTTGAATAATTTCTGGATCAATTCATATCTCCACCAACAGTCCATTAGTATTCTTGTTTTCTCACAAACCTTCCAACATTCTACATTTTGCACTTTTATCATCTTTGCTTATATCATGAGTATTGGGTTTAATATGGAATCTCAGAGGTTTTATTTTTTGTTTGTTTGTTTGTTTTTAGTTTGCAGTTCTATTATATTGTGCCTTAATTTTTTTTAAGATATAAAATCAAGTTAGATCTTTAAGAGGTCTAGAGCTCTGAAAGAGAAAGCAATATGAAAGTAATTCTTTAATACCCTAAGAAATAGATATTATTGCTTTGGAATAGATCAGAGACCACTCCTTCCAACTCTTTGATTTTATATTGCAGAAAACCAATGTCCAAGGAGTTTAAATAATTACATCAATAATAAATAATTTAATAATTTAAAATAAATTAAATAAATTACGTTATAATGTGTCAATGACAATACCACATCTACAACTCAGATTTACTTCTCATCTATTAAGTTTTTAGTCATACAAAGCTGCTATATATATATAATTCAATTGTGAAGACTTAAATTTTTGTATACGAATGTAAGGCATAAATATCATCACCATTATTACACATAGGTTCCTTTCTGCCATAAATCTGTATTTTATGTATTGTATAATCTTATGTTCCAGAGATAATAAGTTGTGCATCCCCTTAGAAGTTTAAGGAACACAATCATTTTTGCCTAATTCAATTTCTAGAAAACTGCCTTATAGATTATATTAGAGGTCTACTATATAGAGTGCTATCGATATCAACTCAGGTTAAAAAGATTTCTCAGTAAATAAAATATTAATATATGGAATATTAATATCCTCATTGATAGTTAAATTGTATTCTAAATCAGAATTTCTCTAGTCTTTCAGGTCGTCTTTATTTTATTGAATGTTAATCTACCTGACTTTCAACAATCTGTTTCATGTCTGGCTTTAGCAGTGTAGAGACACTGAAATTTAACAGGTTTGTGAGGTTAAGGATGTAAACATATTTGATTTACCAAGAGGCTTTGAAGTGTTTAACCTGTGGGAAATGTTCCATGGTACAGAGAATTTCAGTTTTTAGGTTAAGTTACATAATGTAAATAGAATCTACATATTAATAGGATAATAAGTTTTAAAACAAGTGAAAACTTAAAGAATCCCCACATGTGGAAGAAAAAAAGACTGATACCAGATTTAGTGTCACTTATCCTGTTTTATGACAGTTATCAGATCATGGTTTAGCTTGGCCTTTGGAAGGTAATAGACTTAATATTTCACTCTGAGGATCACTGTAAAAATTTTTAAATGATTTTCAAATAGATAGAAATAAAATTGTCAGAGGTATAACCAGAAAAATGTAGGTTTCCAATGCAGAATTTAAAAAGGGTACCTTTGCCAAATTCTTTTTGAAAAACAAATACAGCTCTAATATTATTGGAACATCATTCATGTCATTTAATCCTGTGAATGAAGAAAAAGAAACTCTGTCAAAGCCTTTTTACATTTTTAGTTAGCACTGATAATTTAAATGATAATAATCCTTTCTAATATTTCATGATATTTTGATCTTAGGAAGATTATTCCCAAATGTCATTCAATTTGATTTCCAAAAGAAACCTAGAGTCAGGAAAGACTGATATTTTTATCCTATGTTATATGGATGAATTTGGGGACAACTGGGTGGCACAGTGTATAGAGAGTGTCAAGGTTGAAGTCAAGAAGACTCGTCTTCATGATGGCCCCAGACACTCACTAGCTGTGTGATCCTGGGCAAGTTACTTAAACCTTTTTTGCTTCAGTTTCCTCATCTCTAAAATGAGCTGGAAAAGGAAATGGCAAACCACTTCAGAATCTTTGCTAAAAATCTCCAAATGGGGTTATGAAGAGTCAGGTACAGCTAAAGAAACTGAACAAATAGATGGATTAAATGCCAAATCTCCAAGTGTTATTTTAGTGGATATTTTGGACATATATTTATAATGATGTGCCCTTTGGTCTCATTTACAGAGTATGGGGTTACACAGAGTTAGGTATGTCTTAACAACATATAAAAAAAAGAATTGTGGGAAATTCCCCATTGGTGAATTTAGATACAAGGACATATGTAAAGCTCTTAGAAATTCAATATAGATTATTACATATACATATATGTTTAAATTTAATTTTTATTTTAAAATTGAGGGCAGTTCATCTCACAGGTTCCTACTGGCCTTTTCCCTGCCATTTTTGAGAAATTAATCTTAATGACTTCATGAAAGTGAATAAACTCAGAGACCTCCACCCCAAGGTAGAGTCAAGTTGTTGATAAGCATTCATTATGTACCTATTATATGCCAGGTTTGGGACTAAGTATTGAGTATACAAAGAAAACCAAAACCAGTCCCTGTCTCAAGGAGGTCACAGTCACATAGAGGGAGACAATATGAAAACCACAATGTAGAAAAAAATAATTACAGAGAAAATGGAAATAATCTTAAAAGGATATCAATAAAATCAAGATAGGCTGGGAAAGGCATCTTACAGAAGGTGGTAAAAAAATAAAATTCTATCAACTGGGATACCATGAAGTATCCAACAAAAGACTAAGAAAAGAGAAAGAAAGAGAGAACTTATAGGCAGAATTTTACCAGTTCTAAAGATGTAATAGCTCATCTGAAACCGTAACTTAATGCTATGATTGAGTTTTATGAAAAGCAGAGGCTGGCAGCCTCTGCTTTCCATTACAAGATGTATTTTATCAAAGATTCTAGTACCACTGCTGTTTTATCCTTTTCACACCCTGTTTCCCCTTCCCACTTCCATTGCTCTAGTTTTTCAAATCATGATGATCAGTGTCTAAAATGAACTATCAGATGCATTGGACTAAAAAAACAAAAATACATGTGAAATTCCAAGATTATTTTTACTTTGAACAAAATAGTCAGCACTTTTTTATGGCATATTGCATTTTAAAGTAATTTTAAGAACTTGTGATTTCAGCAATGTGGACAGATTGAAGATGGCTGCCCTTTCTATTATTTCTTCAGTAGTCTTTGGTAGATGCTATTGACAAAAAATTCATTTTCATTTGGACAATCTAGTATCAAGACTCTAAACAGTTATCAAGGATGATCATCAGGCAACATATATTGAGTAAATCATTGAACCTGTACTCAAAATATTTCAATTTGACAAAATGGGGCTTTGCTAACATTGTCTTTGAAAACCTCTATCACAGCCACACCACAATGAACCAATAATGATATGAATTTAATATTATTTGTATTATAGAAAATTTAAGTAAAAATAATTTTATGATAGACCCAAGTCAAAACAGGAAAAATATTTAAAACATTACTAGAAAAGTGAATCTTCTATGGGAAAATATTGTATAGTTTTTGATTATAATAAAATATCATTGGACTGCATTTCATTTTGGGGTTATCCAGCAACTAATTTTAATGAGAATGTATAATTCAGAGAAACATATATGTGCATATATATGTAGAAATCTTGGCATTCTTAGCTAAGTTCAATACTATAAAATTCCTACATCTCCTGCCATTATTTAACATCACTGTATCTGGTAGTACAAGTGCATAAGAAGTTGATCTATACCTAAAGAATGTTCAGATAAATCATTCCATTTTATTCCTTTAGTTAATTTCCTGAAATTTCAGTTCCCACATAAATCCTAATAGAAAAAAGATTGAAAAAATTTTAACTTAATCAGCTCTATTCTCAACTCCACTTCTTTCCCAGAGGGTTCCTCTCTATATATCATTTGTCTCTGAAATCAGTGGGATATCCATAAATTAGGTGTTCAGGGATTACAAGAGTTATGAGAACTGAGCTTTGTATCATTAAGCTAAATATATTTATGTGGTTCAACTAGGTCTTAATTTTCATTTAAAATGATAATAGGAAACCAGGGAAAACTAGAAGATTATTTATAATAAATCAAAATTATGATGCAACTACTGAAATAATAAATAATGACCCCTTTTTAATGATATTCTTAAGGTTCATACTTTTCAGGCTCTCACAAAATGAATAATGACAACATGACTAATAATGATGAACATAAAGTATCCTAGAGTTGGAAAGTTACTTGTAAAGTACTATTATACCAGCTTACTGGTTTTTAAAAATATGGAGGTTTTTCAGACTGGAAGAATATGTAGAATATAATTGGCAACTTGGATTTATTGTAATTTAGTGAATGAAAATATTTATTAAGTATGTTATGTGGTAGGCAAAATGCTTTACAAAGAACTCATCTGGTCCTTATAATAGCTTTGCGAGGTAGGTGCTATCATTATCCCTTTACTACAATTGAGGAAACAAAGGCAATCAGAGGTTAAATGACTTTCTCCCAACTTTCACAGCTTGGGTCTGAGGACCAGTATCCTAATCGCTGAGCCTCCTAGATTACTGTGGGTAGCATGATAGATAGATTATAATACCAATCAAAGTTCATGTCCCAGGATGGCAACTAGAGACATAAATATTTATGAAAACTGGGAATTTAGAACCATGCCATGAAGTTGACTGTGAAGAGATATTGTTATATACCCATATGCCCAGTAGCCAAATGGATTGTCATTAATCATATAACACTGGACAAATCATGAAATTATTTTAATTTTCTTTTTTGTTCTTGTTATTTTGTTTTATCACTGTTAAAATAAATTTGATTATGCGCTAAGGTAATTTTTTTCTCAAAAATATACAGTTGTATGCATTGGCATAGTGACCATATTTGATGATTAAGATCAATAAATTAAACAGTGAATTATATAAGCACTAAAAGTTAGCTACCTATTTTGATCATGTGGTTTGAAAAATTTGTCTTCCAGAAGATCAATCCAGAATTACAGAATTAGAGGAAATGGACAATCCAGCTTCCCTTACCACTTGTGGAACAAAGACATAGAAAGAAGAATAAACTGAATTCTGTCTAAGATTTCCAAAGAACAATTATAGTAAGTCATTTTTCCAGAATAAAATGGATATAAGGAGATAGAGGCCTGCAGAGTATCCAAGACAAATGTTGTTGAAAACTGATCTTCTTCAGGGAAGAGGAATATGTACCATCTGGCAGCTTTGTCAATTGAACCCTAGAGCTGAGTTGATGATCCACTGAAGTCTTAGGCTAGAAATTTTGCCTAAGAGTGGCAGACCAGGGCAAGGAACAAAAAATTGTACCTAAAAAAGTTGGCTAAAAAAAGGCAATGATTTCATAGATACCCGGGGAATGTGAAGATAGGATTAGCTCTCCCCTTGCCTATTTTTAACTAATCAAGAACTTAATGTACTTCTACTTGACACTAAGTAAGAGAGGTCACAAGTCACTTATTAGAGTAAGCTCACACCTCCAAAGGTCACCCTTGGCCAGTGTTAGGCAAATTAAAAACTGTGATTGATTCCCATAAAGTGGGGGAGTGACAGGAAGTGACATCAAGAAAAATGCTTTAAAAGGCCAACTCAAGGATTCAGTCACTCTCTCTGCAATGGTGAGCCAGACTGGAGGAGGAGACTCTTTCTCTGGATCCTGCATTGGCTTGTGGTAGTGAGTGGAGTGATTCCTTCCTTGGTTCTTCAGTGAGGAGACCCTCTCTCTTTGTTGGTGCTTTGGTGGGCTATTCCATTCAGCATGAGTTTTGGTGAGATTTTTGGCAGTCTTAGCCTCATGTGAACTGAAGGTTCTATGAGGATTCTTCAGCATCTCTTGGCTCTTCAGATTTTGAGTTCCTACGTAGGATTTTGGATTCTGGTGAGATTCACTTTGGGTTTTGCATTTGATATCTTGAGAAATTAGGATTAAATTTAGGGTGTTTGTAGCTAGGCAGTACTTTTTGTCTGTTTGTCTACATTTTTCCACTTTTATTCTTTCCATCTCATTTTAAATAAATCTGCTAAAAGTCATTTTGACTTAAGCTGTAATATTTTTAAATTGGCAACCACAATATTATTTTAGAATTTTCATATTAGCATGAAACATAAATTTAAATTCGTACAGGTGATTTGGGTAACCTAATATAGAGTTAAATGCACCATTTTGAAAGAATTAAACACATTGATTAATATAGAATTTCAAAGTGACATGTTTTAACACACTTCCTGTTGAAAGATATTAGACTCGATGAAAACAGGACACATTTTTTGCATGGTCAATGCAAGGATTTTATTTTTTAACTCAATTATAAAAATTTATTACAAAGGTTTTATTTTTCAACCACCCCCTCCTAATTGGGGTGGGGAGGAAACAATGTTGCAAATATGTAAAGAATTATATTAATAAAAAATTAAAGAAAAAACGTTTTCCAAACTACCAAATATTTCTGTGGGAGAAAATTACTCCATTAAAAATTCATCCAGGTTAAAATCCTAGAGGACAAAGAAAAGGTATTAATTTGTTTTTAGGAAAAGGTAATACATTAAGACTAACATCCTGGGGCATGGAATAAACTTTAATAAATGGAATAAGAAGAAATAACATTACTATAAATAATAAAAACTCTGCTTATTTGGATAGACCGAGGGGAAATTTTTAGGGGCACTCTAAGGGACCAGTAATAGCATGGTAGTTAACAGATTATGGGATTAGGAGAATTAGAACTGCTTAAAGAGACTTTAGAGGTCTTATAATGCCCTCATTTTCTAAAGAATAAAAGTGAAGTCTACATGCTCAAACAGTTTAAGTGTTTAGAGTCAGGATTTGGACTCAGGTCTACCTAAATCATAATACAAAACTCTTCCCTATGCCAGAAGAATTTGGAAAGTTGGGGATATTGCTTAAAGGACATTAGAGAAGCTTGACAAATTTCACTTGAGTAATAGTTTTGCTAATATCTAGTCAGTATTTATTACAAAATGTATGTCTTTCTGTATGTTAGCTAGAATCTACTTGCATATTTGTAACAAACTCGAGAAGTGAGATAATGATCCAGATGATTTATGGGAAAAATTAGTTTAATTAAAATAGTTTAATCCTACTGATTGCCTTGAGATTCTTCTATTTACCATTTTATGCTTCTTTTATGTGTTGAAAGTTGTATTAAATTTTCATTAATACTCTGGTTATCCTCTTTGCCATTAAATGTCCATTTCTTCCCCTGGAGTATTATTCTGAGTTTAGTTGGGTAGGTGATTATTGGTTGTTGGCCTAGATCTTTCGCTTTCTGAATAGCATATTCCATACTTCCTTTTCCCTTAATATAGATAGATTCTCTTTTATATTAATTGTTCCATAACATTTGAATTTTTTTCTGGAAGCTTATAGTATTTTCTCCTTGACTTTGGAGGTCTGGAATTTTGCTGTAATAGTCCCAAGATTTTCAAATTTGGGATTCCTTTTAAGTAGGTGATGGACAGATTCTTTCTATTTTTATTTTCCTTTTGTTCAGTAACATCAGGGCATTTTTCCCTAAATTACTTTCAACATGGTGTCCAAGTTCTTTTTTGGATGATGACTTTCAGGCAATCTATTGATTCTTGAATTATCTCTTATGAGTATACTTTCCAAGTCAGTTTTTCAAGTTTTCAAGTTTTTCAGATATTCTTTATTTTTTTTACAATTATTTTGAATTTGTTTTATTGTTTCCTGGTGTTTTCTGTAGTCATTAGATTCAATTTGTCCATCAGGGAGTCATTTTCTTATTTGAAGCTTTGTACTTCCTGTCCTGAATTTTCTGGTTTGAGGTTCTATATTTCCTTTTAAGAGTGCTATTTTCTTTGGTAAGTTTTTGTTCAAAACTGATTTTTTTCTTTCTTTTTTTTTAAATTGTTTTTAAACTCTTACCTTCTGTCTTGGAGTTAATCAATACTGTGTATTGGCTCCAAGGCAGAAGAGTGGTAAGGGCTAGGCAATGGGGGTCCAGTGACTTGCCCAGGGTCATACAGCTGAGGCCAGATTTGAACCTAGGACCTCCCATCTCTAGGCCTGGCTCTCAATCCACGGAGCTACCCAGCTGCCCCCTGATTTTTTTCTATCATTTAATTTTTTAATTCTTTTTGGGAGCTTTTCAAGGAGTTCATTTTGGGTTTCAAGTCCTTTCGCATGTTCCTTTGACACTTCTCATGTTTTCATTATTGTATTGCTGTCCTCTTCTGAGTTTGTATTTTTGTGATATTTGTTGCTGAAATAATTTTTCCAACATCAGCCTTTTTCTCTGACTTTTTCTCATTTAAGAATGATTTTTTTCCCTTTCATTTTGTTTATATGTTGAAACTTGGTTCTATTCCTGGGGTGGAGGGAATATTATACCCAATCTCATAACAGAGTCTATTCCAGTGCCTGGCACTGACTCAGGTTTCTTGGTCTCAGATTAAAACTCAGCAGAGAAGGCTGCTAGTTTGGGCTTTGAGCTGTATTCTTTCCAGTGCTGCCTGTTCTATTTTGCATTAATTTCCTTTCATCTTCCGATGAGGCCAGATTTAGTCAACTGTGCACTTTCCCCTACCTCTTGTATTGTATTGCCTCAATCTCTCACTGAAGGTTCTCTCTTCCTACTCTAGTGAGACAGGTCCTCATTGACACCTTTTCTCTTGTTCTGAACCAGAGCACTGCTTTATCCTTTTTTCTGTTGGTTCTCTAGCTCCATGATTCCCTTTGGGATTTTTAAAAATATTTTTATGGTAGTTTGGAGGATGTTTGGCAGACTCTGAGTATTTTTTACTCCCCCATCTTGGCACCTGGAAGTCAACTCAGCAAAACTGTTTTGGTTTTGTTTCCCAAAGTTTTTAAAGGTAAATATCCAAAGTTACTTGAACTGATGCTTCTATGGCATGATCCTGATACTGTTTGCCATCCTTGCCAGCCTTTATTTTATAGATGAGTAAAACTGAAGCATGGGGAATGTCACTTTCTTTGGGTAATATGGGGAGTTGATAGAAAAAATTATGCTAAAACCCAGGTCTTTGCCTCTTATTTCAAGGTTGTTTATATTATACCATAACCAGGTATAATCAGAACTCTAGAGATATTTTATCAAGACATTGAAAAACTAAACCCTACACACAATAGATGGATTATTCTAGATCAGATATAAATCCTCTTAGTTTCTGTTGTCTTTGAAAGGGACATCTAAGTCATCACGTGGCTGCAACACCAAAAAAGTCAAGACAGAAGAGAAGAACAGGGTATGTAAGCCAAAGTCACCACAAGCCAAACCAGACCTGGAAAGACAAGAAGAATCATCATTAGATAAAGCAGAAGCTGCAATGGAAGATGAGTTTTTGGAAGAGACTTTTGCCTTTTCACAGGTTTACTATCTGTTTCTCATTTCAAAATTGGGAAAACTGGTGTGTGTGTGTGTGTGTGTGTGTGTACAAAGGAGGAAGGGAGGTGGGTTATTTTATTTTAACACTTTGGATCTATATTAAAAGATAACAAAAGGTGTAGCTTAAAAGTGCTACTTCAAAATGTATAATCTGGTATAGGAGATATAGTTCATCAGCTAATGTTATGGGTGTTTATGAATAGAACATAAAATGTATTAAAGATAAAATTAATGAATCATTCAGAAGTTATGTATTGATCATCTATAATTTATTAATTTATTTCATTCATCAGAAATATAATATGGCTTTTAAATGTTCTTTATGTGGCAGGAAATACAAAATAAATGCATGACATGAACTCTTACTGGAACTGAGTTCAAATAGAGCCTGGGAAAACCACTTAGGGTATATCTGTCTCAGTATCCTCATCAGTAAAATGAGGATAATAATAGTCATTATTTTCCAGACTTGTTATAAGGCAGAATAAGATATTTCCATAGGGTTTTTCTGGTTATTACTATGCAAGATACTAAATAAAGCATAATATTATACTGAATTGTCAAAATGATGTCAATGATGTTTTTAATATTATAAGCACTCTCTAGTCTCTAGAATCATGGAACTGAATAAAGCCTCGGAGAACATGTAGTGAAATCTCAAGTCTTAAAAGCAATAAGTTCTACAACATTTTGAACAAATTATTCTTCAACTTTCACTTGAAACCTCCCAGGAAGGAATAGCCTACTGTCTCCAGAGGTATCCCATTCTATTTCTGGATAGCTCTAATTAGTATGATTTTTTCCCATATGTCAAGTGAAAAGCTGACTCACTGAAATATCTACTTATTGCTCGTAATGCTTCCCTATGGGCTAAGCAGAATAAATCTCTTTTCTCTTTCATATGACAGAACTCTATCTTCCTCAGGCTCACCAACTCAAATAATCTTTGCTTCAAGCTAAACATCTTTAGCTTCTTTAACGTTTTATCACATGGAGTCATCTCCATTCCTCCACCATTTTTGTCATCTCCTTCTGTATAAATATTGCTATTTGAATGATCTTTCAAATATATGATCTAGAATTCACACAGAATTTCAGATGTGACCCAGTGAAAGCAGAATATAGTAGATCTATCACTTCTTATTTTCTAGACTTAACTAAATTGATATCTAGTTGACAATTTTTTCAGCCATTATTTTGTTTGGTGCTCTCATTGGTAGCACTGATCTCTTCAGGTCTCTGTGCTACTATGGAAGCCCTGTTGACTTCTCAGGACATTAGGATTATTTTGCCATTATATATTTTTTCAAATGTTCTGTTCAATGTACATTGGTAATGAATTTCTTTCCTATATCTGTTAAAATGGATATGTGAATTTAAAGCACAAAGTCATTTAATGAAAAGATAACAGTAGCATAAATACTAGAATGGAGTCAGGACTTAGGTAACAGATTTTCTGCACTTTACTAAATCGATTAAACTACTATATCTGATGATGTCCACTTAATCTTGGTGATGCTAGCTAGGGTGCATTGATTTATTTTTTAGCACCTAACTCAAAGTACTATTGACTTCTCTACAAACAAGAGACCCCCAAACACTGCCATCTCTCCCTGGCTCTACTTAAAGACAAGCAAATAAATTTATGTGTATACATACATTTCTTTCTGTGATTTTGAGCTAGTAGATTAATTATACATAACTGGTGCATCTGATCAAAACAGCATGACTACTGATATAAATATGTATAATATACTAATATAATATATATATATAGAGAGAGAGAGAGAGAGTTTTTCTCTCTTTTGGGAGATTTCTATCATATATGGAAATAAATATAATGTCAAGTGAGAAAAAAATTACCTATCAGTTCGTTTTTGGACATAAAAATTCAGTTACTGACAATTCATTAGGAGCCAAGCTTTAGTTAAATGGTGCTATCAGTTGTTAATAGCCTGTGGTGCAATAAGGCTTACTGTGAACAGGTGATGATTACAGTACTTAGCACTTCAGGAGAATGAAAGTATAGTGACTGTAATCATTATAAAAATTACTTCTTAAGTGTCATGCTGTTAATTACAGTTCAAAGAATTAGCATCTGGTTGAAGCTATGGTTGTAGCTATGAGGAATTGGTATTACAGGAAATGCATTTAAAGAACCTTTAATCACAACATAAAGTTGTTGTTTTTTTCTTCCTGGTTTCGAATTCTTCCATATAGTAAGTCACACCTGGTGTTTATGGAAAAAAAAAAAACTTGCAAAGTAAGCTGGTCTGGGTTTCTATATTTTCTTTAAAGGAATTTTCATAAGTGGAATTATTTTCCACACCTTTGTCTGATAGTTCAGTCTTAGAAGCGTGACTAAGCTTGAAGATTTAGGTTGATTTTTACTTCATTCATATTTCAGGTGCATCCTAGTGAAAGTTTCATAGTTTGATTTCCTAATCAATATGTAAATAAGTTAAGGAAATTACCAAGTGAAATTGAATAGCTGTAACTTGTTCTTCATATTGCATGCTGTTTCTGTAAATGTGGAACAAGAATAGTTCTGAGTACCAATTCAGATATCAGTCTGCATGACTGTGTCCACCATCTTACTGTAGTTGTACCATCATCAAATATCTTTTAATTATTCTAATCTTGTGTCTATGGAGGCAAATAGGACTATACTTGTTGGTTTTAGTGAAATTTACTGCACTACACACAGTAAAAGCAACAAGGTAAAATGGTCAATTGTGAATTACTTAACTATTATCAGCAATGCAAAGATAGTAGACAACTTCCAGGGACTCATGGCCAAAAAAATAGCTATTTACTGTCATAGAAGGAATTTACTGTCATAGAAGGAATCTGAATACAGAATAAAGCACATCATTTTCCACTTTTCTATTGTGTAAGTGATATATCTTCTTTTACAACATGACAAATGTAAAAATATGTATTGCATGATAAATTTAAATTAAAAATTAAATATTTTTTACATTTTTTACACATTCTTAAGTAGATACACAATTGAGAATAAAAAGTGAGAAATGAATATCTCAGGAAATACTATTTTTTCTACATTATAGGTGAGGAGAAATAAGCAAAATAATATTTTAACAATAATAATGATTTTAAATAAAGAATTGGGAAATGATTTTCCTAAGAAGACAGCAAAGATGGAACAATGTTACAGATAAATAATAAAAAGAAAAAGAAATAAGAGGATTTTGGTTATTGAAAACAAGGCTTTTTTGTTGTTATTCTTCATAGAATTCATAGAACTAGAGATGAAAGGGAATACTTAGGCCTGTTGTTTATTTGTGATTGAAGAAAAAAGATCATTCTTTTATTTGTAAGTCTGAAGCATAAGCTCCTCGAGGTCAGGGTACATAACTTGTGAATCGCCCCAGCTTTTGGATTAGTTTATTGTACATTACTGATAGTTAATCCATGTTTGCTGAATAAATAGATTGATCTTTAATGGTATATTGGATTTGCAGTCAGAGTTCTTGACCTCAATTCCCAGTTCTATAGATTACTAGCTATGTGGGCTTAGGGAAGTAACTTCATCTATTTTTAAAAAATCTTTAGTTTTGCTAACTCAAAAATGAGCATGATCAGTAAGACTCTTAAATTGACATCTAATGATATTTTTAATTTTAAAGATAAGATTTCACTCATATCAAGAAATTCATTTCTTTCAAAGTAGTGTTAATTATTTTGGATGTTTGTCAACATTTGGCTGTTTTTGCTTGTCAAATTTCCAGTCCTTATTATAATGTTGAAAGTAGCATGATTGACTATATTGGTATTTCCTCCAATGATTTAATCCACTCCAGATATTGCCCTTTTTCTACCTTCTCCTCTTCTTGAAACATGCTTCATAAGTTACTTATATGAATTTAAATAAATCTTTAACATGATTCTGTAGTAAAGTACTATGTAGGATTCTATTTATCCATGGACACAGCTAGATTAAACTATATTGAAAACTGCATTCTTTGCATATAAATATCAGTAGAGACCTAATTTTTCCTCATTAAAATATTTTTCATGAAATGAATACAATTTCACATAAATGAGCTTTTATGACCAAGAATGTTAGAATCTCAGGCAGATTTTTAAAAGAGAGACATGTTTCATATTTCCATCTCTATTTCCAGTAACACATTTACTAAGAGTATCAAAGGAATTTTAAATTTCTCTATGGGAAATTTGATGATGCACAATGTTTTCTCTGCCAAGTCATTAAGCTGATATTTTCACCCATATGTTTTGGTGATTTATTTGACATTTATCTGTTCTGAGAACTGTGATTGCCAACAAATGTCTGCCTCACTCGTAGAATTTCATGATCAAGATTGTGAACTTTTCTGTCTTATTATTTGCTTCTTCATTATGTAAAAATTGGTTACCCTCCTTGTTTTATCTGTATCATTTTCATATATAAAAAGCTAAAATAAATTCTTAAATATTAATATCTATAGTATATCTTCCCAGTTTGAAATTGTTCCGTTTATGACTGCCCTTTATATTTTGGCTCCTTTGTTCCTTCCTCTGCCAAATTTCTTTATGATATCTTAAATTATGTGCTTGGCTTAAAACCTATATGCAGGAGTAGCAAACAAACAAAATATGCCAGAAAACTAAGAAATAAAATAATGAGATAACATCTATTAGTTAAACTTTTCTTTATCAATCATTTCCATTATAGCAATTATCATTTATGGTTAGTCTCTAATGAAGCTTTTTAAAATTTCTGAGGCAGTGAATTGGAGTAAAAAATAACAACAAAACAAAAATATTGACCTTAGGGTCAGAAAACTTAGGGTTTAATAGAGAAGTTTTTCCATCAGCTATCTTGACCTCTACAACCTTGGGTAAAACATTTGAATTCCACATAATTAAGTGTCTATATTTAAAATATTAATGCTTGTATCTCTAACATCTTTTTTTTTAGTATCCGAAGCTTTCATTATGCATATGTACAACTAGATGGGAGGCAGTGCCCATTAAAAAAAAGCTCATATCTTTTCCAAAAATATATCACTTACATTAGTGATGTACAAATTTTAGTCAATGTAATTTTATCTAATTACATTCTTTCTTCTATTTC
The DNA here is from genome assembly GCF_027887165.1 of Monodelphis domestica. Classification (NCBI taxonomy): domain Eukaryota; kingdom Metazoa; phylum Chordata; class Mammalia; order Didelphimorphia; family Didelphidae; genus Monodelphis; species Monodelphis domestica. Next base: position 90,869,020 of record NC_077228.1, on the reverse strand, counting down.
ACAATTGTTACTGATGAGAAAGTCAATAGCTAAGAGAAGGCATTGACCAAATTAGAGATAATGATGATAATAATACTGATAATTCATTATTAAAGTATTTGGAATCATACTTCATTTTTCATTCTCAAATATCACAGACTGTTCCTACTTAGCCATATTGCCTGAAAAATTTGCTATGAAATATCCCCATTTCATCTCTCTGAGAATTTTTGTTTTTAGGTAGACAAGCTGAGTTGACCAGAGCATTGTATTTGTCCAACAATAATAGTAGTGAGCTGAGATAAATGACAAGGAAGTATAAGAAAAGGATTGAAAATGTAAGGGGTAGCTGGAGAAAACCCTTATTTCAATGTCTAGGCCAAGGAAGAAATTATAGTAATGTTTTTTTAAGAAATGAAATGGGGATATGACTGGGATATAGACTCTAAATGATCACTCTAGTGCAAATATTAATAATATGGAAATAGGTCTTGATCAATAACACATGTAAAACCCAGTGGAATTGCAAGCCAGCTACTGGAGGAGAGTAGGGGGAGGGGAGGGAAAGAACATGAATCTTGTAAAGATGGAAAGATATTCTAAATCAACTAACTAAATAAAATTTAAAAAAAGAGAAATAAAATGTATTATAAATAAACAAGAGAAATAGCAACTGGAAGTAAGATAAGAGACACCACTGAGCAGAAGTCTAATGAATCCAAATATGAATTCAAGAAAGACCTAAAGAGCAGATAAAATTTTTGTGAAGTATTTGGAAAGGAAGGGAAAAAAGGATGATGTATAGAATAGATGGACAGGAGGTAAAAACCAAAATGAAATAGAAAAATAGAAGTGAGATAAGGAAATAAGAAAGACAGAATATATCCTGAAATATGTGGGAGATAATAGTGACACAAAATAGGAAAAGGAAAAGCCATGAATGGATTCTTATGTGAAGGACTTGCAATATAAATAAGAGGTTGCACTATGTCCTAGATGTATTTGCACCAGGAAGATCAAGGCCAGGCTGCAAGAGCATGATGTCTTGGGACTGGGGGGGGTGGGGAGGGGATTTGGAATTAAGAAAACTATTCATGTAGAAAACCTGGTGAGCATATATAATAAGAACATGTAAACACATATATTTTAAAACATTTCAGGATTTTTACTTATCCCTATGAAAATTAATTTAGTCACTTTCAAACAGCTTTCCAACATATTGTGAGATTTTTCGATCCTCTGTCATTTACTGCATTTGCTAGTTCTCTCAACTCTATGTAGTCTAAAACTTGAAAATATTCCAGTATTCATGATCTAGGTCATTGAAAATGACTGCATGCCACTGCTAAAATAATCTCCTTACACACAGTTCTCACCATTTCTGCCTTATGCTCAAATTTAGTCAGTGACTCTGGTGTTGTTTCCCAAGTATTAAAGGTCTAACATTCACAAAACTCCAAAATCTGGTCCACCTCAATTTTTGAAGAATATCTTTTATAACTCTCAGTCATGCATTCTGTGTTTTAGTCATACTAGTTGATTTTTTATACCTGAAACATGCACTATATTCTAAGGGTATTATGCAGTTAGGTTGGCAAAGTGGACAGAATACTAGGCTTGGAACCAGGAAAACTTAAGTTCAAATCTTGCCTATGCTAATTGCTAGATATATGGTACTGGGGAAGCCACGTAACCTATCGTTGACTCAGTTTCATCACTTGTGAAATGGCCATGATAATAATATCTACATTTAAAAGGCTGTTGTGAAGATTAAAGTTATTTAATGTTCCTAAATGATTTTCAAAAATTAAGTGATTTTGTGACTGCTAGCTGTTATTATCAATGCTCTTTCTTGACATTACTTTTATAGATGAGACCTCAGTGTAACTTTCATTAAACAATTCATTTCTGTTCAAATATGTTTAAAACATTCAGAGCAAAAACATCTTATTCTCTTTTAAGAAATAAGATGATTTACAGGCAACAGCATTACTAAACTTTCCACAAAAGTAATTCAGTGTTAATTGAGCATTGATAAAGGAGAAGAGGAGAGTTAATTGAATAAAATATTAACTTGACTTTTAAAGCAACTGCATTCAGCACTGGAAGGAAATCATTACAGGGTTAGATGCACGTTTTAAGTGGAGAAATGAGAAGAGGAGAAAAAAATATAGGAAAAGAGTTAAAGCTCAAACTAGATTGTACATTATTTCTCCTTCTCTGGGCTACCCATAACTATGAAGATCACATTTTCCATTTGAAAAATGTGGACATTTTATTTGCATTTTGCTAAACTTTATTAAAAGTACATTTTATTTTCTTAAAATTGGAACCTTGGACCCAGAGAGCAATCATTAATAGTTTGATATCAATTTTAGAAAACCTCAGTGTCCTTGGCCTTGTGCTATTTAAATTTTTTTTATCAAGACTTGAATGAAAGCCTAGATGGCATGCTTGTCAGATTTGAAGATGACACAATGCTAAAAGGGACAGCTAACTTGTTGGTTGACAGTTGGGATCCAAAGAGATCTTGACAAGTTGGAACTTTTGGTTGAACCTAATAAGATCAAATTAAATAGTGAAAAATAAAAAAAAAGTTTTACATAAAGCCAAAAATCTACTTTACAAATTTAAGATTGGATTGGGGAGCTATAACTAGCTAGAGAAAAATATTAGAAGATTTTAATTGGTCACAAGGTAAAGATACATCACTAGTGATATGTAATCAAATAAAGCCTAATGTAATCTTAGCTTTAATTAAGCAACATCTAGCATTCAGGACACTGGAACAATAGAGCCACAAGTAATATTGATGCCAAGGGCTAATAGAATGAATGTGATCTCAAGGTGAACTTTTAAATAGAAATTTAGTTTAGAATGAAGAGACTCTAATTAATCACAAGTCAATCTTCCAGTTTGGAGAGTTCAGATCAGGACTTGATAGAGTAAAAGGCTCATTTGAAGTTTGTTGCTGAAGGGAGGAAGTTCTCCATTTCTTAGTTTCCTCTATTAGCCACTTATTTATATATCACTTCTAAGCTCAGTTTCTATACTGGTAAATAACTACCATCACTTGTCAGTTTCCTTCAAATGTTCTTGCCTTTGGGCAAATTCTATAAGAGTAGAGTTATATTTGACTATTCTTCCTATTCCACACTCCACATCTAAATGTGTCATGCTTTGTTTATTTTAGTAATCTTTACAGTTCTACATTGTTTATCAAATAGAAGAATTATTTGAGATGATTCCCTGTTGGAATAAATTATTTTGAATCAATAGGTATCTAACACCCTAAATTTCCTCAATGAACACACAATATTAGATTAGACAGCACTATAAGGGGCACTTAGTTCAAACATTTAACTTGTGTCTTGGTCAATATTTTAGCAAAGTTTAATTAATCTATACACATTTAAGTGCTGAAAGCACTAGGTGTATATAGGAAAATCAACAAATCTCATTACTGCTAAAGGATATATATATATATATATATGTATATATATATATATAATTTGGGGAGAGAGACCTAAAAACTCTCATTAATGTAGTAATTATTTATGAAATCAAAAGACTGATGATGAAATATAATTCTGTCTCTGTGGAAAGATGTTAGACTAGAAAATGTATTTTTAGACTCAACTAATAAAACAAATTTATTCTTGATTTTTTTAAAGGAAGTGTTTTTTCAGAAAAAGGAAAGTTTTGGAAAATATTGTTAGTAATGCAATAGAGCAAAAATGCATCAATGAGAACTTTAAAAATTTTAAAATATTTAAAATTAAATTTTAACTTAAAATTTAAAAACACCAAAAAGAAAAAAAGAAGGACATTTAGCTTAGACATGAAGTATAGTATTGGAATTACCTTGTTAAATTTGTCACATCATTTGTAAAAACTACAGATAATGGATTTAAAACTATGAATACAACTCATTTTTTTACTTTTATCTATATATGGAAATTTTGTGTCTGTTCATGACTAAGATGGAGATGATGATAATGATGATGTAAGTAATAATAATCATAATTGTAAAAATACATAGATATTTTAAAAGGAATACAAGAGGATCTCAAAACCAAAAATTATCAGCTTTGCCTTGGTGGCATCAACTGCCCATTAAACAAGTGACTTGGCATCACATTGTAGGTTACTATTGTGAATTTTAGATTTACTCCACCCTGCTTAGTCTAACAGAACAGGGATGTCTACACCCTACTTAAGGATTAAGTGTTGAAAAGGATGGCCCATGACAGACATGTACTAGCAAATGACAAATCAGAAACAACTGAAAGACCCCTGGGCTGTTCTAAGTCAAGCTTAAGCTACCATTGGTACATGTTAGACACAGGAAGTGATGTAAAATGGTCTATATATTTCATGTCACTTCCTCTTTCTGACCTCTTTTCACAGAGAGGTGGCTCGGGCTCTTGTGGCGGAGAGGTGGATGGTGGCAGCATGCTGAGTGTCTTGGCATCTTGGCGTGGCTGCAGCTATTATCTGGGTTTGTCAGTGAACATCCTTGATATAGTAACTGGGAGAAGCTTAATATCATAGGTCAGGTGAGGCATCTTCTCTGAGCTCTTCCAGAGTTTAGGCTGATTCTTTTTTTTTTCCCTTTACCTCCTAAAAATGTCATCCTCCTGGGAGGCCCCTCATCTTGGAGAAGGCTTCGTGGCTGGAAAGTCTCTGAACTCCCCTTGGCTCAGGCGAGGGCAGAGAAATCCTATACCCTTTTCACTCTCTCGTTTTCTTAATTCCTTCCCTCTATATTAATTAAACCACCATAAAATTTCCAAACTGACTTGAGTATTTTATTTGGGATTTGAATTAATCCCTGGTGACCATAAGGTTAATATATTAGTCAAAACTCCTAAATTTATTCCTTACACTATCTAATTATTCAACAAAATTTTGATAGCTTCTTCTTTTAAAGATACTACATATAAAACTTCTTTTAGACCAAGTTTAAATAACTGTAGAAATAAAATATTTAGTCTCTTGGAAAAATTCTGATTTCTTCCACAGTGCTAAATATGTATCCTTCATTTTACTGACTGAACTTTGAAAACCTATAGAGACTCAATGACTAACTTAGGTTTCCTCTACCAGAGAGTGGTCCAGTTTGGAATCATTCATGGACATTTTTATTTTTCCTAAATATAGCTACTAATGGAGCTAACCATTCCTCTGATCCATGAAAGGAGATAAGACCCAGCTATTTGAAAACCAATAAAAGTTTCTAGAATGAATTGGGCTGTCTATTGAGTTAAAAAATGAGATAAAATAATGTTTTAAAAGAAATGATATTTGAGGCTGTGTTTAATAATGCATTTCTTTCCTACATGAATTTGGAAAGATATAATATTTAGACCTTTAAAAATAATGCATTGAAACCAAAGAAGAAAAAAGAGAAGAAATTTAGCTGGGGAGGGGTGAAGAAATATAAGGTTTTTCAAGGTTTTAATCATTGATTATCATGTACAAATAATGGTAAAATAATGTTCAGGTTGACATCATGCAAAATTACACCTCTATGCTTATAAAGAGACAGCTTAACATTTATATACTTTAGGATACAACAACAGATTAATATTTAAATATCCTTAAGTGAATTATTGTTAAGGAACTTATTCCATTTTACCTTTGAGATCCTGTAGTGAAATTAATACACATTTGGCCACAGAGTCAGGAAGATTAGAAAACTGGCCCTGGTTTTGAGTTTTGTCTTTTTCATGTACCCACTGTGGGATGTTGAGCAAATTAAACACTTAGTGCCCTAGGCAGCTCTCTTCTTCTATAAGTTATAGAACAGGTAAAGATCGTGTGAATTTTAGATTTACTCCTCCCTGCTTAGTCTTTAGAATTCTAGCAACCAGGAATGTATATACCCCCACTTTTGGATTAATTGTAGGGGAGGATGGTCTGTGACCTGCGTGTGCTAGCGCCAAATCAGAAACAACTGACTGACCCCCTGGCTGTCCTAAGCTAAGTATAAGCCACCATTGGTACATGTGAGACACAGGAAGTGATGTAAAGAATGGCCTTTATAATTCCCGTCACTTCCTATGAGGGGGGCTTTCGAGGCTTTTGAGACTTTGGCAGCTTTTGCGAACTTGAGCTGTGGTTCTTGACTTGAAGGGCTGGAGCGTGAAGGCCTGAGACTGCTTCCCTTAGTCGACCATATGGTGAGTGTTAAGGCTGAATCCTCTTTCCCTTAACCCTTCTGAAGGTTCCAGCCTCCAAGGAGATGCTTCATCTTGGAGGAGGCCTCCAAGCTGGAAGCCAAGTTAGATTTAATCTTCTGGGAAGGTCCCTTGGCTGAGAGGCTTCTGAACTCCCCCTGGCTCAGGCCAGGCCACAGTAGATCTATACCCTTTTCCCTCTTTCTCCCTCATTCTTAGTTTCTTCCTTCTATTGTAAATAAACCACCATATACTTCCATTCTGACTTGAATATTTCATTGGGATTTAGAAATTAAATCCCTGGTGACCACTAAATAATATTCAGTCTCAAACCTAAATTTTACCCTTAACAATTTGCATCTGTAGAAGTTTTCTGATACAGAATTCATGACTGCTGTAAAATCACAGGCCTTTGTTTTATCCCCTCCCCTACTCAAAACAAGTCCAATCTTTATATACTTTGAATTTTTGAAAGTTTCTTTTGCAATCCTGGGAAGCTAGGATGTTGCTAGGTTTTATAATTAGGTTTATATTTAAACTCCTGTAACTATTCTAAACATAAGGATGGGACTAAGGATAGAACCTGTAATTTCATTTGCATATATAACTCCTGGATGGGTAAATATCTTTCTACCAATGCAAATAAGACAGAAAAGGCCTTGAAGTTTATAACAATATTAAAAATTATGACAATAATAATTATAGCCAGAATGCATGCAGCATTTCAAGTTTTGCAAAGCACTTTAAAATTATTATATTATTTGATTCTCACAAACTTGAGATTTAAGTACTGTCATTATCCCCATTTTACAGATGAAAGAAATGAAGCAGACAGAAGTTAAATCACAAAATCAGTCACACAGTTGGAAGTATCTGAGGTCAAATTTGAACTAAGATTTTCCTGACCCCAAGTGCAATACTCTATCCATGGATCAAGCCTACACATTTAAAATATATTTAGGATTTTTATAACTGGAAGATTTTTAGGTAGCATTCAATCTAACCTAATTTTTGCATATAAGGAAATAGTAACATGAGTGTCAGACCCTGAATTTGATCCTGGATTTTCTGTCTGTATATGCATAACTTGTCACACCACACAAATAGGATCTGTTCAATTTTTTTTTGTCTAAGAAGGGATTTTACATATACATATGTAATATATATGTATATTATATATAGTTGCTTAAAGTGTTTAGGATGCAATATCAGATTAAAATACAAATATCCTTAAGTACATTATTGATAACAAATTATTTTTAATCCACTGTCATTTTATTTCTTAATTTCTTCATTTTTTAAAAAAAGGCTATTTTTGCCTCCTTTTCCACAACAACCTCTTCTTTCTCAACATTCATTCTGCTTCTATGGGCCCTTACTTTGCTTGGTTGACTCTTTCCAAAACTATTTTAAAGCAAATGTCCAGGCCAATGGTGCCTTCATTTCTCCCTGGGCTCTCCTCCTGACTCTGAGGACTTTCTCCATCATTCTCCCATCTGATTATCCTCCCATTATCACCAGCTTTCTTTTATATCTTATTTTCCCCCAATACCTCCTCAAGGACAGAGGCTTTCATCTTGCTTTTATTTGTTTTCACAGCCCTTAGCCATATATGTGGCACCTAGTAAGCACTTAATAATTTTTTTAAATTAAAAAAGAAAATAATTCTTATTAATTATTAAGAATAAAAGCAAGAATTGAGGAAAAATGTACCTTTGCATATAATTGTTTTTAAAGACAAGCTTTATTTAGGTATAAACATATTTTATTATCAAACTAATTTATCATGACAGAATTTAAATGCATCTGATACATATTCTTTAAGTAGTCAGAAAGATATATTTTCAGGCAGAATAATAAGTCATATATTGACATTTTATTTAGGGAGTAATTAAATTATGTTTCAACAGTAACATCTCATCGAGATTGAATTTTATACTCCTTTATGATAATCTCCAAAATGCTTAAAGGGTTTGAGTGCAATCTGTCTCTATATTTTATATAAAATTCTCACTAGAGAGGAACTTTCCAGATGTGGTATGGAAGACATTTTAAATCAAAGGAGTGATACATCTCAGTTTGTTAGACACCACATAATGTTTCTGTCTTGAAAAAAAGATGTTTTTAAATTCAATATCTAGAAACTGTCACTATAATGAAAGGGATTTAATTCATGGAAAATGACACATTGTTTAAACTGATAAATGATTGGTGCCTCAATTCTATACTTGCATTCACATGTTTTCTTATAGGAATTACAACACTCATTCCTTCTTCTATCCTCACAGAAATGTAAATAAAAAAACCACATATTTGAAGAGAGAGTCTTTCATAAAACTACAATGGCTGGAAAACTATGGAAATATAATATTCAGAAATTATTATTTACTGTTAACCATTGTATGTCTTTCTCTGTGAATTCTCAAGCAACTAGGGGTCAGGAAAGACTTTATATTAAAGGTAGTGCTTGACCTGAACTTGAAAGGAAGCTAGAAATTCTAAAAGGCCAAGGTGAAAGAAGGGTGCATTTCAGGCATGAGGGACAGCCTTGGTGAAAGTTAAGAAACCAGAGATGGGAAAAAAAGCAAGAAAATGATTTTACCCTGAGGGAAAAGTCATTGAAGGTGAGGAAAATATAATAAATCTGGAAATATAGGTAGGAGCTAGGTTGTGAAGGCTCTTAAATGCCTGGGGAGGGAGTCATAGGAATCCATTAAGCATGGGAGTGATGAGAATGTTTTTTTTTTTCCTTTTCTTAGAAGGAGAGAGTTTTATCTGAAACAGGATCTATGCTGTATCTTTAATACTGATGATAATAGGGCTCTGTCTTTCTGGTAGAATCCAGTGGAATGAAAGGTCTGCTTTATCTACAATATGGCACTATAAAATGAGTTGAATTGGGGGAATGGCTATCACCCCCACCCCTACCATTTAGGTTTCATATTCCTGAAAAATGGGTTTAAGGTTTTCTTCTATTTTGTTTATCTCTTTTTCAGTTCTTGGCACAAACATTGAGGTCATTCATTGGACCCAGAAATTCTAAAATGGCAACCTTGGAGGCAGGATTCCAGCTGGATGTTGCTATCCTATCAGCATTGAAACCCTGAAAGGCCAGAGAGCCTAGGACTCAAGCCAAGGGAACTTTGGGTTTGAAACTAAATGAGACTAGACAAAATAGGGACTGAATTAAACTGTGAATCTAACCTCCTTCCACTTTACAGGACTAAAATGCTATAAGGGGAGATTATGCTTGTCATATATTGAGGTCCTTTTATTGTTAGAGCTTTGAAGTAAATGTTATTTTATAAAAAAAAACAAACAAACTAATCTATTCAGTGGTTAAGTAGAATTGGGGAGAGAGGCTCCCTAAAATTAAGAGAATACAATTGGTGAAGGCTAGAGCCAATAGCAGAGAGATTGTATACACCACTAAAATTCACCTTAAGGGTCCTGAAAAAACCTTGGGGAAGTGGTAAAATATGACAGACATGGCTTTTATATAGTCTAGAATGAGGTATAGACTAATATATTTATTTTATATTATATATATATTTACAAATATATATTTATTTACTTTTATTTTTCTGGGATCTAAAGAGTATTTAAGGAAGATAAAATTGTATTTAAATGAAACAATTTAAAAGATATTTAATACAATAACTATTTATACATGATTTTAATGTTGGATTTTTTATTTGAACAAAGATTTGAAATATTTTTACCGCCAGGCAAACATAAGTCAATACTTTGCATAGATATGAGTTAATTGTTTCTCTTTTGGTTTAGAAGAATAAAGTGGCTAGATGACAATACATAAAGCATTGGGCCTAGAATCAGATAGACCAAAGGTAAAATCTGGCTTGAGACAGTAGCTTGGGACTCTGAGAAAATCACTTAACTCTGTTTGCCTCTGTTTACTCATCTGTTGAGCTACAGAGGAAATGGTACATCACTGCAGTATCTTTGCCAAGAAAATTCTAGATCTAACCAAAAATGACTGAATAACAAAAGTGAAAATGGTTAGTAATGCAAGTAACTGGTAAAATAGTAGGAATACTAGGAAATGCAATAATTTTTAAAACTTTGTCACCTAACCAAATGACAAAAAAGAATAGCTAATTACAATATAAAATATTCATTTTTCTACTGGATAATGAAAAACAATATAATAAATTAAACTGTAATTAAAGTTCAATTGCATATGTTGCCTCATTTTAACTATTTTTACATATAAGCCAACATATTTCAGGCAATATCACTTTAGATATAATTTTGTTCACTTCTACTATAATTTCACAGAAATTTTATTGAAAAACTGTGTTGCCTGCCCAGTGTTGCCAACTAGTCCATTTGAAAACTATCAGAAACAATGAAGTAAGAAATATGGAGAATGTTTAAATTAGAAAACAGCCTGAAAACAGTCATAAAAAGCAATATATATTTTGTTTCTGCAGAGTATTTGGGTTGGTCTGCAATGGTTTAAAAATGGTTTGTTAGTGCATTATTAGCAAGCCTGGTTTGTAAACTGGCATTTGCAGTTCAGGAATGGAAACATTTGGACTATATTGATCATATATTTGCTGAGCTGAGGAAATGCAATTACAAAGTAATAGAGGGAAATGAGGGAACTACTGGGGTCAGTATATGAAATGCAAAAGAGGGTAATGAATGTATCTGATTGTATGTTAGGAATTAGTTTGTGTTCAAATATCAAAATCTTGTTGCAGTTTGGAAACAATTTGATAATAGATTGGAAAACTAAAAAAATACATAACAGTTAATCAAATATCCAAATTTTTCTAATATAATTTGGCAATTATTTATTGATTAAGGCATATTTTTTAGCATGAACTACTTGAAATACCTCTTTCAAGAATCTCTAAAGGAAATTCACTGCTTTCCCACATCATTTAAAGACATACAGGCTTTGCTTTTAGATTTTAGATTTAATGGGTTAAGAAACCCATTTCTATTTTAGATCATTCCATTACACGGGTTCTTCCTCCCATTATTTAAGGCAAAATATTCAAAATATGCTCTTCTGAATCTTCCACCTGTTGTTCCTATTAAAATCATTCAAACACTTTTAAAAAGGTATTATGTGTCCACTTAGTGTATTCTACTCCAATATAATCATGTTCAGGTCCTTCAATTAATCATCTAATGGCATTGTTTTCAGTCAATTCACTGTCTTTAGTGTCCTTTTATAGATGGTCCTCAACTTGGTAACCTCCACAAAAGGTTAGGCAGTTGTAAATATCTGGGAATGGAACTCTTATTGGGTCAAAACTTTAAATCTCACTATTCTTTGTTCTATTTCTTATGAATGTCTGCTCAGTTACTATGCATGTGAGGCTAAATTAACCTTAACCTAATTCTTATCCAAATGTTTAAAAATAGGATTGGTTTTTAAGTATGCCAAACTTTTAAGCCTATGCTTTTGGGTCCATAGAATGACCTTAGTTCTTCCCAAAATGTGATACCTATAATTAGATGCCTTTTTCTAAAATGGTCTAACCAATGAAGAGTACTACAGAATAAACACATTCCTTACACCTTACTGCATGATTGATTGATAGCTTTTTTTTCCTTCTAAAGGAGCTCAGAGTCTTTTAAACATTCAGTTCATTTTTTTAGATTGAAACTTTCTAATCATGCTTCCCTTATTATATATTTGAGATGCTGTTTTTTAAATTCAAATTACATTAATCCCCATGTTGGGGAGTTTGGCACATTAAGGGTGATGCTTGAGTCAGCTCATATCAGATTGTGAGAGCCTATTCTTAAATTTTTTATTGTGAATAGTTATACCTTTGAAATTGGCAAACAAACTGAGGCTTGATTTATTGTTTTGTTAATGAGATAAACAAGGAAATGATAGAAAATATCAATGTTTTGTATTAAACTTAAAAGGGTGCTATGAGCAAAAAGATGGAGGACTAGAGTTTTCTCTGATCCCTGTGACCTTTCAAAACTCTACAAAACAGAAATTATGCACCCAAAATAAAGAAAATTCAGTTGTTTCTCTGTTCTAGGACACTCAAAATTTTAAGAGGAGACAGAAAAGAAAGCAAAAACCTCTGCTCCATGTCCCATACTACAATCAGTAAGGTTTCACTTTTAGAGCCAAGGATATGACACAGGTTTACAGCAAATCTCACTTACACACTCAAGACTCTCCTGTCTCTATCTATTTCTGTGCAGATGCTAGCTCTAAGCAGAAGCATTTTTCTTGGATCTCAGCAGCCTGCTTCCCCATAGTCTTTCAGGAGCAAAAGCTTTCCAGAGGCTTCAATAACAATAGCATCAGAACTGCAAAGCTCTGAACTGCTAGTATAGGATAAAAGAGTGAAGCAAAGTTTTTGAATTGGAAGGTATCAGGCCAGAGAACTGAAAAACAGAAGTGGGACAGATCACAAGGACAAGATTCCCTCAGTGGGATCCAGGTGGAGAATCTATGAACCACTCCATCAATCCCATGGGAAAGTGCAAAACATCCAGAGAGTGCTAATTCTGACCACCCAGGCATTAAATGAGACAATGTAGGAGGAATGTTGAGATGCTTTGACATCGAGCCCCCAAGGAAGTCAGTCAGAAAGGAGGATGTTGGAAACTGAGTGGTAGAAAAATATAGGGGAGGGAAAAGATTGATGTTAGCAACAATTTCAGGAAGAAAACTCAAAGGTCTTGAATATAAACATACAAAACAAAAGGGAATAAAAATAGTAACATAATATATGTAATTATAACAAAATAAAGAAAAAGTGATCTTCAGTTTCAGTAAATAGACTAAGACATCTGTGAATAAATACTACAAATCAAATGAAAACAGTTTAACCTTTTTTGAGGCACAGAATCCTGTGGAATTTGAGAACATGGGATCTCAATACATTGTTTATAAGTAATTCAAAATAGAAATAAGAAATAATGAGAGCAGAATTTATGGCATACATAGCAAAATAGAAAAAAACAAAATCAACAGTGTCAAGCCTCACCAAAGAAATAAAAAGAGAACAATAGACTGAAAACACAAATGCATAGAAACAAAGGATAATGTAGAAAACAGAAGCAAAAACCAATAAAACTAAAAGAAAGTAGGAAATCATGATTTTGAAGATAGGAGGCAGAGAGAGAAACCAAGGATCATCAATCTCTCAGAAGAATATAACAAGACAAAAAACCTTCACATTTTAAAGAGGGGAATTGCTCAGAACTTTTGAACACAGAAAAATGAAATTCCAATGGAAAGAATTTACAAAATGCCCCAGAAAAAGTGAATGAACAAGGTTACAAACTCCAACACAAATTTAAAAATTTATTTAGAAACAAGCAACCCCAAGAGAGGGATCATTCAAGTACAAAGGAAAGAGTAATGGAACAATATGAGTCTATTTTTGTACCCACTAAAAAGGTAGAAATGAATTAAATTAAGTTTCTGAAGAGCAACTTAGTTCAAGATGCAGCCTAGAGTGAAATATACTGCAAATCTTAACTTAATCATATAGAAATGGTGATACAAAGTGAAACCAACAGAGTCAGAAGGTGATTGTATACAGTAACATCAGTAATTTATGATGATCAACTATGAATGACAACTATTATGCATATTATGTAATTCAAAGAAGCTAAGGATAAAAAAGCTATCCACCTTCATAGAAGGAACTAAAAATCTGAATGAAGATTGAGGCATGTGTGGAAAGGAAACAAGACTGACACTTGGTGGGGAAAGGGCAACTGGGAGTGGAGGTTGGGTCTTGTGACTAGCACTTCCTTCTTGCTGGGGTTCCCTTCCTGGTGTTGGAGGAGAGAGGAGCTCCTTCAGCCCAGTCTGGTGTGGTGTGCCTCTTCTTGGTTCAACATGAAGATTCAGGTAAAATCACTTCTGAAGGTCAGAACTGTTCTTGTTTGCTTTCTGTCTATTGCTAAGATTCTGAATTAGACAAAGCAAGGACTGATATAGAGTAGACGGGAGTGGAGAAACCCTCTGCCAGCCTCTGGGGCCTGGCCTCAACTCTGAAGCTGAGGAAAAAAAAAACAAAACTCTAATCCCAACTGGTTATTAAACTTTATATTATTTGAATTCATAGTCAGATATGTGGACTATCTTTTTGGGCATAGAGGGGGCTGAACATCAGTTAAGTCATTCAATGACAAAAAGACCTTATTGGACCCCAGCTACTTCCTCTCGGCAGGGGACATCTCTCTCCTTTGCATAACCGAGCAATATTACCTCTCTTGCCTCAACTCCTCCACACCCCAACTACAATCCTCCCATTATCCTATGTTTTTTTAATACCCCCATCATCCTTTCCCCTAAATATTACACATGTTATATTTCACTTTATGTCCTACAGGAGATTTTTTTTTCTTGTAAAAGAGATGTTTCTTTTTTCAAAACATGACAAATATGGAAATATGATTTGCATGACAATAATGTATAACTTATAACATATTCCTTACTGTCTTCATGGGGGAGAGAGGAAAGAAGAGAATGGTATGGGAAAATGTCAGAAAACTTTTATTAAAATTATATCTGCATATAATTAGGAAAACAAAATTTTAAAAATCTTGAAGAAAAAAAAGATGAAAATCCAATAATAATGAACATTTTAGAAAGAAAAACTTGAACTGAAAAGATCATTTACCTTTTGAAGACACAAAACAACAGAAATGCAAAGACAACCAGTAAGAGACATCTTTCTTTTTTCTTAATTTTATAATATTTTATTTGATCATTTCCAAGCATTATTCATTAAAGACAAAGATAATTTTCTTTTCCTCCCCCTCACCCCCAATAGCCGATGCGTTATTCCACTGGGTATCACGTGTGTTCTTGATTCGAACCCATTTCCATGTTGTTGGTATTTGCATTAGAGTATTCTTTTAGAGTCTCTTCTCTGTCATGTCCCCTCAACCGCTGTAGTCAGGCATTTGCTTTTCCTCAGTGTTTCTACTCCCACAATTTGTCCTCTGCTTATGGATAGTGTTTTTTCTCCTAGATCCCTGCAGATTGTTCAGGGACATTACACCGCCACTAATGGAGAAGTCCATTACATTTGATTATACCACAGTGTATTAGTCTCTGTGTACAATGTTCTCCTGGTTCTGCTCCTCTCGCACTGCATCACTTCCTGGAGGTTGCTCCAGTCTCCATGGAATTCCTCCACTTTATTATTACATTTAGCATAATAGTATTCCATCACCAACATATACCACAATTTGCTCAGCCATTCCCCAATTGATGGGGCATCTCCTCGTTTTCCAGTTTTTGGCCACCACAAAGAGCGCAGCTATGAATATTTTTGTACAAGTTTTTTTGTCCATTATCTCTTTGGGGTACAGACCCAGCAGTGCTATGGCTGGATCAAAGGGTAGATATTCTTTTGTCGCCCTTTGGGCATAGTTCCAAATTGCCCTCCAGAATGGTTGGATCAGTTCACAACTCCACCAGCAATGAATAATTGTCCCTACTTTGCCACATCCCCTCCAGCATTCATTACTTTCCTTTGCTATCATGCGAGCCAATCTGCTATGTGTGAGGTGATACCTCAGAGTTGTTTTGATTTGCATCTCTCTGATTATAAGAGATTTAGAACACTTCTTCATGTGCTTATTAATAGTTTTGATTTCTCTATCTGAAAACTGCCTATCCATGTCCCTTGCCCATTTATCAATTGGAGAATGGCTTGATTTTTTATACAATTGATTTAGCTCTTTATAAATTTGAGTAATTAAACCTTTGTCAGAGGTTTCTATGAAGATTTCCCCCCAATTTGTTGTTTCCCTTCTGATTTTAGTTATATTGGTTTTGTTTGTACAAAAGCTTTTTAATTTGATGTAGTCAAAATTATTTATTTTACATTTTGTGATTCTTTCTATGTCTTGCTTGGTTTTAAAGTCTTTCCCCTCCCAAAGGTCTGACATGTATACTATTCTGTGTTTACCCAATTTACTTATGGTTTCCTTCTTTATGTTTAATTCACTCACCTTTTTGAATTTATCTTGGTGTAGGGTGTGAGGTGTTGATCTAGTCCTAGTCTCTCCCACACTGTCTTCCAATTTTCCCAGCAGTTTTTTATCGAATAGTGTTTTTTGTGCCAAAATCTGGGATCTTTGGGTTTATCGTATACTGTCTTGTTGAGGTCTCTTGCACCCAGTCTATTCCACTGATCCTCCTTTCTGTCTCTTAGCCAGTACCAAATTGTTTTGATGACTGCTGCTTTGTAATATAGTTTAAGGTCTGGGACTGAAGGCCCCCATCATTTGTGTTTTTTTTTTCATTATTTCCCTGGATATACTTGATCCTTTGTTCTTCCAAATGAACTTTGTTATGGTTTTTTCTAAATCAGTAAAGAAATTTTTTGGGAGTTCAATGGGTATGGCTCTAAAAAGTTTGGGTAGGATGTTCATTTTTATTATATTGGCTAGTCCTATCCATGAGCAGTTAATGTTTTTTCCAATTGCTCAAGTCTAGTTTTAGTTGTGTGGAGAGTGTTTTGTAGTTGTGTTCATATAGTTCCTGTGTTTGTCTAGGGAGATAGATTCCTAGGTATTTTATTTTGTCTAAGGTGATTTTGAATAGGATTTCTCTTTTTAGATCTTCCTGCTGAGCTGTGTTGGAGATATATAGAAATGCTGATGACTTATGCGGGTTTATTTTGTATCCTGCAACTTTGCTAAAGTTGTTGATTATTTCAATTAGCTTTTTGGTTGAATCTCTAGGATTCTTTAAGTAGACCATCATGTCATCTGCAAAGAGTGATAACTTGGTCTCCTCTTTGCCTATTTTGATGCATTCAACTTCTTTATCTTCTCTAATTGCTACTGCTAGTGTTTCTAGTACAATGTCAAATAGTAGAGGTGATAATGGACATCCTTGTTTCACTCCTCATCTTATTGGGAATGCATCTAGTTTATCCCCATTGCAGATGATATTAGCTGTTGGTTTTAGATATATACTTTTTATTATTTTTAGGAACGACCCTTCTATTCCTATTCTTTATAGTATTTTTAATAGGAATGGGTGTTGTATTTTATCAAAGGCTTTTTCTGCGTCTATTGAAATAATCATGTGATTTTTGTTGGTTTGATTGTTGAAGTGGTCAATTATGTGGATGGTTTTCCTAATATTGAAACAGCTCTGCATCCCTGGTATAAATCCTACTTGATCATGGTGGATGAGCCTTCTGATCACTTGCTGGAGTCTTTTCGCTAGTATCCTATTTAAGATTTTTGCATCTATTTTCATTAGGGAGATTGGTCTATAGTGTTCTTTCTCTGTTTTTGACCTGCCTGATTTTGGAATCAGTACCATGTTTGTGTCATAAAAGGAGTTTGGTAGAACTCCCTCTTTGCTTATTATGTCAAATAGTTTGTATAGTATTGGGATTAACTGTTCTCTGAATGTTTGATAGAATTCACTGGTGAATCCATCAGGCCCTGCAGATTTTTTCTTAGGGAGTTCTTTGATGGCCTGTTGGATTTAATTTTCTGATATGGGATTATTTAAGAATTCTGTTTCTTCTTCTGTTAGTCTAGGCAGTTTGTATTTTTGTATATATTCATCCATATTACCTAAATTGGTGTATTTATTTCCATTTAACTGGGCAAAGTAATTTTTAATGATTGCCTTAATTTCCTCTTCATTGGAGGTGATATACCCCTATTCATCTTTGATGCTGTTAATTTGCTTGTCTTCCTTCCTTTTTTAAATTAGGTTGACCAGCACTTTGTCTACTTTGTTTGTTTTTTCAAAGTACCAGCTTCTTGTCTTATTTATTAAATCAATAGTTCTATCACTTTTGATTTTATTAATTTCTCCCTTAATTTTTAGGAACTCTAGTTTGGTTTTCTGCTGGGGGTTTTTAATTTGATCGCTTTCAATTTTTTTTTTCGTTTGCATTTCCAATTCATTGATCTCTGCTGTCTGTAGTTTGTTAATATATGCACTCAGGGATATGAATTTATCTCTGATTACCGCTTTGGCTGCATCCCAAAAGTTTTGAAAGGATGTCTCACCATTATCATTTTCCTCAACAAAATTATTAATTGTTTCTATGGTTTCTTCTCTAACTAAATGATTTTGGAGTATCATATTGTTTAATTTCCAATTAGTTTTTGATTTGGTTTTCCATGTACCATTACTGATCATCATTTTTATTGCCTTGTGATCTGAGAAGGCTGCATTTATTATTTCTGCTTTTTTGCATTTGTGTGCTATGTTTCTGTGACCTAATGTATGGTCAATTTTTGTGAATGTGCCATGTGGTGCTGAGAGGAAGGTGTATTCCTTTTTATACCTATTTATTTTTCTCCATATGTCTTTTAATTCTATTTTTTCTAAGATTTCATTCACTTCTTTTACCTCTTTCTTATTTATTTTTTGATTTGATTTATCTAAATTTGATAATGGTTGGTTTGAGTCTCCCACTAATATGGTTTTACTGTCTATTTCTTCCTTCAATTCTCCTAGTTTCTCCATTAGAAATTTGGGTGCTATATTATTTGGAACATACATGTTGATTAGTGATATTTCCTCATTATCTAAAGTCCCTTTTAACAAAATATGTTTACCTTCCCTATCCCTTTTGATCAGGTTTATTTTTGCTTTGGCTTTATCAGATATCATGATTGCCACTCCTGCCTACTCTCTGTCAGTTGAAGGCCAGAAGTTCTTACTCCATCCTTTAATTCTGACCTTGTGGGTGTCTACCCACCTCATGTGTGTTTCTTGAAGACAACATATGGTAGGGTTTTGGATTCTAATCCATTCTGCTATTCGTCTACCTTTTATGGGTGAGTTCATCCCATTCATGTTCAAAGTTATGTCTGTTACTTGTGGACTCCCTGGCATTTTGATATCCTTCCCTAATTCTAATCTTTCTTCTTCAGCTCTACCTTTTAATCCAGTGATTTACTTTAAATCAGTCCCCCTTGTACCCTCCCTTGATATGATTCCCTTTCTAGTCCCTCCCTTTTCCCCTCCCCCTCCCCCCTCTTCTTTCCTCCCTTTTTTGTGTTCCCTTCACCCCCCCTCCCCCCCCTCCGTGGTTTTCCCTTCTCCCTACCCTTGTTGGGTAAGATAGAAATCAAGATCCCAATGGATCTGGATGTTCTTCCCTCTCAGAGTTGATTTCCCTGAGAGTAAGGTTTAAGTAAAAACTCTCTTCCTCTCCTTATAGGAGTTTTCTTCCCCTCCCCTTCCCATGCGAATCTGTGTGAGAACGACTTGGATGGAAGGATCCAGCCAGGGGGTTACAGGCTCCCCCCATCTCTCTCTGTTTCCCTGCTGTCTGTGTTGGATGGCCCCTTGTCTGAGTCAGGTTGTTTTCAGGAAGCTGTCTTCAGAATAGCCGGCCCTGAGGCTCTGAGGTTCCCTCTGCTGCCTCGGACTCAGCACTCTGGTTTGGGGGGGATGGGTCCTGGGACCTTCCTTCCGCCTACCCCTTAGGTCCAAGTGTTCTTGGGTTCTGCCTTTTGGGGGGCCATACCTTTTGGTCCAGGTCCAGGAGGAGGATTCCCCGGGTCTATGCTGTTGATCGTTTTGAATTTCAGTGCCCTAGGAGCATATAGTTTGAGTTCAATAGGGAAGGGTTTCCAGAGATCTGAACTTTAGCTTTCTCTAAGCTGCCATCTTGACCGGAAATCCAAGAGACATCTTTCTAAATATACAGGAGAGAGAATTGAAAGTAGAAATCAGATAGAAGTAACAGTGAGGAATGAGTAAGAGATGTTATGGACAGAATCTAATAATACCTTGACTAAAAATTAATCACAGGGAGGGAAGGAAGATTTATTTTGGAGATGGGAGGATGTTTTCATTGATAAATATTTTTATGGATGAAAAGAGATAGAAAATGAAGGGAGATGAAGACCTTATGCTGGGAGAAGTTTGTACTTCTTTAGACTGAAATGAAATGATATCATTTCTGAACGATTAAAACTGTGGAATGTATTGTTAAAAAAAAACCAAAAAACTTACTCCTCTTTAGTGTGAGAATGAGTTAGATTATATAGGATAACTGGCACCTGAAAAAGCATTATATATATATATATATATATATATATATATATATATATATATATATATATATTACACTTATAACTAAAGGAAACTATTGATAAGAAAAAAATCTCATATTTACACCAAAATATTTGTTACTGTACTTTTTTTTAAACCCTTACCTTCCATCTTGGAATCAATACTGTGTATTGGTTCCAAGGCAGAAGAGCGGTAAGGGCTAGGCAATGGGGGTCAAGTGACTTGCCCAGGGTCACACAGCTAGGAAGGGTCTGAGGTCACATTTGAACCCAGGACCTCACGACTCTAGGCCTGACACTCAATCTACTGAGCCATCCAGCTGCCCCCATTACTGAACATTTTTATGAAAGAATGAGAAACAAAGAAGGTGACTGCTAATCAGGGAACAACAGATAGAGTTTCGTATATTTAATGAATATACTATGCCATAAGAAATTATATGTGTTATGAATAAAGAGAAGCCTGAAGTGGCCTGATCAAGAGTGAAATAAGTAGAGCTAAGAAAAATAATATTCAGAGTAACAATATATACATAGAAAGTGTGATGTGCAAATAATTGACTTTAAACATATAACAAAATCATAAAGAACACACAGTAATCTAATGAAGCAGCATAAGAAACACTCAGACTTCATTTGGGGAGGTGAAAAGTTAACATCAGTTATACATAACACAAAAAACAAAAATTTTAGGACTTTTTCAATTTATCAATTTATTGTGTTGAATTTCCCAAATCTCTAAAAAGTACAATTTGCCACATGGGATAAGGAAAAAGGAATGGATATATGTTTAACTATGACAATATCAGAAACAGAAAATATCAATATAATTTTTAAAGATGTATCATGATTATCTGAAACTAAGTTGTTACACATTAACAGAACTGCACTGGGCTCCTCATGTTAACCTTTTAAGATTGTATTTTTCATTCAGAAATCTATTTTATTTTTACTTAACTCCTTAACTCTTCTAGAATTTTTCAATGTATTTTAGGGAAACATTTTAAATTCTGTTTTCCCCAATTTTGTGCAGATACAATTTTGATTATTTTTTTCTTTTATTTTGATTATAAGCTTCTAATATTATCTATCCAGGGTCCTGAAAAAATGAGACATGGATTAGTAATTTTTTTAACCCTTGCCTTCAGGCTTTGTATTAGTTCTAGAACAGAAGAGTGGCAAGGGCTAGGCAACTGAAGTTAAGTGATTCACCCAGGACAACACAACTAGGAATTATCTGATGCCAGATTTGAAGCCAAGTCCTCTCACCTTTAAACCTGATGCTCTCTTCACTGTTAGCAAGTTGGATCATGGGTTGTTAATATTTTGGTAGTGCAGAGTCAGTAAAACAAATCCCAAGATATATAAATATAATACAACATCTGGAAGCCCATCAGTGTTTCTCAGGTTAGTGTTTAGTACTAAAAAAGTATTATATTTTACCTATTTTATGTTTTTTACTATAAAAATTTTATGGGTAGGTTAAGAGCTATTGAGAACATTGTTTTAAAGATATTATTAGAAATAAAAATAGAAATGGAAGAAAATAATGAAACACTGAGGTGATATAAAAGAAAATACATTACAAACATTCAAGGAAATTTCCATTTTTGTGCCACATAGTCAAGATCAACAACCTCTTTAGGAGGCCAATATCAGAGAGCTAATTTCGAGTTATATTGTGAAACAATTATGAGTATTATTTTCAAGGATTATTATAGAATCGGTGGGAGAGGTTCATGGCACTGAATAAGAGCAATAAGTGGCATCTAGAGAGAGATATAAAATAAAGGGGAAATGATGAGATTCTGCTTCAGGAATTTGGAATAAGAATTACTTTTGTAATTCATGAAAAAAATAATGCTCCTTCCAACCATGCTTTATCTTCCCAAAATTACTGAATTAAGGGAGAACAAAGGCCTATAAATTCAGAATTAATATAAACATGTATATTTTATATATTTTAATTATTATTAAAGAAGACTAGAGATTTCTCTAAGCAAAGTGATATTTACAATTATATCATAAATGTGGCCAACAAATTAGCAAATAGCAATAGAAAGTGGGAGGAATACATTGAAATTAATGGCCCTATCCATAGCTAGCGGATAAATTTTGGAAGACAGAAGAAGGTATATTCGATTGTATTTCATTGATATAGTCCAGAGTGTGTATATATATATATATATATATATATATATATATATATATATATATACTTCTGTGTATATGTAATCACATACATGCATAGAATTCCAAAATGAAATTTACATTAAGGAACTTTTTGTTTCTATTCTGTTAAGATATCATTTAATGTCTTGTCACATTTTTCAGTGCTTACTATATCATTCAACTTCCCATTCTCTTCTCATATAATGATTCATGCTATACAACTGTTAAGATTTTGAAGTTTGTGTCACAAAGGAAAAGTAACCCAAAGGATACCAGAAGTCTTTGACTCCTTTAATTTCTTAAATATAAATCATATTTCCTGTGATATCTTTCACTCATTGCCCTTGAATTCATCTCTCTGTCTGTCTTTTTCTCTCTCTTCACTATTAATTTTTGTGATGGAACATCAATACACAATTATACATATGTGTATATGAATTTGTGTACATCAGTCCTAGCAAGCGTGATTTTAATAATAATGATAAAGTTTCCATAATAACTACAAAGTTGTATTAAGACTCTTCCTGAAGCATTATAGAGTAGGGTCACAAAGTTTTAGGTTGGGACAGATTTTAGAGGTAATCCATCAAAATTCTTTTATTTTTATCCAATGAAGAAAATGATTTTGAGGGGTTAACTGACTTTTCCAAGGTCACAACACTGGTTAAAGGCTAATTTTTTAATAGACATTTTTCTTCTGAATGCCAATTTAGTTTAAATAAGGAACCCAGCTGAGAAATTCATAGTAAATAAAAGCATATGCCAATAAAATTATATCCATTAATATATATTAGGTGAAACAGAATTTTGACTTTGGGGCTGAGTTTCAGAGAAACAATTTTATAACAGTTAAAAATGAGTTATTAGGTATAAGAAGTCAGAGAAGAGTAAAGGAATTTTACATAGAATTTGGCTAAATATATTAACATCATTAATATAAAATGTTTATTATAACAATTTATGCATTTTTCTAATATCTTGAACAACTAATTCATACCCAGAAGGATTAGTTATCAAAGATAATAAAATATATGTAAATATATAGATTAATATAAATTTCAAAATTCTTTTAATGTCTTTAGTGTAGTCCCTTTAACCAAATCTGATCTATGTATTCCTCTTTTTAGAAAAATGATCCATTTCCATTTTTTTTTTCATTAGGAGGAAAATAAAATAACACTTCATTAAGATATTAGCACTTTATTCCAAACAATGCATAATTGAAAGGAACTGATCTTTTATAGTTGATTAAAGTCTCATTTCTTATTAATCAGTTAAATATGATTACAGTTGTTCAAATCCTTCTAATTAAGAATTCATTGAATTATATAATCATAGGCAGAATTAGAAAGAACCCCAGAAGTCTTGTCCACTGGCCATCCAAATCATAAACCACTAAAATAATCTGTTAGAACTTTTACAAAGCATTATTCTGTCTCAAGTTGAAGACATCCAGGGATGAAAACCAACTACTCATAGAAGCACCATTTTTTTGGCATCTCTCATTATTAGCTTTTATTTTTTAATCACCCTATGCTGATTTAAAATCTATATATTACTTCCACTATTTAGTACTAGTTCCACACTTGAGGGTTAGTAGAACAAGGCTAAATCCATCATTCATCTGACAACTCTTTAAGTGATCAAAGGAAGCATTTGTGTTCTTCCCGAGATTCAGCTATGGAATGTCATAGATAAGATTAAAGATATACATTTTTTAAAAATCAGTGAATATGCTATTTTATTTCATATCAGAAAATAATAATGTGACAAAAATATTTTAACACAAATATACTATTTTGAATATATTAATATATATTTGATGAGGAAAATAATAGTTTTTTAAATAATTACTCAATAAGAAAAAAATTTTTTAAATGTTTCAGTCATATTTCCAGTTTTAGTCTATTTTTAATTACCATGACTTGTCAATGAATGTGTTTTGTACCTCTAAAATAACCATTTCTCATTAATAAAAGAATGAATTTTTTTTCAAAATTAGGGATAATTAGGAAATTAAATGCATCTTTAAAAATCATCTAATTAAAAATCTTCCATTTTCAGATACAGAAATCAAAGCTCAGAGAAGTTGTGACATGTGCAAGATCACAAAAACAGTTAAGTCAGAGCTCTTCTAGTTCCTCGTTTACTAGTGTTGGTATTGTGCTATGTTGCTTGACACTTGAATTTCCATTTTATTTTTCCCTTATTTGTTGTGTATTTATAATGCTTGTCTTTCAGAATTTATTGCTGAAAAATATTTTCTAGAAAATACTAGTTCTTAACCTAGAGTCCACAGACTTTAGAATTCATGACCAGATTTCAGGGATGTCTGTGAACTTAGATTGGATAAAGAAAGTTTATTTTTTCCCCAGTAACCTTTAACTACAATTTTGCATTTCTTTCTATTATTTAAAATAGTTTTCAAAAGAAACGTTGTATAGATATAATCAAAATATGGAAATGGACCACACACACACACACACACACACACACACACACACACACACACACAGAGACAGAGTAGAAGCTGAACTTCTGGGACTTCTTATCCCTCTTAATTAGTTTATGAAATTATGTTTTAAAACTGAATGTCCACACCAAACTCAATAAAAGAAATCATGGTATGGAATAGTGGTAAATTGGAGACCAGCACACTTATTTAAGTTTATATTGAAGTTTCCATGGACTCAATTTTTAAGTGTTTGGAAACATGAAATTGTGTTTACTTTTCAGAACCACAATGACATAAACATTCTATTAAGTATATTTCTTTGGCAATCATATCCACAAATCAGAGAAATTTGTCTCAGGAGTTATTAATCAAAACTCTCACTAAAAACTGAAATATGATGCCAACATTGTTCCTCTAAAATCAGTATATCAATTAGAAAAAAATTACATAACTACAATTGTTCTTAATTACAATAAAACATTTCTATTAGTTCCAAAGATATGAATCCTAGATATTTTGTACTATTAGAATTTGATGGATATTTATTAAATTTTCTTAAAGTTTCAACTTTTTGAATGACAAGGTCAATATATTATTTACTTTTACTATTATTATTTAATTACATACTTTGATGTGAAACACTAAGGTTTTCTTATTCATTGCAGTATTGTCTTCTGAAACTGTGTAAGGAGAAGGTAATAGAGAAGATATAAAATTTGACATGGGTTGAATTTCTACTTTTCATCAAAAATTTGAAAGCACATAATATCTTTATTATTGTCAATGCTATAATAATCAAGGATTCCGTACATTCTATCTAGCATATGCTACAGATATATTTTATGAAACTTTTTCATAATATTTTCAAACCTAGGGGTTCATAATTATAGACCCAGAATTTATTTGGGTATATATATATATATATTTATATTGAAATTGCAAAATGAGAAGATAACCAGTAGTCTACACTAAACATAGTGTAACCCTAGAGATCTAAGAATAGTAGAGAGATCTGAGCCTGTCTAATGATCTTGAAGAAAATTAATTACTTTCTCGTCTTTATTTATGCATAAGTAAAGAGATATAAAGCAAAATTATATTAGAATAATATACCTTATTTTACTTCTTCTAAAATAAAAAATAGATAATTTTTTTTAGGAAAATAATATTCCCCATATGTGCAACTTGGTAAGATTGATAATTTATTATTTTGGGGACAATTACTGGAAAACATTATGTTCATAAATAATTAATACAAAATATATTATGACACATTGAAAAGAAATATTTTCAATTCCTTGTTTATATTTTAGTTTCCAAATGAAGTATAAGGAAGTATTTTATGCAATTCATATACCTTTAATATTTTATATTATAATAATTCAACAAAATTTTAAAAACTAATTGATGATACTTTAAAACTGAAAAACATCCTATATATAGTGATGCCAAATTGTAAAATATCTAATTCATTATAGTATTTATATTTTTATATCTTTAAAAAGGAGCCTTTGTACCTCATAAAATGAATAAAAATCAATTAAAGAAATAAGTATTCATATAGGCTAAAGAAGGTCAGGTGTTATAGTTTTACGTTTCATTAAAATTTAGATTTTAGGGGAAAATTGAGGTGGGAATTTTTCAGCCATTTTTTAACTTTGATCAACTAGATAAATTTGTGCATTGGTTTCTTTAACCTATCTTATATAGCCCGAATTGAAAAAATACTAAAGAAACTGAAATGGAATATGCATATGTGTATATATATATATATATATATAAGAATCAAAATAATGCTACTAAACAAATTTGCTTTTATTTTAAAACATCGGTAAACTATAAATGGAGCTAAAAATGGTTTAAGATAAAGCTAGAAATCTTTAGAAAAAAATGCCCAAAGCTTCAAGTATTGCTTGCAATTACAGAGAACAATATTCTAGTTTTTCAAAAACTTCTAGATGAAATCAAAGAGAAAGTAACTTTATTAAGCAAACCTAAGGAGACATAAAGTGAGATAGTACTTTCTTTATAGCGGAAAAATTTGCTTTTGAAGCTATTGGAGTGCTCCAACTATTCAAATGTCACAATTGACTACAGTAAGAATTCTGACATTGAAATAAAAATGATGGCAAAAAAAGTGTCATAACTAGAAGAAGTAACAAATATCTTTGTGAAACAAAGTTAAAAACTCAAAGAAAAGAAACAGAAGATTCTAGAAGGGAATAGAAAATGAGCAAAGCAAAGAAAACTCGGATTGTATATTATGGGAAGCTAATATGGCTACAAATTAGATTTCAAAGAGAATCATTGCTAAATGACACTCAATCAACGACTTGAGAAGAATTGGCTGGGAAATGCCTTAACACAATCAACCATACCAAGGACAATATATTAAGCAGGGATAAACATTGATTCAGTTGGGCAGAAACATCCTGTATCTGTCAATATTGAAGAGAAGACCTCGTGACTTTTTCCTCTGCTGGCTTTTGTAATCACACTAAAGGAAAGCTGAATCAATTGATTTCATTTGAACCACTTTTCAATCTTTAGCCCTCTAGGTCATATTTTTTTTAAGGTAAAGTTATCTTGGGCTTTTTGAGGTAAGCCTTTAAGAAAGTCTAGCCTGGAATGTATGTTGGACCTTAGGGTATAATACTCCTTCCACATTCATACTAGGTAATCAGAAAACTATGTAAGAATTAAGAAATAAAGAATATGAAGACTAGCTTAGAATAAGAACAACAACAAAAAAAAACACAACAAATTGAGATAGTGACAGGGTATAAGGAAAGGATATATAATTTCAGATGTAATGTGGAACTTATGTGTTTTAAAATTAATAATCAATAACTAAGTATTATATTGTAAATGATTTTATTAATAATAACCAAAATGAAAAAGCTACCTGAACTCAACCTGGTCGCAGATCAAAGAGAAGAAGAGGGAGGAGTTAAAGCCACTTAAATACAATCATACAAACCTGCAAACCTAGAGGATGCTGGAAAAGGGAACTTTGGGAAATAACTAAGGAACTTCTGGGGGATGAAGTTCAAAGACTCAAAATCTCCATTTATACAAACTTCTATGAGAAAATTCCTTTTACTCATGGATCTAAGAAACTTTCTGGAATGTCAGATCTTGGAGAGTTGCTGACCATCACAGAAAAAGTAAAAATTGGCTATATAGAATTATAATTTATTATGTTTCAGAGTTTGCTCTTTCTGAAATAAGTCATCATTACTCAATCAAAAGGTGTTTATTGATTACTCTGTACTAGGCAGTCTAGTGGTGTAGATGGTAAGAAAATATCAAAATAACCCCTTATCGCAAGATTATATTCTAACAGGGAAATGACATCCATATAAATGAATATATTCAAGATAAATGTTACTTTAGAAGGGAGGCCATTAATTTCTGAATAGGTACTGGATGAAATTATCTTCAAAATGTAGCATTTGAACTGTGTCTTGAAGGAATCAAAGGATTCTAAAAAGCTACGGGAAGGAGGGAAAATTTTAATTTAGTGTCTTGATAATCAACTAAGGTTATCCTCCAAAATTAGACCCTATTCTGTTGCTAGGACTGTATTTACAGACTTTTTTGCATGATGTAACCTGCTAGAGCTTGGTGTGGGTATACATGTGTGAGTATGTAATACTTACTGAATCTCGTATTTATTATTAAAATTGATAAGTAGACATAAATATCCATAGATATATAGATATTTGTCAAAATATTTTGTTTTGTTACATAACATTAAGAAAGTCAACTGATATAAAATTAGATTTGAAATTTATTTAGTAACACTCCTAAATTTGCTATGATTTCTGTGCATATGTAGAATTTTAGTGACCAATACATTTTCTTACAATGTTTTCTGAATCCCTTTTTAGTAGTGTAGGTTTATTATGGATGCCATTTTTATTTGTTCTATTAATTTATTTTTCATGCTTTTCATATTTTCTTCATATTATCTTCTCACCTCTGGAGAAGCAATGACTCAATCACCCTTACAAAAATTCAGCTTCACTTCTAGATAAGAGATTATGTGATGGAGTGAATAGAAGGTTGTCTTAAAATCAGGGAGACATAGACTTCTACTTATGCTGTCTTTATTATCCTGAGCAAGAAATAAAATACATCAGTGCCTCAGTGAATTCTCTAAAACCATAACTTGCAGAACACTTACAGATCTACTTCAGCAAATGTTATTTTTTCTCATCAGAATTTCTTGCATTAATAAAATCACTGAAATACATCAATTTATTCAACATTTCCCCACCCCACTCCACTTCAATTTTTTAACTGTTTTTTTTTCCCTATATTTCTCGTTGGTGACTAAAGCTGTACTGTGTTTTTGGTCAATAGTTTATATGTCGTGATTGTTCACTTCCAATTCTGATGAAATTCATGCTCTTCTCCTTGTATTTAATAGGTGTTATAATTTAAAATAAATTATCTACTTAATTTGCATTATTTTATTTCATTCTCTTATGGCATAATTCCATTTAATCCTTGGAATAAATCATAAGAACAATTAGATAGACTTAGGAATTTTTCTAACACTAAGACTATAGGCATTATGTTTTTTTTTTCCTCCTACCAATTTAATAGATGCACCTGAGACAACCATATTGGACATTAAGAGATTGGAGTAAGAAGAAAAGTATGGAAGAAAAATGGAGGGGGGAGAAGTATGGAAGGATAGAATGAATTGGTTAATGAGTTATTGCCAATTGGTCAAATTTAACATCTTCTCAGGGTCAATTATGATATAAATTCAACTACCATGATTAATCATGTTATTAAAAGTTTGTGTGGTACTTTATGTTTTTAATAATAATAAGAGACATCATATTTGTTGCCCAAGTTTCATTAACTCTATGAACATTTGAAATTCAGTACATGAACATCCATTATTCTGGTAACAAGTTACTATTTCAATGAACAACAAAAGTAAATATTTAGAGAATTTGAGTTTATACATAAAAATAATTTTAGATATACTGAATTTGAGATTGCAACAGATTCTCAAAAGGGAAAATGAGGTCTCAAAATACAAAATATTCTTTGGATACACTATCAGTCAAGTATAGCATTTGGGTTTCCAAGTCCCTTAAGAATTCTCATAAATTACCTTTTCCCTCAGAATATTGAGTCTGTCAGATGCCAAAGTTTGGATGAGATATTCACTTTCAATAAGAGAATTGAAAAGAGACCCACTTATCTTAAGGGACAGAAAACTTCTTTTGAGATTGGATATTTATTACAAATCTAGATATCTACTGCCAATTCAAATATTATCTGATGTGAATCAGATTCAATAGTGAATCTAAGAAAGTTCATGGCATTTGCAATGCATTTTAGAAGACTGCTGATCAAATCTTCAAAGTGTTTTAAGAATTAGAATTTGCCATATGGATAAGCAATAGAATTACAGAAGAGTCCTTTTACCATTTAAAAATTCATTCAGAATAGACAATCACTATATGGGCTCATTTGTCCCAAACAAATGCCAAACTTCACAAAATATATTCTTGTAAAATTAAGGCAAACATATTTAATTGACTGTCCTAATTATCTCCTGTGATCTGACTTTAAGTCTTGTAGGTTGGCTCTGAGTGGCCAGTTTGATTCTTTTGTAGTTCATAGGATTCTGGACCCAAAGAGCACTAGATCAATTAATGAAATCACTGCCTGGATAATAAATCTGGTTCTGATATAGGTATCACAAAGTTTATGGACCAAGAATATTTTGTCTTTCCTGTAGTTATTTTATGATTGTTTGAACTTCTTATGCAGCTTCCCCTTTCAGACTATTTTTTCCTACTCTGCATGTAATTTGTATCTATGCATCTTCCTCCATTAGAAATTTGGCTTCTTGAGTTAAGGAACTAATAATTAACACTCTGTTCTGCCTCTAATAAGAGTTTAACAAATTCTTGTTCCCTGACTGATTGACTAGTGCCATATTGAACCTCTTTAATGAATTGAGATTAAGGATTGGAAATAGGAATAAGTATGACTATTGGAAGAGCAGAGTCCCTCACTTCCTTTTAAGAGACAACTCGAGCACTATTTTTTATGGATCCCTCAATGCCAGTGTTCTCCCTCCAAAACTATCATGCGTTTAATTTTGTTATTTAATATATACATGATATATGTTTTATTTTAGGTATTCATCTCACATTTATGGTTATTATGTTTATATGGTTTATATTAGGTACATATCAACTTGTTCCCCCCTTAATAAGTAAGCTCCTTGCAATTAAGGGTTTTTTATTAATTTATTTTACTTATATATCTATACTTAGTACAATGCTTTAAACACAGTAGGTGCTTAATAAATACTTCTTGGTTTATTTATTGACTACACAATCCTAACAGGTAAAGATGAGTATATAACAGTTTCCCATTTGATAATAAAAAGAAAGTTTTCTAAAACTTAGAATATGACAAATTGATACTGATAATTTTGAAATAAAATCAAAATTATGCAATATCTATTAGAATTATTCAAGTATAAATTTTTCAAATACTACTTTTTCTGTTTTTTATTTTTAAAAACTATTAAATAAAAACATACATTTCAAATTGTAAAAGAGTTAAAGTTCCTAAAAATTAAA
This sequence comes from Monodelphis domestica, assembly GCF_027887165.1. NCBI lineage: Eukaryota > Metazoa > Chordata > Mammalia > Didelphimorphia > Didelphidae > Monodelphis > Monodelphis domestica. Next base: position 90,837,566 of record NC_077228.1, on the reverse strand, counting down.
AAAAAAGTTTAAAAGTTCATATACTGATTTTCCCATTAATTTTTTCCTTAAATGAGCAAGTAGTAATTAAAATAAAATAGATAGGCTTCTAATTCCTCAAGGACTTCAGCTTAAATTAAATTTTACCTACCAAATAACCATTTTTAAATGAAAAAGTTAAAAGTAAAACCTATTAATCATTATGATGTATTAAATTGATCCAAATATTAAGCAGAAGATTAAAAATTAAATGAGTCATATAAAATGTTTTTTTGAAAAGATTTTAGAGCTTCCTGACAAATGTTAAAATAATTTTAACTTTATAGTGAGATTCTTAATGGAAAGAGAAAGTTATAGTTCTAGGAAGTTTAATCATTTCACACTGACACTTAAAATATGTCACTTATAAAATATCCCTATTAGTCATAGTATATTGAAATCATTAAAGACTAAGCATGGTGACTCAGCTTTAGCTTGTTCATTGTGAAGGGATCCTATTACTTTCAGAAGCAGAAGGAAGTTATTTGATCCTGTCTCTAAGCAATTGTCTCTATACTTAAAGATTTCCCTAAGGAACCATTGAAAGTTATCATTGCTTTTTACAAAGAACGTTCACATACACAGAGATATTTAGTAGAGTAAAAGGCTGAGTACAAGGAAAAAGAATCACTATTTTTAAAGTTATATATGAACACTTCCCAATTAATAAATATTTAAGGAATGGATAAACTATCATCTGTGTGTTTACATGATAACAAACTAACATGGTTAAAAGTAAAAATAAAAATTTATAGAATAGACATTCACTGTCAAATACTTTCCAAATTAACTCCCCAAATTAAATACAAACTAATGTAAAGGAAAGAGCTTATTAATAATGATAATAGTTTTTTTTTGGGGGGGGGATCAGATATTGTATATGCTCTAATTAGGAGGTATTCTTGTTCAGTAATTTCTGTTGTCTGACTTTGTATGACCTCTTTTGGGGTTTCTAGGCAGATAGTGGAGTGATTTGCCATTTCTTCTTCTAGCTCATTTTGCAAATGAGGACATTGAGACAAAAAGGACTTAAAAGAATTTCCCAGGATCACACAGCTAGTAAGGGTCTCAGGACAGATTTGAGTTCAAGAACATGTATCTTCCTGATTCCAAGTCCAGTTATGAATTTACTATACCACTAAGTTGTTTTTAAAATGCCACTAAATATCTTAACAAATAGAAATAATTATGGAATGTATTCTAGGTCTGGATTAGTTCATTTGAGCCAGATGACAAATTGTAATGTATTCTTAATATTAAATATAAGAATTTATTGTTTATCCTAGTGAAAATAAGAATCTACTGGATTTTTGTGAGGAAGGAAGTGACATGGTCAGACCTACACCAATGTGAGGATACATTGTACCAAACTTATGGGAAAGATCAATAAGATAAGAAATAAAATCCTCTATTTTGTTTTTAAAGTTCTAAATAAATTGTCTCCAATTGATCTTTTCAGCCTCATTAAACATCATTTTTCATGCTGCACTCTGAAATCTCGCTAAACTAGTCTTCTCTCTGATATTCCCCAAAAATACTCCATTGGTCTTCCCCGATGGTTAGAATACACTCCTTTTTGTACCTCCAACTCATCACTCCTCTTTCTTTCTTTTTTTTAACATTATTTTATTTAGTCATTTCCGAACATTATTCATTGGAGACAAAGATCATTTTCTTCCCCCCCCCCATCTCCCATAGCTGACGCACGATTCCACTGGGTATCACATGTGTTCTTGATTCGAACCCATTTCCATGTTGTTGGTATTTGCATTAGAGTGTTCATTTAGAGTCTCTCCTCAGACATGTCCCCTCAACCCTTGTAGTCAAGCAGTTGCTTTTCCTCGGTGTTTTTACTCCCACAGTTTGTCCTCTACTTGTGGATAGTGTTTTTTCTCCTAGATCCCTGCAGATTGTTCAGGGTCTTTGCATTGACACTAATGGAGAATTCCATTATGTTCGATTGTACCACAGTGTATCAGTCTCTGTGTACCTCCTCTTTAAGATGCAGCTTACTCCAGGTATTAGTGCAATCCCTCTCAAATATATACACACACATTATATATAATTTTATAAATGAAACATAGTTATTTATTCATTCTGTATGCATAAAATATAATTATATATGTATTGCCCCCATTAGAACATAAATTCCTTGTTTATGAAGATTGTTTCATTCTTTTTATGTGTATTCTCAATTTTTAGCACAGTGATTGACACATAGCAGATGACATTTAATAAATGCTTTTACATTGATTGATTGGATTGCAAAGGCCAGAGAATTGAGACAGATAAAATAGGAGGTTATTGCAATAGTACAAGTGAGTGTTGATGAAGACCTGAACTAGGAGGATATATATGTGAGTGGAGGAAAGGCATATGTACAAGATATATTATAATTAGCTATTGTGATATATGAAAATAAAGAACTGAAGACACTCCAAGGTGCCAACTTGTGTGACTAGAAGGGCAGAAATAGAAAGAATAATAATGAAGAAAGAGGATGGCATAATTAAGAAAAAGAAGAATTTTGGGGAAGATATAATAAGTTCAGTTTTGGACCTATTGAATATAAGATATCTACAAAATATCCATTTCAGGACATCTAGTAGGCAATTAGTTATTTGGAAGTGAAGTTTAGGAGTGTCAAGGGTAGTCTTTATAGATCTGTCAAACATGTCAAATTGGTTGGTCTAACAACAGCCCAACTATATTCTAGGAAATATGTGATATTCAAGAGAAAATATGAAAATGGAAAAATAGTCCCTGTCCTTGAAGACTTTATAATTTAATTTGGGATACAACCACATCAGATACCACACACACACACACACACACAAACACACACACACATACACACATACACAGATACATAAAAGCATTTCCAGGTAATTGTAGCATAAAGACCCTAACATCTAGGTGGTATTACAAAATTTTTCCTCTGATAAATGACACTGAATGAATTAAAAAATGTAGATTATGAGATCAAAGTAAATTAGATCATTCTGTACTTGGGAGTGAAAAGGGTTAAATTTTTTGGGGTAGGAGTTTGAACAAAAGCCAATGCATCATTTATTAAAAGCAAAGCACTTAGTTTATTATTAGGAAATATAGATAGGAAATAGGAAGGAGGAAAATAAAAGTAACTTTATAATAGATATTAACTACACCCCAGATCCCAATCCTAACTAAATTTCACTAAAAACCCCTAAATCAATCTGCCTAAGAGGATAACATCTTCTGCTAGGTCAAAGCCCTTGCCTATTCTCCTACTCTGACTATCTAATGATATAACCACTAGCTATCTACCTTATCTACCCAAGTTATTAATAATCAATAAGGCTATCAAGACCTTACTTTCATTTCTCTGTCTCCAACCAGAGAGAGTGCTAGCAGCATACCCTCTTCCCCAGAGACCAAAAAAAAAAAATTCTTTGCACCTCTCTGCAATTTACTAACTCCCCTCAGCCACACCCTTCTGTCAGTAACTGACAAGCAGCACAACAGGGGGTCTCTAATTGAAAAATATTATTGCTCCTTTTCCTCTTAAATATAAAAAGGTAGACATTAATAAAAACTCTCTTAACAGGAGTAAATCAGTGTGAAGGTCTAGAGTTAGGAATAATAGGTGAGAAAAATGATATTTTGGTATGTTGCTAAGGAGGTAAACAGAAGCTCAAGGTGAATGATCTCTGTCTTTTAAATTAAGCATTCCTGTCCTTAACTAAAATATTATAGGTAGTGGTATTATAGAACATTGAAAGCAAAACAAAGTTTTGAACAACATTTAGTTGTGATAAATGATTGATTAAGGAGGTCTAAAAGAATTGACGTGCTTCAGTATGTATCAGAGGGAATAGGATGTCCCTAGATGAAGTTTGCATCTCTCTCAGCTATGGAGCTGAGACCAGGCTTCACAGGCTGGTGGAGGGTTTCTTTATTCCTGTCTATGCTAATCTGTTCTTAAGTTCAAAGTCTTAGCAGTAGACAGCAAGATGGAGATTGGGTCTGTAGGCAGGAATACCCTGGATCTGGGTTATAGAGTGCTCTGTTGCTATTGATGTAGGCAGTGTCCTGGGTTCCTGAATTTGACCTATGTCTGAACTAGGAACCCAGTGCAGTAGGTTTATGTGTTGGGTAGTTGGCCAGCACTCCTCTGTGTCTAGTTTTGCTTCCAGTTCCCTTATCCTATGAAAATCCATTGAAAATTGACTCTCCCTACTTTTCAAGTTGTGTTCAGCAGGAGAGTCCTCTCCCTCCACCTTGCTGTTGCTTTTTCACACTCGACATTTTAAGGTGCTTTTAAAAGACTGGTTTGGAAGAATTATGAAAGTAGTTTCAGCTTTTGTTACTACTAAGTCACCATCTTGGATCCCAATCAATGTAAGCATTTAGAGACATAAATTTCTCCTTGAGTACAACTTTGGCTGCATCTCATTATCTTGGAATAATATCCTTCCTTATCTCATTTGATTAGTGTCTACTTTTTATTATGTGAGATGATTGCTACCCCTGCTTTTTTTAATGTTAGCTAAGTCAAAATAGCTTTTGCTAGAGCCCCTTACTTTTACTTTGTGTATGTCTCCTTGCTTTAAACTGATTTTTTATAGACAGCATATTGTGGAATTCTGGTTTATCTGCTATCCTGTTCTCTATTAGGGATGAGTTTTATCCCATTCAAATTCACAGTTATGATTAAAAACTTTGTATCTCTCTCCATCTTATTTCCCTAGGTACACTTCTATCAACCTTTCCCTGTTCACTAATGTTTTGTTTCCCATCACCATCTGTCGCAATATACCCTCTTTTGTCTATCCCTCCTTTTTTTATTCTCCCTTTCCCACTGCTTACGTATAGTGTAAGGTAGGTCTCTAAAGCTAACTGAGTGTTGGTGTTATTCCCTCATTGAACCAATTCTTATGAAGATTAAGATTAAAACATTGCCTGCCACCCCTTTCATCTTCTCCTACCCTATAGGGACTCTTAAATGTCTATTCATGTAAAATAAAAAGTTAACTTCCTCTATCTCTCCTTTTTTCTTCTCCTAGTGTGTTCTTCTTTCCTTTCTTTTGTTTTTTTTTTAATATGCACCCATCTTATTCTGCTTACTACCTTTTTTCTTTCTATGTATTCTCCTTCTCTCTGCCCTAATATTGAGGGAGTTCTTAAGTATCTTGTACTTTAGGTACCTTGAGTAGTTTTAGTACTTTAAATATCTCAAGTATTATAGATATCTTAATTATCTCAAATTTTTATTTTAGTCTATCTTTGAGCAGGTTATTGGTGGGTCCTTTCAATTTCTATTTTCCACTCTTATTCAAAGACATCTAGACAGTTTCCCATAACTTCTTACAATATGATGTCCAGACTTTCTTCTTCTTTTTTTTTTATTCATAGCTTTCAAGAATTCTGTTTCTTAGATTCTCTCTCCTGGATCTATTTCCAAGCTAGTTGTATTTCTATTAAGGTATTTCACATTTTATAGTGCTTTTTCCCCCTCCTTCTGATTTTGTTTCATTGTTTCCTGATGTTTTATGGTATAATTGGCTTTCATTTGGTCAATTCTATTTTAGGGGCTTAGTTGTCCTTTGACATTTTATATGTTTTTTTTCCCCCAGTTGGCCAATTCTACTCTTTCAATAGTTGTTGTTTTTATCCATTTTCATTTGGTTCATTCTAGTCTGTAGGAAATATTTTCTTTCAGTGATTTCCCCATTTTGTTGAATCATTTTTTCATTTCTTTTATTATTTGATTTTCAAATTCTTTTTGAGTTGTTATGTTAAAAAAGTTCTTTTGGACCCTGACTTCCTTTATCAATTTCCATTAAGACTTAACATGTATCCTTTTTGCTATTGTTCTGAGTTTATATTTTGATCTTCGTTAAAGTCACTTCTTAGGTTAGGTTTTTTTCTTTGTCTTTTGCTCATTTCTATCTTTCTTATTCTTCTCCTCCCCACTTCCTTCTCTCTCTATTTGTGTTCTTCTCTGCTTCTAGATCAAGTGTTCCAACCTTGCAATGTAGCTTTCTCAGGAGCTTGGATTAACCTCAGTTTAACACAATGTTTTCTTTGAGAGAGTGGTTAATCTGACTTCTTGTGAGGAGACTTGAAACTCTTTCTTCCAGTTGGATCCTGCTTCCTCCGCTGCCAGTTCCTCTACTACTTCTTGAACTGAGCTTTTCTCCTCTCTGTAGGTCCATTGTTTCATGTCATGTGACAGTGCATTGAACTACTCCCTTATGCTGCAATTTTTTTCTCGGAACATATGGAAATGCAAATGAAATGTTTCCATATTCTTATTCTTGCTGAACTCCTTTCCATTCTCATACCATTGAGACATGATCCTCTTGATTTCCTTTGTTCCTAGGAAATATATTATCTCTTTGAAGGTTTGGGCAAATGGATTATCCCTTACGTCACCATTTTAGCTCCCAGCATTGAACTTCCAAATATAATTTTAGGAGACTCTGTAATATTCTGGAGCTGATACAATCTTCACTGTCATCCACAACCAAGAGAATCTGGTGGACCCCACCATCCAGAGGGCTGCCTATTTGACCTGAAGCCTTTACTATATCTTCTTTATCATATTGGTGAGTAACTTCAATGAGCATATATTTTCTTCTTTTATGACTCATCTAATATTTATTTTCAGATGTTCATCAAGCAAGGTTATTTATATTATATATTTCAAAGATTCTTTGGTGATGCTAATTTATAGATTATATCTTGTTGTAAAACTTTATAAGTTGCATTTATATCTATTTAGTAAACTGCTTTTCAGTGGTCATCAAAACAATTTGGTACTGGCTAAGAGACAGAAAGGAGGATCTGTGGAATGGACTTGAGGTAAGTGAACTCAGCAAGACAGTCCATGACAAACCTAAAGACCCCAGATTTAAGGAAAAAAATCCACTATTTCATAAAAACTTCTAGGAAAATTGGAAATATGGGAGAGATTAGGTTTGGATCAACACCTCATACCCTACACCAAGATAAACTCAGAATGGGTGAATGACTTCAATGTAAAGAAGGAAAGCATAAGTAAATTAGGCGAACACTGAATAGTATACATGTCAGACCTTTGGGAAGGGAAAGATTTTAAAATGAAGCAAGACTTAGAAAGAGTCATAAAATGTAAAATAAATAATTTTGACTATATAAAATTAAAAAGATTTTGTTGTGGAAAGGAAACAAGACTGACAGTTTGTTGGGGAAGGGGCCAACTGGGAGTGGCAGTTGGGTTTTGTGACTGGCACTTCTTTCCTGCTGGGAGTGGCAGTTGGGTCTGGTGACTAGCACTTCCTTCCTGCTGAGTGGAACTGGCTTCCTGGTGTGGGAGGAGAGAGGAGCTCCTTCAGCCCAGTCTGGTGTGGTGTGCCGCCTCTTCTTGGTTCAACTCGAAGATTCAGGCCCAATCACATCTGAAGATTAGACCTGTTCTTGTTTGCTTTCTGTCTACTGCTAAGATTCTAACTAGAAAACACTGGACTGATACAGAGTAGACAAGAGTGGGAGAACCCTCCACCAGCCTCTGGCCTGGTCTATACTCTGAAGCTATGAAAAAACTCCAATTCCAACTGGTTATTAAAAAGTATATAATTTGAAATCACAGTCAGATAAGTGGACTATATTTTCTGGTCATAGAGGGAGCTGAACTTCAGTTCAGTCAATTCAACGACAAAGAAGCCTTATCAGACCCCTGTTGTTTCCTCTCAGCAGGGGGCATCTCCCTCCTTTGCTTCGCCAAGCGATATTCCCTCTCTCCCGTCTCTCCTCCATACCCTGCTACAAACCTCCCATTTATCCCCATTTTTCCAATCCCATTTCCTTTCCCAATAAATATTACATTGTACAAACAAAACCAATGTAACTAAAATCAGAAGGAAAACAACAAATTGGGAAACAATCTTCATAACAAAAACATTTCACAAAGGTTTAATTACTCAAATTAACAAAAAGCTTATAAATTGTAAAAAAATCAAGCCATTCTCCAATTGCTAAATGGGCAAAGGACATAAATAGGCAATTTTCATTTAAAGAAATCAAAACTATTAATAAGCACATGAAAAAGTGTTCTAAATCTCTTATCAGAGAGATACAAATCAAATCAACTCTGAGGTATCACCTCACACCTAGCAGATTGGCTACCATGACAGCTATGGAAAGTAATGAATGCTGAAGGGGATGTGGCAAAGTCAGGACATTAATTCATTGCTTGTGGAGTTGTGAATTGATCCAGCCATTCTGGAGGGCTATTTGGAACTATGCCCAAAGAGCGATAAGAGACTGTCTGCCCTTTGATCCAGCCATAGCATTGCTGGGTTTGTACCCCAAAGAGAAAATAAGGAAAAAAGACTTGTACAAGAATATTCATAGCTGGGACTTCCGGTTAAGATGGCGGCTTAGAGAAAGCTGAAGTTCAGATCTCCGGAAAACCCTTCCCGACCGATCTCAAACTAGAAGCTCCTAAGGCGCCGAAATTCAAAACGATCAACAGCACAGACCCTGGGAACCCTCCTCCTGGACCTGGACCCGGTTCAAAAGGTACGGCTCCCCTTAAAAGCCAGAACCCGAGATCCCTCGGACCTCAGGGGTAGGAGCGCAGAGTCCAAGGCTCCCGGAAGCGGCAGCCGCGCCGGGCTCAGAGAGCAGGGTCTGAGGAACAACAACCCTCAGGGTCTTCTACCCAAGTCCCAGTCTGGGTGAAAGTTACTGCCTGGGGCTTCCGCTGCAGAGAGCCTGTCGGTCCGGGTGAAAGTTACTGCCTGGGGCCTCCGCTGCAGAGAGCTGGTCAAAACAACAGCAACCCTCAGGGCGGGCAAGACAGCCTCACGGGCTGGATCCTGCTATCCAAGTCTCAGTGAAAGTCTGTGCTCTCGGAGCTTGGGGAAGCGGCAGCCCATCCCCCCGCAGGCCGAGGAAACAGCCTCACGGCCAGGGATTCTGAAGGCAACTTCCGGAAATCGAGCCAGGGGGAGAGTGTGGCCTCGTGGTCCGACCCTTCCATTCCAGTTCCAGTGAGGCATATTCAGTTTAACCCAGGGAACGCTCATAGAACCAACATCTGCCCAGGACTAAAGCCTCTGATCACCAGACAAAGACAAGAAAAGCCAATCCTCCACGTTCAGAGATGACAAACTCCACAGAAGCACAGAAGCCCCAAAATACCAAGAAAAATAAGAAGAAAGGGGCGACTCTGGACACATTCTATGGAGCCAAAATACAAAATACAGAGCAGATAGAAGAAGATATACAAGAACATTCTCCAAAATCTTCCAAAGGAAATAGAAACTCTCCACAAACCCATGAAGAATTTGAATCAGAAAGGACCAAAAAGATGGAAGCCCTCTGGGAGGAAAAGTGGGAAATGATGCAAAAGAAATTCACGCATCTACAAAACCAGTTTGACCAAACTGTAAAAGAAAACCAGGCTTTAAAGCAAGAACTAATAAAGCAAAGCCAAAACACCAAGAAATTAGAAGAGAACATAAAATATCTCACCGACAAGGTGATAGATCTGGAAAACAGGGGGAGAAGAGAAAATTTAAGAATAATTGGACTCCCAGAAAAGCCAGAAATAAACACCAAACTGGACATGGTGATACAAGATATAATCAAAGAAAATTGCCCAGAGATTCTAGAACAAGGGGGCAATACATCCACTGACAGAGCTCACAGAACACCTTCTACACTAAACCCCCAAAAGACAACTCCCAGGAATGTAATTGCCAAATTCCAAAGCTATCAAACAAAAGAAAAAATCCTACAGGAAGCCAGAAAAAGACAATTTAGATATAAAGGAATGCCAATCAGGGTCACACAAGACCTTGCAAGTTCTACGCTGAATGATCGTAAGGCATGGAACATGATCTTCAGAAAGGCAAGAGAGCTGGGTCTCCAACCAAGAATCAGCTACCCAGCAAAACTGACTATATACTTCCAAGGGAAAGTATGGGCATTCAACAAAATAGAAGACTTCCAACTTTTTGCAAAGAAAAGACCAGAGCTCTGTGGAAAGTTTGATACCGAAAATCAAAGAGCAAGGAATACCTGAAAAGGTAAATATTAAGGAAAGGGGAAAAATGTTATCTTCTTTTACTCAAACTCTCTTCTATAAGGACTACATTTATATCAACCTATGTATACTAATATGTGGGGAAAATGTAATGTATAAATAGGGGGTAAAGAAAGACCAAATAGAATAATGGTTCTCACACAAAGATTCACAGGGGAAGGGGAGGGGAAGAAAACTCCTATAAGAAGGAGAGGAAGAGAGGGGGGGGGGGTTTACTTAAACCTCAATCTCAGGGAAATCAATTCTGAGAGGGAAAAACATCCAGATCCATTGGGATCTTGAATTCTATCTTACCCAACAAGGGTAAGGAGAAGGGAAAACCAAGGGGGGGAGGGGGAGAGGGAGAACAAAAAGGGAGGGAAAGAGAGTGGGGAGGGGGAGGGAACAAAAAGGGAGGGACTAAAAAGGGAAACATCAAGGGAGGGGACAAGGGGGACTGATTCAAAGTAAATCACTGGACTAAAAGGTAGAGCCGAAGAAGAAAAGGTTAGAACTAGGGAAGGCAATCAAAATGCCAGGGAGTCCACAAGTGACAATCATAACTTTGAACGTGAATGGGATGAACTCACCCATAAAACGTAGACGAATAGCAGAATGGATTAGAATCCAAAACCCTACCATATGTTGTCTTCAAGAAACACACATGAGGCGGGTTGACACCCACAAGGTCAGAATTAAAGGATGGAGTAAGACCTTCTGGGCCTCAACTGATAGAAAGAAGGCAGGAGTGGTAATCATGATATCTGATAAAGCCAATGCAAAAATAGACCTGATCAAAAGGGATAGGGAAGGTAATTATATTTTGTTAAAAGGGACTCTAGACAATGAGGAAATATCATTAATCAACATGTATGCACCAAATAATATAGCACCCAAATTTCTAATGGAGAAACTAGGAGAATTGAAGGAAGAAATAGACAATAAAACCATACTAGTGGGAGACTTAAACCAACCATTATCAAATTTAGATAAATCAAATCAAAAAATAAATAAGAAAGAGGTAAAAGAAGTGAATGAAATCTTAGAAAAATTAGAATTAATAGACATATGGAGAAAAATAAATAGGGATAAAAAGGAATACACCTTCTTCTCAGCACCACATGGCACATTCACAAAAATTGACCACACATTAGGTCACAGAAACATAGCACACAAATGCAAAAAAGCAGAAATAATGAATGCAGCCTTCTCAGATCACAATGCAATAAAAATAATGATTAGTAATGGTACATGGAAAACCAAATCTAAAACCAATTGGAAATTAAACAATATGATACTCCAAAACCATTTAGCTAAAGAAGAAATCATAGAAACAATTAATAATTTCATCAAGGAAAATGACAATGGCGAAACATCCTTTCAAACCTTTTGGGATGCAGCCAAAGCGGTAATCAGAGGCAAATTCATATCCCTGAAAGCTCATATTAACAAACAAGGGAGAGCAGAGATCAATCAATTGGAAATGCAATTGAAAAAACTCGAAAGCGATCAAATTAAAAACCCCCAGCAGAAAACCAAATTAGAAATCCTAAAAATTAAGGGAGAAATTAATAAAATCGAAAGTGATAGAACTATTGATTTAATAAATAAGACAAGAAGCTGGTACTTTGAAAAAACAAACAAAATAGACAAAGTACTGGTCAATCTAATTAAAAAAAGGAAGGAAGAAAAGCAAATTCACAGCATTAAAGATGAAAAGGGGGACAGCACCTCCAATGAGGAGGAAATTAAGGCAATCATTAGAAATTACTTTGCCCAATTATATGGCAATAAATACACCAATTTAGGAGAAATGGATGAATATATACAAAAATACAAACTGCCTAGACTAACAGAAGAGGAAATAGAATTCTTAAATAATCCCATATCAGAAATTGAAATCCATCAAGCCATCAAAGAACTTCCTAAGAAAAAATCCCCAGGGCCTGATGGATTCACCTGTGAATTCTATCAAACATTCAGAGAACAGTTAACCCCAATACTATACAAACTATTTGACATAATAAGCAAAGAGGGAGTTCTACCAAACTCCTTTTACGACACAAACATGGTACTGATTCCAAAACCAGGCAGGTCAAAAACAGAGAAAGAAAACTATAGACCAATCTCCCTAATGAATATAGATGCAAAAATTTTAAATAGGATACTAGCAAAAAGACTCCAGCAAGTGATCAGAAGGATCATTCACCATGATCAAGTAGGATTCATACCAGGGATGCAGGGCTGGTTCAACATTAGGAAAACCATCCACATAATTGACCACATCAACAAGCAAACTAGCAAGAACCACATGATTATCTCAATAGATGCAGAAAAAGCCTTTGATAAAATACAACACCCATTCCTATTAAAAACACTAGGAAGCATAGGAATAGAAGGGTCATTCCTAAAAATAATAAACAGTATATATCTAAAACCAACAGCTAATATCATCTGCAATGGGGATAAACTAGATGCATTCCCAATAAGATCAGGAGTGAAACAAGGATGCCCATTATCACCTCTACTATTTGACATTGTACTAGAAACACTAGCAGTAGCAATTAGAGAAGATAAAGAAATTGAAGGCATCAGAATAGGCAAGGAGGAGACCAAGTTATCACTCTTTGCGGATGACATGATGGTCTACTTAAAGAATCCTAGAGATTCAACCAAAAAGCTAATTGAAATAATCAACAACTTTAGCAAAGTTGCAGGATACAAAATAAACCCACATAAATCATCAGCTTTTCTCTATATCTCCAACACAGCTCAGCAGCAAGAACTAGAAAGAGAAATCCCATTCAAAATCACCTTAGACAAAATAAAATACCTAGGAATCTATCTCCCAAGACAAACACAGGAACTATATGAACACAACTACAAAACACTCGCCACACAACTAAAACTAGACTTGAACAATTGGAAAAACATTAACTGCTCATGGATAGGACGAGCCAATATAATAAAAATGACCATCCTACCCAAACTTATTTATCTATTTAGTGCCATACCCATTGAACTACCAAAATACTTCTTCACTGATTTAGAAAAAAACATAACAAAGTTCATTTGGAAGAACAAAAGATCAAGGATATCCAGGGAAATAATGAAAAAAAACACATATGATGGGGGCCTTGCAGTCCCAGACCTCAAACTATATTACAAAGCAGCAGTCATCAAAACAATTTGGTACTGGCTAAGAAACAGAAAGGAAGATCAGTGGAATAGACTGGGGGAAAACGACCTCAGCAAGACAGTATACGATAAACCCAAAGATCCCAGCTTTTGGGACAAAAATCCACTATTCGATAAAAACTGCTGGGAAAATTGGAAGACAGTGTGGGAGAGACTAGGAATAGATCAACACCTCACACCCTACACCAAGATAAATTCAAAATGGGTGAGTGACTTAAACATAAAGAAGGAAACCATAAGTAAATTGGGTAAACACAGAATAGTATACATGTCAGACCTTTGGGAGGGGAAAGGCTTTAAAACCAAGCAAGATATAGAAAGAATCACAAAATGTAAAATAAATAATTTTGACTACATCAAACTAAAAAGCTTTTGTACAAACAAAACCAATATAACTAAAATCAGAAGGGAAACAACAAATTGGGAAAAAATCTTCATAGAAACCTCTGACAAAGGTTTAATTACTCATATTTATAATGAGCTAAATCAATTGTACAAAAAATCAAGCCATTCTCCAATTGATAAATGGGCAAGGGAAATGGATAGGCAGTTCTCAGATAAAGAAATCAAAACTATTAACAAGCACATGAAGAAGTGTTCTACATCTCTTATAATCAGAGAGATGCAAATCAAAACAACTCTGAGGTATCACCTCACACCTAGCAGATTGGCTAACATAACAGCAAAGGAAAGTAATGAATGCTGGAGGGGATGTGGCAAAGTAGGGACATTAATTCATTGCTGGTGGAGTTGTGAACTGATCCAACCATTCTGGAGGGCAATTTGGAACTATGCCCAAAGGGCGACAAAAGAATATCTACCCTTTGACCCAGCCATAGCACTGCTGGGTCTGTACCCCAAAGAGATAATGGACACAAAGACTTGTACAAAAATATTCATAGCTGCGCTCTTTGTGGTGGCCCAAAACTGGAAAACGAGGGGATGCCCATCAATTGGGGAATGGCTGAACAAACTGTGGTATATGTTGGTGATGGAATACTATTGTGCTCAAAGGAATAATAAAGTGGAGAAGTTCCATGGAGACTGGAACAACCTCCAGGAAGTGATGCAGAGCGAGAGGAGCAGAACCAGGAGAACATTGTACACAGAGACTAATACACTGTGGTATCATCGAACGTAATGGACTTCTCCATTAGTGGCGGTGTAATGTCCCTGAACAACTTTCAGGGATCCAGGAGAAAAAAAAAACACCATTCATAAGCAAAGGATAAACTATGGGAGTGGAAACACCGAGAAAAAGCAACTGCCTGAATACAGAGGTTGAGGGGACATGACAGAGGATAGACTTTAAATGAACACTCTAATGCAAATACTATCAACAAAGCAATGGGTTCAAATCAAGAAAACATCTAATGCCCAGTGGACTTACGCGTCGGCTATGGGGGGTGGGGGGGAGGAAAAGAAAATGATCTATGTCTTTAACGAATAATGCTTGGAAATTATCAAATAAAATATATTTAAAAAAAAAAAGAATATTCATAGCTGAGCTCTTTGTGGTGACAAAAAAACGGAAAATGAGGGGATGCCCTTCAATTGGAGAATGGCTGAACAAATTGTGGTATATGTTGGTGATGGAATACTATTGTGCTAAAAGGAATAATAAAGTGGAGGAATTACATAGAGACTGGAACAACCTCCAGGAAGTGATGCAGAGCAAAAGAAGCAGAACCAGGAAAACATTGTACACAGAGACTGATACACTGTGGTACAATCGAACATAATGGACTTCTCCATTAGTGTCAATGCAATGTCCCTGAACAACCTCTAGGGATCTATGAGAAAAAACACTGTCCACAAGCAGAGGACTAACAGTGGGAGTAAAAACACTGAGGAAAGGCAACTGCTTGACTACAGGGGCCAAGCTGATATGATTGGGATGTAGACTCTGAATGAACATCCTAGTGCAAATACCAACAACATGGAAATGGGTTCGGATCAAGGACACATGTAATATCCAGTGGAATTGTGTGTTGGTTATGGGAGGCAGTGATGGGAGGGGAGGGAGGAAAAGAAAATGATTTTTGTATCCAATGAATAATGTTTGAAATTGAACAAATAAAAATAATGTCTATTTAAAACAAAAAATAAACTGCTTTTTTTTTATTCTTTGTACTTTATTTAATTTTTGTAAATTCATTTTTTTAATTATGAGTTCTAAATTCTCAACTTTCCTGGCATAATTCCCATTCCCATTGAGAAGAAAAGCAATATGGTAATCATTATTCATGTAAAGTCAAACAAAACTATATTATCACTAGTTTACTCATGTTGCAAAAAAGAAGAAAAGAAATGGAAATGAAAAGAAAATATGCTTCAATTTGTACACAGAGTTCATCAGTTTTCTGTATGAGAATAGTATTTTTCATCATGAGGGTGTTTTGAAATATAATGGATAATTGTATTGAATTGAGTAACTGTTTTTCATAGTTTATCATGGTTATAATATTAATGTTATTGTGTAAATAATCTTTCTTAATCTGTTCTCTGTTTTCTATAAATTCAAGGAAATCTTAAGGTTTTTTTCTGAAACCATCTTCTTTGTCATTTATTATGTTTTAATAACATCCCACAAAAACATATACTACAGTTTTTTTTAACAATTCATCATTCAAAAGGTATCCCCTCAACTTCAAATTTTTTCAAAAGAAAAAAATGTGTTATGAATTTTTTTTTGTAATAGAAATCCTTTCCTTTTTCTTTAATCTTTTTGGGATGTGCATTTAGTAGTGTCATTTATAGTCAAATATTATAAACAATTTTAAGGATCTTTAACCTTAGTTAAAATTTATTTTCCAGAATGCTTGGACCAGTTCAAAATTCCACCAACAATATTCACAATCCCCCACTTTGTTATCTATTTTTACATATAACATCTAAAATGCCTTATTGCCCTTTTCTGTAATGTTAGTCAAGCAAATAAATGTGAGGTAGTTCCTCAGAATTATTTTAATTTGTATTTAATAATATCTGAAAAAAAGAAATCGAACAAGACATTAATGTTTTCCATGGTGAAAAAATTAAACCCCAGGACCAAGATGAATTCACAGTTTAATTCCACCAAATATTCAAAGAATTATTGACTGTAATACCATATAAACATTTTGTGAAATTAGCTAAGGAAGGAACTCTACCAAATTAAATTTATGATACAAATATTATGTTGATACTTAAACCAGAAAAAAATCAGAGTAAACAGTATAGACCAATCTCTCTAATGAATATTGATGCAAACATTTTAAACAAAATATTTGAAAGTAGATTGCATCAATATATTCCAACATCATACATTATAACCAGTTGGATTTTATAACAATACTGCAGAGATAGCTCAATATCATGAAAACTATCTGCATAATTGACCATATTTTTAACAAAAGCAACAGAAACCAATTGATTATTACAATTGGAAAGAAAAAGATTTTGACAGAATTCAATATTTATTCCTATTGAAAACACTATAGAATACTGGAATATTTGTAATATTCCTCAAAATGAAAAATAGCACCTCTATAAAATGATCAGCAAGCATCATCTATAATGGGGATAAAGTAGAAGCCTTTACAATAAGGTCAGGAATAAATAAAGGATGCCCATTATCACCACTACATCTAAATATTGTAGTAAAACTTCTAGTAATAGCAATAAAAGAAGAAATTGAAGGAATTAGAATAAATAATGAGGGAAATAATGTTAACACAAATCAACCAAAAAATTATCACAATAGTCATAAAAAGCCCAAAGCTAAACAATATAAATAAACCCACAAAAACACCAGCTTTTCTTTAAACTACAAAAAAATAAAATTTTAGAGATTAAAGGAAAAAAATTCATTTTAAAAACTGTAGACAATATACACTGAAAAATTAAATTGCTCATGGATATATCAAGCCAACATAATAAAAATCATTATTTGTACACATTAATTTATCTATTCAGGACTATACCTAATTACCCCCAAATTATTTGGTAGATATAGAAAAATAATTTAAAAAAATTATCTGGAAGAACCAAAAGCCAGGAATATCAAAGGATTTTTTTTTTTGCCTTGGTTATACAAGATCTCAACTTCTATTATAAAGTGACAACAAATGGCTAAGAAAGAGAGTAATGGATCACTGGAATATATGAGTAAATGATCAAAGTAACCTAATGTTTAACAATTTAAAAGATCCCAGTTTTGGGAATAATTCATTATTCAACAAAATTCTACTAGGAAATCTAGAAAACAGTATCTTTAGAAAGTAGACACAAACCAATACCCCATGCCATATACCAAGGTGAAGACAAAATGGATATATGATTTAGAGATAAAGAACAAAATCTTAAACAAATTAGGGGAGCACAAATTATTTTTCATATAAGGGAAGAGTTTATGTCCAAACGAGATAATGAAAACCTTTTAAGATTTAAAATAGATTATTTGAATTACATTAAATAAAAAATGGTTTGCAGGAACAAAACCAATGCAATCAAGATTGAAGTCAAACAACAAACTAGGGAAAATTATATTAAGTATCTCTGACATAGGTTTCATTTCTCAAATATGCAGAGAACTGAGTCTGATATATAAGAACACAAAACATTCCACAATTGACAAATAGAAAAATGATATAAGAAGGCAATTGTCATATGAAGAAATTAAAGCTATCTTCATTCATATAAAAGTGCTCTAAATCACTATGAAATAGAGAAATGGCCATCATGAAAATTGAGGTACTATGTCATACCCATCAGACTGGCTAATATGACAAAAAAGGAAAATAATAAATGCTGTAGGGGAGATAGTATAAATGGGACTTTAATATATAATTGATGTAGCTGTGGACTGGAGGAACTCATGACTTTCTAGATCATCTCCTTAGCTTTTATGACTAATTATTGTCTCTGAGTCAGTAGCTCTCAGTTCTATCCAGCTCCTGTCTCATGAGCTTCAAATTCATATAACCAATTGTCACATAGACATTTCAAATTGGGTATCCTGGGGAAAACAAACTGTCCAAAACATATAGCTTTATCCTTTTTCTCCCAGTTCTCTAGTAAACATCACCATTTCCACTGACGTAACTATTCATCTTTCTTCCATTGTCCTAGATTTGTAACTCTAACATTATTCTTGATTCTAGACTTGAAGAAAGTCAGGAGGCAGAGATTAGGACAGAGAGCATTCCATGCATGTTGGACACTCAGTAAAGAAATCTGAGCATTATTTTGAAATTAAGTAAAGAAAAAAATTAAGCTTTATATTCCTAAATTGGTCCTCATTATATGAGAGACTTTTAAAAGTTTCAATATACAAAATTTTTGATAACCAAGGATTTATTAGAGAAATTTCCACAAATCCCAAAATAATTAAAATCTTATATCTACATTGCCAAAATAATAAATCAGAAGGGTCTCATTTTTCAGTAGTCTTCAGATGCAAATGAACCTTGAAATAATTAATCATTATATACACAAAATCCCAGGATTATAGTTATTATAAATATTAGAGTGGAGTCAGGTGCTACTCTAGCAATAGTATGCCATAAATGAATATGTTTTAACTGAAAAAAGTAAGGGATGGTGCTAACGTGGTGTGTTTTTTTTTAAGCAATGTAAGTAATAGAAAGGAAATTTTGACAGCATGAAATGAAGAGACAAAAAAATGATGAAGCTTTTTCTCCCTTGGGTAATAATTGTTATTGCCATGATTTACTGCTTTCCAAAAAAGATAGGTTTGTGTCTATATGGATTTCAAAGACTCCTCCCTACTATTTGTTAAGTTGCCAGTACATAAGTGTGCAATCAATTAAATGTTGAGTGTGTCTAATGTGAATTGCAAGGTTATATGAAATCAATGAATGCACAACTTTATTTGATAAATTCGACTCTTAAGGTCTGCTCTTTGCTACTCTACTTATAAACATGAAGGGTTAATGTATGTTTCAAGCTTCTCTCAAACAGATCAACACCATAAGCCTTAATGAAAGAATAAGTGAATAAGAGCACAACAAATTCAGAAATTAATTGGTACTATGTGATGCTGTTTTAGCATCATGGCTTAAGTGGTAAAGATTATTCTTTGTGTTCAGACTAATTGAGACCACTTAATTTAAAAGCAGTGTTTTCTTCATTTTTATTATTTCCTTTGCTTAATGCTGTTCATCAGTAGATTTTATAAGTGTCCTTTTGTTAGCTCTTATGTTCTTCTTGTGGGAATAGTGTAGT
Source organism: Monodelphis domestica (assembly GCF_027887165.1). NCBI lineage: Eukaryota > Metazoa > Chordata > Mammalia > Didelphimorphia > Didelphidae > Monodelphis > Monodelphis domestica. The sequence goes on along the minus strand of NC_077228.1, from coordinate 90,818,068 downwards.
TCCATGACAAAAATCATAGAATTTCCAAGTGAAGGCATAAAAATATATATGGACAACACATAAATAGTTGCATCTAAAACATCCAAGACCCTTAGGCTCTGTATCATTGCTAAAGTCATTGCATTGTTTCTAGTGTTTTTGTTTTACATGTCTTCCACTTAATGATCTTTGGTACAAGCTATCTTCTCAGTCTTGAGACATATTTCGTCTTCACCCTTTTGATATACTTTATTTAGCTAAAATTATTTAGTCTTAGGATTCAAGGTTCATCCTGGATCACATCCTAAGAGAAACCTTTTGTAATCTGAAGAATTAGTAATGCACTTTTCCCTCAAATAATCATAGATATGCTTATATTTTTAACCTCTATCCTAACCTCTAATAAAATATCCTAACCTCTAGTAAAATGTCAGTTCTATGAAAGCCAAGTCTAATTATTTAGTTTGTGTTTCCATTTCCAGTACTTGGTACACTGAGTCTTATGTAGTAGGCTCTTAATAAAGGTTTCATTGTGGGTTAGGATGGGTGAGATTCTAAGAGTAGATATTTTCCCCTCAACAGTGTAGTTACAAAGATTGTCATTAAATAAAATCATGAATCAATTGTTTGTCACCTAAAATTTTATTTAAAAAAATTTAAGGACATAAAAAAATAGAATACCTTCTTTCCATGGCATATTTTTCTGATGGGAGTTTTAGGAAAAGATTGAGAATTATAATCCTAGACAAATGCTCTACCATCTTAAAATGACATTAGCATTTTATTGGTGACCACTCTATGTTGCAACTTGAACAGTACAGGTTGTCCCTAACATCACTTGATTCTGAATAACCTCAGATTCATGAAGACTAGTGAGTTTACCAAAATTCAAAACACCTAACAATTGCTGCTGTCTCTGTTGTACCCCATAGGTCATAAATCAGATCTTCCAACAGTCTCCTTCCCAGAGGGAAAGACATAAACTCACACAAAACAATTGAGATAAGAAAGGAATTGAGATAAGAAGCATGATGCTTGAAATATAAGCTAGAATTCTAGGTAAAGATTTACCTTTATTTTCACCTTTATAAAGAACATTATCCATCAAGCTAGTTCTGTCTTCAGAAACTAGATGGCACCATAAATAGAGTATGGTTTTGGAGATAGAAAAAACTGAATTCAAATCTTGCCTCAGATACTAGCTGAATGAACTTGGGTAGTTCATTTAATTTCTATCTGCCTCGTTTTCTTAATTCATAAAATGAATTTAATAATGCAACCAACTCTCCAGGGTTGTTGTGAGAATAAAATGTGATAATATTTATAGTGTTTTGCTAATCTCAAAAAATGCTATGTGAATGACTGCTTGTGCTGGAGAAGATAGATGAAGAAAACGAAGTGTAGTATCATGGCAAGAATACTGTTCTTGAAACACAAGGAGCCCTGGGTTCAAAATCTGGCTCTGGGGCTTTCTAGCTATGAGGACAAGTCCGTTAATGAGGCTCAATCTCTTCATCTTTAAAATGAATATCAAAACATTTGAGGTGCTTACAGAATTATTCTAGGAATGAAATGACAAAATATTATATAACATTATATTTTAACTTCATGAGGTAACAGAAATTGTTCAAGTGCTTCTGATTTCAATTTGTCCTTTTTCTTCTCCCACTCTACTTCTACTTTTCTAATAAACACAACTGTAGGCACTCAACTAATGGGAAAGTTTTATAAAAATTGATCATGAATTATAGACTACAAATATTGCATATGTAAGTAAAAAAGAAGAAATATTAAATGTAAAGGAGAAATAGTAAAAAATCATTACACAAAATAATAGTATGTTCAAGTAGCCAAAATTAAAGACACAGAGAAAATGGAAATTTACTAATGAAATTTTAAATAATTAGTAAGTCAAAGATTAAATCATAGAAACAAATAATAAAATTATATAAATGAAACCATATACCAAAACTTTTGGGAATACAGCTAAAATATTTATGGGAAATTTATATCAATCAAAACATACATTAACAAAATAGAAAAGAAAATTAATGAAATAAATATGAAATTAGTAATTTAAAAATATGATATTTTGAAAATCTGAAGAGAAAGAAATAAGAGAATTTGAAAGTGAGAAAATATTAAATGAAATTAAAATTTTGTTATTTTGTTCTTGGGAAATACATGATAAAACTTTAGTCAACTTTATTAAAATAAAAGAGCAATAATAATAATGAACAAGTAGTAAATTAACAAGATAAAATTTTAATGAAACCAGAAAAAAAAAGAACTATCTGAATCTGCCATGCATAGTTATATGCAAATATAAAGGAGAGCAAAAAAAAAATAGAGGGATATCTTCAAAACATAGAATACAAAAACTCAGAGAAGGCCTAAGAGATATTTTAATTAATCTTATCTAAGGAAAGGAAAATGCAGCTAATTATGAAAGAACTAAATTTAGGAAAATATTCCTCCTATTCTTAATGGATTCTCAGATAAATCTTAACAAAATTTTAAAGAACAAAAACTATTTCAGATTACTTTTGTTTGATAAATATAGAACTAACTCCTAAATGAGTCAAGGTTGCAAGGAATATATATATTAGTCCCTTTATTTGCATAATTCTATATTACTCTTCAAGAAGCACAAATATACACAACAATTATCCAATAGACAAGTAGTCAAATATATATATATATATATATATATATATATATATATAAACAGTTCTGAAAAAAATTACAAAGAATTAACGACACAAAAGAATGCTACTAATACCAGAAATCTTATCAAAACAAAGGGCAGAGTACAAGGATGGCTCAGTGGATAGACTTCTAGACTTGGAGATAAGAGAATCCTAGGTTCAAATATGGCCTTTCACACTTTCTAGCCATGTGCCCTGGAAAGACACTTAACCTTAATTGTCTATTTTGCCTTGGAACCTAAATATAGAATTGGTAAAGATTTAAAAGACAAACAAAAACAACAACAAAGGGCCAAAGTTGTATACTGGGAAGGAGAAAGTAGAAGCAGTGTCAGGCTGTAAGTCAATTTTTTTTAAATTTGAAAACAATTAGTTTAGAATAATTTTCCATGATTACATGATTTATGTTCTTTCCCTCCCCTCCCCTGAACCTCTTCCTCTACCTGATGCACAATTCCATTGGGTTTTACATATATCATTGATCAAGACCTATTTCCATATTAATAATATTTGCATTAGGGTGATTGCTTGGACTCTACATCCCCAATCATATCCCCATCAACCCATGTAATCAAGCACTTGTTTTTCTGCTGTGCTTCTGCTCCCACAGAAGTTCTTTCTCTAGATATAGATAGCGTTCTTTCTCATAAGTCATTCAGAATTATCCTGGATCATTACATTGCTGCTAGTAGAGAAGTCCATTACATTTGATTGTACCACAGAGTATCAGTCTCTGTGTACAACGTTCTTCTGATTCTGCTCCTTTCACTCTGCATCAATTCTTGGACATTGTTCCAGTATACATGGAATTCCTCCAGTTCATTATTCCTTTGAGTACAATAGTATTCCATCACCAACATATCCACAATTCATTCAGTCGACTTCTGGTCAAGATGGGGCTTAGAGAAAGCTAAAGTTCAGATCTCCTGAAACCCTTCCTTACTGATCTCAAACTATATGCTCCTAGGGCACCGAAATTCAAAATGAACAACAGCATAGACCCTGGGAACCATTCTCCTGGACCTGGATCAAAAGGTACAGCTCCCCCCAAAAGCCAGAACCCAAGATCACTTGGACCTAAGGGGTAGGCAGAAGGAAGGTCCCAGGACCCATCCCCCCCAACCCAGAGCCCAGAGTCCGAGGCAGCAGAGGGAACCTCAGAGCCTCAGGGCCTGCTATTCTGAAGGCACCTTCCTGAAAACAACCTGACTCAGTCTCAGGGGCACCCAACACAGACAGCAGGGAAACAGAGAGAGATGGGGGGAGCCTGTAGACCCCTGGCTGGATACTTCCATCTGAGTCTCACAAAAGTTCCCTGCCTCAGGGAATACTCAGTTCAACCCAGGGAAAGTCAATCCTATCAGGAGCCCTCAAAACTCCAGGAAGCCTCGGCCCCTCCTCCCTCAGACTGCAGGGTCTTCTGTCCAGCAAAGGCATTGAAACACCTCGCGGAGACTGCCAAGCAAGGCTCAGAACATGGAAGTAAGGCAACGGAGAAGCATCGGGGGGGGGGGGGGGAACTGAGGAGGGCGGTAACACGGAAACACCAGCAATTCCTGGAATCCTTGGGAAGACAGAACAGCTGCGGAGAAAGGACAATTTGAATAGGGCTAAAGCCTCTGAACACCAAACAGAGATAAGAAAAGCTATTCCTCCCCATTTAGATAGAGATGACAAACAGCACAGAAGCACAAAAGCCTCAAAACTCCAAGAAAAACAAGAAGAAGGGGGCGAATTTGGACACATTTTATGGAGCAAAAATACAAAATACAGAGGAGATAGAAGAGGAAACACAAGCAAATGCTCTGAAACCTTCCAAAGGAAATGGAAACTCTCCAGAAACCCATGAAGAATTTGATTCGGGAAGGATCAAAAAGATGGAAGCCCTCTGGGAGGAAAAGGGGGAAATAATGAAAAAGAAATTCATGTATATACAAAACCAGTTTGACCAAACTGAAAAGGAAAACCAGGCTTTAAAGGTCAGAATTAGGCAACTCAAAGACAATGAGCAAGAACTAATAAAACAAAGCCAAAAGACCAAGAAATTAGAAGAGAACATAAAATATCTCACTGACAAGGTCATAAACATGGGAAATAGAGGGAGAAGAGATAATTTAAGAATAATTGGACTACCAGAAAAGCCAGAAATAAACAGCAAACTCGACATCGTAATACAAGATATAATCAAAGAAAATTGCCCAGCGATTCTAGAACAAGAGGGCAATACAGAAATTGAAAGAGTTCACAGAACACCCTCTACACTAAATCCCCAAAAGACAACTCCCAGAAATGTAATTGCCAAATTCCAAAGCTTTCAAGGAAAAGAAAAAATCTTACAAGAAGCCAGAAAAAGACAATTTAGATATAAAGGAATGCCAATTGGGGTCACACAAGACCTTGCAAGTTCCACTCTGAATGACCATAAGGCATGGAACATGATTTTCAGAAAGGCAAGAGAGCTGGGCCTTCAACCAAGAATCAGCTATCCATCAAAACCGACTATATACTTCCAAGGGAAAGTATGTGCATTCAACAAAATTGAAGATTCCCAAGTTTTTGCAAAGAAAAGACCAGAGCTCTGTGGAAAATTAAATATCAAAAAATAAAGAGCATGGAATACCTGAAAAGGTAAATGTGAAAGAAATAGAAAAGAAGGAAAATATTATATTTTTCTTTTACTCAAACTCTCTTCTATAAGGACTACATTTATATCGATCTATGTATATTAACATGTGGGGAAAACATAATGTGTAAATAGGGGGAAAAGAAAAACCAAATAGAATAATCTTTCTCACACAAAGATTCACACGGGAAGGGGAGGGGAAGAAAACTCCTATAAGAAGGAGAGGAAGAGAGGGTTTTTTACTTAAACCTTAATCTCAGGGAAATCAACTCTGAGAGGGAAAAACATCCAGATCCATTGGGATCTTGAATTCTATCTTACCCAACAAGGGTAGGGAGAAGGGAAAACCAAGAGGGGGAGGGGGAGAGGGAAAACAAAAAGGGAGGGAAAGAGAGGGGGGAGGGGGAGGGAACAAAAAGGGAGGGACTAGAAAGGGAATCATATCAGGGGAGGGGACAAGGGGGACTGATTTAAAGTAAATCACTGGATTAAGAGGTAGAGCTGAAGAAGAAAGGTTAGAATTAGGGAAGGATATCAAAATGACTGGGAGTCCACAAGTGACAATCATAACATTAAACGTGATTGGGATGAACTCACCTACAAAATGTAGATGAATAGCAGAATGGATTAGAATCCAAAACCCTACCATATGTTGTCTCCAAGAAACAAACATGAGGCGACTACACACCCACAAGGTCAGAATTAAAGGATAGAGTAAGACCTTCTGGGCCTCAACTGACAGAAAGAAGGCAGGAGTGGCAATCATGATATCTGATAAAATGAAAACAAAAATAGACCTGATCAAAAGGGATAGGGAAGGTAAATATATTTTGGTAAAAGGGACTTTAGATAATGAGGAAATATCACTAATCAACATGTATGTACCAAATAATATAGCACCCAAATTTCTAATGGAGAAACTAGGAGAATTGAAGGAAGAAATAGACAGTAAAACCATATTAGTGGGAGACTTAAACCAACCATTATCAAATTTAGATAAATCAAATAAAAAAATAAATAAGAAAGAGGTAAAAGAAGAGAATGAAATCTTAGAAAAATTAGAATTAATAGACATATGGAGAAAAATAAATAGGGACAAAAAGGAATACACCTTCTTCTCAGTACCACATGGCACATTCACAAAGATTGACCATACATTAGGTCACAAAAACATAGCACACAAATGAAGAAAAGCAGAAATAATAAATGCAGCCTTTTCAGATAACAAGGCAATAAAAATAATGATCAGTAATGGTACATGGAAAACCAAATAAAAAACTAATGGAAATTAAACAATGTGATACTCCAAAATCATTTAGTTAGAGAAGAAATCATAGAAGCAATTAATAATTTCATTGAGAAAAATGACAATGGTGAGACATCCTTTTAAACCTTTTGGGATTCAGCCAAAGCTGTAATCTGAGGTAAATTCATATCCCTGAGTGCATATATTAACAAACTATGGACAGCAGAGATCAATCAATTGGAAATGCAAATAAAAAAACTCAAAAGCTATCAAATTAAAACCCCCAGCAGAAAACCAAACTAGAAATCCTAAAAATTAAGGGAGAAATTAATAAAATCGAAGGTGATAGAACTATTGATTTAATAAATAAGACAAGAAGCTGGTACTTTGAAAAAACAAATAAAGTAGACAAAGTACTGGTCAACCTAATTTTAAAAAGGAAGGAAGAAAAGCAAATTAACTGCATCAAAGATGAAAAGGGTACCTCACCGCCAATGAAGAGGAAATTAAGGCAATCATTAAAAATTACTTTGCCCAATTATATGGCAATAAATACACCAATTTAGGTGATATGGATGAATATATACAAAAATACAAACTGCCTAGAATAACAGAAGAAATAGAATTCTTAAATAATCCCATATCAGAAAATTAAATCCAACAGGCCATCAAAGAACTCCCTAAGAATAAATCCCCAGGGCCCAACAGATTCACAAGTGAATTCTATCAAACATTCAGAAACAGTTAATCCCAATACTATACAAACTATTTGACATAATACGCAAAGAGGGAATTCTACCAAACTCCTTTTATGACACAAAAATGGTACTGATTCCAAAACCAGGTGGATCAAAAACAGAGAAAGAAAATTATAGACCAAGCTCCAGAATGAATGTAGATGGAAAAATCTTAAATAAGATATTAGCAAAAAGACTCCAGCAAGTGATCAGAAGAGTCATCCACCATGATCAAGTAGGATTTATACCCGGGATGCAGGGCTGGTTCAATATTAGGAAAACCATCCACATAATTGACCACATCAACAAGCAAACCAACAAAAATCACATGATTATTTCAATAGACCCAGAAAAAGCCTCTGATAAAATACAACATCCATTCCTATTGAAAACACTAGAATGCATAGGAATAGGAGGGTCGTTCGTAAAAATAATAAACAGTATATATCTAAAACCATCAGTTATTATCATCTGCAATAGGGATAAACTAGATGCATTCCCAATAAGATCAGGAGTGAAACAAGGATGCCCATTTTAACCTCTACTATTTGACATTGTACTAGAAACAATAGCAGTAGCAATTAGAGAAGAAAAAGAAATTGAAGGCATCAAAATAGGCAAAGAGGAGACTAAGCTATCGCTCTTTGCAGATGACATGATGGTCTACTTAAAGAATCCTAGCAATTCAACCAAAGAGCTATTTTAAATAATCAACAACTTTAGCAAAGTTGCAGGATACAAAATAAACCCACATAAATCATTAGCTTTTCTATATATCTCCAACACAGCTCAGCAGCAAGAACTAGAAAGAGAAATCCCATTCAAAATCACCTTAGACAAAATAAAATACCTAGGAATCTACCTCCCAAGACAAACACAGGAACTATATGAACACAACTACAAAACACTCTCCACACAACTAAAACTAGACTTGAGCAATTGGAAAAACATTAACTGCTCATGGATAGGACGAGCCAATATAATAAAAATGAACATCCTACCCAAACTTATTTATCTATCTAGTGCCATACCCATTGAACATCCCAAAAATTTCTTTACTGATTTAGAAAAAACCATAACAATGTTAATTTGGAATAACAAAGGATCAATTATATGCAGGGAAATCATGAAAAAAATAACACAAATGATGGGGGCCTTGCAGTCCCAGACCTCAAACTATATTACAAAGCAGCAGTCATCAAAACAATTTGGGACTTGCTAAGAGACAGAAAGGAAGATCAGTGGAATAGACTGGGGGCAAGCGACCTCAGCAAGACAGTATACGATAAACCCAAAGATCCCAGCTTTTGGGAAAAAAAATCACTATTCAATAAAAACTGCTGGGAAAATGGAAGACAGTGTGGGAGAGATTAGGAATTGATCAACATCTCACACCCTACACCAAGTTAAATTCAAAATGGGTGAATGACTTAAACATAAAGAAGGAAACCATAAGTAAATTGGGTAAACACAGAATAGTATACATGTCAGACCTTTGGGAGGGGAAAGACTTTAAAACCAAGCAAGACATAGAAAGAATGTAAAATAAGTAATTTTGACTACATGAAATTAAAAATCTTTTGTACAAACAAAACAAATGTAACTAAAATCAGAAGGGAAAAAACAAATTGGGAAAAAAATCTTCATAGAAATCTCTGACAAAGGTTTAATTACTCATATTTATAAAGAGCTAAACCTGTTGTACAAAAAAATCAAGCCATTCTCCAATTGATAAATGGGCAAGGAAGATGGATAGGCAGTTTTCAGATAAAGAAATCAAAACTATTAATAAGCACATGAAAAAGTGTTCTAAATCTCTTATAATCAGAGAGATGCAAATCAAAACTACTCTGAGGTATCACCTCACACCTAGCAGATTGGCTAACATGACAGTTATGGAAAGTAATGAATGCTGGAGGGGATGTGGCGAAGTAGGGACATTAATTCATTGCTGGTGGAGTTGTGAACTGATCCAACCATTTTGGAGGGCAATTTGGAACTATGCCCAAAGGGCGATAAAAGAATGTCTGTCCTTTGATCCAGCCATAGCACTGCTGGGTCTGTACCCCAAAGAGATAATACGGAAAAAACCTGTATAAGAATATTCATAGCTATGCTCTTTGAGGTGGCCAAAAATTGGAAAACGAGGGGATGCCCATCAACTGGGGAATGGCTGAACAAATTATGGTATATGTTGGTGATGGAATACTATTGTGCAAAAAGGAATACTAAAGTGGAGGAATTCCACGGAGACTGGAACGACCTCCAGGAAGTGATGCAGAGTGCGAGGAGTAGAACCAGGAGAACATGGTACACAGAGATTAATACACTGTGGTATAATCGAACGTAATGGACTTCTCCATTAGTAGTGGTGTAATGTCCCTAAACAATTTGCAGGGATGTAGGAGAAAAAACACTATCCACAAGCAGAGGACAAACTGTGGGAGTAGAAACACCAAGGAAAATCAACTGCCTGACTTCAGAGGTTGAGGGGACAAGACAGAGGAGAGACTCTGAACGAACACTCTAATGCAAATACTAACAACATGGCATTGGGTTCGAATCAAGAACACATATGATACCCAATGAAATCACGCATCAGCTATGGGGGGTTTGGGGGGGGAGGAAAAGAAAATGATCTTTGTCTTTAATGAATTATGCTTGGAAATGATCAAATAAAATATTATTTAAAACAAAACAAAACAAAACAAAACAAAAACAATTCATTCAGTCATTCCCCAATAGAAGGGCATCCCCTCATTTTCCAAAGTTTGCCACCACAAATAGAGTGGCTATAAATATTTTTGTACAAGTATTTTCCCTTATTATCTTTTTGAGATATGAACCCAGCAGTTGTATGACTGGATCAAAAGCCAGGCAGTCTTTTAGTGTCTTTTGGGCATAGTTCCAAATTGCCATGCAGATTGGTTGGATCAATTCGCAATCACCAGCAATGCATTAATGACCCCATTTTGCCACATAGCCTACAACATTGATTACTTTGTTATCATTTTAGCAATCTGCTAGGTGTGAGGTGATGCCTCAGAATTATTTTGCTTAGCATTTCTCTAATTATAAGAGATTTAGAATACTTTTTATTGTGATTATTGATAGTTTTTATTTCTTAATCTGAAAATTGCCTATTCTTGCCTCTTACCCATTTATCAATTTGGGAATGGCTTGCTTTTTTGTACAATTGATTTAGCTCCTTATATATTTGAGTAATTAGAACTTTGCCAGAGGTTTTTGTTATAAAGATTTTATCCCCAATTTGTTACTTCCCTTTTAATTTTGATTGCATTGGTTTTGTTTGTACAAAAACATTTTAATGTGATAATATTATTTAGTCTATATTTTCTTTTATTCTCTAACTCTTGCTTGGTCTTAAAATCTTTCCCTTCCCAAAGATCTGTTAAACTAATTTACTTAGATTTTCCTTCTTTATATTCAAGTCTTTCACCCATTCTGAATTCATCTTGGTGAACAGTGTGAGATGTTGATCTACATCTAGTTTCTCCAACACTGTTTTCCAATTTTCCCAGCAGCTTTTGTCAAATAGATTTTTGTCCCATAATCTGAGTTCTTTGTGTTTATTATAGACTGTCTTACTGAGTTTATTTATCCTATGTCTATTCCTCTGATCCTCCCTTCTGTCTCTTAACCAGTATCAAATTCTTTTGATGTGACTTCTTAAGGCCTAGAACTGGGTCTCAAACACAGATTCCATCCATTTAATTGAAAGTAATGATGTGGCAAGAGGAGGTATGAGAGGTAACAGAGGAGCCTATAGTGCTAGAGCATTGATCTTGTGAAGTTTTGTAACTAGATCAAAGGAGATGGTGCCAGGGAAAATGTACTGGTGCTATAACCTATTGAAAGCTTATTGTTGTGTTGTTTTTTTTTTAAATATATTTTATTTGATCATTTCCAAGCATTATTCGTTAAAGACATAGATCATTTTCTTTTCCTCCCCCCCACCCCCCATAGCCGACGCGTAAGTCCACTGGGCATTAGATGTTTTCTTGATTTGAACCCATTGCTTTGTTGATAGTATTTGCATTAGAGTGTTCATTTAAAGTCTGTCCTCTGTCATGTCCCCTCAACCTCTGTATTCAGGCAGTTGCTTTTTCTCGGTGTTTCCACTCCCATAGTTTATCCTTTGCTTATGAATGGTGTTTTTTTTCTCCTGGATCCCTGAAAGTTGTTCAGGGACATTACACCGCCACTAATGGAGAAGTCCATTACGTTCGATTATACCACAGTGTATTAGTCTCTGTGTACAATGTTCTCCTGGTTCTGCTCCTCTCGCTCTGCATCACTTCCTGGAGGTTGTTCCAGTCTCCATGGAACTTCTCCACTTTATTATTCCTTTGAGCACAATAGTATTCCATCACCAACATATACCACAGTTTGTTCAGCCATTCCCCAATTGATGGGCATCCCCTCGTTTTCCAGTTTTGGGCCACCACAAAGAGCGCAGCTATGAATATTTTTGTACAAGTCTTTGTGTCCATTATCTCTTTGGGGTACAGACCCAGCAGTGCTATGGCTGGGTCAAAGGGTAGATATTCTTTTGTCGCCCTTTGGGCATAGTTCCAAATTGCCCTCCAGAATGGTTAGATCAGTTCACAACTCCACCAGCAATGAATTAATGTCCCTACTTTGCCACATCCCCTCCAGCATTCATTACTTTCCTTTGCTGTTATGTTAGCCAATCTGCTAGGTGTGAGGTGATACCTCAGAGTTGTTTTGATTTGCATCTCTCTGATTATAAGAGATGTAGAACACTTCTTCATGTGCTTGTTAATAGTTTTGATTTCTTTATCTGAGAACTGCCTATCCATTTCCCTTGCCCATTTATCAATTGGAGAATGGCTTGATTTTTTGTACAATTGATTTAGCTCATTATAAATATGAGTAATTAAACCTTTGTCAGAGGTTTCTATGAAGATTTTTTCCCAATTTGTTGTTTCCCTTCTGATTTTAGTTATATTGGTTTTGTTTGTACAAAAGCTTTTTAGTTTGATGTAGTCAAAATTATTTATTTTACATTTTGTGATTCTTTCTATATCTTGCTTGGTTTTAAAGCCTTTCCCCTCCCAAAGGTCTGACATGTATACTATTCTGTGTTTACCCAATTTACTTATGGTTTCCTTCTTTATGTTTAAGTCACTCACCCATTTTGAATTTATCTTGGTGTAGGGTGTGAGGTGTTGATCTATTCCTAGTCTCTCCCACACTGTCTTCCAATTTTCCCAGCAGTTTTTATCGAATAGTGGATTTTTGTCCCAAAATCTGGGATCTTTGGGTTTATCGTATACTGTCTTGTTGTGTTGTTTTTACCAAAGCTAGGATCAGGATTTGCAAATGTTGGAGGAATGGTAGCAATTATACTTCAAACTTGATCAGAAAATTTTGGTTTGCTTTAAGGTCTTTCCCCAATTTGAACTGCTCATGATATTCTTGAAAAACACAGAACTCAGTGTGCAGAGAAAACAACAGTTGAACAAAAGAGAATACAAAAGACAAAGAATACTTCCAATATAAAGAATATATGAAGTACTTTCTCCAAATGTACACAGAGCTTAACCTTAACACAAAGTCACAATTCAAATGGTAAGACTGAAAGAATGAGTAAACAGAGAATCACATCTTAAAGAGCAATCATGGTAACAGAGATGTCCAAGACATAAGCAGAAAATAAGGGAATGAATCCAAAATATCTGCAATTGAGGCCTCAAGGAAAACTATAACTTGAATATAAAACCAATTTGAATTTTTGGAAGAAAAAAACTAAGTTATAAAAACTAGTTTAATGTAATTTTTTAAAATGGCATTAGAGTGTGAAAGAAAATGATTAAGAAATAAATAAAAGCTATGGGAGAATGAGTTGGTAAAAGAATTTATATCAACACAAGAGTTAGAAAATCTTACTCAAGAAATAGGGTCCTTGAAAAATAGAGAAGCACAGGAAGTTGGAATGGAATGAAAATAAATTTTTAGTTAAATGAAATCATTAAATTAAAATTTAAAAATAAATCTTGCAATCAGGCTAAAAAAATAATGATCAAAATCCACTGCCAATAAACTTCAAAGGTAGACAAAAAAAAGGAACATTGCCTCCAATCATTTTCCCTAAACAGAATGGATCAAGAAGAAGAAATAAAGCTTTTGTCTTCTAGTTCACTTTTGTACAAAGCAAAAGCTTTCAATAAATTGAAGATTCTAAAGGTAGTTGTGCAGAAACTTGGCAGTGTGAAGGTACTTATTAAGGTAATTAACAATGACAATGTAAAGCTGTAGATCAATTAGATAGTAGAATAAAATGAGATAAGAATGAAGTTCATGCTATTTTTTTTTTACTTTTTAAAGAAACTAAAACATAGGGTAAAAGACAGAAAACATCAGAAGTTATTCAAACATGACAGTCATTTTGGTTTAATGTGCCCTTACTCATATAACAAAATATCTGTTATTGTACTTATGGTCCTGAGTGGGTTGCAGATGGTTCAGATAACATAATTTCTTACAATGCTTCTCTTTGTCTGAAAACCTCAAACATTCAGCCTTTTTATACATATTTTGCTCTTTAATGGAGAGGTATCACACTGATTTTAGCTTGGAATTATGGACCCAATCTGTTTAATGCAGATTATTTCATATTATAGAATTACAGGAATTCAAAAACAGAAGTATTAAAGCTCATTTTGGATAGTATTTTGCAAGGGAGTGAATGAAAATACCAGGGATTCAGAGAAATCATAACTTTCCTAAGTTCACACTAAGGTGACTGAAGATCTCTCTAAAAGTAGATGCAGACTCAAATGAATAGAGTTCAATCTTGTGGAGCTTTGACTCTAAAAGGAAGGATTAGACTTTTTAAAATTATTATCTCTTGATATTTATGTCTCTATCCAAGAACCTCAGGGGAAATCACTTAAAGCTCAGGTATAGCTTATGTTCTTCCCCAAAGGGTTTATTAGAGTCCCCTCTGAAGTGATACTCAGTGTACATTGTAGATGAAGTATAGTACAACCATTTATTTTCCCCACCACAAAGAAAGGCTTGAAACCCCAAAGATCTATAAGTTTGCAATGTTAGAAAATAAAATAAAATAAAATAAGTTACTTGGGGATTGATACCCAAAACACTTTTAAAAAGCCTATTTCTGGGACTATTGGACAGCTCATTCATCTTCACCCTGGTTTGATATTGTCTCAGCAACTCCTTCAGGGTCAACATTTCATGGCAAGACAATGAATGACTTTGGTTCATTTTCTTGGTAGTGGTTCTCTTCCCCTTTGAGAAGTATTAGTATTTTATTAGCTACTGATGGTTACATCCTGCTACCAGAATCCTGAATTTCTCAGTAACTCACAGACTCTCCAGTCTACTAGGTGGCTGCCAGATCTGGAAAAAAATAAAAACAATCTGAAGATTGTTATTTATTTAGCAATGGCGACAAAAAAAAGCATAAACAAAAGAGGTGGACTGACTTTTGGAACCATTCTGAAGTTCACATATGTCATTAAAAACTCCAATTTACAATTTAGAAAAACAATAAAGTAGAAATCTAAGCCAATAACCATTTATTAAAGGGACTTCTCCCTATTTAACAAATGGAATCTCAGATATTCCTCATAATCTTGATTGCCCTGTTACTCCCCATTACAGATTTTATAGCTCTCGGGACCCAGGCAAGACCAAATGGTACACTCCAGAAATACAAATTCTCTGGTGCTCACAGAATCACATTGGTGGTCAGAAATTGGTTAGTCATCAAGCAGAATATCCTCTAATGTAGAGCAATCAAGGAAAATGACATTCCAAAATTACTTCTGGACTTTCCATGGGATCTCCCAAAAGGGACAAGATGTGTACCCATCACTGACTAAGGAGTCATAAGATGGGTAAAGGAATGCTTATCTCCTCATGTTGGGTGAGGGGAATATGTCAGAGCAGGGATGCACAAATGACCACCTTCCTTAGGATGACTTTTATTTATAAGCCCACATAGGTAGAGGTTTTCTAGCTTATACATTTTTGTGGTTAAGCAAGTGCATTAATGGCTCTTAGTACAGTCATAAAAGTTCTTCTTATGGTCTAAAATATTTGGATATAAGAAATAATCCATTTAACCTTATGTAAGCATAACATGGATCAAAAGAAGTCAAACTTGATTGACTACAAATGCATTTGTGTATATCGTACAATCATACATGTAATCACACTAAAATGAATAATACTAATTGAAAATAAATTAGATAATAACAAACTATGGATAGATAATGGATCAATCAATCAATTATTTTTCACATTTATAAGAACCCATGTTCTTGCTTCTATGTGGGTTCAGCTTTTGGGTAGGGAGGAATTAGAGAGAAGCCCACTTCAATGTGAACTACAATATAAAATTTCTGATGTCCTAAGAACCTGCATACTCTGAATTTTGGATATATGTGCATATATAAGTATGAATATCAACATACATGTATATATGGATAGAAATAGGGATGGATATGGATACAGTTACATGACTAGTCATCTCTCTAAAATTATAGGTTGCCATCAAAATATTGCTTATGCCACTGAAATCATGATTTTAGTTCCCATCCCTATACATTAAGGAACTGGGTATAGGACATGGGGTTAGACAGCATATATCCCCTCTCCTTAAGGAATATATATATATATTTATTAACCTGAAGAAAATGTAAAATAGGCACTTGACTACAAAACATTTTATGAACTTTACATTTTTACATAAATATCATTTGTTAATATTAGAGACATGGAGAATAGTAAAGGGACCATATCAGATGTGAGGTGATGAGGATGGATATGTAAGATACAAAAGAAATATTCAATGACTAGTCAGCACTGGGCAAAGAAGAAAAGAAAGTTTAGAGTGAAGAATTGCAAAATCTCAATCTAGAAGATTCCTAGGAGGGAAAATTTTATTTTCTTATCCAATGGCTCCCCCTTTCTCCCAATATCTAGTAATAGAGACGTTCTATCTTCCCTGTGACCAGGAGAAGACCAGGGGAGAGCAAAAGCTATGAGAGTCACTCTCCTCCTGCTTCCTTTCCTCTACTACTCCATCTAGCAGCCAATCCTAGAGAGTTTTAGGGGGGAAAGCACACAGAGCAGAGGCAAACACAGAACATGGCAGCAATAAGTTGAGGCAGCTTTGGAAGAGAATTCAATGGATGGATATTGGTAAATAGCCACTAGTGGGATGAATGCTGGGACCAAAATCGTAGTCCTTGTTTGTTTGCTTTTAACCTATTCTTGGGGATTCTACATGTGTAATTCCTTCCACTAAATGTTTTCCATGCTTTACTATCTGTTTGGATACCCACCCGTTAGAGTAGTCTTGTGTCCAGATATAATAGTTTCATAAAATGCCTTGGTCTGATTTTTGCCTCATAGGCTATGCTTCAGAAATATTTTTTGTCTAGGATCTTCTTGGCTCTTCCTTTTCTGATCTTGATTTGGGATGGGACAGTTCAGACAGATGGCCGGAAACATAAGAGGAAAGTAGAAATTCAATCTGTTTTTCTTCTTGGGACTTAGATTTGTTTATGGTTTAGGAAAGGCAATAAACAAGAAAAAAATAGATCTCCTTTCTAGAGAAAAATAATTTACAACTTTTAGTTACATAACACTTCCATATGTTGCTTTTGACATAAATTTTTGTTAGATGATTACAGAAGGATGGTAACAGAGTATTACTGGAAATTTCACTAATTTAAACATATTACTTAAATAATAGTAATTTCAATAAACTGAATTACAAGCTCATTTGTGAAAAATTCAAGAATAAATAAAAATTAGAAACATATTTGTTAGCTCATCAACAATAATTTTACTTACATCATTTTATGTTAATTCCTGAAATAAACATTCTAAAATAGTCTGAATTATAGATGATTAAAATATGTTGGGCTCTCATAACTTGGAAATGACTTCATTTTTAAAACATTCCCTCAGCATGACATTTCTCTAAAATGGAATAATCACTTGGCCTACTTGTGACAAGTGTTTTAAATGACAGATATTCATCACCAAAAAGGACATACTGAGATATGCCCTTGTTGTGAAGAAAGGGTACCTATTTAATTCTTGCTGCATCCACTCTGAGAATATAACAAGAATACATTTTAATATCCACTCAAACAAATGAAAAGAGAAAAATAGTCCAATTCATGGAAATATGGGCATTACTCATGTCACTAAATTATGATACTTTTAAAAATTGCCTGCCTTTAATATCATTCCAGCATTCTTGATCTATATTTCACCTATCCTGGCACAATGCTTATCATTCCATCTCCTGCCCCTATGCCTTTGCATCAGCTTTTCTTCATTCATAGAAGTTATTTCTGTTTCTCCTCCACATCTTAAAGACCCTAATTTCATCCATATCTCATGTCAAGCACCTCTTCCCACATGACATCTTTTCTGATTCCTCCCACATATTACTGTCCTTATATTCATCCAACTGAAAATTAATGTATGTGTGAACATAACTGCCTATATATGTATGTCTCCTTTAGGTTAGCAGGTATTGCATTGAGTTTTATAATATTAGGTTCTAAGAATTTAGCAAAGTGTTGGAAATATAATACTTAGTAAATTTTTATTGTAGCTGAATGAATGAACTGAATGAATGAACTGGATGAAGGCTTTTGAGCATAGCATTAAAATTACATATATATACATATATATATTTATTGAATTATAAAATGATATCACAAAATTTTAAGACTGGAAGAAACTTCCAAGAAACATCCAATTGAATAGGAATGGTCTCTTCATCCTTCTGATTAGTTACCATTTTCTTGAAGAACCTCCAAAGTAATGGCAATTTTATCTCTTTACAATACTTTTTGTTGCGAACCTGCCTAATTAAAAACAGAATTTTATTTGTAGACTTTGATTTTGTCTAGAAGCATAACTATATTAATTAATCAACAAACATTTATTAAATGGCTAATATGTGTCAGACACTTTGAAAGTGATTAAGAATGCAACATTTATAAACAGACAGATGGATAAAAAATAAATGAACAAAATACAGAATAAATAAGTAAATAAATGAAATATCTTATCTCAAGTTGTTCTATAAAGGGAGAAAACTTGCAAATGTGAATATATACAAAATAGATGAAAAAATTAGGAGACAAAGCAGTAAAAAGGAAAAGGCTCATATTAGAGATAGTTTCTGAAATAAACAAATGAAGTGTTTGTTTAAGAAATAACAATGGAACAGTTTGGTTGGATTGATGATGAAAGAAAAGGAGTAAAGAAAGTATAATCATTCATGAAAGGTAAGTTTGATCATCATTAGAAGTTTTAAATGTCAAACAGGGGAATATTCAATCCTTGAGTAAATCAGAGGCCACTTGAGGTTACAGAGAGAAAGAGCAATAGTATCAGATTTGTGCTGAAGATGAGATATTTAAGGCAGGGAAATATACCAGGAGACAATTGAAATAGTTTTCATGAGGTCTATGAGAATCCGAGATAGATTACTATCCAAGTGAATGGAGATGAGAAATATTCTGGAAATAAAATTGACAAGACTTGCCAACTAATTAAATAAGTGGCTTGAAGGAGAATAAGGCTTCAAGAATGACTTCAAGGTCGTGAACCTGGGTGACTGGAAAGATTGTGGTACCCTTAGCAGATATATAAAAGTTAGTATAGAGGTATGTTTAGAGGGAAAGAACATAAATAAGCTAAAATATAAAAGGAAAAAAATTAAAATTTGTTCTTAAAGTATAAAATGAGGTATGCTTGGATTACTAGTCAATCTAGCAGGAGAAAACATCTAAAAGTTTTATTTGCTCAGAAAGTCAGTATGAACCAATAGAACCTTAAAGAAAAAGCAAACACAATTTTAATCTGAGTTAATACAAGTATACTGTCCAGAACAAGAGAGATGATAGTTCCTTCTTAACACTCGATGTTGTTCAGACCATGACTTTAGCAATCATGCTTAGGTATGAGTGTTATATTTCTAAAGGGATATTAACAAATTGTAGTATGAACACTAAACTGGAATGGTAAAAATATATAAACTGGAATTCTTAGCCTAGGTAAAAAATACAAAGGAGGAAAAATAATAATTAAATATCTGCCACATCACAAATGTATTCAAATTATCCTTTACAATTCCTGAGGAAATCTAGGAACAATAGATGATTGTAACAGAAAAAAATTTAATAAATACAAATATGGACTTTACTTTGATATAAGCTATTAAAACATTGAACTGATTATGTATATGCCTCTGAACCTATGTTTAAATGTATTTGTAACACATAATATTAAATATATATACACACATGCATACATTTTATATATTCATTTACATATATATGCATGAAAAAAAATATATATACACAGCCTGCAGCAATTACATAGTGTGTACATAGAATTTAGAAGTGAAAACAGGCATAGGACCGAAAAGTCCAGAGGAAGGATCCTGGTGCACAAAAATAGCTTCAACACTTTTTTCCCCCTACTCATAAGGGCAGGAGAGGAAGCAGTTAACAGCAACAGTCTTAGTTTGTAGCCTCCATACCAATTGTGGATAGCAGCCAGGGTGCTGCAGAGCATAGTTCCTTCTCAGTCTCCCATGTGAAGGGAAATAAAGTGATGGAAAACATGTCTGTAAGTAGGTTGTAAATGTAATTTTCAAGAAGCCTCATGGGTCTCAAAATTGAATTCCCTGGAGAAAAGTTAGAAGAGAAGCCTCAAGTATTTAATTTTTTTATTATACATCCTCATCAGAAACTCTTGTAGCCAAAACTAAACAGAATTTTTTAACATATTTGTTACTGACTAAAGAAAACATGGAACAAAGAAATCTTATAAGCAGTAACATCATCAACTGTTTTCTTTCACTTAATTTGAGTAAAAGAAGGAAAAATAGGGAAGGAAGGAAAGAAATAGAGAAGGAAGAAAGGAAGGAAGGAAGGAAAGAAGGAAGGAACAAAGGAAGGGAGGAAGGGAGGAAGGAAATATAGAAGGAAGGAAGGAAGGAAGAAGGAAACATTGAAGGAAAAAAGGGAACTTGGAAGGAAGGAAACATTGAAGGAAGGAAGGAAGAATGAAAAAAACTATAGAGGAAACAAAATATCTCTGGGTGTTGGCTTTTGCCTTATATCCCTTCTTCAATATAATGTTGAACTGATTCTTTTAATTTCATCATGTTTTACATTTACTTTATCTTTTACTTGCTGGTCTTCCTGAAATATCACCCTTCAAACCTTCAGAAAAAATCTTTCAGTAATGAAACATGGTTGGTCCTGAAGCCAAACTAGGCTCCATTTGTGTGAAAGACAATTAGTAAATTGAAATGCTTTGAATCTGTAGAAGCACCATAGGGGCTCACAGGCAGATAAACATTATGTAATTGTTATATAGATAGAGAAATGATACGGGGACATTGCAAAACATCTGCCTATCAGTCTTCTCCTGGGGACAAGGATAGAGAATTGTGTGCATTCCATTGTTAGTATAACATTTTTCCTCTCACTGTATGACAAAAATAATCTATGTCAATGTCACAGCTGCCACAACAATTTAACATTCTTTGGAGGTGAAATTCTCAGATTACTGACAATTAAAACAGTAAGTAAAGGAATAATTTCTGCTCTAAGAACATGAAAAAAGATAGTGCCAGAATGTTAATTACCTACAGCTCTTAATAGGTGGCACTTTCAAGAATCATTAGGCAAACTGCTTCGTTGCATGAGCTTCATTATGTTTATCAAGAAAAAAAAACATTCATAATCATTTTCAATTTTTATTTTCAAAGCATTTCATAGAAGCTGTAGAATGTTTGTGGGGGTGGAAATAGATGCTCAAGGCATTGAAGACTGAATGCTCTGTCCATGAATCATTTAGACTTTTACTAGCAATGGATTGAGGATGCACAGGACGTTTGATGTTATGATACTCAATAAACACCACCTTTAAGCACAGTCATGCACCGCTTGAGTGTCTTCGGT
This sequence comes from Monodelphis domestica, assembly GCF_027887165.1. Lineage (NCBI taxonomy): Eukaryota > Metazoa > Chordata > Mammalia > Didelphimorphia > Didelphidae > Monodelphis > Monodelphis domestica. The sequence continues at coordinate 90,796,751 of NC_077228.1, read as the reverse complement.
TGATAGGAGTTTGGAAAACAGATTGGCTATTAGTAAAGTTGAATATTTAAGGCAAGAATACAGTGGAGTCTTTCTCCCTGTCAGATTTTATAAAAACACAAAAAATTATTAAAGACCATGTGTTGCCTTCCAAGTATTTAATGAAATAGTAATCATTTAAAATATAAAAATAAATTTGAAATATATTTTAAAAATAATTTCCTATTAACTGAAATTAAGCTCCTTTAAATGAAATGAATAATTTTACAGAAAGTGGTGATTACCACCAAGTAGATGATATCTTCAAATATTTTGCATATATCATGTTATGTAGATGAATATCAAATTAATCAACCTATTAAATGCCTTATTAAAAGCTCAGTATTGTGATAGAGATATGGATTAAAGAGTGTCATACCTTAATTCCTAGACTCAAGAAAATTGAAATGTAGCTTCAGAAGTGAAAATATGGCAAAATCACTGCCCTAAGAATAAGGATTTCTGTTTGAATATTTGCTTTGATACTTATTAGCTGTATGTTTAGACACATTACTTACTTCTCTGTAACTCAGAGTCTTCTTCAAAAAAATAAGTTGGAATGGCTAGAAAATCCTTATGATTCTTTTTGAACTGTTCAATCTCTGGGTTCCAAATAATGTACATCCTAAAATATGTTATGATCCAATATAATGATACTATTATCATTGAGCTTACAGATGTTACTGTAGCTGTTACCTCTCTGTCGCTTATAATTGATGAGATAGTGATACTCATATTTTTATAGTAAAAAAGTTAAGTTAGGGAACTTGGATGTCATATTATGAAATAGCAGTTCACCTGTCCTCACCTCATAATATTATGTGCTCATATTTCAGGGTATGGTTTACATATTTCTTTGGGCTTTTGTGGGTGTTATGTTAGGTTACATGGAACTTTTTTCAAAGATCTATGGAAAGATAGTTAGGTGATGAAGTAGATAGCATCCTGGGCCTGAAATCAAGAAGGACCTTAGTTCAAATCTAGTGTCAGACATATGTAGGCAAGTTACTTAACTTTAGATTGTCTCAATTTCTTTATCTATAAAATGGAAATTATAATAATACATCTCACCCAAGGTTTTTGTCTGGATAAAATAGTAGACCAATGAGGCACTTTATAAACCTTGTAGCACTATGTAAATGCTATTACTATTTTTATTGCAAAAGTGAGGATTTTGGTCTTCTTGGTTATGTGAATAACTCTTCAGGTTGAATAGACTTAGTAATGATAAAAAATATCATTACTTTTTTTCTTTCTTGTTGATATTGTTGACCAATTTATTGTTCAGAAATAGTAGCATTTGCTTTCTATAATACATTTCAAGGTATAATCTACTATAATTCAAGAAGAGACAATCCCAAGGTCTATCCTTATCCTGATTATGAAAGGTCCAAAGGAATTTATGTATTTGTATTAATATTCAACGTACTCCAAAAAGCAAAACATCAAGTTTCTATCATTTCTTTTCACATTCCACCAAAAATATGTACATGTTGATATAATGAAGGTAGAGAATATCTTACTTTTTTGACTGTGGATCTTTGATTCCTACTATAATGCCTGACACATAGCAGGGTGCTTAATAAATATTTGTTCAATGACTGATTAAATGATTCATATGCTGTTAGTAATAGTTTTCATAATTAATGTAATGCTACTTATTTTCAAGATAGCAGCTACATAAATACTAGATCTGTTCCTCCATTGTGAATTTAATATTAGGCATCTGAGCCAATCCCAGTATCTCTTAGGTCATTTATTATTCTATGTATTGCTGTCAGGAAGAATTTATTGTTTCTTTCCTGGAAGCAGGACCCCTTCAGTATCATATCACTCACAATTACTCCAGTCTTCAATTCATTAGTGGCCAATGTTTATCATTCCTCAGATCCCAATGGGCATAGTCTTCAGAGAGAATATTTTGGTCATGATTAAGTAATCCAATTCAACAGTTATAACTTCCTTATCTGTAAAAAATAAAGGGGGATGGATTCTATGATCTATAGAGTTCCAGGATTAAATCTAAATTCCTTCAATCTTCTCTAGCCTTCTATTCCTGGATCTGTCCAATTTTCACGTCTTAAAGTCTTGTACTTATGTACTATGACTCCTGAATGCCCATGTAGGAACAGACTTATCCTCTATGCCAAGGTTGGTTGTAAAGAACAGGGAAAGAATTTTGACCACATAGCTATAGTGTAATCCAGAATGCCAAGGGGGCAAGACAAAGACCTTTCATTGAGTGAAAGAGAGGAACAGACTTGGATTATCCCTCTATCTGCTACTTCTCCTTATGTTGAACAAAGCTGGAGAAAATGATTATACTGTGATGGCTATGTACAAGTTTATGTTACATAATTTCAATGGGCTCATTATAACCAATACAGATCATTTTACAGACCTCTTCTCAATTCACTATCCCATTCACCATCATGGCTCTTCCAAACCCTTTCATCCAACCTCAAAATTTCTTTATCTCCTTCTTCCTGTTGTAAAAGATAATATCATTAAGTAACTTCAGATTATATTAACTACTTTATACCCCTGCATTACTGCCTGTTATTTGCATGTAATCCTTTTGGATAATTAGTATTTTAGGGATAAGTTTTAAGGAATGATTCCAATTATTAATTGATTGAATAATAGCATGTAAGAATCAGTAATCAATAATCTTTTGTGAGTAAAATGTCAAAGAATCCCTTGAAAAAAATCTTTGCCAAGTGGAGTTGTGAGCATGCCCCCAGCACCCTGGAGTGTGCCTAAGCATTATATGTTTACTATATATGGGATGGAAGGTTACTATACAACAGAGACAAAAAAAAAAGATCTGACCTCTTTGAAGGAAACATTCTAAAAAATGAAAACTCTGGTTGCTGTTTCTGAGAAGAAATATTCAGAAGACTTTTAAGGCACCAGTGGTGGGTGGGGAGGGTCTATGCAATCTGACCCTATACTTACCTTTTGACATATGAGTTCTGGGTCTTTTGCTGAGCTGGGATGCCTGGACCCTGACATTTTGTAATTTATAATTTTCTACAATAAAATGCCAGTATGGCTCAGATAATTGCTTCCTAGTATTTTCTGTTTTAACACTGTATTCTCTCAGCTTAGAACCTTGTATCATATTTCACTGAGAAAAAATGAAGCTATTTGCACAGAGCTCTCTTCTCTCTTACTCATGTCACATCACTAAGATATGTTTTCCTCCTTCATCCAAAACTCAGATGAAGTGGCTATTCTTTGACAATAAAAACCACTCTAAAGACCCAAGTAATACAATTCAGAACCATATTATCAATCAGATTATCCCCTCTATCATGCCTATTCTTATTTTAATATTTAAAAAAATAAAAAACATTGCTTTTGTACCTTACACACAAATACATTTTTAACAATCTTTTTCTGTCACTATGCAATCTATGTTGTCTCTCTCCCTTCCACTCCCTCCTCTCCAAGATGGCAGGTAATATGATATGGATTGTACATGTATACCTTCACTTACTAATCATCAATCTCTCCCTATGTCCTGGCTGTTTCCCTACTTGCTACAAACATGCCCATATCACTTCCATCCTCAAGAAACTATCACTGGATCCATCCATTTTTTCTTGCTATATTTCTAGATCTGTCTTTCTTTTGAGGCTAACCTCCTTAAGAAGGTTTCTAAAATTAAGGTCTCATCCTTTCTTTTATTTCTTTTCTTATCATATTAAGAAATTAAAGATATCTTTCCAATCTCATGGCTCAATTTATATTATTTTCTACAAAATTATTAATAATCTCTTAATTATCAGATCATATGACCATTTTTCAATTTTTTTTTCCTTCCTAACTTTTCTGCTACTTGTAATACTGTCAATTATCCTCTTCTTGATACCATCTTTGTTTTTACTATCACTGTACTCTTCAAGTTCTCATTCTGCCTTTACGACCATTCATTTTCTGTCTCCTTTGCTGGATATTTAACCATGTCCCACTCACTAACTCTGAGGGTCTCCTAATTGACTTTCCTTGGCCTTTCACTTTTCTTCTTTTGAACTATTTCACTTAGTGATATCACCATTTTCCATTGTTTCAACTATAAAGTCCATGCGCATGATTCTCAGATCTATTTTGTCCAGCCTTAACTTTTCTTCTAACCTCTAGAATCTCATCTCCAGAAGCCTATTAGGTAGCTTTAACTGAATATCCTATAGATATCTTAAACCCAAAATATTCAAAATAACTCATTCTATCTCCCTCCCAAAGTATGCTTCTCTCTTCCTATCTTCCCTATTATTATCCAGGGTACCAAAACCCAGGCTTACAATCCAGATAGCCTCCACAACTCCCCATTCTCTCCTGCCATATTAAAATCAGGGATCAATTACCTTGTAACATCTCTCAGATAAACCCCTTCTTTCCTTTAATACTGCAATTAGCTTAGTGTTAGCTTTTATCATCTTCAGGACTATTGCAATAGATTGAAATGGGTTTTTCTGCCTCAAAATTTTCTCCATTCCAATTTATCATCAACTCAGCTATCTAATTGACCTTCCTAAAAGGCAGATATAACCAAATCATTCCCCTATTCAATAAAGTTCAGTGGCTCCCTATTACCTCCAGTATCAAATATAAAACCCTCTGCTTGGGTTTTCAAATCTTTTATAACCTAAATCATTTCTACTTTTTTGGTCTTCTCATACCCTACTCACTTTCATCTTTTCTACTAATTGAAAAAAATAGGGAAAAAAGTGAATGCAGTATCTAGCATATTTGAGCATGTTCCTGCAGATGAAAATAAGATTTATTAGCAATATGAATTTTAATGTATTCATGATCAGACTTTGTAGAACTTTTTTTTTTTAAAGACAGGAGATACTAAGAAAATAACTAGAAACAAAATGTTTCCGATGCTAAAAAGGCATCTCATATTGAACCTACAGTTCTTCAGGTTTTGAAATTAAGTAACTAAGAAGCATATAACTTGCTCTTGTGCGAGACAGTGAGATGAGTGTTGGAGGTGTCAGTGACCTCTCCATATGAAATTATCAAGCAAGAAGGCAAAAATCATATCCTGGAATTCATTTTCTTTTTCTTTTTTTCTTTTAAACTCTTACTTTCTGTTTCAGCAACAACACTAAGACCTAAGGGAAAGTCCTAGGTTAACAGGGTTACATGATTTCCCAAGGGGCACACATCATGGAAGATTTTCCCCAATACAGGATAAGCTCTATCCTCTGAGTCACCTAGCTGCACCCCTCCACTCTGAATTTGTTTACATCACCATCTTAATTTTCTCACACCCATAAAGAATTAAGATGAATCTGCAACACAATTATTATTTCATCCACCTATTCTCTAGATATCTGTCAACCCACACTCAAATACCATGGTGAAATGCATTTTATAAGAAACTTCCTTTTGTATCATTTAATCTATTTATTAAGCCATTAATAAGAATTTGTCACTGATAAATCAATAGCTAAGAATGCTTTCCTGACCCCATTCATCCAAAGCACACACACAACACACTCCAATATTATTTTTTCAAAATTTTTTGTATCATATTTCTACTGCTTTAAGTAAATACGTGCTATCAACATGCCATAAAAAATTCCAGAATTCCAAGTGAAGGTGATAGCTAAAAGGAATCAGAACTTATATTTATTTGCCAATTTTTTTAAACTTTCAAATCACTGTTACAACTCTATTTTAGGTATGCATGAAGGAGAAAATGCATTTTCTGTTCAACAACCACTTTAAACCCACATTGGAATCTAAGCACCAAGGAGAGAAACTTATGAATTATACGGATTAACCCAGGAACAAATAATAGGGGCTGAGGAAGTGGGTGGCCATATTTCATCTCTTGACTAGTCTGTTACCTAGGAAACAAAAGACCAAATGATTGCACAAATGACCCTATGCCTGTGAATTTAAATTGATGAAATTATATAGGACTGCAGTCTATGCAGAACAAGGAAGGCAATTGTCACAATGACTGTTTATTAGGCAAAATAGAAGAGTTTAAGAGAGGTATCTTAATTTTTAAAAAGAAGGATTATTATTTTTTTCTTATTCCTGTCTTCAGGCTTTATTATCTTTGTTCCTGAACTAACAAAACTTTAGAATATAAAACCACTAGCCACTCCACAATACTAATTATTCATTTTCATTTAAACATTCCTGTGTTGGAATCTAATCACTAACTCAACTCTAGCTCCCATCAGTGTGACTCAACTGGATTCCATCAGACATACAGATGGTATCAGTAGGGCATCACTTTGACTGCTAGCAAGGAGCTTATTAATCGTCTTGTGTTGGCTGGACATCCACAAAGGTAATCCTAATAAGAAACCATAGAGTGTGTGCATGGCGTTTGACAAACACATCTCTCTCATAAATTTTACATCATATAAGGACCTGGCACTGCATTACCTGGGATAAGCATAATAACCCTCTGTGAAAATATCAAGTAGCCACTAAAAGGATAAAAGTATTTGTCTCCTCTTGAGAAAATAACCTTGGAATCCTGATAGAAATATTTATAACAATTTAAAGTACAGGTCTTTCCATCGAGAAGCATTTGTCTCTGAGCTCCCAGTCAGACGTATGCTATAACTAAGTGGAATCAAGAATTTTTAGAGTGTTTTTACTTTCTTAGAGATTCATTTATTTCAAATGATAATGAGGATAACCATCATGACAATTATCCTAAAGGAGAAAAGCAGGTGACTGATAGGGACAGACAGCAGGCAGTGAGGGATAGTAATAAAAACAAGACCTTTCTACTCTAAAATCTTGTATTTCTCACCAGTGAGTACTGGTTAAACATCAACTACAAATCCTGCAGCTTCAGAATTAATCAAGCATGAATTGCAGATTGAAAAGTTACCCATTCTATATACTGGATCTGTAATATTCTATACTGGGCGTCAGCTCTGTGCCTATTCTGTTTTATAAATTATTCATATTATTCTATATTTACTTTAATTTAGAACTTTAGATATAATTAATTACCTATACCCTTCCCCTATTCTCATTCTGGAAGGGCAGTGAGACCTCTCCCACATTGACAAATGATGACAAGGTGGACAATGGGGGAACAAGAGACTTGTGTGTTCTGGAATTCAATAAGAATCCCCCAAATTTGTATATGCCCCTTTTTCCCTATGATGTACATGTCAGACCCCCCAAACACTCCTCCACCTGAATATGTCCCTGCCTATTTGTTAGGGTTTTCAGGAGAGATGAAGATTTCTCTAGAATGGGAAATGATTGGCCCCCAGACCCTAATAAATATGCCAACCTTGATCTCCAGAGCACAGAAGATGCTACTCTACATTTGGAGTTGCTACTCCACACTTGGAACTATTCCATCTGATCCAGAGAAACTACTCTACTAGCCCTGCAGCTTATCTACCAGCTGAAAGGCTATCTGATTAGCCTCCAGAATATTCCATCAGCTGTTAGGCTATTATACCACTATAAACCTCTTTTTCAAATAAAATTATTTTTATACTTCTGGATTAAATGGTGTTTGATTCTTCCATTCTTGGGAGGAGACCCTGCCACAAACTTGGGTGTGTTTTTCCCACAATAGTACACTGTGAGATATATCATACTCTTAGAAAATATTAGTTGATGTGTTAAATGTTAATAATTTGATAGGTAATAAAAATAAATGATCTTTGACTTGCTCAAGGGTCACATAGGAAGGAAGTGTCTAAGGCCACCCTTGAACCTAGGACTTCCAGTCTCTGTTTGATTTGGTTTTCTTCCCTATTCTTTTAAATAGATTACCTAAGGTTTTTAAATTTTGTTGTGCTTTCAAAGAATGTAATTTTAATATCAAAATTGCTATATATTGAAATAACTATAATTAAAATACTAGGTAGAACAAGTAATTATAACTAATTAACTATTTATGAAGGTAAGGGAAGGGAAGGAAAGGAATTGGGGATCTAAACTTAAACTCCCCAAATCAGTATTCTAACCCACTAACAGCTTTCTATACTAATCCAATTAATTCCTTAAGAACTATTTAAGAATAAGGGAGGGGTTCGTAGGAGCAAGGACAAGGACCAAAGTAGCCTCACAAACTGAAGTCCTCTTTGAATCTGGAAAAAGTCCCAGTACAAAGAGCAGCACTTCAGGAATCAGGAAAGGGAAGAAATGGTTTAACTCACTCACTCCACCTTAGTGAAGTGCTAACCACTATCTCTACCACTTCCTAATGATGTATTGGTTTAAGGAAGATCACAGTCTCCTGGCAGCTTCTTCCTCCTCCAGAGAAGAAATTGTCACTGTGAACTGTCTCTCTCCTCTCTTCAATTCATTTTGTTTTTTTTTCTTTTTTTTCCATTTGAATAAGTTTATTTAGTCAATTTAGAACACTATACCTTGGTTACAATAATCACATTATTTCCCTCCTTTCCCTCCACCAACTCTTCCCGCAGCCAACACACAATTTCATTGGGTATTACTTGTGTCCTTGATCAGAACCGATTTCCATGTTGTTGTTTACACTAGGATGTTCATTTAGAGTCTACATACACAACAATATGCCTTCAACCCATGTGTTCAAGCAATTGTTTTTCTTTGGTATTTTTACTACCACAGTGTTTCCTCTGGATGTGGATAGTGGTTCTCCTAAGTTCCTCTGAGTTGTTCAGGGTCATTGCATTGCCACTAAAGGAGAAGTCTGTTAACATTCTATTATACCACAGTGTATCAGTTTCTATGTACAATGTTTTCCTAGTTCTTCTCCTCTCACTCTGCATCAATTCCTGGAGGTTGTTCCAGTCCCCATGGAATTCCTCCACTTTATTATTCCTTTGAGCACAATAGTATTCCATTACTAACAGATACCACAATTTGTTCAATCACTCCCCAATCGAAAGGAATCCCCTCATTTTCCAATTTTTTGCCACCACAAAGAGCGTAGCTATTAGTATTTGTATACAAATATTTTCCCCTATTATCTCTTTGGGGTATAAACCCAGCAATGCTATAGATGGATCACAAGGCAGGCAGTCTTTTATCACCCTTTGGGCATAGTTCCAAATTGCCCTCCAGAATGGCTGGATCAATTCAAAACTCCACCAGCAATGCATTGATGTCCCAACTTTGCCATAACCCTTCCAACATTCATTACTTTACTTTGCTGTCATGTGAGCCAATCTGCTAGGTGTGAAGTGATACCTCAGAGTTGTTTTGATTTGCATTTCTCTGATTATAAGAGATTTAGCGCACTTTTTCATATGCTTATTAATAGTATTGATTTCTTTGGCTGAAAACTACCTATTCATGTCCATTGCCCATTTATCAATTGGAGAATGGCTTGATTTTTTTGTACAACTTGTTTAGCTCTTTATAAATTTGAGTAATTAGACCTTTGTCAGAGGTTCTTGTAATGAAAATTGTTTCCCAATTTGTAACTTCCCTTCTAATTTTGGATGTATTAGTTTTGTTTGTACAAAACCTTTTAATTTGATGTAATCAAAATTATTGATTTTACATTTTGTAATTTTTTTCTAGCTCTTACTTGGTTTTAAAGTCTTTCCTTTCCCAAAGATCTGACAAGTATACTATTCTATGTTCACCTAATTTGCTTATACTTTCCTTTTTTATATTCAGGTCATTCACCCATTCTGAGTTTATCTTGGTGTAGAGTGTGAGATGTTGATCCAAATCTAATCTCTCCCATACTGTCTTCCAATTTTCACAGCAGTTTTTATCAAAAAGTGGGTTTTGGGACCAAAACCTGGGACCTTTGGGTTTATCATAGACTGTCCTGCTGAAGTTATTTACCCCAAGTCTATCCCACTGAACCTCCATTCTCTCTCTTAGCCAGTACCAAATTGTTTTGATAACTACTGCTTTATGGTGTAGTTTGAGATCTGGGATTGCAAGGCTTCCTTCCTTTGCATTTATTTTTTCATGATTTCCCTGGATATCCTTGATCTTTTGTTCTTCCAAAAGAACTTTGTTATGTTTTTTTTTTCCTAATTCAGTGATGAAGTTTTTTTTTGGCACTGCAATGGGTATGGAACTAAATAATTAAATTAATTTGGGTAGGATTGTCATTTTTATTATGTTAACTAGTCCCAGCCATGAGCAATCAATGTTTTTCCAATTGTTTTGATCTAGTTTTAGTTGTGTGGAGAGTGTTTTGTAGTTGTGTTCATATAGTTCCTGTGTTTGTCTTAGCAGATAGATTCCTAAGTATTTTATATTGTGTAGGGTGATTTTAAATGGGATTTCTCTTTCTAATTCTTGCTGCTGAGATGGATTGGAAATATATAGAAATGCTGATGACTTATGCAGGTTTATTTTGTATCCTGCAACTTTGCTAAAGTTGTTGATTATTTCGACTAGCTTTTTGGTTGATTCTCTAGGATTCTTTAAGTATACCATCATATCATCCCCAAAGATTGATAGCTTGGTCTCCTCCTTGCCTATTTTAATACCTTCAATTTCTTTTCCTTCTCTAATTGCTACAGCTAGTGTTTCTAGTACAATGTTAAATAATAGGGGTGATAATGGTCATCCTTGTTTCACTCCTGATCTTATTGGGAAGGCTTTTAGTTTATCACCATTGCAGATGATGTTTGCTGATGGTTTTAGATATATTCTGTTTATTATTTTTAGGTAAGGTTCTTCTATTCCTATACTTTCTAGTGTTTCCAATAGGAATGGGTGTTATATTTTATCAAAGGCTTTTGCTGCATCTATTGAGATAATCATGTGGTTTTTGTCAGTTTGCTTGTTAATATGGTCAATTATGCGGATAGTTTTCCTAATGTTGAACCATCCTTGCATTCCCGTTATGAATCATACATGGTCATAGTGGATAACCCTTGTGATGACTTGCTGGAGTCTTTTTGCTAGTATCCTATTTAAGATTTTTGCATCTATATTCATTAGGGAGATTGGTCTATACTTTTTTTTTCTCTGTTTTTGACCTGCCTGGCTTTGGAATCAGTACCATGTTTGTGTCGTAAAATGAATTTGGTAGAACTTCTTCGTGGCTTATTCTGTCTAATAGTTTGTATAATATTGGGATTAGTTGTTCTTTGAATGTATGATAGAATTCATTTGTGAATTCATCTGGACCTGGGGATTTTTTCTTAGGGAGTTCTTTGATGGCTTGTTCGATTTCTTTTTCTGATATGGGGTTGTTTAGGTAATTTATTTCTTCCTCTGTTAGTCTAGGCAATTTATATTTTTGTAAGTATTCATCCATTTCACCTAGATTGCCATATTTGTTGCCATATAATTGTGCAAAGTAGTTTTTAATAATTACCTTAATTTCCTCTTCATTAGAGGTGAGGTCTCCCTTTTCATCTTGGATACTGTCAATTTGGTTTTTTTTCTTTCCTTTTTTAATTAGACTGACTAGTACTTTGTCTATTTTATTTGTTTTTTTTTCCAAGTACCAGCTTATAGTCTTATTTATTCAATCAATAGTTCTTTGACTTTCAACTTCATTAATTTCTTCTTTGATTTTTAGGATCTCTAATTTAGTCTTCATCTGAGGATTTTTAATTTGTTCACTTTCTAGTTTTTTAATTTGCATGCCCAATTCATTGACCTCTGCCCTTCTTAATTTGTTAATATATGAACTCAAGGATATAAATTTGCCCCTGAGTACTGCTTTGGCTGTATCCCATAGGTTTTGAAAGGATGTCTCATCATTGTCATTTTCTTCAATGAAGTGATTAATTGTTTCTATGATTTGTTCTTTAACTAACTGGTTTTGGAGAATTGTATGGTTTTATTTCCAAATAATTTTTATTCACCTCTCCATGTACCCTTACTAATTATTATTTTTTTGCATTGTGGTCTGAGAAGGTTGCATTGTTATTTCTTCCCTTTTGCACTCATTTGCACTATTTTTATGCCCTAACACATGGTCAATTTTTGTGAATGTACCATGTGCTGTTGAACAGAAGGTATATTCCTTTTTGTCCCTATTTATTTTTCTCCACATTTCTACCAATTTTTCTAAATTTTCATTCACTTCTCTTACCTCTTTCTTATTTATTTTTGGGTTTGATTTAACTAGTTCAGATAGAGGAAGGTTCAGGTCTCCCACTAGTATAGTTTTTCTGTCTATTTCATCCTTGAGCTCCTCTAGTTTCTCCTTTAGAAATTTGGATGCTCTGCCATTTGGTGCATACATATTGAGTATAGATATTTCCTCATTGTCTATACTGCCTTTTATCAGGATGTAATTGCCTTCCCTCTCTCTTTTAAATAGATTTATTTTTACTTTGGCTTTGTCTGATATCATGTTTGTGACTCCTGCCTTCTTTTTATCAGTTGATGCCCAGTAGATTTGGCTCCATCCTCTTAATTTCACCCTATGCTTATTTATCTTCCTCATGTGTGTTTCTTGTAAACAGCATATGGTCAGGTTTTGGATTCTAATCCACTCTGCTATTTACATGCATTTTGTGGGTGAGTCCATTCCATTCACATTCAGAGTATGATTACTAGCTGTGTATTTCCCAGCATTTTGATTTCTACTTCTTGTCCTGCCTTTTCTTCTTTCACAATTTCCTTCTACACTGATGTTTGTTTATAATCAGTCCCCCTAGTTCCCACCCTTATTTTACTTCCTTTTCGACACTGCTTCCTTCTTATTCCTCCCCTTTGTTTTCCCTGTAGTCTTTTAAAAAATGTCCCCCACCCTCTCCCTCCCTTGTACTGCTTCCCTCCCCAACAGTCTGTTTGTTACCCTTTTACTCCCCTAGAGGGCACAAATCTAATCTCTGCCTCGATGGATTGGATTGTTCTTCCCTTTTTGGGTCAGTTTCAAAGCATGTAAAAGTTGAGTATTTCCTATCTCCAAACTCTTTACCCTTCCATTGTATCAATGTTGTCCCCCCTCCCACCATGAGCTTCTTTGTGAAATATAAATTTACTCCCATTTGTTTTTTCCCCATTTCTTTTAGTATTAACTTACTTTTTTAGCTCAAGTTGTATATCACACACATCCATGTATTTATGCATGCATATATATATATATACCTATTTATTTCTTTTCCTTTCATCCTATACAGTTTGTCCCTGTTCCCTCTAAGTGTAATTCTTCTAGATGCTGAGGTGATAGCAACAGTTTTTAAGAGTTACCAATGACCTCTTTTCTTATAGGGGCACATATCATTTTAATTTATTGTGTCTCTAAATTTTTTATTTGGTTTTGTTTTTCTTTTTCCCCTCTTTTTTAATTAATTACCTTTTGATGATTCTCTTGAGTTCTGTGCTTGGACATCAAATTTTCTGTTCATGTCTGGTCTTTTCTTTATGAATGCTTGGAATTCTTCTATTGTGTTGAATGACCATACTTTCCCTGTAAGAATATATTCAGTTTTGCTGGGTAGTTGATTCTTGGCTGTAGACCTAGTTCCCTTGCTCCATGCCTTTTGGTACTTCAGTGTGGATGCAGTCAGATCCTGCATTATCCTCACTGTGGTTTCGTGGTATCTGAATGACTTATTCTTGGCAGCTTGTAATATCTTTTATTTGGTCTGATAGTTTTTGAATTTGGTTGTAAAATTCCTGGGTGTTGTCAGTTGGGGATTAAATACAGGAGGTGATCTGTGGATTCTTTCAATCGCCACTTTCCCCTTTTGTTCTAGGATATTGGGGCAGTTTTCCTGAATAATTTCCTGTAGTATTATGTCCAGGCTTTTTCTTTTGTCATGGTCTTCTGGTAGACCAATGATTTTTAAATTGTCTCTTCTAGAATGATTTTCTAAATTGTCTGTTTTGTGAATGAGATGCTTCACATTTTCCTCATTTTTTTCATTCTTTTCATTTTGTTTTATAGTGTCCTGCTGCCTTGTGAGGTCACTTAATTCCAATTGTATTCTGGTTCTTAAAGACTGAATTTCATCCCTGGCTTTTTGGTCATCCTTTTACTTCTGGTCTGATTTTCTTTGAAGGTCATCTTTCATTCTCTTTATCTCATCTTTCATCTCCTTTGCCTCATCTTTCATCTCCTTTGCCTCATTTTCCAGCTGGTTGATTTTGGCTATCAAGACACTATTTTCTCATTTTAGCTCAAGTGCCTCTGTTTTCAGATGACTTATCTTAATTTTTAACTTCTTTTCCCAATTGTCTTCAGCCTCTCTTAGTTGTGTTTTGAGTTCTTCCAAAGCCTGTATCCAGTACTCTGGGATTTCTGATTTATCATTTGCTGATCTCTCCCCCTCTGTTCCAATTGCTGAGTAGAAGCTATCTATTGTAGTTTCTTTCTTCTTTTTCTGTTGTTTGCTCAGATTCGCCCCTTCTTTACTCCCTGTATTTATCTGTGCTCTTGCTCCTCTCATTTTTTTGGTTTTGGGGGCTTCTGTCAGTCTCTGCTCTTGGAGCTTTAACAGAGGATCTCTCTGTATAGCTCTGGGGGAGGGTTGTTGGGGGTTTGAGCTTCCCTGTCTTCTGGAGGTTTTTGATTGAATTAAAGTCCAGCAGTCAATGAGGATGGGTGTGGAACTGAGCCTTCCCTGAGTTCTGGAGACTTTTGAGAGGATTAAGTTCAGCTTAGTTGAGCTGAGTGTGGTCTGAGTCCAAAACCTCCTAGAAGGCTAGAACAAATTTTGAGGATCTCCACAGCTCAGGCCAGGCTGTCAGGTCTATCTATGCTCCCTCTCTAACTCCTTCCCCATCATTTGTTTGGATGGTCGGAATCTGGCACTGCCCTACCCTCAAGGTACACTGTCCAGACCAGCACCTTTGCCTGCCAAGAAGTTCCCGCTGCTACTTGAGTCTCAGTGTTCTGGGTGGGAGGGGGGATGGGTCCTGGGACCTTCCTTCTGTCTTCCTGTTAAACCTGAGTGTTCTCAGATTCTGGCTTTTTGGGGGGCATACCTTTTGAATTAAGTCCAGCAGAAGGGTTCCTTGTCTCTGTCTTGTTTTTAAATTTGATTTTGAGTCCCCTAGGAGCATTCAGTTTGTGATCGGTTAGGAAGAGTATTCAGAGGTCTGAACTTCTGCTTCTTCTAGGCCACCATCTTGACTCTGGCTCTGTTTTTTTTTTCTTTAAAATAATTCTATTTCCCTACTTCTATTGCTCCCACTTTCAAGCTTCTCTCCCCCCATTAACATTTGTCCCATTTTCAGCAGAGATATTATTGGGCAAAAGCAGATACACAATTTTATAGCCCTCTGAGAGTAGTTAATGGTTGAGTCTGTTCTCAAGTCCACCAATAGAATATTAGTGTGCTTCTTTTTTTCACATCTCCTCCAGCATTTGCCATTATCTTTTTCTATTATGTTAGCGAATGTGATAGGTATGGGGTATAGCTCAGAGTCATTTTAATTTGTATTTCTCTAATCAATAGTGATTCAGAGCATTTTTTCCTATCTGAATATATATATATATATAACTTTGATTTCCCTTCCACACCCAAAAGCAGCCTATCCTTTCACCATTCATCAATTGGGGAATGGCTCATTATATTTCTATTATCATTTTGAACTAGTTTTCTACATATTTACAAAAAAACCCTTTTTCAGAAAAATGCTAAGAAGGTTTTGATATTAATTCACTGTCAATGGTACCTTTAAGTGAAATATAGTTTCCCCTATTATCTTTTTAAATCAAGTGTATGCTTTTCCTGGTTTCCTTAACATTCTTTATCTGTCTTATTGAGGGTGTTTTCAAAGTGAATAATGTCTTGATGTATCACTTGCTTTGCATAAAATTCAAATGTAAATCTTATTAACCCATCATCTATTTTATTAATAAGTTTAATTTTGAAGATTAATATAGTTTATCTACCTTTTGAGCTGTTTTGCTTTCTATAATTTTCAAAAAATCCAAGATTAAAAAAAATAATTTCAAGAAAATATTTCAGGATAAGAAGCTTGCTAACTCCTTAAGTCAAGAAAATGAATTATTCAAAGAAAGTGCCATAAATAAACCACAACTACATCAGAAGATCCAGAATGAACTTTGACATGTAATTGATTGAACTGAAGGGGGTTGAACACATTCATTCTGAATGTAACCTCTTACGCCAAAGGGGACTGCCCCCTAATTGGCTTTTTGTCAATTTACCTAGCAAATATTTGGTTTGTGTGCTGTCTCTGTCTCTGTCTCTGTCTCTGTCTCTGTCTCTCTCTCTCTCTCCTTATTTCCCTCTTATCTCTAACTATTGTAGTTTCCTCTTAGAAAAGTGCAATATGGTTTGTACCTTTAGCTAGAATATCTTTAGAGGTATAAAAGCTGGTTATGTTAAATGATTCATTGGGGAGACTAGTCTCCCAAAGAATAACAGGGGGAATTTGTGAAGTGTGAATTAGACTTTCTTTTAGTATCCCTACTTAGGACCTCACCCGACACTAAGGGAGTTCATAAGTCACTTGCTAAAATGTGTGATAACTCCAGAACCCAACTAAGAGAATTCATAAGTCACATATTTAAAGAGTTCCACCATCAGAAACTCAATCAGTCAGGAACTTGTGAATTCTTTTGATAAGAGTTTATACCTTCAGAGGATGAGAGGTATGAATCCCATATAAACTGCCTCCCTAGGAAGTATTAGGCAGTTTGGAAGCTGTGATTGGCCCTTGTGAAGAGAGGAAAAGACAAAAATGACTATAAAAATTCTGATCTTCTTTGGATAGAGAGCCACCTTCAGCCTGAGTCTTCCAGTTGCCTTCGACTTGAATCTTCATTTGGAGACCAGCCTCTTGGAGGTGACTTTGCATTTGGACATTCGTTTTGACTTGGGACCTTGGCTCTTGAACCGTTTCTTGGGTGAGTGAGTAGTTGGCCTTCCTTTCCTTGCTTCTGGAGAGATTAGTTCCAGAGAGTTCTTCCCCTCTTGAAGGAGACTGTGGAGGTGGAACACCAGGTCCTTCTGTTGAGTTTTAACAAGCTCTGATAGGCTAGACATCTTTCTACCCTTTTTTGTATTCCTCTACTTTCACTCTTTCCACCTTTTTGTAAATAAAGCTACTAAAAGTCGTTTTGGCTTGAGCTATAATATTTTTAAATTGGTGACCTGAATATTAATTTAGAATTCACACATATTTATTTTTTCTGTTTTTTTCCCTGGTAGATGTAGAACCATCTACTCTTTTTTCCATATAATTTTCCTTATATTTAAAAGTCTTTCCAGGCATTTTGGTATTGAGTCAATATTTCCACCTTTTGAAGTCTTGGATGAGTTTGAAATGCATGTTCTAGCCAGTTTCTATCATGTCTCAAAAGGTTTCATGCTGGGGGGAAGGGCAGGGGCACAGTAGACTGGCAGAGACTAGGGCAGAATGGAAATTCCTAAGTGTATCTCGAAGCACAAGCCTGAGTTTCAGTTTGCATGCTCTTCTATACTATGAAGGTTCCTGAGTGTTCATGAGATTTCTCCATTGTCTGTTAATGAAGTTGGTACTTTGGTTTCTTCATTTCATTTCCCATGTAGAAACTTTTAATTATTCTATCTCAGTTATATGATTCTTATTTGGAGCAATTCTTGAGAATTAGTTGGGACTGAAGAAAATATTTAATTTTGGAGATCTGATTGAAACAGCAAAAATGCATTTTAATTGATGCCCATAAAATAGAAGAGTTGAAATCATTGGCTCTTAAAATCCTCCCAGTTTATAATTCAAACTCCTATGATCTTTTGGAAAATGTATAGTTTCTACCATATTTTCTGGAATCAGAGAGATAATACCTAACATTTGGGGATCTACAAAGTTTACTATTTAAAATATAAATTAAACTAACATATGTAGTAGGTAAGTGAAGAATATTAGTGCTAAAAAGAGCCACTAGGGAAATAAAAACATGGAGAAATTGAATCTTGGAATAGGAAAGGATGTTGAAGGTTTTCAAAAGACCTAATTATTTTTTTAAAAAAAACCCAGAAACAAATTATAGGTCAAACATGTTTTCAGATGTTTTTAGTAGAACATATAGACTTGTCATTTCAAATTTGAAAACTTCTCATGGGGAAAATTTTCTTCCTAACCAAGAGAATTAGAAACTCTTCTATAAATTGCAAATTTTTAGAACTGTTTGGAACACTAGGTAACAATGGGAATAATCAAAGAGCCTAAATTTTTCAGGACAAAGATTTAAATTAAGACTTCTTTTCCCCCTAAATTCCCCCCTCTGAGCTGTCATAATGTTGCCTTAAACAAAGGTTGTGTATGTAATAACTATCATACTATTCCATAGTAAATGAACAAGCTTTTCATGACCTTTAGTATATGCTAGCCATTATAATGACATTTTGGATACACAAAGAAAATAGCAACAGTGAAAGGAGATCATACACCAATGCTAAAAACAACATGCAATATAGTATCATATGTATTTAGTATCTCTGGTATGGAGGGCTTGTCGTGCCCTCCTAAGGCAGCTCTCCAGCCTCTGACCCCCACCTGACACCCAGCTCTCACTTGTGGCTCCCAGTAGCTGCTAGCATGTGGCAGCGGCCACACCCCGGACAACGGCTTCGACAGGCCGGCTAAACCTTGTGAGGGTAGCCATCGGGTCATCGACCCCTGGTCCAGGGCTTTGCTCACCCAGCATGTGAAGACTGCTTTGGCGGAACAGATGGAAGAAACCAATAAGAAGGTTCAATGGCTGAGATGGCGATGCAGCAAAGCACTGTGGAGTGTTTAGGGCATGTTGGAGCACAAAAAACAACACGGCCATCCAATGCAGCTGAGGAAGTCTCCAGACGTAACAATTTTTCGTGCCACTGGACCCAGGCTTCCAATGCCGAGAGAATGGGACTTTCTCTGTGCATTGGCTTTTCCACTTAAATCTCCTTCACACACAAGTATCTTTGTGCATACTCATCTATCCTGACCCTGTCTACCCTCTTCAAGACCTGTGGCAATGGGGGAGTGGCGATGCAACAGGTGGAAGTGACCACTGGCAGTTGTAGTCACGATTCTGCATGTAGGCGGCCCATGGACCAGTGGTCGCTTGGCAGCACTGGTCGCAGTGGGCAGCAGGGACATTCTGCAGCATCCTGGGAAACTGAGCAGCCCTCTCTAGGACAGCACTGCTCACCCTAATCAAGGGAGGGGACTAGAAAAGGTGTCCCAAACATTGCCTGCCCTACCAACACCCGGTCAGCACACTGCGGCTGGCAGGTCATCCCTTTAAGTGGTCGAAATCAAAGAAAAATTACAAAGAAACTCCTACTAGGAGCCTGGAACATCAGGACATTACATGACAGAGAGAATACCCCAAGACCTGAGAGAAGAATAGCTCTAATCAGTAAAGAACTGGCATGATATAACATCGACATCGCAGCCCTAAGCGAAACACGCTTACCAGAAGAGTGTTAGATTTATGATAGTTTTGAGCATTAAATAGTTGTAGATAAGGGAGTGGGAGCCATAAACTGTGATAATTAAAATGTTTGGGAGCAAGGGAAATATATAACAATTATGACCGCTGAAATATGTTTTCTACTATGTCTTGGTATTATATAAATATAAGATGGTCACCAGGGAATATATTCCCAATTTATGAATATGCCCAAGCCAATTGGATTTATAGAGAAATTTAATTTATAATACACTGATTAATCAATAGAAAAAGAGAGAAAGTAAGAAAGGGATAAGAATGAAGGGCCTCAAGCCAATAAGGCCTAGACCTCAGTCCTAAGAGATAAATCAGTCAGTTGGTTTTATCACTCACCCAAGATCTCTTTAGGTAAGGCTTCTCATGCAAACCTCAGGCTCCACCTTCAAGAGAGCCTCCTTTCAAGAAATGTTTCCAGAGAATTCTCCTCCTGACTCCTCCTGAGTTCTCCTTCCACAGCCTCCTTCAAGACCTCTCCAGGAGCTCTCCCTTCAGGACCTCTCTCCTCTCAGACCTCCTTCAGAAACCCTCCTGAGTTCTCCTTCAGAGCAACCTCCTCCCTCCTTCAGAGCATCAATCTTCTCTCCCAGTCCTCAGACCCCGCTATCTTTAAGCCAAAAATCTAAGTTCCCTCCCCTCAGTTCTCCCATCTACCAATCACTGTCGATCTCTCCCCTCTGCCAATGGTGGCTTTAGCTTAACCTAGGACCTCCCAGGCGTCTGCCCCCTTTGCACATGTCTGTTGAAGGTCATATTCTCAAATAATTAAATCTTGATCTTTGCTGCAGCCCTTCCTAAATCCTGTTACTCTGAGTAGGGTAGAGATTGTAGATTCCAAGACCTGGTTCTGCCATTCCAAGTATCTCTATTGTATCAGTTCTAAAATCAATCATGACTCAAAGAACTTCCTGTTCTATGCTTAAGCATAGGTCAAAGCCCTTTCCATTGTTTAGCAAAAGGTTTCTGTCCTAAAGTAGTCTTAAGTAGGGAGGAGAAGGATCTTCCCATGCCAAGGAGTTTCATATTCCAATAGAGTTCTTACTATCAGTAGGAGATTTTTTTAAGTATAAAATTTCCCAATGGGGAAATTTCCAACATTCATAAGTCTAAGAAATTTTAAGGTTTACAAGAGGGATCACTCAGCGAACCCACCACTGGATACACCTTCTTCTGGAAAGGTAGAGACTCAAATGATGACAGAATCCATGGTGTTGGCCTGGCTATCAAGATCAGTTTGCTCAAACAGCTGCCAGACTTGCCTGTGGGCATCAGTGAGAGGCTCATGAAGATCCATTTGCCTCTCAGCAAAGATCGGTATGCCACAATCATCAGCGCATATGCCCCAACACTGACCAGCACAGAAGAGACCATCGAGCAGTTCTACTCTGACCTGAGTGCTGTCCTGCACTCAGTGCCCACAAATGACAAGCTGATACTACTGGGAGACTTCAACGCCCGTGTTGGCCAGGATCATGAAAGACAGAAAGGAGTGCTCGGCAAACATGGTGTGGGTAAAATGAACAACAATGGCCTACTGCTACTCAGCAAATGCTCAGAGTTCGAACTCACCATCACGAACACTGTGTTCAGAATGGCAAACAAATATATAACAACATGGATGCACCCACAATCAAAACAGAGGCATCTCATTGACTACATATTTGTACGCCGGTGAGACATCCAGGATGTAAAGATCACCAGAGCCATGAGAGGAGCTGAATGCTGGACAGACCACCGATTGGTTAGAGTGACTTTTCAAATGCGCATTGAGCCTAGCCATCCAAAACGCGCCCAGACAGTTCGCGAACTTTACAATGTGAGTCGTCTTAGAGATCCATCTTATTTGCAAACATTCCAGTCCTGCCTGGATAACAAGCTGTCTGACAAGGGACTACTCACTGGAAGCTCAATGGAGAAATGGAACCAGTTCAGAGACGCAGTGAAGGAAACATCAAAGGCAGTCCTAGGCCCCAAACAATGCAACCACCAGGACTGGTTCAAGGAGAACAACACTCCTATTGAAGACCTATTGAGCAAAAAGAACAAAGCCTTTATGGAGTGGCAAAAGAACCCAAACTCTGCTCCTAAAAAGGACAGATTCAAATCTCTCCAAGCCACGGCACAGCATGAGATCAGGAAGATGCAAGACCCATGGTGGGAAAAAAAGGCAGAAGAAATCCAGCATTTTGCTGATACGAAAAACTACAAACAATTTTTCAGTGCCCTCAAGACTGTCTATGGGCCATTAAAAACCACCACTACTCCCTTGCTATCCTCTGACAGTGACACTCTCATAAAAGATAAAAAAGGCATCAGCAACAGGTGGAAAGAACACTTCAGTCAGCTTCTCAACCGACCCTCTTCAGTCGACCAAAGCGCCCTTGACCAGATCCCCAAAACCACACCATTGAACAACTTGATGTCCCTCCTTCAATAGAGGAAGTCCAAAAAGTCATTCAACAAATGAGTGCAGGCAAGGCACCCGGTAAAAATGGGATCCCAACCTGAGGTGTACAAGGCTGTAAATGGAAAGGCCCTCCAGGCATTCCACATAGTGTTGACCAGCATATGGGAAGAGGAAGACATGCCCCTAGAACTCAGAGATGCCTCCATCATAGCCCTATACAAGAACAAAGGCTCACAAGCAGCCTGTGACAACTACAGAGGCATCTCACTACTCTCCACTGCTGGAAAGATCCTCGCCCGTGTTATACTCAACAGACTCCTGTCATCTGTTTCGGAGCAGAACCTGCCTGAATTTCAATGTGGCTTCCAACCAGATCGCAGCACCATCGACATAGTCTTCATTGTGAGGCAAATGCAGGAAAAATGCCTTGAGCAGAACCTGAGTCTCTACATTGTCTTCATAGACCTAACAAAGGCTTTCGACACAGGGAACAGGGACACATTGTGGGTGATCCTCAGCAGGCTTGATTGCCTAGCAAAATTCGTCAAACTGATCCAGCTTTTTCTTGTCGACATGACAGGGGAAGTCCTATCTGGTGGAGAGACTTCCGATCGCTTCAACATCTCCAATGGCGTGAAACAAGGCTCTGTCCTTGCTCCGGTACTATTCAACCTATTTTTCACCCAGGTATTACAACATGCTGTGATGGATCTAGACCTGGGAGTCTACATCAAATACCGACTGGATGGTTCACTATTCTACCTTTTCCGCCTGACTGCAAAAACAAAGACATCAGAGAGACTCATCCTGGAAGCTCTCTTTGCAGATGACTGTGCTCTCATGGCCCACCAAGAAAATCATCTCCAAACCATTGTGGACAGGTTCTTCACTGCAACAAAACTATTTGGCCTGACGATCAGCCTCAGCAAAACAGAGGTGCTGTTCCCACCTGCACCAGGGAGGCCAACGAACCAGCCGTGCATTACAATCGATGGCAGGCAGCTTTCTAACGTCAACACTTTCAAGTACCTGGTCAGCACCATCGCCAACGACGGGTCCCTAGACCACGAGATCAATGCCAGGATCCAAAAGGCCAGCCAGGCACTTGGGCGGCTGCGCTGCAAAGTCCTCCAACACAGTGGTCCAACACAGCGGTGTAAGCACTGAGACAAAGCTCAAAGTGTATTAGGCAGTGGTCCTCCCCTCACTCCTGTACGGTTGCGAGACATGGACACTGTACCAGAAGCACATGAAGCAGTTGGAGCAATTCCACCAACTCTCCCTCCAAGTCAATCATGAGGATCCGATGGCAGGACTGAATCACCAACCAGGAAGTCCTCGACAGAGCCAACTCCACCAGCATCGAAGTCATGGTCCTCCAAACCCAGCTACGATGGTCTGGACACGTCATCCGCACGGACCCACAGCGAATACCAAGACAGGTATTCTATGAACTGTCAGCTGGACTGAGGAAACAAGGCTGACCAAAGAAAAGATTCAAGGATCAGCTAAAGTCTAACTTGAAGTGGGCTGGCATTGCATCAAAGCAACTAGAACTCTCTGCCTCTGACAGAAGCAGCTGGCGAGCCCACATTCACCATGCCGCCACCACCTTTGAAGATGAGCGACGTCGACGTCTTGTCGCTGCGCGTGGATGCCAACACCAGGCCACAATTGCATCTCCCGTAACAACTGGAGTTCCATGCCCCATGTGCCACAAACTCTGCACCTCAGCCTTTGGACTCCAAAGCCACATGAGGGTACACCGTAGATGAAACTGCACAAAGACAATAGTCATTCTAGGTCACCAAGAGACTACCACTACTACTACTAGTATAAAATTTAAAAATTGATATTCAATACTCCAAGTATTATATTTAATTATATCTCTTAATATTTAACTTATTTAACTAAAGGAAAGTAAAAGGCTAGAGAAAAAGATAGAGCTCAACAGCCTCCCACATGGAAAAAGAGAAAGAGGGAGATGTTACCCACAGCTTAAAAACCATAATGTAAAGGACACATGTAAACAGAATGGGAAAAGGGAATTTTGGGAAAAGAAAGGATGCTGGGAGATGAATTCCAAATGATGAAAAATTTCCACTCATACAATAGGAATATATATAATGCCCACACATGTCAAACATGCAGATAAATGTGTGCATGCACACTTAAATAATCATGTATATACATGCATATACATATACTGACATATTCATACCTATGCCTCATGCATATACATGTCTATGTATAAACAGATAGACACACATGCATATACACATTTATACATATGTATCATATTTGTATGTGCACACATCCATCTAAAATTATTCCCTATGCATGTAAGTGTATATGTGTGTGTGTATGCACACATACACACTGAAAGGGATCTTAGAGGAATGCATGAGCATTAAAGGGAATAAAGGGTGGGAAAGAGCTTCTTGCAGAAGACAGAACTGAGCTGAATCTTGAAAGAATCCAGGAAAGGTGTGTGTGAGAAACAAGAACATTTAATTCTTGGAGAAGAGCCAATAAAAAGGCATGGATTTAGAAAATGGCATTTTTTATGGGGCGAATGACAAAAAAAGTTCTGTATAACTATATTATACAATGTGGAATATGTAAAGCATAAGAAAACCAGAAAGATTGAAGAGGAACTGGTTGTTAAAGACTTTAGATATCAAAGAAATTAATTTATGCTGGAGGTTCTAAGAAGCCGTTGTGGTTTGTAGAATAGAGGAGTGGTTTGTGATGGTTAGACCTGCTCTTCAGGAAAATCACTTTGTCAATTGAATGGAGGATGGGTTAGAATGGGGAGAGATGAGATAAGGAGATCCATCAACAGGTTATTGCAATTGTACATGAGATGGAGTAGGTGGGTAACTGCAAGAGTGAAAGAGGAGGGATATATGCCTAAGATGTAGATATCTAAGAAGGTGAAGGCTTCCTCCGCTGGAATGGGGAGAAATATTTGTTCCAAAGCAGCAGGCACCATGGAGTCCTTAGAGCAAGCCCAAACCATCCTCTGCATTCTGGGCTATTCCCCAGCTTCTGTCTTGCCACTGGACTTGGATGACTGGAAGACAGAGAGCAAAACTGACAAGTTGGTACAAATTCACCATGCTGAAATGCAATTCCCCTTGTCAAGTCAAGTCAAGACATGCACTTCTGCAATGTCACTCATCTTCTTCAAAAACAAAGGATGAACAACAACTCAAGATGTAGAGATAAAAATTAAGAGATTCACTCTTTGGAGGTGTGTGCTTGTAAGGAGTCAAGGATGACACTGAGACCTTGAGTGGGGATGACTAAGATATTAGTTGTACCTTTAATAGGAATAGGAGAGTTAGGAAGTGGAAAGGGAAAGTAAAAGGAGATAATGAACTGTTTTGGATCTTTAAAATTGGATCACTGAGCCTCTATAATCCAAGAGCATTGTCCTTGATAAAATTAATTCCCTGTCTTTGGTACCAATTCCCTAAGGCATAGACATCTTTATTGCTAACTGATGGTAAATTGACCTATTCTTGGGGCCAAGGTTCCTGGCTGTGCTTCCCCGTTACACTACATTCTGATGTCCATGGAGACTACCTTGCTATTAGTTGTTGTGAGTATAGCCTTTCCCCTCTCCTGCTCTGATTTCTACCTCTTGTTCTGGGGACAGAAATCAAATCAATAATACTGTTCCTTCTGGAGATTCAGGTTAACCAGCTGCCCTATTGATCAATAACTCCCAGACCAGAATATTCTTTTTTGGTCACAACTCCTTTTATATGCATTATCTTTCTGTGTTAGAATGCAAATTCCTTGAAAGACAATGGATATGTGTATATATATGTATATATATATATATACATATATATATATATATATATTTGAAAAACTTTGCTTAAGTGTTTTTTTTTCACAAATACTTTTATTCCTTTAAATTGTTACAGTAATAAAATTCTTGACATGTACCTAAACAAAGAATGACAAATTACCTGAGAAGAAAAAGAACTATGAAAATGATATAATGGTATATTATTCTCAATTCTTCTAAAAATTTTATAGATCAAATTATTTGGAACTTAAGTTGAAAATAACTATGAAAAATGTAAGACAAAAGGTATAAAGGATAACTATTCACACTCATATTTGGGCCCTTGATAATGGAATCATGTCCTTTTCAATTTAATGGAGTCTACCAGTTTAAAACAAATTTTTGAAATAGCCTTGTTGCTGACTGGTTTGTTTTTTGTTCAGTTTCATTGTTATTTTTTGAGTAATTTCAGTTGTGTATGAATTTTTAGGACCCCATTTGATGTTTACTTGGGAAGAATAGTAGATTTTTTTGCTGTTTCCTTCCCTGGTTCATTTTACAGATGAAGAACTGAGGCAAAAAGGGTTAAGGGACTTGCCCAGGGTCATACAACTGGCAAGTGTCTTAAACTACATTGGATCTTAGGAAGATGAGTCTTCCTGATTCCAAACCCAGGGCCCTATTCACTGTGCCACCTAGCTTCCCTTTGTTTGGTTTATGGGGATTCCTTGTTTATTTACTTTCCCTATCATTTCATTTTTAAACAATTTTTCTTAATTTTAGCATTTTATCTCAAGTCATTAATGCCTTTACTGAATTTTCATTTTGTTTATTTAGATTGGAGAGCTCTTTACTCATGAACAGAGAGATATAAAACAACTTGTTCTATGGATGAGCCCTGTGTGAAAAAAGGGATTCGTACTGTTTTTTAAGACAGTAAGGCTACTTTTCTCCCTTATACGTATGGGTCTGCTCTTATCTTGGTAAAAATAGTACAATATGATATTATTTTAAAAGTATATCTTCTGAATTTCATGGAAATCAATAACTATCTTATTATATACATCCCAGAAACTGCTATGTGCTATACCTAGAAACAAATATCAATCCCCTCTCTTAAGGAACTTATATTCTACTTGAAATGGAGATAAAATGAAACATATTCATAGATAATTAAATAAATATATAAGGTGTATGTGTGGAACAGATGATGATGAGAAAATTGGGAGAAGGGAAGACTGCTGAGATATTCAGTGAAGTAAATAGAACTTGAACTTAGCCTTGAAGGTGAAAAAGTTAAAATTAAATCTCAATAATAAAAATTTATATTTTAGGATTATTAATAATCATTAGAAATCAAGGAATAAAGAGGATACAAAATATAGACCATGTGCTCATGACTGAGTAGCCCATTTAAAATTTCCACATGCTTAGCTTACCACCACCACCATGCTTGCTGCAAGCCAAAGAGCTCAGGACCCTTCATGTCCTCACCTAATATCCCCTATCTACAGGAAGTACATAATGACAGGAAGTCTATTGGCTCCTGGGAAATGTAGTTCTTTTTTTAAAGTAACAGATTTTCAATTATACAAAGGGAATTAGGGACTCCCAAAAACAAGGAGTAGAAGAAGGGAGAATATTCCAATAATGAGAGGCAGATTGTACAAAAGCAGAGATGGAACACTGAATATACTATGTGAGCAATGAAAAGCAGTTCAGTTTGATTAGAATATAGGATATAAGAAGATGAGTAATCTGTGCCTAATTTGAAAAAGTTATATGTTGCCAAATTGTGAAGGGCTTAAATGAAAAATAAATACGTTTGTGTTTTATCCTAAAAGAGGTGGAAAGCAATTGTCATCTATGTGAACTTGTAATACCAATTTGGCCGCTGTGTAAAGGATAGGATGAAAAGTAAAGAGCTGGAGTGTATAGACACCAATTAAGAAGTTATTGAAATAATCCAGACATGAGGTGACAAGCATCTGGCCCAGGGTGAGTGTGGTCTTAGAAGAGAGAAAGGGATGACTACCTCATATATAAATCACTTTTATAGCATCCTTGACAGGTGGTCATATAGCGTCTGCTTAAATACATCTTGTGACAAGGAGCTTATTACCTCATAAGACAGCTAGCTCACTGCATTATTAAATAGCACTGAAGTCTAAAAGTTCCTTTTAGTGATCCTAAAAATCTGATGCATAACTTCCACAGCATAGAAGCAACATGGTACAGTGGGAAGACCTGGCAATGGGGAAGACCCTCATTTGAATCCTCGCTCTGGCATATACTATGTAAACCTGAACAATTACAGAATATCTCTGAATCTCAATTTCCTTTTCTGCAAAATGATGGTAAGACCTTATCTTCCTATCTCATGAAAAACAAGAAATAGCTTGTCCCAGGTGAGTCAAAATAATACATATTTGATGGCTACCTCCTCTCAAATCTTGATAAAAACAACCCTAAATTCTGAGCCTGAAAGCACTTGGGATAACAGTGCTTCTCAAAAACACAGGTTCTATTTACAACCTTGTCTCTGTTGTTCTAACTAAAGACAACAGTCTCTGCAGAGACAAAATATATATTTCCCTCCATCTATAACCAATAAACAACTATTAATGATTGGCAGGTATGCTCAGGAAATTCAAGGGATGCCAGGGCTTCCCGGACCACTAGCATTTGCCCAGGAAGTAGTGAAGATGAAGATTTTACCTAGGAACAGTTTGCACAGATACTGCATGCAACACCTACATCCTTACCACAATTTTGGAAGAATCAGAAAAAAAATTGAAACTAAATTAGCACTAGCAATTGGTTCAAAATAAGAAATAAATATGCTTTTATCCATGGAAAACAAATACATGAAAAAGGATGTGATACTATCTGCTTTACCACTGTTGTAGAAATTTAAGATTATCTCATTTTTGGCACCACAAGGCAACCTTTGAATTTTTAAAGGGAAAAACAGGTATAATAATAATATGTTCTTTGTTTATCTTTAACAAGTCTCTTTAGATAGTGTAGTAGAGAAAAGTGGGTATACACAACTGTGGCCAATCTAAAAGTCTCTTGTCCATTCTAAGGTCAGAGTCCTTCAATCAAAGAGGTTTCAGGAAAAAAAAAAGATGTCATTAAGAGCATAAACTGGATTACGTGGAGGAAGTGGGTGCCTTTTTCCTGGCAATTCAGAGTAATTAGGTGTGTGTCAACCTGACACTCAGAAGGGAAGATAAGGCAGCTGGCCACATGTGGCTGGTACCTTCTTTTTGTCTGCTCTGCTTTTAATTATTTAATAATTAATTGTAAATGAAGATAGTTTCCAGAGAATTTTAATCATAACACTGTACATGAAGAACTATAGGACATTCCTATTGGACTTGCAGCTAAAATCTTTAATTGTGTGCTCTCCCCAATTAGAATGTGAACTACTTGAGAAAAATGACTGCTTCTACTTTTCTAATTGTATCCTCAGCAATTAGAGCTGAACTTTTCACATAAAAAAATACCTTAATTATGCTTTCTCACCTATTCATCCATAGGTTTAAGGCATTGCTTTGCAAATCTTAAATCAGCAACTGTAGGTCATCACTCCGTTCCTTAGTACTGATTTTTTAAACTACAAAGAATATAATAATCCCTTTGCCAAATAATACCTCTTCAGATAGAAATACCATGTACATTTGAGACCTTCTCTTACTTACCTTCTCAAATGTTCCCCAATATAAAATGATTTCCAAATGATTTACCTTGATTAGCAAGCCAATGGTCCAAAAACAATTGTACTAGACTTTGGGAATAATTATGTAATTATGAATTGCCCATGGTGTTTTTTTTAAAAACAAATTCTTGATTCCTCCTTGACAAAATGTCCAAGCCATAACATCTAGCAGCTTTTAAGTTTTTCCTCCCCAAACTACCCATCTGTCAAGACCAGTAAATGGTCTGGAAACTTATGCAAAGGAAAGAGCTCTGGGACTGGAAAAGCCAAGACAAGAGAAACAAAAAGTAGGAATTGGGCACAAGTGAGGGCAAGACATAGAAATGATACATTAAGGGATACTTAATACTGTGAAAGGCTAAAACAGAAGCAGGAAGCTTATCAGACATTTTTGCTAAGGAAGGAGCAAATCCTAGCTTTGTATAATTTGTACTGCGGCTCCTCTCCACAGCTGGAAAAAGGAAAAAAAAAATACATTTAGGAAGTTGACAGAGGTCCCCACCACACCTAGTATATATCCTAACAAAGCCAATGCAGGCTAAAAAAAAATAGTAGTACTGATTTTTTTGTGTGCCAAGATGTAAACATATCACTACTCCATCTTCTGTTTCAACTGTCTTTTTTTTTTTTAAATGTTATGTTAGTAGAGAAATTATCTACTCAGCACATTTGTCAGATAAAAGTAGTACTATTAAAAAAAAACATTAAGAGAACTAAGGGGAAAGCCAATAAGTTTGGTGAGGAACACTAGTCATTTGATGTAATAAATATTTGAAATACATTTTAAAATTTCAGAACAAATTCAGAAATAAAATACTGTAGGTATTTCTCACCTCCTGCTCTTTCGGTAAAATGAGTATATTGGTAGTGTTTATTATATCTGCAATGGAGGTAAGAACATAACACGTTGACAGATAATTTGCAAGTTAATACTGATTCATCACTTGATGAAAGCAGGATATCATGGCTAATTAATACCTGCACCACATTCAGTGTGTAGATAATTTGTTTTTTATTCATTCCCATCAATCTTGAACACTTGAATTCTCCCACATCACAGTGGGACATCAGTTGATATCCTGTAGACACGGAAGTTTGGACATCATCACTCCATGATGACATAAGTAAGTGATTCTCTAATAACACACTACTAACATTTGAAATTTCTACCAATAAATCAAAATTATTGACTTTAAATTCTTATTCTACTTAGAAAAGAATTTAGAATCATTTTGCCTATGCTTAAATATCTTTTACTAAAAAAAGTCACAAAAATTAAGTTGTACTTTTAACTACTTAAAAGA
The DNA here is from genome assembly GCF_027887165.1 of Monodelphis domestica. Lineage (NCBI taxonomy): Eukaryota > Metazoa > Chordata > Mammalia > Didelphimorphia > Didelphidae > Monodelphis > Monodelphis domestica. Next base: position 90,766,169 of record NC_077228.1, on the reverse strand, counting down.
CGAAAAGACAAAAAGAAAAAAAAAGATTTATTTGGGCTATTGGGGGAGGTGAAATTCAAGATAAATTATCATGTTCTATCAAAATATTCAGTGAATGAGGAGGAAGAAAAAAAGCAGGAAAGGGAAATATTTCCTTATATAAATAAAAAATCATTGCTTTTAATATGTTTTTAAACTTTACTTTCTGTCCTAGATTAAATACTAAGTGTTAGTTCCAAGGCGAAAGAACAGTAAGGGCTAGAAAATTGAGGTTAAGTGATTTGGCCAAGGCTATAGAGGTAAGATGTGTTTGACACCATTTTAGAACCCAGGATCTCCCATTTCCAGACCTGGCACTCTATCAACTGTTAATTCTTACTGGTATTCCATTAGAATCATATATGATAACTTAATCAGTCATTCCCTGATTGATAGGTCTCCTCTTGTTTTCCAATTAATTGCCCCCCCCAAAAAAAGCTGTTTTTAATATTTTTGCACATATCAGTTTCCCCCTTTTTAAATTTCTTTGGCATATAAAACTAATAATGCTATTTTTGAATTAAAGGATATTTAGTATTTTATAATCATTTGGATATGGTTCCAAATTTCACTCTAGAATGATTGAAACAGTTCACAATTCCTCCTACAGTGCATTAGTATCTCAGTTTTCCCATATCTCTCCACCAAATTTTCATTTTCCTTTTCTGTCATAATATCTAATCTGGTAGATATGGTGTGGTGCCTCAAAATTGTTTAAATTGTCATTTCTCTAATTAATTTTGATTTAGAACATTTTGAATGAGAATTGAGAACTTTAATTATTTTGTGAATTGCTTTTTCATAACCTTTGACCATTTATATCAATTAAGGAATGATATATATTCTTATATATTCAATTCATTTTTGCACAAATTTGGGAAATGAGGCCTTTAATAGAGATACCTATGTAGTTTTGAGGCGTTTTTTGCATCATTATGATTACTATATATTTCTCTCTATCCTATTTCTCCCTACTTAGATTCTGACCTCCATGTCCCTCAATTTGCCCTTTTATTCTATCAGTCCTATATCCCTTATTTTATTCCCTTCCTTTCCTACTTTTCTGTAGGGTCAGATAGCTTTCAATATTCAGTTGAATATTTATGTTCTTCCCTCATTGAGCCATTTCCAATGAGAGTAAGATTCATAGACATCCCACCTCTTCAATTTTTCCCTCCACTATAAACAGTATTTCATGCCTCTTTTGTGTGCAATAATTTACCACATTCAATTTTCCTTTCCTACTCCTACCAATACTTTCCTCTTTCTAATATGTCTTAGTTGTTTTTAAATAATACCCCGATATATTGAATTTACAACCTTATCCTCTGTCTATATCTACTATTATCTAATTTCTCAAATAGTGCTTAAAATTTAACCTCACTGAATGTCTTTTGATTCCTATTTTCTATTTTCCTTTTTATACTTTGGCTCTGGTCTTTTAATAAGGAATGTATGAAAGATCTCTATTTCATTTTCTCCTTAAGGATTATGCTTGGTTTTACTTAATAAATGATTCTTGTTTGAAATCCTAGCTCTTTTCCCTTTTTTTGTGGCCTCTGATACTTTAATGTAGAAGCTGCTAAATCTTGTATTATTCTAACTATGGTTCCATGATATTTGAATTGTTTCTTTTTGGCTGCTTACAATATTTTCTCCCTGAGCTAGGAAGTCTGCAATTTGAATATAATTTTCCTGAGCTTAATCCTTTTAAGATTTCTTTCAGGAGGTGATTGGTGAATTCTTTCAATTTTTCTTTTGTATTCTTATTCTAGAATATCAGGGTGGTCTCCCTTGATAATTTCTTGAAAGATGATGCTTAAACTCTATTTTTTGATATTCACTTTCAGGTAGTTCAGTAATTGTTAGAATATCTCTCCTGGATTTATTTTCCAAATCAGTTGCTTTACCAATGAAATAGTTCATGTATTCTTCTATTTTTTTTATTCTTTTGTCTTTTGTCTGATTGTGCCTTGATGTTTCATATAGTCATTAGCTTCCACTTGCCCAATTATAATTTTAAGACATTATTTTCTTGAACGAGCTTTTGTACCTTCCTTTCCATTTGGCCAATTCTACTTTGCAAAGAAATCTTTTCCTCAGTGAATTTGTGTCAAATTTTTTTTTCCATATGGCTAATTTGGCCCTTTTAAGAAGTTCTTCTTTGGTACCGTTTAATAAATCTTTTTATATTTAGCCAATTCCCTTTCTTTATGCAGTTCTCTTTATTGGATTTTTGTGCCCCTTTTATCAATTGGTCTCTCTTCCTTTTAAAGATATTTCTGTAGTATTTTTTATAGCTCCTTAATTTGCTATTGACTATTTTTTCATGATTTATCTATATCACTTTCATTTCTTTCCCAATTTTTCTTCTCTCATATTTGATTTTTTCAATCCTTTTTGAGTTCTCCTGTTAATTCTTTTTGTGCAAATGAGCAATTAATAAAATTTTTGGTGGCATTGGATGTAGTAGTATTGACTTTATTGTTTTCTTCTGAATTTATGTTTTGGTCTTCCCTGTCATTAAAACAACTTTTTATGTTGGTTTATTTTGGTTTGTTTCTTTACTCATTTTCCCTCCATTTTCTTTTCTTTTAATTAAAAAAAATCTATTAAAGTTGGTTTAAAGCTTCATGTTCTTTGTGTAACTGCTTTCAGAGTTTGTTCTGTATATCTAGCTGATTTTAGTTCTTCCAAGATGCTATGATGTAAGGAGAAGTGTGTTTAATAGTCTCCCAGATTGCAGTTTAATCTATGAATAATCCCAAGAATGTGTTCCCCCATGGGTCCTGTGACCAGGGTCTCCTTCTCTCCTGTGGCCCAAGACCTGGTATATGGTAGTACTCCACATCACCCTGAGATCACTCCCTGAGACTATAACCTGGTTTTGCTTGTTGGCAATGTAACAGGACTCTTTCACCCAAAGCCAACAAAAGGACTCTTGTAATCTCCTTCTAACTGATTCCCCCCATCCTTGCTATTTGTGCCTGAAAGCTCCAGAGGCCTTTGCTGCTGCTTCAACTACACCCAAATCTTGTTGCAGACATGGGGCCTACCCTGGTGCCCTGCATTCTACCTCCATCTCAGTGCCCAAGATCCCTTCTACCGGTCTTCTATTTTTATTCTGCAAAGCATTTTGCATTTAAAATCCCACAAATCTATAACGCATGCTTAAGGGTATGTTTCTTATTTCAATGCATTGCTTGCTCAGGTTATCTTATCTATGTATTTTTATATATGAACACTTTTTCTAGTGAACATATCCTTGTTGTTATAATTTCCCTTTTGTTATTTTCTAATTAATAATAATAATAATTAATATTCACTGTCAAAGAGAAGAGAGAGATTTTGTTTAATTAGAAAAATTAATGTGTAAGAAACAAGGGAAAAGATTTCCATATGGGTATATTAACTTTTACTAGAAGTACAAAAATGAAATTTTATATTTTTTAACATTATGCATGAATAAATCTTCTTTTATTCATTCATAAAAAACACTTGTAACTTTTATTTTTGCTTTCTTAATAATCCTAATACTACATTCAAGTTACATTTATTCATATTTCAAATTAAATTCCCTACAATTTAGAGACTTAGTGATTTTTAATTTTTTTTAATTTTCAAAATATTTTATATTTCCTATACTTTTAGCATTTATAAAATCCAAAGAATTTATCACCAAATGGCAAGAAATTAGGTGATAAAATTCTCTATCCTTAGCAAGATATGTCCCAGAATTATCTTGATTCCTTTTCTGGAAGAGAGAACCTAATGTATCTTATCTTCTCTTAATCAGAACCTTCAAGAGCCCAGTCTCTACTTCATGATGAAATGTTCATTCAGGTATTGGACTGTATGTGTGTGTGTGTCTGTGTGTGAGAGAGACAGTATTTCATGCATGACAAACAGTCCTCTTGGCCAAGAGATTAAGATTTTGTCATAAAGCATTTTGTATTCAAAAGTTTTAACTGTACCTCCACCCAGTCAGGAAAATATCTGTTTCTAGCAAAAGCTTTTAATATTTATCTAAACTTGCCAAAACCCCCTTCAGGTAAATACTTTCAAGAGTACTACAGTAATGGGGGAACACTTCAAAACTGATACCAGGAAGTTCTGATCTCTGAACAAGTGAGGTCATTCCCAGTGTTGGAAAAAATAGTTCATCCTAGATCAAGAGAGAGCATGCAAAAGAGACAAAACCAGCCAGAGATCCAGATGAAAGCATGTCAAGTATTCAGCAAAGCATGTAGGTCAGGTGGGAGATAGAAGACACCTAATGATTCCTGGGATGCAGTTCAAAAATCCACATACTGTTCAGTCAGAAAAGAAGTAATCTGAGGGTAAATGTATCTCTTTTGCATATCTACTGAGTCATTAGCGTCTCTGGATCAGCAACCAATTAGATGACTGTCTTTTTTCCAATTGGTCAACTAGAACTAGAAAGGGCAGCTCTAAGCATACTCTATGGGATATCCTGGTTCTATATACATATAAATTTATTAGTATAATAATATACTGTTATTATATAAATGTTATTAATATTTAATAAATATTTTTATATTTATTATATAAATGTCTACATAAATTTGTTTTTGTATGGATATACTATATTTACATTACAAATTAGACATTAAAAAGAAAAACTAAATATTTAGAAAATATATTAATAATATAAAATCTTTTTTGTTCTTTCTAAAAACTTTTGTGAGAAACATAGTAGAGCTTTATTAATTTTGAAAATCTTAGTTTGGCACATTGGAATATAGAAATCTGAACTTTTTCAAGCTTCAGTTTATTTTGATATTTGTCTTATAGGCTCTAAGAAATGAAAAGGATATATAAATTCAAATGAACACAATAATGGTAAAGTTGCTTCTATACATTATTCAGGACTGATTTGGCAAAAATTTGCCTACTAAATTTCTAGATTCCATGATGCTATTTAACCATTCTTGTAAACTAATTGGAATAATTTACTTTTTTTAAATTACAACAAATACATTCAAAATTTTCTGAAACTTTATGTCCAATTTTATTGTTGTTGCTGCTGCTAGAACTTTCTATTCCTAAATCATTTGGACAAATATGAAGTTTTTTTAGATAACCCACTTACATTATATTCAACATTTCTGAAGGAGGAGAGGGTGGTCAACAAACTCAAATGCTTTCAAAGAGGTCAAGAAGGATGAGGATGAAAAAGAGGCACTATATTTGACATTTTTTAAATGCCTGGTAACCTTTAGTGTAGACAATTCATTTAAAGCTAGTTTAGTTCAAAATCCTCATTTCAATGACAAGTCAGTGATACTGAAGAAGTTGAAAACCCTGTAAAAAATAGAAGGGGGTTGTTATATTTGAGGATAATAGAAAACATTTGAAGAGGCCTTCTCATAATATCCTGCTCACTATAAACTCCTTATCCGCCCCCCCCCCCCAAAGGAGTGCAATGTCTTTCTAAATTAACATTTCCCAGGAGCATAACTTTCCACCTTACAACTAAAGGCAATCTGTATCAGCCACAAATTAATCTGTAAAAGAGAAGAACATGGGAGTAGCACTTGGAAAGAGAGTAGAGTTCACAGTGCTCCCCTTTTGGGTCCTTGGCTCCTAGTTAGGATATCATAGTTATAAGTAACCAATATTGTCATAATCTCCCAGGGGGTGAGGAAAACTTAAAATCAACCCACATCTCCCAATTTTGGAGCTTCTGCAATGCAGAATAAAATTATTAGTGAATTCTCTTTTCTAGATTTCTTTATCTGGAAAGCTTGATGTACTATATATTTTTGCTTAAGGTTGATTTTAAGTCTTCTAGATTCAGCATCTTATCACCTTTGTAACTATTTTCTATGTTATTTCTTCCTTCAAACAATTTATCATGAAAATTCCTCAAGTCTCAGTCATTCATACTCCTCCACCTGGAGTATCCATATTTGTGAATTCATTTTTGTGTATAACTTCAATGATCTGTCATTTGCAAATTTAATTCCCTGCACTGTTACTGGGACTGAAGATACCCATTTGAATGTTCTCCCATTAAATATATAATAACACATTAAAATGAACTATACCTTTCATCTTAGTCTTTTTTTTACTATCTGTAAATCACCTTTAGCAATTTTCCAACCACCTACTAAAAAAACACAAGTATAAAATTTAACTCAGAGAGATTTACAATTGTATTTTCTTCTTAAATCTCATTCATTTTCAATGTTATTTTCCATATCATTTAAAAAACTTATTATATTCTAATGTATTCTGAAGGTTTATAACACACTCATGAATAGGCAGTATGCAGTGGGAAGAATTCTGGATTTGAAGTCAGAGAATTTCGGTTCAAATCCCAGCTGCCACATTGTGATAGTAAGTAGGTTTCTTCAGGCAGTCAGTTTTTTAACTAACATGTAGTCAACTAACATATTATATGTTGTACACTGGGAAAACAAGTAAAACCAAAGACAGCCCATGCTCTTGAGTTCAACATCTAATTGTGTAGACCATATTAAAAAACTTTATAAACAATATATATCATTTGTTAACTTTGTAGCTTAAAAAAGAAAGTTGTGACTTTGCCATTCTTTCTCTTAGTTTTTTTACTGTCTCAAATTAGATTCCTATTTCTTATGATGTTACGTTCTTGAATGCTCTCCTTCCCAGGTACCCAGTTGTACAGATAGTAAGAAATTTCATATAAGCAGAAATAAAGACAATCAAGAATGGTGTGATTAGACTTCCGGGTAATCATGGCTGCAATCTAGATGCCACACGCTTCCTCTCCCCAGCACCGAACAAAATAGACTACATCAAAGGAGCATAAAAATCACCTTTGGAGGAACAGAAGGACTCCCCAGTACTCCCCAGTACACCACAGAGGCGAAGGTATGTGGGGTTTGAATGTTTCCACACTATAATAAGAAGGAGGAAAAGCTTGCACAGAAATGTGAACTGAGCCACCCTCCCCCACCCCACCTCCCCCACCAAACCAGAGTGAACTACCTGAGCGCTCACTGGGACAGCGAGTGAGTGGGGAACCTCTCTGTCTGGGGGGGGGGGGGCACTCCAGGGTCCTTGGGATCTGGGGACTACCAGGAAAAAATGTCTCAGGGCTGTTTCACTGGAGAACCCGGCCCTGAGCACAGGGGGTCGACGGAGCTATATTCGGGGAGGTTGCGCAGAGCATCTGGGTGAAGCTAAACACCAGGGGAGGACCACGGGCTGATTATCTGGGTGGGGCTGAACACCTTGGCAGTTTGGAAGTGATCAGGGTCCCAGCGCTCTAAGAAACCTCGGAGGCTGGGAAGAACTAGTCTGAGGCAACCTAAATTCACAGAAAACCCACTCATATCACCCAGACCCCAGACCAAAAAGAAAAGGGCAATAAAACCACCAAAGGGATGGCTCACATGGCCCAAAATCAAGCCTCCAGGAAGAAAGGGAAAAAGGTAACTATTGAAAACTTTTATGGTGGAAGTACCCAAGGAAAAGAGGAGAATGAAGATGAAATAAAAAAAAAAATCAGAACATACCTCCCAAAATGGAAACTATCAACAAGCTCTGGAAGATCTCAAACTGGAACTTACCCAAAAGATGGAAACCTGGAAAGAAAAATAGGAGAAGGAGATCAGCAGTCTGACAGATGAGACTGCTCAATTGGAAAAAGAGCTAGAAGCATCCAATAGAAGGGTAGACAAAGCTGAAAAGCAAAACCAGTCCCTAACGACCAGAATTAAGCAACTTGAAGAAAGTGAGATCACAAAACAGCAAGAATCAATAAAGCAAACCCCAAAAATTAATGAATTAAAAGAAAACATAAAATATCTCACTGAGAAGGTCACAGACTTAGAAAAAGAAAGGGAGAAGAGAAAACCTACGAATTATTGGTCTCCCAGAAAAACCAGAGATAAACAATGAACCAAATATTATTCTACAGGAGATTATAAAAGAAAATTGCCCACATGTTCTGAAGAAAGGGGGCAAAATAGAAATAGAAAGGGTTCATAAAACACCCTCTATACTAAATCCCCAAAAGACAACCACTAGGAATGTAATTGTCAAACTCAAGAGCTTCCAAGAAAAGGAGAAAATCCTACAAGAAGCCAAGAAGAGGAGCTTCATATATAAAGGGGCTCCCATAAGGATCACACACAACTTAGCGGCTAACACACTAAGAGACCGCAAAGCATGGAACACGATATTTAGAAAGGCAAGAGAGCTGGGTCTCCAACCAAGAATCAACTACCCAGCAAAACTGACTATATACTTCCAGGAGAAAGTATGGGCATTCAAAAAAATAGAAGATTCCCAAGCATTTGTTAAGAAAAGACCAGAACTTAGTGGAAAATTTGATATCTAATCACAGAAAGCAAGAGAAACATGAAAAGGTAAATATGAAAGAAAGGGAAAAGGAGATAAATCTTATATTTTTCTTTAAGTCAAACTCTCTTCTATAAGGACTACATTTACATCAATTTATATATATTAATATGTGTGGAAAATGTTTTGTGTAACTCTCAAAAATTGTATGCACCATAAGAGTAGTTAGAAGAAACATGCATAGGGAAAGATTGGGGCATTAAGAATATTTGGGGAAAGTGGGGGCAAAGAAAGGAAAAGGGAGGGGGGAACCATCGATAATACTAAGATTTACTTCAAAAAATAAGGGGGGACTTAATAGAATAATCCTTCCCATATAAAGATACACATGGGAAGGGGAGGGGAAGAATTCTCATATGAGAAGGAGAGGAAGAGAGCGTGAAGTGGAATTACTTAAACCTTACTCTCAGTGAAATCAACTCTGAGAGGGAAGAACATCGAGATCTAGTGGGATCCTGAATTCTATCTTATCCATTAGGGCAAGAAAGAAAGGAAAATTAAGGAGGTGGAAGGGGGAGGGAGTATAAAAAGGGAGGGAAGGAGAGGGGGGAAAGGAAGGGAGCATAAAAAAGTAGGGGCTAGAATGGGAAGCATCTCAAGGGAGGGGACTAGGGGGACTGACCTAAAGTAAATCACTGGTTCAAAAGGAGATAGCTAAAGAAGAAAGGTCAGAACTGGGGGAAGATATCAAAATGCCAAGGAATCCACAAGTGACAATCATAACTTTGAACATGAATGGGGTGAACCCACCCATAAAACGTAAACAAATAGCAGATTGGATTAGAACCCAAAACCCTCCTATTTGTTGTCCTCAAGAAACACATATGAGGCAGGTTGACACTCATAAGGTTAGAATTAAAGGTTGGAGTAAGTCCTTTTTGGCCTCAACTGATAGAAAGAAGGCAGGAGTTGCAATCATATCTGACAAAGCCAAAACAAAAATAGACCTGATCAAAAGGGATAGGGAAGGTAAATATATTCTGTTAAAAGGGAGTATAGATAATGAGAAAATATCACTAATCACCATGTATGCACCAAATGGTATAGCATCCAAATTTTTAATAGAGAAACTAGGAGAATTGAAGGACAGTAAAACCATATTAGTGGGAGACTTGAACCAACCACTATCAAATTTAGATAAATCAAACCAAAAATAAACAAGAAAGAGGTAAAAGAGGTGAATGAAATCTTAGAAAAATTAGAGTTAATAGACATATGGAGAAAAATAAATAGGGACAAAAAGCAATACACCTTCTTTTCAGCACCACATGACATATTCACAAAAATATATCATACACTAGGTCACAGAAACATGGCACTCAAATGCAGAAAAGCAGAAATAATAACTGCAGCCTTTTCAGATCACAAGGCAATAAAAATATTGATCGGTAAGGGTACGTGGAGAGCCAAATCAAAAATTAATTGGAAATTAAGTAATATGATACTCCAAAATCAGATAGTTAGAGAAGAAATCATAGAAACAATTAATAATTTCATTGAAGAAAATGACAACAGTGAGACATCCTTTCAATCCTTATGGGATGCAGCTAAGGCAGTACTTATAGGAAAATTCATATCCCTGAGTGCATATATTAACAAATTAGGGAAGACAGAGATCAAGGAATTATAAATGCAAAATAAAAAACTTTAGAATGAACTAATTAAAAACCCCCAGAAGAAAACAAAATAGAGATCCTAAAAATTAAGGGAGAAATTAATAAAATCGAAAGTGACAAAACTATTGAGCTAATAAACAAGACTAGAAGCTGGTACTTTGAAAAAACAGACAAACTAGACAAAGTACTGGTCAATCTATTTTAAAAAAGGAAAGGAGAAAGGCAAATTAACAGCATCAAGGATGAAAAGGGGGATCTCATCTCCAATGAAGAGGAAATTAAGGCAATCATTAAAAACTACTTTGCCCAACTATATGGCAATAAATATACCAACCTAGGTGATATGGATGAATATTTACAAAAATATAAATTGCCTAGACTAACAGAAGAAGAAATAGATTTCTTAAATAATACCATATCAGAAAAAGAAATCCAACAGGTCATCAAAGAACTTCCTAAGAAAAAATCCCCAGGCCCTGAGGGATTCACCAGTGAATTCTATCAAACATTCAAAGAACAGCTAACTCCAATACTATACAAACTATTTGACATAATAAACAAAGAGGGAGTTCTACTAAACTCCTTTTATGACACAAACATGGTACTGATTCCAAAGCCAGGCAGGCCAAAAACAGAGAAAGAAAATTATAGACCAATCTCCCTAATGAATATAGATGCAAAACTCTTAAGTAGGATACTAGCAAAAAGACTCCAGGAAGTGATCAGAAGGGTCATCCACCATGATCAAGTAGGATTTATACCAGGGATGCAGGGCTGGTTCAATATTAGGAAAACTATCCACATAATTGACCACATCAACAAGCAAACCAACAAGAACCACATGATTATCTCAATAGATGCAGAATAAAGCCTACAACACCCATTCCTACTAAAAACACTGGAAAGCATAGGAATAGAAGGGTCATTCCTAAAAATAATAAACAGTATATGTCTAAAACCATCTACTAATATCATCTGCAATGGGGATAAACTAGATGCATTCCCAATAAGATCCGGAGTGAAACAAGGATGTCTTTATCACCTCTATTATTTGACATTGTATTAGAAACACTAGCAGTAGCAATAAGAGAAGAAAAAGAAATTGAAGGCAATAAAATAGGCAAGGAGGAGACCAAATTATCGCTCTTTGCAGATGACATGATTGTCTCCTTGAAGAATCCTAGAGATTCAACCAAAAAGTTAATTGAAATAATCAACAACTTTAGCAAAGTTGCAGGATACAAAATAAACCCACATAAGTCATCAGCATTTCTATATATCTCCAACACAGCTCAGCAGCAAGAACTAGAAAGAGAAATCCCATTCAAAATCACCTTAGACAAAATAAAATACTTAGGAATCTACCTCCCAAGACAAACACAGGAACTATATGAACACAACTACAAAACACTTTCCACACAACTAAAACTAGACTTGAATATTTGGAAGAACATTAACTGCTCATAGGTAGGACGAGCCAATATAATAAAAATGACCATCCTACCCAAACTCATCTATCTATTTAGTGCCATACACATGGAACTGCCAAAAAAAATTTTTTTACTGAGTTAGAAAAAACCACAACAAAGTTTGTTTGGAAGAACAAAAGATCAAGGATATCCAGGGAAATAATGAAAAAAGAAATACAAAGGAAAGGTGCCTTGCAGTCCCAGATCTCAGACTATATTATAAAGCGGTGGTTATCAAAACAATTTGGTACTGGCTAAGAGACAGAAAGGAGGATCAGTGGAATAGACTGGGGGCAAGCGACCTCAGCAAGACAGTATATGACAAACCCAAAGATCCCAGCTTTTGGGACAAAAATCCACTATTTCATAAAAATTGCTGGGAAAATTGGAGGTCAGTGTGGGAGAGATTAGGTTTGGATCAACACCACATCCTACACCAAGATAAACTCAGAATGGGTGAATGACTTGAACATAAAGAAGGAAACTATAAGAAAATTAGGCGAACACAGAATAGTATACATGTCAGACCTTTGGGAAGGGAAAGACTTCAAAACCAAGCAAGAATTAGAAAGAGTTACAAAATGCAAAATAAATAATCTGGATTACATCAAATTAAAAAGTTTTTGTACAAACAAAACCAAGTAACCAAAATCAGAAGGGTAGCAACAAATTGGGAAACAATCTTCATAAAAACCTCTGACAAAGGTTTAATTACTCAAATTTACAAAGAACTGAATCAATTGTACAAAAAATCAAGCCATTCTCCAATTGATAAATGGGCAAGGGACATGAACAGGCAGTTCTCAGCCAAAGAAATCAAAACTATTAATAAGCACATGAAAAAGTGCTCTACATCTCTTATAATCAGAGAGATGTAAATCAAAACAACTCTGAGGTATCACTTCACACCTAGCAGATTGGCTAACATGACAGCTATGGAAAGTAATGAATGCTGGAGGGGATGTGGCAAAGTGGGGGCACTAATTCATTGCTGATGGAGTTGTAAATTGATCCAGCCATTCTGGAGGGCAATTTGGAACTATGCCCAAAGGGTGATAAAAGACTGTCTGCCCTTTGATCCAGCCATAGCACTGCTGAGCTTTTACCCCAAAGAGATAATAAGGAAAAAAGACTTGTACAAGAATATTCATAGTTGCTCTCTTTGTGGTTGCAAAAAATTGGAAAACGAGGGGATGCCCATCATTTGGTGAATGGCTGAGCAAATTGTGGTATATGTTGGTGATGGAATACTATTGTGCTCAAAGGAATAATAAAGTAGAGGAATTCCATGGAGACTGGAACAACCTCCAGGAAGTGATGCAGAGCCAAAGGAGAAGAACCAGGAAAATACTGTACACAGGGACTGATACATTGTGGTACAATTGAAGGTAATGGACTTCTCCATTAGTGGCAATGCAATGTCCATGAACAATCTGCAGGGATCTAAAAAATACTATCCACAAGCAGAAGATAAACTATGGGAGTCAAAACACCGATGAAAAGCAACTGCTTGACTACAGGGGTGGAGGGGATATGACTGAGGAGAGACTCTAAATGAACACTCTAATGCAAAAACAGGGAAATGGGTTTGAGTCAAGAACACATATGGTAACCAGTGGATTCCTGTGTCGGCTATAGGAGAGGGAAAGGTGGTGGGAGGGGGGGACGGGGAGGACAAGAAAATTATCTTTGTTTCCAGTGAATAATGTTTGGAAATGACCAAATAAAATAATGTTTAAAAAAAAAAAGGATGGTGTGATTAGCTTCCAGATTGTTTTAATGTGGTAGATACATAGGAAAAAGTGAGTTTGGGAAGTTTTTAGAAACTGTCAGTTTAATCCCAAAAACATACATGCTTCAATTTAGGAAAATAAATTTGTTTGCTATATATCAAAGCACTCATACTTCTCCAACTTAAAAAAATCAACCCCCTTTTTTGTACTTAAATGATTTCTCCCTATTAAAAAAAACCCTGCATTTTACCCTAACTTCAAAATTTCTTAAAACTCTTTTATGAAGTTTTTAGATTTCTTTCATCACCAAAATCTAATTATTCCTTTCTAGATCCCATCTCTATTGAATGTCTACACCTATTTCTGTAAAGCTATATCTTCAAAGTTTTTATGGATAAGAATATATATATGTATTTGTATATAGATTCATTTTCTATACAGAAATAGCATATACTTTAATATTTGAAGAATTCATTATTTTATTCTTGTTCCTATTCCTTATACCAATACAAACAAAATTGTTTAATTTAACAAGTATTTATTTATGAATTATTCCTATATGCCTTAGTACAAATCTTCATGAATGTTTGCTGGCAAAGAAAAAGTATTTCCTCATTTGCTGGTCTCTTGTGATGAGCTTTTCCAAACTTAGCTACTATATTTTTTTAGAAAACATGCAGTGTAGATAGGCAAGGAGACCATATTCAAAGACATTCTAGCTTTGGACTGAAGTGTTCATATACCTGACAATGCCAATGTCCAATACAATACTGAGAAGGATGTTTGTAAGAAGGAAGTATGTAAATATATGTGGGTATTATTTTTTCTTCATGAAGCTTTAGGATCTAAATAACATTTAATACTTATATTATAAAGTATAATACAAGATTCTCCATACAATGAAAGCACTTTTTCTGACAAGTTAAAAGCCATATTATATTACTTATAACTAATAATAATAATGCATTTATTAAATGATTATCCAGTCCTAAAAGTTCGTTATATATCAAAAGACAATTCTCTGCTCAGCTTTTCATCTATAGTTTTCTCAGGGTTTTTACATATATGCAGTTAATAACAAACCTACATTTAATTTATACAAGGTTATCTTAAAACTAGTAAAATGACATAGGTTCTCAGAATGTAGTGTCATAAATCATTTTTAAAGAATGAAATATTCATAATAAGTATGATTTTACATTACCAGATTATAAATTTATTTTTTCCAAAACTTTTCATTGTTTCCTAATTATTAAAGAAAGATTATATCACTTTTTGTCTTCTTTTGTTAGAGGAGGGAGCAAATTGATCTCTAACCAACTGATTTCTCCTTCCCCCAGAAGTGTTCATATGCTAACAAGGTTTATCACTCTTTTCCTTTTAGGAACTATGAACCCTTCTCTCTGATTGAAATAGAAGTGGCTAGTCCAGTGCTATGGGAAAGAAATAAAAGTAGGTAAACCTTTCTCACCACAAAATCCCGCCACTTCCAAACTAAAAGTCTTGATTTCAAGGTTTCCATCTAAGGAATATTGCCCTAGTTATCACAATTATAAATTATAAAGTTAATCCATTTTACCTTTTGTAACCCAAACCTAAATTAGACTTAGTTTACTGGGGTAAAAGTCTAAAATGCAATGAATATTCATGATTGTAAAACTACTTTATTATTTAAGAATTAAAAGGAAGTATTTTTAAAGTATATGCAGTTAAATTAAATTAAATATTACCTAATGCAGCAGAGCCAACAAGACAGATAAACAGTAGGAACTGAGAAAGATTCTGAACCATTTCCTTCTTTGACTAAGTCTCTTTATACACTTCAAGAAACAGAAAACCTAATATCTGATTTAATGGCCAAATAAATTCACCTACCAATAAAGTAATCCCTCTTGTAATGGAATACTGAATAGGAATGTCAAGAAGAAAGTAGAAGGGAATCAAAGAGTTGAGATTAAAAGGAGAGAGAGTAAAGGGACATTGTTGTAGCTGGGCAGGAGCTCAAAGGCAACTATGCCCTTAGCTGCCAAGTTGTCGCTATTACCCCAATAACAACAACAACAACAAAGCCCTTCAGTATTTCATTTCATATACATTTAAGATCAGTATATCTATTTTTAAAAGCTTCTATTTTTCTCACTCTCAGAAAGTTATCTTTCTTCTTTTTTACATATTTATTCATTGGTGTGTTAACACATTTATTACTAATAATAAAATAAGGACAGAACATTGAATATTTTAGTTATCTGACTGACTACTATCTCAAGAAATGTATGTTCAAAAAAGGCAAGAAGAGGCTTAGAGAGGTGATGTGGTATATTGACCATACATGATGTCCCCAAAGTCTTAGTGCAGTTTTTAATTGCACTATTAATTGGGGCACACTATATTTATTCTTTTGGACAGAATCAGATGATAAACAAAACATACAACCAACAAAATGAGACTTTTTTCAGTTGTTTTAATAGTTGAAGAAATATACACATAAAGCTAGTTAGATATAATTTTAGATATCCCTATTGCTTGTAGAATTAAAAAAAATATATTATGATTATGTATACAAAACACATCAATTTCTCTTTTTGAATCTTGTTGTTTTTCCTGAACTTAATAATCATCTACTATGTCAAAATTGTATTGTATTAACACAGAGATTGACAAAAAAACTTATCTATGCAGGCCTCTGAGCTATATTGTTTTCTTCCATGTGCCATCAGAACCAAGCTTGTCCCGAGGCTTTCTAGTAGGTATTGCTGGTGAACCAGCACAGCAGTGAGACTTGCTACACAAATAATGACAGCCATACTCTGAACTCTGCTCAAATTGTTCTTAGTCTATGGATTCAGTCAGTGAACTGGAACAGTTTGAGAGCTGGAAATCTTGTTTCTGCTGACAAGCTTTTCAGCTTTGATGTCCAAGATACGCAGTATTTACCAGTTTACCATTTTATAGATGACTGCCCTAAAGAGGGGAGAAAGAGTCATTCAGCTCTTCAGATAAAAAAATTGAAAGCATCTTAAAAAATAAATTGCTTATCTTTTGTAATACATGTTGTAAGGAAGGCATTGATTGTTAAAGCCCTCACAATTTTATCATGAGTGTTTTCCATTCAAATATGGTATAACCTTTTAAAAATTGAGACATGGCAAATTTAAAATATCTTAGATAATGTATTTCCAAATTAAAATGTTTTTGAGTGAATGAAATCTGATCCACATATTCTATCAGTAAAAAAATGTAACTTTTATTATATCGTGTTAATATCTGTAGTCCCCAAGTAGATTACAAGATTCTTCCCAGCAGGGGCTGTTTCTTGATTATTTTTGACATATTTAAATGAGAATAGCAAAGTGCTAGATACATTGGAATTGTTCATTTAATGTTTATTGACTGTTGATATTTGGTAAAGCTCACATAATGATATTCCATTGGCTTCGGAATGGATCTTAGATTGATTTCCATCAAACCTCTCATATTACAGAAAGGAAAACTGAATGTCAGAGAAATGAAGTGATTTGGCCAAGATAAGGAACAAATTAGTGACAGAAGTGGGAACAGAAATAGAATGTTTGTGAAGGGGACAAACAATTTGGAAAGTCAAGGAGGACAATGTGATTTCATATACAAGTATGAAGGGAAAGAATAAAAGAGAATTATGTTAAGCACCTTAGTATATTATCTCATTTGAAAATACAAGACATACAAGGAGAAAGGATGGTCTTTACCCCAGGGAATCTGGACAATGTTTTCACTGAGGAGGGAACATAATACCAGGACAATGGTCCAATGACAATGGGACTCTGTGAGTGATGACCAAATTTTTTTTCCAGATTAACTGTTAATACAATTTTTGATTATTATTTTCTGATATTTTGTGACCTATATTCACTGTTTCCCTCCACAAGACAGTGGGTGGTATTTTATAGGTTGTACATGCATTTTTTTTGGTTTGTTTTTTTTTAAACATTATTTTATTTGGTCATATCCAAACATTATTCATTGGAAACAAAGATCATTTTCTTTTCCTCCCCACCCCCACCACCTCTCCCATAGCCTACGCATGATTCCACTGGGTATCACATGTGTTCTTGATTCAAACCCATTTCCGTGTTGTTGGTATTTGCATTAGAGTGTTCATTTAGAGTCTCTCCTCAATCATGTCCCCTCCACCGCTGTAGTCAAGCAGTTGCTTTTCATCCATGTTTTTACTCCCACAGTTTATCCTCTGCTTGTGGATAGTGTTTTTTAGAACACTGCAGATTGTTCATGGACATTGCATTGACCCTAATGGAGAAGTCCATTACCTTCGATTGTACCACAGTGTATCAGTCTCTGTGTATAAAGATTTCCTGGTTCTGCTCCTCTCGCTCTGCATCACTTCCTGGAGGTTGTTCCAGTCTCCATGTAATTCCTCCACTTTATTATTCCTTTGAGCACAATAGTATTCCATCAGCAACATATTACCACAATTTGTTCAGCCATTCCACAATTAAAGGGCATCCCCTCATTTTCCAATTTTTGGCCACCACAAAGAGTGCAGCTATGAATATTCTTGTACAAGTTTTTTTCCTTATTATCTCTTTGGGGTAGAAACCCAGCAGTGCTATGGCTGGATCAAAGGGCAGACAGTCTTTTATTGCCCTTTGGGCAAAGTTCCAAATTGCCCTCCAGAACGGTTGGATCAATTCACAACTCCACCAGCAATGAATTAGTGTCCCTCCTTTGCCTCATCCCCTCCAGCATTCATTACTTTCCATAGCTGTCATGTTAGCCAATCTGCTAGGTGTGAGGTGATACCTCAGAGTTGTTTTGATTTACATCTCTCTGATTATAAGAGATATAGAGCACTTTTTCATGTGCTTATTAATAGTTTTGATTTCTTTGGCTGAGAACTGCCTGTTCATGTCCCTTGCCCATTTATCAATTGGAGAATTGCTTGATTTTTTGTACAATTGATTTTGCTCTTTGTAAATTTGAGTAATTAGACCTTTGTCAGAGGTTTTTATGAAGATTACTTCCCAATTTGTTGCTACCCTTCTGATTTTAGCTACATTGGTTTTGTTTGCACAAAAACTTTTTAATTTGATATATTCTAGATCATTTATTTTGCATTTTGTGAATCTTTCTATGTCTTGCTTGGTTTTGAAGTCTTTCCCTTCCCAAAGGTCTGACATGAATACTGATCTGTGTTTGCCTAATTTTCTTATAGTTTCCTTCTTTATGTTCAAGTCATTCACCCATTTTGAATTTTTCTTGGTGTAGGGTGTGAGGTGTTGATCTAAACCTAATATTTCCCACACAGTCCTCTAATTTTCCCAGCAGTTTTTTTTTTATGAAATAGTGTAATTTTGTACCAAAAGCTGGGTTATCTGGGTTAGTCATATACTGTTTTGCTGAGGTAACTTACCCCAATTCTATTCCACTGATCCTCCTTTCTGTCTCTTAGCCAGTACCAAATTGTTTTGATGACTGCTGCTTTGTAATATAGTCTGAGATCTGGGACTGCAAGGCCCCCTTCCTTTGTATTTTTTTTCATTGTTTCCCCAGATATCCTTGATCCTTTGTTATTCCAAATGAACTTTGTTATGGATTTTTCTAAATCAGTAAAAAAATTTTTGGAAGTTTAATGGGTATGGCACTAAATAGATAAATGAGTTTGGGTAGGATGGTTATTTTTGTCATATTGGCTCATCCTACCCATGAGCAGTTAATGTTTTTCCAATTGTTCAAGTCTAGATTTAGTTGTGTGGAGAGTGTTTTGTAGTTGTGTTCATATAGTTCCTGTGTTTTTCTCATGTGAACCTTAAAAAATTCCCAGACCCTACTTTATAAGGTTGAGTTAAGACCATTCCCTACTTTAAACAATGAAGTAACTTAGATCAGGAATGTGAGAACTCTAGTTCACCATACTTAAGCATGCCTTAGGGGAAGAAAAAGTTTTAAACTCTTTGCTGAACAATGAAAGTACTTAAACCCATACTTATAGTAAGAGAAAAAGTTTTTATGCTCTGCCTATTTTTAGGACTAATACAAAAGGGTGCTAAGTACCTATAAAGGTCAGGCAACTTGTGAACTTACAAGGAGCAAAGAGGTGAGAACTTACTCAGAAATTCTAGTCTACTCAGGTATGAATTACTCAAAAGATTAGTTTTCTTAGGTGTGAACTAAGAATGGTCTGTCCTTTGAAAAATGTCTACTGTGATTGGTAGATGGGAGCATTTAGGGGAGGTGACATAGGAGAAAATTCCCTTTATAAGGAGATGAAAATCGGAGGACAGTCTCTTGAGGACAGACTCTTGATCACAGTCTCTTGAAGACAGTCTGAGGGAGGCTGACTCTGGCTGGAAAGCCTTCTGAGGTGACACTGTCCCTCTGAATTCTTGCTTAGGCAGATCTTGTGGTGAGTGATAAAAGACTGACTGATCCCTCCCTTCCTATCCTGGCTCATGCTGGCCTAGGCTGGTATAGCCCTTTTCTAATTATTTCCTTTTTCTCTCTTTCTCTCTTTCTTAAATCCTTATTTGTATTAATAAAAATCTCTATAAAACCCAGGTGACTTGGGTATATTTCATAATTGGGAATATTTCCCTGGCTACCACCTTATATATATTAATTTACACAAGACACTATAGTGAAAATATATTTTTTCTGTGGTCATAACTGACTCTCCAACACTTTTATCTACTATAATTTGTTTTCCACTATTTTAATCACAACAGTTTATGGCAACCAACTATTTTAACTCGTACACTCGGGAGATAGATTCCCAAGTATTTAATTTTGTCTAAGGTGATTTTGAATGGGATTTCCCTTTCTAGTTCGTGCTGCTGAGATGTGTTGGAAATATATAGAAATGCTGATGACTTATGTGGGTTTATTTTTTATCCTGCAACTTTGCTAAAGTTGTTGATTATTTCCACTAGCTTTTTAGTTGATTCTCTAGAATTCTTTAAGTTGAACAACCTATCGTCTTCAAAGAGTGATAGCTTGGTCTCCTCATTACCTATTTTACCACCTTCGATGTCTTTTTCTTTTCTAATTGCTACTGCTAGTGTTTCTAGTACAATGTAAAATAATAGAGGTGATAATGGGCATCCTTGTTTCACTCCTGATCTTATTGGGAATGCATCTAGTTTGTCCCCATTGCAGATGATATTAATTGAGGTTTTAGATATATACTGTTTATTATTTTTAGGAACGACCGTTCTATTCCTATGCTTTCTAGTGTTTTTAATAGGAATGGGTGTTGTATTTTATAAAAGGTTTTTTCTGCATCTATTGAAATAATTATGTGATGTTTGTTGGTTTGCTTATTTATGTGGTCAATTATGTGGATGGTTTTCCTAATATTGAATGAGCCCTGCATCCCTGGTATAAATCCTACTTGATCATGGCAAATTAAACTTCTGATTACTTGCTGGAGTCTTTTTGCTAGTATCCTATTTAAGAGTTTTGCATCTTTATCCATTAGGGATATTGGTCTATAATTTTCTTTCTCTGTTTTTAGCCTGCCTGGCTTTGGAATCAGTACCATGTTTATGTCATAAAAGGAGTTTGGTAGAACTCCCTCTTTGCTTATTATGACAAATAGTTTGTATAGTATTGGGGTTAGCTGTTCTATGAATGTTTGATAGAATTCACTGGTGAATCCATCAGGCCCTGGGGGTTTTTTCTTAGGAAGTTCTCCTGGTTATGTTCATTTTACTTTACATAACTTCATATAAGTAAGTCTTTTCAGGTTTGTGTGTGTGTGTGTGGGTGTGCACATGTGTGTGATCATTTTGTTTGTTGTTTCTTATGTCATTACAATTATATACCACAACTTGTTTAAAATTGACCTTCAATGACGGATATCCCTTCAATTTCCAGTTCTTTTTCATCACAAAGAGAGATGTTATAAGTATTTTTTGTAAAGACGGATTCTTTTCCCTATCTTTAATCTCTGGGATACAGAATGGTATTGCAGGTATAAATGGAATGAGCCATCTGAAGACACTTTGGACATGGTTCCTGATGCTCTCTAGAATGATGATATCAGTTAGCAGATCCATCAGCAATGTATTAGTATTCCCATTTTTCCTCATCCACTAAAACATTTATCATTTTTTGTCATGTTAAGCAGTCTGATGATAAGTATGACATGGTTTGAGTTATTTTTATTTGCATTTCTCTAATTAATAGTGGTTTGGAACATTTTTGCATGACTAGACACAGTTTTAATTTCTTCATGTAAGAATTGCCTCTTCATATCCTTTGAACATTTAAATGGGAAATGCTTTGTATTATGATAAATTTGACTCAGTTCTCTATATAATTGAGAAATGAACTTTTGTCAGAGAAGTTTACATAAAGATTTGTTCTGAGATTATTGTTTGTATATTAATCTTGGTGGTATTATTTTTGTTTGTATGGAAAAATTTTTAATTTAGTGTAGTTATATTTAGAACATCTAGAAATATTCTCTACATCTTATTTTGATCTAAATACTTCTCTTAATCTGAGACGTAAACTATTTTGTGCTCCTCTGATTTATTTGTGGGAATACTATTTTTAATAATGTATCCATTTTGACCTTACTTTGTTATATGGTCTGAGGTATTGGTCTATTTTTTTTTTCAAATTGTTAGGCTATCATTTATGTGGAAAATTTTATTTAATTAATTCATTTAGAATATTTTCCCAAGGTTACCTGATTCACATTTTCCCCCTCAACCCCTCAACCCCACCTATAGCTAACACACAATTTCACTGGGTTTTACGTGTGTCATTGATCAAGACCTATTTCCACATTATTCATATTTGCAATAGGGTGATTGTTTAGAATCTATATCCCGAAGCATTCCCATAAACCCATATGATCAAGCAGTTGTTTTTCTTCTATGTTTCCATTCCCACAGTTCTTCCTCTGAATATGAATAGCGTTCTTACTCATAAATCCCTCAGAATTGTCCTGGATCATTACATTGCTGCTAGTAGAGAAGTCCATTATATTTGATTGTACCACAGTGTATCAGTCTCTGTGTATAATGTTATGATTTTGTACCTTCCACTCTGCATCAATTCCTGGAGTTCATTCCAGTTCACATGGAATTCCTCCAGTTCATTATGTCTTTCAGCACAATAGTATATCATCACCAACATATACCAAAATTTGCTCAGCAATTCCCCAATCTAAGGAACATCCCCACGTTTTCCAATTTTTAGCCACCACAAAGAGCGGCTATGAATATTTTTGTACATGTCTTTTTCCTTATGATCTCTTTGGGGTATAAACCCAGCAGTGCTATGGCTGGATCAAAGGGCAGACAGTTTTTAGCTCCCTTTGAGCATAGTTCCAAATTGTCATCCAGAATGGTTGGTTCAATTCACAATTCCACAAGCAGTTCATTAATGTCTCTATTTTGCCACATTCTCTCCAACATTCCTTTGCTGTCATGTTAGTCAATTTGTTAGATGTGAAGTGATATCTCAGAGTTGTTTTGATGTACATTTCTATAATTATAAGAGATTTAGAGCACTTTTTCAAGTACTTATTGATAGTTTTGATTTCTTTATCTGAAAATTTCCTATTCATGTCCCTTGCCCATTTATCAGTGGGAGAATGGCTTGATTTTTTTGTACAACTGGTTTAGCTCTTTATAAATTTGAGTAATTAGACCTTTGTCAGAGGTTTTTGTTATGAAGACTATTTCCCAATTTGTCACTTCCTTTCTAATTTTGGTTACATTGGTTTTGTTTGTACAAAAAAACCTTTTTAATTTGATGTAATCAAAATTATTTATTTTACATTTTGTGATTTTTTTCTAAGTCTTGCTTGGTATTAAAATCTTTCCTTTCCCAAAGGTCTGACATGCACACTATTTTATGATCAAATAATTTACATATAGTTTCCTTCTTAATGTTCAAGTCATTCACCTATTCTGAGTTTATCTTGGTGTAGGGTGTGAGATGTTGATCCAAACTTAATCTCTCCCACAATGTCTTCCAATTTTCCCAGTAGTTTTTATCAAAAAGTGGGTTTTGGTCCCAAAAGCTGGGATCTTTGGGCTTATCATAGACTGTCTTGCTGAGGTCAATTGCCCAAGTCCATTCCACTGATTCCCCTTACTGTCAATACCATATTGTTTTGATAACCACTGCTTTATAGTATAGATTGAGATCTAGTACTGCAAGGCCACTTTCCTTTGTATTTTTTTTTTCATTTTTTCCCTGGATATCCTTGATCTTTTTTTTCTTCAAAATGAACTTTCTTATTTTTTTTTTCTAATTCAGTAAAAAAAGTTTTTTGGTAGCTCGATGGGTATGGCACTAAATAAGTAAATTAGTTTGGGTAGGATTGTCATTTTTATTATGTTAGCTTGTCCTACCCATGAGCAATCTATATTTTTCCAATTGTTTATATCTAGTTTTAATGGTGTGAGGAGTATTTTGGAGTTCTGTTCATATAGTTCCTGTGCTTGTCTCATCAAATATATTCCTAAATATTTTATATTGTCTAGTGTGATTTTAAATGGAATTTCTCTTTCTAATTCTTGCTGCTGAAATGGGTTGGAGATATATAGAAATGCTGATGACTTATTTGGGTTTATTTTTTATCCTGCAACTTTGCTAAAGTTGTTGATTATTTCCACTAGCTTTTTAGTTGATTCCCTAGAATTCTTTAAGTTGAACATCATATCATCTTCAAAGAGTGATAGCTTGGTCTCCTCATTACCTATTTTACCACCTTCGATTTCTTTTTCTTTAATTGTTACTGCTAGTGTTTCTAGTACAATGTAAAATAATAGAGGTGATAATGGGCATCCTTGTTTCACTCCCGATCTTATTGGGAATGCATCTAGTTTATCCCCATTGCAGATGATGTTGTGATGGTTTTAGATAAATTCTGTTTATTAATTTTAGGAAAGACCATTCTATCCCTATACTTTCTAGTGTTTTCAATAGGATTGAGTATTGTATTTTTCTGTGTCTATTGAGATAATCATGTGATTTTTGTCAGTTTTCTTGTTGATATGGTCAATAATGTGGATGGTTTTCTTAATATTGAACCATGCTTGCATTCCTGGTATAAATCCCACCTGATCATAGTGAATAACACTCAAGATGACTTGTTGGAATCTTTTTGCTAATATCCTATTTAAGATTTTTCATCTATGTTCATTAAGGAAATTGGTCTATAGTTTTCTTTCTCTGTTTTTCACCTGCCTGGCTTTGGAATAAGTACCATATGTGTGTCATGAAAGGAATTTGGTAGAACTCACTATTTGCTTATTATGTCAAATAGTTTGTATAGTATTGGTATTAGCTGTTCTTTGAATGTTTGATAGAATTTTCTTGTGAATCCTTCAGGCCTTGGGAATTTTTTCTTAGGGAGTTCTTTGTTTTTTTGTTCATTCTCTTTCTGTATTTCTTAGAGTAGTATTCTTCCCCTCCCTTTCCCATTTGAGTTTTTGTATGGTATAAATTATACTAATTTTCTTATTCCTTCAGGTTTCTCTTGGTGCCATCTTCTTGTTTTTTTTTAATCTCCCTTTATTTTATTTTATTTTTTAAACATTATTTTATTTGGTCATTTTCATACATCATTCATTGGAAACAGATAATTTTCTTTTCCTACCCCCCAAAAACCACCCCCCACCCTTCCCTAGCCGACACACGATTCGTCTGGGTATCACATGTGTCCTTGCTCTGAACCCATTTCCTTGTTGTTGGTATTTGCATTAGGGTGCTCATTTAGCATCTCTCCTCGATCATGCCCCCTCAACCGCTGTAGTCAAGCAGTTGCTTTTCCTCCATGTTTTTAGTCCCTCAGTTTGTCCTCTGCTTGAAGATAGTTTTTTTTTTTTTCTCGTAGATAGCTGCAGGTTGTTCAGGGACATTGTAAAGCCATTACTGGAGAAATACATTACGTTCTCTTGTACCACAACGTGTCAGTCTCTGTGTACAATGTTCTCCTGGTTCTGCTCCTCTCACTCTGCATCACTTCCTGGAGGTTGTTCCAATCTCCATGGAATTCCTCCACTTTATTATTCCTTTGAGCACAATAGTATTCCATCACCAACATATACCACAATTTCTTCAGCCATTCCACAATTAAAGGGCATCCCCTCATTTTCCAATTTTTGGCTACAACAAAGAGCACAGCTTTGAATATTCTTGCACAAGTCTTTTTCCTTATTATCTCTTTGGGGTTCAAATCCAGCAGTGCTATGGCTGGATCAAAGGGCAGACAGTCTTTTATCGCTCTTTGGGCATAGTTCCAAATTGCCCTTCAGAATGGTTGGATCAATTCACAACTCCACCAGCAATGCATTAATGTCCCTACTTTGCCACATGCCCTCCAGCATTCATTACATTCCATAGCTGTCATGTTAGCCAATCTGCTAGGTGTGAGGTGATACCTCAAAGTTGTTTTGATTTGCATCTCTCTGATTACAGGAGATCTAGAAGAGTTTTTCATGTGCTTATTAATAGTCTTGATTTCTTTAACTGAAAATTGCCTATTCATGTCCCTTGCCCATTTTTCAATTGGTGAATGGCTTGATTTTTTGTACAACTGGTTTAGTTCTTTATAGATTTGAGTAATTAGACCTTTGTCAGAGGTTTTTGTTATGAAGATTGTTTCCCATTTGTTGCTTTCCTTCTAATTTTAGTTACATTGGTTTTGTTTGTACAAAAACATTTTAATTTTATGTATTCCAAATTAATTATTTTGCATTTTGTAACTCTTTCTAAGTCTTGCTTGGTTATAAAATCTTTCCCTTCTCAAAAGTCTGACATGTATAATATTCTGTGTTCACCTAATTTACTTATAGTTTCATTCTTTATATTCAAGTCATTTGTCCATTCTGAGTTTATCTTGGTGTAGGGTGTGAGGTGTTGATCCAAACCTAATCTCTCCCACACTGCCTTCCAATTTTCCCAGCAGTTTTTATCAAATACTGGATTTTTGTCCCAAAAGCTGGGGTCTTTGGGTTTGTCAAAGACTGTCTTACTGAGGTCATTTACCCCAAGTCTATTCCACTGATCCTCCTTTCTGTCTCTTAGCCAGTACCAAACTGTTTTGATGACTGCTGCTTTGTAATATAGTTTGAGATCTGGGACTGCAAGGCCAACTTTCCTTTGTATTTTTTTTCATTATTTCCCTGGATATCCTTGATCCTTTATTCTTCCAAATTAACTTTGTTATTGTTTTCTCTAATTCAGTAAAATAGTTTTTTGGTAGTTCAATGTGTATGGCACTAAATAGATAGATAAGTTTGGGTAGGATGGTCATTTTTATTATATTGGCTCGTCCTATCCATGAGCAGTTAATGTTTTTCCAGTTGCTCAAGTCTAGTTTTAGTTGTGTGGAGAGTGTTTTGCAGTTGTGTTCATATAGTTCCTGTGTTTGTCTCGGGAGATAGATTCCTAGGTATTTTATTTTGTCTTGGGTGACTTTAAAAGGAATTTCTCTTTCTAATTCTTGCTGCTGAAATGGGTTGGAGATATATAGAAATGCTGATGACTTATGTGGGTGTATTTTGTATCCTGCAACTTTGCTAAAGTTTTTGATTATTTCCACTAGCTTTTTAGTTAATTTTCTAGAATTCTTTAAGTTGCAAAGAGTGATAGCTTGGTCTCCTCATTGCCAATTTCAATACCTTAAATTTCTTTTTCTTCTCTAATTGCTACTGCTAGTGTTTCTAGTACAATATTAAATAATAAAGGTGATAATGGACATCCTTGTTTGACTCCTGATCTTTTTGGGAAGGCTTTGAGTTTTTCCCCATTGCAGATGATGTTTGCTGATGGTTTTAGGTATATGCTGTTTATTATTTTTAGGAAAGGTCCTTCTATTTCTATACTTTCTAGTGTTTTCAATAGGTATGGGTGTTGTCTTTTAGCAAAGGCTTTTTCTGCATCTATTGAAATAATCATGGGATTTTTGTTGGTTTGCTTGTTTATATGGTCAATTATGTAGTTGGTTTTCTTAATATTGAACCATCTTTGCATTCCTGGAATGAATCCTACCTGATCGTAGTGGATAACCCTTGTGATGACTTGCTGGAGTCTTTTTGCTAGTATCCTATTTAAGATTTTTGCATCTATGTTCATTAGGGAGATTGGTCTATAATTTTCTTTCTCTGTTTTTAACCTGTCTGGCTTTGGAATCAGTACCATATTTGTGTCGTAAAAAGAATTTGGTAGAACCACTTCTTGGCTTATTGTGTAAAATAGTTTGTATAATATTGGGGTTAGCTGTTCTTTGAATGTTTGATAGAATTCATTTGTGAATCCGTATGGAAGTGGGAATTTTTTCTTAGGGAGTTCTTTGATGGCTTGTTCAATTTCTTTTTCTGATATGGGGTTGTTTAGGTAATTTATTTCTTCTTCTTTTAGTCTAGGCAATTTATATTTTTGTAAGTATTCAACCATATCACTTAGATTGCCATATTTTTGCTATATAATTGGGCATAGTAGTTTTTAATGATTGCTTTAATTTCCTCTTCATTAGAGGTGAGGTCTCCCTTTTCATCTTGGATACTGTCAATTTGGTGTTTTTCTTTTCTTTTTTTAATTAGACTGACTAGTACATTGTCAAATTTATTTGTTTTTTCAAAGTACCAGCTTCTAGTCTTATTCATTAAATCAATAGTTCTTTGACTTTCAATTTTATTAATTTCTCCTTTGATTTTTGGGATCTCTAATTTAGTCTTCATCTGAGGATTTTTAATTTGTTCACTTTCTAGTTTTTTTTTTAATTTGCATGCCCAATTCACTGACCTCTGCCCTTCTTAATTTGTTTATATATGAACTCAAGGATATAAATTTCCCCCTGAGTACTGCTTTGGTTGCATCCCATAGGTTTTGAAATGATGTCTCATCATTGTCATTTTATTCAATTAAGTTATTAATTGTTTCTATGATTTGTTCTTTAACCAGCTGGTTTTGGAGAATCTTATTGATTAATTTCCAATTAATTTTTGATTTATCTATCCATGTACCCTTACTAATTATTATTTTTATTGCACTGTGGTCTGAGAAGGTTGCATTTATTATTTCTGCCCCTTTTCACCTGTTTGCAATGATTTTGTGCCCTAGTTCATGGTCAATTTTTGTGAATGTACCATGTACTGCTGAAAAGAAGGTGTATTCCTTTTTGTCCCTATTTATTTTTCTCCATATGTCTACTAAACCCTAATTTTTCTAAGATTTCATTTGCTTCTCTCACCTCTTTCTTATTTATTTTTTGATTTGATTTATCTAGTTCGGATAGGGGAAGGTTCAGATCTCCCACTGGTATAGTTTTTCTATCTATTTCATCCTGACCTCCTCTAGTTTCTCCTTTAAAAACTTGGATGCTCTGCCATTTGGTGCATACATATTGAGTATAGATATTTCCTCGTTGTCTATACTGCCTTTTATCAGGATGTAATTACCTTCCCTATCTCTTTTAACTAGATTTATTTTTACTTTGGCTTTGTCCGATATCATGATTGCTATTCCAGCCTTCTTTTTATCATTTGATGCCCACTAGGTTTGGCTCCATCCTCTTATTTTCACCCTATGTGTATATACCTTCCTTATGTGTGTTTCTTGCAGACAGCATTTGGTAGGGTTTTGGATTCTAATCCACTCTGCTATTCGCTTGCATTTTTTGGGTGAGTTCATTCCATTCACATTCAGAGTTGTGATTACTAGTTGTGTATTTCCCAGTGTTTTGATTTCTACTCCTGGTCCTGTCTTTTCTTCTTTCACTATTTCCTTCTATACCAATGTTTTTTTATAGTCAGCCCCCCCTTCCCTCCCTTATTTTACTTCCCTTTCTACCCCCTCCCTTTTTATTCCCTCCCTTATTTTCCCCTGTAGTCTTTTAAAAATGCCCCCCACTCTCTCCCTCCCTTGTACTCCTTCCCTCCCCACCAGTCCGTTTTTTACCCTTCTACTCCCCTATAGGGTGCAAATATATTCTCTTCCCCAATGGATTGGGTTGTTCTTCCCTCTTTCGGTCAGTTTCAAAGAACCTAAGAGTTGAGTATTTCCTGTCTCCAACCTCTTTACCCTTCCAGTGTATCGATGTTCTCTCCACTCCCACCATGAGATTCTTTGTGACATATAAATTTACCCCCATTTGTTTCTTTTCCCATTTCTTTTAGTCACAACCTCTTTTCTTTTTTAGCTCTAGTCTTGTATATATATATATATATATATGTATACATACACATGTATATGTATTTATGTATGCATATATCTATATACCTATTTATGTCTTGTCTTGTCCTTTCATCCTATACAATTTGTCACTGTTCCCTCTGAGTGTAATTCTTCTAGCTGCTCAGGTGATAGCAACAGTTTTTAAGAATTACCAATGACCTCTTTTCTTGTAGGGATACATATCATTTTAACATATTGAGTCTCTTATAAAATTTTTGTTGTTGTTTTGTTTGCTTTTTCCCTCTTTTTTAATTACCTTTTGATGATTCTCTTGAGTTCTGTGGTTGGACATCAAATTTTCTGTTCAGGTCTGGTCTTTCATTTGTGAATGCTTGGAACTCTTCTGTTGTGTTGAATGACCATACTTTCCCCTGTAAGAATATAGTCATGTTTGATGGGTATTTTATTCTTGGTTGTAGTCCTAGTTCCCTTGCTTCCCGGAATATTGTATTCCATGCCTTTCGGCCCTTCAGTGTGGATGCAGCCAGATCCTGTGTTAACCTCACCTTGTTTCCATGGCATCTGAATGGTTTCTTCTTGGCAGCTTGTAATACCTGTTCTTTCATCTGATTGTTTTTGAATTTGGCTATAACATTTCTTGGTGTTGTCAGTTGGGGATTAAATACAGGGAGTCATCTGTGGATTCTTTCAATCTCCACTTTCCCCTTTTGTTCTAGGATCTCGGGACAGTTTTCCTGGATAATTTCCTCTAGTATTATGTCCAGGCTTTTTCTTTTGTCGTGGTCTTTTGGTAGTCCAATTATTCTTAAATTGTCTCTTCTTGAACGATTTTCTAAATCGTCTGTTTTGTGAATGAGATGCTTCACATTTTCCTCAATTTTTTCATTCTTTTAGTTTTGTTTTGTTTCATAGTGTTCTGCTGCCTTGTGATGTCACTTGATTCTAGTTGTTGTATTCTGGTTCTTAAAGATTGGATTTCATCTCTGGCTTTTTGGTCGTCTTTTTTCCTTATGGTCTGATTTTCTTTGAAGATCGTCTTTCATCTTCTTTACCTCATCTTTCATCTCCTTTCCCTCATCTTTCATCTCCTTTGCCTCATTTTCCAGCTGGTTGATTTTGGATTTCAAGACACTATTTTCTTGTTTTACTTCAAGTGCCTCTGTTTCCAGATGACTTACCTTAATTTTTAACTTCTTTTCCCAATTGTCTTCAGCCTCTCTTAGTTGTGTTTTGAGTTCTTCCAAAGCCTGTATCCAATTCTCTGGGATTTCTGGTTTATCATTTGCTGATCTCTCCCCCTCAGTTCCATTTGCTGAGTAGTAGCTGTCTATTGTAGTTTCTTTCTTCTTTTTCTGTTGTTTGCTCAAATTCACCACTTCTTTACTCCCTGTATTTGTCTGTGCTCTTGTTCCTCTCATTTTCTTTGTTTTTTTGGGGACTTCTATCAGTCTCCCCTCTTGGAGCTTCAACAGAAGATCTCTTGGTGTAGGCCCTGGGGGAGGGTTGTTGGGGGTTTGAGCTTCCCTGTCCTCTGGAGGCTTTTGATTGGCTTAAAGTCCATCAGTCAATGAGGATGGGTGGGGAGCCTGGGCTTCCCTGTGTTCTGGAGACTTTTGATAGGATTAGATTCAGCTGGTTCTTTCAGAGGACTCTGCTCTCTAAGGAGGGAGGGGTTGTGGCCTCCCTGGGCTCTGAGGATTCCTGATGGGATTAGGTTCAGCTTTTTTGTACTAAATGAGCCCTAAAGCAAAAAACCTCCTCCTCCACAATCTGTGTTGAATGCCCGGAGACTGGCCCAGGTTGCTTTCTAGGTAAGCCCTTCCCCAGCCCTGTTTCTGTTCTTTCAGAAGCTCTGAGGGCTCCTGATGGGATTAGGTTCAGCTGGTGTGGGCTGAATGACCCCCCAGCCAAAAAAAAAAGAAACAAATACCAACCTCCTCCTCCACAATCTGTGTTGAATGCCCAGAGACTGGCCCAGGTTACTTTCAAGGTAAGCTCTTCAGAGCAATCCCTTTGCCGGCCCTAAGGTTTCTCTCCTTTCAGTAGCTCTGAGGGCTCCTGATGGGATTGGGTTCACCTGGTGCCCTAAAGCTGGGACCTCCCTTGAGACTCAGTTCAAAGGACCCAGCCAGGGGGCTATGGGCTTCCCAATTCTCTCTATGTTTCCCTGCCTTCTGTGTTGGGCTTCCCGGAAACTGGCTAAGGTTGCTTTCAAGGTGAGTCCTTCAAAAGAGCCAGCCCTGGGGCCCTTTTGCCGACCCTGAAATTCCCGCTGCTGCCATGGGCTCAGCACTCTTGGTTGGGGGAGGAGATGGATCCTGGGACTTTCCTTCTGCCTTCCCCTTAGATCTGAGTGATCTAGGGTTTTGGCTTTTGGGGGACTGTACCTTTTGATCCAGGTCTGGGAGGAGGGTTCCCCGGGTCTGTCCTTTTGTTCAGCTTAAATTTCCGTGTCCTAAGAGCTCTCAGTTTGAGATTAGTAAGAAAAGGTTTCTGAGATCTGAACTTTTGCAGCTTCTAAGCAGCCATCTTGACTGGAAGTCCCCTTACAACTCTTGATTCTCTTGGTGCCATCTTCTATTGCCTACTTTTTCTTTTTTGGCATATCATCTTAAAATACTTGGTATCCCAATAACTACCTTTGTATAATTCTTCTAACTACGGTGAAAGTGAAGACAATTTTTAAGAGTTAAAATTAACATTTTTCCATAGAAGAATATAAACACTTTGCCTTTATTGAGGTCTTAAAGAAAATAAAAAGAAAAAAATTCTGCTCTCTTTCTTATTTACCTTTTCATATTTCTCTTGGTTTTTATATTTTGTAATATTTATAGGGAAAATGTGTTTGGGGATGAAGAACAGGGGTTATGGAAGGTTTGGTAACAGGGAATGAAGGAGTTAAAGAGAGAGAGGTAATATGACTGCCAGTGAGTTAAAGGAGAGAGATGCCCCCTGCTGAAAGTCTTTTTCTTTTAAAATGGGGTTCTCAAGAAATAGGCCATCTAAGATAGCCTGAGTGGATGTCTTCTCTTTTCATTGATGTTGAAGATACCCCAGAGCAGGTAAGCAAGACCTTCCTAAGGGACAAGCTCCCCCCAGACAAAGGTCACCCAATAGGGGTCCAATAAGGACCATTTATAGTTGAATGACTATCCTGAGGTTCAGCTCACTCTATGTCTCTTGAAATGATAATCCATTTATCTGACTGTGGTTATTTAAATAAGGATACATTTTAATAACAAGTTTGGATTGGGGAGGTATCAGGGAAGAGGGAGTTGGGATTTCCCTAGATTGGTTTTGAGTCTCTCTCAGCTTTTGAGCTGAGATCAGGCCTCACAGGCTGGCAGAGAGTTTCTTTTATTCTTGTATATGCTAATCTGTACTAGTTTTATTAAGTTCAAAGTCTTAGCAATAGACAGCAAAAGGAAGAAAAGTTCTGACTCTCAGAGCTGGTTGGGCCTGTTTCTTTGGGCTGATGCCCCTAAAAACTGGCCACACAATTCAAACTGCTTCTCTTAAGTCCTTTTGTCAATGACACAATCACAGGAATCCAGGTAGAGCACACAATTATTTTCAGGATTTCTAATTAGGTGTTTAATTGAGTAGTTTTAATTTGTACATTTTTCACCTGTTTTTAGTTGCATACTGTAAATCTTGAAATTTCTCAGACTTCTGAATGTTAAAAATTTCCCCATCGGGGAATTCTCAATTGGAACAACTCCCTACTGGGAACATTCCACATTTGGATGTGAGAACTCTATTTAGATTAGAAATGGGAAGACCTCTACTCCACCCATACTTAAGGACTGCTTTAGAGGAAAAATTCCTTGCTAAACAATGAGGGTACTTGGGCCCATACTTATAGTGAGGCACAAAGGTCTTTAAGCCACACCTATTTTTAGAAGTAATACAAAGGGGTGCTAAGTACTGATTAAAGGTCAGGCAACTTGTAAACTTGCCAGGAGCAAAGAGGTGAAAACTTATTCAGAAGTTTTTCTGGTTCAAATGTACTAAAGGGATTAGTCGAACCAGCAGTGAATTCAGAATGGGCTGTCCTTTAGAAAACGTCTACTGTGATTGGTAGATGGAAGAACTTAGGGGAGGTGACATAAGAGAAAACCCCCTATATAAGAAAAAGCAGAATTGCTTGAGATCAATCCTTTTGGATGAATCCTTTGGGAGAAAGCTGTTGGGAGAGGCTCTGAAGAAGGGAAGCTCTTGGAGGACAGTCTCTAAGGAAGTCTCTATGGAGCTCCTCTGAAAGGACTCTGTCCCTCTGGAGGCTCTTGAGAGAGGCCCTTTGAAACAGTCTCTGGCTAGAAGGCTCTTTGAGGAGGACTCTGGCTGGAACTCTCTCTGAGGAGACTCTGTCACTAGAATCCTTGCTTAGACAGACCTTGTGATGAGTGATAAAAGACTGACTGGATGATCTCTCTCTCTTAAGACTCATGTTTAGTCCATGTTGGCTTAAGGCCCTTCATACTTCTTTCCTTTTTCTCTCTTTCTTTAATTACTCATTGTATTATTAATTAAAAATCTCTGTAAAACCCAGTTCACTTGGGTATATTCATAATTGGGAATATTTCCCTGGTGACCACCTTATATTTGATTTAAAAACAAGACACTGTAGTGAAACATATTTTCTGTGGTCACAAATTTACTCACCCACTCTTATATCTACAACAAATTATATCTTCCACTATTTTACTCACTACAGTTTATGACCCCAACTCTTTTAACTGTCACAGTTTATGGCAGACAACTATTTTAAATATAACAATACCCAGTTCATTGATCTGCTTTTTGTCACCTTTGTTGATGTAAGTATTTAGAGATCTAAAGTATCACATGAGTGCTGGTTTAGCCATATCACTAAAATTTTGTTATAATGTCTCCTTATTTTTCTTCTATTTAATGAAATCATTGATTATTTCTCTGATTTATTCTTTGACCCACTCATTAAGATAACTTTACTTAATTTCCAATTAATATTTTTGCAAGCCCTTTGTTCGGTTTAATTTTGATAGTGTAATGATCTGAAAAGAATGCATTTAATATATCTGCTTCTCTGCATCTGGTTTTGAGGCTTTATGTTGTATTATTTTTGTGAAGGTGCCATGTACTGCTGAGAAAAGATATTTTTTTCTTTCTATTCCCATTCAATTTTCTTCAGAGAGTTATCAGTTCTAACTTTCCTAAAATTCTATTCACCTCTTTAATCTCTTTATTTTTTAATTATTCATTCACCTAATTTTGAGAGGGGATGTTTAAAGTCTCTTATTGATATAATTTTATTGTCTACTTTAATCTAATTGAATTTCTCCTTTAAGAATTTAAATGTATAACATTTGGTGCCTATATGTTTAATATTGATGTTAGTCCATTGTCTACACATCATTTTATTAATATCTAATTTTCTCCCTTATCTGTTTTGTTTATGTCAGCTTTCACTACTGCTTTGCCTGAGTTTATAATTTCTGCCCCTGCTCTTTTAACTATAGCTGTTGTACATTATTATTGCTACTGAGTAAAATATTTTCCTGATTCTATTCACTTCATTTTGTATCACTTCATATAAGTCTTTCCTGTTTTTTTTTTGAGAGGTATTCATTTTGTTTGTCATTTTTCATGACACAATAGTCCTCTTGGCATATAGGCACAGAAAGT
Organism: Monodelphis domestica; assembly: GCF_027887165.1. Classification (NCBI taxonomy): domain Eukaryota; kingdom Metazoa; phylum Chordata; class Mammalia; order Didelphimorphia; family Didelphidae; genus Monodelphis; species Monodelphis domestica. Next base: position 90,731,135 of record NC_077228.1, on the reverse strand, counting down.
CCTCCTTATTTTTTATATATTTCAATAAATTTAAGGGCGTAGTTTCTATCCTAGAATGGAATAGAGCTGCTAAACTTTGGACAACAAAGTAAATAAGTCAGTGGCACAAAGAAAGTCTGAAAGGTCACATATGGGGTATCAATGAACCATTTTAATTATAAAGATACATCTATTTAGCTGAATTAATATATATATATATATATTATACATATTTAGGTCATACAATATTTTTGCTGAGCTTAGTAACACCTTAGAGAATGTGGCACAGATCTCTCATTTAATAGATAATGAAAGAGTTGAAGATAGTCTAGACAAAATGGAAAATATCACCCAGCTATTCTCTAGAAGTGTCACAATTAAAACTCAGATCTTTTAGTTCTATGTTAATGCTCTTTGAACTGTAATACCATTATTACCTCATAATTGTGATTAAATGGCAAATTTACCTCAAATTTTATGGCATTACATTAAAGACCTATAGAAATGAAGCATGTCCAATTTTTTTATAATAACTAGTTATATTTTAGCAAAAAAGATGTCATTCAAAATCTCTCAGAACATATTCAGAAATTATAAATGTTAGGTTCTTGCATAAGGAAAGGAAAAAATAATAATGCAAACTTCTGAAAGATGTTGCATTTGTTTTAAACTTTACTTAATTTGAAATAATATGAAATGATAGCTTCAGGCATGTGTAGAGTACCTGGGACATTATTATTATATCTAGAAAATCCAGGAAACTTATTTTGGGGAGAATTCATTGACAATTAAGGGAAGTATATTAGAAAAAACTCGCTGTGAATCACTGGAATACAAGTTTTAATTGATTCTGGTCAGCTAACCACACATTGAAGAGGAGGGAGGATCATTGATTAACCGAAGAAATATTTTAAAAGCCCAGTCTGTTTTGGCTACCTCCACTTTTGACTCACTCTCTTTTAGCTTCATTTAGCAACTCCTTAACCCAAAGTGTTTGCTAAAAGACTATGCTGATATTGGTAGTTTCATAGTTTAGAGAACAATCTGCAGGAATTCAGAGGTCAACACCAGGCTGAATTTTGCAAGCACTGGAGAATCAATGCCCCCAAATCAAAGGGTAACCTTTGAAAATGACCATCAGGACTCCATCTCAGTGGTAGTTGAGATGAGTACTCATACTGCATTTATACTGAATCTAGACAAGAATTTAACATGAACAATGCTTTGTAGGAAGTAAAATACATTTTAAAATTACTCTGCCAGAGGGCCAGGTGATATAAAGAAGTTAATTCCCCTGAAGAATTCATAGAAGAGGTATTTATATAGTCCATCTTGCTCTATCTTTGAAGTAAAATTCCTTTTTAGACAGCTTATTGATGTTAAGTGGTTAATTAAACTTGGAATATACTAAGAGTGGGAGACAATTTCAATACAAAAGATCGTACATAGAATTTCTGTAGAACCCTAAGAGGACTATATATATATATATATATATATATATATATATATATATATGTGTGTGTGTGTGTGTGTGTGTGTGTGTGTGTGTGTGTGTGTGTGTGTAATATGTATACTGAGTTCCAACTATTGATGCCAGGAATATATCTATATATACACAATATATATTGGAGGAGGCATTTTGCTTGGATTTCCAATATATAATATAATAAAATTATCTAGGCAATGAATTTATAAATTGGAGAACTAAGGACATGTATTGCAACTAACAAGAACAGCTTTACCTCCTGCCTCTTCATTTTTCCATTAAACATTCATAATTCAAGGACATTTTGTAATGTGTTTCCCCAAATAGATTGAAAATAAATATAGCATTGTTGTTACTTGTTTTCCAAAGAAAGATTAAGATTATTGTTGCCTAGTCTATATGGGGATTTCAGAAGATTTCTCTGCTAGCTGTAATGAACACCACTGGGGGAAGGAGTTTGATTTCCTTGTAATTCCACTTTTCAGACAATGACTGGAATAAATTCCTTTTGGGCAATAGAGCATTGTCATGGACTGGATCTAATTTAAACATGTTTGTCTATATGAATATGATACAGCATGTCCTAAAGTCAGGAAATCTTGGGAAGAAGTTAACATCTTTGTGATTATGTAGAAATCATTTTACTTTTAAATTTTCTAGTAAATTTTCTAAAACAATAAATTAGAAACAATTTGACAATCTGCCTAAGTGAAAGCAGTTCTAACAAAGGGTATGTCACTCTAATATCTGTAGAGTTTCATCTAAGCAATGGGATAAAAAGAGTGACGAGATGCTATGTGCTTTGGTCACTTCAATCAAAAAAAAATAGATAAGATGATTTATTAGTTGTTGGGTTTTTTTCCTGACATTGTTCCTCAGAAGATTCAATGGGCAAGATAGTGTAGGAATATAGGTAAGGGGTAGAGTAAATTTCATGGATTAGCTTTTAGAGGAAAAGAGGAGAATTTGAGTACAAGCCCTGGGAGGAGATTCTGAGGAGAGAAGGATTGTGGAAGGTTGTACTGGCATTAACTGTCAATGACTCTCTCTTCTGCTTTTGACTGAGCTGGAAGGAGGTTATGCTTTGGCAAATTTTCCCCTGGTAATCCTAATCTCCTGGAGAGATTAGTGATTCCTTGGTTTGAAAATCTACTTTGGAGTAGACCATTTTTCCTGAGGTACAGAGACCATCTGACACAGATATAAGAATGTACAACTAAAATTGAGGGTCCAGAATGCATACACATTCTATGATCATCAAAGATTATTTCATTATGCTCAGGTAGTTAATATCTTTACATCAAAAATTAAAAGTAATTAATAATTAATAAAAATGAAAAATAATAAAGGCAGCAGTTGGCACAGAGAATAGAGGACTGAGAAGGAATTCCTCATCTGTGTGAACCTAACTAAGTCACTTATATTCTGTATGCCCTTTCTGTAAAACAGAGTAAAAATAGCACATCTGTTATATGATTATTTTGAAGATCAAATGATAATATTTGTAAAGTAGGCCATTTTTAAAAGTTAGAGAGCTATATACATTCTAGCTATTCTTAATCTTAGTCAAGTTTTTTAAAGTACTTTCTGATTTCTTTTATTAAGCAGAAAATTCAATTGAACATTTATTAAATATCTACAACTATAAGATATTATGCTATATACTGGGAATACAAAGATTAAAAAATAAAGAGGAATGGAAGGGACTTGATAGATGCAAAATCAGTATCAAAAAAGATAATATGATTATGAATTTAAAGCAGAAAGGGACTTTAGAGAGCAACCAATCCCCTTATTTTGAAAGGAGGAAACTCAGTCACAATGTGTTTTTATTTTCTGTCTAGAATCACAAGGTTTATAATTTCCTGAACTGTGATGTAAATTATCATCTTTTGCCTGATAAGGCCATTGGAAGAGTTTAAATAAAGCTTTGAAAAAATGAATAGGGTGATCTCTTTATATGAGATTTAGGAAAGGGTGCTTAGAAAACTAAAAATGTTCAAGAGAACATTCAGCTGTGTTTTAGTTGTTCAAATGTGTTTTAATTATGGAAGATTAACCCTAGAACTCAAAATTCCATTTTCTTATTATTTTAAAAAGACATATCCCCCTTACCTTTCTAGTAATATACTTATTCCTTTTCTCTACCTTATTCCTTTTCTCTATCTTATATTTTAAAGCTCAGTATAACTACCACCTCTTGTTTGAAATCTTTGGTCATTCTGTCATTCATTCAGCCAATAAATGTTCAGTAAGCAGCTAAAATATGACAGACACTATACTGAGTCCTGGGCATACAAAGAAAGAAAAAAAAAGACAGTCCTTGTCCTGGAGGGGCTCATACTCTAATGGAGAATAAAAGCTCTCTTCATCTTACCTCACTTTTATCTATCTAAATCCAACAACCCTAAGTAGATCAGTCTACTCTTCACAGCTCATATTCTTATTTTCTATCTTTGTCTAAAGTATCTAGCTTACTGCTTTGCATATTGCAAGTGTTCAATAAAAACTATTGAATTCAATTGAATACAGTGAAGATAGAAATTTGTAGGTAAAGTTGGGAAATAACTAATATTCAATTGTAACTGGATTATAGTGAATATAAGGAAGATTAAAGTAGTTAACTAGAAATAAACAGTAATTAGAAGGGTCAATTAAGGAGAGCATTGGGAGAGTCAAATGCCAGGAACTCACATTTTATGCTAATGTCAGTGAAGGAATTTGAGCAGGGGAGGGACATATTCAGATCTCTGAACAAAGAAAAAATATGTTTGGCAACCCTGTATAAGATAAATTGGAAAGTGGTGAGATAGCTTACCCAAATTTGTAGTATGCTACACTTACTAGGAAGTATTATTGATCTAAAGAGACTGGAAGTAGTTAACTAGGATATTTATTTCTATCAATATATCTGTCTATGTACATCTATCTATCTACACTTATATACATATGTAAGCATTTACATATATTAATATATGTATATATATATCAGCTATAGATATATAGATAAATATATAGATACAGATATAGATTAGAGAAGAATGATCAAGAAAATTTTCTGAAGTAATACATTTAAGAGTTAACAGGAAAATATATACTTGGAAGCACTGTGAAGGTAACAGTACAAAAAGGAAGGATAAGGAGTCATGAAAAACATAGAAAATCAGAAGAGATTAGTGCCTTAAAATCAAGAGTACAGAGTATCAAGGAGAAGATGATCAATAATTTCAAATGTCATAAAACATAAAGAGAACAAGGACTTGAAAAAATTAGAATGTCACAATTATAGCTTAGAGATCTTAGAGATGACAGTTTCTATAAGTTTCGGGCTGAAAACCAAATTCCAGAGGCTGAGGGATGTCTTTATGAGGAAGAGAAAGTATTGGGTATCAATCAAGATTATTTTATTTGCTGAGTATTCAAGTTTATCAAAATTGTATTATTCAAATTCACTTTCAGGTACAAAACACTGAAACATCTTTATTCAAGTGAAATGTCAAGTTAGTTGTCAGTTTTATCTAGAAGATAGCATCTTAATCTCAGGTTAATGTATTAATATTTTTTTGAGTGATGGGATAACATAAATGATCCCTGGCTGCTAGAGTCATAGGGATGTGAAGTATGAACATTTTGTGCTTGTTTGGCATTGTAATCACTAGATAATATGTTATGGGAAAAAAGTTTCACAATATACACTAGATCATTCTGTGGCATTTTTGAATTCTATAACCATTTTTTTTGTAGTTCATTTCAGTAAAAATCTCCTTTTCAACTGAATTTTAGATGACAAGGACCATGAAGGGCACCTTCCTCTGATAACACAAAACCATGTCCATAGGTTTCACTATCATGCAAAAAGTACACACCAAATAAAGGTCTGAGAGTCAAAGACAAATGTCAGAAATTAAATTTCCCAGAATGTAGTCCCATATTGTTGTTTCCCTTAGCATTATTGTTCTTACATACAATATGAATGAAATTACCTTTTTGACATAAAAATTAATGTGTGAATCAACAAGACATAAACATAGCTATTATTGAATTGGAAAACTAGGTATTCATTATATTAATTTTTTTTAGCTAGTCAAGAAGAGAGAGAAAAACAAGTGATAACTGAGATCCTTAATCTCACAAGCCTAAAGGAACATAGAGGAATATTTTAAAATATACAGTGACAACAATTAATGTGACAAAAGAAAATAAACACAACATAATAAAATACTAATTGATTTTTTCTTTCAATTCCACTTCTTTTTCTCCTTCTTTCTTTTATTTCACCTGATTTTCACAAAAGGAAAGGGAGAAATTGAATTCTACTTTTAAACATTGCAATGCAAACTCATCCAAATTCTTTGGTTTGCATGGATATACTTCATAGAGCCAAATCTTGATCTGAGTCAACTTATTAAAATAATCAAAGACTCTAATCATAATATGCTAGTGAACATATTATAGACAATTACATTTTGGAATATTGAAGTGTAAATAACATCAAAGTCATTTAGGAGATTTTAAAATGAATATTTCACTTAATATAATTATCAGTATTTTAATAGATACTTTAATAATACTTTAATAGATACTTTAATAAGATACCTTAAGTCATATTATAGAGCATCTTTAATAAGATACTTTAATAAGTCATATTATAATAGAGTAGCTGAACTTTGTATTAATTAATAATCCTTATATCTGAAACTATCTCCTTTTGTAGGTCTAATTAAACATTAGTAAATAGAGAAAAACATTATTTTGGAAGCAATTGTATACATGGTAAATTATAAAACACTGAACATAATGCAAATAATATGTAATATGTTTATAATCTATTACAAAACTTTTTATATAAGTCATGAAAAATGATCACTAATACATTTAAGTAAAGTCATTTTCATTTAATAAAGCTAACACAGAGGAGCCATATGGACTTTCTCAAAAACATTAACTGGAAAAAATATATGTTTACCAATAAGTAGTAATATACTTCAGTTTTATTTTCCCCTTTGGGAACCAAAAATATATATATCAGGAATTTAAAACATAATTATCCTTGTAGAGAAAAACAGGTTGAATACTTCAGCAATTAAGAGATTTGAATATTCTTACTCTGAACAATTTGACACCTTCAGCATAAAATTCAAATTTCCTTCTTTGTCTTTCTCTGAAAACAAGCAAAGAACAATTTTATGTATAATTAGGTAAGCATATGTGTATGTGTGTATACAGATGTATATGTCTCTCACATGCAGACACATAAGAATGTTTTGTTTTCTTCTCTAAAGACATTAGTCTTCAGGTTAATAAATGTTTCTTTCAATTAAAATTTCTTTTCCTTTAAGCTAACCTCCTTGGGAGACTGGACAGTTCATCAGAGCTGGAAACTATAGGAAAAAATGTCATTAATTGTATTCTACTAGAGCTCCCACAAAGTATAATCATTAGATTACTTGGAGCAAAAACAGAATTTATGTGTATTCATTAATTTCAAGAAATATTTGTCCAAAATACAGAATTAATTTATTGAATCCATTCATTCAAGGAATGTATAAAAAGAAGCTTTTAATAGAATAGCACTGTTCTACATACTGATGAAAATGAAAAAATTAAATGTAGTTCTAATTTCACAATAGATGATCAAAAGATGTGAAAAAAATATCAAAGTTCCATTCATGTGGTATTCTTGGAGACTTGAAGGTACCAGTTAAATTGTTATCTTTATGTTATCATTGTTCCTGCTATGTGACTAGCTCAAATACTTTCAAAATGATATATTTCTATCACGGTTTTGCAACTCCTTATGTATGTAACAAAATGATAAAATTTTAGTCATACAAGGGATCTCAGGGGCAATCTAACTCAATCCATGACTCAAAAAAAATCAAAAAAAGTTCACCACAATATCCATAATATGGTTTCATCCAGTATCTCTTTTAAGAATTTCAGTGAAAAGAGACCAACCATTTCCCAAGATGGCCCATTTCCCTGATGGGTGATTTTTGTCATCAGAAATTTTCTTGATGTAAATCTCAAATTTTACATTGTAGCTTATATCAAGAACAAGTCTAATATCTCATGATAACCTTTCAAATGCTTGAAAACAGTTTTTATAATCTCATTATTATTTTATCCAGGATAAAAACAATCAATTGTTTCAAACAATTTTAAAGTAAACCTTAAGGTTCTTTACCATACTTGTTGTTTATCTCTGAATGCTTTCTAAATTGCCTATAACTTTCCTAAATCATCACACCCATATTTGAAAATAACCCAGTGACTTTATTCTGATCAAGAGAGCACAAAAAAACATTACTCTAGAATTCATGGAAACCATGCATCTCTTAATGAAACCAAAAGTTGCATTTAGATTCTTGGCTGCCATATCACACTGCTTATATTTTGAGATTGTAGTCCACTAAACCTAACAAGTTTTGAGGGCAGAGCCAAGACTTTAGAGTAAAGGCAGGGGCTTACCTGAGCACTACTACCAAATTCCCTTTTAAACAATATTAAAACAGTAACTCAAATCTAATTCTGAAGTAACATAATCAAAAATAGAACAAGCTGAAACAATCTCAAGACTTCTTAGAAGGTCAGTGAAAAAAGATCTTTCTCCCTGGGGTGAGAGTGAAATACAGTCCAATTGCAGGTCATTCCTGCTCCAGCCAACCACCAGCAGATCTTAGAGAAGATTGAATCAGCATCAGAAAGAGCAGCTTCCTGAGATAGTAAGTCCTCAGAAGGAGTTTAGAATAGATTCTTTGCTAGCACTGGGCACAGGATATTGTTCTTCTGACTATATGTGTTTCTCAGTCACAGTCCCAAAGCAAGAAGAAAGATTAGAAAGAATAATGATCTTATTTACCTTTTTAGGGCAGAAAAGAGTGCTTGTGGCAACTCACAGACCAGACAACAGACCAGAAGATTATTTACCACATATCTTCCTATGTCATACCACCTTGGAAGAACTAAAACTTACAGACTTTCAAAACTAGGTCTAAACATAGCACCACCAAATACATAAAACTTAAGATAGTGCCCCTTTACACTGGTCATAGAGCCCAATTTTAGTATAAAGTTAAAAAAGAAAATGCTGAAAAATAAACAAATATAGCAAAGAATATGACCAAATAAAATTACTATAATGAGTGAGAAGCTCAAAACACAAACTCAGATGAAAGCAATGAGATTAAAGCAGCTACACCCAAAAACTCAAAGAGGACTATGAGTTATTCTAAGGCTTTTGAAGAGCTCAAAAAGCATTTTAACAGTCAAATAAGAGAGGAAGAGGTAAAATGAAAGCAATTAAAGAAAGTTAATATTTTAATAAAAGAGGCACAAACAATACTGAAGAAATAACACTTGAAAAACCAGAAAAAGCTAAATGTTACAACAGGCATAACAATCAACTAAAAAGAAGAATTCTTTAAAAAGTCAGATTTGATCTAGTGCAAAAAGAGGTACAAAGATTTATTAAAGAATGAGAGCTTGAGAACAACTCATATTTTCCCATGAAGTCTGTGAGCAAGAATTCAACATTTGACAAAAATTGCTTGGAAAACTGGAAATGAGTTTGGCAGAAACTAGGTCTTGATCAACATCTTGCCCCATATTCCAAGGTAAGGTCAAAATTGGTACATGAGTTAGACTTAAAGGATGTTCCCATTAGAAAATTCAAGGAGGATGGTATAGTTTATCTCTTAGATCTATGGATAAGGGAAGAATTTATGACCAAAGAAGAGACAGAGAACATTACAAGATATAAAATGGATATTTTTTGTTATATTAATTTTAAATACTTTTGCAAAAACAGTCATTGAAGCCAAAATTAGAAAGAAAGGAATTTGTGGAACTGAATCAAATGTATAAGAATACAAATCTTGCCCCAATTTATAAATGGTCAAATTATATAAACTGGAAGATTTCAGATGAAAAAATCAAAGCAATCTAACATCACATGAAAAATATTCTAAATCACTTATGATTAAAGAAATGCAACTTAAAACCACTCTGAGGTAACACTTCTTACCTATCAGATCCATTAATATGACAGAAAAGGAAAATGATAAATGTTGGAGTGTATGTGGGAAAATTGGGAAACTAATGCATTTTTGGTAGAGTTGAAAACTGATCCAATCATTCTGAAGATCAATTTGGAACTATGGCTAAAAGCTATAAAGTTATTAATACCCTTTGATGCAGCAATTCCCCTATTCAGTTTTATCTATATCTGAAAGATTTTGAAAGTGGAAAAATATTTATTTGTACAATAGTTAGAGCAGGTTTTTTTGGTGAAGTTCATTTGGAAATGGAGCAGATGTCCATTAGTTGGGGAATGGATGAACAAGTTATGATATATTATTATGACAGAATAATCTTATGCTATAAAGGAATAATGATCATGTTGCTTTCAGGAAAAGATTTACATGTAGTGAAACAAAGTGAAGTAAGCAGAACCAGGAGAACATTTTAATCTATAACTACAATATTTTTCAATGATCAACTGTGAATCACTTAATTCTCCTCAGCAACACAATAATTAAAGACAATTGCAAAGGACTCATGATAAAAAAAATGCCATACATCTATTTTAAAAGAACTAATGGAGTCTGAATGCAGTTCAAATCATACCATTATTTTGCTTTTTTATTGTTCTTTGGGGGTTTTGTCTGTATCTTCTTTTATACTATAACTAATATGGAGATACGTTTTGTATGACTGCATGTATAATGTAACATATCAAGTTACTCTACTTCTTATTGAGGGGAGAGATAAGAGTGACCATTTGGCACTCAAAAAATATTAATGATATTAAATTGCTTTTATATATAATTGGAAAAATCCTTTTTTAAAAATCTTTTTTTTTCCCAGAAAACCTGCTAACTAACATTGCCTTCCCCCTCTTGTATTTCTGAAGTCATTTTTTAAGTTAAATGTAAGACTTCACATTTATCCCTATTGAATGTCATCTTGTTAAATTCAGCACAATGCCCTAACCTGTCAAGCTCTTGTAGGTTCCTGACTCGGTCATCCAGGGTCTTCGCTATGCCTCTCAGTACTGTGTCAACTGAAACTTTGATAAACATGCCATCTACTGCTTTGTCTAAGCCACTGATAAAAATGTTAAACTGAAAAGGGCAAAGCAGAGACCCTTAGGGCCTTATCCTAGAGACTGTATTCAACATTACCATTGAACCATGACTTTGTGACTGAGAAATTGAGAACACTTTGAAGAGTATCTTATCCATAGCTTTCTTTGTTCATCCTACTAATTTTTTTTTATTATTAGTTTTTCACTAGAATGACATGAAATAGTAATCTTTATTTTTTGGCTAAAGTACAAATAAACTATATGTAGAGTGTTTTCCTGATCAACCAGTTGGGCAGCTCTATCAATAAAAGGGATTATGGCTGCCTCTTTGAAATTATTGCTTTCTTTTTTTAGTATCAATCAGTCATAATTTAAATGATTTACAAATGTCCCAGCTCTATTTTGAAATCACTTTCTTGTACTATATTGAATCTATTCTCTTTTTTTTCTCCATAAATAAGAATATTTGCCTCTTTCCAGTCCTCTAGTACATGTCTCATTCTCTTTGATTATTCAAGTATCACCGATATAGTTTATGCAATTATGCTTGCCAATTTACTCATTATTCAAAGGAGTAGTCATTCTGAGCTGGACGATTTTAATTCATTAATGACCAATAGGTGAATTATTTCAGTCTTAATTTTTATCAGAGGGTTCAGCTACCTGACCCAGTGAACAGGGCACCAGACATGTCTATTCAGGATAGACTGATCTCACCAAGTTCAAATTTGGCTTCAGACACTTACTCGCTGTTTAACCCTGGACAAGTCACTTAAACCTGCCTATCTCAGTTTATCCATCTGTAAAATGAGCTTGAGAAGGGAATGACAAAACTCTCTAATATCTTTGTTTTATAAATCTTTGCTGTTTTTTTCCATTGAAAATACCAGTCCAGGTTTCATTTCATTTTCCATCATCTTTATCTCCATGCCAAACATTTTTGTTATTCCATCTTGGTTATTATCATCTTTCTAATATTATAACTTAAAATTTCATTATCTTCAACTTTCTTCACCAGTCTTAACTCATTACATATATATATATATATATATATTAATGCTACTGGAATTACTTTTATATCACTGTACTTTGTACTTATAACTATCTTCTATTTCCTTATTTTACTTTGATCATTTATTATACATGTCTTTTAAAAAATCTAGATAGATTAAAAAGTCCTGAAGGGCATCCATGGTCAACAGAAAATTTTTACTCTTCTCAATGGAAAACTTTCCCTTTATATCTTTAAATTTTAATTCTTGAAAATCTGATCTTGAGAAATGTAGGAAAGATGGCAGAGTAGAAACATGGAAAGATGGATGCACTCTGAGAATTCTCTTGAGCCAATTTTAAAATAGTTCTTCAAAGTGGATACTGGAGAGTCAAAATCAATAAGGAGATGGAGTGAAGTGAATTTTCCTGCAGAAAATAACTTGGAAGGTAGGCCAAGAGCGTCTGTTTCCCTGAGAACAGAAAGGAGAACAGCCAGAAGCAAAGCCACACACCAAGAAGAACAAAGCATTCACCCTCCACCTACTACTTCTCCAGCTTCTGAACCTGGTCATGGGCCAATTTTCAGACTCCAAGACCCTACCTAAAAACAAATGAGCATCACCCCCTTCAAGTATCAAGCCTTAGAGCAAGCCTGTAGTGAGGCCTTTAGCCCTGGTGTGAGGCAGTCCACAGTACCAGCTCTATTCAAGTTTAAGGGGAGGTCCAGAGCCACTGTGAAGGCTGTGGAGAATATCCCAACTCCCTCACAGAGCAATCCTCTGTGCATTGCTCTGGTAGAAGGCCAGGTTGAGCTCTGAGCATCTGCCCAAGCCAGCAGTGATGAACTCAACCCAGTGCAAGGCAACCCATGCCTGTCTGGTGCTCAGAACATAACTGTCTTCAATTATTTGAAGTTCTATTATATAGAGGAGTTTTGGATGTGTTCTTATTTTGGTTGGCCACAGAAGACATATCTATAAGTAATAAGTGAAAAATTTCAACTTAATGAAAGAAAAAATAAGTTCTAACAATTAGAATTTGAATATGTTCATTCAGGAGGTCACAGGTTCTGCCTCATTAAAATTCTTCAATCAAATGATAGATATTTCCACTTACTGGATACTTTATAGAAGGGACTTGGGAAATATGGCCTTCAAGATCCCTCACGACACTTCAGGTTTGTGATTCTGTTGCCTATATTATATTGTTTTGGGTATTTATATGAATATTTAATTTTTAGATTGATGTTAAGAATTTTAAATAATTATATATATGTATGTGTATATATATATGTAAAATCCTAAGACAATGAAATTAGTCAAAAATATGAAACTCTTGGAAAAATTTAAAAGTATTGTGCAAAAACAAGGCATTACTTAATTAAAATAGCACACAGAGAACAGGAAGCAAGTAATGGATTTGAACCCATGCTTTCAACTCCAATAAGTTTTTCAACAAGAATTTTTCTGCTTCCAATGACTAAGCAATGAGCATTATATATATAAAAAAAAGTGAAAAAGCACTAACCTTGCACTCAAGGCGCTTACATTCTAATTGTGAATATAACATGCAAATAACTGTATATTCATGATATAAACAGTGAAAACAAAGGGTAATCTCAGAGTAAAGTCATTATTTGGGGTTGAAGAATAGGTAGAGGAATCAAAAAAGGTTTCTTGCAGAAGATGTGATTTGATGGAATACTATTGTGCTATAAGGATTTCCATACAAGCTGGAAAGACCTCCACAAACTGATGCAGAAAAAAATGAGCAGAACACTATACTCAGAAAGTGAAACATTGTGGTACAATCAAATGTAAGCAGCTTTGCTACTAATAGCAAGGCAATTGTCCAGGACAATTCTGTAGCATTTATGAGAAAGAATATTATCTACATCGAGAGAAAGAAACATGCAAGTAGAAATGCAGAAGGAAAACTTATGATTGATCACTTATTTATATGGGTATGGGATTTTTTGATTTTTGTTTTCTTAAATTACTCTATTACAAAAATGAATAATATAGAAATAGATATTGAGTGAAATACATGTATAACCCAGTGGAATTGTTTGTCAGCTCTGATAGGGGGGAGGGAAAAAGAGAGAAAGAACATGAATCATGGAATCATGGAAAAATACTTAAAATAAAGTACAAAAAAAAAAGATGTGATTTGAGCTGAGTCTTAAAGGAATACAGGGAAACTAGAATTTGAAGATAAGAAGAAAGAACATTCCAAATCTGTGAAAATGTGCATATAAAAGAGTCTTGAGAAAAACGAAATTAGTTTAGTGGAGCTAGATCATAGAGTATGTGAAGAAAAGCTGTGTTTAAGAAGCCAGGAAACAAAAGAATGCCCCATGTTGTGCTAAACAGGCTATGTAATCTTTGATGCTGGAGGTAAAATGAATCCATTAGAATGTATTTAGGCTTATATAAAAACCTGTGTTTTAGGAAACTTTTACTTTAGCTCCTGAGTGAAGGATGGACTGGAATAGGAAGAGATTTGAAGCAGAATAGAACAACTCAAACTTTTTCACAAAAATCAAGTGAGCCAATGAAGGAGAATTTATATAAGAAAAACAGTACATTTTAAATTATTCCACATTTCCCCTCCTGATACATGGAATATAAATTGTCTGTCTTCCAAGGGGTAAAGTCACAATTTAGACAAGTGTGAACTATTCCATAGACTAAAATACTCACCTTCAATTGGCAAACAGCATGGAAATTGTCCTTAAGATCAGGTAATCATGTCATAAGAAAATCAATTGCAGACACTAAGGATGTTTAGCATTAATTAAGAGGTGTAAGGGAGTAAATTTAGGGGTTTTTTTCTAATATATTATGCTAAAGGTTTCCAGGGATTTAATTCAATCCCAATAAAAATATTCAAGTCAGTTTTGGAATTTTATGGTGGTTTAATTAATATAGAGGGAAGGAATTAAGAAGAAGAGAGAGAAAGAATATAAGATTTCTCCAGCCTAACCTAAGCCAAGGGAAGTTCAGGGAACTCAGTCAAGAGGCCTACTCAGAAGATTAGGAGCTTCCTAAGAGGATAGTGTTTTGTAAGGTAAAGGAAACAGGAATCAGACTAAAACTTGCCCAGGTCACTCAGAGAAGATGCCTCATCTAACCTGTGCTAAAGAGCTTCTCCCAGTTACCTCACTGGCAAGCCACAACCCACCACACTGCTAGGACGTCCAGTACACTGCCACTAGCCACACCAGCCAGAGTGAGAGCCACGTCTCCGTGTGATAAAGATCCCCGAGAGCAAGTGACGCAAAATATATAGACCGTTTTTACATCACTTCCTACATCTCACATGTACAAATGGTAGCTTAAGCTTGACTTAGGACAGCCCAAGGGGTCTGTCAGTTGTTTCTTATGTGTCACTTGCTAGCACATGTCTGTCATAGGTCATCCTTATCAACACTTAATCCTTAAGTAGGGGTGTATACATTACTGGTTGATAGACTACACAGGGTGGAGTAAATCTAAAATTCACAGAGGAAACATGATACTTTTCTTCATTCATTTGAAGGCTTTTCAGGTTAAAGAGAGAATATTTATCATTTTAGAAATATATTATGGAACAGGTAGCATCCTTATTAGATTGTGAGATCCTAAAGAAAAGGGCTGTCTTCTACTTCCCCTTAACTCCCAGGCCTTAAAAAAGTATCTGACATAGAGCAGACATTCAATAAATGATCATTGACTTCCTGATATGGGTGTAAAGTGATGGAAAAAAATAATTTAATTAAGTAGCTTCTTAGTGCCAGTCATCACACTGAGCACTTTACAAATATAATCTCATTTTATCCTTACACTAATTCTGTAAGATAGGTTATCAGATTATTTTCATTTTTACATTTGATGAAAGTGAGGCAAACAGATCCAGTAAACTACCTTGGGGTACAGAGCTAGGAAATATCTGAACATATTAGAACACAGGTCTTTCTGACTATACCAGGTGCTCAACCAATTGCACCACCTTGTTTTTCAGTTGTTTTCATTAATGCTTGACACTTTATGATGCCATTTAGAATCTCTTGGCAAAGATATAGCAATGTTTTCCCATTTCCTTCCCAGTTCATTTCACAAATGAAGAAACTGAGGCAAACAAGCTTAAGTGACCAGCCCAAAGTAACACAATTAATAAGTGTTTGAGGTCAGATTTGAAATCATAAAGATGAGTCTTCCTGACTCTAGATCTGGCATTCTATACCATGTGACACCTAGCTCCTATTGTGCCACTATCTGCCACTAAACAAACATTATCTCATTTATTTGCCACAATAGCTTTGTAGACTTTTGGGCAATTCTATAAGCCTTTCAAAGAATCTTCCAACTCAAAGACTTTTTTTGAAAGAGAATTTTGCTCTTTTTATGTTGCTATCCATATAATCAAAATCACATCACCAAATTAAAAGTGTCAATATATACAAATCAGGCATCTCCTTATCTGAGTGATCATCTGTTTCTAAGTTGTTTATTACAAATTTGAAGGACCAAAATATTTAAATTCAAAATATTGAATTTTATGAAATCAGAATTCAAGATTATTTTCTCAATTTATAAAAAACAGTGAGAGCAATGTATACTTCTCTAAATCTCTTGTGTTTCTTACTGGTGGCATTAAGACAGTGGTTATAATTTCCAAAGATAGATGTGTGTTGTCTTGTTAAAAATACAACTCCAAATCTCAGAAAATAGTTAATTAGATTTTTGTTTTTTGCTAAAATTTGAGTAACTTCCATAGGCAGGTAGAAATGTAGACACAAAGTTGTTATAAAGTCCCAATGTAAATAAGTTATTTATAATAGTTATAATAGTTCTGGTAATATAAAACTACCAAATGCTGTAACTACAGTGAAGGATTCATGAAAGAGAAATCTACCTTGAAAAGGAGATAGATTTGTTGGGAATGACTTAGAATCCCTTATCCTTACATTCACGTGAAAGAATGTATCAAGAATACTATCAACATACCTATTTTCTATTTGTTGTATTTATTTTACACTGTAATACAATTTTTAATAATCATTTTTCTTTTATTTTGCTATCTGTGTTGTCACACTCCCTTCAACGTCTATCCCCTCTCCAATAAGGTAAGAATGTGATAGGTTGTACATGTGCTATCACACAAAACACATTTCCACATTCATCATGTTATGAAAGAAGATACTTTGTTTACACTAGAGAACAATCCATGGTAGAAATAAAGCTTTGAATACTCTGCTTCAATTCACATTCATACATACCTATTTTTTAGTCAACTATTTATTTCAAGCACGTTTTTATTCATTTTTCTCAAAAAATGTAAGTTTCAATTAATAATCCAGAGTTTTGAATTTTCCAAAAGTTATTGTGATAGAATTTAAAGAGTCAGCTTTTCACATTTTCAGAACTTTTCATCAATATTCCTCTGTCCCTAATTAGTAGACATGGAAAATATCACTATCATCAAATAGGTATTTCTTAATGCTTGTATGTATTGAACTAAAGATTCCTTTTTCCCCTTTACAAATTCTAACTATTGACTTGTTATGAGAAAGTAAAAGTTTGTCATTAAACATTATATGTGAGAGGGACAAAAAAAACACATCAATTGATTTTCTTAACATGCTGTTTTTATTAGATCATTTCTATAAGAGGTACACTTTGTTTTATCCAGTATTCTAGTCTGCAAATTACAAGAAAAGATGACATTCAACAACAACAACAAAAACTACAATAAATGTAGCAACCCTGGAAATATCCATCAGAACTTATACACACACACACACACACACACACACACACACACACACACACACACACACACAGTGAGCTGGAATATATCTGGGTAAGTTATACACTTCATGAAGTTGTTTGGATTTCAATGGTAGCCCTTTTACAAACTTAATCTCCCTTTCTCATTTTCTATAGTAACAACTTTATCTTGGTCTCTTAATTCCTCTTAATTATTTCAAACAAAGCTCCTACACAGCCTCAATTCCCAATAGTCCCAGATAATTTGTGCTTAATAAAGATTATCATTAAAAAAGAAGAAATGGAAGATGGCTATTTCAGCCCATTGTTTTGATTCTATAATACCCCTCAAAGGAACAAATTAACTATTTGAAAGGCCTTAGTGAGTCCTATTTGAACAATGTAATTGAGCACCTCTCTGTAAACATTCTCTAACATCTCCTTGCAGCTATTTTTGTTGTTGTTGTTGTTGATGAATTTAACTTTTCTAAAAATAAAAATTTAATCCAAAAGCTCAGTGAAATAAACAACTGAAAGAAAAGCATTAAAGTCAGACATTTTTACATTAAATGCATATCCCCAATTTAAAATTGAATAGCTTGAAGGCTAATATAAAATGCTAAAATTGGGGGTAAGCATGGCTTCAGAGTAGACCCAGCTTGCTTCTTTTCCTCAGACCTAATGACACAGATGACAGCAAAAGACCCTCCCAAAATTAAAAAAAAAAACATGTCCTCATAAGAATGGAAAGACCCCACAACAAGGCAAAGCTCTGAAGGTAGGAGGGATTCTGGCACCTCCACAATATAAGGGTACAAAAAGCTGACCCACTCTTCCCTCCCCCACCAAACAGCCGGAGCAAGAGTTAAAATCAGCACTGGCCAGAATCAACAAGTGAGGGAGGGGCACCCCAGGACTGAACAACAAGCAGCCCCAGGTCAGGGGACCTGAATAAGATAAGGTCCTTCTCCTGAGAGTACTAACACCCAAAACCCCAGCAGGCGGGCTAGGGGAGCACAGATCTCAGGTGCCCAAAACTAGTGTGCTGTAATCACCTAGTGTGCAAAGGGATCTTCTGATGTGAGCAAGGGGCACCTACAGGTCTTGGGAATTAGCTAAGACCACCAAAGACTTTCACCTGAGAGCACTAACTCCCACAATGCCAGAAGTCAGGAGAGGGCAGTCCTTGGGCCTCCCCATGAAGACAGCACAACTGCAGAGAACATAGAATTAGCCTGAGTCTAAAGCCTTGACCATTAGACCCATATACTGAGGGCAAGTACTACTCATTCAGATTTCTGACTAGAAGGGGAGGAAGGAGGAAAAAACAAACAAACAAAACACAGAGATGGCAAACTGTACCCAAGAACCCCAACACCCCTACACCAAGAAAAGCAAGAAGAAAGGGGTGATTTTGGATACAGTTTATGGAGGGAAAACACACACACACAAACAACAACAACAACAACAACAACAACAACAACAGAGGAAATAGCAGAAGAGGAAGTGCAAATAAATGCTCCAAAACCTTCCAAAAGAAATGGAAATTGTCCACAATCTCTTGAAGAATTTAAATAGGAAGTTATCAAAAAGATGGGAGCCTTCTGGCAGGAAAAATGGGAAATAATGCAAAAGGAACTCAGCAATCAGAAGCATGAAAAAAAATGCAACTACAGAATCAGCTCAAAGTTTCAAATAGCAGGATAGAACAAACTGAAAAGGAAAATCAGGCTTTAAAGGTCAGAATCAGGCAACTGGAAGATAATGATCTTGCAAAAGAGAAAGAATTAATTAAGCAAAGCCAAAGACTAAGAAATTAGAAGATAACATAAAATACCTCAATGACAAGGTGACAGACCTGGAAAATAGAGGAAGGAGAGACAATCTGAGAATAATAGGCCTACCAGAAAAGCCAGAAATAAATAATACTCTCGACATCATAATACAAGATATCATCAAAGAAAACTGCACAGAGATTCTAGAACAAGGGGGCAATACAGCCACTGACAGAGCTCACAGAACACCCCCTACACTAAGTACCCAAAAGACAACTCCCAGGAATGCAATTGCCAAATTCCAAAGCTTTCAAGCAAAAGAAAAAATCTTACAAGAAGCCAGAAAAAGACAATTTAGATATAAAGGAATGCCAATAAGGGTCACACAAGACCTTGCAATTTCCACTCTGAATGACTGTAAGGCATAGAACATGATTTTCAGAAAGGCAAGAGAGCTGGGTCTTCAACCAAGAATCAGTTATGCATCAAAACTGACTATATGCTTCCAGGGGAAAGTATGGGCATTCAACAAAATAGAAGATTTCCAATTTTTTGTAAAGAAAAGACCAGAAGTCGGTGGAAAGTTCGAGATCCAAACACAAAGAACAAGGAAAACTTGAAAAGGTAAATAAATATGAAGTAAAGGGAAAAGGAGAAAAATGTTATCTTTTTTCTTTTATTCAAACTCTCTTCTATAAGGACTATATTTATATCAAATTATATATATTAAAATGTGGGTAAAATGTAATGTGTAACTCTCAAAAATTGTATGCATCATTAGAGTAGTTAGAAGAATCACACATTGGGGCATTAAGACAATATGGAGAAAAGGGGGGGTGAAAGAAAGAAAAAGGGAGGGGTGAATCATTGATGGTACTAAAATATACTTCAAGAAATAGAAAAAAAATAAATATAATAATCTTTCTCACACAAAGATACACATGGGAAGAGGAGGGGAAGGAATTTCCTATAGGGAGGAGAGGAAGAAAGTGCTAATTGGTATTACTTAAACCTTACTCTCAGTGAAATCAACTATGAGAGCTTAGAACATCTAGATCCATTGGAATCTTGAACTTTATCTTATCCAACAGGGTAAGAGAGAAGGGGAAATTAAGGATGGTTGGGGGAGGGAGTATAAAAAGGGAGGAAAGAAGAGGGGGGAGGGAAAGGGAACAAAAAGGGAGTGGATAGAAAGGGAAGCATATCAAGGGAGGGGACTAGGGGGACTAATCTAAAGTAAATCACTGGTTTAAAAGGTTATAGCTAAAGAAGAAAGGTCAGAATTAGGGGAGGGTATCAAAATGCCAGGGAATCCACAAGTGACAATTGTAACTTTGAATGTGAATGGGATGAACTCACCCATAAAAAGTAGACAAATAGCAGAATGGATTAGAATCCAAGACTCTACCATATGTTGTCTTCAAGAAACACATATGAGGTGTGTTGAAACTCACAAGGTTAGAATTAAAGGATGGAGTAAGATCTTTGGGCCTCAACTCATAGAAAGAAGGCAGGAGTTGCAATCATGATATGTGACAAAGCCAAAGCAAAAATAGACCAGATCAAAAGGGATAGGGAAGGTAAATATATTCTGTTAAAAGGGTGTATAGACAATGAGAAATTATCACTAATCAACATGTATGCATCAAATGGTATAGCACCCAAATTTCTAATGGGAAAACTAGAAGAATTGAAGGAGGAAATAGACAATAAAACCATATTAGTGGGAGACTTGAACCAACCACTATCAAATAAAATCCAACAGGCCATCAAAGAACTCCCTAAGAAAAAAATCCCCAGGGGCTGATGGATTCACAAGTGAATTCTATCAAACTTTCACAGAACAGCTAATCCCAATACTATACAAACTATTTTACATAGTAAGCAAAGAGGGAGTTCTAACAAATTCCTTTGAGGATACAAACATAGTACTGATCCCAAAGCCAGGCAGGTCAAAAATGAAGAAAGACCATGTTGGGGGCCTCTGGGTAGCTCAGTGGATTGAGAGCCAAGTCTAGAAATGGGAGGTTCTGCGTTCAAATCTGGCCTCAAACACCTCCCAGCTGTCTGACCCTGGGCAAGTCACTTGACCACTATTGCCTAGCCCTTACCACTCTTCTGCCTTGGAGCCAATACACTGTATTCACTCCAAGATGGAAGGTAAGGGTTAAAAAAAATCGGAGAAAGAAAACTATAGACCAATCTTCCTAATGAATATAGATGCAAAAATCTTAAATAGGATATTGGCAAAAAGACTCCAGCAAGTGATCAAGAGGATCATTCCCTATGATCAAGTAGGATTTATACCAGGAATGCAGTGCTGTTTCAATATTAGGAAAACCATCCACATAATTGACCATATCAACAAACAAACAGACAAAAACCACATGATAAATAGATAAATAAGAATAAATAGATGCAGAAAAAGCCTTTGATAAAATATAACACCCATTCCTATTAAAAACACCAGAAAGCATAAGAATAGGAAGGTCCTTCCTAAAAATAATAAACAGTATATATCTAAAACCATCAGCAAATATCATCTGCAATGGAAATAAACTAGATGCATTCCCAATAAGATCAGGAGTGAAAGAAGGATGCCCATTATCACCTCTACTATTTGACATTGTACTAGAAACACTAGCAGTAGCAATTAGAGAAGAAAAAGAAATTGAATGCATCAAAATAGGCAAGGAGGAAACCAAGCTATTGCTCTTTGCAGATGATATGATGGTCTACTTAAAGAATCCTAGAGAATCAACCAAAAAGCTAGTCGAAATAATCAACAACTTTAGCAAAGTTGCAGGATACAAAATAAATCCACATAAGTCATCAGCATTTCTATATACTTCCAACACAGCTCAGCAGCAAGAACTAGAAAGAGAAATCCCATTCAAAATCACATTAGACAAAATAAAATACTTAGGCATCTATCTCCCGAGACAAACATAGAAAATATATGAACACAACTACAAAACACTCTCCACGCAAATAAAACTAGACGTGAGCAATTGGAAAAATATTAACTGCTCATGGGTAGGATGAGCCAATATAATAAAAATGACCATCCTACCCAAGCTTATTTATCTATTTAGTGCTATACCCATTGAACTTCCAAAAAACTTTTTTACTGACTTAGAAAATAAACTTGACAATATTCATTTGGAAGAACAAACGGTCAAGGATATCCGGGGAAATCATTAAAAAAAATATGAAGGAAGGTGACCTTGTAGTCCCAGATCTCAAACTCTATTATAAGGCAGTGGTCATCAAAACAATTTGGTACTGGCAAAGACACAGAAAGGAGGATCAGTGAAATAGACTTGGGGTAAGTGACCCCAGTAAGACAGTCTGTGATAAACCCAAACACCCCAGCTTCTGGAACAAAAAAGCCACAATTTGACAAAAACTCCTGGGAAAACTGGAACACATTGTGTGAGTGACTAGGTCTGGATCAACATCTCACACCCTACACCAAAATGAACTCAGAATGGGTGAATGACCTGAACATAAAGAAAGAAACTATAAGTCAATTAGGTGAACACAGAATAGTATACATGTCAGATCTGTGGGAAAGGAAAGACTTTAAAACCAGAAAGACATAGAAAGAGTCACAAAATGTAAAATAAACAATTTTGATTACATCAAGTTAAAAGGTTTCTGTACAAACAAAGCCAATGTAACCAAAATGAGAAGGGAAGCACCCAATTGGGAAACAATCTTCATAACAAAAACCTCTTACAAAGGTCTAATTACTCAAATTTATAAAGAGCTAAATCAATTGTACAAAAAATCAAACCATTCTCCTTGGGACATGAACAAGGCATTTTTCAGCCAAAGAAATCAAAACTATTAATAAGTACATGAAAAAGTGTTCTAAATCTCTTATAATCAGAGAGATACAAATCAAAACAACGCTGAGGTATCACCTCACACCTAGCAGATTGGCTAACATGACAGCAAAGGAAAGTAATGAGTGCTGGAGGGGATGTGGCAAAGGTGGGACTTTAATGCATTGCTGATGGAGTTGTGAATTGATCCAACCATTCTGGAAGATAATTTGGAACTATGCAGAAAGGGCGATAAAAGACTGTCTGCCCTTGGATCCAGCCCTAGCACTGCTGGGTTTGTTCCCCAAAGAGATAATAAGGAAAAAGACATGTATAAGAATATTCATAGCTGCGCTCTTTGTGGTGGCCAAAAATTGGAAAATGAGAGGATGCCCTTCAATTGGGGAATGGCTGAACAAACTGTGCTATATGTTTGTGATGGAATACTATTGTGTTCAAAGGTATAATAAAGTGGAGGAATTCCATAGGGACTGGAACAACCTCCAGGAAGTGATGCAGAGTGAGAGGAGCAGAACCAGGAGAACATTGTACACAGAGACTGACACACTGTGGTATAAGAGAACGTAATGGACTTCTCCATTAGTGTCAATACAATGTCCCTGAACATTCTACAGTGATCCAGGAGAAAAAAAACAAACAAACACTATCCACAAGCAAAGGACAAACGATGGGAGTAAAAACACCAAAGATAAGCAACCACTTGACTACAGGGGTGGAAGGGACATGAATGAGTTGAGAATCTAAATGAATACCCTAATACAAATACCAACATGGAAATGGGTTTGAAGCAAGGACACATGTAATACCTAGTGGAATCATGCATTGGCTAGGGGAGGGCCGGTGGGAGGTGGGGAGGATAAGAAAAGGATCTTTGTTTCCAAGGAATATTGTTTGAAAATAACCAAATAAAATAATGTTTAAATTGGAAAAAAATAATTAGCAGTAACCACAAAAAAAAGCTAAAATTGTCTTCAACTTGGCTTCAAACTTGTAGCTAATCCACTTTTGTGTAATAAGAAAATCTTGAAACCTTGGACTCCATCTCCCAGAATTCGTTTCTTGTCCCAAAAATCCTTTTTCCTCTCTTTATGTTAGTGTCCTTATGTTATTGTTTTAAAGGTATGTGTAACTACTCCCTCTCTCTCTTTTTTCTGCATGCCTGCCTGGGATGGCTGGTCTTACTCAGGCTTTTTACTTCACGTTATTTTTAATAAACTTTATAAATATAATACTTGGAGTATTTTGGATATTAACTTTTAATCTACACATTTGAAGGAACATTTAGATTTTGAACATAATATGTTGTCAGAATTCTTCTGTCTATAATGGGATTGATTTTCTCTCTCTGCTTGAATAGATTTAACTAACACTAAATCTTTTGCTATTGTTGTTTGAACTTGTTCCAACTCTGAGGCTCTGAAATCCTTCATTTTTCCTGGTCAAAATTGACTTTCTTCTGTAAATTTTTTGCACGTTTCAATCTATTATGACTCACATATTTGACAGGAGAACCAACATTATCTATTTAAAATCCTCAGAAAGATATAAAAATATATAGCAAAGGAGTTTATACATATATTTGTGTATATGCATATATGCACATATATACATATATAAATATAGATATAGATCCATGTGTATATATGCTTACATACATACATAGATTATATTTGTGTATATGCAGTGAACTGAAACTCAAATAGAAATGTATGCATGGGGGGCAACATGTTAATCTAGAAAACCTCAAATTAATAACATCTTATATTTTAAAATTATAATTTATTCTGATAAATATTTAGAATTTATTTTAATCTGATTCAAGTCAGAAGTTTTGCTGGTTGCATGTAATAGCTAGTGATTTGATGCCTCTCTATGTATAGACACTGTGGACCCAAGACAGAAACTATAAGTTCATTATAATTTTGTTAAACCTTTTTCAGTTCTAAGGGCAAAGAACGGAATATAGGATTTAGAATATGATCCATGTTACCATGGAGTCCAAGATTTTAGAAGAGATGTTGCAACTATCTCAATGAGGGAGCTCTGAGAAAGTAGGGCCAGGATAGAGCACAAGAGGCATTTTGGCTTCTGGATTTTTGAATTGAATGCTATTCTTCCACTACCCAAATATAGTGGGAATGATACCCCTGGCCTATTGAGGGTAAATGATTTTATGTGTGATCTTGTCACAGCTTTGAAGTAGATAGTTCTCTGTTGAAGCAAAGTAGTTATGTAGAACTCAGGTGCTTAACTCTTAAAACCAAAGCATCATAATTGGTGAACCTTAAGCCAATGTCAGAGATAAGAGAATCCTCTCCCAACCACCTAAAGGTAGTAGAGGACTAGAAAGTGGTTGGTGAAATGTAACAGATCTGGTTTTCAGGCAGGGAGGGACAGAAAATCACTGTAAAAAGGAATAAAGAGATAGATATTAGAAAAATAAAAAGAGAAGTGATAGATAATGTTGAAGGTGATGTTGTTTGCTGCTGTTGCTGATAATGGTAAGAAGAAGTAGATAGACAAGTTGGCAGGTAGGTAGAATATAAAGAGATGTTAAATAATTGACCATATCAATAACAAAACTAACAGAAATGACATGATTATCTCAATATATTCAGAAAAAAGCTTTTGACATTAGCCATTCCTACTTAAAACACTAGAAAGCATTGTAATAAATAGACTTTTCCTTAATATGATAAAGTATTTATCTAATACAGACAGCAAGTATCATCTATAATGAAGATAAGCTAGAAGCCTTCCCAATAAAATCAGGAGTGAAGCAAGGATGCTCCTTATCAGCACTGTTATTCAATATTACATTAGAAATGCTAGCCTTAGCAATAAGAGAAGAAAAATATATTGAAGGTATTAAAGCACACAATGAGGAAACTATACTATCACTTTTGAAGATGATATATGTAGAGGATCCCAGGAAATCAACTAAAATTAGTTGAAATAATTAATAACTTCAGCAAAATTGCAGGACACAAAATAAATTCACATAAATCACCAGCATTTTATATTTTATCAACAAAGTCCAGCAGCAAGAGAAAGAAAGAAAAAATTCATTTAAAGTAACTCTAGGCAAAATAAAATACCCTGGGGATCTCCTTGTCAAGATAAACACATGAATTATATAAACATGATTAAAAACACTTCACACAATTAAAAACACTTTTCAGTCTAAACAACTAGAAAATTATTAATTGCTCATAAGTAAGACAAGCTAGTATAATAAAAATGACAATTCTTCCTAAATTTGTTTAATTATTCAGTGTCATACCAATCAAACTAGTAAAATAATTATCTTATAGAATTAGAAAAAATAACAAAATTCATCTGAAAGAAGAAAAGATCAAAAATATTAATGAAATTAATAGAAAATGTGATGAAAGGTGACCTAGGTGTATCAGATGTACAATTATTTTATAAAATAGTGGCATCAAAATAATCTGTAACTGGTTAAGAAATAGAATTATGCTTCAATGAAATAGATTAGATACACAATGAACTACAATATTACAAACTAAGTGATGGCAAAGAACATGCTTCCTTCAAAAAATATAGAAAATAGGAAGAAAGATATTCTTTTCTTTTCCTTTTGTAGGTAAGAACATAATGAGTTCTGCTTGGAACATATTTAGTTTGAGATGCCTATTTAAAGTAGGCAGTATGAATCTTCCCTCTTAAGAATGGTACATTTATAATTCATTCTGCCTCTAACCCTTTATATGAATATTTAAAATAATAAGGGTAATAAGTTTAGTAGAAGATGAAGGGGTGACCTTCTCCTGAGTCTAGTCAATTGTAGACTTTTTTGAATGTTGTTACACAAACATTACTCTAACATATATGACAATAAGAATAACTATAGTGAATGAAACTGAGATACCAAAAAGAAAAAAAATCATAATGAAATGCTAGGGTAGAAAGGTTATTACTAGCTATGAGGGATCAAAAAAGACTTCATGGAAGAAGTGAAATTTGAAATGGAAGGGCTTTATAGAAAACATAAATAGCTAGAAGAGAAAAAGAATTCAAGATATAGATAATAGCAAGAGCAAATGGGGGAGGGGGGAGGGAAGGGTTAGGATTTATTAAGCATCTAGTATTTTTCAAGCACTCTGCTAAACATGTTAGAAATAATTTCTCAATCAGGAAAATATAAGGCATATTTAAGTGGCAGAGAAGAATCCCTCTAATTGGAGATTTAGAATGTCTGTAAAAAGATAAGATGAAGTAAGAAATAAAAGGCAAGATAATGCAAGGTTATTGATAGCCTTGAATGACAAGCAATACAATTTTATTCTTACTCAAAAAGCAATAGAGATTCACTAAAGAATTTTGAGCACATTGATGGCATGACCAGATCTGTGAACAAGAAAGATTAATAATGAAAAGAATAAAGACTGGGTTGGATTGGAGATACTAAAAATATTGGAAACCCTTATAAAAGGCTGAATTCAAATATGCTAAGTGGGTCTATTGAGAACTCAAATATTGTGTGACAAGGAGAATAAAGATCTATTTGTGACTTAGTGTAAAAGCACAGTAAAATCTAAGGTATTTGTATATGAGAGTAGAAGAAAAAAGGAAAATCCAAGGTAACAATACATTTTTGATTATTGGAGTCCTTTGGTTTTATCCTTGCCTGAAATAGAAAAGTGAAAAGGAAGTGCAAGTGCAGGCAGGATAAATAATATTTTGTTTTGAAACTATTGAATTTACGATACACACGTATCTTGTAAAAAAAAAAGTGCATATGTGATTCTGGAGCTTCTGAAAGAACCCAAGGTTAGTAAAAAAGATTTTGAAGTCATCCATGTAGAGCCAAGATTGGAAGCTATGGGAATTACTATGATCACTGAAGTACAGAGAAAGGAGAAAAAGCCAAGTAGAGAAACTTGGAAATATTCATATTAAGTGAAAAATACCCCAAAAAGGATAATGAAGAGCAGACAAATAGGTAGGGGTTAGGGAAACTTAGCAAGTGTAATACTTTCAAAACCAATGGATGAGGAATTATACACAAGGAGAAGTAATACATAATAGAAAATGCTCTAGAAACTAAAAAAAAAAAAGAATTAAAAGGTTATAGGACTCTATCATTGCAATGTCATTGTTGACCTCTAAGCAAGTGAATTTAATAGTATAGGGAAGCTAGAAGCCAAATAACAAGGGAATAAAAGGAGGCAATAAGTAATTGACTAAGAAATAGTGGCATCAAATGTAGAAAATTTGTCTGTAAAGTTTGGTAATAAAAGGAAAGAGAGAGGTTAAGTGGTCACTGGGGAGTAGATGGCTCCAGAAAGAGTTTTATTAGAAAGATTGTTATCTAAGCATATTAGTAGGCATAGAGGAAGAAGCCAATAATGATCAAAAGATTAAAGACATATTAAAAAAAAGATAATTGTTGTAGAAATACCCAGGAGGCAGGAAGTGGTGGTGGTATCAAGGACCAACCATAACGATTAATCAGAATTAGGGTTAATGACTCAAAGGTCTTTGTCTATGCTGATTCTGAAAAGTATAGAATATTGAACCAGATTGAAGGAGTTGCCTTCATATAGTCTTATTCTTTTCAAGTAATCACATAGTCAAAATTATATAGTACAAAAGGGAGAAGAAACTAGTTGGTTACTTGAAGATAAAGAAAATATTTGTAATGATCACTCTTAGAGGAGAAAGAAAGGAGATGAGGGCTATCATACACTGCCAGATTCATCCTCTGGTATGCTCAATTTTACTTGAATTTATTTTTCCTTTTAATTAGGCAGTATGAAAATGTCTGTGAGGATCAGTGGATAGTTAAGGGGGAAAGACTAGTATAAAAGAAAAAAAGCAACAATAAAAACATTTTTTAAAATGTTGTAGAAAGATTGTCAAGCAGCAATGAAAGCTGAAACAAGAATTGTACACTATGCATTTTAATGGATTAACTGAATTCAATTCTGTGACTTTGACTTTTTTCAGCCAAATAACTCAGTAACAATAACAGAGAAATTGGATGACATGGACTATTTAACAATGAGAATTAGCATATTGAGAATTTTTAAATGGGTTGAAAAAGGAAGTTAACATTCTGATGGATGGCCAAGGATTGGTAAACTATGAAAGTGCAAGATGATGGCATCAAAATAGGGTATGAAGGCAAGTAAAGTCAGAGAGAAATGAGATAGACTTAAATTATTAGGGTGAGTTTGTCAAGTGACCAAAGCTGAGAAATGGAAAAACTAGGAAGCCAATGTTACTGTTCTGAAGAGTACATGGCATAGTAAGGTATATTAAAAATAGAAAATATATATAAGAAGTAATAAATAAACTATAAGTCCTAATAATAAAATAATGTACAATAAATAAAAATAAATAAAACATAAAATGAATATAAATATAAATATATAAAGATTAAAATTTTAAATGATAAAAATAACAAAAAACTTGAAAGATAGGAGATTAGTTTCAGGAAAGCTTTGAATGCCAAATGGAACATTTTGTAATTGTTCTTGGGGCAATAGGAAGTTCCTGGTATTTGTTGAATAGGGAAGTGATATGATGGACCTATATTTTAGGAAAATCACTTTAGTGGCTGAATGGATAATGGTTTGGAGTGAGGAAAGACTAGAGACAGACTGAGCCATGGACAGACTATAAGAATAAAACAATCATGAGATGATTAAGGTTTGAACAAGAAACAGGACAGTATCAGAGCAGAGAAGGGGGCATATTGAGAAATTGAGAAATACTGCAAAGGTGAAATCAGTAGGCTTAGATATAAAGAAGGGGGATAGCATCAAGACGACTCCTAGATTACTGGCCTGAGGGAGTGTAATGATCTTGTTGCCCTCAAAATATTAGGGAAAGTAGTGAGGAAGAGAATGGGGCAGGGTTAATGGAGAAAGACAATGATTTCCATTTTGGATATGTTGAGTTTAAGATTTTTATTATGCATACAGCTAAAGATGTAGGAAAGGGAGCTTGAGATGTGAGATTGGTAGTCAGCAAAGAGCTGGTAGATTTGAGAATCATTAGTCAAGAAATGGTAACTAAATCCATGGAAGCTCATGAGATCAAAAAGTGAAGTAGTATAGTGGGAGAAGAGAAGACAGCCCATTATTCCCATCAAGAGCTCAATCAGCCTTTCCCTTAACTTCTTCTCCTACTCTCCAACTAGACTGCCCAATCCATTTGCAAATAGCTATAGATATTCGGAATTTCTTACTTATTGTATAATTGAAAATCTGTTACCCTAAAAAAGAACTACATATTCCAAGAGCCCACTGACTTCCTGTCATTATGTACTTCCTGTAGGGAGAGGATAAAGGGAGTGGTCCCTGAGGTCCTCACAGTTGGATGTTGAATCAGCAGTGATGGTAGGGAGTGGGGATGGCTAAAATTGGCTAACCAGCCTTGGGCACATGGTTTTTATTTTGTATCCTCTTTATTCCTTGATTTCTATCGATCATTAATAAATCTCTTTAAATATAATATTTTTATTAGAGATTTAATTTTTACATTATCTCATATGAAATTACTCTCTAATCAAGAAGTAGTCACTATTCCTAGTTATACTCTATTTGCCATAACATGTGTCCTTGATCCATATGAGAGCCATTCAAATATTTGAAGACTCCTAAGACTCCCTACCCTCCAAGTCTTATCTTCTCCTCATTAAACATTCTAGTATAACACTTATTATTGTCCAACTTACTCAGCATTTTGGTTTCTCTATATTGAAGATCCTCCACTTTGGCGATGCCTCTGCAAAAATCTGAGTTTCAGAATGTGACATAGTATTCCAGATGTTCAATGATCAGCATGCAGCATAGAGGAAATATAATATAGCTTTTTATGGTTACTATTCTCAAAGACATTAGAGTTATAATTGCTATTATAATTTTCACTAAAGATTTGTTTTAAAAAGAAATACTGAGTTTATCAAATGCTGATTTCTCAAAATAATTGGATTATAGTTTCGCTAAAATTGGATTGAGTTCAACTGTCTTTATGGGCCACAGCAAATTCTTTAAAAATTTAATCTTAGCCTGGAGCAACTTGTCAAGGTCATATAAGAACTAGGAAAGGAACTTCTAAATGTTCTTCAAGTTATGAAATGTTTTCTGAAATTATTATTTTTCTTTACTCTTTTGACGATTTGTGTTTTCTGTTTGAAACCAAATCATAGAGCATAAATAATAAAACTGCTAGACAGGGTGATTCTTGCCTTTGGCCCAAATGTACTAACAAAAATAAACGTAGTTATATTCCCTCTTAATGTGAGAAAACTAAACTTAATATTGCCTAACATAATCCTTTATAATAGGAGTGGACAAACTATTGTCAGCAGACCAAATATACACCAAAAATCTTGTTGAACAACTGTTTTTCAAAAAACAAGTATGAGGTAAGAACTTGTTTTTTTTATATTTCAAAATATAAAAAAAATTATCTGGAGTTGCACCAAAAGAGAAATTAGAACAGATGTGGGCCTCACCCTATATAGTCTGTTGATCACTACTGTATAATTAATGCAGCCAGGTGGCACATAGAGAGAGCACCAGTCCTGGAGTCAGGAAGACCTGAGTTCAAACAGGAATTCAGTTATTTACTTGCTGTGTGACCCTGGGCAAGTTTTTAAAACCCTGTTTGCCTCAGTTTCCTCATCTGTAAAATGACCTGGAAAAGGAAATGGCAAACCATTCCAAAGTCCTTGCCATGAACACTCCCAAAAAGAGTTGAATATAACCAGAATGACTGATTAACAACATCAACCACAAAACAATAACTTTAGAATTAAAAGTCACAAGTAGCATAATGTCTTTTTTGGCTTATTAATTTAACCATTCAGTCAATACCTGAAAGTTAGATGCACATTTGAAGTAGTGTCTGAGCTTCTTTTTTCCTCCCTATTGCATCTTTCTTTTTTATCTTTTTGTTTCACTTTTTAGTTACATGTAGAAAAAAATTCTGACAATTTTCAATATTCTAAAATTCAGATTTTCTCCCTCTCTATTCCCTTATGCACTGAATAACCTGATATCCATACTTTAATGTAATATATATTTCCATATTGCTTGTCATAATAGAAGACCTATATCATTATGTACAATAGAAGCCTCATGAGGGCTATGAAGTGGAAGATGACATGTTTTGACCTACACTCAAATTCCAATATTTTCTTCTTTGGCTGTTCATAGCATTTTCTTCATGTGTCCCTTCTGTTTTCCTTGGAAATGTTTTGCTGATGATGGTTCAATTATTCACATTTGATCATTATATAATCTATTGCATCTTTCCTAATGATCTTGTCCATTTACATGCATTCAATCATCCTATTTGTGGAAATGACTCCAATTCTGCATTTGCTCTGATTGTTGTTCACACATTTTAACTGTGCTTGACTGTGATCCCATTTAGGATTCTCTGGGCAGATAATGGAGTGGTTTGCCATTTCCCTCTCCATCTCATTTTACAGATGAGGAAACCGAGGCAAAAAGGATTAAGTGATTTGCCCAGGGTCACATAGCTATTAAATGTCTGAAGCCAAATTTGAACTCAGATCTTTCTGACTCTGGGCTCAGTGTTTTCTGTCCACTGTGCCACCAATCTGCCCTAAGTCTACATATTTCAATCAAAATTCTCTATTAAAGTTTAGTATCATTGACTGTTTTCTGGACATCTCCAACCTAAGTGATAAATTCAGAGCCTTTGACAATATTTACTTCACATCTGTCCTTTTTTTCCCAGCACCTGGTAAAGTGAAATGTCAGTAACATAAAAACTACAAAAGGAGAAGTTCAGAAAGAAAATTATCAATGCCATAAATACTAGCTGGAAAGATGAGATTAAGAGTTGGCTCTAGCACCATCTTAATGAAAAAGTGGGGGAAATTTTATTGAATTGAAAATTCCAATGTGCCTCTAATTTGGCATCTTTAAAAAGTTCCACAGAAAGTTTGGCATGTTTGGGAACTCCATATGACCAAAAAAGAAATAAAGAAAGAAAATACTTAAACCTATAGTTACTCCATATGATCATCTCTGTTAACAGGTAAAAACATCCTCCTAATCATGTTATTATATCAGAATCATTCTCACTCCCCATTTGCCTATTTTAAGCAGTTTCAACTTTATGTAAACTTAATTCAACAATACCTTTCAGACGGTCTTTTCCCCTCCATTCATGCTTCTACTGTCTTACATCAAATCTGACTCCTGTAAGATTCCCCTAAATATTCTCCTTGCTTTTATTCTTTTGCCTCTAAATGCAGAATTTGCATAGTTGACAAATTAATCTTCCTAAAATTTATTTCTGATTTTGTCACTCTTTGCAGAATTCTTCCAGCTTCCAGTATTGACTCTTGAATAAAATATAAAGTCATTATTTTGCCTAGTATTTAATGCTTTTCATAATCTGACTCCTTTTGTTTTCAGATATCTAGTTGTTCCCTGGACTTGATATTTTTGTCTTCCAACTCTGTCTTTAAATAAGCTTTTGTCTGTACTTAGAATATTCTTCCTCTTTTCCCTCTGTCTCTTATGATTCCTAAATTTCTCCAAATCACAACTTATACAACTCCTACTTTACTAATCCTCCACTTCTCTGCCCCCTCTCAAATTACTTCATATTCATGTGTTTGGGTCCACATCCTGAAGTTTTCAACGCTTTTTATCTCCGTGGGCATCTATCTGAAGGGTCTCAAGGGTTCCACAGAGAAAACTGAATCCATAGGATATCAGAAGTCAGACCATCTAAGCACATAGCTTAGAAAAGGAATAAAGGGACAAAGGAAGTTGGATGAGAAGTAAGGAGGCAGGATATTTCAGAAATACTACACATACTTCCCCTTTGACCATCATGAGTTTAAACCTGTTCTTTTTCTCTCCTTCTATGAGTTCAAGAAGAATATCTCCCAAGATTAAAAGTAGGAAGTTCATAACCACTTGCTGCTTTTGGTTACAGTATTTTCCATTGAGCTATTGAATATCAAATAAGAAACATGGTAGCTATGGTAGAAGCCCAAAATAGAGATGGGGCCAAGATGATGAGATTGAAAGTCATCAGAGGCAAAGATAGAATTGGAATATAGTGGGCTGGTTCACTATAGGAAGTCAATGCTAGTCCTTTTCCAGTCTCCTTTTATGTAGAGCTATGGATTGTCAAAATGAAACTCCTTTTGCTGAAATTGTTCATGTCTTAGTAATGGTGATGATGTTTAAGGGCTTGTACCCATTAAGTGAATCAGGTGCAAGATGATCAGGTGAAATAATTTCTTTTAGAAATTCTAAATTCTTTTAGAAATTCTATTCTAAAAGAAATTATTTCACCTGATCACCTTGCACCTGATTCACCTAATGGGTGCCCTTATTTACTGTGTTTTTAAAATCAATGTAGTTTCTCAATAATTTGAAGTTTAAAAGCCATAATTTCTCTAAATGTGACACAATAAGATTGCCATAATTTTTACATTTCAGAATGATATTCCACCTCTTTTTTTTTCCCTATGATGACTTCTAAATTTAGCTAGCCCCATTTCATAAGTCCTAGGCCAGTCTTCTAATAGAGGAAGGGGGAAATCGAAGACCTTGCCTGTGACAGGTCAATGTTAGAGATAACTGTAGCAGTTGGGAAATGGCACTTAATCTGATGTAAAAAAAAAAATGGTGGTTTGTATATACTTCCACCTGGTGGTCAATTTATTAATTGCTCATTGGAACTCACTAATTGATTAATTAACAAATGATAGTCTCTGCTTCTCTCAGTTTAAGAACACAGGAAAACAAGCTGGCATCGACACATTTGATATGACATCTAATTATGATATAACATACCACCTAGCTCTGACCATTGCTACAAGAATGTTTTTATTTCCCCACTAAAATGTGAGCTCTTTGAGAGTAAGTTTTGTTTCATCTTTATCTTAATTTCTTAGCATCTACCAGAGTGCCTTAGATATAGAAAGCACTTCATAATGCTCCCAGAAATGAATTATATTGATGAGAAATGTATATATGATTGTCTCCTTTACTCCAATGAAATATCATCCATAAATATAATTTAAATAGAAAAATTATCAAAAATATCTCAATGTCTTCAGGTCAAAAAAAAAGTTATATATATTTTTTTCATTATTAGCTTGTCCATTCTAGCTCTTTTCACACTCTCTCTACTAGAGATTCTTAGAGAGAGCAAAAGAGTTACATAGAAAAATTTGGATGAAGACATGAGTTTTCAAAGATGGACTTAATGAAAGATGCCAGGATTGGATGTGTTCAATATAAACCTAGAGCTAGGATTCTAAGCCACAGATTCATCTTTAGAAGCTCTGATCAACCCTCTTGTGAGTCTCTTCTTCATCCTAGAGATTGTTTTATTTAGATTTTTTTCTTAGAGTTATGCTGAGAGTTCTAAAGATGAAATGTGGATTCCTAGAAAAATAATCCAAGAACTTGAGGAACAGCAAACGCAGATGCAATATTTGGAGAAACAAACTTGAACTGCAACTATTGTTAATTATTATGGATTGTTGAGATCTAATTGGGAGGAGTTTAATGCTCTAAAATATATATATATATATATGTATATATATACATATATATATATTTTTTCATGAGAGCTCTAAACTTAGGGAAGTGTTCTTAGTCTAGTCTTAGTCTTTCTGACTTCCAGCCCAGACCGCTATCTGCTTTGCAACCTAGCTGTTCAAGTTGTGCTGTAGAGACCTCCAATGAATCAACTCCCAAGGTTCCCAAAGGAAATTCTGAATGGTGTAGATATCAGTGGATCAACAACCTTGCTCTTAAATTGAACCTTTCAGTTTAGGCCCAGAGACAAGATCATGTACATACTTTGCATTTTTTTAAAGTTTATGGGGGTTTTTTGCTAACATTGGAATTTTAAAAAATATATATTCTAAACATTGAAAAATAGAAATAAACCTAAGATTGTCAGGTGGACTTTCATATGAAAATTAAAATGATATTCTACTAAAACAATGATATTAAAAATAAATATGTAGAGTTTTTATACAAGACCATTCAGGTTTCATAATGTTTATGTTATAAAGAAATACTGTGATTCTGTTTTCAAAATAATTTGAACTCTTTTTTTTGTGGTAGAAAAGTTTTCAATAAAGATTTTTTTCTTTGTTCTGTGTGTATGAATGTATGTGTGCATATGTGTGTGAGTTTATGTATTTGTATATCTGATAAATTATAAGCTTTGACTTTTGTTTTGTTTTATGTTGTTTTCTTTTTCCTATGAAACAAAACTGACCTTTGGTTCATAACAATTCAAAATGACTTAAATTATCCAAAAATATTTTTAAATAAAAATGATCATTTCTTTTTTCTTTAAAATAACTTTTAATCATTATATACATGTATCTGTGGTATAATTTATAATTTAAATATGTGTGTGTACTTTACATATTATTAAATATAAATATTCACACATAACCAATCATTTTCCAAGTAAATACTTATATGTAGTGTGTGTGTGTGTGTGTGTGCGCATGTGTGTGTGTGTGTAAGGGTTGGTAGATAGGAAACAAGGGATTATAGTGATTGGAGGTTTAGTCAGTGATCAATAAATTTTTATTATTAAGTATTTCAATGTTGCATATTCAATAAATTTAAAAATCATTGATTTGTAAGTTAAGACAACTAGAATTTATTACTATGTACTAGGTATTCTGCCAGTCAATCAGGCACTACCTCCTTGTGACCAGGGCCTGTATTCTGCCTTTATTTATATCTCTAATTCTTCATATAGTACTTAGCATATAGTTGGAGCTTAATAGATGCTTGTTGATGATGAGAAAATGTGTAAAATAATTTTTCATATTAGTTTGCTTCATAATAGGGAAATAGTAGCAAGACTTGGAAATAGAGCCTAAGTAGAGTGATATCTCAATTATTTTAATTCCTTATTTCATTTTGGAGAATATAGGAACAATGGTCTGGGAATGAATAGTGATTTAGGAATTGAGTGGAATTCAATGTATAATTTAACACTCCTTTATATCCTATAATAAACAATTATTTTCCTTGCAATTTCACACATACAATCACACAATACACATTCTATTATATATTTTCTTCAAGCTTCTATGGATCAAAAAACTAACTCAAAACTTTGAAATGCAGTCATCTCTTAATGTAGTCATGTTTATACAAATAGGAGTCGATTGACATAATTACTAAATTATGTTAATAAATGAAACATTTGAAATAATCATTTTAAAGCTTGACAGTATTTCATATAAAGAAAACCACTTAATCTCTAACCATCTCTTCATTGACAGATGATTCAGAAGTTAAAAGAAGGAATATTATCCTAGGAAATAATCATGCTACCTTTAAAAATTAGATCTTTTTGCCTTTGCTCTCAGTTTTCATAATTTTATATGGTTTCAGGATTTTTTTTAGACTTTCTAGGGGTGGAATTTAAGGGAAAAATCATATATTGATTATTCTTATAACCTGAAACCTTGTAGGCATCCCTTCTTCATTATCACTGATGCTTTGGATGCTCCACATTTATTGTTATTTACCCTCATTATAATATCATTTTCGTACATTGGCATATTCCTGAACATGTTGAACAGTGCCTTTTGTGAGAAGGACTTCTTCCTCATGCTGGATATAGTTCCATTTTATTTGTGGCTTGGTGATTCTGTTCACCTTCTATTTATCTGGACATGACCTCTGCTGGTTTGGCACTGCTATGTTCTGCAGGTTTTGTAATTTCTCCTTCAATGCCTCAACTACATTTCCTCTTCATCTGCTAAATCCTCATAGTCTAATTTTTAAGTCTTATTAATTAAATTAATTTAACTTTCAATTACCCTGTATCTACTTTATTCTTCAGTTAAAACTAAAATACTACTACCACTAATGATAATAATAATATTAGCATTTACATAGTGCCAATGGTATCAAAGTATTTTTATATGTGTTAAAATGTACTTAAAATTGGGGTTAACAAGGTTCCTTCATTGACTTAGAGGGACCCATTTGGGACTATAATAGACATTACTGAAACTTCATGATCTTGGTCTCTGAAATTCCAGACTTTGGAAAGATTTAAGCTTTTTGGTACTAAAATTCCTTACAAGTATCAGCAATGTAATATTTTTCCTGAAGTATAAGTCAGTGCATCTCTTCTATGTGTTTCACACCAAGTGAGGGGGAAATACTCCTTTATGCCACTGGAAAAGATATAGATAGATAGATAGATAGATAGATAGATAGATAGATAGATAGATAGATAGATAGATAGATGGATGGTTGGGTGGATGGATGATTGGATGGATGGATGGAGGGATGGAGGGAGGTAGGGAGAGAGGGGCAGATAGATGGACAGACAGACAGATTGATAGATATGATAGATAGATAGATAGATAGATAGATAGATAGATGGATGATAGATTGATGAATGGATGGATAGATAGGTAGATAGATGGATAGAAAGAAAGAAAGAAAGAAAGAAAGAAAGAAAGAAAGAAAGAAAGAAAGAAAGAAAGCAAGAAAGATAGACAGATAGATAGATAGATAGATAGATAGATAGATAGATAGATAGATAGATAGATAACTCGATGGATGATAGATTGATGAATGGATGGATACATGGATAGATAGATAGGTACATAAATGGATAGAGAGATAAGATTCAAATGCATGTTTTATGTTATTTTAAGTAATTTATAATAGTTTAAGATCAATTTATAACTCCTACTCAAGTTTAAGAGGTAAATATCATTTAATTATTATTGACATCCTTATGAATGATCTGTTATGAATTATGAATCAAAATCTTTAGAGTTTCAAGAGTTTACTGTATTTAATGGTTATATCCATATAGATAAAAGGGCTTTTCCTGATGTGGTCAGAATGCTGTTTTTCCAAGCCAATCATTCTTCTTAGTATACCTTTTATTCTTTCCTGGGTTTCTCTTTATAGACTTTTAAGCAGCTGGTAGTTTAATAACTATTATGGTTTCAATATTTGCTATATCATCTATCAAAGCAGGATAACTTCTAATAGATTTATTTAACCAAACAATTCAAAATGTCATGAATATTGTAAAAGAGAAAAAATGTTTAATGTTAGGTAAAAAATAAAATATTGTTTAAAGGACCAATTGCTCTATTTGGTTATATTTTTTAAAACTAATAATGTTTCCTCTAATGGTTACTTTAGGTATATCCTAAAAAATTTTAGTTATGTTGTCTCATCAAGTTCATTCTTTTCATGTAATTTTTACTTATATGAAGTAATTTAATACATTGTTATTATCTTTAGGTTGATTTTTTATTTTTGCTATTTATATTTATGACTATTTTGATTGTGTTGTGGTTGGTAAATAATTTCAGTATGTCTGTGTTTATATAATATTCATTTATAATTTTCTTGACTTATGGGATATTTTGTAATGTTATTATGGTTATGTGGTATTAAGAAATATATTCTTTAGATCCATTCCTTCTTAACCTTAAGCCCAGTATTTTATGCATTGTGCTTCACCACTATTTATTCTTCATTTTATAAAAAAGTTTATCAACAAAAAAGATATAGATAATAACATTAAAATTATCCTTCCTTCATGGTTAAATCAAAAGGAGGGCACTTTTTTTTCAAAGAGAGAGAGACAGACAGACAGACAGAGACAGAGAGACAGAGACAACAGAGACAGAGACAGAGATTACTCGAAGACATAGTGGTTCATTATAACGTCCTTGAGAATGTCTGCTTTCCCCTATATTCTTGCCATGGTATAGATTGAAATAGTGGGGCAGCATCACTTTTCAACTTTTATCATCATGTCTAAAGTGAAGCATTATTGTCCGTAATTCTTAAATACTGTCAAATATATGAATGTACATGAGGAATAAGAACAATTCAACCTGATTGATGAGATGATGCTGAAATTTAAGATTTCTAGGTTAAGATATAGTTTATGAAAAAAATTTGCCATCTTGTGAGATTTATCAAGGTCTCCCATAAATATTTTGTTACTGTTATATAATAAAATACAAATGTAACATGTAAAACAAACATGCCAGAAGCACTTATCTTTTCTGCTCAGTCATGAGTGCATTTTTTCATTATATATTTGTATTCCAGATCTTAACTTGAAATATTAAATTAGAAATCCTTGAGTTTTCTGACCTCTTTCTATAAATTGTTCATTTGACATTTAATTTCACTCTGAAAAATGTTTCAATGCCTCATCAATGGAGCATAAAAATGGCCTGTACCTTATAATGCTTACCAAAAAAAAAAGGCAATGGAAATCACTCATTAAAAACAAGCTCATTTTGTTTAACTAATTAAATAATTATTTTGAACAAGATAGTGAGTTTTTATGACAGTTTTTTATTAATTGCCAAACAAAATGCCATCATTATTTTCTGTAAAGAATAATGTAGACATCAGTGACCAAAATTTGTATATCATTAGAAATTCAATGAAAATGTTCTCACAAAAGTTAGCAATAATTCCCTAACTGTCAAATCCAAAATCCTTTTTTGGATTCTCATTCTTTTTTACTTTCTTGTTGCTATTGATAATGTTAATCACCATCTCCACCTGGATAGTCTTTATTTCAAGGTTTTAATGCCACTATTTTCTCTACTTTCTTTCTAACTTTCCCTAAAATATATCCTTCTCAATCTTCTTTGCTAGAAATTCATCCATACCATGACCAGTAACTATAGTTGTCCTGAAGACACTGTCATAACCTTTTTTTAATCCATAAATTTCAAGTGCTCATTTTGTCCCAATAGCAAATCTGAACCAATAGGTATATCAAACCCATCCTTAACATCATTCTACTCTTTGAAACTATACACTGCAGAACTAGTGCTCATCTACATTAATGGAGGAGGTTTCATAGAGTTCTCTAAATAGATGAAATCACAGATTGAGAAAATGTTCTACAAATCAACAAGTGTAACATAAGAACATGTTATTAGTATTTTTGTTGTTGTAAGTCTCTGGATGGATTTTGTTTTGCTTGATAAAAGTTCCTAGGTTCTTAAAAAATCCAGAGTGGTCTATTTTGGAGGTAATTAAAATGGAGGGTAATTTAGTGCAATTATGCATCACTGACTATAAATAGTATCTTGTTCTTTATAAATATTTTATTGCTCTATTTATCAACAATTAATATTTAATTAGAGTTCACTGAACTTACAATAACTCTAGAAGATATTAAAATATTGACAATCCTAACTTCAGCTGTTCCTCTCAAGATTGTGCATAGAACTATCCAAGCTGACATAAAATATAAATTTATTATTTGAAAGCACATATAACATATAGGAAGACAGTTATACACAAGAAAGTTGAATATAGGATTGAAATCCAGGCACCAAACAAATATAAATTTCTATCACCCAGAGGTCCTCTATCTTCTCCTCTTTCCCCAATGACAGCTACACCAGAAAAAAATGGAACCAAGAATCTTGTCCTGCCTAGATAGTCCCTTTAGAATGCACTGTAGTTTTAGCTTCATGATCAATCAGAAAAGTTCCTTTTCATGTAGTTAGCAGACTAGAATTATTTCTAGAATGCCTATGTAAGATCAAAAATCTATCAGAGAGTTGCATCAGCTGAGTATGCTATCATGTTCAGAAGGACTGGGTTCACTGGTGTATAAATGGATATTTTGAATCTTTGACTTCATTCCCCAGAAGTCCTTAATATTTCCCCAAATTCCCTATAATCTCTCCTGCATCACATTGGAGGGATCACATTATTGGTATTTAACTGGTGGTAACTCCACCCATGTCCTCTATTTCTGGGCAGCAATCAGCAGTGATGGTGGTGAGTGGAGATGGCTTAAAATGGCTAACCACCCATGGGCACATGGTTTTTATTTTGTATCCTCTTAATTCCTTGATTTCTATTGATCATTTAATAAACTTCATGAAATATATTATTATTATTAGAGATCATAATTTAATTTTTACACTGACCAGTCCCCCCATTACACCTATATAATTCTAGGCATTCTGATAAGGATGATGGTTATAATGGCAGGTGACAAGTAGATTTTGGAAAAATAAGATATAAATAACTATTGACTGATAGGTTAAAGACATACAAAAGAGAGAAGATTCCAACAGCATCATATTGGTGACAACTATTCAAGAGATGTATCAAAGGTGACAGAAAATATGGATAAAAAGAGTAAAATTTTGACCCATTTGAGGAAAGTGGATCTCAAAGGGTTGAGAAAAAAAATGCGTGGTGCAAGAAAAAATGGTTGTGAGATCAAAGTTATATATTATGATGGAAATGTCTCAGATTAGGACCTTCACTTTTTCTTTCCTTCAGTAAGTCTCACCCTGTTTGAAAAATAAATCTATTACAATTAGCTTTTTAAAGTTTTAATTACAATTGCCCAAGGTGTCCTTGTCTCTGTGGAGATAGCTGAGA
This sequence comes from Monodelphis domestica, assembly GCF_027887165.1. Lineage (NCBI taxonomy): Eukaryota > Metazoa > Chordata > Mammalia > Didelphimorphia > Didelphidae > Monodelphis > Monodelphis domestica. The sequence continues at coordinate 90,688,771 of NC_077228.1, read as the reverse complement.
ACATATCTATATTTTAAACTTAAGATAAATTACATCAAATATCTTTTTTTAAAATATGACAAAAAATTATCAAATCATGTAATATCCAATATAGACTTATAGAAAGTTAAAGCTTAAAAGAGTTTTCATGATCAATGCCTTATTTTAATGTCAAAACTAGATAGGAAGACATTGTAAATGACAAGTTTTGCCTGTCATTGATTATTAATTACAGCTACTAATGCTAATGATAGTTCTGGTTTTAAATCATACTCCCGTATGTAAATGGCAGTTGTAGTGTCAAAAGTGTTGGGCTTGGATTTAGAAGATACAAGTACAAACTCTGATATTGTTAACCTCATTGTCCATCAACATGTCTGAGCCTTGTTTTCTTCATCTGTAAATTTGGTAAGTAGAACTAGATGAATGCTAAGGGCTCCCCCAGCTCCCAATCAATAATACTTGAAGACAAAAATATTTTGCACTTTGAATCAGATAGAATTTATGTCAAAGTATCAATGGAAAGTATCAATAGCTGAGTTGTTTATGATTTTTATGATAAATATGTATAGAAATGATGGTGGCAGAATAATGTTCTTGGTTTATTCATTTGAAGAATAGCCAGGTATCTAATGTACTAGAGAGAAGAGAGTAAAAAACAATGGCAGATAAGAATAACTCTCCTTATGCACCAAATGACTAGGTAAATTGTTCAAATACATGTTTCCAAACAGTGTAAAACATCTGACATTGGGCAGAAGATGAAATTTGTTTTGAGTGATGAATTTTAGCAAATTTTTCCTAAAGAGCACATATATTACAAAGAACTTTTATTATTAAATAAATGTTTCTAATACCATACAGAGAGCAGATACTTAATGAGTTCTTGAATGATTGATATAAAAGGAAGCAGATGATGGAAGAAGGAGACTGGAAATAGGCTAATGGTTAGAATACTCTGTCGAAGCCTTCCATTTATTGTCATTCTAGGTGGCATTCTGTTATGCAGAATAATACCCACCCAGTCTCACATCTCAGGACATGACATTTTATCTTTTATATCACTGGTGATATATGTTTCAATATCCACTTAAATGTGTTCTCAAAGCACTCAGTGCATAATTTAACATCAAATCTATTGGCCTAATAATTCATGAATACTAAGTTACTTTGACTTCTGATGTGAGGTTAACTAATGCTTTCAATTATAATGAAACCAAGAGACATGAAAATAAAAAGGGGCTCTCCTTTAAAGCACCATTGTTGAACTATAATTCATCTCATTAAGTTTTAACTCAATAGTATTTGTCATCGCTCCTTTTCTTCATCTGTCTGTCCATCTGGCCACCTATCTGAAATATATATGAATGCCTATAGTGTTAATATATACATACACATTTTTCACAATATAAACTCTGACTCTTATTTGGAAATGATATTTTGAGAAGGAAAAGACATACACAAAGAATGAGTTTTCCAAGGAATAGTACAAGAACAGGATAGTACTTCCAATCCAACCCAAGAACAGAGCTAAACTTCAGCATATAGGCCAGATCAAGGAAAAAAAAATATTCAAAATGAACAAAAGACACTGAAACATCCTAATACTAAAAATATCACAAAAAGAGAATTAACCAAAATACAAAAAGGAAAATGTATGAAACCTCAAAGGAAGTTGTAAAAGAATGTCAAGCCCAAAGTGAATCCTTGGAAAAGTTTCAAAAAAAAGCTATGTTTAAAAAATAAATTTAGAAGAAAAATTAGGGGAAAATGATAAAAAATCAGTATCTCAGAATAAAAACTTTTTGAAGAAAATACTTCCCCAATAAAGAAAATACAATACTTCAAGTAGGAAAATAACTGCAAAAAAGTACCAAGCATCAAAAAAATGCATTCCCCTAAAATCTAGAATTAGACAAATGGAGGCAATGACTTCATGAGAGCAGCAAACAATTAAATACATTCAAAATAATTGAAAAAATAGAGTAAAATTTTAAATGTCTCACTAGAAAAACAACTGAGATGGAAAATAGATTCAGGAGAGATAATCCAAGAATCAATGGATTGTCTGAAAGCAATGATCCAAAAATAGATCCTGAACATCATATTAAAAGAAATTATCATGAAAAAATGCCCTGCTGTTCTTGAATAAGAAGGGAATACATACTTTGAAAGAATCCACCAATCACCTACTTAGTGAAATCCCCCAAATCTCAAAATTTCATAACTATTTTAGCCAAATTCTTGAACTCCCAACCCAAGAATAAGATACTACACAAGTGGCCAGGAAAAATTCAAATATTGTGGAATCACAATCTGGATTACACATAACCTTCAGTTTCTATATTAAAGGATGAGAAATGGAAGATGTTATTTCAAAAGGCAACCAAAAGTCTCTTTTCCAATGAATTTGAGCATGATATTCCACAGGAATATCAAAGAAAGGACATAATGAAATAGAGGAATTCCAGGCATTCTTGACCAAAAGACTAGAGCTAAAATGAAAATTTAATAATCCAATTTGTCCCTCTAAAGAAGCCTAAAAAGGTAAGCATAAAAACTCAAGGAATTATCAGGGTAAGATTAATTATATCACTGCATAGAAAAGTGATAATTAAGATACTTGAAATTTCTGTAGTACAAGAGTTATCTAATATATTTATCATACTTAATGTAATCAAGGAAAACAATGGAGTAAGACTAATTACATTTCTTCCATTGGAAGGTACTAACTAGAAAACTTAAAATAATTATCGTTCAAGAGATATTTAATATACTCTGTATTCCTTAAGGTAATCAAGGGAAACAATAGTGTTACACTAATTACATTACTAGTAGGAAGGTGCTAAGATGCTTAAGATTACTATGATACATGAAGTATTTAAGATACCTAAAGTGCTTAGGATCCTTAAGATCCTGCAGATCCTTAAGAACTTTATCACTATTAGGACAATGAATAGGCATACAAATAGACAGAGAGTAGAAAGTTAGTTAAATTTGATGGGATGTTAATTTTAAAAATCATAAATAAAAAGAGGAAAACATTGAGGAAAAGAGAAAAGGAGAGAAAGTTGGGGGTAAATTATCAAGGAGCATATAAGAATCAGTACAGTGAAAGGGAAGATGGGGAGTGGTGTTCATGGTAAACCTAAATCCTACTCATCAAAATTGTCACAAAATGAGAATACTATCCACACTTAGGCACAGAAATATAACTTCCAACAACATAGGAAAAATATTTTTAATAAGTCACTCTGACAAAGGCTTCATTTCCCAAATATATAGACAACTGAGTGAAATTTATCAGAATACAAAGCATTCCCCAAATCATAAATGGTCAAAGTATATGCATAGGCAATTCTCAGATGAAGAAATTAAAACTATCATTAATTATTTTTTAAAAAATGCTACAAATCACTATTGACTGGTAAATGCAAATTAAAACAACTCTGAGTTACCACCTCACACCTATCAGACTGACTAACATGACAAAAAAGGAAAATAATTGGAAGGGATATAGGTGAATTGGGACAGTAATAATACACTGATGGTCAAGTTGCATACTAATACAGCCATTCTGGAGAACAATCTGAAACTATGCCTAAAAATGCACAAAACCATGTATACCATTTGACTCAACAATATCACTATTATGTCTATTTGCTAAAAATATTAAACAGAGGAGAAAAGAATCAACCTGTACAAAAATACTTATAGCAGTTCTTTTTGTGGTGGCAAAAAACTGGAAACAAAAGGGATATATATAAATTGATGAATGATGTAAAAATAAATGATGGTGAGCTAAATAAATATAGAAGGAAAACTGTTCAAAACTGTTCAAAAACTGTTTAGATACTTTTGATAGATGTAATTAAAAGTATACTCAGTGATAAAGTAAAGCTCAAATGTGTACTTCCCTTCAGGGCCAAGTTCAAGGACCCTAAAAAGGTTCTTATTATAAAAATAAACTACTTATTGAAATATATAAGGATAAAAAAGGATTTCTAATTCTAAGGGATTCTAAATCTACCCAAATAAACTTCCTGGTTCCTCAAGGAACTGCTTATCCTGTGATTCACAGGCTACACTAATCCTCCCTGATATGACTAACCCAAATTTATACTATCTAAATAAAAACTACCACTATTATCCTTAATAATTCTTAATTTCACTTTCAAATTATAAAGCAAAGGCTAGCTGGTTGAGTATCAACAAGAATCAAGATCTGAACTTTCTTTGGTCTTCTCAGTGTTTAATCAATCTATACAAACCATAATAGATAGACAATAGTGTTTCCCAAGTTGGGAAAGGAAAACACTGAGCTCCTTCAGATCTTTCCCTCAGACAGAGAGGAAAAGATGTTTCCTCCTCCAGCCCTGAGAGAGAGTCATTGAGAGTGTGTCTCTGCCAACTGCCAGAGCCCAACTCCCAACTGCCAGAAAGAGAGTAATTGACACAGAAAAAAGGTTATAACTGTCAACATCTAAAATCAACATGATCTCTCAGCTCTGTTTCAAATACCATTTCTTTCTCCAGCCAGCACTCTACTTCTTATCCCTAAACTATTAAAACAATACTTATTTTCTAATATCATCCTTACAATGATCAAATAAGCTGTAGTATATGTTGATAATGGAATACTATTATACCATCAAAATGAAAGATGGTCACAAAAAACAAAATAAAATAAAAATAAAACCTGGGAAGATATATGAACTGATGCAAAATCAAAGAGTTGAACCAGGAGAATGTAATAATAATGCAGGAGGATCAACAGTGAATGAGTTAACTATTATCAATAAGGCAAATATCCAAGAAAATTCCAAGAGATTCATGACCATAAAAAAAAAAAAGGATATTGACTGGCATTAAATGAACCATTACAGTCTGAATGCTATTGAAAAATACTATATTTTACTTTATTTCTTTTATGACCTTTTCTCTAGTGTAGTCAATGAATGTCTTCTTTTACAACACAATGAACTTGGAAATTATGTATAGCCTATCTCACATTGCCTGCCTTCTTGGGGAGAAGGGAAGGGTTAGAGGGAGAAACAGAGCATGGATTGCAAATGTAGAAAGGCAATTATTTTTTTTAAATTGCAGTGGCATGTAATCTGGAAAAAAACAACAAAATATTTATTTATTTTTTTTTAATTTAATACATTTCCTCATGAGATTTCTGAGGTTATATAACCAAAATGTCTCTCTGCCTTCTTCCCTCCTCCTTCCCAGATCTGGCAAGAAATTCAATCTGGTTTATTCATGTAATATCGTGCAAAACATATTTCCATATTTCCATACAATGTTTTTCTGGTTCTCCTTATTTCATTCTGCATCAGTTCATGTAGTTCTTTCCAGCTCTTTCTGAAATTATCCCATGCTATAAGGAATAATGAAGAGATATTCCATCACTGTCATATGCCACAATTTGTTCAGCCATTCTCCAATTGAGGGATATCCCTTTAGTAAAAAAAAAAAAATATATATATATATATATATATATATATTTTAAATGATTTTTGTAGCTATTATTAGTGATAGAGACTATGGTATTAGAAATGCTAGGGTAAGGTAACTCCTATAGAAACCTGTCTTACATCCCCTCTTCACTTATAGTCTTAATTCCTAGGAGCACTGAGAGTTCCAGTGAACTGCCCAAGGCTACATAGCCAGTATATTTGAGGGGTAGGACTTGATCCCATTTATTATTAAAATCTCTGATAATCTTAAGAATAAAAGAAAATTTACTAGAGATATGAGAGAATATCAATATTTACACCACTTTAAATCTGCTGCTCTTAGTGGTTTCAACTATGAAGAATTTTCTCCAAGATTAAACTCATCACTTCTAATATTGTCACAATTCTTAATTCAAGTCTTCGCTGACACTACCTTCCTCAGTACCCTGATTTTTGGGCTGCAACAAATTCCTCCCAGAGCATTACTTTACTGAGGATAAAAATTGAACATCATAGTTCATTTCACTATGCATCTGATTATTTGCCTAGTTTCAACTTCAAAGAATATGATGTATACGCCTACATTCCCCACTCCCATTTCTGTTCTCTTTTTTTTAAAGTTCATTTATTTAATTAATTAATTTAGAATTTTTTCCCATGGTCACATGATTCATGTTTTTTCCCTCCTCTTTTCCAACCCACCCCCCCCCAGGCAATGAGTAATTCCACTGGGTTTGGCATGGGGGCACCTTTTAACTCTTTTTTTTTAATATATTTTATTTGATCATTTCAAGCATTATTCATTAAAGACATAGATCATTTTCTTTTCCTCCCCCCCAATCCCCATAGCCGACGCGTAAATCCACTGGGCATTACATGTTTTCTTGATTTGAACTCATTGCTTTGTTGATAATATTTGCATTAGAGTGTTCATTTAGAGTCTCTCCTCTGTCATGTCCCCTCAACTGCTGTATTCAGGCAGTTGCTTTTCCTCGGTGTTTCCACTCCCATAGTTTATCCTTTGCTTATGAATAGTGTTTTTTTTCTCTAGATCCCTGCAAATTGTTCAGGGACATTACACCACCATTGATGGAGAAGTCCATTATGTTCGATTATGCCACAGTGTATTAGTCTCTGTGTACAATGTTCTCCTGGTTCTGCTCCTCTCACTCTGCATCACTTCCTGGAGGTTGTTCCAGTCTCCATAGAACTCCTCCACTTTATTATTCCTTTTAGCACAATAGTATTCCATCAACAACATATACCACAATTTGCTCAGCCATTCCCCAATTGATGGGCATCCCCTCGTTTTCCAGTTTTGGGCCACCACAAAGAGTGCAGCTATGAATATTTTTGTATAAGTCTTTTTGTCCATTATCTCTTTGGGGTACAGACCCAGCAGTGCTATGGCTGGATCAAAGCGTAAATATTCTTTTGTCGCCCTTTGGGCATAGTTCCAAATTGCCCTCCAGAATGGTTGGATCAGTTCACAACTCCACCAGCAATGAATTAATGTCCCCACTTTGCCACATCCCCTCCAGCATTCATTACTTTCCTTTGCTGTTATGTTAGCCAATCTGCTAGGTGTGAGGTGATACCTCAGAATTGTTTTTATTTACATCTCTCTGATTATGAGAGATTTAGAACACTTCTTCATGTGCTTGTTAATAGTTTTGATTTCTTTATCTGAGAACTGCCTATCCATGTCCCTTGCCCATTTATCAATTGGAGAATGGCTTGATTTTTTGTACAATTGATTTAGCTCTTTATAAATATGAGTAATTAAACCTTTGTCAGAGGTTTCTATGAAGATTTTTTCCCAATTTGTTGTTTCCCTTCTGATTTTAGTTACATTGGTTTTGTTTGTACAAAAGCTTTTTAGTTTGATGTAGTCAAAATTATTTATTTTACATTTTGTGATTCTTTCTATGTCTTGCTTGGTTTTAAAGCCTTTCCCCTCCCAAAGGTCTGACATGTATACTATTCTGTGTTTACCCAATTTACTTATGGTTTCCTTCTTTATGTTTAAGTCACTCACCCATTTTGAATGTATCTTGGTGTAGGGTGTGAGGTGTTGATCTATTCCTAGTCTCTCCCACACTGTCTTCCAATTTTCCCAGCAGTTTTTATTGAATAGTGGATTTTTGTCCCAACAGCTGGGATCTTTGGGTTTATGGTATACTGTCTTGCTGAGGTCGCTTTCCCCCAGTCTATTCCACTGATATTCCTTTCTGTTTCTTAGCCAGTACCAAATTGCTTTGATGACTGCTGCTTTGTAATATAGTTTAAGGTCAGGGACTGCAAGGCCCCCATCATATATGTTTTTTTCCATTATTTCCCTGGATATCCTTGATCTTTTGTTCTTCCAAATGAACTTTGTTATGTTTTTTTTCTAAATCAGTGAAGAAGTATTTTGGTAGTTCAATGGGTATAGGACTAAATAGATAAATAAGTTTGGGTAGGATGGTCATTTTTATTATATTGGCTAGTCCTATCCATGAGCAGTTAATGTTTTTCCATTTGCTCAAGTCTAGTTTTAGTTGTGTGGAGAGTGTTTTGTAGTTGTGTTCATATAGTTTCTGTGTTTGTCTTGGGAGGTAGATTCCTAGGTATTTTATTTTGTCTAAGGTGATTTTGAATGGGATTTCTCTTTCTAGTTCTTCCTGGTGAGCTGTGTTGCAGATATATAGAAAAGCTGATGATTTATGTGGGTTTATTTTGTATCCTGCAACTTTGCTAAAGTTGTTGATTATTTCGATTAGTTTTTTGGTTGAATCTCTAGGATTCTTTAATTAGACCATCATGTCATCCTCAAAGAGTGATAACTTGGTCTCCTCCTTTCCTATTTTGATGCCTTCAATTTCTTTTTCTTCTCTGATTGCTACTGCTAGTGTTTCTAGTACAATGTCAAATAGTAGAGGTGATAATGGGCATCCTTGTTTCACTCCTGATCTTATTGGGAATGCATCTAGTTTATCCCCATTGCAGATGATATTTGCTAATGGTTTTAGATATATACTGTTTATTAATTTTAGGAATGACCCTTCTATTCCTATGCTTTCTAGTGTTTTTAATAGGAATGGGTGTTGTATTTTATCAAAGGCTTTTTCTGCATCTATTGAGATAATCATGTGGTTCTTGCTGGTTTGCTTGTTGATGTGGTCAATTATGTGGATGGTTTTCCTAATGTTGAACCAGCCCTGCATCCTTGGTATAAATCCAACTTGATCATGGTGAATGATCCTTCTGATCACTTGCTGGAGTCTTTTTGCTAGTATCCTATTTAAGATTTTTGCATCTATATTCATTAGGGAGATTGGTCTATATTTTTCTTTCTCTGTTTTTGACCTGCCTGGTTTTGGAATCAGTACCATGTTTGTGTCATAAAAGGAGTTTGGTAGAACTCCCTCTTTGCTTATTATGTAAAATAGTTTGTATAGTATTGGGATTAACTGTTCTCTGAATGTTTGATAGAATTCACTGGTGAATCCATCAGGCCCTGGGGATTTTTTCTTAGGAAGTTCTTTGATGGCTTGTTGGATTTCATTTTATGATATGGGATTATTTAAGAATTCTATTTCCTCTTCTGTTAGTCTAGGCAGTTTGTATTTTTGTATATATTCATCAATTTCTCCTAAATTGGTGTATTTACTGCCATATAATTGGGCAAAGTAATTTCTAATGGTTGCGTTAATTTCCTCTTCATCGGAGGTGCTGTCCCCCTTTTCATCTTTAATGCTGTTAATTTGCTTTTCTTCCTTCCTTGTTTTAATTAGATTGACCAGTACTTTGTCTATTTTGTTTGTTTTTTCAAAGTACCAGCTTCTTGTCTTGTTTATTAAATCAATAGTTCTATCACTTTTGATTTTATTAATTTCTCCCTTAATTTTTAGGATTTCTAGTTTGGTTTTCTGCTGGGGGGTTTTAATTTGATCACTTTCGAGTTTTTTCAGTTGCATTTCCAATTGATTGATCTGTGCTCTCCCTTGTTTGTTAATATAAGCATTCAGGGATACGGCTTTGGCTGTATCCCAAAAGGCTTGAAAGGATGTCTCGCCATTGTCATTTTCCTCGATGAAATTATTAATTGTTTCTATGATTTCTTCTTTAACTAAACGGTTTTGGAGTATTATATTGTTTAATTTCCAATTGGTTTTAGATTTGGTTTTCCATGTACCATTACTAATCATTATTTTTATTGCCTTGTGATCTGAGAAGGCTGCATTCATTATTTCTGTTTTTCTGCATTTGTGTGCTATGTTTCTGTGACCTAATGTTTGGTCAATTTTTGTGAATGTGCCATGTGGTGCTGAGAAGAAGGTACATTCCTTTTTATCCCTATTTATTTTTCTCCATATGTCTATTAGTTCTAATTTTTCTAAGATTTCATTCACTTCTTTTACCTCTTTCTTATTTATTTTTTTATTTGATTTATCTAAATTTGATAATGGTTGGTTCAAGTCTCCCACTAATATGGTTTTACTGTCTATTTCTTCCTACAATTCTCCTAGTTTCTCCATTAAAAATTTGGGTGCTATATTATTTGGTGCATACATGTTGATTAATGATATTTCCTCATTGTCTAAAGTTCCTTTTAATAAAATATAATTACCTTCCCTATCCCTTTTGATCAGGTCTATTTTTGTTTTGGCTTTATCAGATATCATGATTACCACTCCTGCCTTCTTTCTATCAGTTGAGGCCCAGAAGGTCTTACTCCATCCTTTAATTCTGACCTTATGGGTGTCAACCCGCCTCACGTGTGATTCTTGAAGAAAACATATGGTAGGGTTTTGGATTCTAATACATTCTGCTATTCGTCTACATTTTATGGGTGAGTTCATTCCATTCACATTGAAAGTTATGATTGTCATTTGTGGACTCCCTGGCATTTTATTATCCTTCCCTAATTCTAACCATTTCTGCTTTGGCTCTACCTTTTAGTCCAGTGGTTAACTTTGAATCAGTCCCCCTTGTCCCCTCCCTTGATGTTTCCCTTTTTAGTCCCTCCCTTTTTGTTCCCTCCCCCTCCCCCCTCTCTTTCCCTCCCTTTTTGTTCTCCCTCTCCCCCTCCCCCCCTTGGTTTTCCCTTCTCCCTACCCTTGTTGGGTAAGATAGAATTCAAGATCCCAATGGATCTGGATGTTTTTCCCTCTCAGAGTTGATTTCCCTGAGATTAAGGTTTAAGTAAAAAAACCTCCTCTCTTCCTCTCCTTCTTATAGGAGTGGCTGTATTACCCCCTTGTTCTAGAATCTCTGGGCAATTTTCTTTGATTATATCTTGTATCACAATGTCGAGTTTGGTGTTTATTTCTGGCTTTTCTGGAAGTCCAATTTTTCTTAAATTATCTCTTCTCCCTCCATTTTCCAGATCTGTCACCTTGTTGGTGAGATATTTTATGTTCTCTTCTAATTTCTTGGTATTTTGGCTTTGCTTTATTAATTCTTGCTCTTTTACACGATTGTTGTCTTCCAGCTGCCTGATTCTCGCCTTTAAAGCCTGGTTTTCCTTTTCAGTTTCATCACACCGGTTTTGTAGATGTGTGAATTTCTTTTGCATTATTTCCCACTTTTCCTCCCAGAAGGCTTCCATCTTTTTGGTCATTTCTGATTCAAATTCTTCATGGGTTTGGGAAGAGTTTCCATTTCCTTTGGAAGGTTTCGAAGCATTTTCTTGTGCATCGTCTTCTATCTCCTCTGTATTTTGTATTTTGGTTCCATAGAATGTGTCCAAAGTTGCCCCTTTCTTCTTATTTTTCTTGGGATTTTGGGGCTTCTGTGCTTCTGTGGAGTTTGCCATCTCTGAATGGGGAGGATTAGCTTTTCTTATCTCTGTCTGGTGTTCAGAGGCTTTAGTCCTGGGCAGATTGTCAGTTCTATGAGCTTTCCCTGGGTTAAATTGAGTATGGGCAATGACTTTCACTGGAACTGGAATGGAAGGGTTGGACCAGGGGGCCACACTCTTCCCCGGTTCTCTCTGCTTCCCTGCTGCTAAGGTGCCCCCTCGACTGGACTGGGTTGGGTTGTTTTCTGGAAGTTGCCTTCAGAATAGCTGGCCGTGAGGCTGTCTTGCCCGCCCTGAGGGTTGGTGTTGTTTCAGACAACTCTGCTGTCTGTGGTGGGAGCTCCGAGGGCAGTGACTTTCACTGGGACTCGAATAGAAGGCCCTGAGGGTTGTTGTTGTTTCAGAGGACCCTGCACTCTGAGCGGGGCTGGGCTGCGGCTTCCCGGAGCCTTGGACTCTGCGCTCCTACCCCTTAGGTCCGAGTGATCTCGGGTTCTGGCTTTTGAGGGGGGGCGTACTTTTTGATCCAGGTCCAGGTCCAGGAGGAGGATTCCCAGGGTCTATGCTGTTGATCGTTTTGAATTTTGGCGGCTTAGGAGCTTATAGTTTGAGATTGGTCGGGAAGGGTTTTCCAGAGATCTGAACTTTAACTTTCTCTAAGCCGCCATCTTGACTGGAAGTTCTCTGGTCTCTTTTTAGGCATTATGTCCCCCCTTTTAATTGTAAGTACTTTTAGGGCAGGAATTATCTTTCCTTCTATTGATTTTATCCCTAGCACTTAGAACAATGTCTGGAACAAGATTGAGTACTAAATAAATGATAAATGGATAGATAAGTAAATATAATGATGATAATAGTGATGAATATGAAAGTGGTGATGCTGATGATGGTAGCAACTATGTAACTTATCAATCCTTGTGGGATTTGTTTTGACTAGAATGAGAAAGGAATATATACAAACTATTTATTTGATTTCCTGTTTATGTACCAAACCTATAAGATCAGTCTCCTGTGTCCTAACACAAACAAAAAAAGATAATTTACAATACTCTAAACACTTATTATTGCCATGTTGTGTCATTTTGTTAAAGAAATTCTAACTCTTGTTCTTTTACCATTGTATATACATATCTACTGCTTTGCATGATAGAATGTTTCCTATGGTTGCAGTTAAGTGTAGTTTGGCTAAAGTTTCCATGGCAGTTTCCATTTCTTCAGAAGCATATTGTTCAATGTTAATGCCATCTTACTGTTGTTTCTTTGGTGAAGATCATATGCTGTATGTAAGATAATTGTTGCTTCTTATTCCTTTCTGCCAGATCAGACAACACTTGAAAAAGTACAATAAAAATATCTAAGCTAAGTATTTCAAAAGTAGAGTATAAATCTAAGCAAATCTGAAAAGAAACAAAGTGTGTAATCTCTTACCTTAGGCAATAGTATCACAATGGATCTGAATTATTTTTTAGGAGTATAATTATCATGGTTAAAAATACCAATAAGTAAAATGAAATTTCCAGTAACCAAGAAAGTTAACCAGTCCTTAATTTAAAAACTCTCTTTTCATCCTAAAACAAAATGAAAGTTTAAAACAAAGTCAAAAGAAAACCTCTGATGGGTGTAATGAATAATGTGAATTGCCTCAACTATTCTGAAAATTAACTTAGAAATATGCTGAGAAAGAGATACAATTCTCAGTCAGAAACCCAGAAAATATGTTGCATATAACTCAAGGAGTTTCCCTCCCCTTGTCCTACCCACCTCCCATAACGAATGAGTAATTCCACTGGGTTTTACATGTGTCATTGAACAAGACCTATTTCCATATTATTGGTATTTGCACTAGGGTAATTGTTTAAAGTCTACATCCCCAATCATATCCCCATAGAAGCATGTGATCAAGCAATTGTTTTTCTTCTGTGTTTCTACTCCCATAGTTCTTTCTCTGGATATGGATAGCATTCTTTCTCATAAGTACTTTAGAATTGACCTGGATCATTGCATTGCTGCTAGTAAAAATCAATATTTTAAAAATATATATGATAGAAAAAAGAAAATTATAGAAGTTTATAATCTCATGATACTTCAGCATTGAAGTAGCTGAGTGGTAAGTGACATCAACAGAGAAACCCTTATATTTTCCTTCCTCCTCCACCTCTCTCTCCCTCTTCTTATACCTCTCAAGACTATGCTCTTGATTACTAATCATGAATAGAGACATCACTGTCCAAACTCCTTAAAAAAACTGGAAATCACCAACTTCAATTCTTTTGACAAAATGGAGCACCTTACCTTAACATTCCCCATTCCACTGCATTCTAAAATAGTAAGATTTTATGTTCATTCACATGATAACTTTGATGTCCTCAGTACCTCATTTTGATCAGCAGATTTACCCCCCCAAATCCCTAAATTTTGCCAAATGCATTGAAGCTGAACTTTTAGATGTTTTCACATCATTTAATCAGTCCTGAAGCTGTACTCAGTCTTATGTGGTGACCTTCAAAGTGTGAACACCTTGAGAACATGAGTAATAATTTTAATTTTGTTACAGCATTTATCACAGTTCTTGATAAATAGTAAATTATTTATGAATGTACTTATACATTTTACATTCATTTAATTCATTCAATGTCACTTTTAATTCTTGAAGAAAACTTTTTCCCCACCTAGGACCTTACTTTATTTTTTTTAATTCAGGTCTTTTCAGTTAAGCAAATAACTTCCTAAAAAACTCATGCTCCTAGGACTCTGTTAACCAGAGAATCTGTATCATTGTCTTTATCATTATCTTCTGATTAGGAATACACTACTTGTGTGACTTATATAAAATCTCTCCAATCATAACATGGATCTCTTAGAGATCAAAATTGTTTTTAACATTTCCCATTTTCTTATCCCATGAAGTCTGTATCCCATTCTGAATTGTTTGGAGTTCTGCATAGTAAACTGAAAAAGAAAAAGAAAAAGGTAAGAGGGAAAGGCCAAAGTGGATTAATGGTGAAAAATCCACCTAAGGACCTTCCAAGGGCCAAAATCCCTTGAGACTATATTGAAAAACACAAGAGTTAAGTTTATTTTGCAACTTAAAATTAGGGAACTCCTAGTCAAAAACGAAATGTCCCTAATTCTATATATCTAAATCTCCAACAAACTTCTATACTTCTCTCATGAGAGAGTCCTTCTGATCTTCCAAAAACTTCCTACCAGCTCTCTGTTCTTATCTAAATCCAAAACCATATGACTAACTACCTAGACTAATTATCTGAGATTTTTAATCAATTAATCCTTAAATTGCCTCTAAAAAAGCTATTGAAAATGGACCCAAAGTTGGACTGAGTCTTTCCCCAAGCCTAGGGTTGGCTTCGAAGGTAAAAACCCCAAAGTCTCAGATATTAAAATCTTTGGATTACCTCAACCAAATTGATACAAAACTGCAGGGAAACCAGATCACCTCCTAGATATCTTTCCAAGGCACAAGAACCTCCAAGATTCTCCACAAACTGGTCAGGTCACAGGAGCTGATGGAGCTGATGCTCTCTCTTCCAGCTCAGGGATAGAAAAACCAGTGAAGTGTCAGTTAACTCCCTTACCTCTTTTCTGTATTTTTTCTCATTCCAGAATCTTTTCCCAGGGTTCATGGCTATTTTTTCCTCTCTCTCTTTTAGAGACAATTTTGTATCTAAATAGCTTCTGGAACTTTCTGTTTAATATAGGTAGTATACGCATTTTAAAGAGATTTTTTTCTTTGATGTTATTGTTGTTACTTTGGGTTGCTTTTGTTTTTAACAGATTTAACCAGGTAGAGAAGGCCTTCATTCTTCTGAAAATTTCTATAATATTACACATTATTTATTTCATTCATCCAGTTTGTGAAGAAGTAGTGAAGTTTCCTCCATTCTAACCTTTCCATCTGTGACTTTAAGGCAAACAAAATCTTTCAAGAATTTGAGAATGGCAGAGTTGGGAAGACCTGAGATTTCAATCTAAAGCATAGGTTTTTAGCTGAATTTTGTCTTTTGATGATGCTCTTCTCTTTTGTAAACCTTAAAATTTCTCAGACTTATGAATGTTGGAAATTTCCCCATTGGGGAATCTTCTACTTAAAAAAAATTCCCTAGCAGATAGTGAGAATTCTACTTGAATGTGAAAACTCCTTGCTTGGGAATATCCCTACTCCACCCTACTTAAGACTGCTTTAGGACAGAAAACTCCTTGCTGAACAATGAAAGTGCTTTGACCCATGCTTATGGAAAGGACAGGAATTTCTTTGAGTCCTGCCTGTTTTTAAAACTGATACAATGGGATGCTAGGTACCCATATAGGTGGGGCAACTTGTAAACTACTTAAACCTAAAAGGGTGATAACTTATTCAGAGGTTTTTTCTTAATGAAATTTGTCGACACAGCAGCATTTTTTTCTGATTTATTAAAGAGATTAAAACTACTCAGCTGTGAATTCAAAATGGGCTGTCCTTTAGAAATATCTACAGTGATTGGTAGATGTAAGGACTTAGGGGAGGTGACAGAGGAAATTTTGCCCTTAAAAATAAAAGCTTGGATCTCATTCAGGGATTCTCGATTTCTGACTGTCATTCTGGAGGATCTCATTCTGAGAGACTAATTTCCTTGAGGACTGATGCTTGAGGGTTCTTTCCTTGGAGATAGATCTCTTTGAGGAGAAGTGCTCTTTGAGGAAATCTCATTCTGAAGGAGAGCTCCTTGAGGAGCTCCTCTGAGGGGCTCTGTCCCTCTGGGGTAGGAGCTCTGGAGGCTCTTGAGAGAGGCCCTTTGAAACAATTTCTGGCTGGAAGACTCTTTGAGGAAGGACGCTGGCCTGGTGTCACTAGTATCCTTGTTTAGTCAGACCTTGTGGTGAGTGTTAAAAAACTGATTGATTTCTCTTTTAAGACTCAGGTCTAGACCATATTGGCTTGAGGTTCTTCATACTTATTCCTTTCTTTCTCTCTCTTTCTTTGATTACTCATTGTATTGTTAATTAAAATCTCTATAAAACCCAATTGACTTGGGTATTTGAATAATTTGGAATATTTCCCTGGCGACCACCTTATATTTGATTTTAAAACCCAAGACACTGTAGTGAAACATATTTCTGCGGTCAAATTTACTCACCCTCTCTTATATCTATCACAATTTATACCTTCCACTATTTTAATCACTACAGTTTAAGACCTCAACCATTTTAAATCTCACACTTTCTATATTCTCTCTTGAAAAATTTACTCTCCTTCCATAACTTTATCAGCTCTGCCAAAATGACATCCAAATTTATCTTCACTATCAATTAAATTAAACCCTATGAGGATTTATTAATTACACACTATTTAGATAATATATGCTAGGCAAAAATGAAACAATTTTTCTCAAGATCATATATTCTACTGGGAAAGAGATAGCATAAACATAGCTAGAAAGCTTTCTTAGATGCATTTGGGGAGGAAGAAAGTACTAATGATTAAGCAATCTTTATTTGGAGATGGCACTTCTTATCTAAGCCCTAAAATTTCTCTTTAAATTTATTATACTCTTTTTTTTTACCACAGTTATTTCTTTATGTGTCTTATGTAGAACTCTACATTGTCCCCATGTGAATATAGCTTCTTTAAAGTCAGGATACTTTACTAATCTTTACTTTACTAATCTTCATATCCCCAATTCTTTACCCACATGAGACCATCAGCTGATATATGTTGAATCAAATGAAAAGATAATAAATATATTATTTTTGTAGATATAATATTAGGAATGGAACAATGGAAAAAATTTTCATTTTGGAATCAAGAAGACTTAAGACCAAATCTTATCTCAGACGCTTGTGAACTTTGTGGCCCTAAGAAAGTCACTAAACATATAGGATGTGTCTAATAAGTCATATAATAGAAGATTACATTCTGTTTTGATGGAGGGAGTTCCTACAGTGGGATTTCTCCATGCTGTGAAAATCATAGATCCTTTGATTATTCACATAGAGCTAATTTCTGCATTTGAACATTATTTATAAAATATCTTTGTTTAGAAATGTGTTAACCTTGTAATTCTGAGATCCATGGCAGTTACAAGACATTTGATATAATCTAACAGATGTCAAATAAGAAAGGGGGCAAGAAAAATGTTAAATTTGAAATAATTGAAGTTGTTTCTACAAATATGAAAGTACCAAAGTAACAATTTATGAAATCTTATAACAGACTGAATTGTTGCTGATCATAACTTTTAAGTTACAAAATGAAAGTAATCTATAACATTTTTCATTGAATTCTTAGCATAGCAGTAATAAATAAAAACAACCTGGACAAATAGTTTCTAACCCTTTGTTTATAAATTGGAAATTGGAAAAGCTTAAGTAAAATGTGTGGGTTTTTTTTAGCTAACTACTAGACTTGAATCAGAAAAAAGACCAAAATCAAGTATCTCTCTTTATATTTATCCTTTCCAAATGCTGTTCTTTCCTCTGCCTTCTTTTTTCTTACCTATCAATACACTGAGCCAAGAATCATAGAGCTGAACGCATCCTCACATGTTATCTATCTCAAATCCCTCATTTTGCAAATGAAGAAACCAGACCAAAGAAGTTCAGTGACAAAATCAGACTGCTATTTAATGTGAGAACTGTAGAAAAACCTTTTTTTTTCCTCCATCCCATTATACTTTTCCCTGCTAAATTATGTCTCCTTGATTTAGGTATGATTTGATAGTTATTAAAAAGTATGACTAAAATCTGCTTCTTTTTAAGAAACAAACACATACATAGAGACAGAGAGAAACAAAGATAAAGATAGAGACAGAGGCTGAGAATTTAAATCTCCTATTTCTTTTCTTTTACCAACAATGCCTTACTATAGATATAAAGACATTTATGAATGTGGGGATAAACAGTCAAAGATAGAAGTGATTGTAGAGACAGAGTCATTGTAGGAATTTGTAAAACTTGCTATGTGGCATAGTGAGTGGTCCCTTATCATCAATCACTCAGGATAAAGCAGTGATGTAAAGAAAAACAATTAGTGGGACTACCATCAGAGCATGTGTCAAGGTGTTCTTTCTTACTTGTGCTGTCAGTGGAATTGCATAGCCATAGGTGGGTAATAGACATGTATGTTTTATTTCCCTAAGTATGCCCAGTGATCCAGCACTGACTCACTAATGGGGTCCAGCACTTGAAAGGGTCAAGCCAATGATGCATCAATAACTGTAACTGTAACTGTGTTAATGTGTGGGCAGCACAAGGGAAAGGTCAGGCTACATATCATTTGGCTGGCAATGGGCCGCTTATCATAATCCCATTAATGAACTTGGTAAAGTGAACTGGAAGATGGGAGATGTCAAGATGTTCTGATGAGGAAGAGTTCACATTTGGTAACTAGAGGGAGTAAGGGAATCCATAGAAGCTTCCTGAAAATTGTTCAATTAGCAAACATTTAATAAAGACCTACTATGTGCCAAACAATGTGCTAGATACAGGGGATCAAAAAATTAGTCTTTATTTTCAAAAAAACTTTGAATTCATAGAGAAAATATAGCATGCTCACAGATAATAAAATACAAAAGAAACATACAAGGATATACTACAGGATTTCTGAGTTCTTGAAGAAAATTACCATGAGTAGGGATAAAGTGGGATATGGGGCTGTATTCAGAAAGGACCCCTTGCAGGAAGTATCACTCAGATTCAGTCTTATAGTTGGACATTCTGAGTGGGAAAAAAGATGAGATAGGTGAGTATTTCTGACTTTGGGAATAATCTGTATAAAGAAACTGAGGTAAGAGATGAAATGTTGAACATGAAGAATAATGACAAGTAGGTCATCATGCCTAGAAAACAATCAAAATAAACTTGGTATAAGGGGGGAAGTGTATTTAAGAATTAGAGTTTGCAAAAGTTAAACATAATAGTGAGATAGTGGATTCTCCATCATGTTTCTTCTTTGTCCTCTTATGGAGTATATTGGAACCCCCATTAGACTAAAAGCACCACAAGGACCAGAACTGTCTTTTCACTCTTCTTTTTTTTAAATGCATAGTACAGTGTCAGTACACATTTAATAAACATTTATCGAGTTGTTTGTTCATAGAGAGAAATCATGTTCAGGAATATCAGTGAGATTAGATGGCCCTAGAATTCTATATGATAAGTATCCGTGATTCTGGGATTGAACCCCAATTGTGAGGATTAATAGCTTGACCATGGACGAATTACATCCCCAAATCTCAGATTCCTGTTAGTACTTATTTCACAGGATTCTTGTGAGGGGCAGATTAGAAGGCATATGTAAAGTGCTAAATAATTGTTGTCAGCTATCGTTATTATTCCTTCACATGTGCCTAATTAAAAGCAAATATAAAACAATTTCTGGTTTAGGGGTTGAAATAATCTTAGAACCCAGATTAATTGCTCAGTTGGCTCCAGGGTATAGGCAGTATAATTAGGGAAAGGATTCCATAGGATTAACTGCATGGTAACCCAAATGAAACATAATTATGGCTGCAACGCATCAAGTGGTACCCTAGTGTCCTACACACCTCAGTTACTTTTAGAGAGCAACTTAGGCACCCAGGAGAAATGATTCATTATTTCTAGTGCCCTAAGGGTTTTGGGATAAATTTGATGCTGTACTAATTCTATATTCCTACAAAAATGGTACAGGGGTCAGAAGTGGGGAGAGATGCAAATGTGGTCATCATCATTTATCTTTTCTTCCTTCCATATTTCCACATGCATTCCTAGGATGGTTGAGATAAAGATGGGAATTGAAATTCAAAAATAAGAGGCTCTATGAAGTTAAAAAATGTTACCCAGAATCATAAAGTATTACAGTAGAAAGACACCTAAGAGCACAGCTGAGTTTAAATTCTCATTTGACAGGTGAGATGAATAAAACAGGGGAGGGGGAATTATTTTCCCAAGATGACAGACAAATCAATTTTGTAGCAAATTTGATTTAGAACCCAAGGTTTCTTGGATCTCTATACACTTTCTATGGTGCCTTAAAAAACTACGATCATGTTTTGTTTTTCATTGTATTCATTTCTAGTATATCTTTCCTCCCTCCCACATCTTTTATAATAAAATGTTTTAAAAGAAGAAAAAGAAATGAACCAGAGTAACAGTGGAGTTTGACAATATGAGTATTATCCTACCACTGAAGGTGTAGTCTCACGCCATCATAAAAAGTATACTTCCTTTTAAAAGACTTGCTACAAAGATTAATGGTAAAAGGAATTAAAATCTGAAAATTTTTCTTTTTCAGAATGAATGTTCTGAATAAGAAAAAACTAGAAAAGGGTTTCTTCAGCCTTCTTGTATATATTTTGCATTGCTTTGGCCATATGGTAAAACCTGTGAGCTCAGAATACCTTTTTAAAGCATAAAATAAAGATACGTCCAATGACTTTTAACCCACTGATAAACATTCAGATTACAGTAGTTGCTCCAGAGTTATGTCCTCAGAATTTGGCAGTTGCTAGGCATATAATTACATAGGTTTTTGTGCCTTCTTAGAAATGATGTATCATTTGTAGTTTTCTTGTGAAGTTATTTTATAAATATGCAATATTTTCATGGAAAGTAATGGGGGAATAGTAAGTGGCTCAAGGGATAGAGAACTAAGTCTACAGATAGGAGGTCTTGGTTTTAAATTTTGCCTTTAACACTTCCTAGCTGTATGACACTGGCCAAGTCATTTTACCTCCATTGCCTTCCCTTATTGCTCTTCTGCCTTGGAATTAATACACATTATTGATTCTAAGATGGAAGGTAAGAGTTAAATAAAAGTAAAAAAAAAACTTAGGGCCACCACTTGTACAACATACTCTGTGCATGGGCCTTATAACATAAAGAACTGATCTGCTCACAAAAATGTACAATCTTGTACATGAATTGGATGACTTCACAGTTTATTAGCAATGGCAAATAACTTTAAATAACATATTTCAACTGTTAGATATGTTTTACTTTCCTGGACTACATCAGTAGTCTTTGAGATTACAAAAGGACCCACTACTATTGAGTTGAGACTTGTTCAATAGATTCTCAGTTATGTCTAGAGTGTCTTTGGTAGGAAGATGAGGATCAGCTACAATGCAGTGGAGTGGGAGGATACCTACAGTTATTTTGAAGTAATTATGAGTGAATGCAATGTTTGGAAGCATCTGTAATAAGTAAAAAGTGATATGAAATCATCCAAGATTTTTACTGAGGAAAAAGTTATAGGTCCTGCTAATAGTACTGCATTTTGTTTTCTGAGTTCATTCAGAATGGAGGGAAATGCTAAATTTCACTGAGATTAATGAAAATAAAGATGGGTTTTTTCTATTTAATTTCACAGACCTGAAATTATCCACATATATCTCACAGGTACATAGACCTCAGATTAAGAACTCTTGTGTTAGGCTGTAATAATTATTCAAAAGCAAAAATGTGTAAGGGCACTTGATCTCATTATCACTTTTTATTTCACCGGCCACCATAAGTTTCCTTTCTATGGACAAGAATTCTAAAGCTCCTCTCTTTGAACATATCCTCTTATCATTCAATCTCTCTCTAAGACTTACTCTACTGAAACCTGTTCTTCATCCTCACGGACCTTTAGTGCCTCCATCCTTCAATGCCTTCCCATGCCATCAGCTCTGCTTTGTGTTGACTTCCCTCCCTTTGCAATCTCTGTCCTATAGTTAAGTAGTTCAAATTAATACTGTCCTCTTGAAACACCTCACAATTTTTTCTATTGCAATGAGCGTGCCTGATCAAAATTTCCTCTAGAAAACCCCTACTTTTACAGCAACATTATTTATCAGGATTCCTCCTCCAACGACCCTGTGTATAGATTTTTCCTCAGAGAAAACAAATGTGTTTTGATTTACTGAGGGAACTAAGGCTCAATCTGGACTTTCCTTGACAAAGATTCCTGGTAGACTTGACATATTGATATGGCTTCCTAGTCAACTGACCACATAAAAGACCATGCCTCCTGTCCTTGTGGAGTTAGAACCTCTCATACTTGGTCTACATCACAAGGCTCCTTTAGTCACCACATCCTTCTCTACTGACCAAACCTGTTTCCAGTGGGCCTGAATTTGCCTAAGCTAAAGGATTGAGAATCTTTATTAAAATATCAGTCTTATTCTTTGAGTAAGTACATACTATCTTGTTAACTGTTAAGTGATTGATAAATATCTCATTTTTCTTCTGATACCAAAACTATAATATCAAAGAATCAGCCTTAGTCAGATACACTCAGAAGACCTACTTCATCCACCATTTCTTCCTACTTCCCAGATATCATTTTACAGTAGAAGAAATAACACAAAGATGGTGAATGACTATTTGCCTCAAGACCATCCTGCCTCCTCAGAAAATCTTTAATTTCTCTCCATTTAATGATTATTTCATTTAATCAACCAAAATTCCCCAAGTTTCTGTCATTAAAAAAAAAAGACTATCGAACTGACCAGTTCTATCAAACTATTGTAACATGTAGGTGTTATTCTGAATTTTGTAGATAGTCATTTTATAGAGAAATTTAAAAAAAATGATCTAAAATTATTTTAATTTTCCTGAAAAATATGGTCTTTATCCATGTTTCCATTCCCCAAATTGCAATTGCCCCAGTCACCCACACAGGTTGTACTGGAATTAGCTTTACTTTTGTTCTTCTAGACTAAAAAATATATTCCTTAACAGAATTCTGCTAGAATAAAACCCATATTCTCTCAAGAGAATATATACCCATGAAATAGAAAAAACTACATACAAAATGATTAAGAAATAATTTAAGGGAGTACTACCAGTTGATTATATTGGTAACAGTGAATGTGTTAGATTAATTCATCAGATGAACTTTAATAGCATGAAAGTCAGTTTAGCTGGATTATTGAATGTGCTTTATGTTCTGCTATATTTTATGTTTTTATTAAATCTTTCCCAAATGCAATTTGATTTAGATTGCACTCTAGAATGTTGTCTTCAATGGCCTGATGGTCTCGTGTTTGACATATCTGACCTACACCTAACTGTGTAGTGACCATAAGAATAAAGAAGAGTAGAAAGAAAAAAATGTAGAACATTGACGATGAAATAAAAAGAATAAAAAATCTCCAATCTCTCTCTCTTACTGTTATGGTCATATTTTTCTATTTAACATTTCCTTCTTGGCTAATATGTAATTTGATCTCCATAATGAACCTGTAAGATAACAACTGCCAAATGCTCACACTTATAAAATGCTTTACATTTATCATTTCATTTAAATAATTCTTTGAAATAGGTACTAGAATTATTAATCCCATTTTACAAATGTTGAAATAGGACACAATGATACAAATATATTTGTTATTTAAGTTCAGAAACTGTGTCAAAAGCAGTTTTTGATCTCAGATTATCTAAAATGGAATACTAGTGGGTCTATCTTATACCATGATGCCTTGGAAGTCAAACTACCTCATTTGTTATTCTAATCCCCTTTTCAAAGATGAGAAACATGATGCTAACTAAGATACTTTAAATAATTTTAGCATTCTCATACAACTCTTAATTCATATGATAAAATTTAAATACAGGTTGTCATGACTTTAAATCTATCATTCTATGCACACTAAAATTTTATTCTCCATGGTTTAATAAATGAAGAAATTAAAACACATGCATATTTTTGCTAAAATACTTATCCTTCTAATTTTATATCAATTTAAAAATTTACTCATTTGCTAATATTTGAGTTGAATATTATATTTCAATAGATTTTATATATAAGCAAGCATGTATAGAGACATGATATTAAACTAATAATTTAACTGAAAAATGAATCAAATGAAGGCTAACAGAAAGAAATACTACAGTATTTTAAAGACTGAACAAGTTGTGGTATATAATTGTAATGAAATACTCTTATGACATAATAAATGACAAACAAGATGATCACAAAAAAATTTGGAAACACATATGAAGTAATGCAAAATGAAGTGAGAACTATGAGAATGTCATACACAGTAACAACAATAAATATGATGATGAACTATTAACCAGGACAACTTGAAGGGAGTCATGACCAAAAAAAAAAAGGTTATTTACTGTCAGAGGAGAAATAGACAGTCTGAATTATAAGTTGAAATATACCATTCCTTGATGAACTGGAGGATTTCCATATGAACTGGAAGAACCTCCAGGAACTGATGGAGAATGAAATGAGTAGAACCAAGAAAACATTATACACAGAAAGTGAAATATTGTGGAATAATACAATGTACTGAACTTTGCAAATACAAGAAAACCCCAAGGAACTTATGAGAAAGAATGCTACCCAAATAGATAGAAAGAACTGCATGATTAGAAACACAGAAGAAAAAGAAATAATTTATCATTTGTTTATATGGATATATGATTTGGGGTTTTGGTTTTAAAAGCCTGTTTTTATTGTAAAAATGAATAATATAGAAATAGGGATAAATTATAACATTTGTATAACACAGTGGAAATGCTTATTGGATCTGGGACAGGGAGAAGAGGGAGGGAAAGAAAAAAAATATGTAAACATGAGAAAATATTTTAAAAATAAAAAATGAATTAAAATATATAATTCTTCACTTTAATTTATCTATAATTCTCTATTATAAGCATTATGTGTCTAGATTTATAACATGAAAAAAAGGGAAATATGTATTATATGATAACATAAGTATAACCTAACGTTTGGGGTAGTCTGGGGGAGTGAGAGGAAGGGGAAAAAAGAATGAGAACAATTTTTTGACATAGCTAATGTGAGAATTTGTTTCTCTTGGAAAATAATGGAAAATTATAATTTATTACATATTTATGGAAATTCATATATATATTATATTATTGTCATGTTACATATTATATATTAAAATAAAAAAGAAATGGCAACTCAATAAACAACTCACGGTAGGTGAATGCCCTAAGGAATTTTTTTTCTATTTGTTGCATAAGGTCTGGTATTCTTCCATGCATTATTTCTATATGTTGTAAATCTGGAGTTCTATTGCTATGCAAAAATCCCCTAAATATAAATATATGCATAAAGATTAGGTCAAAGAAAAGTGTAAGAAATATGACCTTTTAATCCACATTGAAGATTGTGGCCTTATATTTTGTTGAATTTTTTAAATGTATCATATGGAGTTGGTCTTGTGTTAGGAAGGTGGATCAAGAGGGAGAAAAGTTAGAGATTTGTAATTTTGGAGAAAAAAAGACACACACAATATGAAAGGGCTTGAAGTTTAATCTTTTCAGATGCGATTATTACTTTGGGAAGGTCTAAATCAGGGGTATTAGCCAAGTCAATAATGGATGACATATAAGAGAGACTTAGGTCTTGTCAACCTGATAAGCTGAGACTTTCTGTCTTATTTTTCAATTTTCCTTCTTTTATCTTGTGTAGTGTAAAGCACCTGCAGTCAGTCAGTAATTAACCTTACAGTATAGGCAGCTTCATTCTAGAAAGTAAAAACTACCCTTTGCTACTTGAAGCATTCAAACATTATTTCCAAATTCTGGAAGAGTTAATCTCACTGCAACTCCATACATCCTAAAATAGATATACAGAAATATATGGAGGTGTTTAGGATCTTGCAAAAAAGTTAATAATTTAAATTTCATTGACATTTTTAAAAAGTATTTCTAATAGAATAAAGTCTATATAAAACAGTAATGGAAATGAAATAGGTATATATATATATATATATATATATATATATATATATATAAATCTGATGGGGTTTCTATTTTCATCAGCATTTGCAAAATTAGTATAATGAAAAGGTAAGTGATAGTAGTTCATCAGAAATTCCAAATAATTACCATGTATAATTAACAGTAGAGTTAAACAACCAGAAATTATTTCTAAGTAATAAGATCTAAAAAGGAAACAAATAGAACACATGCTCGAAATGCACAGTGAACTTTCATGCTAGATTATATGTCTATGGAAATGGAAAAATACAGGCTTCAGTTTACCCACTAAGAACATTTAAATTTTCTGCTTTTAACTCCAATGCATTCAAATCTGTTAAGTAATCCAGAAATAACTTCAGATTTAGATTGCTGTTACAACCGCTGGAAGTTTAATGACTTTAATATTTACTTTCCAATTGCCTCATTTTGAGAACTACCTCTAGTTAATTATGTCTCTAATCAACATTTTTCCTTTTTTTTTAGTTGATTTATTATTCTGATCTTGAAAATCATCAACAAAGATGAATAATTTTATAAGCAGAGAATATGTGAATTGTGAGACTATCACCATTATGTACAGCTTTTTTCTTAGGTTAGTTTCAAAACTTCACTGTTTCATTCTGTGAGGTTCTTTGCAGCATTCAATACTTCCATGTTTTTTTCATGCTTTTGTATTGATTCTTCATAAATTGTACTCACTTTCTGTGGTTGTGTGATTTAATTCCCTCTAAGCCCTTCAAGATGTTACACTTGAAGCAATACCTTAGTTTGTTCCCCTTATTAGAAGGTAAGCACATTATCTTCATTTAGTTACTTCCAATTCCTCAAATGTATTTATTTTTCTAAGTTTCTTTTTTCACTCCATTGTTTGTATTTCAAAGCTGCTCTTCAACTCTCGTCTTTACTTTGGGAATGCTTAAAATTTTTGTCTTCAATGCCCTATTTCTCCACTCAATAATTTTGATAAACTTTTCTGTGTTAAATATTATTGGTTTTAAATCTTTATCTATTACCAACTTGGATGCTGTATTAGAATTTCTCAACTTTTTGTGAGCTTGATTGAGGTTCCAAGGGTATGATATTACTGGGTGTTTTGGATTGGAGAAACTCTCAAGAAATAATTGTTAGAGTAGTTCCGGGTAAGCATGGCAGCAGTCTAGATGCAGGACACCTCCTCTCCTCAGACTCAATGATATAGACTACCTCAAAAGGCCCAAAAAATTTTTCATAAGAACAGAGGGACTATATAGTAGGGCACAGAATTGAAGGTACATGGGATTTGGGCATTTCCACACTATAAGAGGGTGAAAAAACTCCCACCCAAAAGTGAGCTGATCTACCCTCCCCACCCCACCTACGGAGCCAGAGTCAGAGCCAGTGCATGCCAGAATCAGCAAGTGAGTGAGGGGCACCTCTGGAGTGAGCAAGGGGCAGCTCTAACTCTTGGGAGCTGACTAAGACCAACAAGGACCTACCTCTGAGATCAGTTACACCCGAAACCTCAGAGGGCTGTGGGGGACCTCAGGACCTGGGGCCTCAGAGCCAGTGTGCACCAGAATCAGCAGGTGAGTGAGGGGCACTTCTGGAGTGAGCAAGGGGCACATGTAGGTCTTGGGAGCTGACTAAGACCACAGGGGACCTACCCCCTGAGAGCAGTTACACCTGAAACCACAGTGGGCTGGGAGAGCACAGACTGTGTGCACCCCCAGGAAGATAGCGCAGCTGTGGATATTCAAGAGCTTGCCTCAAGCAAAATCCTTGCTCTTTAACTGCATACACAGAGAATCTGCCCAGCTCACTCAGATTTCAAACTAAAAAGGGAAGGTAAATCTTCCACAGTGATAGGTAATTACACAAAAGGGCCTCAAACTCCTTCCAATAAAAGCCCCCAAAAAGGCATTGACCCTCAAAAATTTTAATGGAGGAAAACCCCAGGCTACAGAGGATATATAAGAGGAAATTCAAACAAAAACAAAACCTTCTAAGAAAATGGAAGTTGTCCACAAGCTCTGGAAGATTTTAAATTGGAGCTTATCAAAGAGATGGAAGCTTCTGGCAAGATAAGTGGGAAATGGTTCAAAAAGAAAATAAAAAAAAATTATATCACAAAACCTAAAAATTGTGGTAGAAAACCAAAAAAAAATTTAGCTGAAAATCAAAAGGTAAAAGCAGAAAACCAGGCCTTAAGGACCAGAACTGAGCAACTGAAAACCAATGATCTTGCAAAACAGAAAGAATTAATAAAGCAAAGTTAAAAGACTGGCAAAATAGAAGAATGCATAAAATAAATATCTTACTGACAATGTGACAGATCAGGAAAACAGGGGAAGGAGAGACAATTTGAGAATCATTGGTCTACCTGAAAAGCAATAAATAAACAGAAATTTTGACATCATACTACAAGAAATCATCCAAGAAAACTGCCTTGATGTTCTTGAATATGGGGGCAAAATAGACATTGAAAGAGTTCATAGAACACTCTCTATACTAAATCACCAAAATACAATTCCTAGGAATGTAATTGCCAAATTCCAGAGCTTTCAAAATAAGGAGAAAACATTACAAGCCAAAAAGAGACAATGCAGATCAGGATCACACAAGACCAGGCAGCTTCCACACTAAAGGACCTCAATACCTTGAACATGATATTCAGAAAGGCAAGAGAACTGAGTCTTCAACCAAGAATCACCTATCCATCAAAACTGACTATATACTTCCAGGGAAAGATATAGGCATTCAGCAAAATAGAAGATTTCCAAGTATTTGTAAAGAAAAGACAAGAACTCAGTGGAAAGTTTGATATCCAAACACAAAGAGCAAGAGAAACATGAAAAAGTAAAAATAAAAGAGAGGGGAAAGGAGAAAAATGTTTTTATTTTCAGTTAAACTCCATTCTTTAAGGGCTACAATTAGATCAAACTATATATATATATATATATATATATATATATATATATATATGTATACATATGTATACATATATATTAATATATCAGGAAATATTATTTGTAACTCTCAAAAACTATATTCATTATAATAATAATTAGAAGAAACACTCATAGGAAAAGATTGGGGCATTTAGGAATATAAGATGATATGCAAAAAAAAAAGAAAAAGGGTGGGGGGAATCAAAGAGGGTACCAAGAGCTACTTGAAGAAATAAAAAAATAGAATAATTTTTTTCACACATTGGAAGGGGAGGGGAAGAATACTCTTATAAGAAGGAGAGGAAGAGAGTGCTAATAGATAATACTTAAACCTTACTCTAAGTGAAATCAACTCTAAGATGGAAGAGCATCTAGATCCATTGGGATCTTGAATTCTATCTTTTCCTACAGGGTAAGGGAGAAGATAAAACTAAGGGAGGGAGGGGGAGAGAGTACAACAAGGGAGGGAAGGAGAGGGGGGATGGAACTTAACAGACCCTAAAAAAACAAGAAGGAAACAAAAAGGGAGGGACCAGAAAGGGAAGCATATCATAGGAGGGGATTAGGGGGATTGATTAAAAGTAAACCACTGGTTTAAAAGGATATAGCAAAAGAAGAAAGGATAGAACTAGGAGAGGAAATCAAAATGCTAGGGAATTCACAAGTGACAATCATAACTTTGAATGTGAAAGGGATGAACTCACCCATAAAATGTAGACAAATAGGAGAGTGAATTAGAATCCAAAATCCTACCATATGTTGTCTACAAGAAACACACATGAGGCAGGTAGATACTCACAAGGTCAGAATTCAAGGATGGAGCAAGTCCTATTGGACCTCAACTGATAGAAAGAAGGCAGGAGTTGCAATAATGATATCTGACAAAGCCAAAATAAAAATACACCTGATTAAAAGGGACAGGGAAGGCAAATACATCGTGATAAAAGGAAGTATAGACAATGAGGAAATATCACTAATCGACATGTATGCACAAAATGGTATAGCACCCAAATTTCTAATGGAAAAACTACTAGAACTGAAGGAAGAAATAGATGTTAAAACTATACTAGTGGGAGACCTGAACCTACCACTCTCAAATTTACATAAATCTTATCAAAAAATAAATAAGAAAGAGGTAAAAGAGGTGAATGAAATTTTGGAACAATTAGAATTAATAGCTATATGGAGAAAAATAAATAGGGACCGAAAGGAATACACCATCTTTTCAGCAGTACATGGTACATTCACAGAGATTGACTATATACTAGGTCATAAAAACATATCATACAAATGCAGAAAAGTAGAAATAATAAATGCAACCTTTTCAGATCATATGGCAATAAAAATAATGATCAGTTAGGATACATGGAGAGCCAGATCAATAACTAATTGGAAATTAAACAACATGATTTTCCAAAATTGGCTATTTACAGAACAAATCATAGAAAAAAATAATAATTTCATTGAATAAAATGACAAATATGAAACATCGTTTCAAAATCTATGGGATGCAGCCAAAGCAGTACTCAGGGGAAAATTTATATCCTTGAGTTCATATATTAACAAATTAGGGAGGGCAGAGGTCAATGAATTGGACATGCAATTCAAAAAACTTGAAAGGGAACAAATTAACCCCCCCCAAAAAAAAATTAGAGATCCTAAAAATTAAGGGATAAATTAATAAAATAAAAGTGATAAAACTATTGAACTAATAAATAACACTAGAAGCTGGTACTTTGAAAAAACAAACAAAATAGACAAAGTACTGGTCAATCTAATAGAAAAAATGAAAGAAGACAATCAAATTAATGGTATCGTAGATGAAAAGGGAGAACTGACCTTAAATGAAGAGGAAATTAAGGCAAGCATTAAAAAATATTTTGCCCAATTATATGGCAATAAACATGGCAATCTAAATGATATGGATGAATATTTGCAAAAAATATAAATTGCTTAGATTAACAGAAGAAGAAATAGAATTCTTAAATAATCCCATATCAGAAAATGAAATCCAACAGGTCTTCAAAGAACTCCCTAAGAAAAAATCTCCAGGGCCTGATGGATTCACCAGTGAATTCTATCAAACATTCAAAGATGAGCTAATTCCAATACTATACAAACTATTTGATATAATAAACAAATGAGGACTTCTATCAAATTCCTTTTATGACACAAATATTGTACTGATTCCAAAGCCAGGCAAGTCAAAAACGGAGAAAGAAAACTATAGACCAATCTCTGTAATGAACATAGATGGAAAAATCTAAAATAGGATACTAGCAAAAAGACTCCAGCAAGTGATCAGGAGGATTATTCACTATAATCAGGTGGGTTTATACCAGGAATGCAAGAATGGTTCCATATCAGGAAAACCATCCACATAATTGACCATATCAACAAGCAAACCATCAAAAATCACATGATTAGCTCAATAGATGAAGAAAAAATCTTTGACAAAATACAACACTCATTCCTATTGAAAACACTAGAAAATCTAGGAATAGAAGGGTCTTTCCTAAAAATAATAAACAGTGTCTATCTAAAAACATCAGCAAATATCATCTGCAATGGGGATAAACTAGATGCATTTCTAATAAATCAGGAGTGAAACAAGGATGCCCATTATCACCTCTATTATTTAACATCATACTAGAAACACTACCAGTAGCAATTAGAGAAGAAAAAGAAGTAGAAGGTATTAAAATTGGCAATGAAGGGTCCAAGCTATCACTCTTTGCGGATGATATGATGGTCTACTTAAAGAATCCTAGAAAATCAATGAAAAAGTTAGTGGAAATAATCAACAACTTTAGCAAAGTTGCAGGATACAAAATAAACCTGCATAAGTCATCAGCATTCCTTTGTATCTACAACACATCTCAGCAGCAGGAATTAGAAAGAGAAATTCCATTCAAAATCACCTTGTACTTAGGAATCTATCTCCTGAGACAAACACAGGAACTATATGAACACAACTATGAAACACTTTCCACACAACTAAAACTGGATATGAGCAATTGGAAAAACATTAATTGCTCATGGGTAGGACAAGCTAACATAATAAAAATGACCATCCTACCCAAACTTATCTATTTATTTAGTGCCATACCTATCGAACTTCCAAAAAAACTTTTTTTTTAATTGAATTAGAAAAAAACATAACAAAGTTCATTTGGAGGAACAAAAGATCAAGGATATCCAGGGAAATCATAAAAAAAATACAAAGGAGGTTGGCCTTGCAGTACCAGATCTCAAACTATATTATAAAGCAGTGGTCATTAAAACAATTTGTTACTAGCTAAGAGACAGAAAGGAGGATCAGTGGAATAGACTTGGGGTAAGTGACTTCAGCAAGACAGTCTATGAAAAGCCCTAAGATCCCAGCTTTTTGGACAAAAATCCACTATTTGATAAAAACTGCTGGGAAAATTGCAAGACAGTGTGGGAGAGATTAGGCTTGGATCACACTCTACACCCAGATAAACTCAGACTGGGTGAATGGGTTGAACATAAAGAAGGAAACTATAAGCAAATTAGGTGAACACTGAATAGTATACATGTCAGACCTTTGGGAAGGGAAAAATTTTAAAACTAGCAAGACTTAGAAAGAGTCACAAAATGTAAAATAAATAATTTTGACTACATCAAATTAAAATGTTTTTCTACAAACAAAACCAATGTAACCAAAATCAGAAGGGAAATAACAAACTGGGAAACAATCTTCATAACAAAAACTTCTGACAATGGTCTGATTACTCAAATTTACAATGAGCAAAATCAATTGTACAAAAAATGAAGCTATTCTCCAATTGATAAATGGGCAAGGGACATGAACAGGCAATTTTCAGTCAAAGAAATCAAAACCATTAATAAGCACATGAAAAAGTATTATAAATCTCTTATAATCAGAAGGATGCAAATCAAAACAATTCTGAGGAATCAACTCATGCCTAAAAGATTGGCTAACATGACAGCAGTGGAAAGTAAGGAATGCTTGAAATGGCAAAGTCAGGACATTAATGCATTGCTGGTGGAGTTGTGAATTGATCCAACCATTCTGGAGGGCAATTTGGAACTATGCCCAAAGGGCACTAAAAGACTGTCTGCCCTTTGAAACAGCCTTAGTATTGCTGGGTTTGTACCCCAAAGAGATAATAAGGAAAAAAGACATGTACAAGAATATTCATAGCTGTGCTCTCTGTGGTGTCCAAAAATTGGAAAATGAGAGGATGCCCTTCAATTGGGGGATGGCTGAACAAATAGTGGTATATGTTGGTGACGGAATGCTATTGTGCTCAAAGGAATAATAAAGTGGAGGAATTCCATGTAAACTGAGATGATCTCCCAGAAGTGATGCAGAGTGAAAGTAACAGAGCCAGGAGAACATTGTACACAGAGACTGATACAATATGGTACAATCGAACGTAATGGACTTCTCCATTAGTGGCAATGCTGTGATCCTGAACAACCTGGAGGGATTTTTGAGAAAGAACATTATCCACATTCAGAGGAAAAATTGTGGGAATAAAAACACCAAAGAAAAATAACTGCTTGATTGCATGGGTCGAGGGGGATACGATTGGGGTTGTACACTCTGAATGAACATCCCAGTGCAAATACTAATAACATGGGAATGGATTATGATCAAAAACACATGTAATACCCAGTGAAATTGTGCATTGGCTTTGGACAAGGAGGAGTATGGAGAGGGGAGGGAGGAATAGAAAATGATTTCTGTAACCAGGGAATAATGTTTGAAACTGACCAAATTAAAAAAAAAAACTGAAATTAATATTTAAAAAAAAGAAATAACTGCTAGGTTTTATTTTCAATTTTGCCTTTTAGTTCTAATGAATTGGAACAGTTTCCTTTTCTGGCTTCTTTTAACAAGCTATCTATGAAAAAAATTGATTGTGTTTTTCAGAAAGTCAGATTATTTTTTGACATTATTTTATTTGGTCATTTCCAAAAATTATTCATTGGAGGCAAAGATTATTTTATTTTCCTCCCCCGCCCCCACCACCTCTCCCATAGCCAACACACAATTCCACTGGGTATCACATGTATTCTTGATTAGAACCCATTTCCATGTTGTTGGTATTTTCATTAGAGTGTTCATTTAGAGTCTCTCCGCAGACATGTCCCCTAGTCTCCCTTCCTTGAAATGTTTCACTTTCTAGCCCCTCCCTTTTTGTTCCCTTCCCCTCCCCCCTCTCCTTCCCTCCCTTTTTATGTTCCTTCGCCCCCTCCCCCCTTGGTTTTCCCTTATGCCTTACCCTGTTGGATAAGATAAAATACTAGATCCCAGTGGATCTGGATGTTCTTCCCTCTCAGAGTTGACTTCACTGAGAATAAGGTTTAAGTAAAAACTCTCTTCCTTTCCTTCTTCCCCTCCCCTTCCCATGTGTATCATTGTGTGAGAAAGATTATTCTATTTAGTTTTTTTCTATTTCTTGGAGTATATCTTTGTACCATCAACAATTCCCCCCTCCCCTTTTCTTTCTATCACCCCTTTCTCCATATCATCTTGATGCCCCAAACTTTCCATATTCATGATTCTTTTTACTACTTTAATGATGCATACAATTTTTGAGAGTTACACATTACATTTTCCCCACATATTAATATATATATGTATATATATATATATAGTTTTATATAGATGTAGTCCTTATAGAAGAGAGTTTTAATAAAAGAAAAAGATGACATTTTTCTCCTTTTCCCTTTCCTTCACATTTACCTTTTCTTGTTTTTCTTGCTCTTTGTGATTGGATGTCAAAATTTCCACAGAGCTCTTGTCTTTTCTTTACGAACACTTGGAAATCTTGTATTTTGTTGAATGCCCATACTTTCCCCTGGAAGTATATAGTCAGTTTTGATGGATAGCTGATTCTTTGTTGAAGACCCAGCTCTCTTGCTTTTCTGAATATCATTTTCCATGCCTTATGGTTGTTCAGAGTGGAAATTGCAGGTCCTGTATGATCCTGATTGGTGTTCCTTTATATCAAAATTGTCTTTTTCTGGCTTCTTGTAAGATTTTTTCTTTTGCGTGGAAGCTTTGGAATTTTGCAATTACATTCCTGGGATTTGTCTTTTGGGGACTTAGTGTAGAGGGTGTTCTGTGAACTCTTTCAATGCATATTTTGTCCCCTTGTTCTAGAATCTCTGGGCAGTTTTCTTTGATATCATGTATTATAATATCAAGATTACTATTATTTCTGGCTTTCTGGTAGACCAATGATTCTTAGATTGCCTCTCCTTCCTCTGTTTTCCAGGTCTGTCACCTTGTCAGTGAGATATTTTATGTTGTCTTCTAATTCTTTAGACTTTTTACTTTGCTTTATTAATTCTTGCTCTTTTGCAAGATCATTGTCTTCCAGTTGCCTGATTCTGACCTTTAAAGACTGGTTTTCCTTTTCAGTTTGGTCTGACCTGTTTTTTTGCGGCTTCAAGCTGTTACTGCATATTTTGGTCTCTCAGATTGCTGAGTTCCTTTTGCATTGTTTCCCCTTTTTCCTGCCAGAAGGCTTCCATCTTTTTGATAATTTCCCATTTAAATTCTTCAAGAGTTTGTGGAGAATTTCCATTTCTTTTGGAAGGTTTTGGAGCATTTGTCTGTGTTTCCTCTTCCATCTCCTCTGTATTTTGTATTGCTGCTCCATAAAATGTGTCCAAAGTCACCCCCTTCTTCTTGTTTTTCTTGGTGTTTGGAGGCTTTTGCACTTCTGTACTGTTTGCCATCTCTATGCTTTTTCTTCCCCTTTCCAGTCAGAAATCTGAGTGAGGAGGATTGGCTCTTAATGTATCTGATGATCCAAGTCTTTACCCCAGGTAAATTGTCTCTTCTCCTCAGCTGTGCTCTCTTCCCAGGGAAGCCCAGGGTCTGCCCTCCCATGCTTGCTGGTGTTTTGGGTGTTACTGCTCTCAGTTCTCTCCAGTTGCTTCTCTGCTGCCTTACTTCCAGGCTCTGATCGTGGCACAGCACTGTCCAAGAGGTACCTCTGTGCCTTTGCCAGCCCTGATGTTCCTGTCCTATCAGATGGCCCTGCATTCTAAAGGGGGAGGGATCCTGGCCTCATTCAGCTCTGAGGGCTCCTGATGGGATTATGTTCATCTGGGTTGGTCTGGATATGCCCTGAGGCAAAAACCTCTGGTGAGATTCCGATGGAAGGACCCAGCCAAGGGGCTACAAGCTCCCCTTGTCTCTCTCAGGCTGCTTCCCTGCCATCTGTGTTGCATGCCCCAAGACTGGCCCATGTTGCTTTCAAGGTGCACCCTTCAGAACAGCCGGCCCTGAGGCCCTTTTGCCTGCCCTGAGGTTCCTGCTGCTGCTGCAGGCTCAGCACTCTGGGTTGGGGGGAGGGGTTCTGGGACCTTCCTTCTGCCTTCCCCTTAGACCTGAGTGATCTAGGATTCTGGCTTTTGGGGGGTGTACCTTTTGATTTGAGTCCAGAAGGAGGGTTCCCTGGCTCTGTCCTGTTATTAAGTTTGAATTTCAGTCCCCTAGGAACATTCAGTTTATGATCAGTAACGAAGGGTTTTCAGAGGTCTGAACTTTTGCTGCTTCTAAGCTGCCATCTTGACTGGAAATGGGTCAGATTATTTTTAATTATCTCTGATTTACATGTTTTCTAGGTCAATTTTTATGGTAGATACCTTAAATTTACTTGTATTTTAATATTTTCAATTTGTTTTTATATAGAGTATTGTCTCATTGTCATTGAATTCTATTTGGCCCTTCTAATTTTCAGGAAACTAATAAGATTTAAATTTTTCCACATTTTGGTCTAATCTATTTCTTTCCCTTTTGTCATTGAATTCCAATTCTTGTCATGAATAATACTTTTTATTAACTTGTAATTCCATTTTGCATCTATTGCTTCATTTCTCTTATGGTCATTGTGACCAAATTGTTGTCACTGTTGCCTTTGTTCAAGAACTTTCTTTTATTTGTTTTGGCTTACTCCCTTCCTTTACTTTTAGTTGCCCCTTAACCAATACTATTTATTTTTTATTCTTGGTGTCTTCTATTTAACTCAATTTCTGATATAGCATTATATAACAAGTCAAGTCATCCTTCTCCCATATTCTTCTATAATGTGACTATGCACTATTTGTTCAAAGCCTGATTTCCTTGGCTCCTGCCATTGGATTCCACTTGCCCCATGTCTGTGCTCAAATTGATAGCAGATCTTAATTTCCCAAGGAAAAATTCTGTGCTCTTCTGGACTCTGTTGCACTGTTCTGGCACTTCCAACCAATTTGAGGTAACACCAATTATGGTGTTTTTTTTATTCCAATCTGTTCATTAAAAATTTGTTAATTATTTCCTGAAAATATCCCACTTCCAACACTTAAGGCTTATAGTTGTCTTTTCTGTGAAGTCTTAAATTGTGTACAAGAGCTTGCTGAGGTTTTTCTTAGAATTTCTTGGTCATCATTTATTTCGTCCTATTTTTGAGGTTGAAGAATTATTAACTGTGAGTTAAATCTGTTAACCTAGAGTCTTGATCACTATGAATTTATTAGAACAGAAACTATTAACATAGACCAAATGCTCTAAATATTTATATGTTGCCTTCCAAGTTAGAAGGTACAATGGCTAGGATTATCTTTTTTATTTTTTGGAGGGAGTTTGCCTTTCTTTCTCTTACTAATACTTAGTTTAACACCTGGAGCAAAGTAAACAATAATTGCTTGTTGATTGATTGCCTCTAATAAAATGTTATTAATACCTTGTTCATGAAATATATCTTTTTTACTTTTAAGGATCTACCTTCATATACTCCCTCAAAGATAAATAATTTAAACACTATATCTTTACAATAGTATTTTAGATGAGAAAATATTTTATATTCATAGAGTCCATATGTTCAAATGTTCTCCAGAGCTAAAAAGTCCTTGAAGTATAGACTTCTGAGAAACAGCCCTCACAGGAGACAATGAATCACCACAAAAGCTTTATCTGTTTAGTGTGGTTATTCCTTTCTGTGTTGAAGGGTGAAATCAAGTTATTTCAGTGCATTCTCTTTATCATTGTGCCATTATCTTTATGAGTGCTCTTTCCTTCTAGTAATAAAGACAAATATTTCATAATAAAATTAAGGCTTATAATTTCAAATGACTGTGTATGGCATTGAATTTATTATAATTCATGATATTGTATTATTTTGATGATTTTATAGATAAATTTTACTAACAAAGGAAATTATGGTTTATAATTTTGTAGCTGAAGCTTTTACTGCAATTATAGTTATGTATACTGTGATGGAAATTTCTAAAAAGAAGGGAACAACAGACGCTAAAAAGATATGTTCCCTTTCTTTACCAACTCCTCTCTCCTTTATTCTTTCTTGAAAATATTCCTTTTTCCTGACTTTTAGCTCTTATGTCCATTTCCCTGATATTGAGGAATTTTCATGTCTGTATTTAACTGCACTTAGTGTCTTTTTTTCCCCTAAAACCTTTACCTTCTGTCGGAATCTATACTAATTATCAATTCCAAGGCAGAAGAGAAGTAAAGAGTAGGCAATTGGGGTTAATAAATTGCCTGGGTTCATACAGCTAGAAAGTGTCTGATGCCAAATTTGAACCCTAGATTTCCCATCTTCCTGCCTGGTTTATCCACTGAGCCATCTAAGTGCCCTTTAACTTA
This sequence comes from Monodelphis domestica, assembly GCF_027887165.1. NCBI lineage: Eukaryota > Metazoa > Chordata > Mammalia > Didelphimorphia > Didelphidae > Monodelphis > Monodelphis domestica. The sequence goes on along the minus strand of NC_077228.1, from coordinate 90,650,257 downwards.
TTTTCAATAATTATCTGAGTCATTCTCCCCTAAAATGGCACACGTACCTCTTTCCCATCTTCTATATTCTTAATGCCATGCTATTTAAATTCTTCTTTTTCAGAGTCTTTTCTTTGGGGCCTGGAGTACACTCCCTTTTTATCTTTGCTTCCTGATGTCCTTTAGGTCCTTGTTAAAATTCAGGGAATCTTTCTACAACCTTGTTACATCCAGTGGCTTCATTCTGTTGATTAATTTCAATTTATCTTGTATATAGCTTATCTGTACATAGTTTTTTGCATGTGTTCACATTCATTAGTCTGTGAACTCCTTGGAACCAGGGACTTTCTTTTGCATCTATTCAAATCTCTGGAACATAATATTTTGCCTCAAACATTTTAGGAGCTTAATACATATTTACTGATTGAATTTACTGATTGATTGGGACTGTTTTATGCCAATCTCAACTTCAGGGCAGTTTCTTTCTTTCTAGCTGATTTTTCTCCATGTTTGTCTATCTAAAATGCCCAAGAAGTAATAAAAATTCATAGAAAATATTCAACCAACAATAATATATTAAAAAAAGTTTTGCATAGTAAATAGAGAACCAACATTAAAATCAACTTGGGCCTGAGTTCATCATAAGGCATAAGCTATCTTTGTGATTATGGACAAGTCACTCAGCCACTCAGTGTCATAGGTAATTTTCTGACATTAGATTTTGTAGATGAGTTGCTATTTTGCATTGGTGAATTGCTTATATCCAATAGATCTTTGTTGAATAAAATAGGAGAAATAAAAAGATAATTTGTGCTGCTTTAGTGATGCTCATAAATAGGAAAATTACCTATATGACTTTTTCAGGTCCATTTTATATCTCAGTTCCTTAGTTTTTTCTTTTATAAAATTAAGCAGTTAATGCAAATTTATTGAGAGGAAAATATGAGCTTAGAGTTCTACCTTAACTCTAGATTAATTATATTTTAAAATTTTATATTTAATGATTTTGGTTTTGGTATCATATAAAAATTATAATGGCAATATTAGTTACCAATGTTATGGTCTTAAAAAATAGAGTCATATGTAAAATGAGGGAGTTGACTTTGTAATTCCCTTCAAATTCAAAATAATGAGCCTTAGATTCTATGAATTATTATCCCAGGCACAATCCAAGAATCATCTTCAGTCTACTAAAACAATATCTTTTTGTTCATCAAAATTTGTTGGTTTATCCTGGAACAACTACTGGATGGGACAATATGCCAGGAAATAGATACTACAAGGAATTTTATGTCAGAATATGTTTAGTAGTTTGTCCTTTAATGGGAAAGAACAGGTAAAAATGTTTGAAGAGCTAGATTTGAAAATATTTTAGAAAACAAAATGAGGTTTGCCAAAGTGCTATTGTGCAGTAGAAAATACTGATCAGATGGTCCATGACTTTCTATTTAATACTCGTGTGATGTTGGGCAAGTCATTGGATTTCTCTATACTTCAGTATCCTCATCTATAAAATAATCAGTTTGTACTGAATGGTAAATAAGATATCTTTTGATTCAAAATTGTGACAATTGAACAATTTACTTTAATTATTGTGAGGAAGGGGCTTTTTAAAACTGCAAAACTCTAAGAAAAGCAAGAGTTACAATGAATACATTTGTTGTTATTATTAAATTCCCCAGTGAACAACGCAAACATTAAATCTGAAGAGTTCAGAGAAGGAAGAGATCAATACAATTTTGTGTGATCTGAGAAGACTCCTCGGGGAAGTTGTGTCCCAAAGAATGTGTGAAAAACAGAAATGGAGTGAGAACAATGCTGCGTGGCCTCGGTAGATGAATAAAAACTCTGTACTGAAAATCCACATTATGCCATGAAGGACTAGTGAGTAAACTGGTTTGGCTGGTGGTAAGAATTCATCTTAGGAAATAAGGTTGGTAATGTAGATTGTGATGAGAGAGAAGAAAGACTTTAATGGTTAAGGAGTTTGAAATCTATCCTAAAGATAGTTGGGAACTTTGTGTGGGGAGCAACATGACTAAAGGTATAATTATGACATAATGCATACTAAAACTATGCAAATATGCATATATACATATGCGAGTAAAAATATAACAGATGTGTGTGCAAATGATACCTTATGTAGGATACCTACATTATAATGTACATTATAATTTGTGTGTATTATGTACATTATATATTATATAATATTTTTACATATATTTTATGTGTGTATAATAAAAACACAGTTTTATCATGTCATTCCCTGGCATTGGCTTTCAGGTCATGTTGAAAAAGAAGACACAGAAGAAAAGGCAATCATTAAGCACTATTGGACTGGAGATGGTATGAGATAATGGGGACCTTAAACATCCTACTACTTGTTTTATGTTGCATAGTTATATTTCAGCTCAAGTATTTTATCTTATAAGCTATGAAGTTTCTAGAATTTAACAGCACTTATTTTGGGGAAGAATAAAAATCTAAAAAATAAGATTGTATTTTCTCTGTAGCATCCCCACTTCTAAATCAATATTAACTAAATCTACTAAAGCTTTGGCTTTTATATTTTATTGGTCAGAAATAAGTTTTGTTCATACTTGGGTAAAATAGAAAAGTCACCTGCAAGAGGAAATGGAGAGCAGCATAGCATTTGTCTTTGAAGTTTGTCAGTCCTTTTCTGTGGTTATTCTGTGAAGGAAGATAAACTCAGCTTTGGAAGAGAGGGAGAAAAAGGAACTGAGCCATTTAATCTTCTTATACTGATAATTGCAAGCTGTGATAATTCTTTACACTTGGTGCTTTTAGTGCTTTCCCATGACAAGGCTTAGACAGCCCTGAGTATTTTGGTAAAAATGAAATTTATGTGGCTACAGGAATCTATTTTATGACCAAGGGTGCACTTTGAATTTTACCTTCCAAGACACATAACATAACATCATCATTTTATTTTAGAGTATTATGTGGATACTTTGTCACAATACAAACTTGAAGTATGCAATCCCTACAATTCAGAATTTTTTGAGTTTTTTATTATCTATTTTTCAAACTTGGTGCCTAGCAATCTTTATACATTTATGGAGAAGGTTGTGAGGATTTTCCTTTCATTGATTCTAAAGAGCAGGGATCAAAAATCAAGCTGACTGGGAAAGAATAGGCACAGTAGCCTAGGATTATTCTTTGCTTCTTCCCAGGATCAGTTCAAGTAGCACTTCCTAAAATAGGCTTTCCTTGATTCCTCCAATCACTAGTAGTCTCCTTCCCCCAAAAAACTTTGCATTTATTCTGTATTTAATTATCTTTGGAAATAATGTTTCCTGAAGGTAGGAACTGGCTTTTATTTTTCTTGTGTGTGTGTGTGTGTATGTTTGTGTGTGTCTCTGTGTGTGTACATGTTTACACTCATACGACACTCCCATTGTTCATCCATACTAAGTGGTTTGGTTATAATCACATGGGCTTTAAACAACAGAAATGCAATTTGACCTCAGGTCTTTTGATTCTATATCTAGTGATTTTTTCAATAAACCACCTTGACTCTGTGATCCATTATACTTTTCACAGTTTATTCTACTCTAACCACCTACAAACAAATTTAATTTAAATAAAGTATTTGATATGTAAACCCTAATGAGCTTACTAATAGAAATCATAGGACATTATTCTTATATTTTAATGTTTCTTGATTTTTTATTCTCTGTTTTTAGGATCCATGAGTCTATATAGAATCCTTTGAAAATTCATTTTGATTTCATCTTGGTATAAAATCACTAATTATAAAAGTACTAAATGTTTTTGAGTTTGTTATTGTGGGTAGAGATGGGACTTGGAGTGAAGAAGACCTGGGATCAACTATAGATCACTTTCTAAGTTGAAAGAAAATTTTAAAGCCGTCACCCTGACTTCAGCCATTGAATTAGGTCAGAATACAATTCATTATTAGAACTTTATCAATATGAAATTTGGGACATCAAAACTCTAAGATAAATCTATAGTATTTATATGGTATTTTAAAGTTTTCAAATGTCTATAGACACCCATATAAACATGTATAATGCATAGGTATATATAATAGCTCATCTATTTTCTCTGTATATTAGATAACTCACACATGAATATATATTTATATTAATAATTATATATGTATATATATAATTTGTTTCTCACAACTACATAGTTGCTATTATTATCTGCATTTTAGAGATGAAATAAACTAAGACCAAGAGAGGTTAAGCAAAGTTGCCCATGATTATCCAATTAGTAAATGAATAAGGCAGGATTTGAGCCCAAGATTTTCCCATTTCAGTTTCAGCACTCTATCTACCATGCCACCTAGCTCTCCAAGTTAAGTAACTCTAGTGATGGCTCAGATGGGAACAATGTATTAAATTAAATGAAATTTGTTGAGTTGATTACAAAAAGTAAATGGTCCCTTTTCAGTCTTCATCCTTCACTCTCTTTTGAAATTCTACAAGTCCGTTTTCAAAGTTGTTGGAGGGAGGGAGATGACTCATAGGGTTCAGTATTGAGTCTTGAGTTATGATGATGAGTTAAAATCCATCCTCAGACAATTCATAGTATATAACCTTGGGCAATTCTTATCTGCCTCAGTTTCTACTCTCACCATTTTGGCTAGGATACCACCATTTGTCTTTTCTTCTGCAGAGATTCCTCACTCCCCACTCTTTAATAAGTCCAATTGAATTTTGTTAAGGTGAATTTTCCTAATACATATATATATATATATATATATATATATATGCATTTCTTAATATATTATATATAGTATATGATCTGGCTGAACCAATATAAAATTAATTGGTGCACAAAATATTATGATTTTTTTCTGTTTTTTTCCTTAGAAGGGCTTAGAAGGGCCCTGAGAAAACAGGGATAATGGAAAGAGAATACAAATTCTTGGGAAAAAGAATCAATTCCAAGGGAATAAAAATGTCAGCTGATTATGAATAGGGGTTACTACTCACTCAAAAGGAATTATAGCCTTTTCCTTATGCATATTGTTAATTCTTATAGCTTCCTATATAAAAAGAATAAGGTCTGAAAAGTTTGTCAGTGGCTTGTTCCTGTGATTCATATTACTTGTCCAGCTCCTGTGCCTAGAATGTGGTAACACTCAGACAGACTGTCACTACATCCAATAGCCCACAGATGTTAATGTCCAAGAACCCCAGCTAAGCTATATTCTCCCCATTTGTAAAAGCAGTTGACCTTAGCAGAACTGTTTGGGAGGCAATAGGCAATCTAAACCTGATGTCCCCTTTGTGTTGTGTGTAGGGGAGAGGAGGTCACAGCTGGGCAGAGCTCTTTCCCAAAGTAAATTCTGTAAGGGGAGGACTAGCCCCGGATAGGTTTCTATACCCATTCCTTTGGGCATGGAAGAGCCTTCAACTTTAGTTAATTCAGTTCTCTTATGTCTTTGGCAAACACTAATTTTATATCCAATTATAAGTCCAGAATCTCACTCCCATTATATCCTGTAGGTAAGTAGAATCCGGGTCTTCTAACCTTTTGGTAGGAGGGGGTAAACTGAACTGAAACACAAGTATGGAAAGCTACTTTTAATGGCTCTACCAGTTGGAAACTGGACCAGGGAAGCAAATGGGAACTTTTAAGTATTCATGATTTTTTGATGCTCTTTGAAGAGCATCTCTAGAGGTATTTCTGTTCTTTTTATCATATGGCTTGGGCTTTAGTTTTTATATTTTTGCCACATATTTCTTTTTTTCAAGCATTTTTGTCAGAGAGTTATGAAGGAAACAATTAACCTACTATCATTTAGATCGTAGGTTAAATGGAGGTAGAGGCAAGAGAACAAAGAAGGTACACAGACCCATCTTATCTCTACCAACTTATTCCCCCCAAACTCTGATATAATACATCAAAATAAATTTTGGAGCATGATAACCTAAAAAGGACAGAGTAAAGCAGTTTTCTCCGCCAAACAACATAGAAGGCTGGCATAAAAGATCTATTGCATTGTGGTGGAAGAGGAGCACAAATCAGCATGCCAAGGTGGACCCCAACTCAGTGACAGGTTTTGGGGTTAACTGAATCAGCAGCAAAAGCTTCTTGAGTTCTCAGCCACAGACAAGGAAGAGGATTCAGATTTCAACTCAAAAGGAGATTACAGAAGTCCCTTTGCTGGCTCTGTATGCAAGATTCTTGTGCCCTTTTCCATACACAGATCCAGGGTGCAATCCTGGATCATAATCTCAGGGTAAGGAGGTGCACTGGTATATACTAGCACTTGTGGCCACAGGGGAGCAAGGGAACCTGGTTCCTTGAATGTACAGTTCCAAGAAGAAAATAGCACTTGTAGTTGCTCATAGTCCAGAGCACAGGTCAGCAAAGTAGTAATTAGAACACACATATCATGCAAGCTTGGAAAAGGTGAAAATGTCAGGATCTCTAGAGCTATCTGTGTAATCACTGGCACAAAGAATCTGAAGCATGGAACAATGTTAGGATGCTGGGTATTAAATGTCTGCCATGCTCACCTGTCACCCCACACCCCAAAAAAGCTTTAATATGAACAATGTGAGGATGTGAACCCAGTATAATTAAGACACAAAATATAGCACTGAAAAAAGGTAATAATGTCACATGGGTACAAAATCCTTGTATAAGAATGGTTTCACAAAGATTTGATATTAATATTTTATGAGTATAAAATAATAAAATATAACTATTCTACCTAAACAAAAAATAGAATTATCTTCCACTTTCCAAGTACAAAAGAAATGAATACTTGCATGATGAAGTTTTGGGTAACAGGGAAGACCAAAACACAAACTCAGATGAAGACAAAAAAAAATCAATACAGATGAATCCAAAGCCTCCAAGAAAGATTTGAATTAGTCTCTAATCCAAAAGGAATTAATGGAGAAATTTAAAAAGGATTAAAAAAATCAAATAAGAGATGTAGAAGAAAATTGGGAAAAGAAATGCGAGTGATTCAGGAAAATCATGAATAAGCAACAGTTTTGTAAAAAAGACACAAAAATATTAAAGGAAATATTGCTTTAAAAAAGAATAAGCCAATTAGTAAAAGAGAAAAAAAATTACTGAAGAGTTGAACCTCTGAAAAGGAAGAATTGGTCATACAGAGAGGCAAAAATCCAATGAAGAAAAGAACCATTTAGAATTTACCAAAAAGAAGAACAGGTACAAATGCACACTGAAGGAAATAATGCCTTAAAAATCCTAATTAGGAAAATGGAAGATAATGACTCTATTAGACATCAAGAAACAATCAAACAAAGTCAAAAGAATGAAAAGTATAAGAAAAAAGTTAAATATCTCATTGGGAAAACAGCATACTTTAGAAAACGGGTTCAGGAGAGATATTCTTAGGATTATATGACTACCTAAAAGTCATGATAAAAAAGAAGTTAAATATCATATTTCAAGAAATTATCAAGGAAAACTGTCCTGATATCCTAGAACCAGAGGGTAAAATAAAATGGAAAGAATATACCGATCATCTCCTGACAGAAATACCAAAAGAATAACTTCCAAAAATATTATAGCCAAATTCCAGAACTCACAGGTTAAGGAGAAAATATTGCAAGCAGTAAAAAACCAACAGTTCAAATATCATGATACACAGTCAGAATAACACAAGACTTGGCATGTTCTGCATTAAAAGGTCAAGGGGTCTACCTAGAATATGATATTCCAGAGGGCAAAGGAGCTAATACTTCAACCAAGAATCTTTTATCCAGCAAAACTGAGCATAATCCTTCAGGGGAAAAATTGAGTATTCAATTAAAATAAAGGATTTTCAAACATTCCTTATGAAAAGACCAGAGTTGAATGAAAAAAAAATTAGTCTCAAATATAAGACTCAAGAGAACCATAAAAAGGCAACCAGAAAAGAAAAATAAAAATGATATTCAGTAATGAAATTATTTACATACCTTATTGGGAAGTTAATTCTATAAATCCTATCTTTATGTGAGAGAGTATTTTTTTAATCTCCCTATCTTTATCTGAATGGATTTGTTCTATGTTAATTATTCTAGTCATGAATCTGCTATTGGATGTACAGTTTCCTGGGCAAATTATTTAATCTTTGAGGTAGAAATAGAATTTCAGTGATCTTCTTCACAAACTCCCTTATTACACAGATGAAGTATTTGATAGTTGGAAATTTTAGGTAACTTTATCAAGATTATAAGCTTACAATATAAATCTCATTTCTTACTCAAAGATTACAACAAATAGATATTCACTTAATGGTATTGAAGATGAGTTTTCATTCAACTTCACTAGTAATGGAAACTGGAAATTTTATAATCATACTCATTTAAGTTATCCTATATAATGAAATATTAAAACAATTATAAAACCTGTTATTAATATAATGATGATGTAACTATTTTTATTATTTTCCAACTCATAACTATTATCATAATTAAGAATTTAAGGCTTTCAAAGTACCACATATATGCTATATCAGACATTAATATTTTTGAAAGCATATTACATCATATATGACAATTTTGAGATCTGATGTAGCACAAGGGATAGGTGTTCAGTCCTAAAATATGGCAAACCAAGATTCAATTTCTTCTGAGACCCACCACCCATACAAGTTTGTTTACTTCTCAGGGACTGAGACAAATCATTAAGATAACAAATTACAGAAATGTTGTCTATTTCCTCTTGTAGAAAGAAATTTCTTTCCAGGAGTTCCCATACTGATGAAATCACAATTTGCTACAATAAAAGGGAAATTAAATAAATACAATAAAATTCTATATTATCATAAGACTATACATAATTCATCTATATACAAAGGGTTAGTTAAATGCAGTGCTACTGTTAAAACAATGAATATGGAATCTTTAATAAAAAAGGTTAGCCATAATTTTCCATTAATATGATGCTGAAAAGTCATTATCATTTAGTAAGCACTCAATTATATGCAATTTCTTCCTATAGTGCTTTTAAATGCATTAACATGGAAGTAACAACTTTTCCCCCTCATGGCTCCTGTACAATTTCAATAAATTTAATTTTCCTTATGTTAGTATCTTCCTACTTTATTTTGTTCCATTTATAGTGTAATATGTTGTAAATTCCTTTTCAATAAATAAATTAAACCAGATATGTTCAGTAGCTAGCTATTATGAACATAAGATAGCTTAAGGGGCACTCAGCAGACAGCCTTGTCTCCAGGGGGTTCAGTTTTTCCTGCATAACAACTTCTCTAGATGTCTTTTCATAGATAACCAGTCTTTCAGGTCTTTTTAAAAAGATATTTAAAACTAAGAAGGATTTTAGAAGTTTCTTATTCCAATACCATCAGTTTACAAATGAATGAACCAAAGTCCAGAGAGAAGAAACTTGCTGCCATTCAAACAGCCTAAAAAGGGCTGAGGAAATTATGACTAGCTTGAGGGAAACATTATTTTCCACAGAAAGAAAAAGAGAAGAATCAGAAGGTCCCTGTTGGTTCTACCTGTTCATGTCTCAGTGAGCACCACATTTCACCAGCTGTGCCTCCTGCCTCATGGCTGGTTATTATATTACATGTGGACTTTCATGGCCCCTGTTAGCTCCCATGACTTCAGTGAAGACTAGTTGCCACAGATCTTCCACATTCTTCTAGGGTGTCTTCCTGGCATCTTCCTTTGTCCTAGTGACTCATGTCACCTCAAAGTTAGGGAAAACTCCAAGAAAAGGGGAAATGCTGAGTAAATATTTATCCAAGAAGGAAATCCCCTTCTATACCCCTAACCTGCCTAGGCTTCTAAATGCTGAGGCAATGTAAACAAGAGCAAATGACAGGTTATATAGAATCTCATTTATTTTTTAAATTTTTCTTATTTTTTATTTTTTTATTAATAGATCTATGATCTGATTCATAGATAGACAACTAAAATGTCTCCTGCATTAGCAAGTAATTTCCTATATTTAAAATACATTGAATTTCATTTTTTATGTGTATAGATAGTCCTCACCACTGTTCATCCCCTTTGAACTATCTTCTTGAAGAAATGTTGCATGGTACAAAGCTTGATCATATTCTAAGAGGTTTTGTTGTTTGGGGTTCTTAATTGCAAACCATATTTTCTACCTTAAGGGGAAAAAATCTGTTTTCTTCCTTGTATGTTCAACTTTAATTTAATCCCATGGGCCTCTTCAAGTTCTTAATGAAATTTATCTTTTGCTACAAATGTTAATGAATAAATGTTCAAGTTTCTTCAAAATAATCTTTGTGCAAATTCTTATTCTGAATAGAGCAATGGGAAATGAAATATAGTTCATAGTTCCCAAATCCCTGGTCCTTAGCATAAAAATGCTCAAATAATTAAAGTATATTAGTCAATCTATATCATGAATTTTAAATCTTGTTTTAATTTTGTGACATAACATTGACAGTCTGGGATTAACTGAAGGGTTAGCTGAAGTGTGGAATTAGACCCATAGACCAGAAGGAATCAGGTAGAAAGGATAATATGGAAAGGAGAGTAATAAATTTGGCAAAAGAAGGCACTATGAAGAACTATAGCGTTTTTCTTTGTATCATTTCTGGTTTGGATTTCTTTTGTAGTTGTAGATAGTGGTACATAACTTCAGTCTCACTCATAAGGCCATAGAATTTCAGAATTTGTTACTATAGAAATAATCTAATCAATAATATGGAAATAGATCTTGAATAATGACAGAAGTAAAACAAATAAAACCCAGTGAAATTGCACATCGACTACAGGGGGTGGGAGGGGAGGGAAAGAACATGAATCATATAACCATGGAAAACTATTCTAAATTAATTAGTTAAATAAAAATTATCAATTAATAAAAGGAAATAATCTAAAATCTCTCATTTACAAATAAGGAAACTGGGGCTTAGAAAGTTGAAACAACTTAACCAACAATAAATAACAAATCAATGACAGTATGAAGGTAATATTCTGGGGGCAGCTGGGTAGCTCAGTGGATTGAGAGCCAGGCCTAGAGATGGGAGGTCCTAGGTTCAAATCTGACCTCAGACACTCCCCAGCTGTGTGACCCTGGGCAAGTCACTTGACCCCCATTGCCTAGCCTTACCACTCTTCTGCCTTGGAGCCATTACACAGTATTGAATAAAAGATGGAAGGTAAGGGTTTAAAAAAAAAAGATGATATCCCATGTTTTCTGATTGCTAGAATGATGATTTTTCAACTACATGTCTTTGAAGACTATTCCTTTATCTACATATCTAGAACTCATCTCTCTGACTGAGCTTCAGTTCTCCTTCCACTGAACCTTTCCATGGGTATTCACATTCAAATTGCCCTGAGCAGGATTTCTTTGTTCCCCTCCTAAAAGGACCTCTCCTTTCAATTTCCTTGTTTCTGTCAAGAACAGAAGCACTCTTCCAGGCACACAGGTTAACATGCTACATGCCATTCTTGATTCTTTATTTTCATTCGCCCCCTTCACAGAGAAGTTTCTTAATCAATGTCTCTCCCTTGGTTGACTGATAGATTGGTTACCTCACACTCTATTCATCTGGCAACCCATTTGTAATTATTTATCTGCTGTTCTTGTTCAATAAGATTATACTAATCAATTAATGAAGGCATCATCCTGGGAGATGATTTTAAATTTATTTATGATCATGGATGGAGTTACAAGATGAGAACATGCCTTAATCCTGACTTTCAGGTTAGAAACATCATCGAAATTTCTTATAAAGTAAAACCCAGGAATTGTTAGAGTATGTAACAAATAAAATTCTGAGAAACAACTAATCTATTAATTAGGTTATCAATAATCACAAATTAATTGTCAGTGGTCTGTCTACAGATACAGATGTAGGATCTTCTGTTATACTCAATTCACCCTCTGTTTTAAAGGCTGCACATTATTTGGCCCTCCCCAAACAGAAAAAGGACAACTTTAACAGGTAGACAATGAGTAGGTGGGCTAAAAGCTCATTACCACATAATTAAGGGTAGTTCAATTATTCCAGTTACTCCCTGATTTGCCATGTGTTTCACATATGGCAGAGTCCTTTAAAAATAGTGTAAGCTTTAACTGTTAAAATCAGATTACTTCAAGTAGAGGATAAGCCTTAGTTTTTTCTTCAGTAAAAGGGAAAAAAAAATATTTCACTTCTTTTAAACATTCTTCCATTAAGGTCTCCCTGTTTGATGTTACTCAAGTTCTGCTTTATCTTTATTATGGCATCCTGGGAGGCTAGGGAGTTCAGAACTATAATTTCATTGATAGAGGGAACCTCCAGGATCAAAACTCCATTGAAATAGATGATCAATTTGTCTGAAACTTATAAGGCTTAGATGCATGCTGAGACCAAAGAGTGGTTAAATGACTTGTTTATAATATACATGTCTATGCTATTTCAGAGGTAGGACTTGAAACCATGTCTTTCTCTAAGCCATATAGCTCCTTGATTTTTATGAATAATTTGCCCAAATTACCATGGTTGCAGCTGCCTAGCACAAAACATCTCATTCTGATTACTTTGACTTCAAGGTAAAGTATTCAACTATGAATAGAATCCCAATTTACTCTTGTACTGAATTGTTGACATCGATGTACTGGCCATACATAATTGCTCTAATCTCTTTCTAGACCTTTTTAATATCCTGCTGGACTACATTGAATTTAAATTGCATCATCTGCAGATACTAGTGCCTTATTAACAAAACTGCTTTGACACTCATGGTAGCTTACATAATTTTCCTATATATGCTTTGTTTCCTCAGATTTATTTGAAATATTTATCTCTTTGACTCTAAAAAGACTTGTCTGAAAAAGACTTTTTATCTCTAATTACTAATTAAAATAATGAGTTTCAATATCTTGTTTTTAAATTCCCTGATGCTTTAGAGTCCTCTTTCCAGGAGTACTTTTAATTTCTTTTTTTTTATGAAATATTTTTTTCTTTATCTGAGTTGGTTGGATGATAGATGAACACTAAATTAAGGTTTCCTTTCCTATTGTGATAGAGGTTGAATAATCATCCATTGGTGGATAGGTTGTATTGCCATTTATCTGAAACAAATATTGCTTTCAAGTGCTTTTCCTTTTGACACCATCAATTACCTGATTCAATGCAACAGCAATTTAACAAATATTTATTATGCCTCCACTACTTGCAAGAGACACAGCGCTACACTGCTTAATAATTAACTCTTTTACTGTTATGGCTGTCTATTTTTCTTGCTTCAAACATAGTATTCAGACTAACAGAAGGTAGGAAAAAAGCAATGACTAAAGGTTCTGTTGTGAATTCAGTTTTATCTACTAGGAAATATCTTTCTACTAAATGAAAACAATTATTTCCCCATCTTCAAAGAAATCATGATTGATAGACAGGAAGGAGAGAAAAGAGAATGAGAGAGTGATACAGACATTTATATATATATATATGTATATATGCATATATATTTACAGAGAGAGAGAGAGAGAGAGAGAGAGAGAGAGAGAGAGAGAGAGAGGAGACAGACAGACACAGAGGCTCTGTGAAAGAGAGAAAGAGACAGAGAGACAGAGAGAAGCAGAGACACAGAAAAAGAGGCTGTTACAGAGGCAGAGACAATTTAATATTTGGAATTAGTCTGAGTGATGACATTCTTTTTCCCAAAAGAGAAGAGCAAGTTCAGCAGGGGGTTTGGGTAAGGAAAATAGGTTGTAGTTCCATTTCTGTTGGGGCAGATTTCATAGTGTGGCTTCCTTATTTTGTTTGATATATTGTGGATTCCTAATACATCAAACATACCTATCGTGAAATGTAAGACATAATAACATGCAAATAGGTACCTCTACACTCACCTAAGGCAGCATATATATTGAATAAATGGAGATTAGGTTGATTTTATTAGGTCATTTTTTTATAATGAATGAAAGGTTTAGAAAATTTAAAAAAATGCATGTCAAACAATAATAAGGAATTGTTTAAAAGTTTTTTGAGTCATGTTAAACATTTTTGGATAAAGTTGAAATGCATAAGAAATTATTTATAATTCAAAATAACTATATATTACCTTGCAACTTCTCAGATTTATAGAGATAGGACTGGAAAGGATTGTGGAACTTACCTGGTACAACCTCCTCATTTTACAGATAAGGAAACTAAGATCAAGGGAAGTTAAATGACTTCCCTAAGGTTTTAGGGGTAGAAAGCAACAAAATGCAAATTTAAATCTTATAATTACAAACATAGTTTTCTTTTGTATCAGGTTACCTTAAAATGTCAATACTTTGGATCTATTATCCCAAAATGCAGGTATTCCTTCCAGTGGTGGAAACAGCAATCTATATATGCTTCCTCTTCCTTTTTTAATGATCAATTATGCCCTCTTTCAGTTACTACACAAAAAGCCCCACCACCCACTTTGGTGGGAGTCTTGCTTTATATCTTGTGATATGTATTGTGGAAAGGAAATTAGACTGAGTTTGTGGGGGAAGGGGCCAACTGGGAGTGGCATTTGGGTCTTGTGACTAGCACTTCAGTCCTGCTGAGTGGGGACTTGCTTCCGGGGGTTGGAGGAGGAATGAGCTTGTCAGCCCAGTCTGGTGTGGTGTGCCTCTTTCTTGGTTCAGCCTGAAGATTCAAATCCAATCTCTTCTGAAGGTTAGAACTGTTCTTGTTTGCTTTCTGTCTACTGCTAAGATTCTAAAAAAGACAAAACTGGACTGATATAGAGTAGACGGTAGTGGGAGAACCCTCCACCAGCCTCTGGGGCCTGGCCTCAGGTCTGAAGCTGAGAAAAAACTCCAATTCCAAAGGGTTATTAAATTTTATATTATTTGAATTCGCAGTCAGATATGTGGACTATCTTTTCTGGTCATAGAGGGAGCTGAACTTCAGTTCAGTCATTTCAGAACAAACAGGCCTTATCAGACCCCTGCTGCTTCCTCTCAGCAGGGGGCATCTCCCTCCTTTGATTCACCAAGCAATATTCCATCTCTCCCCTTAACTCCTCCTTACCCCCATAGAAACCTCCCATTATCCCCCATTTTTCCAATCCATTTCCTTTCCAAATAAATATTACAGTATAAACACCAGAGGAATATTCATGCTATCCATTACTTATTCCTTTATCCTGAGCTATGGTGATATTTGTTTCCTCATGAATGATAATTCTTTTTTTTAATAATACTGCTACATTTGTTGATATTTTTAAAATGATGTTGATCATATTTAAAATCTGTGTATATGATTCTTCTTCTATTCAGTAAATTAAATTAGATAAAATCTAATAAATTTCTTTAGCAAATAAGCTACAAAAACTATTTCAATGAGAAGTGCAATTACATTATGCACATTTATTTTTATGTTAATATGCATTTTAAAGTATTTTAAAGTTGCCTTTTCTCTAGGTCATTATCATCCTATACATTTTTATTTTCCTTCTTTTCATTTAAATACGCATCAGTTCAAAGAAATTTTCTGAGCTCTCTCTGAAACTGTCCATTTTATCAATTTCATGCCATAATAACATATAACATTCCATTATATTCATATACAGTATTTTTTCCTTCCCTACATTTTCTAGTTTGGAGCTAGCATGAAAAGAACTGTTATAAATATTTTTACATATAAAAATTTTTCTACTTTCTTTTGGTCCTTAGGCTTTCAATAATATATTTAGATCAAAAGGCATAGAGAAATTGTTATTCATATAGGCATAGTTCTGAATTGTTTTTCAGAATGGTTAGATGAATTTTCAATGCCAGCAAGAGTGAATTATCATACATTTTTCCCATAACCTTTCTAATTGTGTTTTTTTTTTCTTTGTCATCTTGCTAGTATGATAGGTGTGAGATAGAAACTCAATATTGCTATAATTATCTATATAATCTGTCATTAAATTGTTCCAATTATTAATGGCTTTTGGAATTTTTTCCCCAAATGATTATTGATAGTTGGATTTCTTAGTTTGAAAACTGTCTTTTTATATCATTTAACCATTTGCATATCAGACAGTGGTTCTTAGACTTTTAAGTTTGAATTATTCTTATATCTTACATATAAGATCTTTAACAGAAGAATTAGCAATAAAGTTTTGTTTTGTTTTGACCATAGCATCCCATTTCCCTTCTCATTTTGTTATATTAGATTTGTTTGTGCAATAAAACTCTTTAATTTTATATGATCCAAAATTTCCATTTTATGTGATCTCATCACTTGTTCAATCATGAATGCTTAGAGTAACATTCTTTATATGAAGATACAAAAGGAAATTTCCACCTTGTTCCAGTAATTCATTTATGATATGCCCTTTTATATGTATCCATTTAGAATATATCCTGGCAAATAATGTAAGTAATTGATCTCAATATTATTTCTACTAAGTTGATTTATAGTTTTCCTTGCATAAAAAAATATTGAGTACTTCCTCTAGGAATTGAGGATTTGGGTTCCCATTGTATTTCTTTATTATTTTATATAGTGCATCTAAACTATTTCACTGATTGACCTTTAACAAAAAAAGAATACCAAATATCTAGTAACAACTCTGACAGAAAGGCAAGACCAAGGCAAACATGGTTAAGTCTATTTCCTAAAGTCACACAAATAGGAAATATTTGATGCCATATTTGAACCCACGTCCTCCCTTCTTCAGCCTAGTGCTCTATCTTCTGTGCCACATAGCTTCCCCTATTTCTTAATAATATAAGGTGAGTTCTGGAACTCATATATCCCCTAACTTCCCATTTTAAAACAAAATCTTGCCCTTGATATTTAACTTTTTTCTTCCATATGAATTTAATTATTTTATGTATATAATCCATTCTTTTTAAAATTTGATTGGTACAACACTGAATAGGTAAATTAATTTAGGTAGTATTATTTTTGTTTTGTTAACTCAACCTACTCAGTTTCTCCAAATAATTATATCTCTGTGTGTGTCTTCAAAGAGTGATTCATAGTGAAAACCATGTGGTTTCTAAATGAATCTCAAATATTTTATAATTTTATAATTTCTGTAGTTGATTTGAATTGAATTTTTCTCTTTAGTTCTTCTTGCTAATACTTTTTCGTTATATACATCATACACACAGATGTTTGTGATTTATGTGTAATTATTTTATTTCTTGGAAATTTTCTGAAGTTGAAAATAATATCTATTCATTTTAGCTGACTTTCTAAGATTATTTTATTACAATATGAAATCTGCAAAATAACATTTTTACATATCCTTATTTCCTCTTTTTGTTTTTCTTTTTATATCTAGTATTTCTAGTACTATGGTAAGTAGTATTGGTTATAATGAACATCCTTATCTTACCACTGACATTATTTGAATGTTTTATAAATTTTCTCTATTATACATGTGTATATGATGATAATAATTATCTTGATATGCTCAAGTTGCCCTACTGTGAAGGTGATGAAGAAATGTAAGACAGACTTTACCTGGGACTTACAGTGATTTGGAGAAATTGTCTTTAAGACTTATAGGAATTAGAAGAAACTGTCTTTGAAAGCACCAGTCTAGCTGAGGTAACCACAGACACTTGATAGGGCATAGTTCTCACCAGCCAACCAACCAGTGACTCATTTCATATTAGGTCTCATGGTCTCTCCTAGATGAGATGTTGGGGAGCAAATTGCAATCTCTGCTTCTATTCACTATCTCTGTTATCTTAAATTATATTTTGAACTGCTTAACTGTTATCACTTGGCCTCAACTATGGGAAAACTGGTTTTAAGACTCAGTATGTCGTTGTATTATTGAAACCTTGAGACTGTGTTACTTTATAGTTTATCTTGCTTTCTTATGCTAATCAAATGTATGAAAGTGATGGCAAGGTCTAACTCTATTTAGCAAATCTGTGGAGAAAATAGTCCCTAGTGAAATCAAAGCCATAGCTCAACTAAGGTCAGACACATAGCACTCCTCACCTCAGGCCCTTCACACCCCTCCTTTCCACCCCTCCCTGCAGAAACTGGATGTTCCTCCAAAAAACACTGATGTAATGTATTTTCTGGGAATATGGGTTAGATGGTCACATATTGACATATTTATTTATCGGCCCAAAGAAAACTCTGTCTAGATTCAATGAGGTAAACCAAATTTACCTTCATTGTATAATTAGAAACTTGTACAAAATTCCCACTTTGCTTTTCCCCATATAAAAGTAAATGTAACTTCCAATAAAGTGCTTTTGGTTGCTATCAGCACCTCTAGACCTCCTGACATTCAACTGTGTTTGTGCCATTTTCCTTGCCACCTTTTGGGGACCCTAACACCAAAGAGTCTATATTTCCCCTTAAGAATGTCTCACCTCCATTACTGAGAATTCTTTTCTCATACCACATCAGATTCTTCTCTTGATTGGCTTCATCCAGTCCCATCATTGCCTCCATTTTCTAGATATTATTTAAGCTTCTCTTTGCTTCCTTTAAACTGAGTTTTTTGATATTAAACCAATTTGCTTCACATGTTTATGTCTGTCCTTGTCTAACAAAGATTATCTCTATTTAAAAGGTAGTATTTCATGTTTATCTTCCTGCTCTTAGAAGGTGGGATGGAGATCTCTAGGGGACTGTGCACCACAGGATGTTTACTTTCTCTTGGGGGAAAGAGAGACCTATGTTTCATAGATTTCATGCCTTAGTATACACATATAATGTTTCCTCTTAGATTTAGATAGATGTTATTTACAATATTAAAGGTTATTTATCAATGATTTCTATAATTTTTCTATAAACAAATGTTGAAATTTGTCAAAAACCTTATTAGCATCTAGTGATAGAATAATATAGTTTTATTATCTAAGTTATTAACATGTTTATTATAATAGTCATCCTATTGAAACAACCCTGACATAAAACCAACCTGGTCATATATTATAAATTTTCTAATTTGTGTTTTTTTTCTACTTGCTATTTATTTTAATTAAATTTTTTGCATCTATGTTCATTAAGAATACTGAGTTCTAATTTTATTTTTCTACTTTGTCTCTCCGTGGGTTTGTATGAAGAAAATATTTATATTATACAACTGAATGGAAGTGTCTCTTTTTTCTTATTAATGCATCATAAATCCATCTAGTCTTTGAGTTTTGCTTTGTTTTATTTTTCTCCTTTTGGAGATCACTTATTATTTGTTAAATATTAAATATAAGTATTTTGTTTTAAATAGTATTCATATCTCTTTTAAAATTCATATCTCCTTTGTTATTTAGGTGGGTAGTTTTGATTTATTATTGTTGGAGTTTTTTAGTACACACATATAAATATTCATTATATATTATATATTGTTACTATATAATATCTTATATATTTAATTAGTACACATTTATACGTATATGACTATTATAGGTAATTACATATATTTATATACTGTCTTATAAAAACCAACAAAATGTGGCCCCTTTCTGACAATTCTGCCTTAAACACTTAATGGCCAACTATGTTTTTTCTAAGTAGATACAGATCTCCCCATAATATCCCTTACTTCAAATTTAAAGTTATTACCATTCCTTATACTTTAGTGAGTTTCATCAAACTCCTCAGGTCCTCAAAATGATAAGGCTACAGTTTTCTTTAGTTTCCTTTATTTACTCATCCTTCTGTATATTTACAGATTTACCATGAAGAGCCATGAGGAAATACCAAATGGAGAATGGAAGTGATTACAGATGTTCTTCTCCTTTGATTTCAATACTAAAGCTACCCAAGCTTTCAAAACATGGGACTCCAGAACCTAGTATCTCTTCATAGAACTGCACAGCTTTGTTTTCTTTGAGAACAAACAACTCTTTGTCAACTATAAATGGCCTAGGAAAGACTACCTTGCCTAAACCTCTCAATTTTCCACTAAGAAACGGATTTTCTTTCCCCTAGAATCCAAAGCTATGTCCACCTTGGGTCTATCCCTATAGTTTCAGAGTTTTCCAGACCCTGTAAGTTAATCACTTTTTCATATCAACTTCTCTCTTTTCTGACTTATCTATTAAGGAAGATTCTACAACCTTCTTCTTGGGAAAATATAAATGTTTCTACTTATACAGAATATTCCTTGAGGCCTTATGGAAAGTCTCTAATCCTGTCCAATATTTAATTTATTCTATCCTTGCTCCCACTTGAATATATTTATAGTTATGAATTTGTTCTTCCAGATGGATATGAATTAAATCACCGTTAGTGACCAAACTAAACTGACAATCATACTCAAGGGCCAATAGAGAAAGATGTCTCTCTCTTTCTACTGTGACATAGTTAGGAATTCAATCATTTCTCCTCTTAAAGTTTCTGAGTGACTTCTTCCATTTGGGGGGAGCAAGATGTGTATCCTGGATGCTGTATTTTTTTACCATGATATGCAAAGAATCCTTGAGAATAGTGATATATCAAAATATCATGTTCTCTTCACCCATCTCCCAAAATAGATATCCATGATTGTATCATTCCATTTGCCATGTTATGAAAAAGAGAAATCTTTCTATTCAACTGAATCTGATTTTCATTTTGCATATACTAAGCAATATTGCAAGATTCTGAATATTTTGCAAAAAAATTAACATTTATGCTAATAAAAAGTCCATTCACAAAATGCTACATACTATATAATTCAGAAAATGTACATGTACTACATGAGTAGTCAAAGGATATTATCTAAATACATATAGTTGCACAAATGTATATATATATATGTAAATATTTATATGTATTGTAAGCAAATAGTAAAAAGAGAGCTCAGTAATCATCAATAGGACAGCTAATGCCTTTAACCTCAGTTGTTTTCAACATTACAAAGAGTTTCTTTTTACTTTTCTGCTATATAAAATTTCCTCATATTAACATTTGCTTGAATGATTTCCTTCAAGGTTCAAGACCTACACAAAGTTATTTCTGCCAATGTATTTCCAAAGGGTATAGAACCTCCTTTAGCTAATTCCATTTTTTTTTCAATTTCTGATTTTTATTTTGACAAAAAATTGTTATGTATGGGTACAGTCAAAGAGCTAAGGGACTATCTTCATGGTGTAATTGCTATTTTAAGGCACATGTTAAATTTTATTTTATTACACACATATACAAACATAAT
This sequence comes from Monodelphis domestica, assembly GCF_027887165.1. Lineage (NCBI taxonomy): Eukaryota > Metazoa > Chordata > Mammalia > Didelphimorphia > Didelphidae > Monodelphis > Monodelphis domestica. The sequence continues at coordinate 90,629,234 of NC_077228.1, read as the reverse complement.
TAGGATGATGCACAACCTCACAAAATAAAATATGCATTTAAAATATTTGCATAATATGACTTAAACAAGGATATTATTTTGAAATGTGGATCATTTTTTCAAATATGAGCAAAGAAAGAAATGGTTCCACTGAGTGATTTAAGAAATATTCAAAATATGCCTAGGATAATATAATTGAATTCTGAGTTGTCTTGCATTTGGGTGATTTCATGTCACCCTTAGAAATACTATTCCCAGACAAATTTTATTTTGCTCACAAAATTCACAATTGCCCTCTCCATAATGATCCATGTTATTCCCTCTAGACAATATTTATTATTTCTCCTCACATCACCAACTTGCCATAACAGAACAAGACCTGAACAATCAATCAATAAAATCAGCATCTGCTCACTCATTCACTTTTCTCCCTATCCCCCACATCCCCCCAAAAAGACACTTTTTTTTGTTAAAAAATCAAAGGACACAGAGAGGAATTGCACAGTATTTTTCACATTTGTTTAAGCCAATGTCTAACTTTTACTGAGATCTCCCTAAACTAGTACGTATTTTCATAGTTGTTTTGAAGATGATAATAGCTTAGCATTACTGTTATGCTGACATGTCCACCATAAAAAAGAAATGTGTTTTTCTAACCTTTTCATATGATGGGATCAGGTCTTCTGGGGTAAAGGAAAAGACAAAAAACAAACAACAAACAAACAAATAGAAGGTACATGGAAAGTATTGTCCATATAAAAAAAGGTATCAGATCAGACTAGAAATGATGATGTGTGGGTGGCTAAGTCACTTCAACTAAGCATTAGGCAATGGACCCTGCCCATTAGAAAAGTTGTAAACTCTATCCTCTAAAAGAGAGAAACTGAAACTTTTCAGTTGTAGTATTTTTATTATAATGCATCCTCACATAGTGCCTCAGCAGAGAAAACTTGTTACACCCATTCAACTTTGAAGAATCCAATTTTTAATAAAAAGTGAAATTTCACAGTTGAAAATGAAGGAGAGTGAAAGCCAAAGGATATTGCTAATTTATTAGACCTGTCAGTTACATTTCTACTCCCACTATGACAGTGTTTTAAGTGTCAGTGAAGCATCAGGATGAAAGACTTTTGGAATGTATCAAAGAAAAGAAAGTTCTTTGACATGTAATAAAGGTACCTTCGTTTCACGTAATCCTAGCACTACCTTTGAAGACTGGGCAAACATTTAGTTAATTATATTTATAGTTTTTGGCCATTCTTGAAATTACTAAACCATTTTATAAATTGCACATTTTTACATAGTACATTCATGAAATATGTAATTAAGCAAGGTAAAAACATCTAAAACTTCAAATATGGAACAACCATGTCATTGACAATTGTATACTATGAACATAAAATACGCACAAATGATATATTTTACTACTTCTGAAAGGTTAATATGTAAACATATTAACTAATTTATTTTCAATAAAATTATATTGAAGCTGGTGTCTTTTTGAAGCATGCAGATTGATATTTATTTGTGTTGTCCTTCTATGAAAAAACTGTGGAAAAAGTCCTAATAATTAGAGTGAACCTTCCAACTCATCCCTACTTCATGTGCACAACATGTTAAATGCCATTTAAACTTTTTGTGCCTTAATTCTTTCTTCTGTATAATTATAAAATTGGACAATATGGTCAACTGAGTTCATTCTTACTCTAAAATTCTATGCTTCTAAGTGTGAATGATACAAAAGATTTTTTTGGATAATGACCTGTTTTCCAAACCATCTAACTATTTAACAAAGGTATTATTAGTTAGAAATGTCTGCAATTATTTGGTTGCAAATATTCTGAACCCATGGATACATTTTTCTGTTCCTATATATTCTAAATTAAGGTGACAGTTATTAAACTGAATTGGAATCCTCCTTCTCCCCTCTAGAGCTTTCCGTTGATAATTCACTACTTTTTTCAAGTCTAAATAATGTGCATTATAAGGGATGAGTATACCAGGAAAAGCAAACAAATAAAAGACTCAAGAATATATGAATTTTTACTTGTTTAATTTAAGAATAATGATATTCATTTTATACTTGAAAAGCACTATATATATACACATAGAGTGAGAGAGAGATAGAGAGGAGAGTTTTATTCAATCTTTCCATTAATGCAATGAATCAAGAAGTACCAATATAGTTATCCCCATATTACATAAACAATATCAAGAACCAAAACAATTAAAGGTATTATTCAAGGTAACAAAATATTTAGTGACATAGGTATGACTTGAAAATGGAATCTTTGGGGCCAAAATTTTAAAAAATATATAGGCAAAGATGATATAGATGTTGATAACATCAAGCTTGAGTAATTCCATGAATATTTTATCTCATCAATGTTAACTACTTTGGGGGGCAGATTGAACTTATTATCATACATTTTCGACCTGTATGAATCTAATTCCCTATTATTCATAGGTCCCTCACAGAAGCTTTATTCTAAAACATTTTGTGCTGCATGTGTGTACCCATGAAGCTCCAATGTTATGCAGATATTATTTCCTCAATCTCATAACATGACTGGTCAATTTCTTCCAATCACAAATGTTCTTATTCACATCCCTTATATCAGTTTTTGCAAACAGATAGACCATTAATTGAAAATATACTACAACCTATGGGCATTCATCATGAGGCTACATAGTTCTCTGAGTCATTCACAAATATGATTTTTCAGATATTATTGCTACATGATATTTACAGTAATAGAGCATTGGCAAGAAAACATCTATTAAAAAGATTGTTTTTTTTACACTGAGAAGTTGAGAATCATTTCAGTATAAAACCACACTAATTTATATGAATTGGGTTGTATTATCATGAATTACATAATATCTAAAGAAAGACCCAAAACTATGAGTTATATATAATGCCTCTAAACTGACAAGATATGAAGTTCTCTTATTAGCTTATTTTCTAATTAGTTTCATTCAACACATATACTTTAAAAATCTGCCATTTGTAAGGTGTGATACTCATATCATGAATAAATTAAATGACAATTAATGAAAAAATGTTGCACTTTATATAATATCTGTAGGTTCTTGAAAAAAGAAAAAGTTCTCTTAATTGTATTCTTCAGGAAATCTTATTTTTATATATTTTTATTACCTGTGAAATATTCAGTTTTCTCACAACAAAGATGATATTACTACTTATAGTATGTCAGGCATTGTGATTGGTGTAGAAGTAGAAAAAAAAGAGTTTTTAAAAAAGAGTTCCTTTCCTCTGTGAGCTAATGTTCTATGTACATAAGAAATAATATACAGCCCATGCCATTTCCAAATTAATTCAATCTTAGCTAATGAACTTTTGCTATATGTGTAACTAGTATTTTCCATAAATAACAACAATGGCAAAAACAATCTTGGTATATATTGCAGAGTAAAGGAAGATTTTTTTTTACTTTGAAACTTTTTTTTTGTTTTGTATTTTTTACTTTGGAAATATGCAACTATTTGTTTTAACCTATCTTTGATAAGCAAAATTAAAAGGATATTATTGAATCTGAAACAATAGTAAAAGGGTAAAAAGAGCACACCTTCTGGGAAACCTTCCAGAGACAGCAACAAGTCACTTTGCCAATGGTAATGCTGTTAGAATCTAAATCAGGATATGGATATGGGGTTAAGCTACATCTAGATAAAAACTTAAAACATTCTTTGATAGATGGATATTACTCATTAGACAGTTATTTTTTTGGCATCACAATGTGTAGAAGACAACTGAAATTTTTAGCTGTCATGAGTATGAAAACATGAATCCCTTCCAGTAAGAGAATAATAATGGACTTTCATTGCCATGATGTTGGAAGTAATGTGTTTTCTATAAATAAAAAAAATCAAATTAATTAATAAATGGGAGGTGGTTGCATTTTAGATTTTGAAGTTTTCTTTTTAAGGACACACATTTTTGAGAAATCTCTGTAAAAACATCATGTTTAAAAATCATGACCCCAAAAAAGAATAATAATCCATACAGAGATTTTCCCCAGGAGTAATCATTAACATTGAATATCTCAATTTAAGTTGTGTATTCGGGATGAAAAAGGACTTAATTTAGCTTTCTGAATGATTACCACTTAGAAGTAATATCTAGAGGAAAATCTCCCTAGCTAAAACATTTAAGTTCTCTGTCGGTACAGCATAACATATGTAAAAGTTAAATCAATATAAATTTGAATTATGGGATGAAAACTCATTTGGAACTAGAAATAAATAAACTAAAACTAGATCTGATCAATTAAAATCTTGGTTGAGTGGTTAAAAAATCAATGCAATGTTGTAAAAAAGAACATTTGGCTGGCATATATCTATGTATATATATATATCTATATGTATATACATAGATATATAGATATATATTTGGGAAGATAACAAGTATATATGTATCTACATATATCTACATATATACTTGTTATCTTCCCAAATCCCACTTCAGCATTCAGGAAATGCATTGCAAAATGACATAACTCTGAGGACAATATCTGAGGATAGAGGTTTAGGTCAGGAGTTTATGAACAGTCAACGCAGGACTGAACAATTAATTCTGTTGGCATTTATCAAGTCATCTTGGCCAGAGGAAATCATTGCTAGTCCAAATCCTATTACTTAGAGGTTGACAGCTTCAGGTGATAATTCCACATTGCCCTTCCTTGCAGGCTGTTAACCTTCTGATACCAGTGAATACTGAAGACCCCGACTCCTAGATAAAGGGTACTCCTGAAGAATCTTAAACCTAAAACTCATGTTCTTATTTTATTAGTTAGTAAAACCAAGCTCCATTATTTCCAGTTTAGTATGCCAACATCAATTTTATTTCCAGAGTGGGTCTTTCTAGATCTCCTCCTATCTCATCCCCTTTTAATGCTCTCTGGCTCTTGAAATAACTTTGTATAATTTTGTATATACTTTTTTATTTATCTGTATGTATCTCTCAAGGGAGTATAAGAACCTTGAGGGTAGGAATTATTTTATTTTTGTCTTTGTAGCTCTAGTACCTAGCCAAGCGCCTCCCTCTAGAAGCTGCTCAGTAAACATTTGATTAGCTTAATCCACCATGGTCACCCATATTTACTTTTTTAATTTAAGATGTGTTGTCCATTAGGTTAATATGCATGTCCACATGAGGTTGTTAGAGAAAAATACAAAGAAGAGCTCAAATGTATCCCAGAGCCTAGTTTGCTACATTAGAGGCTTTGTGGAATTCCTCTTTGATGAGAATGTGAATTTTCCTCTTATTTGAACTGATTTATGTCACTCCTAATGGGAGAATAAATTCATACTGTGCATCACCTGGTACAGTTTAATGTATGTAACTTCTCTGATTTCATTTTACTGTTAGCATGGATAAGTGTATTTGGTGGGAAAGGAGTCAAGTCAATACCTATATCTTGATCTTACTTAGTCTCTTTATACTAAATGGAATGGTTTGAACCTTAAATTTCTCCTCTGCCTTGAACTAACAACATGTAGGGAGAAAAATATTTATGCCTAATTTGATATCCCCTCTTTAAGGAGAGCAGAAAACTCTAAACTCCTGATCTCTTGGCAAGAAATCAAAGCCTCCCTTTGAAAGGGTTGTTTGATTACAGAAATATTTATTTATCCTTCCCTACAAACCACATTTATTTTTTTCAAATTTTATTTAATTAATTAATTAATTTAGAATATTTTTCCATGGTTACAAGATTTGTGGTCTTTCCCTCTCCTCCCTTGGCTGACATGCAATTCCACTGGGTTTTCCATGTGTCATTGATCAAGACCTATTTCCACAATATTGATAATTGCACTAGGGTGATTGTTCAGAGTCTATATCCCCAATCATATCCCCATCAATGCATGTGAATCAAGAAGTTGTTTTTCTTCTGCATACAAACCACATAAACTCCATGGATGACACATCTTAAATTCAAAAGCAAATTTGGGTGACCATAATGGATTCACCTAATCAAATGTTTATTGAGCAGCTTCTAGAGGGAGGCACTTGGCTAGGTACTAGTGCTACAAAGGCAAAAATGAAATAATTCCTACCCTTAAGGTCTTTCTCTCTCTCCATGAATATATCCCTGAAGAGGATCTAGAATAGTATCCTTCTTCTCTGGAAGAGAAAAAAATAATTCTCATCTCCCCAGCTCTCCCCAGTTCTCTACTGCACACAGGCAAAGAGCATTGAGTAGTCATTCTCTTCATTAATGACGAGAGTCTTAGAAATAAAAAGCTTTACTTGCACCGTGGAGTTACATTCACAAGAACGCTTAGGATTTTGGCTCATTTTCCATAATGGAAAATTTAAATGTTAATTCAATATTGACCAGAGTGTCATAATATAGTATTACGATTTCAGTTCTTTGAAGATCCATAATTTTATTAGTTTTAGGCATTCCCTCTGCTAATGCCAAATATGGCAACTCTGTATCTAAGATGTTGTATGAATTTCTGTGACTGAAAAATGATAATGATTCAAAATATATGCATGCTAGGGCTTTTAAAAGAAGATATATTACTGACCTCATACTTGAAGGCTTTCCATGAACTGCCACACTCTGTCTTCACATTGGCATAGCTTTGTAAAAACCTCATTACATACCAAAGCACTGTAAAAAGGCTTTCTAAAGCTCTGATTCTAACAAAACAACAACAAAAAATAAACCAAAACAACAAAACTTAAAAACAATGTTAAATGAAAGAAATAATGCACTCAGAGTTTAAACGATTGCTGGGAAGTGATAGTAAAAACAAACCTAAAAAATAAAATTTACAAAAATAAATTTTTTCTTAAATGAATTAAATTAAGATTTTTTTTGTAATTTGAGATATTCAGATAAAAATTACATTTAAATTTATTCGAAGTTATTTTGCATAGTATCACTATACTACAAATATGCAATTGTTTTATTTTTCTGGCTAATCTTTAATAGAAAAAAAATTTCTAAGTATATATGAGCCTATGAAATTCCATTATAAAATAACAATATAAAAAGTGCATGGTTGATAAAATGTTATAACCTTTTTTTAAAATTATCTTTATATTTGATAACTTGAAATGCAATTTGTGCAGACTTGCAATTCGCAAAAATACTTTATTGGCTTATATTCTTACTATAAAACCTCCTAAAACAATGTCTTCATTTAGACAACTTTCATGAAATTACACCACTATTTCTATTGATATGAAAGTATTTAAATAATTAAAAGTCATTTTAGCAAAAAATTTAAGGAAATGAAAAAATACTTTAAATTAATGAATTTATTTTTTAAAGAAGTGAAAAATACTTTTAAAGTAAGAAATGTTAAAACCTCTAATTTACTAAAATAAGTTTATTTCTTAATAGATAAATAACTAAAAGATACACAATATTTTAGGGAGTAATATAAATTATCAAAATAAAATTTGTTAAAATATATTATAAGGCAAATTTAAATAGTTCTGAGGTTTTATCTTATAGTTCTTACATTGGCAAAGATGATGTTTAAAAATGAAACTAGTCTATGTCAGAGGGTTTTTGAAGATGAGAACACTAAAATATTTCTTTAGCTAAGGCTGAGTTTGATTTTTCTGAAAAGAAACTAGGAATTATGCTAGAGGGGCCACTAAATTATGTATATTATTTTATGAAGCAATCCTACTATGCCCAAAGGAGGTCCATGAAACAAAGAAAAGCCCTACTTATAACAAAATATTCCTAGCATGATTTTGTGATCTATAAAAATAAATAAATAAAATAAAATAAAATCTGGTCCCTTGCTAGCCTAGTTGTGATATATCAATACATTAGAATTTAGCTCCTGTTTTCACAACTCTATGAGGAAGGTGTTATTATTATTCTCATTTTTAGCCAATCAAAATGAAGTTCATAGAGTTTGAGTGCCTTTCCCCTGCTCAAAGAACAAAGGTTATAGGTAGAAGTTAAATCCAATTCTCTTTTGATTCTAATACACCCTCTCTGCCAGACTAGAATCTCAATCTGAGATCTTATTATCTTTCCCACAAAACTGGTTTTTCCTGTATTTCCTTACTTCTATTTTTTCAATTAAAATTCTTACTTTCTTTTCTAGTAACAACTGTAGGAAAGAAGGGTAAAAGCTAGTCAGATAAGGTTAAGTGATATGTTCAGGGTCTCATAGCTATGAATATGAGACCAGATTTAACCTTGGTCCTCCAGACTCCAGACCTAGCTCTCTAACCATTTAGCCACCCAGCTGACCCCTTCTTATTTCTAGTAATGGTATCATAAGTCACTTTAGTTTAAAATCTTGGCAAAATCTTTGACTTCTCTTTCTATCTCACTCACTTCCTTGAAGGATCAGATGTGAAATCTCCACTTCACAAAGCCAGAATCCTGAATATTTTCCTTCACATATTCTGTAGCCCAACTAGACCCTTTGCTGTGAATATTTATGTATCTATTTTTCCCCACCCTCTAACTTTGTTTACACTATTCTTTTTCGATTTTTATTTTTTCTTCTTTTTATTTTACCAAATATTCATAATAACAAATTTCCACATAAGTTTTCCCAAGTTATAGATCCTAATTGTCCTTCACTCCCTTTCATCCCCCCTTCCAGAACTTGCAAGTAATGCAATCTGGGTTATACATGTATTATCACGGAAAACATATATCCACATTGTTCATTTCTTTTTTTTTTAATTTTTAAACATTATTTTATTTGGTCGTTTTCATACATTATTCACTGGAAACAAAGATCATTTTCTTTTCCTCCCCCCCCCCCCCCCCCCCGCCTTTCCCTCTCCCATAGCCGATGCATAATTCCACTGGTTATCACATGTGTTCTTGACTCGAACCCATTTCCCTGTTGTTGGAATTTGCATTATAGTGTTCATTTAGAGTCTTTCTTGTTTATTTTTTGGTTTGATTTATCTAAATTTGATAGTGGTTGGTTCAAGTCTCCCACTAATATGGTTTTACTGTCTATTTCCTCCTTCAATTCTCCTAGTTTCTCTATTAAAAATTTGGATGCTATACCATTTGGTGCATACATGTTGATTAGTGATATTTCCTCATTGTCTATACTCCCTTTTAGCAGAATATATTTACCTTCCCTATCCCTTTTGATCAGGTCTATTTGTGCTTTGGCTTTGTCAGATATCATGATTGCAACTCCTGCCTTCTTTCTATCAGATGAGACCCAAAAGGTCTTATTCCAACCTTTAATTCTAACCTTGTGAGTGTCAACCCATCTCATATGTGTTTCTTGAAGACAACATATGGTAGGGTTTTGGGTTCTAATCCAATCTGCTATTTGTCTACGTTTTATGGGTGAGTTCATCCCATTCATGTTCAAAGTTATGATTGTCATTTGTGGATTCGCTGGCATTTTGATATCTTCCCCTAGTTCTGACCTTTCTTCTTTAGCTTTCTCCTTTTGAACCAGTGATTTATTTTAGGTCAGTCCCCCTAGTCCCCTCCCTTGAGATGCTTCCCTTTCTAGCCCCTCCCTTTTTATGCTCCCGTCCCCTCCCCCCTCTCCTTCCCTCCCTTTTTATACTCCCTTCCCTCTCCCCCTCCTTAATTTTCCTTTCTTTCTTGCCCTAATGGGTAAGATAGAATTCAGGATCCCACTGGATCTAGATGTTCTTCCCTCTCAGATTTGATTTCACTGAGAGTAAGGTTTAAGTAATTCCACTTCACGCTCTCTTCCTCTCCTTCTCATATGAGAGTTCTTCCCCTCCCCTTCCCATGTGTATCTTTATATGGGAAAGATTATTCTATTGATTCCCCCCCTATTTCTTGAAGTTAATCTTAGTATTATCGACGGTTCCCCCCTCCCTTTTCCATTCTTTGCCCCCACTTTCCCCAAATCTTCTTAATGCCCCAATCTTTCCCTATGCATGTTTCTTCTAACTACTCTTATGATGCTACAATTTATGAGAGTTACACAAAACATTTTCCCCACATATTAATATATATAATTTGATGTAAATGTAGTCCTTATAGAAGAGAGTTTGGCTTAAAGAAAAAGATAAGATTTATCTCCTTTTCCCTTTCTTTCATATTTACTTTTTCATGTTTCTCTTGCTTTCTGTGCTTGGATATCAAATTATCCACTAAGTTCTGGTCTTTTCTTACAAATGCTTGGAAATCTTCTATTTTGTTGAATGCCCATACTTTCCCCTGGAAGTATATAGTCAGTTTTGCTGGGTAGTTGATTCTTGGTTGGAGACCCAGCTCTCTTGCCTTTCTAAATATCGTGTTCCATGCTTTGCGGTCTCTTAGTGTGTTAGCCGCTAAGTTGTGTGTGATCCTTATGGGAGCCCCCTTATATCTGAAGCTCCTCTTCTTGGCTTCTTGTAGGATTTTCTCCTTTTCTTGGAAGCTCTTGAATTTGGCAATTACATTCCTAGGGGTTGTCTTTTGGGGATTTAGTATAGAAGGTGTACTATGAATCCTTTCTATTTCTATTTTGCCCCCTTGCTCCAGAACGTGAGGGCAATTTTCTTTTATAATCTCCTGTAGAATAATATCGAGTTTATTGTTTATCTCTGGTTTTTCTGGGAGACCAATAATTTGGAGGTTTTCTCTTCTCCTTCTGTTTTCGAGATCTGTGAACTTCTCAGTGAGATATTTTATGTTTTCTTCTAATTCATTAATTTTTTGGGTTTACTTTATTGATTCTTGCTGTTTTATCATCTCGCTTTCTTCGGGGTGCTTAATTCTGGTTGTTAGGGACTGGTTTTGCTTTTCAGCCTTGTCTGCCTTTCTATTGGATGCTTCGAGTTCTTTTTCCAATTGAGCAGTCTTATCTGTCAGACTGCTGATCTCTTTCTCCCATTCTTCTTTCCAGAAGGTTTCCATCTTTTGGATGAGTTCCAGTTTGAGATCTTCCAGAGCTTGTTGATAGTTTCCATTTTGGGAGGCATGTTCTGATTTTGTTTGGATTTCCTCCTCATTCTCCTCTTTTCCTTGGGTACTTCCACCATAAAAGTTTTCAATAGTCACTTTTTTCCCTTTCTTCCTGGAGGCTTGATTTTGGGCCATGCGAGCCATCCCTTTGGTGGTTTTATTCCCCTTTCCTTTTTGGTCTTGGGTCTGGGTTATATGGGCGTTTTTTCTGTAATTTAGGTTGCTTCAGACTAGTTCTTCCCAGCCTCTGAGGTTTCTTAGAGCACTGGGCCCCTGATCACAGCCACTCTGCCCAGGTGTTCAGCTCCACCCAGATAATCAATGTGTGGTCTGCCCCTGGTGTTTAGCTCCGCGGAGATGTTCAGTGCAGCCACCCAAAGTACAGCTCCACTGACCCCCGTAATCAGCGCCAGATTCTCCAGTGAAACAGCCCTGAGACGTTTTTTCCTGGCAGTCCCCATATCCCAAGGACCCTGGAGTGCCCCCCCCAGACAGAGACGTTCCCCACTCACTCGCTGTCCCAGTGAGCACTTACGTAGCTCACTATGGTTTGGTGGGGGAGGTGGGGTGGGGAAAGGCGGCTCAGTTCACTTTTCTGTGCAAGCTTTTCCTCCTTATTATAGTGTGGAAATGTTCAAGCCCCACGTACCTTTGCCTCTGTGGAGTACTGGGGAGTACTGGGGTGTCCTCCTGTTCCTCCAAAGGTGATTTTTATGCTCCTTTGATGTATTCTATTTCATTTGGTGCAGGGGAGAGGAAGCATGTGGGGTCTAGATTGCAGCCATGATTACCTGGAAGTCCCCACATTGTTCATTTCTATAAGTGAATAATCATATAAAACCAAAACCCTCAAATAAATGAGTGAAAAATCATTTGATTTTATCTACATTCAGATCCCATCAGTGCTTTCTCTACAGGTGGATAATATTCCTTTTCAGAAGTCCCTCAGTATTGTCCTAGATTGTTGGGTTGCTGAGAGTAGCTAAGTCTATGACAGTTGATCATTTGCACCATATTTCTAGTATTTGCTAATGCTATTCTTTAACTTTAGAATGGTATTTATTGATTCAACTATTTTTAATCCCTGGTTAAAATATTGTCCTATCCTTGACTGAGACACACTGAGACTTCCAAGGACAGGGATCCCATCACCTTTCAAGACAGTCTATGCTACTTTTGGACAAGACTAATTACATAGGTAAAGCATAACAACTCAGGGTTGAGAGGGAATCAGAATAGACCTAGAGTCATTAATTCCAGCATTGGTGACTCTATTTGGCCTTTGGAAATTTTGTGAGATAGACACCCAAGTGCAAAAGGCACAGTAACACAACAATACATTTAAACATCTGAAAACCAAGAGTTTCAAGGAAGACATTTTAGGCGAATTATAATTCTTGCATAATTCCACAATTTAAAATTTATCAATTTATAATTAATATCAATTATATTCCAATATATAATTGTGAGTCTATTTAAAATTATAATCAATTTGTAATTCCACAAACTTTTTCCTTAAAGTTTTGATTTATAAGAATCTCTCAAATACTAAGAGCTAAACAAATACAAAAGTTGTTTATTTCATTATTTGATAGACAGAGATTATTAAGAGTCAAGTGACCAAACTCTTGTTCCTTTCTTTACAAATCAAGGATATTTACAAGATCACTTACTATTAGAATGCTAATGTTCCAAATTATCAGATCACCTCTAATCAATGGGAAAAAGCTAACATAAAGGTTAGTTATCTGCTTATGCAAGGAGACATAAATACATTAGTCTCAATGATCAAAAAATGAAACATATTCAGCACTGTTACTACTATATAACAAGAAAACATCATCATGGCATGTGTAAACACCTTGGCTGTCCATGTAAGTCCTGAAGCAGACTGGGAACAGAAAACACAATCAAATATCAATAATATGGAAATAGATCTTGACCAAAGACACATGTAAGACCCAATGGAATTATGGGTCAGATATGGGAGGGGTTTGGGAGAAGAGGAGGGAAAAAAGATGATTTTTGTAATCCTGGAAAAATGCCCTAAGTTAATCAGTTAAATAACATTTAAAAATTAAAAAAGAATAAAAAAGAAAGTTACTACAACTCCATTTTGAAACTCAGAAAGGGGAATAGCCTCTATCATTACTAATTATAATGATAAATGAAATTTACATAGTTTTTAAGGCTTGCAAAGAGCCAATAACACTTTATATAGCAACAGATATTTTAAACTTGAGACACTAACCTTTGTATTTTTATACAGAATAGTTGTCTTGCCAATGATTCTCTATGAAAAACTTAAAAAAAAAAGAGAGAAAATTAGCTCTTTTACCCAATACTGGAAATACTTTCAAAAATTGCATTTGTAAAATTTGTACAATCTATGCTTATCAATCTCAAGTGATACTATTTACAGATATGAAAATGCTTTTTTTGGCAAATTTTATTTTTAGGATTCCCTTGTAACCAATTTATTTTGACCACAGTATAGTGTAATATTTCTCTCCATAGAATACTTCAACTGTGCTCTCAAACTATTAATTACATTGGAATAATTTCATTTCATGGTTCTCCTTGTCCCGCATTCCTATTTATATATTATATAATGTGGGGTTTTTTCAGTTTTTTTTTTTTATTCATTAGAAGAGGTCGGTTTTAATCTTTTTTTCCGGTTCTTTCTTTTTTTCTTTTTCTTTTTTTTTTTGTGAGATCTACATCCTTTCCAGGAAGACTGACATAAATCCCATGTCTTCTAAGTGTTGCACCTGAATTTAAATGATTTGAGGTCAACAGCAGACCAAGCTCTGAGATATATGAGTTTTCAGCATAATTTTCCCTCTTTCACTAGCAAGTGCCTGTTTTAATATCTTTTATTTATGCCCTTTGTGACTATGTGAATCATAGCCCTGTGATTCCTACCAGTCAGTAGTTTCCATTACCATAGTGACACCTGGAGAGGCTCAGAGACAGGCTTCCTGAGCGAGGCACCCCGTCTTGGGTGAGAATGAATGTCAGTGCCACTCGCTGTCTTTCCTACTATTCTCTGAAGGGCGAAATGACCTTTCTAGCCTAACAGCAACAACAGAGCCGGAGTGGTCCAGGGCATCCGGGTCAAGTGCATTCGTCTTTGAAGCCTGAGCTCCAGTTTGAAGACAACCTTTTACATTCACACTGAATGTGATTTTACTGTAAGTCATGACAAACTCCAAGGAAGCATCTAGGAGAACCCCTGCCGTCCTATGGCAGAAAGCAAAAGAGACCAAGTTGGCGTGTCGGAGGCAAGACGAGAATTTGAAGCCAAAAGGTAAATAATACACAAAGCACTCCCGAACAAGACTTCTAATTTTTAACACTCTTGTCCTTGACCTAGAGTGAGAGCAATTGGAAAAAAAAAAACTGTATAAAAAGCTTGGTTTTCATGCAGGCCAATACAGAATAATGTCTCTAAAGTAATTTCAAAGTGAAAAGAAGAAAGCAATAAGCACAGTGGTTGGTAGATTGGAGACTGTGGGAATACTGTGTTCAAAGCAAAGCCTTCTTATCCAAATGAAGAGAAATGAGGGAACAGCAGTCAAGGCAGAAGTGCCTTAGTGTAGCCAGATCTGTTTTGACTCAGCTTATTTTCCCCATCACTGAGAAGGGGCAGCTATGCCATCAATCATAGTCAGATCATTTTTTCTCTGTTAAATAGACAACTTGTCAGGTAGGTAACTAAATGTATGTTATGCTCCAACAATGTCACTTAGGGAAAGAATCAACACTCTGAGTGTGACTTTCACAATACAACATTTCATTACGGAGGCTGTAGCAGTTTCAAATGAAGCTCTGAGGGCAATTTCCCAGCAGCCATTCACTGAAGTCAACATCAGTTGAACTTAGCCAAAAAGAAGTGTGCTACTTCAACAGAAAGTCCGAGGTGATTGAGAGCAAGTTTCCCTCCAGTGTATTCATTCACAAGTGATTCACTTACATTCACATAGAGCTTTTTTTTTTTGCAAAACACTAATCAGCTAGCTAAATTCAAATATCCACATATTCAACAACACTATTTCACAAATTGAGCAAAAGTTTACAATGAACATGAAACAAATTCTAAAAATCACTTTAAGGGTCAGTATGATGCTTTGAGACACTTCTTTAGAAGATTTAGATAAAGGCATAAGTTGGTCTTATTAGTATCACCTGGAAAATTTTTATTTAATTTGTATAACTTGTGATTCCATTTATAGATGAATTATTTATTAGATTTTAGTTTACCTAAAGTAGACACTGAGGAAATTCCCAATAAATCCCACTATTCTTTGTTGAATGTGAGTGCCAACAGCTTCCATAGAAAAAGAATTAGGCTATGGAAGTCTTTTTCTCTTCCTTTCCCTTCCTCTTCCTCTAAGGTTTCCTCTTCTCTTCCCTTCTCCATTCATCTTTTTTCTCCTCACTTTTCTTCTCATCTCTTCATCCCCTCTCTTCCTTGCCCCTCATGACCTTAGAATTCCAAGTAAAACATAAACCACAGATACCAACCAAGAAACTTTTCTAAGATAAATCAGGAAGTTGTGGTGACTAAAATTGTTCTAGTATAGTCCTTACAAAGGAATATATCACCAAGATTCCTTAAGACATTCAAGTTACCCAAGTTTATTTTTCTAAGCAAGAGCCCACAGTGAAATGTCTTGGATACATTGACTTCATTGCACTTAATGCTCAAACTCAAGAGGAAAGTGAAAAATATTTTACTATTATTGCTCATTTTCTACCTTTATCTTTAGATTAATGGTCCTTGGAAATCAATTATAAAATTGGCATAAATTACATTATACAAAGATATGGGGTTTGGGGGGGATTTTTATAAGTGAAATATTAAAACAATGAACCACCTCATCTTTCTTGAATACAACAATCCCTTTCCCTTTCTCTGACAATCCTATTATGATTAGAAAGTTCTGCCTCCTCCTCTTTACCTTCTTGGTTCCCTAGTTTCCTTCAAAACTCAACTCCAATCCCAGTCTCTAAAGTGATCTTCCTTGACATCTTGACATTAGATTATGGTCTTTGACATTAGATTATGGTCCCTGACATTAGATTATGGTCCTTCTATTCTGGGTAGGTTTCATTTATTCATTGTCTCACATCTATCAGATGGACAAAGATGACAAAAAGGGAATACTGGAGACTTTATGGGAAAAGTTACATTAATACAATGTTAGAACTGTGAATTGCATAGCCATTCTGGGATGCAATTTGGAATCATGCCCCTAAAGCTATTTAAATGTCCATACCATTTGATCCAGCAATGCTAGTACTAGATCTATACCCTTCAAGAGATAACAGGAAAAGTAAAGGAATAATTTTAATAAAAGTATTTATGAATTTTGGGGGGAGGCAAAGAATTGGAAATTGAAGGGATGCTTATCAATTGGCAAATGACTGGAAAAAATTATGATGTATGTCTATGATGAAGTAAGAAATTTAAGAATGGATGGAATATTTTTTAAAAAATGTAATTTAAAAAAGAATGGACAGAATACTATCAGAAATTATGTAGGGAGTTGTTTCAGAGAAAACTATAAAGATGTCTGAGTTATGAAGGCAAAGGAAAAAGAAATAGGAGAATTATTTATACTATATATATATATATATATATATGATAAACAATTTTGAAAGATTTAAGAAATTCGATCCAATCAATAATCCAGTAATCAACCCCATTTCCAGAGAACTCATGATGAAAAATACTACCTAGCTCTAGATAGAAAGGAGATGGAGTCAGAGTGCATATTGAAACTTATGTTTTGTTTTGTTTTGGACATGGTCATTTGAGAATTACTTTTGCCTGCCAACATGTTCTGTCATATTGTTGTTGCTGTTTGCTTTCTCATTGAAGGTGTTGATTAGGAGGGAGAAAAAGAAAGGAGAGAACTCTAGCATGAAAATAAAATAAAATTGATTTTTATAAAATCTACATAATACAAATCTGATTCATACACATACACACATACACATATATGAACTCCAAGACATGAGGGTCTGTTCTTCCCTTCTTTGAACAATTCTTGGCATATAGAAAGATCTAAATAAATGCTTGCTGATACACTTAACTGAAGTTGAGAAATAATGACATAAGCTTAAAGCTTCAATTCCTTTGAGAACTACTTTAGTTATGATTCTTTTCTGGAACCAGTGAGAAAGAGATTTGTCAACCAAGCATATAGGATAAATCAGAGTTGTAAATGCTGAGTAAATCACTTGACTTTTTATACTCACAGTCTATCTTAGCAAAAGGGGAAAATGAGAAAAAAATTATAAGAAATCAACAAATGAAGTTCCAATGTTTAAACTAAACTCCCATAAAATCCACAGTGAATTGACATCAGACAGCACTTATTCTTGGAAGTTAACTTCATGGATAATTCCCTTATTATAGAAACAAAAATCTTTCAAATTTGGTGGAAAGAATCTATGGTTCTTTTAAACCATCATTGGAATGGAATCTAATTTATGTTAGGAATTATAAACAAATTAATTCATAACATAAAATTATAGATATTTTCACATTATGAGCATTAGTTTAGAAGACCACACTAAACATCCTTCCAGAACTCTAAATGATGGTAAATGTAGCAAAATCTTGATTATATAGTTTATATTCCTTAATGGTTTATTTTTTTTCAATTAAAAGTCTATGATTAGAGCAGATCAGTGACTAAGGTGGCTCAGTGGATTAAGAGTCAGGTCTAGAGATGGAAGGATCCTACAGACACTTCTTAGCTGTATGACCCTGGAAAAGTCACTTAACCTCATTCATTTCCTAGTCCTTAACACTCTTCTGCCTTGGAATTAGTACACAATTTTAATTCTAAGACAGAAGTTAAGAGTTTAAAAAAAGGTTATAATTAATTGTCTATATATTCTCAGCACAATTGGGGAATGGCTAGACAAAGTGTAGTATAAGTTAGTGATGTAATATATTTTTTTAATATTTTATTTGATCATTTCCAAGCATTATTCATTAAAGACATAGATCATTTTCTTTTCAGCACCCCCCCATAGCCGATGCGTAAATCCACTGGGCATTACATGTTTTCTTGATTTGAACCCATTGCTTTGTTGATAGTATTTGCATTAGAGTGTTCATTTAGAGTCTCTCCTCTGTCATGTCCCCTCAACCACTGTATTCAGGCAGTTGCTTTTACTCGGTGTTTCCACTCCCATAGTTTATCCTTTGCTTATGAATAGTGTTTTTTTCTCCTAGATCCCTGCAAGTTGTTCAGGGACATTACACCGCCATTAATGGAGAAGTCCATTACGTTCGATTATACCACAGTGTATTAGTCTCTGTGTACAATGTTCTCCTGGTTCTGCTCCTCTCGTTCTGCATCACTTCCTGTAGGTAGTTCCAGTCTCCATGGAACTCCTCCACTTTATTATTCCTTTTAGCACAATAGTATTCCATCAACAACATATACCACAATTTGCTCAGCCATTCCCCAATTGATGGGCATCCCCTCGTTTTCCAGTTTTGGGCCACCACAAAGAGCGCAGCTATGAATATTTTTGTACAAGTCTTTGTGTCCATTATCTCTTTGGGGTACAGACCCAGCAGTGCTATGGCTGGATCAAAGGGTAGATATTCTTTTGTCGCCCTTTGGGCATAGTTCCAAATTGCCCTCCTGAATGGTTGGATCAGTTTACAACTCCACCAGGAATGAATTAATGTCCCTACTTTGCCACATCCCCTCCAGCATTCATTACTTTCCTTTGCTGTTATGTTAGCCAATCTGCTAGGTGTGAGGTGATACCTCAGAGTTGTTCTGATTTGCATCTCTCTGATTATAAGAGATTTAGAACACTTCTTCATGTGCTTATTAATAGTTTTGATTTCTTTGTCTGAGAACTGCCTATCCATGTCCCTTGCCCATTTGTCAATTGGAGAATGGCTTGATTTTTTTGTACAGTTGATTTAGCTCTTTATAAATTTGAGTAATTAAACCTTTGTCAGAGGTTTCTATGAAGATTTTTTCCCAGTTTGTTGTTTCCCTTCTGATTTTAGTTACGTTGGTTTTGTTTGTGCAAAAGCTTTTTAATTTGATGTAGTCAAAATTATTTATTTTACATTTTGTGACTCTTTCTATATCTTGCTTGGTTTTAAAGCCTTTCCCCTCCCAAAGGTCTGACATGTATACTATTCTGTGTTTACCCAATTTACTTATTGTTTCCTTCTTTATGTTTAAGTCACTCACCTATTTTGAATTTATCTTGGTGTAGGGTGTGAGGTGTTGATCTATTCCTAGTCTCTCCCACACTGTCTTCCAGTTTTCCCAGCAGTTTTTATCGAATAGTGGATTTTTGTCCCAAAAGCTGGGATCTTTGGGTTTATCGTATACTGTCTTGCTGAGGTCCCTTTCCCCCAGTCTATTCCACTGATCTTCCTTTCTGTTTCTTAGCCAGTACCAAATTGTTTTGATGACTGCTGCTTTGTAATATAGTTTAAGGTCAGGGACTGCAAGGCCCCCATCATGTGTGTGTGTTTTTTTTTTCATTATTTCCCTGGATATCCTTGATCTTTTGTTGTTCCAAATGAATTTTGTTATGTTTTTTTTCTAAATCAGTGAAGAAGTATTTTGGTAGTTCAATGGGTATGGCACTAAATAGATAAATAAGTTTGGGTAGGATGGTCATTTTTATTATGTTGGCTTGTCCTATCCATGAGCAGTTAATATTTTTCCAATTGCTCAAGTCTAGTTTTAGTTGTGTGGAGAGTGTTTTGTAGTTGTGTTCATATAGTTCCTGTGTTTGTCTCGGGAGGTAGATTCCTAGGTATTTTATTTTGTCTAAGGTGTTTTTGAATGGGATTTCTCTTTCTAGTTTTTGCTGCTGGGCTGTGTTGGAGATATATAGAAAAGCTGATGATTTATGTGGGTTAGTGATGGAATATTACTGTGCTATGAGGGATGATGACCAGAATGACTTCAGAAAGAGCTGGAAAGACCTACATGAACTGACTCAGAGAGAAATAGGAAAAACCAGGAAAACATTGTACACAGTATCAGCAATATTGTGGAATAATCAAATGTGTAGACTCTACTACTAACAGCAATACAATGAACCAGGACAATTTTGAGGGACTTCCAAAAAAGAATACTATCCAGCCCTGAGAACGAACCTTTGGAGTAGGAATGTAGGTGAAAACATATTATTTATCACTTGTTTATTCGGGTATATGATTTGAGGTTTGGGTTTTATAAGGTTATTCACTTACAAAAATGAATAATATGGAAATGTTTTTGTATGATAATACATTTGTAACTCAGATTGAATTGTCAGCTCCAGGATTGGGGAAGGAAGAAGGGAGAGAGGCAATATGGATCATACAACTTTGAAAAATATGTGGAAATGCATTATTAAAATAAAATAAAAATAATAAATATATACATAAACTATGCATATATGTGTATGTGTATTTGTGTGTGTATACGTATATGTATATATACTCAGCACTGTGGAAAGAGTTCTCTGTTTGGTGTCACTGGCCCAGAATTAATATTCAGACTCTATCATTTACTAACTACAGATAAGTCACTTAAACTCTCTAGGTCTTAGTTTCCTTATATGTAAAATAATGTGACTATAACAAAGTAACTCTCAGTTCTCTTGTAGTACTTATTAAAATTAATAATTATTAATAGAAATAATAAAAATATGTAACAAAATTAATAATTATAATAGCAAATAAAAATAATAAAACTATGCAACAAATATTCTATATTATGTAGTAATAACTATCTAACATTTTTAACCTGAAAATGTATTTCTTGTTGGTTTCAGGGAAGGGAATTTGTTGACATTCATTTTTATTTTATTCCCAAATAACTAAAATATAAGTTTCCCTTGCTATCGATTCAAGATGGGCTTTTTGTTTGTTTGTTTGCTTTTCATTCAGTAACTTTTAAAAGCACTCTAAGCAGTGCTAGATGAATAGGTATGTCAATTACTAATAAAAGAGTTTATCAATAAATTAGGACCTAGTGTGTATTGCTGTTTCCTTGAAACAGGCACTGACTACAATGAATAAGAGAGTAAAGTATTAAAAGCTGATTTCTTATGTTGGTTTATTTAAATTTTTAATCAATGCAGCTCCCAGACAATACTGTTTCTTAAAAGTTTCAAAATTGAACACTCCTTTCCTTCAATATCAGCTATAAGTATAGTAAAGGATGAATCTTTACTTAGTTAATATCAAACTCAACATTAATCATTTACAACAAGGAAAGTGTAGCTTTCAGGATAATGGGCTGTTACTAATTTCTTAACACTAAAGCTACAGTCTATGAAATAAGCATAGATATAATAATACGTCTCTTAAAACACTCTTAAAGTATCATTACCCAGTTAAAGGAGGCCATTTATATGCAGGAAAACACACATCACACACAAAAACACTAAGAAGCTTATTGTTGCAAATCTTTACACGAAAGCAAGTTATAGGTTTGCACCGTACTTAGATTCCATTGGGAACTGTTTCAATAATGCATAAATATACATTTTCAAGCTCACTCCATGGAGAATAATTCCCCCTTTTAACATAGTAGTTATTAAGTGCAGTAAGACATTCTCTACCACTTGAAGTCACACTGATATGAACTTCATTAATTGATGACATTCTCTGTCTCCCCTTGGAGGATGTATAGGCTCTTCCTTTTGTCCAGGTTCCTGAGAGACCCTTGGCTCATTGTGTTGGGTAGTTGAAAATAATTTACAATCTGAGACTAGTTTCTTGAAGCTATTGCCAAGTCCTAGTCTGATTCAAAATTGTTTAAGGTCTTAATTTGGTTTCTTAAAGCCTGTGCCAGTGTTACCTACTTGAAAAGGCTTTAAGTGATAGACAGCAATAATATTAGTGTCTGTGGTCTATTCAAGAAATTTCAGAGCTCCAAAGACTCATCACAAAGATAATGGACACAAAGGGATGAATTGTATTATTTATTTGTTTTATCCAGGAACTAAAGAGTCTCTGCTAATATAAAGAGGATATCAGCTGCCTCAAGCAGAGCAGTCACACCTTAAAATTCATATTGTGTCAATACTGAGTTGGTGATTTATTAGAATAATGTGGATATATCCAGTGAATGGATTCCCTACTACATTATTCAGCGACTGGATAAGCTGACCCCTTTGATTTAACTCTTTTTTTTTTTTAAATATATTTTATTTGATCATTTCCAAGCATTATTCGTTAAAGACATAGATAATTTTCTTTTCCTCCCCCCCCACCCCCCATAGCCAACGCGTAAGTCCACTGGGCATTAGATGTTTTCTTGATTTGAGCCCATTGCTTTGTTGATAGTATTTGCATTAGAGTGTTCATTTAGAGTCCATCCTCTGTCATGTCCCCTCAACCTCTGTATTCAGGCAGTTGCTTTTTCTCGGCGTTTCCACTCCCATAGTTTATCCTTTCCTTATGAATGGTGTTTTTTTCTCCTGGATCCCTGCAAGTTGTTCAGGGACATTACACCGCCCCTAATGGAGAAGTCCATTACATTCGATTATACCACAGTGTATTAGTCTCTGTGTACAATGTTCTCCTGGTTCTGCTCCTCTCGCTCTGCATCACTTCCTGGAGGTTGTTCCAGTCTCCATGGAACTTCTCCACTTTATTATTCCTTTTAGCACAATAGTATTCCATCAACAACATATACCACAGTTTGTTCAGCCATTCCCCAATTGATGGGCATCCCCTCGTTTTCCAGTTTTGGGCCACCACAAAGAGCGCAGCTATGAATATTTTTGTACAAGTCTTTGTGTCCATTATCTCTTTGGGGTACAGACCCAGCAGTGCTATGGCTGGGTCAAAGGGTAGATATTCTTTTGTTGCTCTTTGGGCATAGTTCCAAATTGCCCTCCAGAATGGTTGGATCATTTCACAGCTCCACCAGCAATGAATTAATGTCCCTACTTTGCCACATCCCCTCCAGCATTCATTACTTTCCTTTGCTGTTATGTTAGCCAATCTGCTAGGTGTGAGGTGATACCTCAGAGTTGTTTTGATTTGCATCTCTCTGATTATAAGAGATGTAGAACACTTCTTCATGTGCTTGTTAATAGTTTTGATTTCTTTATCTGAGAACTGCCTATCCATTTCCCTTGCCCATTTATCAATTGGAGAATGGCTTGATTTTTTGTACAATTGATTTAGCTCATTATAAATATGAGTAATTAAACCTTTGTCAGAGGTTTCTATGAAGATTTTTTCCCAATTTGTTGTTTCCCTTCTGATTTTAGTTATATTGGTTTTGTTTGTACAAAAGCTTTTTAGTTTGATGTAGTCAAAATTATTTATTTTACATTTTGTGATTCTTTCTATATCTTGCTTGGTTTTAAAGCCTTTCCCCTCCCAAAGGTCTGACATGTATACTATTCTATGTTTACCCAATTTACTTATGGTTTCCTTCTTTATGTTTAAGTCACTCACCCATTTTGAATTTATCTTGGTGTAGGGTGTGAGGTGTTGATCTATTCCTAGTCTCTCCCACAACGTCTTCCAATTTTCCCAGCAGTTTTTATCAAATAGTGGATTTTTGTCCCAAAAGCTGGGATCTTTGGGTTTATCGTATACTGTCTTGCTGAGGTCGCTTTCCCCCAGTCTATTCCACTGATCTTCCTTTCTGTTTCTTAGCCAGTACCAAATTGTTTTGATGACTGCTGCTTTGTAATATAGTTTTAGGTCAGGGACTGCAAGGCCCCCATCATGTGTGTTTTTTTTCATTATTTCCCTGGATATCCTTGATCTTTTGTTCTTCCAAATGAACTTTGTTATAGTTTTTTCTAAATCAGTGAAGAAGTATTTTGGTAGTTCAATGGGTATGGCACTAAATAGATAAATAAGTTTGGGTAGGATGGTCATTTTTATTATATTGGCTTGTCCTATCCATGAGCAGTTAATGTTTTTCCATTTGTTCAAGTCTAGTTTTAGTTGTGTGGCGAGTGTTTTGTAGTTGTGTTCATATAGTTCCTGTGTTTGTCTTGGGAGATAGATTCCTAGGTATTTTATTTTGTCTAAGGTGATTTTGAATGGGATTTCTCTTTCTAGTTCTTGCTGCTGAGCTGTGTTGGAGATATATATAAAAGCTGATGATTTATGTGGGTTTATTTTGTATCCTGCAACTTTGCTAAAGTTGTTGATTATTTCAATTAGCTTTTTGGTTGAATCTCTAGGATTCTTTAAGTAGACCATCATGTCATCCGCAAAGAGTGATAACTTGGTCTCCTCCTTGCCTATTTTGATGCCTTCAATTCCTTTATCTTCTCTAATTGCTACTGCTAGTGTTTCTAGTACAATGTCAAATAGTAGAGGTGATAATGGGCATCCTTGTTTCACTCCTGATCTTATTGGGAATGCATCTAGTTTATCCCCATTGCAGATGATATTAGCTGTTGGTTTTAGATATATACTGTTTATTATTTTTAGGAATGACCCTTCTATTCCTATGCTTTCTAGTGTTTTTAATAGGAATGGGTGTTGTATTTTATCAAAGGCTTTTTCTGCATCTATTGAGATAATCATGTGGTTCTTGCTATTTTGCTTGTTGATGTGGTCAATTATGTGGATGGTTTTCCTAATGTTGAACCAGCCCTGCATCCCTGGTATGAATCCTACTTGATCATGGTGAATGATCCTTCTGATCACTTGCTGGAGTCTTTTTGCTAGTATCCTATTTAAGATTTTTGCATCTATATTCATTAGGGAGATTGGCCTATAGTTTTCTTTCTCTGTTTTTGACCTGCCTGGTTTTGGAATCAGTACCATGTTTGTGTCGTAAAAGGAGTTTGGTAGAACTCCCTCTTTGCTTATTATGTCAAATAGTTTGTGTAGTATTGGGATTAACTGTTCTCTGAATGTTTGATAGAATTCACAGGTGAATCCATCAGGCCCTGGGGATTTTTTCTTAGGAAGTTCTTTGATGGCTTGTTGGATTTCAATTTCTGATATGGGATTATTTAGGAATTCTATTTCCTCTTCTGTTAGTCTAGGCAGTTTGTATTTTTGTATATATTCATCCATTTCTCCTAAATTGGTGTATTTATTGCCATATAATTGGGCAAAGTAATTTCTAATGATTGCCTTAATTTCCTCTTCATCAGAGGTGCTGTCCCCCTTTTCATCTTTAATGCTGTGAATTTGCTTTTCTTCCTTCCTTTTTTTAATTAGATTGACCAGTACCTTGTCTATTTTGTTTGTTTTTTCAAAGTACCAGCTTCTTGTCT
Organism: Monodelphis domestica; assembly: GCF_027887165.1. NCBI lineage: Eukaryota > Metazoa > Chordata > Mammalia > Didelphimorphia > Didelphidae > Monodelphis > Monodelphis domestica. Next base: position 90,604,077 of record NC_077228.1, on the reverse strand, counting down.
CATTTATTAAATCAATAGTTCTATCACTTTCGATTTTATTAATTTCTCCCTTAATTTTTGGGATTTCTAATTTGGTTTTCTGCTGGGGGTTTTTAATTTGATCGCTTTCCAGTTTTTTCATTTGCATTTCCAATTGATTGATCTCTGCTCTCCCTTGTTTGTTAATATAAGCATTCAGGGATATGAATTTACCTCTGATTACTGCTTTGGCTGCATCCCAAAAGGTTTGAAAGGATGTTTCGCCATTGTCATTTTCCTCGATGAAATTATTAATTGTTTCTATGATTTCTTCTTTAACTAAACGGTTTTGGAGTATCATATTGTTTAATTTCCAATTGGTTTTAGATTTGGTTTTCCATGTACCATTACTAATCATTATTTTTATTGCCTTGTGATCTGAGAAGGCTGCATTCATTATTTCTGCTTTTCTGCATTTGTGTGCTATGTTTCTGTGACCTAATGTATGGTCAATTTTTGTGAATGTGCCATGTGGTGCTGAGAAGAAGGTGTATTCCTCTTTATCCCTATTTATTTTTCTCCATATGTCTATTAATTCTAATTTTTCTAAGATTTCATTCACTTCTTTTACCTCTTTCTTATTTATTTTTTGATTTGATTTATCTAAATTTGATAATGGTTGGTTTAAGTCTCCCACTAGTATGGTTTTATTGTCTATTTCTTCCTTCAATTCTCCTAGTTTCTCCATTAGAAATTTGGGTGCTATATTATTTGGTGCATACATACTGATTAATGATATTTCCTCATTGTCTATAGTCCCTTTTAACAAAATATAATTACCTTCCCTATCCCTTTTGATCAGGTCCATTTTTGCATTGGCTTTATCAGATATCATGATTACCACTCCTGCCTTCTTTCTATCAGTTGAAGCCCAGAAGGTCTTACTCCATCCTTTAATTCTGACCTTGTGGGTGTCAACCCACCTCATGTGTGTTTCTTGAAGACAACATATGGTAGGGTTTTGGATTCTAATCCATTCTGCTATTCGTCTACGTTTTATGGGTGAGTTCATCCCATTCACGTTCAAAGTTATGATTGTCATTTGTGGACTCTCTGGCATTTTGATTGCCTTCCCTAATTCTAACCTATTCTTCTTCGGCTCTACCTTTTAGTCCAGTGATTTACTTTGAAACAGTCCCCCTTGTCCCCTCCCTTGATGTTTCCCTTTTTAGTCCCTCCCTTTTTGTTCCCTCCCCTTCCCCCCTCTCTTTCCCTCCCTTTTTGTTCTCCCTCTCCCCCTCCCCCCCTTGGTTTTCCCTTCTCCTTACCCTTGTTGGGTAAGATAGAATTCAAGATCCCAATGGATCTGGATGTTTTTCCCTCTCAGAGTTGATTTCCCTGAGATTGAGGTTTAAGTAAATCCCCCCCCCTCTCTTCCTCTCCTTCTTATAGGAGTTTTCTTCCCCTCCCCTTCCCATATGAATCTTTGTGTGAGAATGATTATTCTATTTGGTCTTTCTTTACCCCCTATTTATACATTACATTTTCCCCACATATTAGTATACATAGGTTGATATAAATGTAGTCCTTATAGAAGAGAGTTTGAGTAAAAGAAGAAGATAACATTTTCCCCTTTCCTTAATATTTACCTTTTCAGGTATTCCTTGCTCTTTGATTTTCGGTATCAAACTTTCCACAGAGCTCTGGTCTTTTCTTTGCAAAAAGTTGGAAGTCTTCTATTTTGTTGAATGCCCATACTTTCCCTTGGAAGTATATAGTCAGTTTTGCTGGGTAGCTGATTCTTGGTTGGAGACCCAGCTCTCTTGCCTTTCTGAAGATCATGTTCCATGCCTTACGATCATTCAGAGTAGAACTTGCAAGGTCTTGTGTGACCCTGGTTGGCATTCCTTTATATCTAAATTGTCTTTTTCTGGCTTCCTGTAGGATTTTTTCTTTTGTTTGATAGCTTTGGAATTTGGCAATTACATTCCTGGGAGTTGTCTTTTGGGGGTTTAGTGTAGAAGGTGTTCTGTGAGCTCTGTCAGTGGCTGTATTGCCCCCTTGTTCTAGAATCTCTGGGCAATTTTCTTTGATTATATCTTGTATCACCATGTCCAGTTTGGTGTTTATTTCTGGCTTTTCTGGGAGTCCAATTATTCTTAAATTATCCCTTTTCCCCCTATTTTCCAGATCTATCACCTTGTCGGTGAGATATTTTATGTTCTCTTCTAATTTCTTGGTATTTTGGCTTTGCTTTATTGATTCTTGCTCTTTTACACGATCGTTGTCTTCCAGCTGCCTGATTCTGGCCTTTAAAGCCTGGTTTTCTTTTACAGTTTGGTCAAACTGGTTTTGTAGATGCGTGAATTTCTTTTGCATTATTTCCAACTTTTCCTCCCAGAAGGCTTCCATCTTTTTGGTCATTTCTGATTCAAATTCTTCATAGGTTTGTGGAGAGTTTCCATTTCCTTTGGAAGGTTTTGGAGCATTTTCTTTTATATTATCTTCTATCTGCTCTGTATTTTGTATTTTGGCTCCATAGAATGTGTCCAAAGTCGCCCCTTTCTTCTTATTTTTCTTGGTATTTTGGGGCTTCTGTGCTTCTGTGGAGTTTTCCATCTCTGAATGTGGAGGATTGGCTTTTCTTGTCTCTGTCTGGTGTTCAGAGGCTTTAGTCCTGGGCAGATGGTTCTATGATTTTCCCTGGGTTAAACTGAATATGCCTCACTGGAACTGGAATGGAAGGGTCGGACCACGTTGCTTTCCGGAAGTTGCCTTCAGAATCGCTGGCCGTGAGGCTGTTTCGTCGGCCTGCGGGGGGATGGGCTGCAGCTAACCCAAGCTCCGAGAGCAAGGACTTTCACTGAGACTTGGATAGCAGGATCCAGCCTGTGAGGCTGTCTTGCCCGCCCTGAGGGTTGCTGTTGTTTCGACCAGCTCTCTGCAGCGGAAGCCCCAGGCAGTAACTTTCACCGGGACTGTAGAAGGCCCTGAGGGTTCTGCTCTCTGAGCCCAGCCGGCAGGGCTGCGGCTTCCGGGAGCCTTGGACTCTGCGCTCCTACCCCTGAGGTCCAAGGGATCTCGGGTTCTGGCTTTTGAGGGGAGCCGTACCTTTTGAACCGGGTCCAGGTCCAGGAGGAGGGTTCCCAGGGTCTGTGCTGTTGATCGTTTTGAATTTCGGCGCCTTAGGAGCTTCTAGTTTGAGATCGGTCGGGAAGGTTTTTCCGGAGATCTGAACTTGAGCTTTCTCTAAGCCGCCATCTTAACCGGAAGTCCTTTGATTTAACTCTTAAGAGCTGTTTATTGGTTCCAATTAAGAAACCAAAAAGAAGAGTGAGCTTATAGAAATATTTTGACAATTCAAATAACTTTTTAAAAGCTTTCTTGAAAATATTAGTATGTGATGGGAAAATTTAAATAATCTGTCTAAGTTGATGTACATTTGTACACTTCTGTACAGCTCTCAACTTGATATGAGGCAAATGCAATTGGGAATGACAACTTGGGTCAATTGCTTTTTTAATAAGTGTAAGACCATGCCTTGATTCAGTTGAAATTCACTGTGATTGCTACAAGGTATTGTTATCAGGCTTTACAAAGGATGCATTCAGCTGCCTTTTCCAGTTGGTAGAAATCATTTGTGATATAACAAAAGTGTTTTGTTGCCACAGATGGCTTCTACCACTTGTGATGCCTAACTCTTCCTAATTAAACTTTAAAAAGAAATGTAAATATATTAGAATAATTATCAAATATAAGAAAATGTAAGGAAATTAAATTCAATTTAACATTTATTAGGTGCCTATTAATTACAAGACATTGAGCTAGGAGGTATTGAAGGTAAAAGTGAAAACACTAATAGCTTCAGTTTTAAGGAGTCGTATTCAAATGAAGGAGGCCCAGATAATTAATTCACATTTTATATAAAGTAAATAAAGGTAACTTAAAAAACATAAAATATGGGTTTTGAGGGAAGAAACTATAAAGGCTTTTGCATTCAACTTGTAAAGGAATGTAGAAATACTAAGAAGTTGAGATAAGAAGAAGGTATATTCCAAATGTGGGTGACAGCCTGGGCAAAGGCAACAGGGTGAGAAATGGATTGCAACATAATATGATATTAGTAGTTGATTCAGCACAGAAAAGAAAACAAGCTAAGAGAAATAATATGAAATAAAACCAGAAAGGTAAATAGGAGTCAAATTGTGTAAGGCCTTAAATACCAGGCTGATTATCATTTATTTAGAACCAGTAGAGAGTCCTCCAATCCAACAATCAATACATTTATTAAGCATGTACTATGTGCCAGACACTGTGCTAAGTGATGGAGATGCCAAAAAAAAAAAAAAGACAGTCTACATTGTTAAGGAGTTTATAATCAAATGGAGGAGATAACCTGCAAATCAATATATCCAAAGCAAGCTATCTACAACATAAATAGAAAAAAAATAAAATAAGAAAGACACTGGAATTAAGGAAGAAATTTGGGAAGATTTCATATAAAAAGTAGAATTTTAATTGGGACTTAAAGAAAGTCAGGGATGTTAAAAGCCTATTTCAATACTGATTTCTATCTTTCCTCTTTGTTATAAACTTTTCTTTTCATGGTGACATCAAACCATTTTGGAAAATTTCATCTTGATTTTGATGCCATTTTGATTTGATTATGCTTTCTCAAAGCCACAGAAAGTCTTTATTATATCTTAGCACTAAGCGATTTTATATTGGTACTATTTTACATCTGGTATTATATACATCTTGCAGATTCTCAGTTATATTCCCAAATGAACATTGCAGATGTGACTGATTTTAATTATCTTTGTGAGCATAAACATCTCTCAGGCAATAGCTGTGATTCAACAGATTTTAGCATAGAGAACAATTAAGTAGTTCTTGAGGGCAAAAATATAGCAAGTTATTTTAAACTGCATGCTACAATTTCATCCAATTGAATTATCTTTACAATATAGAAAAATAATACATATTAAAGACAGTTCAAGGATTGCTAAAATCACTGCAGGTCCCTTAGATTTTTCCTGAGATATTATATCCAAGTGACAACATCATAAACTACATTGAAAGAAAAATACATTTCAATACTAAGTCTGACATGGTTATCTTCCAAGTTGCTTACATTACTGGTATATTTCTCACTTTTCATAGAGTCTGCATAGTTCTAACAGACTCAAGGAAATCTTTCAATAAAGCTTAGTCTTTCAGATAAACAGGCTAATCCAGCTACCTATTCATAAGCAATTACCATGCCTTTCTTCTCTTGCCTTCCAAAGTCTCTAGCATCCTAGTATGTACACAACAGATGCATAACAAAAGTTTACTAAATGAATGAAATTAAGATTGAAATTTAACAGTCACTTCTATTATAAAATCAGTAAAACAACAAGAATAAAAACAGACAAGCATTTCTTTAAAGTAACTGCCTTGCTATAAGTTATTAAAGATTTTAGGAATGATGGAAAGTAGGAAGTCTGAGGTAAGTTTTCTGTCCTCTGGAACCTGGAGCTTCAAAAAAGAAATGTATATACCTGACAATTGTATTTCAAAATTCATATTCATATACAATTTAGTGAAAGCAAATTACAAGAATTTTAGAACTACTCAATATTTATTTAATACATTTCCTAATATTTGGAGGAGTCTACCTATCAAGAAGCCTATAGAAACAAAGGAACACAAAATACTCCATACAAATAAAGATGAAAATTGGTGGAGAAATACTCATTGTTCATGTATGGGTTAGGCTAATATAATAAAAATAACTATAATAATCTAAATTAAATTACTTCTTCAGAATCATACTAATTAAACTACTAAAGAATTACAATATAGCACTAAATAATTTTTAAAAATTCATCTAGAGGTACAAAAAGGTCAGGAATATCAACAGAAATGATGAAAAAAATGTGAAGGAAGGAGACCTAGCAGTATCAGATGACAAATTATACCAAAAAGTTGTAATCAATAAAATAATTTGGTACTGGCTAAGAGATAAAGTGGCTATATATAATATGCACAATTTACAAAAATGACTGAGCATAGTAGTCTTTGTTACTCTTGGTTAGACCCCAAAGTCCAAGCTATTGTATTAAAAACTCATTATATGGCAAAAAAAAACTGGTGGGAAAACTGTAAAGCAGTATGGCAGAAACTAGGCATATACTATAATTTTACACTATATATCGAAATAAGCTTAAAATGAGTACATAATTCAAGTATAAAAAGTGGTATGATGAGTAAATTAGGGGAGCCTGAAAGCAATCACCTCTGTTTTATGGATCAAATAAGAGACAAAAATTCATAGAGGGTAAAGAGGCTATTAAATTATATAAAGTTAAAAGAATTGGGGGCAAAAAAAATACATGAAGGCAAAATTAGAAGAAAAGCAAGAAGCTGAGAAGAAAATCACAGGTATTTTCTCCAATAAAATTCTCATTTATCAAATATAAAAGGAACGAAGTCAAATTTATAAGAGCCATTCCTTCAATGTTAAATGATCGGTGGATGTGAATAGACAGTTTTCAGTGGTAGAAATCGAAACTATCAAAAATGATATAAAAATGTTCCATATCACTGATAGGGAAATGTAAATTAAATAACTCTGAGGTACCACCAACTACCCATTGACTAAGATGACAGAAATATAAAATGACAAATGTAGGAGGGTATATAAGGAAATAGATATACTAGTGCATTCTGGGTGGAGCTGTGAAATAGTTCAACCATTCTAGAGAGCAAATTGGAACTACATACCAAAAAGCAATAAAGCCCTGTGACCTAACTGGATGTACGTTCCATTATTTGGTTTAGTTTCTTCAGTGATGTAGTTATTCCCTCTTGTGAGATGGGTTTAACTCCTGAGCCAGTGGTTTTATACACCACAATAGTCCACTAATCAACTGGATCCTATTGAAAATTCCCCTGGCTACTTAATGTTCTCAGACCCAATTAGCTATTTCCTTGTTAATCCAATCATAAAGGTGTATGTATCATTAAGATATCACAAGATATAAACCATTGTATTTACACATTTAAAGTTTTATCCGTATTTTACATTAAATCAAATGGGATGAGGAAAGCAGAAAACCTTAACACTTACAAATAATGTTAGTGTGTTTCATATCATTCACTTATATGAATACCTTTATTCTTATATATTTTTTATTTTACTCAGTATTTCTACCAACAACCTATGAATCAAAACTGGAGAAACTGAGTAGCTCAAAAATGTTTAAGTGTAGCAACCTAATAGTAATACTCTTTTTTTTTTAGAGTTAGGTTGGAATTGGAAAGCTAGAAGTAAATATATATTTTAAAAAAGTAGGAACTTTCTTAAACTGAACTTTATTAAACCATAGCCACAAAACTTGACATATAATCTACCCCCTGGCAATCCAGTAACACAATGGAAAAACTCATTTTTTATTATTAATTCCAAGTCTCAATCCATGACATAACCCTAAGAGAACATTACAGGCTGTAGAGGTAAATATCACCCAGGTAACTTGAAGATCAAGAGTACTTAGAATTATTTCCCATGTTGATGGTTCTAAATTTCACTTGCTTATTCTGTCTTAGTCTTTCAAAGTTTTAAAAAATAGAATGGATAACAGGAACATCCTTTCAAAAGTTCTTTATTCTTATTCTTTTCCAAGAAACAAGTTTTCAATGTCACCTCAGGTTTTTAGCTCCTATTAACTTTCACTAGTCACATAGTGGAAAAATCTCTGGAACTCTTTCAACGTTTACAATTGAATGATCATCCCTAACCAACGCTAATTGCTTCTGTTGAGCTGAGTGAAAAATATACTGAAGCTATTAATGACTAAAAGTACACTTTGAGGCACACAAGCTTATAAACCCCAATTTCTTCAGTCTTTATCCACTGAGTACCCCCCCTCCCAGTGAACATGACATTTGTTTGGAAGGACAAAAGGCCTACTGGCTGCTATACAAACCCTGTGCTACTATGAGAGAAGAATTTGTCTTTAAAGGTGGAAGTAGCTAACAATTGCTGGAAAGGAAAATGCCCACAATAACAAACCTAAGTGAAACATCTCAAGGACTGCAGTAGCAATTGCAAGGATGCTTTGCCCAAAGCAAACATTGTTTTATAAATCATAGAGTAAAAAAAAATACTTTGCTCATCATTTTCCCAGTTTGTTTTCATAAAACCATTTTTTCCTTCTAAAAGAATCATTTAGCTTTGTTTGTCAATTGTTCAAACTTCTGTGAGAGAAGGCTGCTTGGCCAGAATATCTTGTCAGCATGTGTAAAACGTCCTGTTTAACAGATGGAATAAAACACTTCACAAAGGCTTTTCCATTGCCCTTTGCTCACACAACATTTAAATGGGGCTTTATGAAAAATGTATAATACTCAAATCATACATAATGTATAATAATATTGAATACATTTTATAATTTATAATTTATATTTATAATATATTTATATATGTTTATAATTTATAGTATAAATAATAATTTAATAATATAATAATTATAATGTAGAATAATGATTGTCATTAGAAGATAACCCATCCTATAGGGGCTTAAACTATTTAAAGAACATTTGAGCAATTCTTTATTAGTGACAGTGGGAATCATTAGTGAGGACAACAAAAAAAAAATAAGAGAGATTCCTTTGAGGCAAATCATTTTTATAGCACCCAGGTCCCCAGGGTGTATCCCTCCTCTCAGCTACATCTAGATGCCTCTTTCTGTGGAACTATTTATGTAAATGTGTGTCTCATGAGCCTCCACTGATTCTTCTTTTATAAATCCCACCAGGTATCTATGAATTCAAAGTGAGTACATTTGATACAACAGAATAACTAAGCAAAAATGGGGACTGAATCTGATCTCAAGTGCTCTAGTTATGTATTGTCAAATGGCTGCTGCCTTCACATATGTCAACTAGGGAGAACTCATCTCAGTCCCTAATAATTCCCCTGTTTCCAGTCACCTCTACACTGAGGAAAGGGGATAAATCAGTTTTGGATGGAAACCTGCTGAAGAAACTCACTACAGATCTAGAGAATGCTTTTCTTCAGAAAACAAAATAAGCAAAACATTCCAGAAGGACTATCGGGCAATCTATAATTTGAAGCATTCTCTAATAGTTGAATAAATCTGTTAGGTAGCACAGTGTACCAAGAGCCACAAAGTCCTGGATTCAGGACATTCATGAGTCAGGAAGACTTGAATCTGAATCCAGACCCAGACAATTATTAATGTGAGATTCCTGGAAAAATCATGTAATATTCATCAGTCTCAATTTCCTCAACTGTAAAATGGAGAATAAGGTATTATTCCTGTGAAGATCTATTGAGACTGTATTTGTAAAAAATTAAATTGACTAATAAATGCTTGTTTCCTTCCTTTCTAGGCAAGATTCCAGAATTGGGTGACAGCTGATGTTTCTTTCCTTTAACTTTGTAAAACTTGTCACTCAGTTCTCCTTTCCCTTGTCTTATCTTTCATGAGAGTTCCTGCCTGATCTCTTACATTATAATTGTCTTGTAATAATCATCATCTTTAGCATCGTGGTATACATAAACGAATCCTTTAATTTTGTTGGTTGTTTTATCTCTGAATGTGAACTTGGAAAGGTTTTACTCTGCCTAGCAATGTGATCCCAAGGGAAAATATTCTTACTGAAAAGTTATTTTTTAGAATAGGCTAAATTAGGTTTTGAGTAGATTCTGACACTTTCTAAAAGCAAAATGCACCTTCAAGCTACTATGACCTTTGAGATATTGGTTGAATTTCTAGAGGATATACTGGGATTCAATAGTATTGAAGGTAGTTAATTAGTTTTTTTTCATTACTTAAGGTGCATTTCTTATATATAGGAAATTATAAGGGAGAATGCTATTTATACCTTTAAATATGTGAAGAGCTGTCATGCAAAAAAAATAGCTAAAGCCAAATAAAATAGTTGGTAGTGTTGGTTTGCATTCATGTATGAGAAGGCAATACAAATATCATCTCCTGAGAAAATTAGACACTTTAACTTGCTCTCTTGGCAAATGACTTAATCAAAGAGCATCCCTGGAAAATAATTGCATCCTTTGTACCAACTCCACTTCTGGGGACATAACATGGATAAATTCTAAAAAAAAGGTTCTGTATAAATCTTCCAAATAAATTTAATTATTCAATAATATTGACACAAAGGTGAGCATAGGAGAAAATGGCAAAATTAATGGAATATATAGTTCAGGATCTAGAAAGAGACCAAATGTTTATAGACTCCACAGTAACCATCATCCAGTATTGCTGGAATCCCTCACAATCTGAACTGGGCTTTCTCTATACTCTCTCATTTCATGACCTTAATTTCCTTGGTTCAATTATCACCTCTATACAAATGATTCCATATTCCTATATCCATATTGATATGTTCTCTTCAATTCTTTAGAGTCATTCAGTCATCAGGCATTTACAAGACACTCATTATGTGTTAAAGACTAAACATTTCAAACTGAATGCCCCAGAATTATCTTCAGTTCATGTTCAAAACAGTTATCCAATTGTCCTTCTGATCTTCTCTTTTCTAGAATGCATCCTATCCTTCCTCTCACCCAAGTTCTTGATCTCACTATTACAATTGATCTTTTACTACCCTTGATCTACATATCTAATTTGTTGGCAAATTGTGTAGACTCTATTTCCACATCATCTATCAAATCAATATCCTGTATTCAACTAGTCATGACCTGAATTCAGTTCCTCGTTACCTCACTTATGAATTATTATAATGGTGTACTCATTTGTCTATTGGGCTTCAGTCTTCCCCTTGTCTAAATTACCCACTCCTTTGCTGCCAAAAGGATTTCTTTTTCCCTGGAGATGGCCTTCCTTTATTTGTATAGAACCAGACTCTGGATTAAGAAAAAGGGAAAGTGGAATGGAGTAAAGGAAGTTCTAGTGACTCTATCTGCTACTTGCATCTACCCAGACTTCTCTTTGGAGGATGAAGAATTCAACTAAGACCCAAAGAATACTTATTGCATTTGGGGGACAAAAACAACTTGCCAGAGAGCAATTGGGACCTCTCTGTCTCCCATAGACATCCCTAACCCTTTCTAATGGAAGAATAAGAAGCCTAACTATTCAGACAACAAAGTAAAAACAAAAGATCACAACAGGATATGTTACTTGCCTACTCAACAAATGTTATTGAATATTACTGCTGAGATTTAAAAAATTCTGATTAATTTATTTCATGCCCTTTATGATCTGCCTCAACCTTGACCACTCATGATCCAGAAACAAACTTTCAACAAAATCTCTAGATCAGGGTCTGTTATTCTATGAGCTTCACTTAAACCGCTCAATACTTAAAGAAAATTTGCTGATCAACAATGATGGCGAGAGCCTCTTTACCAAGGAGGGTCTCATAGCAATACAATCTCTGAAGCAGGCCCAGTTTTACAGAGGTGGCTTTTGTCACAAAGACAGATGTAGCTAGATGATCCACAGAGCTCTCTCTACCTTTCTGCATGTGTCTGCATGTCTGTATATGAAGAACCTAAAGAAAACTATCTGACTTTGAACTTTTCATAAACTTTATTTTAAGGAAAATCCCCAGAGTCCTAGCTTAAAATTGACTATCCCTGCTAAACCCTGAATCTAGTTATATTCAAAGGCCCCTCCTTGACACCAGATTGGTCCTTATATAGACCAATCCTATGCCCAGAAGTAGGGGGCTTGGTCTCTCCCTAGCAGGAGATTGGTCCAACTCCAGAGGAATTCCACAACAGGAAGTAGGGGGTGTGGTCCCTCCCCCGCACAAGATCAGTCCATTCAAGACCAATCCCACACCAGGAAGTAGGGGGGAGGGACCCCTGGACCACCCTGGGTATGCAGTTCCCTGGACACAATATTTTAAAACTCACATATGTATGTTTTCGGGATAAACATATGCAGACATTTGTGAGTCCTTCCAGACAGTGCCTAGGATAGAATGCCAAGTTTAGGGTAGGAAGACTTCTCTTTTGGACTTCAAATACAGCCCCTCACATTGATCAGCTGAGACATTCTGGGCAAATTACATCAGCCTATTTGACTCAATTTCCTTATCAGTACAATGAATTGGAGAATGAAATGAATGACAAACAACTCTAGTATGTTTTCTCTTTTCCAAATGAACCCCCAAAGGAACTTAACAAGAGAGGGAAACCACTGAAAAAATTGACTGGAAGACAACATACACACACACAACAATGCACTCTATATCTATATCTATATCTATATCTATATCTATATCTATATCTATATCTATATCTATATGAAGAGCCTAAAGAAAACTATCTGACTTTGATCTTTTCATAACTTTATTTTAAGGAAAATCCCCAGAGTTCTATATTGAACTATATTGAATATATAGATATATAGATATAGTGTACATTGTTGTGTGTGTATGTATATATACATACATATATACATATATATAGTGTACATTGTTGTTTGTGAGTATATATATATGTGTATATATATATATATATACATATATATATATCATGTACTTAAAAAAGAATATTTCTCCCTAGATAGAATATAAATAAGGATCTTTTTTTTTTTTTAGCATCCAAGAGGACAAGGGAATCTAAGTGACTAGCCCAAGACATACTGGAAACTGTCATCTAATAGACTTGACAGAAAAAAAAAAATCATCCTTGCTTTATTCCTTTATTTATTGAGTTTCAGGGTAACCGGTTATATATTGTAAGGATTTTTAGGAATAGGTGTTGTACTATACTTTTCCCCCTAGGTAATGATTTAGTATCAGGGTTAGAGTGTTATTTTTTAAATTTAATTTTGTTCATTATTTTTCTAATGTTGAATTATCCCTACATCTTAACACAAACAAAAATTGACTGTATTCCTCAATTTCTTTTCTATACTGATGTACTCTTTTTCCAGTTTGAGCACTCCATCCCTGCCTCCCTTTTCCCTCCCAATCCCCTGTGTTACTACACTAAAATAAAATAAAATAAAACAGAGTCAGTGGCAGATAGGGATCTGCAAAGGCCATGGACCCCTGTAACCTTAGCCAAGTGGTGTCTGGATAGCTGCTGGGCTAGACTACAATTGTATTTAAATTTTTTGGATCAATTCCACAGCCAGGGTAGCAGAGGGAGGAGGGAACTTGTCTGATCCCTTCCAAATTCCCCTCCAATGCACTTTAAAACAAAACCTCTTACTGAATTTTGGAGCAGTGAAGCAGTTTTCCTCCCCAGAAAAGCCCCAAGAATCAGCAAAAGGCTGGAAGCTTAGTCCAGAGCAGGCAGCCCCCCAGCAGGGAAGCCCTCATAGGGCAGAAGCTTAAACTCACAGTGAGCCAAGAGCAGCCTGAGCAGAGTGGAAGTTAGCAGGAAGGCCTTCACTGCACATTAGCCTATAACAGGGTCTGCCCCCCCCCCCGTGTGAGACCTCAGTTGTGCAGACCAGCAATGAGGCCCCCTACTCTGCAAGCAAGTAGCAAGGCTTCCCCACTATGCAGACAAGCTGTGAAGCTCCCCAACAGTGCAAGCCTGCAGTGAGGCTCCTGGCTGGTACAAGACTATATTGAGGGCCTCTTCCAGGTCAAACCAGCAGCAGGCGCCCTGGGCTATATAAGTCAGTGGTGAGACCACACACACACACACACACACACACACACACACAAGTTGTGCCTGCAAACACAGAAGCTCCACCACTGTGGAAGCTGCAGTGAGGCCCCTACCAGTGGGAGCCAGAACCTTGACCCTATGCTCCCACAAGTAGAAGCAAAATGCTAAATAAATTTGGGACAGTGACTTCTCCAACCTATGAACAGTCTTGCTTTGAAATATACAGTAAAACATTATATAAAACTGAAAGAATGTAGGAAAAAAGAATCTATTTATAGAAAGTTATGATGACAGTGAGGACACACCAAGAGGGGCACAAAACAAGATGATAAGAATGTCAAAAAGGCTACAAGTGAAACTCAATGAAAAATGTGAATTGGAGTCAGGCCCCCAAAAATATTCTGGAAGAATTTTTTTTTTAAAAAAGACTCTAAAAATCAAATAAGCAAGTTGGGAAAAAAATTGGAAAAGAAATTAGAATAATGGAAGAAAATCATGAAATGGGAGTGAACACCTTGACAAAGGATGCACAAAATAATGGGAAAGGATATACAAAGATTTCCAAATTAAAACCAACTCTTTAAAAAGTAGAACTGAACAAATGGAAAAGTACAGAAAGTCATTGAAGATGTTAATTCCATAACAATTAGAACTGGGCTAATGACTCCATGAGAAATCAGGAAGCAATCAAAGAAAATCAAAGGAATAAATAAAAAGAATAGAAAATCTGAAATTTCTCTCTTAAAATATAAGCCAACAGGTACATACATCAAGGAAAAATAAGTTAAGAATTATCAGACTAAAATCTGTTAATAAAATCTGTAACTTAAAAAGAAACTGGACATTATATTTGAAGACATTATCAAAGAAATTTTCCCTGATAACCTAGAATCAGAGAGTAAAACAGGAACTGAAAGAACTTACCAATCACCTCCAGAAAGAGACCACCAAAAAAAAAATTCAAGGAATTTTATAGCCAAATTCCAGGGCTCCCTGGCTAAGGAGAAAATACTTACATTAGCCCAAACGAAACAGTTCAAATATGGATCCATAGTCAGAAAAGCATGAGATTTAGCTGTTTCTACCTTCTTGATGAGAAGATTAGGGGAGAATCAAAGATGCTCATTATTGTACTATTATTAAATATTATACTAGAAATTCTAGCTATAGCAGTAAGAGAAGAAAAATAAATTGTTAGAATTAGAATATATAATGAAGAAACAAAATTATAACATTTCACAGATGATATGATAATGTACTTAAGAGAATCCTCTAGAGTAAAATAAATTAGTTGAAATAATTCAGCAATATTTTAAGAGATAAAATAAAGTCATATAAGTGATCAGCATTTATAGATATAAACAACAAAGCCTGGCAGAAAGTGAGAGAAAAAGAAATTCCATTTAAATTAATAGTAGACAATATAAAATACTTGGGAATCTACCTGCCAAAACAAACTACGAACTATATGAAATTACTTACGAAACACTCTTTACACAAATAAAGTCAGACCTAAATAATAAGAAAAGTATTAAGTGCTCATAGATAGATTCAACAAATATGATCAAAATGATGATTTCACCTAAATCATTGTACTTATTCAGTGCTATACCAATCAAACTTCTCAAAAATTATATTATACAGCTAGAAAAATAATTAAATTTATCTGGATATACAAAAAGTAAAGACTATGAAGGTAATAAATAAAACAAAATGTGAAGGATTTCTAAGAGTAGAAGAGTAGAAGATCTCAAACTGTATCATAAAACAGTAGTCATGAAAACAGTCTGGTACTAGGTAAGAAATAGGGTGCTGGATGAGTGGAATTAATTAGGTACACAAACCTAGGAATAAATTAACATGGTAATTTGGTATTTGATAAATCAAAAGATGCAAACTTTTGGGACAAGTATTCACTATTTGACGACAACTTTTGGGAAAATTGTAAACTGGAAACTAGGACTTAACACGGGTATATGGTCTTAATATAAAGAGTGATACCATAAACAAATTAGAAAAAACTGTTGAGAAGTTTGGAAAATGGTATAGTACACACTAAGAATAGAGCAATTTTACAACATATGCCAAGATAAGGTTAACAAGGGTATATGATCTAAACATAAAGAGTGATACCATAAATGAATTAGGAAAGCATAGAATAATTTATCTGTCAGATTAATGGAAGCACAATCTTTTAAAACCCCACAGAACTAAGGCAAATTTATAATAATAAATATCAAATACATAAATGGTTAAAAGATATGAATCTGCAGTTTTCAAATGAAGAAATCAAAAGCACTTATTGACATGAATTTTTTTTTCATTTTTTACTATAGAAATGCAATGTAAACAAATCTCAGCTCCCCCCTCATACCTATTAGATTGGACAATATGATAAAAAAAGGAAAATGATGATTTTTGGAGGACATGCAAGAAAACTGGGACACTGGTACACTGTTGTTGAAGTTGTGATCTGATCCAAACATTCAGGTGAGTAATATGTAATTATGCTCAAAGGAATCTAAAACAGTGTATACCCTTTGATCCTTGAATACCATTACTAGGTCTGTATTCCAAAGACATTATTTAAAGAGGAAATGGACTATTCGTACAAAAATAATTATTGCAAATATTTTTTGTGGTAGTAAAACTTTGGAAATTGAGAAGTTATCTATCAATTCAAGAACGACTAAAAATTTTGTGGTATATTATTGTGATGGAATGTCCTTATGGTTTAAGAAGTGACAAGGATGAATTCAGAGGAATCTGGAAAGATTTACCTGAACTGATGCAAAGTGAAAGCAGCATGACCAGAGGAACATTGGATACGGTCACAGCAATGTTTCTTTTTTTTGTCAATTTAGAACATTTTCCCTTGGTTACAAGAATCATATTCTTTCCCTCTCCTCCCCACATCCCTTCCCGTAGCTGGCATGCAATTCCACTGGGTTTACATGCATTCTTGATTAAAACCAATTTCCATGTTGTTGATGTTTGCTCTAGGATCATCATTTAGAGTCTCCATCCCTACTCATATTCCCTCAACCCATGTAATGAAGTAGTTCTTTTTCTTCTGTGTTTCTAATCCCACAGTTTTTCCTCTGAATGTGGATAGTGGTCTTTCTTGTAAATCCCTCCAGGTTGTTCAGGATCACTGAATTGCCACTGATGGAGAAGTCCATTACATTCAATTGTACCACAGTGTATCAGTCTCTGTTTACAATGTTCTCCTGGTTCTGCTCCTTTTGTTCTGCATAAATTCCTGGAGGTTGTTCCAATTCACATGAAATTCCTCCACTTCATTATTCCTTTGAGCACAATAGTATTCCATCACCAACATATACCACAATTTGTTCAGCCATTCCCCAATTGAAGGGCATCCCCTCATTTTCCAGATTTTTTTGCCATCACAAAGAGTGCATCTGTGCATATTCTGGTAAAAATCATTTTCCTTATAGTCTCTTTGGGGTATAAATCCAGCAGTACTATGGCTGGATAAAAGGGAAGACAGTATTTTAGCACCCTCTAGACATAGTTGCAAACTACCCTCCATATTGCTTGGATCAATTCACATCTCCACCAGCAATGCCTTAATGCCTCTACTTTGCCACATCCTGTCCAACATTGATTGCTTTGCTGTCATTGTAGCCAATCTGCTAGGTATGAGGTGGTACCTCAGAGTTGTTTTGATTTTCTCCCTAATTAAAATAAATTTAGAACACTTTTTCATTTGCTTATTAATTGTTCTGATTTCTTCATAAGAAAATTGCCTATTCATGTCCTTGCCCATTATGATCTTCCAGTGGACCAATGATTCTTAAGGTGGCTCTCCTGGTCCTGTTTTCTAGATCTTCCATTTTGTGGATGAGGTTTATCATATTTTCCTCAATTTTTTCATTCTTTTGATTTGATTTTATAGTTTCCTGCTTTCTTTTGAAGTTGTTTGCTTCTAGTTGTTGGATTCTAGTTTTTAAAGACTGAATTGAAATTCAGCCAGAATGAATCTCTGGCTTTTTGGTAATCCTTCTTCTTCTGATCTTTCCTCTTCTTTGCCTCATTTTCAAGTTGATTAATTTTGGCTTTAAAAACACTATTTTCTGTTTCCAGATGATTTATTTTCATTTTTAACTTCTTTTTCCATTTGTCTTCAGCCTCTCTTAATTGTTTTTTTTTTATTGTATTTTGAGTTCTTCCAAAGCCTGTGTCCAATTTGCTTTATTTTCTGTGTTTTTGCTTGTTGTTCCTTGATCATCTATTTTTTCCTTTGCTCTTTGTTCATTGCCTGGAGAGAAGCTCTTGATTATAATTTTTTTTCTTTTTTTCTGTTGTTTACTCAAATTCCCCCCTTCTTACACCCCTATAGTTGCCTTGTAGTCTTGCTCCTCTCATTATGTGCTGAATCTGTGGGTTTGGGCTGTTCTGTCTTGAAGGGGCTTATTTTCTGTTATATTGTTTGATCAGGTTCCTCAGATCTTCCTAGGCTGATAGCAGAAGCTGAAAAGGAGCTGGGCTTCCCGCCTTGTTGTCAAAGTTGTTGTCTGTAGTTTGTTGAAGCTTTTGCCCTTGGGGCTTAGTCAGTAAGGGTCTCAGATCAGTCTGTGGGGGAGGGGTGTTAGAGCTTGAACTTCCCTACCTTCTGAAGGCCTGTAATCTGCCCTATTGGTGAGATTGAGCCAGGGAAGAGGATTTGCTCAGCAAAGCTGGATTTGCCTCTGAGTCCAAAACCTCCAAAGGGGAAGGGGGGCAAGATGGAGCTTCTTGGCTTCAACAGGGCTACGTCCTCTGCACTTTTCCTTCAGGTTCCTCTATGCATCCTGTGTTCTAAGCCCTGAGCCTGGCACAGCTTTGCTGGCAAGGTACTCTTTCTAGACTAGCATCCTTGCCTGCCCAGAGATTCTAGCCACCTCTAGAGGCCCAGTGCTATAGGTGGAGGAGGGGTCCTAGGACCTGTCTTCCTTCCCCTTAAACCCATGTGTTCTAAAGTTCAGGCTTTTGGGGGGACATGCCTTTTAATTTGGTTCTAGAAAGAGGGCTCCCTAGCTCTGTCCTGTTGCTAGATATGGTTTTTGGTCCCCTCAAAGCATTGTGGTTTTGATTGGTTTGGAAGGGTTTACTGAGGTCTGAGCTGTCTAAGCTGCCATCTTGACTTTGCCCAGGACTATGTTTCTGACAAATAACTGTATATGACTTAGTTATTCTTTTTTTCACTTTAAACATTATTTTATTTGGTCATTTCCAAACATTATTCATTGGAAACAAAGATTATTTTCTTTTCCTTCCCACCACCTCTCCCATAGCCGATGCATGATTCCACTGGGTATCACATGTGTTCTTGGTTCAAACCCATTTCCATGTTGTTGGTATTTGCATTAGAGTGTTCATTTAGAGTTTCTCCTCAGTCGTATCCCCTTCCCCCCTGTAATCAAGCAGTTGCTTTTCATCGCTGTTTGTACTCCCACAGTTTATCCTCTGCTTGTGGATAGTATTTTTTTTAGATCCCTGCAGATTGTTCAGGGACATTGCATTGACACTAATGTAGAAGTCCATTACCTTCAATTGTACCACAGTGTATCAGTCTCTGTGTACAATGTTCTCCTGGTTCTGCTCCTCTCACTCTGCATCACTTCTTCGAGGTTGTTCCAGTCTCCATGGAACTCCTCTACTTTATTATTCCTTTTAGCACAATAGTATTCCATCACCAACATATACCACAATTTGTTCAGCCATTCCCCAATTGAAGGGCATCCCCTCATTTTCCAATTTTTGGCCACCACAAAGAATGCAGCTATGAATATTCTTGTACAAGTCTTTTTACTTATTGTCTCTTTGGGGTACAAACCCAGCAGTGCTATAGCTGGATCAAAGGGCAGACAGTATTTTATCACCCTTTGGGCATAGTTCCAAATCACCCTCCAGAATGGTTGGATCAATTCACAACTCCACCAGCAATGAATTAATGTCCCTATTTTGCCACATCCCCTCCAGCATTCATTACATTCCTTTGCTGTCATGCTAGCCAATCTGCTAGCTGTGAGTGATACCTCAGGGTTGTTTTGATTTGCATCTCTCTGATTATAAGAGATGTAGAACATTTTTTCATGTGCTTATTAATAGTTTTGATTTCTTTGGCTGAGAACTGCCTGTTCATGTCCCTTGCCCATTTATCAATTGGAGAATGGCATGATTGTTTGTAAAATTGATTTAGTTCTTTGTAAATTTGAGTAATTAAACCTTTGTCAGAGGTTTTTATGAAGATTGTTTCCCAATTTGTTGCTTCCCTTCAGATTTTAGTTACATTGGTTTTGTTTGTACAAAAACTTTTTAATTTGATGTATTCCAGATTATTTATTTTGCATTTTGTGACTCTTTCTAAGTCTTGCTTGCTTTTAAAGCCTCTCACTTCCCAAAGGTCTGACATGTATACTGTTCTGTGTTTGCCTAATTTTCTTATAGTTTCCTTCCTTATGTTCAAGTCATTCACCCATTTTGAATTTATCTTGGTGTAGGGTGGGAGGTATTGATCTATTCCTAATTTTTCCCACACTGACCTTCAATTTTCAAACCAGTTTTTATGAAATAGTGGATTTTTGTCCCAAAAGCTGGGATCTTTGGGTTTGTCATATACTGTCTTGCTGAGGTCATGTACCCGGAGTCTATTCCACTGACCCTCCTTTCTGTCTCTTAGCCAGTACCAAATTGTTTTGATGATCACTGCTTTATAATATAGTCTGAAATCTGGGTCTGCAAGGCCCCCTTTCTTTATATTTTTTTTTTCATTATTTCCCTGGATATCCTTGATCCTTTGTTCTTCCAAATGAACTTTGTTATGGTTGTTTCTAGATCAGTAAAAAAAAATTTTTTTTGAAGTGCCATAGGTATGGCACTAAATAGATAGATGAGTTTCGGTAGGATGGTCATTTTTATTATATTGGCTCGTCCTACCCATGAGCAGTTAATGTTTTTCCAGTTGTTCAAGTCTAGTTTTTGTTGTGTGGAGAGTGTTTTGTAGTTGTGTTCATGAAGTTGCTGTGTTTGTTTCAGGAGATAGATTCCTAAGTATTTTATTTTGTCTAAGGTGATTTTGAATGGGATTTCTCTTTCTAGTTCTTGCTGCTGAGCTGTGTTGGAAATATATAAAAATGCTGATGATTTATGTGGGTTTATTTTGTATCCTGCAACTTTGCTAAAGTTGTTGATTATTTAGATTAGCTTTTTGGTTGAATCTCTAGGATTCTTTAAGTAGACCATCATGTCATCCGCAAAGAGTGATAACTTGGTCTCCTCCTTGACTATTTTAATGCCTTCAGTTACTTTTTCTTCTCTAATTGCTACTGCTAGTATTTCTAGTACAATGTCAAATAATAGAG
Source organism: Monodelphis domestica (assembly GCF_027887165.1). Lineage (NCBI taxonomy): Eukaryota > Metazoa > Chordata > Mammalia > Didelphimorphia > Didelphidae > Monodelphis > Monodelphis domestica. The sequence continues at coordinate 90,583,119 of NC_077228.1, read as the reverse complement.
GTAATAATGGGCATTCTTGTTTCACTCCTGATATTAATGGGAATCCATCTAGCTTATCCCCATTGCAGATGATATTAATTGATGGTTTTAGATATATACTGTTTATTATTTTTAGGAACACCCCTTCTATTCCTTTGCTTTCTAGTGTTTTTAATAGGAATGGGTGTTGTATTTTATCAAAGGCTTTTTCTGTGTCTATTGATATAATCATGAGGTTCTTGTTGGTTTGCTTGTTGATGTGGTCAATTATGTGGATGGTTTTCCTAATATTGAACCAGCCCTGCATCCCTGGTATAAATCCTACTTGATCATGGTGGATGACCCTTCTGATCACTTGCTGGAGTCTTTTTGCTAGTATCCTATTTAAGATTTTTGCATCTATATTCATTACGGAGATTGGTCTATAATTTTCTTTCTCTGTTTTTGGCCTGCCTGGCTTTGGAATTAGTACCATGTTTGTGTCATAAAAGGAGTTTGGTAGAACTCCCTCTTTGCTTATTATGTCAAACAGTTTGTATAGTATTGGGGTTAACTGTTCTCTGAATGTTTGATAGAATTCACTGGTGAATTCATCAGGCCCTGGGGATTTTTTCTTAGGAAGTTCTTTGATGGCCTGTTGGATTTCTTTTTCTGATATGGGATTATTTAAGGAATATATTTCTTCTTCTGTTAGTCTAGGCAATTTATATTTTTGTAAATATTCACCCATATCACCTAGGTTGGTATATTTATTGCCATATAGTTGGGCAAAGTAGTTTTTAATGATGGCCTTAGTTTCCTCTTCATTGGAGGTGAGGTCCCCCTTTTCATCCTTATGCTGTTCATTTGCCTTTCTTCTTTCCTTTTTTTTAATTAGATTGACCAATACTTTGTCTACTTTGTCTGTTTTTTCAAAGTACCAGCTTCTTGTCTTGTTTATTAGCTCAATAGTTCTGTCACTTTTGATTTTATTAATTTCTCCCTTAATTTTTAGGATCTCTAGTTTGTTTTTCTCCTAGGGGTTTTTAATTGGTTTGTTCTCAAGTTTTTTGATTTGCATTTCCAATTCATTGATCTCTGCCCTCCCTAATTTGTTAATATATGCACTCATGGATATGAATTTTCCTCTAAGTACTGCCATGGCTGCATCCCATAAGGTTTGAAAGGATGTCTTACCATTGTCATTTTCCTCAATGAAATTATTAATTATTTCTATGATTTCTTCTCTAACTAACTGATTTTGGAGTATCATATTATTTAATTTCCAATTAATTTTTGATTTGGCTCTCTATGTTCCCTTTCTGATCAATATTTTTATTGCTTTATGATCTAAAAAGGTTGCATTCGTTATTTCTGCTTTTCTGCATTTGACTGCCATGTTTCTGTGACCTAGTATATGATCTATTTTTGTGAATGTGCCATGTGGTGCTGAGAAGAAAGTGTACTCCTTTTTGTCCCTATTTATTTTTTTCCATACATCTATTAACTCTAGTTTTTCTAAGATTTCATTCACCTCTTTTACCACCTTCTTATTTATTTTTTTGGTTTGATTTATCTAAATTTGTTAGTGGTTGGTTCAAGTCTCCCACTAATATGGTTTTACTGTCTATTTCCTCTTTCAATTCTCCTAGTTTCTCCATTAAAAATTTGGATGCTATACCATTTGGTGCATACATGTTGATTAGTGATATTTCCTCATTGTCTATATTCCCTTTTAACAGAATATATTTACCTTCCTTATCCCTTTTGATCAGTTCTATTTTTGCTTTGGCATTGTCAGATATCATGATTGCAACTCCTGCCTTCTTTCTATCATTTGAAGCCCAAAAGGTCTTACTCCATCCTTTAATTCTAACCTTGTGAGTATCAACCCGCCTCATATGTGTTTCTTGATAACAACAAATGGTAGGGTTTTGGGTTCTGATCCAATCTGCTATTTGTTTACATTTTATGGGTGAGTTCATCCCATTCACGTTCAAAGTTATGATTGTCACTTGTGGATTCCCTGGCATTTTGATATCTTCCCCTAGTTCTGACCTTTCTTCTTTAGCTATATCCTTTTGAATCAGTGATTTACTTTAGGTCAGTCCCCCTAGTCCCCTCCCTTGAGATGCTTCCCTTTCTAGCCCCTCCCTTTTTATGCTCCCTTCCCCTCCCCCCTCTCCTTCCCTCCCTTTTTGTACTCCCTCCCCCCACCCCCTCCTTAATTTTCCTTTCTTTCTTGCCCTAATGGATAAGATAGAATTCAGGATCCCACTGGATCTAGATGTTCTTCCCTCTCAGATTTGATTTCACTGAGAATAAGGTTTAAGTAATTCCACTTCAGGGTCTCTTCCTCTCCTTCTCATATGAGAGTTCTTCCCCTCCCTTTCCCATGTGTATCTTTGTATGGGAAAGATTATTCTATTTAGTCTCCCCCCACTATTTCTTGAAGTAAATGTTAGTATTATCAAAGATTCCCCCCGTCCCTTTTTCTTTCTTTGTCCCCTTTTCACCAAATCTTCTTGATGCCCCAATCTTTCTCTATGCATCATTCTTCTAATCTCTCTGTCTTCCATTTGCTTAATTCTTGTCATTAGGGACTGGTTTTGCTTTTAAGCTTTGTTTGCCCTTCTATTAGATGCTTCCAGCTCCTTCTCCAATTATGAAGTCTTGTCTATCAGACTGCTGATCTCTTTCTCCCATTTTTTTTTCCCAAAAGTTTTCCATCTTTTGGGTAAGCTCCAGTTTGAGATCTTCCAGAGCTTGTGGATAGTTTCCATTTTGGGAGGCATGTTCTGATTTTGTTTGGATTTAATCCTCATTTTCTTCTTTTCCTTGGGTACTCCCTCCATAAAAGTTTTCAATAGTCACTTTTCCCCCCCTTTCTTCTTGGAGGCTTGATTTTGGGCAGTGTGAGCCATCCCTTTGGTTGTTTTATTCCACTTTCTTTTTTGGTATGGGGTTTGGGTGATATGGGTGGGTTTTCTGTAGATTTAGTTTGCCTCATACTAGTTCTTTCCAGCCTCTGAGGTTTCTTAGGGCGCAGGCCCCTGTGTTCACCCCAACAGGCGTTCTGCTTGGCCCACCCAGGTGCTCAGTGCAAATCCCCCGGAGTTCAGCTCCGAAGCCCCCTGTGCTCAGTACAGGATTCTCCTGTGAAACCGCCCTGAGAGGTCATTTCCTTGCAGTCTTTAGATCCCAAGATCCCTGGTGTGCCCCCCCAGACAGAGAAGCTCCTCGCTCACACGCTGTCCCAGTGAGCACTCTGATAGCTTACTATGGTTTGGTGGGGGAGTAGTGGTGGAGGGGTGGCTCAATTCAAGTTTTTGTGCAAGCTTTTCCTTTTCCTTATAGTGTGGGAATGTTCAAACCCCATGTACCTTCGTTTCTGTGGGATACTGGAGAGTCCCTCCATTCTTCCAAAGGTGATTTTTATGCTCTTTTGAGGTAGTCTATTTTGTTCGGTGCCAGGGAGGGGGAGCGAGTCGCGTCTAGATTGCAACCATGTTTACCCTGAATTCCCAACTTAGTTATTCTTAGCAACACAAGTATTCAAAATATCTCCAGAATCATGATGAAAAAATGTCATTTGCCTTTTGAGAAAGAATCAATGGAATCTGCATGCAAAATGAAACTTATTATATCACTTTTTGCTTCCTTTTGTTTGTTTGAGTTCTCTTCCACAAAACGAACAAGGTGGAAAGAAGGTTTACATGATTACATATGTAAAATCTCTATCAGATTGCTTACTTATCAGGAAGGAAAGAGTTCAGGATTGGAGGATCAGAAGAAGGGAGAGATTTTAGAACTCAGACTTAAAAAAAAGAACATTAAAATGCTTTTATATGTAATTGGGGAAAATAAAAATATATACATATATATATGTATTTTAAATGGATCAGTATTTATTATTGTAACAAGTCTATTGTTTTCTTCCATGCTTTGTCCTTCATAGTTTAGGTACTTATTTAATTATGCAGCCCTTCATAGTGAGTCTTAAAGAAATTATTATCCTTTCATCATTTTTAGTTCTTTGTAATCCCACTTGTTTACTTCTTGTACAAGATATTTAAGTGATTTGCCTTTTTCCTTCTCTACCTCATTTATAGTTGAAAAATTGAAGTAAATGGGCTTAAGTGACTTGCCCAGAATTACAGTGCTATTTAATATAGAAAGACTTATCTTCCAGATTCAGGCCTACTACTCTATCAATTGTGGCACCTAGTTGTCCAACTCCTAAAGACTCCAAGAATTGTAAAGAGTTCCTGGGCTATAAGTAATGAATTAAATATATATTCTTCAGTATTTCTTCATGGATATTTGAAGTATTGAGGTACTAACTGAAAACTTGCATCATCAGTGGAAAAAATATTATTCATTTCAACAATTTGACTCATAAATATGTCATTTAGACAACTCTCTAAGAAAATTTCTTGAACAACAATGGTAGAGAGTTTCCTTATTATGGAGCTCCTTATGCCAATGAAATAATAGATTTAAATATATAGCAGTTTCCATCGAGATAAATATTCTGTATCTAAGACAGATAAATATACATATGTACATATATCTATATATCTCCACATCTGTCTATACACATACACACATATATACATATATATATATATACATAACATATGTACATATACACACCCATATACACAAACTTACACATATTGTTGGAGTGAGGAGCCAAGTAAGCTTCTCTATTTTTCCATAATATTATATTGTGATAATTAAAAATTCTGAAACATTAAATTCTGGGTAAGAAAATCAACTCATTGATCAGGCTGGAAATAATCATTAATTAATTAGTCATGATCTCAGTGATTAAACATAAAGGTTTATAACACCTGAGTCATTAAATACAATTTTGGAAACTCATTATTCTGCCCTTCCCTAGACATTCCAAGACTTCTCTTCATTCGTAAATAGACAATGAGAAGATGATTTATCATTTTCTAAGTCCTTCCCTGATTCCTTGATTAATTACTAATCCTAATCCTAAATCCTAAGCCTAATCCTCAAATTCTAAAGACTTTTTTAAAAATTTCTACTTTTATTTATTTATTATAAATCACATGTAATAATAAATTTCTGCACATTTTTCAAAATTATATGATCCAAATTGTCTCCCTCCCATCTGTCCAAACCCTTCACTGAGCTAAAAAGAGGGGTTATACATATATTATCACACAAAACATATTTCCATATTATTCATTGTTTTAAGTGAATAATCTTATAAAATCAAACCTCCAAACGTACACCCCAATAAACAAACAAGCGATAAATTGCATGCTTTCATCTGAATTCCAGTTCTTACTCTGGAGGTGGATAACATTCTTTTACATAAGTCCCTCAGAATTGTTCTAGATTGTGTTGCTGAGAGTAGCTAAATCTATCACATTTGATCTTTCCGCAATTACTGTATACAGTATTTTTCTGGTTTTGCATATTTCACTCTGCATCTGTTCAAGTAGGTCTTTTCAGCACTTTCTAAAATCATCCTATTCATCATTCTTTATTATATTCTTCCATCACAGACTGTCATATAATACAAATTCCTCAGTCATTCCCCAAGTGAGGGACATCCCTTGATCTTCCAATTCTTTGTCATCACAAAAAGAGCAGTTATAAATATTTTTGTACAAGCAGGTCCTTATTTATTGATTCTTATATCCTGGACAGGATAGAATCCATAATCTCTTTTTAATTTTCCTATAATAGATTCGCTAGGGTGGGTGATCTAAGAAGGATCCTTTAAATTTGTTAGGAAGAAGGAATGAGTAAAGAGGTTTGAAGGATAATCCTGTGTCTCAGTTCATGAACATATAAAATTTGTCTTGGAGACTGCATTTTAAATTATAATTGTGTGTACAAATGAGAGAAAAAGAGAAAGAAAATCCCCAGATCCTAGGTATGAAAAGTCTCCATACCACCTTGTGTTTCTCCAGTTGCCTTTTTCCTGTGTCCAAGATGCAGCAGGCCCAGCACAGTCAGCCACAAGCTGTGAAGGACCAGATAAGAAGAAACTAGTGAGCAGAGAGGGGAGAGCTCTGGCAAAAAAAAAAATGACCCAAACTACCACTCTGCCTCATCTTTTATAAGGCCCATGACATCACTCCTCCTGGGGCTCTCTGATTGTACAGTCTGGGTCACAAGTCTTGAACTATGGACACCTCACCTGTCACATGGGGACTTCCACCAGCCCCTCCTATAAGTCAGGACTCCATGTTGCCATGCAACCTCCCAATCACTTGACTTGATGTTCTGACTTAATGAACACGTTTGGGTAAAGGGTTACATTTTTATGTTACACACAACTCAAAACACAGAAATAAAAATAATTTTAAAAAATAGAAATTTATTTCCTTAACAATTTATCCCAATTACATGTAAAACAAGTTTTTATATTCATTTTCTAAATTTTTTGATTTCTAAATTCTCTCTCTCTCCCCTTTCTTCTCCCTAAGACAGTAAGCAATTTGATTTAGGTTATACATGTGTGATCATGTAAAACGTGCTTCCACATAAATCATGATGGGGAAGAACCTGTATTTTTTAAAATAAAGAAATAAAGCAAAAATCTATATTTCCTTCTGCATTCAGACAGAATCGTCAATATTATATTGTTGACAATAGTTAAGTCATTTACAGTGGATCCTCATAAAACATTACTGTTACCCTGTTCAATACTCACTTCACTATAGATCAGGCTACATAAGTCTTTCCAACATTTTCTGTAGTCCTTTGGCTCATTCCATTGCAATCATATATCACAACTTGCAAATTGCACCAGGGCAGAAATTCTTAAACTTTTTTCCTTTCATGAATCCCTTCAGCACTCTGGTGAAGCCTCTAAACTCCTAAGAATGTGTGTGTTTAATGCACAGATAAATAGGATTACAATGAAAAATAAATGTATTTTAAAGCAATTCTACAAATAAAATACCCAACCAAGTAAAGAAAGAATGAAAAAATAGAGACCCCATGTTCAGGGCTCATGCAACTTTGAAAGGCTATCTTAAAAACTAAGAACATATAAGCTCTAAAATCATGCTACTGTTTCTGTTTCCTGAATTAGTTTCAAGTTCAGAATTCTTCATATATGTGCAATTTTGCACTATAGATAAATAGATGTAATTTAGGTGAGCATCCATTTTGCATCAGAAAACTTCAAGTCACACCTTTATAAATAGCCTCCAAAGATCAGCTACAATTTGAACCTGAGGGCTGCTTTTTAAAAAGAGCAGAGTTCTGCATATATTTGCACACAACTGCAGTTTATAGAATATGCATAGCTTTGCAAACAGTTTTGGAGACATCTTTTCTTTTTGAGGATTCTTCAGTTTGTATTTGTAGAAGACAGACTACTCCCACAAATATCTTTATTGCTAGTGAAGATCAATAAGAGGGTAGGGCAGAAGTGAGCCCATAAATTTGAAGTTCTGCTCTCAGAACTAAAGTATAAAGTGTGCTTTTTAGCAAAGTGACTTTGGTCACAGTAAATGTCCTTTAAAAATGTTTTACTAATGTGGCTAGCAACAGGATTTTTTCTTATTTTTTTGCCAATGACTCAAACTAAAGGCAGGAGCGCTGAAGAACACAATTGTTTTGTGAGATACTCCATAAGAAGTCAACTGATTGATGTGTCCTTATGTAAATTTCCTTTAAATTCTTACCCATCCTGATCTGTGGGGATTTCACTTTTCAAAAGAATCTTCTATATTTGCTGCTCTACTTGTTAAATTGTAACTCACAGTGCCCAACTTTGTCAATCGATGAGAATGCTGGTACCAAAAGGCTAATTCAGTAAAAGTCCTCCTTTGCTAATTGTTCCAACCCTTGAAACTAATAATTGATGTGACTAGAAGTGTTTCAGAAAACACATGAAAAAGACGTGGATGTCAAAATGTTTCTAGATCATTTGATGCTGAAAAAGAAAAAAAAATCATTCCTTATTACAGGGCCAATTCTAGGACCATAAGGAGCCCCAGACAATGAATACTTCTTCCCTTCGATCCTTGACCACTACAGGATCAAGTACCAGAGAAGGGAAGCCTTGAAGGGAAAGTGGAAGAAAAAGTGGTGGGAAGAAGCAGTCTAAGGGGTATTTATAGAGGAGGAGAAGATAAAGATAATTACTTTGCCCTGTTAGTTGCTCAGGAAGTTGGTCTATTGACTATTGATGTGACTCTTAATAAAGAACCTCAGTTCTTTGGTTTATTTCATCACTGGTGGGGCGAATCACCTGCTTATCCCCCCTTAAAGGGCCTCCTACAATTATTGCCTATTCATTGTCCACAGGCAGTTCAACAGATGAGAATCTCTGGTTTAGAGTCAAGAAGACTCATATTCATGAGTTCAAATGTGACCTCAGACACTTACTATTTTTATGACCCTGAGCAAGTCACTATTCAATTTTCCTCAGTTTCCTCATCTGTAAAACTGGAAAGGGAAATGGAAAACCACTCCAGTATTTTTATCAAGAAAATAACAAGTGGGAATCACAGAGAATCAGAATCAATTGAAAAAATAGCAAAAACAACATCAACTCATCCCATAACCAATTACCCTAATTTGTTCTATCCTACAATCACTCCATTATTTAACCTTAATGTCAATATAAGATGATCTGGGGGATTTCCATATGAATTGGAATGACTTCCAAGAATTGAAGCAGAACAAAAGAACATTATCCTGGACGATTCTGAGGGACTTATGAGAAAGAGCACTATACACATGCAGAGAAAGAACTGTGGGAGCAGAAATGTAGAAGAAAAATGTATGTTCAATCACATAGCTTCAGTGGGTATATAATTGGAGATTTTAGCTGTAAAGGATCACTCCATAGTAAATATGAATAATATGTAAATAGGTTTTGAACAATGATACATATATAACCCACTGGGTTATACATATCATATCTCTACCCCACCTTGCTGAGCTCATCAGTCCTGGGAGAGGGGATGGAAATAACATGACTCGTGTTACCATGGAAAAAAAAATCTCAATAAATTAATTAAAAAGAAAAGGAAAAAAAAGGAAAAGCAATATCAATATAAAAGTGAATCCTCCACTTTCTGATGGATGCTTCACTGTCTCTTGGAAATGATCCTAAACTTTTGAAGGCTATGCCATCAAGTTATGGAAGTCTTTACCAATCTGGAAATATTTTAGGGCATAGAGGCATGAAGAGGATTAACTGAATATTTTTCAGCTGTGTAATAACTAAGCTAAATAGCAGATCTTTGATGTATTGAAACACATATACAAAAACCAATACATAACTTTGATTTAAAGACAGAAGGCAAAGATTTCAAAAAATATTCTTTAACAAAATAAATTTAGAAGAAACATAAGCATACACTTGCTTGGGGCAAGATAGGGTCTGTCCTTTGTACCTCTCTTAGCTGGCTTCCTTCTCTTTGTGCTAATGCTCCTGGGTGACCACCAAGTAAAACACATAGGCACACATACCTCCAGGCTTGTTTAGGTTATCTCTCATGGTCAGAAGAAGGGAAATATATGGCAATCCCCAGCTTCTGGCCCATCATGCTACTGGTGGTGGGACAACAACCACCTCTTCATTCTGAAGAACCCCTCACCCAAAATAAAAAAATAACATATCTCTACCCCACCTTGCTGATCTCAAACCCATTGCCAGTGGTCATTACCCTAGAAATGAAATCTAGTTCCATGTCCATAAATAGGGTAGACCTATTCATTGCCTATAAACATAATTGTGCCTCCACTGACAATTATAATTGTTTTGAACTGAAGCCTCTTTCATTTATTATAATAATTATTTTATTCAGAAATAATATGTTTAGATTTCACAAAGCGTAGCTTTTATGATTGAACTATGCCATATATATTTTCTTATTTGCTGTTAAAAGTCAAACCTCAATCAAAGTACCCGAATATTGGCTGTCCTGATGGACAAGGAATCTTGCTTAAATTAAACTCTGGTTGCCCTTTGGAATAGAACTACAAAGCATGTTTGGAAAAAAAAAATGACACTAAGATTTGAGCAACTTGGGATCTTACTCTGGCTCTGCCATTAATTAATTGTGTGAGCTCTGGCAAGGTCAATCATCAGAATAATAACTACAATAGCTGAAATCCATATACTAATTTAATATTTGCAAAACACTTTACCTACACAATCCCATTTGCTCACCAGGCCCCTCTAGGTCCTAGTTTCCTCATTTGTACATAAAATGAGAAGACTGGGCCAGACAAAATTTCTAATGCAATTTCTAGATTCAAAATTCCAGGATAAACTTGATTTGCAAGAAAAAAAACACAATTTTCATTATGCCAAATTTATGCTCTTCTACTAATAGACATTTTCTCTACTGTATATTCTGTATACAAGATGTCTCAAAAATCTTAGAGCATTTTAAGCTATCTTCCTGCACTAAGACTTTTGGGACATTGTGCATTTCAGGTTGAATAAGTATAAACAAAATGATTATTTCCCTCCTGACTTACCATGTGTAACAAATGCATGATGGAAACCAGCCTCTCTGACTTTGGGCCATCTGGTTCTTTCAAGCCATTTTCAACTGGGCCAAGAGCCAGAGCAGAGGTATAAAAAAGGCCACCAAGGGCCAGTGGTTCTGCCTAGGGTTGGCAACATGCCCAGGGTCAGTAGCAGAAGCAAGGCCAGACTCAAAGTAGTGAGCTGGTTTGTAACAAGAAGAGAAAGCAAGAGGGAAATTGAAGAATGAAGCATCTAGAGAGCTCAAGATAATTTTCATTTCCCCATAACCAAATAGGCCCCAGGACTAAGTAATCAAGGCATTTTGAAGCTTAACTATTTTAATCAAAAAAGCAAAACAAAACCAAAAACATGATATTCCTTAAAAGTTAATTTATTACACATTTTCTTGGTTAAATAGATAGAAAGGATGAAATTTAGTAAATAAAAACAGGATTGCCTGACAGGCCCCAGAAGACTGATCACATTTGAAATTACTCAGCTTTGTACACATTCTCAAGTCTACCTGATGGCCATATTTAATTAAAGAGTACAATGTGACTACCTTTCCAGACATAAAGGATTTCACAAGGCCATAGATTTCTCAATAAATCATTTGTGGTGTATTCCCAAGGCTCCCTATAAACATTGATGCTGGGTACCTGAATTCAGACGATAAAGCATACCAGAGGTAAAAAATTAAAAATAGAAAGTGGAGGGAAAAGATTGTAAGACCTCTTACATTTTTTTTTCCAGGAAAAGAGTCTTTGTTCAAATGTTTAATTAATCAGAACTATACATTTATCAAAGCTTAAAGCTTTATTACTTCTGTGGGCTTTTTAAAGATCTAAGTGACTGGTGTTTGAATTTGTTCCTGGAAAGACATTTAAGAAAGGAATCATCACAATGCTTAAGTGATAGAAGAAGAAGGAAGGGGGAAAGAAAAAGGGAGGGTGAGCGTGAGGAAGAGGAAAAAATATTGTCAGCTTTTTATCCTTAACATACAGGGTATTCCAGAAGTCTGTATAGTTTTCAAATTTAGTGTCTCAAAAATGTACAAAGCCTTCTGGAACACCTTGTATATGTAAACAAAGTAGAAGAGTCAGGAATTCATATGCCGAAGCTATATGTTTATGAATTATGAAATACACAGTTTTTTTTTCCAAAAAATTAAAAATTAAACAAAATGTAAATTAAAGCAAAAAACAAAGGACATTTGAAGAGATACATGGTGGGAATGAGTAGTCTGCAGCCTACTGTTACTAAAGAATTACCTTGGAAAAATAAACAGAAGTTAATTCCAGTGAGATTTACATGAAATGGCATTAGAAAGGAAATGTAGAGAGGGATAAGTAATGAATAACCTGTATACCTCTCTGATACCCATATATTGGCCAGATATCTAGAAGAAAGACCTTGGCACATTTTGAGAAGGTTTGGGCAAAATTGACACCAGATCAACAATGGAGAGAAACAGAACTTATTTTCAGCATTAAAATATGAAAGTATTAAGATAAAAACCAACAAGTAATGAGAATTATATGTTCTTTTTTTTTATTTGTTTGTTTCCCAGACATGGCAAATATTTATTTTTTATTTTTGTTGACATTATTTTTTTTATTTGGTCAATTTCAAACATTATTCTTGGTTACAAAAATAATTTTCTATTCCTCCCTCCCTTCGCCTCACCCCTCCCACAACCAACATGCAGATTCCACTGGGTATTACATGTGCTCTTGATCAGAACCCCTTTCCATGTTGTTGGTATTTGCACCAGGATGATCATTTAGAGTCTACATCCCCAATCATATGCCCTATGTGTTCTTTTTTTAATGAAATGTGGGTTTGGAATTTCTAATGTTAAAACTTCTAAAGAAAATATGTAATTTTTTTATTTCCCTGAAATTTATTTGCTGATCAGGTTCTTGAGTGGTTTGGAGAATGTGAAATTAGTAAAATAATACATGAAAACAACAAAGGAACTTATATGTAAACCACAGGCTGAGGATTTGACCTTATACAAACCAGTTAGTCCTGGGTTACAAAATTAGTCATCTCAGAGGAATGTGTGTATGTATCAGGAAACTATCTCTCCTAGGAAAGACAAATCAAAGTGTATGCCACATGCAACTCTTTGAATTATAATATATATTGTGCTCATAGGACAGGTAAAAAATATATGTGGTATATAATTATAGTTATACATATAGCAATATATACATATATTATAGCTTTATTAGCATAAATTCAAAAATGAACTTCTCTGAGGCAAAATATCCTTCACACTCAGCTTTAAACATGATATTCCAATGAATATTTGTACATGATTTTTTTTGTTGGAGTATGACTCCATGTGAATGTTTGTGTGGCCTGAGTTAAGAAATGGAAACACGTGATAATTTCACGAATTCTCAACTCCAGCCTATACAGAGAAAGCCTGTACAGAAACAGAGAGAAAGAGACAGAGAATGAGAAGAAGGGGGAGAGAGATAGACAGACACAAAGAGAGAGAGAGAGAGAGAGAGAGAGAGGCAGAGAGAGAGAGAGAGAGGGGGGGGGGGACAGAGAGAAAGAGACAGAGAGAAAGCGACAGAGACAGAGAGGAAGGGGGAGAGAGACAGACACAAAGAGAGAGAGAGAGAGAGTCAGAGAGAGAGACAGACAGACAGACAAACAGAAAGAGATACAGAGACAGAGACAGAGAATTAGAAGAAGGCAGAGAGAGACAGACAGACACAAAGAAAAAGAAAGAGACAGACACAGACACAGAGACAGAGAATGAGAAGAAGGGGGAGAGAGACAGACAGACACAAAGAAAGAGAAGAGAGACAGACAGAGAAACAGAGACAGAGACAGAGAGGAAGGGGGAGAGAGACAGAGACAGAGAGGAAGGGGGAGAGTGATAGACACAAAGAGAGAGAGAGAGAGAGGCAGAGGGGGGGCAGAGAGAGACAGGGAGACAGGGACAGAGAGAGACAGAGAATTAGAAGAAGGGAGAGAGACAGACAGAAAGACAGAGACAGAGAGGAATGGGGGAGAGACAGACACAAAGAGAGAGACAGAGAGAGAGAGAGAGAGAGAGAGAGAGAGAGAGAGAGAGAGAGAGAGAGAGAGACAGACAAACACAAAGAAAGAGAAAGAGAGAGACAGAGACAGAGAATGAGAGGAAGGGGGAGAGAGACAGATATATACACAGATGGACAGATGAAGGAAGTAAGGAAGGGAAGAATTCCCACAATGACAATGTTTTACCAGTGGACTTATTTTTTAAGCCCTTACCTTGTCTTGGAATCAGTATGCATAAATCAGAAAAGTAGAAAGGACTAAGCAATGGAGATTAAGCGATATGCTGGGGTGACACAGCTAGGAAGTGTCTGAAGTCAAATTGTAACCCAGGACCTCCCATCTCTAGGCCTGGCTCTCAAATTCACTGAGCTACATTGCTGCCCCTCCTGCTGAACTTGATAATAAAAAATAAACAAGAAATCAAATCAACAAGCAAATGGAAAACCTTCATGGATATTTAAGTATTGAAAATCTAAAAAGAAAATATAATCATCACTCCTTAAAACTCATCACTCCTTAAAACTGCCCCAGTAAAATTTACATATTATAAGAGAAAGTTCAAATTTGCACAGTTCTACTCTGCTCATTTGTTGCAAGATATATGTAATTGTAAATGAGTTATGAACATACAGGAAAATAATTACCACCATGATCCAAGATAGGTTCATTCAGATCTAGTCATGCCAAACATATTAGGAACAAATCTTAATGAAACCAGAGTCAATGCTTAGAAGTAGAAGAGGAGTGGACAATGTGCCTACTTTTTCAAATATAAAGGATTTCATTAGACCACAGATTTCTCCATAAATTACTTATGATATATTCAAAAGCCTTCTATAAACATTCATGTGGGTTTCTTGAAATTTAGATAATAAAGCAAAATGATGGAAAAAATAAACCTGAGTTTGAATTCCAGGTATGGCACTTGGTTGTTTTTGGTCTGGTCGTGTAATTTTAATTTTGCTCAATCTCCATTTCTTTAAAAAATTGGGATCAAAATACATATTATTTCCTATCACAAAAATAGTAAGAGGAAAGTACTTCAGAAATTACAAAATATTACAGAACTATCACAGTTCCATTTTAGAATAAAGTTAATAGAAATGAAAGCTAGGGGAAATGATTCAAAGTATCATAGCTATAAGTCTGGAAGGAACTTTAGTGATTATTGCATTCAATCCTATTAGGCAGATGTGAAAATGAGGACCAGAGATTTTAAGTGACATCATCTAAGTCATGTAGATATTATAATAAAGAGGTATAATTTAAACTGATTCTCTAAAACCAATATGCATTCCACTGTATAATGCTTCTCCTTCTAAATAGTACACCAGAGCAGAGCCAAGATGAGAAGGTGTAAAATCCCAACTGATCTCTACCAAATCATCTTCCAAAAACTCTGATATAATGCCTCAAAACAAATTCTGGAGCAGCATAACCACAAAAAGACAGAATGAAATAAAATTTTAGCCCAAAACAACTTAGAAGACCAGCACAGAAAATCTACTGAACTGTTGTGCAAGTGGAGCACAAAGCAGTTCCCAACTTGGCAATGAGTTATGGGGAAAACTGAAGCAGTAGAAAAGACCTCTGGAGCTCTCAGTCACAAATGGTAATGGGGTACAATGAGACAACTGCTCAGGAGGAATAACAGGGTTCCCTCTGCTGGCTCTGGGTACTAGACTGTTGTTGCAATTCCCACAGGCAGATTTTTGGTTTGGAGTCTCAGGGTGAGGATGAGAACCAGTACACACCAGTGCTTGAAGTCAACAGGAGAACAAAGGACCATGACCATTGTTCCAAGGAGGAAAAGATTAGTTGGGGTAACTAAGACTAGAACACAGTGATCCTTGCTTTATACCACCTTGGAAGAACTGAAGACTGATAGATCCCCTGAGCGAGCTCTGAAAGCAGCTACTCAAAGAACCTGAAGCTTAGAACAGTTTTATCTTCACCACAGTTAGAGTCCAACTTCAACAGTTCTTTATTAAGTTTAAAGAAAACAAAATTGCGGGAAAATAAGAGGACAACAAAAATAAGTAACATGGAAAGTTATTTTGGTGACAGAGAAGGCTAAAATGAAAATTTAAAAGAAGACTACAAAATCAATACTGCTATATGCAAAGTTGCCAAAAATAATAGAAGTTCCTCTCAAATCCCAGAATGATTAATGGATGAACTCAGAAAGGATTTTTTTTAAAATCAAATAATAGAGGTAAAAGAAAACTTGGGGATTGAAATTAGTGATACAGGAAAATCTTTTAAAAAGTTAACAATTTGGTAAAGAAGACAAAAAAATACAGAAGAAATTAATACATTAATAAAAGAGTAGGCCAATTGGTAAAAGAGCAACAAAAATCCAATGAGAACTCTTTAAAGAGCAGAATTGGTTATATGGAAAAAATGGACTGATGAAAAGAATTTCTTAAAATGTAGAACTGGCTTTATGGAAAAATGGGGTACAAAAATTCATTAAGTAAAAAGAACACCTTTAAAAGCAAGCACCATAAGAAATAATGAGCAAAAGGAACTCAGAAAAAAAAAAACAGTAAAAAAATTCCATGAACTGAAGCAGAGTAATATGAGTAAAATCAAGACAAAATTTAATAGAATAACAGAATTATTTTATAATGAGCTACTTTGAATAATAGCAATTCTGACCAAAACAATCCCAAAGGATTCATGATAAAAAATGTCATCTGGGGAACAGCTGGATAGCTCAGTGGATTGAGAGTCAGGCCTAGAGATGGGAGGTCCTAGGTTCAAATATGACCTCAGACACCTCTCAGCTGTGTGACCCTGGGCAAGTCACTTCACCCCAATTGCCTAGCCCTTACAAGTCTTCTGCCTTGGTACCAATACACAATATTGATTCTAAGATGGAAGGTAAGGGTTAAAAAAAATGTCATCTGCTTCTAGAGAAAGAACTGATGGAGTTTGAGTTTCCTTCTACAAAAGCATTAATGTGGAAAAATGTTTTAAATGATTGCTTGTTTATAATCTGGGGTAGAAATATTGGAAACTGTTTTTTAAAATATAATTGGTAGAAAATGTATTTAAAAAGGAAAAATACATAAATAGTATGCCTGAATTCAATTAAGCACTTGACAAAAGTGTTTCAAGATATCTTTTTGGCAGAAATGTGCTGATAAATATTTAATCACTAGCTCTGTGTGTGTGAAATATGTACAACACACTTTTAATATTAATCTTTGTTATTAATATTTACTCCCACACTATTGGTTTGTAGCCTTTGCCAATTTCCAAGGTGTAAAGACTTACATTGAAAATTGACTCGCTTGAGCTGGTAGGAGCTTGTTCTTCCACACTTCTTGTTTTGTTTAGGAAATGGTGAGTATTTAGTTCTAGATTCCAGATACTAATCTACCTTCACATCCTATCTGAAGATCCACTTGATCAAACTGGTCATCTGCCTGGCACCTTTACTTCTCCATAAAAATATCATATTCCTTCCCACTGGCCTATTTTCTATCCTCCCTTCCTTCCTTCGTTCCTTCGTTTCTTCCTTCCTTCCTCCTTCCTTCTTTCTTCCCCCTTTCTCTCTTTATTCCTTAATTCCTTCCTTCTTTCCTTCATTCCTCCCTCCCTTCCTCCCTTTCCTCTTGACTGAGTCACCAGTCACTGGAATGGGCTAATGTCATCAAGCTGACTAAAGAAGGACAGCTCAAAAAGCAACCAGATCCAAGCAATGAGGTTAGAATCATGTGTGGTTCCAATCTAAGGGATGAAAGATCCAGTCTCCAAAAAAAAAAGTCTCCTAACAAGTTTCTCTATGTCCACTATTAACTGACACTGCTATTAGATTAACCTTCCTTACATTATTTTTTAAACCGTCACCCAACTAGGGAGTATCTGAGGTCTGGTTTGAACCTCGGGCCCACTGTTTCCAGGTTCATCTCTCCAACCACTGAGTCACTTAGTTGCCAATAATTTTCCTCACTCAAACTCTGTATAATGTTGATCCTCTACTCAAAACTCTTTGATGGTTTGATGGTTCCTTATTGCATATGGAAACTAAATTAAAAATTTTTTGCATGATATTCCAAGTCTTTCACAATATCGTATCATTATGATTCCAGACATTTTATAATTATCTTCTCCATGTTATTACTGTACTTCTTACTTGAGTGCTTATGAAAGACATTGTGAAGCTACAATAATGGTTCTGAGAGCAACACTTAAATATTGAATTTACCCCAGGTGGAAGTGGCAGCAATGGGGAAGGTTGGAGAACTAGACCTAGAGAGATGGTAACAAGATGCTAACAAGTCCATTATTTCCTCTCTCTTTGAAAGAAAGGATCCCAGAATGGTGGGCCATAGGCCTTATTATCACATGTTTTCATTAACATAAGAATATGTAAATTAAATGTTAAGTAATAGCTAGCTTGCATATAACACTTACTTTGTTATAGGCACTGTGTCAAGAGCTTTATGATTATTATCTCATTGATCTTCACAACAACTAAATATTATTATTATCCTTACTGTTTTAGAGAGGAAACAGAGATAAACAGAGCTTAAGTAAATTGTCCAGGATCCTACATTAGTGTCTGTGGAAATACTTGAACTCAGATCTTCCTGACTCTGAGCCTCACCCTACATTCACTGCACCATCTAGTTGCCCCAGTAGAGCATAATTTTAGAGACATAGTTCACCTAGTTTTATAATAGAATTAAAAGAAACTGTCCTGAAAAAACAAAAACTACCCAGCTTCAGTTTGTACTTCATAGACCAAACTTGGCAAAACACAATTTCCCTGCAGGTGTGGCTTCTCCCTCCTTCTGCAATTCTTAGTAAATGAGTCTGGTCCTTTAAAAAGCCATCTAAGTGCTCCATGATGAGCTTTTGTTTTATTATCTAACTTGCTTGTACTTAGAGAAGTAACAAATGCTTGCAAGGCCAGGTTGACAGAAAGAGAAATGCTCTGAACAAATAGCAGCTCTATATACATCCCCACTGTGAGAAAGTGAGGAAGGATAAGAATAGCTATTTTTGAAAAAAGTCTACATTGAATAAGAAAGAGAATGTTTCTGTTGTCTTTTGCTCTTATAGCTACCTATTGTTGATCTTGTTTTTGTTCCTAGCTACTCTGCTCAGTCTTATTGCTGTTTTTGATGAGATTGATTTTATATTATTTCCTTTTATAGTACATCAGAGAGAATTCTTACCTCCTTTTTATGAAGAATAATTTTTTTCTTGAAGATTAATCCGGGCTTTAAAGTGCCTAACCAAGAAAGATGGCATTAGAATATAAAAAAATCCTTGAGGTCAGGTATTGTTTTATCTTTGTTTTTCGTTCTGTTTTTGTTCTTTTTTTTACTCCCAGTGCTTGACACAGATTGATTGCTTAATAAATACTTGTTGGTTCTTTGATTGATTGATTAAAACAGATCTTGGGGAAAGTTTCTTTATCATTCTGTCCTAACCATTTGAAAATACTTTTACTATAATTTGTAACATCCATTACTTTCCTCTAGAGTATCTCCCATATGGATGAGTTTTTTTCTGCCTCATGAATATTTATAGTATTTATTTCCATTATATATATTTGTCTCTTCTTTCTTAAGGTAGTGATGTGAAATTTTTGAAGTTAAGTTCCTAATGCAAAGTATTTGATTCAACAAATTTTTATTTTAATGAACAATCATAGAATATCCTTTTAAGACCCACGAGGGTCTACCTCCCTCCTTTTATAGATGGGAAAACTGCAGTCCAGAAAGATTCATTTGTTCATTTTTTTCTTAAAGTTGAAACATTATCGGTATCATCAATGAAAACATTAATTGCACATGTCGAATGAAGTTACATTTTTGTTAAAAAGAAAATGAGTCAGTTGGTGCAATCTGAAAAAAGTATTTTATTTTCCCAAAGGCAAATGCCTATATGTGTACACATATGTATATATGCTTATGTATGTGTGCATACATACACTGTTAACCTAAAAAATGCTATCACTAAGGTAGTTATACTAATGGGTCTTTAATCAGTATTAGGTTATAGACTTGAAAACCACAAAGAGCAGAGCCATAGATTGTACCCTGGGAAGCCACACAGAGCCACAGGAGTGGATTTTCCACTTAACTACAGAAATAGGGGTGAATAAATAATCTTTTGGAAGAGAGAGCAACAGCCAGGTCTTTTGAGTTCACAAAAGATTAGGAAAGGCAGAGACTAGAGTGACATTATTTTCAGGTAATCTCCTTACTGACTTTCCCAGTGTCTTAAGAAAAAGAGTGATAAATTATAGATGATGATTAAATTAACTATCAACTTGTTTTTTCCTCTTTCCCGAGACTTAAGTCATTACTAGTCACCTTCAACTGGGGAAAAAACTAAGATCTCTGGGTCCACCTCCTCATTAAAATATCCACTAATTGGCACTGCCAGAAGAATTTCAAGTTGTGTTCTGTCAAGCCAATAAGAAAGAAAATGCAAGTCCTTATAAAACTGCTACCTGTTGGGGGTCTTGGATATAAAGTTCATTAATTTTACTAGTTTGCCGGTGTGAAATAATTTTCCCTCTTGGCCTCCCAGAGTCAGACAGAAATAGTCTTCTTGCAAGCTGGGGTTACTTTCAGGCCCACTCCCCTAATCCCAGTCTATCAAATTGGGTTGGGGGACCTTTCCTCTTTTGTTAAGATCTTAAAAATGTCCCAGAAAGTAGGTTATATGTTTATATGTATATGCATGTGTGTGTATTCATGTATATATATACATATATAGGCACATATGTGTATTGTATGTTATATCTATGTGTATATCTGTTTATATATCTATTTTGGTATGTATATGTTTCTAATTTGTTTCATCTTGATATTACTTTCTAGAAAAAGTACTAATTTTCATGGTAAAAGGAAATTGATTAATTGGGGAGTTCCTCTACCCAATGAGATCTACCAGCTTTTTTAGTCTCTCTCCCTGTTCTCTAATAAGTGACACAGTTCTCTGCATAGCCCAAGTGCCTAGTAATCTTTGGTGAAGTTGAAATTCATTCATATTTTCATGGTTCTTTGTGACTGATGCTTTTTATTAAGCATATTTAATATTTAGTAAATTTTGAATTAAGCTTAGTTAAACCACAGGCTTTATAAAGACATTTCAGGGAATTCTTATTGGGTACGAGATTAAGAATCATTCCACTTTATATAGAAGAACTACTTCATCAATTACCAAAAGAAAGCCTTGAGTAGTTTTCATATGCTAGGCAGGTACAGAGCAATCCACATCAACTTGGCTGGTTTTTTGCACTGGACATTAGTTTTTACATTGCCTTCTCCAAGGACTGAACCTGGAAATCTGTACAGTTTCAGAGAGGAGTTCAGAATCAAGGAGTGTAAGAACTTGGGACAGGGAAAATCTGATAAGAGGGAGAGCAATACGATCTGTGTGAAGTGCTTCCCACCTTTTTCACCTTTCATGACTGAAACCTAAGAACTTGTAGGAATTTAAATGATTATTATATATGATTATGAGTTAATCAATTTCAATTCGCCCACCATTTTTAAGAACCTACTATGTCCATGGGATTTACAAAGACAAAAATGAGTGTCTCTTTCTTCAAAAAGCTTACATTCTACCAGGAGAATATAATATGAAAATGAAGAAGGGAGCCAAATGTATACAAAGATATATGATGTGAATTTAGGTTACTGTGAGTACAAATGACCATGGATTAATTAGTAAAGGTTTTATATGTAGGTAGAGGCATCTGAGAGAGGGAATCTGTGACTAAGGAAAGCAGGAGTAACATTCTTTACAGGAGGAAATGGCTATAAAAAGACACAGACAAAGGAGAAACATTGCCTAGTACTCTAAAGGGAACAATCAGTAGGAAAATTTTGTTGGAATAGAGTCTGTATAAAGGAAAGAGATTAGACAGTAATTGAGAGACTGTAGAGGACTTTAAATTCCAGCCTGAAGAGGTTGAACTTTATTCTAGAGATAATAGGGAACCACTGAAGATTTTTGAGTTAAGGGAGTGACTTGATTAGATCAGTGTTTAAAGAACAGAAATTTGGCAGCTGAATGGGGAATGAATTGGAGAAGGGCCAGACATAAAGTGGGGGGACCAATTAGTAAGCTATTGAGAGAGTACAGATGAGAGATGATGAAAAGAAGAGCATGAACAGAGGTAGAACGGTATGAGTGGATTCCAATTCTAACTTACCTGGCTTCCTTTAGGCACAAACTAAAGTTCTTTTATCTCTAGTCTTTTCCAACTCCTCTTAATTCTAATACTTTCCCTGTATTAATTATTTGCTACTTATATTTGTATGTTTGTCTGCATGTCATTTCTTATTAGATTGTAAACTTCTTAGTGTCAGGGATTGTCTTTTGGTCTCTTTTTTGTATGTGTCACTTAGCTCAGAGCAGGCACTTATAAATCTACAATAAATGTTTGGTGACTGGTGTGATTGGTGTGAAAGAGACGCTGTGGAGGAAGAATCTGCTAGATTTGGCAATTGATACAATATATAGTGGCAAAAGATAAAGAAGAGTCAGAATAACTCCAGATGGCAGTAACCTCAAAAGAAAGTAGTTTAGAGGAGGGATGAATTTAGAGTTCAGTTGAGTTTGAGATGCTGTCTATGGCACAGCTAGATCAAGACATGAAATGGTCAAATGGCAAATTTGGGGCAATAGTTCAAGAGCTATATTAGAGTTGAAACTATGAATTATGGAATCATCTATAGAGAGAATATTTGAACTCAAAGTAACATGAAATATTCAAGGGAGAAAGAAATAAAATAAAATAATTGAGGGCATATAGAAGAGACTTTTGAATGTCACATGTAGTAGGTAAGAATTGGGTGAAGATGCAGAGAAAGAAATAAACTAATAGAAGATCAAAAAGAAAGTAGAATGTTGAAGTAATAGACAAGAGGAGGTGGTTGACATCGTCAATAGCTACAGCGTGGTTAAGTAGAATGAGGATTTTTTTAAGACCATTGGATTTAGCATTTAATAAGTTGTAATTCATAAAGTAAAACAATGTAGTCAGTTAAATCATAATTATTTTAGTTTTTCAGTGGTAAGATATAATTGGTTTGAGTCTTTTCTCTTTGCTATTACAGAACAGCTCTCTACTAAGTCTTAGAGGAGTGTTATAATCTTCTGAAAATGAAATTTAAAAACTAAAAACTAAAAACAAACAACTCAATCTCTGAGGGCCTTGTTCAGACTTGTATAATTTCTTGGACAACTGATTTCTTGTATGTTCCTGAGGTAGTTGAAACCTTTCAGCTTAATGGACTTGTGATAGCTTGCCTTCAGATGGCATAGCCTTCCAAGCCACAATGAAGTAACATTGTAGGACTTTGATGGAGTCAAAGAATAGTCTTTCAAAATTTAGAACATTCAGCTCTTGGCTTCTGCTTCTAGGGACACGCGTCTCCCAAGATGTAGTAAGTGAAATTGAATGGGCCTATTAGCCCTCCTAGGCACATGCTTTCTTATTTTGCATTTTCTTTATATCTTAATCTTTAATAAACCTCTAAAAATATAATACCTTTAGCAGAAAAACTAATTTTAATCATAAAAGTTTATGGCGGCCACTAGATTGGATGAAAACTTCTCAAATTTTTTAGCCTAGATAATGATTTCTAAGCCACGTTTCTCCAGGATGCTTTTTTAGAAAACCAACTTGATCAGTTCCTGCCGGCAGCCATCCACTTTGGACTTTCTTGATTCAATATCGCTCACCTGGTCCCAGCCCTTCCAGCCCAGCTACTGTTGCCTGTAATCTGGAACTGTTTGATTCAAATCCCTCACCTGGCCCAGATGATCCTGGCCCAGCAACACTGGCCTCAGAGCAGATCACTCATTGCCCCAGGCCCAAGACTCAATTCCACCAGCTGGTAAAAAATGGGGATATTTTTTTCCTTAGGCTACAATTAGCCTATATGTGGACTGGGGGCAGGGAATTACAGGGAGGGAGAAAGAAAGGAGAAGGAAGAGACTTTTCCAAACAGGAACTTAAAGAATGGCTACTTTAAGAAGATTTCTTTTGACTGTATTAATTCTTTCCTTTATCTCACCTGAGTGCCAGGGGAAAAATTCAGCTCCCTCTTTAGACAAATTTGGGATTCCTAAAATCCACTCTTACAATGGGGGGGTCAGCTCAGTGTCTTAGTGGATTGAGAGCCAGGCCTAGAGACAGAAAGTCCTGGGTTGAAATCTGTCCTCAGACACTGGGAGGGTCGCTTAACCCCTATTGCCTACCCATTACCAATCTTCTGCCTTCTGACAATAGGCATCTAAATGGATAATTAAAAAAAAAAAAACCCAAGGAACTTTAAAGAGACTGGAGATTATATTTTAAGGCATTTCAGACTCCATGTTTTATAAAAATATCTGTATTCTATTAAATTTTGCTGATTGTTTTATTTAAGTTTTAACTTTGTGATTTCAAGCTCATATATATTACTACACTCAATACTATTCTGTTACACTGAATTTTAATGTACTGGGTTTTAACTACTGTTATATTCTGTTGCTTTCCACCTATAATCACACTGAACAAACATCATTGAGTAGGCCCATATAAAAACAGCTTTTCTATTTTTGACTTTGTAAATTTTTATGGACTCCATCAGAAAATTGCTATAACAACCTTTGGAAAATTCAATGAGCTAAATATGTCAAATTGATTTTAAGGGTTCTTTAGACATGAATTTTAGATTTTTTCTTAACGATCTCTGTTCATTTTGCCTGCCTCTAACAGGAGGTAAGGCCAATTTTAGTAGTTGAAGTGAAACACAATTATAACCCCAACTCCTGGATTTATAAGAATGTGAATGGAAGTTGGGAAGTTAATCCCAGGGCTTTGAACCCCTAGAAGTCTCCCAAAACAAACAAAAAAAGGGAGCATCTCTCATTTATAACTCTTCAGCTCACTTTACTTCTACCATAATGATATCTAGATCTCTTGATGATGTTCAAAACCCAAAATAAGTTTTACTTTGATTTTAAATATGTTTGCCAAGGTTGAAATATTTGCTACATTTGTAAAAATTGTGACAAATATCCATCAGTTCATAGGCTTTTAAAAATGCCATACAACAACTTATGTGAAATATGATAGTGGGTTTGTTTGCTATTGTAATTAATTGGACTATTGTGAATTTTGGGGATACTGATTCAACTGTTACTTTGTGAAATTCATTTGCTTGTACTCACAGTGGATCATGGCCAGATATGAAGAGGAAATGGATCTCATTTTTGGTGAGAAAACCTTGTATTCTATATTTTCTTAGCTGACACAGTGGGTCAATGATTATAAGCTACATTTTAATTTTAAAAACTCTTTTATTATATTTTTCTTGCATGTGCAATATACTATTTCAGTTTTTTTTTAATTTTTCTCTTCTTTTTATATTGAAGCACATGTCATCAGCATTAAGATTTTCTTTAACTTTTTTATTTTGAAGTAATATAAGTTTAAAATACATTTGCTAATGCATGTCCCAAAGGCTTGAGACTATAAAAATGATGACACTAATTGTTTTTAAAAAAATTAATGGGACTTTGCTTAATGATTCTGTCTGATTCCAGGACAAGATATACACAAAAGAGCCATTGCATAGGGCCAAAGATAAACCAATCAAAGACAGATTGATGCACTTCTTAGCCAATACAAAGGACTTAACCTAGTGTGAAGACTCAAGGTTGTGACACTTAACTAACATATGTTAAGACATAGGCCTTCCTTGTATCAGCACTCACTCTGAAAATACTTACAGAAAAGTATCCCAAATTTGGCTCCAAACCTGGCTCCTATAATCTAGTCCTTTTTCTGCCTTTCATAGTGTGGCAAATTTTCTGTATTCCTGGCTACTGCCTGGATAAATGCTTACTTGCTTAGATCATTTTAATTGGGCCCTGATTTAAGAACCTTTTCTAGATTTACTTTTCCTTTACTTGGAATTTTTACACATAAGACATTGATAGTCTTTATTTTCATCCAGAAATTATCTTTTTTCATTTGGATTTTTCTGATGTCTTTTTAATTTCTCTTCCCAACTGATTCATATACCTTATAACTCAGCCATGCATCCCTAAGTGATCCTTTTCAATTACTCTCTTCACGGGGAAATGTAAAAATATTATTATTTTAAATTGCAAAGTTTAAATTCCTTTTGAGAAGAATTGTAGGTTAAGAAACATGCTACCTCTCCGAATCCAGAAACTGAACTGTTTGGAAAAGACACCATGAAGATACCTCCAGACCACAAGCTGCAAGAGAAGATCAAGACTAAACTTTGGGTTTAGTTGATTGAATGTTTATTTGTATGTATACTTTCATGCCAAATGGGACTGCCCCCTAACTGGTTTTTTGTCAATGCATCCAGCAATTATTGGTTTTGTTCTTTTTCCCTCTTATCCACAAATTATTGTAATCTTTAAGTTGATTGGTTTCATGATCCTATTGGGGAAAATTTTTCCCAATAGGATCAAACGGTGATATGTAAAAATGGAGATTTGAACCCTGGACTTCAATTCCCAGAAGTTCTTGGTAGCTCCCAGAGTTCCCCATAATCCCAGGTGAGGTCCTCACCTGGGCCTATAACAGAAATTGTATTTAAGCTGACTCTCTGCCTACTTTGGGTCTCTCGGCTTTCGCTTCTAGGGACATGCATCTTTCCCAAGATGTAGTAAGTGAAATTGAATGGGCCTTTTGGCCCTCCTAGGCTTGTGCTTTCTTATTTTGTATTTTCATTATTTCTCAATATTTAATAAACCTCTAAAATATTTTAAAAATTTAAAACATTCAGTATTAAGTTTTTAATATAAAAATGTTCAAAGCATCCTTATTTTGATTTGATTTTTGTGTTTGAATCAATGGAATTTCTACTTCCATCAGTATAGGTGGTAACTCAAAAAATTTCCTTCTTCTCTATAATTTATAATTCTGGTATAGTCACCTCATCCCATGTCACTTAGTCAATGCCTGTCAGAGGCATTTGAACCTAGATCTACCTGATGTTGAGACAATTTCCATTCCTTGCCTACATATTTTTAAGGAAATATCTTAATTCCTTTATAAAGCTGAATTTATGTTTACTGAATACTTTTAACAGGGAAAAACAATAAAAAACACATCTTGGGGAATGGTGCCAAGATGGATGCTTAGTATCACCAAAAGATGAAATCACTCTGAAAATCCTTTCAAACCATTTTTAAAAAGCACCTCAAAATGAGAGGATCCCAAAATCAGCAGCAAGATTAAGTGAAAGGGCTCTTACACTTAGTACAACTTGAAAGGTAGGCAGAGAGAGTTGATTTTCAAGGGATTTTCATGGAATAAGGGGGAGGAACTGGAAGCTAAACTGAACACAGAGGAATGTTCTCCAAACAACCCCATATACTGCACCAGATTCTGAAACAGGGCAAAGGTTCCCAGATCTGTGGTACACCAACAATAGAGTACCCCAGACATAACCCCTTGAAGTACTAGACCCTGACACTACCCTAAAGTGAGGTCAGAAAGTCCAGAGCATAGTAGGAGTAGAATAAGAAGGGTGGTGATAGGAAGGTGTGAATCTTAAAACTGCTCAGATTCTACCTTAGAACATTTGGTTAAGGCTATTCCCTTATTGTAACAAATGAAGGTACTTGATCAGGAATGTATTGGGAACTTTACATTACTCCACCCATATTTAGGCATACCTTAGGGGAGGATAAAGTTGTAAACTCCTTACTGAACAATGAAAAGTCCCCAAGTCATACTTATAGTGAAGCAAAAACCCTTAAGCTAGGTCTCTTTTTAGATCTAATACAAAAGGGTACTAAGTACCTAAAAAGGTTAAATTAATCACTAAAAGGTCAAGCAACTTACAAAGGGCAAGCTTAGCAACAGGTGTGAAATTTTAGTCTACCCAGAGAAGGTGAGAACAAAAGAAGATGTAAACTAAGAATGATCAGTACTGGGGAAAATGTCTACTGTGATTGGTAGATGTGAAAATTTAGGGGAGGTGACACAAGAGAAATTTCTCTTTAAAAGGAGCTGGCTCTCTGAACTTAAAGAGAGGTTTGGACTAGTTGGAATTTGGACTAGTTGGAGTAGCTAGGTCTCTGAACTCAGTTCAGGAGTCGAGGATTTCAGTGAAGGACTGGAGTTTTGCTTGGGACAAATCTTGTGGTGAGTGGAAAAAAGACTGACTACTCTCTCTTAAGGCTTAGGCCTAGGCCATTTGGCCTAGGCCCTTCCTTCTATTTCCTCTTAATCTGTCTCTCTCCCTTCCCTTAATTCCTTCATTTGTATTAATTAAAATCTCCATAAAAACCCAACTGACTTGGGCATTTTCATATTTGGGAATTTTTCCATGGTAACCACTTATTTTTAATTTTAAATCAAAACACTAAAAATTATCTTTACAGTTTGGCCTAAACCTTCACAGTATAGCAACTCACAGTCTTGAAAACCATATTTTCGCGGTCACAAAGGGGAATAATAATATAAGGGAGAGCGATTAAAAGCTAAATTCTGGTGTGGAAGGAAAGAGCAAAAGGAAAAAGAGCAGGGTCAAAAGAGGAAATCAAGATGGAGGGGAATATAGAGATAGCAATCATAACTGTGAATATAAATGTTATGATCCATAAAAGGAAGGAGATAGAAGAATGGATTAAAAAACAAAATCCTGCCCTGTGTTGTTTGTAAGACACACATTTGAGCAGTTTAAAACACACAGAGTAAAGGTAAGAGGCTCAAGCAAAATTTATTGGACTTATGAGACAAAATGAGTAGGAGAAGCAATCATGTTATCAGACAAAGCTACAGCAAAAATAGAGCTGATAAAATAGATAAGGAAGTAATTACATCTTGATAAATGGTAATATAGACAATAAAGAAATATCAGTACTTAACATATGTGAAGATTGGATTTGACTCTCCCCTGATTGTAACAATGAAGGTACTTAGCTCTTCCTTGATTGTGAAAATTAAATTGTAATCCCCTGGCTATTTGTTGATGTAATCCCCCAAAATGTAAGCACAGTACTTAAAGTTGAGTGGGAAGATCTGCCCATGTTAGATCTAATCACAAAAGGTGTAAATATCCCACTTAATCATGAAGTGGGAGGTCTTTGACCCACCTCTGAGATAGTGGGTAATGAATTAGAATCAACTAAGTACCTTCTTGGCAGTCCTAGAGAAGAGTGTCAGCTGTAACTGGTAGACATAGAATTAGGGGAATTGATACAAGAAAAAAAAAAGGTCTTTAAAAGAAAGAGGCAAGGGCCTGAATGAGGTTGTTATTGTTGTTCTCGGAGTTTGAAAGAGACACACTTGGAGAGGAGTCTCCTGTAAGAAGCAGTTCTACTGGAGTTGAGGCTGATAAAGGATCTGTTGATTGAACTGACACATAGTGAGTATAAAGGCTGTCTTCCTTTCCTTGCCCCAGAAAAGACTCATCATCTTGAGATTCCTTTCCCCTGGCTGGGGCTTTAAAATTGCTGCCTTGCTAAGAGGAAACCCAAGTGCGCTCTCTCTTCCCTTTACTTATCTTTCTCTCTTCCTTAAATATCTTTCCTCTATTGTAAAATAAACTACCATACATTCCATTCTGACTATATTAATTCATTTTTGGGATTTGGTAATTAAATCCCTGGTGACTAATTAAATATATTCAGTCCAACCATATACTTAACACATATATACACCAAACTGTAAAGCATCCAAATTTTTAAAGAAGAAACTAAAGAAGATTAAGGAAGAAATAGCAATAAAACTATACTAGTGGGGACATCAACCTTCTAAGATCAGAACTAGATAAATAGATAATAGATAAATAGATAACCAAAAAATAAATAAGAAAGAAGGAAAAGGACTTCCAGGTACACATGGCTGCAAGCTAGATGGTCATCACTTCCACTCCCCAGCACCAAACAAAATAAACTACCTCAAAAGAGCATAAAAATCATCCTTGGAACAACAGAGGGACTCTCCAGTATGCCACAGTAGCAAAGGTACGTGGGGAGTGAACATTTCCACACTATAAGAAGGAGGAAAAGCTTGCACAAAAACGTAAACTGAGCTGCACTTCCCACACACACACACCTTCCCCATGGAACCAAAGTAGGGACACAGAGTGCTCACCAGGGACAGTGAGTGAGTGAGGAATGGCTCTGTTTGGGGGGGGGCGGCACACCAGGGTCCTTGGGATCTAAGGAGTACTGCTATGGAAATATCTCTCAGGGAGGTTTCACTGGAGAACCCTGCTCACTGGAGAGGGAGCATTCCCCCTGGGCCCTTGCAAACTATGAATAGTGTGGAGTCTCGAGAAACTAGAAACTGCCTGAGGCCAAAGCTCCTCTCCTATCTGTAGTGGGGGGGGCACACACCAGAGTCCTTGGAAACTGACAGGGACTATCAGAGATCTACCCCTCAGAGGGGTTTTACAGGAGAAGAGCACGGGGACGGGAGCCCTAACAAACTGTGCAGAGGCTGGGAAGAACTAGTCTGAGGCAAATTAAATCCACAGAATACCCGCCCATATCACCCAGACCTCTGACCAAAAAGGAAAGGGTAAAACACTGAAGGGATGGCTCATACTGCCCAAGATCAACCCTCCAAGAAGAAAGGGAAAAAAGTGACTATTGATAGCTTTTATGGAGGGAAAACCCTGGGGACAGAAAAGAAAGAGGATGAAATTCAAACAAAATCAAAACATGTCCCCCAAAATGGAAATTATCCACAAGTTCTGGAAGTACTCAAAATGGAGTTTATCAAAAAGATGGAAACCTTCTGGCAAGAATAATGGGAAAAATTCAGAAAGAGGCCAGCAGCCTGACAGACAAGACCTCACAATTGGAGAAAGAGTTGGAGGCCACAAACAGAAGGGCAGACTAAACTGAAAAGCAAAACCAGTTCTTAAAGACCAGAATTAAGCAACTGGAAGACAATGATCTTGCAAAACAGCAAGAATTAATAAAGCAAATTCAACAAATTAAAGAATTAGAAGAAAACATAAAAATATCTCACTGACTAGGTGACAGACCAGGAAAACAGAAGAAGAGAAAACCTCCGAATTATCAGTCTCCCAGAAAAACCAGAGATAAACAATAAACTCGATATTATTCTACAGGAGACTATAAAAGAAAATTGCCCCCACCTTCTGGAGCAAGGGGGCAAAATAGAAATAGAAAGGGTTCATAGAACACCCTCAATACTAAATCCCCAAAAGACAAACCCCAGGAATGTAATCGCCAAATTCAAGAGCTTCCAAGCTAAGGAGAAAAATCTTACAAGAAGCTAAGAAGAGGAACTTCAGATATAGAGGAGCCCCCATAAGGATCACACATGACTTAGCAGTGAACATGCTAAGAGACTACAAAGCATGGAACACGATATTCAGAAAGGCAAGAGAAATGGGTCTCCAACCAAGAATCAGCTACCCATCAAAACTGACTATATACTTCCAGGGGAAAGTATGGGCATTCAACAAAATAGAAGATTTCCAAGTATTTGCAAAGAAAAGACCAGAACTTGGTGGAAAGTTTGACATCCAAACACAAAGAGCAAGAGAAACATGAGAAGGTAAATATAAAAAAAGGGGAAAGGAGAAATCGGTTATCTTTTTCTTTTATTCAAACTCTCTTCTATAAGGACTACATTTATATCAAATTATATATATTAATATGTGGGGAAAATGTAATGTGTAACTCTCAGAAAGAAGGAAAGGAAGTGAAAGAATTTTAGAAAAGTTAGATTTAAGAGAATATGGAGGAAATTGAATTGTGATAAAAAGGAACATACTTTCTTTTTGGACTTGGGTATTTTATTATTTGAGATGTCCCTTGGTGACCATTTAAATTTAGACTTTTTCAGTCTCAACCATAATATTCACCCTTTACAGAACTAACAAAAAAGAAGAATGTGAAATATGGTGGCCTAGATCTTAAACAGTAATATAAAAAGCAATTATCATCAAAACAATCTGGTATTGGCTAAGAAATAGAAGGGTAGAATAGACTAGGGAGTAAACGACTTCAGCAATCTAATGTTTGATAAACCCAAATGTCCTAAATTTTGAAATAGGAACTGTATTTGACAACATTTTTTGGGAAATATGGAAAACAGAATGGCAAAAATTAGCCTTAGATCAATATCTCACATCTTATATCAATATGAGGTAAAAATGTTTATATTATTTAAACATAAAGAGTGATATTTTAAGTACATTAGGAAATATAGAATAGTTTAACCATCAGATCTATGGATAAGGGAAGAATTTATGAAAAAAATAAAAGATAGAGAATATTACAAGATGTAAAATGAATAATTTTGATTATTTAATATTAAAAAAGATTTTATACAAACCAAATCAATGCAACCAAGATTAGAACGGAAACAACAAATGGAAAAAGATTATAATGGATTTTTCTGATAAAGTCTCATTTCTCAAATATTGAAAGAAATAAGTCAATTTTATTAGAATCCAAGTCATTTCCCAAATGATAAATGGTCAAAGGACATAAATAGTAGTTTTCAGATGAAGAAATTAAAGATATCAATAACCATATATCAAAACACTGTAAATTCATATTGATTAAAGAAATACAACTTAAAACAACTCTGAGGTTCCAGTTATCAGATCAGCCAACTTGACAATAAAGGAAAATGATAAATGTTGGAGGGAATACAGCAAAACTGGGACACTAATGCATTACTAGTGGAGGTGTGAACTGATCCAACCATTCTAGATGGCAATTTGAAATTATAACCAAAGGGTTATAAAAGAATGGATACCTTTTGATCCAGTTGTAACACTCTTGAGTTTGTATCCCAAAGAGATACAAAAATTAGGAGAGGACCTGTTTGTACAAAAATATGTTCTTTTTATGATGGCAAAGAATTGGAAACTAAAGGATAATCACTTACTTGTGTGGTATATGTGGCATATTGTGGTATATGATGGTTATAGAATACTACTGTGCTATAAGGAATGATGAACAGGATGATTTCAGAAAGAGCTGGAAAGACCTATGTGAACTGATACAGAGCAAAATAAGCAGGACCAGGAGAATAGTATACACAATTATTGCTATATTGTGAAATGATCAAATGTGATAGACTTTGCTACTTATAGCAATACAATGATCCAAAACAATTCTGAGGACTTATGAAAAAGAATACTATCTACCTCCAGAGAAAAAAACTGTTAAAATAGAAATGCAAATGAAAACATAGGATTTATGTCTTATTTATTTGCATATATACTTTGGTGTTTTGGTTTTATAAGATCATTTGCTTACAAAAATGGATAATATGAAAACATATTTCATGTGCTAATATATGTATAAACAAAAATTTATTGCTTTCCAGGTTCAGAATAAATTTGAAAACATGTAGTAATTTGTTATTAAAATAAAAAGTTTTTTAAAATTCATGTTTTTATTTTGAGGAATATTTACAATTGAATGAAATAAATTTCAAATCAAAGGTAAGTTACCTAAATATTAAGTATTCTATATAGCATTTTAGAAGGATTCACATATGTAAGTACATACCTATAAAGTCCTTCTATATATTAGCTAGTTCAGTCTTCAAAGCAATACGGTAACTTAAGTGGTTTAAATATTATGCTCATTTTATGGATAAGGAAATTGAGATTCAATAAAATTAAATTACTTTGCCAGGGTCACAGAATTCAGAAGCAGCACAATTGGAAATCAATTTCACATCTAATGAAAAATTCAATAGCTTTCCTTCTATACCATGTTGTTTCATATTTGTAATACTACAAATTTTGTGATATATTGTATAAAGAAGTGAAATGATTTATCAAGGGGAAACATAGACATAAAACAAAGTATTTCTGATAATCCAACAAATTGTTAAACAACTGTATATGAACAAAGGAACTCTACAATAGGGGACAGCACTGAAGGTATGTGGGATTTGGGCATTTTCACCCCATAAGGGGGTTAAAAGCCTCCACCAAAATGCTAGCTGATCCACCCTCCCCTACTCCACCTACAGAGCCAGAGTCAGAGTCAGTGTGTGCTAGAATCAGTGAGTGAGTGAGGGACAACTCTGGAGTGAGAGGCACCTCTGGGTCCTTGGCAACTGACTGAGACCACCAAGTACCTATCCTTAAGAGCAGCTAGACCTGAGGTCCCATCAGAATGAG
Source organism: Monodelphis domestica (assembly GCF_027887165.1). Taxonomy (NCBI): domain Eukaryota; kingdom Metazoa; phylum Chordata; class Mammalia; order Didelphimorphia; family Didelphidae; genus Monodelphis; species Monodelphis domestica. The sequence goes on along the minus strand of NC_077228.1, from coordinate 90,549,450 downwards.
AAGTGCAGACTTTGGTCTCTGACAGGAAGATAGCACAGAGAGGGGGAAACAAAAAGCAGAAACTGCAGAGACTCGAGAGTTGGCCTCAGTCAAAATCTTTGCTCCTTAGTTCCATACACAGAAAGCCTGCCTATCTCACTCAGATTTCTAACTGGAAAGGGAAGGAAAAACCACCACAGTAATGGCAAACAGTGCCCAGGAAGAACAACTTCCCAACACCAAACAAACAAACAAACAAACAAACAAACAAACAAACAAAAAAACAAGAAGAAAGGGTTGACCCTTGATAAATTTTATAGAGGAAAAACACAGGCTACAGAGGAAATACAAATAAAGGCATGAAAACCTTCCCCCAAAATGGAAATTAGCCACAAGCTCTTGAAGAATTTAAATTGGAGCTTATCAAAAAGATGGAAGCCTTCAGGCAAGAAAAATGGGAAATAGTTCAAAAAGAAAATAACAGTTTAAAGGACAAGAACGCCAAACTGGAGAAATAGCTGGAAGCAACAAAAAGCAGGATATACCAAACTGAAAAGGAACACCATTCCTTAAATAGTCAATTGGAAGCGGGTGATCTTGCAAAACAGCAAGAATTAATAGAGCAAAGTCAAAAGACTGACAAAATAGAAAAAATATAAAATATCTCACTGAAAAGATGACAGATCAAGAAAACAGAGCATGAAGAGATAATTTTAGAATCATTGGTCTACTTGAAAACCCAGAAATAACAGAAATCTGGACATCATATTACAAGAAATCATCCAAGAAAACTGCCCTGATGTTCTTGAACAAGAGGACACAATAGACATTGGAAGAGTTCACAGTACACCCTCTACACTAAATCCTCAAAAGACAACTCCCAGAAATGTAATTGCCAAATTCAAGAGCTTTCAAGCTAAGGAGAAAATTCTATGAGTAGCCAAAAAGAGACAATTCAGATACCAACAAGCAGCAATCAGGATCACACAAGATCTGTCAGTTTCCACACTAAAGGGCCACAAGGCTTGGAACATGATATTCAGAAAGGTAAGAGAATTGGGTCTTCAACCAAGGATCACCTATCCATCAAAACAGACTATATACTTCCAGGGGGAAAGTATGGGCATTCAACAAAATAGAAGATTTTCTAGTATTTGTAAAGAAAAGACCAGGACTAAGTGGAAGGTTTTATATGCAAACACAAAGATCAAGAGAAACATGAAGAGGTAAATAAGAAAGCGGGGAAAGGGGAAAATTTTTTTTTTATTCAAACTTTCTTCTTTAAGGGATTCAGTAAGATCAAATTATTTCTATTAGTACATGGGGATAATATTATTTGTAACTCAAAAATTATATTCACTATTATAGTAATTAGAGGAATTATTGACAGGAAGAGATTGGGATAATAAGTACTATAAGATGATATGCAAAAAAAGAGAAAAAGGTAGGGGGAAATTGAGGATGGCATCAAGAGATACTTGAAGAAATGAAATAACTAGGATAATTTTTATCACACAAATATACACATGGCAAGGGAAGGGGAAGAATACTCTTAAAAGAACATGAGGAAGAGAGCGCTAATATGTAATACTTAAACCTTACTCTCAGTGAAATAAATTCTGAGACAGAAGAGCATCTAGATCCATTGGAGCCTTGAATTCTATGTTACCCTACAGGGAAAGTAAGAAGGGAAAACGAAGGGAGGTAGGGGAGCAGGGAGTACAAAAAGGGAGGGAAAGAGAGGGGGGAGGAAACTTAACAGACCCTGAAAAAATAAGAAGGGAACAAAAAGGGAGGGGGCAGAAAGGGCAGCTTATTAAGGGTGGGAATTAGGGGGACTAATTAAAAGCAAACCACTGATTTAAAAGGATATAACAAAAGAAGAAAGGACATAACTAGGAGAGGATATCAAAATGCTAGGGAATACACAAGTGGCAATTATAACTTTGAATGTGAATGGGATGAACTCACCCATAAAACCAAAACAAATAGGAGAGTAGATTAGAATTCAAAATCCTACCATATTCTATCTTCAAGAAACACACTTGAAGAGGGTAGACATTCACAAGGTTATAATTAAAGGTTGGAGCAAAACCTATTGGGCCTCAATTGATAGAAAGAAGGCAGGAGTTGCAATCATGATATCTGACAAAACCAAAGTACAAATAGATCTGATTAAAAGGAATAAGGAAGGTAACTATATCCTGATAAAAGGCAGTATAGACAATGAGTAAATATCAGTAATCAACATGTATGCAACAAGTAGTATAGCATCCAAATTTCTAAAGGAGAAACTAGTGGAGTTGAAAGAGGAAATACAAGTGGGAGACCTGAAATTACCATTATCAAATTTAGATAAATCAAAAAAAAAATAAGAAAGAGGTAAGAGATGTGAATGAAATCTTAGAAAAATTATAGTTAATAGATATATGGAGAAAAATAAATAGACAAAATGGGTGAATGACTTGAACATAAAGAAGGAAACTATAAGAAAATTAGGCGAACACAGAATCGTATACATGTCAGACCGTTGGGAAGGGAAAGACTTCAAAACAAAGCAAGACTTAGAAAGAGTTACAAAATGCAAAATAAATAATCTGGAATACATCGAATTAAAAAGTTTTTGTACAAACAAAACCAATGTAACTAAAATCAGAAGGGTAGCAACAAATTGGGAAACAATCTTCATAAAAACCTCTGACAAAGGTTTAATTACTCAAATTTACAAAGAATTAAATCAATTGTACAAAAAATCAAGCCATTCTCCAATTGATAAATGGGCAAGGGACATGAACAGGCAGTTCTCAGCCAAAGAAATTAAAACTATTAATAAGCACATGAAAAAGTGTTCTACATCTCTTATAATCAGAGAGATACAAATCAGAACAACTCTGAGGTATCACCTCACACCTAGCAGATTGGCTAACATGACAGCTATGGAAAGTAATGAATGTTGGAGGGGATATGGCAAAGTGGGGACATTAATTCATTGCTGGTGGAGTTGTGAATTGATTCAGCCATTCTGGAGGGCAATTTGGAACTATGCCCAAAGAGTGATAAAAGACTGTCTGCCCTTTGATCCAGCTATAGCACTGCTGGGTTTGTACCCCAAAGAGATAATAAGGAAAAAGACTTGTACAAGAATATTCATAGCTGCACTCTTTGTGGTGGCAAAAAATTGGAAAACAAGGGGATGCCCATCAATCGGGGAATGGCTGAACAAATTGTGGTATATGTTGGTGATGGAATACTATTGTGCTAAAAGGAATAATAAAGTAGAGGAATTCCATGGAGACCGGAACAACCTCCAGGAAATGATGCAGGGTGAAAGGAACAGAACCAGGAAAACATTGTACACAGAGACTGATACACTGTGGTACAATTGAAGGTAATGGAATTCTCCATTAGCGTCAATGCAATGTCCCTGAACAATCTGCAGGGCTCTAAAAAAATACTATCCACAAGCAGAGGATAAACTGTGGGAGTAAAAACAACGAGGAAAAGCAACTGCTTGACTACAGGGGTTGAGGGGATATGACTGAGGAGAGGCTCTAAATGAACACTCTAATGCAAATATCAACAACAGGGAAATGGGTTCGAGTCAAGAACACATGTGATAACCAGGGGAATTGTGAGTCAGCTATGGGAGAGGGATCGGTGGTAGGAGAGGGGGCGGGGAGGAAAAGAAAATGATCTTTGTTTCCAGTGAATAATGTTTGGAAATGACAAAATAAAATAATGTTTAAAATTTTAAAAAAAGAAAAAGAAAAATAAAAAGGGACAAAAAGGAACACACAATGTTTTCAGCAGTACATGGTACATTCACAAAGGTTGACCATGTACTAGGTCATAAAAACATGGCAAACAAAAGCAAAAAAACAGAAATAATAAATGCAACCTTTTCAGATCATAATGCAATAAAAATAACAATCAGTAAGTGTACATGGGGAACTAAATAAAAAAAAATTAATTGGAAATTAAATAATATGATTCTAAAAAATCAGTTAGAGAACAAATTATAGAAACAATTAATAATTTCATTGAAGAAAATTACAATGATGAGATGTCCTTTCAAAATCTATGAGATGCAGCCAAAACAGTACTCAGGAGGAAATTTATATCTTTGAGTCCATATATTAACAAATTAGGGATGGTAGATTTCAATGAATTGACATGCAAATCAAAAAACTTGAAAGTGAACAAATCAAAAATCCCCAAATTAAAACCAAATTAGAATTCTTAAAATTAATGGAGAAATTAATAAAAGTGAAAGTGAAAAAACTATTGAACTAATAATTAAGAATAGAAGCTGGTATTTTGAAAAAAATAAAACAAAGTTCTAGTCAATCTAATTAAAAAGGCAAGAAGAAAACCAAATTATCAGTATCATAGCTGAAAAGGAAGACCTCACCTCCAATGAAGAGGAAATTAAGGCAATCATTAAAAACTATTGGCCCAATTATGTGGCAACAAATATGGAAATCTGGGTGTGTAATATTTATTGGGAAAGGAAATAGGAAGATTGGAAAACAGGGGATAAATGGGGAATAATGGGAGGTTTGTATAGGGGGTAAGGAGGAGTTAAAGGGAAAGAGGGAATATTGCTTGGTGAGGCAAGGGAAGTAGATGCCCCCTGCTGAGTGGAAACAGCAGGGGTCCAATAAGGACGGTTTGTCTTTGGATAGTTGAAACTGAAGTTCAGCTCCCTCTATGACCAGAAAAGATAGTCCACTTATCTGACTGCGAATTCAAATAACATAAAGTTTAATAACTAGTTGGGATTGGAGTTTTTCTCAGCTTCAGACCTGAGGCCAGGCCCCAGAGGCTGGCGGAGAGTTTATCCCACTCCCATCTACTCTTGTTGTTCTAATTCAGAATCTTAGCAGTACACAGAAAGCAAACAAGAACAATTCTAACCTTTAGAAGCCTGTGTCTTTGGGCTGAACCAAGAAGAGCATGCCACTCCAGACTGGGCTGAACAAGCTCCTCTCTCCTCCAACCCCAGGAAGCAAGACCCACCTCGCAGGAAGGAAGGACTAGTCACCAGCCCCCACTGCCACTCCCAGCAGAAAGGAAGTGCTAGTCACAAGACCCAACTGCCACTCCCAGTTGGGCCCTTCCCCCACAAACTGTTAGTCTAGTTTCCTTTCCACAGGTGATATGGATGAATATTTACAAAAATATAAATTGCTTAGATTAACAGAAGAAGAAATACAATTCTTAAATAATCCCATATCAGAAAAAAGAAATTGAAAAAGTCATCAAAGAACTCCCTAAGAAAAAATCCCCAGGGCTTCATGGATTCACAAGTGAATTCTATCAAACATTCAAAGAACAGCTAATCCCAATACTATACAAACTATTTGACATACTATTCAAAGAGGGAGTTCTACCAAATTCCTTTTAAGACACAAATATGGTTCTGATTCCAAAGCCAGGCAGACCAAAAACAGAGAAAGAAAACTATAGACCAATCTCCTTAATGAACATAGATGCAAAAATCTTAAATAGAATACTAGCAGAAAGAATTGCAAATCAGAAATAATAGTTTTATATATGAAAAATAATGAACATGAATGTGTTTTCAAATATTTAAGTACTGAAAAAGGAGAAAGAAAATAGTTAAATGTCAACTGGATACAACAGATTGGATACAATAAATTGACAATTTAATTTCAATAGAGCATATAGAGCTCATTGTCATTATTGAACTGCATTTAGTAGAATAAGCAGGTGTCCTTTATGCAAAAGATGTCAAAATTAGAAAATGAAGAATGAATAAGTTAGAATAATTATTCTCACAACATATTTACAACATTATTATGGATTTATGTTATTTTATTTTCACATTGGGGGGAGGCTATGAGAATGCAAAAAGAAAAGTATGGTGGAAATTAAAATTAAATTATTATAAATAAAATAAATATAAAATAAAATTCAATTATTATAAATTTGATGTGCATACCTGCAAATGTAGGTAGTGAAATATACATAAATACTCCTGGAGAAGGGAGTACAACCCTAATGATATCAGTGGCTTCTTCCTACTTGTGAGGATTAAATTCTGTTCAAATCCTGCTTATGGATATATTTGTGTTTTCATTTAGCCCATAATTGAAAGATCACTGTAATTGATACAAAATCTGACTCTGAATCTGGAGAGTGTCAGGTTACTAACCAACTCACCAAGTTCAAGCCATTTTTCATTTCTTTGAGCCTCAATTTCCTTATCTGTAAAGTGGGTTTGTGCTACCTTCCTCACAAAGTTAGACTAAGTTAAGTTTGTATAGATCTTTCTAACATAAAGTGATGTATAAAAATAAATTACCATTCACACTCTGTATATGATAAAAAATAAACTATTCTTTGCATTTATACTTTGCAAAGATACACTTCAAAACACAGCTCAATCTGATTTGTTTTGTTGATTGCCTAGACTCAAAAAAATGATGGAGAAAATGTTAATGTGGATTAGTCAGTGAATCAGTCAGCTGATAAACATTTATTAAGTCCTTGCTATATGGTAGTCCCTTTGTTAAGCTTTGGAGATGCCAAGAAAGGCAAAAAACATTTTTTGCCCTTGAGGGACTAAAATCTAATAGAGGAATCAACATGCAAACAAATATATACAAGCCATCTATTTATTCATCTATCTATCTATCTATCTATCTATCTATCTATCTATCTATCTATCATCTATCTATCTCTCCATCCATCATTTCATCTATCCATCCATCTATCTATCCATCCATCATCTATCTATTATCTATCTATCATCTACCTATATCTCTTCATCTCTCCATCTCTCTCTCTCTCTATGTATATGTGATAAAAAGGATACAATGAATAGAAAGAAGGTACTAGAATTAAGAGAGATTGATAAAATTTCCACAGAAGGTGAGATTTTAGCTGTGATATATAGGAACTCTAGGGAAATCCGAAGGCAGAAATGAGGAGAGGAAGCATTCAAGGCATGTGGGACAGCCAGAGAATATGTCCACAGATGAGAGATGGCATTCTTCTTCATAGAACAGTAATAAGATCAGTGCCAGTGGATTGGAAAGTAGTTGTTGAAGGTGGGTTGGGAATGTTATGAAGGACTGAATAGCAAATGACTTTTGTATTTAATCTTGGATTTTACTTTCCTAGAAATTGATTCAACAAGGTTGGTTGGTCTTCTCAGAAGTTTTACACTACTAAGCAATGTTAGAATCTGAACCCAGACTTTCTACAAATACAATATTTTTCCACCAAACAAATTATAAAGAGTACAGATTAGGAACTGGATGTTCCTAGGATAAAACAAACAAACAAACAAACAAAAAACTAATCAAAACATTAATGACTAATCATTAGTATGTATAATAACTCTATGTGCCAATACTATATTTATCTTTGTAAATAATGTTTTATATGATCTTCACAATAACCCTTTGACGTAAGTGTTATTATTATTCCTATTTTACTGTTGTGGAAACTGAGGAAGACAGAAGTTAAGTGACTATCCCAGAGTTACACCACTTGGTAGAGTTTGAGACTGAATTGCAATGCAGGTTTTTCTGACTGGAGAATCAAGTGTTCTATCTCTCACACCGCCTTGCTGCCTCTCACATTCAGTGCTCTTTCCAGTAGGAGCTAAATGAAAAGACAAATCCCTGAATGTTATATCAGAGCTAAGAGAAATAGTATGATATATTTGAGTGTGCAGCAACTTATTAAAAAAGAATAATCAGGGGAGAAATAGAATAAAAGTTGTCAAAAAAGAAATATATGACAGATAAAGAAAACAAATTAGTTATAACAGAGAATAAGAAATAATCATTAAATAGCCAGGGTTCAATGAAATTTATGGAAAGAGGTTGGACAACATAAGATGCAGTGACCTAGAGTAATTGTGGACTGCAACTTTGGAATTTATAGTCTCATTACAGGTATAAAAAATGTTGAAAGATGCTTAGAAATCATCAAATCTAAATTTCCTGTTTTACAAAATAGAAAACAAAGAAAATAAACACCCCCAAGAAGTTACATAACTTAATCAAGGTCTCAAAGGAATAGAAGCAGAATTATGATATGAAACTAGGTCTTCTGATGACAAATCCAGGATTGTTCCTGTTGTACCATCTGCATGCTTCCATGGATACCACGTTCTTTGGAATAACTAAGTAAAATGCTAGATATTGTAACAAACTAGAATATCTATCAAACAAAAAAAAAGGGGGGGCAGACATTAGCTAATATCTTGTCCAACCCTCTCTTTCTATAGATGAACAAACTGAAGCCCAGAGAAGTGAATTTGCTAAGCCTAAACCTAACTCCTTATCCTCTTTCCACTACACTGTATTTGCCAATTTGCCAAGATCCTTAACTCAGAAAAAAAAATTAACTTAAATGGACAAAAGGAAGGAACTAATGAAGACTGTGAGTTTCTATTTTTCTGTGTATGTTCATCAGGAAAAATAATTCAGTTGCCTAATGGGGAAAAAAAAGCAAAACAACTTCCCAAGATGAATAACAAATGCAAAGGAAATGTGCTCTAACATAATTTGATTTTATTTCTATCTGTTGTTTGTTCAATTTGACTATGTTAATAGTTCTTTATGATTCTTACCAATCAAAGCTAAAGTTATTTTAATTATTATTAATTTCATAGTAATCCATTATGAAAATGGCATTAATGGTACAAAGGAGAAAAGAAAGTATTTAAGGGTCAGACTACAATTACCTTTAAAAAAAATCTGTTGCATTTAAATAGAGCTTCTTACAACACAATATTTAACTAGGTTCATAATTCATTTCTATGCTTCCTAAGTTCTAAATGGGTTTCCTTTCTAGTTTGAACAATTTATTCTTGTATAAAATGCGCCCATATCAAAAGCCTCTGGGCATGAATACATAATTAAACAACATTTTTTCAAAGATCCAAAGGGAAGATTAGCTAGCCTTACACCCTCTAGCAAAAGTCTGGTTATTAACATGGTGCCTTTATGAAACACAGTTTGTAAGGTTAGATATAGTTAGATCATAAAATGGAGGAAATTCCAAAGAGAAAATCATTCTTTTCCTTGACAGTTCCCTAGAAGTCAAGAATGGTAGCTGTTAACAGGATTGTTGTGAAAACTAAATGCCACTCAGATTTATAGAAAAAAAAAAGTTTTAAAATGGGACAAGTTTTTATATCATCCTTTCAAAAGCTTCCATAAACTCATGACATTTCTAAAAGTTAAGGTGGTCAATTTGCATTGTCCAAGATATCATCTGGGCTCCTAAAATGCTCCATTCTGGCATATCCTTCCTTTCAATAATGTTACAATAGCCAACAAAGTACACTACTTGTCTGTCTCTGAATTCCCTAAGTAAAGAAGTTCCAGGGCAGTGTTAATGTCTTTGTTGAACTCAAGTTTTTAGAAACGAGAATTTGTTCAGAAAATAGTTGTGTTACTGATGGGCCCTCTGAAGTTTATTATCATGGGTGTCCTTTAGCAATTCCTATTTCAAACCACAAGATAAGTCCTCTAATGTTGCTCACAGTAATGTTCAAAATGACCTCCAGGAGCTTTATGAAATAAATGGAAAAATCATGTAGCTCTGAGAAAATGGAAGAAGAAATGGCACTATAATCTACAATAAATATTTTTGGTATTGATGGCATCAAGCTCAAGTCATATAAAGTTTACCATGTATTGTTTTCAGGTTCCCAAAGTGGCCTTATAAGTACGCTTGATTTTATTTCCTTGTGTGGCTATAAATTTCAACATTTAATTCATTTCATTCTGGTAAAAAAAAATAAAATAGCTCTCTCTCTCTCTAGTTTCTAGTTAGGTTTTGGTGTGGCAATAAAGTATTAAGAATTTTTTAACTATTGTGGAGAAACAGGCTTGTGCACTCTGAGACTTGGAAAGAAGACCATCTTGTTTAACTCCCTCCCTGATGCATGAATTCTCTTTATAGCATCCCAAGTGTGTGACTAGATTACACAGATAAATAAAATATGGTTCTTAAAATCCAGGACCTCCAGGGCTTTAACCTTCCATCTAGTAGAGAATGTAATAATACAATATAAGAATCCATATTACATTATTATATTTATGCATTGGATTCAGATGATTCTACATGAGAAGTTCAAAGAATTATTATTTCTGATGAGAAAGAGATTGTTATCCCTTCAGGGGATAAGAGTTTTCATGGAGGAAGTGGCATCTGAATCCAGCCTTCTAATCTGGCTCATTCCTTGACTCACAAAATACTTTTTGATCTCCACCCAACTACTTTTTTTAACTCTGGAGACAAAGAAACCTGCTGTTTTCCTTTATTTGAATGTAAACTCCTTGAAGGAAATGTCTGATAAGTAATTAACATTTAATAATCTTTCTCTCTGTTTCTCTGTCTCTCTCTGTCTCTCTGTCTCTCTGTCTCTGTCTCTCTCTGTCTCTCTGTCTGTCTGTGTGTGTGTGTGTGTGTGTGTGTGTGTGTGTGTGTGTCTCTGTGTCTGTCTGCGTGTCTGTCTCTCTCTCTGTCTCTCCAAATGTGTAGTATTTTGAAACTGTGAAATGTTGGTTTCAATTAAGAAATGCATTACAGAAAGTTCTGGGGGGCAAATGCAAAAAAATGTACAAAGGCAAGATAAATTTCGGGAAATGGTTGAGAGTGAAGAGAAGAGTTATAAAGAGAAAAAGATGGTAGTCTTCAGATATACTTATTGATGGGATATCATGTGGAAAACGAATTAGCCTTGTTCTGCTTTCTTCCCTAAGAGACAACTAGTAACATTGGATAGAAGTAGCAGGTTTAGGTTTAGTGTATGCATACATTTAAACAATTGGACAATTGGAGCTTTGCAAGAGTGGAACCCATGATCTCAGAAGGCAATAGATTCTATATCCCTAGAGGTGTTCCAGAGAGGAATTGATGACCTTATTGGGGATAGTATAGAAAAGATGCTTGGATCAGTACATGCCCAACTAGATGGTTTAAAAGCCTGCATCTAACTCCAAGATTTTGTGGTTCCCCTCTAGCTGTCTTATAAATATTTATTGTTTACAACAAAATTGAGATAAGTGAGTGAGCATGAGTACTACCATGTATTTTCTATTAGAAAAACAAATCAAGGTGTATATAATATTAATCAAGGGTTAGATGATAGGAAAGAACATGTTAGCGTGAGTGTAATGATAATTTGATTTATGTATTTCTATGTGTATTTTTCATTGCAAGGAAAACTAGAGACAATTTTCCTAGTTATTATAGAACACAAAATCAGTTATTTGATAAATTATCATTTAACTATATATTTGTTTTTCTCATATTGGAAAGAATAAAAGTCCTACTAGGCTGAAACAGATATTCATTGCAAGTTTAGTTCATCAAATATTACATTTCAAAAGTTAAAATTTGGTATTTTATAGGAAAATAGAATGTTAATGTTTATATACATTTTCATGCAATTTAATTTTTAAACCTCTCTCACCTAACAATTGTATTTAACAACTTATCCTAGTAAATATTTTTGTAAACATGGAAATATAATTAATAAAATTTTAGTTGAAAAATTCAGACTTTTCTAACTCAATTAACTGATATATTATCAACAGTTGTTTAACTTGTCCACCAAACTGAGTAATAAAAGAAAAAGTTATGCATTAGAATAATAAAAAAGTTGATCATTTTTATATGACTTTACACCATTTCCCTCATTTCAACACTGAATAAATAAAAAGTCAATTCTGTAACCATTTATGAATTGCTATCATGTTCATACCATCAAAGATTTAAATTGTCAGAATTATAATGCCCTCATTTTACATATGAAGAAACTAAGGCCAAAAGAAGTTAAAAGATTTGCTCAAGGCTATATAAGTGATCAGATATAAAACTGATTTCCCCTGCTTGGTCCATTGCTTACATATCTAGCCCTCATGTCATTGAGCTATAGTTACTGTATGAAAGATTTTGTTAGTTACTGGGAATAATAAGAAAAAATATGAGAAAGCTTTTGAACTCCAGAAACTTACATATTAAAGCAAGCAAGTAAACAAACAAACAAAAAAAAAAAGGATACATACACAGAAGTGAAAGAATATTAGAAAAGAATTCAGGTTAATGGTGGGAAAATGTGCTTCTTGGTAAAAAAAAATAAAAGTACATTTAAAAAATTATGGCTGTGGATAAGAAAAAAATCATAGATATGTTTCATATAGAGAAGTATAATTAATATTATAAGAATAATAGTAGAACAAGGGAGAGGAATTTGAGGTTAGGGGAGGAAACAGAGATAAGATGGGCCCTAAACTGGACTGTGTGGAAGTGATGGGCACCATACAACAGTGGAGATGATGAAGTGGACATAGAGAATCTGGAGGTTGTGTCTCTGGTCTAGTGACTCAATGTATACTTGATTTAAATTCACAATGCATGTTATATGACCCAAATACAATATGTGGACAGATCCAATTATCTTAAAGAGGCATCAAAGTCAATTTGTGTAGAGTTTCATGGTGATTCATGAATATGCATTTCTCTCCCCTGTTCTACTTAGCAGGTGTCTTCATGACACTGACATATTCCTTTTATATACATATTGAGACTATTCTGCCTCTATATGCTATTGAAGAGTTACAGAAAATTGAATACCACAGTGCATGTAATGTTGTAACTCTTTTAGCTTTATTTGAGAACCAATTTTCTCCAAAATTGTTGAAAGCATCAGATGTCACTGTAGATTAAATTCATACCACTTTTCAAGGGGATTACCCACTTGTAAGTAAAGAAAGTCATCCACACCTAAAGAAATAATTTTTCCTCTGTAAAATGTCAATTGTAACACTTTCAACTTGCTGGATGTTATAGGTTATCATGAAGATTAGGAAGTCAAGATTTGTAAAAACATACAGAAATCCTTGGATGAAAGACAGCTAAAGTACAAAGGCATATTATTATTATAAGAATGAACTCTCACATTCTTCAGACCTATTTTCTTTTGAACTACTTTGTTGGTGTCTTTCCTTCTATACCGATAATTTCTGTCTAGATCCTAAATTATTAAATAATAATTTAAAGATGTTATCTTTATTTTTAAAGTGAAGAAATTAATCTCAAATGACTAGACATGTATTATGCCTAAGGGAAATCATAGGATTATTTATCTAGAGCTGGAAGGGACTTTAGAGATCATCTAGTATAACTCCCCCCTTTTGGTAGATCATGAAACTGAGGTCCAGAGATATAGTAGGATTTACCCAAGATTACATACAGAGTGCCAATGACTGAGGAAGGATTCAAACTTGCATCTTGAGGTTATAAGCTGAACCCTCTTTATAGGGCACCAAATAAATACCTCCTTTTACTTGACAAAAGGATTTCTGTTAAATCTTCAGTAGCATGGCATTCATACAACTTTCTTATAATTCAATGGCCCATTATTAATTTCCTTATCTTAAAAATGTATCATCATTAACATATACAGGGTTCCCCCCCCCTTCTCTTTTGTCTCTAGGATATTCCTTTTAAAATACTCTATTTAATCAATTTCTGTGAAGAAACAAAAGATGTGTATGGAGAATAACAGGGGTGGGGGGTTACCAAGATGAAAGGCATAACACTGAAGGCATTCTTAGCCCCACAAATTTAAGTTTAATAAAGACTTTTGGGAGTGTTAACCTTAGGTAAACAGGAGACTTAGAGTTGCATACTCTAGTTTAACCATTTTTTACTGATTTTCCAAGACAAACTTATAACTGGAAAATTTATCCAAGTAATAAATGGCTTTATTGTCTTCTATTCCAAAAGTGTTCTTAGAACTCTTTGATATAAAAATTTAGATGGCATAGGATTTATTATTCTGAAGTGACTTCAGATACTATGGTGGCCTAAAACATGGAAGAAGTCAAACAGTGCTGCATAGGGAAATAAAGAGAGTTTCTTAAGAACACAAAAAAGATTTCTTGGTCAATCAGTATTTTTCGTTTATTTAAAGTAGTCAGAACATTGGCAGCAGGCAAGCTTTTAAGTAGTGAATCAGAAATATGAGCATTTTCCCAAAGCATTGGATACAGATTAAATACACTAGGACAGAAAAGTACATTTTTCAAGACATTATTTTTGCTCTTTTTTGGAATCATGACTAAAAGTGTGTTTAAAAAATCATTTCATGGATGATGTAACTTGTTACGATGCTTCCTAATCCGCACTTGCTAACTCATGACAGCACAAGTTATAAAAATAAAAAGTAACTAATCATGTAACAAAGGACTGCAGTGAAGTCTTTATTCCTACTTATGGTACTTAAAAACAGCTACATTCCTCATAAAAAGTCTGTTGATCCACTGCCATGCTTTTTCAAACAATTATTCAATTAAAACCTTATTGGTTATTCTCAGATTGTTTAAGGGTCATTTTTAACCTATTTTCTTTGGGACAATTACATGACTACTTTAAGGATCAAAGCACTAGTTCATATTAATATTATAGTTTAAGTTTTACAAAACCCTTTTCTTAAAACAAGCCTGTGAGGTGGATTGTGTAATTAAATTTATACCTACCTCATGGATATGGAAACTGAAACAGAGAAATGAGTTGATTTGCCCATAGTCACAAAGCTAATGAAAAAGATAGTATTTATGAAAGATCTATTTTACAACAGACACCATATTTAATCTTTGTCTGCCCTTGCTTTCTTCTTCCATAAAAATGGGCATAATAAAAGCATTTACTTTCCAGAGGTATTGTGAGAATAAAGAGATAATATTTATAAAGTACTTTGAAAACTTCTAAACACTATCTGCTAGCTATTATTATTATCATAAATATGTTTATTTCAAACTTCCATTAAAATCTTATTCTAAAGACTCCTGATGACATGTATATGACTCCAAGTTGATATTTATACAAGTAGAATGCAAACTATGGGACATCCTACCAAGCTTAAAAGATGTCAAGTACATGTCTGGGTATATTGTTACATGGAGCCTAGCTTAATTTACCATCAATGAGGCTAGTAAACTAGTCAAAAGATGAATTTTATGGCTATGGCAATTCATTAAAGTAATTTATTATAGAAAGAGAAGTTTTCTTCACCTATGAGAGGATTCTTAAATTTTTTGAAATTCCATTATTGAAATGTTGACTTCTTCAAATATACTGAAAGTAACAAAATAATTGTTTCCTAATAACATTGGTACCACCTGTTTTAGTGGTTTAGAATTAAATGAATAGGGAGAAAAGAATGAATGAATCAACGTACAAAGAAGGTATATTTGCATGTGTGAAAATAAGTATATCTTACTTAGCAAGAAGCAATGGCAGTGGAAAGGTGCTAGTTTGATAAAATTAGAGATATCTATGAGAAAATATAATAGAGAAGTGCCTGTATATTCTAACTGACCATTAAGTCAGTTAGAATACAGCAAGGTAGCATATAGGATAGTGTCAGGAAGAGATGGTTCAATTCTGGCCTCAGATACTTACTAGCTGTTTTAACTAGACAAGCCAATTAACCTTGTTTGACTCAATTTCCTCATCAATAAAATAAACTAGGGAAGGAGATGGCCAATCATTTCAGTATCTTGACCAAGAAAACCCCGAATCAGATCATGAAGAATTGGAAATGCCTGAAACAACTGAACAAAAAGGTCAGATAGAGGAATTTCATGAGTTCCTGACACAGATCTCAATAAAAGTTTGGTGTTAGATTATAGTCATTTGGTGTAAGAATTAAAATATGGAAAAATGTGCATCTGATAATAACACTAATTAGTAAGTTCTAAACTAATTGAGGCACCATGTCCAAAGAACCTTGATTAATTGATTGTTATCTCTTTGGAGTGAGATCTAGTGGAGTGTTATAGGATTTAGTCTCTGACCATTATTCCATTTCACAGATGAGGAAAGGAAGACATAGAGGAATTAAATGTCTTTCTCAAAGAAACAAAAATAGGAAGGTGGAATTTGAATTCATATTTCTACCAAATTGAAGTCAATCTTTCCATATGCTAGTTAACACTCTCAGTTTCTGAACTCTTATTAATGGAGATACTTAAATGGAGGCTGTAGCTATTTAAATGAAGGATCAGGAGGGATATTGAAAAAGAAATTCATTTCTTTTGAAGAGAATGTAATACTGATGGGGCACAACCATCTCTTAAATTATATGGTTCTATAATTATGGAGAGAAATGCTGAGCTCTTTGCCCCAATGAGGATCAACCAATAATTATTTATGATGTTACTGAATACCACAATCAGATAAGGGTGCTGGTTATATGAAGACAAAAATAAAAGAGATTTATCTTTCTGAAGCTTACATTATACTCCTGGAAACATTTGCTCATATAAGTTAACCTTAATTATAGATTTTTAATGAGATAATTTTTTTTTTCAGCAAAGGAAAAAGAAAAATTTTGTCAGAGGAATGACTGACAGCTAGGAGGACAAGGAAATGGCAACCATACACAGCCTTAAACTTAAAGAAAACTAACAATTCTACAAAGGTGAGGGTGAAGAAGTAGTACATTTCAGGCATAGAGCAGAAAAATGAAATATTGTATATCTTGAGTAGAAAATAGGCCTGATTGGCTAGAAAATAAATCAGGAAGTACAGCCTGTTGTTTAACACTTGAGGAGAGGAGGAGTTCCTGTTTTAAGCTGGAAACAACAGCAAATTGTTCTCATTCACTCGTTACAACAAGGGAAGTCTGAACATGTTTGTGGTAAACATCCCTCTAACTCAGCGATCCATTTGAGTCCCATCGGTTACCCTCAACCTGGTTTAGACCATCTGCAGAGAAGGTTTTGGTGGGCTGTGGCTACTGTTCTTGGAGCCACAGCTGAGAATTGGATAAAAGGTGGACACCAAAAGTGGAAGAGCAGCCCTGAAAAGGGCACCCTGAGCCATCAGAGCAGAGGTGCTAGAGCTCTCTGAACACCCCAGACACCCCTGTATAAGTAGGGAGAAGGGCATCAACACAAGTGCCTGAATATGGAGAGATGGAAATTGAAAAGTCAGGTTTGGGAAATAGGAAGATGGGTTGGTTTTGGGAGGAGAATGTGTCTGATTTTAGACATATCGAGTTTCATTCAAGCATAGCATATTCTCTTGGAAATGTCAGACAAGTAAGAGGTAATATAGGTAGGACTAAACCTCCGGTAAGACACTAATTCTAGGTATATAGTGCTGGGAAAAAAAAGTCTAGATCAGCAGAATCATTGCTGTCAGATGATATCACAATGAGAGAGACTGTAGGGAGAGAAATTAGAGTATAGGAGTACATTCATAGGTAGGACATGACATATGGAGAAACTACTTAATCCTTATTCACATGATAGAAAAACAAGAACTCTAAGGACATATATAATAAATGGCAAACAAACAATATACGCAGTACTTTCCATAGATGGATAGATATAACCACTTCTAGCAAGGTTGACAAAGAAGGCTTTGCATTTGAGGTTGATTAGGGTGTATCATTATATATATATATAGTAGTCTCTCGGTGATCGAGAATGACTATTGTCTTTGTGCATTATCATCTACGGTGTACCCTCATGTGGCTTTGGAGTCCAAAGGCTGAGGCGCACAGTCTGTGGCACATGGGGCCTGGGACGCCAGTTGTTACGGGAGGTGCGGCTGTGGCCTGGTGTCGGCGTTCACGTGCAGCGACAAGACGTCCATGTCGTTCATCTCAAAGGTGGTGGCGGCCTGGTTAATGTGGCTTCGCCAGCTGCTTCTGTCAGAGGCAGCGAGTTCTAGTTGCTTTGGTGTAATGCCAGCCCACTTCAAGTTGGACTTTAGCTGATCCTTGAATCTTTTCTTTGGTCGGCCTTGTTTCCTGAGTCCAGCTGACAGTTCACCATAGAATACCTGTCTTGGTATTCGCTGTGGGTCCATGCGGATGACGTGTCCAGACCATCGTAGCTGGCTTTGAGGACCAGGACTTCGATGCTGGTGGAGTTGGCTCTGCCGAGGACTTCCTGATTGGTGATTTGGTCCTGCCATTGGATCCTCATGATTGACCGGAGGGAGCGTTGGTGGAATTGCTCCAGCTGTTTCATGTGCTTCCGGTACAGTGTCCATGTCTCACAACCGTACAGGAGCGAGCTGAGGACCACTGCGTTGTACACTTTGAGCTTCATCGCAGTGCTTACACCTCTGTGTTGGAGGACTTTGCAGCGCAGCCGCCCAAGTGCCTGGCTGGCCTTTTGGATCCTGGCATTGATCTCGTGGTCTACGATGGAGGCATCTCTGAGTTCTGGGGGCATGTCTTCCTCTTCACATATTCTGGTCAGCACTATGTGGAATGCCTGGAGGGTCTTTCCATTTACAGCCTTGTACACCTCAGGTTGGGATCCCATTTTTACCGGGTGCCTTGCCTGCACTCATTTGTTGAATGGCTTTTTGGACTTCCACTATTGAAGGAGGGACATCAAGTTGTTCAATGGTGTGGTTTTGGGGGATCTGGTCAAGGGCGGTTTGGTCGACTGAAGAGGGTCGGTTGAGAAGCTGACTGAAGTGTTCTTTCCACCTGTTGCTGATGCCTTTTTTATCTTTTATGAGAGATAAAATTTATAAGGTGCTATCATTAACATTCAGTTTAAAAGTTTTGTACTGTCTTCAGTTATTTGATAGATTTAAAACTGTTTAAAAATCACGTGTTTCTAGGGGAAAGTATGTAGTTTTATTTAACTATACTGTGTGTATTTTCCATCTGTCTCCTCCAAATATATGAATTGTTTTATGAAAATCTATCATAGTCCCCTTAGGATTCAGGCATATCTCATGTGTATAAAATACCTCATTGAATTTTTTTTAACAATTTCTGGTGTTTTCCACAAAATAGAAGGGATTAATACTTAAGATTATGAGGGTCTCTTTCAGGAGGTCAGAAAGTTGAATCCATTCTCAAATACTAATATAGGTGTGTGAACCTGCAAGTCTCAATTTCTTCAATCTGCAAAACACCTAACAATACTACATAATTATGAAGGTTGTTGTGAGGATAAAATAATATAGTATATGCAAATGTTTTTGTAAACCTTTAAGTGCTACAAAAATTTTGATGTTATTATCTTTAAAAATCACTTATCAGAAATATTTGGTGCTAGTTAAAATATAAATATATCTCAGTGGAATGGATTAGAAAACTAGAATAAAAAGAAATAATTAAACTCAATAAACAAATGTTTGAAACATTTGAGTTCTAGCAAAGAACTTATTTCAACAAGAATTAGTGGAAACACTGGAAATACTTTTGTTTACATAAACTTGTCATATGCCTTGATATATAAAATATAATGATTGTGATATGAATATAAAACTCATATCATAAAAATAGAAGTGAAACAAACTCTATAATTTTCAAAACAATGTGAATTAGGAAAAATAGTTATGATTAAAGAATAAATTGGAAAGACTTCCTGATCATCAATGAAATTAGTTTGAATGGTATGGTCCCTGATTCTATGATTGCTAGTATCATAAATCCAGTAAACCCAGAAACTGGACATTAACAATTTTCAATTTCTTGCTGGAAATATAAAGTTAGGGTTAAATTCCCTATAACCTCATTTCTCATTCTTTATCAGACAATTTAGAAAATACTCAAACTTTACTAATCCAACAGATAACAGGAAAATTTCCCATTCATAATACAGTGAGAAAGACAGAGAGAGGGAGAGACAGACAGCTACAGAGACAGAGACAGAGACAGAGAGAGATTTATATATGAATTTGAGGGCTCTGAGTCCTCAGTGGGAGTGTGGGTCTTCTCCTGCCTTTTCCTACTTAATGCTCCACTATAGTATGGAGACTCTACCATGAGTTGCTTCCTGCTAGCAGGTCTTTTCCGCCTCCTTTTGAGTAGCAGTAAACTTTATTAAACTATCTCTGTAAGCTAGGGCTCTTCTGAAATTCCTTCCATTATACTTTTTCCTGAATAAAATTAAATAAAATAGATAAGAATGGAAGTGGTTAACTTGGGGAAAACAACAATCATAACATCTCTGTTAATGGTCTGATATAAAAGATACATAGGCAACTAACAGAAATGTAAGATGATAATTTATTTCCCACATAATTTGTGATCAAAGTAAATAAACAGTTTTCTAAAGAATTGGTCAAATTAATAATTAAATCCAAGAATATTTCAGATAATTCCTAATAAGATAAATGTACATTGAAAGAGCACTCAAGTTTCCCCCCACATGCAATTAGCACACACACACACACACACACATACACACATGCACAAATAAATGATGGGAATAGACAGTGTTGGAAGGGTTGAAGTAAGACAGGCACATTAATTCATTGTTGTTCAGTCTGTGAATTTGTTCAGTCAGTCTGGAAAGCAATTTAGATTTATGCAAAGAGAATGACTAAAATATTCAACATTCTTTGACAAGGAAATCTCACTGCCAGGCTTATGCCCCAAAGAGGTCAATGTTAAAAAGAAAGGCTCCATATATATGAAAATATATATGCAGCACCTTTTATGTTAAGGGAATTAGAAGGAAATAACCACCATTCTCTTGGGGAATAAATTTTAGTCATATGTTTCTGTTAGTTGCATATATCTCTTATGTATTAGATCCTTAACAGAGATACTTGATATAACATTATTTTCGTTCTCCCAAGTCAACAACTTCATCCTCATCTTTTTTCACTCACTTCATATTCATTGGCAAATGGTTAAACAAATTGTGGAACATAAATGTAATTATGTAATGAATACTCTTGAACTGTAAGAAATGATAAGTATAATGAATACAAAGACATATAGAAAGACTTATAACTGAGTCAAAGATGAAGCCAGCCAAGCCAGAAAGCTTGTATAATATAAATATATATATTTATTTATGTATATATATAAATATATAAATAAAAATATAAAATAAAGTATAATAATAAGGATAATGAAAACAACCGAAACTAAAAGATATAAAATCAAAATGACTAGGCTTGTAATGAAAGAATAGGTTATAAAAGATACCTTTTCCACAGCTTTTTGAAGATGGGAAAATTTGGATGTGGGCCACTACAGGCACTGACTAGCTTCATTGTAATCTTTATTAGTTTTGTAGAATATTTTTTTTTGTTTTTCTTCTTTATAAGGGGATGCATCCGTAGAGAGTAGTGAGGGAAGGAGTAACAGAAATATAGTTGATGTAAAAGCAACAAATATCAATATAATCATTTTAAATAATCATTTATAAGCTAATGTCATAATATCTATGCTATACAATAGTCAAAGTAGCTATGAAGTAAAAGTTGATAACCTTTTAATTAATAGACATTCTATCATTTCCAAAGTATTGAAAAATACTGTATCATTGATCCACATTCTGAATTTTGATTACAGTTTTACTGCATGCAAATCTCATATTTATATTTAGATAATTTAATTTTTAATGACCATACAAATGCTTAATCCAAATCTATGATCTACTGAATGCATTATTAAAATTCAGAAGATATTCTTAGATAATAAATAAATGGGCCAGCATTTAAAAAATAAAATAAATGGTTCCCTCAGTGATAAATAAAGAAAAAAACACACATTTAAGATTGCCTTCTTCTTTAATAAAATAACAGGCTCTAAGAAGTAGCTATGTGGTCTGTAGATGATCAAAGAACAGTAAATAAAGTTGCCATAACCTTAGAAAGTGAAGCTTTTTTAATGTGGAGAGTAAGGATTCATATTTGAATAAGAGATGCACTTTCAGCCCTGCTGCACACATGAACACCGATTATATTAGAAGTCCAAAGCCATTCTGATTTTTGCACATTTGTGGCTTTCTGAAAACATGTTGAGAATGTAAATTCCAGTTCTATTTGAAGTGTCAATTTTGTGATAACAAAAATAAGCCAACCAAATCCAGAAACCTAAACATACATGGTACATAGTCTTTCCTATTTATTAGCATTGTGATAGATCAGCATATACATAGTAGTTTTATGAGAGTTTTATGAGAGTTTTAGTGCTAAATTCTCATTTCAATGCTATAGAATATGTTTCTATTGTCCTCACTATTACATAGATCATGAAAATCAAAGGCAATTTCGTATAACAAGTGATTGATCTAATTCAGATTATAAATCTAGAAAAATCTTGGGGAAAAAATAGGGACAGAAAAGTACTTGTACTTTTCAAAATTCTTACCACAAAAAGGCTGAAGAAAAGTGGTCTTAGTACTCTATAGATGGCATTTGCTTAATAAATACTTTCTAAGTGAATAAATAAATTTCTTTAGTTTGCCTATGTTTCCACTGCAAATCCTTAGTATTTTTCCTTCAGTCATTCCACAACTGATATCAATGTGGCAAAATGCTATTCTAATCCTTCACCTCACAGAAAATATCTCCCCTTGAGACATAACAGGTTATTCTTCATTATCATAAACTTGAACCCCCAGTCGTATATCAAATTTTCAGTTGAGAATAATTTAGTGAGCTTTGAGTAGCAATAGAAAGTAGTGGTAGAATTCTGGAGGGCAACTTGGTATTATGCACAAAGGGTTTTAAAAAATATTTGCCTTTTGACCCAGCCATAAAACTGCTTTGTACCCCAAAGAGATAATAAGGAAAAATACTTGTACAAAAATATTTATAGCCATACTCTTTGTGATGGCAAAAAAAATGGAAAATGAAGGGATATTCATTGATTGGGGAATGGCTGAAAAAATTGTGGTATCTGTTGCTAATGGAATACTAACTATTATGCACAAAGGAATAATGAACTTGAGGATTCCATGTGAATTGGAATGACCTCCAAGAATTGATGCAGAGCAGAAGGAGCAGAACCAGGAAAATATTGGACACAGAGACTGATACATTATGGCACAATCTAATGTAATAAGATTTTTCTACTAGCAGCAGTGCAATGATTCAGGACAATCCAGAGGAATTTATGAGAAAGAATGCTATCTCCATCCAGAGGAAGAACTGTGGGAATAGAAACACAGAAGAAAAAGATATGATCCATCACATAGTTTAATGATGATATGATTAGGGTTTTGATATTAAAAGATCACTCTATTGCAAATATGAATAACATGGAAATAAGTTTTGAACAATGACACATGTATAAGCCAGTGGAATTGCTTGTCAGCTCCAGGAGTGAGGACTGAAGAGGGGTGGGGAAAATCCTGAATCATGTGACCATAAAAATATTCTAAATAAAAATAAATTCATTGATTCCTGAAAAAAAAAGTGGTAGAGTAAGATGAATGAGTTTAAAATATCTCTCCCAGAGTCTTCAATGCATTCTCTCTTTTTAAAAAAAATAATAAAATTTTATTTTTCCACATTATATGTAAATATAATATTTCAAAATTAATTTTCTGGTATTTTACAATACATGTTCTCTCTTTCCTACTCCTATGAAACTCCTCCCCCAAAAGGTAGGTAGTATGATATATGTTGTATATATATTATCACATTATATATATATATATTTCCATGATCATCATGTGGTGAAAGAAGAAACATTGTTTTCAAAGGAGAAAATAAAGTTAAGAATGGAATGTTTCAATTTTCATCCATCTATTAATTCTGTGGTGGCAGATAGTCTTTTTTTTTGTCTTGAGTCTCTTAGAGTTGTCCTGAATGCTTACCTTATTGATAATAGTTAAGTCATTCACAATTGATCATCATACATTCTTGTTACTATGCAAGTGATCTCTAGATTCTGCTCAATTTACTTTCCATTACTTAATATGTCTTCTTTTTTTTAACAGCTTCTTTGCCATTTCTTATTTCATAATAGTAGTCCATTATAAGCATATATAGCAACTTGTTCAATCATTCCCCAACTGATGGACATCCCTTCACTTTCTAATTCTTTGCCATCACAATAAGGGCTGCTAGAAATATTTTTATATGGGTAGGTTCTTTTCCCCATCTTTATTTTTAAAATTGATTAATAAGTAATTAATTTTAAAAAATTAGTTAATTAGTTAATTTAGAATATTTTTCATTGGTTACAAGAATCATGTTCTTTTCCTCCCCTTTTCCTCCCCCCCTCCCATAGCTGATACTGAATTCCACTGGGTTTTACATGTGTTTTCCATATTATTGATATTTCCACTAGGGTGTTCATTTAGAGTCTATATCCACAATCATATCCCCATGAACCCATGTGATCAGGCAGTTATTTTTCTTCTGTGTTTCTACTCCCACAGTTTTTCCTCTGGAGGTGGATAGTGTTCTTTCTCATAAGTCCCTCCAAAATGTTCTAGATCATTGCATTGCTGCTAGTAGAGAAGTCCATTACATTTGATAGTACCACAATGTATCAGTCTCTGTGTACAGTGTTCTCCTGGTTCTGCTTCTCTCACTTTGAATCAATCCCTGGAGGTCATTCCAGTTCACATGGAATTCCTCCGCTTCATTATTACTTTGAGCACAATAATATTCCACTCCTAACAGATACCACAATTTGTTCAGTCATTCCCCAATCGAAAGGCATCCCCTCATTTTCCAATTTTTTGCCACCACAAAGAGAGTAGCTATTAGTATTTTTATACAAGTATTTCCCCCTATTATCTCTTTTGGGTATAAACCCAGCAGTGCTATTGATGGATCAAAAGGCAGGCAGTATTTTAGTGCCCTTTGAGCATAGTTCCAAATTGCCCTCCAGAATGGTTGGATCAATTCACAACTCCATCAGCAATGCATTAATACCCCAATTTTGTCACATCCCCTGCAACATTTATTACTTTCCTTTGCTGTCATGTTAGCCAATCTACTAGGTATGAGGTGGTACCTCATTTGTTTTAATTTGCATTTCTCTGATTATCAGAGATTTTGAACACTTTTTCATGTGCTCACTAATAGTTTTGATTTTTTTATCTGAAAATTGCCTATTCAAGTCCCTTGCCCATTTGTCAATTGGGGTAATGGCTTGATTTTTTTTTTACAACTGATTTAGCTTCTTATATATTTGAGTAATTAGACCTTTGTCAGAGGTTTTTGTTATAAAGATTTTTCCCCAATTTGTTGCTCCTATTCTAATTTTGGATGCATTTGGTTTTATTTGTATAAAAAACTTTTTAATTTAATGTAATCACAATTATTCATTTTACATTTTGCAATTTTTTTTCTGTCTCTTGCTTGGTCTTAAAACCTTTCCTTTCCCAAAGATCTGATAAGTATACTATGCTGTGTTCACCTAATTTACTGATAGTTTCCTTTTTTATATTCAAGTCATTCACCCATTTTGAGTTTATCTTGGTGTAGGGTGTGTGATGTTGATCTAAACTTAATCTCCCTTACTGTTTTTTAATTTTCCCAGCAGTTTTTGTCAAATAGTGGATTTTTGTTCCAAAAGCTGGGATCTTTGGGTTTATCATACATTGTCTTATTGAATCACTTACCTCAAGTCTATACCACTGATCCTTCCTTCTGTCTCTTAGCTAGTACCACATTGTTTTGATGACCACTGCTTTATAGTATAGTTTGAGGTCTGATACTGCTAGGCCACCTTTCTTCACCTTTTTTTATTATTCCCCTTGATATCCTTGATCTTTTTTTCTTCCAAATTAACTTTGTTATGTTTTTTTTTTTCCTAATTTAGTAAAAAAATTTCTTGGTACTTTAATGGATATGGCACTAAATAAGTAAATTAGTTTGGGCAAGAGTGCCATTTTTATTATGTTATCTTGTCCTACCCATCAGCAATTAATGTTTCCCAAATATTTAGATCTAGTTTTAATTGTGTGGAAAGTACTTTGTAGTTGTGTTCATATATTTTCTGTGTTTGTCTTGGCAGATAGATTCCTAAGTATTTTGTATTGTGTAGGGTGATTTTAAAAGGAATTTCTCTTTCTAATTCTTGCTGCTGTGAATATTGGATTTAGCTATCTCCTGATTGTAACAATGAAGTTACTTAGCTCTTCCTTTATCTTCAAACTAAAATTATATACTACAATCTATTTTTAGATTTTAGCTACAAAAAGGTGTTAAGTAACTACAAAAGGTGAACTTACCAAAAGAGGTGTTAAGTAACCCAAAAAGATATAATCTAACCAAATAAGGTGAGAACTAAAGAATGAGCAGTCCTGGAGAAAAGCGTCTGCTGTGATTGGTAGACATGAAAATTTTGGCGAGGTGATACAAGAAAAAAATGTCTTTAAATAGAGGAAACAAAGACTGCAGAAAAACAGTCAGTCACCTGGGCTTAGAGTGAAGGATCAGTCACTTGGAGTTGGAGAGAAAACGGACATTCAGGCATTCAGATATTAGGACACTGACTGGCAGGAGAACTGGAAAACAAACACCCAGACTTTTTTATAGACTGTCACTGTTGGTGAGTGAAAGGCTGACTTAGTGGAGTTGCTTTTCTTTTCCCCTGGCTGAGGCTTAGAAATTCTAACTGACTTAGTGACCCGGCCTTTCTGGAGGAGTGAAGCCTTCAGGTAAGGCCCATGTTCTTGAGACTCTCTTCCCTTGGCTGGGGTTTAGAAATTCTAACTGGTATCAGAAGAAATCAGAGTTTTCCCTTTCTCATTCCTTAATACCTTTCTTCTATTGTAAATATTGTAAATAAACTACCATAAAGTACATTTACTTTTACTTTAATAATTCATTTTATGATTTAGAAAGCAAATCCCTGGTGGCCTCCTAATTAATATAATATCAGTCCAACCACAATTTAATATTAACAGTGCTGAGATATGTTGGAAATATTTAGAAATGCTGATGAATTATGTGGGTTTATTTTGTATCTTGCAACTTTGCTAAAGTTGTTAATTATTTCCACTAGATTTTTATTTGATTCTCTAGGATTCTTTAAGTAGACCATCATTAAATCTGCATAGAGTGATAGCTTAGTTTCCTTCCCCTATTTTTAATCTCTTTGGAGTAGAGACTTAGAAGTGGTATTGCTGGATCAAAATATATGCATAGTTTGATGATCCTTTGGGCAAGGTTCCACATCACTTTCAAGAATGGCTGTATCAGTTCACTCTTCCACTAGGAGTGCATGTGTCCTATTTTTTCCAAATCCCCTCCAACATTTATCATAATCTTTTTTCTCATGTTAGCCAGGTGGAAAGGTGTGAGGTGGTACCACAGAGTTGTTTTAATTTGTATTTCTTTAATCAGTAGTGCATTGGAGCATTTTTTTCATGTGACTAATGATAGTTTGTTTCTGGAATCACCCTTGTTATATGGTATGAGGTATAGGTCTATGGCTATTTTAGACATACTGTTTTTTCAGTTTTCTGAGCAGTTTTTATCAAATAGGAAATTCTTCCTCCAAAAGCTTGGATTTGGGGGTTTGTCAAACACTAGGTTACTTTGGTCATTTAGTGTCACATATTGAGTGTTTAATCTTTTATTTGGTACTCCACTCTCTTAGCCAATCATATTGTTTTGATAGTCATCACTTTATAATATAGTTTGAGATCTAGTATAGCTAAACCATCTTCCTTCATATTTTAAAAATTAATTCTCTTGACATTGTAGGTCTTTTGCTTTTCCAGATTGCTTTTAAATATTTTTTTCTATATCTATGAGAAAAATTTTGGGTACTTTGAGTGGTATGGCACTGAATAATTATTCAATATATTCTTGTACAAATACCTAGATTCTGGAGGAATATGGCCTCAGACTTAGACAACACGATGCCAAAAATGTAGCTCATAGCTCTATGTAGCTAATAGTCTTTTACTCTATATTTAATATATTCGAGCAGTTCCCTCCATTATGGTAAGCCTGCTCTTAGTTTGTCCTTCATTCATAATGCATATGGTGCCACCAACCCATATTGTCCGTAAAGGACAGTGGTAGGACATTGATGAAAAAATCAAAAGTTGAACATCTTTTATACTCTTCAAAACGTCAAAATTTCCCCTCCAGTCAAGTGGTGGTAAGAGAAATGTCCAAAACTAAAGTTAAAAGTAGTTTCTTCAGGTTGTTCCTCCTTATGGGAACTGCTGGAAATCAACTTTTGCTCCAGTTTCTTGAATTTTCCAATTCCTTTAACTTGGAACTTATATAAGAGAGAGAGAGAGAGAGAGAGAGAGAGAGACCCAGAGCTTGTAACAAAATCCCTTAGCCAATTGGAATAAATTTAATTGGAATCACTTTTCCTCATCAAATTGTCTTTCAAAGACTTGCCACACTTAATCTAAAGTGTATGATACTCTTGCTTCTTGAGACATTTTATTACTTTATGTGATACCAAGTTGAATTAACCAACCTCACATCCAAATAAAAAATTAAAATATCAAACTGGTATGAATGTTTCATTTTTAACTATTATGATTTGATACTCCCCAAAATGATATAGTATTATACCTTTCTTTTTCATCATACCTATGATTTAGTCACAACTGAAAGATTCTGGTGAGGAACTTCCTCTTTCAATG
This sequence comes from Monodelphis domestica, assembly GCF_027887165.1. Lineage (NCBI taxonomy): Eukaryota > Metazoa > Chordata > Mammalia > Didelphimorphia > Didelphidae > Monodelphis > Monodelphis domestica. The sequence goes on along the minus strand of NC_077228.1, from coordinate 90,521,110 downwards.
TACATTGTGTTAACTTCTTTGTAATTAAGTGTCTTGGAAAGTTTTCTAAAGAATTATAACAGAGACAGAACTTTATTCCAGGACTCTCTGGCTCTACCTTCTAAGGAATTATAACAGAGACAGAATTTTAATCCAGGACTCTCTGGCTCTACTTAGCTACCTCACAGTTATCCTCCTTCTCATGGAATTCTAGTTAGACAAGTCTTTCTTTGATTTCTTTGTTATTTCATTCATGCAATGAGTAATTATTCATTGCCTACTGTTTACAAGACATTTTGAAATGCAACCTCTGATAAAATTAAGATCAATTGAACAAACTGGCATTAAAAGTGTCTATTATTTTTAAATACTTTTCTAGATTCTGATACAAAAACAAGACAGCAAAAGCACCAGTATAACATCAAATAATGTTTTCCTGGAGAATGTAAAAATGAACAATGAAAGATAATTGAAGGATAGGAATATCCTAACAATTAATGAGATTAGTAATGCTTTTCAAAGAAAGTGATCCATTATTTTAGATGACATATGTGATTTTGAGATAATGTAATTTTAATTGTTTATTTTAGAGAAACCAACTAAAATATTCAAAATAAAAGGAATGCAATATGAAATGTGGACATAGGTATAATTGTCTAGATCCAATCTGTCTTCTGAATAACCTTAAAGTTTTTCTGTTATCCTACTAACTGAAAGGAAATTCTATAATGATAAGGAGAGCATCTAGCAATTTCCAGAAGGATTTTTTCCCCCAAAGTTCAATACCTGTTTCATTATTCCAGGCAAGTGTAATAACTAACTATAAACAAAACTGAGAAAAAAGATGCCTTTGATACAAGGTGTGGTCATAAAGTAGTGAAACAGTCACAAGTGAATTGTGGATAAGATTATAGTCATGAATAATAGATGCCAATTCATATTTTCAGAGTACTTTTGCACACATTTTCATTTAATCATGACTTCAAACTAGTAATCAGAGGATACTTTATTCTCATAGGCAAACTGTGATCTAGAAAAGGCAAATAACTTTCACAATAGGATATAATGTTTTTACATGAAAAAAGCATAAATGGAACCCTAATCTCCTACCTCCCAGGGCTGTACCCTCTGCAAATGTGTATATGTGTGCATACATATACATAAATATATATATATATACATATATATATATAATATTTCCTCTTTAATATAATGTAAACTTCTCAAGGGCAGAAACAGGTTAATTTTTGTCTTTGTAACCTTGCTTTCTGACAAATAAAAGGCACACTTAATGAATTGAACTTAAAAGGTTCAAGTAGTTTTCACCAGCTTTTTTTAAAAAAAAAGGTACATTTTAGCATAATGGGAATATGCTTTCTAAAGGCATTCCAGTGTGCATGCACAATCATTAAAATTCCTTTTCCCAAAGCCTATGGGTGAGAGCATAAAGCATTTTAAAAGCCCTTATATAACAACTAAAACAGGCTGTCTCAAAAATGGAGTTATATTTAACATTTGAAATTGATTCCTTAAAGATGATACCTGTTCAAGAAAAATCAGAGATGAGCAATGACAGTGAACTTACTTTTTCTAAGGGGCTATCACTCAATGCTAATCTCAACATAAAAGGAAAGAACATTGCCCGCCTAAAGCAATACTTCCTATGATTACAATCCATTTCATAATGAACTAAATGGCATGAGAACTTAATTCTTTAACTGCTTCCTGTCAGGTGTTAAAGTGTCTAATAGATCAATTAATTTGATAAAAATGTGCTATTTTCTCTTATTTGAAATTTATTTAAACAATCTTAAACATATATACATATATCATATATGAATATTATGAACAGAATTCTGTGCTAAGTGCTAAAGGATTAAAATAATTAAATATAAGGAGATTTTCTCCATGATAATTTTGTATATTATAATCTGAAAACATGTGGCTTATAATGATGATGTTTTTAAGGAAAAATTAAAGCATAATGTGACTGGCATTTCTTATATGCTGGAAAAATTTTATTTCTGTTTTCTAAAAGGTAAGTAAGGTAGAGGTAATATGGTGCAGTGTGCTAGTTCTCGAGCTCGTAATATTTGAATTCAGATCTTATCTCTGGTGTTTATTAGTTATATAATCATATTGTTAAGGGACTGAAAGTGGTAGTTCTTTTTAGATGAAATCTAGCTTCAAAACCATGCCTCAGATGCTTTCTCTTCTTTCTTTGCTCAGCTGCCAGAGTGAATCATTCTGCAAATTAAAATGGTCCCATTACTGTCTCCCCCTGGAACATCCTATGCCATGTTGGACTTCTTCCTCTATTGGGAGGTTCTTACTGGAGTCTCACTTTAGCAGAAGGGTTCAGGTCAGACAGTCTTTATTCCAGTTTTGTGACAGACACATTCCCTACATAGATCCCTTCATCATGTCCTGTTTCCTTTGTTTTTTTTGAGTTCTTTTTCTATTTCATTTATTCTATTATAATGTAAGCTTTTTGCTGGTATTTGTATATTCAATGGTTAGCCCATGCCTGAATGATATTGGTTAGTCATTTTCAGTCATTTCTGATTATTTGTGATTCTTCTCAGGACAGGGGCAGGGGCAGGAGGTTGTTCTTGGCCAAGACCCTGGAATTGTTTTCCATTTTCTTTTTTAGCTCATTTTACAGTTGAAGAAACAGAGGCAAACAGAGTTAAATGACTTGTCCAGAGTGACAGAAACTAGTAAATGTCTGAGGCCAGATTTCAACCCATGAAGATGGGTCTTCTTGACTTCAAGCCGGAAACCACCCTGTGTCATCTACCTGCCACCTTGAATATAGTATGCAGTTAATCATTGTAAGTTGCCTAAAAAGAGTGCTGAATATAGAATCAGAAAGAACTGAGTTATTCCTCTGGCATCTATTACTTGTGTAAATACAGGCAAATAAATTCCTTAGCATCTACAAGCCTCAGATTTCTCATCTTAAATGAAGGTGCAGTTATATCACCATTCCAGGATTGCTATAAAGATTAAATAAGATAGTATATATAAAGTGACTTACCCAGGGTCACTTAGCTAGTCAGAGAGCAGTTTTGAACTAAAGGAAGATCAGTCTTCCAAATTCCAGGCTGGGCACTTTATGTTTTGCACCAACTAGTTGTCCTGTGATTTAGGCTACTCTTCTTGTCCTAGATAATGGTAGCAGTAACTTTTATTGTAACTATATGACAAAGAAAATGAATGCCATTCTGGAAGAACGCTGAAACAAATCCATTTTCCAATTCATTTTAGATAAGTTAAATCTACTGAAGAATATTTAAAATATATCATTTGATTGGTCTATCAGTTAAATATGGCAGAACCATATTATCTTAAATTACCTTAGGAAAAAACTATAGCAAAATGTCTTAAGTCATTTTTTATTCAGTCAGGAGACCTAGTTTTTTCCTTTAATTTGGATAAAATAGTTAGCTTCTCTGGAGCTTACTTTCTTTTCTCACATATATGCATATTATAGGGAATAAAATATAGTAGTTACTTTATATGTTTAATTTCATTGCTCCCTAAAATAATATGTATGCTATGTCAACATAAATACCAATCCATATATACATATATATATATATATATATATATGGGAATGCATATTTCAGATTTTTATATCATTTTAAAGATTTTGAAGTTCTTTATTCACACAACTCTGTTAAGCAGTTAGTGAAAGGATTAGTACTTCCATTTAAGATGCAGAAACTGGAGCTCACCAAAGTTAAGCAATTTGTCTATGACTATATATCTGGGTCATATTTGAGTCTTATGAGCTGTTCTTCTGACTCCAAAAACTTGGGACTTGCCTTCTATTGAAGAGGTAAAGTGGTTTACAGAAAAAATCAAGTCAATAAGCATTTATTAACTTGGTCAAACTTTGACATTCTGGTCTTTACAAGCAAAGGAAAATGGGGCAACTAGGTGGCTCACTGGATAGAGCATCAGATCTCAAGTTTGGAAGACTCGGGTTGATATCTGTCCTGAGACATTTTGGAACTGTGTGATCCTGGGCAAGTCACCTAACTTTGATTGTTTAATCCTAATCCTTGATCTTCTGTTTTAGAGTTCTCTTTAGGACAGAGAATAAGGGGGGAAGTGAAGGAAAACATTCTGGCTGAAAACAAAACGAAAGCAAACAAAAATAGCAGAACTAATGGGAGAGTATCAGTGATGTGACACACCTTGGGCTGGACCATTGACAACCCATTTCACAGACTTGTAATGTCTGAAGAGCAGCTGTATGAATTTATTAATGAAAGCTTAAAGACTATCCACAGTAGTATGGAAATCATGTCCATTTCTACCTAGAGCATGTGTTAGACCTTCTGTAGGTTCTTCTCCAACAGGTTTGGTCAATAAAAGGCTTACCCTTCTTTTGTTCTCTGGATAACAAAGGACTTTGGTGATATGTTCCGTCTGCTTATTTCCAGTTGTGGATAACAGTGTGAAATAGGGATATTGGATCATGTTAGTCACATTGCTCAAGAGATCAGCCAATAATGACTCTAATATCACACTAGTTTAATTTAACTTGTGTAAGAGATTATGTCTCCCAGTTTCTCTCTGTCCTTACTTCCCAGAAATTGTCCCTTCTAGTAGTATTCTCTATCATTCAGTGAGTAGTTGTTTCACTGATGGATTATAGGTGAGGGAGCACTATGGGATGAAGGTTGGTTGGAGAGAGATGGGTTAAAGGTTAACATTTTGGACTGTAAATACTAAAGAAAAAATATTCTGAAAGCACAGAGTCTTGTTTGGACTTTGATTTGTGACATCATTAATAGAGAGAACTCCCAGTGTGGAAACTCTGCCATTGCATAGAGATAACACTTGATGCTTATAGTCTTTTGGAATTGCTTTGATGATTGAAAGGCTATGTGATTTGTGACCATTATATGTCTAAGCAATGTTCACATTCAGGTCTTTTTTTTATTTCAAGGATGAATACTATACCATGCTGTCTCTCAAAGAAATCATGAAGGAGTAACAATAATTCATAAAAGTTTTAAATGTATAATAATCATTGGTACTTCCTTAGATGAACATTTATTTTTATAATATTTTATTTCCTGTCATTTATAGGTAAAAAATTAATTTTCATTTTAAAAAAGTTCCAAATTCTTTACCTCTTTGCCACTCACCCCTCTGCCCTCCCAGAGATGATAAGCCATCTGATACAGATTTTATATGTGCAATCATGTAAAATATTTTTCCATATTAGTCATTTTTGACAGAGAAATCTAAATAAAAAAGAAAGACAATACTTAGTGGAAAGTTTTGTGATGGAATTATCTTGATGCAAAATAAATTTCAAACTTAAAATCAATACTTATAAATAGTGGAAAAAGAAAGAAAGCAAGCAAGCAAGAAAGAAAGAAAGAAAGAAGGAAGGAAGGAAGGAAGGAAGGAAGGAAGGAAGGAAGGAAGGAAGAAAAAGTTTGGAAGAAAAGGAGAGAAAGGAAGCAAAAGAGAGAGGGAAGAAGGAAGAAAGGAAGGAAGAGAGAAAGGGAAGAAAAAAGGGAGGGGTAGAGAAAGGAAGGGAGTCAGGAAAGGAGGAAGAAAGGAAAGAAGGAGGAAGTAATAGGGAAGGAGGAAAGAAATAAGAGAGGGAGGAAAAACGAAGCAAGAAAGAGAAGGAAATAGAGAAAAAAGAGAGCTATGATAGAGGAAGGAGAAAGTATAGATGAAATCAGACTTTTATAACTTTAAAACCCAACAACACTTGGTCTTTTGGGCCAGAGGAACATATTTTTATGATTAAACTAATATGAAAAGGGCACTCAGTTTGAATTATTGGGAACCAAATTCTATGAAAGTCTAAGTCTTGATATACAGATCAAGTTAGCATTGTATATGATTAAAAGTGCTTGTTGATGTTATTTTCTTGAAGAGCTATGACAATTCAAATACAAACTTTTCTTACAATAAGATTAGACATAGGCTCCATTAAACAATTTAATCATCTAAACACAGTGGGGGGAAAAGATCAGAGAATATCTCTTTGCCAACTGCAGTGTCATGTTAAGAAATACTGGATCATGTGTTTTGTAGTCTGGTGGAATAACTCTCCATTGACATGTTTCATTCATTATGGGAGATTTCCTACTTAATAAGAATCTTTTGAGAAAGCAAAACTTTCATTTAGCTGACTCAAGTCATACTAGTAACTAGCACAAGAACTCCAGAAAAAGATTTTTGTCTGTCCTAAGTTCATTCTCTTCCATTTTTCCTGATTCCTCCCCTCCAAAAATTTCAGTATTTCCATAGTCTCTTCTCTTTTTCTTTTAATTAATGTTCTTAGACAAGATCAAACAAACCATGATAAATATTAAGTTATAAATGACTTATAAAACTTAAAAGGTTCCCCATGCCAGGGATATTTCAGGAAACCTTTAAATCACAATGGTGAAGATTCAGACAATTATATCCAAGCAATAGTTAAAGATAGCTTAATGTGTGCAAGACATTGTCCTAGATATTGATATTTAAGGAACTGAGTATAATCAGAAAACCAGGAATGAAATCCTACTTCTGTTGTTGGCTACATATCTTTGAGCAAGCATATTAAGTTCCTGGGCATCAGTTTCCTAATTTTAAAAATGAGAGTAGGAATTGAGTAGATGAAAAGTAAGGTCATTTCAAACTCTACATCTATAATCATATGATTCATGCAGATTAGTAAATAAAAGGAAATCGTAGGAGGGATAGAGCAGTAACAATTGGGAGAATCCAATAACTTCCAAGCTGAGGTGGTACTCAAACTAAACCTTGATTGAAGTTATATTTTTTGAGAAGTTGTTAAGAAGAGAATCCATTCTAGGCAGGAAAGACAGCTTCTGTGAATGTACAGAGGAAGTAGATGGAATGTGGAGTTTGGGGAATAGATTATAGTCTCATTTAACTAGAATATAATGCATAAGGGGGAAAATATGAATTAATTATTGAAGGGCATATTGGAAACAAACTGGATAAATCCTCCAGTGACAGATCAAAGAGTTTAGATTTTATCTTAGAGGTGGTAGGCAAATGCTTTTCTGAAGTATTCTGGTAGAAGTTTAGTAATTCCATCCATGATTGATGGAGAAGGATGAGCATCATCCTAATTTTCAAAAAAGGGGAAGCCCATAGAGCATGAAAAAATATGACAATAAACTTTATTTTTTTATGCCTAGAAGAATATTAGGGTGGTTATTTAAAGGAGAGCTTTATTAACAGGTAGAAAAGTCATCCAAAAATTACCATATGGTTTTAAGAACAAGTAAAGATAGGTAAATATAATTTTTGTTTTGGAATGGTTATGTGACTACTGGATCATGAGAATGCTGTAGATTTCATTTAAGTGAGGAATTTAGCAAAGTCTCTGAAACTACTTTTGTGGACATACTGGATAGATGAGGTTTACAATAGAGTGGGTTTGAAATTGGATGAATGGTTGGGCCCATAGAGAAGATACTAAGCATTTGAAGTCAGGTTGGCTTCAAATGAAGTTCCTTAAGGATTTACCTTTGTCTCTATGATGATGCTTAACATTTTAATAAATGGATTTATTAAGAGGCTAAATGTCCTGAGGATCCAAATTCCAAAAGAAATAAATTTAAAAGCAAGAGTAAACAAATTTGACAACAGAATCAATATTTTAAAGAGTTATCAACAGGCTATAATGCTGGGCCAATTAATCAATTGGCAAGTATTTCTTAAGAGTTTATAGCATATGAAATTATTTTTAATGACACAGAGATAAGAGGTAAAATGCCATGTGTAAGAAGGAGCAAAAAGCCCCATGTGGCTAAATCAAAGAATGTGTGAATGAAAATGTGTACTCCTCCTTCAAAGCTATATTGAAGCTAGGTTGTAAAGGACTACAATGGCAAACTAAGGAAGTCATATTGGATCCTAGAGGGAATAGGGAACATAGGGACTAACTAAGTGGGGTAAGGGTAACATAGCCAGACTCATGCTTTATGAATTTTGCTTTTGAATCTATGTGGAAGAGATCAGAGAGGGAAAGAATTGATGTGATTTTTTCTAAAGAATGGGTCTTCTCATATCATCCTCTCTTCTACCCCTCTACTCAGTAATATAAAAATCCCAATTGTTTTCTCTGTTAGATATTTAATGCAGGACTTTATAAATATAATAAAAATTATAGTACTGCCAAAGTTAATTTGCAATTTTAATGCCATTTCAAAAAATTATGAAAGGAATATTTAATAATTCAAAAAACAAAAACATCTCATTTGAAGAATAAAAAAAATCATGAAAAATAATTTTAAAGGCAGGAATTAAGGAGAGTACTTTCTTACCTCAAACAATCTAATAAAGCAGCAACCACTGAAACCATTTTATAATGATTAAAAGGTAGAGATGATCAATGGAACAGATTAGATAATGGATAATCAGAATATATGGAACTCAATAACTCAGAAACATAGGATAACTGTAAAGAACTCTTGAAGAAATTAAGCTTAATGAAATACCTTATTCCTTATTCCTCAATAAATTCAAAATAGATACATTATATTACTATTAAAGATGATACCATTAAAATTAGAACAGTAGATTACATACTTTTCACAACTATGGCTAGGGGATATATTCTTATTTAATTTTTTTTATTTTTTAAATTTTAATAAATTTACACTGAAGTTTTCTGAAGTTATATGATCTAAATTATCTCCCTCCCTTCTTCCCTTCCCACTAGGTGATATATTCTTAACTAAAGATGGGATAGAAAAATTAGAAAAGATGAAAATATAACTGATTACTTGAAACTAATTCATAATTCATAACACACATAATTCATACATTTAGTATAAGAAGGAAAAGGTTGAATTCTGGAAATTGCATTGAATTTCTCAAATAAGACTTTGCAATTCAAAATATATTTTTGGTTTTCCAATTATCTTTAATATTAAAACTGAATTTAATAAATTTCATAATATAACATATATAATTATAAAACATTTCTCAGTAGTAAAGTAAAAAATATGAACAGTTCTCAGAATTACAAATATCTAATAAGCATATTACAGAATGTATCAATCTACTACTAATAAAAATACAAATATAAAGAACTTTGAAGTTCTACTTCATATCTAGTAAAATGACAGTGATGAGAGGAGATTAGAAGAGGAGAAAAGTTGTGGGAAGCTAGGCTTAGTAGTTTATTTTTGATAAATCTGTGGATCAGTGGAAACATTTTAGAAAGCAATTTAGAATTAAACAAAAAAAGTGATTAAAAATCCATGCCTTTTGACCAAGAGAATTCAATACTAAGCTTATACCCCAATTGTGGCATTCAAACAACAAAAAATCCATATATATGTATATATATATACATATATATGTATACTTATAAGAGTACTTTTAGAGAAGCAAGAACAAACATTATACCCATGAATTGAGGAATGGCTAAAGAAAACTGTCAGTAATAGAATATCACTGTGCTGAATGAAAATATAAATTGTATTAATACAGATAAGTATGGAAAGGCTTAAATAAACTAAATTGATGCAGAATGAAGAAAGCTGAGACAAGAAATCAGTATACACAATGTATAAGGAAAGTGCAAAACACACAAAAATGAAAATGTACTTTGTAGAATAAAATAACTTGTTTGCCCTCGTTTTGCAGAGATGGGTGGCTGTTGGTGTGGAATTTTTTTAGACTTTTGGTCCTTTTAGTTTTAGAATTTTTAGACCTCACATTTTTTTCAATGGTATTTATTGAGGTTTTTTTTTTATTTTTCTCTACCCTTTTTTCATCAAAAGTATCATTTGCTACATGGATGTCTCTGGGAAGAGAAAGGATACTGGGAGAAACTTAGTTCACATAAAAACAAAATGACAATATAAATTTATGTTAAAATTAAATTAAAATTGGTTTAAGCAGAAAGAACAATCAAGAATATAGTATATACTAAGATAAAATTTAATAGAAATAAATGTTTCAGTTAGAATCTCTCTCTATGTCACACACACATATACAAATAAAGATATTTATTCAGAAAATTAATGAAGGCCAGTATTTGAGTGATTATTTTTCTTCAAACTGATTTTGTTTTGTGGATTTATTTTTGTTTTTCTCCCTCTATATTACACTTAGTTATGATTTTATGAATTCAAAGAAGAAGAGAGTGTATAGTTGAGGTTGACCATATGGTCAAGTCTTTCAAAGAAGGCAATTGAAGTTATGGAAGAATGAGGTGCAAGGAGAGATAAAAGTGGATAGAATTATGAACAGATTTTATAATTATGAAGATATTATAGTTATGGGAGATATAAGTTATGCCACCAAATTGAGTATCTTAAATTGTGAAAATATATAATTCTTCAAACAATGGTTCAATGACTGCTTATGAAATATAGTATAGATTTTTTTAGATGTGCACAACAGTAGCTCCCTTGTAATCTGAATTCCATAATTTTGAGTTAAGTAGGTTTGTGAGAGTAGAAAATTGAAGTGAAATTCAAAATGCATTTGAACTCTGAAGAATCTGATATGGACAAGATATAGAAACAGGCATTCCTTCAGAGAGCTGAAAAAGAGAAGCCTGAAACCTTGTAGTTTACAGCAATGAAGCTCTGTTGCCCTGCTTGATTTCAGCTGCACACAAAATGTCTCTCCTAGGATAAGCTTATACTTCTAAACCCACCACCATGCTGCTAAATCAGGCTTTGACTGACACCACCACCTTCATTTACCTATCCCCTCTGAATGGAGAGCTGACAAACTCCTCCAATTGCCTTCCTTTATAGAGGGCAGAATTTGAACTCTCATATGCCTATCGGACTGGTTTTAATTCTATACAAGACACCCCCTTGTATTCTACTTTCTCTTAAAGCCCCCTTTCCTGACTCCTTTTGTGTTTGCTCTCCCTACTGAAACCTCCATCCCCATTAGATTATAAGCTTTTAGAGCTATCTTTCTTTTTTATTAATTTTATCTCTAACACTTAGCACAGTGGCTGGCACATAATAAGCACTTCATATAAGTTTATTGGATAGGATTAGATGGATTGAGCCTCACAGAGAAAGACATTAAATATTTCAGAAGTCCTGAGGTTTGAAAGTAGAGTTTGGGATTTAAGTGGTCTACTTTCCCTCAGTGTTGGGGAAATTTATAAATTGGCAACAAACATGTGGGAGAACTATAATTGAGGCATGTTCTGCAGAAAGACATTTTCATTGATATTAGAAAATTTTAAAAATAAGCAATCTAGTAAAAAGGAGAGAGTAATAAGGGGTTCAGCTAGGTGCTTTACTATTTAGAGTGTCAAGACTTATGTCAGAAAGACTCATCTTCCTGAGTTCAAATCTAGCCTTTGATAATTACTGACTTTGATACCCTGGGCAAGTCATTTAACCATATATGCCTCAGTTTACTCATATATAAAATGAGCTAGAGAAAGAAATGCCAAATCACTCCAGTATCTTTGCCAATAAAACTCCAACTAGTATCCCAAAGAGTAGGGAATGACTGAAAGGACTGAACAATAATACTACAATAAAGTGGAACCTTGAGGACATGCCCTCCTGGAGCTGACAAGTAATTCCACTGGGTTATTCATGTATCATATTTCAAAGCCTATTTCCATGTTATTCATATTTTCATATTTTCAGTAGAGTGATTCTTTAACATCAAAACCCCAATCATATCTCCATTGAAGTACAAGATCAATTATATATTGTTTTTTTCTGTATTTCTGTTACCACAGTTCTTCCCTGGATGTGGATAGCATTCTTTCTCAGGAGTCCCTCTGGATTGTCCTGGATCTTTGCACTGCTGCTGGTAGAAAAGTCTGTTACATGTTATTGTTCCACAATGTTTCAGTTTCTGTGTACAATGTTCTGGTTCTGCTCCTTTCATTCTGAATCAATTCTTGGAGGTCTTTCCAGTTAACATAGAAATCCTCCAGTTCATTATTCCTTTTTGGGCTTCTCTTTTGTCTTGTGTTGGGACTTCAATATTTTTGTTAAGGTTTAATTTATTTCTCAGGAATAGTTGGTAATCTATTTTAGCAAATGCCCATTTCCCCCCCTTAAAAATATTCTCAATTTTGCTGGTTATGTAGCTCTGGGTTGTAAACCCAATCTTTTGCCTTCCTGAACATCATATTTCATGCTTTTCCATATTTTAATTTATAAGCTGCTAGGTCCTGCATGATCTTGATTGTAGCACCATAATTTTTTTTCTGGCTATTTGAAGAATTTCCTTTAGCTTGGTGACTCTTAAATTTAGCTATTTTATTCCTGGAAATTGTGATTTGAGAATTTATTTATGGAGGTGATCTGGGAATTCATTCAATTTCAAATTTATTTTATTTTTTGAGTATCTCTCGGCAGTTATTTTACATGATTTCTTGTAATATGATGTCCAAGGTTTTTTTCTTGATCATGACTTCTAGGTAGTCCAATAATTCTCAAATTGTCTCTTGTAGGTCTATTTTCTGTCAGTTGTTTTATCAGTAAGTTGTTTCTTGTTTTCCTCTGTTTTTTTTTCATTCATTTGATTCTGATTTATTGTTTCTTGATGTCTCATGAAATCAGTTTCTAGATGGCCAATTCTGATTTTTAAGGCTTGATTTTCCTCTGTCAGTTTTGGTTCTCCTTTTTAAATTGGCCCATTTCTTCTTACATCATTTTCATTTTTCTTGCATCACTTTCCCTTCTTTTTATATCACTTTCATTTCTCTTCCCCAATTTTCCTTTACCTCTCTTCAGTGGTTTTTGAAGTCTTTTTTGAGATCTTCAAGAATTTGTGACATATTTTTAATTTTTTTTCTTTTGGGCTTTGTGTATATTTCCTTTGCATTCACTATCCCCTTCTGTGTCTGTACCTTCCTCTTTGTCTCCATAAAAATTATTTAGGATTAGGTGTTTTTTCATTGTTTGTTCATTTTTCTTATCTAATTATAGATAGGCTCTGTTTTCTGGGAAGTTGAGGTACCCTCTTAAACATCAGTCCTTCTTTGATGTTATTCTCAGCTTATTTTCTGGATCTGAGGGTTGAGAACTCAGGAGTTCCTTCCCCCTGCTTATTCTGTTGACCCTTGAGATGCCTATGACTTAAGAACTTGCCTCAGATTTGGGCATAAGCTTTTTATTTCACCATGACTTTGATCAGTCAGGGGCTGATCAAATTGTAGCTGCAGGCTTAGTTTCAAGACTTTGGTCTTACTGTGTACTTGATCCAATCAGGCACATCATTGATTGTCCTGCCTTAGAACTCTGCCCTGAGCTTTAGGCAGAAGATCAGTACTTAGTACTATAAACCACTCCAAACTGTGTACTATGTCCTTATCCCAAGACCAGACTAGAAATCCTGGCTTTGTTCTGGGCCTACACAGATCAGCCCACTTTAGTCCAGAATATTTTGGACTGGAATTCTGCATTTCTCCACAGGTTTGAAATTTCAAGGGGTGTGGTTTGGCATGATCTCAGGATCTGAATGTTGGCTTGGGGTCAGGTTCCAAAGTTGGGCAGCAAATGTGGAGTTGAGGTGGGAGTGTGACTTGCTCTTGGCTTGCTCTTCTCTACTTGCTACAGACTTTTGCTAGATCTGCTTTCCTCTCCTCCCAGTTCCCCAGATGACCTTTGCCTACCTTTTGGGTTTTTCTTTTCTTGAAAGTTGTTTCATTCTGTCTCCTTATTAGTTTTTCCACTCCTCATCTTTTGTATTTAAGTACATTCTTGTACTCATTTCTATGTGAACAATATTGATACATTCCCAAGTTTGAAAAGTGTGATAGAGGAATGATCTTTGATGGGCAGAACCTGGAAGACATGTAGAGGTTTGCATCCACAGTGGATGAAGTGGAGACAGTGGAGATAGAAAGGGTGATGATCTGCTCAGAGATTTCTCTACTGAACTTTTCAAATCCCTCATTGATCCTAGCCACCGTCCCCCCACTCAAAGACACCAAGAATTGTGGCATAAATCGAGAAGAATAAGAATATCATCAGAAGATTTCACACAGCTCCTCTGACACCCTGAGTCTGGAGATTGTCTTTTCTGTGATAAAAGACCAGGAGTCACCAAACCCTGAGCCTCTTAGAGACCAGGTTGACAAGCCTGGGTATCTCAGCTTTGGGGGAGGGAGAAAGATATTTTTAGACAGGTAGGGATTTTCCTCTTTCCTATTAAATCCAACCTGCAGACATCTTGCTTATGTTACCCCTAACCACCATTTGTTAGATTAAAGTCGTCAGTTATCTTAAATTGACGTCCTTGCCATATTGAAGGGGGAAAGAGCTGACTTCTCTCTCTTTCTCCAAAGGAAACGATTTACCCATTAAATCAGTTATTAGAGGGGAGTAAAGGCAGGGTTAGTGGAAAGACATATTTGAAGAAGGCTGAAGGGGGGGAATCCATCTCACCCTCCTTCTACTTTCTGGGATCATCTACTCTTTCTCTATAATACCCAAATCAACCCTCTAATACAAAAGGCAAAAAAAAAGCTGAATCTCTATAAAATGAATTACTCACAGAAGTTATAGATACTTTCTAAGGTATTATTTGACTAGGGAATTAGAGAGATTATAAAGAACAAAAAGAATGTAATAAATTTCAACTAGACTCTAGTTGTATTTATGAATCTGGAAGATTCATTGTTTCATTCGTTTTTCTATGAGTGAGTATAAATATATACATATATAAAGAGTATATATGTATATATACATGCATACATAAAGTTCATGTATATTTGCATATGCATGTGGAAAGAGAGTGAGAGATAAGCTCTTTATGAACATGAATTCAGAACACGTGAACAAAGGGTCATCATATTATGTGTGACCCCACTTCCATATTTTTGTTGAACCTACTTTCTATGCTGGAAATCTCCACTTCCTCTACCATCTTCTATCACCACCTGTTAACAATATACCCATCCTTCAGAGCTCAGCTTAATTGCTACCTTCTACAAGATGCCGTTTTTGATTCCACCTTCTCAAAATGTTATTTTTTCTGAAGTTTGTATTCCTCTTAAATGATTAGTACATAATATTGAAAATTATCTGCTGACATGTCTTATGAGTTCTACTAAACTATCAGTTCCTGAAGGGAAAGGAGCATGTCTCATTTATCTTTGCATCTCCCTCACAATCTAGCACAATGTTTTTAAATATATAGTAGCTGCTTAGTAAGAACAAATCAAGTGTTGCCATTTCCTTTCAAATTTAAAAAAGATGTAACAGTATACTGAAATATTAATATTATACATTTAAAAAAATTAGAAATATAATAATGTTCACATATAATCTTTTCATGTAGGTTTTATAACTTATGCCACTGGAGAATGACTGTATTGTCAGTAGAGTGACATACATTTCTTTTGTTACCATTTGAGTTGATGACAATTATTTCCACTCACAGTTAACATGGCATCAACACTTTGAGATCTATTTTGACAGTTCTCTCTTCACCACATATAAGGTTAGGAACTTTTGCAAGGAAAGAAAAGGGGAGACAGGTGAGAGGCAGTAAGCACTTATATGTTACAGAAAATTCCTTAATTTCTTCATTTCTTCGAAACACTCTAAATCTACCAAATCCATACAATTGAAGCATCACATATTCTAGTCTTTGTTTTTAATTTAAAGCTTATGAAATCAATTTAACAATGGAAGCTAATGAGACTTTTTTTCTTTGTGTCTTAGGAATCCTTCTATAATCCATAGACTGGAAACATTGCTGGGTATATGACTCACTATATGTCTATATAATGCAAATTTCCAGTAAAACACTTTCTTTTAACCCTTGGTTTCTGTCTTAGAATCAATACTGTGTATTGGTCCAAGGCAGAAGAGTGGTAAGGGCTAGGCAATGAGAATTAAGTGCCAGCTAGGAAATATCTGAGACCACATTTGAACGGGGACCTCCAGGCTTGATTCTTAATATACCGAGCCACCTCACTGGTACCAATTTTAGAAGTGTGTAGTTGATCATGCTGAGGAACATTGACTTCCCTGGTACAACAAAAAGTTAACTTTTTCATTAAGCCTTACAATCCTTTCTTTTACTTACATACCAAAAAAAAAAAAAAACAAAACCAAATTCCACAGACCATCCCCTTCCATGGCAAACACTTCCTATTGCTCTGCTAGAAGACAAGCTATTAGACAGTTAGAAGATGGCAAATATTCCATTAAGATGAAATTACTGATGATGAGAGCAACCATAGCACTGGATTTTAGCAGATTAAATTGTACTTGTTCAGATTAATTTGTAATACTGCTTAATATTAGTCCTACATCTGAATAATTCCTCAATTTCATCTCTTAGAATCCCTGGCTTTTTTTGAATCTCAGCTCATTGCTGTTTACATGCGATCTGCCTAATTCCCATAGTTGTCTGTGTTTACTCCATTTAACTCAGACTATTAAGAATATAGTTATCTGTTCACATATTTTATTCTCTCCTTCTCTTAAATTAAAGTTTCTACTTCTTCCCATGCTTATTCTTTAATCTTTTGCAATTTTGCTCCTCTTCTTTAGATCAATGGAAACTTCTCTCTCCAAAGTTACTGATGATCTGTTCATCTCTTAATTTTCAAACCTTTTTATTGTTCTGAGAAACTGGGGTTTGAATGCAGTCTCAGACACTTAACAGTTAGATAATCCTGGCCAACTCCCTTAACCTCTACCTGCTTCAATTCTTTCATTGGTAAAAAGCAGCTAATAATACTATTTACCTTCCAGGGTTGTTGTGAGGATAAAATGAAGATAATACTTACAAAATCTTTAGCAAATCTTAAAACATGTTTGAATGCTTAGTTATTTTAATTATTATTTATTTTGCCATTTATTTATATACATAGCAATAAAATATGTAGTACAACAATAATAAAATACACATGGTTTGTTATAAATATGTAATAAATTGTAATAAACATGCCTATTCATTTTTTTTAAATATATTTTATTTGATCATTTCCAAGCATTATTTGTTAAAGACATAGATAATTTTCTTTTCCTCCCCCCCCCACCCCCCATAGCCAACGCGTAAGTCCACTGGGCATTAGATGTTTTCTTGATTTGAAACCATTGCTTTGTTGATAGTATTTGCATTAGAGTGTTCATTTAGAGTCTATCCTCTGTCATGTCCCCTCAACCTCTGTATTCAGGCAGTTGCTTTTTCTCGGTGTTTCCACTCCCATAGTTTATCCTTTGCTTATGAATGGTGTTTTTTTCTCCTGGATCCCTGCAAGTTGTTCAGGGACATTACACCGCCACTAATGGAGAAGTCCATTACGTTCGATTATACCACAGTGTATTAGTCTCTGTGTACAATGTTCTCCTGGTTCTTAAACATGCCTATTCATGAAAAACAAATTCTCATATTAATTATGTTCAAAAATCAGTTTCATTGTTTATTCCTCTCCCTCCCACCCTCCTTAAGAAGGTAGTTAATATAAGTTATATATTCATTACCATATAACACATATTTCTCTGTTCATCATATGTGAAACAGTACATGTATTACTTACACTAGAGAAAAATTCATGGAGGAAATTAAGTGAACAGTAGTATATTCCATTCTACATTTGACTCTGTTTCTTCTTTGGCAGTGGTTACCCTTTTTTTTAATAATCAGTCTCTTAGAGTTGTCCTGGATCCTTGCCTTGTTGATAATAGTTCTCACACAGAGTTGATCATCATAAATTACTGTTGTCACTGTATACAATATTCTTCTGATTCTGCTCACTTCACTCTGCTTCACTTTACATGTCTTTCCAGGTCATTTTTTGTAAACATTTTTTGGTTCTCATTTTTTATGGCACAATAGAATTCCATTGCAATCAGATACCACAGGTTGTTTAGTTACCCCCTTCCCCCACTGATGGAACTTTATAAGTTATTTTACATTACAAAAATAGATTATGAAATATTTAGAAGCCATTGCTGTTTTTCCCCCTTTTTCCTTGATTACATTAGGAAATAAACTTAATACATCATTGGCCAAAAGGTATAAAGAGTTTTTTAATTCCTTGAGTATTCAGATTGCTCTCTAAAATTGTTGGATCAGTACAAAATTCTATCAGCCATGTACTAATGTCATTGTTTTTCCACATCCCCTCCAACATTTGTCATTTTGCCCTGTTATCATTTAAGCCAGCTGATCAGTATGAGATGAAATCTCAGAGTTTTTCTGACTTGCATTTCTCTAATCAATAATGATTTAGGACATTTTTCATGAAGTTATTTATAGCTTTGATTTATTCATCCAAAAACTGTTTATTTCATTTGACCACTATTTATTTGGGAAATAGTTCATATTCTTATATATTTGACAAAGTTCTCTCTGTATTTTAGAAATGAGACCTATCCAAGAAACTTTATAAAATTTCTCCCTCCCCAAGTTATTGATTTCCTTCGAATCTTGACTATGTTAATTTTATTTGTACAAAACTTTTAATTTAATGTATCAACATTTATCCATTTTATATTTTACAATGCTTTCTACCTCTTGTTTATTCATAAATTCTTCTCCTATCCTTTAATTTAGTAAGCAATAAACTTCTTCTCCCTATAGTTTGTTTATATCTCCCTTTATACCTAGGATATATATTCATTTTGAATTTAAAATGGTAAATAGTGTAAGATGTTGGTCTATTTATTTTTGGCTACAATGCTTTTCAATTTTTACAATATTACCTAATAATAAATTCTTGGTCCCCAAACTTAGAACATTACTTTTGCCAAATACAAGGTTACTATAATCTTTTATGACTATTTGTTGAACACCTATTCTGTTCCAACAATCTAGTTTCAATGTCTTAGCTGGTAGTGGATAATTTTGATCATACCTGCTTTATAATTTGGTACTACTAGACCTTTTTTCTTAACATTTTTTTCAATATGTTCTCTCATATTCTTGACTTTTTTTTCAAATGAGTTTTAAAATTATTCATTCAAGGTTAATAAAATAATTTTGAGGTAATTAATTTGGGATAGTATTGAATAAGTAGATTAATTCATATAGGATTGTCATTTCAAACGTATTGGTCTTGGCCACCCATGTACAATTAATAGATCTCCAAGTATTTAAATCTAACTTCAGTTATATAAAAGTGTTTTCTAATTAAGCTTCCTATAGTTTCTGTATTTGTTTTGGAAGATATATTCCTAACTATTTTATTCTATGATGATTCCAGAAATGATAATTTACCTGGTTTTATTTTGTATCATATTGTTTTCCTAAAATTATTGATAATTTCAATTACTTTTAGTTGAATCTCTAGGATTTTCCAAATATATACTACCATAAAACAGCAAAAATGATTGTTTTATTACCTTTTTGCTGATTCTGATACCTTTAATTTCTTTTCCTTCTCTTAATTGCTGTTGCTAGCATTTCCAGTAAAATATTAAATAACATTAGTGATAAAATATATGATTCTTATACTCCTGATATTATATATAAAACTTCCAATTTATCCATTATTGTTATTTTTTGCTAATGGTTTTAAATATATAATTCCTATTAATCTAAGGAAAAGTCCATTGTTACTTGTATTGTTGTAATTAGTTATTAATGTAATTAATATGTAAATAGTATTATTTATATTAAAAACATGTTTGCATACCTAGTATATATCCTGTCTGGTCATAATGTGTAATCTTTTTGATATATTAGTGTAGTTTCTGAGCTAATATTTTATTTAAAATTTTTGCACCTGTATTTGTTAATGAAATAAGCTAAATTTTTCTTTCTCTTTTTTTGCTTTTCCTGATTTAAGTATCTGCACCATATTTGTTTAATGAAAGGATTTTGTAGGACTCCTTCATTAATAAATATTGTAAATAATTTATTTAATATTGGAATTAGATTATCTTCTAGGATTTTCCAAATATATACTACCATAAAACTGCAAAAATGATTGATTTTGTTTGGTAAATGTTTGGTAATGGTAAATGGTAAATGGTGAAATGTTTGGTAAAATTCACTTGTCAATCAATTTCTTTTATCCTGATATGTTTTCCTTAGGAAGTGTTTTTAAGCCTGTCAATTTATATATAAAATAATTTTATTTAAATATACTATGTCATTCTCTTTTAATCTAGGCAATTAATTTTTGGTAAGATTCATTCATTTCATTAAGTTATTAAATTTGTTGGCCAATAATTGTTTTAAAAAAAACTCCTGGCGATTGTTTTGATTTCATCTTCAATAGAAGTAAATTCAACCTTTTCATTTTTGATGCTAGGGTTTTGGGTTTCTTCTCTCTTATGTTTAAGTCACACTAACCAAAAATTTATCTATCTTTTTTTTCATAATAACAACTCAATATTATTAATTAATTCAATTAAAGAATATACCATATATATATAAATAACTACAGCACAAAATAATAATGTAAATGCATTTACTTTGTGAAGGATGTCCTATATTGAAAAGGTTGTGAAGATTAAGTTAACTGTCCACTGCCCATTTTTAGATTTAGTCACCAGAAGTGTATATACCCCACTTACACTTGAGTGGGGGAGGTCGGTGACTCACATGTGCAATAGTGGGTGATGAATCAGAATTGACTGATTGACCCTGGGAAGTCCTAAGCAAAACTTTAGCTGTCATTGGTACATATAAAATGGAAGTCACAGGAAGTGACGAAAAGAAACGGTCTTTAAAAATGCCAAGAACTTCCTGTGAAGAGAGGTCTTTTTGGTCTTTTATCTTCAACTTGACTAAGGAGGAGCTCTGACTGAGGATCTCAGACTACTTTTACTTTCCTTAAAAACTACCACATGGTGAGTGAAAAGCTGACTATTTTCCTATATTTTCTGAAGGAACTAGTCTCAGGAGCGACCTATCCTCTTGAGAGAGGCTCCCTGCATCCCCAGGTCATTGGCTCAAGGCTGAGGCTCCTCCAGCTAAGGACTAATTAGTCCTGCCTGGGTTGAACCAGAGGCCAGAGCAAAATACCTAGGCTAGATTTCTTATCCTATTTTCTCTCTGATTTTGATTATTTTCACTCATTCTATATTTTATAAAATGTTAAATAAATCTTTTTGGAATTAATTAAATTCCTGGTGACCCTATTCTTAAATAATCCAGTACAACCTTTTATAAAAACTCCTAATATTTCTATCCCTTACAAGGTGATTGGTGAGGTTGGAGATCATCAAAGAGTTTTTGGGGAAGGCATTTACTTGAGTTTAGTAGGATTTCAAGTGTGATTAGGAGGGCAATATTATCACACTTTTATAGAATATTACAAGTAGAGAAATAAATCAGGAAATGACATAATGGGAAAGTATAATGGCAGACAGTACAGTTCAACTGTAGTACATGGGCAGAGATCAGAGAATTCTGAGATTTCCATAGAAGTAGACGGTCATGATAATTTGCAGGGAGTTTCGGATGTCAGACCAAAGTGTTTGAACTTTACTCGATAGTTACTAGTGAACAGTGAAGCAGTGGAACTAAATGAAATTGCCAGGTGAAATCATGTAGGGAGAGAATAGTACTTCAAGGAGCAAAACTTTAGAAGGTCAGGATAAAGATGAATATCCAGCAAAGGAGACATAAAAATTAGTTAGAGATGAGGAAGAACAAGAGGAATGTTATGTCTTTGAAGGGAATGTAGGAGAGCTTATCTAGATGAAGGAGGTTTTCAATAGTGTCTGACATTATGTGAATGAAAGTCAATAATAGCATAATAAAGTTTGAAGATGGATTATTCTTAGAGGGAAAATATCTTTTACCTTGACTTTAAGGTGAGAGTAGGATAGTCAATTGGGTATGTCCTTTAGGTAGCTAGATATGTATGATAGTATATTTTAACTACCTAAAGCAGACATGGGGAATATGGGAGAAGGATTAGAACTGTTTGAGGAACAATGTGTGAAAGCTGTGAAGAATCACATTTAGGCTTTAAGGCAAAAAGAAAAATGCCAATTTTAGTGATGAGTATTATCCAAGAGTAGAATGAGATGCTTTAGAAAATATGCATTCTCTGGATATCTTCAAGTAAAACCTAGAAGATCATTTGTAAGAATTCAGGCATGTAGTTTGATGATTCTTTTAGCCATAATATGTATAAGTTGGAGAATGAGGTACTTTACAACTCTGAAATTATTTTATCTGTGAACGATAACCAAGGGAAAAAAACTGTAGTCAAAGAAGAGAAGCATCGGAGGTAGCCAAATTTGGGTTCTGAGGCTGAGGAGTCAGTAAAGAATAAAAAAAAAAATAGCAGTCATGCTCTTCCATTCCATGTTAATCAATTATAATCATATTTTTTTAGATATCCATTTCAAATAATATATCTTACTAAATGCCTCTTGCCTAAAATATCTCCTTTTTCTGTAATCTTAGAACAGTTATATCATTCACAAAGTATATTCTGTTATATTAAATATTTAGGTATTTATCTTAACTCTCCCAATAAATTACAAATCTTTTGAGACAATAGATATGTTGGACATCTTTGTTTCATGCACAGAATATAGTAGATTTTTAAAGAACCCTTACCATCTTTCTTATAATCAATAGTAAGTATCAATTCCAAGGTAGAAGAGTGGTAAGGACGAGGCAGATTGGGGTTAATTGACTTGTCCAGGGTCATATAACTAAATGTTTAATAAGTAACTGGTAAGTGAATTATTTCTAATATTATTTCTTTGAGTAAATTTTTTATTTAAATGTCAATTTACTCTTGTCCTTCTAAAACAGGTTCTAGAAATAATCAAGAAATATTTGTCAAATCAGGGTGACATTTTTTATAACGTCAAGGGCAGAAGTTGCTTGCTACTGAAAGTGCCAGTGAAATAGTTAAAGTAATTAATTAAAAATGGATAAATCTAGAAGTATCAGGTGACATTTATTTGTCTCAAGAAATCCTTAATGGATATTAGACATTCTTATAGTTATCCTGAATAAATGCACTGTGATTTACTTGGCCGAAAGCAGGCAACTTAAAGAGATTGCATTTCAAATGTCATATATGTTTCTAGCTTTTCACTGTTTAAAGTTGCTCCCTCAATCAAGGATGTTTCCAGATCACTTGGTTTACATCTTTTCTGCCATAACTAATCCCCACACATTCATTCCACAGCACCTCATTCTTTCCAGTTTATACAGTTGGAAGAAAATTAAGATTGGATTTTATGCTGCCATTTTGTGTTTAAAACAGATTTGAGAACTCTGCAGAAACCATCATTCCTATGTTCTTTTTCTCATTTCATGTCCTCCAACCTTTAAAGTTTGCATCCCAATTTTGACACAAGGGTTTAAACCTGTCCATAGTGAACACTTCCCTTGCAGTGAGTTCATGAACTAACCATTTAGAAGAAAGTCTTTCTATTCTAGAACACAGACAAGTTGTCTGCAAGAAATGTTCCATGAGTCTGTTTCTACAATACTATTTTATTGTATTTTCTGAAATGCCAAGCTTATACACATTTTTTATTACATTGCTAAACCATATATCCCAGTTCAGTCAGAGGTTTAAACATTACGTATTCCAGATTGTGGTGCCCTCTGTGTTTCAAACAGCATTATGTTCTGGTACAGCTGTCACAACAAAAGCATTATACAGCACTGCACAGACATAAACCACGAACTAAGCCCCTGAAAAATGCACAAGAATCAAGGACAGGAACGTGGAAATTAGCATTGGAAACCTTGTGTGGCATCAAGGGGTGTCATGTGAAGCCACCAGGGGGGTCTCCGAATAGATAAATCTAAAATAGAGCCTATTCTGTGACACATGCTATGAAATGGAAAATGCTACATAGGAAAAAAAAAACCCAGAAACTTATAAGAACTCCCCCTACCCCATATAACATTATTTTTATCTTGCAGCATTTCATCCTCCAATTTAAAATTCATGCTGCTGTTGGGGCCCTGTGCCCAGATATCACACAGAATCCTAAGTGCCAATCATCAATGGGCAGTTCGTTCAGATATCTGTGATATCTTCTCATACAAGGTGGAAATATGCCTGTCAATACTCTATTGAGGAAAGGTGATTTTGTCATGATTAGTTGTAAAACCTGATTCTATTCCTTGGGTTTGATGTCTTAAAAAAGGAAAGGCAGAGCTAGGCAGTGAGAGAATCACAGCCAAAGACAAAGATAAGCTAGTCAAAAACAAGGTGGTGCTCTCCTAGAAGGAGGCGTAGTAGTCAGTGACAATAAATTAAACAAACTTCTAACAAAGGGCTGTTGTGTTTAAGACAGAGATTCTGTGCATAGTAAGGCAGAAAGAAGATGGCTCCTGTCATTAAGAAGCTTGTTTAGCATTATAAATGATAATAATAATGAGAGGCACCTGGTGGTACCATGGACAGAGCCCTGGGACTGGATTCCCAAAGCTCTGATTTCAATGATGGCCTCAGATACCTACTAGCTGTTTGACCTGGAGCAAATTGCCTAATCTCTGTTTTGCCACAGTTTTCTCAATCATTAAATGAGGATAATAAGAGCACTTACTTCACAGGGTCATAAGCTTAAAATACTTTTAGCACAATGGCTGACATGGAGTAGAAAAGTTATACGAATGCATATTCCCTTCCCTTTTAATAATAAATAAAATAATGATGAGGATAACTTTTAAGGCTTGTTAAGTGCTTTCCATATGTAATCTCATTTGATCCTTATAAGATGAGGGCAGTTATCATTCTTATTAACACAGTAAGTGCCTAAGGCAAGATTCAAAACAAGACATCTCTTATTCCAAGTCTGGCATGCTATCCACCACCCAGGGGGAAATATATACATGGATAATAATTGTAACATAAGGGAAAATGAAGAGAGAGAATACTAACAATTGAAACGATTGTAGAATATGATGGAATATCTCTGAGACTTGAAGGGAGGTAATATTCTGAAAGGAAGCTATATAGAATGTGTCTGTTCTAGGAATGAAACATGGTGAGTCTCCTGGTCTGAGAGAAATTCCTACATAATAATGAATTACTAGCCTTCATTTTTTGCAGAAAAGATGAGAAGTTCCTAGATAAGCATCAATTCTTAGATTATTCCAAGGATTTCCTGGGTCAAGTTTTATTCCTTATGAAAAAGAGGAAAAATATATAAATAGAGAGTGTAAGTCTAGTCTCTGTCCTGCAAAACATGGCACAGGAAATAAAGCACTGGACCTAGAGTCAGAAAGACCTGAATTCAAATATCGCCTCAGGTACTTGCTAGCTATATGACCCTGGGCAAGTCACTTAACTCTGCTTCAGTTTTCTCCTGTATAAAATGAGTTCTATGAGGAATAGTAAGAGACAGTATTGTCATAAATGAAAAGAAGAGGAAGAAGAAAAACGTTTGAACTGAAGACTCACAAGCATTCTTTAGAGGTACAAAGAAAAAAAAAAGCAGAGGTGTTTATTTTTGGGGAAGGGGGTGTTACATTTTGAAGAGTTACAAGAAATCTTATTTCATGGAACATCTGGTCATCATTATTATGGTCTAAACAATCATCATGAAATTAATTTTAGCTTACACATTTAATTTCTACAATAAGGAGATTAAAGGAACCCAGAAAAAATCTTATCAACAAACATTTTATTTAATCACAAAATGGATAGCTGGCATAGTGGGACAGAATATAAACCAATATTTAAAATCTTATGAAAAAGGATGATGGGTGATTATGAGCAATATCATCTCATAAAGCAGAGAGGAAATTGGCGGGTAAATCCAGTTTAAAAGAAGTTTGGTAAGATAGCCTACTAAGCAAAATCTTCTCGTACATTCAAAGATGAATACAGAGAGGGTCATAAAGGAAAAAATGGAAAAGAACTGCAAAAATTATTACAACTTTTTTCACCATCAAGGATAGTAGAATTGTTGTACTTATTCCTTAATATCATAATATTTATGTATTATGAACCAAGTAGTGAGGTAGGCATTGGGGAAGACAATATGTATGAAGCAAATTTTATAGAGTAAATAGAAAATAATCTAAGGAGGAAAGGCACTAGATTCAAGATGGTTTAGGAAAGACTTCAAGTAAAAGATGGGATTATAGGTAGTATTTAAAGAAAGACAGAGAGGTCAGTGCAAAGAGCAAGGAAGAGAGATTATTACAGCCATTGGGAGAGTTAGGGGAAAAAATGTTGAGAGCTGAGAGAAAGAATGCTTTGTCTGTGGAACATTCAGAAGGCCAATGTCATTGGATTGGGAATATGGGAGGAGACAGGCATAAGAAGGGCTCTGAATGACAAAAAATCTTTTGGTATTTGATCTTGGAAATAACAAAGAGTCACTGGAGTTTACTGAGGAGCAGGGTGACAAGATTGGGCTTTAGGAAAATAACGTTAGTGATGGAATAGTTAATGGTTTGGAGTAGATGGAAATATAAGGCAGGCAGACACACTGGGAGACTATTACAATAACAGGCTTGTGGTGATAAACCTTGTACTGGAGGGGTAGAAGTGTCAAAAAAGAGAAGAGAGAAAAGATGTTGAAAAGGTGAAATCAGCACAGAGGTCTTATAAACTGATTGGTAAAGGAGAGTATATAAGTGGTAATTTGGACTTCATTTCCCAGCATTCTTTCCTAATCCTAAAATTACCTTTTCTCTTTCATGTACATGCATCATTACATTGTTTTGTATATAGTGTATAGGGCTCCTCTGTCTACCTCTCTTTTTCAAGTGGAAAGCTGGTGAGCTCTCTTGGTTTCTCTAGCCTTTTACTTTCCCTTTGCTTCAAGTTAAATATTTAAACATAGTATTAAATATAATATTTAGAGTATTGAATATTAATTTTTAAAATTTACAAGGGTAAGACATAGTGAGGAGTTCAGGATAATTTCTATGTTGTGAACCTAAAGGATCGGGAGTATGGTGACCACATCATTATCATTTCATAATTCCCCAAAAGTTGTGGAGATTACAGTCTCATTTTATTTATTTCTTTTTTTTTTATTATGGGGAAAAATTCTACTCAAAAAGTAAAACCAAAGACCCCCTTTTAGCCTCTGAAATGATAGAATATCTCCTATCCATATATATTTATATATCTATATGTGTGTGTGTATAAATCATTCAAGTTTTTTACTAGTGTTATATGGCAGACATGGAATATTCCCATTCATGAAAAAGTAGGTGAGCATCACAAAAAAAGAAATGGAAAGATTCTCTGTGAATGTCAGCAATCTGCAAAATATGACTAAGAACTTCAGACAAGAACAAGAGCCAAATATTTTACCTTTTTAAATGTAAAATAGAAAGAAAAATGAAAAATAGGCTGATCACATATGGGAACAAAAGAAGACAAGTAGATGGCTTGTATACTCCTCTGTTACCCTTGTGATATTGGTAGAAAGAGAGGAAAGCCTCCAGCATGTTTTGTGGATACTTGTAGAGAACTTTGGGGGAGCAGGGATGAGAAACACAAAATTGGCTGGCAAGAAAGGGATGCCATCTGTATCATTGTTAGAAATTCATGGATGGATGAGATCATTTATTTGAGTATCCAAATATCAAATCTGAATTACTCTAATAATAGAATCTCTTATACTGATTATTGTGTGAAACTGAAGGGGAAAATTGAGGGAAAACAACATTTTCAAGGATATGACTGGAAACTTTTTTCACTGATGCAACCATATTTTGTAGCAGAGATTCCTTAGACATTGAGAAGTTAAGCAAATTGTCCAAGGACATGCTGCCAGTATGCATATGGGAAAAATTTAAATTCAGATCTTCTTGTCTCTAAAACATATAGATTTAATGCTACTAGCACAAATTGAAAACCATCGTTAAAGTAGTTGATGGTCTTATAATATTGATAAAGTGAAGAGGGGAAAACCTTTTAAAGATAGGAAATTTTCATAATATCATTAATTCTTTTAATATTTATTTCACAAAAGTCTCAACTATTATTTAACCGAATAACTTTAATACTTAATTAGCAAAAAACATCTAAACAAAATATGTTGCTCATCACTAAATATAATTATACATTATTGTAAACAATACACACACATATATATCATCAATACATATAAATATACAAATATATAAAATCCTTACCTTTTGTCTTAAGACAGAGTAGGGGTAGGTACTAGGCAATTGGGGTAATGACTTACCCAGGGTTACACAGCTAGAAAGTCTCTGAGGTTAGATTTGAACTCAGGGACCTCCAATATCCAAGCCTGACTCTCTATCCACTGAACCACCTAGCTGTTCCCTTTAAGAAATATTACCTGCCCTCTGGGAGTGGCAGGAGTTTTGGAAGGGAAAGAGAGAACATAGACTGTAAAATGTTAGAAAAATATTAAAAATTGAAGCAACATATAATTTGAAAAAGAAATGATAAACAGGTAAATTAAAACCAAAACAAAACAAAATGTGGAAAAAGCAATGACAATGGGAGCACCAGTCACTCTGGTGGCAGATCAGGCCAACATGGAGAAATAAGAAACATCCAAAGCAACCACCCTGCAAAGGACTGCAGAAGAACAAAAATGCCTTCAAACAAATGCTAGAGTAGCAGAATCAACAGAAGAAGGGGAGAAGCAGTGCACTGGCCCAAAACAGTATTAAGAGACTACAAGGAGGATTCCTCTCACTGGGGTATAAGTAAGGAGAATTGAACAAGCCTTAGTAGCACTTAGATGCTACATAGTAAAAGCAATAGGAGAATGAGATTAAAACAGAAACCAACACAATACAAAACAAAATCAGTGGAAGGAAAGTGGCAATGTATAATTTATTTGAACCAGAGGCTGAGAGAAACCCAGCACAGGATGCAATGGGAGGAAATCAACCCAACAAGGTCCAGCCTCAGGGGGATTTGGCAGAACCTAATTGCAACCAATTGAACTGAACAGCTGCTCACATCCACCCAGGAGGTCAAACAGGCTGCCTCTTCAGAGTGTTGAATCTGAGACTCAGATAGCTGAACCAACTCTAGGCAGCATATAAGTATGGAACAATACTCTCTCCACCCCAGGAACAGAGCTAGGCTTCAGCATATAGACAAAATAAAGGGAAAAAATAACCACCCCCAAATGAGCAAAAGACATAAAAAGTATGACAGAAAAATGTCTCAACAAGATAAATGACCAAAATACAAACTCAGAAAAGGAGACAAAAACAAAAATGAAAATCTGTGAAGCCTCAAAGGAAAATATGAAAGGATATAAAGCCTAAAATGTCCCTCTAGTAAAGTTCCCCAAAAGGATACAAAAATAAGAGACTTAGAAGCAAACTTATAAAAGGAAATGATAGAAACAATCAACAATTGAAAACAAAAAATTAGTGAACATAATTTTGTAAAAAAGGAAATATAATGCTTCAAACAGGAAAGTAGATCCACAAGAACAGATGTAAAAGCCTAAAAGAAGAAAACAGCTTCCTAAAATTAAAATTGAACTGGTAAAAGCTAATAGTTTCATGAAATAGCAGAAAACAATAAGAACCAATTCAAAAGAATACAAAAAATAGAAGCAAATTAAAAATCTCTCTCTGGATGAACAACTGACCTTGAAAATAGTTCCAGGAGAGATAAATTAAGAGTCACTAGATTACCCGAAAGCCATGACCATAAAAAGAACCTACACACCATATTGAAGGAAATTATAAGGGAAAACTCTAAACTCCTATGATGTTCTTGAATAAAAGGTGTAAACAGAAATTGAAAGAATCCACTGATCACCTAGTAGTGCATTACTCTGTTTTTTCTCTTAATTTAAAAATAATAATTGAGTTATGGGCAATGTTTGACCCTTATTTTCATCAGAATTGGCACAAAGTGTTAATAACCTCCACATTCAATTACAAATAAGAAGATCAGGCAGAACAAAAAATGGAGAGGGGAACAGGCGAAGGGGAGGAGAATCTCAGGGAGACAGGCAAATAGAAGGAAAAATATGTGTGAACTCAAAAAGGTTGAAAGAAGAAAAAGAAAAAGATGAACAGAGGAAAAATAAGATGGAATGAAGCACATAGTAATTATAACACTGCATGTGAATGGGATGAATTCATCCATAAAAATGAAGAGGAGAGCAGAGTGTATAAAAACTCAGAATCTCATAATATGCTATCTATAAGATTTCTAGTACAAGAGATACCAAAAGTACTTCATATAATTAAAGCAATCAAAGGAAACAATGGGATTAAACTGATTACACTCCTTGCATGGTAAAGTAATAGCTATAATAATTAAGGTAGGGAAGGTACAGGAGATCTTTTAGATATTTTAAGGTATCAAAGGAAACAAAGGGGATAATACTGAATACATTTCTATTAAGAAGGTCATAATGAAGATGCTCAAGATATCTATGATACCTGAAGATACTAAAGTACTTAGGATGCTTAAGGTGCTAATGATATTTAAGGACTTTATCACTATAATGTTAATGAATATGGGCATATATGGATAGAGAGCTGGGAATAAGTTGATTTTAATGGGGATTTTTTTTAAATCAAGGCATAAGAAAGAGTAATACACTGAAAAAAAGATAAAAGGCAAGACAGATACATAGGTTCATAGATAAATTAAATCAAAACAATAACAGTACTAACTCAAGAGGTTCACAGACTTTTATTGTAAACAAAAGATAAAGAATCCTATGTAAACCATATATAAAAGATTAATTGAGTGTAATCTAAGAGGAAAGATTAAGAAGCATTGGTAAATGATAAAACTATTCTAGAGGGCAACTGAAATCATTCCCAAAGAGATATAAAACTGCACCTATCATTTTATCCAGCAATACCACTATTAGGTCCATTTACCAAAGAATTTAAAATTATGGTTAAAGAACTGATCTGTAGAAAAATATTTATGGCACCTCTTTTTGTGGTGGTAAAGAGCAGGAAACCAAAGAGATGTTCACCATTTGGGAAATTATTGAACAAGGTGTGGTACTTACTTGTAATAGAATACTATTATGCTATAATAAATGAGAAATAAGATAATCCAAAATAAGATATAAGATGATTTTTAAAAACTGGAAAGATTTATATGAAATGATGTAAAGAGAAATGAACAGAACCAGAAAAATATTTTTTTACACAGCAACAATAATAGTGTATAATGATCAACTATAAATGGCTTAACTATTATCCACAAGGCAATGATCTAAGGACAACTCCAAGGAATTCATTATAAAAAAGGCTATCCACCTCCATTAAAGAACTGATCGAGTCTGAATGCATATTGAAATATGTCATACTTTATTTGCTCCATTAATTTTCTCTAGTGTAATACAATATCTTTTTTATTTAGAATAATATTCCATGGTAATATGATTCATGATTTCACTCCCCTCTTTCCTCCCCCCTTCTGTAGCTGACAAGCAGTTTCACTGGGTTATACATATATCATTGTTCAAAACCTATTTCCTTATTATTCATATTTGCAGTAGAGGGATCTTTTAACATCAAAACCCTGATCATATCCCTATTGAACCACATAATCAGTCATGTGTTTTTCTTCTGAGTTTCTGCTCCCACAGTTCTTTCTCTGAATGTGGATAGCATCTTTCTCATAAGTTCCTCTAGATTGTCCTGGGTCATTGCATTGCTGGTCCTAGAAAAGTCTATTATATTTGATTGTTCTGTAATGTATCAGTTTCTGTGTATAATGTTTTCCTGATTATGCTCCTTTTGCTCTGCATCAATTCCTGGAGGTCTTTCCAGTTCACATGGAATTCTTCCAATTCCAGCACAATAATATTCCATCACCATCAGATACCACAATTTGTTCAGTAATTCCCCAATTGATGGACACCCCCTCACAAAACTTGGGTCAAAGGTTATTGTAAGCCATACAGAGCAAAACAATCAAGGAAACTCTAAACAAACACTAACAGAAAAAAATTTCCTTTTTGGTTAAGCTATTAATTGGAAGTTATATTTTACTTTATTGTACAAACTGAAATTATTTAGTGAAGTTTGTGGTAAAATCAAAGCCAAATTGATTTGCTTAAAAGAGCAATCTTTGGGGAGGATGTATTTGAATGAATATTATAAACCAAAATTGGTTTTTATTTCTTTTGAAAATAATTTTATCCTATAGTAAAGAATAATATGTTTAATATGCAAGGTATTGATCTGTTTGAGGATAACAGAAACCAGATCAGTATGATTTTAAAAAAGAATTAAGAATATACCAATAATTGTAGAATTATGACTATAAACATTTCCAAAATTATGTTTTATACTTGGGAACTCCAATATTAGAAACCTCAACAATAATAAAAAAATACACTTGAATAGCATATATTTTCTACTGGAGAACTTTTGATATTCTAAGTAAATTTATTTTCTGATTGTTTATTTTGCAAAGAAAAGCAAAAATGAGACATCTTATCTAAGGGATGGAATTTCAATTGAGATAAGTACTACCACCTCCTTTCTTATTGCTGAATTTGCTACAACCAAGTGTCTTATAAATGGAATGATGTAGTTTCTGCTTTTAAAAGAAACATTTATTCATGTTTTCTATAACCTAATTTTCTCCCTAGTGTTCAAACTATTTTACAAGATGACATTTTGTACTTTGAATAGTAAGCTATTATTGAACTTACTAAATTTAATAAAAAAAAGCCTTTAAAAAGGCAACCAATTTAAAAAAAAACACTTCTTAAAAACATGCTTGCAAATATTATTTTTCCTTAAGGTTTTGTTTGCCATAATTTCTACCTAAAATTTTGA
The DNA here is from genome assembly GCF_027887165.1 of Monodelphis domestica. NCBI lineage: Eukaryota > Metazoa > Chordata > Mammalia > Didelphimorphia > Didelphidae > Monodelphis > Monodelphis domestica. Next base: position 90,488,482 of record NC_077228.1, on the reverse strand, counting down.
ATGGTTAAATGATAGAAAGACTTTTACAGGAAGAAGTATGGGTGTTGAATTGTCTTTTATTCCCCCTGCATTTTTAAGGACTTTTTACTCAAAATGACTGACAGCTTTCTATTGTAGGCTCCACTTTTCGACAAGGAGAATTTTGCTAGAAAAGAGAAAAGGGGATTCAACAAGAAACTGCAAACACATGATCTTGGTGGTAAATTTCTGGTTTAGCATAAACACAAAAATCCATCAAAACTGATATAACCTAGGCACGAATGGGCATTCCTAATCGTACTAACATGGGAAGCCTTTGAAACTGTCCAGAATACCTCTCTTGGAGTCTTCTTTGATGCTTACAATATTGGTAGAGGGTCACTCTTTGATTGGCTAATATTGGTAGAGGTGCCACCCTTTGATTGATTACCTAAGGTTTTAAAACTCACAAGACCAACACCTACCCTTGCTGTTAGGATCTTTTTTGCTATATCACTCAAAAAATATCAGGTTTTCCTCAGTTCCTCAGAGAAATGGGTCTGGGGTTATTGTTGAAGCAGTCCCCATTGAAACTGAAGTTCCATGGAACCCTGGAGCCAGGAATGAAGGCAAGATAGTGCAGTGGGTCACCCCAACAAGGAAACCTGCATAATTTAGGGGGCTAGTGGCCCAAATCTGGGGAGGGATTTGACCTTGGAACTGGGACTATTCTCTACAGGAACTGTGCAAATTTATGAACCTAATTCCCTTTCCTGTTCCACAAACTAAGGTTAAACAAGGGGAAGGAGAAATTATGTCCCTCGTGTACTGAAGAACTAAATTTCTATATTTGTGATTATTCATTCTGAAATAATTATTTTTGTGAAGAACTAATGTGACAGGAACTGCATGCTGAGAACTAAGATGGCAGAGTATGTGACATTGCTCAAATCCTTCAAATACCCCAAAAGAGACAATAAAGCACATGAAAACAAATGAAATCAGGAGGGACATGCTTCACTGCAATAAGAAGGGAGATTAGCCCAGCAAATACAGAAACAGAACTAGCAGAAACAGACCAGCCCAAAGTATTTCCATGTGGCCTGAAGCAATGAACCAGCAGATAGAGAGTGACCCAGTACTAGAGAGAAAGGGAAACCATCAGCAGGATGAGTAGAATCAAGCTGGTCAAAACAACCTCACCACAAGAAATCAGTTGACCCACCCTCCTGAAGTACACACTGAAAACAGTTAGGTAAGGTAACAAGGGAGGAGGAATAATGAATAGAAAAATGAGAAAAAGACAAAGAAAGAAACCTAACCTTAGAAAGTTACTTTAGGGATAGAGAAGATTAATCTATAACATCACAAGAGGACAATAATGGTAAAAGGAAATATGTGATGCACCAAAGGAAAGTGAAAAACAATGGGACTCCAAAAGAAGCCCAGACCCTCAGAGAAGATATAATCCTAGAAAAGATCTAACAACAAAATATGTCTCTAATAAAAATATGTCTTTAAAAAAAAGCTATATGAGATTATGTACCATCTCAGTGGGAGTGAGATGATAAGGGAAAAAATTTGACTCAAAATTATTTTAACAGTGTTAGAAACTGTCTTTACATGTAATTGTGGAAAAATTGATTTAATTTAAAATTTTTATTATGATAATAATGATTAATACTTAATAATAATTTAATAATGAGTAACATATATTTAAGTTAAGATAAGTAAAAAACCCCAACCATTCTACAAACTTGAGAAGCAGGAAGGATGAATAAGATCCATAATTTTTGGTTCAAATACTACAGAGGTGCATATTAATTACTAGCAAATACTTTCTCAGATTCTTCTTGGGAAGGAATCTTGAACCCATCTTTCTTACCAAAAGGAGTTACAAGCTTATTAACAAAAGAGCATGCAATGACGCCTCCAGATATAGGTCAGTAATTGTTTGTGCACTGTATTCAAGTCATTCACAGCTTATATGGTTCAAAAAATACACATAAAAGAGTACAAGATATGATCTGGTGTCCAGAGCCATATACTAGAAACTCACCATTCTTTACACTCTAACAGAAAATTAATCCCCTTAATGCATACTGCAGAACATGCATGAAAATTTCACAAACTTATTTTAATCAGGAAATGATAGTAGACTATTGCCCCAAACCAATCTGACATCACACTGATACAAATAATTTAAGAACATTTTAAATAGATGTCATCCTGACAAATGCTCCATCTCGTAAATAATGGAATTCAACGTCTTAATGATATAAACACAGAAATAATTAAACCATTTAAATTACCCAACATTCAGATATATCAATGGATAAAGTAATAAAACTAGAGTTAGGAGGTGATAAACCAGGAGGTCAGGAAGACCTGATTTCCAATCCCTGTCTCAGATTTTTACAAGCTATGGGACCATTGGCAAATCACCTGTCCTCTGTTTGCTTTAGTTTTTCCTTATCAATAAAATGGGGATAATAATATCACTTATATCTCAGCATTGTTGCAAGGATAAAGAGATGATTTTAGTACAATTTTATCTATCTATCTATCTATCTATCTATCTATCTATCTATCTATTGTCCCTGCTATGTTGTCTGTTGTTTTATTTGGCCTGAAGAGGATTTCCTTGAGTCTATAGAAGATGAGATTAAACTCTAAAACTCTTGTTTTAATACAAAAAGAAAATTATTTTCCCTCTTTACAAAAATCCACATAATATTACATATGAAGCAACAATATGAAATGAGCTTATTTTCATATTGTTTGTACCCAAATCCCATAAAAATGAAAAGGATTAAGTACTGGTAACAAAATAAGATTAAATAATAAGAACAATCCTATTTATCCACCTGTGCAAAAGTGCACCAATTATTTTTTTAGTTGCAAATGTAAGTTTAATTATTTTGTCATTATTTAAATTAAGTTCATTATAAATCAATTTAAGGTTATTTGTCTCAGTTGTAATACTGAACTAAATGTTTATAATTAAAGTAAACTAGAACCTTTTTTTCTCTTGCAAATGAGGCATCATTGACTACCTTTATTTTACTTGAAAATTTTCTATGGCTCCTGCTCTAGACCTATTTTTTTCATCCTAGCCGCTAGAAATCCTTTCATCCATTAGGAGATTAATAAATATTTTTAGTTATTTGATTTACTGGCATACTTTATTTTATTCTGCTTCACTTCGGAGCACTTCTCAGACACTATGTTTTTCACAAATTGAGGGTTGGAGCAACCCTGTATAAGCCTTTTGGTGCCATTTTTCCATCAACATGTGTTCACATTATGACTGTCATATATTAGTAATCCTGAGAAGATTTTAAACATGTTTATTATGATTATACTAGTATGGTGATCCAAACTCAGGGATCTTTGATGTTGCTATTATATTTCTTTTGGTGTGCCACAAAATCATGCTCATATAAGATAGTGAACATAACTGGAAATGTTGTATGTGCTCTGACTGCACTATGTACCAATGTTTGCCCATTTCTCTTCCTCTCCTTGGGTCTCCCTATTCCCCAGGACCAATTATTAACATAAAAGAATAAGAGAGGGACTTCTGGTCAAGATGATGGCTTAGAGGCAACAAAAATTCAGACTTCTGAAAACCCTTCCTTACCGATCACAAACTGAATGCTCCTAGGGCACCAAAATTCAAACTGAACAACAGAGCAGAACTTGGGAACCCTCCTCCTCGACTTGGATCAAAAGGTATGCCCCCCAAAAGCCAGAACTCTAGGTCACTTGGATCTAACGGGTAGGCAGAAGGAAGGTCCCAGGACCCATCCCCCCCCAACCCAGAGTGCTGAGCCTGCAGCAGCTGGGACCTCAGGGCCAGCAAAAGGGCCTCAGGGCCTGCTATTCTGAAGGACTCACCTTGAAAGCATCCTGAGCCAGTCTGTGGGGCACCCAACACAGACGGCAGGGAAACAGAGAGAGAAGGGGAAAGCTGGTAACCCCCTGAATGGGTCCTTCCATCTGAGTCTCACATGAGGTTCCAGCTTCAGGGCACCAGCTGAACCTAATCCCGTCAGGAGCCCTCAGAGAGTCTGAAAGGACAGAAACCTCAGGACCAGCAAAGGGGATGCTCCAAAGGGTGTTCCTTGAAAGTAACCTGGGTCAGTCTCAGGGCATTCAACACAGATGGCAGAAGAGTTTTTGTGTTTTTTGTTTTTTGTTTTTGCTTTGGGGCCCATTCGGCCCAAACCAGCTGAACTTAATCCCATCAGGAGCCCTCAGAACCCAGGAAGGCCACGTCCCCTCCCCTCTTAGAGAGCAGGGTCTTCTGAAAGAACGGAAACCTCAGGGCTGGCAAAGCACTGACATACCTTGTGGGCAGTGCTGTGCCAGGTCCAGAGCATGGAGGTAAGGCAGCAGAGAAGCAATTGGAGGGAACTGAAGGCAGTAACACCCAAATCGCCAGCAGGCAGGGGAGGGCAGACCCTGGGCCTCCCCAGGAAGACAGAGCAGCTGCAGAGAATGAACAATTTGCCTGGGGCTAAAGCTTTGGACCATCAGACAGATACACTAAGAGCCAGTCCTCCTCACTCAGATAGAGATGGCAAACAGTACAGAAGTGCAAAAGCCTACAAACACCAAGAAAAGTAAGAGAAGGAGGTGACTTTAGACACATTTTATGGAGCAAAAATACAAAATACAGAGGAGATGGAAGAAGAAACACAAACAATTGCTCCAAAACCTTCCAAAAGAAATGGAAATTCTCCACAAACTCTTGAAGAATTTAAATCAGAAATTATCAAAAAGATGGAAGCCTGGGAGGAAAAATGGGAAACAATCCAAAAGGAACTCGGCAATCTGAAGCACGAAAAAAACGCAACTACAGAAACAGCTTGACCAAACTGAAAAGGAAAACCAGGATTTAAAGGTCAGAATCAGGCAACTGGAAGACAACGATCTTAGAAAAGAGCAAGAATTAATAAAGCAAAACCAAAAGACTAAGAAATTTGAAGAGAACATAAAATATCTCATTGACGAGGTGACAGACTTGGAAAATAGAGGAACGAGAGACAATCTGAGAATAATTGGCCTACCAGAAAAGGCAGAAATAAATAATAATCTTGACATTATAATACAAGATATCATCAAAGAAAAGTGCCCAGAGATTCTAGAACAAGGGGGAAATACAGGCATTGAAAGAGTTCACAAAACACCCTCTACACTAAATCCCCAAAAGACAACTCCCAGGAATGTAATTGCAAAATTCCAAAGCTTTCAAGCAAAAGAAAAAATCTTACAAGAAGCCAGAAAAAGACAATTTAGATATAAAGGAATGCCAATCAGGGTCACACAAGACTGCAATTTCCACTCTGAATGACCATAAGGCATGGAACATGATTTTCAAAAAGGCAAGAGAGCTGGGTCTTCAACCAAGAATCAGCTACCCAGCAAAACTGACTATATACTTCCAGGGGAAAGTTTGGGCATTCAACAAAATAGAAGACTTCCAACTTTTTGCAAAGAAAAGACCAGAGCTCTGTGGAAAGTTCAATATTGAAAAACAAAGAGCATGGAATACCTGAAAAGGAAAATATGAAGGAAAGGGAAAAGGAGAAAAATTTTATCTTTTTCTTTTACTCAAACTCTCTTCTATAAGGACTACATTTATATCAATTTATATATATATTAATATGTGGGGAAATATAATGTGTAACTCTCAAAAATTATATGCATCATCAGAGTAGTAAGAAGAATCACACATAGTGAATATTTGGGGCATCAAGATGATATGGAGAAAGGGAGGGAAAGAAAGGAAAAGGGAGGGGGGAATCATTGATGGTACTAAGATATACTCCAAGAAATGGGGGGGGGGACTAAATAGAATAATATTTCTCACACAAAGATACACATGGGAAGGGGAGGTGAAGAAAACTCCTATATGAAGGAGAGGAAGAGAGTTTTAACTTAAACCTTACTCTCAGTGAAATCAACTCTGAGAGGGAAGAGCATCCAGATCCATTGGGATCATGAATTCTATCTTACCCAACAAGGGTAGGGAGAAGGGAAAACCAAGGGGGGTAGGGAGGGAGGGCACACAAAAAGGGAGAGAAGGAGAGGGGGTAGGGGGAGGAAATAAAAAGGGAGGGGCTAGAAAGGGAAACATATCAAGGGAGGGGACTAGGGGGACTGATGTCAGATTAGGGGAGGATATCAAAATACCAGGTAGTTCACAAGTGACAATCACAACTTTGAACCTGAATGGGATGAACTCACCCATAAAATGGAGATGAATAGCAGAATGGATTGGAATCCAAAACCCTACCATATGTTGTCTTCAAGAAACACACATGAGGTGGGTAGAAATCCACAAGGTCTGAATTAAAGAATGGAGTAAGGCCTTCTGGGCCTCAACTGATAGAAAGAAGACAGGAATTGCAATCATGATATCTGACAAAGCCAAAGCAAAAATAGACCTGATTAAAAGGGATAGGGAAGGTAATTATATGTTGTTAAAAGGGACTTTAGATAATTTGAAAATATCACTAATCAACATGTATGCACCAAATAACATAGCACCCAAATTTTGAATGGAGAAACTAGGAGACCTGAAGGAAGAAATAGACAGTAAAACCATATTAGTGGGAGATTTGAACCAATCACTATCAAATTTAGATAAATCAAATAAAAAAATAAACAAGAAAGAGGCAAATGAAGTGAATGAAATCTTAGAAAAATTAGAGTTAATAGACATATGGAGAAAAATAAATAGGGACAAAAAGGAATACACCTTCTTCTCAGCACCACATGGCACATTCACAAAGATTGACCATACATTAGGTCACAGAAACATGGCATACAAATGCAGAAAAGCAGAAATAATAAATGCAGCCTTTTCAGATGACAAGGCAATAAAAATAATGATCAGTAAGGTTACGTGGAAAACCAAATAATAATTAATTTGAAATTAAATAATATGATACTCCAAAATTGGTTAGAGAAGAAATAAGAGAAAGAATTAATAATTTCACCGAGGAAAATGACAATGGTGAGACATCCTTTCAAACCTTTTGCAATGCAGTCAAAGGAGTAATCAGAGGTAAATTCATATCCCTGAGTGCATATGTTAACAAACTAGGGAAGGCAGAGATCAATGAATTGGAAATGCAAATCAAAAAACTTGAAAACAAACAAATCAAAAACCCCCAGAAGAAAACCAAACTAGAGCTCCTAAAAATTAAGGGAGAAATTAATAAAATAGAAAATGATAGAACTATTGATTTAATAAATAAGACTAGAAGCTGGTACTCTAAAAAAACAAACAAAATAGACAAAGTACTGGTCAATCTAATTAAAAAAAGGAAAGAAGAAAAGCAAATTAACAGCATCAAAGATGAAAAGGGGGACATCACATCCAATGAAGAGGAAATTAAGGCAATCATTAAACATTACTTTGCCCAATTATATGGCAATATATATACCAATCTAGGTGATATGGATGAATATATTCAAAAATACAAACTACCTAGACTAACAGAAGAAGAAATAGAATTCTTAAATGATCCCATATCAGAAAATGAAATCCAACAGGCCATCAAAGAACTCCCTTAGAAAAAATCCTTAGGGCCTGATGGATTCACAAGTGAATTCTATCAAACATTCAAAGAACAGTTAATCCTAATACTATACAAACTGTTTGACATAATAAGCAAAGAGGGAGTTCTACCAAACTCCTTTTACGACACAACCATGGTACTGTTTCCAAAACCAGGCAGGTCAAAAACAGAGAAAGAAAATTATAGTCCAATCTCCCTAATGAATATAGATGCAAAAATCTTAAATAGGATACTATGAAAAATACTTCAGCAAGTGATCAGAAGGGTCATCCACCATTATCAATTAGGATTTATACCAGGAATGCAGGGCTGGTTCAATATTAGGAAAACCATCCACATAATTGACCATATCAACAAGCAAACCAACAAAAATCACATGATTATCTCAATAGATGCAGAAAAAGCCTTTGATAAAATACAACACCCATTCCTATTAAAAACACTAGAAAGCATAGGAATAGAAGGGTCATTCCTAAAAATAATAAACAGTATATGTCTAAAACCATCAGCTAATATCATCTGTAATTGGGAAAAACTAGATGCATTCCCAATAAGATCAGGAGTGAAACAAGGATGCCCATTATCACCTCTATTATTTGACATTGTATTAGAAACACTAGCAGTAGCAATTAGAGAAGAAAAAGAAATTGAAGGCATCAAAATAGGCAAAGAGGAGTCCAAGTTATTAATCTTTGTGGATGACATGATGGTCTACTTAAAGAATCCTAGATATTCAACCAAAAAGCTAATCAAAATAATCAACAACTTTAGCAAAGTTGCAGTATACAAAATAAACCCGCATAAGTCATCAGCATTTCTACATATTTCCAACACAGCTCAGCAGCAAAAAACTAGAAAGAGAAATCCCATTCAAAATCATGTTAGACCAAATAAAATACCTGGGAATCTATCTCCTGAGACAAATACAGGAACTATATGAACACAACTACAAAACACTCTTCACACAACTAAAGCTAGACTTGAGCAATTGGAAAAACATTAACTGCTCATGGGGAGGACGAGCCAATATAATAAAAATGACCATCCTACCCAAACTTATTTATCTATTTAGTGCCATACCCACTGAACTTCCAAAAAAATTCTTTACTGATTTAGGAAAAAACATAACAAAGTCCATTTGGAAGAACAAAGGATCAAGGATATCCAGGGAAATAATGGAAAAAAATACAAAGGAAGGTGGCCTTGCAGTCCCAGATCTCAAACTATATTACAAAGCAGTGGCCATCAAAACAATTTGGTACTGGCTAAGAGACAGAAAGGAGGATCAGTGGAATAGACTGGGGGCAAGCAACCTCAGCAAGACAGTATATGATAAACCAAAAGATCCCAGCTTTTGGGACAAAAATCCACTATTCGATAAAAAACTGCTGGGAAAACTGGAAGACAGTGTGGGAGAGATTAAGTTTAGATCGACACCTCACACCTTACACCAACATAAATTCAAAATGGATGAATGACTTGAACATAAAGAAGGAAACTATAAGTAAATTAGGCAAACATAGAATATTATATGTGTCACACCTTTGGGAAGGGAAAGGCTTCAAAACCAAGAAAGACATAGAAAGAGTCACAAAATGCAAAATAAATAACTTTGACTACATCAAATTAAAAAGGTTTTGTACAAACAAAACCAATGTAACTAAAATCTGAAGGGAAGCAACAAATTGGGAAACAATCTTCATAAAAACCTCTGACAAAGGTTTAATTACTCAAATTTACAATGAGCTAAATCAGTTGTACAAAAAATCATGCCATTCTCCAATTGATAAATGGGCAAGGGACATGATTAGGAGGTTTTCAGATAAAGAAATCAAAACTATTAATATGCACATGAAAAAATGTTCTAAATCTCTTATCATCAGAGAGATGCAAATCAAAACAACTCTGAGGTATCACCTCACACCTAGCTTATTGGCTAACATGACAGCAGAGGAAAGTAGTGAATGCTGGAGGGGATGTAGCAAAGTAGGGACATTAATTCATTGCTGGTGGAGTTGTGAATTGATCCAACCATTCTGGAGGGCAATTTGGAACTATGCCCAAAGGGTAATAAAAGACTGTCTGCCCTTTGATCCAGCCATAGCACTGCTGGTTTTGTACCCAAAAGAGATAATAAGGAAAAAAAAACATGGACAAAAATATTCATAGCTGCACGCTTTGTGGTCGTCAAAAACTGGAAAATGAGGGGATGCCCTTCAATTGGGGAATGGCTGAACAAATTGTGGTTTCTGTTGGTGATGGAATACTATTGTGCTAAAAGGAATAATAAAGTACAGGAATTCCATGGAGAGTCGAACAACCTCCAGGAAGTGATGCAGAGCAAGAGGAGCAGAACCAGGAGAACATTGTACACAGAGACTGAGACACTGTGGTACAATGGAACGTAATGGGCTTCTCCATTAGTGGCAATGCAATGTCCCTGAACAATCTGCAGGGATCTTGGAGAAAAACACTATCCACAAGCAGAGAACAAACTGTGGGAGTAAAAACACCGAGGAATAGCAACTGCTTGACTACAGAAGTTGAGGGACATGTCTGATGAGAGCCTGTAAATGAGCACTCTAATGCAGATACCAACAACATGGAAATGGGTTCAAATCAAGAACACATGTGATACTCAGTGGATTCGCGTGTTGGCTATGGGAGATTTGGTGGGGGGGAAGAAATGATCTTTGTCTCTAATGAATAATGCTTAGAAATGATCAAATAAAATATTGTCTAAAAATTAAAAAAATAAATAAACTAAACAAGAAAAAAAAAGAAAGCTAATCACAAAGGCCTCCATATCTGTATTGATCAAGGGATGTGATAGCAGTCTTTGCTCAGATTTGCTGAGCTTTATTTTACATATTAAAAAAGAAACACAAAAAAAAGAATAATAGGAGGATATTGAGGGGTGCCAGGAGATTTATTAACATAAATTTCATAAAACTTAAGAAGAGAAGATTAAAAACAACTCTAAAATATGTCAAGAAACTAACATTTAGAAGACAAAATTCACAGTGTATTTATTTAGAATCTTGAACCCTAGAGACTACATTTCCTAAAATGCCCTCTTCCTTTTCCTTTGGTGTGTCTCCTTATGTGCAAGGAGTTGTGAGTTTCTGTTTTCCACCCACATGCTGTCTCTGGTTCCATGGTGGAAGAGGGAGAAGCGGCTCTTGGTTTTTGCTAACCTTACTTCCTTATACTTGAAGATAAATATTTAATCAATATTATTAAATATAATACTTGGAGTACTGGATATTAATTTTAATCTTTACAAAAGGGAAGAACCTGTTCAGTGCAGCCAAATCCTTTGAAATGCTGGGCTTAGCATATATCTTTGGAAGAATTAAATGAATCCTTAAAATACTTATCGTATTTTAACAAAGTATAGGGCTTACCAACATCAGGCATCCATTTAATTTTAAATGGTTGTTAAGTTGTTTTCAATTATGACCAACTGTTAATAATGCCATTTGGTGTTTTCTTAGCAAAGATATGGAATTTTTGCCATTTCATTCTACACCTTGTTTTACAGATGAGGAAACTGAGGCAAATGGAGTTAAGTGACTTGTCCAGGGTGATATAGCTAACAAGTAGACCCAATGATATATTTGAAGTCTGCAAGATGAGTCTCCTTGATACCAGGCTCAGCACTGTAACCACTGTGCCACCTACCTGCCCCTGAATAAGTAATATTTTCTTACCAAACCAGAAGAGAATCAGTTAATCTTAGAATAAATGATTAAATTAGATTTAAATTCTCCAATATTAAAATTCCTGAACAAATTGCTGTTGTATCAGAGAGCCATAGTAAAAATTAGAGAGGTTAGATATATCCCACCGGTTTTGATACATCAGATTTTTAAAAGACTTTATTTAATTTGGTAGAAAATGCAAAGTGAAAATAATTTACACTCAAGCCCATAAACAGTTCAAAGTCACATATCCTTGCTGGTGGTTTTTTCTTTTCCCCAGTTACCTCTATAGACTTCTAGACATACAGTATTTTCCTAGGAGAGTGGTCAACTAAGAAAGGGAAAGCATGGATTTAATAAATTCTTGTTGATTGGTTAATTACTAAAAAGTTGACTCATCTAAGCCTAGGATTAGCTTGACCTTCCTCAGGGATCTATACAGTCCTTTATATTTTTGGTATTACCTCAGGGTTGGTGCTTTTCTCAAAATGGTAGCATACTTGTAGCCTTGCTGACTCCTTCCTTGATGGATAGAATATTGGGCTTGCAGTCATAAAAGGGCCCTAAAACCAACTCTTTGAGACTATTTGTATTATATTTTTTCTCTTAAGAAAGTCACAGCCCTCTAGGACTTATGGACCAAGTCCTAGACTTTGGACAGAGGGTGATCTTCTTAGGTGATTTGCCCAAAGTGACAGATTAAGATGTATCTGAAATTAGATGTGAACTCACATCTTCCGGACTACAAGTTCAGTGCTCTATCCATTGGGGTACCAACTCCAAAATGCTGAACATTTAACAAAGGGCCTATGTAGGATGCTAATAACATTCCAAACATCCTATTTAATTTATGTCTTAGTCATATTCTATCAAAATTAATAAGGGATTTATTTCCTACCTACTTTTCTTTGACCAATATCTAACAGTCTTTACATATAGAAGGACAATTCAAATGTTTGCTGATTTGAGTTAACTTTGATTCATCAAAGAATTAATTATTTCCTTTATATGGATAGTTTCTACAGTCAAATATCACCACACTCAATTTTTATGATTTTGCTAAGATAAGAGTAGAAAAGGCAATATATTTGAAGTCAGAAGAACTGGGATTGTAATATATCTCTGACATGACTATGTGACCTTACTGGGACAATTCTGTTAGTCTTTCTTGGATTCTATTCATAATCTATATAATAATGAATTTGGTCTAAATGATTTCTGAGATCTCCTAATGCTCTAAATCCTGTAATTTAATTCATTTGCCAACCTTCTATAGACAATGTCTCTAATCTTTTGGAAGACTTCCTTCGATTTTTTTTATTAATTAAAATTCAATGAAGCACTTCATATATATGTTTACTATAACATGAGTTTTGCTAATATGGCAAACATACCCCTACTTTTCCATCATATTTTTCTGGGAGACTTTATTTAAATTCTAATATAGAAATCTAAAATTAAAATCATCTTTGGAAACATACTTTTATCTACTCCTGCTTCTTTTGTTCACTTACAATTTTGATTCTGCTGAGATCAATATATTAAATCATTTGCTACTGTATATATTTCACCAAATGAACAGTGATGTCAAAAATGGATTTTTGTGTTCAGATGATTTTAAAAATCACTGAAAATGCTATCCAAGTACCCATATATAATCCAATGCTCTTTCTATTTTTGCAATACAAAGCTCATGTATAAAATGGATTTATTGTAAATAAGATAGAACTGCTCACCCAAAGTTAATATATTTATTTTTCCTATAACTTTCTATTCAGCTCTTAGCACAGGACACTGACTGTTGGCTGTGCCTATATAACATAAATATATCAGTTAATTTACTGACTGGAATGCCCATCCAAATGTATATCACAATCTGTGGATTTTGATGTTGATCCCTTTGGAATGACTATGGATCTCTTGGAGTAACTAAGGCTATGTAATGTTTTGAGGTTCAGTACAATTTGTGCCATGTCATCCACAAATATATCTTTTCTCAAAAGGTAAAATAATTTCCAACCTTTAGCTTCTTTCATCAAGAAGGGACAGAAATGATACATCTGTACCTAGAAAAAGCAAGAAACAGTTTTGAAGCATGGAAAGGTCATGGCCTTTCAGAAAAGGCAAGTAATAAGAAAGTTATCATTCTCTTTCATTCCTAAGACTCAGTTCTAAATTCAAAGGAACTAAAAAGGTTAGTCACTTGTGAATATTTTAAACTTCTTCACTTGTATCCTTCCTGGAAAAGGTATGTGATAAGTGGAGCAAAATCTTCATTAGCTAAGACTCCATATGTACCAAGAAAGTGTCTGTAATTAATAGAATTTGGTGTTTCTAAGACTATAGGTTTTAACAGCCTATAAGCAAGACAGATACAGTATATAGGATGTGTCTCTCAGATCTAATTGATGTAATCAATTGATTTATCTGGAAGGTAAACATCAGAATTTAAAGAATGACAATTCATTATTCCTAGTCTTTAAGAACAGTAATTTTAGTTTAAAAATTTTTAAATATGACAAATGGTAAAAAGATTTGAACAAGCAGTTCTCAGATGAAGAAATTAAAATCATATAAAAAGTTCTAAATCATTATTAATTAGAGGAATGCAAATTAAAACAACAGATCATATTGTTCAAAATTACAAATAAAGGAAAATGATAATTGTTGGAAGAGATGTGGGAAAAACTGGGACACTAATACAATCTTAGTTGAGCTATGAACTATTACAACTATTTTGGAGGGCAATTTGGAATCATGCCGAAAGAGCCATCAAACTCTACAAACACTTTGAGCCACCAATATCACTACTAATTCTATATCCCAAAGAAACCATAGATAGGGAAAAGAACCTACTTGTACAAAGACATTTACATTTTTGTGGTGACAGATTATTGGAAATTTAAGAGATGATCATCAATTGGGGATTGACTGAAATAGCTATGGTGTATAATCATAATTGAATACTATTGTGTCATAAGGAATAACCAATAAGATCATCATAAAAAAACATCTAGAAGGACTAACATGAACTGATGCAAAGTGAAGTAGACAGAATCAGGAGAACATTGTACATATTAACAACAGTAATTTGTGATAATCAACTGTGAATGACTATATTATTATCAGCGATGCAAGGTTCCAAGACAAATTCAAGGGACTGTGACAAAATAAACTATCCATCACTACAGACAAATCTGATAGAGACTAAATTCAGATTGAAGCAGGCTATTTTTTAACTTTATTTCCTTCATGATCTTTTTTTCCCTTGTATAAGCAACATATATTTTCTTTCACAATGTGAAGAATATGGACAAACATATAATTGAAATATAATTTAATGATAGCATGTGTAAACTCTATATCATATACTGACCATCTTGGGAAGGGAGAGAGGAGAATGAGGGCAGAAAAGACAATACATTGAAAAATGACAGAAAATGAGTATTAAAATTTTTATATAAATAATTTGGAAAAGAAAAATACAAAACATTAAAATATTAGCAACTCCTATTTTTAAATGACACAATTTCTGCCAGTGCTCTAAAATTAAATAAAAAGTCCTGCCCCTCTCATCAATTCATGATTCTCAAAGTAGCTTTAGTTATGGTTACATTAATGATCTTCTAACCATGAAATTATAGAGTTTTCAAGCTGGAAATGTTGGAAAGCTTTAAAATCATCATCTTAATTGTTTTGATGATGAAAGAAAGACACAATAGAGGTTAGTTGACCTGTCCAAAGTCATAGTGGGAAAAGTAAGAAATAAAATCTTTTTTCCCTAACTCTCAGAATGTCCTTTGAAGGTCAGAGAAGAGATTTTCTTTAGAGCTTCTTTTTTTCCTTTTCAGTCTATAAATCAGAGAGGGTTTAGATAAGAGTTTTGAAATTATTCTCAACAAATATAGTATTAACAGAGACAACTTACACTGTGCAAATGAATTTAAAGTTCTTAACCTTTTCTTATTCTTGGTGAAAATTGTATCCTCTTAACTCTGAAACTTTTTATGAGCTATAGTCATAAATGTTCTGTCCCAGTAATTCTATTTAGTTTGATTTGCTCATTAATTTTACAAGGAGTTCCTACTTATTTGATGATTGTTAGTGTCAGGTCACTAGCAGTTTTCTTAAAATGTCTAGCATTGTACTAAGGCAAAGGATATTAGATAACCAAAGCTATACATATTTAGATTTTTGGCCATTAACTATTTCTTTATAAGGCTTTAATTCTTCTGAGCATATGACAAATAGTTTGCTTTGCTATTATGATATATGATTATGTGTGTGTATCCTGCTCAAAGTGTCATTGATATCTAAATTATTCCAAGAATATAGATAAAATATGTAAGGAATTAAAATTAAGGGTTTGACTAAAATATATGAAAATTATAAATAATATGGTGGCTATTGACTTAAAATATTATAGCTCATGTCAAAATGACTTTCAGTAGTTTTTACTTACAAAATAAGTGGAGAGAGTGAAAGTTGAGAAATACAAGAAGAGGGTAGAGAAGATATTCATTCTATCACACTAAATATTGCTCTTGTGCTCGACTTGTTAACCCTTGACCAGAATTAATCTCTCTCCAGAAGTCAGGAAAGAAAAGCCAGCTATTCACTCACCCAAGTTCCCTCCAAGAAGCAATTCAAGCTGAAGAGAAGGACCTGTGGAGAAAAACTCCTGAAGCCGACTTCTAGTCCCAGAAATTCAGGGTTTTTACAGTATCTTCTTGTCCCTTCCCCTCTTCATAGGGGCCAATCACAGTTTTCAAATTTTCTAGCTCTGCTCATGGGGGCAGTGTCTTTCTGGATCCACTTCTCATTCCCTGAAGGTATTAATCCTTATCAAAAGGTTTCACAATTTTGTAACTGATTGAGTTCTTGCCCATTTTAGGAAATGACTCTTACTTAGTGTCTGGTGAGGTAAAAAGGGGTAAAAAAAAATGTCTGATTCACACTTCACAGTCTTGTGGGGTACTAAGTAGAAGTACTTAAGTTAGTGTTAACCAAGTGTTAACTCAAAATAGACAAAGAGAATAAAGAATTTCCTTTTACCATCTTCCCATGATCCTTTGGGAGACTAGTCTCCCTAATGGATCATTTAAACATAATTGTCTTATACCTCTAAAGATCTTCTAGCTACAGGTACATACAATTTTGCACTTTTCTAAGAGGAAACTACAATAGTTAGAAATAAGAGGGAAACAACAAGACCAATGTTTTCTAGCTGCATTGACAAAAAGCAAATTGGGGGCAGTCCCCTTTGACATAAGAGTTTACCTTCAGAATACATGTGTTCAACCCCTTTCAGTTCAATCAATTATACTCCAAAGTTCATTATGGATCTTCTGATACAGTGGATGTTTCTTCAGGCATCTTCATGGCACCTTCTCCAAACAGTTCATTTTCTTGATTCAAGGAGTTAGCCAAGCTTTTTTTTTTCTGAAATGTTTTTTCAAAATTTTTTTAAATCTTGGGTTTTACGAGAATTATACAATTCCTCTTGGGGAGAGTTTTGACCAACACTCAGATCAACTCAGGACACATTAATTTTCACTAAAAAAATAGCTTTATAAAAAATAGTAATATGGTAGCTAATGCACATTCAAGAAGTACCAAAATCCCTCAAATATACTGCTTATGTAAGCCTGAAATATATTTACAAATGTCAACAACTACACTCACCCACATATATGTGTGTATATGTATACACACATGCCTGCTTGACTACATTTTCTAAATACAACTTTGTATTTGTATACACAGACATATATACAAACACAGATTCTCTCTCTGTATGTATATATGTAATATGTACATACATACATATACACAAGCACAGACATACAAACACAAAAATATATCCAAACTTATGTACATATGAATAAACACAAATAAATAGGTCGAATAGTCAGCAAGAAACTTTTATGAAATAACAACTATGTGTCAGGTTTGGTTCTATGGATACAAAGAAAAGTAAAAGAGAGTTCTAGTTTTCAAGGACCTAATATTCTAATGGGAGAGATGATTTGTCAGCAATGATCTACAAACAAATAAACTCTATGTAGCATAACCTGAAAATATTAGTGGGAAACACTAGAACGGTCAAAAAATTTTTTTTATAAAATGTGGAATTTTAGCTGGGATTTAAAGGAAGCTAAGATGAAGTGATGGGGAAGGAGAACATTCTAGGTAAGGGGGACAGACAATGAAAATGCCTGGAATAAAAGAAATATCTTGAGGAACAGCAAGGAGATCAGCTTAGGGTGATAAAGTTGTAAATTATAAGACTGTACAGAGAAAGGGTAAGGGATAAATAATAAACAGGTTTCAATGTCAAAAATTTTATATTTGCTTCTATATGTTTTAAGTTGACACTGGAGTTTACTAAGTAAAAGTTAGAACTGTATTTTAAGAAGATGACTTTGAAAGCTCAGTGGAGGGACTTGTGGCAGAGACTAATAAGCATATGTTTATAGTATCTCTATCTATCATCTATGTATCTATCCATCTATCCATCTATCTATCTATCTATCTATCTATCTTTCTAACTGTAGAGATGGAGGGCAGTGGAGGCTAATGACTAAGGAGAGGACATTGATGAGCTGGAGAATACCTAATATGAGAAAATAGCCTCAGTAGGGTCATGAGAACTTGTGTTCAAGCAATGGAGGAGTTATCTCATGAAAAAAGGATTACACTTGTTTTACTTGGTATCAGAGGGTAGAAATAGGAGAAATTAATAGAAATTTACCAATAATTGACTCTATCTCAAAGTAGAATGGCCAACCTCACGAGTTAGTAGGTACTTCTTGGTCACAGTCTTTAAGTAAAAGCTAAATGAACATTTGTTAGGTATTTTACAACAAGGAATCTTGTTCTGGAGGATCTTTCAAATCCCTTTTAACTCTGATATTCTGTGAATTTCATCTAAATGAAAGATCTCTTTTAACATTTGACCATATCCTTGTAGCAAATGTGCTAAAGAATCAATCTTTTCTATCGGTTGTCTTATTCAGAAATTTGTAAAGTAACCAAAACATTTTTCCTACCTGAGAAAACATTAGATCAATCTTTGCAATTGTTTGGAGGGGAGTGAGAGTTGGAGAGACAAATTACACTAGAAATTTTCAGCATTATAAAATTGATAACCTTTATAGAAACATTCTTTGTTCTAGTAGTAGAGACTTCAGGTAGTTTAGTTAGTAAACTTCAAGCTCTAGTGACTTGTTCCCCCTATACTAGGCTCCCAAGGATAAGGTGTACCACATAATCAATCATCCTGCCAGTCTGTTTTTCTCCCCTCTCATACCTTCCTCATTTTATGAGTTCATTGTTAAAAGGCCTTTTATCTTTCACCAGTTTCAGAATAAATCCCTTAGAACAGCTATCAAGATTTTTAATACATTTGTTACTTTTCATTAGGTTACCCTGTCTCTGAGAGAATTATGTTGACATGGCTGGCTGCCTCTCTGACTGTGGATTGCTGAAATGCCAAGGTCAAGGTTAGCTCTAGTCAGGCCAAGGCATATTGGCACCTGTGACCAACCTCCAATCTGTTTTCCTCCAGGTGCTTGGCAGGACAAGAATAGACATTCTCTTCATATACCTTCAAGTTTAAAAAAAAAAAAGAAAGGAAAAGGAAAAAATAAAAGAAATTTTGCTTTGTCATTAGCCAGGGTTTACTAGAGTGGTCCAAAATCATTGCTTAGGTTCTGGTCATCTCAGTCCTTATATCATCTAAATTTCTTATATTTTGTGCTTTTCTAACTTTTAAAATTCTGTCTTCCTAACAGTGTTTATTTCTCATTTTTACAAGGCTCTCTGATTTTGTTTTTGTTAACAGAAAGGTGGTAGTAAGAAATCCTTCTTTTAAAAATTGCAACTTAACTGGTGCTCCGGGGGTGGAATGTACCACAGTGTGATATTTGAAGATGATTCATCTCTCAGTCACTTTGATGACACAAAATTAGATATTCAGGAAGCAATTTTCATCACAGCACTTTCAAAACTTCCTGGACATTTTTTTGTGACCCACCAGATACTCATGAAAAATTTTATCACAAAGGAATCTCAAAGTTAAAATTTCAGTGATAATCAACTTGGACAATGACTTTACTTCTTGCACAGCACAAAATATGGGCCAATAATCAAAAAATTCTTTCTTGCTTAGATAAAAATTCATCACTTTTCAAATTGCACTGAATTAACTTGAGTTTGGAATTTAGTACTTACTAGTTGTGGAAAGTTGGACATTGAATGGGCCATTACAAGAAACTTTTGATATTCCTGGAATATAATAATCAATCATTACTTGTATAGCACAATTCCACATGACAAAGTGCTTTTCTCTGAGGTCGTGAGAGGTTAGGTAACTTTCACACAGTCCAATGATGTTACTGTCAAAAGAATTACAGAGAAAATGTCAAGAAATTACTAGGAGTCCTGTCTCAAAAAATAGTGTAAAGGAATTGAGGGCGAAAATTAGCTTTCAGAGAGTCAGGGAAATGACTCAGTTAAGATATTATCCTGATACCCTGTGTTGAACTTTGGACTTCAGTGTTAATGTGTAATATTCTCTCTTCAAGGTCATGTTGTCCCTCAAAATAAAGCCATTATTTTAGTGATTTAAATGACAAAAATAATTAATTAGAATCTCAGATAACCTATTTTCTAGCTGCATATAAAGATATCTGCTATGTTGATCACTTATTATAAATACAAAGATTCTACTTAAATTAAAAAAAAGAAATGAACATCTATTCTAATCTTCACATTTGGGAATTTCTTTCTCTGCCTCACTCCCTCTCTCTTTTCTAATCCTTCCCTTGGTTTTATTAATATAGCAATATACCTACATAGATACATGTGTATATTATACAATAGCAGATGAAGTGTATCCCAAAAGTCATTTTAAGTTTTAATAGCTTACAATTTCACTAAGACTTTAGACAAATCTAGATACATATATAAAGACGCAAATATGCATATATATTAATATATCATTTTTTCTTTTTAAAATATTTTTTCCTGAATTAAATATAAAAATATAACATAAAAATAAAATTTTAATTTAAAATGTTTGTGTTGTAAATTCTCTCCTTTATTTTCACCTTCCTTCTCTCTTTCCATTCTAATTCTCTGTCCTCCTTGAACTTAAGTCTGATATAGATTTTACATATATAATCCAGTAAAATATTTTTCCATATTAGTAATTGTAGAAAACAAAAAGAAGTGGAATATAGTATATTTTGGTCTAAATTTAGACTCCATCTGTTTTTTCTCTAAAGGCAGATTGAATTTTTTATCATGACTCTTTAGGATTGACTTGTATAACCATATTGCTGAGAATAACTAAGTCATTCATAGGTGATCAAAAAATATTATCACTATGTACAATGTACTTGTGGTTCTTTTCACTTCATCTTGCATCAGTTCATGTCTTTACAGGTTTTTCTGAAATCATCCTGATTGTTATTTCTTATAGAATTAATATTCCATTACAATTATATAACAAACTTGTTCAGCCATTCCTCACTTGATGGACAGCGTTTTAATTTCTAATTCTTTGCTACCAGAAAAAGAGCTACAATAATTTTTTTTGTTTAAATATGTCCTTTCCTCTTTATTTTAATTTCTTTGAGACACAGAACAAGTATTGGTATTGCTAGATCAAAGGATATTCACAGTTTTAGAGCCCTTTGGGCACAGTTACAAATTGCTCTCCAGATAGTTTGAATCAGATTACAACTCCATCAAAGGTGCATCAATATCGCAATTTTCCCACATCCACTCCAAAATAAATGTATCATTTATCTGTCAGATTATAGGATCATCCCACATCTGCATAGTAATAAATCCAAACATAAATAAAAAACTCTTAAAATAATTAATATGAAGATGGGGGTGCAGATCTAAAGATGGTGGAATAGAGAGGCTCTTAAACAAAGATCTCCCAATATTCCTCTCTAAATAATTTTAAAATAATATATGACCCTGGACCCAACTCAACATTAAGACACCTAAGACCACCTGTGTAAGCCAATAGCAAAGGTCATTCAACCCTTGGAATTCTAAGCCCTAGAGAAAATCTTTAGTGAAGCCCAGAACCCTAGTGTAAGGCAGTCCACAGTATATCTGACTGATGCAAGCCAATTGGGAGTTTGGGAGTCCTTTCCCCAACTAGCAGCAAGGCCCTAAGCCCTATAACAAGGCAATATGCTGAATGATTGGCCAGGGTATGCCCAAAATGAGCCTCAGATGCCCTGCCCAAGCCCTTTGTGAGGCCTGGAGCTCCAGCACAAGGTAGCTGACAGTGCTCTGGGCCCATCAAGCACTCAGCATGTACTGGGGACTAAATCAGTAGTGAGAGGTGACTTTCAGAGCTCTCAGTCTGTAGCCCATCATGGCTCCTTGGAAGAAATGAAACTCACTAAAACTCAGAACTACAGTGAGGGTAGCAGAAGGAAAAATCATATATTTAAAAGAGTGGCCCATATATCTGGAAATAGAGGTCAAATTTAAGAAAAGATAAAATTCAAGAAAAAGGCTAGGAAAATGAGCAAGAATCAAAAACATACACCTAATCATAAAAAAATATGAAAGCAAATAAGGGCAAGGCAAAACTCAGAAGGGGAAAGTGAGATCAAAGCAACTATATGAAAAACTTCAAAGAAAAAATGAAAATTGGTCTTAGTCACTGGGAAAGCCCAAAAAAGGATTTCAAAAATCAAAAAAGAGAGGCATAGGGAAAATGAGCAAGAGAAGTTAATGTGATGCAGGAAGAAAATAACCACTTTAAAAGCAGAATTGGCCAACTGGAAAAAGAGGTACAATTTCCAATGAAGAACAGAGTTTTCTAAAAAGAACTGGACAAATTGGAGAGGAGGTTCAAAAGTTCACTAAAGAAAATGTTTCCTTAAAATTGGAATTGGGCAAGTTGAACCTTATGACTTCATGAGATCAAGAAAAAACAAAATAAAATTTGAAAAAAGATGAAAAAAATAGAATAAAACCTGAAATATGTCACTGGAAAAACAACTTACCCAGAAAATAGATATGAGAGACAGTTTAAGAATTATTGAACTTCCTAAAAACCAATATCAATAAAATGACAAGACATGATATTATAAGAAATTTTGAAATAACAATTGTAAATATAATATATTTATAAATTTTAAACATTTTATAATTATTAGGACAGTTAGAAGGAGTGAGCATAAATGGTGTAAGAGTAATTGACTAGAATGCCATGATCGAGCAGAAAAAAAAAATCAGTAGGTGAAAAATAGAATTCCACAGAGAGAAAAAGGAAGGAAGAATATTAGTGGGGTAAACTATCTCATCCAAAAGAAACACTATAATTAAAAAAAATTATTAAAGTAGAGGATGAAGATGGTGATAGGCAATGCTTAAACCATTCTCTCACTGGAATTGGCTCAGAGAGGGAATAATAATCATACTCATTAGGATATAGAAATCTATCTTACCTTTTATAGGGAAATAAGAGAGGAATTAAAAAAGGGAGGGATAATAAAAAAGGAGGTGAATTAGGAGAGGTGGTGGTTAAAAGTAAAACAATTACAAGAAGGGACAGACTAAAAGGTATAAATAGAGCAAGAATGGAAGGGGAAAATAAGATGAAGGGGAATATTTAATAATCATAACTGTGAATGTGAAAGGTATGAACTAACCCACAAAATGGAAGCAGGTAAAGTAGACTAAAAATCAGAATCATATAGTATGCTATTTTCAAGTAACACATTTGAGGAAATGAGACACAAAAAAATATAAAAGGTGTAATGCAAATTAGTATATTTCAGCTGAAGTAAAAAAAGTAAGGGTAGTAATTATAATCTCAGACAAAATTAAAGCAAAAATAAATATAATTAAAATTTAGGAAAGAAAGTTACATCTTTATAAAAAGTACCATTAGATAGTGAAGTAATATCAATATTAAATCTAAGTGCACCAAATGGTATAGTCTCCACATTTTTAAAGGAGAAACTGTTACATGGAAAAAATATACAATGAAACTATAATATTAGGGGAACTCAACATTTCCCTTGTAAAATTAGATAAATCTAACCAAAAAAATAAATAAAAAAGAAGTTAAGAATGTGAAATTAATTTTAGAAAAGTTATTTTGTATACATAAAAAGATATATTTATATATCAATATGATATAGAAAAAGCTATCTTACCATATAAGACAATAAGAGAGAAAAGGGATAAGTAAAAGGTTGTTAGAAAAGAGGTCAAATTGGGAGAAACAGAGGATAGAGATTAATATACAGTAATCATAAAGGTACAAAAAGTTGTTACAAGTCTCTTTAATAAACGCCTAATTTCTTAAATAGAGAAATGCATTAAATATAGAAGACTACAAGTCATCCCTCAATTGAAAATGCTCAAAGGATATGAACAGGCAGTTAGAGAAAATAATTAAAGATCTCTATAGTGATGTTAAAAATGCTCTAAATCACTATTAATTTGAAAAATGCAAATTAAGACAATTCTGACCTCTACTCCACACCTATCAGATTGGATATGATGATAGAAAAGGAAAATGCCCAAATGAGGAGGGTACATGTGAAAGTTGAGGCACTAATGCCTCTCAAATAATGTATCCTGTACTGGCTTGCTATATATTTTTCAGATTATTCACAGAATTTTACCAAATTCACTAACCAATATCAATATATTCCCTGTTGCACGTGAATGATATGCCTTTCACTTTTTTTTTTTTGAGTCATTGGAGATGTCTAAGGCTTGTTCCAATGTAGATCTTACCTCTGATTAATTTAATTAAGAACTTATGAGTAACCCCTATTCTTATAAAAATAAAAACCTTGGGTATATAATTTCCCTCCTTTATATATTTAATTCTTTTGAGGTGATAGGAAATAGTATATTAGAAATAGTGATGCCAGGGAAAAGAGTGCTATAAGAAATATTACTGTCATGCCAATTCATGTTGATAATTTTGTAAAAGGTGACAGATAAAATGCCAACTTGAAAATCATCACAATGTGGGGCTATTTAATGTAGGAGCGAAACAATCTATGGCCATTTTAATTATTTATGAAAGGATTCTGATATTTGCATATAGCTCATAAAATACATTTATAAAAATAACCTCTTATCATTAAGTCAAGCAAAAGTATACTCCATAAAATGTGTTTACTAAATCAGAAAAGAGTCCAATATAGAATGGAAAAATTTCTATCAAAAATAGCTATAAAAATATATTTTGTAGTTCAATCATTTTCACCTCTTTGTGACCCTATTTGGGATTTTCTTTGGCAAAGATATTGGAGACATTTGCCATTTCCTCCTCTGTTTCATTTTGTTTTACAAATTAGGAAACTGAGCCAAATAGAGTTGTTGCTTTATATACTTAAAGGCATAATGTTCAGATTTCTAGAAAAAGTGCTCATCTAAAATAAACCATTCCCCACAAAAGCCATATAAAATAGGGTGAAAAAAGTTAGATTCAGATTTTTCTAGGTCAATACATAGAGTTATATCAGTTCTTCTATTAAAAGATGACATAGTCAGATTCCTGCAGTTTTTCATGATGTAGTTTATGAACTATAGGCAGTCTTTGGCATATTTCTAATGAACTAAATTCCAAATGGTGAAGAAATAAATGCTAACAAGAATCAATAATACTGCACCATTTATACAAGTTATTAGCTTGCTTAATTGAATAGTGCCCCTTCAAATAAGGAAATATGTGTTTGCAATAAAAGATATTTAAAGTTACATAAATCAATACCAGCTTGTTACTAAGATAACAGAGCTTGTAAAACAGCTAATTTTCCTGAAAAATTGATTTTTTAGGCTTTGCTTTTAGAATAAAAGTCTTTTGAATTTTGCTACATCCAAAATTGGTGTCAACAAACTTTTGTGTATGTAACAAGGCAACATTTCTTTAAGTTTCACACATAGGATGGTTACATTTAAAGAAGTAAGTAAATTGAAATGAGGCTATGCATGGTAGATTCATCATTATTATTTAAGTACAATTAATTCATTTAAATTCATTAAACATTTATCAACTATCAAATGTAGAGGATATTAGACTAAATGATCATAGATTTAGATGTAAGAGAATATACAAGTAATACGTTCTCGCTCCTACAATCTATATATGAAGATATACAAAGAAACTTTGATTTACCCCAAATCATCCAGGTAGTAAGTAGAAGAAATACCATTTGAACTCAGGTCTTCTGACTCCAAATCCAACATTCTTTGTACCACACTCACTCTTCTGCTAATTTGAACAGGAAACACAAAAGGTTAGCTGAAATACAGTTGTTGTTGTTGTTGTTAATCCTCATAGAGATTGCATTCTAAATTGATTTAGAATGCAAATGTAAGTAGAAAAAATAGTTGATTAATATTTTGGAATTTTTGAATTTTTTTGAAAGTTTTATTTTTTATTTTCCCCAATTTTTTTCATTTTATTTATATATTTTTTTCATTTTATTTCATCAATTTAGAACATTACATCTTGGTTACAAGAAGTATATTCTTTCCCTCCCTCACCTCACTCCACCCTTCCCATAGTAGACATGCAATTCCACTGGGTATTACATGTGTCCTTGATCAGAACCTATTTCCATGTTGTTGATGTTTGCACTAGGATAATCATTTAGAGTCTCCATCCCCAGTCATATCTCCATCGATCTACGTGATCAAGCAGTTGTTGATCTTCTGTGTTTCTACTCCCCACAGTTTTTCCTCTGAATGTAGATAGTGTTCTTTCTTCAAGATCCCTCCGAGTTTTTCAGGATCAATGCATTGACACTAGTGGAGAAGTCCATTACATCCTTTTGTACCACAGTATATCAGTCTCTGTGTACAATGATCTCCTGGTTCTACTCCTTTCATTCTGCATCGATTCCTTGAGGTCATTCCAGTTCACATGGAATTTTTCCAGTTCATTATTCCTTTAAGCACAATAGTATTCCATCACCAACATATACCACAATTTGTTCAGTCATTCCCCAATTGAAGGGCATCCCCTCATTTCCCAATATTTTTTGCCACCACAAAGAGCACAACTATGAATATTCTTGTAAATGTCTTTTTCTTTTTATCTCTTTGGGGTACAAGCCCAGCAGTGCTATGGCTGGATCAAAGGGCAGACAGTCTTTTAGCATCCTTTGGGTATAGTTCCAAATTGCCCTCCAGTTTGGTTAGATCAATGCACAACTCTACCAGCAATGAATTAATGTCCCAACTTTGCCGCATTCCCTCCAGCATTCACTACTTTCCTCTGCTGTCATGTTAGCCAATCTGCTAGGTGTGAGTTGGTACCGCAGAGTTGTTTTGATTTGCATCTCTTTGATTATAAGAGATTTAGAACACTTTTCATGTGCTTATTAATGGTTTTGATTTCTTTGTTTGAAAATTGCCTATTCAAGACCCTTGCCCATTTATCAATTGGAGAATGACTTTATTTTGTGTACAGTAGATTTAGCTCTTTATAAATTTGAGTAATTAGACCTTTGTAAGAGGTTTTTGTTATTAAGATTTTTTTTCTAATTTGTTGATTCTTTTCTAAATTTGATTGCATTGGTTTTGTTTGTACAAAAACATTTTAACTTAATGTAATCAAAATTATTTATTTTATATTTTGTAATATTTTCCAGCTCTTGCTTGATCTTAAAATCTTTCATTTCTCAAATATATTCTGTGAACACCTAATTTACTTATAGTTTCCTTCTTTATATTCAAGCCATTCATCCATTATGAGTTTATGCTGGTATAGGGTGTGAGATGTTGATCCAAACATTGTCTTCCAATTTTCTCAGCAATTTCTATCAAATAGTGGATTTTTGTCCAAAAAGCTGGGATCTTTGGATTTATCATAGACTCTCTTGCTGAGGTCATTTATCCCAAGTCTATTCCTCTGATCCTCCTTTCTGAATCTTAACCAGTACCATATTGTTTTGATGACCACTTCTTTATCGTATAGTTTGAGATCTGGTACTGCAAGGTCACCTTCCTTCACTATTTTTTCATTATTTCCCTGATATCTTTGATCTTTTGTTCTTCCAAATAAACTTGGTTATGCTTTTTTCTAATTCAGTAAAAAAAGGTTTGTTTGTTTTTCAGTTCGATGGATGTGGCACTAAATACATAAATTAGTTTGTGTAGGTGCCTTATTTTATTATGTTAGCATGTCCTACCCATGAGCAAATAATGTTTTTTTGAATTATTTAAATCTAGTTTTAATTGTGTGGAGAGTCTTTTGTAGATGTGTGTATATGGTGCCCGTGTTTGCTTTGTCCTAAGTATTTTATATTGTCTAGGGTGATTTTTAAAGGAACTTCTCTTTATAATTCTTGCTGCTGAGATGTGTTGGAAATATACAGAAATGCTGATGACTAATGTGGGTTTATTTTGTATCCTGGAACTGTGCTAAAGTTGTTGGTTATTTCTACTTGCTTTTTAGTTGATTCTCTGGGATTCTTTAAATAGACCATTATATTATCTTCAAAGAGTAATAGCTTGGCCTCCTCATTATCTATTTTAATATCTTCCAATTTATTTTTCTTCTCTAATTGATACTGCTAGTGTTTCTAGTACAATCTTAAGTAAGTCTAATTTTTGTAAATATTCATCCATATCACCTTGATTGTCATATTTATTACAATATAATTGGGCATATTTGTTTTAAATGATTGCCTTAATTTCCTCTTCATTAGAGGTGAAGTCTCCCTTTTCATCTTTGATACTGTTAATTTGGTTTTCTTCTTTTCCTTTTTTTTAATTAGATTGACCAGTAATTTTATATTTCATTTGTTTTTTTTAAGTACTAGCTTCTCATCTTATATATTAAATCAACAGTTCTTTGACTTTCAATTTTATTAATCTATCCTTTAATTTTTATGATCTCTAATTTAGTTTTCATTTTAGGGTTTTAATTTTTTCACTTTCTAGTTTTTTAATTTGCATGCTCAATTCATTGACCTCTGTCATCCATAATTTGTTATGAATATATGAACTTGAGGATATAAATTCCCCCCTGACTACTATTTTTGTTGCATCCCCGAGATTTTGAAAGGATGTCTGTCTCATCGTGGTCATTTTCCTCAATGAAATTATTAATTGTTTCTGTGATTTGTTATTTAAATAACCAGTTTTGGATAATCGAATTATTTATTTTCCAATTATTTTTTTGATTTGTCTCTCCATGTACTCTTACTATAAGGCTCAGGTCCAGGGTCAGCCAGCCCTGTGTGCCCTTACTTGGGGTAACAAAAATGAAGAGTAACTAATGGACGCTATATGAAATGCATAGCGACAAAGTTTATTGGATTCAGACAAAGCATATATAGGTTAAAAAGACAGGAAGATATGACATTACAGCCCAGCAACAGCAGGAACCAATAATTGGGCAACTTCATAGGAATTCATGACGTTACCTGCCAGGCAACAGGAGGAACCGAGAGGATTCCGAAAAAGGGCAGAAAAACAAGTTTCTCACAGTTTCTCACAGTCGTTATCAAACCTCCCTCTGCTGACTATTCCAACTTTGAACACGCAGCTGGGCAGGTCATACACAGTTCAAGCCACGACCTTGACTATGCAGCCCAAGCAGGGAGAAGAGGAGGGCTTTAGCCATTACAGCTATGCCTCGACTACACTTACTAATTACTAATTTTATTGCATTGTTATCTGAAAATGTTGCATTTCCTATTTATGCTCTTTTGCACTTGTTTGCAATGTTTTTATGCCTTAGTACATGGTCAATCTTTTGAATGTACCATGTACTGCTGAATAGAAGGTGTATTCCTTTTTTTCCCTATTTAGTTTTTCTCCACATATCTACTAACTCTTACTTTTTCTAAGATTTCATTCACTTCTCTTACCTGTTTCTTATTTTTTTTTTTTGGTTTGATCTATATAGTTCTGATAGAGAAAGGTTCAGGTCTCCCACTAGTATAGTTTTTCTATCTATTTCATCCTTGAGCTCCACTAGTTTCTCCTTTAGAAATTTGGATGCTATGCCACTTGGTGCATACATGTTGAATACTGATATTTCCTCATTATCTATCCTGCCTTTTATCAGGATGTAATTACCTTCCCTATCTCTTTTGACTAGATCTATTTTTACTTTGGTTTTGTCTGATATCATGATTGTGACTCCTACCTTCTTTTTATCAGTTAATGTCCAGTAGATTTGACTTCATCCTCTTACTTTTACCCTATGTGTGTCTGTCTTCCTCTTGTGTGTTTCTTGTAGACAGCATTTGGATTCTAATCCACTCTGTTATTTGCTTGTGTTTTAGGGGTGAGTTCATTACATTCACATTCAGAGTTATGATTACCAGCTATGTATTTCCCAACATTTTTATTTCCACTCCTAGTACTGTTGTTTCTTCTTTCACTACTTCGTTTTACAACAGTGTTTTGCTTTTAATTAGTTCCCCTAATTCCCACCCTTATTTTACTTCCCTTTCTACCCCCCCACTTCTTATTCCCTTCTAATTTTCTTTATGGTCTTTTTAAACCACCCACACCTTCTCCCTCCCTTGTATTATTTCCCTCCCCACCGGTCCATTTGTTACCCTTCTATTTCTCTACAGGACATGAATCTATTCTCTGCCCCAATGAATCTGATTGTTCTTCCCTCTTTGATTCAATTTCAATGCCTGTAAGAATTAAGTATTTCTTGTCTCTAACTACTTTAACCTTCCAGGATATTAGTGTTCTCCCTTACTCCTGCCATGTGCTTCTTTATGACATATAAATTTACCCCATTTTGTTTCTTTTCACATTTCTCTTAGTATTAACCTCTTTTTTACCTTTAGTTTTACACACACACACACACACACACACACACACACACACACACACAAATGTCTTGGCATTTCATCCTATACAGTTTGTCAGTGTTCCCTCTAAGTATAATGCTTCTAGCTACCCATGTGATAATAACAATTTTAAGTTACCTATATCCACTTTCCTTGTAGGGATACAAATCATTTTAACTTATTGGGTCCCTTAAAATGGTTTTTGTTTTATTTTGTTTTTTCCCCTTTCTCAATTATCTTTTGGTGATTTGTCTTGAGTTCTTTGTTTGGGCATCAAATTTCCCAGTTTCCTTCATCATCTCTTAATTATTTTTTGAATTGTAGTTTGAGTTCTTTCAAAGGCTATGTCCAATTTGCTGGACTTTATGTGTTTTTGCTTTGTGTTCCTGATCTTCCTCGTTTCCTTTTGCTCTTTGTTCATTGACTGGATAGAAGCTCTCAATTGTAATTTCTTTCTTTTTTTCCTGTTGTTTACTCATATGTCCCCTTTCTTTGTCCCCTGTAGTTACCTGTAGGCTTGGTCCTCTCACTTTGTGCTGGATCTGTGGGTTTGAGCTATTCTGTCCTGAAGGGACTTCTTCTGTGTTCTACTGATTGATTAGGCTAGTCAGATCTTCCCAGACTGACAGCAGAAGCTGAAAAGGAGCTGTGCTTCCTGCCTTGTTGTCAAGGTTGTTGCCTGTAGTTTGTTGCATCTTTTGCCCTTGGAGCTTAGTCAGGAATGCTCTCATATCAGTCTCTGGGGGACGGGTGTTGGAGCTTGAGCTTTCTGGCCCTCTGAGGGTTTCTTATCTTCACTATTGATGAGATTGAGCCAGGGTGGAGTAGTTGATCTGCAAAGCTGGATGTGGCCAAAACTTCCAGAAGGCAGTGTAAGATGGAGCATCTTGGCTGAGACTAGGCTGCCAGCTTTGTACCTCACCTCC
This sequence comes from Monodelphis domestica, assembly GCF_027887165.1. NCBI lineage: Eukaryota > Metazoa > Chordata > Mammalia > Didelphimorphia > Didelphidae > Monodelphis > Monodelphis domestica. Next base: position 90,457,463 of record NC_077228.1, on the reverse strand, counting down.
AGCTGCCTCTACAATGTCTGTCTTCCAAGCCTTGAGCCTGGCATGGCTTTGCTGGAAAGGTACTCCTCTGCACTACTGGTACTTGCTCACCCTGAGATTTCAGAGATCACTGGAGACTCAGAATTTGGGTGGTTGAGAGGCCCTGGGACCTTCCTTCTTCCATCCTCTTAAACGCATATGTTCTATAATTCAGGCTTTTGGGGGTGGGGGGGCATACCTTTTAAGTTGGATCCAGGATGAGGGTTCCCTACCTCTGTCCTATTGTTAGATTTGGTTTCAATACTCTCAAAGCATTGCATTTTTGACTGGTAAGGAAGGGTTTATGAAGGTCTGTACTATTGTTGTCTCTGAGCTGCCATCCTGACTCTGTCTCTAAGACTTCTAATTTTGTAATTTTGAACATTTCGTAAGGTCTTGGAAGGAAATGAACCTTAAAGATTTATGGAATCACAGGATATATCATGGAAATTTATCCTTTGCCTTTCAAGGATAGGTAGGAAATCAGGAAAGAATGGAAGAAAGATACTATAGAAAAAGGGAAAATCATGAAAAAAGAAATAATCTATAGGCAGAAAAGTACACAGATGGTGTCTAGTTTGGTTGCAGTATGGAATGCATGGCTAACATTTTTTGCAGTATGTCTTTAATATTTGTATTTATTTTTATTTCTTTGGGGTGTAAAAATTAAAATTAGATCTCAATAATAAAATATTTTATTTTAAGAGATTTATTAATGATCATTAGAAATCAAGGAATAAAGAGGATGCAACATGAAGATCACGTGCCCATGGCAGATAAGCCCATTTAAAATCCCTGAGCTTAGCTTACTACCACCACTATGCTGACTGCAAGCCCAAGAAAGAGACCCAGGAGGACCACCCACTTGCTAATATCCCTTGTCAACAGGAAGTACATGATGACAGAAAGTCAGTGTGCTCCTGCAAAATGTAGTTCTTTTTTAGGGTAACAGATTTTCAATTATCTATTTCCCCCTGAGATCTGTGGAAGAGGAGTCTCTTCAATGGATCTTATAAACATAATCAACTTTGAAATTATAATAATTTGGGGATAAAAAGAAAAGAGAACAAAATCAATGATTGCTAGATGCATTGACAAAAAGTCAGTTGGGGTCAATCCCTTTCATCATAAGAGTATACACACCAAACAAATGCAATCAACCCCACATAGTTCAAACCATCACATCCCAAAGTTCACTCTGGATCTTCTGGTTCAGTGTGTGGTCTGTGGAGGCATCTTCATGGTTCCTTCTCCAAACAGTTCACTTTCTGTGTTCATAGAGGTAGCATGTTTCTTATCCTAAAATTACTCTCAAAAAAATTTAAACTTTGAATTTTAGAATAATAATACCCCCCAATAGGGTGTTGAAAAACACAGGGATCACTTAGGGATGCGTGGCTGAGACATGAGGTATATATAAGAATCAATTGGCAAGAGAAAATCAAAAACATCAAAAAATACAAATTAGTAGTAGCCAGTAGGGAGGGCAATCAGCAAAAAATAGGGAAAGGAAAAAGAAAACCAACAAACAAACTGGCAGAAGCAGGGCAGCAGCCAACATAGAGACTTCAGAATTCTCTTGGAGTTTGAGAGTGGGTAGAGTTGGGGTGGGGTGACAAAAAGCCTTGACAGGGGAAACATGGTTAAAAAAAATTGATCTAGGCTATATTTTTTTAATTGAGAGTTGTTTCTCATCCCTTCTAGTTGATGTCAATGTAAAAATTAAAATTGGATCTCAATAATGAAATATTATATTTTAAGAGATTTATTAATGATCATTAGAAATCAAGGAATAGAATACAAAATAAAGACCATGTGTGCCCATGTCTGATTAGCCCATTTAAAATCCCTGAACTTAGTTTACCACCTCCACCATGCTGCCTGCAAGCTCAAGAAAGAGGCCCAAGAGGACAACCCACTCACTAATATCCTCTGTATACAGAAAGTACATAATGTCAGGACATCAGTGGACTCCTGAGAAATGTAGTTCTTTTTTATAGTGATCAGATTTTCAGTTATACAGGGGTAATATATGTCTAATACTAACTTATTTTTTAATTTCTTAAGGATGTAAAAAAGATAAGGGTGCCTCTGTATCAGAGGGCTAAAAATTGTTAAACTCCAATTTAGAGTTATAGACTGACTGAGCTCTGTGAGATCAGAGACTGAATTTTCCTTTCTTTGAATTCTCAGCAAAATGTATATATAATGCTTGGCACAGAGTAGCATTAATAAATGCTAATTAACCTAATTATTACAAGGAATAAAGGGATATAAATTATGGTTACCATCAGCATTTTAAGACTAAGATTACTTTGAAAGTATTCTTTTTTATGTACAATTATTCAAAGGATTTTAATTGATTTAAAATGTTTCCAAATCAAAAGCTACTCAGTGGTCTGAATTCCCACAGTACCCTTCAGTAAGCAATTACTTATTTTTAAAAATTTTATCTATCTTTTAATATTAGCATGTCTTAATCAGCTTTCTACTTAAATATTTCACCAATGATACATCATAGAGCATTGGTGTTTTACATTTGGTCCAGTAAATATATTTACAATGTCCCAGAGGCTTCTCTAGGCAAAATATGTTGTAGCCTAAGGTAAGAAAGTAATGGTTGCCATTGGAATGGAAAATATTTGGTATCCACTTGAAGTTTTCTGAATAACAATGGAGAAGCAAAAGTGTCTCATTCCTTCACAGGTGCTTTCCCATAGTCAAAAGTCCTTTGAGTATAGTTGCAGTCCTATAAGTCATATTGGAAGCATTCTATATAACTAGTATAAAGTGTCATAAAATAATCCTTTGCTTGATAATTATTAGATGCTGCCATTATTGTAATAGCCCACTCCTTTGGCCATTTCTAGACTTGAACTGAAGAGTAAATACAGTAGCTAAATAGAAAAAGCATTCTCTCTTTCATCCCTGCAGTTGGTATTGCTAGTTTCCAAACAATATATAGTGAAGAATCAAGCACAAAAATGTCAAAATTAGTGAAAAAGAATTTTAAGAACTACTACTACTTTACTACTGCAATTAAATTACATTTATTTGTAATTTTAGAGATAGTTATAAAATTTTATTTCCCATACATATATTACATCACAAAATATATTTTAAAATATTTAATGAAATATATCTTTTTACTAGCCCTAGTTATTATTAATAGCAAAGAAATCATAAAGTATAAATTTTGTGCAAGGTGTTTGGCACCATATTAAAAGATAACTAGTCAAGGTAACTAGTAAGAAGGAGTTCCCTATGGAGAAGGTAATCATCTGGATGGTCTTGTTTGTGGATTATAATGCTCTTTTCATCAAGTGTCATAGTAATGTATCAGATTCTAAATGATATCCATAATCATTCCAAAGTGTCTGACAAGTACTCACAGAACAAAGAAAACAAAGAAAAAATGCAAAGAATGCCTATTGTCTATACTTTGATGTGTGAAATAAGCCTTAGTGTGAAAGGATTTAAAATATTTCAAAGAATAATGTTCTAAGCACAGCATATGAACAGTGACTTGGGCTCTGAATTGAGTAGCAGGAGAAGCCTAGGCTGGGTTCCTTATAATTTCTCAATGGAGAAATTGTTTCATACTTTTAATGGACCCCAGTGCCAGAGGAGTAACCAAAGGGCTATCTTCCTAACTTCAAAAGTCTTCAAGTGATGCTTTATTGCTACCATTCACAGAAAAAGTCCAAATCATTGTAGACCACTGGCTCTGAAGAACTAAAGTTGTGAATAACCCAAAAGACATTGAAGAGGAAAACTAATATATGATGCATATATGTATTAATAATAAAAGGTGAATATTATGTACAACAGATAATCAAATGTGAGGAAGAGAAATAGATCAATTACTAAATATTTATTTTGTTTCATGCATCAAGCTGGATAGATATCAGCCTTATTGGAAGGAGTAGCCAAAGCAAAGAGATTTTAGATCTATTTGTGTAATCCCCACGACTACCCCTAGGAATTTTAGGAATTGTAGTTTTCCCTTATTCTTAAACTCTGTGGAAAATTAAGGAAATGTGAATTGGAGATATCTGTTCTGGCAGCCTGAGGAGCTTAAGCAGAACTGGACCTTGAACCTAATGAGATTCAGGATCACAAGGAAAGAAGCTGAAACACTGGCCAAAGAGAACAGGAAATGGAGGGGAGAGAATTGGTAACCAAGTAGCGAGATTTTATTCATGTTCTCTTCCAATCTTTGTTCTCTTTCCATTCTAGTTGATGTATTAAAGGAAGGGAATAAACATTCATATAGTGCCTACTATGGGCCTGACTCTGTACTAAGTACTTTACAAATATTTCCTTTGAGAAGTACTGGTTTATGGCTCACAAGCCTTTATACCCATTTTAACAAAGCTGAGGACTAGTCATCCAGCTTCAGCTTGAAGAGCCCCAACAAAAGGAGACCACTGCTTCATGTAGAAGCCCATTCTTCTTTTGTATGGATCTCATTACAAATAAGTTTTGTTCTTGTTTTGCTTGTTTGTTTTGATTTTACTTTGTGTTTTCTACTCTTAACAGGTTGAATTTTTATTACGTAGACTAGAAAATAGCAAAATGAAGTAGATTCAGAATTAATCAAATTAATTACTCGTTGATTGTCAACTTGGAGGAAGGTCCCTGGAACAGAGCCTTAAAAAGTTGTCCTTGACCCTCTGAGCTTTTATATTTTAATCAACAATGTGACTGAAATCAGCCATGGCACACCTGTAGGGAAGGTTTAGAGAGAGTTTGGAAGGTGTGGAGGATATTTTTGTTCAGGTATTGGTTGACTATAAAGAATCTTTGTTCTGTGTAAGATGCCAAGGCTTTATATTTCCAGGTTGAGGTTACAAAATTTGCCCAACGCTTAGTCCCACTGCAATCTAAGCCTCTTGAACCACAATTTCTTCATCTATAAAATGAAGCATTTGTATTTTAGCTCAAAATCAATGATGCTATATTCCAATAGGTTGATTTCTTCTGAGGTAAATTCAGAAACTGTGGGAATAATAGATTCTACAAAACCTTAGGTTTGAATTTTTAGTCAAATTATAGTTATAATTATTATAGCAAAGATTTATATAACTCTTTAAGGTTTACAAAATGCTTTATATAGATGTGTATGTATGTATGTATATTATCTCATTTTATCCTTAAAGCAACTCTCTGAAGTAGGTACTATTATAGGATTGTCTGTTTTAAATGAATAAATAGGCTGACTTGCTGGAAGGAAAATTAAAAGCATTGGCCACCTTCCTTTCAGTTTTGATTCATTTAAGTCATTTAATATGTTTAATTGTTTTGTTGCTGGGCATTAACATTTCCCTTTCCCCTTTCACTTTTCTGCAGTCATTCTTTGTCTGACTGTATTTCATTATTTATAAGGCTGTTTATTGAGTGTAACACATTTTTTCTCATAAAGTTGTCTACCTTATATGGAAGACCTACATTTCAAAGGCAAAGTGATCAGCTGATCTTTACGATAAATTTCTTGATCTGTGAGCCTGTTTCTTATGATGAATTGTCAATTGTTATTCATCTTTCACTTGCAGTATCTAGACTAGCTTATGAGTTTTCACAGTGTTCACTTTTTTCCCCTATTTCCACAAGTTAGAACACTGTATTAAGGAGAGCTGACATATTTGATAAAAACATGTCTGTGGTCTTTTAAGTTACTCAATATTCCTTTGCTCATTATATCAAGATCATAGTCTTTGCATTGTTATCCCTGTCAGCATCCCTATATCCAACTGTCAAACCCTAAGCTACATTAGATGAGGCAATTGTTTACTCACTATTAAAGTCTACTTTGAATGATCTTAGTGTGATTCTATTAAATGGATAAAGGACTGCCTCTTGCAGGATATACATTCACAGTGAGACCCAGATTTCTGCAGTTTTTACACCACATCCAAAATGAATTTGAAGCATTACCTCCTTTGTTAGCCTTATGCTGGTGTATATGATTATACTTGTACTTAGGACTATTTACAATAGTGCAGGTCCTCATTGCCTTGTAACTGAACTGTTTTTGAAGCCTGTTGGTTAGTGTGCTTTTCAAAAGTCTCACTACAACTCATTCTCCACTCCACCCCATGCCAATGTGATCTTCCTAATCTGTGGGCCTGATCCCATTCCTGCACTCCCTATTACTGGCATAATTAAAAATTATATTTTTTGGCTTTTAAAACCCTTCATAACCTGGTCTTTTCTTCACTCTCCAGACTTCTTAAAACTTGATTGCCTCCAGCTACTCTAAAATCTAGGGTCAACAGGTTCCTCAATTGTTTTTCTCACATAAGATTCTCTCTCTCTTGACACAAGACATTTTCTCTGGTTGTCTTTTCCTGTCTGGAACTGTCATCCACCTCATTTCCACCTTCTGGCTTACTTGGCTTCCTCTGAGTCTCAACTAAATTCCAACCTTCTGCAAGAAAGTGGTTTCTTCTTCAACCTTTTATATCTGCCATCTCTTGATAATCTCCAATTTATCCTCTCTATATATTTATTTGTACATAGTTGTTCACCTGTTGTTTGCCATATTAGATGGAGTTCCTTGAAATCAAGGCCTTTTTAATGTATATTTCCTTCCTATCTTCAGCCCTTGTCCATTACCTGGTACCTAAGGTTGACGTTCATAACTACTTTTGGAAAGATTACAGAGTCCATTGCTGAAATTTTAGTAAGCCTCGATTCACTTTCTTTATTATGGAGACCCATGTATTAAAATTTGGCATGTCCAGGTCTATAGATTGTCTAAAACTTAAATGCATCATAGCAATTAAAAAATAATTAGACCTAGGATTTTATTGGTGAATTGACCACTCTATGTAACTATGCCATGGATAGTGTGCTGGGCCTGCAGTCAGAAAGACTTGAATTCAAGAGGAGATTCAGATACTTACTAAGTTAGTGTATGCTTCTATACAAGTAATTTAATCTCTCCCTCAGTTTCCTCATATGTAAAATGGTTGTCAGGATCAAATGAGATGTTCATAAAAAGGAACTCCTTGGCATACAGTAAATGATATTGAAAGGCTTATTTCCTTGTTTTTCCCCCCCTCATTCTAATAAAGACAATTCAAAATGGGTCCTTCAATTATAGTTAAGCTTGGACATGAAGGAGTTAAGTAACTGCCCTGAGTACAGGAAAATATTTTTCAGTGGTATAACTTGAAAACAAGTTTTCTTGAATCAAAAGCTGCTTCTCTATCCATCATGCCACACTGCATTTTTAATGAGCTGAAAAAGAAAAATAAATCCCTTGTTTATGGCAAATTCAACTCTACACCTCTGAGAGGCTACCATATAATTCTTTATTCCAGGTCATGAATTACATATGCATAAAAATATTGCCTCTACCCTCTTAAATGCCACTGGGCAAAATGCTAATATTTAGTAAACTGAGAGAAAATCTAGAAATCCTTTAAAAAATTACCCATCCATAAAAGGCTTCAGGTAATCATGAAGCATATTAAGCAATATTAGCATCATAAATTTCTGTGATGCATTTCAAAATAAGCTTTTAATTATGTCAGATCAAGGACAATTTTAGCTTCTGTTTTTTCCATAATCTTCAGATTAGTAGGACCATAAATAGGTTGCTTCCATAGACAAAGTGACACTTTAGCCAATGGGGGGCTGAACAGCATGACATTTCTGCTTTTTGTTAACATCAAAGTGACAACTGTGTCTTTTCATCCAGGTTTACACTCTGTAGGTAGGGTGATGATCCTTAACATCCATTCATTATTTACAAAGAAAAGAATATCTATCAACAAACAGATGAGGAGATGACTTTTTCTGTTTATAAATGATGTTGAACCTGGATTAGCTTTTTCAGCCTTGAAGGTCAATTCACAGCAGCACAGAGCAAATTCCTCTGCAATCATATCTGGCACAAAAATGATACCAAATAGTACAGTGCATTGCATCATAGGGAATTATCTAAAAGGACATCTACAAAAGTAGAGTAGAAAATGTATTAGGCTTGGGACCACTTCTCATCATCCTTAGGCAACCCTCCAAGTTACAGCAATCAATTATTCTATATTATTGTTGGTGATTTCTGCACTGGGAGTTTGACACACAGATCAATTACATGTCCAAACTGACAACTTTGTTTTAGGAAACCCCAAGTTGATCCTTGTCCCAGATAACCAGTCTTCAAGAAACACCCCAACAGACCCTTTTCCCAGACTAAACAATAATTCTTCCATCACCCATTGATCACCTAAATAGGATTAGTGGACATAATCAAAATACAAAAATATATATTCTTTTTGTCTCCTTAATTTCTCTTATTGTATCTCAGTTGCTCCCAAGCACCCTAACCTCTGGTTACATCTTCTTTCCCAAGCCTATAGTAACCAATTAGTTGTCCTTCCTTTCATGTACTCCCTAAAAGTATATGTAACACCCTGAGTTCTACAGCTCAGTGGATATTCCCATTACTGGTGTCTTTCCTGAGACAATGATCTCCAAAAGGTTTTAGTTATGAGACACTTTCAGGTTGACAAAATCAACCTCTTCTTCCCCTCTTCCAAAATTGGAATTATAACTGTATTTATATCATTTATCTCAACCTAAAAAAATTCACAGAACTATCAAAGTAGTTCTAATAGAACAAGTCTTTAATCAGGACAAGGTACTCTAAAAGTTGTGGGAGAGCATTGAGGTGAAACCCCAGGATCAGGACAAGTTGCCCTTTGAAGAATGCAAGACTACATAAATGGCTTAAAAATAAAAAAGAAATTCATTAATTTGCAAGTCATGTTGAAAGGTTGAGAGGCATTGTGCAGGTGGAACACTGCCTCCTTGTTTTTATACCCCATTGACAACAGGAATTACCAACAGGAATGAGAAAGGGGGGGGATGGGTTGAATCAGGAATGAGGTAATTCATTGAGGTTGGGGGTATAAGGGACAATGTCTAGAATTCAAGGAATGATTACTTTAGGTACAACCCAATACTTATGAAGGTGGAATTATGAGGTGCATATTTATGTTAATTGAAGATCTATGAGAAAATCCAATGGGAATATTTCCCTTAGGAAGCAGAAAGGGATTTCCTATGTCCTTTCTGACCCAGAACACTTCTGGAGTTTGGGGTGCCTAGGGGGGAATCTATGCCCCCCATATAATTAAAAATTTTTATATCTGTTAATCCTATCTAGGGTGTTCATTGGGTGCTAGAGAATTTATTGTTCAAGCTGGGACAAGGGTCAGTCAGGGAATTTCTTGAAGGTAGGTAATTCCAGACAAGGGTCAATTTGAGGTTTCATAAAACAAGGTTGTTATGTACATCACAATCTTCTTGTTGTAGCTCTTCATCTCAGGAAGCATCAAATTCACAAGTTGGATACCAAAAGGATGATCTTCTTCCATTACAAGTGCTCTGGGAACCTTTACTCCTAAAATAATAGATTATAAGCCCCCACCAGTATGCAAATAGCTCAAAGTAAGCACATTTATGGATATGATGTTGTAAATACTAGATTAAAGAAACATCCCCTCCTCAAACCTGCAGTATACTTTTGTAGAATCACCCAGTTTCAAATGGAAGAGTGGTACCCACTGTATAAAGTACTCTAGTAGAAACACATATGAATTAAGAACAAATGTGAACAAGGTAACTCATACTTTTAGGACTAAATGACCCTTCTGTCCTGTTCCAGCTCAGCATCCATGGTGGGCAAGGGACTCATATAGTTCCTGTTCCTCTCTGCAGCTCAATTTTCAGTTTCTAGTTCTGGCATGGGATTCAGGGTTTCCCTTGCACTACCCCAAACCTCAAAGTTATCTCAGGCTTTTGTCCCTTGCATTCCTTCAGTGCCAAAGGAAGATGACTTTGAACTGAGAGATAGAGAGACTTTCTTGGTCCCTCTCCTTTGTTCTTGATGAACAAAATAGACAGCTCCTAGTTTTACTCTAATAAGTTTGTATAAAATATAGCTCTAATCATCTCCTGAACTTCGCAGGTCACTTCTTCTGTCTTCAAGGGACAACATATCACTTTATGTACCCATTCTGGTTACTTAGTAACATTGCCCCTTCAACCCATCTCTAATCCCCAAAGGGTATAAGAATCCAAACCCCCATTTCCTCTAGGAGGCAGCATCTTCCCTAAACCTACCTCCCAGTAATTCAACTCAATAATTCAGCTTGTATTCAACTGAATATATTTCTCTATTTTAAGGTATCACTAGAACGTGTCATTCTTGAAGAAAGCATCCTTCCTAAGCCTGGGATTTGAATCTCTAACTCTTCCACAACATTTCTGACTCTCTTACTGTCATAGGAATTACTCCACTCAAAACTTTCTCCTGGCTCTCCCCCTAAAATCTTAAGTACCTCTGGCCTTTTAAAGAGCAGCTAGATCTACAAGTCTGTCATAAGGGTCATCTACCTTCAGATTCAATCAACTGAGAGAGGAAAAAATATAAGACTTTCTTTGAATTTCATTTAAGTCTTTAAACATTTCATTGACTCTGCTACCCATCTCTTGTATTCTCCATTGCTATTACTGGGTTAGGGAAAAATAAATCTATAAGGGATATCTTTATCAAATCCTCCCATACTCACAAGCATATACTATATTGTTTACATTGTTGAGAAGAAACTATGGTTTAAATGAGAGAAAATCACACACACACAAAAAAAAAAAAACTTGTTAAAAGAATGGAATTCTAGTAAAAAAATTCACTCCTACTTTGACTTTATTCTGCACCTTAGTTACTTCTCTTGCTAAATGAGAAAAATAAAATTTGTATTAGATCTCTTAAAGAGTTATTCAGTAATCAAAAATGACCAGGTAGGTGAAGCACTTTGTAGACATAAGGATCTAGATGAAGGTAAACTATAATTAATTCTAGGATGATTGAAAAAGTTATTGGGAGCATTATTGGGAGCAGTTTTAGTAAGAGTGGTCGGGACTTCCGGGTAATCATGGCTGCAATCTAGACGCGGCACGTTTCCTCTCCCCAGCACCGAACGAAATAGACTACATCAAAGGAGCATAAAATCACCTTTGGAGGAACAGAAGGACTCCCCAGTACCCCACAGAGGCAAAGGTACGTGGGGCTTGAACATTTCCACACTAAAATAAGAAGGAAAAGCTTGCACAGAAAAGTGAACTGAGCCGCCCTTCCCCCACCCCACCTCCCCCACTAAACCAGAGTGAGCTACCTGAGCTCTCACCGGGACAGCGAGTGAGTGGGGAGCGTCTCTGTCTGGGGGGGCACTCCAGGGTCCTTAGGATCTGGGGACTGCCAGGGAAAAAACGTCTCAGGGCGCTTTCACTGGAGAAGCCAGCGGACTTCGGGCGGGCTGCGCTGAACAAGGCGCACGGATTATCTGGGCGGAGCTGAATACCTGGGCTCGGAGGCTGGGAAGAACTAGTCTGAAGCAACCTAAATTCACAGAAAAACCACTCTTATAACCCAGACCCCAGACCAAAAAGGAAAGGGAAATAAAACCACCAAAGGGATGGCTCACATGGCCCAAAATCAAGCCTCCAGGAAGAAAGGGAAAAAAGTGACTATTGAAAACTTTTATGGTGGAAGTACCCAAGGGAAAGAGGAGAATGAAGAGGAAATCCAAAAAAATTCAGAACACGCCTCCCAAAATGGAAACTATCAACAAGCTCTGGAAGATCTCAAACTGGAACTTATCCAAAAGATGGAAACCTTCTGGAAAGAAAAATGGGAGAAAGAGATCAGCTGTCTGACAGATAAGACTGCTCAATTGGAAAAAGAACTCGAAGCAGCCAATACAAGGGCAGACAAGGCTGAAAAGCAAATCCAGTCCCTAATGACCAGAATTAAGGACCTCGAAGAAAGTGAGATGATAAAACAGCAAGAATCAATAAAGCAAACCCAAACAATTAATGAATTGGAAGAAAACAGAAAATATCTCACTGAGAAGGTCACGGACCTGGAGAACAGAGGAAGACGAGAAAATCTCCGTATCATCGGTCTCCCAGAAAAACCAGAGGTAAACAACAAATTGGATTTTATTCTAGAGGAGATTATAAAAGAAAATTGCCCCCACGTTCTGGAGCAAGGGGGCAAAATAGAAATAGAAAGGATTCATAGAACACCTTCTATACTAAATCCCCAAAAGACAACGCCTAGGAATGTAATTGCCAAATTCAAGAGCTTCCAAGTAAAGGAGAAAATCCTACAAGAAGCCAAGAAGAAGAGCTTCAGATACAAGGGGGCTCCCATAAGGATCACACATGACTTAGCGGCTAACACACTAAGAGACCGCAAAGCATGGAACACGATATTTAGAAAGGCAAGAGAGCTGGGTCTCCAACCAAGAATCAACTACCCAGCAAAACTGACTATATACTTCCAGGGGAAAGTATGGGCATTCAACAAAATAGAAGATTTCCAAGCATTTGCTAAGAAAAGACCAGAGCTCTGTGGAAAGTTCGATATCCAAGCACAGAAAGCAAGAGAAACATGAAAAGGTAAATATGAAAGAAAGGGAAAAGGAGATAAATCTTATCTTTCTCTTTAAGTCAAACTCTCTTCTATAAGGACTACATTTACATCTAATTATATATATTAATATGTGGGGAAAATGTTTTGTGTAACTCTCATAAATTGTATCATCATAAGAGTAGTTAGAAGAAACATGCATAGGGAAAGATTGGGGAATCAAGAAGATTTGGGGAAAGTTGGGGCAAAAAAAGGAAAAGGGAGGGGGGAACCGTGATAATACTAAGATTAACTTCAAGAAATAGGGGGGGAATCAATAGAATAAACTTTCCCATATAAAGATACACATGGGAAGGGGAGGGGAAGAACTCTCATATGAGAAGGAGAGGAAGAGAGCGTGAAGTGGAAGTACTTAAACCTTACTCTCAGTGAAATCAAATCTGAGAGGGAAGAACATCTAGATCCAGTGGGATCCTGAATTCTATCTTATCCATTAGGGCAAGAAAGAAAGGAAAATTAAGGAGGGGGAGGGGGGAGGGAGCACAAAAAGGGAGGGAAGGAGAGGGGGGAGGGGAAGGGAGCATAAAAAGGGAGGGGCTAGAAAGGGAAGCATCTCAAGGGAGGGGACTAGGGGGACTGACCTAAAGTAAATCACTGGTTCAAAAGGAGAAAGCTAAAGAAGAAAGGTCAGAACTAGGGGAAGACATCAAAATGCCAGCGAATCCACAAATAACAATCATAACTTTGAACGTGAATGGGATGAACTCACCCATAAAACGCAGACAAATAGCAGATTGGATTAGAACACAAAACCCTACCATATGTTGCCTTCAAGAAACACATATGAGACGGGTTGACACTCACAAGGTTAGAATTAAAGGTTGGAGTAAGACCTTTTGGGCCTCAACCGATAGAAAGAAGGCAGGAGTTGCAATCATGATATCTGACAAAGCCAAAGTACAAATAGACCTGATCAAAAGGGACAGGGAAGGTAAATATATTCTGCTAAAAGGAAGTATAGACAATGAGGAAATATCACTAATCAACATGTATGCACCAAATGGTATAGCATCCAAATTTTTAATAGAGAAACTAGGAGAATTGAAGGAGGAATTAGACAGTAAAACCATATTAGTGGGAGACTTGAACCAACCACTATCAAATTTAGATAAATCAAATCAAAAAATAAATAAGAAAGAGGTAAAAGAGGTGAATGAAATCTTAGAAAAATTAGAATTAATAGACATATGGAGAAAAATAAATAGGGACAAAAAAGAATACACCTTCTTTTCAGCACCACATGGCACATTCACAAAAATAGATCACACACTAGGTCATAGAAACATGGCACTTAAATGCAGAAAAGCAGAAATATTAACTGCAGCCTTTTCAGATCACAAGGCAATTAAAATATTGATCGGCAAGGGTACATGGAGACCCAAATCAAAAATTAATTGGAAATTAAATAACATGATACTCCAAAACCATTTAGTTAGAGAAGAAATCATAGAAACAATTAACAATTTCGTTAAAGAAAATGACAACGGCGAAACATCCTTTCAAACCTTATGGGATGCAGCCAAGGCAGTACTTAGAGGAAAATTCATATCCCTGAGTGCATATATTAACAAATTAGGGAGGACAGAGACCAAGGAATTGGAAATGCAAATCAAAAAACTTGAGAATGAACAAATTAAAAACCCCCAGAAGAAAACCATACTAGAGATCCTAAAAATTAAGGGAGAAATTAATAAAATAGAAAGTGACAGAACTATTGAGCTAATAAACAAGACTAGAAGCTGGTACTTTGAAAAAACAGACAAAATAGACAAAGTACTGGTTAATTTAATTAAAAAAAGGAAAGAAGAAAGGCAAATTAATAGCATCAAGGATGAAAAGGGGGATCTCACCTCAAATGAAGAGGAAATTAAGGCAATCATTAAAAACTACTTTGCCCAACTATATGGCAATAAATTTACCAATCTAGGTGATATGGATGAATATTTACAAAAATATAAATTGCCTAGACTAACAGAAGAAGAAATAGTTTTCTTAAATAATCCCATATCAGAAATTGAAATCCATCAAGCCATCAAAGAACTGCCTAAGAAAAAATCCCCAGGGCCTGATGGATTCACCAGTGAATTCTATCAAACATTCAGAGAACAGTTAACCCCAATATTACACAAACTATTCGACATAATAAGCAAAGAGGGAGTCCTACCAAACTCCTTTTATGACACAAGCATGGTACTAATTCCAAAGCCAGGCAGGCCAAAAACAGAGAAAGAAAACTATAGGCCAATCTCCCTAATGAATATAGATGCAAAAATCTTAAATAGGATACTAGCAAAAAGACTCCAGCAAGTGATTAGAAGGGTCATCCACCATGATCAAGTAGGATTCATACCAGGGATGCAGGGCTGGTTCAACATTAGGAAAACTATCCACATAATTGACCACATCAACAAGCAAACCAACAAGAATCACATGATTATCTCAATAGATGCAGAAAAAGCCTTTGATAAAATACAACACCCATTCCTACTAAAAACACTAGAAAGCATAGGAATAGAAGGGTCATTCCTAAAAATAATAAACAGTATATATCTAAAACCATCAGCTAATATCATCTGCAATGGGGATAAACTAAATCCATTCCCATTAAGATCAGGAGTGAAACAAGGATGCCCATTATCACCTCTATTATTTGACATTGTATTAGAAACACTAGCAGTAGCAATTAGAGAAGAAAAAGAAATTGAAGGCATCAAAATAGGCAAGGAGGAGACCAAATTATCACTCTTTGCAGATGACATGATGGTCTACTTAAAGAATCCTAGAGATTCAACCAAAAAGTTAATTGAAATAATCAACAACTTTAGCAAAGTTGCAGGATACAAAATAAACCCACATAAGTCATCAGCATTTCTATATAATTCCAACACAGCTCAGCAGCAAGAACTAGAAAGAGAAATCCCATTCAAAATTACCCAAGACAAAATAAAATACTTAGGAATCTATCTCCCGAGACAAACACAGGATCTATATGAACACAACTACAAAACACTTTCCACACAACTAAAACTAGACTTGAACAATTGGAAGAACATTAACTGCTCATGGGTAGGACGAGCCAATATAATAAAAATGACCATCCTACCCAAACTCATCTATCTATTTAGTGCCATACCCATGGAACTCCCAAAAATTTTTTTTACTGATTTAGAAAAAAACATAACAAAGTTCATTTGGAAAAACAAAAGATCAAGGATACCCAGGGAATTAATGAAAAAAAATACAAAGGAAGGGGGTCTTGCAGTCCCAGATCTCAGACTATATTATAAAGCAGCGGTCATCAAAACAATTTGGTACTGGCTAAGAGACAGAAAGGAGGATCAGTGGAATAGACTGGGGGCAAGCAACCTCAGCAAGACAGTATATGACAAACCCAAAGATCCCAGCTTTTGGGACAAAAATCCACTATTTCATAAAAACTGTTGGGAAAATTGGAGGACAGTGTGGGAAAGATTAGGCTTAGATCAACACCTCACACCCTACACCAAGATAAATTCAAAATGGATGAATGACTTGAACATAAAGAAAGAAACTATAAGAAAATTAGGCGAACACAGAATAGTATACATGTCAGACCTTTGGGAAGGGAAATACTTCAAAACCAAGCAAGAATTAGAAAGAATTACAAAATGCAAAATAAATAATCTGGATTACATCAAATTAAAAAGTTTTTGTACAAACAAAACCAATGTAACCAAAATCAGAAGGGTAGCAACAAATTGGGAAACAATCTTCATAAAAACCTCTGACAAGGGTTTAATTACTAAAATTTATAAAGAACTAAATCAATTGTACAAAAAATCAAGCCATTCTCCAATTGACAAATGGGCAAGGGACATGAACAGGCAATTCTCAGCCAAAGAAATCAAAACTATTAATAAGCACATGAAAAAGTGCTCTACATCTCTTATAATCAGAGAGATGCAAATCAAAACAACTCTGAGGTATCATCTCACACCTAGCAGATTGGCTAACATGACAGCTATGCAAAGTAATGAATGCTGGAGGGGATGTGGCAAAGTGGGGACATTAATTCATTGCTGGTGGAGTTGTGAATTGATCCAACCATTCTGGAGGGCAATTTGGAACTATGCCCAAAGGGCGATAAAAGACTGTCTGCCCTTTGATCCAGCCATAGCACTGCTGGGCTTGTACCCCAAAGAGATAATGGACAAAAAGACTTGTACAAAAATATTCATAGCTGCGCTCTTTGTGGTGGCCAAAAATTGGAAAATGAGGGGATGCCCCTCAATTGGGGAATGGCTAAACAAATTGTGGTATATGTTGGTGATGGAATATTATTGTGCTAAAAGGAATAATAAAGTGGAGGAATTCCATGTGAACTGGAACAACCTCCAGGAAGTGATGCAGAGCGAAAGGAGCAGAACCAGGAAAACATTATACACAGAGACTGATACATTGTGGTACAATCGAAGGTGATGGACTTCTCCATAAGTATCAATGCAATTTCCCTGAACAATCTGCAGGGATCTAAAAAAAAAAAAATACTACCCACAAGCAGAGGATAAACTGTGGGAGTAAAAACACCGCTGAAAAGCAACTGCTCGACCACAGGGTTGGAGGAGATAAGACTGAGGAGAGACTCTAAATGAACACTATAATGCAAACTCCAACAACAGGGAAATGGGTTCGAGTCAAGAACACATGTGATAACCAGTGGAATCATGCGTCGGCTATGGGAGAGGGAAAGGCGGGGGGGGGGGGGGGGGGGGGGGGGGGGGAGGGGAGGAAAAGAAAACGATCTTTGTTTCCAGTGAATAATGTATGAAAACGACCAAATAAAATAATATTAAAATTAAAAAAAAAAAAAAGAGTGGTCATCATGAAAAGAAAGAAATTATGAAGACACATTAAAAGAAAAATATATTAATATTTTATTCTGTTTTCTTTCAGATGCTCCTCAAAACTCAAAAGTAGATTATAATTCTAGATAACTAAAACACTATTTAGGATGGATGATTGGGCATGTATTTTAGATTTGTCTGTTGCTATGTACAAACAAAGATGCCAGAAAATGCTTGGGGAAAGAAGACAACTTTTCCCTGAGGCTATGATTTTTCTTCCTTTAACTTTAAATATCTGTTTTGGCACCTGATGCAAGTATTTTATGTTCATAGGTCATAAGATTGTATAGAATGGAGATAGGAGGGAAACTAAAGATCATTTTATCTAATAAGACACAGAGAGGCCAAGAGAGAGAGAGAGAGAGAGAGAGAGACAGAGAGAGAGAGAGAGAGAGAGAGAGAGAGAGAGAGAGAGAGAGAGAAAGGGAGAGAGGGAGGAGGGAGGGAAGGAGGGAGGGAGAGAGAAAGGGAGAAAGTAGGCTTGGAGAAGTGATGGTTCCATGACTCACTAATAGCTGAATTAAATCCTCCCCTAAGGATCTGGCTTCCCCATTGTGCACCTTATGCATAAAAATGAAATTTTGGAATGCAGCTGGCAACACATTGGGATTTAGGCTCCTTTAAAGGGATCTTACATAATTAATGAAAAACAAACATGGGTATAAGGAAAGATCATAATGGAGCCCAAATATATTCATATGTAAATTGTCTATACCACCTAATTCATAAATATTAGAGATATGAATGCTGTCAAATGATATCTATTGTTCTTTACACTCAAAGACTATTAGAAGTAAAAAAGGGTTCTGGGATCTCCTCATCCAAATGCCTCCTTTTACTGAAGCAATGGAAAACCCAGGTTGGTGATAAGACTTGCTCAAGGCTGTTTAACAAGTAGGTGAAGGAACATGGTCTAAATTCCAATCCATACATGTAATTAAGTGCTTTTTAAGTCCAAGGCATTGTGCTAGTTTTTAAAGATGAAAGATAAAAAAGATACAATGCCTGCCCAAAGTAGGTCATTGCCTAGCAGGGACATTAGGCATGTATACAAATAACTACAGTCAAACCTTGGTACTCTGTGGTTTTTGGAACTCATTGAATTTGGTATATGAGGCATTTTGATGTGAAAAAAAAACCAAAAAACTTGTCACAGTATTCGATGTATGCTTGACATTTGCTGTACTTGCTAGATCTCCTTGCCATTCTCTTGAGAAGCATATGCCCACTTCAGCCTAAAGAAAAGACCATAAGTTAGTTCAGGAGCATAAAGAGCTTAACACTGAGCAGCTGCTGGAACTTTCATGGTAGTAATGACAGCTAGTTATAGGAGGATTTTCTTCCAATGAGGAGGAAGCAAAACAGGATGTTATCAATGAATTAATCAAGGTAATGAGTTGTAAAATGGAGATTTGAACCCTAGACTTCAATCCCCAGAAGTCCTTGGTACTTCCCAGAATTCCCTATAATCTCACCTGAGTCTCCACCTTGGCAAGATCACAATGAGTATTTAACAGACTCTCTGCCTCACACCCTGGTCGGCCATTGCAATGATGAAGTGGGTAAGCTAAGTGCAGGGATTTTGAATGGGCTAATCAGCCCTAGGCACATGGTTTTTGTATTTTTATTTTCTTTATTCATTGATTTCTAATAATCTTGAATAAACCTCTTAAATATAATATTTCTTTTACTAGACACAAATTTAATTTTTACAGGGTACAAAATGAGTGGAAGTGCAAGACTTTGTTGAAAAATATCACTCAGATAAAGTCTAAATAAGCAGAATTGTAAAGTTGTTAAATGACCTGATCATTTCCTACTTTAGAGAAATTTTGAGAAATAGACACAACCAAACATCACTGGATAGGTTTCTTGTGAAGCTTTCATCTGGTGAATCTCAAGCAGGGTTCTGTAGGGATAAAGGGGAGAAAAGAGATAGAATTCCCGAGGAGCAGTTTCCTTCAGATATTATGGAAGAGGAGTCTTCTTCCAGGTAATAGCATTGTCCACTTCAACATCCCCTCAGGCTATGAACACTCACTACGGGTAAAGTTAATTTAAAATTATTTTGTTTAATCTAATTATTGTTTCTATTTATGTTTATGTATTATTAGTGGTTATTTAGGAAAATGCAACTCTATTAATGTATACAATGACATAAAATTTGGGTTTTCTGGGTGTCTGGAATATATTAATTCAATTTGCATCATTCCCTATGGGAAAAATTTATTTGTTTCTCAACTTGACTTCTGGATCAAATTAATGACAAGTACTAACTTAGCACTGTATTTTGTTTCTTGATAGCTTACACTTAGCTTCTAATCCCATTTTTAAGAAGTTATTTTCTCTATTAAACTTTTTATCTCTTTTACCTTTTGGCCTCATGATTTTTAAGAATTTATTATCTTCTGTTTTGTTTTTGTTTTTTATTTTTGTCTCTTACCAAATTGTTAATTCTTTCTTCATAATTTTCTTGCATTTATCTTACTTCTTCTGATAGCATTCTTACTTGGCTTTTTAAATTGTTTTGTTGTTGTTGTTGCTGTTTTTATTTTTAAATTCTTTAATTAGGTTTCTAGGAATGCTTATTTGACTTTTGCCCAATTTGTATTTTTCTTTTAAGTTTTGTCTGAAGATATTTTATGTCATTTTTTTCCTGAGTTCATGTTTTCAACTTCTCTGTGGCTATAAGTAGATTTTATAGCCAAGTTCTATTTTTGTTGTTTGCTCATTTTTTCAATCTATTTCTTGACTATGGACATCATATTACAATTGGGCTCTGATAAGTTCTGAGTGAAAAGGGGAAGATGTGGCTGTTTTGGGATGTATAAATTTTTGCTGCTTCTAAAAATCTAGGATTTAATCTGATCACTGACCTACTAACCTATCCTTTAGTACTCATTCAAATGGGACCTATATACCCTCATAATTACAAAAACTCATATCTGACATGAAATTACTACCTGTATCCAAATAGGGTTACTGCTTCCTCATCACCAAAAGTACTTTCTCTCTGCCCTGAAACTGCAAACTGAAACTGGCTATTGGGTGGTGTAATTTCCCAATGTCACCTGATCTTATTCCCTATACCAGCAAAAGAGTCTGCCTGGAATCTCTTTCTCACCAGGGATTGTCTTTCTATCCCTCAGTGATGGGTGCTCCTGGTGCTACTACTGCTATTGCCAATAAAACCTACAGCTGTTTCCACTGCTTAAGTTCACTCTCTAGTAGTGCCCACATGTATCTCTTTCTGTTCTCCTAAGTTCCCAGAAACTAAAAGAACCCAAAACATTAACTGTGACTTTTTATTGGTTCTCTTGGTCAGAATTTGGTCCTATTGTGTTTTCTAAGTTTTTTAGAGTGATGCAATATCAATATTGATAACTTTGCTTCACTATCTTAGTTCCTGCCTTATCCTCCCAAAGAAGCTCGAATCTATAATTTATTTCAGTAACATGGAATATTTTTTCTTCAAAGTGGTGATGAACTAAAAGGCAGTTATATCTTTTCTTATTTATTTTAATATTTTTATTTATTTTAGGATTATGCTCCTTATTAATCATTAGTTTACTTTGTACATTACATTAGTATACTTTACTTACAAACAAATCAGAATCTATGTTAATTCCAAAATCGTTTTTGTATAATACATAGTATTAATGTTCACAAACTATATTTCATTATTCTCCGGTAGAACTAACTCTCATGAATATGGAAGAAAATAGTCTGTGAATACTATATTAAGAACACACATCTCAGATAAACATGTGTCTTTCTTAGAGCAACTATAAGAATTTCAATCTACCTAGTTCAGTCCTATGTCACTGCCTTGGTTGTAGCAATTTAATTGAATTAAACTTTATAAAAGGGCAAATTTGCATTTATAAGAAATTTGAGCTTTATCATCCTGCAGCATGAGAAAAAAAATACTTTCTGACATCAGTTTGATGAGGCCTGCCAACATAAGATTTGATAGAAGCCATAGAGTTCACTAAGTATGATTTCTGTGAAAATGAGCACATTATAAAACTTGGAGAAGAAACCTTTGTTCTTGTATTCTAGCCAATTACACAGTTGTAGTCACAAACAACAGAAGGTGATCAGTGAAATGGCTGTCACAAATGATAATATTAATCATTTGTGTAATAGTATACTACATTATCCTGCGTACTGTCATTTTTACCACCATGTAAATCTTAGACCTCCAAAAGCACCAAAGAAAGGTGAGAAAATCTTATTTCAGACAACCACATTTAACATTTTCAAAAACAAAATAAATTAAAATATCCTAACTTATTAGAAATGATATGGTGTGTAACAGGCCAAAAAAGAGAAATCATGTTTTCTGTTCATTAATACATTGTTATGCTATTTTTTCTGGTGGAATCCTATATAGCATGGCTCTTAATAAAGTGATAATAAGTAGGGATAGTCATTAGATTAGTCAGGTATTTTTTAAAAAAAATTATATTTTTTCTTTATTAAGGCTGCTTATGAATGGCATTATTTGGGAATAAGATGACCTATATTGAAAGAATAGAAAAAAACAGACATCAGAAAGGTCAATAGTATATCAGTAGGAAACATTCAGATTTCCTCACTCAAATGACTAAACAAGTACTTTTCTTGTGATATTGTTAGAGAAGCAAATTAAACTAACTAATAAGAATTCGTGTGTAAAGACTAAAATTCTTCCTAAAATGTAATTTAGGAAGTATTGGCCAGGTTTTCTCAATGCTTAACAATTACAAATTCCAGGATTCTTTTTTCTTTTTATGTATATAAAATCAGAGACTGAGAGTGAGAATGGAATTTGGTGATCAGGTCCAGTTCTCTTAACTTATATACTTTGAAATTAATACCTAGAAAGTTGAAATGATAAGTATAAAGTGAATAGAATGTAGTACCATAATTAAAATGCAAGTATTTCTAACTTTGGTTAAATTCTGCCACACCTTCCTTTCTCCCTCTTCTCTTTATCTACTTTCATTCCTTTTCTCTTTTTCTTCCTTCTTATTCTTATCCTCTTCCTTATTCTTTTCATTTTCCTTCTTTTCTTCTAATTAATATTATTAATTTTATTTTCAACATATCTGTAATTTGTAATTGATTGGCATTTTGATAGAAATATGTTTATTTCTGGAATATATTTAGTGTTAGGAGAAATACCATAGAAGTAGAGGAAAATAATTATTTTATGCAATTGAATAAAAATGCTAAATTTTAAGTTCATCTTCTGTAGACTCATTTTAATCACATAAAAGGATAACTCTAGGAGTAGAAAAATTGGAAAACATGATTTTGTATAAATTTCATCTTTTTCCCATGTTGTTTTAATTTCTTCCCCAATGTGTTTATATTATATTCATGGAAACTCATGAAGCCTTCTGTCTTACTTAGTGTGCAATTTCATCTTACTTCCAGAGTGTCTTGGGAAGGAAAAGGGAAAAAGGAAACTAAGCTCCATGAAGTATTTAAAACAAAATAAAAATACTTAAAAGGAGGACTCCAGAGGTTTAATGGAGCCTTTTTGGGAGGATCTATGTAAAAACATGGATAAGAATAACATAAGGTAAGAAGATATATTTGAGATTCTAGCTACACCAAAGGAAGTGCCACTTTAATGAGATCAGAGATTCCACATACTGCTGAAGCATTTGACTGTTTATATTTCAATGAATGAAAATTAAAGTTGAATGATTCTTATGCTCTCAAGTATTCTACTGTTTTATATATATACATATATATACATATGTATTCTCAAAATTCTTAACCATATATTTCAGAGATTCCACCAATTCTTTTCCAGTCCCTCACTCATTAACTTCATTTTTTATTTTTTGACTTGGATATTTGCTAAAATTATTTAATTCTCATAATCTGGCTATGCAAGAAATTCTTCTTCAACTTTTATCTCTCAATTTCTTATGATTTTCCAATACAATTTTACCTTATTTGTAGCTATGTTGTGATTTTATCAATGAAATTTTATAGTGTGGGTATGGATACTAACTCCATGTTTTTGTAGAGCAAAAGCTAGGGACCATAGAATTATGGTAGGAAAAGACATGAAAGGTCATTTAGTAGAACCTATCATTTTACAAATAATAAAACTGAATTTTGGAAGAGTTAAGTGATTTGTCAAAGTTAAATAGGCATTGAGTAGTTGATATTTAACTAGAACCTTTGACTCCAACCTCAGTGATGACTTTTCAATTTATAGAGTTAGTATGTATAAGAGAAAGAACCGGAACTTTATCTTCTTGACTCTAAGGCAAATTATGTATTTACCTTCCTGTTTTGCTTCTTCTGATAGGTTTATACTAAATTGATTTGTTTATCTAGTTTTGTTAATATTCTTCAGTCATTTCTGTAACTGAATTTTGACTCCCCAATTAAACTACAAAGTCCTTAGAGATACAAATTGGTTAAAAGGGATGAAAATATTAAATACTTAGTCCATGTTGATTGGCCCAAAATTCTAAATAAATATAAAAATTAAGCCAGTGTAGAAAAAATACCAATATTAAATGGCAGAGCTGATGCCTTCATATATCCTAAAAATAATAATGTATTCAGAATGAAGTACTTATGTTTAGCATTATTCTATCTTTTATTAATAATATAGATTTTACCTTTCATTTAAAAAAATTACATGGAAAATTTCTTGAAACTTTATGAACAGATCAGGGATTCTGAAGACAAACATTAATTAATAATTCCCTCATCTCCATTTTCTCCTCTATCATATCAGTTCCAAGCCAAGTTTGAATTGTGTAGAATTCAGAAATGCTGAGGATTCATCTAAAGCTGGTACTTCAAAGGAAAAAGATTAATTCTCCATTTTCGAAAGGTCATCTTTTTTTAATAGCTTACGACAGGTCATTTGAAGGAACATGTTTGAGCTACAATACTTCTTTGGTGCTAAAGATAATATAATCTTCAAATAAATCCTCTTGGTTTTTTCTTTAGAAATATACTAAGACCCATGACCTCCAGGGAGTTCTTATCCAACATAGGTCTAAGAATCAACTAGAAATAAATTTAAGAGGTAAGATTCTTCCTTAAGATACTACTACTACTATTGAATTCTTTCAAAGATACTCCTTTAATACTGACAAAATTCTTTCAAATAACTGATGTCCTCAAGTGCAACTTCCACATTCTTTAGGTAGAAGTCACTGAAGATAAAGATGCTTCATTGCATTCTATTTAAGTGTTGAGATTTAAAATGGTCTCTTTTAAGGAGGTATTAAATATTTGAAAGAGGCTGTGTTGATTCAAAATTGCTTTTATAAAAAGGAAAAATGTTTTTGATTCTGTCTATTTCTTATATTTCCTCTATTTCCACATTATCTAAAGTGGGCAAACTGTCACAGGACAAAATTTTTAATATTATTGGGCTAGAGCAGTACAGAAGGCATAGAAAAGAAATCAAAGGATTATAGGGCAGTGTCAAAATGGAAAATTAGAGGCATTACAGCTGAAATCTTTCAACATTTCCCTCCAAAAAACTTTAAAATAACTATTCAAATGAAATTTTGGATTGGTAGAGTCACAAAAAGCCATTGTGAGACATTTTTCAAGCCTAAAAAACTTAGGAGGTAAAAACAGGAAAAGTTTGTGACACTGAGGTATAAGCTTTTCTGGAACCCACACATGCAGCACAAGAGGAATAGCAGTCTGAGGCAGTAAAGGGGGTAGACAATTGGTCAGAAACACCCATTGCTAATACTAGGTACAGTTGACACTGAAGAGCAATTCTAGTAGGCCTACAAAGTTCTAGACTATTAGGATAGAAAAGATTTTTAGGACCAATCACAAGGCAGCAGGGACCTTGACCTTAGTTCTAAAGCTAAAAGAAACCTAGCCCTTTTAGGGGTAGGTTATATGGTGCCCTTTTGCTGGGGAATGTCCAGAATGTAGTTCAGGAAAGAAGTGAAAAATCATACCACCCTGGATATAACCCAAAGTTTCAGATTCACAGAACTAGTTCTGTAAATAAGTAAAAGGAAAAAAGACTGAAACTTGAAGTAGCACCTCCCAAACTCTATGTGTAAATCAGTGTGAAAGGGGATTCTTCATTCTCTTTGTCGATTTTTAATCAATCTAAGAAACCTCTACCGAACCCCTACTTAACATATTGTTATCAAGTAAGAGAATTCACAAGTCATTTATTTGCAGAGTTCCACCCTTTTAACCCAATCAATCAGAAATTTGTGAATTCATTGACTAAGAGTTGACACCTTCAGATAGTGAAAAGTGGATCCCACAGACATTGCCCTCTGGGCAGAGCTAGGCAATTTGGAAGTTGTGATTGGTCCCTTTGAAGAGGGGAAGGGACAAGAAGTAACTATAAAAAGTCCTGAAAGTGTTTGGCTGGGAGTCTTTTGGCCTGAATCTGGAACTTGGAGGATCTTAGACTAGGACTGTGGCTTGGTTGAAACTTCAACCTGGGACTCTGGCTTTTGGATTGCTTTTGGCAAAACTGCTCCTGGATCTTCTACTTTATAGCTTTGCTTGGGTGAGTGATTAGTTGGCCTTCCTTTCCTGGTTTCTGGAGAGATTAGTTCCAGAGAGTCCTTCCCCTCTTGAAGGAGGCCACATGGGAGGAGCACTTGTTCCCCTAGTCTAGGGTTAACAAGCCCTGCTGGGCTAAGCCAAGTACCTGAGCAATATTTAGTGTGATAAGGTAGACATTTTCTCTAGCCTCTAGCCTCTTTTTGTATTTTTATACTTTCACTCTTTCCAACTCTTTGTAAATAAAAACTATTAAAAGTAATTTTGACTTCAGATATAATATTTTAAATTGGCAACCACTATATTGTTTTAGAATTCTCACATATTTAGTCAAACCTCTAATTTAATTCCTTACATTAGGTGCAACTTAACAAAAAAATTCCAAGTGAATAGTCTAGAAAAAATAGGAAACCATGACAAAAAATTACCAAACTAATTTGCTTGTAGCTGTTTTCACATTGTTCCCTTCTTTGAGTTAATATTTTGGTCTTTGGTGCCACCAAAAACAGACCAAAGCCTCAGAAAATATTAATTAGACATAAATGATACAAAAATTTCTGGAAGATTTAAAAAGAGAAATAGGAAGTAGTAAGGAAAAATTTTGAAAAGAAATGGGTGAGATGCAAGAAAATTATGAAAAAATAAATAACAGCATAGTAAAGGAGGCAATAAGATCTGGTGAGAGATAGACATATAGTAAGATAGGCAAGAGAAAGAGCGAGACAGAAAGAGAGGCAGAAGATAGATAGATAAATAGATAGATAGATAGATAGATACATACATACATACATACATATATCATAGTGGGTAAGGTTACATAAGATATATTGGGAATAAAAATCATTGTACATATCCTTTGTCAAGTTACTTAAACTCTAAGTATTATTTGGACTATTCCCAGACACCAAGTGAAAAAAATTAGGGTAAATATTAATTTATAATTATGCATTTTAAGAACATCTTCAAAAATAATCTTCATTAATTTAATATTATTTTAAATCTAAGCATTTTTACATCAGAAAAAAGAAATGTCCAAATTGACATAGTCCACCATTTCCCTCAGACATCTGAGGTATGTTACAAGGGAATCACTTTAAAAGACTGATATATATTAATTTAAGGTCGCCAAGTAATTCAGCTATGTAATTCCTAAATGAAAACTCAAGTTTGCAGTCAATCTTTTATGGAGTTTAATTACAATAGGAGGAAGAAAGGAATTAGAGATAGAGAGAGAGAAAAGGGGAGAGAAGGGAATAGGGCTTAAATACCCCTTCTGTTTAGGCTGGGCCAAAAGGCCCAAGCCCTTAGATAGCTGGGGCAAAGAAAAGAGATCAGTCCCTATTTCACGTGACCAAAATGGAGAAACAGTCTCAGAGGCCCCCACCTTCAGCTTCCTTCAGAGCAAGCTTCTCAGAGTACACTGCCACCACTCCGATCAACTCCTCAACCACCTGAGTCTTCAGACCCCCCTGATCTTTAAGGAAACCATCCAAGTTGCCTCCCCTCAGTTCTCACATCTACCAATCACTGTCCATCAATTTCCCTGTCTCAATGGAGGCTCTATCTTAAACCCAGGACCGCCCAGAAGTCTCTGGCTTTTGCACATGTCTGTTGAAGGTCATATTTTCAAATAATTAAATCTTTGATCCTTTGCTACAGCCCTTTCTAAATCCTGTTAACCTGAGAATAATTAAATTTTTATCTAGGCTGCAGCCCTTACTCAATCCTGTTAGGACTGAATAGGGTGGAGATTGATTCCAAGTATCTCCATTGTATCAATTCTAAAATCAATCATGACTCAAAGAAATTCCTGTTCTATGCTTAAGCATAGGTCAAAGTCCTTTCCATTGTTCAGCAAAAGGTTTCTGTCCTAAAGTAATCTTAAGAAGGGAAGAGAAGGAACCTCCCATGCCAATGGGGTTCCCATTCCAATAGACTATCAGTAAGAAATTTTCCAAGTATGAAATATCCCAATGGTGAAATTTCCAACATTTATAAGTCTAAGGAATTTTGAGGTTTACAGGTAACAGTTATAGAAATCTTTAAAAAAGGAAAATGCCCAAATATGATAAAATACAATCTGGGTTTTAACATACTAGTTTATCAAATAGGTTGTTACTTACTTAATCTTATGAAACTGCTTAATTCTATTTTTTTACCTCTTCTTCCCAAGAATCTCAGGAATAATACCTCACTATTATCCATATCTGAATTCCTTCAGACTGCAAAAAGAATGGTATTTTCTTAGGTAAAGTGAAATTCTAATATTTTAGGGGACAGAGAAGAAGACTGCTCTAAACTTTAAAGCATATATAAAGTCATTTGTGGATATTTAACAACTGCAGCAGCAGCAACATCTTATTTTTCCTTTTTATTCAATGTCATCATAGTTCCAAGGTAGTAAGGGAAGATTGCAGTAAAAAGATATGAAGACTCCTGAGAATTGGTATTCTTTGAGGTCACAAGGGATCATGAGCCCTGAGGAATAGCATTCCTTTCAGGCTTAAGGAAAGCTGAGGAACATATTACTTATAGGTGCAAAGGAACAAGGGTATTTCTGGGAAAGAAAAGGACTTGAAAAAACTTTCCCTGATATCCTAGAGCTAGAGAGTAAAAGAAAAATTGAAATAATTTACCAAGCATCTCCTGAAAGAGTTCTCAAAATGAAAATTCTCAGAAATATAGCCAAATTCTAGAGTTCTCAGGTCAAGGAGCACCACCCCCTAAAAAAATTCAAATAACATTAAGCTATAGTGAGAATCACAAGAATTAGTACCTCATACTTTGAAGTAGTGGAGGGGTTGCTATAGGATATTACAGAAGATAAAGATATGAAAATTACAACCAAGAATAACCTACTCAGTAAAACTGTATAGTCTTCCAGACTAAATATATCTATATCTATCCAATTATGAACTCAGTCAAAGCAAAAGCAAAAAATAAAAACTGATAGAGAGAACAGGGAAATGACATCTTGCTAAAAGGCATCATTTAATAGTTCTAAGCTCATATACCCCATATGGCATAGCATCTAAATTCTTAAAGGAAATGTTAAATGAGTTATAGGAAGAAATAGAAAGCAAAACTATAAATGTGGAGGACTGCTACTTTCACCTTTAGAAGTAGATAAATTTATTCAAGGAATAGAAGGATCCTTCCTAAAAATAATAAACGGTATCTATTTAAAACCATCAGCCAACATCATCTGCAATGGGGATAAATTAGATGCATTCCCAATAAAATCAGGAGTGAAACAAGGATGCCCTTTATCACCTTTATTATTTAGCATTGTACTAGAAACACTAGCAGTATCAATTAGAGAAGAAAAAGAAATTGAGGTTATTAAAATTGCCAATGAGGAGACCAAGCTATCACTCTTTGCGGATGACATGATGGTCTACTTAACAAATCCTAGAGAATCAACCAAAAAGCTAGTGGAAATAATCAACAATTTAGCAAAGTTGCAGGATAATAAATAATAAAACCCACACAAGTTATCAGCATTTCTACATATCTCTAACACATATCAGCAGCAGGAATTAGAAAGAGAAATTCCATTCAAAATCACCTTATGCAATATAAATACAATCACTTTATACAATATAATATAGGAATCTATTTGCTGAGACAAACACAGGAACTCTATGAACAAAACTACAAAACATTTTCCATACAACTAAAACTAGATTTGAGTAATTGGAAAAACATTAACTGCTCATGGGTAGGACAAACCAATATAATAAAAATGACCATCCTACCCAAACTTATTTATCTATTTAGTGTCATACACATTGAACTTCCAAAACCTTTTTTACTGAACTAGAAAAAAAACCATAACAAAGTTCATTTGGAAGAACAAAAGATCAAGGATATCCAGGGAAATAATGAAAAGAATGTGAAAGAAGGTGGCCTTGCAATACCAGATTACAAACTATACTATAAAGCAGTGGTCATCAAAACAATTTGGTACTGGCTAAGAGACAGAAAGGAGGATCACTGTAATAGACTTGGGGTAAGTGACCTCAGCAAGACAGTCTATGATAAACCCAAAGACCCCAGTTTTTGGGACAAAAATCTACTATTTAATAAAAAACTGCTGGGAAAACTGGAAGACAGTGTGGGAGAGATTAGGTTTGGATCAACACCTCACACCTTACACCAAGATAAACTCAGAACGGGTGAATGATGAACATAAAGAAGGAAACTATAAGTAAATTAGGTGAACACAGAATAGTATATATGTCAGACCATTGGGAAGGGAAAGATTTTAAAATCAAGCAAGACATAGAAAGAGTCACAAAATGTAAAATAAATTATTTTGACTACATCAAATTAAAACGTCTTTGTACAAACAAAGCCAATGTAACCAAAATCAGAAGGGAAGCAACAAATTGGGAAGCAATCTTCATAACAAAAACCTCTGACAAAGGTCTAATTACTCAAATTTATAAAGAGCTAAACCAGTTGTACAAAAAATCAAGTCATTTTGCAATTGAAAAATGGGCAAGGGACATGAATAGGCAGTTTTCAGTTAAAGAAATCAAAAATATTAATAAGCACATGAAAAAGTGTTCTAAATCTCTTATAATCAGAGAGATGCAAATCAAAACAACTCTGAGATATCACCTCACACCTAGCAGATTGGCTAATATGACAGCAAAGGAAAGTAATGAATGCTGGAGGGGATGTGGCAAAGTTGGGACATTAATGCATTGCTGGTGGAGTTGTGAATTGATCCAACCATTCTGGAGGGCAATATGGAACTACGCCCAAAGGGCGCTAAAGGAATGTCTGCCCTTTGATCCAGCCATAGCACTGCTGGTTTGTACCCCAAAGATATAATAAAGAAAAAGACATTTACAAGAATATTCATAGCTGCACTCTTTGTGGTGGCAAAAAACTGGAAAATGATGGGATGCCCTTCAATTGGGGAATGGCTGAACAAATTGCGGTATATGTTGGTGATGAAATACTATTGTGCTAAAAGGAATAATAAAATGGAGGAGTTCCATGGACACTGGAACAACCTCCAGCAAGTGATGCAGAGTGAAAGGAGCAGAGCCAAGAGAACATTGTACACAGAGATTGATACACTGTGGTACAATTGAACGTAATGGACTTCTCCACTAGTGTCAATGCAATGTCTCCGGACAATCTTCAGGGATCTATGAGAAAAAAACACTATCCACAAGCAGAGGACAAATTGTGGGAGTAAAAATACTGAGGAAAGGCAACTGCTTGACTACAGGGGTTGAGGGAATTATGACTGAGAGACTAAATGAACACACTAATGCAAATACCAACAACATGGAAATGGGTTCGGATCAAGGACACATGTGACTCCCAGTGGAATTGCGTGTTGGCTATGGGAGGGGTGACAGGAGGGGGGAGGAAAGATAATGATCTTTGTTTCCAATGAATAATGTTTGAAAATGACCAAATAAAATAATGTTTAAATCTGGGGGGGGGGGGAAGTACATAAATTTAACCATAATATAAATAGGAAAGAAGCTGAGGAGATGACTATGATTAAAGAAAAAGTTAGATATGATATACCTCTGGAGAAAACTGAATGAGAATAGGAAAGAGAAAATCTTTTTTTATCAACTATACATGTCACCTTCATAAAAGCTGACCATGTATTAAGGCATAAAAAGTTCACAAACAATTGCAGAAAATTAGAAATACTAAAAGCACCATTTTCAGATGATAATGTAATAAAATTCCATTCAAAAGAGCATCATAAAAGCACAAATTAAAGATTACTCAGAATCTAAGTAATCTCATTATAAAGAATGAGTCCGTCAAAGAACAAATTATAGATACCAATCAATAATTACATTAAAGGAAATGATAACAATCCTGAGACAGCATACCAAAATCTGAGGCATGCACCAAAGTATTGCATATTTTATATCTTAAAATAAAATAAAGATCCATAAATTGTGCTGGTAAATAAAAAAATTAAGAAAAACAACAAATGAGAGATAATTAACAATTGAAAGGTAAAATATTGGACTAATAAATAAAACTAGTAGCTGACTTAAAGAAAAAAGTTAATTTCATTTAATTTCAATACAATTATATGTTAAATTAAATATTAAATTAAAAATAAGAATAAATAAAAATAAAATAAATGTGTAATTTAAGTTTTAAAAGAAAAAAGAAAACCATGGGTCCATGCAGATAGATTGCTCAGTAGATTGAAAGCCAGACCTGGAGATGGGAACTGTTGAGTTTAAATATGACCTCAGATCCTTCCCAGTGGAGTCTTGGAGAAGAGCCTCATGTGAACTAGGTTACTTCACGTGAACTAGGTTACTAGGCTTCCTCCAGTATGGTATCACGGAAAACTCATTGCTAAACCTGGACAATAGCAGCTGCCACAACAAGATGCCATCACACTTAGCAAGTTGCCGCTAGCCACCTCTCCACTGTCAAAGAGGCTGGAGAGAGGAAGTGATGCAAAATATATAGAAGGTTTTATATCACATTCCTGAGTATCACCTGTACCAATGGTAACTTAGGTTTGACTTAGGACAGCCCTGGGTCTGTCAGTTGTTTCTGATTTGTCATTTGCTAGCACAAGTCTATCATAGGCCATCTTCCTAGTTACTTAATCCTTAAGTATGGGTGTAGACATTCCTGATTTTGTTAGTCTGAGTAGGGTGGAGTAATCTAAAGTACACAGTCTGGGTAAGTCACTTAACTTCCATTACCTAGGCATTATCACATTTCTGCCTTGGAATCAATACTTAGCCCTGGGAAGGAGGTATGGAGGAGGTAAGGGTTTTAAAAAATGCAAAAGGTGACTATGCAACTGTAAAGATTAAAATTTAGGGGAGACTGAGGCAAGATAGAAATTAGTTTCTCTGTGCAAGGAGTAATATTTTTATGAGGTTTATTAAAGATCAAGGGTTAAAGAAAATACAAGCAAGAGAAGCACATGCTAGGTGGGCCATGAGGCCCACCCAAATTTCACTCACATCATGAGACACGTCTGTTTGCCAGCGGAGCCAGGAAGAGAAGAAGAGCCTGCTGTGGGTGGAGACCCTCTAAATAATGATTTTGCTCTTGGCCCAGGTGAGAATTCAGTGACATTACAAAGCATTCTGGGGAAGTGGAGAAAGGGCATCTGGGGAATGAAATCCTGGATTCAAGTCTATTTTTACACAACCAATGAAGATGAAATTAGAGCAATTATTAAGAGCAATTTAGCTCAATTATATTCTATTATAATTTGCAATCTAAGTGAAATAATTGATATTTTCAAAACCAGTCTCAATACCATATAAACTATAATACCTTGATCAACGGTATTGAAAATTTTCTGGGGCCTGGGAAAATGCAACTAAGGTCTCAACCTTGACTATACTCCTCCAAATTTATTCATAGACTGAGGACATATAAAGATCCTGCATCATCTGTCTTCTTGTTATTTCCCATAAGAAATCCCAGTTATCTACCATATTTAAAAAGATCTAGAAAAACCTCTTATGTTTTTGTATGTCTATCTATAAATCATACAGTCATTAGGTTTTCAGGGGAAGGGAAGGAAATCAACATTTACATAGTACCTAGGATGTTACAGGCAATATGCCAAGGGGTTTTCAAATATTATCTCATTTGATCCATACAACAGCCTTGAGAGGTAGTTATTATTCATCATTTTATAGGTGACAAAAATAGAGATTAAACGAGTCATCTAAGTTCTGCAGTCAGAGGTGTACATAGGTCTTTCTAAGTCCAGATCCAGGACTCTGTCCACTATGTCACCCAGCAACCTTTTCAAAGGAGAGAAACAGTTTCAAAGACAGTTATTCTTCTTTTAATAGTCATACTTCATTAAAGTTTTCTAGTGCATAAAATAATTAGCAATGTATACAGTGTTACTCAGTTTTTTTGGAAATTCACTCACATATTTTTGTTTATTCAGGCTAAAAATTGTTTTTGTAATTTTCCCCCTTAGTTTAGAATTAGATCAAGGGTCATACATTTTTTTCCATAAACATCAAAACAAAAACAAGTTCTATTTCCATTAGAAAATGCTTGGAGCATTACTGATATATCTAGACTGTAGTGCCTTGCAGCAAAGAAAGAGAAATCTAAGATGAAATGCTATTTTATTCACAATGTGTGGACAATGTCTAAATGTCTGGATGCTACGTGCCTAATGGGAATAGGACTAGTTTTTGTTTTGGTGTTTATGAAAAAGAGGTATGACACTTGATTCAACTATAACTGAGACAGTTAAGAAAGTAAGAATAAATCTCCAACCTCAGGAAAACAAAAATGTACCTGAGTGAATTTCCTAAAATGAGTAGCATTGTTCACAATGTTAATTACTTTATGTCTTTAAAAAGCTTTTTTGAAGTGTGTCTATTCAAACAATGACTTTCTTAAACCATTCCCTCTAAAAGGTTCCTGCCGCTAAATGTATAGAGAGAACACTAGATTGACAAAAAAGAAGACTTGGATCTTCATCTCAAATACACCAACTTAATCTTTCTCAGAACCAGTTTGCTCACTGTAATTGAAGAGCTGGACTACAGAGCCCCTGGGATCTTTCACTTCTCTAAGAGCTGATGGCTATCACTCTACTTTTATTATAATAGATTGTAGCGGAAAAAAAGAGCACAATACTGGGGATTCATTACCAGATATAGATATTGGACAATAGCAGAAGAAGCCTGCATGTCATTTATTTTTTTTTCTAAATTCAAATAAAAAGATTCCATTATTACTTTTCTCTCTTTCCTTTTTTTTTCTTTCTGGAAGAAGTGGTATTATTTTAAGATTAATAAGAGTTCTAGTTTCGGAATTGGAAGGAACATGTGATTTTTGAATGATATTTTAGCATGAAAGAAGAAAAAAAAGCTTATTCTGGTGGCATTTTACTATATGAGAGCTAGTCACCTTTATCAAAGTTTCTATTAAGACTGAGAATGATTTATGATGCCTCCAGAGAGATATAAGATTCTGTATTTTTGAGATGTCAAGTTATGTTTACTTTCAGTTTAGATTTGTTACCTGTTTTTTCACATCTAATTGTATTGATCCTCTCCCTTTTCCACATTTTCCATTCCCTCTACACACACAATCACTCAATATATTTCAACATCAAAATTTCAAATGATTTAATATTAAGTGTTCAAATTATTACAACTGGGTTTAAATTTCCAGCCCAATTCTTTTAAGGTAAAATATATATTTTCTAATAAAATGTTTTTATTTTTAAAATGTTAGATCAAAAGGAAGCTATAGCTCTGCTTCTAATGGAGAGATTCTCAGGGGATCAAGAAGGTGCTGAAGTTTTTTGTTTGCTTTGTTTTCATTTTATTTGTAAACAAGATTACTTATGCTTACATATTATCAAGAAAGACACTTTATTCAAATGGGCAGTGGGCAAATGACTACAAGGCCTGCTGTATTGACTTTGAGTCCATTTACTGCCCTATACAACTTGCAAACATTCTTCTCCCAGAAAACAAATTCTGAAATGGATATTTTTCTTTGAAATTGGACCCAAATATGTCTCTCTCTTTCAAATCTGTTTTCTGTTTTATCTAAGCTTATTTTCCTGTTCCTGCTGTTAATCATTTTAATTTTATTTTGTGGGGTTGTCCCAATATTTAGGTTCCTTAAATAAATAAATACACAAACAGATAGATGGATAAACAAACAAAGAAATAAATAGAGAAGGTAAGTTAAAATGTAACTTACCTTGCTAGTCAGTGAGATATTGGCCTCTAGTAATATATTGAAATATAACCTTCTGGGTTCTAGAGAGCTTTTTTAGTTTCCTCAAAAGTGTTAGCCAGGTGATATTACATAAATTTCACTTGATTTTTTAAAACACCACAAAAGAACTAGTTTTATTTCAAAGGAAGGATTTATGAATTGTTGGTCAATAATGCTTAAATGTGATATAAAGAATTATTCCAACATTTCAAGGAGATTTGTGATTATTCATATTGAAAAAAATATTGAGTAATTCTGCTTTCTGATAAGGAAAATCCCTGGCATGGGGGAAAAAGGAATCAAAAGGGAAATTTAAGCAATATAAAAACCAAAATTATCAATAAAATTATTTCTAAATGATATTTTCTATTTAAAAATCACTTAGGCACAAGTTCAGAATGCTGTGTATTTAATAAAAATCACAATTCATTTATGAAAACATCGTTGAAATACAATCTCAACTCTATGTTTTCTGAAAAATATTATCCTTGAGAATTCAAGTACTGAAATACATTGCCTACAAATGAAAAAAGGTTTTGTAGTAATGAAATATATTTCTGGTCAGCACATCTAATAATCTTGTATACCTAATTTTATGGATGCTTTCAATGTGAGTCATTTTATACAGTCTCCAGTCTCTTGCAATGTTTATACAATACACAAAATTAACATAAATTCCAGGGCCTTTTAAAAGATTAAGTTAAACAAATTTAATATGCAAATGTATGTATACATTTATAAATATATACATATATTTACATATCATGCAGATCTGCCCAATGTAAGTCTAAAAAATGTTTTAATCATATAGAATACCAACATTTAAATAAATAATGGCAAGAATTTCCAGAATTACAGCTAAATAAAATTCATTTAAGGAATTTAACCTTATTATCACTCTATCTTAGAGATTTAAAAATTTAGTCAATTATTTTAGGCAAATTTAGGTATATCATATGATGCTTGTTTTCCTACTTGAGGCAATAAGCAAATCTAGAGGCCCATTTTTTGAATATAATAAAAAATATAAATCTTGGTCAGGTGAAAATAGGAATATAAGACCTTCAAGATACCTTTCATCTTTAAGATTCTTTGATGTATTATATTAACATGCTATTCTACTTCCAAAACCATGTTGAACAGTGAAAAAGATTGGTAAATGTGGATTTATGGATCAAGTTCCTAGATGAGGTTGGGAAAAATTATCAAAACAAAAACCAAGAAAGAATAATTTCTGAGGAGTCATAAAATGATCTCAAAATGGTACCCATGTATGAATACCAGAGCTATGCAATAAAAAAAAAAGACTTCTTAGAGAATATATAGTTTAATTTTCTGAGGAAGAAACAGAATTCCATACTCTGTAAAATAAGAAGAATCTGCTGGTACAATAAATGTGAGGAATCTTATTGCTAGCTCCATAAGGAAAATATGTGTTGTCATCTTTAATAGCTGCCTTTGGAGGGATATGAAATCAAGAGTCGGTGAAGCAAAGAGAGTCAATCAAGGGATGTGCTGCCATCTTGCAACATATTGGGAATATGACTGACTGAGGGCACGATAGTCAGATGTAGTCTTCCAGAGAAAATTGGAAAAAAAAAACATGAGTAATTATGAAGGCACTTGTAGGATACAAAAATATTAAAGCATATAAATATCATTTTCATTTTTTTTTTCAATTGAAAGTTTCGACTTTAGAATGAAAAATAATATATAATTTTAAAAAATGCCACATCTATGGTATTAAAGAATATGATAGCTGGGTGGAGTGGTTGATAAAGTACTAGACCTGGAACAGGAAAAACCTGAGGACAGATCTAGACCCAAATACTAAAGAGTTTTCTGAGTCTGGGAAAGTCACTTAATCACTATCTTTTTTTCAATTTGTCCATCTGTAACAAAGAGATAATAATAGTAACTACCTATATGAGCTGCAAAGAAAAAAATGAAATAATGAAGTGCTTTGTAAACCTTAAATAGCCAAAAATGAAAGCTATTGTTAATTTTGTTTTTGTATTTTGATGCAAAATGTTGAAATATTCCATTCTTGACTAGAAGAAGAGCATTTCATTGGGACTGAGAAATCTGTTTTGCTATAAATTTGTCCATTGGGTCCCTATTGCCTCTAAGATAAAATATAAACTCTTCATTTTGACATTTAAAATACTTTATAGCTTATCTGTAACTTACATTCCCAGCCTTGTTACATAGACATCACTGTCCTTCAACTTCTTAAGAGTTTCAAGATTATTTCTGTTTTTGCTCTTCTATTGGTAGTATTTATCAGCGTGTCTGGCACATAGTAAGTGTTAAATCTGATGTATTATTAAGCACTTACTATGAGTGATTCATTTGTGTACAGCCAAACTTTTTCCTCCCTTCCTTATAATTGGCATACCATCTACCATTTCTATGGTTTACACAGTGGGTCTCCCTCATGTTCAGAATCCATTACTGCCTCCTGGGGCAATTAGGAGGTACTGTAGACAATCCAGCACTGGACTGGAGTCAGAAAGACCTGAGTTCAATTATGATCTCAGGCATATATTACTTGTGTGTCCTTGGGTAAATCAATTCATTTCTGTTTGCCTCTGTTTTCTCATTTATACAATTGGCATAATAAGAGCATTTACCTCCCAGGGACAAAATGAAGTAATATTTGTAAAGCACTTAGTACTATATATAACACAGAAAGCAATATGTAAATGTTAGCTAATATTAATATTACTTTTAGTTCTAGAAAGAAGAATATACTGTAGAAGGAAAAGGAAAAAAGACAGGGAAAATGATCTCCTATGTATGCACATAGTATGCACGTAGGAGACAACTATAAAAAAGTATTGAAGGGAGATGAGGTACTAAGAAGAAGGGTAGATTAAGTGAGGAATTAGTCCTAGGTAAAACTAACTCTAAATAGCAATGTATAAAAATATTGATTGCAGGTCATTTTTGTGGTATGAAAGAATTGGAAACTGGTGGAGTATCCATTGAATCAGGATTAACTGAATAAGTTATGATCTATAAGTATATGTGCTACATATATATATATAATTTATAAATTTGATGGAATATTATAATGGTATAAAATGTATAAAAAGAGTATCCTGAGAAGATTTATATGAACTGATGCAAAGCAAAGGATGTAGAACCAGAAGAACAATTTATACACTATTGTAACAAAAAATAATTTTGAAATAGCTAGGGAACTCTGATCAGTTCAATGGTCAACAATAATTAAAGACAAATGATGTTAAAACACACTAGTCATTTATTGATAGTGTATTGATTTAGAATCTTGATCCCTAGATACTACATTTCCCACAATCCCCTTTTCCTTTTCCTGTTTGTGCATCTCCTTACCTGGAAGGGGGGAGTTTTGAGTTTCTGTTTCTGCCCACATGGTCTCTGGTTCCATAGTGGAGGGGGGAGGAGTGGCTTTTGGTTTTTGCTAGCCTTACTTCTTCATACTTCAAGATAAATATTTAATAAAGTATTAAATGTTGTACTTGGAGTGCTAGATATTAATTTTAATCTTTACAATAGATAGTTGAAGCACCTGAAGTGCAGACTAAGACATATGTTGTTGTTCAGGGCCAATGTGGGGATTTATTTTGCTTGATTGGACATATTTGTAGCAGATATTTTGTTTTTCTTTCTTTTTTCTTTCTTTTTTCTTTCTTTTTCTTTTCTTTTCTTTTCTTTTCTTTTCTTTTCTTTTCTTTTCTTTTCTTTTCTTTTCTTTTCTTTTCTTTTCTTTTCTTCTCTTTTCTTTTCTTTTTTTTTTGCCAGGTGGGGAGGGGATTAGTGGCAGGGAGGTAGAGAATGTAGATTATTCAACTGCCTCTCTTTCAAGGAATCCAAATTTACCAATCAATATATCCCATCACTGCTTAACCACAGAACTCATAAAGTGCACCAGTCATTTTGCTATGTCCACCACCTACCATTTCTCCATATATTCAATCATCTAATATGCACCACTTTCCCACAGGAAACACCTATTCACTTTAAAGGGTCAGGGAATCTGGTCCATAGGATTGAGTAAAGGAAGGTCAGTTAGAGTGATGCACAGAGGAGGCTCTGTGCCTCCTAATATCAGTAGAGAGGTAGATGGATGGCACAGGAAATAGAGTTCTGGACCTGGAGTTAGGAAGATCTGAATTCAAATCCACTCCTAGACACATCTGCTGTGTTGTCCTGGGCAAATTACATAACTTCTGCTTACTTCTGTTTCCTCATCAGTAAAATGAAGATAATAATAGCACCTCTCTGCTTGAGTTGTGAACATCAGTGAGGTAACTGTAAAGCCCTTTGCACAGAGCTGGCTTGGCAAGTATTAAGTATTTTATAATTATTATTATGCAGAATGCTGACTAATTTGGCTATGACAACACTGGGTTAGCATTTAGCCAATAAGGTGCAATTGCTCTTAAGGTCAGTCATAAAAGCAGATGGCAAGTCACAGAGTTTCAGGCTATCACTACTTGAATTTGGCATAAAACATTTTGATATGTATAGTTTAATGTAGTCAGTTCCGTTGTGATCCTTTGTATTTTATTTTATGAATTTTAAAGTATTAATCTAAGAACGGACTCCAAAGGTTTCATTAAACTGCCAAAGTTTCTCGTTGTCAGTTTTTCAGTCTCTCTCCCTCCGTCCTTCTCTCTCTCTCTCTCTCTCTCTCTCTCTCTCTCTCTCTCTCTCTCTCTCTCTCTCTCTCTCTCTCTCTCTCTCTCTCTGTCTTTTTCTTTGTCTCTACGTCCATTGCTCCATCTCTGTCTCTGTCATTCCCTTTGTTTCTGTCTGTCTGTCTGTCTTTCTCTCTCTGTCTTTCTCTCTGTCTATCTTTTTCTTTGTCTCTGTCTCTGTCTCTATGTCTGTCACTCCGTCTCTGTCATTCTCTCTGTTTCTGTCTGTCCGTCCGTCTGTCTGTCTCACTCTCTCTCTCTCTCACACATACACACACACTCACTTCCTAAGATTAAAAACCTCAAAACCTCTGAATTACTATTATTAAGGCAAGACTTCCCATATATCACTGAGACTTGATGAAATGAAACCCATGACTGAACCATGCTTCTGGATAGGTATCTCTCAAACATTGGGAGTACTGAAGAGTATATTTGTATGAATATTTGTTTTTGTATTTTTGTATGAATATTTGTATAAAGAACTATGGAAGCTAGCAATGAAAATTATTTTCTTTGCAAAACCACCTTCTGCATCACATATTCACCTCATATCTATAGTTCTGTTCCCCATCTCTTTCTCTCAATGGAACAATGAAGGAAACAGAATCCATTTCACTAGACATTTTAAGCAGTGAAAATACATTTTAAGGTTAAAGTTAAGGTTAAGGACCAGCATTTGCATACATATGAAGCACCATAAGTGAGTAGTTGTCCTCCTTTTCCTAGGCATCACTTAATCTGTTTTCCTCAGTTTTTTCAACAGTAAAAAGGGGATAATAATATTTAACTACATGAGTTATTGTGAAGATCAAATGAAATAATATTAGTAAAGTGCTTAGCACAGTATGTGGTGCATAGTAGGTGCTTAATAAATGTTTATTTCTATGACAAATCTGTCAAGGCAAAAAAATAGATAGATAGAACTTATGAATGGAGTATCAGTAACTATTCCTCCTCCTCTTCTCTGACATTTACTGGGTGATTTCTCACAAGATTGCTCCCAAGTCTATATTACTTTGGAGGAGAAATAACTTCCTCAGAACATCCTAGCTCTATCCTTATTAGGAAGTGTCTCAACTCTTCTACAGATGTCTTTTCTTTCTCTTTTTCCTATATATAACACTAGCCAATATTTTAATGATGGTTAAATCTCCTCCTTTTCCCTCCTTTACATCAGTTCCTCTTTGCTCTTGAAGGCCAAGTTTTGTTTATTTTAAGAATATTTAATCTTCCCTAACATTTTGAATTGTTATGAGGCATTCTTTCAGTACCTTCATCTTTCCAAGAGAGGGGGTCACCCTACCCTTAGAACACAGGCAATGGTTACTTTGCTGAAAAAGAAATGCTTATATGAAGCACAATGCAAGATATTGTAAAATTCTCCCTCCTCTCTGATCAAATTGAGGTTTGTTTTTTTTTTTTGCCTTTTTCTGAATTATTTGTGGTTGTTTCAACTTTAAACATCTATTAAAATTTTATACAGGCAATCATGTCAATTAATAAGTTGTCAACTTCATTTAACTTATTTTCCTTAGTCTCAACAACTTCACATACACACTTACCTCCCCTGCCATTGAGCCTTTCACCAACTCCATATATCATTAACTTTCCAACTCACTAATCTGTCCTACCAATTTTCAAATCAGAAATACCAATAATCCTCTTGCTAATGTTTTAGTATGGATCTCACTGACCACCAGAGTAGACAAATTATAAACTTGAATGGAATAGAAATAATTAGA
Organism: Monodelphis domestica; assembly: GCF_027887165.1. Classification (NCBI taxonomy): domain Eukaryota; kingdom Metazoa; phylum Chordata; class Mammalia; order Didelphimorphia; family Didelphidae; genus Monodelphis; species Monodelphis domestica. The sequence goes on along the minus strand of NC_077228.1, from coordinate 90,415,360 downwards.
AGACATGAATTCATTTCTTATGTGTCAATACTATCTCATAACAAAATTGGAAATAGAATTTAGTCATATGCAGGAGGCTTCATATTTTTGTTCACCATTAGCTCCAAGTCATGAAATAATATATTGGCAACAAAGGCAGGAGAAATGTAAGAACATACTCTAAATTTAGTTTTATGTAATAGGTGATTTCACTGAGCTAAAGAAATTTGAAGAGGGTCAAATTAAACACACTAAAGTCATTACAAAATTCAATAAATGTCAATTGATGGGAATTATAAAAATATTTTTCTTAGTTTGACAATATTAATCTAGCTAGTAGACAAATTATAAGACAATGAAAAAAAACTGATATCTACTCTTACCATGATGAAAGGTTAAATTCTCCAAAAAATATTTTTAGCGAAGTATTAAAAATTTCTCATAAGCATCATAAGAATTGCACCAGGAAAAATAAATCTATCCAATAATACTTCTAATCATAGAAATTGAATACCACCCATGATAGAATCAACTTGAGATAGATCTACAAAAAATGTCTTAAAACAAACATAGGTAATTATTACAAAATAAACAATATTATAATAACCAATTGTTAAATAAAAGATTGGGTATATATAACAGAGGATGTATAAAGAAGGAAGAAGTGAACAATTTCTACTTGTCTATATGTTTGTAACAATTTCAACATAATGATAAAAGTTGTAACAAGTAAAAAGCAGAAACTTTGCATAAATGTAATATATAACCAGTTATAAAGTAGTTATGATAAGAGATCTGATTAAAGCTCTAGATTATCTGCAAAACTAGAAAATAGTAGGGCCTTGATAAAATACATAATTATCAGTGGCACCTAAATGACCAGGTAAGAACTTAAGAAATTATTTTAGGTCCAAAACCTTTTTCATTTTTCTTAATAGAAGGCATTATATATCTCTTTTAAAAATATAAGAAAACCAGCAATCCTTACAAATCTAGGTTGATTGCATGCTTATGTACCTCATCAAAAGCATTCTCATATCATTAAAAAGAATCTATAAACCCAAGAAAGTAATATACTGGCTAGGAAACAAAAAAAGGTGTGCCCCAAAGTCCCAAGGATGAAAAGGAAAGAAAATATTATTGATTCTATTCTAGTTTAACCAGATGCCTAAAAGCCAGAAGCATATAGATATAGATATAGATGTAGATGTAGATAAGGATAGATATAGATATATATGAAGATGGATGTATAGAGAGAGATATAGATATAGATAGGTATCGATATATAAGACTGACAATGATCTGTAAAAAAGAACTGAGACAGATTTTTTTTTTTGAGGGAAAAGAGAAGATACCAGGCTGGAGGGACTGGAGGGAATGAAGATATTATGATGGCAATGTAGGACCTCATCATTGTCACCTGAAACTACACACAACTCACTATAAAGGACCCTAAAATTAGCAAACATGCCATATTTTTTCCATAAAATGTGGGAAAATTTGAAAAAAAATACTTTGGAATGGAAGAAATTTTGCATCTATTAATTATTTAAGAAATGGTTTGATGGCTTAAATTCTATGTCAAAATGTTGCTTTCTTTTATGGATAGACAGATGACAGATCCCAATATTACAAATTTAGATCTCAAAGAGTTCAACAAATAAATTATTACCCATAACTTAAGAATAAAGTTGTAAATTGAGGTGACCATTTTAAATATTCATAACTTCCTAATTATGAGGGGTGAAAAGCTCTAAGTATAAGGAAATTTGGATGAAGAAATAAAAATAGTATAGGAACAGGATAGAATAGGAACACATCCTTATCTTCTTGTCAGCTACTTGGGTTTTCCTGAAAACAATTTCACTGCCCCTGAGAAAATTCAATGAAACTTGATTATGGGCTTATATATTCACCCTGCTTTTCACTATGCTATTCAACCTATCACTGTGTAGACTCCCTCAGATTATTGATGGTTGCTGGCAAAAAATTAAAGTTGTGGGGCACCATGTCAGGAAGAGTAGACAACTTCCAGCTAGCTTTTCTCTTGGCTCCTGTACTCTAGACAGTAAAATATGATTTCAATCAGGAGAAAAGAAGAAAAAACTTCCTGTACTTCTGGGTAAAAGCATTTGCTTGTATTTCCCCATATGCAGAAAAAATTCAACTAATTAGGCATATATTGTGACCTCTGGAAGCTTATTCCTATCTTATGATATCATTTCTTTATCACAGATCTTAGGTAGATCAAAAAGTTTCGTATGCTGGAGAGAAGCAGCAATACCTATTGGAGAAGATGCTGGTGAAATACTCATGAGAGGAGATACTCAATAAGGAAAAGGTCTCCATCAGAGAGAAAGCTGGAGCCACTAGAAAGAATGTTTTACTCGGTATTTGTGCATATTGTCCCAAGAACAGGTGAAAATATGAAATGACTAATTAGTAGACTTGCACAGAAACTGTATACCAGAGAAGTTTGAATTTACAAAATGTCTTGAGACCCATATGGCTGGATTCTATTTCATCTTTCTAGTTTTATGAATTGTTACTGCTTAGCATTATTTTTCAATGTGGAAATGAATTCTATTTCTAATTTTATTCATATTTGCACAGCAGGATGTCTTTTTACATCCCTTTCTTTCTAGGGAAAGCCCCAAAATTCAAGTGAACTCAATGTCTATATTAAGTAATTTTGTAAGTAGCACCCTTGCTTAGGAATGTTAGAGGAGGGGATGTTGGGGTGAAGCTGGAATGAAGAGCTAGGGAGTCTAATTTTCTCAAGGAGGAAAAGGAAATCTCAAATCTGTGAACCCAGGGCAAACCAGGATGGAGGGTAAGGATGAAGATGGGCCCATGTTGCCAAACTCTGTACCCTCAGCCAGATATCCCCTGTACTAGATCTAAACAGAATGCAGACTCAAAGACTACTGAGTATATAATACAGAGATTTGAAAGTAATATATCTACATCTGATGAGATGTCTTAAAGTACTAGGCAAGTCATGGATGCTCTTTAAGCCTCAATTTCCTCATCAGGAAAATGGAAACAATAAACTTTGTACTATTTACATCACAATGCTGTTAAAAGGTAAAGAAGGTATTTTTTTGTCTCTTTAAATAAGTTAATGTGAACTATTCACTTCTGAATATTTAACATGTCTTTCAAAACTCTATTATATATATATATTAATTATATTTTTCTAATTACATGCATATATAATTTCTAACAATAATTTTCTGACATATTGTGATCCATGTTCTCTCCTGTCCTTTCATTTCCCTCCCCCCAATACCCAAGAAGGCAGATAATCTAACAGAGTTTATACATATACTTTCATGTTTATCAGATTCCTTATCTCAGCAAAAGAGGAGGAGAGAGGAGAGTTCAAATATGGGACTCATTTTTAATGTCAAAAATTGGAGAGGAAAATGAAATATTATCAAAAAGGGAGGCAAAAATAAATTTTCAACTCTTATTGGTCACTTAGAGTAGAAAATGAGTCAGAGACTAGGGAAAACCTATGCCTTCATGCTCTGGGTTCTACTTATATTCAACTGGTAGTAAGTTCTATAATCATCAAGTCTCCTTGATTTATAGGTAGGTTTTTACTTTTAAGTTCTAGAAGCAATATCTTATCTTGTACTTTTCAAGCTCTTTTAGATATAAACACTTGTGGAGATGTTTCCCCTTACACCCTTTATAAAAGCTATTTCATCAATTCCTTCATATCTCAATACCATCTACTTTCTTGGAAGGATGCAAGTGGGAGGAGAAAGAGATATGCCTGCTGTTCCCCACCTTCTTCCAACTCTGAAAGCTAAAAAGTGACCAGATATTATTTGAAAGCATTTCAGTATTGCCAAGTATGGTTGAGAAGTCAATTTACTAACACTTCCATAGGTTTGAAAAACTTAACCATGTAATATTCATTTTTGTCATCTTTCATATCATTCAAAGTCCTAAAGTTATTTTTAAATCTCATGAACTACTTTACAATTTATTTCAAAATAGTTCCCCCTACTCTTTGAATAATGTTCCAAGTTCAGATTTTATCATTCCTATGATATTCTAGGAATCATATTCTGACTTTTATATTTCTTTTCAGAGTCCAGCATATAGTAATTTTTTAAATTTCTTCCATTTTAAGGGTTATTTATTTAATTGATTTTGAATATTTTTCCATAGTTACATGAATCATGTTCTTTCCCTCCCCTCCTCCCACCCTTCTCCCATAGCCAATGAGCAATTCCACTGAGTTTTACATGTGTCATTGATGAAGAACTATTTCCATATTATTAGTATTTGCACTAGGGTGATCATTTAGTGTCTACATCCCCAATCATATCCCCATTGAACCATGTGATTGAGCAGTTGTTTTCTTCTGTGTTTCCACTCCCAAAGTTCTTCCTCTGGATGTGGATAATGTTCTTTCTCATAAGTCCCTCCGGATTGTACTGGGTCATTGCATCAGCATATAGTATTAAAATGAGTATTCAAGGAATATTTGTTGAGTTGAAGTAAATAAAGAATTGTATTAATGACAAAGTTTGAGATTTGTTTTTTGTTACCAATTTAAGAATAATATGTATTGTGAATTGTTTCATTTATCATATTAATGTTTTTCATTTCTTAAAATAAAAAGTTAATATACAAGTATCTAATTTAAAATGAGACAAATGTTTAATAGCTTTAAATGTATCATTTTCCCAGTCTAAGGATCATTTAGTACACTTGGTAAATTTTATTCTCAATGTTGTTCAGCACAAGACCCCTTACCCAAGAAGTAGAAACTGCCTAGTTCTTCATGGAGAACCATTGGAGCTAGTGAAAATTAAATTGATTTTGTGCCTTCTATTTAATTTTACAAGAGGCAGCATTACAAAGTAGATGCAGTGCTGGACTTGGGAGTCTTTGACATATAGTGGCTACATAACTATAGGCATGCCATTTAATTCATCAATCAATCACTGACATTCATTAAGCACCCACAATGTGTACACAAGTGGATACAAAAAGTCAAAAAATGTCATGGTCTCATACACTCTGTAGATTATTTATTCACTTTTCCTATTAACAAAGATATGTATGTACTAAATGATAAATGGACTGTACTTTGTGTTAATGCATTGAAATCACAGACCCTTGACCTATTTAACTTTTATTAGAATCACTAGTACTTTATAGTAATACTGTAACTAAACCTTTTTTCTGAGGTTTACATAAGGAACTAAATTAATTTATGGGCTGCCAACCCACTCATATTCTTTTAATCTATTGGTATAGACAGTAGTGGTTGTCTGTAAGAGAAGAAAAGATAGTGCTGTTAATTATAGAAAATACCAATGCTCATTTATCAAGCATACACCAATTATTTTCGAAAATCCTTAACAATGGCCAGCTAATGTCTGAAGTACAGAATCTGGAAAGACAATAATACAGAGAAATTTTTTTCTCATATTATTCTCAGAAGGAACAATACTAGTGACCTCAGTTCAAAAGAAAGAATAACATTCCATAAAAATTATTTGTACAAAACTCTGAAGTTACATTGAGTCATTTGTATACTGTGAATATAAGTTCATTTATTAAATTTTAAGCAGTAAGTTAAAGTGTGAATAATGGTAGTGCTCAAATGATATTGAATAATCACTAATCATCATGGTAGAATATTTTTGAAGAAGATTTACCTGTTAAAGACTGATTATTGTGAATTTTAGTATGTGTTCCTCAAACTGAGATAAGAGCTAAAATAATGTTAAATTGGAAGTTTGTTTTTCTAGAAAGTCTTGAAGGCTTGTGGAATTTCTTTTTTTAAAAGTATGCTACACATATCAAGTACAAGAGTAGGCTTACTTAAAGTATAAGTCCTATTGATGTAAAATGAATTTGGCTAGACTTTGATTACAGTTCTGTGTCATAGGTGAAGGTTAAGGGATGTAATGGTAATCTGGGTAGCTAGTAGGGCAAGATATTGATTGAATGTAATTACATAAGATGATACTCAAGGAAAACTCTAAAGAACATAATTAGGTTTAAAATATATTAACATAGGAGTGAAAATATTTTTATGTCCATTATAAGGTTCAAAAATAGTCTGGATAATATTCCAGAGGTTCTTTAAATTCTTTAGAATACCCTACTATAAAAATCTATTCGTTTTGTATTTTCTAATCTTCAATACTCAATTCATTCTTGTTCTCCACACTAGAATGTCCATTTCAACAACTAATAATTATATTTTTACCGATCCAAGTTTTGAAATCTTACTATATGCCATCAAAGATCCAAAAATTTGTATTGGGTGATTTCTCTCCTCAAAAATTTTTCCAGTCTATTAAAAAGCAAGCTTGCAAATGAAAATATTAAAAAAAGTATGAGACTTATTCTAAAATATACAAATAAATTAGTATAAGAGTCTGACATTTTGGAGGGTAAGATCAATAGAATTGGGGTACTAATTGTGGAAAGCACACGAGAGGAAAAAGTCAAATATATTTCTATATTTCCAAAATGCGTAACTTTGAGGTCCCACTAAAAGAAATAGCCAAGTTTTTTTTTTAAAAAAGTTAAATAATTTTATTTTGTAAATGTTGAGACTGAAGCAAAAATAGAACATCTATGTGGGTATATTCAGCACAAATTCAAAAGTTATTGACAAAGAGGTGAGAGTGAAAGCAATGAGAATTAATAATATACATAGAGAAACATAGCATATCAATGTAAAAGAATCTAAATTTCTCCAAAAATAATATTATCTCTATGTGATATGAGATGGATCTTGTATAATTAGACTAGTTTTGCTCTCCCACATACTGAAAAAAGTTTTATTTTTCAGGCAAAATGGAAAATTTAGCAGCTTCCATTTTTTAATTAATTCAATCAAATAGTAATTAAATAAATTAAATTTGTGTGATATTTAGTATGTATGGTAGACCAATTAGGTTTTAGAGGTCTCCCCAACAATACCTTTTTCATTACTACTTTTTAATCCTTACTTTTTAAGTTAGAATAGATACCAAATATCTGTTCCAAGGCAGAAGAGCAGTAAGGGCTAGGCAATTAGGGTGAAGTGATTTGTCTGGGGTCATAGAGAAGTGTCCAAGGTCAAATTTGAACCCAGGACCACCACCTCCCAGCCTGCCTATCCACTGAGGCATTTATCTACCCCTTCTTTGTTACTTTTTAATAATGGGTGCAGACACACTTCACAGAAACTAGTCAACACATCTCTAATCCCAGATTCTTATCTTTCAACCTGTTAACTACCTATTTGTCCACTTCTCTGGGGTATCAGAAAAAGTAGAAGGGTATTAAGAATGATTTTCTCTCTTCTGTCTTACATTTATCTAATGAAAATCCCACATTAATATGTTTAAACTACTTGGGTAACAGCATCTTCTTATTAGTATGTGAAATTAAAGTAAATAGGATTTCCTATTATTGAGATTAAAAATATTTTTATTTAAGTATATCTTCTAATTGTCTTCTGTTTACCTGCCAATATGTGTTGTATACTTTTCACTTTATATATATATATATATAAATAAATGTTTTTGATACTATTTTTTATATTACTATTACTTTTCAATCATATAACCTCCCCCTGCCCAACAAGACCCCTCTTTTAAACTTAAAAGTAAGTACAGCTAAGTAAAAAAAAAGAAAGAAAAGAAAAAGAAACATGTTGTCTTTTAGGGACACTGATAAAGTACACCTTATTCTGAGCCTTTCATTCACCACTTCATTATGAAAAGCTAGAAATAGTTTGCCTATAACACCCTAAAATCACTTTATCAGTGATTAACATGAGATATTTTTATCGATATTACCTTTAAATGATTGTAGTTATTGTGTACTTTTTTCTTGTTCTGATTTTTTGGCTGTACATCAGTTCCTACAAGATGCCCCAACTTTCTCCAAATTTTTCAAATATATCATTACTTCTGGCAGGATAGAATTCCATTATATTCATATACCTGCAGATAGAGCTTATTTTGGCTTCACTTTATGTATTTTCTTCCTTCAATTTATGTTTTTTTTTTGTTTCATTGACATAGTTAATTAAAACTATATAAAATTATAGTAATAATAATTTAAATCCATGTTTACCTCTCATCAAAACTCACCTAGCAGTTCCCTTTAGATTTAATATTCAATCATGACCAGTAATTTTTTCATATTAATGCAAGGTATTGATTCTAATGATTTTAGTGTTTTTAAGTATTATATTTTGTCAAATATGTTTGGCATCTATTGATAGAATTATTATTTTTTTCTTTTTTGACACATTATGTTTTAGTTTTTCTAATACTGAACTGTCTTTATATTCTAGATACAAATCAAACTCGCTCAGTGAATTATATTAAAATATGCTACTCTCTTCAAAAATTATGTTCAGCTTTGGGAACAGAAACACAGAAGAAAAATATATGATCAATCATGTACTTTGATGGGGATATGATTAGGGTTTAATGTTAAAGGATCACTCTACTGCAAATATGAAAACATGGAAATAGGTTTTGAACAATGATACATGTATAACCCAGTGGAAGTGCTTGTCAGCTCTGGGAGGAAGGAGAGAAGAGGGGAATGAAAGAACATGAATCATGTAACCATGGAAAAATATTCTAAAGAAAAAAAAAGGAAAAAATGCTCACAATATTTATTAGTGTTATAAATCTATATTAGTGTTATTAATCTCTGTATTTCATTTTCTGTTGTTTTATTCCCTAATTGGGATAGTATTTACCTCATAAAATTTTTAAAAGGTTACAAATACAAATATGTAATTATGTATTTGTGAATTTTTATATCATAGGAGTTAATCATTCTTTAAATGTTTATTAGCATTCACTTTTAAATCAATTCAAGCATAGGGTTTTGTTCTATGAGCTAATTTGTAACATTCAATATCTGGTTTGGAAGTTGAGTTTTTAAGTTCATTCAAATATGACTCCACTTTGTTATCCTTGATATTTTATATTTTTGTTAATGGTCTTACATTTCACTTACTTTTTCATTATCATTGGCATGTATATCAGGATAATAGTCAATAAGAAATTTTCTTTGCTCTTCCTTTATTGCTTTTTTCCATTAAAAAAAAACACGAATATTAGATTTCTTTTTCAAATCAAATTATTTTATTTATTTTATTAGTTATTAAATAATTTTAGTATTCTTCCTTTCAAAAGACTTAAATTATATTTGTTTGTTTGTATTTTGTAGTGGTTACCAATTTGTTTTTTAATACCTAATATATTCAGGACAAGTAGGTGGTGTAGTGGACAGATGATGAACCCTGCAATCAAGAAGACTTCCTGGAACAAATACTGGCTGTGTTTCACTAGGCAAGTCATGTAAGCCTGTTTATGTCTGTGTTCTGATCTGTATAATGTGCTGGAGAAGAAAATGTCAAATCATTCCAATATTTTTGCCAAGAAAAATCCCAATTGGGTTTACATGAAGAGTTGGACACAACTGAAAAGCTCTTGAAAAATAACAAATAATTGATTAACTGCCTTCTCTGAGTAGCCACTTTATGACTGATTTTATTGATTCTCATAGTTTTTTGTTATTCTGTCACATTGTTATGATTTTTTGATAGTTTATATTCCAACTTAATTATTATATTGAATTTATTAAAGTCTAATTGATTTTTATATATTCATTTTATTATAATTTATTTTGAGTTTTTAATCTCGAAAGGAGGTGTTTGTTTCTTCCTTTTTATACTTGTTTATTTATTGCTTGTGCCCCAATCCAAAAAAATTTGGTGCAAACTGTTATGCAAAACTGAAAAAAAATTATTAGGATGATTTCTGTTTAACATCCACTAAAGAAGTATTATGTCTAATTTCCTTTAAATTTTATTTAGATCCTTAATCTTTTGCTAATTTATTTTTTCTGTTTGATTTCTATAGGGCTAAAGGGGGCACATTAAAGTGATCAAATTACATTAATTTTTCCAAGACCAATGCTGTATTAAGGCATCTTTAAGTACATTGTGATAAATTATATTAGAACTGTGTAATTGATCAAAGAATGTTTTAATTTAAAATAATTATTGTAGAAATAATTGTCAAGGAAATATATATATTCCATGGTTACATGATTCATGTTCTTTCCCTCCCCTCTTCTCTCCTTCCTCCCAGAGCTGACAAGCACTTCCACTGGGTTATACATGTATCATTGTTCAAAACCTATATATATATATATATATAAATATATATATATATATATATATATCAGGGGAAAAGGCTACATTGTGCCCTATGAGGTTCTAAATCGCATATGCTCTTTTTTCTGAATATAATTTTTATTTTGACTATTACAATTAATATTTTATTAATAATAGTTTTTATAAAATTATATTTTGAAAGACACCAGAAGGTATTAAGTCATCTATGAGATATTCAAAAAGTTCTATAATGAAATTAATGAAATGTAGTGAGGAATTACTTTGATGTTGAGTATATATGTATGTATGGTAACATTTGACTTTTCTCAAGCATATAAAAAGAATGATTTCTCTTTCTGAATCTTAAGTTTGCAAAATAAATGTTTTCTTCTATTCTTCAAATCACTTTTTGAATGTATTAGGATGATAAATATTGCTTATTAGTATCATAATAAGTACATATTTTTCTGCTTATTAAAGAATTCTTAAAATATTTGATTTAGAGACAATATTTTCTCCTCAAATATCTTATTAAAATGACAAATCTTGTTATTATCTACCTCTGTATGTGTATGTTTGTACATACACATATATTAAGATAATATTTATTTTTATAAATAAAAGCATCATTATATCTATATCTACAAATGTATATACACACAAGCACACACACACATGCATTTCTAGGGCTTTTCTGTTTTGGAGAACTCAGATATTTGTTATGTTCTCTTTAGTTGTCTACTCTAAAGAGTACATTTTACACTTGAGGAAAAGAACCTTTTTTAAAAATTAAAAACACTAAGGAATGGGATATGCCTTAATTCATTCAAACATTATTTAATCGCTCCTTTCTCTGCAGTTTTTCTGGATAAGAGGGGTAAACTTTTTGTTTTCATAGCATTACTCCAACTCTGAAAAGAAATGTCTGGACTTTAAGATTACTTTAGTAAAGTAGCTAACACAATATGCTAATAACTAATATATCTGGTCTTTGAATGTTATTTAAGGAAAGCTAGGAAAAAAAATACTTTTTCAACTAAAACCTGTAAATAATGGCACTTACTTCCATCACAATTCTAGTGGTGGGATATAACAGAGAAGTAAGGGAATTTTCTATATTACTTAGGGACAAAGAATTTTTAAAAAATTTGTAGTCCATGATCTGACACAGAATTAAGGAAATTCTAAAGTGAAATAGATTTAGGAAATGAAGTCTACAATACTCTTGGAAAGATGCCCTTTCCTTAGAAGGGAATGAAAGTAATGGTAAACTACATAATCATTCAAGTAAATATTTCTAGGCAAAAGAAGATAATTCACTTAACAGAGCAATTACTCAACATAATACTAGAAAAGCAAAAAAAAATAATAAACTTTAAAAAAACACTAATATGAAAATTCATTAAATAAGAAAGTTCCTGTAAGCTTATGGCATTATTTAGTCTCTTATTTACTCTGGCATCACAAGGGCCTTTAAAACAGAAATTTAAAAAAATCTATCGTTCTGCTTTGGAAACAACTCTTCAAAATATTTCCTTCAATCATTCTTGGAACCAGAGGGCAAAATGTAAAAAGTCATGTGTCACTTTAATAGGCTTCAGGCACTTTTTGCTGAATCTCTAGAACAGAATTAATGAAAATTAGTTACCAGACTGGAGAGGGAAAAAATAGCATTAAGATCTGATATCAAGCAGAAATAGTAGAGGGAAAAAGATCAAGGTCAAAAATACAAGAAGTCAGAGCCAAATGATCAAAATTGATATGGGTAGATGAAGGACAATGTCTTAGAATTTTAGGCTGATAAAAGGAAACACCAGAAATCCAGACTCAGTATAAAGGACAGAGCTGGAGAATCTTAACCACCTATCTACAAGTGGAAGAACTCTCCCTATTCCTACTCCTGACTGAAAGTTCTAATCTTAGGTCTCCAGACTACCTAGTTTTTTCCAAAATCATTGTTTCCCTTTCTTTAAAAGTGGTATATAACTCAGCATATGTATTATGCTAGTGACAATAAACTGTCCCCTACAAAAAAAGAAAGAAAATTATGGTAGTTATGGGTATGTTGGGCTCTAAAACAGAAAAGGGAGATATGTCAGCTGCAACAGGTTATAATTCAGCCTCTCTTGAAGACCTCCAAAGATGAATAACTCATTACCTCCTCAGGCAGTCCATTCTTCTTTATGGATAGCTTTATTGTTAGGCAGTTTTATAAATGTGAGCTAAAATACTCTTCTCTGAGACTCTGACTCATAATTTCTACTTCTGTCCTCTGGAGCCCAGCCAAACAAATCTAATGTCTTTTCTTTTTTAATTTTTCTAACTAGCCCTACAAGTATTTGTAGCAAGCTAAATGAATCTCCTAAATCACAGCTTTTCCAAGCTAAACATCTTCAGTTCATTCTCATGATATCACATAGCATGGTTTTGAGTTCTGAACCACTTTATTTTCAATTTCTAACTGCAGTCATATATCATTGCAAATATGGGGAACCTTTTGTTTCCCATTCCTATAGTCTATGATTTCTTCCTTCTAATTCCTGAACAAAGATAATAATTACCCTGGAAAGCACACTAGATTTGGAAACAGAGAATAGATTCCATTCTGTTTCTCCCAAATACTCCCTGGACAATCTTGAGCAAATCATCTTTCTGAGTCTCAGTTTCCTCATGTAAGGGGGAAAAAGGGAGTTTATTTATAAAAACATGTTAGACTGGATTATATTTAAAATAGGGTCACCAGGAATTTATATTAATTCCAAAGAGATGTGTTTACAATTTATTTACAAAATATAGAAAGAATGAAGTAAGAAAATCAGAGAGAGGTTAGGGTGAGATATCTAGCTTAAGCACTAAGTAATTTGTTCCCTGTTGCTGGCTCAGCACAGGTAGGGAGAGTTAGTCCTTAGCTGGTCTAGGCAAAGCCTCGGACCTAGGGAAGTCTCTCTCAAGAAGTAAGTTTCTCCTGAGGCTATTTTTTTTTCAGAAAACCCAGCAGTTAAGAGTTAGCTTTTCAGTCACTATGTGTCAGTAGAAAGGAAGATAAAATTTAAGAACAGCCTCACCAGGAACAGTGTTGGCTCCAGTCAACAGATTCTCCACCAGACTCCACTCCAAAGAATGAAGAACTGTCAGTAGAACTGCACTCAGGAAATCATCACTCCCTTTTAAAGACACTTTCTTTTGTGTCACTTCCTGTGTCTTCCCCTAATTTTACATCTATCAATCACAGTTGAAGCTTTGCTTTAAGACTGCCCAGGAGGAAGTTAGTCAATTTTGATTCATCACCCACTATCACACAAGTGGGTTACAGACCTCCACCACTCAAGTGTGAATGGGGTGTTTATACCTTTGGTAATTAGATCTAAAATGGGCAGATCTCCCCACTCAACTTTTAAGTAGGATGTTTACACTTTTGGTAATTAAATCTAAAAATAGGCAGGTGTTACAATTTAATCTTCATAATCAGGGGAGAGTTAATTTCATTTTCACAATCAGGGAGAGTTAAATTTAATCTGCACACTCACTTGTAAAATATGGGAGTTGAAATACAAAACCTCTAATTTTTCCTATAGCTCTACATTTATCATCCTATCATCAATCTTATTTTATCAGTCTTATGCTTGCCACCCCCATCTAGTTAGAATTACTCTATAACAGCATATTATTTTCTCCAATCCTTGTACCTGCAATTTACATGATAGACACCAGATGGTACTAGTGTCCTATGATGTCATTTAGCCCAAAGGAAAAAGGCAGGTAAAAACTGAAACTGTCAATAATTAATGTGAATTTGGGTCAAATGGCTTTCAAATGAAAATGATTGCATTGAGTTCATTGCATTCACCTCTTGTATTGCATTCAAACAGTAAACTTAATAGTTACTCTAAAAGATCTCAATATAAATTCAAAACAATAACTTAAGGGATTCTATTTAAAATACTAATGTAGTTAATTGTTTTGGACTTGACTTCCTCTGTGATACCATACAAGACTGTGATTCTCTTGATTCTGGGACAGAACAATATTGCAATTTCATCTAAAATCAACTATCTGTGGTGCTTAAATTAGAAAGGCATTTTGTTAGGGAAAGACCTGAGTTTTATGTTAGCTACTCCATATATTCATTGTGGACCTCTAAGTCTCATTTTCCTCAACTATAAATGACAGGGAGAACTGTAGCGAGGGAAAGAATGATCAACAGGTCTTGTGACATAGAGACTTGCCTGAGCTGGTTGAATCAGAGTTCCAAGGAACAGTTTTGCCAACTGCCACTCTGCAGTTGAAAGGTGAAGGATGAAAGTATATAGTTGAGGCATCCTGGAAATCCTTCCATCAAGCAACGGGCCTTTGAGGATCTACTGACTTGGGTGAGAGGAAATCTGCAGTCTTCTGGTGGACAGTTACTGAAGATCAGAACTCTACTTTGCTGAGACCATCTGAGAATGCCACAACTTGGATTCCTGATATATGACCAACCGTTGAGTCTGTGTGTGAGATTTTGAGTTTGCAGGGGGATTTAGCCTTGATAGTCTTTAGTTAAATAGGTTGTCAGAGTAAGCTTAATTAGATAATTAAATAAAGAGGGATAACAGTCAGATGCTAACCTTTTCCCCTTATTCCATTCTCAAAACTTTTCCCTTACCTGTTAATGAATTCAATTTTATTTATATGTGCCTTCTCCCTCTGTGTAACCTTCTTTTCCCACTCTGCTAAAAATCATAATAACAGAACACCTATATTGCTTCCATTACAGAACTGTTAGGATGATCCAATGGGAAAGTACACTGCATTACATAAACATTATCATTTGTTGGATAGCCCAGTCTATCTAGTGCTTCCTTTTGGCTATATCTCCCGTTTAGTGTTTCATTTTCTTTTGTGATTCCTGGGAATCTATTATGAATGGCACTAGGCATCTTTCTGCATAGTCTACCTATTAACTCTTGAGACCTTTGGTGTTAGAATTTGGAATGAATTAATTGGTTTTGGTATCTTGAATATGTTAGAACCCTCAGCTACTATACTGAATGCTTCATTGTTAGGTCATAGCTAGTTGCATCTCCGAAGCTGTCAGCATCAAAATCTTTCTGTCTTCGTTTCCTACATGATTTAAGAGAACCAAAAGCTAACATGAAACTCTAGCTAACCCCTCTCCCTATATCTTCTCCTAGCCCATCAATTCTTGCCTCTTGTGTGTCTCCTTGTACCTCACCTGCTGCTCCAAATTCTGTGATAAATATAAACATTTACAATTTATAGCTTTGTTTACTAACTCTTCCACTTCTCATAATGGTTCCTGGCAGGTTCCCAATTTGACTTTCTTTTAGAAGGACTCTTTATTCTTTCAGGAGCAAAACATTTTTTCTACTGTGAATAACAAAAATAACTGAAATGTACTTTTGCTTTTTTTTGAATATGCAGCAGAATATAGTTTCCTCACAAGTTCACAGGTATGTGGAACTTTCTAGAGCAGAAGAAGAAAAATACTATTGAGTAGTATGTCTATATTAATTTTAGGGACAGTAGGGCTCGTGACCTCAGTATAAAACCTACCCTCTTCCATTTAAACAAAGCCTGAGTCACCTTGGGCAAGTCTTTGTTCTTTTTTTTTTTCTTTTGAGCTTCAGTTTCCTCATCTAAATAATTTACAGTATAAAAATTGAGCTCCACAACTTATAACAGCCTTTCCAGCTCTAATGCTATGGCTTAATGATCCTACTTGGCTAGGATATGAGCATGGCAGCCTCTTATGATGCTTTGATGGATAGAGGAAAGAGAATTAGGTTCATTCATATAATATAGGGGGGAAAGAGACAATAATAGAAAAAACCCCATACCAGTAAGTCAGGTTCCAACTCTATCACACCTTGGGCAAAGTGCATGGCTCTGCTATTGTCCACAGTTTATTCATCAGGAAAATGAGGAAAAATGACTAATAGATCTCTAGGGCCTTTTCCACCTCGAACAATACACTTCAAGAAGATCAAAAACTGTATTTGGGAGGAGGAGGGTGGTATATATGTATATATGTGTATACATATGTCAAAGGTGACTGAAATGTAATACCCAGCTTTGCCCACAACTACTTCAACAAGAATTTAGAAAGAATATCAGATTGAGATGGGATTAAAAAATTCCAGGAAGAGTCACAGTGAGTCAGGTTTTTTTTTTTTCAGTCCATATCAGCATAAGGAGATTCATAGAGGTAAAGGGAACTTGTTATAGGGTCTGTCCAGAAAAGTGCTACACAAATCCTCCATTTGCCTGAATTGTGCCCTCCTGCTATAAAATACAGTGATAAGTAGTCTCCAAATCATCAGATATGGGCCAAAATTATGAAGAGCAGACATAAGAGTCAAGTGCCTCTCCATCACTCATGCCCCAGAGTTTTGTTGTATATTCATTCTGGACTAAAGATGGGATCAAACTATAACTGTAATAATTGCACTAAGGTTGAATCAAGCCAAAGAGCAGGCTCTAATTTGAAGCTGGATATTAGTATAGAAATGGGCTCAGAAATAAGCAGCAGCTGGGTTGTTTTGACCCTAGAATAGGTTGTCACATTCAGCTCCCTACACAAACTGATGCTTGTAGTTCCAGAATGGGAAGCTCAGAAAAGGGGAAGACTACAGTTCTTTCCATCAAGGCCTTATTAGTGTTCTGATTAAATAACAGGTTTCTGGAACATGAAGCAGCCTTCTGGAGCTCTAAGGAGTATGACTAAAATTTCATAACTCAGACCAAATCTAGGTCAGAAGCTTACAAAATTCATACATAACAGAAGAGCAATAACCAATTTGGAAGCAGCAAGGCAATGCAGTGGATAGAACATTGGTTCTGGAGTCAAGAAGAACTGAGATTCAACCTGGCCTCAGCCAGTTAGTATGTATGTGACTCTGGGAAAGTCATTTAACTTCTCTTTGCCTCAGTTTCCTCAAGTATAAAGTAAAATAATGGTTGCTCATTTTCCTTTGTGCTCAAAGAGGACTAAAATGATATTACTATGTCAAAAACAATGTACTGTGCACCCAATTGTGACTGCTCAGACCAAAATAAGCTTAGAAGTCTCTACCACTGTTGTCACAAATAGCCCATGTGAACATTTTAAAAGGAGATATTTCTAAATTTGTGTATCTCATTTTTCTTTGGAGCCATTGTAATTCTGCTTTGCTCAGAGAGTGCAATGCCTTCTATGATATGAGCATGCCAATCAGGGCATTCTTGTACCAGGGTTTCCTTCATAAACTTTATGAAACTTCTTTAGAAAGAACTTCACAGTGCCCTTGTCTTTCTTCTTCTGACCTTCATGGGAGCACTTGTTTGGTTTAAGTGTCTTTCATGATAATGTACGTTTAGCATTCAGACAACATGGCCAGCCCATTGGAGTTGTTTTCAGTAGAGTAGAGTTTGAATGCTTCACAGTTCAGCTCAGTGTCTAGGACTTTATCTTGCCAAGTGAACTTCATAATCTTCCTAAGAAAATTCAAAGGAAAGATATTCAATGTACCTGGCATGGTACTAGTATACTGTCCACGTTTCAGAGGAGTCATGGTGCTGGTATGTAATCCAAGTTTCAGAGGCATCGTGGCACTGGTATGCCATCCAGTTTTCAGGGGCATCATGGTGCTGGTATGCTGTCCAGGTTTCAGAGGCAACATAATGCTGGTATACTGTCCAGGTTTCAGAGGCATTGTGGTGCTGGTATGCCATCCAGGTTTCAGGGGCATCATGGCACTGGTATACTGTCTAGGTTTCAGAGGTATTGTGGTGCTGGTATACTGTGCAAGTTTCAGAGGCAGACAATAATGAACTCAGCACAATGGTTCTGTGGATCTTCAGTTGACATACAGACTGAAGCTTCTCTCCCACGCTTTCTTGGGGAACCTCTCAAATGCTGAGCTAGCTCTGGCATTGTGAGGATCAATCTCATTATCAATGTGGACCTCCCTATAAAGTATATTACCTAATGCAATGATTTTCTTCAAATTGTCAAAGATTAGACGACCTCCCTCTATTCCTGTCACAATAGAGGCAAAGTTGTCATCTAGTAAGACCATTTCTGCTGCAATTTTTGCTGCATCAGAGCCTGCAAAGCCCATGGCAATCCCAATATCAGCCTTCTTTAGGGCTGGAGAATCATTAACACCATCTCCTGTCACTGCAACAATATCATCCTGTCTCTGACAGCCCTCCACAATTACCAGCTCTTGCTGGGGAGATGTCCTTACAAAGACAATCTCACTGTGGTTTTTCAGGAGCTCATCCAGCTGCTCTGGGCTCATCTTCTTCATCTCCATTCCACTTACCACAGCTGCTTTTGCCTCCCTTTGGTTAACCTGTTCCACAGGAATTTTAAGAGGTTTTGCTATGTCTTCCACAGTCTCACTGTTGGCTGAAATGATGCCCAAGCTTCTGGCAATAGCTTTGTTTGTGATTGGATGATCACTAGTCATCATGATGACCTTGATACCAGCACTGCAGCATTTGATGATTGCATCAGGGACAGTGGATTGAGGGGGATCAATCAATGATATTAGCCCTACAAAGCAGAGGTCAGAGGTGGGAAAGTTCATAGTCTCTGTATCAAAGGAGTAGGTATCTGGAAACTCATCTTCTGGCAGGTACAGATGGCAGAAACCAATACTCTCTCCTCTAAGCCTCCCAGCAATCTGTAAGCAGTTTGGAAGACTTCTCTTCCACTTTCATCAAGAGGCTGCTCCTGGCCATTGATTATAATGGTGCTACATTTCTATAGGATTGTCTCAAGATCTCCTTTCATCACCAAGAGGAAGCTTTCGTCATCAGGGTCATCTGTCTCATGTATGGAGAGCTGGGATTTATTTAGGGAGTTAAAAGGGATTTCAGCCACTTTTTTGTTTCTTTTTCTTCTTTCTATCACATCTCCCATAATGAATTCTGAAAACTTCAGGAGGGCAGTTTCTGAGGTATCTCCCATCACAATTGTCTTCATGACGGAGACATTTTCCTGTCCTGGCCTGAACTAAGCTCAGTTGCACAGTGTTATGTCTTGAATAAGGAGGCCCAGGTTGTAGTACTTTGATCAAAGTTCTGGACTTTCTGATCTTCACTTGTATCAGCCTGATAGATCTGGTTGTCAAACCACAGATGGGTCACAGTAATTCTGTTTTGGGTTAAGGTCCCAGTCTTGTCAGAGCAGATGATGGAAGTAGAGTGCAGAGTTTCCACTGCTTCCAGGTTCTTCACCAGACAGTTCTTCTTGGCCATCCCTTTTGCTGTCAAAGTCAGACTCATAGTAACAGCAGCCACCAGGCCCTCTGGCACATTGGCCAAAATTATGCCAATCAGGAAAATGACAACATCCATGACCCAGTATTTCATGAATATTGCAATGATGAAGAACCCAATACCAAAGGAAACAGCCACCCCAGCCACAATATGGACAAAGGGCTCAATTTCTATGGCAATTGGTGTCTTCTCATGCCCAACTGATGAATCCAGTGAGGCAATTCTTCCAATGATGGTATGGTCACCCATGTTGATAACTATGCCAGTTGCAGTTCCAGACAAATTGTAGAGAAAAATCCAATGTTCTTTGTCTCCAAAGTGTTCTTATGGCTAAAATCACAAGAACAAGACTGAGCCTCTGATTCCTCAGTAAGAGATAAATTATTTACCTTATATCTTTGGGAGTCTAGGATCCTGATATCAGCAGGAATCTGGTCTCCACCTTTAATCTCTCCAATATCTCCAACAACAAGCTCCTTTGCAGGAATCTTTAACTTTTCTCCATCTCTGATGACAAAGACTTTCCTAGGAATCATTTTGCTGATGCTCCCAATGATGTTGGTGCTTTTTGCCTCTTGGTAATAAACAAATATTCCAGTGAGGATGACCACCAGGACAAGCACAATACCTAAAAAGAGATTGTCCATGGAAGTAGAATTTTTCTTTGTAAATTCAATCACATAGGCAATGAAACATAGGATAGCTCCTACCCACAAGAAGCTGGAGAATCCACCAACCATTTGTTTGAGGAATTTGATGATTTCTGGAGTGTCTTTGAATGGATTGAGGACATTGGGGCCATCAAAGTCAAGACCTCTGCAGCTTATGTGCTAGTGAGATCTTGGATGATGTTTGTTTCATGCTTTTATTCTAATTTCTTAGGGGTGAGTTTGTGGTCATCCACTTTCTTGAGTTCTTTCTGGTGCTCCTTCTTTCTTTGCTTTTGGAGTCATCCTTCATCTTTTCTTCATTATGACACTTGTGTAATATTTTGGTATGCATTGTCTCAAAGTCCTTTGTTTCATTAATCATGAAAGATCAAAGTTCTGATTTTTTCTTTCCCATTGAGTGCAGATGGCATCAAGAGGGTCCAAGATGAGGCAGTAGGGTGCTGAACTGAGGAAGAAGTGGAAAATTCAAGGAACTGAGCTGTAAGTTAAATAAATCAGGAGTCCAGCATTCAGCTGACAGGTTTGAGTAGGACAGTTACAAAGTCATAACAGCAAATCCAACATTAGCTGGGACTTCTTTCTCTACAGACAAACCAAACCAATCCTACGGGAATTGATGACATTCTGCACAAAAAGCACAATGACTTGATCATGTGTGAGCCTTGAGGATGCGGCTATTTAACATGTGTCAAAATGCAGGACTTCCTTGTACCACACTCTATATCAAGCATGTCATTTGCTCTGGTTCCATTATCCCCAAAACAAACAAAGAAACAACAACTACAACAACAACAACAACAAACAAAGAAAAGAGTTGAACCAGGAAACTCTATTTCCCATTTGTCTAGAAATCTAGTCTCTTTTTCTATTTTCTCTCATAATGTGACAACTTACTATAGTCCAGACTGCTAAATTGGGTTAGTGACTAATTGTTGTATGCTTATGGGACATGGATCACTACAAGAACCTGTTGTGAATTGTGATTTTTTTCCTTCTTCCCAGATATTTTTTCAAGTTTTTTTTTATATTTTTTATCTGACTCAGAAGTTATTTTTATTTTAATTTCTTTCATGCCCTTATGTTTTTTGATACTTGATTTATATGCCTTATGACTCGACCATGTATCCCTATGTAATTCCTACATGCATCACTGTATCCTCCTCGGGACGGGGGGGTTGTATTATTATTTTCCTCAGGGGGGACTATGTTATTGCTGTGAACTTTGACTTAAATTTGAGCTACCTTTATAACAAGAGACTACCTCCCTGAATCTAGAAGGAGCTGTGAAGATGACTGCAGAGACCACATGCTATACCAGAAGATCCAGAGTAAACTTTAAGACATGGCAAATTTGAACTTTGGAGGGGGTTGAAATGTTTTGTTTTGAATGTACACTCTTATGCCAAAGGGGACTTCCCCCTAATTGGCTTTTTGTCAATGCACCTGTTATTGGTTTTGTTCTTTTTCCCTTTTATTTTCCTCTTATTCCCAAATTATTATAA
The DNA here is from genome assembly GCF_027887165.1 of Monodelphis domestica. NCBI lineage: Eukaryota > Metazoa > Chordata > Mammalia > Didelphimorphia > Didelphidae > Monodelphis > Monodelphis domestica. The sequence goes on along the minus strand of NC_077228.1, from coordinate 90,393,761 downwards.
TTTTCCTTTAAAAACTATAAAAGTTGTATATACCTCTAGTTAATGTTACGTTGTGGTGTATGGGGTGCTCAGGGAGGGGTAATATCTCTGGTATGGAGGGCTTGTTGTGCCCTCCTAGGGCAGCTCTCCAGCCACGGACCCTCACCTAACACCCAGCTCTCACTTGTGGCTCCTAGTAGCTGCTAGCATGCAGCAGCGGCCACACCCCGGGCAACAGCTTCGGCAGGCCAGCTAAACCTTGTGAGGGTAGCCATCGGGTTGACGTCGACCCCTGGTGAACTAGGGCTTTGCTCACCCAGAATGTGAAGACTGCTTCAGCGGAACAGGCGGAAGAAACCAACAAGAAGGTTCAACGGCTGAGATGGTGATGCAGCAAGGCACTGTAGAGTGCTTAGGGCGTGATGGAGCACAAAAGACAACACGGCCATCCAATGCAGCTGAGGAAGTCTCCAGGTGTAACGATTCTTCGTGCCAATTGACCCAGGCTTCCAACACCGAGAGAGTGGGACTGTCTCTGTGCATCGACTTTTCCACTTAAATCTTCATGCACAGGTGTCTTTGTACACAAAAACATACAAAGACAATCGTCATCCTCGGTTCGAGAGACAACCAGCAATGTTATGTTAGTTATGTTTTCATGATCCACTGGGGAGACTGGTCTCCCAAAGAATCACAGGGGGAATTCTATTGATTTAGAATCTTGAACCCTAGAGACTACATTTCCCACAATCCCATTTTTCTTTTCCTGTTTGTGCATCTCCTTATGTGGGGGAAGTTTTGAGTTTCTGTTTTCTGCCCATGGGGCTCTCTGGTTCCATGGTGGAAGAGGGAGGAGTGGCTTTTGGTTTTTGCTAGTCTTACTTCCTTATGCTTCAAGATTAATGTTTAATAAGTATTATTAAATATAATACTTGGAGTACTAGATATTAATTTTAATCTTTATACTAAGAAAGTAAGCTGATTTGCTGTATTCAAAATGTGTTCATTTACTCTAAGCAATGGTTTTATAGGTATTGGCTAGTGTAGCATCTCAATTTTCTTTCTATTAATTGCCAGTGAAAAATTAGCACAAATAACAGAGAATCAATTCATTCTATGTTGCACCTACTTTAGTCTTGGTTTGTAGCCTTTTCACCCCTGCTTAAGTGGTTCAGTGGTAAAATTATTGTCTGCCACATCAGAGAGGCTCAGGTTGGATTCTAGGCTCATGCAGCAGTAATAATTCATACTACCTACGTTTTTATGTTTTGAGGATCAAATGAGGTACTTGTAAAGTAGTTAGCACAGCAACTAGAATTTAGTAGGAGCTGTATTAATAATTATTCTCTTCTTTATTTCATCCCCCCATCACACTTCTCTATAGAGCAAAACACTTAGGGTACATGGAAAGCTTCTAGGTCCCTGAGATGCTCTTGGGATTCTTGAAGAATACAGCACTCAATAACTGCAGGAAACTGCAAGGGAAAAGAGTATATAAAACAATACCAAGCAAGGCCCAGATATTCCCTCCCAAAATGTGCAGAGCCTACCCTTACCACAAATTCTCAATTCAGGATGGTTAGAAGAATGATTCCCCAAATAGTTATTATCATGACAAGGATTCCAATAACACAAATATATTTTTCTAAAGTGCAAAAAGAGAAATCTAAAAGAAAGCATAGACTAAGGGAAAGATTAGTCACAAGCACAATAGACCAAATTCATAGAGTAGATTATAAAGAGGAGTTTAAGAGGAAAGAAATAAAGAATAAGAATGGGTTATATGGTTTTAGACAAAGGAAAGAGCAAGAAGCAAAGGAAGAGCTAATTTTGTCAAGCAGAGAGCAATGATGCTGACTATAAATCTTACTTACTATTCTATTCTTTATGAAGAAGGTCAATTACAACGGGAAGAAGAAAGATAGGCAAATAAAATAAATTTTTTTCAAAATCTACTATATGCCAGATACTGTATTAAGTACATTACAAATATTATCTCACTTGATCTCCTCAAGATATCTGGACCTTAAAATGTGTGAATTGGAATACTATAGTAAAAGTATGAAAAACTAGGAAGAGATAATAAAGAGCTAATGTAAAGAACATTAAATTCAAAATTGGGAGGTTTTATTTACTAATTGAAGTATTAGGAAATTAATGGAGTTTATTGAATAGGGATGGTGTGATATAATTATACCTGTGATATAGAAAAATCACCTTGACTAATGCAAAGAGGATGGATGAGAAAGGTTAGGCTTCAAGCAAGGAAAACAATTTGGAAATTATTTAAGTAGTGCAAGTAAAAGGTGAATAATGATGGTGAATATGTGAATGGTCATGCATTAGGGATATAGAGAAAAATTACATTTGACTATTGATCAAATATGTGTTGTGAGCAAGAGGAGTTCAGATGATGCCAAAGTTGTGAAACCAGGTACTTTGAAAATTGTGCTAATCTCTATAGTAATAGGGAAACTCAGAAGTTGGGTGAGGTTAGGGAGAAAGACCATGAGTTCTAATTTAGATATAAAGAGTTTTAGATGCCAAAAGAATATCCAACTGAAAATGCTCATTAGAACTGCTATAGGACTGGAATAAATGCATTATTGTCATTGAGTTACAGCCTAAATTTATATCTCCAATGGACACTTGGCCCACCTACAATACTGAATACTTGAAGATTGTAAGGTTCCACAATTCGTAGTCACATAAAGAACCACTAGTTATCTAAAAGATATGATTTAATGTCAGAGAGGAGATGCTTGAGATCACTGAAATGATCATCTTTAGGGACCTATCTCCTTAGTCATACTTGGCAATAACATAATGAATGACAAATGCCTTCTAAATATGTGGAATTAGGGGGGTATATAATCTCTGGTTTCTCACATTCCTGTTTGAACTAGAAAAATAAGTGAGTCTTTTTTTATTATTCCTTTTAGCACAATAGTATTCCATCACCAACATATACCACAATTTGTTCAGCCATTCCCCAATTGATTCCCCAATTGATGGGCATCCCTTCATTTTCCAATTTTTGGCCACCACAAAGAGTGCAGCTATGAATATTCTTGTACAAGTCTTTTTCCTTATTATATCTTTGAGGTACAAACCCAGCAGTGCTATAGCTGGATCAAAGGGCAGACAGTCTTTTATCACCCTTTGGACATAGTTCCAAATTGTCTTCCAGAATGGTTGGATCAATTCACAACTCCACCAGCATTGAATTAGTGTCCCCACTTTGACACATCCCCTCCAGTGAGTCTTAAAACTTGATGTTGCCTATATAAAAGAAGTGACTTTCTGTTTATTATTATTTTTTGAAAGTTATTTATTTATTTAGAATATTTTTCAATGGTTATATAATTCATGTTTTTCCCACTCCTTTTCCCTCCCTTCTTCCAAAGCTGACAACCAATTCCACTGTACATATGTCATTGTTCAAAACCTATTTCCATGTTATTCATATTTGCAATAGAGTGATCATTTAATGCCAAAACTCTAATCATATTTCCCCTGAATCATGTGATCTATCATATGTTTTTCTTCTGCATTTCTACTCTCACAGTCTTTTCTCTGAATGTGGATAATGTTCTTTTTCATAAATTACCCTGGATTATCCAGGGTCATTATATTGCTGTTAGTAGAGAAGTCCATTATGTCTGATTGTACCACAGTGTATCCATCTCTGTGTACATTGTTCTCCTTGTTCTGCTCCATTAGCTCTGCATCAATTCTTTGAGGTTGTTTCAGTTCTTTATGTTTATCATTAAGGCAGGAAAATGTCACCTTTATAGAAAACAAACTTGATCTTTGGGAAAAAAGGGTAGGGGACATCTCACCTGATTTGAAAATTTGACTGGGTTTCAAATCTATAAAAAATAGATGTCACCAGGAGTGGAATTGAAGATATATTTATCATGTTACAAGCTTGTAATATGATTGAATGGAATTAGGAAATAGAATTTGAAAATACAGACTTCTTGAAATCTTTTTGTTCTCATTGTATCCTCCCTTGGTTGTTGGATAAAACAGGGCTATGTCTTATCTTCTCTCTCTCTTCTCTTCTGGAAGATGAACCACTAGAAAATAATATAAATATTCAACTTTTCTATAAATAGTAGGGCACACTCTGGTTTACAGAAGAGTGACAGTTTTTTAAATTCTTTTTCTATATCAAGACTGTACATAAAATAAAGAAAATCCAAATTAATGGATTTTGCTACTAGTAGCAATGCAACAAGACAGGATATTCCTGAAGGACTTACATAGATGAATGCTGTGTACATAGAGAGAGAAAAACCATGGGAGTAGAAATGCAAAAGCAAAACATATGACATCACTTAACACATGTATATGTGGGTATGAGATTTGGGGTTAGGCCTTAAAAAATCACTCTATTGTAAAACTGAATAATATGGAAACAGATATCAAGTGATAACATTTGTACAACCCAGTAGAATTGCTTGTTGGCTCTGGAAGACAGGAATAGAAGAGGGGAGGGGAAGAAAATTAATCATGTAAACATGAAAATATATTTAAAAATAAAAATTAATTAATTAATTTTTAAAAGACTTGGGAAATTCATATAGTCTTATGTCAAGGTAGACCAAACAGAACCTAGAAGAGCTATTCATTGTTAAACTCATTTCTTTATTTCCAGATAAAATTTTGATACAATTTTTAATATTCATTTTCTGATATTTTGCGATCCATGTCCTTTCCTTTCCTCTCACTCTTCCAAACTCCCTAAGAAGGCAGGTGATATAATGTAGGCTGTACATCAATAAAGAATGGTAAGCTTCAATCTGCATTTAGGCTCTATCAGTTCATTCAATGGTTGTGGATAGCTCTTTTCCTCTTGGAATTGTCCTGGATCCTTGCGTTGTTGACAATAAGTCAATCATTCACAATTCATCATTGTACATTGTTGTTGCTGTACACAGCATTCACCAGGTCCTGCTTACTTATACTCTAACATAGTCAAAATTATCTATTTTATATATTAAAATGTTATCTATGTCTTGTTTGAACATAAATTCTTCCCTTATCCATAGGCCTGACTGGTAAACTATTTTGTGATTCCCTAATTTATTTATATTATCAATTATTTCAAAATTTGTATTTACTTTCACTTTACCTTGGTATATGGTATGAGCTATTGGTACATGCCTAGCTTTTGTCAAACTGTTTTCCATTTTTCATAGTAACTTTTTGTCCAATAGTGAGTTCTACTTCCCAAAACTTGAATTTGGGGGTTTGTCAAATATTAGATTACTATGGTCATGTACCACTGTCTATTGAGTGCCTAATCTACTCCTCTGATCTACACTTTATTTCTTAGCCAGTACCATATTGTTTTGATGGGTTTTGCTTTATAATTTGAGATCTCATATAGCTAAGGCCTTATCTTTCATATTTTTCCATTAATTCCTTTGATAGTCTTGGCATTTTGTTCTTCAAGGCGATTTTTTTTTCTGCCTCTATGAAATATTTTGGGACACCTTGTTTGGTTTGGCAATTATTAAATTTATTTAGGTAGAATTATAATTTTTATTATATTGGCCCAGCCTACCCATAAGCAGTTAGTGTTTTCCCCCCAGTTGTTTGGATTTGGCTTTATTTGTATTAAAAATGTATTTTAATTTGATTATATAGTTCCGAGGGTTGTTTTGACAAGGTGACTCCCAAATATTTTATATATCATCAACATTTATTTTAAATGGGATTCATCTTTCTATCTTTTATTTTTGGGTTTATTGGTAGTATATAGTATATATAGTATATAGTATATAAAATATGCATATGATTTATGTGTGTTGGTTTATATCCTGAAAATTTGATTAAGTTGCTAATTGATTCTATTGCTTTTGTGGTTGATTTTCTAGGATTTTTCTATGCTTTGAAAATACCTATCATCAGTTTTTTTTTCTTCTTTGTTATAGCTAGCATTTGTAGTACAAAATTTAATAGTGGTGGAGAGAAATGGGCATTGTTACTTCACCTTTAATCTTATTGGAAGACCTCTAGCCTTCCTCATTACAGATAATGCTTTGTGATGGTTTTAAACAGATACTATTTATCATTTTGATGAATGTTCCATTTATTCCTTTCTCTAGTATTTTTAAGAGGGTTAAGTGTTGTATTTTGTCAAAAGCTTTTTCTACTTATATTGAAATAATCAAATGGTTTCTGTTTGTTTTCTTATTGATATGGTCAATTATGCTGATAATTTTCCAAATTTTGAACTGTTTCTCCATTCCTGGTATAAAATTTATTTGATCATGGTGTCTGATCCCTGTGATATGTTACTTTGATGTCCTTCCTAATATTTTATTTTTAAGAATTTGCATTAATATTCATTAGAGAGATTGGTCTGTAGTTTTCTTTTTCTTTCTCTTTTTTTTCTCTTCTTCCTTGCTTAAGTATCTAAACCATATTTATATCATAAGACAAATATGGTTCAGTGGTAAAGTTCCTTCCTTAGCTGTTTTTCCAAATAGTTTACATAATATTGAAATTAATTGTTCTTTAATTTTTTGTGACTTTAATTGTGAAGCCATTTTGTCATTTTTTTCCTCTTTAGGAAATTCATTAATCGCTTGTTCATTTTTTTTTTCTGAGATGGTATTGTTTTCTATTCTATTATTCTATTTCCTCTCCTGTTAACAGAGGAATTTATATTTCTTTAAATATTGATCTATTTCACTTTAATTATCAGATATATTTGCATATAATTGGCAAAACAACTCCAAATATATTCATTTCAGAAAACTACAGTTTTAGAAATATCATTTAAAATTCTATTTTAACTATATAAGGGTCATTTATTATTAATTAATAACTATTCTCAATTATGAATTTCCTGAGCTTCACTATAGATGAATCTATAGTGAAGCCCAGGAAATATGCTCTATGTATTTATCAAAACTGAATGTTTATTATGAGTTTCTACCCAGCAGGACTCCATTGAAGACTATAAATCTATACCACAGGTGAAAGAAGTTTTGCCTTTTAACGGAGGCTTATTATAGCCTCATCAATATTTTCAAATGAAAAGAGTTGAGCTGTGAAATAACAGCTAGAAAAAATAGGTCAGTTAAATGAACATGACACAAATCTTGAAGTCCACTATAAAATGAAATTCAGACAACTTTCAATCAATTTTGAGATCAACTAATTATCCATCTTAAGTGTGGGCACTTGACATTTGTCCTGATAGACTAACTCAGCCAAATACTCATCCAATTGTATAGCATGACTGGAGCAACTGATGTTATTTATCTTTTGTGTGTGTGTGTGTGAGTTATTAGATCAATCTTTGTGAATGACTATGAACCTCAATTAAGAGCCTCCATAGTTTTCTGAGGCTTGTCAAAAGTTACACAAAGTTCCTTGCAAATGAGATCATTTAGATGACTTCATCATTTGTAGGTCATCTTTCTTCATTTAGATGCTTAACAAGCCATCTTCTATGAGAGGGACTGAACATATTTGGTGAATGCATGTCTCTTTTTATGTTTCATCTCATAACAATAGCAAAACATATCAAACAAATGTGTCTCTGTTTTGAATATCTGGTGTTATCTTATATGATCTCAATATACTTATGGAAGACACTTTACTGGAGAAGAATGTTTAAGACTGAATTTTGTTCTTTTTCTGCCAAGGCAAGGACTTCTTTATACATTTTAATTTATATGTGTATATATATATATATATATATATATATATATATGCACACACACATTAGGATCAGGATTTTGTACTTTCTATACCTTTTAATCAATTATGTAATTGAACTTCTGATTTGATGTAAAAATCATTTATAATGATGTATCTTTTCCTTTCTCATATTTTCATTGAAGGTATCACTGATAAATGTGCATATTTAATTACTTTTGGGAGGGAACAGTACAATCTGACTGAAATATATGTCCATGAAAGAAAATAATCTACCTGGAAGACATAACAGAGGCACACTTTTATTTTTAAATGAAAAATGATTTTTGAAGCAACTATGTGGCTCAGGGGATGGAACCAGGCCTGGAGACAAAAGATCCCAGGTTCAAATCTAACCTGATATTCTTTTATCTGGGTGAACCTAGGCAAGTCAAACCCCATTTTCCTAGCCCTTACCACTCTTCTGCCTACAGGATTTATGTTTTTTCCTTCCCCTTTTCCTTCCCCTTCCAAGAGCTGAGAAGCAATTCTACTGGGTCACTCATGTATTATCATTCAATATCTATTTCAATATTATTCCTCATTGGTCTTAATCATTCTGATATCTTGACTTTGTTGCACATGTCTAATTGACTTTGGGAAAGTGAAAAATCATCCTTGATAAGTATTTATTTTTAAGCTTTCTAAGGAAAACACGACGTTCATGTTTTCAATTAGTTATTCTTTTATAGATTCATATTTCACCATGACTTAGTAGACAGTATTCAGGTAACTGAGCTTCTCTGAATTAGCTATGTTGCCTCAGATTATAGGTTGAGAATAGGCATCACAAATTGTGTACTCAAAGTCTTGGGAGGAATTGCCAGATTTACAGATCCCCTGGCATAACATTTGAATCAATGAGGAAGCAAATGAATAAATTAAAAAAATTCTTAAGTGCTTACTATTCGCAAAGCATTGAGAACTCAGGATTATATTGATGCTACAGTAAAACATAAGATGAGTATTTCATTTGATATTAATAATAATGAATCAAATACATTTTAGAATTAAATAATTAACATGGTGAAAATGTCAATATTGCCATCTACTCTTTATCTAGTATATACTAGAAAGTATTCTTAGACTTTCTGGCATCACTCAAAACACTTAATACAGTACCTTGAACAGATAAGATCAATAAATATTTGATTGATCTGAGTTAAAAGTCATAAAAGTCCTTGAAAGTTTACAGTGAATTAGAAGGATTTTTTATTACATCACTGGCAACTATGAGGTCAACATGATCATTTTTTATTGGATATACTTCCCCTTTTGTTATATTCATAACTTTTTCCTCAAAAGGCTAAAATTAAGAATTAGATCAACTAAGGGAATAAATGAAAAAGAATCCTAGCTAAAATCAAAGAAATATTTGACCTTTCTATAATTTTCATCACTGACTCAGACAAACAAAGGCTCATGGTAGAGTGTATTCTTATTTTCTTTTTGGTTTGAAATAGGAATAAAAAGGTAGGGTAAATGTCTTCCTTTGTTTACTGAAGCTCTACTTAGCCATGTATTTTTCCTATAGCTTGAGATTTAATGAGCATCCAAGATTATGATAAACATGCTATTAAAATAGAAAAATGACATAGAATGAGAGGGGGGAGTCATTACTATGAAAATGCAGATGTTTTCAGTTTGCATTATAGGGCAAGCTTTCAGCAGGCACTCCTAATTACAGTCTGTACACTGGTATTCTTGCAATACTAACCATTAACCTTCATTTGAATCACCAGCTTCCACATAAGGAACATTGTCATTGCTATGCTCTTTCTCTGTGAAGGAGTATCCATGTATTTTGAATGAAAGGTCTTTTTGAATGGGCTTATACCACAGTCTCTCTTAAAAGACCAAAAGAGCCACCCTGAAATTGGGTATAAGCTATTTAGCCATTTGCAAGGAGAAACAGGAGGAAAAAATCTTTTAATTGCAGCATCAGTAATAATGAATTGCCAAAGAATGGTTTGGCTCAGAATGAAGGGAAATATAAAAAGAATTACAGGAATAATTTAGCAATTTCAAAAGGAATGATGCACAATTAAAATATACAATTAAATTCAAGACTATGCTTGACAAAAGGAAAGGAAAAAACCGTGGGTTTAATCCAGAGATACATTGTTTAACAAGTAATTCTAGTTTTTCCTAATTACTACTTAAAAATTCAGATTTTTTTTTAGTTATAAGATTAAATAATCATTACCTCCTATATTTTTATAATGTATATAATAAACTAGTTTAACACTGCATGTGGTATTGGATATACCATATATGTGTCCAGTTAATTATGTTAACAGAAATTTAGTTAAAATAATCAGGTTATTGAATTTAATTTCAGTGAGACTATTAGGAAGAAATGTTGGTATTGGTTTAAAGAGACATAGCATAAGAATTTTTAAGTACTTTTAAAAAGCATACTTACTATCTTCTAGATTTGATATATCTCTTTTCTATAGCCTTTTCTATAATCCTCTGACTTTAGTACATCATCATTCTCATATTCATCACATCTGAAGCTTTCATAGTAGCATCATAGATTTAGAAGAGAATGAGAAACTAGACATTATCCATCCCAAATCCTTAATTTCTCAGATGAGAAAACTGAACCTGAAAAAGTGTAAATAACATACATAAGGTAACACAGATTGTAACTGGCAGAGCTGGAATTTGATCATTGATATCAAGATGTGCAAAGTATCTTGGATTTAGCATTAAAGAACTTGGGTCTAAATCTTGTTTCTGTTTCATGCTACCTATGTGACCATAACTCTGTTATTTAACATCTAATTTTGTTGGACCAAAATGACCCCCAAGGTCTTTTTCCCTTCTAAATATATGATCCTATTATCTTCTCATTCTAAATTAAGTAATGTTTCCTCTTTCCTATACCACTTCATAAATTATCTAATTTTAAAGTAGGAACTTTAATGCTCATGCCATCCAACCCCCTCATTTTGCATTCAAGAAACTGAGGTCTAGAAAAGTTAACTTCTCTAGTATAGTACCTCACATAAAATAAGTAAGTGCTCTGAAATTAGATGTTTTGGAATTAGAATGATTTATTCTGATTTTCAACATCTCTTTCCCAGAAAAAAAATATTCCTATGAGAACATTCTGTAAAGTATGAAGCATTTTCAAAAATACGTTGTCTTTTATACAAAACTATTTAATGAGGTAGAGGGGAGCTATTCATTGAAGGAGAAAGTCAGATTGATGATTTCTCCTGAAGATCAATTCTTAGAAAAAGGGCTGCATTATCACCAGGCATTTCTGCAATACTGCTGTGATATACAAAGAGGAATATATCTGCATCATTTCTTTTCAAGTCCTTCTTCTAAAAGTCACATCTAAAAAATCAACTTTTCTCATTTTTATTATTCTCAGAAGTTCTCTGATTTTCTTTTTTTATATTCAAATATATTGCATTTCCTAATTACATGTAATAACAATTTTTTCAGCATATATTTTCTGAAACCATAAGATCCAAATTGTTTCCCTCTCCCCCTTCCTTTCCCCTTCCCAGAATTTGTAAGAAATATAATCTGGGTTATGCATGTATTATCATACAAAATATACTTCTATATTGGTTATTGATATTTAAGAGAATACTTATGTAAAACCAAAACCCCCAAATGAAAACATAAATTAACTAATGTGAAAAAATAGTATGCTTTGATTTGCATCCAAAACCAATATTCTTTCTCTGTAGCTAGGTTGCTTGTCATAAGTTCTTCAAATTAGTCCTGGATCAGTGTATTGCTGAAAAAGCCAAATTTTTCACAATTAATCATTGCACAACATGGCTGTTACTATGTAAAATATTCTTCCAATTCTGCTTTTTGCTCTACATCAATTCATGTAGATCTTTCTATTTTTTTCTGAAATCATCCTGCTCATTATTTATTATAGCACAATAGTATTCCATCACCAACATATACCACAATTTGTTCAGCAATTTTCCAGTTTGTAGAGAACACCTCAATTTCCAATTCTTTGTCACCACCAAAAGAGCCATTATAAATATTTTTGTACAAGTATGTGCTTTCCCCTCTTTTATGATCTCTTTTGTATCCATACCCACGATTTCAGGATCAATGGGCATGAAAAGTTTTATAGACTTTTTGGATATCATTCCAAATTGCCCTCCAGAATGATTGGATCAATTCTAAACTCCATCAGAAGTGCATTTATGTCCAATTTTGCCACATCCCTTCCAATATTTCACTTTCTTTTACTGTTATAGTGACCAATTTGATAGGTGTGAGGTGATACCTCAAGTTGTTTTTATCTGCATTTATGTACTCAAGAATTATGTAAAACATTTTTCATGTGATTAAATATAACTGATTTATTTATCTAAAAACTGCTTGTTCGTACCCTTTGACCATTTGTCAATTGGGGAATGACTTGTAATCTAACAAATTTGACTTAGATCTCTTTCAATTTGAGAAATAAGACATTTATTAAAGAAATTTGCTATAATTTCCCCCAGGTTGTTCTTTCCTTTACAATCTTTGTTACACTGTTTTTGTTTATACTAAAAGCATTTTATTTAATATAATCAGAATTATTTGTTTTATATCTTCTAATACTCTCTGTATCTTGTTTGGTCATGAATTCTTCCCTTCCTCATGTCTGCCAGGTCAACTATTCTATTTTCTCCTAATTTATTTCACATCTAATCATTTACCCATTTTGATATTATCTTGGTATAGAATGTCTGACATTATTCTACACGATTTCTTCCACACTGTTTTTCAGTTTTCTCAGCAGTTTTTGTCAAATAGTGACTTCTTATTCCAAAAGTTGGGTTCATCAAGCACTATGTTGCTAAAGCATTTACTTCTATAATATTGTGTATCAAATCTATTCCACTGATCCACCATTTTATTTCCTAGGTAGTACCAGACTGTTTTTATGCTCACTTCTTTATAGTGTATTTTGAAATTTGGTACAACTAGGCCACCTTCCTCACTTTTTTCTCCATCAATTCCCTTGATATTCCTGACCTTTTGTTCTTCCAGATAAATTTTGTTATTATTTTTTCTAGTTCTATCAAGTAATTCTTGGTATTTTGATTGGTATGGCACTGCATTTCTTAAAATAGGAATGAAGAAGGCACTTTCAAGGGATTAAACCTCTTGCATGTTTATGATGGAAATGCAAACTTTCAAATAAGATACTAGTTCCTCTATTATTTCACTTAGCATTCATTATTATGCATTATGTTGAGTGCTAAAGGACAGACAAAGAATAGACTCTACCCTAAAGGCTTTTATAATCTAATATTTATTTTAAAAGGAATTTAGGAAGATTTATATCCATCAAAACAATAACTATGTAACAATATTATGCCATCTGAAACTAAATCACTGAAAAATTCCTTATTTTTTTTGATGGGGAGCAGGGGGAGACATGTGACCAGCTAGGTAGCACAAAGAGTTTCAGGCCTGGACTTAAGAGCACTTATATTCAAATCTATCTTCAGACAATTCCTAGTAAAGTAGAAAAGTAAACTGACTGAAACTGTTACTGGGTGAAATAGAGAGGTAAACTGAGGGAAACTGTTTCTTGTTGCAATGATTGCTGTTGTCTGGCTTTGACTAGAAAAGGCTGCTACAGGAACCTTAAGCTGCTTATTTGTAATAGAGGTAGGAATGAGAAATGCTGAGGGATGCCACACAGGGATACTCGTACACAAGGGACTGCTCTGAGGTTTGCTCTGGGGTTCTGCCTTTTGATCCCTACAGATGGCTGATGGATCAATCTATTTCCTAACCTCCTTCCTCCCTCACTCCCTCCCTTAACAAACCCTCTCCTTCTGCCACCCTCTCTTTCCAATTCTTCCCTACTCCCTGAGTGAACTATAGTAGATACTAGTTTTCTTTCTCAGTTAAGGGGTTTATTGGGATAACAGGATGGGAAACTGAGGTAAGAGGGATGAGGATTTCCCTAAACTATGGGGATAACTTTAGAAAGGTTTGAGGAATTATTCCTGTCACAAACTGTGACTCTGAGACAGTTAGGGAGATGGAGGACAATAGCAGTTCAAAGTCTTCTTTCTTCTTCTTCACAAATCAGCCAGGTCTCTCAGCTTAACTCCAGAAAGAAACAAAGTTAAAAATCTCTCCTTCAGCCTGGCTTGTCTCCTTTCTCAGCTTCAACCCCGGAGAAAAACAAAGTTCAAAGTCTCTAAGTTTCTCCTGCCCAGCTCAACTCTCAAATAGACCACCAACTCAAAAGCCAAGTTTCTCCTTCTTGTCAATTTCAACTGTCCAAAGGCAAAGAAACCCCCAAAACCGCAAATCAGCCCACTAGGGTTTTTCAGCCAGCTTCCTCAACCTCCAGAGAGAAAGAGAGAGTGACTCCAAGTCCAGACCCCTCCCTCTGGAACTCAAACTACCAACTCCTGGGAATATTCCATTTGGAACTCTGGTTCTTGATTGACAGATGATCTTCAGCCCCAGTTCCTGCATCTTGGCTTATAAGTTCTCCCTTTCCCCATGCCTCTATTACAGTCCCCCCTTTTATTAGGCAAAAAAATGCATCTTGCATTTTCCATGCTACTTACCTTATTAATAATATAATTTCTATCTTAACTGTTTGCTATCTTGTGATATACTCTTATCCCCCGCCCAAAAAAAATAACAAATCCTAAACTCATTTTAGGTGTTCTATCTATCTAAATGCTAAGCTAAGAATGGGTCATAGGAAAATGGTTTAGGAAGGGAAATTACATGAGTATAGTTTTCCATAACACAATAAGTAACAATTTTTCAAATCATACCAACAATTTCACTAACATTAAGCCTATGCAAATAGTCTAATTTCTAAAGTCTATAAATTCACTAAGTAAATTACCTATCACTAACATATGCTAACCTACAATCATAATATAATCTAACTACTATACTTCAAAACTTCTATGTCTCTACTTTCTTAAGCTTTAAACCAATTCACTATGCTATTACTATCGTTAGTAGTTAGACTATTAATGAACTTACTTTAAAAAGTTAGCATGTTAGTAACTTAGTAATTACATGTGTACATATGAATTTACACATGTACTTCCTTGTATATTTCTGTGCAAACACATGCAGAAACGAAAATCTTTTTCTGTTTGAATGTCCCACCAAAAGTTTTGTCAGTGTGTTCATTTGTTGTCATGTAACTGTGTATGTTGTATACTTACCCAATCCATGAATATCTTACTTTGATATGTAGGATGTGTGTGCAAATGTATGTGATGTTCACATGTACAAAGAATCCTTATACATCCTCATGATCCAGAGTCCCAAAAAAACAAAGTTTCAAAGTCCTTCCATGTCCATTCATGTTGCTTGTAGAAATTCTCTTCCTATGAATGCTGGAGGGGATGTGGCAAAGTAGGGACATTAATTCATTGCTGGTGGAGTTGTGAACTGATCCAACCATTCTGGAGGGCAATTTGGAACTATGCCCAAAGGGCGACAAAAAAATATCTACCCTTTGATCCAGCCATAGCACTGCTGGGTCTGTACCCCAAAGAGATAATGGACAAAAAGACTTGTACAAAAATATTCATAGCTGCGCTCTTTGCGGTGGCCAAAAACTGGAAAACAAGGGGATGCCCATCAATTGGGGAATGGCTGACCAAATTGTGGTATATGTTGGTGATGGAATACTATTGTGCTAAAAGGAATAATAAAGTGGAGGAGTTCCATGGAGACTGGAACAACCTCCAGGAAGTGATGCAGAGGGAGAGGAGCAGAACCAGGAGAACATTGTACACAGAGACTAATACACTGTGGTATAATCGAACGTAATGGACTTCTCCATTAGTGGCGGTGTAATGTCCCTGAACAATTTGCAGGGATCTAGGAGAAAAAAACACTATTCATAAGCAAAGGATAAACTATGAGAGTGGAAACACCGAGGAAAAGCAACTGCCTGAATACAGTGGTTGAGGGGACATGACAGAGGAGAGACTCTAAATGAACACTCTAATGCAAATATTATCAACATAGCAATGGGTTCAAATCAAGAAAATATGTAATGCCAGTGGATTTACGCATCAGCTATGGGGGTTGGGGGGAGGAAAAGAAAATGATCTATGTCTTTAATGAATAATGATTGGAAATGGTCAAATAAAATATTAAAAAAAAAAAAAGAAATTCTCTTCCTTTCCACTCTGATCCTTCTTCTAGTCTGCATGTCATTTGCCATCATCCAGACTTGATTGAAGACTCGTGTTCTTCCAATCACCATCCACTGGTACAATCAGGAACCCGGAAACACATGAACAATGTATGTGTGTGAAGATATATATGTGTGTGTGTGTGCAAGAGTGAAAAGTTACTTTTGCATGGAAGTGAGTTGAAATCTTCGTGAATGCAGAATTGATCAATATATTGTGTGTATAACTAAGATAACATGATTTTCCTCATGCATATGGGGTAAACTTTTGCATGTGTATTCTTCATGCTTGCAAGTTAGGTCAACTTGTGTTTTTCTTCTTGCATGGGTGTATGCATTATGCATAAAAGTATAGTTTTCAATTTTTCTTTTTTTTTCATCAAGGAGGTCTATCATATGGTTACTATATGTAGTTTTTGAATGGTTATTGTATGTATTACTTGGAGATAGTTCTTTTTGATTTGTTAATATGTCAGGCAGAGACTATTTTATATTTTACATTGAGGCATTGCTTCTTTGTGGCTGCTACTCTTTCAAATGCAAGTTTTCCTTATGTTTTCTGTGTTAATGGCTGTATATCTTCATGGGTGCTATCTTTTCATTATTTTAACATATGCAGGGTTCTCTCTACTGTATTCTGGTGGCAAGTATTCTCCAGTGTTTTCCTTTGTTCTCAGTAGGCTTATAGTCACCAGGCTTCTTATTGCTTTCTTCTTGGGCTATTCGTGTTGCAGTTCAAGACTAGGACTTTTTTTTCAGATGTTATCAGTATATGTGTCATCACTGATGACATGATCACATTGTTATGTCTAGTGAGATATCTGAAACTATGAAATATCTTCCTCTCTCTCTTCCTTCCCCTGGTATAGACTGTTATAGGATGAAGGTTGAGAGATATGGATAACCTTTTTCAGTTCTTATCTACAACTTGCTGTTAAAGTCACGTTATAACAGATTCAACCAATGTAAATCCATGCTTCTCCAGCATTCTAGATGTTTGTGTCTGTCCTAGTTATGAAGCTGAAATTTTGCTACAAGTTTAGGTGTTTTTGTTGAATTACGACTTCTTCTTTAGCTGTGTGACTTATTCACTATGCTACCCCCAGACCAGTCTTCATTCACATAAGGTTTTGTGTAGTATGTTACCCTATTGAACTCCAACTAATCTTGGTTTCATTGTTACAGCTTCAATGGTACTTGTCATATGTTTCAAATTAAAGACTAGAAATGAAATTTTGTATCTATGTCCCCTCCTCCATTTATCAACATGTTTCTTGATATTATCCTTCCCATTCAGAATCTATATCAGCATAAGTCATGTAATTTAATTTTTCTATAAAGTCATTTTCATGCATAATTTTGCTTGCATAATTTTTTTCCAATGGTATGCAACTTGTTCTGTGCCCAAAGAATAACTCCTCGTCATTGTATCGGTATGAATTTGTTTGCACTGGTTCCAGGTATTCTATCTTTTCACTTGCATCCTACACATCCCCTCCTTCATATACCTCTTCATAAAGCTTATAAAACTGATAAGGCATTTGTTCTACATCATCTTCATCCATTATAATTACATCTTCTGGTATTCCTTCAGATTCAGTGTCTGAATCAGTCACTAAAGCAATCACTATAGTATTTGGATCTTGCTCAATGCCATGTGAACTCTTGTCAGATGTTGGTAACTCTGGCTTTGCATTGCAATCTAAGCTTCTGTTTCTCAAGTCATTTTCTTTTAGGTTGTCAGTACTAAGCTTTAGAGTTATTTCTTGAATTGGTAAACTTGATGGTATGGGGTTATGCAGATCTTCTCCACTGTTAATAATCACAGATCCTACTCTAACACTAGTCTGAAGTTTATGTTCATTTCCCTTCTCATTTGACTGTGTAGAGATAGTAATCTTTCCCACTAATTCATTAATGTCTTCTGGGAATAAGGTTTGTACTTCTGCATTTCCCCCTGCACCATCAGTAATAGGATGGGCGCCTTCGTGTTGCCTCCCACAACAACATGTATCTGTTTCTGGTTTAGTAGCCAAGGTATTCATGACCTCTGACTCATTGTCTATGCCTTTGCTACCCTCTTCCAGGTGTATATGTAACCCAGTCAATTCTTCTTGATTTGATTCATATCCCAGTGAAATCTTCAATGGAACATGAAACTAAACCATGGCCATTGCTCTGGCTCCTGTGCTCCATAGAATGTTGGCACTAACTGAATCCTTGGTGGTTACTAAGTCTATCATTCCATCCCCAGATTCAAATTTAACTTAAATGTCACCTCCAATACTTTGAATATGGTAATCTTTGTGTTCAAAAGTAATGTCAGCTTCATTTTCAGTTAGTTTTTTCTTATCTATATCACTCACTGCTGGATGGAAAGTACTAGCTTCTGGATTCAAACTAGATGCATTTACAAAGGGTACCTCTGCCATAAAGCTCTTGGGATAATTAACTAAGCTTGGTGGGTTTTCTGTGAATGTTTTTAGAGTCCTGTTATCTTTATCAACAGTAACCTTTAGGGAATTGAAATTATGTGTCTCTGTATTAGTCACTAACTTTCTCGAGTTCTTCTGACTCTTTTTCTTTTACATCATTCAATCCCATTATCCACTCTACACTGGAAAAAGTTTTCTAGGAATTATTTGATTTCCTTTACAGACTTTTCCTGTGTGGTTACTATATAGGTCTTATCAAAGTTTCTCATTTCATTTGCAATTTGAGATGTTATTTCCTTAATTTCTGCCTCATTTTCTTTAATCTAGTTCTGCCTTTCTCTTGCTTTATTGCAATGGCTATTATTCACAGAAACACTTTCTTGAACCAATTTGAAACTATTTCCCAACTCTTTTCTACTATTTTTGTCTGCAGCCTCTGTGTTACTATTTCTTCTACCTCCAAGTGCCTGGCTTCATTATTCCCTTATAACCATTTCTGAATATTTAGGCTCAGCTCCAGTTTCTATTGCCTTTTGCATTCCCCTCAAGTCTGGAGCTTTTTGTGAGGACTTCAACTTGCAGTGTGAACAGCAAGTGGATTTCTTGTACCTAGTTTCTGTAGTATGTTTCTCTCTGTTAGTGCTCTCTTGTTTTTTTTTTCCCTTTAAAAAGCAGTTTCTAATCACGTGCCCTTTACGGTGGCAAAATAAACACTCCCTAGTTTCTTTTTGCACTGATCTTGCCTGGTAACTAGGTTTCTGGGAAACAGGTGTCTTGAAAGTCCTAACTGTGTTGAAATTTTTGATTTCCTCAATTTCCTTCCTTTTCAAATCCTTTTCAGTCCTCTCTAACATTTCCTTAAGGTCTTGAACTTCCTTACTCTGCTCTGAACTGTTTTCAAATTAGTAACCTGCAGCCTCTCTCAATTCAATTAGGGAAACTGAATCATATCTAGGGAAATAGTTCTTAATAAATATCCTCAAATTGGATGTGCATCCCCTCAGAAATTGTCTACGTAGAGGGCCAGTTGTCTCTTCATTATCTGCTTCTAAACCTAAGATTGCCTCTGCCATCTCTGACAGATGGTCTATGTATGTGGCAGGATATTCCCCTTTTTCCTGCCTAACTTTGTCAAATTTGGAACATGCACTAGGTTTGGAACAGCATTGCTTAATGACTTGAAGCAAATCCTCTCTGCATCATTTAAGGTATGACATACAGGTTGGATTGGCGAAGTAAAAATCCTCTCTTTGATCTAGAGTGGGCCAGCTGGTCAAATTGCCATCAGATCTAGTTGTTTCCACAAATTTCCTTTTTTTTTCATGAGAGCTAAACAGTTCTGATAAAAGAAATTCAACATCCTCGAAATCTGGATCAAAGATTCAAAAAGCTCTCTTTAGCTCCTTGTGGGATTTAAAAGGATTTTCCACAAATTTTGGAAAGCTGCATTTAATGGACTCAAGTTCTTGAGGGTCTTGAATTGACAATGGGCCTTTAAGTGAATAACACCAGCATTATTTGTTAGAGTGGTGATTACCTTCAATAGACATATTTTCTCAGGGGCACTAGCAGCCTGGTTATCATTTTCACTGCTGCCCTCATTTCCCTGAGGTGCATTCTCAGTTTGCCCATTGTCCTTGCCCATAACTAGATATAAACCTTTTTCCTTAATGAGTTGTTCAAACACTGCTTTAATCATCATGTCTAAGTTGTTGCTAATGGTCATAACCTTCTCTGCCTTAAGGGGAATCAAGAATCTGAAAACTTTCTTCACTTGTGTTAGAGTCTGCAACACAGCCATGAAGAGTACATATACTTGTGCCAGGACTTGCCAGAGAACTAATTCATGTTGGAATGGTAATTGTAACACAGTCATCGTCAAGTTGCCTACATAAGCCATGGTTTCCACCACCATTTGAGTCAGTTTGTGGTAAAGAATATGATGAACCCAAAAGCAAGCGATGGCTGCCAAAACCACCACACCAAAAACTACTTGTTTGAACATCTTTAGTATCTTTCCTGCCGGTGGGATTGTTGGGTACTGCCAGACTAAGGGTGCCACTTGAAATAGAATAAATAAACTGAGGGAAAATTAGTACTGATTGAAATAGAGAATGTAAACTGTGGGGTACTGTTCTCTGGTTTTGTAACTAGAGAGGGCTGCTAAGGGAAGCATCTTGGATTATAAATTCTCTCTCTCCCCATGCCTCTATTACAATAGTTGTGTGAGACTGGACAAGCCATTTAATCCCAACTACCTAGCCTTGTCACATTTCTTTCTTGCAATGGAAAAATTAAGACAGAAAGTAAGGGTTTAAAACAAAAAGCTTAAATGGTAATAGCAAAAAAAAAAAGCATAATGATCAACTGTGAATTATTTAATTACAATCAGCAGTGCGAGGATTTAGAACAATTCCAAAGGATTCAAGGCAAAAAAGACTACATAGTTCTGTAGAAGAAATGACAGTCTGAATTCAAATTGCTGCATACCATTCTGCACTGTATTTCCTGCAATAATTTTTCTCCAGTTTAAGTGATGTTGGTCTTCCTTCACAGTATGATGAACATGAATATATATATATATTGTGAGATAACATGTGTACAACCTTTATCATATTGCCTGGCGTCTTGGGGAGGTGGAAGGGGTGGGAAAATGGGTAAGGGTGTTGATAAAAAATGTCAGAAAATGATTATTGAAATTTGTGTCAACAACAACAACAACAACAACAACAAAAAAGACTTGCTTGATGCAGGGTTACCATAAACTTTCAGTTAAAAAAAAGACAATTTGTGAAGCACAATAAAGTGAAGTAAAATTAAAAAAAAAAACAAAATAAAAACAAAGACTTTGCATGACTTAATAGAATTTCATACTAAGATGAGATCTGAGATGTTATCTAATATAGCAATCTATCCAGTGTATATCAATTGCTTCTATTTTAAAAAGGGCAAAGCTATTTAAACTATGGAATTCATCCTGCATTTTAGTTTGTATTGTATATTGATTCACATATTTCAATTCAACTTTTTAATTCAATTCAACAAGCAGATATTAAGTGTCCAATATGTGCCAGGCTCACTTAGATGTTTGAATTAAAGAGGACTTTCCACTAAAAGGCTTCCTTCTCTTGTGCAGAAATAGATAGCATTTAAAATAATCATTAAATTAACATTAAAACATAACATTTTTGTTTGTCTCTTTAGGATAGTATTAGCAATTAAAAGAAAAAGGAAAGATCATTTGTGAAAAAAGAGATGGTACTTTAACTGAGCCTAGAAAAGAGTTAGGGATTCCCAAGGAGTAAAGATAAGTAGAAAAGCCATTCAGATGTAAGGGGTAAAATTAGGGGTTATTAACTGATGAAATAAAGAAATGTAAACTGAGAGAAACTATTTCTTGTTGAAATGGAGAATGGTAAACTAAGAGGAAACTGTTACTTCACAATGGCTGCTGTTCTCTGGCTTGTGACTAGAGAAGCTACTATAGGGACCAGAACCTGCTTATTAGTAATGGAGGTAGGGATGAGAAATTCTGGGGAATGCCACCACACATGGATACTGATACACAGGGGACACTGCTCTGGGGTTTGCTCTGGGGTTTCTGCCTATTGATCCCTGCTGATTGCTGATGGATCAATCTATTTCCTAACCCCATTCCTCCCTCACTCCCTCCCTTAACCAACCTCTCCCTTTTGCCTCCCCCACCTCCCAAATTTTCTTAAAGCCTATGATTCTCTCCTCCCTCCTGAGTGAACTATAAAGATGCTACAGTTGCTTTCTCAGTCAGGGGGTTTATTGGGATAACAGGATGGGAAACTGAGGTAAGAGGGATGAGGAATTTCCCTAGTCTAAATGAGATAAAATTGAGGGTTTGGGGAGTCACAAGTGTGACTCTTAGACAATTAGAAAGATGGAGGACAATAGCAGTTCAAAATCTTCTTTCTTCTTCACAAATCAGCCAGATCTCTCAGCTTAACCCCAGAAAGAAACAAAGTTCAAAGTCTCCCCTTTTCTCTTGGTCAGCTCAACTCTCTTATAGACCATCAACTCAAAAGCTTCAGCCCTGATCATCTTCCACTGCTTAGAGCCAGAGAAACAGAGACCAAGTCCCAAAGGCCAGGTTTCTTTTCTCAGTGTCAACTTCAACTACTTAGAGTCAGAGAAAACCAAAAAAATCAAATCAGATTCACAAAAATCTTTCAGCCAGCTTCAAACCTCCAGGGAGAGAGTGTGTGTCTCCCAGTCAGAGACAAAGTCCAAAAACCCCTCCCACTTTTGTATTGGGGTTTAATAAATTTCTAACAGGCCCTTTTATTAGGATCCAATTAAAGTAATTTCTATCCCACAACTCTGTAAGACAGAATCCAGTAATATTTCACTTACCCATTTGTAGCCAAGACTACAGGAAGTTGCCATACTAAAAAGAGAAAAAACATTTCCTTGTCTAATTTTTTGTCATTCTCAGAGATGTGGGGAACCAGGACAATAGCCAAACTTCAGTACTTGTCTGTGAGTATTTAACAAAGAGTGTGGATAAAAGGAGGTCATATGTCTTAACATATGTCAAGCGTTGCAACCTTGAGTCTCACACTAGGTTCAAGTCCTTTGTAATGGCTTAGAAGTACCTCAATCCTACCTGGATTGGTTTTTTTTTATCTCTCTTTATTACCTCCTCAAGTAAGTCTTTTAAACATCTAACTCAGCAGTTCAAAACACATCTGCAAGATCAGGTGAGTATAAAACATTATTTTTTTCTCTTTTCTCCTTAATTTGAATTGAACACAACCATTTTTTAACCTTAAGTGGCAGGGCCATGGCAAGGAAACTGTTTCCAAATCTCCCTTACCTTATGGAACAAACAACCCAGTTAGCCAACCCTCACTGACAATACTAGCTGGCTAGATTACTCTTAACTAGTGGTGAGAAAGACCCAGAGAAAGTTGCTCAGGGTCTCCTAGCTAGTAAGTGTCTGAGGCCAGATTTGAACTTAGGAAGATGAATCTTTTTGACTCCAAGTCCAGCATTCTATCCATTGTGTCACCTAAGTGCTCCTTTTTTGATCCCAATTTCTATTCCTATAGTTATCATTCCTAAAATTGTGGTTTCTATTATCATTATTATAGTTATTCCTATATTTATTATTTCTGTAGTTGTTATTAAACTGCATATTATTTCTGATTTCCTTGAACAAATTTCTACACTCTATCATTCTATGGCCCTTCTTCTCACAGAATTGGCAGTTAGTTAGATTCCTGGAGAGGGGCAAATACCATTGGTTGAGTATCATGCCCTTTTCCCAGTTTATCAATCTTATCTCTTAAATATTTCAATTGTTCAATTGGGTCTTCAGAAATAATTTTAATTAACTAGTGGTTTCTGAATGAATCATTTTTTAATATTTATATTATAAAGAATGTTTTATTAAAGGTAGGGAAATAAAGAAATGTTCTTGTCAAGGTGTTTCTATGAAGCATAAAGCCAAAAAGAGCTCCTGCAAAATTCTTCAGTTTAATTTACTTCCACCAGAACAATCTAGATTTCTTGGTGATGTTCTAGACCCAAATAAGTTTTACTTTGTTTAGAAATATATTTGCCAAGGTTGAAAGATTTGCTACATCTATAAAAATTGTGACAAATATCCATCAGTTCAGTTCTTTTTTGTTTTTCATTTTTTTGTCATAGAGCAATTTATATGAAATATGATATTGGGTTTGTTTGCTATTGTAATTAAATGTGCTATTATAACTTTGGGGATTTTGATACTTTTTGAATGTGCATTACCTGTTGTATTGCTGGCCCTTATAAAAAACTCATTTTCTCTGCACTCACAGTGGATCATGCCCAAATTTGAAAAGGAAACGGATCTCATTTTGTGGTGAGAAACATTTGTATTCTACGTTTCCTTAGATGACAGAGTGTCAATGATTGTAAGCCATTTATTTTTGGTTTTTAAAACTCTCTTATTATTGTTTTTGCTTGCATTTGCAATATATTATTTCAGTTTTATTCTTTCTCTCCATTTTGTATTTGAAACACATGTAACCAACATTGAGAATATTTTCTTTAACTTTTTTGATTTTGCAGTAATACAAGTTTAAAATATATTTGCTACCATGTCAATGCATATCCAAAAAGCTTTAGACTATAAAATGATGACATTGATTGTTTAAAGAAATTATGGGACTTTTGCTTAATGATTTTGTCTGATTCAAGGTGAAGGAAATACAAAAAGAGCCATTGCACAGTGCCAAAGAAGTACAAAGCTAAACTGGATAGTGCCAATCGAGCATAAGGTCAAAGAGACCAACTAATCCCAATGGGATTGATGAAAATTTTGAGCCAAGACAAGAGAACTTGAACTTGTTTGGGTCTCAAGGTTGTAGTTGTTTAACATGTGTTAAAAGCAGGTCTTCCTTGTCCCACATTCTACCAAGTATCTCAAATTTGGCTTCTGCCTGGGTCCTATAATCTAGTCCCTTTTATGTCTTTCAGAGTGTGGCAGACTTTCTATAGTCCTGACTACTGATTGGGTAAATGCACAATTGCCTAAATCATTTTAATTGGGCCCTGATTCAAGGACTTGTTATGGGTTTACTTTTCCTTTACGTAGAATTTTTACACATAAGAGTTTGATAGTCTATATTTTATCCAGAACTTATTTTTTTATTTGGATGTTTTTTAATATTTTTTATTTCTCTTGCCAATTGATTCATATACCTCATAACTCAGCCATGCATCCCTAAGTGATCCCTTTGTTTTTCAACACTCTCTTTGGGGGAAAAGCATTATTATTATTTAAAAAATTGCAAATTTTAAATTCTTTTTGAGGGTAATTTTAGATTAAGAAACATGATACCTCTCCAAATCCAGAAAATGAATTCTTCTTAGAAGGCATCATGAAGATGCCTCCACAGACCACAAGCTATATTAAAAAGATCCATAATGAACTCTGGGTGTGGTTGATTGAACTGAAGATTGATTGAACATTTAATTTGAATGTATGCTCTTATGCCTAAAGGGGACTGCCCCCTAACTGACTTTTTGTCAATGTGCCTAGCAATTATTGGTTTTATTTTATTTTCCTCTTATTCTCAAATTATTGCAATTTCAAAGTTGGTATGTTTACCAGACCCACTGGAGAGACTAGTCTTCTGAGGGTCTCAGGGGGGAATGTATGATTGAAAATCTGTTACCCTAAAAAAGAACTACATATCCCAAGAGCCCACTGACTTCCTGTCATTATGTACTTCCTGTGGTCAGATGATAAAGGGCATGGGCTTTGGAGGCTCCTCCTCTCTGATGTAGAATTAGCAGCGATGATGGTGAGTGGGGATGGCTAAAAATGGCTAACCAGCCATGGGCACGTGGTCTTTATTTTGTATCTTCTTTATTCCTTGATTTCTAATAACCATTAATAAATTGAATAAAATATATTATTATTGAGATTTAATTTTAACTTTTACATAGAGTATAGAAATTGATGCATACAAAGGCAAAAAATGGAATAGAAAATGCCATATATAAGGAACAATACTGTTCCCTTAGAATTTGCTAGAAATCAGGATTTTGTTTATAATTTTATACCTACTCATCAAAAAGTCTGAACTTTAAAGCAAACTTATAGATAAAAATTAGTCTTTGAATTATATCTTCCTTGTAATAAATAGAAAGAAATACTACCCTATTTTATGTTTATTATTAAAATATTTGAATATTAAAATATATACAGAAGAAAATATTTTGGAAACAAAGTAAAATTATTGATAATTGAACTTAGGCCTGAGGTCACATACAAACACACCTGTACTTTCCAGCTGTTATCATTTCTATGACTAAATTTACTCTGGTGTGAAGACACCTGGGGTCTTTTGGAATTAATCTTTATGTCCCAGTAAAGGTAAACCCACAAAATAATGAAATAGTTCTTTTGGCCATGCCTTGATTGGCTGACTTTTGAGGAAACTAAAGTCACTAAAGACTCTGGGAATTACATTTCTTCTGAGCTTAAAAAGAGAGAAGCTATGTCAAGAACAGGACTGAGGCAAAGAGTTTTCATCTAGAACAGTAAAAATGAAAACCCATAAAAGAAGGGGAAGAAAAATATAAATATAGGAAACATGTGGCTGGAAGTTTCCCAGCTTCCTCCAGATTATATGTTCTCACTCTCTAATAGAGAGGCCTAAACTTGATCTATTCATAGGTTCCATATCTATACATCCAAAGTCAGAATTCCAAAGTAGATCATTTAGATCTGCACAATCAGATCAGAAACCTAAAGTTGTTTGACTTGGGAATTATAACAACTACTAGTTTTGCTCAGAAGAGAAATTTTAAATTTATTTTATTATATTATTTTTGTTTTTATTTTATTTGTTTAATCAATATATTTTTTAAATTTATTTGTTTAATTAATTTAATTTAATTTATTATATTATATATTATATTGTATAATAATATATAGATTATAAGAATATGGAGGGGGATTCTTGGCTCTGTAAAAAATAATAGATAACATAGGATCATAGAATTCTATCTAATATGAACCTTACAGGATATCTAGTACAATTAATTGTTGTTTTGTTTTTTTAATGAGGAAATCGAGGATCAGAGAGATTAAGTAATTTCCCCAGGATCACACAGAGTATATAAGGAAAGTTGAAGATAGAGAGGGAGGGAGAAGGCTCTAAAATCTTGTCCTTGCTATTTGGCTCAGCAGCATTTAAAGAAGAACAAGGCCACCAGATAAGATCAGAAGGAAGGAACAGTCTCTCCTGTTTGATCAGGAGAAGGAACAATAGCAAAAAAAAATGGCAACTAGTCTTCCATACCTTCAAGATAAGATTAAAAAAATATAAGAACTTCTAGGTTGTCAGAGGGAAAGTAACAGAGTAGAAACTGAGCCTCCAATGTCCTCATTTTCTCAGATGTAAAGAGAGGAAAAATAGGAACATAAATGTAATGTTCAAGCTCTTTTCTTAGCCCAGAATCAAGAGCAGAAAGTAGGAGAACCAGCAGATTCCACTACATAGGCTATTCCCTGAAATAAAGTAGGCATTGAATAAATGTTTGTTGACTAACTGCTTGACTGATTCCAGCTTCCTCAAGGGTCCAAAAGCAATGGAAAAAAAGGAAGAAAATTTAAGGACCTAATCTGCAGAAACTCTGCTGACTATTTCTGGTCAAAACCCACATTCAATGATGTACTCCATTTCAGTTCCATCTCCTTAAAAAGCAACGCAATATCTTATAAACATCACAATATTTGACCATTTTGGAACTTTGCAAGGGATATAATGCTGCAGTGCCTGACTACACTGAAATCATCACCTTTAGAAATCAGTTCGGTAGTGTCTGATCTCCAATACATGAATGTAGATACATCTCTCTCCTCAAGGTCTGCCATATTAATTAAGCACCAAGAGGGACTTGCCCTTCTCCGTATATGATGTACCACGGCTCGTTTCTGTACTGGAAATAGCTGGGGAAGAAGAATGGAAAGGATGGAGGCACTTCTCTGATCCCCAAACAACCAGAAGTTGTCAGCTGTATACTTAAGATGCCATGGATCAGAAGATGGATGAAACTGTAGGTAGAAATTTGAGTCAGCCTCTTATTCTCCCACAGTACCCAGGTAAAACTATCTCAGTCCATGGATGAATGTCTACCCCAAGCATGTGAAACCTCCCCGTGGTGGGATGGATGGATGAGAATGATTTGGTACAACTGCCATAAACATGGCAGAAGCAGGTACTGTGGAGCTCCTGGAACTTGGTCAGATATTGAAGATGCCAAGATTATCCACTCTACCCCAGGCCAATGCCAGCTGTTTTGATTTTTGTCTTGTCATTGGACTTTGATGATTCTAGAAGAGGCTGGTGACTGTGAACCTCTGCCAACAGGTCTCACTTCAATCCAATTCAGGTAAAAGTCAAGAAACAAATCATGATGTGTCTGATCCTCCTCAAAAACAAAGGATGAGCAACAACCAGATAAGGGGATATTGTAAGAAATAAAGATGTAAACAGACCTGCAAAAATTGGGATTAGTATTGCCTCAGGTGGATTACTCAGTGAAACTGTTTTTGAGACATAGGTAGTATAATGTAGTTTTAAGGGCTATTTATTTTTGAAAGGTGATTGCTAGTTTTATTTTATTTATTTATTTTTTTTAAAACCCTTACTTTCCATCTTGAAATCAATACTGTGTATTGGTCCCAAGACAGAAGAATAGTAAGGGCTAGTCAATGGGGGTTAAGTGACTTGCTCAGGGTCACAAAACTGGGAAGTGTCTGAGGCCAAATATGAACCTAGGACCTCCCATCTCTAGGCCTGGCTCTCAATCCACTAAGCTACCCAGCTGCCCGGTATTTTATTTTTTATTTGAAAAAAATTATTTAATTTATTAATTTAGAATATTTTTCAGAGTTACATGATTCATGTTTTTTTTTTCCCTCCTCTCCTCCCACTCTCCTCCCATAGACAACAAGCTATTCCACTGGGTTTTACATGTGTTATTAATCAAGACCCATTTCCATATTATTAATATTTGCACTAGGGGAATTGTTTAGAGTTGACATCCCCAAACATATCTCCATTGACCCATATGATTGAGCAGTTGATTTTCTTCTGTGTTTCCACTCCCACAGTTCTTTCTCTGGATGTGAATAGCATTCTTTCTCAAAAGTCCCTCAGAATTGTCCTGGATCATTTCACTGCTGCTAGTAGAGAAGTCCATTAAATCTGATTGTTCCACAGTGTATCAATCTCTGTGTATGAGGTTCTCCTGGTTCTGCTTTTAAGGATTTTTATAAGAAGCTTTAGGAACCTCATTTAACCATGTTGGTATCTGTTCTTATTTATTTTTATCTTATTTCTTTACATATGTTAATCACTTTCAGAATTGCTTCAAAATAAGAATATTAGAATATGATTTTAGTAAAAGGTTTTTTATATTTACTTTTTTAAGCATTGGGATCTTTCTAATATACTGTACCTGATGCAGAATTGCAGCCTGCACAAAACCAATATTAGAAATAAGGATATTGTAATATTATATCTATTGGTGAATCAACCATATCTATCATCATGTTTACCAGATTACCAAGTATGGGAAAAATTGAAAACATAATTACAAAGTAAAAAAACAAAAAGAAAACTATATTACTATGGCAGTGAAGATCTCATAATATTATACAATTATAAGGTTAATTCAAATTATCTTTATGACAATGAATTGAATATAAATGTTTAAAGTTTCTGTTTTATATTGTCCCTGAAATTAAATCAGAGTCAATAAAAAATCTCCAGAGAGACAGATTAACACTTATTTTTAAACTTTTGCTTTCCATTTTTAGAATCAATACCAAGTATTGGTTCTAAGTCAGAAGAGCCTTAAGGTTTAGACAATGGGGGTTAAGTGACTTATCCCAGGGTCACACAGGAAGTGTCTAAGGCCAGATTTGAATTTAGGACTTCTAATCTCCAGGTCAGGCTTCTTAACCACTGAGTCACCTAGCTGCCTTCCAGATTAATTCTTAATTATACAGTCAATTTCTTCTATTTTTCTCCAATTTCTGTTATTCTGAATAATCTATGACTCCATTTTCTTCAAAATTAGTTAATAGTAACTTATTTATGACTTGTATTCATCTCAATTCAAGGCACAGGAGAGAGGACATAGTTTCAATCAGTCAACTAATCAATCAAAAAGTATTTATTGAATTCATTTTAGATTTTCTGTTCTGTTCTGGATTCTGTGAGGAATAAAACTTTTGCCCTTAAAAAAGCTTCTGGTATTGCTGTAGAAACAATAATAATATAGATGAACGTGAAAGCTTTTTTTTTTTATGTGTATTTCCAAATTTTTTTGTTTTATTCCTTCTATCTCTAGAAATCAGACATATTAAATAGGCAGAATGAAAGAATGAAATTAAAAATATATTTTAAAAGTCATATGAAATCCATGAGTGCTCTTTTCTGGATACAATTTTAATCTTCAAATATGAGCCTTAAGAGGACTGGTTTTATGTTGAGATAATTAGGTCTTTAGAAACATGAAATGGGTCCAAATGAATGTCAAAGTTGGTGGTATTTTTTAAGAGTTTTGGAAAAGTGCCAGGTATCTAGTGATATAATGAGGTCTACTCACTGAAGCTGAATGAAGATGTTTGTTTAATTTGGCCACTTTTACTATTATTATTTTCTCCAGATGGTCAATTAATTCGATTCTATCTACCTGCTGGTTTATACTCCTCAATGACTGCCTCCTGGCATACATATGGGGGTTAAAGTTTTGTTTTGAGTGCACAGAGCCTTAGTAAACCATGTTCCACATATCTTACTAAGTTTCACATGATTTCCATGTTCCCTTATGAGTTACACTTCAGCACACAGAGTCTTATATTCAGAGGCACCAAATGGTAGAATGTGTTAAACCATGTTTATTTCCCAACCCCTTACTTAGGTTTCTGCAATGCTCTACTGGTTTCAGAAATACTCTCTTTTTCAAAATGGATCTAAAACCCCATTTACTAAAGTTGTGGCATCCTTTACTTCACTATTAGTAAATACTTACCTCTATATTCTTTGTAGTATTTAGGTTATTCCTGGAATTTTTCTGAAATTTTAAAAACATTCTGTCTCCTGTAGAACAGAGAAGTATTTTCTTGATGAGATGCCCCAGTTGACAAGTAAACTACCCTTTATTAAGTGTTTACTATGTCATTACTTTTGAAATACTTCATTATAAAGAAGAGATTCAGTTCAAGTACCTTTTTGTTTCTTGCTTGGCTGAATTATTCTTACTTCACCATTCCCCTCCATCTCTCCTCTTCTTGGAGTATTTTCTTTCCTATCTCAGCTTTTTGTCTTTCCCCATTAGATGATACTCTTCTTGAGGGTAGACTGTCTGTGTGATGCCTGTCTCTGTGTGTGTGTCTGCGTCTGTCTGTCTCTTATCATCTGTGTTTAGTGTAGGACCTGGACCATAGTAAGTGCTTAATATAGATTTTTTTCAGAAATTAATGTAGCATTACATTATTATTACTATAAGAGAAAAATTTTAAATTAAAAAAACAATTACCCTTGCCCTCAATAAACTTATATTCTAAAGGAGGAGAAGAAATAAACATATTAAATGCTTATTATATATCAGATACTGTCCTACATCCTTTAAAAATATTATCACGATTTATTCTCACAACTCTTAGGGTTAGGAGCTATTATTATACTAATTTTGTGATTAAGATAACTGAGACAGACAAAGATGAAATAACTTGTCAAGGGTCATAGAGCTAGTAAGTGTCTAAAGCCAGATTTGATTCACAGTTTGCTTTTTTTAAAACTCTGGACCGGCCAGCACTCTATCCATTGAACAATCCAGTAGAAGAAAACACATAAAAGGAAAATGAAAAATGGAGAAGAAAGTATTTGGGGCATTTATGTGAAAAAGTCTGGAAAATCAGGTGTTAAGGTTGAATTAGAATTATCTAGACATGACTAATTTGGATATTTTGTTTTTTAATGGAGTTTTCATGAAGAAGTAGGTAATCAGTGGAAATGGTCCAGGGCAGAGATTATTTTCTTTGTGAGAAATCCAGGTAGAAAGAGAACTTCTCAGTTGAAGATGTTTGGATGACATGGTAGAAAAAATCTAGAACAGCCTGTACAAGAACATTTCATTGAAAATTATCAACTATTTAAATTATAAATCCATATTACTAAGAAAATTCTTTCACCCTATTGTAGTTCAGTCCTAGTGAATATAAAATATTTTATGACCTATTTGGTACTATACATTTATGTTCTAAATATCTTTACAGATTACATCAAATTCATTTCATTATTAAAATAAATTGAAGCGATACATGATCTCCCTTCCTTCTACTGGGGAATAAATTGGACAAAAGACCATAAATTCCACATAACTGCCTATTCCACCATGGGACAGAGCTCCAGCATACAATAAGAAGCCCACTACCTGCAATTAAAGCATCTTTTTACTAAAAATCTTCAAATTCTCTATCATAAGCTTTGAACTACTTATGAAAAGTCTTTAAAAGCCCTTGGTTAAAGTGACATGAAACCAGAGAGGAAGCCTACTCCAGTTGACTTAGGGATTTCATTACGACATCCTTTATAAAACCATAAGTTGTCTGAGACTGGAAAAGTCTAAGGAATGGTACATCATGAGAAGGAGAGCATTCCAAGAGACCCATGAGGAGGAACCAACTGGGGAGAAAGAAGAGGTCTTAGCCTAGCCTTGCTTTGGCCTAGGTCTTCTCTCCCTATTTCTATGGTTGGAGGAATGCTCTATGACAGCTTCAAAAGAATCAGATGATATTGAACTTTCTCCCCAATACTCTAATACCAGCCCTGGACAGCTTATTGCAGTGTCTGAATGAGGAGTCAAGGACAAACAACGTAGATTCAGGACTCCAAAAAAGCCCTGAAAAAATATCATGCCTAAGGAGAACTTCTTGACTAACCCAAGAATGAGAGAATTATTTCCTTTGAGTTTTTTTCCTTAGCAGTTCTCCGTATTAAATCAATGGTCACATTTTATCTATTCTAACTTCATAATATTTCTTACTATATTCTTCTCCACTCAAAATGTTTCCACATTGCCTTGGGTCCTTTCCTCCTCCCACCTGATCCATTGCAAGAACTTCCAAATTTGTTTTGCTCCTTTTAGAAACACTCCTCATTGTAATTCATTCTCTTTGCAAATTGATATTACTAAAGCTTGGTCCTGCTATGTCCATAGACCTACTTAAGATGTTTTTCAATGGCTCCCTCTAGAATAAAATAAAGGATAGTCTATTTAGCATTTTAAATCCATTAAAACTTGTCTCTAGCCTTCCTTCTATGAATAGATTCTCATTATTCTCCATTCATATGCTCTATATTCTTCACAAATGACTCGCTTACTTTATATGTCATACAAAACATTTTATCTTTTACCTTACTCCTTTGCATAGACTGTTACCCCTTTGATAATTCTCCTTTTGAAATCCCTAAACTCCACCTAAGGTTTTTCTTCCTAACTTTTCTTAAAATATCAATTTGCAGTGCTCTTTTACCCAAATTACTTTATATTTGAAAGTCAATACTTCTGTGGATTTGTGACCTGTGTTGGCTCTAACAATATGGATTTTAACTCACTTGTGTTTACCCATTCTACACAACTTCCACAACATGATATGACCTTATCTAGAATTCATAAGATAATAGAATCATAGATTTAGAGGTAGAAGGACCTGAGTGGGCAATTCCTCCATTCTCCTTATTTTATGAAAAAGGTACACTGAGATCCAGAGATCACTCCATGTCTATGTTCTGGGTATTTTCTCTGGCTGACCTTCAAATCAGGGACATTCTCCTTCTATTTCCTGATTTCTCTTATTTAAGTGCCCACTAAAATCCCATATTTTATTGGAAGCCTTCCCCAACTTTCTTAATTCTAGTTCCTATCTTCTGTTAATTATTTCCTATTCATCCTTATTTTTGTGTCTTTCATTAGATTGCAAATTCTGTGAAGGCATTTTCCTTTGCCCCTTTTGAATCCCCAGTGCTAAACCCTAATGCCTAGTACATAAGTACTAAGCCCAGTATATAATAAATACTTAATGAATTTGATTGATTGTAAATCTCCCAAAGTCACTCTGACTTCAAAGTCAATATTTTTTTTCCACTGTATTACTCAATAGGATTGAAATACAAATTAAGTAAATGAAATGATCATCACCAGGTAACCAGTGGTTATTCTTTCTTGATAATACATTTCTTTGCTGTCATCCTATGTACTCTTCCTAGATATTTCCTTACTTGCTGCAGCTCACTAGTGTTTCTCTAGTGGAACAATTAGATTACACAGTGGATAGAATGCTGTGTCTAGAGTATGGAAGACATGAATTTAAATCTGATCTTATTTACTTGTGTGACTGTGGGCAATTAACTTAGCCTCAGATGGCCTCAATTTCTTCATCTATAAAATGGAAATAATAATAGCCTACCTCTCAGGAGAGCAATGGGGATCAAATAAATTAATATTTATAAAGCATGTAACTCAGTGACTGGCACTAAATGAGTGATATATACATAGCTATTATTAGTATCATTATCATTACCTTTGGGTTATGCTCTATATTTATTTGATGACTCCTGATATTTCATGACATAATTCCATATGAAAGGATCACTTAGAACTAAACCCAAGGCCATATCCTGCCCTCCAAGCTAAGAATGTTTTTTTTTCTTTTACATTTTTAAATGTAATAACATTTACTTCCCAATAATAGCAAAAACAAAAACTTTTTTATAGCTCACCAACTTTACAAAAACAGACAGTAGTCTAAATATTATCTGGGGTCAAAGTGTGTCTATTGGTCTTAAAACCATGGATCTTTGTTTCCAGAAGAAATTTAAAGTCATTAAACTAAATTTGAAATTCTCCATAAGGAATCCAGCTCTCATTTTGAATTCTGTTGTTTTGTTCTTTATCTGGGTCCAGTGTCTCTTCAAGACAAAGCTAACAGATAAGCTCTATAGAGTGCTCATCTCACTACATGTCATAGTCTCAACAAGAGATGTTCTTCATCCACTTCCTTTTCAGCTGTGTGTCCTGGAGGAGGCAAAATGTTGAGGGGATTATGGGACTTGTTATAATCTATAAATAGGAAGACAATTATGGAAAGCTACAAAGAAACATCCATCTGCTTGAGTGAAATAAACATTATTTATCCCTTTGCTTTTTTCTTATTAAGCTTGCAGTGTGGTCATTTGCACTTCAGAAATACTTTACATCATCTTCTTCTAGTAAATAAGGACAGATTTTCCCCCATACTTTTCATATATTCCACTCATTTTCTTTTCTTTCTTTTTTATTTTACTGAAGACTTTAATGTATGTTCAATTATATTAATATAGAGTTTTTGATGGTTGGATGTCATCTAACAAAGAGAGGTCAGCTTTCATCTGAATATTCTTAATCACCAGGGAACCTCCTCAGAAGGTAGCCCTCTGATTCCAGTGTTCTCATTCTTTTTCTTCCTTTTTCCCTTCTATTTCATTTTTTATTTCATGTGAAGTTTTATTAGAGATATTAAAGTTTATCTGACACATTCGATGGATGCTCTAAGTGGAATTTCAGGAAAGGTCTTCATAAGATTCAAAATTGGAATGTATACTGGAGACAGTGATCTACATCAGAGAAAGAATCCATAAAATGGCAGGTCTTTTTATGGTCACATGTACATTTTAAAGACAGGATATTAGAAACTGGAAAAGAAAAAAAAACTGGGATCTTTTGGGGAAATTCAGAGATTCTCAAATAGGGAATATATGCCCCTAGTATGCATATATCTGGCCCTTTCCACATTTTTTTTCCTAGGGCTGATGCTGGTACTAGTATTATAACAGCATAGCATCTGGAGGCTTAGTCAATTCATGTATGGATCTTCTAGTATTCTACTCTTTATTATAGTTTGTATAATGGCCCCTCAACACCCTCATTGCTTCTAGCAGAGATAGCTTCTATATCAGCTTAATATAATCCCACTGTTTTCCCCTATCTTTGCTATCTTTAATGACTTTCTAGGTCATTTAAAAATACTTCAGGGACTACCATACTAAGGTCAAGTGTGATTGGTTCCCACTATCATTGATAGAAGAAATGGTATGTTAAAATGATGTTTGCTATTCTTTACTATTTTTATTATGCTTGTAGCCATCTCTCTGGAGTCATCCTTGAATGCACTTGGGATGACTATGCTTAGTTTATTATCTTTCCAAGCTCCATTTAAATAGTTATACTCTTCATTAATTATCTCTGCTTCATAAAACAATATTGTTCATAATTATCCATAATCATTTTTCAAAAACTTTGAAAGGGCTTATATTCTAAGCCAACATTACCTTTAGCTGTCATCTCTTTGCTTTACAAACAAGCCAAATGTTTCTTGACACAAGAACTTGGTGGCCTCTTTTGATTTTGTTACTGTAGTAATTATTTACAATTTTAAATTTCTTAATGAAGTTTTATATTCTGTTTTGCTGTTATTCCTTTATCAATTTTTCCATTTTTTGATTTTCAATACATTGTATAAATAATTTAAATTTAAATATTCTTAATCATATATTATAACTATTTTAATCACTATTCTTTTTTCTTGTTTATTATAAATTCTAATCTTAGCTCTTTGAACTGATGCTTTCACTTGTCTAGAAATCTGACTTAGGAGTAATTACTCTGTCATAATAAAGGTTTATTTTGCACTGTCTGTGAGAATTTTGTCAATTTTGTTATTTGTGATGTTGTTTCATTCTCATCAGATTCATTGCTCACCAACTTTAAAGAAAGTGTTTTGCATTTAAATGTGTGAGGTTTTTGTAAAATCTGTAATGTTTTTGATTTTTTATTTCTTTAATTAGAATCATATTCTTCATGTATTTGTCTTCATTCTCACTTTTTTCCTACCTTTTCACTGAAGTTACAGTAGAGTCAGCATAGAAACATGATGAGGAAGCCAGGTAGTAGAGTGGATAGAACACCAAGCCCAGAGATGGGAGGGTCTGGATACAAAACTGGCCTCATAAACTTCCTAGCTTGGTGACACTGGGCAAGTCATTTGTCTTTGATTGCCTATCCTTGCCTCTCTTCTGTCTTAGAATTAATACTAAAATGAAATTAAGGGTCTAAAAATGGATATGTAATTTAGAAATAAAGGAAAGAATTCATATCCAAAGAAGATACAAATAATATTCTGAGATGTAAAATAGATAACTTTTACTACATTAAATTAAAAAGATTTTGCACAAACAAAATCAATACAGCCAAAATTAGAAATGAAACACATTTGTATAACAAATGTTTCTGACCAAAGGCTTCATGTCTCAAATATATTGATAATTGAGTTAAATTTATAAGAATACGAAACATTCCCTAATTGTAACTGTTCAAAGTATATTAATAGGCAATTCTCAACTGAAGAAATTAAGTCTACCTTCAATAATATGAAAATTTTCTCTAAATCACAATTATTTAGAGAAATGCATATTAAAACAATTCACATTTATCTCATTGGCAAATATGACAAAGAAGGAAAATGATAAATGTTGTAGGTCATGTGGGAAAATTGGGACACTAATTCATGGATGGTAGAGCTATGAACTGATACAGCCATTCTAGAGAGCAATCTGAAACCAGGCCAAAAGGGTAATCAAACTGTGCATACCATCTAACCCTGTTATAACACTACTAGGTCAATATTGCAGAAAGATCAAAGGGAGAGAAAAATTACCTACTTATCAAAAAATATTTATAGTAACTCTTTTTGTGATGGTAAAGAATTGGAAACTGAAGGGTTGTCTATCAGTTGAATGATTGATCGAGTGGAGACATATGATTGTAATAGAATAGCATTTTGTCATAAGGAACAACCAACAAGAAGATAAAAAAATCTGGAAACACTTAAATGGATTAATAAAAGGTGAAATGATAAGAATGAGGAGAATGTTGTATACAATGACAGTAATAATATATGACGATCAATTCTGAATGAATTAACTATTATCATCAAGATAAGAATCCAGAACAACTACAGCAGATGCATGATAAAAAAAGGCTGTTCACCATGATAGAAGGAACTGACAGTGTCTGAAGAGTGATTAACGAAAAGTAAATCACTCTTCTCTTTATTTCCTTCATTAATTTTTATCTAATGTAAGCAATATACATCTTCTTTCACAACATGATGAACATGGAAATATGCATTGTATGATAACACTTATGCAATCTACATCTTATTACCTGCTATCTTGTCGAGGTGGGAGTTGTGGCAGAGAATGAGAGAACTTAGATTGTAAAATGTTGGAAAATGATTATTAAAAATTGAACCAATGTGTAATTAAAAAAAATTAAAGAATGATAAGCAAGGCCACAAACATGTTGAGTGGGATCTCTCTCTTTATGGGAAGGTGCAGAAAAAGGTTACATGAAATTAGAAGGCATGAAAAGTTTATTATATGCATCATGGAGAGAATGTACAAATTGATGAAATTTAGATACATCTGAGTACCATTTTTTTTCCTTCTTATATGTGGTAAAGTTTAGTAACTAGAGTTTTGAAATCAGTAAAATCGAGTTTCAAATTCAAATTCTATTGCTGATACATTACAGTTGTGGGGCAAGATGTCATCAAGTCCAACCCACTCATTTGATAGATGATACAATTGAAGCCCATTCAGGTTAAATGACTTTCTCAAGGTTATGCAATGTAATTATTAACAATCTCGAGGGGGTAGTATTTCTTATTTTAAAGTTAATTTAGTAATTTACTGCTCAAGAAAACCTGAAAAGACAGGCCTAGAGATGGGAGGTCCTGGGTTCAAATCTGGCCTCAGACACTTCCCAGCTGTGTGACCCTGGGTAAGTCACTTAACCCCCCCATTGCCTAGCCCTTACCACTCTTCTGCCTTGGAACTAATACACAGTATTGACTCCAAGACAGAAGGTAAGGGTTTCTTTTTTTAATAAAGAAAACCTGAAATGGACAATAGATTCCCTCCACATCATGAACAGGTGGCAAAGATAGTGAACAGGGACAGAGACAGGGGGAAAAGAGAATAGGAACTTCTTATAGAGTCTGATATTTTACCTTGTGACATAATCACTCAGTCTTGCCTCTGGATCACTCAGTCTTGCCTCTGGATATCCCAATACATCTCTGATTGGTAAACAGCCATTGAGCAGATAGACTTAAAAATGCAAAATTCTCAACTTTGTGATCTTCTTGTTGGTCATTTCTTATGACAAAATGCTATTCTATTACACTCATATAGCACTACTTGATCAATCATTCGTCAGTTGATTAATTCATTACAAGAAGAGATAGATCCCAGAAGAATGCCAACAAAGCCCTTTCTCTTTGCCAGGTAGCTAGGTCAATCCAACAAGGCTGCAGAGTATACTTGCGATCTCTCATTTATTCAGTGGGTCAAGTAGCCCTCTGACCTTGTCCTTAATCCTCTTATTCTCACCAAAGATCTTCAAAAAAGAAATGAGGATCGAATCCAATTTCATAGCCTGGGAGAGAAACCTTTTCAACTTGGTCTTAGAATCAAGCTGTTGAAAATTATGTCACCCTTCAATATTAATTTTCCATAACAGGTAGGAACATCAGAGGTAGGATTTTAACCTGGATCAATGATTCCAGAGATAGTCCTATTTCCACTGCTATTACATAATTTCAATTACCCACTGTGCTTCCAGAACACTCTTTAGCACTTATTATATACTAAATCATAGATAAATTATAGTCATATTGTCTGAGGAGGTAAAGGGGACGAGGGCGGGGAGGTAAGGAAAGGATAGTTCTCATAGTCGTAGTTCCATATGCAAACAAAATTACATAATTCTAACACATTCCTATACATTTCTCTAAAGAGGCAAATATTTAATCCCATGAGCTTGGCTTCTCAGTTTCTTAGAATCTCTATTGCTACCATGATATGCTACTAAGATATATAAATTTTAGTTCCCAAAGCTAATCATATATTCTATAGTAAACTGTGAAACTGGAC
Organism: Monodelphis domestica; assembly: GCF_027887165.1. Classification (NCBI taxonomy): domain Eukaryota; kingdom Metazoa; phylum Chordata; class Mammalia; order Didelphimorphia; family Didelphidae; genus Monodelphis; species Monodelphis domestica. The sequence continues at coordinate 90,353,868 of NC_077228.1, read as the reverse complement.
CATCTCTTCTGGTCCTCTCAGTTACTATTGCTTCTTAATTCCTGTCATAATAACCTTTTAATACAACATGACATTGTTCTACTATTTTTAGAAAGGATATATATGTACACACACACGCACACATATGTATATGTTATATAGATGCCCATACACATACCAAAGAACTTGTCCTGTAAAAACAACCAGTTCAAATGAATAGACTTTTTAAAGTATGATGAGCCCCATTTCTACAGCCATATGGTTGGTGATACACTAGTAAGATTTCAGTTTATTGAGAATTAAGCCTAGTGTCTGAGTGAATCTACACAGGCATGACATATAACCTTCTAATTTGAATTTCAAGGACCTGCTCCCTCATGGTTACTTCATCTCTTTACCTCTTTCCTCAATGGAACACTTCATTTATCTCAAACATATGCTTGCAATGTTTTAATTCTCAGTTAAATACTGCTCACATTTGCATAGCCCTTGCCTCAGATCACTGAAGAAGCAAGCTCTCATGAAGACATCAAAGATAATTTAATTCTATATCTCAGTAATATCCTAAGTGATGCAATACCAGTTGAAAGAAAATATCTCTGACCCTTTCCAGTTTTCAAATGCCTAGGGAAAAGCATTGGATTTAGTATCTATCTTTAAATGAACAGTGTAGTTTATTAAAGGCTATATATATGCTAGTGAAAATAAAGATCAGAAAATATTTATCAAGATTTTTTTTAAGACAACCTCCAAGAAACCATGTCAAAATTGGAGAGGTGATTATGAAATAGCTTTTGGGTATAGCTCTTGGATATAAAACAGGGAGAGACTAGCTCACTGAAAGTATTCACCACTTTCTTGGGCAAGATCTAGTACAGAATATAATTAGAAAAGAAGTTCCCAACAATTCTCAAAATTTTAAAGAGCTTCCTGTTTGCAAAAGACATTTTGGTGATTACATCAAAGACGAGAGCATTGCAAATATTTCTAAATGATATCCATAATCACTCAAAAGAATTTGGTATATATATAAAGAGAGAAAAAGAGTGAATAGAGAATTGTTATTTTCAATTATAATATGCAGATAAAGAGATAATCCACAAGGAAAGTCCATCAGTGTAGAGCTGACAATGATTTCAAACTGATGATGTTGTGTGCCTAAAGGTACAGGAGAAGGAAAATGGGTATAGTTTATGTTATTTAGGAAAATTTATAACCTCCAAAGGATTAACCAAAAGCCAATGAACAAAGTGGGAGTGATCAGGTAATGACACACTATTGATCAGCAATAACACAGAGGAAGCAGGGTAAAATTTTCTCCATAAAAGTATATGATCTAAAAAAAAAAATTTAAATAGTGAGCCTGGACTCATTATCTAAAATAAAAGGAAGAAGAGTTCTCAACATGTCAGATAGATATTCTTCAGTGAACTATTGGCAGGGTATGGGTACAACTTGCACAATATTATTGGCAACCATGGATTGATTGGAATTTGCACAGATTGAATAGAATGTCAGATTATATCTTTTAGAATCCAATGTATTATTTTTAATCATATTCCATAAAAATGAAGCTAAGGCAAAACTCTTTGGAATTTACCTTCCTGATGGTCCTCCTACCCCTGTACTCTTTTTTTTTAGCTTTATAAATTCCAAACTTTCTCAAAACTTGATTTCCAATACAAAAATCTCCTTAGTACTATTAGTAAAGAATTAGCATCATTTATAGAAGAAATACCTAGAATTTTTTTTTCATTTCAGTGCTTACTGCTGGGGCTACTACATCTGGTCATGGCACTAACTATAGCTCTTCTTATTGTGCCAAACACATCTCTGCAATAGAAATCAGGGTTTGAGTGAGTGTGAGGTTTAAAGAAATATGTGTGTGTATACATATATACAGTTTTATATTTTCTATTAATTTATTTATATTATACATGTATATATAAGCATATACATACATACATATATATATATATAAAGCTTTACCCATACTTATAACAAGGAACAACAATATCCTTTTCACTTTCTTAAACTATGTAATATTGCCCACTCAGATTACTAAAATGGTTGGATTTTTACTAGCTGGTGTAAACCACTATTTGATGGTAGATTTAACTAGACTAACCTTTTGTACCATTTGGGAGCTACTGCAGATTATCTAAAGAGTTAGTTTAGACCCAGGTAAGCTTTTAGGGCTTAAGAAGAATATTCCTGAGTCCTCTGGATTTCTTAAGAAATTTCCCTGTTCAGGCATGTCTTTGAGTTTTTCTTCAGTATTTTAATCAGAAGAGAGCTAACTTGGGAGGTTGGGTGGAGGGTAATGTAAAGGAGAGATAGGTACATTAATTAGAGGTCCCTTTCTTGTTTTTTCTGATGTCTGTCCGTAATTTATATCTAAAATATCTATCAAGGATGTTTTCCTTTATGAATGGAAAAAAATAATTAAAATTAGAGAAAAAGAATTTGGTAAATATTTACTATATACCATCCACTTTGCCAATCACTGATAATGCAGAGACAAAATGTGAAGAAAATTCCTGTTCCCCAAGGAGGTAATATTCAAATAGAGAATAGAGAAAGAAAACACATCAAGGTGTCTCATGGCTACAGCATGATGTTCTGGCTTGAAAATTACAAAGATAGCAAATGGAGTGATGGGGAAAGGGGAATATATTGACTTACTTTTTTAAAAACATCCTTGCCTTCATGGGGGCAGCTGGGTAGCTCAGTGGATTGAGAGTCAACAAGACAGAAGTTAAAGGTTTAAAAAAAGGGGGCAGGAGATTTAAACCCTTATCTTCCATCTTGTAATCAAAAATGTGTATTGGTTCCAAGGCAGAAGAGCTGTAAGGGCTAGGCAATGGGTGTTAAGTGACTTGCTCAGCATCACACTGCTAGGAAGTGGTGGAGGTCAAATTTGAACCTAGGACCTCCTGTCTCTAGTCTGGCTCGCAATCCATTGAGCCACCCAGCTTCCCCCTATTGACTTACTTTTGATTGTTACATAAAAATAATTATATCCAAAGAAAACAGAAAAAGGTGCTACTGGTTGGTGTTTTGGGTAATTTATAATTATCTACCAGCACCATAAAATTTATGCTGCATAGTGACTCAGTGAAAAAAAAGATAAAAGTATATGTGTACAGTTCTAAATCAAATGTTGTCATGAGGAATTAAAATAGATAGACATGCCTATGAAAAGTACCTCACCTACTAATTTGGATCACGCTCAATTCTCACCTTCTAAAAGTAGTCTTATGTTGGATATTGCAGAAGTAAGGGCATTTATTTTTTAACCTCCAAAAGGATACAAAATCTAGAATTAACAAAGCAAAACAATTACAAAGTAAATTTTTCCACATTTAATAACATTTAAATAGAATATAATACAATTAAATAATATTTAAGGAAATGTGCTATTTATTCCAATAAATACATAAGCTTCTTGAGGCTGGAAACTACTTTTTTCCTTTATATTCTCATTATACTACAGCATTCCTGGCCCATATTCCATGTTTAATAAATGTTTGTTCACTAAAGGCTACTTATAGATTGTTAGAAAACCTTCCAAATGCAACCAAGTCACTTGATATGAATATTTGAAACAACTTCTATCAACAGACCATGTAAACCAATACTATTGATTGGCCTTTGTAGTGTTAGTTCACAAATTTGGAGCAGCAATGCAGAATTTCCAGACTATGACTTTTAGGTTAATACTCACTCATTCTATGTCATTACCTATTATGGTTCTTGAAACCTTCCCTTTAAAAATGAATCAAGAAAATATGCTGAGCCATTTGTAATGGTCCATGACAGAGTTCCTAGTTATTTTGAGGTATTCTCATTGCAAAACCTCTGACTTTGAAGATAGAGGACTCAACTCTGAGGACTGGGCTTTCCAGGATTACTCCCTGTATGAACTTTGGAAAGTCACTTCATTTCTCTAAGCCTCAGTTTCCTCATCTGTAAAATAAGGGGGTTGGACCATATAGGGTCATTTCCAGCCCTTCTGCTATGATCTTCTCATCCTGTGATCCACATGGGATGTAGATGGAGTCCTCCTGAGACTGCAAAGACATTGGGGGGAGTACTATCCCAAATCCTAAAGGAAGAGTAAGTCATTATGGCTCATAAATTTAAGGATAATAATACATTCATCCTTCTATATAATTTTGACTATTTAGAATACAAATAAGAACCACAATAAAATCACAAGTTTGAAGAGCATTCCACAATCTTGTCTAGAGGTTTTGAGGAGAAATTTTCTTGAAGTAAAAAACATATTTTTCACTGTGCTCTAAGTAACCAGAAGGCTATGGGGGAAGAGCATTATGAGTCCCAGGATCCATTTTCTTCTGAGTCTGAAAATATGACAAATTCTGGAGATGTTGGATAATATCTGCTATCCTATGATTAACATTTCAATCAATAGACTAGCATTTATGTATGCCTACTATGTGTCAGATACTATGCTAAGTGTGAAAGTTAAAAATATGGAAGTGAAACAATTCCTATCATTAAGGAACTAATATTCTATTGGGAGATTATATGTCAGAAAAATAAATATAGTATTAACGTTTCCTGTCTTAAACACACACAAGCACACATATACAAGCACACACTGGTTATTCCCCAGAGTTAGCTTTTTCTAGATTCAAGGCACTTTTTTGTGCCTAAACTGCTGAAACTATAGGTTATCAGCCACAACTTGCATGTTTCCATTTAAAAGTCAGGCAGTCGACACAGGAAGCACAAAGCAAAGACATTTTCTGAAGTAGCATAGTATGAGCAATAATATCAAACAATCCATTATAAACAAGAGCTTTACTCTCCAAGACACACAATTTCCACTTGAAAAGCAGGCACACATATAGAGTATACTATGCATGTAGGGGTGTATGGGTGTTCAAGGCAGACTGGAACCTCTGGAAGGAGTCCTTTTCAGGGCTGCTCATCCACCTTTTGGGTGTACTTGGCACTCAACTCTCACCTGTGATCCATGATGCTATAGCATACACAATGCCCACACTGATGGGCTAACCCACATTAAGGGTAACTAATGGTCCTTGAACCTGTCAATGAGCAATGGGGATATCTAATCTCTGTGTTTTAGAATGGCTCTAAACTCAGGGAGACTACATCTCCCAGGGCTCTCTACTTCAACTTCCTCAGACATATTCCACTTCCTTTGTGGGATGTGTCTGATAAAGCATAAAAGAAGAGAGAAACGTGGGTTTTCTTGCCTTTTCCTGAAAACTGAGAGACCCTTTTCCTTGAAGAGATTTGATCCCTGTGTAGTTGCTGGAGATCAAACTTTCTCTAGCTTTCCCAAACCTTTCTTTTCCTAGCCCAAATAAAACTATCTAACTATCCCTAGAGTCTGGCTTGATTTAATTTAATTCCCTAGCCTAATTATCATTAAGAAGAAAACCTGGTCAATTTCCCTACAAGAACTGGGGTGACCACGCTACCTTCCTTCCCTTTTTTCCCCTACCTTTTCCTCCAATTTTTCCCTTCAACAAACCCAAGTGTGTGAAGAGTTGTTTCCTTGGCAGAATGGGCCGATGAGAGCAATTTTTCCCAGTGGCCATAAAGGTGGCCAAAGAAAGTATTATGGAGTGCTCAGAGCTGGGTCAGACAATGAAGAAGTGTGAATCTTAAAACTGCTCAGAATCTACTTCAGAAGATTTGATTAAGTTATTCCCCATTTTCTACAATGGAGGTACTTAGTCAGGAATGTATTGAGAACTTTAAAATTACTCCACCCTGCTCAGCCTTAGGGGAAGATAAAGTTGTAAAATTCCTGATTGAACAATGAAAAGTCCCTTACTCATACTTATAGTGAAGCAAAAACCCTAAGCTAGGTGGTCTATTTTAGATCTAATACAAAAAGGTGATAAGTACCTATATAGGTTAAAGGTTAAATTAATCACTAAAAGGTCAAGCAACTTACAAAGGGCAAGCTTAGCAAAGAGATGTGAAATACTCAGAAGACATAATCTAATCAGAGAAGGTGATTACAAAAGAAGATGTGAATTAAGAATGGACAGTCCTGGGGAAAAGTGTCTACTGTGATTGGTAGATGTGAAAATTTAGGGGAGGTGACATAAGAGAAAATTCTCTTTAAAAGGAGGTCAGGAGTTTAGAGGAGGGTCTCTGAACTTTGTTGGAGTTCATAGTTGGAGATGGAGTTCAGAGGTTTGGAACTTGCTTGAGATGATCTTTGGTGAGTGATAAAGACTGACTCTCTCTCCAAATGGCCTAGGCCATTTCAACTATTCTCTCTCTCTCTCTCTCTCTCTCTCTCTCTCTCTCTCTCTCTCTCTCTCTCTCTCTCTCTCTCTCTCTTTCTTCCCTTAATTCCTTCATTTGTATTAATTAAAATCTCCATAAAACCCAGCTGACTTGGGCATTTTCATATTTGGGAATTTTCCCATGGTGACCACTTATTTTTGATTTAAATCAGGACGCTAAAAATTATCTTTACAGTTTGGCCGAAACCTTTATAGTTTTGGCAATTCACAGTCTTGGAAACCCACATTTTTGCAGTTACAGAAGTCAAGGTCATTCATTGTATCTTAGGTCAAAATCAGTTCTCAAATTCCTCTTGCCATTGGACTTCACAACCTCTAAAGGAGAGTGAGGGTGATGATTTTGTGCAGCTATTCCTCAATTAAATCCAATTTACGTACAAGTCAAGATGCCACCCAGTAATGACATTGATCCTCCTTGGAATGAAGGACTAACATCAGCAACTATATATTTATATACACACAGAAGGCATGTGATTCGGGGAGCTGACACATCTGGGACACTTGTTCTTTTTCTTCACATCATGCTCTTGTCCCTGAGCATGACATTTCTGTTAATTAATTTCTCATCTTCACTCCTTGGGCCTGTTACCATATATTGTTTGAATTCCAATGGCCAACCTAACTCTCTCTGACTTCATGAAGTAACTCTTCTCATGCTCAGTGAATATTCTCCCTGCTGGAGACAATATAATTACTTTTTGAATTCTCCACTGGCAAGATGTCAATGCCAACAGGGGAAGTGGCCATGCCCTCTCCTCCCCAATGTGAGAAACCATTCCACCTCAAGGGCTAGATCATTCTTCCACAGTTATTCCCCTTCTAGACTTAATGTGTGAGGATCCTGGGGAGGATGTTATTTCCTTTTTTGATTGAGTGTCATTGCTTTTCAAAGGGCCACCAGCAGTGTGGTTGATCCTTTAGTAAGTCATTGCCTACTCTAATTCTCTAATTCCATTAATATTGATTGTCTCTTTTACTGCCTTTTACCTTCTATGATTTTAAATGAGAATGAGGAAAATCAATCATGGTTATCATGATCCTCATAATCCACTACATAAAATATATGATATACAAAGTTATTGGTAGGGGGACAACAACTAAGGGGATCAGCAAAATCTTCTTGAAAGAAATGGCTCTTAATTTAAACTTTCAAGGGACCTACAAGATCCAGGAGATGGAGGTGAGGAAAAAAAACTGTTACAGAGATGAAAGACAATCTGTATAACAACATGGATGTGGAAGACAGAATATAATAAATGGGGGCCAACAAGTAGACCGGGTTGGCCAGATAAAAGGGGGTACAAATCTCCCACGCTTCATTATATGGAAACAATTTGAGGGGAAATATTGAGTCTGTGATGAAAAGTTTTGGCTTGTTAGTTCTAAGGCTATCTACTTATGTTCAACTAATATTGCATTTAAGAGTCTATACATAATAATCCTTGTCACTTTACCATGGTGTGATAAAATGAGCCGTCACTCAGGCCACCTACTTGTAAGTACATGTTTGGTTTAAATAACAACAATTCAGACTGGAATGAACAAGTTTCAAAGTGAGTAATTTGAAATACGATGCAATGAGGGAAATGAGTCCTATGGGTCGGGGTCCTGGCTCTGCAATTTACTCTCCTTTTGATTGTGATCAAGTCATTGAACTTCTTTCAGATTTAGTTTCTTCTTTCATAAAATGGAAATAATGCTATTTCTATTCTCTCCCTAAAATAGTATTTGGAAGGTAATGCTTTGTGAACTATAAAACAATAAATAATAATCATCACCATGTTCAAGGACATGGCTTTTGAATGATGAAATACATCCCAGATTTGGAGATCAAAGACCTGAATTTAAGCTCTGGCCTTGCTACTTCCTAGCTGTGTAATTTGGGTTTAATCAGTTAGACTACTGGAGACTGGGCGACCTTATCTCAATAAAGGGGATAAGACCTCCTGTATTTTATAATGTTATGAGGATCAAATGAGATAATGTATATAAGGGATCACGCCACCCTCAGAACACTACAAATAAATGTCAGTAATTATTACATGTTCTAGTATGCAGGTAGAGTTATAATCAAGAGTCTTATAGTAAAGGGATTCAAGAAATAGTTATGGGGCATATGAAAATATGCTAATGATATCAAGAGAAGGAAGAAGTAAACGTCTAATTGGTTCCAAAGTATTTCAAATTCATCGTACCTACATTTACTCAAGTGTATTTTCTGCCATGTATTCAGGCTAAGATGAAACTGAATAAATTAAGAGGAAAAACAATACTCATATGTAAAGATAGTTTGCTCTTTTGTCTCCTATTTTTCACTCTTTGTTCATCCGACTTTGTTTTTTTATTTGTTTTTTTTTCTTTTTCTTTTTTCCATGATGACTGATTATTCTCTTAAGTCTGTTTCAAAAAAAAAGAAGAAAAAAGATGCTCCAAATCTCTGGATGTTCCTTCTTTGAAAGGATAATAAAGAATGAATATGCATTTGCTCCCCCCTTCCTCTTCTAGTGAAGCTCCTGCCTGCTGCTCTTGCAACAACAGTGAAATGTTATTTTTAAAGCTTCAGGTGTTTTAAAGCAGCAGCACACCATAGGTGTGCTTGAGATTGTGCAAATGAGCAGAATATGTTACTAGTTAAATTCTTGATTTAAAGCCTTTCTAAGCCAAGACCAATATAAAGTGAGGGGTTATGGTGGGGGAGAAGGTGATGAAAGAAAGAAGGCAATTTGGGAACACTGGTTCTGAAAGGAAAAATAAAAAAATTTATTCAAATAAGAACAAAAACAATAATAGTTAACATTTATACAGTACTTTAAGATTTATAAATTAATTTTCAAAAATACTCACTTCTGATGTTCATAATACCTCTTGGAAACAGGTGGTATTTCTGTTCCCATTTTATAGATGAGAAAATTGAGGCAAAGAAAGGTTAACCTGTCATGGGTCAGTTGTCTTGACTCCTCTTCTACCACTGGACTTTGGTATCTCTAGAAGAAAGAATGAGACCATGGGCTTTGCCCAACTCTGCCTCAAGTGTAAATGATCCACGAAAACTCTCTTCTTCCTAGACATAGGGACTATCTTGAATAGTCTGCTATTTAACTGCTCTTTTTGGTTGGTTTGTTTTGTTTTATAAAAAACATTTTACTCAAAAAATAAAGTTTATGGTAATAGTCTCAAAAACTGGAACCAAATTCCCAGTCTTTTCTTTCAAGAAAAGGATGCTGCTCTCTTTTTTGACCCCATCCTGGACAAGGAATTGAAATTATGACCAAATCTAAAAGGGACATTGTTATAAAAGGGATACTTAGATTATTATTAAAAAGTACCTGTTCACCTATTCACAAGTTCACCTGTTCACAATCACTGATGTACAAAAACTTCAGAGTTAAATAATTTTTATAAGAATACCATTAAAACATGTTCTAACATATTGAAGAAAACTTTTCAGGTCTTGACATTAAAACTTTGTAGCTTTTATTAGTTCTATTTATTAATAATAGTAATAATAGGATTCTTCCAGATTCTCTGTGCTTTTTAGGCTACATCTCCTTGTATCGTGGCCTTTGTTGCAAATTTATTTTCTCTCAGGAATTTTGGCTGTTTCTTCCATTTGTTGGCACACACAGATAATTTTCCTTTGTCTCAACCAAATAAAAGGTTATTTGTTCCAATCTAACACAAGTTAAGACATCATCCTTTTGATGTCATTGGTCTTCTTCAAAAATAAAGGACAAAGAAAAGATTGGTTTCTCAAGGGGTAGAGAATCAGGTCTAAAGATAAGAAGTTCTGGGTTCAATTCTTGCCTCAGTCACTTTCTAGCTGTGTGAACCTGGACAAGTCACTTAATCTCATTTGCCTGACCTTTACATCTCTTTTGCTTTGGAACCCATACTTAGTATCAGTTATAAGACAAAGGGTAAGCCTTTTTCTAAGGAGAAATAATAATAGCAATGGTCTATAGAGCTGGTGAGTGTCTTAGGCTGGATTTGAACTTGTGTTTTTCTGAATCTAGGACTAGCACCCTATTTATTGTGCCACTTATTGCTTCAAGAAAGCACACTATTCCTAAGTCTTATATAGAATTTTGTAATTTTGGAGGATCCAATATTAATCTTAATGTGAAGATATCTGGGAGGAAGGGAAGAAGCATTTATAATATTATTGTTCAGTCATTTTTCTGTCATGTCAGACTCTTCATGACCCCTTTTGGGTGTTTCTTGGCAGAGATACTAGAATGGCCTTCCACTTCCTTCTCTAACCTATTTTACAAATAAAGAGCTGAAGCCAATAGGGTTAAGTGTCTTGCACAGGGTGCTAAAGTTAGCATCTGAGGTCAGAATTGAACTCAGGAAGATGAATCTTCTTGACTCCAGGCCTGACACTCTACCCACTGCACCACCTAGCTGCCTCTGGTCTTTAGATAGTGCCCACCATTTGCCAGGCTGGCAGAGTGGATAGAGCCCTGGCAATGAAGTTAGAAAGATCTGAGTTCAAATAAGGCTCAACAACTTACTAACTGTAACCCTGGCAAAATCATTGATTCCTGTTTGCCTCAGTTTCTTCATCTATAAAATTAAATGGAGAAGAAAATGGTAAATCACTCCAATTTCTTTGCCCAGAAAACTGCAAGTGGGGTCACAAAGATCAAAATAACTAAACAACAAAAAAATCTAAAAACTCCACTAAGTGCTTTACAAATATTAACTCATTTGGTGCTCACAACAACCCTTTGAGGTAGGTATGGTTATTATCCCAATTTTATTATTGAGGAAACTGAGGCAGAAAGAGCTTAAGTGACTTGCTCAATAAACTATTTAACAAACTGAGTCCCAAAAGGTATCTGCACCTCAATGAGATTAGAGTCTAGTCCTCAATTAGGTAGATAGAGAAAATTAGTTTTATCGTCATGTAGTTTAAGACTGATTCCAAATTATAATGTGGGACAGAATGGGGAGGAAAAAAGTAAAGGAAGAAGAGCAAAAGGTCACTTATTTAGTAATGAAAATGCATTCTTCTCTGCTCCAGGGAAAATTTATCCAAGTATGAATATACCTGAAAATCAAAATGTCATCAAAAGGCAACGAGGTGAGCATAGAATTGGAGCAAAGGCAATTGCATGTTTTCAAGGTCAGTTAGCCCAGACCCTAGAGGAGCCTAGAACTACCTCTACTACAAAATAAATTCATCTTCCTGATATATAATCCTGTCTACCAAATGCTGTTATATTTATACCTTGGATAGCCTTGAATAGATGCAGTGACTGTTATAATTTTCTACATTTCTCTTTTTAAAAAATTGTCTTTTTTAAGCAAAAACAAGCTTTCTCTTTGGCACTAATATTCTATTAGGAAGAAAGAACACATATGTAGAAATTAAATATGAAATATAAACAAAGTTGTTTTTACAGAGGTAGCACTAGTGTTGTAGTTAACCCAAATAGGTATTTTTTTTTCTTCCAGAGTATGCAATTGAACTTTGAAGGGAGTTATGGACATCAAAAAGTAGAAGTGATGCAGAAATGCATTCTAGGTCTGAGACAAAGTCTTTGAGATGGGCAAAAAAAGGGATGTTGTATATGGAGAACAAGAAGCAAGGCAGTTTAATGGAATGTAGAATGCCTGAAGGAGAAATGATTCTGGAAGAGAAGAATAGAACCACGTTGTGAAAGACATTCCCTCACAAAGGAAACTAAGGGAGGATTAAGTGTAGAAGCAAGAGAGAGACATTAAGAGTTTACTAAGTAGAGAAGTAACATGGCCTGGCATCCTTTAGTATTAATTCATGGCAACTAAATGGAACATAGATTGGTGGGGAGAGGAACTAGAGGTTTACAGAACAAATGGGAGGCTATTTAAATTGTACAGGTGAGAAAGAATCATGGCCTTATAACTAAGATATTGACTGGGTGAATGGAGAGAAAATTATAGAAGTTTAGAAGGTATTGACATTTACAACAACCCACCCATTAAGCAGGACTGGAGTAAATCCTGATGGTGGATGAAGTCTGTCCAAAAAGAAAATCTTGAATTTAATAACTCTTTTCTGTACTGGATGGGTGTATCTATGGACTGAGTTAACAAAAGATCTCATATGGCTGTAGGAATAGTAGTCTTCCCCAAATCTAATAATATTTATTCCCTTTGAAGAGGTAACCTAAGTGATGAAAGAAGCTATCTGGTAAATGACAATAACTGAGCAGAAAACAACTTAGTCATGAATGACCCTTAACAGTAAAAAGCTGTAAGAAGACTTTAAGTTGGGAGCATAGGGTGAAATGTTCAGGAAATGTTTCTTTCCCTCTGACAATATGGAGAATCTCTGGGAAATCATACCTGTTTGCATATGGGATTTTTTCCCTTGTTATTTAATTTTTATTCCATTTTAATTAAGTGTTCTTTACATTGAAACAATGTATTTAAACATGTTAAGCATAGACTACATTGGCAAGGAGTTCCTAGATGTAGAAATGAAAAGGTACTGATCCAGTCATTATCTTCAGCCTGAGAAAGAACAAAGTGCCCTAGTCATGCAGGGACATAAGAGGCCTATATATAGCATGAATTTTAATTTTCTGAACTGTTACCATGCTACAGAAAGGCTTTTTTTTTCCTTGTTTACACCTGTTTCTTCTTTGATTTAATTGATTAACTTAATGCAGAGTCCAGGTAAGCTTCACTCATACATAAATCAGGAAACTGAGTCCAGGAAAAAGAAAGATTTCTTTTTACTCCCAAAGGAAACATAGTAGCCCTCAAGCCTGGCACTTAGGTCTTTTGGCTCTCATTCAATTTTCTGCCTAGTATGTTATTAGGTTAGGCCAGAAAGATAGAGAGTTAGATGTTGATGTTGATGGCATTTTTGATGATGCTGATATTGTTGATGATGCTGTTGATGACGTTGATGATGATATTGATGATGATGTTGATAATGTTGATGACATTGTTGATGATATTGTGGATGATGCTGGTGATTTTGCTGTTGTTGATGATGATGATGATGACTGAATTTGGAGTTGGAGGTTTTCCTTCCATTTGAACTTTTCTGACACTTCCCATTAAAATGATTAAAATTTTCTTGGAGACTGTCTCCTACCTCTTTTACCCTTCTTTTCTATTGGTCTTCTCCCCATCTCCCTCCATGAACTTCTTTATGCAATATATATTTAGTCCATTTTCTCTCTTTTCCCTATTTCTCTTAGTGTTATCCTCTTTTTTACTCCTAGTTTTAATATATTTTTGACATATAATCCTATGCAGTTTGTTACTGTACCCTCTAAGTATATTTCTTCCAGCTACCCTGAAGATAATAATTTTTAAGAGTTACCAGTATCATATTTTCTTATAGGAATATAAATCATTTGAACTTATTGGGTCACTTAAAATAAGTTTTCCCCCTTCCTTAATTACTTTTTGGTGATTCTCTTGAGGTCTGTGTTTGGGCATCAGTTTTTTTTTTTTTTTAATTTTTAAGTCAATTCTTTTCTTTAGGAATGCTTGGAATTCTTCTATTTTATTAAGTGATTATACTTTCTCCTTCAAGAATATAGTCAATTTTGCTGGTTAGTTGATTCTTGGTTCTAGACCCAGCTCTCTTGCTTTCCAGAATATCATATTCCATGTCTTCAGGTTCTTCAGTGTGGATGCAATCAGGTCTTTTTTTATCCTAACTGTGGTACCATGACATCTGAATGATTTATTCTTAGCAGTTGGTAGTACCTTTTCCTACCTCTGGTGGTGCTTGAATTTGGCTATAACATTCCTGGTGTTGTAGATAATGGAACTGGGTGAATTATAGAGGTGGGGAATTTTAAAGAAGTTGCACCAGAAAGTAAGCCAAAAAAGAGACTGAATCTTTTGAACTCCTCCCCTACACTACTTCCTGGTTCTTCATTAACTGCCTAGATGAAGAAATCTTCCCACAGGTGGTAAGTTGAAGATTTTCTCCTTAATAGTCAAATCCTACAACCAGTCTTTTAACTAAAGGGTTTTATTCTTTGGGGAAAGAGGTAAGAAGAGGTTAAGGAGGGGGAAGAGGGAAATTAGAGTCTCCCTAATTTCTAAGTTATCTTGTTGATTGAAGATTTGAGATATAGTCAGTTTCAGAAAACAAATTATGTTCCCCTAAGGGTAGATATTAACAGCACTGCTGACAAGCCTCTTTTGGGGTAAACCAAATTTCTCCTCAGCTCACAGTCTAGGTAGAAGGCAATGGAGGAGAGGAGAGGAGATGAAGAGGTCTGTCTTCCACATTCAGGTAGAAACAGCCAAGCAGGAATATAAAGTCTCAGGAAGCTGAAGGTTCTTATCTGCTTTTTTCCAGGGTTCCACTGGAACTGTCCTCCCTCCTCAGTTGATTGGCATTCCTGAAAGTTTGATTTTATTGTCATTGTCATGATTTTATTGTAGTACAATAGGGTATTTCATATTTTCCTCAATTTTTTTTCATTTTTTTAGATTTTGTTTTATAGACACTTGCTGCCTTGTGAAGTGATTTGTTTCTAGCTGTTGGATTCTAATTTTTAAAAACTGAATATCATTCCTGGCTTTTTTGTCATCCTTCTCCTTCTGGTCTGTTTTTCTTTGTAGGTCATCATTCACTTTCTTTGCCTTGTTTTCAAGCTAGTCAATTCTGGTTTTCAAGACACTATTTTCTTGTTTTAGTTCATGTACCTCTGTTTCCAAATGATTTATTTTGCTTTTTAAATTCTTTTCCCAATTGTCTTCAACCTCTCTTTGTAGAGAACATAAAGAGTTAAGTCCTTTTTGCTCTATTTTCCCTCCCTGCTAGGCATTCTTGGACAAGTCCAGACAAGGAAGTACAGACTCAGGAAAGAGACAAGATTTTAAGACAAGGAGGATGAGCTCAACAAGGTCATTGCTCCAGGTGTCTAATCTGTTCCCTGATTGTAGAAAACAAGGGGTTATCAGAATTCTAAGAGAATAACATTTCCAAAGATCTATTTTGGTGACTTGTTGTTTCTGATGCTGGGTGGGGTTGACTTTCCCACAGGTAAAAATTATAACTGTACCTGTTGTTAGTTAGATAGTTGGGTAGATTATGTGGAGATTAAAGATAAACTGTTGAACATCAGAAGACTGAGTGCTTTCAATTCTCACTCACTGTATATCCATCCCCATCCTTCTTCAAGAGAGAAGGACCCCTGTGGCCCACGTGCCATCCCATTTTTTTTCCCTGACCTCAATATCTCTTAATTATTTTATGAATTGTGTTTTGAGTTCTTTCAAACTCTGAATCCAATTAACTGGAGATTATACGTTTTTGCTTGGTGTTCTGTTTCTTGATCCTCCTCTGTTCCATTTGCTTTTTGTTCATTACCTATATTGAAACTGTCAATTATGATTTCTTCTTTTCTTGTTCTATTGTTTACTAATTTTTTTCCTTCTTTGCCCCCTGTCATTGGTTGTATTCTTGCTCCTCTGATTATTTGCTGTCTTTGTTGGTTTGGGCTATTCTTTCCTGAAGGGGCTTCTTCTCTGCTCTCTCTTTTTTTCTTGATATTTCTTGCCATTAATAGAAAGCTTCTGTCATAACATTTCACCATGATAAGCAGAATAGGTTATGATTCTCTATATAGCAGTTTATCTTAAATTAGAGAAGTTTTCAATTTTTTCTTACTCATATATTTTTAAGACATACCACAAGGGAGTCTAGACTCATTGCCTCTACTCCAACTTCTATCTTTTTCTCCTCAAATCCTTGCAATCTAGCTTTTGGTTTCATTACTCATCTAATTGCTCCAAAGATACTAATTATGTCTTGATTGTAGAATGTAATGGTCTGATGAGAGGCTTCTTCCTTCTTATCTTCTATGCTGCATGCTGCATTTTGACATTGTTGACTATGGTCACCTGGATATTATCTCTTCTCTGGAATTTTTGGCATTTATTCCTACTTTGCCTTCTACCTATCTGATTAGTTCTTCTGTCTCCCTTACTGCTTCATCATGTCTTCTAACTCTGGTTGTTCCTCAAGGTTCTACCCTGGGCTCTTTTTCTCCCTCTATGAATAGGGGTTCTTACTCAGGGGTCTATGAATAGATTTAATAGAGTTTGAGTACTTTCACTAAATTTTGATATGGGAAAATTACTTCAATTATTTTTTTTACAATGGATGTTTGGGGAAACATAAAAGATCTATAATACATAAAAGAGTTTGAGAACTCTGGGATTGTCTTGAACTCGTTTTATATTCTCTTTTTGGCAAACACGCACTCCCATGCATTTAATGATAATCTCTATGTTTATGATACTTAGATTTGTATATATATTGTCATTCACTAATTCAAGTTGCAGTTCCAGATAATCAGTTGCCTATTGGACATTTCAGATTGGATACAACTCAAAGGTATATCAAAATCATGTCTGAAACTGAACTCAGTATCTTAATTAGAGTCTTTTCTTTTCTATTCTTCTCTATTTATGTAAAAAATAAACCAAATAAATATTATCTTTCCAGTATTTCAGGTACATATTCTTGACATTTTCCTGCGCTCCTCACTATCCCTCACTCCAAATATCTAATCAATTACCAAATCTTGGCTGTTTCTACCTTCAGTGCATCTTTCAACTATATTTTTATAATAGCTTTGCAAGTATTCTACATATTTCAGGACTCTAATCATTTCAGTCCTTCTTTTACACTGTTACCAAAGTAATTTTTCAGTCTACAGCTATCCAAACAAATTCAATTCCAGGGGTTTTCTATGGCTTCTAGAATAAAATAAAAAATTCCTACAATTAGTTTTTTAAGCCCCATACAACTTAGCCCTTCTTTTCCTTTTCCAACCAGCCTCATGCTGTTATCTAATTGAACTGACCCTAATGCTCCTCACCCAGAACACTCTCCCATCTCTGTGCCTTTACAATGCCTCCTTCCCATATTTAGACTGGATTTCCTCCTTCCATTTTTTAGAGACCCTCTTTTCCTTTAAGATGCAACTCAGGCATCAACTGCATTAAACTTTCCTTATGCTACTAATCATTACTGCCTATCCTCTCAAACTTCTTATATATTTGTATTTATTAAGTTTATTGTTGATGAATTGCTTCATCCTTGACACCTGTGTCCCCAGTGCCTAGTAGAGAGCATAGAACATAGTGGACAATAAATCCTTGTTCACTGATTCATATGATTGGCCCTTTGCTGTGGTTTGGAACCACTGTAATCTCATCAGCAATACAGAGATCCTCATTTTATATAGGTTATTTCCTGGCATGATTTTTATGAATGACTAATTTTATCGAAATGTTAAATTCAATTTCAAAAAGTGATATTCCCATTTTGCCTAAATTCTACTTATATAACTTATACGGGTCCTTTTGTCCCTTACTACAGGCAATACATGGAACTTGATCAGGTTAAAGCTATTTTAGAATATATGATATGGAAATTAAATTGTGCAAAATGCAAAGATATGAAAAAGTAATAGGAAGTTTTCTTGGAACAAAGAGTCATTTGGCAAAAAATATAGATGATGATCCAAACTTTAGTGAACTTAGGAAGAAAGCACTAGTTTTAGAAAATTTAAGTGCTAATGTCCTGGGACCAGAATGTATTTATATTGATTTAGCACTCAGAAGACAGAAATGTAGCAATGTTTTACTAGGTTTTCTAATAAGAAATTTAGAATTTACTTTCAACATCCATCAATTCATAGCACACACAATTCTGAGTACACCTCTTTCTGCCTTCTAGAGAAGTAAAATTGTTTAAGTATCTTGAGACTAAATCACATAAAAGCCTATGTGACAGTGCATGACTCAATATCCTAATACCGTGACACAACAGGAGCTCTTTTTAACAAGACTTGTAGGGAAGACAATTGTACACACAGGATAAAATATCTAAAGGCAAAAAATGAAATAGTCATATTAAATAAAATTTTAAATAAAATCAAATTCTCTAAAGGATTCAACTTTTTGTGCTTCATTATTATAGTATTTTAGTTAAAGCTTTTAAAAGCAAAAAATTCTAACTTATTTAAGCATATTAATAGTAGTATTTATAGAAAATGCAATTTATTTCCCTTAGTATTTTTTATCTCCATCTAAACTAAATTTTTTGAGAAAGCCATCTACACAATGTGCTTTCACTTATTCTATTCTAAGCCTTTTATAGTCTGACTTTGGAACTCATTATTCAACATAAAATTTCCTATTCAAATTTATTTTATATTATCTCTTAATAAATCTAATGGTATTTTCCCAATCCTCATCCTTTCTGACCTCCATGCAGTCCTTTCACTCTTAATCCTCTCTTCTCCAGGTTTTCATGAAACATGTCTTTCCTCATTCACCTTTTACCCATCTTATTTTTTTCTGGGTTATAGAAGAAGAGGTGTCTTTTGAGTGGCTATTGAATAGGCAGAACTCAAAATGGGTACAAAAACATTCAGTAGGCAAAGTGTTTCTATTTCCTGATTGGCATTAAGAAAGCAAGTTGCTGTAGACCTCCAGGTATGGGAAGGGACTAGGGCAATTGATGCCCCAGAGTCAGCCTGAAGTTTTAAGCTCATAGTCCTTTCATTGTTGGGAAAAGGAGTAACAAGAGTATAACTGGCTGCTGCTAAATGGTGCTTACCTTCCTGTCCATCGCCAAGAAGCCAATTATTGCATTTTTCTCCTATTGGTTCTATCTCTTCTGTGTCTATAATTTCTTGCTGCCAGGTGAAGGTATTAGAAAAGACATCACCTGGATCTCTCATTAGTACCCCTAGAATCCTGAGAAGATTATGTAGCCTTATGCTGAAATCTGGCTTGTTAATACACTTGTGAGTTAGGAGAATTCTAAGTCCAGAGTCTTGAAACACATACATAAAACACAGAGCTAAAGTGATAGATTTTTTTTTCATTTTTATAACAAATCCATGGTTCCAAGAGCATTTATGTACAAATTTATATAGCATATATAGAGACCCTCTGGCACACTCAGACCAACATGTTAAATGTAATGATGGGAATGTTATACACTTTGGGATCACTGTCTCAAAACAAAGGGGCACAATCTAAAGTGACTTCATAATTTTATATATTGGGATACCATTTTACTTTGGATAGCCTTCAAGGTTTTTAAAAATACTATTATAAAGCACTAGTGAAATTAAAAAAAAAAACATGGGAGACTCCTTTAACTTATCAGAGAGAAATAATTTAATGATTATATTTTCAGTTTCCACTTTCTATTTTTCAACACTATTTTTAAAACTACTCACTCTTTTTTTTTTCCTTTCCCAAAATACAAACTTTTAGTACAACAACAAACATATTATAGGCTGTGCCACACTTTATATTAGAAACATGAATAATTATTCAATAGAAAATAGAAAAATGGTTAAGGTAGGATAATTGAAAATACTAGAATTATGAGATTTTGAATCTGGTAGGGACATTTGAGATGACATTGTCTGCCAACATATTTAACAAGAAGGGGAACCAAAGCCCTGTGTTATTTAGCCAAGTCACTACTATATGTCATTATGAAAAGTTCAAAAGAAATAAAAAGCTCTTGCTTTTGTTTTGATTCAAGAAGAGGAAAAAAAAAAGTCCCTTGACAGTAGCTGAACTGACCAGACCTATATTCCATCAGTTTAATTCCTTGTATTTGAACTTTGTGTCACCAATCCCTGAAAGTTGGATTCCACTTTCTGTACAGCATTATGATAGTACTGAGAAATGGGGTGCTTTGGAACCAAAAAGGCCCTGTAGGTTTAGCTCCTGTCTCTGACCCATACTGTTTGCATGGCTCACTGGGGAAGCATTTACTCTCTCAATACTCCTCAGCAGGTCTCTAAGGCTGTATATTATATATGCTTTGACAATCTGGTTCAGTGGAGAGAGTTTCCAGGTTTCCACACCAGGAGTTCCCCACGTTGATGAAATCACTAATTCTAACTTTCTACTCTTTTTCTCATGATGTCACTTTAGAATTAGGCTAAATATGCTTATTTAAATAATTAAATATAAACAGATAAACCACTTCCTACAGAAATTCAAATTTTCACAGAAATTTAGCTTCATAGAATCAAGCTGAAAAAAATATTCTGCCTTAAAATAAATGGCTTTGTTTTTTCTTCTATATCCAGGTTGAGACTCACCCTCATATTTCTGCAAATAAGCAGTTTCATTGAAGAACTGGTAGGCAGAAATCAGAATTTTAGTGTTCCATTTGTTACATGAATTATTCTCACAATTCCCACTCCCACGTCTAATTTTCTTTACATTGCTTCAAGAATTCAACATACCCTTCCCTATTGTTTGTATGTTATTTCTTTAGGTTTAATATGTATTAATCCTCCTAATAACCAAGAATCAAATGTGAAGTTATTGTGCTCTATCTTTTTATTCCCTTGTCTGTAAAACAACAACAACAACAACAACAACTAAATGAAGTATATCCTTGGAGATAAACTGTGGGTGGGAAGTTTTGAAGTTAACTTCTTTTGTTATGTCTTCTGAACCTCTCTGCATGATCTAAGGAGAGCTTTCTTACACCAATCCTGGCTTTCCTTGTGGAATCTTGTTTTTCTCTCAAGGCATTAAACTGTAATGCAGAGACACAATGTTGTATATAATGATTTATCGTTGAGAAATCCCAGAAGTGGAGTCTAAGCTGAAGTGCACTTTGGAGCCTCAAAATCTTGCTTTAGGCAGGCTAAAGTGAACTTCTTTGACTGAGTTCAATTCATTCTGAACCGTACAGCTGTGCATTGCTTCCTGAGCACCAGTGTGGTGAAATTATATTCTAAAACAGCAGTAAGAATGCTGTATTTTCTTTCAACAAATAATGAGTGAGGACATCAAACATAAATAAGCACGTATTAGCACTAGCAAAACATAAAACGCAGAAGTGGGAACATGCTATTTTTCAAGTGTATTCAGAAGGATTTGGAGGGGGGGGGCAAAAGATGATAGCATTTATGTAGTATCTACTATGTGCCAGGCACTGTGCTAAATACTTTACAAATATGGTTTCATTTGGTACTTAAAATAACTATGAGAAAACCAGAGGTTAAATTACTTGGCCAAGATATCACCACGAATAAATGTCTCCAATCATATATGAGCTCAGATAACAGGGTCAGCACTTTATCCAGTGCTGGATAAAAGAGGAGAGACACAGACACAATGAGAGAGACAGACAGACAGAGGGAATTACTACAGCCCAAAGACAAGTGACAAAATAAAAATCCTTCTGTAACACGTTACATTATAAACAACTCAAAATATCTTAAAATGAGTTAAAATTTAGAAAACAGAAGTGTACTAATGTTACTCTTTTAAAACTATATGATTTTATCTATAGAAAATGTTTATTAAGTTTAATTCACTAATATAATTATTAGCAGATTAGGTTTCCCTCATTTTTTTTGGTTTTCCTACCTTTTTCTGCATTGTAACCTTAATGTTTTCTGAATATATTGGCTCTAACATAACATAGTTCTTGGAAACCACAGAGACCTCCTCCAATGATTAATTTTCAGACCATTTAAAGAGCAATGAAGTAGAGACTCAGGTCCTGAGGCCATTTCCATCCAGAAACTCTGCTCCTACTAGAGGAAACTGGCAGTAAAGGAGGCTGGTCAGATATCACTAAGGACCCTTTAAATGCAGCAAAGCTGACAGAGGAGGACAGGCTTGAGCAGTTAGGTCTGAGAAGCTTTAACTTAAAAGATAGCAGAAATCCTTCCAGCTGCTCTGGGAGTAATTATTGCCTTAGACAACAGGCTGCTGTCCAGAGAGTGCTGCTGTTGCATTAACCCCTCAACTCCTTTCTTCTACTATATTCATTTTTAGCAATGGACTACAAACTACACATCTGTTTTGTTGCCATGTTCATTGGCATCATGGTTCCTGTCTCAGTCTGCCAATGATTCTATTATCTATCTCTCACTGCATATTATCTTCTATCAAAACCATTCAACCGACCCTTCCCTTTCTTGAAGGCCACTTAATTCCTGATTAAAAACTGGGAATTTTGATACCCAACTTTGTTCTGTTCTTCAGAACTTTTGCCTCCTCAAGTTCACTTTGACTTGCTCAGTGTCTAATGACAGTTTGACTGACCATTGCTATTTATGTGCCCTGATTTAACCAGCAAGGAAGGTATTTTAAATAGTCTGGGATAAAGAGACTAAGATTTAGATTAGAATGGGAACAGTAGAAATGGGAAAAAGAGATATATATACGTGTGTGTATAAAATTTTCTTCAACGGATTCATGATCTTGTTGATGCAAGTACTCAGACCACACATTCAAGTGGCAATATGAACAGTTCTTGCATAAGCTCTGCGTAAATATAACATGGAATATCCACCTTTTCCATTAGATGATTTTGACTGTACTTCATTCAGGAAAAAACATAGTCTATTATTTTTGTTATAACTGAACCACCTAATAAGTCAATTATGTTTTTAACCACATTTCATACACATTGGTATAATACAGCTGCAAACTATTGTAATGTAGGAAGAGAGACAATCTAATTTGCACTGAGAGCAGTCTCTGACAGAGACTAGATTCAGAGAGAGTATGGGAGGTGCAAGGAGAAAAAACTGAAAGTTCCAGGAGAGGATCAGAAGTTGAGAAGTGCAACTGACAACTTCACTACGCACTTCTTCCAGCTGGGAGCCAGTGGGAAGAAGCAGATCTCCTAGATTGGGAAGAAGCTGTATCTCTGGAGATCAACTATCTATTCCTGAACCCCTGGATACCTCTCACTCAACTCCAAATAACTATAACCAAAAGCCATCAGTGGATATTGTGGAATGGCACTTTGAAGAAAGTCATCCACAGAGGTCCTATTTCAAGGATCTCCCTCTCTGACTCTGTCTCTCTCCCTTTTTTGTTCCTGGACTCCTGTATTCAAAGCTAGTTAGCTTAGGAGTAGGGCTCAAGTGGCAGAGGACAAGAAGAGGGATCAAGGCTGGGAAATCATTGAATCTCTAAACTTTGGAGGAGCAATTTGCCAGAGGGGACAAGTGTAGGGCTTCTGGTATCCCCATTTTCCCTGCTTGATACCCTTACTACTCCTTCCCTTTTTGAACCCAAATAAATCATATGTTACTCTAGATTTAGGTCTGGGTCAGTTTCTAGCAATAATAAAGGGGACTG
This sequence comes from Monodelphis domestica, assembly GCF_027887165.1. Classification (NCBI taxonomy): domain Eukaryota; kingdom Metazoa; phylum Chordata; class Mammalia; order Didelphimorphia; family Didelphidae; genus Monodelphis; species Monodelphis domestica. The sequence goes on along the minus strand of NC_077228.1, from coordinate 90,330,439 downwards.
AAGACTTGGGGAGGTTATTCCTCTCCACAAAAGGGGGTTAACCTCTGGATCCAAGTGACCCAAACTGCCAAACCCAAGGAATAAATACCTCTCTTTGGTAGTGGTGTAGCTCCACGATCCTGATGGGAACTGAAAATTGGTGTCCCTGAGGAAACCAGAGGCAGAATTCATCTTGTCTCTCAAGAGGAGATTGTACCTTAAGGGGAGCATTGTGTCATCTTACTAGGGCTTCCCCCTCTAGTTCTTGTCCTCCATCTCCCCGAAACATTCTCTGAGGAGACCTGCTCCCTCTGTCAAGGAGACAGGACTTGACTATTTTCCCCAAAAAAGGAAGAGAGGGGAAAAACACTCTCTTCACCCTATCACTCAATTCCCTCTCTCCCTCCATCCTCCTTATTCCCTTTAGTCCCTACATTACACTATGCAACTTTCAATTGGCAGGTGAGAACCTGCAATTTCAATTCTTCTGTGATCATGCTGTTCTAGGATTTATAGTCATATGGTATCACCAAAATTAGAGATCAAAATAAAAGATAGACGTCAGAAAAAAATAAACAGTTGTGATCACTTCAAATTGTTGCATATTTTTTTTCCATTTGTGATCTATCCTGAAATGCTTTTCCTATCTAATCCATTGCCCAGTTGGGCAACAAATTTATATAAAAATATAAAATGAGGCCTATGAGTTATACAATCTCTAAAGTTCTTTCTAACTCTATGATTTTATGATTCTATGTCATAAAAAATTGAAGCAGTGAAAAAGGGAGAGATTTTCAGCATAGTAATATCTAGAGAAAACAGGAGCCAAGTATGAAACCAGTCTTTATGTGTATCACTGCCTTATTATAATGGGAAGGACTTGTATGATTGAATGAAACTTTGAGCTATATTGTGCAGGGCTATTCAAGATCAACAGACTATAGTACAGAGTTCTGACAAAACTCTTTCATTGGAGAAGGAAATGGAAAACCACATGGACAGTATTAAAAGTACAAAAGTTATGATTCTAGAAGATGAATTGCTCAAGTCAGAAGGTCTCTAATACCTTAATTGAGAAGAGCAGAGGACAACTAGAAGAAACTCCAGAAAGAATGAAGTGGAGGTGGGAGGAACCTGAAAGAGATTTTAGTTGTGGATCTGTCTTATAATAAAAGGAAAATCTTATGCTGCAAAGTTCAATATTTTAAAGGAACCTGGAATATAATGTCTTTGAACCAAGGTAAACAGTCTGTGGTTAAACAGATGGAACGATTAAACTCTACATATTTGACATGTCATTGAAAAGAAATAATTTGGGTGATCTTTACCTATGTTACTATGAGCAAAAATCCCTTAGAAAAAAATGGAGAAGCCCTCATGAACAAGAAAAGGGTAAGAAATGCAGTTTTGGAGTGTAATCTCAAAAAAAAAATGACAGAATAATATCTGTTCAAATCCAAGGCCAACCAATCAAAATGGTTGAATGTCAGGTCAAGTTGCTCAGTTCTATGCAGAACTATACTATCTTCTGAAAATATAAAAAAGTTATATTTATCCCAAATAATTAGGATGCTAAAGTAAGAAATCAAAAGATAATTGGAATAATAAGCAAGTTTAGCCTTAGAGAAAAAATGAAGCAAAAAAATTAATAATTTTGCCAAAAGACATAAAAGTACCAAATCATCTTACTTGTTTCAAAGGGAACCTATATAGAGATGAAGAAGAATCAATGAGAATAGAACATGGAACAACTAATTGGCTTAAGATTGGGGAAGGAGTATGGAAAAGCTGTATATTGTCACTTGATTGAAATCATATGCAGAATGAGTCATGATAAATGAAAGGCTGGAGGAATCAACAGTTGCAATTATGTTTGCTTGGAGAATTGTTGATAATCTTAGATATGCAAACAATACTACTCTGATAGCAAAAACTGAACAAGTATTAAGTGTCTTGATGAGGTTGAAAGAGTAGAGTGTAAAAGCTTACCTTGAAAATTGATGCAAAAAAATTAAAAAAAAAACATTCCCATCACTTCCTTGCAAACAAAGGAAGGAAAAATGGAAGCAGTGTCATATTTTATATTCTTGGGTTTGAAGAACACTCTAGACAGCAACTGATACCATGAAATTAAAGGACACTTACACATTGGAAGGAAAGGTTCGGCACGTCTGGACCCTGTACTAAAAAGCAGAGACATCATCTTGCTGACAAAAGTCTATATAGTTAAGTTATAATTTTTCCCAATAGTAATGTGAGATGTAAAGGATTAGACAACAAGGAAAGCATACTGGTAAAGAATCAATAATTCTGAATTGTGATGCTGGAAAAGACTTTTGATAGTCCCTTGGGTAGCAAGGAGAACAAACCAGTAAATATTTCAATTAATTCAGACTATTCTTTGGAAGGACTATTACTGAATCTGAAGCTTCAGCACATTGATTATATGATGAGAAGACAGGACACACTGAAAAAGGCCCCGATGTTGGGAGATTGACAGCAAAAGGAGAAATGGATCATAAAGTATTAGATTGATAGATAATGTCATGGAAGCAATGAACATGAGTTTGGACAGACTTCAAGAGATAATGGAGGGTAGAATGAATTGGCATGCTATTGCCCATGGGGATATGAAGAGTCAGGCCAGACTTACTGAATGAATGAAGCTTCTAGCAACACCTGTATGTAGAGATTGAGAATAGAAACTTGACTGAGTAATGTAGAACTAGTTAAATGAATAAAACCAGAATGAAGAATTTCCAGGTGTCTAAGTCTTTGGTCTCCTGCCTTAAAACTGGCAGATGAGTATATTTATGAGAAAAAGGCCAGGATTCCCATCGAACATTCAGACTACGGTGGGTTTCCCTTTCTATATGTATGATACAGAAAACTACTAAATTATTCTAGTAAGAGCCTTTAAATTCCAAACAGAATAAGAACTAGGTACTGGACTGGGGGCTAGAAATGCCTAAAGTTAAAAGTATCAGAAAATGTACCAAGCATGAGCAAAACTTCGAAAAGTATCTGTATCCACAGTGAAACTTTTTTTAAAACCTCAGATTGTGTTCTATATATTTCATTATAAGTATATTTAAATTTAACCTTTATTCTAGGGTTATTACAATGTTTAAAGGATAATTTTAGCATTGTGACCTAAACTATGTTAATTATTTGGTCACCATGGATATCCCAAATATAAAAATAATATAACCAAGTCAGCTGGAAATTTATGGTGATTTAATTTATATAGTGGAAAGAAATTAAAAAGAAGGAAGAAGGAAAGGGTGTAGGATTTCTCCCGCCTGGCTAGTGCCAAGAGGAAGACCAGAGGCTCTAGGAAGGTAAGGTTTTGGAGAATAAAGGAGGAGGGAATCAGCATGAACTCCAATAGGGCTCAGCGAAGATGCCTGAATCAACTCAAGGGCAAACTCACCGCTAAACCCACACAATAGATGCCATCACACCAAGATGTCAGAACGCTTAGCACGCTGCCAACCAGAGTCATCTCTCCAGGGAAAAAAAGGGAGAGAGAGCAAGTGACGTGCCTTATATAGATGGTTTTACATCACTTTCCTGCGTCTCATCTGTACCAATGATATCTTAGCTTGACTTAGGACAGCCCAGGGGTCTGTCAGCTGTTTCTACACATGTCTGTTGAAGTCCATCTTCTCAGGTACTTAATACTTGAGTATGGTTGCAGAAATTCCTGACCTTGTTAAACTAAGTAGGGTGGAACAATGTAGAGTTCCCAAGACCTGATTCTGTTAAACCAAGTAAATCAATTGTTACTAATCAGGAAATAGCTAAATCAGATCTTCTAAAGTATGGTCTGAGTAGAGTGGAGTAGTTTTAAAATTCACAAATTCTACTTCATTTGTTTCTGTTTCCCAATTTTCTTGTGACTTTGGTCACCAGTTTATCTTTTTCAACTTTTTATGTTAATCCTTGGTAAGTGAAATCATTCATCAAAGACTAGATGCCTCTCAGCTAACTCATATATTGATAGGCCTTTAACAGAAAAAAAAAAAACAGTATAATTGAATGAAAGCCAAAGGATAAAATTTTTCATCTGGAAGGACATTGTCCAAGGTAAGATTATTTTGAAGAGAGAAATGTTCTAATTGGAGAAAATGGCACATATAAACTAGTCCAGCAGTGGGAAATAAGACTGCAAATTCCTAAGAAGAGTAGTGTGTGTGTGTGTGTGTGTGTGTGTGTGTGTGTGTGTGTGTGTGTGGCAGGGGGAAGAATGTCAGGTATTGGAGGTATAATAGCTGCTTGTGTAGGTTATCTTGATAATTATCTTGAGATGCTCAAGTTGCCCTATTTATGTAGGTGATGAAGATGTGTAAGACTGACTCAATTGACCTGGGTATCAGAGTGATATAGAGAAACTCACTATCTTTAGGAAGCAGAATAACTTGAAGAATTGACTATCTTTAGAAGTAACACCCATATCAATCTACCAAAAATGATTTTATAAAAGTAGAAAAAAATAACAAAGTTCTCCTGGAAGAGTAAAAGTTCAAGAATATTAAGGGAATTAATGGGGGAAAATGCAAAGTAAGATAACCTAGCAGTACGAGATCTCAAACTGTTATAAAGCATTAATCATCAAAGCAATCTGATATTGACTAAGAAATAGAATGCTGGATCAAAGGAATAGACTAGATCCAAAATATACAGTGGCAAATGACGATAGCAATCTAATGGTATAATCCCAAAGATCCTCACTATTTGACAAAAATATCTGAGAAAATTAGAAAACCAGTATGGTAAAAACTAGGAATAGACCAAAATGGGTATATAATTTACATATAAAGTAAAAAGTGAGATCATGAAATAGTTAACCTGTTAGATTTATGAATAAGGGAAAATTTTTGATTAAACAATCACTAATGATTAGAAAAAGGAAAATTAAAACAACTCTGAGGTACTACCTTGTGCTTATCAGATTTGCCAATTTGACAGTAAAGGAAAATGATAAATAATGAAGGGGGATGTGGCAAAAATGGGCTACTAAGGCATTGTGGGTGGAGTTGTGACCTGATCCAACTATTCTGAAGGACAATGTACTATGCTCAAAAGGCTATAAAAGTATATACTGTTTGAGTCAGTATTATCACTTATAATTATCCTATCACAAACAAATTTTCAAAAAAATAAAGGACCTATTTGTACAAAAATATTTATAGTTGCTCTTTTTGTGGTGCCAAAGAATTGGAAATTAAGGGATATCCATCATTTGGGGAATAGCTGAACAAATTGTGGTATATGATGATGATGATGGAATATTATTGTGCTATAAGAAATGATGAACAGAATGATTTCAGAATAAAATGGAAAGACCTATATGAACTGATGCAGAGTGAAGTAAACAGATCCAGGAGAACCTTATATACAAGAAAGCCATGACATACAATAATCACTTGGGAATGACAGTTATTTTCAACAATACAATAATCTAGGAAAATTATGAAGCACTTATGACAAAGAATGTTATTCATCTCTAGAGAAAGAGCCTTTGTAATCAAAATGCAGATCAGTTTCATTTATTTGTGTTTTTATTTTGGGCTTTTGATTTTAAAGGACTATTCTCTCATAACAATGAACAATGTTCTGCTTGATTATACACATATAGTCCACATCATATTATTTGCCATCTCTGGGAGAGGAGGAGGAAGAGAAGGGAAACAATTTGGCTCTTCTAATTTTAGTTAATATATATACAATTGCTATTACATATAATTAAGAAAATATTTTTTAAAAGAACTAAAGAAGTAAGCTGGCTGAGGTAACCATGGAAAACAGACCTCTCAGTTCTGTGATTTTTGATTTTGCTTTATTAATTCTTGCTATTATGCAAGATCATTGGCTTCCAATTGCCCAATTCTGTTCTTTAAGACCTGGTTTTCTGCTATAATCTTTTGATTTTCTTTTTCGATTCAGTCTATCCTGCTTTTCATGGCTTCTAGCTGTTTCTCCAATTGCGAGTTCTTTTCCTTTAAGCTGTAATTTTCTTTTTTGAACTATTTCCCACTTTTCTTGCCAGAAGGCTTCCATTTTTTTTGATAAGCTCCAATTTAAATTCTTCAAGAGCTTGTGGCCAATTTCCATTTTTTGGAAGGTTTTGGTGCATTTATTTGTATTTCCTCTTCTGCTATTTCCTCTGTATCCTGCATTTTTCCTCTGCAATAATTATCCAGGGTCAACCCCTTGTTCGTGTTATTCTTGGTGTTGGGAAGTTATTCCTGGGCACTGTATGCCATCACTATGCTGGTTTTTCCTTCCCTTTCCAGTCAGAAATCTGAGTGAGGACAGCAGGCTCTCTATGTATGGAGCTAAGGAGCAAAGATTTTGCCTGAGGCCAGCCCTCGAATCTCTGTAGCTTCTACTGTTTGGTGCCCTTCTCTGTGTTATCTCCCCACTGGTACCATTTATCTGTGCTCTTCAGCCTGCTGGAGTTTCAAGTCTAGCTGCTCTCAGAGGTAGGTCTTTGGTGGTCTTAGTCAGCTGCCAAGGACCTAGAGGTGCCCCTCACTCACTCACTGATTCTAGTGTGCTCTGGCTCTGACTCTGGCTTCGAAGGTGGGGTGGGGGAGGGTAGATCAGCTTGCATTTTGGTGGAAGGTTTTTCACCCCCTTATAGTGTGGAAATGCCCAAATTCCAAGTACCTTCAGTCCTGCACCCTATTATAGAGGCCCAAATTCACACGAATTTGGATTTTTTGTTTTTTTAAGGTAGTCTATATCAGTAGGTATTGAGGAGAGGAAGAGTCTTGCATCTAGACTGCCACCATGTTTACTGAGAAGCTCAGTTCTGTGATTTTTTACTGGAGTTGTGCCCCATTAGTCACTGACTCATTACATATCAGTTCTCATAGTTAATCTAGAAGGAAATAACTAAAGTCCTTGTACTTTAAGTGAACATGTTTAATTCCAGACTTCATATGTCTGGTCTGAGACTTAGTATCTCTGGTCCCAGACTCTTTATTTCTGGATTGCTTAAATGTTATCACTTGATCTAACCTGTGGGATACCTAGCCCTAAACTCATTGGGTCATTGTATTACTGAAACTTTGAGACTGAGTTATTTCATTGTCTTATAATGCTGTCTAATTCCACATAGAGATACCAAAGAATTTCTGTTACCCCTGTCCTGGGAACTCTCCACCCATATCATCTCAGAACCCTCCTACATCAGGTTATTCCAACCACTTCACACACCCCTCTTTTCTAGAAGATTATTTAATGTGTTTCTTGCACTTTTGAACTGAGCTCCTCTGGCAGTGGGACAAAACTCCACTTATGTATACATGTCTTTGTTTAATAATGATATTTATTTTAAAAGCAATATCTCTTGGTTATTTTTATTCTGGAAAAGTGGTATGGAAGTCTCCAGGAGACTATCCATCCAAGGTGTTTTCTCCCTCTTGCGGGAAAAACAGAACTCAAAAGGTAAACATGAAAGTCCAATTACAAAGGACTTAATAAGGTCAGATTTTTAAATTTTTATTTAAATTTTATTTGTAGCCCTTAAAATGATATCTTTATCAAGTTAGTTTGAAAGAGTTTATATAGATCAAAAATTTGAGGTCAAATGGAACATCCTGTAATAAAAATAAATAAATAAATAAATTGGGTAGGAAGAGGTAAAATGGAAGAATTATCTCATATAAAAGAGGCACAAATTGAAGAACTGCTCTAGTGAAAAAGAGTAGGAGGTAAAAGACTGGTAGTGCTAAAACCTTTTTACTCATCTGATCTGGGTCAAAGAGGGAGTAACACATCTACAAAGCAAAAGTCTCCTTAATTTAAAGAGAGATAGGATGAGTAAGAGATAGGATAAGGACTTATAGGGGTGTGTGCAGATTAAGAGAAAACAGAGGAAAGGGAAAAGATAGGGGAGGGACTCTTAGGAGGGTGGGCAGATTAAGAACTAGGAAATTAAGGGGAAGGAACAAGGGAGGGACCCACAGAAGAGTGGGTTAAAAAAGAGAAAAGTGGGTTGATTTAGAACTAGGAAGGCAAGGAGAGAGGATAATGGGAGGGACTATTAGAAGGAGTGCAGAATAGGGATTTAGCAGAATAAAATTGGACTTCTGAGGAAGGATAGGATAAAAAGAGGGAAATAAAGAATGGAGTGAAAGACATCTAGTAATTATTAATTTGAATGTAAAAAAATCAATTCACTCATAGGCAAAAATGGGCAACAGAATGGATCAAAAACCAAAACCATTATTGTTTACAAGAAATACATTTAAAAATCTGAGACACACAGAGTAAAAATAAAGGTCTGAAGTATAGTATGCTTAAGCTGATGCAAAAAAAATCAAGGGTAGCAATAACGATCTAAGACAAATTTATAGCTAAAATACATTTAATTAAAAGAGATAAACAGAGAAACAAAATTATGTGAAAATGTACCAGAGGTATTGAAAGATACAGAGATATAAGAGATAAAACCTATATGCACCAAATAATATAGCATTTAGCTTTTCAAAGGAAAAGTAAAATGAATTGTAATTCATTTTGGTGGAAATAGATAGCAAAATTGGGGTACTATAGCCTTCACCTCTTAGAACTAGATACAGCTAAACAAAAATTAAGTAAGAAATGAGGCAAGGAGATTAATAAAATCTTAGACAAGATATCTATGAAAGATATATGGATAGAAATGAATGAAAACATAAGGGAATATAATTTTCTCAATTGTACATAGTACCTTTTCAAAAACTGACCACATATTAGAACATAAAAATTTAAGAGTTGTATAGAAAAGCAGAAATTTTATATGAATTATTTTCCATATCATAATATAATAAAATTATATATAATATTTTATATATAATAAAGAACTATGAAAACACAGATGAATTAAATCAAACATTAAAAGATTAACTAATTCTAATATTAAATTATTTTTGTAATAATAGCTAATGTTTATATAAAACAAATATGGTGCTGATACCTAAAAATACACCTAAAATTAAAAGCCTATACAGAGAAAGAAAATTATAAACCTATTTCATCCATGAATATAGATGCAAAAATACTAAATAATGAATGATTATGGAGATTACCATAATATATAACAAATATATTGTGGCCAAACAGGATTTATACTCAAAAAGTGATAATGGTTTAATATAAGGAAAATATTAACATAATTATATCAGTAATGAAAGTAACAAAAATCATAAGCTCATATCAATAGATTCATTAAATATTTTGACAAAAAACATTCATTTCTCTTAAAAAACACTTGAAAGCATAGATTGAAGTATATTTTTTCACTTTAAATGATAAGTAGTATCTATTTAAAACTACTGGCAATGATTATTTATGATGGAGGTAAGTCTTCCCATAAAGATCAGGAATGAAACAAGGATGTGTATTATCACCAATATTATATTAGAAATGCTGACCATGGCAATAATAGAATAAAAAGAAATTGGAGAAATCAGAATAGTAATAACAAAGAGGAAATAAAAGTATTTCTTTTTGTACTCAATATGATGATATAGTTGGAAAATGCTAGTGACTGAATACAATTATTTATCATTAAAAATCATGATTCTGAAGAACTTATCAGGAATTTTTTCTCATCAAGACTTCATTTATGAATCTGAATGAATATAGATGTTGTTGGGGAAAATGCCTTACACAATTATGGAGGGAAAGAGTTCTAAATCAAACAATGGATAGAGGAGATTACAGTAAACAGAATGGACAAGTCTGAGTACATGAATTGAAAAAAAATGTACAAATGAAATCAATGTAGCCACATTTAGAAAGGGAAGAATTAAGGGGACACATATTTACTACAAGCTTCCCTGATAAAGGTTTGATATCCCAGATACATAGGGAAATATATTACAATGTAAGCTTTTTTTTAGGCAAAGACTGTCATTTGCTCTTAACAATGTGTTTAGTGAAATGATGGCACATTTTATGTACTTTATGTATTCTTATTCACATGACTAGACTACTTACTTTTTTTTAGTTGTTTATATTTATGTCTATGATACTTTTCACTCCATCATATACATCTTACTTTTGAATAATTTTTGGAAATTGATCCTTGACTGCTTTCCAAATTTTTACAGTATAGAAATTAAAGGACTTTGGGGTAAACATGACAGCAATCTAGCTGCGAATTGCTTCCTCTCCCTCAAACCGAAAGAAATAGACCTCAAAAGAGCATAAAAATCATCTTAAGAAGATCAGAGGGACTCTCCAGCAGCCCACAGCAATGAAGGTACGTGGGGTTTGAACACTTCCACATTATAAGAGGGAGAGAAAGCTCCGTTGCCAAGCATGAGCTGAGCTGAGTTGTCCTCCCCCACTCTGGAATAGGGACCAGTGCACTGGAGACAGCGTGTGAGTGAGGAACATCTCTGCAGTGTGAAGATTACTCCAGGTTCCTTGGTATCTAAAGAGGACTCCAAGAGAACTACCCCTCAGAGCGGATTCACTGGAGAGTGTGCAGACCGTGGGGGATCCTGCAAATTTCGAACACCACGGAGGCTCTAGAAATGGCCTGAGGCAAAATCTCCTCTGCTCCTTGCTGTAGTGAGGGGGGGTCACACCAGGGTCCCTGGGAACTGACAAGGACTACCAGGGAACTACACCACGAAGCAGTTTTACAGGGGAAACCTGTGGCATGGGAGAGATGAGACCATAGACTGTGTGGGCAGGTGCGCTAACAAGATTCAGAGGCTGGGAAGAATCAGCCTGAGGCAAAAACATTAAAATCCACCCATTTCACTCAGATTTCTGACTGAATAGGAAAGGGTAAACCACTAAAGGGCTCAGAGTGCCCAAGATCAACCCTTCAAGAAGAAAGGGGGAAAGTGACTATTGAAAACTTTTATAGAGGGAAAACAGATGAAAAAGAGGATGGAATGCAAACAAAATCAAAACATGCCCCCCAAAATGGAAACTATCCACAAGTTCTGGAAGAATTCAAAATGGAGCTTATCCAAAAGATGGAAACCTTCTGGCTAGAAAAATGGGAACAAATTCAGAAAGAGGTCTTCAGCTTGACAGATAGAATTGGAGAAAGAGCTAGAAGCATCTATCAGAAGTGCAGACCAAACTGAAAAGCAAAACCAGTCCTTAAAGACCAGAATTAAGAAACTGGAAGGCAGTTATCTTGCAAAAAAGCAAGAATTAATAAAGCAAAGTAAAAAAAAATTAATGAAATAGAAGAAAATATAAAATATCTTACTGACAAGGTGACAGACCAGGAAAACAGAGGAAGGAGAGACAAGTTGAGGATCATGGGTCTACCTGAAAAACTAGAGATTAACAAAAACCTCAATGCCATACTACAAGAAATCATAGAAGAGAATTGCCCTAATGTTCTCAAACAAGAGGGCAAAACAGAAATCAAAAGAATTCATAGAACACCCTCTATACCAAATCCGGAAAAGACAACTCCCAGGAATGTAATCGCCAAATTCAAGAGCTTCCAATCTAAGGAGAAAATATTACAAGAAGCTAGGAAGAGAAACTTCAGATACAGAGACACTTCAATAAGGATCACACATGACCTAGCAGTGAACATGCTAAGAGACCATAAAGCCTGGAACACGATATACAGAAAATCAAGAGAACTGGGTCTTCAACCAAGAATCAGCTACCCATCAAAACTTATTATATATTTCTAGGGGAAAGTATGGGCATTTGACAAAATACAAGATTTTCAAATATTCATCAAGAAAAGACCAGAACTCAGTGGAAATTTTGGCATCCAAACACAAAGAGCAAGAGAAATATGAAAAGGTAAATATGAAAGAAAGAGAAATGAAAAAAAAAAAAGTGCTTCATTTTTTTCTTTTATTCAAACCCTCTTTTATAAGGGCCACAATTAGATCAAATTATATATACTAACATAGGGGGGAAATGTTATGTGTGACTTTCAAAAATTGTATGCATTAATAGAGTAATCAGAAGAATCACTCAAAGGGAAAGATTGGGGCATTAACATGATTTGGAAGGGAGGGAGGGAAAAACGAAAGAAAAGGGAAAGGGGTAATCAATGAAGGTACTAAGATATACTTGAAGAAATAGAAATAAATTAAATAGAACAATCTTTGTCACACAAAGATATGCACAGGAAGGGGAGGGGAAGAATTCTCTTAGAAGAAGGAGAGGAAAAGAGTGCTAACTGGTAATACAAAAACCTTACTCTCAGTGAAACCAACTCTGAGAGGGAAGAGCATCTAGATCCATTGGGATCTTGAATTCTATCTTATCCAACAGGGAAAGGGAGAAAGGAAAACCAAGGGGGTAGGGGGTAGGGAACACAAAAAGGGAGGGAAGGAGAGGGAGGAGGGGAAGGGAACAAAAAGGGAGGGGCTATAAATGGAAACATTACAAGGGAGGGGACTAGGGGGACTGCTTTAAAATAAACCATGGGTTTAAAAGGTAATAGCAGAAGAAGAAAGGTCAGAATTAGGGGAGGATATTAAAATGTTGGGAAACTCACAAATGACAATCATAACATTGAATGTGAATGGGATGAACTCAACCATAAAACAGATGAATAGCAGAGTGCATTAGAATCCAAAATTCTACCATATGTTGACTTCAGGAAACACACATGAGGTGGGTAGAATCTCACAAGGTAAGAATTAAAGGTTGGAGTAAAATCTATTGGGCCTCAACTGACAAAAGAAGGGAGGAGTTGTAATCATGATATCTGACAAAGCCAAAGCAAAAATAGATCTGATTATAAAGGATAGGGAAGGTAAATACAACTGATAAAAGGGAGTATAGAAAATAGGAAATGTCACTAAGCAACATGTATGCACCAAATGGTATAGCACCCAAATTTCTAATGGAGAAACTAGGAGAATTGAAGGAAGAAATAGATAATAAAACTATACTAGTGGGAGATCTGAACCAACCACTATCAAATTTAGATAAATCAAAAAATAAATAAAAAAGAGGTAAAAGAGGTGAATGAAATCATAGAAAAATTAGAGTTGATAGCTATATGGAGAAAAATAAATAGGGATAAAAAGGATTACACTTTCTTTTTAGCAGCACATGGCACATTCACAAAGATTGACATTACACTAGGTCATAAAAACATGGCATACAAATGTAGAAAAGCAGAAATAATCAATGCAACCTTTCCAGATTATAAGGCAACAAAAATAATGATCAGTAAGGGTATGTGGAGACCACAATCAAAATCAATTGGAAATTAAATAATATGATACTCCAAAATAGGTTAGTTATAGAACAAATCATAGAAACAATTAATAATTTCATTGAAGAAAATGACAATGGTGAGATATCCTTTCAAATCTTATTGGATACAGCCAAAGCAGTACTCATAGGAAAATTCATATCCCTGAGTGAGTATATTAACAAATTAGGGAGGGCATAGATAAATGAATTGGACATGCAAATGAAAGAACTTTAAAGCAAACAAATTAAAACCCCCCAGAAGAAAACCAAATTGAAATCCAAAAATTAAGGGAGAAATTAATAAAATTGAAAGTGATAGAATTATTGAATTAACAAATAAGACAAGAAGCTGGTATATTGAAAAAAACAAACAAAATTTAAAAAGTACTGGTCAATCTATTTTAAAAAAGGAGAAAAGAAAATCAAATTGACTCTAAAATCGATGAAAAGGGGGACCTTACCTCCAATGAAGAGGAAATCTTCTTAATGCTCCAATCTTTCCCTATGCATGTTTCTTCTAACTACTCTTATGATGCATAAAATTTTTGAGAGCTACACAAAACATTTTCCCCACATATTAATATATATAATTGGATGTAAATCTAGTCCTTATAGAAGAGAGTTTGACTTAAATAAAAAGATAAGATTTATCTCCTTTTCCCTTTCTTTCATATTTACCTTTTCATGTTTCTCTTGCTTTCTGTGCTTGGATATCAAATTATCCACTAAGTTCTGGTCTTTTCTTAGCAAATGCTTGGAAATCTTCTATTTTGTTGAATGCCCATACTTTCCCCTGGAAGTGTATAGTCAGTTTTGCTGGGTAGTTGATTCTTGGTTGGAGACCCAGCTCTCTTGCCTTTCTAAATATTGTGTCCCATGCTTTGAGGTCTCTTGGTGTGTTAGCCTCTAGGTCATGTGTGATCCTTATGGGAGCCCCCTTATATCTAAAGCTCCTCTTCTTGACTTCTTGTAGGATTTTCTCATTTTCTTAGAAGCTCTTGAATTTGGCAATTACATTCCTAGGGGATGTCTTTTGGGGATTTAGTATAGAGGGTGTTCTATGAACCCTTTCTATTTCTATTTTGCCACCTTGCTCCAGAATGTGTGGGCAATTTTCTTCAATAATCTCATTTAGAATAACAATGTGATTATTTGTTTATCTCTGGTTTTTCTGGGAGACTGATAATTTGGAGGTTGTCTCTTCTTCCTCCGTTTTCCAAGTCTGTGACCTTTTCAGTGAGATATTTTATGTTTTCTTCTAATTCATTAATTTTTTGGCTTTGCTTTATTGATTCTTGCTGTTTTATGATCTCACTTTCTTCGAGTTGCTTAATTCTGGTCATTAGGGACTGGTTTTGCTTTTCAGCTTTGTCTGTCGTTCTATTGGATGCTTCCCTCTCTTTCTCCAATTGTGCAGTCTTATCTATCAGACTGCTGATCTCTTTCTCCCATTTTTCTTTCCAGAAGGATTCCATCTTTTGGGTAAGCTCAAGTTTGAGATCTTCCAGAGCTTGTTGATAGTTTCCATTTTGGGAGGCATGTTCTGATTTTTTTTTGTATTTCATCCTCTTTCTCTTCTTTTCCTTGGGTACTCCCACCATAAAAGTTTTCAAAAGTCACCTTTTTCCCTTTCTTCCTGGAGGCTTGATTTTTGGCCATGTGAGCCATCCATTTGGTGGTTTTATTCCACTTTCTTTTTTGGTCTGGATCTGGGTGATGTGGGTGGGTTTTCTGTGAATTTAGGTTGCCTCAGACTAGTTTTTCCCAGCCTCCAAGGTTTCTTAGAGAGCTGGGTCCCTGATCACAGCAAAACTGCCCAGGTGTTAGGCTCCACCCAGATAATCAACACGTGGTCCAGTGGGGACACTAATTCATTGCTAGTAGAGTTGTGAATTGATCCAACCATTCTGGAGGGCAATTTGGAACTATGCCCAAAGGGCGATAAAAGACTGTCTGCCCTTTGATCCAGCCATAGCACTGCTGGGTTTGCACCCCAAAGAGATAATAAGGAAAAAGACTTGTACAAGAATATTCATAGTTGTGCTCTTTGTGGCAAAAATCTGGAGAATGAGGGGATGCCCTTCAATTGGGGAATGGCTGAACAAATTGTGGTATATGTTGGTGATGGAATACTATTGTGCTAAAAGGAATAATCAAGTAGAGGAATTCCATGGAGACTGGAACAACCTCCAAGAAGCAATCCAGAGTGAAAGGAGCAGAACCAGGAAATCATTATACACAGAGAATGATACACTGTGGCACAATCGAAGGTAGTGGACTTCTCCATTGGTGTCAATGCAATGTCCCTGAACAATCTGCAGGGATATAAAAAATACTATCCTCAAGCAGAGGATAAACTGTGGTAGTAAAAACACCGATGAAAAGCAACTGTCTGACTACAGGGGTGGAGGTGATAGGACTGAGGAGAGACTCTAAATGAACACTCTAATGCAAATACCAACAACATGGAAATGGGTTAGAAACAGGAACACATGTGATAACCAGTGGAATCGTGTGTTGGCTATGGGAGAGGGAAGGGTGGTGGTGGGGAGGAAAAGAAAATGATCTTTGTTTCCATTGAATAATGTTTGGAAATGACCAAATAAATTAATGTTAAAAAAAAAACTACTTTGCCCAATTTTATGGCAATACATATGCCAATCTAGGCAATATGGATGAATATTTACAAAAATATAAACTGCCTATACTAACTGAAAAAGAAATAGAATTCTTAAATAATCCCACAACAGAAAAAGAAATCCAACAGGTCATCAAAGAAGTCCCTAAGAAAAATTCCCTGGGGCCTGATGGATTCACTAGTGAATTCTATCAAACATTCAAAGAACAGCTAACCCCAATACCATACACACTATTTGACATAATAAGCTAAGAGGGAGTTCTACCAAATTCCTTTTATGTCACAAATATGGTACTGATTCCAAAGCCACATAGATCAAAATCTGAGAAAGAAAACTATAGGCCAATCTCCCTAATGAACATAGATGCAAAAATCTTAAACAGGACACTATCAAAAAGACTTCAGCAAGTGATCAGGAGGGTCATTCACTATGATCAAGTAGGATTCATACCAGGAATGCAGGGCTGGTTCAATATTAGGAAAACCATCCACATAATTGACTATATCAACAAGCAAACCAACAAAAATCACATGATTATCGCAATAGACACAGAAAAAGCCTTTGATAAAATACAACACCCATTCCTATTAAAAACACTAGAAAGTATAGGAATAGAAGGGTCTTTCCTAAAAATAATAAACAGTATATATCTAAAACCATCATCAAACATCATCTGCAATGGGGATAAACTAAATGCATTCCCAATAAGATCAGGAGTGAAACAAGGATGGCCATTATCACCTCTATTATTTTACATTGTACTAGAAACACTAGCAGTAGCAATTAGAGAAGAAAAAGAAATTGAAGGCATTAAAATAGGCAATGAGGAGACCAAGTTATCACTCTTTGGAGATTACATGATGGTCTACTTAAAGAATCCTAGAGAATCAGCCCAAAAAGCTAATCGAAATAATCAACAACTTTAGTAATCTTGCAGGATACAAAATAAACCCACATAAGTCATCAGCATTCCTTTATATTTCCAACACATCTCAGCAGCAAGATTTAGAAAGAGAAATCCCATTCAAAATCACCTTAGACAAAATAAAATACTTAGGAATCTATCTCCTGAGACAAACACTCAGGAGGGGTGGGGGAGAGTGGGAGAAAAAAAAAAGTGATCTTTGTTTCTAATGAATAATGTTTGAAAATGACCAAATAAAATAATGTTTAAAATGTTAAAAAAATTAAAAGATCAAAGATCAATGATCACTAAAGAGCTCAGGAAATAAAACAACAACAATAAAATAACAACAACAACAACCTAAATCCTGAGACATTTTTCCATGATTGCAGTTCCAGAATAGAGTGATAAGAAGATGCTTACTTTCACTGGAGAAACCATAGTGGGTAAGAATGTTGAAAGAGATAGAGTTGTTGGGAACACTGAAATATGGAAATTAAAATAACCAAGAGATCAAAGACAAGAGACCTAAGGAAATAACAACAATAAATGCAAAACTGAGATGTTCCTCACACAGGGTGAAGAACCTGATATTTGCATAAAATAGACAATTAAGAAATAGACCACTCAAAATTTTTAAAAATGTGTAAGCTAAAGAGAAAGAATAAAAGGAAAGAGAGCTTCTTTCGAAAGAAAGGAGATTAGAAATATAATTCTGGAGACATTTAAATAAATGAATCTTCTTCTAAAACTTTAAAGAAAAAAAATGAAATGGACAGAAGCCTTTGAAGAGTTCTTGGAAGAGCTTAAATAGACTTTGAAAACCAAATGAGAAAGTATGACAAAAATTAGTAAAAAATAAAAACAATGAACATATAAATATATTAAATATAAAAGATAAATAATTTGGAAAAGAATATTCAAAAACACACCAAAATAAATAATTTATAAAAATGAGAATTGGGCAACAGCAAGCTGATAAGATAATAACCAAAAATGGAAAAAATGGAAAAAAGAAAGGAGTTAGGAAAAATATTATTACAAAAGCAATTGAAATGGAAACAGACTGAGAAGAGAGAATATAACAATTCATGGCCTACCTGAAAATTCAATAGTGAAATATTATTTTTTGAGAAATAATTCAAGAAAACTACCTTGAAATCTTAGAACTAGAAGATAAAGTAGAACTCGTAAGAATTAATTGATCAGCACTTTAAGAGATTCCATCAGGTAAACTAATAGTATTATTATAGCTAAATTTTATAACTACCAGGTTAAAGAGAAAATACTATAAGCAACAACAACAACAACAAACAGTTGGAGTGCTCTCGGGATACAATAAAGATAACATAAGATTTATCAGCTCCTACATTAAAACAATGAAAGGAATGGAATACAACATTTTGAAGAGCAAAAAGTTGTGTTTAAAACCAAGAATAACCTACCCAGCAAAACTGAGTATTACTATTCAAGAAAAGAAGTCATTCAAATAAATAAAGGACTTTCAAATATTCTTGAAGAACTGAATGGAAAATTTTCCATTCAAGACTGAAAAATAGACATCAGTAAATAACTTTCAAGACCAGTTATTATAAATGATTTGAAAATATATTTTTATATGGGGAAAATAGTTTTTTTAAGTCTTAAGAATGATATTTATTGCATTATTTGAATCCATATTTATAGATAGAAGCTTTGAGGGCAAGTTGAACATAACAATGGGGAGGGATTATTGAAATAATCATTGCATATAAAAGAGGTAATTTGTAATTAAGGGAAGGAGAGGATGGCAGGATAGTAATACCAGTATCTTATTTCATAGGATCTTCATAAGAGATTGATACATAGGATCTTCATAAGAGATAATACATACTCAAAAGAAGGGTACATTTTTTTTTCTCAAATCATAAAAAAAGATAAAAGGATGAGGGATAAAGATTAAAAAAAAGAATCTTAGAATGGCATACAGATTAAGAAAAAGGGGGCAAACTGATGACAAGGGGGGAAATTGCAGATGAAACTTATATTAACAAATAAGAGGATAAGAGAGTGATAAGGGTGGAACTCATAGTAGGTTAAATAGATTAAGGGCCAGGAGGTTAAGGGGAGGAGAAAAGGGAACACTCTTAAAAGGGTAAGAGATGAAAGTAAATAGATGATTCAAGAAAGAGTAGGGTTTAGCGAATTAGTGGTTAAAGAAAAATTAGATTTCCAAGGAGAAATGTGATCAAAAGACAAACAAAAGTAAAAACAATGAAAAAATAGAATGGAAGAAATACATAGCTAATAATTATAACTTTGAATCTGAATGGCATGAATTCAGTCATAAAAAAGAAATGAATAGTAGAATGGATTAAACACCAAAACCCCCAAAAATGCTGTTTACAAGAAACACATTTTAAAATGAGAGATAAACATAGAGTAAAAGCATTGAGAAATATAAAATTGATAATTTTGAATACATTAAATTGAATTTTTGTACAAATATAACTAACATATCCAAGATTAGAAGGAAAGTAATGACTTAGAAAATGTTTATAGTTTTGCAGAGGTATCATATCTATAATATATAGAGAACTTTATAAGAATATGACCTATTTCCCAATTGACAAATAGTCAAAAGATATAAAGACAGATTTTGGATGAATGGAAAAAAAGCTACATATAATTAATTAAAAAGTTGTAAATAATTATTGACTAGGGAAATACAAATCAAAACAAGAATGAGATATCTCACAGATATATTAGTTAATTTTTTTTTAAAAGAGCAAAATGACAGATGTTGGAGGGAATGTGGGAAATAGAAACACTAATACATTGTTGATGGAACTGTAAACTAATAACCATTTTGGAGAACAATCCTAAATTATATTCCGAGGGTTATACAACTGTATATACCTCTTGACCCAGTCATACCACTATTAGGCTTATTTCCTAAGGTGATCGAGGACAAAGGAAAAGAAAATATATATGATAAACTATTTATAGCAGCATTGGTGGTGGTAGCAAAGAACTGGAAACTAAAGGGATTTCCATTAATTAGGAGAGGGCTGAACAAATTGTAGTATATGATTGTAATGGAATATAATTGTACTATAAGCAATGACAAACAAGATGATCACCAAAAATCCCTGGAAGGACTTACACGAAGTGTTAAATAGTGAAGTGAGCAGAAACAGAAAAACATTGTACACAGTAAACAGTATGTACTATATATGATGATCAATGGTGATTGATAACTGTTATCAACAAGGTAAGGATTCAGAACAATTCCAAAGGACTTAAAATGAAAAAGAATATCTGCCACTATAGAGGGAACAGATGAAATTTCATTGCAGACAGAAATAAACCAAAATTCTTTACTTTATTTTTCTCCATGATTTTTTTTCTTGTTTAATATGTGCCTTGTTTCACAACATGATTAACAAGGAAATATATATTATATGAAAATAAACCAATATCATTTTGCCTGCCTTTTTGGAGAAGTCATAAGGGCATGACAAATAGAATAGACAGATTAAATAGACCATTAAAAATAGAATAGACAGATTTTTGGACAATGCTAATGGGAGAATTTCTTTTGGATGAATACATTTATTACATATTTATAACAAATTATATGTATTGTTATCATGCCACATGTTATTTATTATATGTAAAGTTAAATTAAATGATAATAAAAATAAAATGAAAAAACTTTCAATGTAAGCATTTTTTCCTCCCTTGAATTATGGTATTCAAAAAGTGCCATTGTCAATTCCTCACACAGAATAACTATTGAGATAGAATTGTTTATTATTAAGAGAGGATTGTATCATAACAGCTCTGTTCTTTTCTGCATCTGTTTGTTATACAGTGTCCTGTTCTAGTTTTCTATGATTTTTTTGAGATCAAATAGCCTTCTATCTTCTTTCTTCTTTATAACATTTTGGAAGAAAAAAGGAAACATTTCAGAGATCCTATTTTCTGAGATACAACACAAAAACAAACGTAAGTTGCAATGGCTAGCTTTCTTTCCATCTACTTATTTTCCTTGGTTACTGGAATCTGAGTCATACACCCAACATTTTTAGAATGAAATTTAATATAAAAATCAATTCAGTTAATGCTCTCTTGTACAAGGCAACTCATATCCATATACATGCATTTCTTAAAAAAATGTCACACCAGCCAAAGAAAAAGAACCATAAATAAAATTATTATAGAACGTATCCACATTGAAAAAAGACAATTGCTAGTAGAGGACAGAGGGTTATCAAAAAAATTTAATCATAAATGGAAAAGAGAGAATTAAGCAGTGACTTTTTAATGTCAAAGATAGAATATAGAATATAGTTTTTGTACTTCCTTTTTGAAGGTTTTATAATCTTCACACTTGAAAAAATAGATAGTATTTGATTTATCCCTTTTGGGTAGTAGAGCTGATATATCAATTTGTTTAATTGAAGTGCCTGGAAAATGAAACTTTTCTATCTTTTTTAAGCTGTTTTTGTAATTTCTGTAAATGTAGAAGATATCTTCTTTAAAAAATCCCTGCATTTTTCTACACAAATGTGGAGAATCTTGATAAATAATCAAATTACAAGGTGTTTATAGTGATAAAACAGTTACCTGACTTTTATTGCTGACTTGCTGGAAAAAAAAAAACTGAAAGGACTGCACGGAAATAGACCATTAAAAATAGACCAACTCACTTTTAATTTTTGCTGGAAGAAAAGTGAGTCTCTGCCAAACTTCTGTAAAGTCAAACTTATAATTATCACTCACAAAAGGTAAATTTATTGCACTTAAAGCCAGTAAGGCATTTTTAAATTTAAATAAATCACTCTGGTACCCTGACATTGAACATTATAGTCGAATACTTAAAAAGACCCTACACAATTTTAAATGGGATGTGTCACCTCAGCACTTTGTATTGATTGAGCAAAATCTCACTAACTGGAAGTTGAAGCACTCCATCAGCCCCAGACAGTACCTACCCTGAAAGTTCAATAGACTCACCTGGACCACTAATGATAATAAAGAGGAATTTAGCCACCTCTATTGTGATAAGAATAATAAATGGAGAGTGTTATCTACCTTCTAAAATGCTACCACATAGAATAAAAAGGATTTCATTAAAGTGGAAAAATTGGCCATAAACAATCACATGCTTTACAGTAAATAAGGACCATCTCTACAGCATACTAAATGGAATCCTTTTAAAGGAGGAGGAGGAGGAGGAGGAGGAGTAGGGAGGAGGAAATGTCCCTTCTCTCCAGTCCTTTAACCAGTGCCATGGGATACTACTGTACAGAAAGACACACCAGATGAGAGAAATATATTGAAGGAGACATTGATAAGTGTGATAATTTCAAAAGTACCTTTATTGTAAAGTTAATTTTCAATGTGATTTTTTCCTGCTCTTCAGAAATAGATATTCCAATATCATTATTTCAAAAACATAGCTTCTTTCCTAACTTCAACAGGAAACAACTTGTGAAAAGAATGAAAAACTAGAGAACCAAATAATAAATCAGTTACGGCATTATTCCCCTTATAAAGTACATGCCAGTGTACAAAGCATTAATGAGAAGGAAATTAATCTGCATAATGTCTAATAATCTACACTTGAAAAAGTGATTTCTGCTGCTCATTTTGAAAGAAAATCCATGAAATGAAATTTAACTTTTATCGATTCCTTATTTTTTCTCCTTTTATAAATTGCCTATGAAAAAGTTAATGTATTATGAATGTATTTGGAATATTAAAACCTAATTCATTAATTCAAATTAATGAAAATAAATTAATTAAAATAACACATGGCTTACTTTCACCCTACTTTTGAAGCTGTTGTTTAGCTATAACCACAAAATTTTTCTTTTCACATTCTATAGTAATATGATTAAGAAAGTAGGTTGGTATGATCAAAAGACTAATATTATCTTTGGTCCTTCCCAAAGCTTGGTGTGAGTGTGTGTGTGTGTGTGTGTGTGTGTGTGTGTGTGTGAAAGCAGACTGACACTTGGTTACCTACCTATGTTACTTGTAAATACTACTGCCATTTGCATCTGTCTTTATTGTGGTCCCCATGATCCTTCCTTTCTGATGACTGCAGACCATATAGTTCTATGTAATCTTTCTCAGAAATCTGTGGCTTTGTCATACTCCTTGAAGGCTGCATTTTCTTCCTCAGGAAGAACAAACATTGTCTTCTCTTCAATTTTCACAGAGACTTCCCTGTAATTGTTTTCCTTTTAAAAGTATAATGGACTTATTATTCTATTTATATTATATTATATTATATTGATAACAATATGGGCTTATATATTATATTGATACAAAATTTCTAGGAATACTATAGGTATTGAAAATTATTTTTCACTGTATTTGTGGAGAAATGGGGAAAACATGTTGTACTCAGCTTTATTATAGTCTATGAATTTCAGTTAAAAAATAACAAATACATTTTTTGCAAGTTGGATATAATTAAATAGGGTAAGCTAAGTGCCACAGTGGTTACACGGCCAGTCCTGGAATCAGGAAGATTCATCTTGTTGAGTTCAAATCTGTCCTCAGACACTGAACTAGCTTTATGGTGTTGACTGGACAAGATACTTAACCTTACTTGCCTCTGTTCCTCATCTGTAAAATAAGCTGAAAAAGGAAATGGCAAACTATTATCCTTGCAAAGAAAACCCTAAATTGGGTTATAAAAAGTAGGACAGGACTGAAGTAACTGAATAACAGCAAATAATTAAACTCTCTTTGATAAGCCCCTGTATTGCATAGACATATTAAGAGTTTTTGCAGTATAATTATTTTTTATAAACTGTTTATCACATAAAGAGGAACTAGTTATTTTCCTGATTTTTCTTTTTTACATCATTTTAATTAGAAGGAACACACTGAAGGGGTTATTCTCATCAATAGTTTATGGAGCACCTACTTTCACAAGCTGTAGAAAGGTCACCATCACATTCTTATAGGCATGCTCAGTAGCTGACTTTTCGAAGGCTATAGCATTACAGGATACTGAACTTTACAACATAGCCTATTACTGCCTGTGCTATGCTTATCAAAGGGCATGTTCCATACTTGAGTGCATCATATAGTACAAGTTGTTCCCAAGCTTTATGGATACTAAAAACAAATTAAGAAATAATTTTCAATCCTTGAAACTTATCAAAAATGCATAAGGAAACACCAAGTATCATTAATGTTCTGCCATTTGTTAACTAAGAATATCTTTATATCAATATTATTAGTAAACTTTGAAGATAATACTGAAATATGAAGAATCCTATCTTATTTGACTTTTAATAAATCTTTCCAAATCTTTTCCCCCTGGTTTAAAATACAAACATTCTGCCTTGATAGAGATCCCTAAAGAATATTTAATATTCATAAAATTTTAGTTATAATATAGGTATATATCAATATAACATAGTTATATATATAAGTATTTATAAAAATTTATTAGTAATAAAATAAAAATACAACATAGGCAAAGCTTAATGGTTTGTATTCACTGAGTTTACACATTTTATTCACAAAAAACAATTCTAAATATATAGATTAAAATAGAAATTAGTATGAATTCTAACTTTAAACATCTTCTATTAAAATATTGACTTGAAATATATTTTTTCAGAAATGAAATTTAAAATTTCAATGTTTGCATTATACTTCTATTTATTAATAGTGACAATGATCAGAGAAGGGGGAATGACAGTCCTGCTATATACCTTAACTCTGATCAGGTATCATTTGTTGTAATGTGTTCCCTTCTGAGAACCACATTGATAAAGCGGAGCTTCTCTAGTGGAGGGTAACTAGAATGGGGGGTGGGTGGAGGTGTCTAGAGGCTTGGAGTCAGCCCCAACCAGCTCTGAAGAAACCACTATAAACTTGTCACATACTGTAGTCATTTACACCTTGGTAAAATTCTACAAATATGGGAATGATTTATTGTTTTGTTGATTGGGTGCACTTAAGAAAGTGATGGAAAATATTAATAATGCAGATTGAATTGAAAAGTGCGTCGTACATTTTAGGAGATCCAGTTATTAAATATTTATCAGCATACCTCTGGATGGAGGCCATGACATTTGTGAAAAGACTGAAGGAATAATGATGTTTATCTCAGAAAGGAAAATTTATAGTAGTTGGGGAAAAAGAGAGACAAATGGAAGTTGGAGAATGAGAGACAGAAACAAAGATAGACAGTGTGGAAAGAATTTGGATTGTATGTGTTTTAGCTGCCTTCTTCCCAGTTATACTAGAGAAAGATATTTCAATAGCCATTGAATGGGACAGGAGAATGATGTCTCTGACAAAGTCTTGCAAAGGTACTTCAGTGACTCCATTAAATGAAGCATGTGTGAAATCAAAGAGCTGATCCAGCCAGCCTCAGATGTTTGTCATCATTATGTTGTCTCTCAGATTGACTTTCCAAAAAATCTCTAATCTGAGTAAACTAACATGTGTCCCAGCACCCCATCAATCCTTCCTTCACTTTTTTACCCTCCTCACCCTTTATCTCAAAGATCTTATAATTATGGTGCTGCCACAACCTTTGAGTAGTTGAGACTTTGAGACTAGGCACTCTGCTCTTCACACATGTCCATACTTTCAGAAAATAAATGCTGTCGCTATCATGCCAATGGTACTCAATTTACCTCTGTCAGTTTTTTGGGGTCATTCAGAAGTAGGTCTGTTGTGGAATTTTCATGTGGAATTTAGCCATGCAGGAAACCCCAACTGTCACTCAAAGGGAAAGAAGGAAGGAAGGAAGGAAGGAAGGAAGGAAGGAAGGAAGGAAGGAAGGAAGGAAGGAAGGAAGGAAGGAAGGAAGGAAGGAAGGAAGGAAGGAAGGAAGGAAGGAAGGAAGGAAGGAAGGAAGGAAGGAAGGAAGGAAGGAAAGAAGGAAGGAAGGAAGGAAGGAAGGAAGGAAGGAAGGAAGGAAGGAAGGAAAGAAGGAAGGAAGGAAGGAAGGAAGGAAGGAAGGAAGGAAGGAAGGAAGGAAGGAAGGAAGGAAGGAAGGAAGGAAGGAAGGAAGGAAGGAAGGAAGGAAGGAAGGAAGGAAGGAAGGAAGGAAGGAAGGAAGGAAGGAAGGAAGGAAGGAAGGAAGGAAGGAAGGAAAGAAGGAAGGAAGGAAGGAAGGAAGGAAGGAAAGAAGGAAGGAAGG
Organism: Monodelphis domestica; assembly: GCF_027887165.1. Classification (NCBI taxonomy): domain Eukaryota; kingdom Metazoa; phylum Chordata; class Mammalia; order Didelphimorphia; family Didelphidae; genus Monodelphis; species Monodelphis domestica. The sequence goes on along the minus strand of NC_077228.1, from coordinate 90,304,542 downwards.
GAGGTAGGGAGGGAGGTAGGGAGGGAGGAAAGAATTTCCCTTCAGTTTTCCCTATAGTATTTCCCTATGAAATAAAAGTCATTTATTTTCTCATTGTGGGGGGGGAATGTGTGTGGGGGTGATGGAAGCTGGAGAAAGAAGGGGCAAATGTGCTTTTCAGGTAGTAATCCTAGAGGAAGTCCACCTGCTGCCTGGAAAACAATGAGACTTGTTTAATCTGAGGCCTCCCCTTAAATGGAGATTCTCCAAGCCAGAGAGATGGAGAGACAGTCAGAGGGGCAGAAGGTACTTCTAACCTATGAACTGCTGGGCTATAAGGAGACTTCAGGAGGAAGAACAAGCATATGGTGCTGGAAGATTGAATTGCAGTCTATAGAGGAGTAAGAGTTTAATTGGTTTTTCAATTTCCTAGTTTTTCTTTAAGCCCTTTCTCCTGTCACTATCTACTTAATTATTTCTTTAATTATCTCCCCAGGTAGAATGTAAGCTTCTTGAGGGAAGTAGAGGTGCTGCACTTCTGCCTTTGAATCAGCTGACCCTTTGATTATTAAAATAGATTAGATAATTTCTTCTCTGAGGTGTTTTCCAACCCAGAGATTCTGGGATTAATCCCACACCTTTCATTTTCACTGATGGAAATAAGATGGGCCATATATTATTTTCCCTTGATAACATATTGAATATCATGATGTTTTCTGGGTTCCAATTTACTTTTTACACATATTGGATACTGCCAGGTAAAAAAAAAAGCAATGCATTTTTCATTGACAGATAACATACCATAAAAAGGAGCATGACTGATTCACCTTTGACATACTGCATATAGTTTCAGAATTTTTCTTTGTCTTTCACAAGAGAAAACTGACATTGCTAAAAATAGAAGATGCATTTCTCTGAATTTAACATGTGATATCTTGATAGCATCTCTAGGCATTTATTACTTCTTGGGTATTTTTCCAGTTACTTTTAACTCCTTTGGATGCACAGGGCTAGTGCACAAAAGAATTGATTAATTAAAGAATAGCTAATGACTTGAGTATGTCATGTCATCTCTGGTATTGCCTACAGGATTTCCAGGTATGGCTATTTGAAATGTTTTTGGGAATTTTGATAATAAGTTGCAAGTAGTAAATGCAAAAAAAAAATTTCTGAGAAGAAAGAGAAGTTGGGGTGATTTTAAGATTGGGGTTTAAGGGATGTTTAAGCTGAATAACCACTGAATATATATTCCATAGGTGATTCTGAAGGTCTCCTCCAAATCATAGAGCAAGGGAAGAAGGGGCAAAGTGAGAGACAGAGACAGAGAATAATAAGAGATAGACAGAGACAGAAGAAGGAGGGGGAAACGAAAAGGCATTCATTAAGCACTTTCTGTATAAAAATCAATTCTAAGATCAAAGTATATATAAATAGAAAAGCAAGACAGTCCTTGCTTTTAGAGAACTCCCATTTTTATGGGGTTGAATCTATAGACATACTGTGTGTGTAATTAGAAAAAAATAAAATAAAATTTAACACCATAAAAATAAAACAGAATAAATACTATCTTATTTAATCCTTATAACAACCCTGGAAAGTATATGCCTTTTATTTTTCTGATTTTACAGATAGACATTTAGGCAGACAGAGGGCACTTAGTAAGTACAGAGACTGGATTTAAACGCAGGTCTTTCCCATTTTAGATACTCTGCTTTATCTACTGTACCACTTAGACTGCTAACCCAGTGACTTTCCTCTAGCAGACAATTGATGTTTATTGAATTTAAATTGTTTGAATTGTTGAATTTCCTCAAAATACAATATCCTCCAGATAAATTAATTCTTAGAAATAGCAAGCACCTTCTGTTGTGAATATTTTGTATTGTTTCTTTGACCATTTCTGCATATAAATAGACTGATGGAAAATTGCGATTAGTTATCCAAGTTATTCTTTCTGAAATGTTATGACATAGTGATTCTATAGTCACTCATAATTCCTTCACTTTACAATCTCAAAGAGGTTCTGCAGATAATCCCGCTGTCAAAATAGAGAAAAACTTTAAATATTAGTAGAATGTAAATTTTTTAAAACTCAAGCTGAGCAACTCAGGGCAAACTGTGTACAAAATAGATATGGATTAGTTGTTCAAACAGCAGTCTTAGAGGCTTGACAATCAACTTTACTAATGAAGGCACATACTAGTGTAAATTCTACTTAAAAATTAAAATCTTTGGTGACAATATAAACTGAATAAAAGTGGAAAAAGTATCTTTAAACTCTGCCTTGACAATGGATTACTAAATAATGCATCAAACAAAATAACTCTTAAAAAGTACAGCAATAAAGTTTGTGTATTTCAAATAATTAGGCAAGCTCTTCATGAGGCTATCTCAACTTAAGCATTACATGTGGAAAATTAATTTTAATGCTATCTCATTTCATTATTAATATGAATTTATAATTCCTTCTCTGCCAAAAGGCAATCTCTTACACTAAAGGTTAAAAAGATGCCCTTCCCTCAATGGTCCTAGAGATGTCCTTGAATTCCTGCTCAAAGGCTTTCATTTCCTTTAAATCAGAGTGAACTGGACCCCATCCAACTGGGAATCTAAATTCTCTTAATTCTGTAAACAGGACCTAGCTAAAGAGAAATTCTCCTTAGTGGCAATAAGCTTCTGCCCATGTGCCTCTCCCTCCTCAATGAGGTTTGAGGCAACTTGGACCATGAGAAAGCAACCTAAGTAAAGTGTTTTTCCATGCCCACATAGCTAGGGACTACTGTAATCTCATAACCAGGCTACTTTCTTAGCTGACTTTTCCCCTTCAACAAAGTAGTAATGAGGTGGGGCTCAGAGACCTTTGGCCACCTCTCCATTAAGTGTCCATCAATTAAGGCTGCCCTTTTCAGTCCAGGAGAGGGCTCAGTATTGTGGGGCAGGAAGACAGCTGGGGCATTTAAGATGATTCCTGACCCTACATTTTTGTTTTTAGTTACTAAAAGAGCCCAGTGGCAATTAGTTTGCTGATTATTACCAATCTAATTACCAAATTGATTTTTCATACTGAAACCTCATCTCTTGGAATTTTGTTCACAAAAGTCTTACACATCTAGGAAGGCAAAATACGGAAGGTGTTTATAGGACATCTAAAAGCCAGATTGCCCCATTTTCTGTTATGCATTCTTATTCAGTCACAAATAACATAACTGATACTGACCATGATCAATAGGGATTTATAAGCAGGGACATCAATAACTTTGAATATATTTATTTTTGTTGGAATATATATATATATGTATATATAGATAGATAGATAGATATACACATGCACACACATACTTAAGAAATCATCTAATCCTTTTGTTTTATAAATGAAGAAACTGAGACATTATGTCACTTGCCAGAGATCACATGACTAGGATTTGAACCAAGATATTCTAATTCCAGATATGATGGTCTTTCCATTGCCACCTAAGATGATTACATCACTACCTGTATTTCTCATTCAGTGGTAACTGGGCTTTATGCATGCCTAGATCACCTAAAATGCCAACCCTCATATGGCAGACTAGCAAATATACCTCGGGGAAAAGACATTCTGTAATCTTCCTTAAGATGGAGAGAAGTCTCTTCTTTACATTGGCTATATAGAAAAAATAGGATTCATCTTTAAAATGATCAGAATGGCACAATCTCACTCTTTTCCAGGCAATGGCCTGCACATAGGAGGCATAAGCACCATTCACTAAGACAAATGCAGATGAAGGTTTACGTCTCCTTCCCTTTGGACTCCAAGGCCCCAAAGAATCCATCTTAAAGCTTTAAGGTTTCTTTATTTTCCTTTTTCTGTTTTACGAACAAGCAATAAAATCCCTAGATCCTGGAGCTCAAGCTGTGGTGACCTTAGAGCTAGAATCAAAGCCTGGATTTTGCTGTCAGCTCTACAGGAAGCCTTGAGAATCTTTGTGTTGGGACTTGAGCATAGGGCAGGTTTGGACTTGGAACTTAGTGGAACTAATTCTATATAGCAAATGAGGAAAATGGTGAACTTAATTCTCTCCCCTCCTCAGAGACAAAGTAGTTATATAGTGGATTATTCACCCAGTTGTACAGGAGAAGGGAATCATTCCTATATCTGTTCTTGCTACACATTTAAAACAAATATTCCTTTGTAAAAATTAATGTGTTGAGCCATTAAATGGAACTGGAGTGATGGGGACTCCTCAGATTGGGGGAAGGCAATTAGTAGAAGCTTGAGCCAATTGCAGAAACTAGCTAGTTCCTGACACTAAATGGTTAAAAAGTAAATCCCCTGACCTTTAGGCAAGTGTGGCCAGAGGAGTCACCACCACACAAATGAGCCTTCCATATGGCTTTTTCCCTCTCAATAATTATGTATGACCTGGCACACTCTCCCCTGAACCTTAATCTTGGGATTTGAGTGGGAGAAAGAAAAAATGTGATAAATTATTGTAACACAAGTATTGGATCTGAAATTACCTGGAAAATTCAAGAATATCTGATTCATGAACATCATGAGTAGCATTAAATATGACAAAGATATACTCACATGATAAAATCAAGGAACTAAAGAGTATACCTGGTAGAGATTGTTTTGATAAAGACTAAGAATAATAGTAATAGTAATAGTGTCATGGAAGTATAACAGAAGCTCACAAGCTATGCTAGAAAACTCTCCTTTGTTTTTTTCCTGTAAAATTCATCAGTAAAACTAGATACAGAGTTCATGTTATAACTAATATAAATGTCTTTCATGGCAGTATTATGATGTGATTAAACTAGACTGTCTTCAAAAGTATATTTTATCATAATGTCCTTTCAAGCAGCACCTTACTCCAGATCTTGCTTCTACCAACTCCTTCTAACTCCTTGAGATAGTAATTATGGTCTGTAGCATTAACACACAATACATTGCAGCAAAACGAACATTAGTCTTAAAACATAGTTTTAGGATGCCAAATCTAGAGTTAAAAGGAACTTCTGTGACTATCTAGTCCAACTCTTTTATTTTATAGATGTGGAAATTGATAGCGTCATGAGTAATTGAGAGATTAAATGACAACATCCCAATTCCTTTCTCATTCAAGTTAGGCTAATTTTTCCTTAAAAAGTAGTGAAATAAATCTTGAGATCTGATTTGTTTAGAGGACCAAAGGCTTTTACTATTGACTTCACTTCCTCATAACATAAACATAAAATAAGTTTGAAAAGCTCTAAGCTTCTTTTGAAGCTTGGCTGATATATCATAACAGACAAATTAAGCAAGGGGACTTCACTCAGCTAAATCAAATCAAAATATTCTCCACATCCATCCTTGTTGAATATTTTTCTCATACTATGGCTAAGTACTTTCATTTTTGTTGACAATTGAATAACCTCTGAGTATCATTTTATTCTAATAGGAAGCCTAAACTATCAGGGGAATGGAATTAGAATTAACCTGGAACCTTTGCCAAGGACACACAGGTAGTAAAAGTTAGTGGTAATATTTGAACTCATATTCTCATATGACTCCATAAAGAGTGATTATTGAGTAGTCCAAGCACTTGCTAACTGTATAACCCAGAGCAAATCATTTAGTACCTCTGAATTTCTCATCTATAAGATGAGTTGGTTCATCTGCATTATATGCATAATAATATTTGCTTATAATGCCTAATAGAACTATTTAAAAATGTCATATAAACCTGAAAGCGCCAAAGAATATGTATTATAATTATCAATGAAAGCATATTGAAACTGTAGTTATGTTACCCAAAGCCTTTATTTAATGAACAAAGAATGATTCCAGAGGACAGATTATGAAACACGTTACCCACTTCATAACAGAGATGAGATAGACTCAAGGTACAAAATCAGACTTTTTTTTTTAACATGACTAATATAGGAATACTTTTTTTTTGCTTCCTGATGTATATTTATTACATTTGTTTTCTTTTTAAAATTCAACCTCATCTCAGCATGACTCCCTGGACTACTGATCCATTCCCCCCCCCACCCCCCAGGGCCTTCTCAACCACAATTCTACAGCTTCCACTTTAAATGAATGAGTTCCTTCCAGAACCTCCATTATAGAAAACACCTATGTCAGCCATTCTCACTCCCAATATAGCTCACTTCACTAACCTAGATTATAGTTCCACCTTCCTCCCTCTTCACCCTAAAATTGGCTTTTAAGGTCCCTTCTATAAGATCTCTCCCCCACTAGAATATAAACTTCTTGTGGGGAAAGACTACCTTTCTATTTGCTTATATTTGTATTCTGAATTTATATCATAGTGCTAGGGACATAGAATGAATGCCTTTTCTATCTATCTCTCAAACCATTCATCTCTTTATTCATTGTTCTATCTTTCACTTAACTACAACTTATTTACCTATAATTTATCAATGAAGGGCCTCAGAGAAAAAGAAAATAGATACATTAATCGAAAAAATATAAAATAAGGAAACTGATATTCAGTAAGATTAACTCATATAGTTAATGTCACATAATGACAGGACCAGGACTAGAGTCCAGAGTTCATCACTCCTTATTTCAATGTTCTTTGTTCAGGACCAGCATGCCTATCTGTAGCTGATTCTCTTTCTCCATGGTAATGATGCTAAATACAATTTACCAATGCCTTCCAAAATGAATTTCTGTCAGGAACTAAAAATGACTAAAGAATGGGAGAGATATTTACATGACAGTCCTTAAGTCCTACAATTTAAGTATTGCCTATTATCTCTCTCTATAAGATGAAATCTAACTAGAGTAATATGTCATAGATTTAGTAATGTTAATAAGGGATTAATATAAAATTATGTGAAGTACAATGATTTTTAAAATTTTATGAAAGTTTTTGCATTTATTCATATGTTAAGAAAAATCTAACTTATGCTACAGACTAATAACAGACTATAGAGAAAGTCGTCTGTCAAATGTTAGAGAGTAAATGAGAAGGATTATCCCCAATTTTCCATATTCCATAGAAAACACAATCTTATACATCATTTTCTGAATGCAAATGATAGCCTACAAACCTTTAAGTTCCTACAAATATGGAGCTGGGCTCCAGTGTATTCTTAGAAGATTTATAGTGTTTTGACTCTTTAGTTTTTTTAACTTTTCAAAGATATGGGAAGCATTCTTTAAAAAGATTACAGAGGATTTGGGATGTAACAACACTAGCCCAAATTCACTCAGTCTTGGTTTGCCACTTGATTCATTGTTGCATATTTCTTTTTAATCCTATTACACTCTATAGATTTAAAGGGATATTTTGGATATTTTTATTAATAAACTTGCAATCTTGACCTCATTTAATAACTTATTGACTCAAACTCCCACCTCAATCTAGCAAATATTATTTAATGAGTAGAAGCCTCTTTCAACAATAATATTCTTGAATTCTATCATTTAATGTTAAAATTAATGCAGTATATATAATTATTTAAAAACATGGTGTCCCTAAACTCTTAAGATAGTGCTGAAGGTAAAAAGGAGGGAAAAAGTAGGGGAAAAAGGAAGGAAGGTAGCTGGGTCTCCCCACCCCACCCCCAAACCCCAGTAGGGAAATTGACCAGGCTTTCATTGTAACTATAACTAGGCTAAGGAATTAAATTAAATCAAGCCAGATTCTAGGGATAGTTAGAGAGGTTTATTTAGGCTAGGAAAAGAAAGGTTTGCAAAAGCTAGAGAAAATTTGATCTCTAGCAGCTTTGCAGGGACCAAAGCTCTTGGGAGCGAAAGGCTCTTCAGGTCTCTGTGTTGTTATTATGATTTTTAGGAAAGGGGTAATGGAAAGGTATACATAAGGGAAGAATCACATATAAATAAAATTGGTTTTAGTAACAGGTAAGGGAAATTTTGGGGGAATGGAATAGTGAAGGGTTTTTTGCATCTGACTTTTATCCACTATATTTACTTATCTAATTAAGTTTACTCTAACTATCTATCAACCATATCCAAAGTTCATTCTTGATCTTCTTGATGTAGTGTAGGTTTTCTAGCATCTTTCTGCAACAGTTTATTCTCTGGATTTAGGAGTTAGCAAGCTTCTTCCTTGAAGATCTTTCTAGAACAAAATCAAAAAATCTTGGATTTTTATTAAAATACAATCTCAAACAAAAAATCAAAAATCTTGGATTTTAAATTAAAATACAATACCACATTGCCATTTTGATTTAGCTTTGACTTCGTGATTAGAAGTATAGGTTTATTACATTCTGAGAAGCAAGGTATTATAATTCCTTGTTGGATTAGCAATTCAATTATTGGACTGATACCCTCTTTTGCTTCTTTACTTAAGGGATATTGAGGTGTACAAGGAATTTATCCTTCTTTAGTCCTCATCCTTAAAGGAGTAGCTGATTTCAATAGACCAGCATCTGTGGAAGGTTTTGACCATAAACCTTCAGGGATATCCTCAGGTATAGGATAGATTGAATTCAAGTCATCCTCTATACTGATTGAATCTAAGAACAGCAGTGGAAAAGTTTTCAGAGATTCTTCTGGTAAATGCAATAAAATATCACCAGTACCAGCACATTGGATTTTGCTCATAATTTACATAATAAATCCCTACCTAGATACCTAGAAGAATCATGGGATGGTCTGACATACAAAGAAATGTATGCTCCACAAATAAAGGACCTAAAATAATAATCTTAGGTTATAATTTAGCTACTCTCTCTGGTTTACCTGTAGCTCCTACAACTTCTATTGTACCAACAGCTCTACAATTCTTAGGAAGACTTTGCAAAACTGATTTACTTGCTCTAGTATCAACCAAAAGATCATACATCTGATCACGTATAGTGACAGATATATATGGTTCTGTACGGTTTGGAGGCTGAAATGTTTCTAATACTGGTGCAAGCACAGTAACATCAGTAGAAAGCTCAGTCATTTCCTGTCCATCCAAGTTTACATCTGCTTGAACTGCATGATATTCCCCAGGATTTTGCATATTTAATTCCATCATCAGCTTTTTCACTCCTCCTTTTTGTCCTTATATTCTCTACCTTGGTATCATTGCTCTCATTTACAATTAAATCATCATTATCCAGTTTACATTCTTCCCTATTTCCCCTTATTTTACATTCATTAGAATTTTCTACTAATTTTACATTACAACTTTCTTTTTCTCTATAATTATTATTACCAATTACATTATCCTTTGATTCAATTAATTCATCTATGTCTTCATTAATCTTATTACCATTACACTCATTTTCATTTACTCTCAATTCCTTATTCTTGGATTTAATTACAGAAGAACACTGGGGAAACCTTCATAAGGAACAAGCCCCTTTGCTCTGATCACCCTTAACCTCCTGACTATATTTAGACCTTGCTCTAGACATAACCGAGTCCTGCCTTATGCTCAGATCTGTTATTTGAGCTCCCTGACAGCAGGCATTTTGACATGTATTTCCATTATTTCTTCTTGAGTAATTATTATAGCATTATTCTAGCCATTATTGTTATTATTCCAGTTATTATTATTGTTCCAATTATTTTGCCTATTAAATCCTCCATACCTGTTCATATATCTTGCAAACTGGTCTCTGTACTTACATTCCTTTACAAAATCAACAATTTTATTGCAGAGGAAACAACATTGGGGACCTGATCTTCTAACCCTAGGCTTATCATAATTTTTATTAGGATTCATTGATCTTAATGCAGCCACTGCCTTAATGTCTTTAATCTCAAATTTTCTAGCTTTTCCTTCTGCTTCCTTTAATTTTCTTTTAACATCTTCTATCACTGTGTTTCTCTCCTCATATTAATCCTCACTATCTGTGCACAGGTATGTAGCCTTTCATCTAATATCTTCCAGTTTGCTCTCTTCCCAATCAAGATAATTGTTTTTAAAGAATAATTTTAATTTAAGAATTGGATTTTTTACAAAGATCTTTTTATATATGCTATTGTTCCCTCTTCAAGGACAGCCATGTTCAGGTATGTCTCAGCAGCTTCAGTGATTTAGTCTAGGGATGATGTAGGTGTTTCAGTGGGTTTTTGTTTTATCCCTTCAAATTTGGACCATGCATTTTAGTCTCTTAGTATGTCTACCCATGACCTTCAGAATTGCCTGTCTGCATTCCTTTATTGTTTCATACTGCTCTTTGCTGTTCATGTCAGTGTCATTATGAGCCTGTGGCCCTGGTGTTAACAAGGGATCCTGCCTTGTTTCCTCTATGAACTTATTTCTCTCCCTTTTTGTTAAAAGCTCTTTCATTAACAGGCAAAATTGTTATCATCAGGGTCAAATAAATCAATAGCCCTCCTCACTTCCTTAATGACCCTATTAGGGTCGTTCACGAAGGTAAGTGTTCTTTTTTTTAATGATTCCAAGTCCTCTGGTGTGAATCTTTTATGTTTTTACCTAGAAGATCTCATCCTTTGAAACTACTGGGAGATCTCTTAGGGGAAATAAGATAACCATCCCTTCAGCCTCTTCCTTCTGTAATCTATTTAGATTTCTAGTTGCACTATTAATTTCTTCTGACCCTTAATCATATCCAGTATTCATAAGCTTTTTATCCTTTATATACACTTCAATCTGGTCCAGTTGCTGTTTCATTTGTTTAACCAACTGTTTAAGCTCAGAATCTTTAGTTAACCAAACCCTTGTAGCTTTAAACCATTTGCCAATAACTAACAACACCACTCTACAATTATATACAACACAGAGACAAATACACAATATAGGGATATGAGACAAGACAGTTTGCACAGTAATTTCCATGCAAAGTTTCATCCAGTGATAATCCAGACCTATGTAACATACTTTGGGGAAAAGAATAAATACAGTAAATGGAATATGAAGAACATACTCCCATAATACAACCAAAAGATCCGTTAACATCTTCCCAGACATGTTTATATTCATAGTCAACAGTATATATACAAATGAATTTGTGTTGTTATAGTCCCCTGCGTTCACCCTATTTATATACAAGTAAGGAAAAGGGAAAAACATTCAAAAAAAATTTTTTTAATCGAATATGGATGCTTAGACCATGTGGCAGAAGGTTATTTACACTTTTAATGTCTCTTCCTGCTCAGTTACAGTCCCAGAGTTCCACTGGCCCCCACTGTGGAATGTTCCATTTTCTGAGTGTTAGATGGAATCTTGCAGCCTGACTCTTGGCTCTCTAACTATTTTTTTCTATATTAAATCTATATTCCTAAGGTTTCTTAGCATAGCTAACTCTGCCAAACTGTTATTCTGACATTTAGGAAGGGGGAGAGGAAGGGTATACATAAGGGAAGAATCACATATTAATAAAATCAATTTTAGTAACAGGTAAGGGAAAGTTTTGGGGAATGGAAGAGGGAAAGGGTTTTTTACATCTGACTTTTACCCACTATATTTACTTATCTAATTAAGCTTACTCTGACTAACTAACTAAAAACTATCAAGCCTAAATTCCCCAGCAAACCCAGAATCTCACACACACAGAGTCAGTGGTTGGTCATATATCAGGAATCCAAGTTGTGGTGTTCTCAGATGGTCTCAGCAAAGTAGAAGTGAGCTCTTCAGTAACTGTCCACCATAAGCCTGGAGATTCCCTCTCACCCCCAGCCAGTTGATCCTCAAAGTCCATTTGTTTGATGGATGGATTATCACGATGTCTCAGCTACACACCTTTCTCCTTCTTCCAGCTCCAGAGTGTCAGTTGGCAAACTGCCCCCTTTGAACTCTGACTCAATCAGCTCAGGAAATGTTCTATGTCTCAAGACCTGTCAATTATTCTCTTGCTAATTTAGGATTGCTACAGAAGCAAAAGGCTCTTTCTGGAGAAAGGGCACTCTAGGGAAAGGGCCACATCTCCAGAAAGGACACCTCTCCAGAAAGAGTATGTAGACCCATGTTTCTCTCTTCTTTTATACTTTCTCAGACACCTCCCAAAAAGGAAGTGGGGGGTGTCTGAGGAAGTTGAAGTAGAGAGCCCTGGGAGATGTAGTCTCCCAGGGTTCAGATCCATTTTAAAACACACAGTAGTACTTTAGCAATTTAAATGAAAGTAAGTTTTACTTGTTTACTTTAAAAATGAAATAAAACTTTGAGGACACTGAATTTTAGCTGTGAAAAAAATCATAAGTTGTCATGCTGATTGTCAGAAATTTGGTGTAGGACACCAAAATTGGTCATATGATGATTGGCTCTTTACATCCTTTCCAAATATATATATAAACTCCTATATGTGTATATATGTATATATATATAATTTTTATATCTATATACAAATTTATTTACAAATTTTATATATAAAATTTGGTTTATATGTACATAAATAGATATTTTGCTTGTATATTTTTTAAAACAACATTTAAATTAGTTTCAACAGCAAAGATTTTCCTTATTTCCATTATACTTATCTCTCAGTTTCTCTCTGGCATTGATAGGAAACATTTTTAAGCTTCTGTTGGGATCTTCATATAATTCTCTTTATAGAACTTCATAATTTTTATGAAAAAAAAGTGAAGTTCATACTAAACCTTTCTCCCTTCATTTTCCATAGATTTTTATGAATCAAAGATAAATTATGCCCCTTCTTACAAACTCATAAGTTAGAAATATATCATAATAAGTCATTGTCTCAAATAACTTTTTTAACTGTCAGCTTTTCTCAATATTATGTATATTTTAAAAAAATAAATAGATAAAACATTTGAAGCACATATTGTGTGTTAAATATCATCCCAAGTGTTTTAAATATGAATCTAAGCAGAAAGATTGTTCAGGCCCTCAAAGCACTTACATTTTTAATAAGGAGAAGACAGCACACATAAAGAGACAGTAATTGTTTCTATAACTTCTGTAGCAGAGGATATTTCAAACAGAAACTAAAATAGCTTATGTATTTCATCTCTATTTTTCTCTCAATATGGGTAGTATTAGTATGGTTATCAGTTCCTATGTAAGAACTGAAGATAGTAAATTGAAAGTTAAAGGGCAATATTTAACCCCATTGAAAATATAGAAGATCAAAAGGACTCACTGGAGCTCACAAATTATATAAAACTTACATAAAATGACTCACAATAAGCCATCACTGATTGTAAAAATTCACCTCTCTCCTTCTGTTGAGTCTACTTCTCTATGTCTTAATTGCTTCATAACTTATGGATAACCTAGAAACAAACTGAATTTTGGTTTCCTAGTTGTATAATATTCTGAAAGTCTACTGAACTGACACTTGCCCATATGGCCCATGCAATTATCCCAAGAATCATTGCCATTCTATGATTTAGTTTTCTGCCAGGAGATAAATACACATTTTGGGGGCACTGGGTAGGCATCTCACCTCCAATTGTCCAGTTACAGTGATCTGGCAAGATTGAAATTCCTTATTTTTCTGTTGTTGTTGATGGCAAAATTTCCTTGGTAAATACCGGAGTGATTTACCATTTCATTTTCTAGTTCATTTTACAGAGGAGCAAACCGAGGCAAACTAGGTGAAGTGATTTACCCAGAGTCATACAGCAGATAAGTGTTTGAGGCCAGATTTGAAGTGGGGTCTCTGATGTAAGGCTTAGCTCTATACTCCATTGTACCATCTAGCTTCCTGCTTCTCTATGCCATGGCTTTGGTTCCCATACCATTCCTCTCAATTAAGAAACCATAGAGGCAATTTTCCTCTCTCCAAAAAACATATTACTCATGATATCCCCTTTTTTTCACTAATGAATCAGATCTCCAACCTTGTAAATGTGAGGCTACTTACAACACAATCCCTTATGCTTCAACCAATGAAGAAATTCCCTTTCTTTAGCAGGGAGTCTAGATTCAAGAATTGTACTGCCTATGAAAATGACTATTTTCCCTTCTTAAATAGAAGGATGGGTTTCTAGAACATTATTCTTGAGGTTTTTCCCCCCCTCAGGACATATCTATGAGCCACAACACACAATCTGGAAGATAGGCTGAATGAAATATAAGTGAAAAGAAGACAGGGAAATGAATGACTTACTTATATTGGCCAATATAATGGGCTAATTCCTCTAACAAGCATCTGGTTTCCCAAGGGTCTGAGCCAACCAAGACATCATGGGAGCATCTTCAGGCATTCAGAATAAATCAAATTTATTTTTTCCCTCCCAACAAAGTGCCAGTATGAATTCCACATGATAAGGAGAGGCAAGAGCAATTAAAAACATTTTTTTAAACCTCACTAACCTCATTTAGTTGATTGGGGAATGTTTCTGATCAGTCCTTTCCATTGCCATTTACCTAGGTGGTAACCTCTTAACAGGTAAGTGTTGTAAAGGGTGAACTTATGTTAAATCATGTTATTCCATTCTGTTATTCCAAGTATCTCTATTATTATTGATCAGGAAATAGCTAAATCAAATCTTCTAAAAAATGGTCTGATTAGGGTGGGATAGTTTTAAAATTCACAATGTGCATAGGTGTCAATCATTTCCTTTTTAGAAATCATGAACCCTAAAAGTAATTTCTGAACAGGTAAAGAGCATATCCCTCTGGGCAAGTGAATAAATTAACAAGTATTTTCAAGGACAGGATGTTTTGTCCTCAAGATGATTTTTTTTTTTTTCAGTAGAGGTATTTCTGCCATATAAGTGCTAAAAGAAACTATTACATTATACTCATGTTCAATTGCTAGGATCACTACTGGTAAAATGGATAAAATTTAAATCATTTTCTGTTCATCTTATAGTCATTCATTATAGGTACAATAGATGAGTGACTAGTTGCCATTGCCAAAACTAGCATATTCCAGTTTTTAATATATGATTATCTGATTGTTTTCATGATCTGTGTATATTGTATCACTCTAATTACATTTAATGAACAAAGGATGAAATAAACTTGCTATTTTGTTTATTCTCCCAGATTGTCTAGCAAATGTTTAAACATATTTGTGTACAGACTAAATTTGTTTTTAAGTGAACTGATTTTAATTAATTTCCTAAAGTTTTATAATTTTGGAAGTTATATTTATTCTAAATTTTATTTCATTACCACCAAACAGATTCTTTTAAAATAACATTTCTCATATTTCTACCTGATGATATAGACCTAGAGATTCTCTAGCTTTCAAGCATGTATCTGCGTTAACTCCAAATTTTAAAACAATATAAAAGTAAGAATTACTATCTAATTCAACTAGAATAATGACTTTTAAACTGTATTTTGGAATTAGCTATAGAGGAACTCATTTTTATTACAAAATGACACCTTAGAAAATTGCATTTAGTATGTGTCTAAGAAAAAAATGAGGTTCTCTTTTTTCCTCAAATCCATGTGAATAAGTACCAGCTGCATGCAAAGCACTGGACTAAGCATCCTCTTGAAAAGGGTCAACAAGGCAAAGAAGTCAAGGACTTGACCAGGGTCGCACTGCTAATGAGGCAGGGCATGAATTTGGATTTTCCTAATTTCGGACCCAGCACTCTTTAAACTAAGCCAACTATCAAGCTGGGGAAATTAAGATCCAAATGAGAAAACTAAAGTCCAGATTAGTCAGGTCTCTTGTCCAAGGTCACACAAGGGCATATTAGTTTTGGAACAGATGTTGTCATTGAGTCCAAATGCAACACTCTATGCATTTCCCTACCCAAAATACTTTCTCAGATTCTTTTATTATCTTGAAGTTACTAAAGTAACCATCTGGTTATCAATATCAAATTCCTGCTATGGGAGTGGATTATCTCCTTTCTCAGTCATATATATCTGAGTTTCCCGGTATCTTTTATGTAATATCTTTTATGGTATCTTTTATTTCCTCTCATCCATCACTGATAAGATGCTACATCCCATCACACCCACCAGTAGGTCCTTCCATTGCCCTTTGTATCACCTGAAATTTTTATTCCTCTGCAATTTTGGTATTTTATGATACATGCCTACATGGTGCCCACTGGAGAACGTTGGTATTGATTCAATTAATTCAATTCAGCAAACATTTTCCATAAAGAAATAGTACTACCTACCACCTGGCAGGCCCCTTACTAAGTGTTGGGAATACAAAAAGAGTCCCTGCCCTGAAGAAACTTACACTCAAATTGGGGGAACAACATGCAAGCAAACATATATGAAGCAAACCATCAAGAGGATGAATAGGAATAACAGGGAGGAGGCACTGAAAGGAAGAGGGGTTGAGGAAGGTTTCCTGTAGGAAGTAGAATTTTAGTTCAGATTTAAAAGGAAGCCAGGGAAGTAAGTAATCAGAACAAGCAAGGGGAGCTTTCCAGGCAAAGGAGATAGTCAAAGAAAATGCTCTGAGCCGAGAGAGAGAATGTCTTATTCTTGAGACATCCATTAGCTAGTATCCTGGGTCAAAAAGTGCTTTTGAAAGAGTAGGGAATAAGGAGACTGGAAAGGTAGGACAGGACTAGCTTACAAGTGGCTCTGAATACCAAACAGAGGGTTTGTATTTGCTCCTGGAGGAACAGGAAGCCTTTAGTTAAGGGCTTAGTTAAGGAGATCTGCTTTGCCAGTAGAGAAAAGTTTAGGATTTAAAAAAAAAAACAAAACAGGTTGAAATTCCCCTAATTGTACCAGGTAGATGATGGTTAATAAAAAGGCATAAAAGACAGTTTTTGTTTTTACTATTCTAGACAGGGAGACAGAAACTAAGTACACAGGAAAGGTTAAATACACTCACAGGGAAGCTTGAGCAGAGTGAAGAGCATAGAATGGAGGTTTAGGAGAGATGGGTTCAGCTGCTCTCTCTGGTGCTTAATACCTGTGGGACCTTGGCTTAGGCATTTAATATCTCTGAACCTAAGAATCCTTACCTGTAAAGTGAGGATGGCACTACTTGTGCTTCTTACCTTATATGGTTGCTATAGAATTACAGCAATATTAAGAGTAAAAAGCTTTTTAAGCCATAAAGAGCTAGATGATGTCAGTAATCATGTGTCATGTGCCAGCTGTGTACCAGGCACAGTACTAAGTAATTTGTCTGTATTAACTGCTATTATTATTCTTTTCAATTTTGATAAAATAATTTAATTGAATACATACTAAATAACTACCATATGTCAGAGGCATTATTTTAGGTGCTAGAAATTGGAAGAACAAAACTCAATAGCCTTTACCCTCAAAAAGCTTACATTCCACTATCAAGATAAGCAGAGATATAAGTAAACACATACAGAAATAAATACATTATCTTTCCCAATTAGCAGTCTTCCAAACATTCCTGATATAATGAACAGCTTGAAGATAGAGAATGATCTTTAAGTTCCTTTTGGCATTGTCTCATAGTGCCCAGTGTGAATGAATGCCTAATATGAGTTTAATGAATACTCAGTGATTGATATAAGTATAAACATTTGCAGTTATATTCTTTAGAGCTCAACTTTCAGCTTTCCATATATATTAAGCAATTATGTGGACTTTGGGATCCTTGAATTATACAAAACCAGAAATCCCTGAGCTTGGATATCCAACGAGGTTCTCTCCTGTGCCTTTTTCAATATACACTTTCTTCCTTGGTGATATCATCTGTCCCTTGAGTTCAAATATTATTTCTATGCAACTGTGTCCCAAATCTATATATGCCATGCTGATATCTCTCCTAAAACCAAGCTAAGTATTGCCAGTTGCCTGCTGGACATGTGTATCTCTGCATAAGTATCTAAAAATCTAACTTTCCAAATTGGAACTTATTAAATCCACCATAAAGCTTATTTTCTAAAATTCTCTATTTTTGGAAAGAAGTTTATGAAATAATGCAAATCAATAAGGGAAAAATGAGTAGATTTCAAGACTAGATTTCAAGTCATAGGATGTGAATTCAAATCTTGACTTTGTCAGTCTCTGTGTGACTTTGAACAAATACTTAAAGACTATGGTCTTCAGTTTCTTCATCATTAATTGAAGAATCTGGACTAGATGACCCTTCAGTCAAGGAACCTATACAGTTTTAATTATATGATTCTGTTATTTATAAATATTAATATTAATATACACTAATAACCATATAAGAAAGAAAGTAAGATGAGTGAAGGGACAAAGATTAAATTTTTTCTAATTATATATTTTTTCCAGAATACATGTTAATAAAAATTTTAGTAATAATTTTCTGACATTTTGTGATCCTTATCTCTTCCTTCATTCCCTCTTTATACCTCAAGACAGCAGGAAATATGATATAGGTTATACATAAGTTATCATGAAATAGATATTTTCATGCTTGTCATGTAAAAGAAGAAATATATTGCTTTTACAAGAAAAAAATCACATCGAGATGAAGTTGAAAATGTTATGCTTCAATTTGTTTTCAAATTCTATCAGTTCTTTCTATTGTGTTTTTTCATCATGAGGCTCAGAGCTGTTGATAATTGGCTAATAATACTTTATTGCTGATAATACTTTAGTCATTCAAAGTTGATCATCATAAATTATTACTTTATACAACATTCTATTGCGTCTGCTCATTTTGCTTCACATAACCTCATATAAGCCTTTCCAGGTTTTTTTTTTTTTTTTATAAACCCTTACCTTCCATCTTGGAGTCAATACTGTGTATTGGCTCCAAGGCAGAAGAGTGGTAAGGGCTAGGCAATGGGGGTCAAGTGACTTGCCCAGGGTCACACAGCTAGGAAGTGGCTGAGGCCAGATTTGAACCTAGGACCTCCCATCTCTAGGACTGACTCTTAATCCACTGAGCTACCCAGCTGCCCCCTTTCCAGGTTTTTAAATGATCATCCTGTCCATCATTTCTTATAGTCCAGAAGTATTCCATTATAATTATATATCACAATTGGTTCAGTTATTCTCCAGTTGATGGACATCCCTTCAGTTTCTAGTATAGTATAGTATAGTATGGATATACCTACTAGTGGTATAACTTGGTGAAAGAGTTATGTAGTTTGCTAGCCCTTTGGGCAGGATCCAAATTGCTCTCCAGAATGGTTATATCAATTCACAGCTCCACCAGCATTTTTTTTTGTGTTCCAATTTTTCCATATCCTCTCCAATATTTATAATTTTCCTTTTTGGTCATATTAGCCAATCTGCTAGGCATGAGGTGGTACCTCAGAGTTGTTTTAATTTGTATTTCTCAAATTAATAGTGATATGAATCACTTTTTCGTGACTTTAATTTCTTCATTTGAAAACTACCTGTGAATGTCCTTTGAATATTTATCAGTTTGAGAATGACATGGATTCTTATACATTTTAATTAGTTCTCTATATATTTGGAAAATGAAGCCATTGTCAGAGAGACTTGTTATAAAGATTTTCCCTAGTTTGTTGTTTGCCTAGTAATATTGGCTGCATTGCTTTTATTTGTGCAGAAGCTTTTAAATTTAATGTAGACAAAGTTATGTATTTCACATGTCATGATATTTCTCTAGGTCTTGTTTGGATCTAGTTTTTTTCCCTTATCCACAGGTCTGAACGGTAAACTTTTTTGCCCCTGTAATTTATTTATGGTATTACCTTTAATTTCTATATCATGTATCCATTTTGACTTTATCTTTGATGCAGTGAGATGTTGGCCCATGTCTAGTTTCTGTTATACTATTTTCTAGTTTACCTGGTACTTTTTATTCTAAGAATTCAAATTTTGGGGTTTGTCAAATAATAGATTACTATGGCCATTTACTACTGTGTATTGAGTGCCTAATCTATTTCATTGCTCCACTACTCGATTTTTCTTGTTTTTATAATTGCCTCTCCATAATACAGTTTGAGATCTAGTAGAGTTAGGCCATATTCCTGCATATTTTTTCACTAATTCCCCTTATAGTCATGGTTACTTGTCCTTAGATTAATTTTATTTTTTTTCTAGTTTTATGAAGTAATTTTTGTGTAGTCCAATTGGTATGGCACTGAACAGGTAAAGCATGATAGAAAAAAGTCCTAGATTTGGTATCAGAGGATCTGGATCTACTACTTACCAACTCTGTGAACTTTCTATTTCCCATTCTGGAATTTCATTTCCTTTCTGTATCTGTAGTAGAATGGAATTGTATTAAATGATCTCAAAAATCTCTTTTCACTTTACAGTTGGTAAAATAATTTATATATTTATTCCCTCTGGAGATTGGAAGTCAAATTTGGTCTCGGACTTCTCCTACCTGTGTAATCGTAGGCAATTCACTTAATTCCCTCTCCCTACCTCTTCTGCCTTGGAAACAATACCCAGAACTGATTCTAAGATGGAAGGAAATATTAAAAAAAAAAAACACTTCCTTCCAGTAGAAGATGCTACTCAAGCTCTGATATTTCAGTCATTGCTTGAAGATATAAAACAGGATCAACTAGATTAGAACATGCACTGCCCAATCTTTGATCAATACAATCCAAATGTAGTAGAAGGCAAGAGAATTTACCTAAATAATTTAAGGAAAATAAGGAAACAATTTATTGAGACATACTTTCTCCTGGGTAGTGTGAGGGAGCTGAATGAAGTAAGAAAGAAAAAGATTTAAATCTACTTCAGAGATCTACTAGATCCAAGATATTGTACAAGTATCAGTATTTCTGATGCTATTCCCTTATCCATAGAATGTGAATAAAAATAGGAACTTGCCATGAAGGGTCTTTGTGAGAATCAAATGCAAAGTGCTATGTAAACTTTAAATCCATATATAAAGAAAGGTCATTATTTTTATCTTTCCCTTTCTCTGAATCACAGAATAATGGTATCTTGGCATGAAAAGGAACCTCAGCAGCCTCTAGTCTAGTTTATAGCTCAATAAGAATCCTTTTGACAACATATCTTTTGCTTGAAGTTCTCTAGTGAGAGGAATCCATTGTCTCCTATCTCAGCTTATTCTACCGATTTAATTGAGTTTTGTAAGAATTCCAGGAATTTTCCTCATAAATTAAAGATTTCATAAACTCTCTGTTTTGCCTTGATTGTGGTCTCAAAGTCACAGTGGTATTGTATGACAAATTGTATCAAAGAAAAAAATCATTTTAAGATGTGTCTATTACATTCTCTCAGTGAATGGCTCGGAATGATTTGTACTAACTTTCCATAATGCTTTTTGGGTCATAATTTATATGAGGTCTGCAAAACATTTTCAGTGCTACAAAGAAAAATGCAATTGATTGAGTTAGATGGAGAGCTTTGGAGTTGAAGTATAGAGCCACTCATTCAGTACTCAGAACCCTAGACCCTCTTCTCTCTTTAAAATTTACCTGAGTAAAAACCAATATGAGTGAAAACAAATTATTTGAAAACTTGTAATGAAATATTTTTCTTTTCCAAGCCAGTCATAAAAGAATTTGTATCTCTCTCTGAAACAGATCAATCATCTCTATCAGCCCAAAGAGCATTTATATTGTTCAAGGCATGCATTTTGCCATCAGCCCAAATGAATTATTTCTAGCACAGCTAGGTCAATCATTGTATGCAGGCAGTCAATTCTTTTAAGAAAGGTTAGAGATTTTTATTTTAGTCAAAGTAGATTTCAAGAAGCCAATAGAGCTTTTAGAAGCCACTTTCCTTGATTATGTCCTATTTTAGTTGAACCTAAACTTTCCCAAATAGATAATGAATGCTAGGGCATGAGCATAAATTATGCCTAAAATTAGATTTTTATATATTCATATATACATGTATTTTGATACATATATTTATGTTAATATATAGGTGGATATATAGGTGTGCATGTGTGAGTTTATATATGTATGATTATGTGTTTGTGCATGAATGTGCATATAAACACCTCAATAGAACAATGGCATCATTATTAGTGGAACTCTCTCTGATTGCTACAGATAATAATTCCTTTCTCATTTAGTAGACGGTGTGATATTTAAAGGCAGCCCCGCATAGTAGAGACTTAATTGAACCTCTAATTAGGGAACAGGTTCAAATGTCCCTACTTGCCTGACTTTGGGTTAGTTGCTTGAACTTTTCAAGCAATAAGCATCTTATGTTTAATTAAGAACTGTCTGAACTATCTTATTACACACGGGATTGCTGAGGAAAGTATTTTGCCAGCTTCTGGACTCTACGTAACTGTGGTTTATTGCAATGGCCTCCAAAAATGAATTACCTGTTTGGAAAATGTCTGGTGATGAAAATTTCCTAGAGTGGTCCTCAAATGATAGATACATAGTTTGCTAAACACACAGAAAACTCTGTAATTTGATAGAACCTTCTAGAACTTGTACTGTGTTAGCAAAACCAATTAAAATTAGAAGTCATTTCCATGTTACTCTGAGATGTAATAGGATTATAGTGCAAAATATATAAGCATGGTGAGTAAGTATATATGTACACTCATATACATATGAAAAGATATGCATACATGTAATGGGGGGATAGAGATCTTCCTCCTCTCATGCAATAAAATTTCTTGTTGTTGAGTCATTTTTCAATCAAATCTGAATCTTTGTGATCCCATTTGGACAATTCTTAGAAAAAATGCTAGTTATTCACCATTTTCTTCTCTCATTTGTTTTACAAATGAGGAAACTGATACAAACAGGATTGAGGGAGTTGGCTAGGTTCCCACAGCTAGTAAATGCCTGAGCCCAGATTTGAACTCATGAAGTTGAGTCTTCTTGACTCCAGACCCAGCATTCTATTCACTATTTCACTTATGGATGTGTGTACACACACATATGGCAGAAAAACAAAAACAAAAACAAATTAAATAGGCAGTATGTTGTAAGATGTGAAGGGAAGGCTATATCAGTAAAAAGAATGACCTCACTGATGAAAACTCTTCTTTTTTAATATATATAAATATATATGAATACATGAATTAGGTATACTGTATTTAATTTCTTTTCTTAGTTGTTTTGCCCCTTGGTCTCCCTACAGGTTTTCACCTTTTAATAATCCTTTTCTCCTGGATACTCTCTTCTCTATTATCTTCCATGAGAGTGCACTCTCTTGGTTAACCAATCTTTCACCCAATTTAATGTATCTGATTGTATCAGGGACAAATTTATCTACCAATATGAATATACACACAAGCATATGCACAGATGTATAACACATGTATATATAGATACATATGCATGTACATGCATACATACTAACATATATACATGTATATGATTAATATAATATTTCTCCCAAAATCAAATAATGTATTGCCAACTCATTAGTCTATGTCCCATCATTCTCTGAAAATCGACACATCCAAAAGGGCACTCATTACCTAGTCCAGTCCATCAGTTTCCTAACCTTAGAAACATCCTTGACTGCTCCATATCCTCACCCAACCTATATCCAGTTTTCAGTTCTTACTGGATTTGTCTCCATATGCCTCACTTTTACTCCCTCCTCTCCACTGAAGGATGAGCTACTGATTTCAAACCTTCATCTTCTTACTCCTTGGCTATGTGAATAGCCTTAGAAATGACCTTTTTTGCCTGCAGTTTCTCTCTTTTCTAATTCATCTTTAAAAAACAAATAAATAACCAGACAATGTTTCCAATAGCCAACTCTTTCTATGACTTCAGCTAAAAAGATTTCCAGAGGCTTTTACTCTCTTGGATAGATTATGAATTTCTTAGTCTAACATTCCAGACTTAATATATAGTCAATTGTGCTATACCATGATGGATTCACTCTGAAAAAAACCACTTAAGTTTGTAAAATCACACAATAAGAGCCCTGAAGCTTATAAGACATATGGGTTTACAGGCACAACACTCAAAAAACTCATCAGTGACAAGTTTTAAAATGATAGGATTCTAATAACAAGAGTTGCACAATTTTATAGACATTAAATAGTTAAGAAAGACCATAATAAATACTATAATAAATACCATAATAAATAGTGGTGGCAACCTGCACCTTAGGTTGCAAATAGTCTCTGAGGTTTGGTCACTTATAATGCAAGCTTCAGAGATCCTTAGAGGCAAAGCTTGACCTCTTTAAGGTGCTTTGGGGGAGCATGATTTTTGTAATCCTGAGAAAATGTTCTAAATTAATCAATTAAATGAAATTTTTAAAAAATTAAAAAATAAAGTGGAATGGAAGCTCCCCCCAAAAAGGTGCTTTGGGAAGATCAAGATTTTCCTGGTAGGTGACTCAGGACCACATCCTTGTAATGTGGGCTCTGAATAGGAGGTGGCTAGCGGCTTTAGGAGCAGGGAACAGTGGTCCCTCTTTTATGCTGTCATGTTCTGTCCTTTTTCTCTTATCCCCCTATAGTTATAGCCTTTTAGCAGTTCTCACATCCCAGGTAAAAAAAAAATTACTGGATCTTTATTTTCTCCCTCTTGATAGTCTGGGATTTCCTCCTCCCACAGACCCCACTGAAAGGTAGTAGCCCATCCCTGCCCCAACGAAAGCCATTGGGTAAGGTCATCCCCTTGATAGGAGTCAGAAGTATAAGGCTTTCCTCATTCTCAAAATCCCATATAAGTAAAGGTGAGGTTTGCATTACACCCAAATTGTTGCCTAATATCCCAACCCTAGTAGAGAAAACTCCCTTTTAAAGCAAATGTTATATCTCAACTGATTTCTTTATATTCTAGCCATAGTGAGTTGCTAACAATCAGGGAACAAAATCTATACTCTTTCCTCCTCTCATAATTAAAATGCATCCATTGCTTGTATCTATCTGCCTTTTATCAGTCTCAGCATCATTAGCATTATGATTCCAGATTTCCTTTAGATTTAGAATGGGTTTTTTATGTTTGCACTCTAGTATTTTTCTCAAATAGATATATAAGCCTTTCCAAGGCAGAAAATGCATTTTAGGTTTATTTGTATAACTCACAACGTCCCATGTAGTGCCTTGAGAATAGTGAGTTGAAGAGTCAGAGCAAAGACAGTAGAGTGGAGAAATACTGAATTGAGCCTTCCTAACTCTCCAAACAACCCTGAAATCATGCTTCAAATCAATTCTGGATGTGGAGAACCATAGAAAGCTTGAGTAAAACACTACTGTATCCTAAAACAACCTGGGAGGTCATCATGAAAGGAAAATCTCACCATGGAGGTATTGGGTCCATTGGAGCACAATTCAGAAAGCACAGAAACAATCTGGGGGCTCAAAGCTCTCAACTCATCGACTAGCAATTGTAACTGCAGCAGAAGAGGAGACCTACTCACAGTCTCAAAGCCTGGAGGAGTGATAGCGCTGGGGGCTAGAGAAGATCAAATTCCATTCCTGGTAAAGACCAGGGGAGTAATGACCATTCTTTTCCTTAGAGCATATCATATTGGAAACACTGAAAAGCCAGAGAACATCAGAACCAGCTTTTAAAACAGCAAGAAAAATGCCTCAAACCTGAGACAGTGCCTCCCTTCACCCCAGATGTTGAGTCCAAATTTTACAGAAAGCTAAAAGAAATATGCTTTGAAATGAACAGAACCAAGAGAACATTATATAGAGCAATAGAAATATTGTTTGAAGGCAGGTCTGTATATGTACACTTCCAGAAAAAGATCTGAAAAACAGAAAAAAGCAAGACATAATTTAACTTAGGCATATATGTTTTGTGAAATAATGCCTTATCTCATGAGAGGAGGAGTATTTTAATGTAACAAATAAAGAAATATATAAAATTAAATTAAAAAAGAAAATCAAAAATAAGATTAATAAAAGTGAAGGGAAACCATTGAACTAATAAATTAGGGGCTGATAGTGTACATTGACCAACTATAAAAGAATATACACTAAAGTATATGTTTTTAAACTTTCTTTTTCTTTTTCTTCTTTTTTGCTTTTTTTGGTCTACATTTTTTTTGCAATGTGCCTAATATGGAAATGTTTCACATAACTGCACATATATAATCTATATCAAATTGCTTACTTTCTCAAAGAGAGGAGAAAGGTAGAAGGAAGAGACAGAATTTAGAAGTCATTTTTAAGAATGTTAATTTTTTTTTACATTTAATTAAAAAATAAATGAATGAAAAAAGAAAGAAATGTTTAAAAAATAAAATAGTATACTTATGAAAAACAAACTTTAGTGCTACAAAGGACCTTTAAGGTTGTATTTTGTAATAGTACAGTTCAATTTTGACTATGACATATATTGTCTTAAAAATAAGCCACTAAGTGATTTTAAAACAAAATTTTAAAGATCTGGCATTACTATTCATATCCATATCTATATCTATATCTATATCTATATCCACCCATCAATCTCTCTCTCTCTCTCTCTTCCTTTCTATCATTTTTCAGTTTAATTTTATAAACTATAGAATATTTCTATAATTTAGCAGGCTAGTGAGTGGTGGATAGATCATATATAGTACAATGAGTGAGTATCTGGAATTAGAATCCAGAAAATCTAGGTTCTTTTCTTGCTTCTGTGATATACTTAGCTTTGAGACCATGCCTAGTGATTTAACTTCACTGAGCTTTCTCCTGAAATGTAAAATAGGGATAAACACTTGTAACACTTTATAAAGGTAAAACACCATTTAAAATTTAGTCTTCCTTACTGTGGTGGGCAAAGTACAAATTACTATGACTTTAATAGTCATTCTATGCAAATGACTCAGATCTCTCCACTGACATCCCAATTCTCAATTGCCTGTTGGAGAATCCCAACTGAATCTCCCAGAGGCCTCTTAAACTTTATGTCTGAAACAGAACTCATTATCTTTTCCTCTACACTGGCCATCTTTTTAAAACTTCCCTATTTCTACCTAAAAATTTAGTATTTTTTCTAGTTCCAAGTTCTAAATTTAGCATTATTCTTGTTTCCTCATTCCACATATCCAATCACTTTCCTTATCTTGCTAAATCTATTTCCATAATATCTCTTGCAATCAGTAGCTTTTCTTCCCTCACAAAACCACAACCTTAGCTCAAATCTCAACACTCCTGGCCTCTAGAATGAAAAACAAGAATTCTTTCTACAACATTGAGGTTAGGGGCATTACACCCCAGCAATA
Organism: Monodelphis domestica; assembly: GCF_027887165.1. Classification (NCBI taxonomy): domain Eukaryota; kingdom Metazoa; phylum Chordata; class Mammalia; order Didelphimorphia; family Didelphidae; genus Monodelphis; species Monodelphis domestica. The sequence continues at coordinate 90,277,729 of NC_077228.1, read as the reverse complement.
TGTAAAATGAGGGTACATTTTTTGTCTCTCCCTATTCACCAGAGAAAAATCCTGTTTTTTTCTTTATTTAATTGAGTATTTATAGTACCTACCCTGTCCCTTGTGGCTTTAAAACTTCAAGCTTGCTTTTCTTCTTTTCCTTTCAAGGCATTTTTTCCCATGGTAGGGCAGTTTTTTCAACATTGAATATTGGTTCATTTGTAACCTTTCTTTTTCCATCATTTTCTTCAGGGTTTCAGGAAACTTCCTAGCTACCTCCTGAGTGGCAGACATTGCCTCTATTTTGTGCATTTCTAAATTTATCTTTTTTTTTCTGTGTTGTCTTCTGGCCTTTGCATGTTGTCTGTGGCTTCTGCAAAACTTCCCCCAAATTCCCATTTAATTTCTAATGCTGACCCACCATAAATTGAAACCATAATGGGGATAGGTGTAATGTGGAAGGGATACCTGTATAAACTCCTGTTTAGCTTCTAAAGAATGGTAATGATCATGATCTGGTCCCAACTTGTCTTTCCAGTCTCGTTTTCCATTCCTTTTTCTCTAATGCTCTGATTTGGCCAGTTGGCCTTCTCTCTCATACTTGGTCTTCCATCTCAGTACCTATGTGCTCTATGCCTGAAATCTGCTTTTTTTTTTTTAAATCACCTCTGCCTCATATGATTCCTTTCTTCCTTCAAGTTTCTACTAAAGCATTGAATTCTTTATTAAATTCTTTATTAAATTAAATTAAATTCTTTATTAAACCTTTTATCATCCCTACTACCCATGGCTATTATTGTTGCCTTTCCCAAACTACCTTATATGTATTTATTTGTATTTGTTATGTTAATATTTCTTCTGTATATACTTATATTTGCCCTTTTCTCTCCAATTAGAATGTAAAATCCTTGAAAATAAGGATTGCTTCATCCATTGTACTTACATCTGGAGTAGCTAACAAAGTACCTGATTCAGTAGTAAGTTCTTAATACATGCATATTGTAAGAAGGAAAAAGAATGAAATGGGTTTGCAAACAGTGTGTAGACAGGAGAGTTTGCAAAGAGGACGTGGTGCAAGTCACAGAACTATAAGAATTCTATTCTAGAGTGTGGGGGAAGATATAAGAATGAACACAATGAGACAGTCGGGGCTTTTCCTTTCCTGTCCCCGGAAGAACTTGGAGTGGTAACTTCCTGTGATTTGTTCCTGTCTGAGCCAAGTGGGAGTTTGCCTATCTTTTCCCTGTGGAGCTGAAGCTACCTATCCTGCTGTCCTGGTATCCTTTTGTTGAGATGCCACCAACGCTGTCTCCTAATTTTATCATCTAACACTGTTCCTGAGTCCTGAGTGTGTGTCCTGATTGCTGTAGAGAAACTGCCAGTAAGCCAGTAAACTAACTGGGAAAGGCCTGAAGCCATCTTGGGCCTAGTCGGAAGAGTTGGACTCAGGAAGAGTTCAAAGGGACTACTCTGACAAATATAAACTTATCTAAATGTTCTTTGGTAGGATTAGTTAGTCTCTAGTTGTTTTTAATTTCTCTCTGCTCTAAGTGAATTTTAATAAATAGTATTAAAATAATACTTGGAGTATTGAATATTAATTTTAATCTTTACAGGTAGTTATATAGTTGGGATTCATAGACAGAGAATGCAGTAAACAGGCAGCTGGAAGATAAGAAGTCCTTTTGTAAGGCCCTTTGGAAAGGTGGGAGGAGTATCCAGAATTCATAGAAAGGGATTCCTTTGTTCCTAGTCCTCCCATCCTCCTATATTTAAATAATAATAAGACCTATCTTTGGTATTTCTAAATCTTAGTCTAAGAGTCAGATAGTGTTCTGGGCCCAGAAGGGCCTGCTGGTCCTATTCCCAATTAGGTGTATTGAGTAGCCATCAAACCTTGATACACCAAATATACATACTTACCATTGATATAACTCACATATTTCAATATAGACTAAAAAACTAGGAAACTGAAGAGTAAGTAACTCTTTCCCATAACAAGAAATACGGCAGTCAGAGAAAACATTCTAAGCTATGAACAAAATATAAAAAAACATTTCAACAATTTTTTTTTTTGGTGGGGGCGCTTTAAAACTCAGGTATTGGATAGGAGGGAAGGTATATGTTAAACACTGTTACTTAAGAAGATACTAATATGTTCACAAAAACATTCAGCACTATTTATTATATAATTGAAAATCTGTTATCCTAAAAAGAACTACATTTCCTGGGAGCCCCACTGACTTCCTGTATTTACATACTTCCTGTAGGCAGAGGATATTTTAGAGAGTGAGCCTTTCTCCTGGGTCTCTTTCTTGGGCTTACAGCCAGCATGGTGGTCTTGGTAAGCTAAGTGAGGGGCGTTTTAAATGGGCTGATCAGCCATGGACACAAGGTCTTTATTTTGTATTGTGACAAGGAAATCACTTTTAAAAGACTGATATATATTAATTTAAGATCGCCAAGGAATTCAGCTATGTAATTCCTAAATGAAAACTCCAGTCAGCCATCAACCTTTTATAGAGTTTAATTACAGACAGGAGGAAGAAAGGAATGAGAGAGAGAGAGAGAGAGAGAGAGAGAGAGAGAGAGAGAGAGAGAGAGAGAGAGAGAGAGAAAGGGGAGAGAAGGGAATAGGGCTTAAATACCCCTTCTGTTTAGGCTGGGCCAAAGGGCTGTTACATGGGAATCACTTTAAAAGACTGATATATATTAATTTAAGGTCGCCAAGGAATCAGCTATGTAATTCCTAAATGAAAAACTCAAGTCAGCCGTCAGCCTTTTTTGGAGTTTAATTACAATAGGAGTAAGAAAGGAATTAGAGATAGAGAGAGAAAAAAAGGGGGAGAAGGGAATAGGGCTTAAATACCCCTTCTGTTTAGGCTGGGCCAAAAGTCCCAAGCCCTTAGATAGCTGGGGCAAAGAAAAAAGACCAGTCCCTATTACTCACGTGTCCAAAATGGAGAATCAGTCTCAGAGGCCCCCACCTTCAGCTTCCTTCAGAGCAAGCCTTCTCAGAGCCCAGGAACCACACCGACCAAAACCTCCACCCTCCCCAGTCTCCAGACCCTCCTATCTTTAAGGAAACCATCCAAGTTGCCTCCCCTCAGTCCTCACATCTACCAATCACTCTTCATCAATTTCCCTGTCAATGGAGGCTCTCGCTTAACCCAGGACCGCCCAGAGGTTTCTGGCTTTTGCACATGTCTGTTGAAGGTCATATTTTTCAAATGATTAAATCTTTACTCCTTTGCTACAGCCCTTTCTAAATCCTGTTAACTTGAGTATGGTAGAGATTGGAATAATTAAATTTTGATCTAGGCTGCAGCCCTTACTCAATCCTATTAGGACTGAATAGGGTGGAGTATCTCCATTGTATCAATTCTAAAATCAATCAAGACTCAAAGAAATTCCTGTTCTATGCTTAAGCATAGGTCAAAGTCCTTTCCATTGTTCAGCAAAAGGTTTCTGTCCTAAAGTAATCTTAAGAAGGGAAGAGAAGGAACCTCCCATGCCAATGGGGTTCCCATTCCAATAGACTATCAGTAAGAAATTTTCCAAGTATGAAATATCCCAATGGTGAAATTTCCAACATTTATAAGTCTAAGGAATTTTGAGGTTTACAGGGCCCAAGCCCTTAGATAGCTGGGGCAAAGAAAAGAGATCAGTCCCTATTACTCACGTGACCAAAATGGAGAAACAGTCTCAGAGGCCCCCACCTTCAGCTTCCTTCAGAGCAAGCTTCTCAGAGCACCTCTCCAACCACTCAGAGCCAAAACTCTCCAACCACCCCCTCAGTCCTCAGAACCCCCTATCTTTAAGGAAAACATCCAAGTTCCCTCCCCTCAGTTCTCACATCTACCAATCACTGTCCATCAATTTCCCTGTGCCAATGGTGGCTCTAGCTTAACCCAGGACCGCCCAGAGGTCTGTGGCTTTGCACATGTCTGTTGGAGGTCATATTCTCAAATAATTAAATTTTGATCTATGCTGCAGCCCTTCCTAAATCCTGTTAGGACTGAGTGGGGTGGAAATTGTATTTTCCAAGACCTGATTCTGTCATTCCAAGTATCTCTATTGTATCAATTCTAAAATCAATCATGACTCAAAGAAATTCCTGTTCTGTGCTTAAGCATAGGTCAAAGCCCTTTCCATTGCTCAGCAAAAGGTTTCTGTCCTAAAGTAATCTTAAGAAGGGAGGAGGAGGACCCTCCCATGCCAATGGGGTTCACATTCCAATACACTATCAGTAAGAAATTTTCCAAGTATGAAATTTCCCAATGGTGAAATTTCCAACATTTAAAAGTCTAAGAAATTTTAAGGTTTACAGTATCCTCTTTATTCCTTGATTTCTAATGATCATTAATAAATCCCTTAAAATATAATATTTTTATTATTGAGATTTAATTTAAATTCTTACATTATAGTGATAGTATAGTACCATAGAACTGGAGTAAAAACTAGGTAGAAGTCATATCTCTTTCAACTTGCCTATAGGATCTTGCACAAATTATTTAACTCTCTAGTTACCAGTTTCCTTATCTAAAAAGAGGGATAATAATATTTATGATATTTATAAATAATAAAAACTAAATGATTGGAAAAATCAAATTAATATATGTCTTTAAAACAATTTATAACTAGAAATCTCTCCACAAATATAAGATATGAATATTTTTTCATTATTGATCTAATATTATTCAGATTTTACTGAGGAATTATAAGATATTTTCATCACAACTCATCTTGATTTTGTAAACTAACAGGCAATAAGTGATTTTCCTGGGCATCTTGCCAAATCAAAGTGATAATGCTGATTTGAAACATGAAGCCCTCTTGTGGAAATTTTGCTGTATGCTCATATATTTCCCCAAACCTCATAGAAAAGGGAAAACAGTTCTTAACACACCTCTTACTGTACACTCTAAGTAGTGTGAAGCCATTAGGGCAAAATCATCATTCATGGTGTAGTTCAATTTACTTGGCTTTGTTTATAGAATGTGCTTGGAGGCATTTGGAGAAAGTGTTCGCCAAATTTTTAATCACTTATCAAATTCCTAGTAAGTAGAGTGCTTTCAAACACTAACAATCTGTAAACACAGTTATAAAATCAAACAAAATGATATAGAATCAATCTGACAACTGAATAAGCACTTCTGCCACATTTGTTGGAATTATTCCCTCCCTGAGAAGCTTTCAGCTAAAAAGATAAGTGCTGTTCTCCTTTCTTTGAGCTTCTGGCCTGTATGGGCAGTGAAATTTTTAAAAAGCTGTTACATTCAATAGAATAAATAATGATACAATGAAGTTTAAGGGAAATAATTCTAATTTAATATCTATTTTGTTATATTAACCAGTACCCATACTAATAAAAAAACAAAACTTAGAATTCACATATTAAAAGCTTAACCTAGATGACTAAAAAGAACTAACAAATTTAAATACCACAAAGTATTTACCAATAGCAACAATAATTTAAAATAACATTTTTACATAATTCTGACTTTCTGTATTTATTCATTGCATTGAAATACCAATATTTATTCACATATACCCTTGGAAAAGAAAGAGCAAAGTTTGAGCCATTTTCTTTCAACATATTTGCCTATTTATTTTGTCTGATTGTGTGCCCATCAACTCTTTTTTCTCCCTTTCATGTAGTTCTTTAAAAATAGCACACAGCCACCTATCAATCTAGGATTGCAGCACACTATTAGGACTCATTCAAGCAAGATAAATAGTAAATATATACTTCATTGGAAGTTATGAGATTTCTTTCTGCAAAAAAAAACCAAAGACAAATATCTTTAAGGCACAGTTCTGATGCACTTTCTTCTGAGTTATTCTCATTAACTAAGTCAATCTCTCTCTCTCTCTCTCTCTCTCTCTCTGTGTGTGTGTGTGTGTGTGTGTGTGCGTGGGTGTGTCTTTGTCTCTTTTTCTCTCTCCCTTAATTAAAATAAACTTGTACATATTTGGAAGTTACTTACCTATACTATAATCTATAATATAAAATATAAAATAAAAAACTATAATATAATATAACTATACTATTCTATACTATACTATACTATAATTACTATAATCCTCTTCCCCTAGAATGTTAAATCATTGCTTATACAGAGTTGGATACATATCAGATTCAATAACTGTTGATTCTATTTGAAACATAGAGCTAGTGACATTTTGATGTGTCCATGAGACTAAAACTATAAATGTAAGTTCTGCATTTGAAACATGCTTCTCACAAACATATCTTCTCTGTCATGTTCATCATGTTAGTTCCTTTCTATCATCTGATTCTCTGCTATCTTTCTAGAATAGATTTGCTACCAAATAGAGAAGGAAATAATTTGAAGCATTTTGCACAATTATTATATTTCCTGTGATTTTCAAAACTTTCTAAAATAAAACACTTTTAAAAACTTTCCAAAATTGACTGTTTTCTGTCCCTCCACATTGAAAGTCAGAATAAAACTGAAAAAAAAAATCATTAAATTACATTCAAACGTTACTAGCATTGACAATACAATAGAACTAGCATGTGGATCAGTATATCAGATTGTTCGCTCTTTAGCAAGGAACATGGATTTGAATAGAAACCAAAAACAATTACTTATAAGTTTTCTTTCTCATAAAGTGATACACTTTAAAGGATGCAAATGGTATCTTTAACTCTTTTTTTTAACCCTTACCTTCTGTCTTGGAATCAATACTGGGTATTAGTTCCAAGGCAGAAGAGAGGTAAGGACTAGGCAATGAGGGTCAAGTGACTTGCCCGAGGTCACACAGCTGGGAAGTGTCGGAGGACAGATTTGAACCCAGGACCTCCCATCTCTGGGCTTGGATCTCAATCCACTGAGCTACCCAACTTCCCCCTAAAATATCTTTAACACTTGATAAATATTATTTGTTTTTTTGGTTGGGAATTATAAGTTACTACCAACAGTTCTTGATCATTTGTTTAAAATTTATAACCATTATCCCTAACAAACATTTTATTTTTAAGTTAGAAAATATAAGCTAATTAAACTCATTGGAATATTGTTACAGGCATTGTACATTCTGGCCAATAGCTTCAATGTTATTAGTTTTGGCAACATTTAATGAAATCCATGATGATTCAAGAAGGAACCTATTTTTCTTCAGAATGTAATATAGAATAATTAGCAACAGATATTAAAGGGTATATGTAGATAATATTATCAGGTGCATTTCACCTAAAATCACAATATATGAGTCTGTGGCATATTAGACAAAGACAATGATATTTAAGTTTTCTAGAAAGACCAGAGGGAAAGATTTATTGTTTTAAATTGAATGGGAATAGGAAACTACTCTCTCCTATTTAGGACAAGCAATGAAATAGGGGGGAAAGTGACCAGTATTCTCTCCTCCACTCCCATATCCCTTTTACCAAATGTATTTGGTTACAATTGATTACAATTGTACAATTGATTACAATTGTACAATTGATTACAAACAGGTACTTTAAAGTGAAATATTACATGTAAAACAAAAGAAATTAGATTATAATAAAATTGTATTTCTAAGATCTTTTCAGACTAAAAAAAGTCCATGATTCTATCTTATTTCTGGTTTATTTACTATGTCTTTTCTCACCAGAATGTATCTTTTTAAACTTGACTCTTATTATTATTATTATTAGCTTTTATTATCTAATAATGGGCTTTCAAGTAGATTTGTCCAAGGGGGCAAAACCAAGATGGTGGAGTAAAGACAGGGACTTACTTGATCTTTCCCAAGTTCCCCTATAAACAACATTAAAATAATGCTTTAAAAGGGATTCAGGAGCTGTAGAACTAACAAAAGCATGAAATACAACAATTTTTCATTCCAAAAGAACTTTGAATGTTAGAAGGAAAGGTCTGTATCATTGGGGTGAGTGGAGCACAGTAAAGTACAGGCTGCACGAGTGGAGGCTAAAACTGGCAAATTAGCAGCAGGTTTTGGGAGTAATGGAATCAGTAGTGATTGTGGCAGCAGCTTCCAGAGCCCTCAGGCTATAAGGGGGTAAGGGCATCAGACAATTGGTGAAGCATATTACAGAGGACCCATTACTGATACTGTTAGAAGGGCTCTTATGTATTGTCCTCATGTGCTTCCCAGGAGGAACACTAGCAGGAACAAAAACCCTGGTCATAGTTCTAGGATAAGAGTCCTTATGGTAATTCACAGACCACAGCACAGACCAAGAGAGCAATGAACACATTTCTATTTTAATCATAATATCTTGGAAGAACTGAAAACTTATTGACTCCCAGAAGTAGCTCTTAAATAGCAGCACGAAAAGCGTGAAGCTTGGAATTGTTCCCCTTTTACACCAATAAGCAGAACTCAAATTTACATAATGTAAAGGTCAAGAAATAGGTTGAAAAATGAGTCATCAACATAAAATAGAATGTGACCTTACAAAATTAATTTGGTGACAGAGAAGATCAAAACACAAACTTAAAAGAACATAACAAAATCAAAGCACCTACATGATAACTCTCAAAGGAAAATGTGATTTGGTCTCAGGCCTTAGAAGAGCTAAAATGACTTTAAAAATAAAATTAGAGTAGGACAGGAAAGACTGGGGAAAGAAATTAGAGTAATACAAAAAAACACCAGAAAAAAAGAGTGAACAACGTAGTGAAGATATAAAAATAAATACTGAAGGAAATAACACCATAAGAAAAATGAAGAAGCCAAATGGTAAAGGAGGCACAAAAATCCACTGAGAAGTCCTAAAAAGCAGAATTTGCAAGTCGTAAAATATGTACAAAATTCACTGAAGGAAAATGGATGAATGGAAAGGAGGCACAAAAGCTCACTGAAAAAAATAATTTCTGAAAAAGGAAAATTGTTAAATTGAAGCTAGTGAAGAAGAGGAAAAGGATGAAATGGAATGGACTAAATTATCTCCCAAAAAAGAGATGCAAAAAGCTTTCAAAAAAGAAGGGATAATGCAGGGGGTACTAGGTGATATTTAAATATTACTCTCATTAGAATTGTCGGAAAGTTGGAATAAGATTTGTGTGCAGTTGGATACAAAAATATACAATTAGTAATCATAACTGAATGAATTGAATGAACATAGATGAACATGAATGGGATTAACTCACTCACAAAATGGGAACAGATATAGGAGCGGATTAAAAAACAATTTTAAAGTATATTCTTTACAAGAAATACACTTGAAGCAGAGAGACAAATATAGAGTAAAGGTAAGGGTCTAGAGCAAGATAGATAATGCTTCATACAAAAGTGAAAAAAAAAGCAGGAATGATGATCATGATCTGACGAAGAAAAAGTATATCAAATTAAAAGACACAAACCCTTTAGATAATGAAATAATAACAATACCAAACATGTATGCACCAAATGACAGATCATACATATTCTTAAAAGAAATTCCGATTCAATTAAAGGATAAAATTCATAGTAAAATTACACTAGTGGGGGACTCCAAGCTTCCTCTTTAACAAAAGAAATAAATAAGAAGAGAGTTTAAGAAATTAATTAGAATGAAGAGGGTTATATATTTAGATTTGTACAGGACATTAGGAAACATTTTCTCTAGCCTCTTATTTTATAGATGAGAACACAGATCCAGAGAAGTGATATGACTTGGCCTGTCATACAAATAATATGTGACAGAATATGGTGTCTTTGCTGAAGTCAAGAATGCACTGAAGCTTGTGAAAAATACTAAGAACAATGTTAAGATGACATAACTAACATGTGAGCTACTTGAGAACAAAGTTTATGTTTTTGCTTTTCTTTGTGTCCTCAGTATTTAACATATGGTCTGATACACAGTGGATACTTTAATAAATGTTTGCTCTCTTTAGAAAAGGAAGATGAATAGAATTTTAACAAAGTTATATCTGATGAAATCTCTGGAGAAAAGTGAACGAGAAAAAAGAAATATACCTTTTTCTCAGTGACATATTGCATCAATATAAAAATTAACCATGTACTATAGGACAAAAAGCTCATAGCAAAATTCAAAAAAGGAGAAATACTAAATGTGTCATTTTCAGATCATAATTCAATAAAAATTACATTTAATAATGGGTCATGGAAATATACTTTAAAAATAAGCTTAAAACTAAATAATCAAATTCTGAGAAATTGTGGGACAAAGAACAAATTATAGAAGCAATAAATAATTTCATTAGAATGACAACAATGAGATAACATATCAAAATTTATGGGAAGCTGCCAAAGGAGTACTTAGGGGAAAAACATATCTCTAAACACATTACTAACATAGAGAAAGTGGAGATCAATGAATTGATTCTGCAACTAAAAAGATCTAGAAAAAGAACAAAATTTAAATATCCAAATTTAACACCAAGATGGAAATCCAAAAATCAAAAAGTGGAAGTTAAAAAAAAAAACAATGAACTAACAAACAAATCTTGGAGCTGGTTTTATGAGGGGAAAAACAATAAAATAAACAAACTATTGGTTAACATGATTTTAAAAAGAAGGAAAAAACAATATCAAAAATGAAAAAAGTAAATGCAACACTTATGAAGATAAAAAATAAAGCAATTACCAAGAGATATTTTGCCCAGTGATATGCATATAAACATACCTATTTAAGTGAAATAGATTAGTATTTTAAAAAATGAATTGTCTTCCTAGATGTGTGACCCTGGACAAGTCATTTGACCCCCACTGGATATCCCTTACCACTCTTCTGCCTTGGAGCCAATACACAGTATTGACTCCAAGTCAGAAGATGAAGGCTTTAAAAAAAATGAATTGTCCTTGGTAACAGAAGAGGAAATAACTCCATTTTAGGAAAAGAAGCCGACATATTTGTCCATGAGCTCCCTAAGAAAAATAATTGCCAGGACCAGATGGATTTAAAGGTGAATCCTCATATTTAAGTAACAATTCCTATCCTATATGAAGCATTAAAAAAATAGACAAAGGAAGTAGTCCTACCAAATTCCTCTTTTGACACACTTATGGTGCCAATACCTAAAGCAGGAAGACCAAAAAAAAGGAAAAAAAAAGACTTGTGTTAACTGATTCAAAGGGAAGTGAGTAGAATTTGGAGAATGCTCTGTACAATAACATTAGTATTCCATGATGATCAATAGTGAAAGTCTTTGCTATTCTTAGGAATACAATGTTATAAGATAATTTTAAGGACTCATGATGAAAAAATGCTATCCACATCCAGAGGGAAAAATGATAGCATCTGAATGCATATTGAAGCATACTTTAAAAATGTTTCTAATTTAGTTTAGCAATATATGTAATATGGTAATATTTTGCATGATTGCACATCTATAACCTATATCAAATTGCTTGTCATTTGAGGGAGTGGGGAAAGGAGGGAAAGAAGGAAATATAAAATTATAAACTCAAAATTTAAAAAAAAGTACATTTAAAAACTACATGTAATTGGAAATTAAACAATATTAAAAGAAAATATGACCATCTATTCTACTCATGCTTCGTACCTCATTTCTACTTTTAAACAATTGCTAATCATTCCTGCAGTTTAGAATGAATTTCCATACATTTTACTTTTAAAAAAAAAATCCAAGGAAACTAAGGGAGCCCCTGTTAATGGGGAAATAATAATGGTAAATCATTTTAGTGGAACCTTATTGTGACTTGAGATTAAAAAAGAGATATTAATTTCAGGAAATATGAACTGATAAAAATGTAAGTAGAACAAAAGAAAATTTAGAAAATAAATACAAGTAAGGAAAAATAATTTTGAAAGAGTAAATTGTGTTTGTGCACAACTATAGGCTCTGTTATTGGGGAACTGAGACTGGTGTATCTTGAGAGTTCAAGAATTCTGAACTTTAGTCAGGTTAGAGCAGATCTGATGTATGTGCAACAATAGCTAGAACTTACCAAAATAGAGAGATACTATGCTGCTTAATAAAGATCAAACCAGACCAAGTCAGAAACAGATCAAGTTAAATCGTCTATGCTGATGAGGAGTGGTTTTGTGGAGGGGAGATCTGTTTCACTTTCAGTCTGCAAAGACAGGGAAACCCACTCTCACATTAAAAAAAATTAAGGGAAAAAAGTAGAGGTAAAGGAGGTAGACCACTCATGTGGTGAGAGCTAGTAAGAATAAATGGATCCTATGCATGTCCCACTAATAACCACAAAAGATAGGAAGCCTTAGAAGAAGCTATTGAGTATAGAACAATTGGAATAAGAAGCACATAGGATGAAAAGGCACTGATCTCTGATGGTCTGTACTTTGATCAAAGCAATAACCAACCATATTTCTGAGAGACATGTGAGGAATAAAATTACCAGCATGTTGACAGAGAGGTAGGTTATGGGCTGAAGGTGCAGAAAGAAACATAGAGTTTTGGATATTATCATTTGTTTCAAGGTTTCCTTAAATCAAGGGAGGGAAAGGTTTCCAGGGGAAGGGAGTTAGCAAGGATAATATCAAAAATTAAAGGAAAAAAAACAGGGATATTGAAATATTTTTCAGAAAAACAAAGGGGTACAGAAGGGAGTCCAGACCAAGATAATTTTACAACTTGTAACCTCAATTTGTATATGTGTTTTGAAAACAAAAACAAGCAGTATGAAATAGAGATTCCTAATTTCATAAGTGATCTTTTTTTATTCAACTTTGTATATGGAATTTCTCATTGACTTCTTTTAGTGGTTAAATTTAGAATTTATATTTTTATTAAAGAAACTTAAAAAAGTAGAAAATATTCCTATCTCAGTTCAAGCTCAGATCAAGTCCATCATTTATGAATATGGGGATACTAAGTCACTTAAAAGACCTTGGTGCAGACTATAGCTAATCAGTACCTTCTTATTCTTTGTGCTTCTCATCCATGTTATTCCATATGAAATGCCTTATTTTAAAGCTTTCAGCACTTTGTAGTACTGCCAGTATTATGTCTCATCTATTTATACCATTCAACCCATCAATTAGGTTACTGTGTCAGTCAGTTATATGAAGAATCTAATGGCCAGTTATAGTTGTCATATTTCTGATTATTATTGTGGCCAAGTATAGAAAATCTTCTTTAGATGTGTATGAATCAATTTTGAGGAAATTTCAGGCTCCTGATTTCATTCTTTTTTACCTGTTCTCATCGAGGTTAAGACTTTTAGATGGGACCTCCGGTCAAGATGGCAGTTTAGAGAAAGCTAAAGTTCAGAGCTCCAGAAACCCTTCCTTACCGATCTCCAACTGAATGCTCCTAGGGCACCGAAATTCAAAACAAACAACAGAATAGACCCAGGGAACACTCCTCCTGGATCGGGATCAAAAGGTATGGCCCCCCAAAAGTCAGATCCTCAGGTCACTCGGATCTAAGGAGTAGGCAAAAGGAAGGTCCCAGGACCCATCCCCCCAACCCAGAGCACTGAATCTGAGGCAGCAGCAGGAATCTCAGGGCAGGCAAAAGGGGCTGGGGAGCTGGCTATTCTGAAGGACACACCCTTAAAACGACCTGAGCCAGTTTCAGGGGCACCCAGACAGCAGGGAAACAGAGAGAGACAGGAGGAGCCTGTAGCCCCCTAACCAGATCCTTCCATCTGAGTCTCACCGAAAGTCCTTGCCTCAGGGCATACTCAGTCTGAGGTTAATCCTATCACCAGCCCTCAGAGCTCTGGGAAGCCATGGCCCCTCCCCCTCGGAGTGCAGGCTCCTCTGGCCAGCAAAGGCATTGAAATACATCTGAGAGTGTCAAGCCAGGCGCAGAGTATAGAAGTAAGGCAACAGAGAAGCATCGGGAGGGAACTGAGGAGGGTAGTAACACCTAAACACCAGCAATTCCGGGCTTCCTGGGGAAGACAGACAATTTGCTTGGGGCTAAACTGAACACCAGATAGATAACAGAAGAGCCAGCCCCCCTCACTCAGATAGAGATGGCAAATAGCACAGAAGCAAAAAAAGCTTCAAAACAACAGGAAAAGCAAGAAGGGGGCAACTTTGGACACATTTTATGGAGCAAAAATACAAAATACAGAGGAGATAGAATAGGAAACCCAAGCAAAGGTGCCGAAACATTCCAAGGGAAATGGAAACTCTCCACCAACTTTTGAAGAATTTGAATCGAAAAATGATCAAAAAGATGGAAGTCTTTTGGCAGGAAAAGTGGGAATTAAGGCAAATGAATTTCACGCATCTACAATACCGATTTGATCAAACTGAAAATGAAAACCAGTCTTTAAAGGTCAGAATTAGGCAAGTGGAAGACAACGAGCAAGAATTAATAAAGCAAAGCCAAAAGACCAAGAAATTAGAAGAGAACATAAAATATCTCACTGACAAGGTGACAGACTTGGAAAATAGAGGGAGAAGAGACAATTTAAGAATAATTGGACTACCAGAAAATCCAGAAATAAACAGCAAACTTGACATCATAATACAAGATATAATCAAAGAAAATTGCCTAGAGATTCTAGAACAAGGGGGCAATACAGCCACTGACAGAGCTCACAGAACACCCTCTACAATAAATCCCCAAAAGACAACTCCCAGGAATGTGATTGCCAAATTCCAAGGCTTTCAAGCTAAAGAAAAAATCCTACAAGAAGCCAGAAAAAGACAATTTAGATATAAAGGAATGCCAATCAGGGTCACACAAAACCTTGCAAGTTCCACTCTGAATGATCATAAGGCATGAAACATGATTTTCAGAAAGCCAAGAGAGCTGGGTCTTCAACCAAGAATCAGTTATCCATCAAAACTGACTATATACTTCCAAGGGAAAGTATGGACATTCAACAAAATAGAAGATTTCCAACTTTTTGCAAAGAAAAGATCAGAGCTCTGTGGAAAGCTCGATATCAAAAAACAAAGAGCATGGAATACCTGAAAAGGTAAATATGATGGAAAGGGAAAAGGAGAAAATTGTTATCTTTTCATTTATTCAAACTATCTTCTATAAGGACTACATTTATATCAATCTATATATATATTAATATATGGAAAATATAATGTGTAAATAGGGGGAAAAAATCAAATATAATAATCTTTCTCACACAAAGATTCACATGGGAAGGGGAGGGGAAGAAAACTCCTATAAGAAGGAGAGGAAGAGAGTTTTTACTTAAACTTTACTCTTAGGGAAATCAACTCTGAGAGGGAAAAACATCCAGATCCATTGGGATCTTGAATTCTATCTTACCCAACAAGGGTAGGGAGAAAGGAAAACCAAGGGGGGAAGCGGGGGAGGGAAAACATAAGGGGAGGGAAGGACAGGGGGAGGGGGAGGGAACAAAAAGGGAGGGGCTAGAAAGGGAAACATATCAAGGGAGGGGACAAGGGGGACTGATTTGAAGTAAATCACTGGATTAAAAGGTTAGAGCTAAAGAAGAAAGGTTAGAATTAGGGAAGGATATCAAAATGCCAGAGAATTCACAAGTCACAATCATAACTTTGAACGTCAATGGCATGAACTCACCCATAAAATGTAGACGAATCGCAGAATGGGTTAGAATCCAAAACCCTACCATGTTGACTTCAAGAAACACACAAGAGGTGGGTAGACACTCACAAGTTCAGAATTAAAGGATGGAGTAAGACCTTCTGGGCCTCAACTGACAGAAAGAAGGCAGGAGTGGCAATCATGATATCTGATAAAGCCAAAGCAAAAATAGATCTGATTAAAAGGGATAGGGAAGGTAATTATATTTTGTTAAAAGGGACTTTAGGTAATGAGGAAATATCATTAATCAACATGTATGCACCAAATAATATAGCACCCAAATTTCTAATGGAGAAACTAGGAGAATTGAAGGAAGAAATAGACAGTAAAACAATATTAGTGGGAGATTTGAAACAACCATTATCAAATTTAGATAAATCAAATCAAAAAATAAATAAGAAAGAGGTAAAAGAAGTGAATGAAATCTTAGAAAAATTAGAGTTAATAGACATATGGAGAAAAATAAATAGGGACAAAAAGGAATACACATTCTCCTCACACCACATGGCACATTCACAAAGATTGACCATACACTGGGCCATAGAAACATGGCATACAAATGTAGAAAAGCAGAAATAATAAATGCAGCCTTTTCAGATCACAAGGCAACAAAAATAATGATGAGTGACGGTACATGGAAAACCAAATCAAAAATTAATTGGAAATTAAACAATATGACACTCCAAAATCATTTAGTTAGAGAAGAAATCACAGAAACAATTAATAATTTCATCAAGGAAAATGACAATGGCAAGACATCCTTTCAATCCTTTTGGGATGCAGCCAAAGCAGTAACCAGAGGTAAATTCATATCCCTGAGTGCATATATTAACAAACTAGGGAGAGCAGATATCAATCAATTGGAAATGCAAATAAAAAAACCTTGAAAGCAATCAAATTAAAACCCCCCAGCAGAAAACCAAACTAGAAATCCTAAAAATTAAGGGAGAAATTAATAAAATTGTTAGTGATAGAACTATTGATTTAATAAATAAGACAAGAAGCTGGTACTTTGAAAAAACAAACAAAATAGACAAAGTACTGGTCAATCTAATTTAAAAAAGGAAAGAAGAAAAGCAAATTAACAGCATCAAAGATGAAAAGCGGGAATCACCTCCAATGAAGAGGAAATCAATGTAATCATTAAAAATTACTTTGCCCAATTATATGGCAATAAATACAGCAATCTATGCAATATGGATGAATATATACAAAAATACAAACTGCCTAGACTAACAGAAGAAGAAATAGAATTCTTAATAATCCATATCAGAAAATGAAATCCAACAGGCCATCAAAGAACTCCCTAAGAAAAAATCCCTAGGGCCCAATGGATTCACAAGTGAATTCTATCAAGCATTCAGAGAACAGTTAATCCCATTACTATACAAACTATTTGACATAATAAGCAAAGAAGGAATTCTACCTAACTCCTTTTATGACACAAACATGTGTAAACCTTAAAATTTCTTAGACTTATAAATGTTGGAAATTTCACCATTGGGAAATTTCATACTTGAAAAATTTCCTACTGATAGTCTATTGGAAAGTGAACCCCCTTGGCATTGGAGGGTCCTCCTCCTCCCTTCTTAAGATTACTTTAGGACAGAAACCTTTTGCTGAACAATGGAAAGGGCTTTGACTTATGCTTAAGCATAGAATAGGAAGTTCTTTGAGTCATGATTGATTTTAGAATTGATACAATAGAGATACTTGGAATGACAGAACCAGGTCTTGGAACTTCCAATCTCCACCCTACTCAGGGTAACAGGATTTAGGAAGGGCTACAGCAAAGGATCAAGATTTAATTATTTGAGAATATGTCCTTCAACAGACATGTGCAAAGCCACAGACCTCTGGGCTCTGGGTTAAGCTAGAACCACCATTGGCACAGGGAAGACATGGACAGTGATTGGTAGATGTGAGAACTGAGGGGAGGGAACTTGGATGGTTTCCTTAAAGATAGTGGGGTCTGAGGACTAGGAAGGTGGGAGAGGTTTTGCTCTGAGAGGTGGTGCTCTGAGAAGCTTGCTCTAAAGGAAGCTGGACGTGGAGCCCCCTGAGACTGTTTCTCCATTTTGGTCACATGAATGATAGGGACTGATCTCTTTTCTTTGCCTCAGCTATCTAAGGGCTTGGGCCTTTTGGCCCAGCCTAAACAGAGGGGGTATTTAAGCCCTATTCCCTTCTCTCTCCCCCCCCACTCTCTCTCTCTCTCTCTCTCTCTCTCTCTCTCTCTCTCTCTCTCTCTCTCTCTCTCTCTCTCTCTCTCTCTCTCTGTCTCTCTCTCTCTCTCTCCCTCTCTCTCTCTAATACCTTTCTTCCTCCTGTTCGTAATTAAACTCCATAAAACGTTGACTGCTGACTTGAGTTTTCATTAAGGAATTACATAGCTGAATTCCTTGGCGACCTTAAATTAATATATATCAGTCTTTTAAAGTGATTTCCTTGTCACACATGGTACTGATTCCAAAACCAGGCAGATCAAAAACAGAGAAAGAAAACTATAGACCAATCTCCCTAATGAATATAGATGCAAAAATTTTAAATAGGATACTAGCAAAAAGACTCCAGCAAGTGATCAGAAGGGTCATCCACCATGATCATGTAGGATTTATACCAGGGATGCAGGGCTGGTTCAATATTAGGAAAACTATCCACATAATCGATCATATCAACAAGCAAACCTAAATACGTGCCCTTTGATCCAGCCATAGCACTGCTGTGTTTGTACCCCAAAGAGATAATAAGGAAAAAGTCTTGTACAAGAATATTCATAGCTGCGCTCTTTGTGGTGGCCAAAAATTGGAAAATGATGTGATGCCCTTCAATTGGGGAATGGCTGAACAAATTGTGGTATATGTTGGTGATGGAATACTATTGTGCTAAAAGGATAATAAAGTGGAGGAATTCCACGGAGACTGGAACAACCTCCAGGAAGTGATGCAGAGCAAAGGAGCAGAACCAGGAAAACATTGTACACAGAGACTGATACACTGTGGTACAATCGAAGGTAATGGACTCCTCCACTAGGGACAATGCAATGTCTCTGAACAATCTGCAGGGATCTCAAAAACACTATCCACAAGCAGAGGATAAACTGTGGGAGTAAAAACACCAAGGAAAAGCAACTGCTTGACTACAGGGGCTGAGAGGAAATGACTGATACCAACAACATGGAAATGGGTTCGAACCAAGAACACATGTGAAACCTAGTGGAATTGTGCGCTGGCTATGGGAGAAGTGGTGGGAGGGGGGCAGGGGAGGAAAAGACAATGATCATTGTTTCCAATGAATAATGTTTGTAAATAACCAAATAAAATAATGTTTAAAAAGTCAAAAAAAAAAAAGCCAGGTGGCATAGTGCAGGCTGTCAGACTTGACATCAAGAACACTTCATTTCAAATCTTGTTTCAAATGCTTATTAACTGTGTGATCCTTGGAAGGCCATTGAGCCTCTCATAGTCTCAGTTTCCTCAGCTGTAAAATGAGGACCAAATGAAATTACATAAATTGCAAACTCATGTTTAGCAATATAAAGTAAGTTTCCTGATGGCAATGTTTGCTTCATTTTGCAAATGTTAAAAGTGTTATATAAATATTAATTATTATTATTATAAAAAAAAGACTTTTAGATGTCCATACATTTCTCTAGCTTTATATCTTGCTTAGGAATAATAGTCTACTTGATTTCCTACACGGTGTACAGTTCTGTCTGAATTTCTTCCTTTCCAATGATCAGAAGAAAGAGGAGAAGAGAAAAAAATGTTTCCCTTTAGTTTCCTTTACCCAATCATATCTATTTATTTAACACAGCATAACAAGCAGAGAAAGAGGCAAAAGAGGCATTAATATAACTTTGTAGATGTACAGAACTTTAGATTCCTGTCTGTGAACTGTCTGCAATCCAAAGGTAGTGTATCTAAATAGAGATCATCACTAGTTACTTGACCAACTGATTATTAATTCTTTAATTATGGTAACTTGTTAAATAAAGAAAAATACAAAATAATTTTCGAGTTTGAACAACTCCTTCCTCATCTGAAGGTGTCTTGGCAAGATGTTAAGATGCTAAGATTCTAAGAATCAGTTTTTAGGCTGCCTATAACAGTAATTGAATAGTTAATATTTTAATGAAGAGAAACTTGTCCAAAAACCTTTGAGTACTACAGCATGCTGCTGAAGAAATTGAAATGTACCAATCCTGATGTTTCTAATCTTTATATAAATCCAGAAGACATGAATGTTACTGCTGAGAGCAAAAATGGTAAATAGTTTTTCCTGGGAGAGGCAAATAAAGAAGCTGGCAGATAAACTTTGGTCAGGCATACAAAAGCAAAAAGAAAAATAATTTCATGGGATATTTGGTCATCTCAAAATATGACCCTATTTGCAAAGACACCACTATGAAAATAATTTCAGCTTATATGTTCATAGCAGTTGTGAGACGGGAATTTTATGAAGGACTTAATAAGTCCCTTCAAATTAAATAAACCAAAACAATAATTTAAATCTGAATAGAGTAACAGGCAAGTGCAATGACAATAAAAAAGTCAGAAAATATAAGGTAGATGTAAAGAATGTACCTATTTAGCCACCTGACTAGTATAGGCATTTGAAATGGACAGTGGGCTGGGTTTAGAATTGAACAAAATAAAAAATGTAGTCTACCTTTCTTTTGTAAATTTACATAGTTCTTTTATTGAGTCCTTAAATCCAAGGGCCCATTTCTTCATGGCAACATTTTTTTTTCCCATTCTACATAGATATCCTGGACTAAACTCAGCTGAGAATGAGAAGAGAGGTAAAGTATAGGTGCAAAGAGCCATACAAAATTAACAAAAATCCTGACAAAATGATCTTAGAATATAATATTTTGACCCTATATATAGCATTAATGCTTAAATAATTCCTTCCTTTAGACTTCTCTATTTTACACTTCCTATACATACATCACTGTAATTTGTATGATTTTTATTTGAACAAATGTTGCCTTCTTTTTAAGGTATTTGAGTGCAGGGAACAAATTCCTCAACCTTTTATATCTCTTACTTTGCATTGTAACTTCTATTTTGTAAATGATTGTTGAGTGGCCATAAACTGCCCTACCTCCATTTCTAGATGTCTAGTGCCACTCAGAAACAGCTGAGCTATAGATAGCCTTGGATCCACTTAAACTTGGGTTAAAGTCTTACCTCTGAACACATAATGCTTGGATTGCTCAGGCCAAGTCACTTCATCTCTTAGGACTCCAGACCTGAGGTGGTCCACAAAACTCAGTGTAACCAGGATCAAATTAGCATTTAATTGGGAAATGTATAGAAAATGTTAATTTGTACCTTTCTAATGCCTTCAAAATGGATCCTGCAAATTTCTGTTTCAGTTTGATACCACTGCTATAGACAACTAAAATTACAAGTTGTGGAGCATTTACTCCTCTGCAATTTTGGAGTTTTCTCACCCAGTAGTTCTTGATGTCAGTGAACGTTTAAGCTCAGTTCCTACCTCTATTCCATTATCACCCACAAACAGCTTAGATTTAATAATTGCTGAAAGCTAATATAATGTATTGATCCCACATATGGCTCTTAGTATTGCTCCTGGTGATTCTGTCATTTTGGGTCAATTAATATAGATTTATTCAGCCTCCTGATGATTTAGGAAATTAGGTTCTACTGATGGGACTATCAGTTCTAGGCTGTGTTGGGCTCTCTTTGCTATTGGTGAAAACAAAAGGAAATTCAATTCACATATCACAGTGAGAGTCAGGATGATGTTGACAGAATTTTGCATTCCTTCAATTTTCATTACTGTTAGATGTTCACTCCAGACCAATGTACATATTTATCCTATTTTCTATCTTTCATACATATGTGTGTGTTTGTATATATGTCTCTCCTTATTCATGGATATTTTATTTTGAACTTAAAATACCAAATAGGATAACCATTTCCATAATGAAAGTAGAAAAATGACTATATGAAAATTGTGAATTTCCAATATATAGATAAATATACCTATGTGTATAAACATGTTTACATATACATACATGCACACACTCATACAAACACCTCTGTCTTTCCCAGGTGGGCATGGAGCTGTTTATTTAGAGATACCTATCTGATACTGTGTGGTGGGTAAATTATAGGTGATGTGACATTAAATTAATACTGAGATTGGGGAGAAAGAGAATCAGAAAAGGCAGAAAGGTCAAATAAGAGGCAAGATGAACATTTTAAACGGTACATGAGAAAGCTCCTGGCACTTATAAACATATAGGAATAGGTGACACCCCAACATTTCCTTTGATTTCTCTTCCTGCACCCCGGAGACTAGATGATGCTATCTCTTGCATTTAGCTGATATTTCATCTTTCTGTGTAGTAGGAAAACTTTTTTACTTCTATGTAGTAAAGAATATTTGAAGTTGGGAGAATCTTTGATCAAATCCTAGCTCAGAAACTAGCTGTGTGATGCTGGGGATACAATTTAACCCTATTTTACTTAGCTATAAAATGCAGATAATAATATCTATACCACAGTACTGTTATGATGATCATATGAAAGATGTGCCAAGTACTTTGAAATTCTTGGCTAATCTACATGGCTTTCCTCTTGCAGATGATTTTTTTTTAAATATAGGTTGATATTTTAAAGACTCATCCTCATTTCCTTAAAATCATATCTCATTCTTGGCATGGATATTCCTTATGTGTAGAATCTAGAAAAATTTAGTATTTGCTTTTTTTGAATTTCCTTTATCATATTCCATGTTGCTTTATGAAAACAATGAAATCTATATTATTTGAGCAAAGTAAAAAGGAAAGTTTATTTGAATTAATGAAAAATTGTAATTATATAATTTTAAATTGTAATTCCTTTCAAAGTACATAGAATCATAAAGTGGCTTAACAAGTACTGTCAAAGAGGATATAGGAAAATTTATTTTAATTAAAAGATAAGAATTGCTACTGTTGAACATATAATTTTCTCATGTAAATGCTTTTAAAGGCTAAAATAAATTATTCATTTAAATAATGTGAACATTCTCTGTACATGTTTGTTAACACTATTAAGATGACTAATAAAGCCCTTTATTTTTCTTAAATAATATGAAAGTAAATGTACTCCTCATCCTGCTCTGATTCTTTTCCCAATGGGATTGTTCTGTTGCCCTCATGATTCCCTGATCTATAGAACAAACATCCTATTGAAATCCTATAGATTCCTGGACCTTGCCATCTACCCTACTACAGGAGTATTAGTCCCTCAGATTCTTTCCAAGCAACTTCCAGTAAAATGTACTTTTATGTATTCTATTTGTATATTAATATTTATATGTTCTATTCTAATTTTCCATATTGTTTATATTTTACTGTCTTCCAGAATTCAAATTAGTTCCTTGTGAGCAAGAACCATTTTTTCTGTTTTTTTTCCTAGTGCTTAGCATAACATTTATAATATTATATATAACCACTTTTAAAAATTCATTCATTGAAGAAGTTACTGAATTGAAGTGGAGAACAAGGGCAAAAGAATTGAAAGACAGTTCATAGATTCCATAGGTGTATAACATTCCCAAATGCAATTGAAACAGATTAAAATATAATTGGAAAACATTTAGAAAAATAAATAAAAATGCAATAAAACAAAGATAATATGTGGTTTTCTAAGTCAATATGCTGTTTCTATTTGTTTGACACAATTGACCAAGTAAGTCACATTTAAGGGTTAAAAATTATGCTTTCTATATGTTTCCATAATTATGTCCATTCTCTATTACATTAAAGGAAACTACTGACCCATAATGTGTAATTTTGTCTTAATTTACTTTTTCAAGGAAAAAAAATCTGCCTTCAAAATCTATAAAACCTATACACAACTCATATTTCAGTTTGTTCTGAATCCATGGGAAAAGCATATAAGCATTTATCTGTTCTACTCACTGCTTGAGGTATGCTCCTTTTTAAAGCTTTAGGACAGTGATGATGAATCTTTTAGAGAAGGAGTGTCAGGCCCCACTCCCAGACCTTGTTCTGTGCCCAATCCCTTATCAAGTGTTGGGTGTGCCCTTCCCCAACTCATCCCACAAATGGGAAGGAGGAAGTGCTCCCATTGGGCTGGTGGGCAGGATGAAGTGAGGAATGTCATGCACAGAGAGGGGGAGGGGAGTGACCCTAATGCTCTGTTCCCCTAGACTCTAGGGCCTAGAGCTCTGCTGCCTCTGTGAACTCCTCTTTTTACCCACATGCGCTCCCATTGGCTACTGGGCAAAGGGGTTAAGGCTATAAAAAATCTTATCAGGCATGCTAGAAAAGGGGAAGAGGAGCAGCTCCACCTGAGTCTGTCTGTCTTTCTAGTAACAAACTTGGGTTGGTGGTGCAGAGAATAGTCATGTACCTACAAAGAGCTCTCTGAGTGCCATCTTTGGCACCTGTGCCATGGGTTCTCCATCACTGTTCTAGGAGATTCACTGCTTATACCTTTGGAGTATACGTGAAAGAATCAAGCTAGATCTTCTTTGCAATTATTAATTCAAGGATCAGGATTAGTGATTTGGGTTCATTTAGACTAGATTTAATTTGGGCAAATTTATTATTTTTTTCATATGTTCCTACAACATTTCTTCTGAGAATGACAGAATGTGGCTTTGGTCGAGGTCTTTAAAAGAAAAAGATAGAGACAGAACTCTGAGAAAAGCTTGAAGTAAATCAGATATAGGTGTAATTTATCTGAAAGAAAACACAAAGTACAAAAACTTAAACCAAGTCCATAATCATTTAGTATAATTTCCAGCCTGTGGCCATGGAATGTAAACAAAGAGCCTATGAGTATACATGCAATTCTATTAATAGAATGTTTTGGTAAAGTAAATAAATTACACATATACACATCTCATTATTTTTCAAATGTAAGGATATTCTATTGTGATGACTTAAAGCTTTGCTGGATTCATAGTAGGCTTTTGTTATGTTTTCTCAGTCAATGGATACTCTCATGTATAGAACTGGATTTGAGATATATGAAAAGATCATGATCTTTGAATAACCTAGGAATCATTTATCCTATTTTAAGAAAACAACATTTTTAAAGAATAGAAAAGAATTAATTGATTTTGGGAATAAAACAAATTATCAGAGTAAAAATAAAAGGTAGGGATCCATGGATAAATTTCAAGGGGCCCATGAAGTTAGATGAGAAAAAAGTTATATCTATCTCAAAAAATCCAACTGAAATTTAGCTTATCCTTTAAATGTGAATTTTTAAAATACATTCTAGGAAGGGGTTAATATCATGTGCTAACAGGGTCCTTGACATTAAAGGAATACCTGCGGGAGGGGAGGGAGGAAAAGAAAATGATTTTGTATTCAATGAATAATGTCTGAAATTGACCAAATTAAATAATGTTTAAATTTTTTTAAAATTTTATTGGCTATAGCATCTATCTCAAAGGAAGGTCTGTTGTGAGGATCAAGTGAAGTAATATACATAAAAATATTGGAAAATTTTTTTTAAATCTTTTTAAGAGAAATAGCATGAAATAATGAAGAAAGTATTTAGATTTCTGAAAATCTAGCTTCAATTACATTGTCAATGTTTATTATCCTATAATATTTGCTAAAATAATTTAAAAGCATTTTTAAACATTAAAATATTATGCAAATATTAGTTATTATTATTTTCAGATAACTGATCACTTTCCCCTCTGAGTACACATAACTCACAGAGTTAATGGAAGACAAGACTTAAGTTTTTTATTCCACATTTCTGCCCCTTAATGACTTTGACTTTTTGTTCTTGAATGCCTTAGAATTTCTCCATTTGGTCTAGCAACTAGACATTTTACACAAACTCCTATCTAAAAGACACCATTCAGGAACCACATTTAGTCTAGACATCTGGGTCCCAGAATTGTTTTACTTGCTGAGGAAAAAAGCTACTGGTTTATGTTCTTGAAGCTTCTGGCTTACTCCATGATTTCCTTGCTGTTCTCCATCTGCTGACATCTCTGGAACCTTAACTTCTATCCTCTCCCAGAGTTACGTAGTTCCCCTGAAGGAGATATGGCCATGTAGGAATTCTTGCACATGGAACTACAGTTCTTCTGGATGTAACATATCCTCATTTTCTGTTTAAGTTTTTGCACTTTGCATTTGTCTATTTCCTGCCTTTAGCTTTTTTCAAAACCCAAGTCCAAGAGCATAACTAAAATGTATAGAGCAGTTATAAATCAATTAATTGTCCTCAATGGGCAATTAAAGGGTCACCAAATTTCCTTAGCTTATCAAGGACATATCATTTCCTCCATCATGTTAACCTTATTAAGAATGTTAATGAGTTAACCTTGTCAAGAGGATCATCCAGGAGAGTTTTACCTTATTCTGTACTTAGACATCTCCATCACTCAGTTCCTTGCTTAATAAAGTGGAATAGATTTACCTTTTAAAGTACTAAGAATGTTTTAACTAATAGTCCTGTTGCTTTATTACACTATAGAGGGATCCCTAGTTTATCAGAGGGTATGCCAGGCAAGCACATGCTCTGACAGATCCTATGAAGATATTAAAGGCATTGATTGCAAATGTGATAGATTTTCTGTCTTAAGAGGAACAACCTAACTGAATTTTGAGAGCTTCATCACCTGAGACTACCAGGTGAAAAGTCATTTACAGAAATAATTCATGAAGAACAGGGATTCTTCACTTGAGGTCTATGGATTTCAGCTGGTAACTTATAAACTCATAGATGTCTGTGTGTATGTGATATATTTAAAAATATTCTGGGAAAGGGGTCTATATGATTCACCAGTCTGGCCAAAGGGTCTATGACATAAAGTTAAGAATAACTGTGCTAAGGTATAAAAGAATTCAATCTATTTTGTTGGCAAAATCCATATGAATAGAAAACATATAACATCCCATGAGGTATTTCTGTATCAAGAATACCTTCATCAGTGAAATCACATCTTATAGATAAATTGGACCAGACCTATAATTTTATTGTTATAGGGAGCTGCGAGTAAGGACATTCCCACTACAAATGAGCATCTCTCTTTGATCTAAAATCTTATAGAGTTCCTTAAGAATTTTGAGAGATTAAATAATTTGAAGCAGATCAAACAGTATGTATCAGCAGTGAGGATAGAACCCATGTCTGCCTACTATGGATTTCCACTCACTGTATAGAATTCCCCTCAACTGAGTGTGAGCTTAATCTAGCATTTCTATAAAAATTTGAATTCTAACTTCATCTGGATGCAAGAATAAATGGGATTCACATTTTTTTTTAATTTAGTGTCTTCTAAGACAGCTCTATTGGAAATAAAACACTAAATCCTCTGTCTCTTAACAGAAGGCTTCAACATTAGCCCTAGTTCCTTTTGTTATTACAGTCATCCCTCGCTACAATGGATTCACTTACTGAGGATTCAGTGTATCCTGTGTTTAAAAGAAATATATTTAATTCTGTAACATGGAGTTTTTGTGATATCATGGGATTTTTGTGGTTGAATAATGTACTACACATAGTGGAAATACAGTATTCAACTACCATTTGCACAAGTTTACCAAGGTGAGATTGTACACTAATGTGTACAATCTATAGTGTGAGATGGCACACTATTGGCTGATGGAATGAAAGGTGACCAACCACGGAGCTGTGTTCTGTATCCTGGGTGCTAATTAGTTCAGTGACTGTAGGTTAAAAAGAGTGTGGAAAAGGTTTATAAGGGAGTGGGAAGGGTTTATAAAGCCTTAAAATATATCTAAATAATAAAATAAATATAATGTCAGTACTTTGTGGATTTTCACCTATGGGGTTGGGTGGGGAGTCCTTTGGAACATAACTCCAGTAATAACTGAGGGATCAAAGTATTGCTTTCCTTGACTTCTTTAACACTATTTTAAATTGAAGTCATGGTGACCTAATACAAAACAACAATAACAGAAACAACAACATAGTCTCTATCAAAGTTGACAGGGAACATTTTTATTTTAAACAATACCTGCAATATAGACACAAAATATCAATTTATTGTGCTTAAATCCCCTATGTTTTATCTAATCATATTTAAGATGTATGAGAAATATTGACAAACAACTTTCAAAACAGTCCCTTAATTGTCCCCTTGCAATGATGTTCAAAATGCTGAAAATAATTGGGAACAAATTGTTCCTGTCTGAGAAGAAGAAACAAGAAGCAAGAGCTTAAGTGTAGCAAATGGAGAACTACTTATTTTTTATCAGAAACAAATAAACGTACACGTATGCCTTTGATAATGAATTAGAATAGTTCATATATAGAGTAAATAAATAAAATTTTATGAGCACTGGATGATAGGTAGAATTGATTTACACATATCTAAATTATAATTTCATCATTGAAGAAAAAGTTGTCTATAATATATTCTTCCTTGGGGTGTGATTGCTTTTCATTCATTTTGGTTTGGGTTTTATTTTTTAGTTATGAAGTTAGAACTTTTTTATACAGTGAATGAGGTATTTATGTAAAATTGTGTCTTTACTGCCTTGGAAACTGATTTTCTCTATTCACAGAATAAACCCACAGGATTTTTCAGAGCAAGATTCATTGTATAGCACAAGCTGATCTCAAATCATTCCTGGAAGTTTGTATTCCTAGGGATAAAAAGGTAATTTATTCCATTAGT
This sequence comes from Monodelphis domestica, assembly GCF_027887165.1. NCBI lineage: Eukaryota > Metazoa > Chordata > Mammalia > Didelphimorphia > Didelphidae > Monodelphis > Monodelphis domestica. The sequence goes on along the minus strand of NC_077228.1, from coordinate 90,249,623 downwards.
ATAAGTCAATTAGTTTTAAATTTTTGTGGTTTTGAAGTTCAACTTTGATTTTCTTTAAAAATCTGAATTCTGGGGGCAACTGGGTGGCTCAGTGGATTGAGAACCAGGCCTAGAGACAGGAGGTCCTAGGTTCAAATCTGGCCTCAGACACTCCCCAGCTGTGTGACCCTGAGCAAGTCACTTGACCCCCATTGCCTAGCCCTTACTACTCTTCTGCCTTGGAGTCAATTGACTCCAAGACAGAAGGTAAGGTTTTAAAAAAAAAATCTGAATCCAAATGTAGATTTCTACTGAACTGGTATTTTTAGTACAAAAGTACATCTTTAGATGTACTTATTTCCATCAGAAGAATAATGTTTCTGTTATTCATCTGTTGTTTACATTTTTCAACTCCTTATTTCTAAAATAAATTAAGGCAATCAGTAAAAGTTGCTAATATGCTGCAAAATATTCCATAACTAAAAATAGATTCAGTCAGACTATGCAACAGATAGACAACTAGACCTGAAATCAGGGAGGCTTGATTTCAAGCCTGGACTCAGATGCTAACTAATATACCTCAGTTTTCTCATCTGTATTTTTGGGATAATATAAGAACCTACTATCCAAAGTTGTTTTTATTATCATTATAAGTTAATTCTTGGCAGGCACTTCTCAAATCTTGAAGCACAATATAAATGCCATAGATGATGATGAATAATAATGATTTATAAAGGTATCATTAACCTTACATGTGACTAACAATCTTGCTTATCCATTAATAATCATCTTGCCTTTATAATGGACTAAGGCTATTTTTTACCCAAACTCAACAAGAAAACAATATTTGCACATGTTGTGACATGGTAATCAACCTAAGTCTTTTGACTTTTCAATATAATGATGCTTCCAAATTTGAGATATAAAAACCAACAATATGAATGTTTTTTGAAGACACAAGTTTTTGAGTGTAAACTTGATTTTAAAAACTACTAAATTAATGATACTAAAAGGTCTTTAATTGAGACTAGAAAATTCTAACCAGGGGTCCATTGGGACAGGAGTAAAAGGAATCCCAGAAAGGACAGGCTAAACAAGATTTAAATGCAATAGGATTACATAATTTTTTTCATAACAAAGAAAAATTCAAAGACTGGAATAGCCTGCAACATAAAGAGGTCTGGGAGGTTGGGTATTGATACTTGCCCACAGGTAATTCTTAATTCTGAAAAGAACAATGGAAAGATCAATGATGATCAGGAGCAATAGAACCTCATGGTAAGCTGGTATGTTAAACACTAGCAAAGTTTACTTATCAAAATATACTAATAGGGAGCCAAGATCTAGAAGTAAAGGCAGGAATAAATCATCTTACTTATTCCCAAATACTCTTTGAAACTATTTTAAGATAAAGACTCAAAAAGAACTTTGAAGGGACAGAAGTAGCAAAAAAACAATGAAACAAATTTCTTGTCCAAGACAATTTAGAAAGTTAACAGGGAAAATCTGTTTTCCTAGGGTAAGGGTGAAGGACACTCCAATACAGGCCATGCCCAGAAAGACAGAAGTTAAACCCTGTGCACAGGCACAGGGAAAGTAACCAGAAATAATACTCCCTCTACCCCAAGAACAGAGCCCAAAATAACATAAAGTTAAAAGTCATGATACAGCCCGAAGAAATGACCTAACAACAATGGAGGGAGGGGGGAACTCACTGGTGTCAGGAAAAGTCAAGACATAAACCCAGAAAAAAGAGGAGGTCAAAGTCAAAATCACTGTATCCAAAACCTCAAAGAAAAATGTGAGTTGGGTTCAGGCTCAAAAAGAATTATTGGAATAAGTCAATAAAATGATTTTAAAAAAAGAAAAAAAGTAGAGGAAAAACTTGTAAAGAAATGAATGATACCAGAAAATCATGAAAAAAGAGTCATCAGCACTATTACGAATGCAAAAAATTATTGGAGAAAATAACACTTTAAAAATGGAATAATGCAAATGACTAAAAAGCCACCAAAAATGCTGAAGAGAAGAACCATTTAAAAGACAGAATTGATCAAATGGTAAAAGATAAAGAAAAATTAAGTGAAGAAAACAACATCAAAAAAGTAGAATTGATCAAGTGGAAAAAGAACTACAAACAATTTCAAGAAATTAATTTTAAAGAATATTAAATTAGATAAGAGGAAGATAATAACCCCATGAAATATCAAGAGAAAATCAAAGAAAATCAAAAGAATAAGAAAAAGAAATTTTCAGATAACTTAGTGGAAAAATAAGTTTCCTGGAAAATAGATCAAGGATAGATCATTTAAGAATACCTAAATACCATGACTTTTCTTTTAAAAGAACCTAGACATCATCTTTCAAAAAATTATCAAAGCAAACTACCCCAATATCCAATAATAACCAGAGGGTTAAACAGAAATCTAAAGAATCATACAATCTCTTTCTTAAAAAGATCCCAAAATGAAAGCTTCCAGAAATATAATTGCCAAATTCCAGAGCTCACTGTTCAAAGATAAAATATTTGAAACAACCAAAATAAACAGTTCAAATGATATGGATCTCTGGATCATATAAGACTTAGAAACTTCAACTTTAAAAGTAGTGACCTTAGAATATAATATTCTAGAAGACAAAGGAACTAGGATTACAGCCAAGATTCACCTAATTAACAAAACAGAATATAATTCTTAGAGGAAAATGAATATTTAACAAAATAGATGACTTTTAAACATTCTTGATTTTTAAAAAAGAGATGGATGCAACTGAGGAATGACTGGAACAGATTAACAGACACTTTTAGCACCCTGAAAAATATAGCAATGGCTTTACTCACAATTTTTCCCTCTACATACTTTTGTGAGACCTTATTATCAGTGTTAAATAATATCAAAACCAAATATTTAAATATCAAAATGAATATTTAGCCAATGAAATTCAGCAACAAAAAAAAATCACTAATAGGCAGGTTAGTTAAAGAATTACACCCCTCCCCTTATCTTAGTTCAAGGCACTCCAAACAAGTTAAATAATATCAAGACCAACAAAAGAAACCGAATGACAGATGAACAAAGAAGTCACTAATCAGAGTCATCTAAGTCCAGTGACAAAAATTCAGGATGACTGGTGATGGCCTGGAATGCAGTGGATCACCTACTAGTGGGCAGAACTTGAGCCAGGCCCTGAAGGGAGCTAAGGATACCAAGAGAGGAATAATGAATTGGAGGAATTCCATTTGAACTGGAATGACCTCCAGGAAATGATGCATAGTGAAAGGAACAGAATCAGAACATTATACACAGAGACTGATATACTGTAGCACAATTGAATGTAACAGATTTCTCTACTAGCAGCAATACAATGATTCAGGACTATTCTGAGGGACTTATGAGAAAGAACACTGTCCACATACAGAGGAAGAACTGTGGTAGTAGAAATGCAGAAGAAAAACAACTGCTTGACTACATGGGTTGATGGGGATATGATTGAGGATGTTGACTCTAAATGATCACCCTTGTGCAATTATCAGTAATATGGAAATAGATCTTGATCAATGTCACATGTAAAACCCAGTGGAATTGTGGTCAGTTACCTGGGGGTGGGGTGGAGAGAGGAAGGGAGGGAAAGAACATGAAGCATGTAACCATGGAAAAATATTCTAAATTAATTAATTAAATAAGACATTTTAATCCCCCCCAAAATAAATAAAAATTAAAAAAAAGAAGAGATGAATAAAAAATTTCACATATGGTTACAGTTAAACTTTTTACATTTTTATTTAGGAAAATGATATATGTAACTCCTAAAAACATTTTTAGGCAAGTTAAAAGGATTTCACATACGTTTAGAGTATGGAAGTGAGAAGATTAGGTTGAGATTATATAAGAAGAAGTAAATGGATGAGTAAGAAGAATGAATTGGGATAAGGGGGAAAGAAGAGAAAGAAAGGGGGATATGAAAAAGTTGCACAAGGGAAAACATTTACAGTGGAGGGGAAAATGGCTTTGTGAGTAGTAAGCAATGCTTAAAACCACATTTTTTATCTAAAATGGTTCAAATAAGGAAGATTATATATTTATATATTTGTATATACATTGACACACACATACCACACGCACACACACACACACAGCACATACTCTGTTGGTTATAGAAAAATCCATTTTATCCAATAGGGAATCAGGAAGAGAAGGGGTAAAGAAAAAGGTGGGCGATGATAGAAGGAAGGGCAGATAAATGAGGCAATAATACCACACAAAACATATGTTTGAGAAGGGTAAAAACAGTGATAAGGATAAGGATAAAAAAGTGGGATAAAGATAAATACCATTAGCAATCATAAAATGTGAATGTAAATGTTATGAACTAACTCTTAAAAGAGAAGTAGATAGAAGAATGGATTAGAAACTAAAACTCAATATATACACTTGAAACAGAAAGAGGCATACATAGTGTTAAAATAATGGATTGGAATGGAATCAATAATACTTCAGTTGAAATGAAAAAGGCTGGAATGGTAATCATGATCAGATAAAACAAAGGCAAAAACTGACCTATTTAAAATAGATACTCAGGAAAACATCTTAAGTAGTAATTTCTTAAGTTCTTGCTATATACTCAATAATATATTAGCTAACTTATAGGATTCAAAGTTTTTTTTTAATTTGAAAGTGGATTAGATCCTTTAATCAACAATTCTGTCTACGTATCTACAATTAAATGTGCTTTATATCTTCAAATGAGACTATATATTCCTGAAAGGGTGAGGATGATAATTTTTTGTATCCCCCTAAATCAGTTATTGCTGAGCATGCAGCAAGAGCTTAATCAAGCACTGCTTATTTAAATTGAATATTATTTTTAATGTTCAATGTATAATATATGTATAGTAAAAATACATTACATAATAGGATAATATATTGTGCTAAGTGCTGTAAACTGTGCTAATTGAAAAAAATAGCATTTTAATCAAACTAAAAATAAAGCCTTTTATCATTAGTGAAACCAAACAATCCCATTTTCAAACATGAACATTTGGAGGACAATTTCATTTCTTAGAGATTTCATTTATGGAATACTACCATGTTCAAAATGTCTATATATTTTGAATGACAGTGGCAAATATTTTAATGCACTTATGTACCTTTTTTATACCTTGCTTGAAACTGATAATTAGGTTATGGAATATAGTAAACTCTGTGTGTTCATTTAATGACAAAAAGATTGTTAACTCATTTTCTCTGTGGCTTTTATTAAAGTGAATGACTAGGAAGATGTATTTTGCTCTTGAAAAACAGCCAAAGCTTTTTTGTCATATTTGGAAAGTGAATACATATAGAGATTTAGTCTCCTTTTTCATCAATGGTACCCTTGATATTTGTATATAGTTCTTATAAAGATTTTATAGTTTATCTTTGACTATATTTCATAGAACACCACAGTATTAAAAGGATGAATATTACCAGTGACCCTAAGAGGAATGTAAGGAAACTAAAGGGGTATATTAATAGTATAAAATTTTGAGGATATGGGCTTTTCAGGAAGGACTAGCAGCTCAGGAATGAGAGCTTGCCAAGCCCTTTTACAGTGCTTTTTATCCATTTTTGATGTTCACCATTCACTGAACTCTCAAACCTGTGACTCCAAGAACCATGTGTAGAGGTAGGACCCCAATAAAACCACCAGTGTAGGCATGCTAAGCCAGACTGAGGGCCAATGATAGACTTCAAACTAATCATTCAGTTATGGAGATGTCTACCCTAATCATGTGAAAATTTCCCTTGGCATAATGAGAGTAGAACAACTTGTTCCAACATCCAGGAAGGAAACTGAAGTAAGAAAAGGGGAGCACTCCATGCTGAGTCACTCCTTGAATATGCTTATTGGGCCACTGCTTCCTGTTAGACGATTGTATGTAATTCTGTCTCACTTAATTTAAAATCACGTGCAAATCAAGACATTGCCTTGTGATATCAGTGGTCCTCTTTGAAAATGAAGGATGTACAACAACATCACAAGATTATTTTCACAATTTCACAATTCACAATCACAAACAATTATTTTCATGAAACAAATGTCAAAAAAGATATCTTTCAGGAGATATATGATTAGAAAAGAAGTTGGAATGATCTTCTAATGTGAATGGAGAAAAACTGGTGAAAAGTTGCCGTTGTTTCCACAAGATTATTAAAAATTTATTTATCACATGTTGGGGAGGTCCAGTAATTGAAGAAATTTTTGGGGGGGATGACACAAATAAGTAGAGGAAGGATCCATATTAAGGACATCATAGATTCACTGAAATAATGAAGGATATGGGTAATTGCTCATATTTTCCACTTAGGGAAATTTTAAAGATTCGAAGTCCAGGATAGTGCATAGACAGACAGACAGATAGATAGTGTAACAGTTAAGCTTCAACTGTTATGATTAAAATTTAGAGGAAACTGATGCAGGTAAAAATTAGTTTCTCTCTGCAAGGAGTATTATATTTTTAGAGGTTTATTAAAGGTTGAGAAATCAAGAATATACAAGTAAGAGAAACACGTGCTAGGTGGGCCAAAAGGCCCATTTTAACCTCACCTACATCATGAAAGAGCCCTCTGCTTGCAAGTGGAAACAGGAAAGCCCCTCAGTAGGTGGAGAATTCCTTGAAATAATAATTTGTGGTCTCACCCAGGTGAGAATTCAGTGCAATTACAAAGCATTCTGGGAAGTGAGCAAGGACATCTGGGGACTGGAGTCCTAGGTTCAAGTCTCCATTTTTTACATTTCCCTGTGTGATCATTTTGGGAAAGATTTTCCCCAAAAGAATTATGAAAACATAATCAACTTAAAGATTACAATAATTTGAGGATAAGAGAAAAAAAAACAATAATTACTGGATGCATTGACAAAAAGCCAGTTGGGGGCAGTCCCCTTTGGCATAAGAGTGTACATTCAAAATAAATGTTCAATCAACTATGCCCAAAGTTCATTCTTGATCTTCTTGTGTAGCTTGTGGTCTGGAGGCTTCTTCATGGTGTCTTCTCCAACAGTTCAGTTTCTGGATCCAGAGAGGTATCATCTTTCTTTACCTAAAATTCTTCTTTAAAGGGAATTTAAACTTTGCAATTTAAATAATGATATTTTTTACATTTCCCCATGTTATGGGTGATTGAAAAACACAGGATCACTTAGGGATGCATGGCTGAGTTATGAGGTATATGAATCAATTGGTAAGAGAAATTAAAAAGACATCAGAAAAATCCAAATAAAAAAGAAAAATTTTTGGATGAAAATATAGACTATCAAAGTTTTATGTATTAAAATTCCATGTAAAGGAAAAATAAATCTATAACAGGCCCTTGAATTAGGGCCCAATTAAGATGATCTAAGCAATGATGCATTTAACCAGTCAGGAGCCAGGACTACAGAAAGGTACCACACTATGAAAGACAGAAAAGGGACTATATTATAGGAGCCAAGGTTTGGGGATACTCATCTATAAGTATCTTCAGAGTGCTTGTGGACATAAGGAAAGCCTAGGTCATAACAATGTTAAACACAGTAACCTCGAGTCTTCACGCTAGGTTCAAAACCGTTGCATTGGCCTAGAAATGCATCAATCCATCCTGGATTGGGTTTTCTTTGGCCCTGTGGAATGGCTCTTTTGTGTATATCTTGTCCTGGAATCAGAGAGAATTATTAAGTAAAGTCCTATAATTTATTTTAAACAATTAGTGGCATCATTTTTATAGTCTCAAGCTTTTAGGGCATGCATTGACATTATAGCAAATGTATTTTAAACTTATATTACTGCAAAATCAAAAAGTTAAAGAAAATCTAAATGTTGGTGACGTGCTTCAAATATAAAAAGGAGAGAAAAAATAAAAAAAACTGAAAAAGTATATTGCACATACAAGAAAAATATGATAATAAAAGATTTTTAAAAATTCAAAAGTATAGCTTACAATCATTGATGCACTGTGTCAGTTAAGAAAATGTAGAATACAAGGCTTTCTCACCAAAAATGAGATGCATTTCCTCTTCATATCTGGCCATGATCCACTGTGAGCGATTAAAAATGAATTGAGAAGTAGTACAAATATGTAGTTATCAATATCCCCAAAATTCTCAATAGCCCAATTAATTACAATAGCAAACAAACACACTATCATATTTCACATGAGTTGCTGTATGGCATTTAAAATCCTATGAACTGATGGATTTTTGTCACAAGTTTTTACAAACGTAACAAATCTTTCAACCTTGGTAATAAATATTTTTAAACAAAGTAAAACTCATCTTGGGTTAAGAACATCATCAAGAAATCTAGATATCATTCTGGTGGAAGTAAAGTAGTGAGCTGCAGAGTATAAATAAGGGGTTCTCATTTTGGAGGCTTTTTAGGGATACAAATGCCCTGAGATTAACTGACCCAACTTCCATTCACATATTTAGAAATGCGGGAAGGTTGGGGGTTATAATTGTATTACACTTCAACTACTAGAATGGACTTTACACCTCTTGTTAGGGGCAGGCAAAATAACCAGAGATTGTTAAGAAAATGCTAAAAATCATGTTTAAAAAACCCTTAAAATCAGTTGAAATATTTAGCACAATAAATTTTCCAAAGGTTATAATACAATTGTAACCAGTTCTGATAAAGTCCATCTATCCTCTATGTGACAATGTACAAAGTCAAAAATAGAAAGGCTGTTTTTTCATATATGGGCTTAATTATGATGATATTTGTTCAATATAGTTATGGGGAAAGCAACAGAATATAACAGTAGTTAAAACTCAGTATATTAAAATGATTCAGTGTAACATAATAATATTGAATGCAGTAATATATGAACTTAAAATCACAAAGTTAATTCTTAAACAAAGCAAACAGTAAAATGCCATAAAATACAGAGATTTTCATTGGAGTCTGAAATGCCTTAAAAATATAACCTCCAGTCTCTAAAGTTCATTGGATTTTTATCCATTTAGATGCCTATTGTAGGAAGGCAAGAAATTGGTCATGGTTAAGCAATGGGGGTTAAGCGATCTGTCCAAGGCCACACCACCAGGAAGTGTCTCAGGCCACATTTTAACCCAGGACCTCCCATATCTAGGCCTGGCTCTCAGTTCACTGAGCAGCAGAGTTTCTTCCCCATAGTAAGATTGGATTTTAGAAATTTCAAATTTTGCTAAAAAGAGAGCCTGAATTTTTCCCCTGACATGCAGATGAAATCAATAAAAGGATCAACACAATTAAAAGATATCATTGTAAAATAGCCATGCTTTTAAGTTCCTGTTTGGAAAAATCATTTTCTCCTTTCCATCTACTTTCTCCCTTCCTATGATACCTCCTCCCACATAGAGGCAAATACCCCTGTTTTTTACCAGCTGGTTTTTGATTCTGAAGAAACTGGGTCTGCAACTTCCCATCAAGATGGCGGCTTAGGGGCAGCGAAAGTTCAGACCTCTGAAAACCCTTCCTTACCGATCACAAACTGAATGCTCCTAGGGCACCAAAATTCAAACTGAACAACAGGACAGACCCGGGGAAGCCTCCTCCTTGACTTGGATCAAAAGGAATTCCCCCCAAAAGCCAGAAATCTAGATCACTTGGATCTAAGGGGTAGGTAGAAGGAAGGTCCCAGGACCCATCCCCCCAAGCCAGAGTGCTGAACCCGCAGCAGCAGGAACCTTAGGGATGGCAAAAGGGCCTCAAAGCCGGCTATTCTGAAGGACTCACCTTGAAAGCAACCTGAACAAGTCTCTGGGGCACCAAACACAGAAGGCAGGGAAACAGAGAGAGAAGGGGGAAGCCTGTAGCCCCCTGGCTGGGTCCTTCCATCTGAGTCTCACGGGAGGTTCCAGCTTCAGTGCACCAGCTGAACCTAATCCCATGAGGAGCCCTCAGAGCTTCTGAAAGGACAGAAACCTCAAAGCCGGCAAAGGGGTTGCTCTGAAGAGCATTCCTTGAAAGTAACCTGGGCCAGTCTCAGGGCATTCAACACAAACTGCAGAGGCGGTTTTTTTTTCTTCTTAATCCCATCAGGAGCCCTCAGAACCCAGGGAGGCCAGTAACCCTCCCCCCTTAGAGAGCAGGGTCTTCTGAAAGAACAGAAACCTCAAGGCCTGCAAAGGCACTGAGATACCTTGCAGACAGGGCTGTGCCAGGCCCAGAGCATGGAAAGCAGCGGAGAAGCAACTGGAGGGAACTGAGAGCAATAACCCCCTAAACACCAGCAGGCAGGGGAGGGCAGACCCTGGGCCTCCCTGGGAAGACAGACCAGCAGCAGAGAATGGACAATTTGCCTGGGGCTAAAGCCTTGGGCCATCAGACAGATATACAAAGTGCCAGTCCTCCTCACTCAGATAGAGATGGCAAACAGTACAGAACTGCAAAAGCCTCCAGACACCAAGAAAAGCAAGAAGAAGGGGGTGACTTTAGACACATTTTATGGAGCAAAAATACAAAATACAGAGGAGTTAGAAGAGGAAACACAAGTAAATGCTCCAAAACTGTCCAAAAGAAAAGGAAATTCTCCACAAACTCTTGAAGAATTTAAATCAGAAATTATCAAAAAGATGGAAGCCTGGGAGGAAAAATGGGAAAAAATCCTCAAGGAACTAGGCAATCTGAAGGATGAAAAAACGCAACTACAGAAACAGCTTGACCAAACTGAAAGGGAAAACCAGGCTTTAAAGGTCAGAATCATGCAACTGGAAGACAGTGATTTTGCAAAAGAGCAAGAATTAATAAAGCAAAACCAAAAGACTAAGAAATTAGAAGAGAACATGAAATATCTCACTGACAAGGTGACAGACTTGGAAAATAGAGGAAGGAGAGACAATCTGAGAATAATTGGCCTACCAGAGAAGCCAGAAATAAATAATAATCTCAATATTATAACAAGATATCATCAAAGAAAACTGTCCAGAGATTCCAGAACAAGGGGGCAATATAGGCATTGAAAGAGTTCACAGAACACCCTCTACACTAAATCCCCAAAAGACAACTCCCAGGAATATAATTCCCTAATAAAAAAACTTTCAAGCAAAAGAAAAAAAATCTTACAAGAAGCCAGAAAAAGACAATTTAGATATAAAGGAATGCCAATCAGGTTCACACAAGACCTTGCAATTTCCACTCTGAATGACCGTAAGACATGGAACATGATTTTCAGAAAGGCAAAGACAGATGGGTCTTCAACCAAGAATCAGCCATCCATCAAAACTGACTATTTACTTCCAGGGGAAAGTTTGGGTATTCAACAAAATAGAAGATTTCTAAGTTTTTGCAAAGAAAAGACCAGAGCTCTGTGGAAAGTTTGATATCGAAAAACAAAGAGCAAGGAATACCTGAAAAGGTAAATATAAAAGAAAGGGAAAAGGAGAAAAATGTTATCTTGTTTCTTTTATTCAAACTCTCTTCTATAAGGACTACATTTATATCAATATATATATATATATATATATATTAATATGTGGGGAAAATGTAATGTGTAACTCTCAAAAATTATATGCATCATCAGAGTAGTAAGAAGAATCACGCATAGGGAACATTTGGGGCATCAAGATGATATGGAGAAAGGGGGGATAGAAAGGAAAAGGGAGGGGGGAATCATTGATGGTACTAAGATATACTCCAAGAAATATGGGGGGGGGGAATAAATAGAATAATCTTTCTCACACAAAGATACGCATGGAAAGGGGAGGGGAAGAAAACTCCTATAACTTGAACCTTACTCTCAGTGAAATCAGCTCTGAGAGGGAAGAGAATCCAGATCCATTGGGATCTTGAATTCTATCTTACCCAACAGGGGTAGGGAGAAGGGAAAACCAAGGAGGATAGGGAGGGAGGGAACATAAAAGGGAGGGAACAAAAAGAGAGGGGCTAGAAAGGGAAACATATCAAGGGAGGGGACAAGGGGGACTGATTTAAAGTAAATCACTGGCTTAAAAGGTTATAGCTAAAGAAAGGTCAGAATTAGGGGAGGATATCAAAATGCTAGGGAGTCCACAAGTGACAATAATAACTTTGAACGTGAATGGGATGAACTCACCCATAACCCTACCATATGTTGTCTTCAAGAAACACACATGAGGCGGTAGACACCCACAAGGTCAGAATTAAAGGATGGAGTAAGATCTTCTGAGTCACAACTGATAGAAAGAAGGCAGGAGTGGCAATCATGATATCTGACAAAGCCAAAGCAAAAATAGACCTGATCAAAAGGGATAGGGAAGGTAATTATATTTTGTTAAAAGGGACTTTAGATAACGAGGAAATATCACTAATCAACATGTATGCACCAAACAGTATAGCACCTAAACTTCTAATTGAGAAACTAGGAGAATTGAAGGAAGAAATAGACAGTAAAACCATATTAGTGGGAGATTTGAACCAACCATTATCAAATTAAGATAAATCAAATAAAAAAATAAACAAGAAGGAGGTAAAAGAAGTGAATGAAATCTTAGAAAAATTAGAGTTAATAGACATATGGAGAAAAATAAATAGGGACAAAAAGGAATGCACCTTCTTCTCAGCACCACATGGCACGTTCACAAAATTTGACCATACACTAGGTCACAGAAACATGGCATACAAATGCAGAAAAGAAGAAATAATACATGCTACCTTTTCAGATCACAAGGCAATAAAAATAATGATCAGTAAGGGTACATGGAAAACCAAATCCAACCATTCTGGAGGGCAATTTGAAACTATGCCCAAAAGGTGATAAAAGACTGTCTGCCCTTTGATCCAGCCATAACACTGCTGGGTTTGTACTCCAAAGAGATAATAAGGAAAAAGACTTGTACAAGAATATTCATAGATGCACTCTTTGTGGTGGCCAAAAATTGGAAAATGAGGGGATGCCCTTCAATTGGGGAATGGCTGAACAAACTGTGGTATATGTTGGTGATCGAGTACTATTGTGCTAAAAGGAATAATAAAGTGGAGGAATTCCATGGAGACTGGAACAACCTCCAGGAAGTGATGCAGAGCCAAAGGAGAAGAACCAGGAAATCATTATGCACAGAGACGGAGACACAGTGGTACAATTGAACATAATGGACTTCTCCATTAGTGGCAATGCAATGTCCCTGAACAGTCTGCAGGGATCTAGGAGAAAAAACACTATCCACAAGCAGAGGACAAACTATGGGAGTAAAAACACTGAGGAAAAGCAACTACTTGACTACAGGGGTGAAGGGGACATGTCTGAGGAGAGACTCTAAATGAACACTCTAATGCAAATACCAACAACATAGAAATGGGTTCCAATCAAGAACACATGTGATACCCAGTGGATTCGCGCTTCAGCTATGGGAGAGGTGGGGGTTGGGGGAGAGGAAAAGAAAATGATCTTTGTCTCTAATGAATAATGCTTGGAAATGATCAAATAAAATATTGTTTAAAAAAGGAAAAAAAGATATGGGAAAAATCAGGACACAAAGAAATAAAGTCTAATATAAAATTTTCAAATTAAAAAAAAAAGAAAGAAACTGGGTCTGCTACCAGCAGCCTCAGTCCTGGGGCTCGGTCGGAGCCATCTGGGTGGGAGGCCTGTTTTTGCTGGACTAGGATCAGCTAGGCCAGATGAGCAAGAGACCACTGGGGTGGGCAGGGCTGGGATAGGAATGCAGGAAAGCAGGGCCATGAGCTGGAGCAGGGCCGAGATGAGTCAAAAGGCTTGCTAAAAAGGCTTGGAGAAATGTGGCTTAGAAATCATTATCTAGACTATCCTTACTTAAAAAAAAAATTGAGAGTCTTTTGTCCCATTAGGTCACCATAACTGTAACAGTTAAAATTAGTTTCTCTCTGTCAAGGAGTATTATATTTTATGAGGTTTATTAAAGGTTAAGGATTAAAGAAAATGCAGAATAAGAAAGCACGTGTCTAGGCCCAGAGAGGCCATTTCACAGCCACTCACATCTTTTCTGCTAGGTGGAAAGAAGCATCTCCCTCGAAGTGGAAATAGGAAGAGCCTCTCAGTAGGCGGAGAACTCCTTTAAATAATAATTTGTGATCTCACCCAGGTGAGAATTCAGTGCGATTACAAAGCATTCTGGGAAGTGAGCAAGGACTTCTGGGGACTGGAGTACTGAGTTCAGGGCTCCATTTTTTATAATAGATAGTTAGATAGATAGATAAATAGATAGATAGATGATAGATAGAAAATAGATATATAAAGAAATTTATGAAGATAAAATAGATATATAGAGATAGAGAGATGAATATAGTTTTATATATATACTTTATATATGCATATATAAAGTAAGGGAAAGGGGGTTATTTTTAAAAGGGTTAGACTGGATTATTTAAGAGTGTGGTCACCAGGAATTTAATTTATTCCAAAGAGATTTATTTATAATTTATTTACAAAATGTAGAAAAAGAAAAGTAAGAAAATCAGAGAGAGGTTAGGGTAAGATATCTAGCTTAAGGACTAAGTAATTTACTCCTAGCCCCTAGTTAATCCTGGGAAGGGAGAGTTAGACCATAGGCCTTGGCAAAGCTGAGGACCTGGGGAAGTCTCTCCTGAGGCTAGTCTCTTCAGAAAATCCAGCAGTTAAGAGTCAGCTTTTCACTCACCACGTGTCAGTTCAAAGGAAGAGATTTTAGAACAGCCTTACCAGGAACAGGGTCTCAAGTTCAGTCAACATATTCTCCACCTGTCTCTACTCCAAAAGAATGAAGAACTGTCTCCAGTCTCTACTCCAAAGAATAAAGAACTGTCTCTCACAGGAAGTGACAGCTCTTTTTAACGATGCTTCTTTTATGTCACTTCCTTTGTCTTCCCCTAATTTTACATCCACCAATCACAGTTGAAGCTTTGCTTTAAGACTGCCCACAGGCTTTTAGTTTAATTCTGATTCATCACCCACTATTTCACATGTGGGTCACAGTCCTCCTACTTAATGATTAAGTGGGATGTTTACACTTTTGGTGATTAGATCTAAAAATGGGCAGATTTCATACTCAACTTTTAAGTAGGGTATTTACACTTTTGGTGATTAAAACCTAAAAATAGTCAGTGGTTACAATTTAATCTTCATAATCAGGGGAGAGTTAAATTTAATCTTATATATATATATATATATATGTATATATATATATACATATATATATATTTAGGTCATTGGCTAAAAGATTGCATCTAATTATATATTAAATAAGACAGATCTAGTTGATTTCTGTTAGGAAATAAACATTTCTCTATTGGGTGGGATTTTCTACAGCTTAAATAGAATGCAAAGGGGGAACTAAAAGTTTGCAAAGAGTTATGATACAATTTAACACAGTATACTATGATAATAGCAAAACCAAACTTACTGAGTTCTTTGCTATAAAATCTTCACCCCAGTTTTCTGATGTATTTGAAAGGAAAATGTTATATTCTAGGACCTTCGGGAAATGAAATGAAAAATACTTCCAGAGAATAAAGGTAGAAATTAATTCAAGAATATTTGTATTATGTTCATTCCATTGTTATCTTTCCATTGATGGTTAAAGGATCATAAAAATAAATGAAATAACTAACTAAACCAAAATATCATTGAATATTCTGGAAAATAATATGACTTAATTTTCAAAAAAAGGTTATTATTTTGATAGGACAGAATAAAAGACCATTATATCAAGGCATAAGGGAAAACCTTCATAAACCAGATAAACAAATATGCTAAAAATTATACATAAGAACCCTAATTTTAAATATAGGCACTAAAATGTTTATGCAAACACCATATTTCCAAATGCCAGGAGGCATTTAGGTTCCTGATTATCCATTTTCGAGCATGTGTCTGTTTGAGTATGTAAATGAGGGATTTAGTTGCACAATTTGGATCTCATTTCTGAATATTTAACTTGTAAGAAGATTTCTAACAATGTTATAGATACTTGGCCTACTGAGCAGAGGAACCACCAAAGAACCTGATATTCACCATAGTTTTCATGAAAGTATTGGAATTGTATTTCACTGTTACTATAGTAGCTCATGGTATAGTAGATAGCATGTTGGGCCTGAAGTCAAGAAGACCTGTCTTGGGGCAGCTGGGTAGCTCAGTGGATTGAGAACCAGGCCTAGAGACGGGAGGTCCTAGGTTCAAATCCGGCCTCAGCCACTTCCTAGCTGTGTGACCCTGGGCAAGTCACTTGACCCCCATTGCCTAGCCCTTGCCACTCTTCTGCCTTGGAGCCAATACACAGTATTGACTCCAAGGCAGACTCCAAGACGGAAGGTAAGGGTTTAAAAAAAAAAAAAGAAGACCTGTCTTCTTAAATTCAAATCTGAACTGACACTGAGTAATTGAGTGGTCTTGGGCAAGTCATTTAACCTGTTTCCCACAATTTCCTCATCTATAAAAAGGACTGGAGAAGGAAATGGCAAAATATTTGAATATCTTTGCCATGAAAATATCAAATAGAGTTGCGAAAAGTTAAACATGACTGAAGTGTCTGAACAACGAATTAGAAAATTACATTGGTTTTAAAGATTACAGTCAGATAAAGGCTAGTATGTAGGAAGAAAGACAGTAGAATACAAGTGAAAATCCATAAAAATTCAGATTTAACAACATCTATACCCTTATTAAGAGGAAGAATGAATCCTCTGAAATGGTCATATTGTGTGAATTTGAACTCATTTACATGGAACTAGAATCAATTGCCATAGTTTATATAATTATAGCATCATATTGCAAATTCATTACATGTGGTTACTTTAGAGGATTCACCATTTATACTAGTTGGGAAATAATAATTATTTCAACACAGAAATAGCCATCAGAATCAAATTTCACTAACATCTTTATGATCAGGAAATAATTATTAAAATTAAAGCCTCAGCATAAAAAAGGGGGGGAGGGGGAAAGCACTGAAGTCTATTTAAGCTGTGTAAAATGCCACTGTGTTTAAAATTTATGATGTTTTCCTAAAGAAGGATTACAGCACCTCCAGGAAAGAAATAGTCTAGGAGCAGGCATTACTGGCAAATGCCTAACAAAATAGTATCAAATTAATACAAATCAGAGAAGTAGACTAATGAACATCTCATTTCTTAAGAATAGAAATTAATCTCTAACTTAATTCATAATCAAGGGAAAAAATACAAGTTAGGAAATAGCTGAAAGCAATTAGAAAGAAAAAGAGAAAACTAAAATAAAATTTTTTTCTTAATGTTTTGAATCCTTAAATAGTCTTTAATTACAAAAGACAAGTCAATACATTAGTTTAGGTACTTTAAAATAGAACATCTTATGGTCCTAGAATAAATTACATATGCTAAAGCTTTTGATGTTGACATTCTTTTCAATTCTGTACTTTTACTGAGCTTATGGAAAGCTAATTTTCATTATTAATAGCAATGATGTTGTTATTCAGTCATTTCAGTCTTGTCCAACTCTTCTAGATTCCATTTTAGATTTTCTTGGCAGAGATACTGGAGTGACTTGCCATTTTCTTCTTCAGATTATTTTCAGGATGAGGAAACTAAGGCAAATGGTTAATTTATTTCCCCAGGGACAATTAATGTCTGAGGCCAGATTTGAGCTCAGGAAGAGGAATCTTCCTGTCTCCAGGCCTGGCAGTCTATTCAGTGTACCACCAATAATAATAATAATAATAAAATAACTATCATTTATATAGCACCTATTATGTACCAGGCATTGTGCTAAGTTACATTTAGATCCTGACAACAACCCAAGAAATATGTATTTTTATGATCCATATTTTACAGATGAGGAAACTGAGGCAAGCAAAAATTTAAGTGACTTCTGCAGTGTCACACAAATAATTAATGTCTAATGTTAGATTTGAACTTGGGTCCTTCCTTATCCCAGTCCCATCATGCTATACATTTTTCCACCATTTTGCCTATTAAACTGCATTAAATAATTTTAGGGATAGGAGGACTTGAATACAGATTCTAAAGTTACTTACAATACCAGAGGTGTGGAACATGGGCAGGGTGCTAGGGTTTTTAGAAACCCATTAAAATCTAATAGGAAAATATATAATCAAAAAAATTAAAAGTTGCAACAAAATATCATTATTACATTCTAAATCTAAGTCAATTTGAGGCTTCTAAGGAACCTTATTTATGGTTTAGTAGTCTCTTTTTTATAACTTTGATAAGTTCTGTGTTATATCACTCTTCTCTTTAATAAGTTATTTTGCATGTGTAACTTCCTTATTAGTTGATTATTATAGAGATAATAAAATGATGAATTGGATAGAACATTAGACCTAGAATCAATAAGACCTCCATTCACATCCCACCTCAGGCTCAAATTAGTTTTGCGCCTGGGAGTAAATCACTTAACTTCAGTCTAGTTCAGTTTCCTCACATATAAAATGGGAATAATAATAGTACCTATCTTCTAGGGTTGTTGATAATATTAAAAAGGGCTTCACAAAATTTAATATACTATATATTATATATATAATGTATCATATTAATAATGAAAATATTTTTCCAGGTAGTTTATGCTTTTAGAAAGAATTATTAGAAGGAATATCCAGTTCAATTCAGAAATTATTTATTAAGCTCTTGCTGTATAGCCAGCACCATGTTAGGTAATATAGGGGATCTAAAAGAAGGAGAAATCATTATTGACTTTAATGAGTATCTAGTGACATTTAGGGATATTTTGATAATTGGACAAAAAAGCTTTAGATATGGATTTTTCATATTTATTTCACCTTTCCTTCCAAATATATTTCCGCTTCCCTATCCAAAAAATACCTGTTATAAAATAAGAAGGAAGGAAGGAAGGAAGGAAGGAAGGAAGGAAGGAAGGAAGGAAGGAAGGAAGGAAGGAAGGAAGGAAGGAAGGAATGAAGAAAGGAAGGAAGGAAGAGAGGGAGGAAGGGAGGGAGGGAGGGAGAGAGAGGTGGGAATCTTCCTAGGAATTTGTGAATTCTTCATATCCATCCTTTCTTATGGCAAATTAAAATTGCATTACATTAATATATTAACATTTGTTAGTCTACAAGCATTTGTTAATAACTCACTTGGTACCAGCCACTGCTAAGTACTGGGAATTAAAAGAAACTTAAGAGGCAATCCCTCTTCACAAGAATTTTACATGGGAAATACAACATGCAAAAAACTATATCCAAACAATATGAGCTTAAATAATAAACTTATATGAATTGGATTTAATCAACAGAAGAAAGGTCCTAGCATTAAGGAAGATGCCAAATAGTCTACTGGTAAACTGGAATTTCAGGTGGGATTAGAAAGAAGCAAGAAAAGTTAGAAGGTGCAGATGATGTTTACCCATTCCTTAATTAATGAGCCTCTACTTTTCCTCTAACTTTTCAATACACCAAAGTGTGGCAATGATTATTTCATTATATATGAGATCCTTCTAATTTGGAAAGTCCTCACATGATCCCCCTCCCCCAAGATTAAGAACTATTATTGACATTGTTAAAGATACCTTGGATCACAAAATATATGAATTAATACTATCCATTGAAGAAAGTTGAGGAAAAAAAACCTCTCCTGACCAAAAAAATTAACTAAAAATAATTAATTACGATGAGTGGTATCTTAAATTGTTTTAACTTTAAATTTATTTCCTTGGGGAAATCCTTTGTAGAGGATTTATAGCAATATATTAAAAAATCTCTTATTTTTAATGAGGCAGCTTGGTGGACAATGGATAGAGTTCTAGACTTCAAATCAGGAAGACATAAATTAAAATTTGACTCCTTAATATTTTCTAGCTTTATGATGATGGACAAGTCACAACTTTTGAATGTCTTGGGTTATTCATCCATAAAATGAGAATAATAATATCTACCTGCCAGGATTATTTTGAAGATAAAATGAGGGTATTTGTAAAGTACTTTGCAAAATTTAAAGCATTATACAAAAGCTATCTAAGGAAGGTAAACGGAATGACCTAGGTATGTAAATGAGTGACTCTATTACAGACACTACAGAGCAATCAGTCTATCAACTGTATTCACAGAATATATACTTGTATCCTTTTTGAACACTGGCAATTCATTTTAACAATTAGACGGCCATCTATGGTTAATCAACATAAATGAGTAATAAAATGAATTATTCTTCACAAGTCTAGAGTTTTACAATGAAGGAAATTTTCATGAAGAAAGTTGTCTGAGAATGGAAATCTTATTTAATTCACCTTGGTTAAGGGTTTGTTTTTTTTAAGATAAGAAAATATGCTTCTGTCTCTACTCTGTCAATCAATACTATGTGAAAATTCTATTGTGGTGATCAAAGAATAAATGGCAGTGAACAGAATTATAACTGGGAAATTTGGCTGGGAAAGAAAGCATAGACAGTCTATCTATCAGAAGCCCCAGTGATGCAAATGTCTGATTCACTAGCTACATGTAGGGTCACCTGTTGCCAAGACAGCAATGTCATTGATACGTTTAAACAAGTTTAAAAGAGATCCTGGACTATAATATATGACTTAGACAGAAGGAGAGTTATTTTTACCCCTTTACTGCAACATACACTTCCATGTATGCAGGGGGGAATGAATGGAGTATGGATATATGATTTGGACAAAATGAGAAATCTTCCAAATTCTCCAAGCACAACATGAACTACTTTAGAAAGAGAAGCAATACTTTCAATGCTACTAGTGTCCTTAGAGATTAATCCTTTTGTCTTATTTTCCAGATAAAGAAATACATTTTCATAAAAGAAAATATTCCATAGAAATGAACTGAAATTCTTAGATGTGAAATGACTCGTTCAAGTCTCCCTACTTGAAGTTTGCTTTCCATGCTGACTTTTAAATTTAAAAATAAAGGGGGCAGCTGGGTAGCTCAGTGGATTGAGAATCAGGCCTAAAGACAGGAGGTCCTAGGTTCAAATCTGGTGTCAGACACTTCCCAGCTGTGTGACCCTGGGCAAGTCACTTGACCCCCATTGCCTAGCCCTTACCACTCTTCTGCCTTGGCGCCAATACACAGTATTGACTCCAAGACGGAAGGTAAGGGTTTAAAAATTTTTTTTTAAATAAAATCCAAAAGTTGCTATTTTTTAAAATGTAGATTATGCATAATATACTTTTCTGTTCCATAGGTTCTGCAAAAATATTTATTATGTGAAACCTCCCTGAGCTTTTTTCTATTTGAAACTTGGTACATTATACATAAAATCAGTAATAATGAGACTTTTTACATAATAAATTCAGAAAACTTGACCCTGAGCTAGCTCTCAATTGTATCTTTGAATGATGTAATTTTTTTTATTTCTGAATATAAATATATATGTGTATATACACACATATTGATATATATTCATATAGATATAAATATATAATATTATAGTCTTGGGAAAGAGGACTTTGAAGGGAATGACAAGTTCACCATGATTAAGACACAATTAAAAAGCATGTTCCAGACATGGCACATGAATCTATCAAACTATACTGACATTCCAATTTTGATTTTAGTGATTTTCATTCAAACTCCTACTTTATAAAAGATTGGAAACCAATTTAGTTAAGCCAGTGCTTCCAGTATATAATAATATAGTTGGCAGCCTCAGGTCAAGCAATTAGTAATATATAACCCTGGCTTGGAATAAAAAGATGCATTAAAGTAATAGAAAGGAGTCAGTTAAATGCATTTGATTTTTAAATGGTTCATTTAGTGAACATCTTACTGAAATATTAAAATGGCAGTAATCTGTGTGAAGATATTAAACCATCAATTGATAGCAAGGGTCAAATTTAACTGAGATTCCTTCCAATTGACAGTAAGGTTTCAGGTTAAATAACTTACATTTCATCAAATCCAGTGGTAGGGCTATAAAGTGGTGATAGGAGAGGTATATAAGGGAAATGATGAGAGGTTGTCTTAAATCAAAACTAAAGGAAGAGACTGATAAAGTATTACTAACTCCCTCCCTGGATAGAAAAAAAAAGGTCAGTATGAAGCATCTCTGAAATTGTGGAAACTAACAGAATGTTTTTTTTAGTTAAATCCCAGAACATTTTCACAGGGGGAATTTTTCTATAGAGAATGGATTTTGAGTGAAATGATAATTTAGATGTAAAACATATTTAAATTTCTTTTAAAATCTGCTTAGCACTTTCAAAGATTTCATTCCTTCTAATCCTTATAAGTAACCATTAATTACAATCTGGTAATATTGTTGGCAACTTATTTGTTCACCACCCAAATTTCCTGAGACAATAATGTTTCACATAGCAATTTATATTATAAAGGATTATAAATAAAATATGATTATATATACATATATAAATATATACATGTATATAATTTGTGTTCAGGGTTAGATGGATTTATGATAGGAGACATTTTAATATTATCTAATCCAATTTCAGATAATCCTATATACTAAGCATCTACTTGACCCAAGGCATGGTGCTAGGGACTGAGGATAGGAATACAAAAAGAAAAATGATCCATATCTTCAAGGAATGGGTATGATACAATATGTAAATAAATAAGTATTATTTGAGAAATGAGAGAATATCAACAGCCTAGGGGATCAGGAACATGTCCAAAAAAGGGACTATATGAGCCAAACTATAAATTAATTTAGAATTTACAATGTAGAGAATAAAGCAATGATTTAGCTGGAAGATATCGATGTGGTTTTCGCCTCCAAATGACACAGCAGCAGACAACTTTGTCCAGTTCCAAAGTACTTTATTATACCTGAAAGCTTAGCATTTCATTTGTTTGCTATGAATTGTTTTTATCAAACAAGGTAGATAAGTAGAATGAACAGTGAATAAATATAAGAAGGATATATGGAGGTCTAGTGAGAAGGACAAAGTCACGAGTGTGTTTTAAAATATTTAATGATCAGCTCTCCAAAAATGTTATGCATTATACACTTTTAAGTTTAATCTCCACTACAAAATTTGACACCATCACCTTCTTAAGTTTGGACAAACAACTAAAAATATATATAAGCACTGGTTTTTAACATTTGCTGATTTCTGAAATATGCATGCTGGATTAAAAACTTAAAACATGTACAAATACAATAAGCAATATAATCTCTGACCTAAGGAGTTTACATTCTAGAAGAGGGGGCACTAAAACTGTGAGCAAATTTTATGAATCTTTTAAAATGATAAGACATGCTTTGAGTTATATTTTACTTGATAGCATATGTAAATTTTATATCAGATTGCTTACTGTCTCAAAGAGGGAGAGGAAGGGAGATAAATTATAATTCATAATTTAAAAAATAATTTTAAAAAATTTATTGCATTTGGGGAAAATAATTTTTTAAAATGCTATGAGTTAATAATTCTCATTATAAAATTCAGGAAAAAATAATTCTACAACAATAATAATAGAGAAACCCCTGCTCTTCATATCCCATCCCCACAAAACAAAAATACTGGATTATCCACAAAGAAAATGAGATAGATATAGTGGTTCTTGATGGCAGGATAGAAGCATCAGCTAAGCAGAACTTTCTCAATATTCCCTTCCAAACAATTTTAATGCATCAAATTGAATTGTGTAGGGCATCAAAGCTAAGAATGTTTGGGGTGGGATATTTTTCCATCCAGAAACAACTTAGGAGATCAGAAGAAGAGATCTGTAACACCAGCATGAGAGCCATGCCAGAGTGCAAATAGCTGTAGAATTAGCTCTGAAAAAAAGTAGCACAAAAAAGTCCTAAGTTTGGACTGGATCTCCTCCTCCCATCTCCTGAATGGAAGCCAACTTTATCATAAAGTTAAAGAGTAAAGACAAAGGCTAGAAAAATGAGCAAATAACAACAACAACAATAACAAAGCAGATCATTAAATGTTTCTATGGTGATGTAGAAGAAGAAACAACAATGGGAACATAGTTTTGAGCAAAGCAAAGAAGAAAAAAATGTAAATTGGACTCAAACCCATAATATATTCCTGAAAGAGCTAAAAAGAGTAACAAAAATGGTAGAGGAAATTTTGGGAAGAGAAATGAGTGATATAAGAAAATTATTAAAAGAAAATTAAAAACTTGGTAAAAATGGGCAACAAAAAATATTCAAGAACAAAATCCCTTAGAAAGAAGGATTTTCCAAATGGTAGTAGAGGCAAAAAAACCAACAATCAATGAAGTAAAGTACTCCTTAGAAAGCAGAACTGACCAAATTGGGGGGGGGGGTAGTTTAAAAAGTTTATTGAAGAAAATAATTGCTGACCTGGAAAATAAATCAAGGAAAGAAAATTTAAGAATTATCAAACTAAGGGATAGCTACAAGGATTAGTGCATTAAAAGCTATCCCTAGAGATGGGAGGTCCTGTGTACTTACCTTAGATGCTTCTTAGGTTGTCACCCTAAGCAAGTCACTTAATCCCTATTGCCTAGCCCTTACTTATCTTTTACCTTAGAATCAATAAATATTGATTCTAAGACAAAAGGTAAACGTTAAAAAAATTAAAGAATTATTGAACTAGGTGGAGAAGCCAAGATGGAAGAGAAGAAATAAGGGCCACTCCTCATCTGTCTCAAATTGACCACCAAACTATGATTTAATTCGGAAAAACTAATTCTGAGTCAGCAGAACCAACAAAAAGATGTAGTAAAATAATTATTTTTCAGACGAAGATAACTTAGAAAGTGAGCATGGGTAGAAGCTGAACACTAGCAGCTCGCCAAGGCATGCCCCAACTAGGCAAGCCAGCAAAGGTCTTGGAGGCTACTGAATCAGTGGTAATAGCTATATATATATATATATATATATATATATATATATATATATATATATGTAGTGAAAATTTGAAAATTAATGGGTTGTCCAACAATTGGGGAATGGTTGAAAAAGTTTTGGTATATGTTAGAGATGGAATATTATTGTGCTATAAGAAATGACAAGCAGAATGATTTCAGAAAATTCTAGAAAAAGCATCTCACATAAAAGTAGTGAGAAAGTTTTTATAGTGGATGAAGATATTGATGAAGTGGGAAGGGGTGTGCTTGAACCTTAGTCTCATCAGAATTGTCTCAATGAGGAAAGAATATATACCCTCAGTTAGATTTAGAAGTATTTCTTATCCTATGGAAAAGAAAATGGGAAAGGGATAAGAGAGGATGGTGGAAACAACAAAAGGGAGAGTAAATTAGGTAAGGCAGTGTTCAGAAGCAAAACAGTTTTGAGAATTGACAGGATGAAGAGAAAAAAAGAGTAGGATGTATAGGGGGAAATAGAACGAAGGGTAACACAAAGTAATCATAATGGTGAAAAGTATTTACAAGCTTTTCTAACAAAAGTCTAATTTTATCAAATACATAGCAAAGTGAGTCAAATTTATAAGAATATAATTCATTCCCCAAATGATAAATGGTCAAAGTATATAAAAAGTTTTCAGATAAAATATTCCAACTTATCAATCAATAATCGTGTTTTTCAAATAGCTGTTTCAGTGTTGATTAAGAAAATGCAGATTAAAACAATCTGAGATACCACCTCACATCTTTAAAATTAGTTAATATAAACAACAAATGCTAGAGAAGATGTGTAACAATAAGTATACTAATGCATTGCTGATAGAGTTATGAAGTGATTTAACATTTCTGGAGAACAATTTAGTACTATTCTCTAAGGCAGTGGTTTTCGACCTGTGGGTTGCAACCCCAATGGGGATCGAACAACCAAAACACAGGGGTCACCTAAAGCCATTGGAAAATACATATTTCGATGGCTTTAGCTGCTGAGAAATTGCACTACTTTACAGCAAGATCTCAGAAAGAACAGGGACCCTGCTGCCCTCACATTGTACTAATATTAGTTACCGATCAGCAGCCCCTCACCCCCATGAGGGACGATGGATTTACCCTGTTGCCTGGAGACCAGACTCAAACAGAGACCCAGAGAGAGCACCTGGGCCCTGGCTCCAGAGGGGTTAAGAACGAGTCCTGGAGCAGATAACTCCTGGAGCAGATAATGGAGCCGAGTAACCCCAGCAAAGTGAAGCCTCAGCTTGAGCTGGAGGGAGAAGACAGGAAGAAGGCAATGTCTGCAGACCCCCTCCCCAGGCAGGACTTACCTCCCGCCCCAGCACTCAGGCTGCCTCCTGCTGGATTAATATTTCTCAACATATAATTAAACATTGTTTTGTGATTAATCACTATGTTTAAATTATGTTTGATTTCTAGCAATGAGAATACATAATGCATATCAGGCATTTACATTCCAAATCGTAACTGTAGCAAAATTACAGTTTTGAAGTAGCCACCAAAATAATTTTTTGGTTTCGGGTCACTGCAACATGAGGGACTGTATTGCAGGGTCATGGCATTAGAAAGGTTGAGAACCACTGCTCTAAGGGATAGAAAATTCTATTTGTTCTTTGCTCCAACAATACTACTACTAGGTCTATTTTCCAAAGAACTAGAGAGTGAACCTATATAAATATAGTTATAGCAGCTTTTTGTGGTGTCAAGGTATTGGAAATAGAAGGTATGCCCATCAACTGGGGAACAGAGGAACAAGTTGTACTATATAATTATTTAAAAAAAAAAAACACTTTTCAAAAAAAACTTGGGCAGACTTACATGAACTGATGCAAGTGAATAGAACCAAGAGACTCTTATACACAGTAACAGCAATATTATAACCATAACTATGAAAAACAGCTCCTTGATTCATATAATGATTTAAGCCAAAGGACTCATGATGAAAAAGTCAGTATCTCTCCAGAGAGATAACTGATTAATTCTGAATATACATTGAAGTATAACTTTTTCAGTTTATTTTTCTTGCTTTTTTTAAAAACATAGTTAATATGGAAATGGGTTTTGCATGATTTTGCACACACATAACATATTATATTGCTTAATCTCCAATGATTGGGTGAGGAATAGAAGGGAGGAAAAGAATTTTGAACTCAAAATTTTATACAATTAATGTTGAATGTAAAAAAATGTCATAAGGTAAAGTGACTTGTCAAGGATCACATAACTAAATTGTATCAGAGATAAAACTTGGCCACAGGTATTGCTGTCTAAAAGTTTGACACTTTATCCATTCCATAACAGTTTCTGACCTATGTATGTATATAATATGCTTAGATTGACATCATTGATATGGCCCAGAAGAGACCACAGAGGATATTGAATCTCCTTACTTAGAGATAACTAAACTGAGTTACATGTTAGTGAAACATCTTGCCCAAAATTACATAATTAATGAGCATTAGAGGTAGGATAAATATCTACTGGTAATATTTAATTTACATTAGAAAACTTTTCTTTTTTGAATTCACCAAAGAATATATTATCATATAGTAAAAGGACAATTAAATTGAAGATATTTGAAATCAATAAATCAGTCAGCAAGTATTTATTGAGTATGTCTCTTGGGCTTTTCAATACCAAGAAAAATATGAAAAATCATCCCATCACTAGCTCCATTCTCTCATTTTCCCTAAATGAAATTATTAATGGATAGCATATTACTTACAGATTGGAGATTAATATTGGTATTTCTTGCATAGAAAATATTTTGCATAATGGCTGTGATGAATAGTGTAGCAGATGGCTTCTTTTGTTGTTGTCAAATTTGCCCAAAAACATGAAAAAGGAAAACAAAATAATATTCAGCAACAATGGTAGAGAAAACCTTAAATTAAAACTTTTTTTTTCCTCAACCCCCTGATAGATGGAGTATTAAGTATTGTTGAATTTCTACTAGTTTATAAAGCCCTTAGGCCTTGAGACCAATGTAAGAAAAACAACAGCAATCCAAAGAATAGAATTCTGCATAGATTATCAAAATAAAAGCATTATATCCACAATATATTTCTAAGATCCCCTGCAGGTAAAGCCTTTTTGTTTGTGTTGTCCTCATGTTCAACATAAAAGGCTATTTGTGCCCTCTGAGTGATGCCTGGTGTCCAGCCAAAGAAATTATACTGATAGCTCATAGGGATACAACCTTTATTGTGTAGATGGCCCTTTAGCAATCAGTTCTTTTCTGATAAGCCTGATTTTCTTACAACAGTCCTGTGAGATAGTTGCAGATATTTATCACCAAAGGATTACAGAGTAGGGAAAGACTTTAGAGCCCACTGGATCTAATCCCCTCATTCCAAAGATGAAGATGCTGAAGTCCAGAAAAGTGAGAGGGATCATTGTATTCTGGAAAGAATGCAGGACTTGGCAGGAGAGTGATGGAATCAATGAGGCATCTTTGTGAATTTAATTCTTTCTTTATATATTTTAGCTATATGGCCATAATGGGCAATACATCTCACCTTTTTTCTCTACTATGTATTAAAATGACAATTACTGTTACAATATACTTAGCAGGTTTGTTGTGATATCCAGTGATGTAAAGTATTTGCAAACCTTAAATGCATAGCTAAATGGCATGACTATGATTAGAATTCAGATCTAATAAATCAGAGCCTGGTGATCTTGCCACAATAGTATGGTGTCTATATTACCTATGAGTTTACAGACAGAGGGAAAATAATCTTCCTTTAACATCAGAACATTTTTTTCCTAAAATCTAAAAAGTTCTTTCATGATCATTTGCTAAAATTTGACTTCTGAAAATTGACTTCATCTATCTTGCATTTCCTGAAACATTAAGTGAAAACTCCATGGTTTTTATTCTGACTTCTGCTCTCAGGTCATTTCTGCTCATCCTGTTGTATTTTGTACTGTGACAAAGAAGTTTTTACATTCTCAAATGGAGTGTGTGGGGTGCTTAGGGACAATTAGCACCTCTGGTGTAAGGGTTCACTGACCCCTTTTAGGGCTGTTCATCCACCTTTGGTGTCCACCTTTCACCCAGTTCTTTCACTGCAGTTTCATGCTCAGTGGCTGTATCATAGTAAAATAGTTCCAAATGATGGTCTAAACCATGAGGGCAACTGGCAGACCTTGAACCCAAGTATGTGAATTCCCTGGGCAGAAGGAGTGGTCATGAACAACTTGTTCTAACATCCATGAAGGCAACTGAATAAAGTGCTGTGGAGTGCTTATAAGCCTGGTCAGACATCAAAGATACCAAAGTCATCCCCTGCATTCTGGGCCACAGCTAGTATTTTGGGCTTTTGTCTCTCCACTGGACTTTTGATGACTTTGGAAGAGAAAATGAGGCTGATGTCTTTGTTCAACTCTTGTTTAATTTAATCCAATTCCTGTACAAAGCAAGACATCATTCCATAATGCAATGTCACTGGTCCTCTTTGAAACAAAAGAAACCCTCAAATAGCAATATCTTTGCCACAATTCTATTTCTTGGTTCATAGGTCATACAGATGTTTACATTTCTAAGCTTGTTCTAGATTTTAATTCTGAAAAGGGCCAGCCATCAAGTCACTATTCAGTCAATGAATGATTTTTTAAAAGAATAATTTCTTAAGCACATTTTTGCAAAGAGCTGCATTAAGTTCTGGAGATAAAAACGGAAAAGTATAACAGCTTTCAAGAAGTTTATATGTGAAAAAATTTAGCTCCAAGTCAGATGGAAAGGTCCAATGACCCTTTGCATGTGGTGACAAAGTAGACATAAATGCTTACTTAATATCATTCCCACTTATAAAGTTATTGCAGTTTCTGATGTTGAACTATTTGACAGTGCCAAGTACTTTGGTGGTAAGAGCTTTCTTTACTTGGTCTTTAATAGCTGTGGCTATAGCACTATGGGAACAGTTGCTAGGCTATATCTCCTTAGAGGTTTCTTCTTACATGATAGCTGTGGGAATTGGGTTGGAAGACTTAGTGTCCTGGGATGTCCCTGTAAGCATATGAAAAGAGATTCTGATCAACTTAGTGGTGGTTTGAGCTGCCTGGTACATTCTGCCTCTCTCTCTTTCTCTAGGTGCTTTGCTACTTCATCAAGGTTGGTTTGCTTACCCAATGTGTGGCAGCCCATTAGTAGTTTGGGGGAAGGAGATCATTGACCAGTTTTTCCACAATTATTTTATTTTTTCAATTTTTTCATTTCATTTCATTTTCAATTCATTTCCATTTTTTTTCTATTTCAATTTCTGTAACAGAAACTGTTCTAGGGCCTTAGGGATACTGCTATTTTTGGCTTAGTAAAGTTTTTGTTTTGATGTAAATTATTTGTTTTTTGGTTTGTTTGTTTGCCTTTATGCTGCAAACTATGACTGAGTGGAATGCAGCAATTTTTGTTGTTTTTCATTCATTTCTTTGTGATCCTACTTGGGACTGTCTTGGTAAAAATACTGGATTGGATTTCCAACTCCTTCACCAACTCATTTTGCAGATAAGGAAAATCAAACAGGGTTAAGTGACTTGCCCAGGAATTCAAATTTAGTAATAATTTGAAGCCAGATTTGAACCAATGAAGATGAGTCATCCTGACTTTAGGTCTGGTACTCTATTCACTGTGCCACCTTGCTGCTCTGTAGCAATTTTTCAGGCCCTATCAAATACATAAATGTAAAGTAGTTTTCCGAAATACAAGATTTATAAGTACCAAATTCTGAAAGTTGCCCTCTAAGTATACCAAATTGTTCATCAACACTTTAAAACACAATTTTGATTATGTTGAGTTTTTGCCAAATTAGAACTTAATTCCATTTAGAAGGAGTATATTTATTTCATTACCATCTGGGAGCAGGGCTGACCTTTGTTAAAGTAATAAAATCAATTATTTGTCCCTTGGAGGATCTTTAGTTCCTCTGTACATTTCTGCTCCCCAATATCACCACTCTAAGTCAGTATCCCAAGATATAATGCCTAGAGCATTGGAATCAGGATGGAATGGATCTAAATCCATGCTTAGACAGATGTGACTGAGTTACACACTTAAACTCTTTTAGTCTCAATGTCCTTAGCTGGAAAATGGGAGTAATAACACCTCATAGATTTATTTTTATGAAGATCAAATGAAATTAGGTGTATTAAGCTCTTTAAGCAGCAGTCTGCCAGGGAAAGAACATTGGATTTGACATTAGAGGATCTAGATTTAATTCCACCTCAGTTACTTACAACCTGTGTGACCTTGAACAAGTCACCTAAACTCTACGCATCCTCAGGTTCATCATCTGTAATAAGAGAGAGTTGGAGAAGTGACTTTTAAGGTGTTTTCTAGATATTCATCTAAAATATTATGAGACGTAAAATTACTATATAAATAAATGTCAGCTGATATTTTTTTCTCCCTAGTTTCTTGGTGTTCTTATTGTGATGCCTAACTCTATTTTTCTATTTCTTACCAAAACTGACTTATCTTAGACCACATCCTTCTGAAAAGTAATAGGCTGTTTTTATTGATTAAGGAATCAACAAGCTTAGAGGTAATGCCACATCACACTGAATTTTGTTTTTGATGAAATTTTACATTCCTGTTTTCATGGATAAAAAATGAGACTAAATTAGAATTTAAGAAAAAGACTTCCTGCGTTCATTTTTAAATTCATAGATAGGTGTTATATTTACAAATTGCCAGGCCAAAATCCTGTCTATGCTCACTGTTCCCTTCATTTGTGAGGAAATCTTTTTTTTTCCATCCATTAAGAAATAATTTGACTTATATCTTCTAAAATGTTCAAATTAGTATCAGTTGCTCTAATAGGCACGTAGAGCTATTTTAACACTTTCCATAAATAATTACGAATACAATCCATATTAATAAACTAATCGGTCATTTCATTCCTCCAGTCACTTCTACCATTTTTGATTAAAAACAAATAAAGAAAAAAATTAAATTTCCCTTATCATTCTGGGCCTAGGCTTTTAGACTAAATTTTGGCCATTTCTTCTCTATGACATCTATTCACTGACCATCTTCATCTTTTTCCCAAAGGAGTCTTGGACTCTGCTCCCTTGTGCCCTGACTCTAAGACATGAATTTTTCCTTGAGTTGTTGGGACACAGGCTCCCTGGCCCTTCCTGGCAATTTTCTCACTTTGTCCTACTTGGGATTTCCCATTTCTGTAACTCCTTTATTCATTGTCTTTCCTCATTATAATGTTAGCTGCTAGCTAGCAAGAACTGTTTGGCTTGCCTGTATTTCATCCCCGCCACACACACACAAACACTTATAAGAGTGCTTAGCACCTAATGGGTACTTGACAAACATCCCATTTACATATCTATGAAGTTAGTAGGTATAGTGGATAGAGTGAAAAACCTGGGCTCAGAAAGACTTAGAGTTAAATTCTGGCCTCAAATACTTACTAGCTCTGTTACCCTGAACAAATCACAAATCCTGGCTGCTTCTGTTTCCTCATTTGTAAAAAGGGGATGATAATAGTGCCTACCTCAAAGGACTGTTGTGAGAATTAAATGAGCTAATAATTATAATGTGCTTATCACAGTGCCTGGCACATAGTAACCTATAAAAATGTTAGCTATTTGTTATTCTATTTTATTAGTTTTATATTGTGGTCAGCATTTGTTTTTTCATCTGTTTACCATCTATTTTTAATTTTATTTTTAAGTGAACATTTTAATTTAATTAATTTAGAATATTTTTCCATGGTTACATGATTTATGTTGTTTTCCTCTCTATCCCCCACCTGTGGGCGGAAGCCAGAGTGCAATTTCAATGTGATTTACAGGTGTCATTGATCAAGACCTATTTCCATATTATTGATAATTACACTAGGGTGATCATTTAGAGTCTACATCCCTAATCATTTCCCCATAAACCCTTGTGATCAAGCAGTTGTTTTTCTTCTGTTTCTACTCCCACAGTTCTTTCTCTGGATGTGGATAGTGTTCTTTCTTGTAAATTTCTCTGGATTGTCCTGGATCATTGCATTGCTGCAGGAGAGAAGTCTATTACATTAGACTGTGCCACAGTATATCCATCTCTGTGTACAATGTTCTTCTGGTTCTGTTCCTTTCTCTCTGCATCAATTTCAGGAGGTCATTTCAGTTCACATGGAATTCCTCCAGTTCATTATTCCTTTCAGCACAATAGTATTCCATCTCCAACAGATACCACAATTTGTTCAGCCATTCCCCAATTGATGGGCATCCCCTTGTTTTCCAATTTTTTGCCACCACAAAGAGCGGCTATAAATATTTTTGTACATGTCTTTTCCCCTATTATCTCTTTGAGATACATTTGTAGCAGGGCTATGGCTGGATCAAAGGACAAACAGTCTTTTAAATTCCTTTCGGCATAGTTCCAAATTGCCCTCCAGAATGATTGGATCAATTTACAACTCCACCAGCAATGCATTGATGTCCCAACTTTGCCAGATCCCCTCCAGCATTCATTACTTTCCTTTTCTGTCCTCAAGCCAATCCTCAAGGTGTGAGCTGGTAACTCACAGTTGTTTTGATTTGCATTTCTCTAATTATAAGAGATTAAGAACACATGTGTTTATTGATAGTTTTTATTTCTTTATCTGAAAGTTGCATTTTCATGTATCTTACCCATTTATCAATTGGGGAATGGCTTGATTTTTTTGTACAATTAATTTATCTCCTTATATATTTGAGTAATTAGACCTTTGTTAGAGGTTTTTGTTATAAAGATTTTTTCCCAATTGTTGCATCCCTTTTAATTTTGTTTGCATTGGTTTTGTTTATACAAAATCTTTTTAATTTAATGTAATCAAAATAATTTATTTTACATTTTGTAATTTTTTTCTACCTCTTTCTTGGTCTTAAAATTTTCTT
This sequence comes from Monodelphis domestica, assembly GCF_027887165.1. Lineage (NCBI taxonomy): Eukaryota > Metazoa > Chordata > Mammalia > Didelphimorphia > Didelphidae > Monodelphis > Monodelphis domestica. The sequence continues at coordinate 90,216,053 of NC_077228.1, read as the reverse complement.
TTTCCCAAAGATCTGACAATTATGCTATTTTTTGTTCACTACCATCTGTCTATTGATACAAGATATGAAAAATTATTCCTTTTACATGGCATTTTTTAATTATCTGAGATATAGGAATGGGACTCCTCATTTCAATGTTCTACTGATGCATATGCATATACATATGCAGATAAAAGAAACTCATTGTACCTATGTAGATTGGTCTGTAACTTTAACAACTTAGATTTTAGATCTCTGTAACTTAAAATTATAGACAGGTGTCCAGGACAGTAAGGGTCAGAATGAATGAAGGGATCAATCCACAAGCATCTATTTACTGGGTGTCAAGCACAGTTCCAGGATCTGATGATACAAATACAAGGAATGAACAGATTATATACCAATGAAACTTTTTAGGGGAACTTAATGTGGGAGATATATTCATATTTTAAAAATATTCATAAAAGCAAATATAAAATAATTTTATAAAAGATAGTTTAGGAGGAATGACACTAGCAGCTGAGAATATTGGGAAAGATTTATGTAGAAGGTGGTCTTGGAGCTGCATCTTGAAGGAAGAGAGGAACTCTAAAAATAGAGCAAAGAAGAGGGTTCCTTGATGGCATTGGGGATATCCAGAATATCATTTATAAGAAAGAGAGAATAGTTTGGCTACATCACAGAATCTGGGAGGGAGAGTAATGTACAAAAAATCTGGAACTATTGGATGAAGTTAGGTTGTAAAGGGATTTAAAAACCAAACAGAGGAGTTTATATTGGATTCCAGAATACACAGAATGCTGCTAGAGTTTGTTGAGCAGCAGAGTCATGGTCACATCTATACCTCCAATACAGGATAGATTGGAGTGGTGAGGAGTTGAGGCAGGAAGGTCAATTAGGAAGACTCAGTAACCTAAGCAAGAGATGTCAATGAGGGCCTAAACTGAGGTGGTATTTATGTGGACATAGAGAAGTGGCCTGACCTGACATAAGAAATTTTGTGGAGAGAGAAAAGGGAACTCAGTATTAGTTTTTGGATAATATCCACATTTTGGGGGCATGATATGGATCATGAGTCAGTGAAGGAGGCAGAATGAGCAATTAGACAGGTAGCAAGAGAACTGACATCATCCTCTCTTAAGTGGCAACTCTTTATCCGTTGCATAATACTCTTTATCAAGAATTCCCTAAAATGAGGAAAATCTCTTAAAATGATATTATTGGAGTGGGTAAAAATGGATGTTAGAAATGATGAATTCATAAATACAAAAAAGTTTAGGAAAACTTACATGAACTAACAAAATAATCACCATTGGGGAAAACAGCATAAACAATGAAGAAGACAACAAAACTATCAAAAAAAAAATGCTTTGAAACTGTAAGGATCAAGAATTGCTCTAAAGAATAATTTTGATAAGGTAACACCCCCTGATTCTTTGCAGAGCTGGGCAAATATAGGAGAAGAACACTGCAAAGTAAATAAAATTTCTTAATATGTTGCCTAGTGTTGATCAGTTTTGGTCATATTTATTTTTTATTTTATGCTTCAATCAGAGAGTCAGTGAATCATGCCAGATAGAGATATTGCTTCAAAACCAGGAAAAATAAGGTTCAAGTTCTGCTCCTGAAATATAAGTACTGAACCCTGGGCAAGTCAATTGAATTCTTAGTGCTCTAGGTAACTTTCTAAGACTATAAGTTGAAAAGTAGATGCAAAACCCACATTATTAGGGGGAATTTCCTAAACTGAGAATTCCCTAACCTAATAAAATCACAGCTCAGTGCTTATCTTCTTATTTCTTAAAAAGATGACTTTTGGAGAGGGATTAGAGAATAGAGTATATTGGAAAATGTAAATGCTTTATAAAAACAAAAAAAATCAATTATTTTTTTAATTAAGAAATAAACCTTGTCTATTATTCAATTAAAAATCATCAACTTTCAAAAAAAGTCCTCTTATGCAACAAGAGAGGAATTCCTGGGCTACTGCTTGCAAGTGCAAGAGGGTACTTGCTCTTTGAAAAAACCCTAAAAGTCCAAACTCAAATTAGTTGACTAATGAGATCCTTCTTTGAAGAAAATCTTCTTGGAGAAAATGTTATTAATTCAAGGAGGGAAATCATTATAAAAATTTTTAAAGGAAATAGCTCATGACTTTTTGAAAAAGTCTTTTCATCATCTTCAGTCCAGAAAAAAAAAAAGACTTCCACATTTGGAAAGTTGAAGAGTTCATATTTCCATTTTAACAAGCAAAGTTATCTTTCATTGAAGAGTATTCTGATTTGGTTGATACTCTACTGTTTATGTTAAATTTGCCCTGATAATTAGCACCAAGAAAACATATTCTTCACTAGCCAGCAAGATCCAAATTATTTGAAGTTTAAAAGGAAATCTTGGTGATTGTTCACATCTTCAATTCAGTGATTCTGACAACAGATTTTTTTTGTCTTTTGTTTACTGACAAGAAAAAAGGCAACAAAATATTCATAGAAGCATGATTTGTATATGAATATAATGAACTATTATGTTGCAGAAAATGACAAATATGAAGAATAAAAAGAAATAAAGGTTTAAATACAGTGATATGGAGTATAGAAAATAGAATTCAAATAATAAAAACAGATATATTTTTCCCCATAGGACCTCAGATTTCATTGATATAGAGAACTTTCAGTGAGGGAACTCTGAGCTTGTATAATTTATCTTCTTAGAGACTTACTAATTCTTCCTGACCCAGAAGGAGGAGATCAGAGGTAGCATAGCTTTAGACTGATTGGGAAGTGGCACAGGGTAGAAAAAAATAAGATAAAATATTATTCTTCTGATCACTAAATCAAAGGGGTAGGATTTGGGGTTTTGATAGAAGGGAAAGGATGATAGAATTACTACAATATGATTTTGAAATGGCCAGAAACTGGAGAGAATTCTTTGGAGGGGGAGAGGATGAGGGAGAAGGAGACTGAAAATGAGAGGCAAAGAAAGAGATAAAGAGACAAGGAGAAATAGAGAGAGAGAGACAGAACGATAGAGACAGGTCACTGCCATGCATTATGTCCCTAAAAGCAAATCAGTCATTCCCTGAGCTGAGAGGTTACATGCTAATGGACAGGTTAAGTGTCTTTCCTAAGGTCCACGTACAGGTATTAATGACAGAGATGAGTTTCACACCCAAGTTTTCTGATTCTAAAAATCTTTCTCCTCTACTATGCTGTCTCTAACTGTAAACAATCTTCCCTCATGATCAAATAAGAGTCAAGATATTCTTAAAACAACTACCATAGAAGGCACATAACAGTAATTCCCTCAAAACCAGACCAAGGTAAGCTCAAAACAGTTAAGCTTTTATAAATGTTCCCGTGTGGGAGATAAAGCATATGCCCTGCCTGCAATGCTACTCTGATCTGTTTTTCCTAGTCATATTCTCTTCAAAGATCAATGTCAAACTGGATGGGATAGTTTTGGGAAATGGCATCAGGGCTAGTTTCTGCTTTTCTATTGGCTTCCACCTCTGATGCTGTCCTCTAACTGCATCTTGGCATGGCAGTTTCATTAAGTTAGGCTAAATTCATCTCTGACCCATTCTATTATCTGTCCATCTCTTGTGGATGGTGGCATAGAGTCAAAGCAATTTTGGACAGAGACAGAGACTCTTCTGCCACCATTACTCTCTCTTGGTTTTATTGGTAGAGTGACCAAGAGGAAAAAGCAGATTTTCTGACATCCACTTTTCTTTTTAGAGGGACTTGAATTATGCTATCTGGAGCATTGTTGAAAAATCTGAGAATATTTAGGTGGATAAGCAAAACCCAAGAAGGAACCACACTATCAGTTTTCAAATATTTTAGGGGGAAGGTGAAGAACTAACAGAGATACTCCCCCATGTGTGCTGAGACATTTGATTCACACTGTGTGCATGCCTATGTTTCTACATATAATTCCCCAAATATTCAAGATTACAATCACATATATTCTTAGAATCTACTTATTTACTTAAATATACAAGTTTCTTAAACTATACCTGAAATGGCATGATTTCAAGTCCCCTAATGATACAGCTTGTACTTTTATAGACATAATACTTTCCAATTTTTTTTCTCTTAAATAATCACGCCCCAAATTGAATTTACTATTTCACACATGATTTTACTATTTCAGAGAACTAGTGAACCTCTATTTGTACTCATAAGATTAAGGGGGAAATGGTACCTAGAACGTGAGAAATAGAAGAACAATTAGAAAAAGGAATGTGTAACAGGATCCAAACAAAGAAATACTTGCACAACATTATTCAAGGCAGATGTCTCTAATAGAAACTTTTTGTCCAGGAATTCTTTCTTTCCATTACAGATGATAGACCTTAAAGCTATATAGTCATCCCTTCCTTTTTTTAACTTATCTTCAGATCTTAGAAACATCACTGGTTATACATCCACCATATTATAGGAAATATGTCTCTATATATGCACTTGCCAGCAATGCTCTAAATGAAATTCATACTTTGTATAAGATCACTTCTGAAAGTTGCATCCAACTACTGGATACTGTGATTATAGTATTCTAGCAATTCAACTTAATTTGCTAAACATTTAGTAAGTATCTACTATGTTCCAGGCACCAATAAATCACAATTATACAGCTAAAGCTATGTTAATCTACTGTACAATAACCCTTAGCATAATGTTACATACATATTAAGAACTTTACTCATTAATGTGGCTAGTGTTCTATAGAATTAGCTTCACTGTGCTCACAGGAAAGACAGAATCCCAAACACTGGTTAGGTTTTCTGAATACCTCCATTGGCAAATGACATTGTACAAATTGCACTGGCCCCCAGGACACTATAAAGTCTCATCAGTGTAATCCAGAGATATGCAAATGAGATTTGTCTAGCCATTCACAATGGAAAAGCAAAGCAAAATAAAAAGGTCTATTGCCCAGGGTAACATTCAGCTGGGGGGGTGGGCAATGGACAGCATTATTCCAGCAATATGCCTCTCTTGGATAGGTGCTTCTAACAGACATTGAGTTGGACCCAGAATTGAGAGGGAGGAGGGAAGTGGGCTGCAAGCCATTTGAGAAACTACACATTTGGGATTCCAATGATTCCAAACTGCTTATTGCCACAAAAGGCCATTTTTTTCTGAAATATATCCATTTCTCCCATTGATTTTACATGGTTGCAAATCATGGGTTATTGTAATTTCAGAAATATGAAATTTTAAAATTACCCAAAGAGCAATGAAAAGGTAAATGGTGGATCTTAGAGTAACATATCATAGTTAATTTTTGAGTAAGAAGAGGTAAAAACAAAAACACAACTTCATTCAAGATAAGGAAAGTTAAAAAGGAATTCAGCAGGACATGTTGGAAAAATTAAAAAAAGAAACTTTTTCGGGTGAACTGTCCTAGTGATAGATTGGTGTCTATGAAATAATAAAGAGACAAGAGAAAAGACTCTATTGCTTTAGATAAATCCATCATGTGTGATTTATGGGAAGAAATGGATAGCATAAAAAAGTTTGCTTTGCATTTTGCTGTTAAGAAAGTATTCCTATGGTTTATAATAAATTCTATTTTATTTCATTCAACAATTATCTATTAATTTCTTTAGAGTCTATAGGCTGATTCTATTTATAGATCTCATGCTACATTAGGAACTAAGTTTTTCTGATACTCCAAAAATGAGTTTATAAATTGTCAGTCACTAGAATGAATTCAGGATCACAATGACAAGAGGATTGAGGAGTAGGACAGATAGAAGAAGAACACCCACAATAATGGCCTAGTAAATCTGTTTTCAGGTCCTTGTTTATTTGTTTTTCTGAAAAAAATTGCATTTTGTGCTTCATTTGGGGAACATTTTCTTCTTTATTTGAGAGGGGAATCATTGTACCCTATGTTACCTCTCATTACGAGATCTTTTACATTCCCTTCTATTAGTTCTTTTACTTTAAAAACCCCTTATTTAGGGGGCAACTGGGTAGCTGTGTGGATTGAGAGTCAGGATCACAATTGAACATGGTAGCAATTGTTTATAAAGATAAAAAAAAACACTAAGGTTATATAGTCTGTCAATAACCAACTAAGAACAGAAATTACGGTTCTCAAGACCCTAGTCATTTCCTTAAAAGACTGAGTCTAATACATTTGAGCTTCTTTTCAGGGGGCAGTAAAAATATGATCTCATATGATAGACAAGATGCAACTCTTCTCACTATGTATTTTATGCATGGAAGCATCACATCAAAGCATAAAAACTCTATGGAATGCCTCTTAAAATGCAATTCATAGGATAATAGGACCTAAAAGTAGGGGAAAACTTAGAATTTATCTAGTTCAATACCTTTATTTCACCAGTGAGGAAACTGAGGCCCAGTGAATCATCTTTCTAGAATTTTTCAAAAAGTATTGAATCATTCAAAAAAAATTAATGTTTTGAGAAACTTTTCTTTTTTGGAGAGCAAGTATTAAATTAATTCCTAAAATTAAGTATAAAATTAAATTTTAGTCAATTTAATTGTAGTAATCTATATAATCTATAACAATCTAATAATCTGTAAAGACTGTTGTCACAGGCTGTGTTTTCATAGGTTGTACTACAAAGTTATGTTGTCAAAGAATCACAAAAAATCTTTAGTTTATTGCAAGGGCATGTTGTACAAACAGGGCAATCTCATCCACACATACACGTGCAAACCTGAACAGACTTATATGAAGTGCTACAAAGTGAAGTAAGCACAAACTGGAGAATGTTTTACACAGTAACAGCAAAAATGTGAGATGCTCAACTGTTAAAGGTTTAATTATTATCAACAATGCAAAGATCCAAAACAATTCCAATGGACCCATAATGAAAAAAGATTATCTGCCTCTATAGATGGAACTGATGGGGTCTGAGTGAAGATCAAAAGAAGCTCTTTTTCACTTTATTTTCTTCCTGAGTTTTTTTTTCCCTTATTTAAGTGAGATTTATCTTTTTCACAATATGACAAACATAGAAACATGCTTTGCATAATAGCAGTATAGTAATATAATATAGATGACATCTATATTATATTACTTGCCATCTCAGAGAGGGATGAGAGGAAGTAGGAAGAGAAAGAACATGGATTCCAAAATGTAAGAAAATGATTATTAAAAACTGTATCTACAAAAGGGAAAGCTGTGTCATCATTGTTTGTAAAACCGAAAAGCTAAAAATCTCACAGTTAGAAAAAAACACTCTCATCGAGATCATACCACATATTGATATGGCAGGTTGAATATAATATGTCAATGGAGATATGCAAACCTTAAAAAATCATTCAAGATAAAATAATTCCTAGTTCACAGAGCCACAATAGAGCAATTTTAAAATAATGAATGAATTTAGCAAGTTAGTCTTTTTAAAGTTTTTTTTTATATAACCTCTGTTCCAAAATCCATTGTAGAAGTAGGTGAAACAGATAAATTTTAAACTTTGCCATCAAGACAAATGCTTTATGCCTTATATGAGGTATCCTAAAAATCTTAGTGTAATTTTAAACTTCAGAAGGCTAAAAATGTTTTAACACTTTTGTAATACTTTGTATTTGCAGAGAAGTAGGGAAAGTTTTCCTTTGAATTATTAGTAGCTACATATGCTTAGCAACAGTATATTTAAAGTAATCATATAGAAATTTGAATTAAAATATGTGGAAGGAATTTCTTACCCCGAGTTTACTATAGCTTTAAAATCACAGGACTGTACATGCCCCACTTCCCCTCCTTCACAAAAATGAAGAGTCAAAGAATTAAGACAAAGACCAAAAAGTAATACTTATATATAATTATTAATAATAAGAAATGAATATCTAAAAAAATTTTGCACCATAGAATTTTAAACTTCACATCAGCTACTAGATTTTACAGATTTATTGCATTTGGTTTGAAAAGTTGTATTGCAATTCTGTCTTTGGTTTTCTACCTTTCAATATTCTATGAGATCTGTCTAAACCAGAAACTGAAAAAAAAAAAAAAAGCCTTTTCCCTCATCTATCACAAAGAAATACTCCATGCAAAAATAGGTAAATACATGGATATTTGAATTGAATGAATTTCATAGTTCTACTGCAATTCAACTGGATATTAATCATTCCAATATTAAAAACAAAAGTACTTGCTTTTTTTTAAAAGATGACAATTTTACCTTTCCATATAATTTGAATCAAGAACAATGAAATATTATTATAGTCTCTTCACTTTTGAAGAGTAGTTATGATGAAGCAATTCTGAGTCAATTAGTTTCATTCAATTTGTAAGCCATTATATGAAAAGAAAACTTGTAACTAAAGGCAGGGAAAAGAGATCTGCAATTTATCAAAGGGTGATTAATTTTTATATCCGTCCAGCTTCATTTATCCTCTTTCCTTCCAATATCAGCATTTCCTTAAATGTGAGTAATTTAATATAATTTTAGAAATTAGTAGTCCAGACTGATGAAATTGATCAAGTTTTGACCTTCATCACTTTAAAGAATGAGCTATAACTGAATGGAACAAGACTATAAAAAAGAAGACTATCTCCCCAAGTTTTAACACTAGTTAAATAAGGCATGAGAGAAAATTTCTTCCTTTCTTATCTTAAAGAGATTAAAAGAAAAAAAAACATTTTATCTGTCTTTCTGTACCAAATTGAATTAATAAACATGTATATCAATTTTGATTTTACTTGTTTAATTATAAAATTCTACATTTCTACCAAGAAAAAAATTTAGCAATGTAAATATTATCAGCAAAAGGAAATATGAACATAGAATAAATTGTGTAATGATTTTTTTAATGATCATTTAATATTAAGTGTCCAGACCAATAAACTAGCATTTTTGGAGTCAGCAATAAGATTTGCCATTTGAGCATTTCAAGTTATGCTATAATTATAGCATGTGCTATGAAGCCCCAAATCTATGAATTTTGTTTACAAATTAAACCAATAAAAACTTTACTATTTACATTCTTATGATTATCAAAATTAAAATTTTAACATGGAAAATTATGCTAAATATCAGTAAAATCTAATGAAAGTATAACAGGACAAGTTACTTAAACTCTTAATAGCATAGAAAGATCTTTAAGACAGTAAGTTCGACCTTTACTGGTTATTCTGGTTATTCATCTGGAAGTACTCTAAACAAGAGTGAAATCAAAAATCTAGTCTATATTTCAAACCCTATAATAAATGTAATATGTATCCTGTGTAAAATGGAAAACTATAAAATTAATTATATCTAAATAGAACATTTCATTTTAATTTCATTTTTATCATGATATAAAACTTTAAGATTTTTAATTAGTTTACTCTAGCTTCCAGAAAAAAAAATCAAATTGAACAGCTATTATTACTTTTGCAAGAAAAAATAAATAAAACTATAGGAAAGGAGTCTTCCAGAAAATTAAAGACAGTCACATCTGTATGGTGTAGATTTCATAAGTAAAAATAGAGAAGAGTCTCAAGAAAAAAAATAGTCTCCCCAAGTAATACTATCAGCTTCTTTAGCATGTTTTGAATTTTCATTAGCAGTTTCCAATATGGCATTGTTACTTTGATAATCAGTCATTATAATGCTGTGGAATAGCTTTTTTGCTTGCAGACAATTTTGATTGGAACTTTGAACTATTCTTTGCTCTAAGCATATATTTGTATTTCTTACCAGAGAAAACTCCGTTCTAGGTCATTCAAAAGAAATAGTTGAGCAGATGATGAGACTAAGACCTTTTGTTGCAATATGTAAGCATAATTACCTCATAAAGTTGATGTCAGCTTTTCTACATCTGCATTACCTTAATGACAATTTGGTATTTAAAATGAAGATGGATATTTTCTTCAATATCAATACAAAGTCCTAGGCAGACATTGTAAAGATGCCAAATCAAACTCTGTCAGAAATTGCTTTTGATATATATCAGCTGCAATACTCACATAGGCAAGTTATATACTGCTAAGCATGTGTTCACATGAGCAAGTTAGTAAACCTCTAGAAAATGTACTGAGACAATGCTCAGGTACTTCTAGTGTTGATAAGTACCAAAGGCTGATTTTTTTCTCAATAAGAAAACACTAATAAAGTTTGCTCACTCTGCCTGAGCTAATATATTGTTATCTGATATTTCTGATATTTTTGAGTGATATGAGCTATAAATGCTGGGTGTAATATATATATATATATATAAACAAGTGATTGGCCTTTATCTGGAAGGGTAAGTAGCATTCTCATTTTTTGGTTTTGTATAAATAATATATACATCTTAAATTAAATATATGAATATAACATAAATTGTAAAAAATAGACTCGAATACAGGACTACAATCCCCATGAGCCTTTGCTCCACTTCCCCAGAATGCCTTGTAATCTCACCTGGGCCGAGATCGAGAAGATATTTAAGTTGATTCAAAGGCTTTTGAGGGTCTCTTGGCTCTTTTTGGACTTCCGTTTTGGAGCAGGCGGGTTCTTGCGTGATATGAGGTTATTTTGTCTAGGTCTCTGGCCTAGGCACATGTTTCTTACTTGTATATTTTTTAATCTTTAACCTTTAATAAACCTCTAAAAAATATAATACTCCTTGCAGAGAGAAACTAATTTCTACCTGCCTCAGTCTCCCCATATTCCTAAATTTTAACTGTTACAGATGGCAACCACGAAGGGATGAGAACTTCTCAAAAATTTTTTAGCCTAGAGAATTTTTTTTTAACGCCAAGGTTCTCCGAGATGCTCTTTAGAAAACCATCTTGATCAGCTCCTGCCTGCAGCCCTCTCTGGCTCCTGCTTCTGCTCCTGATCCTCCTCACCTGGTACCTGGTCCCGGCCTTGCCCACGCCCGCAGCTGCTCCTGCTCCTGGCCTATCACCGGCCCGCTGCCTGCCTATTTCTGCGCCCCAGACCCAGAAGCGTGACCCCAGCCGGCTCATCACCCAGATCCTTGGAGCAGATCGCTGAGGACTCATTGCGACCAGCTGGTAACAGTATTGGCCACATGGGCGGAGGGGAGAGACGAGAGGGAAAGGAGACGGGTAATTTTCCCTTAGGCTAAGCCTCCACGTGGATGGGGTTATTGGCCACAGGGGGATCAGAGGGGAAAGAGAGAAAAGACTAGAGATCAGAAACAGACTTTTCAAACAGAAACCTAAAAAGCAATGGGCTGTTTAAAAGGATTTTTGACTCTTCTGGCAATTTCATTGATTTTACCTGCCTGTCAGGGAGCAGACTCAGCCCAAAGATTCAACTTTAACTTTGGGGAGGAAAATGGGTGGCCCAGGGAACTGGAAGCCAGGCCCAGAGACGGGAGGTCTCTAGTTAAAATCTGGCCTCCGATGCTTCCCAGCTATGGGGCCCTGGACGGATCCCTTGAACCCCATAGCCTAGCCTTTACTACTCTACCTTCGGACAATAGACATTTAAATGGATAATTAAAAACAAAAAACAAACAAACAAAGCCCAAGGAACTTTAAAGACTAAAGGCTAACGTTTATTTGCATGCATACTTTCATGCCAAAGGGGACTGCCCCCTAACTGGCTTTCTGTCAATGCGTCCAGTAATTATTGGTTTTATTCTTTTCTTTCTCTTATCCTCAATTATTGTAATCTTTAAATTGATTATGTTTTCATGATCCTTTGGAAAAAAATTAATTTTTTGCAAATGATCAAAGGGGGGGAATGTAAAAAATAGACTCGAATACAGGACTACAATCCCCATGAGCCTTTGCTCCACTTCCCCAGAATGCCTGGGCCGAGATCGAGAAGATATTTAAGTTGATTCAAAGGCTTTTGAGGGTCTCTTGGCTCTTTTTGGACTTCCGTTTTGGAGCAGGCGGGCTCTTGCGTAATGTGAGGTTATTTTGTCTAGGCCTCTGGCCTAGGCACATGTTTCTTACTTGTATATTTTTTAATCTTTAACCTTTAATAAAACTCTAAAAAATATAATACTCCTTGCAGAGAGAAACTAATTTCTACCTGCCTCAGTCTCCCCATATTCCTAAATTTTAACTGTTACAAAATACATACATAAACACATGTACATATGTGTACATGCACATATGTGATACATATACATATAAACTATATATTTCTATTAATTATATTCTTTATATTTATATTTTAAATATATACTTTATATATACAATGCACACAAACAATATTCTTTCTATTAAAGTTGAAATCAGCCTTGAATTAAAAAAATATTAAAGTGGTTTAATAAATAACTTGAGATCAAACAATGATTAATATTCTCTTCTTGGTTTTCATATTGAAAATGTTTTAATTCCATGTTGCTTGAAGAATATTAGTGCTTGATATGGCAACAGTTGTTAAAATAGAAAGATGTTCATAGGTCTTATCGATCAATGTTAGTTCTAGGTGATTTTGGGCTTCAATTCTGCCTGTGAAAAGAATTCAATTCCAGTGGTTTATTGGTTGAATTCACTTGGATATTTTTAGTTTATGAAACATAAACCAAGTTCTATGTTTTACTAGCTATTTGGTAAGTACTAAATTTTTGTAGTCTGTAGTGATTTGTTGCACAGTTTTTGTTATTTTTTCATTCTATCTGCACAGAATGATAAATCTAGACTTTAAAAAAGTCTTTTGGGGCAGCTGGGTTGCTCAGTGGATTAAGAGCCAGACCTAGAGATGGGAGGTCCTAGGTTCAAATATGGCCTCAAAAACTTCCCAGCTGTGTGACCCTGGGCAAGTCACTTGACCCCCATTGATTAGCCCTTACCACTCTTCTGCCTTGGAACCGATACACATTATTAATTCCAAGATGGAATGTAAGGGTTTAAAACAAAACAAAACACTTTTATAATTTCTGATGTCATGTCCCTGGACCTTGTATGGCCAACAGCAACAGCTTTTATACTACTACTGTGAATAATTGAAACTATGTTTTCCAACATTCTTTTGTTTGTTTGTTTGTTTTTCTGTCCAACTCTTTGGTCACTTCATTAAAGTAACAGATAATCAAAGTGAATAGTGACTTCATTTGAAAGTCTTGGTTGACGTTTTTTCATATAAGTTCTTCATGCCAGCTACTTATTCATTAACTCTAATTTTTCTTTGATGGTGGCTATTTTACACTTTGGGGGTTAACATTATAAGACATAATGACCACATATCCTTCCAAAATCATATGACTGGTCATTTAGTTAAATTTTCTCTTCTATTTACTTCTCATTATCTGTTAGCACTGCTTGTCTGAAACCTTTTCATTGATGAGAACAAATTTTATATGTGGCCATTTAAGCTTTGTATAATAATCCACATAATAAAAATTTTTGAAGTACTCTATTATTCTGGTTTGATTTGATTTAATTTATCTTTTTCATTTCCCTATATATACCTGGGAAGGTTTATGGTATTTTTCAATTCTCTGCAAGTAAGAACAGTTGAGCAACCATTTGATATTGTTTGGGCTGTTAAGTAAGACAAGAGATAACTTTGATGATATCAATCTAAATGTTAAAAATTTTTCTAGATAATTTTACATGGAGTTTGTTTTTTAAAAATATTTGTATACATAAAAGAAGCTTCACATATAAAACTATACATAATGTGGATTTGTGAATACTGATATTTCTATGCTCAGTAATATCTTGAATAAATGCTCCATTAAGTTATTTGGGAAAAAGTCTGTTGTTTTTTGTGTTTTTATTGAAGACAACTTCAGCCCAGGAATAGATTATCTTCATAAAGACATTATAAGAAAAATTTTAAAGAAAATATATAGATCAATAATTGTCAATATGTTTTTGGTTTCTTATTTTATTAAAAAATAAAAATGCTATACCTCAAACATTCAGAATCTTCTATTCTTAAATCAGAAAGTTAAAATTTTTGTATTTTAAATATATGAATATATATAAATATAATATCAAATATATGTCAAATATACCTTATTACAATTTATAGTATATAAAATGTAACATATTACAATACTGATTTTCTCAACTTTTCATTAGGTTAAAATGATTTTTCATATAATCATTTTAACTGAATTTATTCAGTCCTTTATATTGCAAATAAAGTGATAAAATTCAGTTGTTGTAATTCCATAGTTGTTATCTTATCAAAATAACATTAAAATACCAGTTATTTCATATGTATTTATTATCTATTGTCTAGTTTCATCTGAAACTTCATCTGGGATGATTTGATTTAACTGGATCTCATGTTAAGTTCTCTACAGATTCAATTTTTTCTCAATTACTTTTCAACATTTTGGTATGCCTTTATTATACTTCACATGATTCACAAATATTCTTGTTCTCTAAGCAGTTATTCTCTTTGATTGCTATGTCTTTATGTTTAGATTTATAGATTGGCTAAATGAATTCTTGGGTTCTTGTTGCTTTTTGGTTGTGTCATATTGTTTAAACATCTTCATAAAATGGCAGTGGTGAGAGTCATTGTCTTTAGTTTTTGTCAAGTCATTAAGTACGGAAATAAATTATAAAGAAAATGAAATTGATGTGCCTAAACATAAAAGAAATGGCATAATGAACCCTTCAGTGCCAGCTCTATATGAGAAAAATTCTGACAGGGTAAAAGAAATGACAAATTAGAAGGATATAAAAATGAGGAGTCATTGTAATTACTGTTGTTCTAAACTAACCTTTCTTAATAAGTTGGTGATTCTGAAAGAAAATTAATTCATTGAAAACCTCTAGAATAGAAAATAGAACATAAAAGCAAAAAATAAATTTAGAGATTATACAGTCCATTCCCCCTTGATTTGTAAAGGAAAATACGCCTGCAATTCAACAAAGTGAAGAAACTTGTTTACAACTGTGAAAGGATTTTTAAAAAATGGTTTTTGCTGAGATTTTAAAAAGTCAAAGAAGTCAGAAGTCAAAGATGAAGAGGGAAGAGTTTTAGGCATAAGAGACAGCTAGTTAAAAGGCTCAGAATCTTAAAATGAAATCTTAAATCTCAAAATGAAAAATCAATTAACATTTTTAAAGAATCTGCTATGTGCCAGACCCTATGCTAATTACTGGATCATAAAAAGAATTCAGGTAATTTAATACAGCTGAAAAAATCAGGAGGCCAAATATATCTTAAATTCAGATGCATTTGAAAAATCTAGGGAAATAATTATTAAAATTTTAGCAACGTGTAATCTGTAAAAAAAATTAAACAAAAAAAGAATCACCTGTGTAGAAATGCTAATTGAATCCTTAGGAGCTAGGGAGATCACCAAGTGAAATTAGATAGAGAGAGAAAAGAAGAAAGTCCAAGATAGAATCATAGAGGTCACCAACCACTAACTAGCATGGCTTGGATGAAGATCCAGTAATGGAGACTGGGAAAGATCAGTCAAGCAGATAGAAAGAGAACCATGAGGGAGAAAAGTCATAAACCTAAAGAGAAAAGAGTATCAAGGAGAAAAAGTTGATCAACAGAATGAGAGGTTTCAGAGAGGTTAAAAAGGATGAGGATTGAGAAAAGGTCATTAGATTTGGAAAGAAATCATTAAAAGCACTGGAGAAAGTGGTTTCAGCTGAATAATGAGATTAAAATCAATACTGAAGTAAATAAAAAAAAGAGTGAAAGGAAAAAAATGTGGAGACTTCCATTGTAAATGTCTTCTCAAGGAGTTTAACCACAAAAGAGAAAAAAGAATGGCTCAAGAGGAGTATAACATTTTAGAAACAGAGCTATGATAACAGAACAAAAAAATACCACTTTAGAAAGCTTGATAAGTCTGTGTGTTTAAATAAAAGGATTGGATTAAAGAACTTGTTGACTTTGCTGAGGAAGATCTACTAGACAAACCAGAAAATAGATAAGCTTAAAATAGAATTGGAACAACAACTCCAAACACATATCTCACTGAGTTTCAAATGGATACGAGAATATAAATTTTAAAAGTAAAAAAAAAATGGAGGAATAGAAATTGGAAGAAAACACTTAACCAAACAAGGAAGAGATCATAAAAAAAAGAGATAATTTCAATTTTATAAATGAAAATGGAAAAAATCCAGTAAATTAGACAAAATCACTACATTAAATATGTCTGATAAAAATCTGATATCCTTTATTAAGAGGGAGTTAACACAATTATATAATTCCAAGATCAATTACGAATAGATAAATAGATAAAGGATATGAACAAAACATTCTCAAAAGAATTGTAAAACTATAAATGATAATTTTCAAGTATTCAATAAATCACTGATAGTAAAAGAAATACAAATTAAGGTAATTCCAAGATTTTATCCTGTACATTTCAATTGAAAAAAATGATTTTTTTAAAAATGGAAGTAATTTTGCAGAAGTCATAGAATGACAAACATATTATCCTTATAAAAGCTATAAATTGTTGCAATAATTCTGTAAAATTATTTGCAATAGTTATAAAAGTGACTTAACTGCTTAGGTGTTTTTTGAGGAAAGTAGAGTATGGTTGTATTTTATTGGCATACAGAACACCTGATGATAAAATACTCTACCAATGGAGATTAACACCTGTTTTGCAATTCTTAGTCTTAGAAAGTTGCCAAATGGCATGTAGAAATTTAGGGAGTTGCTTTTAGTCACATAGTCAACATGTGTTTGAGAAGGAGTATGGTGTGATTGACAAACATTTGACCTTAGAGTTAGAAAAAACTGAGGTTCAAGCCCTTACTTGAATTTAAAAAGTGTTAAATGAATATCTGTTGAGTTGAACTGGAATTGTGAAGAGCAGATTCGGGAGGGCATTCAGTTATTATCCAATAGTGATTGAAAGGAAAAAAGGGCAGAAGGAGAAGCTTTAAATTAAGCAAGTTTTTAATTTTGGTATGAATCAGTTTCATTGAATCAGGATACAAAGGACAGATTGAATATAGCTACTTCCTGTCTCCCAGAAGAGGTGATGATTGTCAAATTGGAGGGAAACAACAGTAACTGGACACTGAATTGCTTCATATTGGAACAAATCTTCAAGGCAAAACCAGAAAAAAGCAAAACAAAGAGGTGAAGACATGGTAAGGTAATATTCTAAATATCTCTGATCTGCATAATATTGCTAAAAGTTATTTTAGCATCTTGTTTTATATGCCACAGTAATCACATTATATTATTTGTAAAATAAGTATTAGGTACAGATCCTACCTATTGAGAATTGACAATTTTTAACAAATTGCTGTCCAGGAATGCTTTAGAAATTATTTAAGCATTCAGTAATTTTTTTTGTTGGTGCTCTTTTTTATATCTTAGTAATGATGCCCACATACATATTAGAACCCTCCTACAAACTCTTTTTCAAATTAAACTTTTGTTGTGTCCTCCCTTTTTAATTATTCAATTTAATGATATTTTTATTTTTCCCAATTAAATATGGAAAGACTTTTAACATTTATTTTTTTTTTAATTTTGAACTCCAAATTCTTTTATCCTTCCATAAATCCTGAAATGACAAGCATTTTGATAGATTATTCATAATATAATCATGTAAAACTTCTTTCCATATTAGTTATATTGTGGAACAGAATTAAATAAATAAACAAACAAGAAAGAACAAGGAAAGTGAAATATAGTATGCTTTGGTTTGCATTGAGACTCCATCAATTCTTTCTTTAAAAGCAGATGGCATTTTTCATTATGAGTTGCTGGGACTGTTATGGAACACTATTGCTGAGAATAACTTTCATCAAAAAATATTGCTGTTACTATATACAATGTTCTTCTGATTCTGCTCACTTTGTGATGCATCAGTTCATGTAAGTCTTTCAAGGTTTTTCTGAAATCATTCTGCTTATTATTTCTTATAGAACAATGATATGACATTACAATCATATATCATAACTTGTTCAGTCATTCCCTAATTGACGGACAACCTCTTAATTTCCAATACTTTGCTACCACAAAAAAAGAGCTACAATAAATATTTTTATATAATAGGTCCCCCATTTTTGGGACCAGGATTGTTTTAAGAATAAAATGAGATAATATTTGTAAATTATTTGCTTCAATGTAAACATTATGTAAAATTATCAATTATTATTACACAAACATTACATTTTACTCATTTCAAATTATATTTGTACTCATCATGTATATTATTGGGCTGTTTCTGTTTCATTGATCCTGAATCACTTCATGCTGGACTTGTTATACTTTTCAGAATTCTTCATATTAACCCTATATTAAACACAATAATATCCTATTCCATCAACATACCATATCCTTATTATTGGGAATCCATTTTTTCCATGGCTTGGCTAATCTAGGGAGTGCTGATATGAATATTTTGGTATATATGTGACCATCCTGTCTTTTACATTCTTAATCAGGAATAAGATATCGACATCACAAGGTATAAGCACTTAAGTCACTTTTATAACAATTGCAAATAATTTTATAGAATTATTGAAATAATTTATAGCTTTAAAGTCTGAGGATATCTTTTTTCTTTAAGTACATTTCTTTTTCATAATTATTGATTATTGTATTGAGGTTCTTTTTTGTTGTTTTTGGTGTAGTTGTTTATTCAGTGTCTCTTTTTCTTTTCCTACAAAGTTTAATTAAGGATCAGTCTTTCATTTTCCCCTTTTGGTTGTTATTCTTTTACATTACTTGTTCCATTTATTGCTACTATTAGGTTTTCAAAGTGAGTTTAGCTTAGTCAAAATCACTCACTCTATAATGTGTCACTTTTCCATCTTTAAACATTTAGAAAAGAAAGTGTAACACCCACTATTACTTCACCAGATTCCTACATAAAACACCTTTGGAGTATCCCTTAAATTATAACATAAAATCCTACTAGTATATTTACTTTTAATAGTTAACTGAATGATAGTTATCTTAAAAAAGGTATTTAATAAAGGTATATTCTTCCATATGTGTGTGCATATTTATGCATATAATCAGTGGAAAGAGTGACCATAAATATAGAATCACTAGTAGAAAAAAACAGACATCTAGGGAACAAATTTGGTCAAATTATCTCATTTCTTGGCTATAGATTCAATTATAATTTCTCTTTTCACAATATCCATAAGTAGCTTCCTCTTAACTGAGCAAGTGACTCAAAAGATCTCCTTGATCCTGCTTCTTTCTGTAGTTCTGCACCACTCCACAGCTAGATAGATACTCCAGAGCATCTCTGACCAGGTAATCTGCTGTAAGATTCTATTGCCAATAATTCCCTCCCCTCTGTGCTTCCACCATATTCTGGAATAAGTACAAGGAAAAACTGAAGAACAATTCCCTCTCAAGATCTAGTTTCTTTTACCATGATGTCTCTTTTCAAATAGCCAGTGATGACTTTATCTAGAACAATAGAAATTATGTCCTGCTCAACTGATTCTGAGCTGGTCACTTAGGGCATGACTGATCACCAATGGCTGGCACCTTCTAATTATAATGTGTAAAAGAGAAATTTATTCATACCTCCTAATATAGCAAAGTATAAATGTTTCTTTATACTTCCATTAAAAACTATGAATGAGACATTTCATTTTTTTCATTATTTACAATCTACAAATTTTTCACTCAGGCATGAATCACTCAAGTATTCATACCCTTTATATCTTATGAATGGAACTCCTGCAAATGGAAAGAGACAAAAAAACTGACACCAAATGTTCTCTAATATCTGCTACTTATATTCTATATTTTCATCAAATAGTTTTCAGGATTTCAGTTGTTCAACCCTTTTAATCCTTCCCCTGCAAAACAAATATTCCATGTATAGAATACCAAAAAAATTTTGAATTTAATCTCGTGTGTGTGTGTGTGTGTGTGTGTGTGTGTGTTTCTGTCTCTCTCTGACTGTTTCTTTGTCTCTTCCTGTCTCTGTCTCACTCTCCCTCTCTCGAGATTCAAAACAAATAACTAATGTGATAAAAGAGCCAAAAAGCAATCCAATTATATGATTTAGAAATAAATCCATAGTATATAGATTGAAGGAAATTATAGCAGTACTGTTATACTATCCTTATACAACTACATCAAAATATTATGTTTAGATCTGGATATCACATTTTAAAAGGGATTTGAAAACTGTAGTCTAGAGAAGAGTGACAAAAATGGGGAATGTCCTATTCTAAAATGTGTGGAAGGAACTAGGGCTATTTAGAGAAAAGTCAGCTCAGAGGTGATATACCTGTCTTTTAGTTGTTTTTTTCAAAGATATTTCCTGAAGTAGAGAGTACTATACTTGTTTTTCTTGCTCAAGGTATTAGTTAGAAGTTATAGAGAGGAAAATGGTTGGTTTTTGCCCTTCGTTTTTGGAGGACAAAAATGCCACCCATGGTGATGTCTTCTGACTCTTGTATAAATTGGATTTAAATGAGGCAGATTTGTGCAAAGTTGTCAGCCTCACTCTCTCTTTCAGAGTCATTGAAGTCCAGTTCCAAGGCAGAAATCAAAATGATTGAGGATGCCTGAGAATGCAGTGGGCGAGCTTAGCTTCTTTGATGTCTGAGTAAACTAAGCACTCCATTATACCCACTTCCATTGGGGCATTCTTCCCATGCCTTGGTTAGACTCCCTTTAATTCACTAGCAGGTTCACTGAGTTACTCTCAACCTGGTTTAGCTTGCATGCTGAGATGGTTTATCAGGGTGTAGTCATTTGGGTATACTCTCCCTTCTTGGAGCCACAGATACAAAATGGGTGATATGTGGGTACTAGAGGAGGAAAGTTGCCCTGAAAAGTGCTCAGCAAGTCCTTATACCAGAGGTACTAGACTTCCCTGACTAGCCACTACAGCCCAGAGAGGTAAATAATAGCTCATGGAAAAAAAAAAACAACTTCTTAGCAGTTATAGCTATTAAAGATGGCAATGAGATGCCTGAAGAGGCAGTGAGTAGCTCCTCATTTTTAGTGAAGCAAAGACTATATCATTGATTGTCAGATAAATTAATAGTATAAGGAATTCTTATTCAGGTACTCAAACCATTTAAGATTACTTTTCTTTCTAAGATCCCATGTGCTTTTGGGGTATGGAGTGGGGAACCTGCCTTGAATTTTGAAAAAGGAATCACCAACTCTACTTGCTAGACTTGTATTTGCTGACATTCTGACTTCATGGCCACTTTGCAATTTTTTTTTCCTAGCCTTAACTTTCCTATTAAGATATAATCCTTTGCCTTCTTAGCACTTTTGTATTTCCCAGGGTGTATGTATTTTACTGAGCTCTTGAATCCATTTTACCCTAACTAGCCCCAGTTTATTGCTGCCCAGATTTAAATATACTGTTATTGCTGTGCCTATTATAATTCTATAACTTAAATTCATAATAATCAGATAACACCATTTGAATGAAATTTTAAAAATTAACTGACATGCAAAAGATTTGTCAAACTGAAGGGAAAAAGGAATACTTATCTTAATTTCTTCTATTGAAGTGATTCCCTAGTCTTCCATTTTATATTTCTTCAGTAGTGAATGTGAATATTGAAGGAACTATCAGGGAGCTTTGGGAAATACATAAATTTAAGTAGTTTCATATTCAATTTATATTTTGGCCAACCTCTATAATATTTATTATTTTTGCCTGAATTGCCCTGTAGCTGTTGAAAACCTGCTTCTCATCTGAAGGCAGCTAGTAGTTGGGTACTGATTTTATGATTGAATGCGTTAAGAAGCTCAGCTTCATTAGTATAATTATGGAAATGTGCCTCATAGCCTTGGGATATTTTCCATTTTTTTCAAAGAAGATTTCGCTTATAGGAGACTAACATACAAAGCAGGAAATTCAATTTAAGAAATAAATGTTTATGACCTGTAGAATTTCATGTAAAAATTATGGATTATTCTTATATCACAAATAATGTGAGGGAACATTATATATGATATATTATTATTGATGAAAATTATTTCAGTTAGGATAGAAACATATAGTTTACCATTTGGTATACAATATCATGGGGTGTATGGGGTGCTCAGGGAGGAGTAGTATCTCTGGTATGGAGGGCTTGTCGTGCCCTTCTAGGGCAGTTCTCCAGCCACTGACCCTCACCTGACACCCAGCTCTCACTTGTGGCTCCCAGTAGCTGCTAGCATGCGGCAGTGGCCACACCCCGGGCAACGGCTTGGACAGGCCGGCTAAACCTTGTGAGGGTAGCCATTGGGTGGTCGACCCCTGGTGAACCAGGGCTTTGCTCACCCAGCATGTGAAGACTGCTTCGGCTGAACAGATGGAAGAAACCAATAAGAAGGTTCAACGGCTGAGAGGGCAACGCAGCAAAGCACTGTGGGGTACTTAGGGCGTGTTGGAGCACAAAAGACAACACGGCCATCCAATGCAGCTGAGGCAGTCTCCAGGTGTAATGATTTTTCATGCCACTGCACCCAGGCTTCCAACGCCAAGAGAATGGGACTGTCTCTGTGCATCAACTTTTCCACTTAAATCTCCTTCACACACAAGTGTTTTTGTGCACACTCATCTATATCATAGATGAAAGCATACAAAGATAATCATCATCCTCAGTGACGAGAGACTACTACTCATGCAATATCATGAAAAAGACTTTCTAGGCTTTTTAATTTTTAAAGGTTTGTGAAAATTTTTCTCAATAAGTTTTCTTGTGAATTTTTAAATATATTTTTTTTAATTTTCTTTTGGGGACAGCTAGGTGGCTCAGCAGATTGAGAACCAGTCCTAGAGATGGGAGATCCTAGGTTCAAATCTGTCCTCAGCCACTTCCTAGCTGTGTGATCCTGGGCAAGTCACTTAATCCCCATTACCTAGCCCATACCATTCTTCTGCCTTGGAACCAGTACACAGTATTTATTCTAAGATAGAAGGTAAGAGTTTAAAAAATGTCTTTTGTTTAACCTTCATTCTTTGTAATAGACTTATTTATATAATTAACAACCCTTTATAATGAAAAAAGGAAATAAGGAAGTATGAAAAAACAATCAAAATAGAATTTGTCTAGAACCAAATGCAATGTTCCGCAGCAATATTTCCCCACCCTTCTAAAGAAAGAAGAATCACATTTTCAAATCTCTTCTTGAAAGCAAATAATAATCACATCTGTGTTCAGCATATTTTTATTCCTTCTGATTACTCATTATAGTTATTCTTCATATTATTTTCCTAGTTCTGCTTATTTTGTTTTATATTGATTCAATTGTTTCCAGATACTTTTCTAGGCTATCTTCTGTGAGACCAATGGCAACATTATTTCATTATGCTCATGCACCATTCTTTGTTTAGCTATTCCCCAAATGATGCATATCTCCTTTCCCCTCCAACCCCAGATCTTTGTAATACATGAAAGTTATACATATGTGTGTATATGTG
This sequence comes from Monodelphis domestica, assembly GCF_027887165.1. Taxonomy (NCBI): domain Eukaryota; kingdom Metazoa; phylum Chordata; class Mammalia; order Didelphimorphia; family Didelphidae; genus Monodelphis; species Monodelphis domestica. The sequence continues at coordinate 90,192,819 of NC_077228.1, read as the reverse complement.
TGTGTATTTAGATCTAACATGGGGTATGATAGACAAAAATCCTTTATATCTTAATCTCCATTAAGAAAGGGATAGTTTTCAGGACTAGTGGAGTGCCAGTACTGCTATACTCTCCCCAAATCATATCTGGGATCATCGTGTCTAGTTATAGGTAGTGAATTTTAAGCATTTCATGGGTAATCTATAGAGCGTCTAAAGGAAGACAACCAATTTGTTGAAGAATCTCTAATCCATGGCATATTAGCACAACTTATAAAGGAACCTGTGATTCTTGATCTAAAGAAAATTTGGGGGAGAGGGGAGAACATAGTGTCTGTCTTCAAGTATTTCTAGGAATTGTCATTAAGAGATATGTAATTTTTACTAGTTAATCACAGAAGGAAGAACAAGAACAATTTGTAGAAGAGGTTAAAGAGGTAAATTTATATTGGATGTGAGAAAAAACTTACTAAATTTCCTAAAGTAGAAGGGAATATCTCTACAAGTAGTGATTCCATCTTTATTTATGGTCTTCAAGCGAAATAATGGATACCTTATCAAGCATATTTTAGTAAAAGTCCTATTTTAACTTGGGTTTTACAAAATGATTACTAATACATCTTCCAAATCTAAAAATCTTTGAATCTGTGTCTAAAAATCTGTGTCCAAAATCCTGAAGGGCTCTGAGTTGACCAAGTCCAGGCTATGGCTCTATGGGGTAATCTTTTTTTTTAGATTAATTAATTAATTAAAAATATTGTTCCATGGTTACATGATTAATGTTCTTTTGCTCCCCTCTACCCTTATCCCTCCCAGAACCAACAAGCAATTCCACTGGGTTATACATGTATCATTGTTCAAAACCTATTTCCATAATATTAATATTTGCAATAGAGTGATCATTTAAAATCAACGTCCCCAATCATATACCCATTGAATCATGTGATCAATCATGTTTTTCTTCTGTGTTTCAAATCTTGTAGTTCTTTGTCTGGATATTGATAGTGTTCCTTCTCATACATCCCTCAGAATTGTCCTAGATCATTGCATTTCTACTAGTAGAGAAGTCCATTATATTCTCCTGGTTCTGCTCCTTTCACTCTGCATCAATTCCTGGAGATCTTTCCAGTTCACATGGAATTCCTCCAGTTCACTATTACTTTCAGCATAATAGCATTCCATCACCATAAGATACCACAATTTGTTCAGCCATTCATGGGGAAATCTTTTAACTCCTGGTAAAATATAAAGATGATTTATACCACTATACCTCAGAATTGGGGAAACGGAGTTCTAGTAAGGTTGAACCATTTGCTCAAATTCACAACAGAGCCTGACATAGAATATAGACATATTGATTCCAGTTCAATATTCTTTCCACTTTTTCTCTCAAGGACTCACTTCAACTCTGTAATTCATATTTTGAGATTGCCCTTTGCCCCTGAGACCATTACCTCTGATGATATTAACTTGTCCTAGGTCTTCCATTTAAGGAGACTACCCAGATCAATAATCTCTTTCTTTCTCACCCAAGTGAAATTGGATCATCTCTATTATGTTCCTGAAATCAGGTACCTTTCTTTTTCTCTTCCTTTTCAGCTTTCTTTTTTCTGTATTGTTTAACTCTATTATAATTTAATCTCCTTGAGATTGTCTTCCTTTTTTATTGCATTTATATTTCCAAAACTTAACATCATGCCTGGTACATAGTAAGTGCTTATTAAGTGCTTATCTACTGGCTGACTATATTATAGTACACAATATCATACCTAGAAAAATATGTAGCTCTTCAGAAGAAAATTAATTCAAGTGGAACATTCAATTTCTTTTAGTAGATATGAAAGTGTGAAAATTTTATTTATAAGATATTACCATGATTTTTTAAAAATTAGAGTTATCACTGTACTTTATGTTTCCTAAATTCCACTAAGTTAAAGAAATATGAATTTCATATTTTTGGCAGCATAATCACTTTTTATGTAGAAAATAGTAACTTCTGCTGGCAATAACAGATGTGGAATGATGATTAACTAAGAAAACACATCATTCGAGAATAAAAAAAAGCAAAGTGAAGACATGACTTTTTTGGTAAATATAGCAATATTTTTATTGCAGTTCTTAATTTTGAGTGCTAGTTTAGGCTGGATCCTCTTGCCTTTCACTAGCATATGTGAAATTTGAGATATGTCCCAACCATAGCTAAAAAAGTTTGTGTTCATATTCTATCAGACATACAAAGAGAAATGTTGTTAATTGATCATGTGAACAAATCATCTTTATCTTTTTTTGCTTCCCAATTCTATATGATTTTGATCTAAAACTAGGGAGATAAAATAAATCAGACCTTTCACTGGCACATATGTACAATAAACATCCATTAATTATTTTCTTGATTCCCTTCCTTTTGTAAATATCTCAGTCTCTCTTCTATCATACTAAAACAGAACTATTACTACAAAGAAGTAATAAGAATAAATTGAAGTGAATTGTTTTCCTTTGACAATTTTGACTAGGATTTTGATTGGGTTGGGCATGGTACCAATCAGCCAAGGGTAGGGGCTTAAATTCATATGGAGTTATGAGGTTTATTCTTATCTGAAAAAAATTGCATTTTAACCTCAATTCTGGGAGCATATATATGTGGAAAAAAGGAATAGAGAAAAGTATTAAATGATGAAAACCCATCATTACTCCCAGAAAAATACCCCCAAAATTTTCCCTACTCATGAGTGATTTCATCTTCACTTATAAAAGTTATTAAATGTGTATGAATCATTATTAATTTTTGTACTTGTACAATACAAGAAATCTTTAAGAATTTTACCTCAGCACTGATAATTATACCCATTTTCAATTCTTTCCCATTTAATCTTTAATGCATTTATCTGTCCATTCAACAAATACTTGCCTAGTAAATGTAAGACTCTGTGCTAGGCATTCTGAGGAAAAGAAAAAAATAAGAGAGCAATAGATCCTGCCTAGCAAGAAGTTGAAATAAATTGAGGAAATAGGAAATGAACTTAAAATGTATCAGAAAGTAAGCATAAAGAAATGTGTCTGAAAATAACTAAGCTAATCTAACAATAAGAAAGGATAAGACATCTGTTCTAATTCCGATTGCCTTTTACTGAGTATGGAAATGCCTGGTGATATCATGCTCTGGGCACTGTGTCCCCATGATGACTGTCAGTAAGTGATAAATAGCATATTAGGGTACTAACCAAAGTTATTTAGAAAAGAATTTCAAGCTGAAGTAACCAATGAAAATTTCATAGAGGACTAGTCCTTCCTTGTATTACGTTACTCTGAATAAGTGATTTGTGGCAAGTCAGCATTCATATTAGGAAGAGGAAAATGTGGAAAAAATACCTAGCTTTAGAGGTACAAATGGAATACATTAGGAGTATAAAAGACCCAAAGGGCATAGTGATCTGTGAAGTCAGTGTCCAGATTGAACTGGTAGTGTGGTGCCTCAGGATTAGGGTGATTGAGTGCCAGGACCAACGATAGTTTCTTATATTTCCTCTTTTGAACTGTAAAAGTCCTGCCTTTGAACTTGTGTTAGGGATGCTCACTCAATTGTCAGGAAATATAGGGTGTTCATGAGTGAGGTGCCATGATATTAATTATTATTTCCTAGATTTGGATTTGAGTGTTTTTGAGCATTGTAAAGTTATTAAGACAGGAGGAAATAGGCAGAAAAGGAAGGTAATGGGAGAGTTAGATTCATTTTGGATCTATCTACATAGAAATAAGAGGAAACTCATCATGACTTTGGATTCTGAGGAACTTTTTTTCCATAGGCATTCATTAACTCATAAAAAAGAAGAAAGATGTCAAACTTCGAAGATGACTTGATTTTCTGATTTAATTCTTTATTCTACCTAACAATTGTCTACCCTCCAAGTTGTGTGCACTGGGTACAGCGAACAGTTTAATATTTAGAAAGTCTGTTCATTACCTCATATATTTGAGTGTCATATCTATCTGTGAGATCGACCAATGGGCAGTTGGCAAGAACTAGAATAATCTTCATGAATTCAAATCTGGCATCAAATGCTTATAGCTGTGTGACATTAGGCAAGTCACAACTATTTTTGCCTTATTTCCTAATCCATAAAATGAAGAGGGGAGGAAGAAATGGTAAACCATTCTATTATTTTTACCAAGAAAAGCCCAAAATGGGGTCACAAAGTCAGATCCAACTGAAATGAATGAACAAGAATAATTTCCAATAGGACTTAATTTGAAGTCCAAACACAAAGCAACCCGTTCCTCATTATGTTTACTCAAAATTCTTATTTTATAGCTGAGACAGAGGAACAAAAACAAGATTCACATGATTCCTAAGAGGTTTCTATATATCTATTTGAGACATTCTTTTTAATGATAGCATTTCATTAAGGTTTTGATGAACCAGTCACAGATAATTAGCATGATATACTGCTGAAAGTTAATAAGAATGTCTCATATTTGAATAGCATGCATGTTTACAGAGCACATTCACAAATTTGTTTTATTTTCCCCATGAGTTCCTCATAATACACTTTTGGGGTAGATAGCACAGCTGTTATTATTCCTACCATTCTCTATTAGAAAAATCATTAGATTTGAAGTCAGAATACCTAGATTCAAGTCTCAAGATTCAAGACTCACCTGTGACCATTGTAAAACCTTGGGAAAATCAGCTTTTCTCTGCCTTAGTTTCCTCATCTTTAAATAAGGGGATCAGTCAAAATAATACTAAAATTTGTTTTGAGATGTAAATCCCACAATACTATAATTAGTAATTTTATTCATTATATTTTATAGTTTACATTCATTATTTAATTAGCTCTAATAGTCCTTTAAGGCATATCACCTAATTAATTGATTTATTTGTATATAGACTTATGATTTTAATAGTACAGAGACCTCTTATTAAGGAAGTTTCCTAGGCCAATAAAAAACAGAAACTGTTCTTTAATTAATTTCCTAGAAGTTTCATGTGGTACAGAGAAATTAAATGATTTATCAAGGGTCACTCAATGAGTCTATGTCAGAGATGAGATATGAAACCAGATGTGCTTGTTAAGGGAACATATTCATCTGCTTCTCTTGGCTCTAATAAAACAGTTTTTATTCTGATTTTCTAAATGAACAAACTGGAACAGAGGAAATTAAGTAATTCACCTTTGATCACATAATCTAATGGATGTAGAATTGGGAACTCAAATGTCCCAGTGTCATTTAAACACTCATTCAACTCCACCATAGTGCCTTTGTAGTTGTTGCAGATCTATAGAAAGTGGTTTTATCAGATGAAAGACTACCAAAATAAGGGTTCTACTAGAATGAAACTTACTAATTTCTGAGGACTAAAAAAAATCCTGGGAACTCTGAAATACAGACATTACACAATTTCTTAAGTAGGAGATCTTATAGAGAAGTAATAATATAAATGTCAATTTACCTTTGGATATAACAAACGTAAGACCTTGAGGCAAAGCAAAGTCAAGATATAGAATTCAAAATCTGTCCTACCAAATAGGCATATTTCCCTTTTAGATCCTTTACTTGTTTTTAAATGTAGGCTTCTTGCTACTAAAACTAAGAGATTATTGTCAAGTTTGAGGATGATAATAATAATAATAATAATAATAATAATAATAATGCCAGGCACCATGCTAAGTGCTTTACAATATTATCTTATTTTATCCTTACAATAACCCTATTTGGAGACAATCAAAGAAAGAGTAATTTGGGAGAGGGGTTGTTTTTTGAGAAGAAGAAATATATTTTTAAATATTTTGCCTGCTTTTTAATAAAAATAGTAGGCAGCAAGAAGAGCAGCTGTGATCATTACAATATGAAACCAGATAGCAAAATAATTTTAAAAGTTTGTAAATTAAAATTGCATTAATAGAGTGCTTTAATATATGACATATTAAATGATATATTATTTAAATGAATGTTATATAATTAAATATTATGGCATAATAAATGACATGTAAGAAGTATTTTTCTCTCCTTTGCTTCATTTGAGGTTCACAACAAGTCCGTGGGATAAATATTAGAGGAATCATCATACATTTTTTTCCAGTAGACCTACATGCTTTTCCCCTTGTTTATTATTTATACATATATATATATTTATAATTTTTATTAATCATTTTCTGACATTTTGCAATCCATATTCTCTTCTCCTCTCTCAATCCTCCTCTCCTCCAAGAGAGACGGTAATGCATTACTACACAATACATATTTCCATGTTTGTCATATTGTGAAAGACACATATCACTCACACTAGAGAAAATTCATGGAGGAAAAATGAAGAATAATATGCTTCCATTGATATTTACTCTATTATTTCCTTTCATGGCAGTGGATAGCCTTCTTTTTGTCATGAATCCTTTGTCCTGGATCAAATTGCATTGCTGGAATTGTCCTGGATCATTGCTTTGCTGATAATAGTTAAGTCATTGACAGTTGAACATCTTACTTTATTTTTAATATTGTGTACAATATTCTCCTGGTTCTGTTCACTTCACTTTGCATCACTTCATATAAGTCTTGCCAGGTTTTTTGTGATCGTTTCATTCATCATTTCTTATGGTACAATAGTTTATGCCACAACTTGAATCATTCCCCGTTGATAGATATTCCTTCTGTTTTTAGTTCTTGGCTTCCACAGAGAGCTATGAGAAATATTTTTGTACAAGAACATTCATTTACCCTATCTTTGGTCATTTTGGGACACAGACCTAGTAGTGGTATTGCGGGATCAATGAGTATGCATCATCTGAAGACTCTTTGGGCATCAGAACAGATTGTTCTCCAGAATGGTTGTATCAGTTCACAGATCCACCAAGAGTCTGTTTAGTGCCTCAATTTTTCCACATCCCCTCAAACATTTATCATTTTTCTATTTTGTCTAGATCCATTTAGTAGTACATGAGTAAGTGTGGAGAAGATGAATGGTAAAAGTAATTGAAGATTTGGAAAGTGATAAGTAGTGCTAGGACAAAAGAATGTGGAATTTGAAAATAAAAGGTAGTGTTAAATTGAACTGGTTAGCCATATGGTTGAGATTGGGAAGAGAAGGTGAAGCTAAAGGAGAAATGTTGGTCTGAGAAAGTATTGAAGAGAGGAGAGACTGTAGATAGAAAGAATAAAGATTTAATATTATGTAGGTATAGAGAGAAGTTGTGCTTAAGAGGACAAAATATAAAGGAATATCAGTGCTCTTGTTCCTAGAAGTCAAGTAGCCACAGGTGATGGGAAGATCAAGTGTTAAATCATCCATGTGCATTTGAGATGTAGTGGGGTAGGTCATGAGAATTCACTTTACTGAGGAACTTGTTATAAAGGGTATTTGGGGAGACATCAATATATAGTTTATTTTGGAGCCACCTAACAGAAGAGCAGGAGTTGCATTTCCATCCACTGATTTCAAAGATGATTGAAATTAAGTGACTAATCTAAGGTTTTATACTTAGTAATACCAACCCAGAATTGAAACTCACTTCCTCTTGTCCCAAATCTGGGGCTCTTTCCACTATACAATGCATTCACAAACACACACACACACACACACACACACACACACACACACACACATGAATTTTAACAGAGATCATATCCATATATTTTACTAATAAAGATGGCCAGATTTTCTAATTTAAAACTTCTAGAAAAATACTTAAAAAACAATATTAGTGTTAAAATTTTTAAATATGATGAGCTCTTCTTTAAATGTACATAGATACTTTTAATTAATTAGAAGTTTACTGTCAGAACTACTAAGGATATGATAATCAAAAATGATTAAAGAATGCTGATGAGATCAAGACAATGAAAATGAGTTCTGATCTGATTCCATCAGAGTGAAGAACTCTGTGTTCTCAGTAACTTAAAGCTTTTGAGCATTTCCTAGTATAGTGATGGTGAACCTATAGCACACATGCCAAAAAAGGGAATGCAGAGCCCTCTCTGTGTGCATGCCTGCAGTGACCCACCAGAGTTCATTACTACAAAGCCAGGGGGACTCATGGTAGAGCTATTCTCCTCTCCTTCTCCATTGTGAGAATTAAAATGGTTGAGGTCTTAAACTGTAGTGAGTTAAAATGGTGGAAGATATAAATGGTGATAGATATAAGAGAGGGTGAGTAAATTTGACCACAGAAATATGTTTCACTACAGTGTCTTGGTTTTTAAATAAAATATAAGGTGGTCACCAGGGAAATATTCCCAATTATTCAAATACCCAAGTCAATTGGGTTTTATAGAGATTTTAATCAACAATACAATGAGTAATCAAAGAAAATAGAGAGAGAGTAAGAAAGGAATAAGTATGAAGGGCCTCAAGCCAATATGGCCTAGACCTGAGTCTTAAAAGAGAAATCAGTCAGTTTTTTAACACTCACCACAAGGTCTGACTAAACAAGGATTCTAGTAACACCAGGCCAGCGTCCTTCCTCAAAGAGTCTTACAGCCAGAGATTATTTCAAAGGGCCTCTCTCAAGAGCCTCCAGAGCTCCTACTGCAGAGGGACATAGCTCCTCAGAGGAGCTCCTCAAGGAGCTCTCCTTCAGAATGAGAATCAGAAATCCAGAATCCCTGAATGAGCTTCAAGCTCTTATTTTTAAGGGCAAAATTTCCTCTGTCACCTCCCCTAAGTCCTTACATCTACCAATCACTGTAGATGTTTCTAAAGGACCACCCATTTTGAATTCACAGCTGAGTAGTTTTAATCTCTTTAGTAAGTCAGAAAAAAATGCTGCTGTATCGACAAATTTCATTAAGAAAAAACCTCTGAATAAGTTATCACCCTTTTAGGTTTAAGTAGTTTACAAATTGTCCCACCTATATGGGTACCTAGCATCCCACTGTATCAATTTTAAAACAGTCATGACTCAAAGAATTTCCTGTCCCTTCCATAAGCATGGATGAAAGTACTTTCATTGTTTAGCAAGCCATTTTCTGTCCTAAAGCAGTCTTAAGTAGGGTAGAGCAGGGACACTCCCATAGCTAGGATCCCCCATACTCAAGTAGAGTTCTCACCATCTGCTTGGGAATTTTTTTAAGTAGAAGATTCCCCAATGGGGGAAACCCCTAACATTCATAAGTCTGAGAAATTTTGAGGTTTACACCATGTGCCTGAGAACATTCCTTACTTCACCCACCCCTCTGCCCAGCAGCCCATTGGGAATGCCTCCTCTCTCCCCTGCCTGATATAAGGTCCTGGGAGGTGTGGGGAACTCACATGATATGTAAGGGTGTAGCTTAGATGTCAGGCTGTTGAGTCCATAGTGAAGGTGATTTCCTTATTGAGGTTGGAGGGGAGCATAGCTTGTAATGTACCACATAGCTAAAAGGGAGCAGAGCTGGAGGAGAGTGGAGCACTCGGCCTACTTCCTTCCACACCTCCACCTGTGCCTTTCATCACCCCTTTGTCTTTTCATCACCCCAGCAGGCAAGGGGCAGGGAATGGTTTGCAATCACCATCTTTGTAGATCAAAAAAATTGAGTGATTGCAGTTAGTGCTCATCAGAAAAAAAGGGCATGGATACTTATCTCCTTGACTCAAATCCTAGACTTTTAATCACTAACCAAAGTTTCCTAAAGATTAGACTTGTTCAATCTAGCCTCAGAAAGCAGAAGTAGGAGTGATAAGCAGAAGATGCAGAGACATAAGTTTAGTTTCAATAAAAAGAAAAGCTTTATAAAATCTAGTCAAAAAATGGAATTGTATAGCCCAGTATATAATAGTTACCCCTCACTTGAAGTTTGCAAAGGGAGGCTGAATGATATATTTCTGGGGAGGTTGAAAAGGAAATTTTAGTCAACTATGAATTAGACTAGAAAACCTCTTTAAATCACTTCCTCCTGACATTTTTGAGTTTTAATAAATGTATTCTGGAGCATGTAAAAATCTATGGACTAGAATTCATTGGAATTTTATCTTTTTTAAAAAGTTTTATTGACATGATATGTTTTTGCATTACATTTATAGATTACCTCCATTCCATGAAATGCCTCAAATAAAGTAAAATAAATCAAAAGTTAAAACACAATGATCTCATCTAAAATGTAACATTCCACATACATAGTACCCTCCCTTTTTATTTTTAATTTTTAAAAGAAACCTATTCTTTCCCCACTCCATTGAAAAATAGAGAAGAAAAATAAACTCCTTGTAACAAATATATATATAGTCAAGCAAAACAAATTATCTCAATAGCTATATACAAATGTATATATGTAAGTCTACAAGCTAAAAATCAATCATCTCTATTAGGCAATTGATAATGTTCCATCATCTTTCTCTGGAATCATTGTGTTGATCATAGTTCATACAACTTTCAAAGGGGTTGAGTTTTATGGTGTTTTTATTACATGTTTTTTCTCCTAACTGCTTATTTCTTTTTTTTTCTTTTTTTTAACATTATTTTATTTGGTCATTTCTGAGCATTATTCATTGGAGACAAAGATCATTTTCTCCCCCCCCACCCCCCACCTATTCCATAGCCTACACGCGATTCCACTTGGTATCACAAGTTTTCTTGATTCGAACCCATTTCCGTGTTGTTGGTGTTTGCACCAGAGTGTTCATTTAGAGTCTCTCCTCACTCATATCCCCTCAACCCCTGTAGTCTAGCCTAACTGCTTATTTCTAATGAATTTCATCAGTTTATGTCTTCAAAATTATTTTTATAATATTTATGTTAACTATATGTTTTTCTTAGTCTGTTTACTTCAATCTGTATCATGATTCATATGTTTTTCTATACCTTTTAAAATCATATACTTCCTAATTCCTTACAAAAATAGTTTTTCATCATTTTTCTGTTAGCTGTTTTCCAATGGAATGAATTTTTGCAAAATTCCCCTAAAATGTAGCATTAATGAGGATATACAAGATGCCTAAATGCAAATGATCACCTTGAAACACTCATTCTTCATTACAAGTTGATTGCAGTCAAAAGAAAAAGGCCATCCAAAAAAACCAAACAAACAAACAAAAAAAACTCACAAAAGACATTTTTAAAATGAAGCAAAGTGAGATGATCAGAACCAAGAAGATGTTCAGAGTAAAAACAACAGTTTATAATAATCAACTGTGAGTATATATATATATATATATATATATATATATATATATATGTTTTAAATAGTTATCAACAAAGTGAGGATCTGGGAAAAACTAATGAAAAAAACTATCCACTGCTATAGAAGGAACTAATGACATGTGAATGCAGACTTAAGTAGACTATTTTTCACTTTATTTCCTCCATGTGTTTTTCTCTAATTTAAGTAATATATGTCTTCTTTCACAACACAATGAAGAAAAAATGTCATATGATAATATGTGTATAATCTATGTCATAATATTTGTGATCTTGGGAAAGGGGAGGGATAGAAGGGAGGGAGAGAATATTCATTGCAAAATATCATAAAACAATTGTTGAAAATTGTATCAAGATGTAGTCTTTGAAAATTCTGTTTAAATTTTAAAAATCAACTAAAGAGCCACTAGCTGTAATAATTCTAAATTATTTTTATTTTATAGAAAATACATTGGAAAGGAAATGTTTCAGATGACAAATATATTTTCTTTAACAACTAAATTATCTCTACATCTCTAATTGCCCATTTAACCTATATACAAATGTATATTCCCCTCATTCATTCCATAGACTGCTGTTTTTCACCTAATTAAAATTATTAATCATCACAGTCAATATTGGAAAAATACAAAACTGGAAATCAAAAATTAATTTTAGCCTCTATTATGTCTCTCAACAAAAAAATAAAAAAATTAATATAACATTAAGCTATGGATTGGAGTAAAAAGTAGATGATGTCATTAATTCTGGTTTCATGAAGCTTATGATCTAATAATAAGCCCCACACACTGCATTAGTAAGTTTGATACCAGTAAGAATGATGTTCTAAGGAGGCTTCTGAAGTGAGAAATCAACTTCAGTAAAAGATTGAAGGAAGGCTTCATTGGAAAGTGGTACCTTATCTTTGAAGAAAGTAAATTTCAGTGGCTAGAGATGAGAAGAGGGTGTATTCTAGGCATGAGAAATGACCCATGTGAATGTATGGAGGTGAGAAAATACAGTAGCCAATAGTACTAGTTAAGTGAAAGAGTGTGTCATAAATAAAAGAATGAAATAAGGGCTACAACCCTATTGCAGAGTATTTCAAGTTATAAAATCAAGTATTTGTATTTTCTCCTATAGGCAATAGATAGAAAGTCATTTGCTGAAGACTCAGTTAGGTTGTGACTTGGTCAAACACTTTTACTCACAGTGTGATATTAATAGACCTTAGTTTGCTTATGAGGTTCTTTAGTTAGATGGTTTAAAAGGTCTTTTCCTGCCCTAAAACCCTATTATCCATTTGTAATAAATTACAAAACTCCATTGTATCCCTTTGTAGAAATATTTCTGACATCAAATTCAAATATAATACCAGGATTTGTTAATAATATATCAAAATAAAAATAAAACTATTAGAAAATACTGATTATTGCTAACTTTCTTATATGTGACTCCAGTTAACCCATACATTTATGGTTATTTGATTCTATGTGAAGTTTCAAAACATCTTATGGTTCTCACTAATATATAGTGTCCTCTCCTTCCCAAGTCCAGTTACTCATTAATCCTATGAACCTCAAAAAACTATTTCCTGAACCTCATTGTTTGCTTGAGCAATCTTATGGTAATTTTACTTTCCTAGAATGATCTTTTCATATGCTGATGGAACATAGTCATGGTACATTTAGTTAGAGTATGCTAATTGAACTGTGTTTTTTTTCCCCTTTACTATGTCAAGTCATATATGTGTGTGTGTGCGTGTACATTGTTTTCCTGCACTGAAAATTCTTACAGCTTAATGGAGAAAAAAGTAGAACTATTTAGGATCTTCTCTAGGTAATGACTTCAATCATATTTTTTCTCACTTTCTGATGAATTTGTTCCCTTTGACTAGCAGTGGAGTGCTGAGGAATTTGGAATTGATATTGAAATAATGTTTCTATTCAGATCAAGTTTGCCAGCTGTGACACTGGGGACATTTTTTCCAAGAATACACAACTTTCTATCTTGCTGGTGATGAGGTCTTTTGGGTCATTGTATTTAGAGTCCTGAAATGTTCTTTTTGCTGGTTTCCCAGCATGTATGAATAAAATGCCAGCTGGTGTAAAATACTTTAGCTAGAAATTCTGTCTCAAACCATATGGAATTCACAGCTTTGCTGTTCAATTATATTGGCTTCTAGTCTGGCACTTTTAGATTAAAAATTACTATATTGACCAATATTTTTTTTTAAATCCTTACATTCACTTGTGTTGTCTCTCTAAGCAACAACTCATTTCAAATTGGCTTATTTCTATTTATCTCTATGGTAGAAGAGCAGTTGATATAAAACATTTGATTGAACTGAAGGACCCAGAAATAGTGACAGCTTATCTTGCATCGTCAACTAATTTTTCTCATGATTAGAAAGTAGTTTAATACCTAAAGTGTCTATATTTTGCTTTAACAACATCTATGTTAATCATAGCATTTGTAGCATTTTAAAATCTTGTATAAGCACTTTAGTACCTTTTTTTCCTCTTCATTCATTAAATGAGCATTTTCTTTATGTATATGATCTAATTGGCTATATTATGTGGGCTTCCACAACTACCATCATTATTAAAGAAAAATAAATATTTGTCAAAGACTAATTGAGATATCTGTGAGACAGAAGCTTAGCAACTGACAATTGGCTCCACCTATTTTAAATTATTATGACTTTCATATACATTTTATAATAATTTGTTTAGGTCAGAAAATGTACTTATCAGCTCACTTTCTTCAAAGCTTAAGTGACCAAGTTTTCTAGACCATAATTAGGTTTGATATACACAAATCACAATATGAAAAAAGCATAATAAAAATTAGTGCTATTGGAGGCCCATTGACACATGAAGTTGTCACTTATTGTATTGATAAAGGTTTAAAGGAAGGAAATGCCTTTTTCAGCTATACTAGGTGAAGTAAAACAAGCATATGAAGTGTTTCAAGACAAATCTTCATAAGAAATAATTATTCTACAAATATTTATTAGGCAGACACTGTTCTAAGCCCCAGAAATTCAAAAAAGAGGCAAAAGACAGTTTTCTTTTCTCAATGAGCTTACAATCTAAAGATATAAACGTGTAATTTAAAAAGAAGTAGTCACCATGGGACTAAATATCCTCAGTCACAAATAAAATTGAAAGGAAATTGCTATTTTCTGAATTAAGAAGAGCAAAGAGTAGAGACTACTTTGGAATTGTGCTGAAAGAAGTCTCAGTATTGCTACATTTAAAGAATTAGAACACAGTGCAATCTCCTAATTTGAAGATATCACAAAGTCTTTCAATTGAATGAAATGCCAAGATGATGGAAACACACTGCAAGATGATCTCATGAAAAGATTTGAATAGGAGGAAAGGATAGGGGAATTTTAATGTGGACCAATTTTAGGTAATATGTTCAGAAAACAATAACCTAAAATATATGATAAAGATTCCATCTCCCAATAATGACCTTAGAAAGGCAGGATGATATGGTATAAAGAACATTAGATATAATCAAAAGACTGAGATTTGATTCATGTTCTAAATTTTAGCTATGTGCCATTTTGTAAATCACTAATTTTGGAATTAGGGGGCATAGGTTCAAATCACTTTTCTGCTCTTCCTTCTTATGTGACCTTGGGATATTCACTTAACCTCCCTTGACCTCAGATTTTTCATATATAAAGGAGATAAATTCAAGTACATGGCTAGTGGGGACTCCTCTAGGTCTAGATTCACAATCTTATAGTACTCTGACCTTTGTGGTCACTTCCATTTCCAGATCTATGATCATAATGGAATGTTTGTTTCTTGGTAAAATGGGGGTAACAATAGTCATGCTAACCCACAGGATTGTAACACTTAAAATTTGTCTATATATGTATAAGCTATTATATTAGAAAATAAATATGTGTAAATTCAGTATCAACTCCCTTTGCCCTCCCTCCACAATGTCATTGTAATTATTAGGAAGTATGTGGACATGAAAAAAAAAAGCATCACATAAAGATGTATGACTGCTATATCTATCTCTTGAAGTTATCCAAGTATTTCTAAAATAACTGAAAATGATACTAGGCAAGGAGTCTTGAAAAAATCTGATGGAATGAAATATATAGACTAAAATCTAAGCCATTATTAAAGTAGAAAGAAGTCATTATCAAACCATTCTGTGCAGATGAAATTTTATACTTTTTTATTGTAAATTGATAGACTAAGTTTTACTGCTTGAAATAATTTTGAGCAGATGAAGCATAACGGATGCTACTTCCATTCCTTACCAATGCAATATATTTGAAGTAATTCCTCATTTCACTTACATAAGTCATCAAGTTGCAACTTATTTAAAACTTTCTTACTGCAGCAGATAATCCAACCTCCTCATCAACTATGACCATTATTTTTACCTTATAACATTTTATATAACACTTTTCTAGACTAGCAGTGTCTTAAACACAAGTATGAAGACATTAATAATAATGTATTAGTACCTTTAAATCATTTGCTATCTAAGGACCAAGTTAGTTTTCAGCAGCCTAAGGCAAAGTCATGGACCATTAAAATGTTCTCAGACCCAATTAATTATTTATCAGTCATTAACTCACACCAATTGTGCTATCAAAACACTGAGTTTTTCACATAAACGAGACATTACATAGCTCTTTGCTGTGGTAGCCATTATTTAGAGTTATAAAAAGGTTTCAATATTTGAATGTTCTGAAGTTATCAGTGTAACCAAAGAACAATTAGGAAAAAAGCTTTGGCAAGGTCTTTGATTTTTCCATTCCTACCCGAGGGTTATGATGTCATCACAATTATATTTCAGTCAGATGCTAAATGAATAACAAATTGAATGACATGACTCTAATACATGCCAACATTTTTTGGTTATATGAACTTTATCTGATGATACTTGGTGAGC
Source organism: Monodelphis domestica (assembly GCF_027887165.1). Classification (NCBI taxonomy): domain Eukaryota; kingdom Metazoa; phylum Chordata; class Mammalia; order Didelphimorphia; family Didelphidae; genus Monodelphis; species Monodelphis domestica. Next base: position 90,176,818 of record NC_077228.1, on the reverse strand, counting down.
AAGCTTCCATAGATGAACTTAACAGGGAGAATGAATTTAACTTCGTATAAAGAATTCCCTAGTGATAAGAAATGTCAAAAATGGAACATATTCACCCAAGGAGTAAAGAGGTTCCCACTATTCAGATTCTTCATTTGGAAACTAGAAATCCAATTGTTAGCTAATCTGAATAGAGACTTCATGCTATAGAGAGAAAAAGAGTTGACTAGATGACTTCTACCTTCCAGAACTAAATACCAATAAAAGGTCAATGGAATTGGGATGGAAATAAAAGAGTAACATAAAAATTTCCATTTAATAAAAAGTTATGTAAACTTCTGGGTATCTCCCTATTCGGGGAAAAAATGGTGAGAAATTGGAAAATAGTCTTGCAAAAATTATGTTTAAATCCTAAATCTCACATCAGATAGTAAAAACAAAAACAACAACAAAAATAAAAAACAAACAAAACAAAAACCACAACAGTCTAAATGGCTTACATGACCTAAACATAAAACAGTAATATCCTATAGAATTTAGAAAAGGGAAGACTACATTTCCAACTCTTGATAGAAGAAAGATTTTTTTTAAATTAAGAGTTAAGGTGTAATTTTAATTGTGTAAAATTGAAAAGCTTTTGTATAAAAATATCAAGTTAAAGAGAAATAGTTAAATGAGAAAAACAAAAAAAATTACAGAGAATATATTTGATCACGTTCTGACATCAACATGGCAATTGATATGAATACATGTAAATAAAAAACATTCCCACAATAAATGGCAAAAATTAATCTAATGTCAGTTTTCAAAAGAAGAAATAGAAGATATCAATAACTTAATAAATGATTTTTATAAGAAAAAACTACCATAACTCTATGGGTAAATTTCAAACTGTGCATTTCTAGGAACTGATGGAAAAACGTATGAACTGTTGCAAAGTTAAGTAAGCAGAGCCAAGGGATCATACAACAATATAAATGGAAAAAATCATGAATTAGTCAAAGTTGCATATAGTTTCATATTTTTTAATGTGTTGATTATTTTGCTGAATGTTTTCTCTTCTTCCATTTTTTTTTTCAATTCCTTTTTTTATTAGTGATGACTTTCTTGGAGGAAAAAGGGAACTGAATTCTGAGGTAAATGTAGGTAATATATAAGTTAATCAATGAAATATATACTTAAAAAGAGAAATAACAAAAATGACAAATTTAGAGAAACCCAAGAATTCATTTAGGAACTCACAGAACTACACTCACAGTGTAAAGTAAGCAGAACCCAGGGACAATTTAAATAATGAACACAAGAAGGTATTGTATGAAGTCTTAAACACTGCCACCTTCACCCTAAGAGCATGTGTCACAAGCTCTCCTTGTTGTCATGCCACTGAAATAGCCTGGAAAGCATATTTCTTGAAAACAAATACAAACAAAAAATAGAAAAGACTTCCTCTCCAATTCAGAACTTTTTAAAGTATTCTGAATTTTTGTATACCTCTTATGATGTGAGAAGAGGACCCTTCCAATTGGCTTGAACTTGACTGACAAAGAAAACATTGAAAAGGCATAAATTGGCCAAGGCATCTTCTTTTTTCTACTTAGATGGGATCAGGGACTTCCTTGTGGCCTGTGTCCTCATGAGCATCCTATCACATCTTGTTCTATTGTATCTATTATTTCCTATTTATAGGTTAAAGGACTTCAGGCTAGACTGATTAACTCTGAAACATTGGGAAAGTGAACTTCGAGTCTAATGAGAGCTTGACTCCAGGACAGAGTCTGGGATCTGCAAGCACAAGCCCAAGAAACAACCAGGACCCAGGCCAGTAGTTTGGCCCCCTGGACCAAATGAGGGTCTATAAGAGGGAAAAACTTGAATACTGACAACTTCAGAATTCCAGTCAAAGCAGTAAAACCAATCAATATTTCTGAAGACTTCTAAGAAAGCAAACTTTCCTTCTTATCAGTTGATGAATTATAAGTGCAGAAAGAGACTCAAATTTATGAATAGCAAATATCTTGTTTTACTATGCTTTTTCATTCCAAAGGAAGATTGCTATTTTGGAAAGTCAAGTTGGTGGACAATGAGAGTGATACAAAATGGAAGAAAAGAAAAGATCAATAAATGAAGCTCTTTGAAAATTACTCAAAAAGAAAAATGAAGCTTCAAAGGGGATATAGGCAAGTATTTCAGTTTTAAATAAACATAAATAAAATTTTATGGTTACCTATGAAATCCCCCTTTCTGGTCTTTGTTTCAAAAGTTCATGTTTGCCAGTTCAATTGTATAAAAGAAAAAAAAATTGGGTAAGAAGGCCACTAGAGGAAATTTTGTGTTATCACAGATCTCTGTCATAGTCCCATTCTATTTAATGTTTTATTTGATGATTTGGATTAGGATATAGGCATCATAATTATTAAATCTGTAGATGACACAAAGCTTAAAAGATGACCATTAAGGTAAATGGATGGATAAACTCAAAAGATCACAAAAAGCTAAAACAATGGAGTAAGTATAATATTTAATATTTAATAATATTTTTGAGAATCATTAAGCTGATTATTAGAAGACCTGGTTTGGTCCTGGTTCTGTCCAGGCATGGCTATGATCTGGAGCAAGTCCTTTGGTCTCTCAGTTCCACAAACAACATTCCAAGACTGTATTTCAGAAAAATGTCTGATCCACAATGGGAGCTCATTATATCAATGAAATCATGTCTGAGTTTCCATAAGCACAGAAACATAAAAAACCTCAAATATTAATATATATACATATATATGTACATATATATGTATCCATGAGTTAATAAGTAACACTTAAATTCCTAATACATGCCAAGCAGTATGCTAAGAACTAAGTATACAAAGTGTCTGCAGTATTGTTTACATTCAAGTGACTCATAATAAGTGGGTGGTAGCCATTCAGTTTGACAAGATTTAGGAGGTTCTCTGTCACATCTTGTATATATCCTCTGTGTAAGAGTACAGACCTCTCTATTTTTGATATCAGGTTATATTTCTTCAGGGAAAAAAATCTAACTTCTGGGAATAATTTTTCAAGTCTTAAGTTATTTTTAATAGTATTGCTCACTTGCTTTTTTATTTTTTGTGCTTTAAACTAGGGTAGATTGAAGATAAATAGATGGGTGGTGAGACGGACAGACAGATAGAAAGATCACATACATATGTGTGGAAATAAGTATATGTATAAATGTATATGTACATCTACATAAATATTCACACATATATGAGTATGCATATGCATGTGTATGTGTGTAGTCATGTGTTAAATATATATATATATATATATATATACACACATACATTATGTTTAATCAGAGGCATCTAGGTGACATAGTGGATGAAGCCCTTGAGTCAGGGAGTTCAAATCAAAGCTAGGATAATCAGATACTGGATAACTCTGGGCAAATCACATAATCTCTACTTCAGTCTCCTTAGTTCCATCTCTCAACTCTTTGAAATTAATTCTCCAAACATCTAGGATATGATAGACCATGACCAACGTTTGCCTTCTTCTCTCTTTTACTCTTGATGGCTTGAGCTCTTCCTCCCAAGATTGCTATAAGATTTTATGTACACAGGGAGCTCCTCCTTATTCATGAGAATCAGCTCCACAATGTTATTTTTTCCCATTCATCAATTCTATCCTTTGAAAAATGAATTTTATTAGAATTTAAAATAATATTCCTCAAATGCTTTGCTTTAAGTGAGTAAAGAAGTTTTGGTATTTTTGAAATATACTTGGGAATCTTATTCCTGGTAATCTTTTGGTCCTTAATTGTATCATGCAGCTTCTAGCATTAATTTCATGAAAGGAAATGATTGGACCACTGAACTAGCAGTCTCAAAACTGAGTCTGAAAGTCACTTAGGAGGCTACCTAAAAAACCACATAAGAGGATCTGTTTTTAAGCCAGTCCTCTGATGTGGACTATCCCTGTAATCCTGGATAAAGTACTTTATCTCTTATTGCTCCAAGGGATTTTCTAAGAGTATAAATTTCAAAAAAGGTGCCAAACTGTAATGGTTGGGGGAGTCTCTTCATCCAAATGTCTCCCTTACCAAATGGAAGCAAAGCTTGAGTCCCTATGGTAACCCTTATTTATCTTTAGATTGGATTAATGCTGCTAGTCCTCTATTGATAAACTTTGCTGATAAATAATATCACACCAATCACCCTACTACAAGTCAGATCTCTTTTACCAATCAATCATCCAACCTGATTTATCTTCTCTGTTACTGAATGACAATGAAATTGTACAATTTGCCTTTACTACTAATCCTTGTTACATAATAATCAAAAATTGACCTCACTGTGGTCTTGAAATCCTATTACTTGTTTCTAACCTATTTCCTTCAATGATTTTTCTAAGCCTCCCCCTACTCAACTGTTCACTAATTCACTAATCTCATACTCCTTTCTGTCAACCCACAACTTTGCCTTATATTTGATTGAGATGAATAACTCCTCTATTAAATCTTGGATTTCTCAACCATATCTATTTTTTTAACCTATCATTGTTACTACTTTTCTGAAAAAAAGGTAATTTTACTCATAGAACAAACCTTATATTTATATCATTCATACAGCCTCTTTTTCCTTTAAGAACTTGTCCTATTTATCATTTTTTCTCTCCTTCATTTTTAACCTCTCCCTTTCTACTTGCTTTTGTAACCAACATGCTAAAATTTCCCTTGACTTCACTCCATTCAGACTGCCACCTCATTTTATATGTTTCTCTGTTTTTACTGTCAATACCTTTGTAATAAAGAAAAAAGCATTGCATGAATTGAATTGAAGCCTCCCATATGATACATATTTGGGGCTGGGTCTGCAGAGGTTATCTGGCAAGGCATGAGTGGTGCTGAGCCTCTGTCTTGACCACTTCAGCTGAAATACATGTTCTGACCTTTTATGAAACCAGGATTATCTTGGTTCCCAAATATTCCCTTTCTCACCACAAAATCTCTTTCTCTTCTTCCATTTTCCAGGAGGTTGATTTCAGACTCCCCTTAGCTCTTTGTTGGATTTTCCATGAATGGGTAGAGGGCGCTTCTGTCCTGCATCACCAGTGTAATTATAATTGTTGCTACAATGCAATAAGTACATATGCTTGTCTAAGTGTACTTGAGACTTATCACTTAACATCCTAGTTACTCTCCTATTTTGTGTTTCTTTTCCCCACTGAATTCAGAGTTTCTTGGGTTTTACTGGTTTTGACTACCCTGAATATGGTGTACTCATCAGTGATCAGAAGTCTTTTCATTGCCATTGGCTTACTATGCCCCCTCAGAGAAGAGAAAAATCTCTTAAGCCAAGTTTACAAATGTTTCTTGTCTAGAACCTTCCAAAAAAAAAAAAGATCAACAAGATCTCCTCTGAGAAAGACAGTTAAGTGCTGCAGAGGATAGAGTGTGGGCTTAGGGCTTAGTTAAGGAAAACCTGAGTACAATTCTAGATTTAAACACTATGTGATCCTGGGCAAGTCACATAACCTGTTTACCTGTTACCTTAATTATAAAAGGGTCACAAAGCAGCACTTACTTCACAGTGGTGTTCTGAGGATCAAATGAAATCATAGTTACAAAGTGCTCGGCACAATGCCTGGAACACATTAGGTGCTATGGAACCCTTCCTTTCCTCTGGAAGCATTTTTAAAAATTGTATTTAGTCAAATTAGAACATTATTCCCTGGTTACAAGAATCATATTCTATCCATCCCTCCCTACCCCTACCCTTCCCATAGCCCACACACAATTACACTGGGTATTACATGTGTACTTGATCAGAACCTTTTTCAATGTTGTTGGTGTTTGCATTAAGATATTCATTTAGAGTTTATATCCCCAATCATATCCCCCTCAACCAATTTGGTCAAGCAGTTGTTTTCCTTCTGTGTTTCTACTCCCACAGTTTTCCCACTGAATGTGGCTAGTGTTTTTTCTCAAAGATCCACCCAAGTTGTTTAGGATCACTGCATTGCCACTAATGGAGAAGTCCATTACATTCAATTGTACCATCAGTCTCTGTGTACAATGTTCTCCTGGTTCTGCTCCTCTCACTCTGCATCAATTACTGGAGGTCATTCCAGTTCACATGGAATTCCTCCACTTTATTATTCCTTTGAGCACAATAGTATTCCATCACCAACAGATATCACAATTTGTTCAGTCATTCCCCAATTGAAGGGCATCCCCTCATTTTCCAATTTTTTACCACCACAAAGCACAGCTATGAATATTCTTGTACAAGTCTTTTTCCTTATTATCTCTTTGGGGAACAAACTCAGCAGTGCTATGACTGGATCAAAGGGCAGACAGTCTTTTATGCCCTTTGGGCATAGTTCCAAGTTGCCCTCCAGAACGGGTGGATCAATTCATACCTCCACCAGCAATGCATTAATGTCCCTACTTTGCCACATCCCCTCCAGCATTCATTACTTTCAATTGCTGACATGTTAGCCAATCTGCTAGGTGTGAGGTGGTACCTCAGAGTTGTTCTGATTTGCATTTTCTCTGATTATAAGAGATTTAAGAACACTTTTTCATGTGCTTATTAATAGTTTTGATTTCTTTAACTGAAAATTGCCTATTCATGTCCCTTGCCCATTTATCAATTGGAGAATGGCTTGATTTTTTTTACAATTGATTTAGCTCTTTATATATTTGAGTAATAAGACCTTTGTCAGAGGTTTTTGCTATGAAGATTGGATCCCAATTCGTTACTTCCCTTCTAATTTTGGTTGCTTTGGTTTTGTTTGTACAAAACCTTTTTAATTTGATGTAATCAAAATTATTTATTTTACATTTTGTGCTTTTTTCTGTCTTACTTAATTTTAAAATCTTTCCTTTCCCAAAGATCAGACATGTATACTATTCTGTGTTCACCTAATTTACTTATGGTTTCCTTCTTTATGTTCAAGTCATTCACCCATTCTGAGTTTATCTTGGTGTAGGGTATGAGGTGTTGATCCAAACCTAATCTCTCCCACACTGTCTTCCAATTTTCCTAGCAGTTTTTATAAAATAGTGGGGTTTTGTCCCCAAAACTAGGATCTTCAGGCTTATCATAGACTGTCTTGCTGAGGTCATTTACCCCAAGTCTATTCCACTGATCCTCTTTTCTGTCTCTTAACCAATTCCAAATTGTTTTGATGATGATTATAATATAGTTTGAGATCTGGGTCTGCAAGGTCACCTTCCTTCACATTTTTTTTCATGATTTCCCTGGATATCCTTGGTCTTTTGTTTTTCCAAATGAATTTTGTTATGGTTTTTTTTTCTAATTCAGTAAAAAAGTTTTTTGGTAGTTAGATGGATATGGCACTAAATAAGTAAATTAATTTGGATAGGATTGTCATTTTTATTATGTCAGCTCATCATACCCAAGAACAATTGATTTTTTTTCCAATTGTTTAAATCTAGTTTTAATTGTGTGTAAGAGTGTTTTGTAGTTGTGTTCAATTAGTTCCTGTGTTTGTCTCCGCAGATAGATTCCTAAGTATTTTATATTGTCTAGGGTGATTTTAAATGAAATTTCTCCTCCTAATTCTTGCTGCTGATATGTTTTTTGTATATATATATATATATATGCTGGTGACTTATGAGGGTTTATTTTTGTATCCTACAACTTTATTAAAGTTGTTGATTATTTTGACTAGCTTTTTAGTTGATTCTCTAGGATTCTTTAAGTAGACCATCATGTCATCCTCAAAGAGTGATAGCTTGGTCTCCTCGTTGCCAATTTTAATGCCTTCAATTTCTTTTTCTTCTCTAATTACTACTGCTAGTGTTTCTAGTACAATGTCAAATAGTAGAGGTGATAATGGGCATCCTTGTTTCACACCTGATCTTATTGGGAAGGCTTCTAGTTTATCCCCATTGCAGATGATGTTGGCTGGTGGTTTTAGATAAATACTGTTTATTATTCTTAGGAAGGGCCCTTCTATCCCTATACTTTCTAGTGTTTTAAGTAGGAATGAGTGTTTTATTTTGTCAAAGGCTTTTTCTGCATCTATTGAGATAATCATGTGATTTTTGTTGGTTTGCTTGTTGATATGGTCAATTATGCGGATGGTTTTCCTAATATTGTCCAGTCAGACCTTTTGTGACTTTGAGAGGCCATCCATGCCTATAAGGTGCCAATATCTGTCTGCAGTAGTCATTTAAGTTCAGCATCAAGATACTTTGGACAGGAGTCATATCCAATTATTACTGTTTTCATATAGTGTCATTGCCATTGCAGTCTTCAAAAAAGGAGAATTCTTCCTAACAGAACAAATATTTATACTAAATTGACTAACAGTGTAACTCGTTTGCTCCATGGTTGAAAAACTGGGATCCTTGAAACTTGTAATTATTCTATATGTTCAGGCAGATAAGTAGAACAGAGAATAGAGTAAAGACTTGGAGTCCTTGATCACTTACCAGTTCAATGGCCCTGCACAAGCCGTTCAGTTTATCCATTCTCAAATTCTTCATGGGAATATAATATATGGGTATTAATTATAATAACATCTACCTTCCCAGGTGGTTGTGAGGATCAAATGAGAAAACATAAGTAAAATTCTTTGCAAAGCTGAAAGCACTATTTGGATATTAGTTATTATTATTATTGCTTTTTAAAGGTTTAAGAGCTTTTGTTGTCTCTCTGCAATATCTTTAAGTTCTCTGAAAAGTCAATTGTTTCATACATCTCAAAATTACAACTACTTCCAAAGCCGTTTCTCTCTCTTTTAGACGGTTTATTGCCATAACTTTATTGTTTTCCTTTTTTAACCTATCTATAAAATTTTTTATAATTGTTTTCTGTGATCCACATTCTCTCCCTGCCTCCTGTCCTTTCCCCACCCCAAGAAGGCAGGTAATATGACATCTGCTATTATCATCCTGAAAAAAAAAAACAACACAACACATAACCCCCAAAGCAGTTACAAAAGTGCAGGTTTTTAATTAGCACAAGGGAGACTGCTCTTATAGCCTACACAGAGAGTCATACACAGAAACACACCATAGAGCCACCTAGTCTGAGACTCTGGGAATGATATCTCCAGGAAAAACACCAAGAAAGGGAATTTCCTTCCAACTGAAGGACTTGGGAAATATATATATATATATACATATATATATATATGTATATATATACATATATATACACATACTTTATGCCATAATATATATATATATATATATACACACACACACACACACACACACACACACACACACACACACACACACATACCTTATGCCATATAAGTAAAGAGAAATAACTGACTGATTACATAGGGGCTTAGTAAAGAGGTTTTAGCCCCAGGATAGGGTACTTTGGAGAGGTCTACATACAAAAAGAGAAATTTAGAAGACTGCATATACCTGTCCTATTTTTCAGGATGCTCAATGGGTACTTGATGGCTTAGTGGGAGAGACTGATCATCTTTCTAATCTCTGAAAATCTCTTTTTGGAACATAGGAGAAAGAGATTTTAAAAAAATGAAACCAGGTCTCTGAGGAAAATGAATGGTGAAAGCAAATATGGAAAGAAAATAAGTCATTTACTAATGTGATTGAGAAAATAGGAAAGAATGCCATTATACAGGCAAATGATAATGACAAGAATGAGAAAAGTATAGCATATATGGATTTCATGAATTTAACATGTCATTATATAGAAATTGTCTAGAAGCAGCAAGTACTTTGCCTGCCCTTCTTCCTGGGTCTGGGTTGGTTTGAGTGGGAATACTGTCAACTGCAGAAGGTTACTATGAAAATAACCAGGAAATGTGCTGGATCCAGTTCAAACTGATTCTTGAGAGTCTTGTGTTAAAATTTCAATATGAGTATTTTTACCTCAGTATTTTTTCTAGAGAGACAATTGTTTTTATAAGATTTTAATATGCTCTAATCATATGTAAAAACAATTTTATAATTTTAAAAAGATTTTGAATTTCAAATTCTCTCCCTCTGTCCCATCCGTCTCTTTACTCCTTTGAATTCTCCTGGCTCCCTGAGATGGTAAGCAATCTGATATAGTTTATACCTGTGCAATCATGTATAACATTTTTCCATATTAGTCATTTTGCAGAAAAGATCTCAAATAAAAGAAAGAAGAAAGTGAAATATAGTATGAATTGGTTTGGGTTAAGACTCCACCATTTCTTTCTATGGAGGTGGATGGCATTTTCCATCACGAATCTCTGAGATTATCTTGGATCACTATATTAATGAGAATTACCAAGTCATTTACATTAATCCATCAAAAATATTTCTGTTACTTCCAATAATGTTCTTCTGGTTCAGTTCACTTCACTTTGCATCAGTTCATGTAAGTATTTTGAGGATTTTTTAAAATCATCTTGTCATTTTTTATAGCACAATAGTGCTATAAAAACAGCTGTAGCATTACAATCATATACCACAACTTGTTCAAGAATTTGCCAGTTGAAGGACTTCCCCTCAATTTCCAATTTTTTGCTACCACAATAAATATTTATGTACAAATAGCTCCTTTTTCCTTGTTAAAATTTCTTTGGAACACAGACTTAGTAGTGATATTGTTGTGCCAAAGGACTTAAAGCATTTTAGACACTTAAACATCATTCCAAATTGTTCACAGAGACAATTGTTAAACAATTATCAGCACACCTTTGAATATGACATATTTTGGACAAAATCAGATTTTGTTAGTGTAAGGAACTAGAATGAATATTTAATGAAAAGATAATGATGTAGAGAAATCTTTATTTTGTTTTCTTTCAAAAATCATGAGGTTTTCAAAGGAAACAATGGACTAGACTATTTCTATGGGCAAACTATATTGGAGTAGCACTAGAAAGGAAATGAGCTTCTTGCAATTAGGATAATTATTGGAAAGAATGTATTTCATTCTAACTCAATAAACAGATATTAAATATCCAGTGTTATGCCAGGCAGTGGAATAGAAAGATAAAAATTAGAGAACAGGCTTTCCCTGAAGGAATTTATTTTCAGATGAGTAAATATCAAGTAATTTAAGGAGAGAATTGTTCTTGGTGGCATCAGAAGAGGTTTCCACAGGTAGATTGGACATAAACTAACACTTGCAGAAAGTAGAGAATTTGGAGAAAGACAGACAGATAAACATACAAAAAGAGAGAGAGAGAGAGAGAGAAAGAGAGAGAGAGAGAGAGAGAGAGAGAGAGAGAGAGAGAGAGAGAGAGAGAGAGAGAGAGAAAGAGAGAGAGAGAAAGAGAAAAGAGACAAGGAGGAGGAAGTTCACAAGAGGGATGGAGTTTGTATTGCACAAAAACAGAAATAAGTGACAGAATGCCATTAAATTGAGGAAAATGTTAGCAGTGTGGTGTCTGGACCTAGATGAAATCTGAGTTTTAATTCTGCCTCTGTTGCTTACTAGCCATGTGATCTAGAGCAGATTGCTTTACCTTTCTGAGTAATGACACAAATAAAATGTGAGATTTGGGTCTATAGAACCTACTTTAAAATCTTAACATTGCCGTTTACTAACTAAATAGACCTGGGCAAGTTCCTTTACCTCTATAGTGCTTAGTTTCCTCATTTGAAAGTGAGAGGGTGGAAGAGGTGACTTCTAAGGTTCCTTACAGTTCTATAGTAATGACTTATTAAAGAATCTTCAGTTTCTTTACTGGGTAATATTGGAATAATACTGTAACTGAGGTCTGAAGAATGTTCAGAGTGCCCAGGCCAGGGTATCAGCATGTAGAAAAGCTAAGGACCTCAGTTCTGGGAGAAATGTGATGACATGAAATGGAAGTGTCTTGAAGACTGTGGACCATGTATAGGTATTCTGTCAATGGTCCTGGCTATGCAGTCCCCTTGGGCTCACTGGCCCAACTTATACCATTTGGCAAATTAAGTTCCCAGAAGGGAAGTTGAAACCTGGAGGAACCTTACTCTCCAGAATCTAGGCATCATCCTGTGGATGTACATCTTCCTCCTCCACTAGCTCAATAATACCCACTGATGTGCTTCTCCTTTTTCATCTAATAATGTCTATCATCTAATAGACAGTTCTATAGTAAAGACATTTTACTCAAACATTATGACAAAAGAATTTCAACCAATATCACCCCCAATCTTGTAAGGGGAAAGAGGAGGTACAAAATCAAAGAACAGTTGTAGGGACTCGTGTCCTACCCACTCTGAAACTCTGGGACCTGGAAGCCTTGTTTGCTGTTGTTGAGCTAGACCAGGGAGGTTACCTGGTCATCCTGCTCTTCTCTGGACACTTTGATGGTTGGCTTCCATCTTTCTTCTAATCTCATCTACTACTTGACTGGAAGCCCAGGGAAAGGGCACTATCTCCTCCTCAACTAGTGTGATTACCTTCAGCTTTCCAATTATTTTTTTTCATTGCTCAAAAGACTCTTCCCTCCATAAACCACTTCATGTTGCCTTTGGGTAAATTCCTTATTTTGACCTCTTATACAACTTTAGGAATCTTTTCTAGAGGAGTGGCTAGGGACAAAGGTGTGAATGTTGTTTCTACCTCTGAGGAATTCTTATAGTCTTTTTGACCTCTTCCTGAGTAATTAATGTGTTCATGCCTCCCATCCTTTCTAGGGTGAGAATGTTAAGTTTCCCACTGAGGCTTCTCCATTTTCTTTTTAATGTCTCTGTCTTTATTTGCCTTCAATTTGTGATATTCTTCACCCCCTTCAGGATGACACATGCTATCCAACAAATAGGGTTTATGAGGTGAATACTTTGTAAAATTGAATATATCCTAATATAAACTCAGGATATTGTTTAGCATATTTGCTTTCATTGGTTTTTAACTTCCCAGATTGTAAGATACAAAAGAGCAGGATTTATATTTTATCTAAATGTTAAATTTCTACTTAATACAGTACTCTGCAAATTGTAGACATTTAATAAATACTCATTGATCAGCAGTGAATTTAGATTTGATTCAATAGAAATTCTTTAAAAACACTATTCAAATTCAATTTAAATACTTTTATCCACAATATTCTTCTAGTGGTGTTATTAGGTTCAAGGTTTTTCATTCCAAGTATCAAATAATTATATGGATCTGTGATCCCATTAGTGTGTTTACTCCCCCTAATGAGATGCAGATTGCAGTCATTATAAACCTACACATATTCTTAAATTCTTATCCATATCTTTACATAAGCCCATATAACATGTTGTTAGATACACTTAACTTTTCTTAATATCACAAGAATACTAATGGAACATTGACTCTTATACACTCATAATCAGCCCATTTTCTTTGCCAGAATATGTTTCTTTGTTGACATCTTCTACTTAACTTCTTTAAAGTTCTCCTCTTAATAATGTGTTACGGCCTGTTCTTACCTATCAGATGCCCTCTGTATGATACCTATATCTAATTCCCAAGATGAGAGCAAAAAAAAATCACAAATGATGTCTAGATTGCCAAAAAACTACAGAAAAAGTCAAAATACTTATGAGAACGATATTGATTTTGGAATCTTTTAAAGTGATTGATTTCCAACTCTCAAGTAATGAAAATAAGCATTGCTTGGTTATAACAGAAGTATTTTCAAAGTTCAGTCAAGGACTGCCTAATAGTTTTTTTTTTTTTTTTTAAATCATTGAGTTGTGAAAGTCCTTGAGTAGAATTGATTTTGTACCTTTAAGAGACTCGACTATAATAATTTGAGTTAAGAAAGGGATTTTCATAGAAAACTACAGAAAACAGTGAGAAATACTAGTCATGTTGTATTGTAGGTTGAAGGAAATGAATAGAACTGCTTTATAAATTACATATTATTTTTCCATAGCAGTCAAGCATCTTAAGTCATTGAATAAAAAAGCGTGATCTAGAGATTCTCTATGTTAAACTATCTGAAATATTGGAAAAGATAAAAATAACCATTCCTGGAAATACATTAGTCATCTAGTGGAAAGGAAAAGGACTGGAATGATAAGAGATATTATCTCTAATACTTTGCAAATGGCTGTATAGAAGTAATCCATTTGAGGAAATAGTACGATGAATCAGATGGAACTGGTGTCTTTGAAGGCAGTATCTTCAACCTTATCAACTATCTTAAGCAAACTGCTAAATAAGGATAAAATACAAAATTTGAGAATAGAAAAGGATAAAAATCAATACATTTCCTGGGATAAAAAAAGAGTTTCATGAATATACTAACCTGACTAGCTAAGTTGAATAATAATATTAATAACTAACATTTATTTATGGTACTTTAAATTTTTAAAAAGTGCTTTCCATATCTCATTTTAAATTCATTACAACCCTTAGAGATAGATGCTTTTATCTCCATTTTTCAGATGATGAAACTGAAGGTGAGAGAGTTTAAATGGCTTGCCAGAGTCATATAGTATATAAATTTGTGAAAAGATTTGAACTCAGATTTTTCTGACTCTGAGTCTAGCACTATATGCTGTACCATCTGTTTGCCTGGAACTAGGATAATATATCTGTCAATAGTAAACACTTGCCCTTCTCTAACCCTCTCCCTTCTCTCTCCCTTCTCTCTCTCTCTCCCTTCTCTCTCTCTGTCTCTGTCTCTGTCTCTGTCTCTGTCTCTGTCTCTGTCTCTGTCTCTGTCTCTGTCTCTCTCTCTCTCTCTCTCTCTCTCTCTGTCTTCCTGTATATATGTGTGGGAGTGGATTTGAGAGAGAAATAGAGAGAAATAGCATTTTGAAAGAAGAGAAACATTGATAAATTTAGTATACTTGGAATCCCACTGAGGCTCATATATCCAATAAAAATTAAATTAGTCTCAGAGATGGAAACCAAATTGTTCTATTTTATTGTTTGTTACAATAAGAGAATTTGAACTGAAAATGGTTCCTTAATGGTTAGCTCTCCCCTATAAATGGATTATAGCAAAACACATATAAACCCATACTCAAATTTCTCCACACTGAATTAGTTCATTCTATCTATCCATTTTCATTTATGCTTCTTAAAACACTACGATATGTGATACAAGTAGTCTACACAGTTTAAATAATTCCATATATATTTGTACTCTTTGCATCTGCTTTCCTTTCTGGTTTCAACTCCACATGAGATGTCCCTACTGGTTTTTCAGCACTCTTTTGTCTCTCCTTCTAGATTATAAACTCATTGAGGAGAGAGGCTATCTATCTTTATTAGTTATTATTCTAATGAATTCATCCCCAGAATTTAAAAAAACTGTCTGGAATGTTATAGGAACTTAATTGATGTTTATTGGATTTGATTAGATTGATTATATTCTCTAACTTCTATTTTAAATAGATTTACATTTATTATTTTAAAAAGTGAAAGTGAGGATAATGCTGGTACCTGGATGCTACCAGTTAATAACTGAATAATAATTTAAAATTTATCCAATAATTATTTATAACTCAAGGCCACTGGAAAACCTCTAATATAATTTCTCCTGGTAGAACCTAGCATGAGTAGTCAACACATTTTGAACCACGGTTAAGTATCTTCATTTTCTGAAACTTTCTTTACATTTAATCCATAGTTAACAATGCATCTGCTTTAGACTGAAATTCTCTCACTTAAAGAACTCTGTCTCTTCTGGACATAAATATATTTTACCTTTTAAGCATTTATAACACGTGAGTAACTGCAATTAGAATAATTTAATGTAACTCTTACCTTTCCTGGTTGGCATTTATTTTCATCAGTCGGTACTTTATTTTGAATGATATGATCTACCTCATGGTTAGAGGTGCTATAGCTGTACGAATTTCTATCTGGAAAATGATGCCAGACTATATTATTCATATTTTGAGAGATATCTTTCCTAAGCAGAATAAACCTTCCTGTTAAGTATGGTTAATTGTAATCATTTTTGCTTGCCTGTTAAGAAAGAATAGTTTTCTTTGAAGTATTACACATTGTAATCTCTTAAATTTACTTATCAGAAGTATAAGTTTTCTTTTAGACTTTAAAAAAACTACAAAGTACCATCACCTTTTAGATCAAATTAGCTTTTGTCATGGTTGAATATTAATTTGCAAGGAGAAGAGCCTGTTCTTCCTGAGAGAACCATGAACATCTATAATTGACCATATTTTATCCTTAGGTTAATAATAGAAACTGATCCATTATAGTTTCACTTCCCAGAAAACAAGTTACTTTACTTGAGGTAGATAAAGGTCAAAGACCAAGCAGAAGTATAAAAAAGACAGTAAATTTGGTAGGCACGTGTTCCCAGGTCAATTAGCACTCCAAAGAACTGCCCATAAATTCAGGCATATGTACTAGGATGATTGGTACTCTCAAAGCTTCAAATACATTTGGGAGGAACTGGTTTACTCTTAGGAACTGATGTTAGAAGCAATCTCTTTACTATGAGCAGGAGTAAATCAGTCCCAAGCCACATTTTAAAAAAACATCTCACCTGGGGCCATTGGCATATGTTATAGTGTGGAAAAGGCAGTTACAGGATCAGAAGAAATTTTACAGACCCAAAGGAAGTAGCTGAGGTGATTGTTGCCAGCTTCCATACTCCACATTTCCTATTCACCTGTGGTCTAAATGGATATAACTGATTTCTGCAATAGTTTCCAATTTAAGAACACCAAACTTCTCTCCTGGCCATAAAAAATATCTTTGTGCTAGCTCTTCCTTGGGTTTTGCTTTTACCTTTTAGTGGTGGTAGAATAACATTCAGTATATAACTAACTGAGAAAATATTAGCTGTTAAATGTTGGAGAATAGGCAGGAAATCCAGATCATTATTTTAATGCTTGGAATAGCACTCGAAAATGCATCAGTGAAATATCATAGATTTAGATCAGAAAATTCTCTACTCCATTATATACTCTTTTTTTTTTTTAACAAATGGAGAAACTAGTCAAAAGAGATCTATCAAGCATCACATAAACAATAAACTTGAGATTCAGACCCAGGTTTTCTGATTCAAAATTGAGCTCATTCTACTATCTCATGCTTTACTTCACCACATCATAATAATAATCTTGTAATTACCCCTGAGCATCAACGCAACACAACTTAGTAGTATTGTTCTGGGGCTAGAATCAGAAAGACGACTACAAATTCTACTTCTGACATGTACCAATTTGCCCTGGGCACATAATTTAGTCCTTATTTCTCTCGGTCACCTCCCAAGACTTAGTAACTAAAGTATCCATAGAAGTAGTGTATCTTTTGGGAAAAGGAATTCCCATACAAGAACTTCTCTATACTAAAGAAATACATTGTTCTATCGACATTGATTTTGTGCTAAATATGCTCTTCGAGGTGCTTGTGACACAAGACATAAACCTTTTTCTGTTTATATATCATAACACTTTATGTTAGTGGTTTGCAGAATAGTCAAAAAGTAGTGTTATGAAATATTGGCAAGGGAATTAAATCTTACTGGATGATTAAATTTTTATGGAATTTTGTTTCAATCCTCAAAAAAGACTAAGTAATTTTTAATTGTGCATAACTGAATTCAAATAATATTTTTCAAAAAGACACACTTATCTACTTCAATGGCTCTCCAATCTTATCAAGGTTGTTCAGGTTAATGGTGCAGATAACAATTCATCCAGCCATGCCTTCTAATCTTGATTGACTCAGAAAATTCTCTTACAAAGGAGTCACCCAGCTTGATGAATTTATGTTAGATTTCATATTGTATGAAAATTAATAATAAACATGAACTTTACAGGAATTATACCCACTTTGATAACATGACCTCTTCCAAATATACCTCTCCTCTACATCGTTCATCTTCCACTAATTATTATTTTGTTATATGTTAGTTATCTTTAAATAGGCACATTTTCCTCTGTAACTAGAATGAACACTACTTGAAAGTAGGAATCAGTTCTTATTTTAGTGTTGTTTCCCATTACAAAACTACCTAGCCCAATTCATTGTAAATAGTAGGCCCTTTAAAAAACCTATATTGCTAAATTAATTTAATTTTGTCAGTACTGAAATTGGATTGTCTTTTTAAAAGAAAATCCCAGAACCCCATTGGACCTTCATTTAATCAAATATAAAATTAAGGGGGTTGATGTGATAGCCTCTGAGGTCTCTTCCAGCTCTTGAGTCCTACATTGTTAAGACAGAAATCATCTTCTCTGCCATGTGTTTTTATAAATCTATTTTTTCTCACTTTATATCAGAAGTGGGCTACATGGGGTTCTCAGAAAAGACTAGAACTGTTATTCGAGCTTGTAGTTCTGGGAGATTTTAATGCCAGAGTAGGCACAGTGATTATCAAGCATGGTAGGGAGTCTTTGGGAGGAATGGAGTCAGAAGCAACAACATCAGTTGTTGGTCACTTGCTACTGTCTTGTGTGTCTCATGATCTCATTACCAACACTGTCTTCCATTTACCTCAATGCACTAAAACTTCTTGGATGCACCCTCACAGCAAACATTGGCATTTAATAGACTATTGTTGTGAGAAGAGACATGCAGGATGTGAGAGTGAAAGGGCTCTTTATGATGCTGAACCAGTCATAAACATACCCTCTTCAAGTTAAACATTTGCATTCAACAAGAGCTGTGGCTTGCTCCCAAGACAACTTCCAGAAGACTTAACTCTATCAGATTAGAGTGCTTTTTGGGGTCAGGAGACAGTTTGTGTCTGATTCAGAGGGACACCTGAGCCAGCACATGATTGGCAAAAGTGGAGTAAAAAGGAGTGGGTAGCTGTCAAAGATTTGGTATAGAGCACTGCATTAACTCAGTTGGGTCATACAGCTCCAAATCAAGAATGGGTTTGATGCAAGTCATGGAGAAATTTAGAATCCTCTAAATGAAAAATGGGAACATCCCAGAGGTTACCAGGAAGGCATTTTGACTGTCTCAAAGAAAGCAACATTTAACTCCACCTAAAGTGCAAGTGGAGGTTAGAGGGATGCTGAATTTTTGGTTCGATAAAAGCACAAATAAAATTCAGTTTTATACCTATAGCAACAAACCAAAGATCTTCTATCAGGCCCAAAAGGCTATTTATGGGTCAAATACCTATAATTCATCTTAATTACTTAATGTTGATGGAGCAGTAGTGACAGGAATAAGGACATGATGCTGGAGATATGAGATGAACACTTCTGGAATGGTTTCCATACACCATCATGAAACAATGCTGAAATAACTGATGGTATACCCTAGATTGAAGCCAATCCCTCTCTAGCTAGACTCCTCTACTGTTGTGAGGCACCTGGTGCTGATTCTGTTCCAGCAGAGATTTACAAGATAGGGGGTCTTCTGCTCCTGCAAAAGCTGACTGAAATCTTCTGGGTTACATGACAAGAGGAAGTTATCCTTTAGGAAATCAAATATATCTACGTTGTCCATCCTATGACAATCACAGGGCAGGGGGGTCTCTCTCTTAGAATAACTTCCTTTAGACTTGTTCTTCACCTGGAAGATGCCTGACTACCTGAGATCCAGTCTTCAGAAAGTGCCAAAGAATGGCCAATGTGGTGTTTGTTGCTCAACCACTCTAGGAAAAATAGTAGGAGCAGAACAGAATAGGACAATCATTGATGGGATTTGATACTCTTAGATACAAGGGCTTGTAGAAGATCATAGTAAACTTTGATTGCCCAGAGAACTTCAATAATATTGTACAGCAGTTTCATGGAGGTGTACTTGCCAGAAGCTGTGGATAATCAATAATGATCTTGAGTTTTCCCAGTCACCAAAATGCTTTTGACAAGAATGAAAATGGCATCAAAGTCAACAACTGCATCAACCATAAATTATTTAACTTGAAAAGGCTACAAGCCAAGACTAAAGCAGAGGGAGAGTTAGTGAATGAATTTCTGTTTGCAGATAATTGTGCACTTGGTGTAACCTCTGAGGCTGAGATGGAACAGAATATGGATCAATTTTCTGCCAGTTTTGCTAATTTTGTCCTCAAAATTAATACTAAAAAAATAATAGTTGTCTACCAGTCAGCACCACATCATTCAAATGTAGAACCATCAGTTATAGTTAATGGAGAAAATTTTGAATGCTATGGAGAATTTCACTTACTTGGCATCATATTTTCCAGTGAAGTACATGTATAGGATGGAATTGACTTATTCATTGTGTCAACTTGGAAATCTAGAAAAATCCAAACTTGTCACATGAGATCTGAAAACCACCCCCAAGTTCAGTTTAACTTGAAAGTAAACACCTCAAGGTTGACCTTGTCACATGAGAGTTTCTCAGTCTCAAATTAACAATAGACCTTAAAGTAGTTTAGGTGGAACTAGCTAATAGGTATTAAGTACCCTTTTGGTCCCTGTAGTTTCTCTCTTTGTGTAAAAGTCTTTTTTCTAGCCCTAGGCTGGATCTTTCCCTTTTGTGTCCATTATAAAGCATCAGCCTTCCCCTGATAATCCTATCTAAATCCCCTCATCTGCTTTGTAGCCATTGTAAAGTCAATCAACTATACTCACTTCCTCAGTTCCCCTAAAAAGTATATGTTTCCCAAATTCTTTTATTCCTTGGAGCTATCAGTCTAGGAAGGTTGGCACTCCCAGGGGTCAGTAGCCAGAATGACCAGAGGATTGGGGCATTTGAGTGGAGGCCTTGAGTAAATCACTGCATGTCTCACCTTAATTAGAGAAATGGTTTTTCTGATTCTTTAATAGTTCTGTGTTTTTTTCCAGTTCAACAATTGTCCTTGAGCTAACCTTATATTGTATGCCTGTGAAAACTGGGCAATATATATGAAATTGAAATGCTTTCATCTGAGTTGTTTCAGGAAGATTCTGAAGATCAGCTGGCAAGATAAGGTAACCAGACACTGAGGCCCTTTCTTAAATTGAACTGGTAAATGTTTACTAGGAAGGCTAGTCATGTTGGGCTAGCCACATTATTCAAATGCTAGAAACATATTTTCCTAAAAGTCTTTTATGGAGAATTTACATAAGGCAAAAATGCTCACACAGAGGTAAGAGAAAGCAATATGAGGACTTTTATTGTGAGACATAATAGATGCTAGCAAAGGACCATCAAGCATGGCATCTTTCTTCAAAAAGGTGATATGAACAAAACTCTATGCTATACAAACAAAGCAGAATTATGATAGTTCAAAAGAAATGTGGGCTGTGCAATTTAGAGATCTTCATTCAAAATATCCATAGGGACTTTGTGCCTGATCATAGTTTTCAGATCTTGTATTGGTCTGATCAGACACAAATGAACACAATGTTCATTGACCCCCCGAATATATTGGTATAATTCTGTCCTCTTTGGATATGATGGATAACAACAACATAAACATACTGGAAACATGTATCTAATAAAATATACCTAAATGCCAGGAAAAACTAAGATTCTGAAATATTTGTTATATTATCACTTTTTTTGCTTGATGTTTTTATCTATTAAAAAGAAAAAACAAATAAGATGATCTAAAGTAGAATCTAAGGATTTGATTGCTAATTATAAATTTTAGATTTGAAGATGATTATTAAATCAACTAGATTCTAAAACCCCCATGTTATGGGCCTTAATCTTTCTAATCACCTTTTATAGTGAAACTGGACATTTATTAAAATATATATGGCCCATAATCTTCAAAGTCATGTATAACCCCAAATCTTAAAAGTCTAATAAATTGATACTGTTTACTTATGCCTTTCCAAGATTATGTGAAAAGCTTGTAAAGACCAAGCAATATGCTAAATAATCATTAGCAGATTTCTTCTCTTCTAAATCCCTCCAATTCTAATTTTTTTAAGCTTCATACACTGGCTTCTTCTACTTACTATTTGAGTCTCCAAGATTTCTTTCAGAAAAACTATCCAATTATTTCTCTTTTATAATTCATTAATGTCCCAGAGTTGGAGTTTAGCCAGGTCTCTGTTTTGCTTTCACCTTATTGGAAAAGGAAAAAAAAAAGATGGTAGTTGAGGGAGCTGGGAAATGATTCTGGAGCCATTCCAATCTAAAACTACTTAATCAAAATCATTGCTTAGTGCATTGCCTATTACTGAGTCACATTCTCATGCTACCTAAATAATTAACTTGTAATTAAGAAATTCTAAAATATTAAGATGTCCTTGAATTGCTTTTAGAGCATTTTTTAAAGATTCCATTGTTTGTATGTTTGGATATAAGCATATATATTTATAAGTTAACTATAATAAGATGGTTGTGAATTTGAACACTATGTAATCTGAGAATTCTAAAATACCCAGGAAGAATACAATCAACTTTCCTTATTAAAACATTTTGAATGAAAAATAATTCATTGTTAAGTTGTCAAATGTATATCTTAAGGGAGACACAGAGAAATGCAAAGGGCAAAAAAGCAATAGAATATTAAAATCAAATTAACAAATGGGATAGATTAAATTAGACAGTCAACAAATATTTGCTAAGCACTTTTAGTATTGCCAAACACCATACTAAGCAATGGGCATACAAATATAATAGGGAGTCAAATATAATAGGGAGTCTGATACATACATACTCCATAAGTTTACTTAGCTCTCTTCACTTTGAGGACCCTGGGGAGTTTGCTTCTGGGAGAATTTTGGTGAAATACAAGGGAAGATCCTCTCAGTAAGTATGAAACATGAGTAGACATCCTGTAACTAGTTCTGGCCAAAGCCAGAGAATGTTTTGGAAGAAGGCTTTTTAGGCATCAAAAAGGCTTATTAGATTCAGTGACCTGATTATTTCATTTATATCTAGGAAACTTATTTATTTTTACCTCCTATCATTCAGTGAAAGACCATGCAGTTGGATTATGGCTTTAAAGCCTTCTCCCCTCTGAGTCCACATGAGTCCACATGGGTAAAAAGAAACAGGACTCCTTTGTTTTTTCATTCTCTTTTTCCATTCTAGGTAGAAAGAATGGAGTCTCCAACCTTTTTTTCTGAACAGCAAACCATACTAATCCAAGAGGCAGAATCCATTTTTTTTTTCAACCAGAATATCATTGGTGTTCTTAGGAGCAAGCAGTCATCTTTAGGACCTTTAGAACACTTGCCCATTGGAACCATTCATCTGGCAATAACTTAGTAGGGCAAATTCTATGTAGGAACTGAGCTAAATTATAAAACTAATCCTCCTCATGTAAATATACAGGAAAAGAAAAATCCCCAATAACTCAGAGTGTCTACACCCTAAAGGGACAGATGGAGCAGCCTAGTTCCAGCAGTATAGGGCCAGAAAGTACATATACTACACAAAAAAAGGCAAAATCATGGTTGTTGATCTCAAGAAGCTTATAATAGAATGGAACAGTCAATATGCAAATAAATATATTTATTATATAGATATACACACACAAACATGTGTCATGCAGGTGTTTCTAGTATAAACAATATGTATCTTTTTATGACACAATAAACACGGAAATATGTATTATATAATAGCACGTGTATAACCTATATCATATTGTCTGCTGACTTGGAGAAAGGGATGGAGTGGGAGGAGGGAGAGAATATGGATCACAAAATATCAGAAAACAATATTAAAATATTTTTTTATTTAACCTGGAAAAATAAATAACCAAAATAAAAAAGAATGAAGCTAGAAACTAGGAAGAGAAGGTATAGAAGAATATTTGGGGAATGACAGACATTTTAAGGGCATGAAATCAGGGATGAAGTGTCAACTGTGTGAGATAGCAAGTAAACTAGTGTGGCATGATCTTAGTATGTGTAGAGGGGAGTAGAGCATAAAAAGACTGAAAAGTTAAGAAGATGCCAAGTTGTAGGAGCAACACATACTAAATAGATAATTTTATATCTTGGAGTTAATAGGGTACACCTGGAATTTACTGAGTAGGGATATGACATGATCACATCAGTACTTTAGTAAAATCACTTTGGCAGCTTAGTTAAAAATTAATTTCAATGGGAATAGTCTTCAAGAAGAGGGACCTATTGGAATGTTATTTCAACAATCTAGGCAAGAGATGATGAGGGACTAATTCTAAGAGAAATGAGGAGGTATATATGACAGATTTATGTTTACCAATTTTTCCAATAACAATGCAGGGAAAGAGAGTTGATACCATAAGTGACTGTATAGTGATTTAAATAATCTTAATAGACTAGAATAATGACTTGATCTGAATAATATTAAAATTAGTATGAATAATTATAAAAATCTCTTTTGAAATTTGAAAAATTTGAAAAATTAACTGCACAGATATATAGAATAAGAAAGACATAACTGAAATATAGTTAATAAAAAAATATGAAAAAAATACTGTGGGTTAGGATAGAATATAAATTCAGTATAAGCCAATATATGAAATGGAAGGATAGGCAAGCTCTTATTAAAACTACTACATTTCTAGACTAATCACTTTAAAAATATAATTAGCATCCTTCAAAAGTGAGGTCATAGCATAGTGGACTGTTTTCATTTTTGGGAGAATTGAGGAAAAAACAAATGTGATATAATAAAGTCCACCTATTTTGGAGCAGAGTGATCAAGACAGTGAAGGACTAGAGACCAAAGCTTACCTGATGTTTGATATAACACTTTAAGCTTTGAAAAACATTCTATATACATCATTTCATTTGATTCTCACAGAGAAGTATACTAAAGATATTATTGTTCTTGATTTACAAATTAGGAAATTGAGCTTCAGAGGGCTTAATTAATTTTCCGATAGCCACACAAATTTTAGTTGCTGTGGAAATTATCTTAACATCTCATCTTATTCTAGGTCCAGTGCTTTTCTGTCCAACCTCCTCTCCCATATGACGATAAGATGAAGTAACTAGTGATGTTCAGCTTGGAGAAAAGAGAGAGGAGAAATTCAATAGCTAGCTTCAACCTTTTGAAAAGCTGTCAAGTGAAAGAAAGATCAGAACCTCTTTGCTTGGCCCCAGAGGGCAGAACTAAGAGCCCTGGGTGTAAGATGCTGAGAGATATATTTAATTCAACATGGGGGAAAACAGCTTAACGATTAAAGTTGCCTCAAAATGGTGCTGAAAGCCTAGGCACTAAAGTTTTTGTTTTTGTTTTTGTTTTTGTTTTGAGTGGGAGGCTCAGTGATCACTTTTCAGGCATGCTTTAGAGAGCATTCCTTTCCTGGTATAATTTAGAAAGATGATCTCTTAGATTCTCCCTCCCTTTCCCTAAAAGCATGCATTTCAGTGGTTCTGTTACCATATGGTCATTAAGATCTGTGTCAACTATACAATTCTATGATTCTCCCTTTCCTAGAAGTATGATTCTACTGGGGAGGCATACTACAAAAATGTGAATATGACCTCCAAAAAGATTCTCTAGCCTGGTTTTGCTGCTTTTATGCTACCTTGCTCTTTATTTTTATATCATTTTACACTTTGAGCAAGGTACAGCCTCTGCTTTCCACAGAAAAGAATGAGTCAAGAGCTAATCATAATGAGTTATATCTTCAAGGATTTTACTTTCATTAAAGTCATAACAAAATGATCTTTCTGGAAGCATTAAATATGACAATATGCCATGGTCTTACAAATAGACACAAAAATGGATTTTATAAGTCTCTGTAGAAGGCTGCATAGCAGGGACCTCAAACCAAATTATTTTTTAAATAAATATTTTCCCTTCCATAAACCAGGCTACTAGATTTATATACAAATTCATTTTTTATCATTTTGTGTCATATATGTTAGGTACAAATAGAAAAATCTTTTCTACCTATGATGATTTTTTAAAAAACAACTAAACATGCTCTGTCATTTCAATCACTAAACGCAATTCAGATTCATGGGAATTTGTTTCAGTTTAATCCTAGAAGGCAGATTAAGAAAAAAAATGCTATAGTTTTCCTTCTTTTTCAAGAAAATAGTAAATTCCTTTTTAATATTGTAGTTTAGGACCCTGATATATTATAGGACTCTTCCATATTTGATTTAGTAGCAGAAATGATTTCTATGATATATCTGGTGTTATGTTTATAACTTGGACTTGGAACATGAAATTTGTTACAAAACTGATTTGGCTATCCAAAGGGACATAGTTGTTGAAAGACCAAAATGGCTTCCTGGAAAAAAAAATGTAGTTTTTAATTATACAGCAGTTCCAGGACATGAGGATGAAGGACAGAATTATTAAAAATGTGCTTGCTTAGTAATGCTTTGTGGCACAGGATTAGATTTTTGATATATTAAAATCTATATAATGAAACTGAAGCATGTAATAAGAAGAATCTATTATATTTCTTTACTTAAGGTTCCTCTTGAAATATCAAACTATGTGTTGGATTGACTTCATCCACAAATTACTCCTTTCTACCAAAGAGATTGTAGCTATGTCTGCCAGAAGAAAGCTTTATCACAGTTACACATGACTTTATGACCTCAAGACTTTATTACTGCAATGTATTCTACTTGGTCCTACCTTTGTGGATGACCTGAATGCTGTAGCTGATGGAGAATAAAATAGTCAGCCTGCTTAATGTCAAGGACTCAGCCAGAATGGGCTATAATTCTTTAATCTGGTACAGATCTCTGAGGTCTCTGGAATGCTTTCAGAATCTAGATACAGCCCAAACTAAAGGAATGAGCCAAAGTTAATGCTAAGTTGTTCGTTAAATATTTGAATTAAGAACTCACTAGAAAAACACTAAGACACAGAGTTGATTCTAGGCTATATTGTTAGAGGACATATGTCATCAGGAGCTTACTGTGGTCTTTCAATGATAGGTATGATTAAAAATAAGTAAATAATAAAATAAAATAAATTTCATGAACCAAAGATTAGGCTGGACTTTAAGATAATGTTTTAGCATCATACATATTTTTAAAAGATTATGTTTATCTAGAAAATGTAATAGGAAAAAAAAAAGGACAAAGCATCCCTTGGAATTCCACCCTCTTATTCATACAAAGATAGTATTTACCTCTGTTAGCCATCATCATTTTCCCCCAATATTTGCTTCCCTAATAATCTTATCCATTCCAGTGTTTACAATTTCTATGCTTCTACCTGCCTTGTTTCAAATATTTATTTCTTATTTCAAGCTTTCTTCTTCATTCTTATATGCAAATTTGACTTACCTATTGGAACTCTGTCCTTGAATTGCCCAGCATGACTCATAATTTAACGTAGTCAAAAAATACAATATATTGTAAAGGCCTGATAAGAAGAGATTCAGAATAGTGAGTGTCTCAAGAAAAGCCTATTCTTGACTTTTTGACACAAAACTGTCAGTGACAAACCTTCCAATATAGTGCCCCAAATCTTTAACAGCTTCCAGCATTGTTAATTATAAAAATACTTTCTTAAGGAACACACAATAAAGAGAGAAACTGTGGGGGAAAATACTCAAGTAATAAAACCCAGGAATTCTGGAACACCTTTCTTCCACAAAGAGATGTCATTTGGCTCCCTTTCCTCTCCAAAAGAGGCAGTTTTAGCCTTAAAACATTACTCAGATTTTGAGAGAGGTACCTGATTAGGACCAGTGGCAACATTTACTCCTACCTTCCCAACAATTTAATTATTCAGTCTTCTACAATGTAACATTTACCTTTCCTCCCAAATAAACCTCTTCTGATTTTCTTTCACTAACATTCACCTAGTGATCCATGCTCAAAATTGTTATCTTTTACTATTTGCTCTATTTTCAACATTCCTAACCCAACACTGGTAGTACTACTCCCCTACTCCAAAAAATAAAAATCACCTTCTATTATTCTGTGTTTTAAATATTCATAGCATGAGTGTAATAGAGGCAGCTCAACTTGATTAGGTAGAGCCAATTGTGCATTTTCAGTGCCAGTATTTATACCTTGTAAATTGGTTAAGTACCATGAATCAGAGTTTATTTATTTATTTTTATTGATTTGATAGACAGAAATATAGTAAAGAAAATGTTAATAATGAATATTAAACTTAAAAGTATTATGGATGTATATTTTTTCTTCCCTCCTTCCCTCTTTTCTTCCTTCCTTCCTTCCTTCCTTCCTTTGTAGCACTGGAGTTGATTGAATATCAGGAGTTACAAGGTCAAATGTAGACTTAATGAAACATTAATCAGCCCACCTCTGTGTGTTTTTGTGTGCATATATATGAGTGTTGGCCCCTATGGCCTGACTGTCATCTCTATGAAAATATAAACCATTTCTCTTTTTGTCTTTATATTCTCCAAATTTAGTACAGGAAATAATGAAAAATTGTTGATCAATAAAATGTATCATCTAAGTGATCATGACATGAGGAAGAAGTATGAGTACAAATTCAAAGTATCTGCTTTCTTATCTGCTATAAGAAGGTTGTGTTCTTTGAATTGCAACAGTCACTATACTGTTATACATACTTATTATCACCTACTTAGATAAGTCAAGTTGGCCTCACTTAAGTACCTAATATGTTCCAGGTTCTATGCTAAATATTAGGCACACAAAGAAATGTAAGGGAAAATAAGGTTTTTTTTTTGTTTGTTTTTTGGAGGTCACAAATAATTATTTGTGTATATATATGTCTATATATATACATACACACCTAATTATATATACATACATACATATATATATATATATTTACATTGGAGATAATGTCAAGGGGAAGGCACCAGTTTGGGAAGAACTTCTTATAAAAGTTGAGACCTTAGTAGATACTTTAAGGAGGCCAAGAGGATCAAGAGGTAGAGATGAGAATAAAAAATCTCCAAGGTGGGGAATAGTCAGCGAAAGCATAGTGTGGGGAGATGGTGAGTCTTGTACAATAGGAAGAAGGCATAGTCACTGGATGAAGAATACCTGAAAGGGAACAAGATGTGAAAGACTATATTTAGGAAGGTGGCAGGTTATAAAAGGCTTTAAAAGACAATTTGCAGGTTTTATATTTGCTGATTATGGTAATTGGAAACCATTGAAGTTTATTGACTGGGAGGGAGGACCTACACTTAAATAAAATTGCTTTTGTAGCTAAATGGCATATGGATTGGAGGGGGGTGAGATGAGATGAGGTAAGGAGACCAATGAGAAACACTGCAATAATCTCTGAGGTGCTGAAGCTCTACACCAATCAGTATCAGAAAAGAGGAATATATACAAAAATGTTGGGAAGGTAGAATTGACAGGACTTGGAAATTGACTTAGATATGTTGAGTAGATGACACCTTGTTTGAAAGACTGAGTAACTAGGATGATGGATGTGTCCTCAAGACTAATAGGGAAGTTAGGTTGACAGGATGGTTTCATTGAAAACGATAATGAGTTCAGATTTGTGTATGATGAATTTCAGATGTCTATGGGACACTGTTCCAAATCCCGTTTCACATGTCCAAAAAGCAATTGGAGACATAAGCCTGCAAAATCAGGAGAGAATTTGGATTTTGACAAGTAGATCTGAAAATCGTGTGCTTAGAGAAGATTAAACTAAAGGAAATGATGAAATTAAATATAATTACGTAGTGAGAGAAGAGATGAGGGCTCAGTAGAGAGCCCTGAAGGCTCATGGACATAATCTGGATAAATAATCTGCAAGAAATAATGTGGAATGGCAGACAGGTATGAGGAGTACCAGGAGTAACTGGTATTATAAAGCCTAGAGAAATGAGAGTATCAAGAAGGTGATAGTGTTAAGGGCAATAAATGTGAAGAAAGTTAAGAATGGAGAAAAGGTCATTCAATTTGGCAGTTTTGATATCACCAGTAACATAGAAAAAAACGTAGTTTCCATTGAATGATGCAGTCATAATTTAGATTGCCAAAATTAGAAAAGAGAGAAAAGAATAGTTCTTAAATGGTCTTCATTTATCTTGACTTTGTGCTTTCTTCAAACTACTGGCAGATCAATATTCCTTATTAATATGTGCTATCCTGTCATTCCCCCCTTTTAAACTTTTTAGTGATTTCCATTAAACAAAGTTCTAACTCTTTAGTATAACACACAGAAGTCACTATAGCTAATTTCTCTCTAAATTTTAAACCTCATCTGATAATGCTTCTGCGAAATTACACAAATAGCAACAAAACAGAAATATTTATCATATTTGTGCACATCATTAACTCTACACTCCTTACTCCAATCCCCCCACCCAATACCTGGGTCATTCTTGATGCCTAGAATTCTTTTCTTCTCATCTTTCCCTTTTAAAATTCTACCCATTCCTACATGAATTTCTTTGAAAGTTTTTTTTTTCTATAATGGAGCATCTTCAGCAATTTCTGATTCTTATTTACTTAAAATTTTTATGAGTTTATTGTATATGATGGGGTATATTTCTATTTAAGTCACAGCTCCCTGATTAAATTCTAAGCTCTACAAATATAGCAATTATGTGTTAATTATCTTTGTTTTCCCAATAGCACCAGAACAGAGATTTTATCAGAGTAGGTACCTAATAAGTGGCTATTGAAAGAATAAATCAATTATTGAATGCTAGACAGAATATTTGAAGACTCATGCCCTCAAAAGGCAAAAAGTCTCAATATTGGACAACCAATGACACACACATCTATTCCAAAATTTTCTCTAATCACTAAAATCTTAATTTAAGGACATGCAAAAACCAATAATAAGATCTAATTATTCTTTGGATAATTTCTAAGTGCCCAAGAAATATTTATTAATTCATTTGTATCACACTTGTTGGATTATTACTAATTTTAAATATTTACATATAAATATTTAATAGAATTTTGTTGAGGAAAATGATATTGATTTAGATTATGAATTCTTCCTGATTTAATTTCATCAGCTCATAAATTTATAGATTAGAGCTTGAAGAGTCATTAGGAATCACCAAGTTCAAAGCCCTCACTATTCATGTGAAGATCCTGGGGACTAGAGGTGCTAAATGATTTGCCCACAGTCAGACATTAATTATATTGTGGTAACAAGATTTGAACATAGGTCTGGTGATTATATTCCAAGATATCATTTTGCTAAGAAGGCAGTCCTAATACATAGTTTGCCCCTCTGCTTTGAAAAAAGGTATATCTCAGGGAAATTGCAGGTTTGGCTCCAGATCAGTAATAAAGTGTGCCACGTGAAATTTTTTAGTTTCATATTACATATAAAATTCATGTTTATGCTATACAGTAATATAATAAGAATGTAATATGTCTAAAATATACATACATTAAAATAATTTATTTTAAAATATGCTGCCTGTCATCTGAGACTTTGGTGATTTATGATATATTTTTGTTGATGACTACAGACTGATCAAGTCACTGGTGGCAGAAGGTTGCAGGTGTCTATGGCAATTTTTGTAGAGTAAGAAAACAATGAATTTTGCCTCATTGATTGACTCTTCCTTGCATTTGAAGACATAGAGTCCATTGTAGAATTGTTCATTGGCTTAATTTCAATATTATTGTGTCCCGGGGACTATAGAAGCTGGAGGAGAGGACAAAAAATGAGGAAATGACTGATAAGTGGAGCAGTCAGAACATATACAACATTTATCAGTTAAAGTTTGCTATCTTATAGGGCATAGATGCTGTTCATGGAGCCCCAAAACAATTACAATAGTAAATGACAACGGTAATTGATCAAAGATATAATAATGAAAAGTTTGAAATAGTATAATTACCAAAATGTGACAGAGACATGGTATTGAAAAAATGACTTGCTTATCACAGAGTTGCCACAAATCATCAAGTAGCAAAACATGCAGTATATGGGAAATACAATAAATAAAAGTGCAATAAAATGAGAGATATTTACAAAAGTTCACAAAATATGATTTATTTATGCTAATAATCATAAGCAATATAATTTCAACACCAGATTGTAAAAATTAAGATTGATCAAATTGTTTCCATTTATGTTTCATTATTTTTCAAAAATGTTAAAAATCAAAATTGTATTTTGCTAGAATACAGGAATTTGTGTCTTGGAAGTAATAAAATAGTGGTTTTTAAGCAGGTTGAGTTATTAACTGAAATTATTCATTTGTCAGTCTACAAGGATTCAGTTTAATCAAAGCATTATTAATTTCTCAGACACTTTTCTGTGCTTTATATTAACAAGTAAGTCTAAAATTATAGCTGCTAATTCAGATCAAACTCCCATGCACCACTACAGTATTGAAACATTGCTCAAAAGAGACAAATTAAGACTGCTGTAATTGCTACTAAATATTCGGTTCAGTTATTAGGAATCCTATTTTAGAACTAGATGTTTAGTTTTCAGGACCTTGGAGAGGGAATAAAACAAAAAGCAGAAGCTATATTTAGACTGGGCTATGGTAATAATTTTTCCCCCCAAGAACCTGAGATATTGGTTCCTTATAAAAAGGGAAAAAATTAGCTGAAAGAATTATTTATAAACTCCATTTTCCTGTCCTAATTAACTGAGGATTTATTTTCTGTATTGGAATTGGAATGAAAATATAGGAAATATATTTGATTGTTATATATGAGGTACTTGTTAGAAATTCCTCATATTTGTGTGTATATATATATATATATGAAAATAAAACCCAATGGAAAAAATAATTTTATCATGGGGTTATTATATAATTTTTTATAATTTCTGTGTTAATATAAATACCAATATAATTGTTTTGTTTTTCTTTTTATCCCCTGCCCCTAGCACTATGCCTTGATATGGTGGATGTTTAATAAATACTTATTAAATTAAATTGAGTTATTGAAAATGGAACTGAGGCAAATAAGGTGTTTCCCCTCATTATTTTACAAACATCATTGTTTTTGAATGGTGTAAAGCAGTATCACTAAAATACAAATGTGAAGCATTATACTAAAAAGCAGGGAAACAAGTAAAATCTAATGCTTTCACACATCCTTTCTCCTACTCAACCTTATTTCTTAGTAGAAAAAGTGATTTATTTATCAGACTTAAGGAGAACTGTGGGATTCAAAATCATATCCACACAGGTAAAGTTAATATGTTTTGAAATATTGAGGACTATAAAGTTTCCCCTGTAGTTAACCATAGTTTAGTCCTTCTAGAATTTCCTTGAGTCTCTCTCTCTCTCTCTCTCTCTCTCTCTCTCTCTCTCTCTCTCTCTCTCTCTCTCTCTCTCTCTCTCTCTCTCTCTCTCTATTACAGAAGATTTAGATATCATTAAAAATATTTGTTAAGCACTTGTACTTTTCATATAATGGAAGCTAGGTGGCACCATAGATATAGCATTGGCCCTGGATTCAAGATGATCTGAGTTCAATTCCTACTTCAGATACTTAATGGCTAGGTAACTTTGGGCAAGTTATTTAATATTTCCTTGTCTCAGTTTATTCAACCATAAAATATGTGTAATACTAATGCCTACCTTACAAGATAGTTGTGAGGATCAAATGAGACAAAATTTTAGTGCTTAGGAATATCTGGCACATCATAGGTGCTATATAACTAATAGCTATTATTATTGTTATTGCATGTCTGTATATATATATATATATATTATCATTATTATTTTCATTATTTAAAAGTTTGGACCAAATTTAATTGTATTCATGGATTTCCGTGTTTCCTTATCTGTAACTTTTTTTTTCATTTATATGACTAATGCATTCAATCTTGAAATACTGTGCATTTAACCATTCTACCATTTCCATCTCTTCTACCATTACTGTGGAGAAAACAGGGACACATCTGGGGAAATGATACATCAATGCATGCAAAAAGGGATACTATTTTCTTAATATAGATATAAGATAGGCTGAACTATTGATTTAATTTTAATCAGTCAGAATGATATTGGTTTGAACAGAATGGGTTATGGAACTGAAATAAAAATGTTTAGGGAATTGTGACTGCCAATACCTCTTCTTGACATATCCCTGGTTCTGTTTACACATCCTCCTTAGAACCAAGCCCCAGGCAATGTTGGGAGAAGAGGAAAGGAAAGGATGAGTTGGAGCAAAGGGATTTGAAGAAATTCTTTCAGATTGATAGCTGTATCTTTAAATGAGCTCTCTATAGAGAGCAAAAAAAAAATTTTATGCAATGTTTGCTACCCTGACAACCCCTGCTTTAAAACAATTGTGTTATATATCACCCCTTTCTCAGATACTTTTTGGTACCCACAAGGGTTTTGAAATATCTAGGCTTTCTGCCAGCAGTTCCAGCTCCCATTGATAGTTTACCCTCAAAGTATAGGGTGGTCTCTAGCACCCCAGTATCATTGAATCTTGAATAGTTAAATTTCATTTTACAAAGAATTATTTACTTCAAAGGTATAATCACAAATAAACAAATTAACTCCCCAACATGAACAAATTAATCATCCTCTACCATGACACCACCTCAATCTCTGTGGAATGGATTAGGTTTATAATTTATCTCACTTATGTAATTACAATTCCAGTTCCAACACCAAAACTTGTCTTGGGCTCAAATTCCAGGCACACTGGCTTCTCTGGGCTTCTATACCAGTTTGGCTGACTGTATCTGCAACTGTGGCTCCCTAGTCACCATGGTTTCCAGGTTCAATGGAAGAATATCACTTGTACCTGAAAGTAAGATGAACAAATGATTACTAAGGGAAATATCATACCCGTTTCTCAGATCTGGGGTGAAAGAGTTTGTATCATTTCAATGCACCTGTTCTGTGGGTGAACCGAAATCATGGCTCTCTGGATATAATGGGAAACAACATGCAGGGGTGAGGGAAAGTTGTAGTCTGACAGCTTTTTATAGGCTATGAAAACAATTAAAAGAGGCTACTTTTATCCATATGGTAGAGGGAGATACAGGGTTTCTTTGTGTTCAGAGTGATCTGGATATATTCCAAAGCTTCATTAAAATCATAAACAAAATTCCTCAACAACTTAGTTAAATCTCTAACTATAGTGCAAAATTTTTAGTGAATTGCACTAAGATAGTTTCACAGAATGAGCATAAAGGGGTTGAAAAGAAGGGAAATTAGCAACAGGATCTATACCAAATTGTCTTCTCTGATTCCTGCTGGCCTTGTGTGCTTGCTAAAGAATATTAGGTGCTTTGGAAATGACAAATCACTGATTTCTTTTGCCATATGTAACTTGGTTCAATTGGAGGACTGAGGCAATTTGAGATAATGTCCCCTCACTGGCCATTGATCTGGAAGAATGAATGACTCAATTAATAATTTAAGTGAAGTGATCTACCCTCAGTCACCTATATCTTCCTTAAAATCTCCTATAAGACAAATAGATCTCTTTTAAGTCCATGAGACGATGATAGAAAAGCATGCTTTTCCCCCCACCCCACCTTAGGTTTATGACAACTAATTATAAGTGTTTTTTTTTTAATTATGAGGCAAAAAGTATAAGAGGAAAGTCTAACCAATCTCATTAAAGGCCATATTCCCCTGGGACTGAAAGAATTCTGGACCACTTGCATGGATCAAGAACAGATTCACACCTTTGTGGGAAAAGATTGAGTTTAGGATCACAGACCTTTGGTCCTAGGGCACTGTAGTAATAATTTCTATTGTTAGATATGAGGATAACACCCACAATTGAAGAACTAAATCCAACATGCCTAGCTGCTAAATCATCTATATGAGAATCCCATTCATGTTTGTGGTTCATTTAATATTGTTTTCTTTCTTTTTTAAACTAATTTATCCTATTATTAGATGAGTTTGGATCTCAGTTTCCCTGTACATTGATAGGAGTGAAATTGTTCAGGAAAATGTGAAAGAATTTTTTTCTATATGTAAATCTGGATCACCCTTTAAATTTTAAAAAATCCTCAACACCTTCCTATCAAATGATTGTTTCTATTGTCTTCAACCATGCTCAAGGCTCTTCCATCCTTTGCTTCCTTACATGTTGAAGGAACACCAAAGAATTTTCAACCCAGTTATAATCTCCTAAAGATTAAAACTTAAAATCTTTTCAAAATATTCACAAAGTTGTGGAAAAATTGTACTTCATTTTGACTTTATTCTCTCTCTCAAAGCTAAAGTCTACTATATAATCAATTTACTCCAAAGTAAAATCTTTTTTTTTTTTGCCTCCAGTAAGCACTACCTCTTGGTCTTAGAAGTTCTGTGCTTCTTGAACTCATAAGGTTACTTCTAATTCTGGATACGTCTATATGTAATCATCTACTAAGAAAAGAAAACAGAAAGTGGAAAATGAGTCTAGAATCCAGCCCTAACCTTGCCTATTTGAGTCTCTTATCTTTGACTGTGGTGTAGGGCCCTTCTCTATCCCTTTTTAGGAAGCTAGTAAAAGAGTTACTTACCACACTGTGGAGTTGAAATATGAGAGAGTTAAATGAGGGTAGGTCACTCTTTTTAAGGATCTACTGAATGATCTGGTATCCTTATGAAATGGCCAATAAGAAGTTATATTGTCATATCATAGTGAAAATCCTCCAGTGATTGATCACACATAACTAGAAACAAGAAAAGCCTTGGTGATCCCCAAAGTGTCAAAGCACTGAGCTAGCACATCTGATTTGCTGTATCAAGAAGGAGAATTTTCAGGATATTCCCTGAAGCCTCAGTTATAAAGAAAGCCTGTATGATACATGTATAACCTGGTGGAATTGATTGTCAGCCAAGAAGGGGAAGGGAAAAGGGATGGGAATCATGAATCATGTAACCATAGTAAAATATTCTAAATTTAAAAATATAAAGAAAATCCAACTACACAAATGATATGTACCTGAGAAAAGGAAGAATATTTCAGTAGGCAAATAATGTCTTAATAAATTTATGCAAATAGTTTTGATATTTTAGATTTCTGAAAGGAATTTGAGGATCACTTATAAGTCTTTGGACTCTGCTTTTGAAAACCACTATTAAAGCCACTTCTAGATCTGCTCTCTATAGTCTAGGAGATCTCATTCACTACCTATTTCCACTGTGACAATTTTCTTATTTTCACTCTCTACCACACAATCTAAGTCTTCTTTCCTATAGGCTAAAATTTCCCAGTTGATTCAACTATTCCTTCTATGATGAAACTCAAGGCTCTTCATCATCTGTCACCAAAATGTGATTGATTGTAGCATTTTCATGAGAATAATATATCTTAATTTTGAAATTCAACTCTGTTGTTTGAACTACAGAGGGAATATATGCACATATAGTAACTAAAGTAGTTAAATTATATCCTACCTCCAGATACATATTTTCAATATTATTAAAATTGATATGCAAATGACATGACAAAATTTCAGAACTAAGTAGGTCAGATTCTTTGTATTTATGAACTTAATGTTTCCCATCAAGTTAGTATCCATAATCTTCTCATAACCCGCCTCAAACTGTTTTCATTTCTGAGCAAGGGAACTTATTAAGTAGAACTGTGGCATGGAAAAATACTTTTGATATTTGTGTGGAGCCAAGAACAGGTTACTACAAAGTCTAGGTAGAGATTTGTGAAGATCTAAACTGGAACGATAGCCACATGAGTGGAGAAAATAGAAAAGAGGTTGAAAGTGAGAGATATTGTAAAGTGAAAATCAGACTGACTTAAAAAATGATTTGGCTTCAGGAGAGCGAGCAAATGTAGATGGAAGAGTTCAAGATGCGACTGAATCAAGATGCTTTTGTTGTTCTTATAATGGCTTTATTCTCTAGTGGCACCTGAGTTTTGCTCTGTCTTTGAAACTTATTTATCTTACTCTTTAACAGACAT
The DNA here is from genome assembly GCF_027887165.1 of Monodelphis domestica. NCBI lineage: Eukaryota > Metazoa > Chordata > Mammalia > Didelphimorphia > Didelphidae > Monodelphis > Monodelphis domestica. The sequence continues at coordinate 90,139,356 of NC_077228.1, read as the reverse complement.
CCAAGGGCAGAAAATTTAAAAATATTAACTGTAGTTTAGACTTTAACCATAATTATACATAAAACATTTATTCAATGTATACAGGGTGAAGAAACCACATTATTCTGCATCCTAAAGGTTTCTTTATGCTTTCTTACTATGCTATGCTTATGTTCAAAAAGATTTTAAATCATTCTGAATAAAAATATGTTTGATTCTGACAAGATTCTTTCAGCAGAAAGTGCAGAATCATAGACAAGAAATTAAAAAGATAACAGATTCTCAAAGCTGGTAGATTCTTGGGAAACCAGCTAGTTCTATTCATATTTAAGTAAGAATTCCTTTAAAACTTTGCCCACATATGTTATTCAGCTTCTTTTTGAAGAGCTCCACTTTTGCAGTGACAAAACCAAGATGTCAGAGAAGGTACACAAACCTAACTGATCTCTACCAAATTAACCTCCAAATAATTATGATTTAAAACTCAGAATGAATTCTGGAGAAGCATAATTAACAAAAACATGGGGCAAATATTTTTTCAGCCAAAAACAACTTAAAAGGCTAGAATGAAAGATCTATTACCCTTGAGTGGAAATGGAAGACAAAGTAGTATATGCCAAGGCAGATTCCACCACAGCAAGAGGCATTGGGGGTGGTTGAATAAGAAGCAAAGACATCCAGATCTCTAAGCCACAGAGAGTAAGGTGGCAAACACTTGCTCAGAAGGATGTTACAAGGATTCCTTTACTCTTGTCACATTGCCCATACATAAATCCAGGTTGCATTCCTGGGTCAGGGTCTCAGGGTGAGTAGGAGGAATAGCACACATTAATGCTTGTGGCCACTGGGAAGCAGGGGACTCTGGTCACAGTTCCAATGGGAAAAACGAATGCTTGTGATTACTCATAGACAAGAGCACAGGCCAGGAGAGTATTAAATACACCTCTCCTTCAATCTTCCACCTTGAAAGAAATGAAAGAAAGAAAACAAATAGATCGCCTGAGCCAGCTCTAAAGGCATCTGCACAAAGAATCCAAAGTTTGGAATGGTGCTCCCTTCACCAGAGCTACAAAACCCAACTTGAACATTTTTTTAGATTAAAAGAAAGGAAAAAGGTAGGAAAATGAGCAAACAACAAAAAAAGAAACTCAGCATAGAAAGTTATTTTGGTGACAGGTTACACTCAAACTCAGAGGAAAACAGTCAATACTGTTGCACACAAAACATCCAAGAAAATATATATTTCTCTCAAGTCCCAAAAGAATTAATGGAGGATATAAAAAAAGAAGACGTAAAAATCAAAGAAGAGGTAGAAGAAAAATGGGAAAATAAATGACTGTGATACAGGAAAAAACATGAAAAATGGGACAACAATTTGGTAAAGACACAAACAATTTTGGATGAATTAATTCATTAAAAACCAAAATAGGCCAATTGGTAAAAGAGGCACAAGAATACACTGAAGATAACAACTTTTCATAAAACTGAATTGGCAATAAGGAAAAAGAGACAAATTCAGTGAGGAAGAGAACTCTTTAAAAGGTAAAAGTGGCCAAATGGAAAAGGAGGTACAAAAAACTAGCTGTTATATCTATATGGGAAGATGATTCTTGTAACTCTATAACATATAAGGAAAAACTGTGCCATCTTTCTGAACTTGAACTGACTTTATTTGTGGGTAAATAGTCAGTGATCTCATCACACCCTGTCTGTAGAGAATGACCTCATTTAGATAACAGTCCTTTTTATAGTCTTTTGACAGTCAGTTAACAAAAATGTTTAATAAAACTAAATGTACAAAATGCATTACAAACATTTAGGAAATATTTGTTAAAATATTTAATAAATTACAAATAAAGGTTTAAGACAGGCAGCCCCTATTTGTTCTTTTTCTGATAATTTAGCACTAATTAACACTTTTTACTTTAGACATTGGATTACAAAGATCACCACCAAAGATGTCTCAGTCTCTAGAGCATATGATTGAAGATATAACACAAGCACCATTCATCAGTGCAGTTTGAAAATCACAATAACAAAATATGGAAATAAATCTGATCAGGATACAATTAAGTCATCTCTATTTGATACTATAAATACTAGACTGACATAATCAGACTTAACTTATAACACTGACAAAGATAAACCAAAGGGGATTCTCCAGGCCATAAACTCTGAGGAACCTACAGTGAATTTAAATCCTTCACAAAAGCAAATACCACATTGTCCTTGTAATACATTCCTATTGCTACTACTGATTTAATTATTGTTTCTGTTATCTTTATTAAGAATCAGGGTTCATGTAAAACCCAATTGAATTACCCATTAGCAACAGGAGGAGAGGGAAAGAACATGTACCATGTCAACATGGAAAAATATTCTAAATTAATTAATTTAATTTAAAAAAAAAGAATTCACAGTAATCATAATGGTTTAAAATTTTTTACAAGTCTCTCTAATAAAGACCTCATTTCTTAAATACATAAATGAGGTTAATGTATAAGAATACAAATCATTCCCCAATTGATAAATCATCAAAGTATATTAACAGGCAGTTCTCAAATCTCAGGCAAATTAATAAATGCTCTCAGAAGTCATGTAAAAATGTTCTAATTCTTTTTTGAAAGCAACTCTTTTTGTGGAGAAAAAGAATTTGATAGTGAGGAGATACCAATCTACCAGGGAATGGTTTAATAATTTATAATATATGATGGTAATGAAATGCTATTGTGCTTTAAGAAAAGATAAGTAAGTGAAGCTCAGAAAAGCCTGGAAAACTTACATGAACTGAAGCAAAGTGAAATAAGTAAAAATAGAATAATATTGTACACAGTAATAGGAATACTCTATGATGAATAAATATGAATAGTTTACCTGTTCTCAGAAATACAATGATCCAAATCAATCTCTAAGGGTTCATGATAAAAATATGCCATCTGCTTCCAGAGAAAGAACTGGTGTAGGAGGCAGCTGGGTTACTCAGTGGATTGAGAGACAAGTCTTGAGATGGGAGATCCTAGGTTCAAATCTGGCCTCAGACACTTCCCAGTTGTGTGACCCTGGGCAAGTCACTTAACCCCCATTGCCTAGCCCAGTGGTTCTCAACCTTTCTAATGCCGTGACCCCACAATACAGTTCCTCAAGTTGCAGTGACCTCAAACCAAAAAATTATTTTGGTGGCTACTTCAAAACTGTAATTTTGCTACAGTTATGATTCAGAATGTAAATACCTGATATGCATTATGTATTCTCATTGTTACAAATTGAGAGGTTGAGAACCGCTGGCCTAGCCCTTACCACTCACTCTTCTGCCTTGGAACTAATATGTAGTATTGATTTCAAGATATTTGAAAAAAAGGAAGAACTGATGTAGTTCAAATCCAGACCAAGGAAACTTTTTTTTTCCACTTTCTTAATATTTTGTTCATTTTCTTCTATAAAAAGATTAATTTGGAAAAATCTTTTACATGTTTGTACATGCAAAATCTATATGAGATTGCTTACCATCTCTGCAGGGGTATGGGAAATGAAGGGAGGAATAGAATTTGACATTCATTTTTTTTAATTGTTGGAAACACATTTGTACATGTGATTGTTGAAAAAGTAAAACTAAATTTAAAAAATTAGTCCACCAATCTTTGAATAAAGTCATATTCTCAGTCTACAGTTTAAAAAAATGAAAACTCCACTTTTACAAAAAGTGAAATATTATTTTGAAAAACCCAATCCACTTTTGTATGATTCTGATTCTTAAGATTTCTTTACATTGAATCTTAACAATCTCCTGAACAACTTCTATCCACTGCTCTTAGTTCTGCCCTTTAGGGCCAAGCAGGCTAAATTAATCCTTCTTTCAAGATTGTACAAATCCTTCAAATATAATAAAAATTCTTACATACTAGCTAAGTCTTCTGTTCTCTAGGTGATATATTCTAAGTTCCTTTGATCAAATCTCATACTATAGGATTTGGGCAGGTCACTATTAACCTGCTTTGAACATATTCTTACTTGTGAATCTTTTTGTAAAATTTGATGCACAGAAATGAATATAACTCTCCAAATGTCAGAGTAGAACATCATGTGTGTCCTCTATAAAAAGTGTGTATCATATGCATGCAAACATACACATATACATATAGACACAGGATGTATTAAAAGCTATGAATGTGTACATATATCCATAGATATAAATGTATTTGTGTACATATTTAAAATGAGTTTCATAGGGAAATTATTTTTCTTTTGTTGTTTTCCTGTAGATTCTTGTTATTCAGTCAGTATTAAAGAAAAATCTGTATCAGCTATCATCATGAAGTAAAGACTGGAATTCTTGGCATCTTGGCGTGGCGGAAGCTATTGTCCAGGTTTGGCTCACAGAGTACTTGATACACTACTGGGGAAGCTTAGTAACCTAGTTCAGGTAAGGTGTCTTCTCTGAGCTCTCTTAGAGTTTAGGCTGATATTTTTTCTCCTTTACCTTCCAAAAAATAAAGAGCAATTCAGAACTCATAGGGGTGGGAAGGGTTAATAATAATACTTGATATTTGTATAATATTTTAACATTCACAATACCTTTTGTTTACATTATACTATAGATTGTGCTTCAAACAGAAGTGGACATTTTGTTGTTATTGGTGAATAGGTGGAAAACGAAGGAAATAAGCCCAGGGATTTCTTTGACAAAAAAGAATGTGCTATGACAACATTTCCTTTAATGATGCACTTTGACAATGTGAACTTTAGATTTACTCCACCCCACTTAGTCTAACAAAACAGGAATGTCTACACCCCTACTTAAGGATTAAGTATTGAGGAGGATGGCCTATGACAGACATGTGCTAGCAAATGACGAATCAGAAACAACTGACAGACCCCTGAACTGTCCTAAGTCAAGTTTAAGCTACCATTGGTACATGTGAGACACAGGAAAGTGATGTAAAAATGGTCTATATATTTCTTGTCATTTCCTCTCTTGGCTCTCTTCGTGGAGAGGTGGCTCTAGTGGCAGCATGCTGAGCATCTTGGCATCTTGGAGTGGCAGAAGCTATTGTCCAGGTTTGGCTGAGAAAGTACTTGATACACTACTGGGGAAGTTTAGTAACCTAGTTCAGGTAAGGTGTCTTCTCTGAGCTCTCTTGGAGTTTAGGCTGATATTTTTTTCTCCTTTACCTTCCAAAACTCTATCCTCTTAGGAAAGCCTCTAATCTTCTGAAAAGACCTCGTGGTGGGGGTCTTTGAACTACCCCTGGCACAAGCCAGGCAAGAGAAATCCTATACTCTTTCCCTCTCTCTTCTCCTTAATTCCCTTCCTCTCTATTAATTAAACCACCATAAATTTCCAAACTGATTTGGGTATTTTATTTGGGATATACTCTGGCAACCAATTAAATTTAGATGAAGTCACAACCCTAAAATTTCCCCTTACAACAACCACTCTGCTATTTATAGTATCAGTAATTTGCCTGGAGCACAGAGGTTATGATTTGTTTAATGTCACCCTGTGACTATACCTGAGAGACAGGGTCTGAACTCGAGAACTCCTAACTCTAAGGCTGAATCACTCACTAACCCCTACATTACACTGCCTTAGAGGTAGTTACCATAAGCATTACTATCACCTTTTTGAATAAGAGGCAATTGCTATTCTGAGATAATGAGGATTATCTAAGATCACAAATAAGAAATCGTCAGAAATAGTGTTAGGATTAAAATTATCTAGAGACAGTATACTAATTTATAATTATTTAATAGATAATAAAGGTTAGGGTTAGAGAGAGAAAAATAATTATATAATCTCCTAGCTGTGCCGAGCTCATATGAGTTTGAGGCACCTCTTATCTGTTTGCTTAGCTGGGTCAGAAAAAGTGAAAATGGTGGCAAACCTAGCCAAAGCTGTTGTGAATGATCAGTTTTCCAGACCAAATGCCAAGAACCTTAAAGTCAAAAAAAGATTGTCATTTCAATAATCCCCTCTCTTATAATGCCTGCATCACCAATCCTTCTGGGTTTTCCTTGTCTAGACAGATTTCACTTCACTTTGGGTTGGGGGTATAAAGATGAGATTAACTTTCCCCTAGCTCTCCCCTAGCTATTTTTATTTTTTAGCCACCAGGAATGTATATACCCCTACTTAATTCTTAATTGGGGGTTGGGGGCTCTATGATCCACATGTGCTAATGAATGACAAATCAAAAATGACTGACTGCCTCCTGGAGAGACCAAAGCAAATCTAAAGCTGCAATTGGTCCATGTAAAGTGGAAGGAAGGCACAGGAACTGATGCAAAGAATTGTCGTTAAAAATGGTGGTAACTTCCTGTGACCAACTTTTTCTGCCATCGAACTTGGGCTTGAAAAAGCTCTGGCTTGGGACCTTAGACTGCTCTTGGATTTTCCTTTAGGACTGCCACATGGGTGAGTCAAAAGCTTGATTTCTTTTCCTGGCTTTTTCTGGAGGTACTAACTCTTGAAGGAGACCTTGTGGCTAAAACCCTTGTTTAATTTACCTCTGGGTCCCCTTTCCTGGGGCCTCTGAAGCCCCATCTGTATTGGACTGGCTAGAGTAATTATCTACTCTCTTATTTCCTTACTTTCACTCTCTCCTTTTGTAAATAAACTACCATAAAAAGTCATCCTGACTTGAGTGATATAATTTTGGTTTTATACATTTATTCCATCCTTTTTTATTTTAACCCTTACAGAGGCCAGTCTTCTGGATTCCAGGAATCATGGGAGATGAGAGCGAAATATGTTCCATGATGCCAGGGAACCATGAAGCCTCTACATCATCCCATAATACTTAAGTGTGACTAATCAAAGGGTGGGTCTGTTTCAAAACTTTCCTTTCCAAAAGAAAGAAAATGTATAATTTATACTAATTTCACACTATAGAATTTAATCCCATTTAGCTTTGACTCTACACCCAATTACCTAACCATTATACTATCTAGGCAGGCACTAAACAAATTCAAATAAGACATATTTTCAAGATAATATTTTGCTTTGAACAGAGGAAAATATAGAAGATGTGGAATGATCTCACTGAAATTTCTTCTCCCTCAATTGCTAGATAAATCTTTTCAACATGGCTATGAATGAGTAACTATAACTATTTGGTAATAATGACACTCTCCCAATTTAGTCCTGTTGGTCTTTCTGTCATAGATCCTTAGCCTATCACTTAAAATTTATTGCAAACCTTTTCATTTTCTAGGACCTTCCAGATATTTTGCTCCCTTCTTATTTTTCAACAACCCAGGGTCTCCTATATGTCAGGAAGATCAATTGGAGAAGGACTTTAGAGTAGGCAAAATGAATATTTTATTATTTAGAGATTTAATATTGTTATTACAATGAACATATATATCCTAAAGTTTCCACTGAAGTTCTGTTCAAATGTTTCATTTTGACATGGTAATGACCATATACATTCAGGAAGTCTATGCCAACCAAAGACATATTTTAGCATATGCTATACAGCTAGAAATGTTTTAAGTTTATTCCTTTCAATAGAATGTTGTGTGAGGATCCATCTAGTTAAATTAAGAGATGATAATCACCAAATATTTGGGTATCAGATAGAAACATTTTGGGCACTACTAAAATTAATGTCACTACCTACTAAGGTGTGAAATAGTGTGAACTCTTTATAATATATCTCAGTGGAAGAGATATCTGAATGAGTAAAAAGGTAAGACCTTTTGAAGTAATATCATATAGTTCTAAAATATAATTAATGTTAGGAAAAGAGAAATCATGAAAATAGGAAGGTGATGAATCAAAGAGTCACAACTAACAAGACCTAAATTATCTGTCCTGAGCTCCAAGAAAAGATCTGACTGCTGCCAGTGACATCTAGCCTAATTTCAGGCATGAGATCTCTAAAATAAACTGAGTCTCAAAAAGGATGAACTTAGAAGACTCAATCTCTTCTATTTAGTGCAACAAATAATGAGGTATCCATTGCTAAAATATGACTCAGTTTATGATCTCTTCAACCTGAAAATAATTTGTTAAATCTAGTAATCATTCCATGTGTTTATGAAAACATTTTTCATTTTATCATTTTTATAAGTAAGTCATAGGGATTAAATTATTATAGTCTAATGTCACAAGATTGCAACCTATTGCCATGAGATAATTAAGGGTATTAATGATATTTTAGAATCTCATAATCTATTTCCCTTCCAAATAATTATTATGGGGGGAGATTTACCACCTGGCAAGATAGTAAGGATGGCATATTAAAAATGAGCATTTCCTGTGGTGAATTTAGTATATTGTTATTAAATTGATTTGCAATGGTGATTGTCTATAAATACATAGTTTATGATGCAAGAAATAGAAAGAATCTTAACATTAATCAAAACTTTTGAATGTGATTCCATATTTCTCCATTTAACTTAAAAAAATTAACTATTGAAACTTCACAGAAAAACAAGGTGACTTATTTTTTTTGTTGCTGTTCTGATTATGATATAAATTACTTCCTATAATGGAGATTTGCACAAATGGATAATGGACTGGCTTATAACATAAAAATAAGCAATAAAAAATTCATGAATATTGGCTTCCAACTTACTTTGTGACAAATGAAGTGTTTTAAGATGTATTTACATTTATCATATTCTGTTACCAAGAATTGGGAAGTGCTTTCTCTTGTTAACCACTGAAGATGTTGGCTTCCCGAAAGCAAAATAAGCAAGGCAGCATTAGGTCAGTTTTCCTCTTGGGATGACTATGGATACAATAATTTCTAATTCAGAGAATTAATCTAAAGGAAGTAGAAATTTATTTTTTCTATTATTTAAAATGTTCATCAATAAATGCTTTGTGTTACATACTTGGTCAAGTCCAGGAAGCTGCCTTAAAATAATGCTTCGTGGTATGATCTAATCATTTAATCGATTAATCAACAAGAATTTATTAAGTACCTCATCTCTGCTAACTGAAACTCCACAAACTAAAGTTAATGATTAATTAAATCAGGCAAGGAATCCAAAAGAGGTAGGATCTGTGGAAAATATTCTTTATTTAACTTGCTGAAAAAAATTTCAGAAGATAGTGCCAGAAGTAATATAACAAACCTTATTACATATGTAGTGAAACACATGGTTAATAATAAAAGATTGCCTATCATCCCAAAATTAAACTTAATTGAGCATACATTAACTAAGTCTCTATTACATCATGCAAAGACAAAAAGTAAATTGTATTTGTCCTCAATGAAATTATACTTCAATTGAGAAGAAGAGAGTAATAAAACATACACCTATAACTATCTAGACAATATATACAAAATAATTTTTGAAGTAGACAACACTATTATTTGAGCTGAATCTTGAATTAAGCTAGACAGGTTTCTCTTAAGGGTTTAGTAAATTACTCTTATTTCCTTTCAGAATTGAAGTTAAATTACTTTCATTCACACTGGTTATCACTCTTCCAGGCATTTGTGTTTTTATGAATAGGCAACATGATTAATCAACCTGAGCCACATAAATATCTGGCCCATTCCCATGTTAAATGGTGATTTTAGCTTCTGTCTTTTGACTCCTTCCACAACCAGTTCCTCCTTGGTAACAGTTTCCTACAGAAAGAGCCCTGTTATTAGTTAGTTCTTATAGGCTTTAGGAAATTTGGGCATCCTAAAATTAACTTATTTACTTTTTAACCTCTCAACCCACTGAACATAAAAACAGATATTGTACATGTGTATCCTTCACCTCAACTAAAATTCAAGAATAAAAAAACCTAGTGAATAGCAGCATCCAAAAGAACATTGTGAATCAGTGTTGTGGTTAAGCATCTTTGAAATGAAGGCCAAAGGTTCTCTCAGTGTTACTACTAACTACAGCTTATTTAATATATCCTATAGCACTAATAATTCAGGACTAATTAAGATTTTGATTCCTAGAGCCAATCATTTAATTCCTACTTCCTATAGAGAGTTGAAAAAAATGATGAAATGTTGCCATCATTCCGTGTTAAAATTCGTGCCTTTTTATACTACAGGATATAGTTTGTATTACAAAGTAGACATTAGTGATGCTTGATTGTTGGATGATTATTTTAAACAAAAGCAAGGATACTGAGAGAATTTCTTTGTCCAAGTCAAAAGCACCGAATTATTTTCTTCATTTTATGGGCATTGATATATACAGAAATTTCTGTGAATATTAGCATTGAACCAATAACAATAAAATTTAGTGACAATCAGCAGCAGATTTATCAAGTTCTTTCAGGGAATAATAAAAGTTTGGAGCAATGAATAAGTTGCTAGACTTGGAGTGAGGAAGACCCAAATTTAAATCCTATCTCTGCATACCTACTTTGTGACTTTTGTCTTACACTCTAATGACTGGAATGAAGACTGAAATGGATATTTGTGCCACTCTGACTCACTTAGATCCAATTTATTCATGAATCAAAAAATATCACCAGTAATGCTATTTTGGACCACTTCAAGTTAAAAGGACAACAACTAACCAATCAACAGACCATGGAAAAATCTTCTAGGCTCTGTAAGCCTTAAATTCTTCATCTATAAAATGGAAATAATACAATCAATAGTACTTTTCTCATAGAATTTTTGTAGGGATAAAATATAAATGATTTTAAGCTATAAAGATCTATTTAAATGTCATTAATCACAATAGTCAAACTACTTTTCTAGGTGGAAATATGAAGATAGAATTCTTAAAATACCCCATGCCTTTGAAGAAACTTATAGTTTACTTTGGAAGGAGTGAGAGGGGAGAATAGAAAAATATATATGTTTCACTTATTCATATTATGTAGTTTGAGCTTCTTAAGTTTTTGGTTACAGTATGCTATTTCCATGAACTCAACCTGATTTAATTTGCCTTAAAAGGTTTAAATTGTCCATTTGTAATTATTTTTCTCTATAATGTTAAGAAGCACTTTAAAAAAAGAGATAAAAATGTCACCTGTTTTTTAACATTTAGTGAAATAGACTAGAACCAGAAACTCAAGGGACAGTCATCACATACACTTATAAAAATCTGCTAAAAATATTAGGTTCATGCTGAACACATTAAAGCTCAATACTAAAAAGAAAAATGGAAAAAAAACAAATGTCAGACTTTTTATGTTATTATTGAACACAAAGAACTATTTCATATTTGTTTTATGATTTTCAATGCCTAGTGGAGGAACTTTTAAATTTCTATTTATTTATTTATTGAGTCAATTTAGAACATTATTCCTTGGTTACAAGAATCATATTCTTTCCCTCCCTCCCCTCCCCCTCTCTTCCCATAGCTGACGTGAAAATTTACTGGGTATTACTTGTGTCCTTGATCAGAACCCATTTCCATGATGTCGGTGTTTACACTAGGATGTTCATTTAGAGTCTACATCCCCAGTCATGTCCCCCTCGACCCATATATTCAAACAGTTGTTCTTCTGTGTTTCTACTCCCACAGTTTTTCCTCTGAATAGTGTTCTTCCTCATAGATACCTCCAAGCTGTTCAGGATCACTGCATTGCCACTAATGGAGAAGTCCATTACATTTGATTATACCACAGTGTGTCAGTCTCTGTGTACAGTTTTCTCCTGGTTCTGCTCCTTTCGCTCTGTTCAAGATGTGTAATAAATTCTTGTAGAATTAATAAATTAATATTTGCAGAAATGCTTCCATTCAAATGTTCACTGGTTGCCTCAGGATAGTGTGATGTCCAAAAACTCTGTACTATGGCAGTCTCTTTTAACCTAGAAGGATTTCATATCAGTTCTAATGAAGGACTAATTGCCTTTTGAATGTGTAACTGCAAAAGTAAGCTTGGCTTCAACAAGATTGTGCTGATTATTTTGTTTAAAGCACCTCATAAAAACTCTATATTGTTCATAAGAAAAAGTGGTCTGGAAGGAGTTATGAACATTTATTAATAAAATGAGAGAGTGATATATGAGAGAAAAAAGAGATATAGATTCATTTTCTTTAAGGAAAGATGATCCTGATTAGGATCAATTCTCCATTTGGCTGGCAAGGCCAAATGCAACAGCAGTGTGGCTGTTGTATCTCAAGAGTCCAGGGAGAGCATAGTGTATTCCTGCCTGGGTTTTTCAAACCTTCCCCAGCCAACTCGTCATGCCTGTGGGCCAACTGTTGGCCTTCCCTTTCCTTCTTTGCTAGGGCAGAAAAATTGGGACATTTCCTCTGCCTCCTTGTCCCCCAGCTTAATTTCTGGCTTTCCCACTGACCAGAGCTTGGATTCTGTCCTTATGATCAAGGATCCCTTAAATAACTTCCTTTACACTGTGACAGAGGCTGGTACATGAAGAAGTGCCAGACTGAAGTGTCTGAAACTGATCACCTCAACAGGGGCGGGGCCCCAGGAGGTGGGAATCTTGAGGAGAGTAGAATATTCTGGCTGGGAGAGCAGTGAGGCTCTCAGTCTGGAGAAGCCAAAGAGAGAAAGTGGAATAGAACTTTCTCCTGAGGGTTACCCACATTTTCCTGCTTGTGACTGGAAATCCTTCCCCCCAATATTCCCCAACTGAAAAGACTATTGAAGACATTTTAAATCTCTGTCCGAATTTACTTCAGCTCCTGTTTCCCAGAGTCTGAACTGTGGCCAAGAGGCCAAACCCAGGGTGAGACAACCTGACTTTCTCTCCGGGGAGGATGGGGGGGGGGGGGCTCAGGGGACTCAGGCTGCCAAGGCTTGAGTTCCCCCCAAAACTTGAGGAGGGAGGGTGAAATGATTTAATTAGAGACTGGGAACCCCTTTCCCCATTCTTTCCCTGCTAGTTATTCTTTGTATTACTCTGATTGAATTGACATTAAAAGTTTTCTGTTCCCCAAGCTGTGAATAAGTATGAGTGAACAGATCAAGGGTAGATCTTTGGTCTCAAGCAGTGGAGGGGGGCAAGAGGGACAAGAGTGAATTTGGGAGAGCAGCCTTAGCTAAGGGGGGAAGGCAGAATGGGGAAAATCTTCAAAACCCCTCTTCTCTCTCTGAGCCAATTTTAAACATCAGCTGTCTCCCCTGAACCCAGCTTTTAAGAAGGGAGGTTCTCCTCTTTTTTCCACCTCTTAATACTGAAAAACTGAAACCCTCGATTACAACTAAACCACCCCTCAAATAGAACACATTATTGAGATATAGCAGGATTGCAATCTGCACTGGTAGGAGCACTAACAGTGTCTCATGAAGTTATGGATCCTTTAAGTAAGTACTGAAATATGCTACTTGATGCTTATTTTTTTTTCAGATTAGATGTCAATACAATTTCCAATAAATAATTTTCTGACATTTTGTGATTCATGTTCTCTCATTCCCTCCTACCTCTTCTCCTCCCCAAGACAGCAGGTAAAATGATGTGGATTGTATATGTATTATCATAAAATATATATTTACATGGTCATCATGTGAAAGAAGACAAAAATAATTTATACTAGAGAAAAATTCATTGAGAAAATAAAGTGAGGCATAGCATACTTCAGTCTGCACTCTGATTCTAGATACTTATAATATTAAACTCCAGTTATTCACTTTTCTGATATCTTAACAATAAACCAAATTTCTTCTCCAACGGGGAAGTTAGAAATGGAAGGGGAACAAAATAGATATCATTTATATGTAGAAAAAAGAAGAGGTTCTTAGATAAAACTTTAAGTTATATCAGCTTATGGGAGGAAATACATGAATATAATCTTGTAAATGAGATTGTGTAGGTTGGTGCCAACAAATAGAAAGAATATCATAACAGAAGAGTGTAATGAAAATAAAAGATAAAAAGTAACCAGAAAGAAGGGGCATTTAACCTTATTAAAAAACTGGAAACAGATCAAGTAGACCGAGAACAATTAAATAATACAATATGAAATAAATTTTACTTTCAAATTCTAGACATCTAGTTTGTTACTGAGACTCGTTTTACTTCATAATTTCAATTGCCCTCAATTTGGTGATTTAATTCAAGCATATCTATATATCTATATTTACATATGCATGTATGTATAGACATAGCTACATATATACACCCATGTAAATATATGTATACATACATTTGCATATATGTAAAGTACCGCAAACATTTTATTTGTTTTAAACTTTACTAGCTTAAAACTTCATTAAACTTGAAACACCCTGTATAAATATTTTCAAAACCTGACAATGGAATTAAATGATTAAATAAATAAATGCTTTTATACTTTATTTTCTTCTCATATTAGTTATTTATTAATATTTAGAGACTATTTTATGAAGTAATCTGCTATAACATTTTAATAATATTTATTTATAGTAAGATATAGTTTTACTATTATTACTATACAATCACCAAAATGATCTTTTAGCAATTCTAAAATATAAATTTACACATGGAAATCACTTCTGAATGACATTTTGTATATAATATAGATATGAGAAAACATATCTAGGGAAAGCATAAAAGAATACTTTCAAATAAGCAGTCCTTTGGGATGATAGTCAAAAATTCTAGGTCAATTCCATTTACTAATCAAAAAGCAATTTTCTCTGCCTTTTTACAAGATACTTAATCTCTTTGGGCTTGTGTTTAGACAGCTATTAAAGGAAAATAGAAATAACACAAAATGTATTGTATAGCATAGCTAATGCATTAAAAGTACTTTGACAGATTTTTAGTTCATAAGAAAGATCACAGAAGTAGTAATTCATATAGTTTCCAATGAACTTATTGACTAAATGTCATATTACAATTTAAAGACAAATTTTACATTCCAAGGACTAGAAAAAATTAGTATGTAATCCAAAACTCTTATTTTGTATATACATATGTAGTATATTCATTATTTATATATATTTTAATAGAAAAAACTCAGGGGATCTTACTTATTGTTATTTTAATAATATAAAAGAAAGATAAAATAATCTGGGAAAATGTGAGGAACTATTCATAACCCAGCTAGTGTAACTAAGGGTAATAATATGTAGGTCTTCTGAGTGCCTTCTGACATCACTGATCATATATTTCTCGTTAGAGACACTTTGTAGTACAGTAAGGTCATCTCCTTTTAGTATCATCCATCCAGCTTGTTTCTTTGACTGTTTTAGAGTGAATCTCCCATGTACATCTAATCCAAGATCCATATCATCATAAAAACCAATTATGCATCTTATATATGTATATATTATAAATGTATAGGGCTCATATGTATATATATATACATGTGATACATAGGACTCAATGTATTTTATTACATAAAATATCTGGTTTTCTCAGATTTTCTAATATAATTCTGATACCCCATTTTAAATTGCACAAGAAAATATTGAATCCGGGTCCAGAAAGATATCTAAATGTAAAGAATGAGAAAAATGCATTTTTCAAGCTGCAAAGATTTAAGGAAAAGTGGATTTATCTCTGTCACACAAAGCCTCAGATTCAATAGCATCAGTTCAAAAATTGCTTTCTTCTTTCTATACTTCTCTCCCAATTCCACTCCTGTCTCTCTGGAACTTCTCTACAATCTATAGCAGCCTTCGTACCGTATAAGTTTACTTTTACTCTGATACAGCTTTCCCTGATTGCCTAGTCCCTGATTGCCTAAGTCAACCATGTCTTCAGTACTCTCTATGATCCACTCCTGACATTCTGGACTTTCTTCATCATATCCCTACCTTTCCCTACTCCTCTTTTTTTTTAATTGCTTTTCTTTTTTTGTTCATGGTCACCTACATTAATTAGACTATAACCACTATGAGTGCAGAGACTGTTCTTTCTATTTATATTTCCATTTCATATAACAGTGCCTGGCACATAATAAGTAATGACTGATCATTTATTTGTAATATATAAACAATGAAGAAAGTTACTTTTCTTAATTTCCTGCTTTCTTCCTTGAAATACACACACACACACACACACACACACACACACACACACACATATTTGTCTCCTATACTTCCTTTATTCAGTTAAACTCTCACTGACGAGACCCCTCAATACAACTTTAGGGTGGACTTTTAAGGTTTCCAGATTTAATTAAGAATTGGATTCTTTGTTTCATATATAATCACATCAAAGTGAGAAGTTAAGTCATTATCTCTTGGAAATATGCTTTATTAAGAGGTTGTCATTATGTCTTGGAAATATGAAGACATGCTATCATAATGATAATGTATTTTCAATTTAATAAAATTAAATTCCACATAGATAAATGTAAATTCTCATTCTTGTACTCAAAAATTCAATTTTATAACTACCAGATGGAGTACACATGACTTTTTTTTAAACCTTTACCTTCCATTTTAGAGTCAATACTGAGTATTGGTCCCAAGGCAGAAGAGTGGTAAGGGCTAGGCAATGGGGGTTAAGTGACTTGCCCAGGGTGACACAGCCGGGAAGTGTCTGAGGTCAGATTTGAACTTAGGACCCCCCATCACTAGGCTTGGCTCTCAGTCCACTGAGCTATCCAGCTGCCCCCCTATGGAAGCCTTGTTAATAGCATATCTTTGCTGATTAGAGAACCCAAGATAATCAAGCATCTTTCCCTACATGTGTCACCGAGACTTCATGTAATGTCTCATAAGGCTTCTTATGTGACTTTGGAAGGCCATGCCAGTCAAAAAGAACAGAACGGTTGAAGGATAAAGAAAGAAATATATGATAACTATTAAGCAGCTATGGAGATCAGTAGATAAAATAATGTTTCTGAGGTCAAGCAGACTGCAGTTCAAATTTGATATCAGATGCTCAGTAGTGGTTTTTTTTGACCCTAGGCTAATTCATATAACCAATCTTCCCCAGTTTCTTCAACTATGAAATAGGGATAATAATAGCATATACTTCTCAGAGTAGTTGTATCAGGGAGATAAACAAGAATTACATACTGAAGATGAAGCCTAAAGTTTGGGTCAGAAATCTTTTACATAGAAAGAGGAATTATATCATAATGAGCTAGCATTGTCTTCTCACTCTGGTGATGAAACCTCATAGGAGGAAAGATAAACCACAAGACTTGTGATAAACAGGATCAAGCTGGATGTGTAGGTGGAATTAGGGTAGAGTCCAGAGAAAGTTTGACATGTAGTTCCTTTGTAGAGCTCCTGGGTGTTATAATTAAATTAATATATCTATCCATTAATTAATTTTGTAAAGTTTATTAATAGGAAAGGTAGATCAGCCTAGTTTAAATCTATGGGAAGCTGGTACACAGGGGAACTGCCTACAAGGGAATGTTCTGGGGTCTGCTCTAGGGTTTGCCTACTAGTCCTTACTGATGGCTGATGGATCAGTATATCTTTCTAATCTCCTCCTCCCTTTCACTCTCTCCCTTCTCCAACCCTCTTCCTCTTGCCACCCTCTCCTCCCAATTCTTCCCTCCCCCTGAGTGAACTACAAAGATTCTCTTTTCTGTTCCTTTTTCAAGTCGAGGGGTTTATTGAGAAAACAGGATGGGAAACTGAGGTGAGAGGGATGAGGATGTCCCTAATCTAAATAAGGATTATGAGGACTTGGGAAGTCACAAGTGTGATAGAAGGATAGTCAGAGATGGAGGACAACAGCCTTTAGAATCTTTTTTCTTCACAAAAATCAGCAAGGTCTCTCAGCTTAACCCCAGAGAGAAAAAAAAAATGTCCAAAGTCTTTCAGTTTCTCCTGGCCAGCTCAACTTTCTCCAAGAGACAACCAACTCAAAAGCTTCTCCCCTGGTCAGCTTCATCTGCTCAGAGCCAGAGACAAAGTCCAAAGCCTTTTAGATCCTTCTTCTCAGTGGGTACAGAAACCCCCAACTGCCATTCCTGGGAACATTCTGTTTTTGAAACTCCTTCTTTTGATTGACAGATAGGTCTCCATTTTCTTGCATCTTGATTTACAAGTTCTCTCTCTCCCTATGCCTCTACATGAAATTTTAGTAGAGAAAATTTACTATAGACATTTTAAATGTATTTACAAATTAAGTATTAAATTTATATATTTAAATGAGTGTTCTTTTTCAAAGTCCTAACATCTGTTGATTATACCTTCCTTTTTCCCAGTGATTTTATTAATAAATCCATTTATTTTTTTTTCATTTTTAGAAACAATTGAAAAAAGTGTTTTCACACCTCTCCATCAATATTTCCTTTTCCCTTAAAACTATTTCATACTCTCTCTAAACGATTGAAATTTTTTTGTTTTAATGGTGACAAATCTTTATCCTGTCGAGTAATTTAAAGTCAAATCTTAATGACTCATCGTTTATGAACCTGGAAGGATCTTAAGCAATCATCTCATCGAACTTTGTATCCTCATTTTACAGATGATAAGTCAGGGTCCACAGAAGTTATGAATTATCCAGGATCACCTAGATAGTAAGTTATAGAACCAATATTAAAATCCAAGAATTCTAAATCCAAAGGTTGTCTTTTTGATCAAGTTATGCAATTAATTTGTATAATAGCATTTTAGTTTAAACCTAAAGTATGCCAAAGCAATAATACTGATGACTTTTTTGCTCAGCTCATAAACTGACAATGCAATTCTCAAAAAGCTTCCTGACAATATGAATAATGAATGAAAGGATGAACAATTCGATGAAATAAATAATGTCTATTAAGTACTAAATATATGCCAATGCTTGTTATAAATTTTGGATATACAAATAGAAAAGTCAACTAGTTCCTGTACTCAAGAATATAGTCTTTTTTAAAACAAAATTTTATCTAAAACTCATTTTTAAATTACTTAAATTTTGCCCAGTATTTCTCTTCCATCACACTCATAAAGAAACATACCATATAATAAAGTATATTTTTAAAGATTAAAAAAGGAAAAAGAGGAGGAAAAATCAGCAAAACAAACTCATTCATCAGACAAGTCTGAAAATATATAGAACACTCTATACCCAGCAGGTCTCCCACCTGGGCTAAGGAAAGTCGGAGTTTTCTTTTTTTTTTCCTTTTCTCTGGAGTCATATTTGTTTTCCCTAATTCCGCAACATTTACTTGCAATTGTTTCATGGTAAGAATTGGGTACATTTTTTTGCTTATCTCAGCTTATTTTACTCTCCATCAAACACTGTTGTCTCTCCATGCTTCTCCAAAAAATTTTATTCCATTCATGTACCATAATTTAAGTAGTAATTTCCATTCAATAGATTCCATCTTTGTTTCTAGTTCTCTGTAACTACAGAAAGAAAGAAAGGAAGAAAGAAAGAAAGAAAGAAAGAAAGAAAGAAAGAAAGAAAGAAAGAAAGAAAGAAAGAAAGAAAGAAAGAAAGAAAGAAAGAAAGAAAGAAAGAAAGAAAGAAAGAAAGAAAGAAAGAAAGAAAGAAAGAAAGAAAGAAAGAAGGAAGGAAGGAAGGAAGGAAGGAAGGAAGGAAAGAAAGAAAGAAAGAAAGAAAGAAAGAAAGAAAGAAAGAAAGAAAGAAAGAAAGAAAGAAAGAAAGAAAGAAAGAAAGAAAGAAAGAAAGAAAGAAAGAAAGAAAGAAAGAAAGAAGGAAGGAAAGAAAGAAAGAAAGAAAGAAAGAAAGAAAGAAAGAAAGAAAGAAAGAAAGAAAGAAAGAAAGAAAGAAAGAAAGAAAGAAGGAAAGAAGGAAAGAAGGAAAGAAAGAAAGAAAGAAAGAAAGAAAGAAAGAAAGAAAGAAAGAAAGAAAGAAAGAAAGAAAGAAAGAAAGAAAGAAAGAAAGAAAGAAAGAAAGAAAGAAAGGGAAGGAAGGAAGATAAATAAACAAACAAATAAATGAATGAATGTTTGGGGTTAACAAGGAAAATAGTATAATGGACAAAATTCTGGGTCTGAAATCAGGAAGACAAGAGAGTTCACATTCAACCTCAGACATTCAGTAGCTGTATGTCCCTGGGTAAATCACTTAACTTCCATTTTCCTCAGTTTTCTCATCTATAAAATGGGGATAATAACATTGGTGTCATAGGATTGTTGTTGGAATCAAAATAGATCATTATAAAGTACCAAGCATGGTGTCTGACATATAGTAATTATTATATTATAACTATTATTATTATTACTTTCTTCTTATAAATTACCTCCTTAGAGTATAATCTCTGGGTTAACATGTATGGAGAGTGTAGTTGTTTATTTTTGTAACTAATTTGTTTTCTAAAATAGTTATATGCACATCATCAACCATTCATTAATATGGTTATATTCTCCCCAAGATGCTCCAATATTGATTGTGCCTATCTTTTTTATCTTTTCCAATCTGCTCAAAGTTATTATCCAATTTTATTATTAGTAGTAATTCATTATTAATAACCAGTAAATAATTAGAGTATTTTTATTTTATGAATTGTTTATATCATTTGATCAATTATCTATTGAAGAATAGATTATGTGTATGTCTGACATGTATACAATATGTCTATATTTTAATTAGCTACAGATATATAAATATGTATATAGATATATGGGATACAAAGGAGTTATCTTTGAAATGTATTACCAAGTTACTTTTTCACCTACACAACAATCTCTATTATTATCCTAGATGCATTCTTCTTTATTGTTTGGGAACTTTTTTATTTCATTGAACCTCAGTTATCTTTTTATCTTTCATAACTGCCTCTGTCCCTTATTTAGTTGAGAATATATGCCCTACCCACAGTCAAGAAAGATAATTTCCTTTTTATTTTTTGTTTGATCTTTAATTAAAAGGACAAGCATCACTTTTAATTGACTGTTTTGTTAAATAGTGAGTTCTTCACTTAAAGACTTGGATCTTTGGGTTTACTAAACAATTGGTTACTATAGTCCTAACTACTATGCATTGATTTCATAACTGACTCCATTGATCCACTACACTTATTTCTTAGACAATACCAGATTGGATGATTCCTGCTTTATAGTATAGTTTGAGACCTGGGATAGCTAGTCTTCTTTCCTCAAAAATTTTTTTCAGTAATTCCCTTGATATTTTTGATATTTTGTTTTTAGAAATGAATTTTTTATTATTTTTTCTAGTTCTAGGAAAATAATTTTTGGTAGTTTGGCATGGTATCGAATAAGTAAATTAATTTAGGCAGGATTGTTATTTTTTTATTGGATCAGCTTATCTGTTTGCAAATATTTCTCCAAGTGTTTAAAGCTGTCTTTATTTGTAGGAATAAATATTTTGTAATTATGTTCACATAGTTGCCAGGTTTGTTTTGGTAACTATATACCAAGCTACTTTATATTGTCTAGAGTTATTTAAATGGGATATCCTTTGCTATTTCTTGATGTTGAATTTAGACAGTAGTAAACGGAAATGCTGACAATTTATAAGGGTTTATTTTGTATCCTATGGCTTTGCTAAAGTTGTTAATTGCTTTTACTAGGTTTTTTTTTTTAATTGAGTCTCTGAGGTTCTCTATATATACCATCATATCATCTGCCAGGAAGGAGGTTTGATTTCCTCACTGCCTATCCTGATTCCTTCAATTTATTTTTCTTCTCATTACTATAGCTAGTGTTTCTAGTATATCATTAAATAGTAGTGGTGATAATGAGTATCCTTGTATCATTCCTAATCTCATTTTGAAAGATTCTAGTTTGCACTCATTAAGATAATGCTTGCTGAGGGTTTTAGGTTGCTGCCCAATTATCACTTTAAGGAAATTTCCCTTTATTCTAATGTTTTTGTAAATAATACTTGTATTTTTCAAAATCCTTTTTTTGTCTCTTTTAAGATAATTGTATAGGTTCTATTTATTTGATTATTGATATGATGAATTATATTGATAATTTTTCTAATATTGAATCACCTAGCATTCCAGGTATATAATTCAAGGGTTTAGTGTATAATCCTTGTGATATAAAGCTGTAATCTGCTATTATTTTATTTAGAAAATTTTTTCAATATTCTTTAGGGAGATTGGGCTATAATTTTCTCTGTTTTAGCTCCTGCTAGTTTATATATTAATACCATATTTCTGTCATAAAAGGAATTTGGAAGAATTTCTTCTTTCCTATTTTGCCAAAGAGTTTATGTATTATTGGAATTAATTGTTCACTGAAAGTTTGGTAGAACTCAGTTGTGAATCTGTCTGGTCCTTGGGTCTTTTTATTTGAGAATTTTTTTAATTGTTTGCTCAACTTGTTTTTCTGTTATGGAATTAAGTATTATATTTCTGATAAATCTGGACAGTTTATATTTTTGTAATATTCATCTTTTCCTTTAGATTGTAAGATTTATTAGTGGATAATTGGTCAAAATAAGTCCCAATAATTACTTTAATTTCTTCTTCATTAGTTGTGAATTCATCTTTTTTGTTTTTGATAATGATAATTTTGAAACCAAATTAAAAAATAATTTTTCAAATTATTTTTTCATAACAATTCTTTGTCTTATTTTTGAGTTAAATACTTTTTTACTTTAAATTTTATTAAAATATGATTTGGTTTTTAATATTTCCAATTTGTTTTTAATTGGGGGTTAATTTTTTCTTTTTACTTTTTTTAGTGCATGCCCAATTTTTTTATCCACTCTTTTTCTAGTTTATTGATGTAAAAATTCAAAGATATAAATCTCCCCTATGTTCAGCTTTCATTGAATCCCATAAATTTTAGTGTCGTCTACTTATTGTCATTTTATTTAATGAAATTCCTTATAGTGGTCTATAATTTGCTTTTTGAAACATTCATTCCTTAGAATATAATTAATGTTTCCAATTAATTTTTAGTCTGTCTTTCTGCTGCTCTTTGTTGAATGTAATTTTTATTGCCTTCTGGTCTTTTGTAGAATTATTTATAGTTGTTTGGAGATAAATGTTCAAATGATAAAAATTTTATTTTGTTTTCTGTCTGTATTCTCCCATCTTCTACAATAACTCTTGAAGATCAATTATTGAGTAAAAAATTAAAATAGTAGTAAATAAAAAGAAAGTGGTATATGCCCTCTCTTCTTATTAACAATTATCTAATTCCTTATTAAATTAACAACTTAAAGAAGCTCTGCAGCTTTTAAAAATACAACCTCAAAAATAATTAAAAATTGGGGGCTGCTGGGTAGCTCAGTGGATTGAAAGCCAGGCTTAGAGATGAGAGGTCCTAGTTTCAAATATGGCCTCAGCCACTTCCTAGCTGTGTGACCCTGGGCAAGTCACTTGACCCCCATTGCCTAGCCCTTACCACTCTTCTTCCTTGGAGCCAATACACAGTATTGACTCCAAGACAGAAGGTAAGGGTTTAAAAAATAATTAAAAATCAATAAAATTGAACTTTAATCAACCTTATTGTTTACTGAGTTGACAATAAATAATAAAAAAAAACTTGCTTTTATTTGCTCCTTGAATAGTTGGGTTTTTTCCCCTTCAAGAATTGCTAGCATTCTTTTACTCTTTCCATCATCTTCTTTCCTCTGTATCCTTTTCAGACTCAACACAGAAATCCCATTAAAAATAGATCTTTTTCCTGTTCCTCATTCCCCACCCCCCCATTCCACTCACTGAGATTCTTATATTAACATAAAATCGCCATTGCTTGGCCAAGAAACACAAATACTTCTTTTCCAATGAATCTACAATGCAAATTTGATTTTTAAAAATATGTTCTTCAGTGGACAGCTGATTGAAGCTGTCTTCCTGAAATTTTGACTTCTTTATGGACAAATCAGATTGGCAAGGAAGGATGGTTAAACAGTGCCACTTATCATGAGAAAGAGAATAAAAAACAAAGAAGCTAAAGGACATTGGAGTGAAAGGTTAGAGAGCAAACCAAGAGAACTTGTTTGCTCTTTTGCTTTTAAATTTCAACAAGATTCAATATTTTTTTGAATTTCTTTTAGCAATAGGTCCTTCTGTAGTGTAACTGATTTTT
The DNA here is from genome assembly GCF_027887165.1 of Monodelphis domestica. Lineage (NCBI taxonomy): Eukaryota > Metazoa > Chordata > Mammalia > Didelphimorphia > Didelphidae > Monodelphis > Monodelphis domestica. Next base: position 90,115,628 of record NC_077228.1, on the reverse strand, counting down.
CTGAATCATTGTCAAATGTAACATTTCTGCATTTTGTAAAACTATAAAATGCTCAGTATTAATCACTGAAATTCATTTGGTGTTCGAAAATTTAAAACTAGGTCTTCAACACAGGCCTTTTTTGGAGCATTTTGACAATTTTTCTAACATTCCCCTTGATTCCCCAAGAAAAATACAAATAAAATTATTATTGATGATGTTATGTGGTGGTTATGTTTATCATGTTTTTTTTTTCACTTTCTTAAAGACTGGGTCTTCTGCTACCTGATTCTTTTATTGACACTCCATTTGTCACCAAGATGACCTCCCAGGTCCTCACCATATTGGTCACTCACATGTAGCCCACTAACAGAAGTTAATCTCAAGAAATCTACCAGCCTCAGCCTCCCAAGCAGATAGGATTATATGCATGTACCACCAATTCTGGTATAATAATAATAATAATAATAATAATAATAATAATAATAATAATATAATAACAGTACTTATTCTTAAGGAAATTTTCCCATTATTTTTTTGGAAAACAGGTTTCAAGTCAAATAAATATTTATTTTCTCTCTTCCTGTAGCATTTACTATGTAGTACTAATCATTCATATTCACCTATTTGATGAATAAATGTAATGATTCTCACTCAAAATAGTTTGTGATAGGTATATATTCCTTTTATCATACATGACAATATTTATAATGTTGATCTCTGATTATGAATTAATTATGAATTAATATTTCAAATACATAACATTTAAAATAAGCTACAAAGCTAAACACTGAAACATGTTTCTAATTTTTAAATACTAACTATAGGAATCAAAAGATATTTGGCTGATCTATTTTAGTCATTCCAATAATTTACCTTCATGATTAAAATTCATTTATCTGATTGATCCACTCTAATCACGCTATACATCACTACAAAATTGGCTCTTCCCCCACTCCACCCGTTTTGTGTTTTCACTTTAGAACTTTCAAAACAGTCTCGAATCTTACAGGATTTCTATTCTGTATGAATTCCAAATTCTAAAGCAAACAGTAACCACTCATTTTTGATCCTCTATAGGACTTTCAGTGGTAGCGGTACCATCTAAAATGTAGTTCCAGATTTCTGACCTTGTTATACTATTTTAGAATTTTGCACAATGGTTATATGTAACAATCAATTTCCATAATATCCAGCATTGCATGACAGTGTGCAATTTGATTAATGTGCTATTTCAGTAAAGTTCATAATGATGCCTGCTGTGAATATGAAGCTACATTTAATGAGCTAGACTGAAAATAATAAATGTTAATAATAGAAAATATTTTAATATAAATTCTACGTGCTAATTTTTGACATTATTATCCTAAAACTTCTTCCCTTTAACAGTTTTGAAACACAAAACTAAAATATGTCCTATGATTAAATTTTTTGTTTTATCACAGAGAATTTGTTTTATTGACAGATTGTTTATTAAAACCAATAAGATGATGGGAAGGGGGTGTTCAGTTTAGCTAGCCTCACCTCTCTTGAAATTATTTTTCTATACATTTATCATTATCTCACTAGACATTTAGAAAAATTGGAACAAAATACTAATGATACAGATAAAGTAGCTCTCTGAAGGAATGAGGGAATGGTAATAGTTAATATTTATATGATTGTTTAATGCAAAGTATATACTTTATTTGAACTTCATAATAACTCATTGAGATAAATATTCCTAGAGGTATTAATATTTAAATTTTATAGAAAAGGATATTGGATTAAAAAGTTTTCTTGATTTTTTTTCATATTCAAATAACCAGCTTGAGACAGTATTCAAAACCAAGTTTCTTTGAGTATATATTTAGAACTCTTCAGTTTTATCATGCTATAGAAGCATACTTTAATTCCATTTCAAATTTAGATATGTAATAGGAATCCCTTCCTCTTTATTCTCTCAATCAGTTTTAATTTGTAGATCTCTCTGTGAATACTAGTAAGTATCAGATAGGGCAGCTAATATGGGCCTGGCTTGTAACTAGGTCCTAATTGATAAATGTAACTCCATGTTTGAATACTGATTAACCCATCTGTGTTGAAGTTTCTATATATACCTAAAATTATTTTAATCAGTATCAATTAGGCAAGGAATTCAAGGGTCTCTTGATCATAATCAATAACCTGTTTCAATTAATCCAGTCATGCAATGTTTTCAAACTTTTCTAATCACATGCCCTTTGTGTTTATTAAGGAAGATTTTGCTCCTGGTCAGTCTCCAATTGACTGCTCTTGTCACTTGGTCTCTCTGAATCTTCACAGATATAAAAATTAGATAGAATGGCAGAAACTCAGAGATCTGAGTTCTTGATGAGAGTATTCATCTCTCTGTCCATAGGTCCTATCCACAGGTACTGTCCACAGGTACCTGTCCTTGCCAGTGGGACAAAGGAGATATGAAGTAAGAAACTTAAGTCTGTGAGTAATAAAATGCCTGATTCTTCAGTTTCTACTTGTGTTCCCTCAATTTCCAGGGTATCACTCTCATAATCTTCTAACTAGTAGTATCCAAATGGTAGTAGAAAAACTTAATAGAACATAATTTTGAATCAAATTCAAAGGATCTTAATATGCATATTGCTCTCCAGAATGGTTTTTATCAATTTTTTCAATTCCATCAACAGTGTATCAGAATGTATCTGAGAATATTCCATAAGCAAATACAAAGTTTTATACTTTTGCAACTATTTTAAACCATTTTCAGTTTTCTTAACTTTTTCTGTACAATATTCTGCTTTCATCCTGTTTGAGATTCCCAGAGTATAAGAAAATTCAAATATTCAGGTTAGGGAATCATGTCTTATTTTTTTGACCTACTTGAGATAGTCTTCTTGAGACTACCCAGGGAGAGATTCAATCTCTGAAGTTTAGACAAATGAGAATGTCCTATGATGATTCAGTAGAAAAATGTTACTTACTCAGGACATAAATCATTAGTATTTTACTTAGACATAGATTCGAAAGAAAAACTTAATATAATTTGTAAACTAAGAAATTTAAACTGAGTATGTTCTCCCTCCCTATTCTATGAAAGCCCTAAGACAATTTCTTTACCTTATAAGATTTATTTTTTCATTGTAAGTTATTATTTAATCAATTTAGAATGTTATCCCTTGGTTACAAGAATTATATTCTTTCCCACACTTCTCTCCCCCCACCATTCTCATAGCTGATGTGCAATTCCACTGGGTATTACATGTGTCCTTGATAAAAACCTGTTTCCATGTTGTTGGTGTTTGCATTAGGATGTTCATTTAGAGTCCACATCCCCAATCATACCCCCCTCGACCCATGTAATCAAGGAGTTGTTTTTCTTGTGTTTCTACTCCCACAGTTCTTCTTCTGAATGTGGATAGTGTTCTTTCTCGTAGATCCCCCCAAGTTGTTCAGGATCACTGCATTGACACTAATGGAGAAGTCCATTACTTTCAACTGTGCCACAGTGTATCAGTCTCTGTGTACAATGTTCCCCAGGTTCTGCTCTTTTCACTCTGCATCACTTCCTGAAGGTCATTCCAGTCTCCATGGAACTCCTCCACTTTATTATTCCTTTTAGCACAATAGTATTCCATCAACAACAGATACCACAATTTGTTTACCCTTTCCCCAACTGAAGGACATTCCAGTTTTTTTTCCAATTTTTTTGCCACCACAAAGAGTGCAGCTATGAATATTTTTGTACATGTCTTTTTCCTTATTATCTCTTTGTGGTACAAACCCAGCAGTGCTATGGCTGGATCAAAGGGCAGACAGTCTTTTATCGCCCTTTGGGCATAGTTCCAAATTGCCCTCCAAAATGGTTGGATCAATTCACAACTCCACCAGCAATGCATTAATGTCCGGACTTTGCCACATCCCCTCCAGCATATGAACTCAAGGATATAAATTTCCCCCTGAGTACTGCTTTGGCTGCATTCCATAGATTTTGAAAGGATGTCCTCATCATTGTCATTTTCTTCAATGAAATTATTAATTGTTTCTATGATTTGTTCTTTAACCAATTTTGGAGAAACATATTGTTTAATTTCCAATTAATTTTTGATTTGCCTCTCCATGTACCCTTACTAATTATTATTTTCATTGCATTATGATCTAAGAAGGTTGCATTCATTATTTCTGCTCTTTTGCACTTGTTTGCAATGTTTTTATGTCCTAGAACATGGTCAATGTTTTTGAATGTACCATGTGCTGCTGTAAAGGTATATTCCTTTTTGTCCCTACTTATTTTTCTCCACATATCTACTAATTCTAATTTGCCTAAGATTTCATTCACTTCTCTTACATCTTTCTTATTTATTTTTTTTGGTTTGATTTATCTAGTTCTGATAGAGGAATTTCAGGCCTCCAATTGGTATAGTTTTTCTATCTATTTCATCCTTAAGCCCCACTAGTTTCTCCTTTAGAAATTTGGATGCTATGCCATTTCTTGCATGCATGTTTAATACTGATATTTCTTCATTGTCTATACTGCCTTTAATCAAGATGTAATTACCTTCCCTATCTCTTTTGACTAGATCTATTTTTACTTTGGCTTTGTCAGATATCATGATTGTGACTCCTGCCTTCTTCTTATCAGTTGATGCCCAATAGATTTGACTCCATCCTCTTACTTTGGCTCCATGTGTATCTACCTTGCTCAGGTGTGTTTCTTGTAGACAGCATATGGTAGGGTTTTGGATTCTAATCCACTCTGCTATTCATTGGCTTTTTATGAGTTAGTTCATTCCATTCACACTCAGAGTTATGATTACCAGCTGTGTATTTCCCATCATTTTGATTTGTATTCCTAGTCCTGCCTTTTCTTCTTTCACTATTTCCTTCTACACCAATGTTTTGTTTTTAATCACTCCCCCTAATTCCCACCCTATTTTACTGCCTTTTCTACCCCCTGCCTTCTTATTCCCCTCTTATTTCCTTTACAGTCTTTTTAAACTACCCTCCACTCTCTCACTCCCTTTTACTGCTTCCCTCCTCACCAGTCCTTTTGTTATCCTTCTACTTCTCTATAGGGCACAAATCAATTCTCTGCCCCAATGTATTGGATTATTCTTCCCTCTTTGAGTCAATTTTAATGCACGTAAGAATAGAGTATTTCCTCTCTCCAACCTCTTTACACTTCCAGTGTATTGATGTTCTTCCTGCCCCCCCACCCCCACCATTAGTTTCATTGTGACATATAAATTTACCCCATTTTGTTTCTTTTCCCATTTCTTTTAGTATTAACCTCTTTTCAGCTCTAGTTGTATATATATATATATATACATACATATATATGAATTTATGCACACATATATCTATATACATATTTATGTCTTAGCATTTCATCCTATACAATTTGTCACTGTTCCCTCTAAGTATAATTCTTCTAGCTACCCAGGTGATAATAACAATTTTTAAGAGTTACCAATGACCTCTTTTCTTATAGGTATACATATTATTTTAACTTATTGGGTCTCAAATATTTTTTGTTTTTCTTTTTTTTCCCTCTTTCTTAATTACCTTTTGATGATTCTTTTGAGTTCTGTGTTTGGGCTTTAAATTTTCTGTTCTGGTCTGGTAGTTTTTTTACAAATGCTTGGAATTCTTCTATTTTGTTAAATGACCATTCATTCCCCTATAAGAATATAGTCAGTTTTTCTAGGTAGTTGATTCTTGGTTGTAGACCTAGTTCCCTTGGTTTCTGGAATATCATATTCAATGCCTTTTGGTCCTTCAGTGTAGATGCAGCCAGATCCTGTGTTATCCTCACTATAGTTTCATGCTGTCTGAATGACTTCTTCCTAACAACTTGTAATAATTTAATCTTGCTCTTATAGTTCTTGAATTTGGCTATAACATTCCTGGGTGTTGTAAGTTGGGGATTAAGTACAGGAGGTGATCTGTGGATTCTTTCAATCTCCATTGTTCCCTCTTGTTCTAGAATATCGGGGGAGTTTTCTTGGATAATTTCCTATAGTATGAAGTCCAGACTTTTTCTTTTGTCATGGTTCTCTGATAGACTAATAATTCTTAAGTTGTCTCTCCTGGAACTATTTTCTAAAAAGTTGGGACACTAATACGCTGATGATGAAGTTGAGAAAACTGACATAACAATTATGAAGAGCAATTTAGAACCATGAGCTAAGAGCCACCAAATTGCACCCACCTTTTGACCCAACATTTCCACTACTAGGTCTGTATCCACAAGAGATCAATGATTGGGACAAAGGACCTACTTGTACCAAAATATATAAAGCAGAACTTTTGTCATGGAAAAGGAACTGGAAATTGAAGGGATGTCCATCTAATGGGGAATGGCTGAATGAGTTGTGGTATCTGGTTGTGATGGAATATTATTATGCCATAAGGAATAAAAAAAACCCAAGATGATCACAAAAAATACCTTAAAAAAGTATAAAAGTGGTGCACAGTGAAATGAAAAGAACCAAGAGAGTGCTGTACACAGCAACAGTAATCAAGTATGATGATCAACTATGAATGACAATTATAATCATCATTAAAGGATCCAACACAACTCAAAGGAATTCATGATGAAAAATGCTATCCACCACCATAGAAGGAAGTAACAGAGTTTGAATGCAGATTCAAACATGTCATTCTTCACTTTATTTACACTGTTTTTTTTTTCTTTAGTATAAATTATATAATGTAGTTCTTTTTTTCCCTTTAGTATAAGTTATATGCACCTTGTTTTACTACAAGACTGACTTGGAAATATGTATTATATGATAACACTTGTACAAATTAAATTGTATTATATCCAATCTTGTGAAGGGAGGAAGTTTGAGAGCCAAGGAGACACATTGATCACAAAACCTCAGAAAATGACTATTAAAATTGCATGAACATGTAATCTGTGAAGAAATGAATAAATGGTCTTGTGCCAAATTGTGTTAGGTTTATGACTCAAAATACATTAAAATGGAAAGTTTGAATTCAAAATAAAATTAGCTAAAATGTACAAAATTAGGAAAATTACAAAATATACAAAACTATGAAAAAATTAATGTTGATTGATTTATAACTAGTAGTAAAGTCATTTCTTTGGTTATTCATTATGACAAATTGGTTTTACAGTGCTTTTTACATATTGTTCTCATACAATTTCTAAGTAATATAAAACTGGAAAATCTTATAATACCTGATCTACACTTAACTTCTTCTACAGAAGATAGTAGATGACAAATTGAGAAATAATGTACTTTTTCCTTTTCTTCTAATTTGCAAATTTTTGTATTAAATAGACCAAAAGAATAGAAAATCTAAATAGTTTGTTAAAATAGTGCATCCTTTTATTTTTTGGCATCAAATAAACACAAACATTTTACCCAATTTAGTTGAATACATCTTTTGGCATTATGCAGACATAACTTCTGTGAAAAAACTATGTTTTATTGAAATACATTTTACAGGTTTTAAAATGTTTTAAATGTTAAGTTCTGGAAGAAAAAATGTAATATTTCCTTAAAAAGTGAGTAGCCTTTTAAAGATTGGACTGAATCAGCAAGGCAATCAGAAGTTTTAAGTAGTTTTTAGAGAACTCAGTCCTACTAATTGGGAGTACTACAGAGAATATTTAATGACTCTTTTTATTAATTTATTATCAGAAAAAAGTTCTGCTCTTCCAGAGGCTACTCAAAAAAAAAAATTCAAGATGAACTAAAAATCAGTTTTGGTTCAAGTCTAAGGTATAACCATAAGTGATGTTCATAGGGGAAATGATGTTAGTATTGGTAGTAACAGCAAGAGCCATAGAAATAATTGACATTTTTGTACTGTTCAAAACCTTAGTACAACTTTAAGTTATTAAACTTCCTTGAAACATCCAATATAGAATCTTAAAGGTTACAGAACATTATGCAAAAAACTATTTCATTTCATCCTTATGATAACACTTTGTATCCATTACCATGAACATCAATATCCACATTTTTCAGATGAAGAAAGTGAAATTCAAAGATTATATACAATATACTCAAAGTCATTCTAATAACACTCAGAGGTGAGTCACAATGTAAATCTCTCTTTAAATAAATCTGTTATAGCATGCTATATTGAGCCATGGTTGAAAATAAACAAAAGTTTGTCTTAAAGGTTTAAAAACATATGTATTTCTTTACAGATTGCTATAAATAAATTTATATTAATCATTAACTGAGATTCAGCATTCCATAACAGCTAGAGGTTCATAACCATCTTTTGACACATACTAATTTGTCATATGTCACAGATCTACATATCAATAGAAGATTACCAAGTCCTATTATTTGACCTGAAATGGCCACCTAATACCCTCCAAGTTTTAATATATAATCTGCCTTTACAATCTCCAGATCATTACTGTCAATTGTCCCACTAATGGACTTCTGGCTCTTGTCACCATTACTGCTGAATTCTTAGGACCTTTTGGTCTTTCCAAATACCCTACAACTGAGCTTACTTTTCTATTTTTCCCCAAAAATAATGCTATAAAAACTTTCAGAATTTGAAGTACTGGATTTTTCTGTTCATATCTCCAATGCCTGAGATAATTTTGGCACATAAGAAGTCCTTAATAAATGACTTTTTAAGTCATTCATTTTGATGCTGTTGATAAATTTAAGATCACAGTTTTGTCAGTCATCACCCTAACTTTGAAACTATCATATTCCCCAAGCTGGTAAGTAGGATATCAATATTCATAACTGGATGAAGAAGGAAGAATAAAAAGAATTTAATAGCCACCCTGCATGTTATATCCCACTTATTTGTTTAGCTTCATTTTCTTTTCCTTTTGTCAAAGTAAAACAGCAGATGTATTTTTCTGTAATCAAAAGTTTTTCAAAAGTGAGAATTCGGTTCGTGGAGGCAACTATTCACTTTGTTCAATGTCAGTTATCAGCCTTTTATTATCTTCTTTCTTCCATATATTTCTTCCCTATGTTGTCAAGGTGAGAACACAGTGCAGCTTTGATATTTGGATGTCTTCCATCAAGAACAATGAAAAGCCCCATGTTTCCAGAAGATGAAGCAAGAAGAAAATTTCATATGTGCATCAAACTGATATGAATTTCTTCTTTCTTAGTCTCACAAAAATGTAGGGAGCTAAATAAAAATAGACATAAAATCAGTAGGAAGCTCTTTCAGGGACCATGGAACAAAACCAGACATAATTGGAAGACTCAACAGAACAATTAAAGCAAGGTGCATAGATGAAAATTCTACAAATGCAAGAAAAGTTCATTAAGGAAAAAGAAGATTGTGGGGAATAATAATTGAAAATAAGAGGTGAAATCTGAGCAGGCTTGAGAAAGGAGGAAAAAGGTTCAAAAATAGAATAATCATTGTCCTAAGAGTAGAGTTAAGACAAGGTAAAAAAAAGTGAGAGGAGATAGGTACAAGGACTAAAACAAGAGAATAAACTTTTATTTCCTGGATAAAGACTTAACTAGAAGAAAGGAAAAAATGTCCAAAGCACAGACACTAAATGAATGAAAGATAGAAATAAAAAATGGAAGCAATTATTAGCATTAATTAATTTTAATAAATTATTGTGGTGAGAAAAAGCCTGGAAGAAATGGTAGAAAATATTGGTTGATGAGAATTACCTCTCACCTAACTATTTTTGAGAGATAATGAACATTCAGAAGAAGCTATTTTGATTAAATATGTGTTCAACAAATCTCTTAGTAGCAAATATATTAATTTGAGAAAAAAACTAAAAATATACCACACACTAGAGTCTTGTTAGAAGGCAAAGTATAAATGGATTTTATGATCATCAAGTTCCAAGAAGAGAGAAAATTTGCTCAAACATAAGAGATATATCAGAAATGCACTTAATGTCAGCCATTTATGAAGTCACAATAAATGGTGTGTAACTATATTAAGAGCACCAAAATAAAGCAAAAAATAAATCCATTAAGGAGTACTGAACTATTTCTTTTCCTAGTCTCTCCCTCTCTCTTGTAGTATGGTAATTTATCTTATTTTTAATTTATATTTTATTTTTTGTCATTAAATAATAACTAAATTGAATAACAATTAAATTAAAATAAAAGTGTGATAGCCAAAATGCAAATCATTCAACTTAAAAAAATTCCTTATCATCTATTCTGAGTATTTAAAGAAGTCATTTCTGTTCTTTTCTTTTCTTCTTTGTATCACTATTAGTACCCAACAACTCTCACTCTTAGCTAAAGTCTTTCTTTGCAGAAAATAAACAAACATATTTTTAAAAATAAGTCCACAGCTTATCTATGTCTGAAATTGTAGGTATCCTTCTACACCTCCAGTCCATCACTTCTCCACCATGAGTAATAAGAATATTCCATCTTCGGTCATCTGAAGTCATGATTGATCATTGGATTGAGCAGTTAACTTACATTTCAAAGTTGTTTTTCTTTAAATCACTAAAAAAATTAGTTGATCCTGTGGATAAACCAATGTCCTTGAGTCAGGAAGACTTGAGTTAAAATATAGCCACAGACTCTTACTATCTATATGACCCTGGGGAAATCACTTAACTGTATTTGCCTCAGTTGTTCATATATTAAATGACTTACAAAAGAAAATGGCAAACAATTCCAGTTTCTTTGCCAAGAAAACACCAAATGGGGTCATGAAGAGCTGGACATAAATGAAATGATTCAATCACAACAAACAAATTATTCTCTTATGTTGACTCATGTTGCTTGACAATAATTCAAATATCTTCCAAAATTTATTTTAGTTCACTTTTAGCAGTCAATTCCCTTCTTCACACTTGAAATAAATCAGGGTTGGCAATTAGGAGGTACAGTGGAATTAAGTGCTGGACTTGAAGTTAGGAAGGCCTGAGTTCAAATTCAGAATCAGACATTTACCCACTAGCAAGTCATTTAATTTCTCTCAGTCTCAGTTTTCTCATCTGTACAACAGAGGTAATAATAGTGCTTATGTTATAGGTTTGATATTGGGAATAAGTCATATAATATTTGTCAATTGTGCTGTCTGAGATTGTGGAAGCATGACTTTATACTAGGATGAAAAGGTTGGCAAATGTCACACAAACAATCCATTAGTGATTAGTGATGCACAGATATAGCAACATTAACTCAACCCAAGAAGCTACAGAGGGTCCTTCTGAGAATGCGAATCAGTCAGCTAAAGCTGGTCAAAAGCAAAGTTCAGAGAACAAGTACATAGGCAGTGGCCCCTAAATCCTCAAGAACAATCTTGCACTATTTTATCAAACACTATGGCAACCAAGCATCTCTACTCCAAGCCTAGCCTGAACCTTCTCTAAAACCTGTGTTAGGAAGAAAGCACTTTTGGGTAGTTTGGGGGTAGCTTCTTGGCCAAGAAAGATAGCACCCGAGCCTTTCCTAAACTATGACTGACTGCCTGATATTAAGAGAACAAATTCGAGGCATTCCTGGTGGATCTAGATATGCACTTCTAGAGCTGGACTCCAGCCCAGACCCAAAAGCATGGAAACTTAGTTTTAACTTAACAGAGAAAGTAGCTTCATGACATACCAGGCAGGGTTCAGTGCTATAAAAATGGCCAAAGTCATACCATTCTTCACTTTATTTTCTTCCTCAATTTGGTTTAGTGTAAGAAATATATATAAGTCTTTTTCACAGTATGAGGAACAATGAATATATATTATATGATGATATATGTACAACCTACATCATATGATCTGCCTTCTTGAAGAGGAAGGAGGGAAGAGAAGGATGGAGAGAACATGGATTGCAAAAGATCTGAAAATGAATATTTTAAAATTGTATTGACATGTAATCTGTAAAAAAGAAAATTGATAGACATAAAATATAAGTGGACAAGGTCAAACAGTGTGACAATCTTTCTTGGCAAAATCTATTCTGGGTAGTCTTTGAATCCAGTATGGGAATAAACTTTCAACTCAGGTTGGACCTGAGGAATATGAAGAAGTGAATTGAATTTTTTTTGTCTATCAATCAGCATTTTTTAAATTAATCAACCAAAAGCTTAAATACCCCTGCTTAACACTAAGTAAGGGAGTTCCCAAGTCATTTAATAAAAGTGGGTGACAACCCCAGAGGAGACTTCCCTGCTACTGGGCAGTGTTAGGCAAATTTAAAGACTGCAATTGGTTCCCATAAAGTGGAGGAAGGGACAGGAAGTGATGTGGAAAAAGGACTATAAAAAGTCCTGAACTTCCTATCCAAGAACCTTTGGCTTGGATCTTTGGCTTGGAGTTTCCCCTGGTAAACTGGCTTTTGGAGGTGGCTTTGGATTTGACCTTCAGTTTCAACTTGGAACCTTGGCTCTTGGACTGCCTCTTGGAGGACTGCTCCTGGATCTTCCCCTTTGGACATTTTATTGAGTGAGTGAGTAGATGGCTTTCCCTTCCTGGTTTCTGAAGAGATTAGTTCTGGAGAGGTCTCCTTCTCCTGGAGGAGGCTGAATTGGTGGAACCTTTGTATAAGACATCGCTGAGTCCTCTGGCTGAAGGTTAATGAGCCCTGCCAGGGCTGAGACAGACACCAGAGCAACATTTAGTGTGATAAGCTAGATATTTTTTCTATCCTCCTCTTACATTTCTCTACTCTCACTCTTTCCACCTCTTTGTAAATAAAAGCTACTAAAAGTTGCTTGATTTGAGCTATAATATTTTTAAAATCAGCAACCAAAATATTACTTAGAATTCCCATAATTTATTCAAATCCCTAAATTTAATTTCTTACAGTATGATAGAGGTCTCTAAGTCCTGTGACAAGATTGACCCTCCAGACAGATCCTAGCACTGAAACAACCTCAGAGTCCCTTGAAGGAGAGAACTTGTCTATCCCACTTACTTAGAATGGGGGTATGCCCATATCATTCAGTTGAAGAGCTTCACTTAACTGCAGCTTCCCCATCCAAGCCCCAGTGGACAATCAAGGAATATTCCATACACCCTGAGAAAATCACTAGCTTGATTTGAGAGACATTTAGGGGGTAAATCTAGAAAATAATACCAGTCTTACAAAAAAATCTTACAATCTTAACATATCAAGGGACAAAATTCCCTGATCATAAGAATTGTAAATGTAAATGCAGTTTCTTTCAGGACCCAAGAAAGACAGAATAGAAAGGAAAGGAAGGAAGGAAGGACTGGCAATGGAAATTGACACCTTTGATTAGACAGTGGAAAACTGTATGCAAGAACTGAATGCCCTGAGAATTAAAATGAACTATACTCCCCAAACCCATTTTTTCAACAAGACAAAAAGAAATATCAAAACAAAACCAAGAAAATTTTTGAAAAAAAACAAATAAGAAAATATAATATTAAAAAATAACTTGGAAAACAGGTCAAGGAGGAACAATTTAGGAATTTAAAGACTTTCTGTAAATTATGACAGGAAATGTCTGATTAGGAGATTAGAACAGTGGGAGTAATATAGAAAGTGAAAACAAAAAAAAATTCACTTGTCATCAGAAAGAAACTCCAAATAGATTTTTAAAAAATCAAAGAATGAAATATTGCCAAAAGCCAAAAATAAGAAGTTCAAACTTCAAAGAAAGTCATTATGGGTTAATCAAGAAAGCAACTGCCATTAAAAATGGAGTAGAATTTAAAAGATGATATCATGAAAAGCAAAAGACAGAATTTAATATCCACAGATAACCAATCTATCTAAATTAGGTATAATCCTAGAGAAAAAAAACATAGATATTTAATGAAAAAGGGATTTAAAAGAATTCCTAACATAAATAGCATAACTGAGTAGATATTAGAAATTGAAATGTAGATATGAAGATAAACATATGAATTATGCATATATATGTTTGAAAATTAATATGTGAGGATACTTTAATTATTTCCACCTTAATATAGTTTTAAGAAACAATTGTCTTCTCAGAACACTAATAATTTTAAAGGTCATAGAGAGAAATTAAAATAACAAATGATCTATGGATAGTTTTGCTCCTTTTTAATGGCCTTTGGAGAAGACAAATATGTGAAAGGTTGTTATACAGGGGAATTAAGGAGGAGGGAAAGGAAAATTAACATTGCATTATAGAGGTGAATAAGATCAAAACCATATGGCCATGAAGCAAGGGCTAATTTAATTGGGCATCCTATGAAATTTTCTTTAGTCTGAATCAGATAAAAGAAGATTAATACAATTAATACAAAAGATTAATAGATGTATCTGTCTAGAGATCTCATTATAGAAAATATTAATCTTAAAATGGAAATAGTATCCTCAAGAAGGGGATCAAGATAAGAGTAAAAGAAAGGGAAGGCTATGTAAGAAAATAGTCATAAGTAAAATAACCTTAAATGTTGGAGAGGGAACTAAGAAGGGAAGATTAAAAGAAAATAAGGAGTAAAAATTCTGGGCATAGGGATAGAGTAAGAAGCAAAGAACTGTAACAGAAGGAATGAACTGTTTCACATATAAGAACACCAATATCAGACAAATTTCTTTTCTATCATTTTCATCTTATTTATAAAGAGGGAGGTACAGTAACAAAGGAAATATATAAAATGATATGATAGATGGAAACACAAAATTAATCATCACATCTATGAATGTAAATGAGATGTGTTCACCCACAATATGGAATAAGATAGAATGAATTAGATAGGAAAATCTAACAACACATTATTTTCAAGAAACAGACTTGAATCACAATGTTGAAAATGGGAAACTGGATCAAAAACTTTTATGCTTCATTTGAATTCAAGCTGATGAGGAAACTCCTTTTGTAAATACACAGCAGGAACTTCTCTGCTACTTATAATCTTAGAGAATTATCTAGAAAAAATTAAGAGTTAAACTAACTTGCTCAAGAGGACACAACCAAGGTGTTTTAGAGGCAAGAATTAAAACAGTGTCCCTGATGAAGACCAGTTTGTTTGTTTATTTGTTTTAAATCCTCTACAATATGCTCTCTTGCCACAGAGAATTTCCTGAAATATAATTTATTTATTTTCCTAATTGTTTATTTATTTAATTAATTAATTTTGAATATTTTCCCATGGTGACATGATTTATGTTCTTTCTCTACCATGCCCCTCCCATAGCCAATAAGCAATTGCACTAGGTTTTACATGTGACATTGTTCAAAGCCTATTTCCATATTATTGATATTTGCGTTAGGATGATCTTCGAGTCTATAACCCCAATCATATCTCCATCAAGCCATTTGATCAAGCAGTTGTTTTTCTTTTGTGTTTCCACTCCCACAGTTCTTTCTCTGGATGTGGATAGCGTTCTTTCTCATAAATCCCTCAGAATTGTCCTGGATAATTGCATTGCTGCTGGTAGAGAAGTCCATTACATTCAATTGGGCCACTGTGTATTTGTCTCTGTGAACTGTGTATTTGTCTCCTGTTTCTGTTCCTTTCAATCCACATCAATTCCTGGATGCCATTCCAGTTCATACACATGGAATTCCTCCAGTTCATTATTCCTTTTAGCACAATAGTATTTCATCACCAACAGATACCACAATCTGTTCAGCCATTCCCCAATTGAAGGGCATCCCCTCATGTTCCAATTTTTGACCACCATGAAGAGCATGGCTATAAATATTTTTGTACGAGACTTTGTCCTTATGATCTCTTTGGGATACAAACCCAGAAGTAATATGGCTGGGTCAAAGGGCAGGCAGTCTTTTAATGACCTTTGGGCATATTCCAAATTGCCATCCAGAATGGTTGGATCAATTTACAACTCCACCAGCAATGCATTAATGTCCTTATTTTGACAAATCCCTTCCAACATTTAATACTTTCCTTTCCTGTCATGTTAGCCAATCTGATAGATGTGAAGTGGTACCTCAGAGTTGTTTTAATTTGCATTTCTCTAATTATAAGGAATCTAGAACATTTTTTCATGTGCTTATTGACAGTTTTGATTTTTTTATCTGAAAATTGCCTATTCATGTCCCTTGCCCATGTATCAATTGGGTAATGGCTTGATTTTTTTTTTCTTGTACAATTGATTTAACTCCTTATCAATTTGAGTAATTAGACCTCTTTAGGAGGTTTTTGTTATAAAGATTTTTTCCCAATTTGTTGCTTCCCTTCTAATTTTGGTTGCATTGGTTTTGTTTGTACAAAAACTTTTTTAAATTTAACGTGTTCAAATTATTCATTTTACATTTCATAATATTCTTTATCTATCTTTTGCTTGGTCTTAATATCTTACTTTTCCATAGATCTGACAGGTATACTATTCTATGTTGGCCTAATTTACTTATAGTTTTCTTCTTTATATTTAAGCCATTCACCAATTTCGAGTTTATCTTGGTATAGTTCATGAGATGTTGATCTAAATGTAATCTCTCCCATATTATTTTCCAATTTTCCCAACAGTTTTTGGGTTTTTGTTCCAAAAGCTGGGATCTTTGAGTTTATTGTACACTGTTTTTCTGAGGTCATTTACCCCAAGTCTATTCCACTGATCCTCCCTTCTGTCTCTTAGCCGGAACCATATTGTTTTGATGACCACTGCTTGACTAAGATATCCTTTATTCAAATATTCAAATTATCTAGCATCTCAAAAAACAAGTTGCCTCCAACAACACAGATTGCAAACACTGATGCATGCCCATCCTTTATAACTATTTTCATTATTCTTCCATAAGTACAACCCAGGGTGTGGAGTATGCCTAACATGATCAATATCAACCTTTCTTTCTCTTGAACCCTGCCCCCCATTATTTATATTTTATGACATAGTGCCATTTATTAACATCAATGGGATACTGGTATAATTAAGATGAATAAATTAGCTAAAAGGCATTAAATAAGGACTTATTACATGCTAGGTACAATGCTAAACACTGAAAATACGAAGAAAAAAAAGAAAAAATTAAGATAGTTTCCACTCTCAAGGAGCAGGAGGATACAACATATAAAAGAAAGTTTGTCGGTCAGATTAAAGGTCTAGAATCCTGAGCATGTTGCTTGTGGAAGATAGTAATGTCTAGAAATACTCAGGTTATGAAAATATTTAAGATGACAATGCTGTTGGACTGACAGATTGTAGATAAGGTAGTCTGGAGGATTTTAGGAGGAAGTGGAAGGGAAGCAGGTAGGTTCTAGTGATTCTCCATCTCATCAGAGTGGATAGAGTTGTCTACTCCCACCCAATCCACACACTGTGAGTAGTCAAACAGCTATGGCCAAAGAGGAAAAGTTATTCCTTGTAATGAGAACTTTCCCTGTTACTCCCAATCACCCGAGAAGACTTTTGGTGACTGGCCTTTGCTTTTATAAAAAAAAAAAAAAAAGCTTGGGATAAGTAAAGGAGTTTTGAAGCTTTCCATTTGGCATCTTCTAACTAACTCTAAACACAACTCAGTACACTGGAAAGCCATGACTTTGGTTGTCCTGCTCTTCCAGTGCCACTGGGATGCTGTTGTGTGTATGTGTGTTTATTCCTGTATATTATGTACCTTCCACTCACAGACATCTCTCTCTTTTTTTAAACAAACACCAAATCACTTTAATGAAAAAACTTTTGTGGTTTGAAATCACGTACTGATCAACCTCTTTTCTTTCTACAGTTTTTATTATTACCTCTAAACAATGACACAAAATTTCTCATGACACACAAAGCTACCTCTAGGACCCAAGAGAAATGTGTAGTCAATTTAGCTTTGGGAACCTGTCTTATTAATAAGAAAGTAAGTTGTTATGGAGGCTTCCAGCAACCATAGGAGTTATGCTCCCCAAACACTATTCCTTTAACATTATTGTCTTTCTGGTGCTGTTATTATTTTTAGAACACAATAATTTTCTTCAGTGCCCTTGGGTTTATTGAACATTGGCTACTGTGTTTATTAAATTCCAAGTATTACTTATCTGGTGTTCTATTTATTTTAACCAGCTTAAAACTGTTTTTGATGACTATTATTTTGTATAATTTGAGACCTAATAATTGAAGGCACCCTACATTTTTTCTTTATTTTCCTAGAAATGTTTGGCTTTCTGTTTCTACAAATAAAATTTATTATTCTTCCTGGTGCTATGAAGTAATCTTTTTGGAGTTTGATTGGTATAGCTCTATATCTATAAATTCACTTAGGTAGTATCATCATTTTTGTTATATTGTCAAAGTATAGCCATGAAAAATTAATCACTATCAGTTCTACTCCAGAGCATACTATCTATATCTGGTCTTCCTTTTCCTCACATTGGACTCCTATAACTGGAAATGTATTCTTGTCCTTTCCTTCTTTATAATTTTACCTCCCTTAACTCTGATGTTCTCACTTCTTAGACAATAAGCTCTTTCAAGATCGTATTATTTGCTTCTATTTAAATGAATGAATGAAAGCATTTATTAGTCATTCAACTAGCATTTAGGAGCACACTATGTGTTGGGCAAAGGGTTAGAAACATAAGCAAAAAACAGTTTCTAATGTTGAAGAGCTCTTAGTTTAATGGAGGAAATGACATTCAAACAGCTTCATACAAATGAGATATATACAGGATAAATTAGAGATGGTTAATAGAAGGAAGGCACTAGAATTAAAGGGGAACCAAAAGAGAATAAGGGGATAAGTATTTATATAGTGCCTACTGTGTTCCAAACACTGTTAAATAATTTTACAAAATTATCTCATTTGGTCTTTACAACAACCTTGTGAGATAGATATTTTCATTATCTACATTTACACTTAGAAAACATAAATTGGGTGACTTACCCAGGGTCACACAATAATAATTTTCTCAGGCTGTATTTGAACTCAGGGCTTTCTGACTCCTGACTTAACAATATAGTCACTGTATTATCCAATGTCTCTATATAATGGCTTCTTGTGTAAAATGGAATTTTAGCTAGGACTTGAAGTAAACCAGGGAAACAAGGAAGGAAATAGAACATTTCAGTATTCTTGAAATGAAGAACAGAGTGAAAAATCCTAGATTCAGAACGCAAGAGTTTTATGCAAAGATTAACAGAGAAGCTAATATAACTGGGTCACAAAGTATAAGGTGGAGGATATGGTGGAAGAAGATTAGTAAGGTTAGAGCGGACAGATTATCAAAGGCTTTGAACATGAAACAGATCATTTTGCATTTGATTCTCAAGGTAAAAGGGAAACACTAGACTTTATTGAGTAGAGGAACTGATATAATCAGACCTGAACTTTAGGAAGATTACTTTGCCAGATAAGTTAAGGATAAAATAGTAGGGAGAAACTTGTGTCAGGGATAAACTATTAGATTAGCTAACATGGCAGAAAAGGAAAATGGCAATTGTGGGGGGAATATGGAAATTGTGATACCAATGCTCTGTGATACACTCATGGTTATCACTCATCGCCTAGATGAAGATCTTAATAAATAGCCTTAAGATTTTAAATGAAATATAAAGAAATTGTATCAGTTGAAAGGATAGGGGGAAGCAGAGATACAAAAGGTTTAACCACTGGATGAAAATCCATGTGGTTAGTGGGAGAGTCAGTTATTTAGGGAGATAGAAAAGGATTGCTTTGCCACAGTGAGGATCCAGTTGAGATTACATAAATTTTAGTAGATCCAGTTAATATCATTTGGTGATTTTTCTCTTTCAATCATCACCCTGTAAGTATGAATGGATGCAGTAGATGGTAGGAGTCAACCAAGGCTCAGATGTGACTGGGCAAGATTAGTGATAGAATAAAAAGAAAAGGTTTAAAGGGAAGAGGATAGTGTACAGTTGAATTGGTATATTAAGGGGTCAAGAAGAGGAAGAGAAAAAGTATGGATGCAGAATAGGAGTAATGGCCTGGAGGAGCCAGATAAAAATAAGGGGTCCAGGGACTGGAGGTCATAGTGAGGATGGAGAATGGGAGTTTGGACTAGTGAGGCAAAGAGAATAATGTAATTTCAACAGATTATGATCAGATAAGGGAATTTTGTAGTTCATGAGCACAGGCGTGGTATATTTGAAGATGATGGTAATTTCAAAGGCATGGCCATCTCTTTGTGTAGTTAAGGTGGGGTAGAAGAAGTCATGGGAAATAAGAAAGTTGTGGAACTGACAAGTTTGGTATTTGAAGGCATTTCAGGATATATATTCATGTTTCCTAGTATTAAGGTAGGAGTTGAGCAGGGGAGAATTATAAACCAAGAAATAAACTCATTGAGGAAAGAAGGGGACGTGTCCTGGAAGTGGATGGATGACAAATTCTGGTGGATATCAACATTGTGACTGGGTGACAGATATGGATTGAGTAAATATCAAAAGGGAAAACATTATGAGTTATGGAGGTATAGAGAGGACCTGAAAGTAAAAATGAAGAGCACAGAGTATTCAAATTTCCTCTTCTCAATCAGTGAGTTGGGAAAACTACATTATTATCTTGGGTACATCTCACAATATTTTATACTAGAAGAGAACAGGAAATTTTCTTAAACATTTTTCTAAAATGAAGATAAGATGCAAAGCATTTTTCTTAGCTATCAATTTAGTTAAGCTATAAATTATAATAAAAAAGAACTTTAGTCTCTTGTGCCTCTTAAAAATTGTACATACAGTACTTGTTCTTGGTGTTGACCACTGCCTTTGATACACTGGAAGTCATTTGGAAGTGGGACAGCAATCTAGTCTTGGGTGTATCCCCAGGAATTAATCCCAGTTTGGAAATGTAGACCCTCAAGAATTAAGGATCATGTCTTTACTATAGCATGAAGTGAGATTAATGGAAAGAACTCTAGATAAAGCATGTTCGTATGATCATGGGCAAGTCATTTCATCTCACTAAGATTCAATCTAGTTACTATATAATAGGTCTGAGCTAAGTGGAACTTTTTTAGTTCTTTCCATGTAATATCCTCTGAGTTTGTATCAATCTATAAGATTGGAGGAAAGTTTTTATATCTTTGATTTGGATCCATTTATTTAGAAGTAAAGAACTCTGATTATTTGTGGATAAGACAAGAAGGAAAGGAAATAGTACCTAGAATGCTGGACTTAGAATCAGAAAGACTTGAATTCAAATCCTGCCTCAGGCACTTACTAGCTGTGAGGCAGCATATTCATCCCCTCTCAGCCTCAGATTTCTCATCTATACAGTGGTTACAATAAATAACACTAAGCTCCCAGAGTTTTCATCATGATCAAATAAGAGCATATAAAGTACTTTGCCAACTATTAGAATTTATTATTACATGTTATACATTAATTACATAAAATCTATTATATATTATATAATAATAAAATAATTATTAATTATGTACATTCAGTCATTATAGAAACTAAGCAAAACTCAGTCAAACCCTAATGTGTTCATAATTGCTGACTATTTCTGACTCTTAAAAGACCTATGTGAACATAGACTAGCAGGTAAATATAGATGTGAGACTTGTAACAAATGTACTAAATGTCACAGGTAAAAAAATGGAACATATCCAAGAAGGCATCAATGAAATGAATGGTGCCCATCTAAATTCAATTTGCAGTGACTTTTCTGTTTCATGTTTCATACCACCTAGGATTGGTCTTTTTCAGGACTGATGCTTTTAAGAGAAGAATTATTTCATCAAACAAAGCATTTTGTGAGTCTACATCTATTATGATGCTATTATTTAGATTCCAATCATTTTATCTGTTAAATGTATTGAATTATCTCTCTGCTGCCCTTGAAGTTACACTTACAAGGACCAAATAGTCTCATTTCAAAGGACTAGGCTTTAACTTGAAGCTTGCTATTATCATATGCTAAACCAACAAACCTTTCTTTCAAGATGTGATCTGAAGAAAATTCTAAGGCAAAAAAATAAAACAATAAATACTACTTATTTCATTTTATGCTTTTTTAAAGCTAATCTATTAGTTCTTAGAACCCCTCCCCCTTTTTTTCCAGGATATCTCTCCCTTCTGTTTGTTGTTGTTGTTGTTTGTAATGTAAGAAAGAGAGATCCAGGGGGCTGCAATGAGAAGGAGAAGGAGAGATCAGCTGAAGAGCAGAGAGGGGCAGAGAGAGAAGCCAGGAGTTCTAAAGGGATTCGAACTCTGAAGCCAAATGCCAATGGTCTTCCAGCCTGGGAGATGGAGGGAGGTGGTTTTCTTGGAAGCTGAGAAAGAGCTCATCAGTTTGGAAGCTGTTATTCCTTCTGGGACCCAAAACACCTCCATTAGGACTCTTCAAGAACAGCTACTGGAATTCTCAAGGGGGTTTTGGATTTAAACTCACTCTGGCCAGACCCATCCAGATCTCTCCCTGAGATTTCTCTCTCTCCCTGACCTGTTTCTGGACTCCTGAATTAAAAGCTAGTTAGCTGAGGAATAGGGATAAACTGGTAGCTGGCTGGAATAGGATACAAGGCACTCAGCCTTGAACCCAGAGAACTTGGGGGGCAGTCTGCCAGAGGGGACAATTGTTAGGGCTTCTCACTTCCCCACTTTCCTTGCCGGACACCCCTACCTGTCCTTCACTGCATGAACCCAAATAAATTATTTACTATTTTAGAATTAGGTCTGACTGGTTTCTGACACTAGGAAAGGGGGCAGAAGATTTGGGGAGAATCACATCTCCCCAAAAGGGGAAGGTTAGCTCAGGATCCCAGGGATCCAAACTCTCACCCAAGGAGCAGCTCTCCTTGATAGTGGGGTGACCCCAGGTTTCTAAAGGGAAGTGACAGTGGGAGTCCCTAAGGAGACCAGAGGCAGAAGAATCCATCCTGCCTCTCAACAACAGCTGGGAACAAAAGGGAGCCATTGGGTCATCTTGCCAAAGCTAATCTCTCCAGTTCTTGTCCTCCCATCTCCCAGAACTATCCTCTGAGGAGACATATTCCCTCTGTCAGGGAGACAAGACTTGGGTACCCTCTCTCTCAGAAAAGAGAGGGGGAAGAAGTATCTCTTCACCCTCCCTCTCTCCCCATTTCCCTCTCTCCTTCCATCCTCCCTATTCCTGTCACTCCTTTTACTTGTTGAGTTGTTTCAGCCTTGTCTGACTCTTCCTGACACCATTTAGGATGTTTTTGGTAAAGACAATGGAGGGGTTTATCATTTCCTCCTCCAGTTCATTTTGCAGATGAGGAAACTAAGACAGTGTTATGTGACTTGCCCAAAGTCATACAGCTAGTAGAAATCAGAGGCCACGTGTGAATTTATGAAGATGAGTCATTCTCACTCTTGAGTCCTGATACTCTATCCACTGCATCACCTAGCCCTCCATCCTGTTTCTGATGGCAAAATAAATCTACTATTGAATTCAGAACAACAGGGGTAGCTAGATGGCTCTTATAATAGAGAGCCAAACATTGAGACAGGATATTTGGGGTTTAAAATGTGGCCTCAGATACTTCCTAGCTGTATGACCCTAGGCATGTCACTTAAACCTATCTGGCTAGCCCTTGCCATTCTTCTGCTTTGGAACCAATACATAGTATTGATTTGGAGACAGAAGGTAATGATTTAAAAAAAAAGAAATCTAAAAAACAAAGGCAGATTGGTAGAGCAGGATCTTGCTGCAAAATCAGAAAGATCATGGTTGGTTCTATTATTATTTCATCAATTTTTAACTTTCTATTACAAGTCTATTTTTAATCATGTGGTTAATTCTCATCCATGCTTGTATCATTATCTATATTGATATTGTATATTAGAGAGGTACATAATTTAAAAATATATCTATGTAAATGTTCTTTCATTTATAACATATAATTGACCTTCACATATTCATTGATTCACATATAATTGTACTAGAAGATCAATAACCATTGAATGAATCTGATGCTATCAAATCAGTAAAATGGAGTAAACTATTTGCCCTTTCAAAGCTCTGTGAATTTTAACTTACTTAAATCTCTAGAGCCCATGTATTATGCCCAAACAAGCAATTTACTAATGGAAATTTGTAATTTCAAATTATACATATTTAAAATTTGAATAATCCTCATAAAAATAATTCCTAGTTTTTATTAGAAGACTGAGGACATTTTACAACTACTTAGGAGGTATGACAACTTTAAATGATGGATATATGAATATAAGACCCAATGGAAGAAGGATTACCTGTAATTGGCATTAGTAAATATACTCCTCTTTTCTCATGATATTATATTGAAATGCATCAAACCTCAGAATATTCAGTGAGACCTATGATTACTCAGAAGAGACCAGCCTACCAACTCATAAAGGAAAAAAAAAGTAGAAAATCCTTTTGTCCTAACTATGATATACTGTTGTAAGGACAATTCATCAAGTTAGTTCATCAGTACTTACATCTAGGACTATTCAAAATTGTAGATAATTCTAAGTAGGCAAATAATTAATGCTTGTGGATTGACTGATGTGTTAATGCTCATGGTGATAAAAATTAAATGAAACAAGTTTTAAAATGATCTTAATCACAAGGAGATTACATTCTACAGGGTTAGGTACAATGAGATTCATCATTACAAGGTAGGAGGTCAACAAATAATAATTTGGTCATGGCAAATGATGAAATATAGAGTTGTGATTTCCATTGGCAGACATAATATCCAAACTGAATGAAAAAAAATGAAAAGGTTCAATAGGAAAACTGGCCACTTGTATTTTTTACATTTAGTCCTTGCTTTGACATTCTCTTGTTGTACATAAAGATATTCCACAAATTTAATCATATATTCAAAAATGAAATTAGTAATTAAGCTTTTATTATTTCTTTTAAAGGCTTATTCTCCTTTCCCACTATTCACAGCAAATAAAGAACTTTTGGAAGAGGCAGCATTGTGTAAGTATTAGATATGACATCAGCAAATCTGACTTTGAATGTCAAGTCTGGTTCTTTCTGCCTTTGTGATATAGGGCAATGCACTTAACCTTTCTAGGCTTCTGTTTCCTTATCTGTAAAATGTATGGGTTTGACTAGATTATCTCAAAAATCCTTTCCAGATCTAAATACTCTGATCTGACAAAATAAATAATATTTTCCTGTTACTCTTTCCACAAAGTACATCATTGTCCCAAAAATAAGTAATATTCTTTAGTAAACAGAAATAGTTTCATCATATTTTCACACCTTCTTTTGGACATAGCAAGAGTGTTGTCATAGCAAGAGATCTATAATTAAAAACTGAACCATTACCTATAAACAACAATGATGTTCCTGACTCTAATCACTTAAGAGAAATTTCTAATAATCATTTGCAAAAGTTAAATTGTTCAATAATCATTACTAAATTATTGAGCAGTATTGAAAAATATTTGCTTAAATCATATTTATAAAGGAATTTCTCTAGCTGCCTTTATTCTTTAAAATGCTATACTTACTATATGTCATTTATAATCCTCATGATCAAAACAAGGGATCTAATTGCTTTTCTAATTGTAACTTTGAGAAGACCCCCCCCAAAAAAAGTTATTTGTCTACCAAAATGTTAACTCAACAGTAGTTATTTCTCACTTTCTACTCCAACCCCTTGACAAATGAACAGGCTTCTTCTACCATGACTTGAATAAAAGGAAGAACTTGTTTGATTTCTCCCTTTCTGGTAAAAAAGTGTTCTACACTATAGTACCCTCCCATTCATATATCAGTATGGCTGTTTATGTGCATACCTGCTCCCAAATCTACCCCTTATGACTCCTTGATACATATGTGCATATATACATGCAGATATTAACAATTAGTGAAAGGTGTGTTGCAAAATACAAGCATCTGAGTAGTTAGCTACATATTTTAGTAGGTTCATGGGTATAATAAGAAGAATCAGAGGGTTGATCAAGCTCTCCTTACTTTTCTCCATCATCTAGCAGAAAAGGTTCTCTAACTATTTAGTTATAAGGTTAATGTTAGCTCCACATCACTGACAAAAGAGAAAAGAAAAGAAAATTCAACAAATAACTCATGCGCTTCAGTTTTATTTATTGATATTTATGAATACATTTACTTATATATATGAATATGGATTGAAATCTATGAACTACAGAGTTATATCTTGATGAATATTTGATGATTATTGAAGTAAGATAACATGAAAAGGGTCAACATCTTACCCTGGGTGCTTCCTGTTGAAAATGTTCTATGTTCCGTGTTCCTTTGGATCTAGAACCATGTCTAGGTCCCTCTTCTGCATCTGATATCTTAGATCACTCATGTCCTGAGGGTTCAAACAAGTAGACTTTTTACTAAAAACATATTCCACAATCGTCATATGGAAGGAATGCTCAAGATGGTTAGAAAGTGGTTCAGGAAGAAAGAAACAAATAAAACATGAACAGAAAGGCCACAAGGACATTACCAAGGAGGTTTTCTGTAGTTTCATGAACTCTGACAAAATTGCAAAAACTGCCTTTATGCTCTCTCTATCCAGAGGGTCCATAATTGAGTCCTAGAGCAAAGCATCTGAGAGAAACACTCCAAATTTCCCTAGGTCAGCTCTAGAATTTCCTTGCTTTCATTAGTTATTGAGGTATGGAAGTAATCACTTATATCTTATGACTTATACCAGAATCCTGTTCCATAATTTGTTATTTCATTAGCTTTCTTCATACCAAAGTAGGGACTCTATTCATAAGAGGATCACAGGACAGCTCCTTGACAGCAATGAATCTTGTGAAATAATGATCAATAACTTTTTTATAGCACTTCAAGGCTTCCAAATCACTTTCCAAATATTATTTCATCTTATCTTAACAACAACCGTGGGAGATTGGTGCTATTATCTCCATTTTATATTTGAAAAAACTGAAGCAAACAGAAATTTAAGTGACTTGCTTAGGGTCACAGATCTAGTGTCTGAGGAAAGATTTTAACTCAGATCTTCCTGACTTCTAGTCCTGTTCTCTCTTTACTCTCTTTACTGCATGGACCTCACTCAATTGATATTACTCTTGTAGATACAGACAAAAAGCTCTGTTTCAAGTAAGGGTAACTCTTGTCTGGAGGAAAATCTATGTTAGGTTGGTGTTTATAATTAACTTTAAAATGGCATATGGTCAGGTGACAGTTATCTTAGAATGGGAAATCTGCTCAGCTGAGACACTAATAAATATCCTTAGAAAGAACTTTATAGGAGCTACAGAGAAGGTGACCTTTTGTAGAAGTTAAAAGGAAGGGGAAAACAAAAGAAAACATGTTGAACTTTCCGCTATGCTAAATTATGAAGCTACAAATAGCTATGCTCCAAAGAACACTATTAACTTTTAACATGCAAGAAAAAAAAGATCAAAATAAAGCATGCATAAATCAAGTGTTTCTTTTGCTTAGTAAAAAAAGTACTTCCAAATGGCAGTTGAACCTATGTTTACAGCATACGGTGAGCAATAATGATAATATAACAGTGATGATAATAATGATAAAACTATAAGAATACTGGCTTGCTCCATCACTTAGCTTTAGTAATACAGGTAGAAATTCATACATCAGTAGCATCTGAACTAGGAGATGGATCACAGCAGTCAAAATAAGGTATCAGTTAATGAAAAAAAGGCCACTAAGGACACTATATATCACTAGATCGAGTCTATAATCCTTTAATAAAAGACTGACTTCATAGCTTGGGTTTTTTTTCAGAGGACTGTCATTATCATCTATTGTGCTTCTCTCCTTACTATAATACTCTAGCATACGGGAAAGAAATATCTGTCAGATAATGAGGATTCTGGCCAAAGAGGCTGGCATGCAGTATCTGAGAGTGCAAAGATACACAGCAGCGAGTCATTCTGCTGGCCTATTTAAGGAGCACCAGGAGGTACCCTCAGTACTGATGTTAAGGGCTTTGGAAGAAATTAACCCTGGATATGTGATAGCAGGCTTAGTGTATGGGTTTTTAATAGATTTGACTCTAAGATTCAAATAAGAAATCCACAATATATTTACAAGAAGGAAGAATAAGTAAATTATGTGGCTTAGGAAGAGGGTGCCTGTGTATAGGAGAAACAAAATATTTTTCCATTGCACAACATAAATAAATGGCAACTTTCTGAACTATAATTAGTTTCAGGGGGGAGGGGGATGTTTGCATTGAGGAGCCAAAAATGCTATAAGCATAGATTATGTACGACCAGAAAGAATACCTCCGGACAAGCTCGCCAATAAATGCTGGAGAGCAAAATCTAAGTTTGAGTGTTTTCTTGAGCAGCTTCCCAAAATGACTTCTGTGATCTTCAGTGTACTTAATTTCTGTTTGCTTCAGGTTTTTCAAACATAAAATGGAGATAATAGCACCAATCTCCCAACTACTCTAGGACACAAATATATGAATGAATTTATGAAAATGTTCCTCCCAGGAAGAACAACAAAGAAATACACAAAGCTGATGCAAAAGGGAAAGTAGGATCCACTGTCAACTGAGGAACAAAAATTACATATGATTCTAGATTCATCTGTCACCATCTGTGTGGCAGTGCAATGAATAATTGGCCAAGAAAGTATCAGAGAATGGAAGGTGGATTTCTGAACCACAGATTAAAGTTCAAAAATAACTTCTAGCCTGAGCTAGAATGCACCTTACCAAGATTACAGGGTCATATCCATTGCCTTGCCTTCTGGCTACCATGGCCTCAAAGCCATAACATCCCTGATCTGCCTTCCACACTTCTTCTTGCCTTCTCTGAGACAGGTAAACTAAGGCATGAAATGATGCGCCGTTACCATATGACACACAGTTGGGTCGTTAGGCCACATTCAGGTTATCTAATCATACTCCTCTCTGGATGGACTTCTCTCTAAAACTGATACTCTACCTGCATTTAATCCACAAGGGTTAATATACTTTCATCCCTTCTATTCCCAGCAACGCACAGATTAAGCCCTTAACTATCAATATACAAACCCATTACCCCATTGCCAACTGCCTGTTTCCTTACTCTCCTCCGCCTCCATCCTGCCCACTCCCATGTCCCATGTCTGCCCCTTTTAATGAACCCTCTGGGATATCAGTTATGTCACTAATAAAGTTCCTTTGAGCCTTTATCTCTTACTTTCTTATGGCATTCAACTTCTGTTACTTGCTTAAATCTGGCTGTCTCTGATTAACAAGGTACCCCTCTCCTCCCTTTTCAATACTGCCTAGACTTTCTTTTATTCCTATAGACTCATTATTCTTGGGATGTTAGAATACATAGCACTTCATTGCTACTTTCAGGCTCCCCCTCTACCACAATCGCTCAATGATTTCATATGCAAAATCATATGTGTGTGTATATTCCCTTCCTTCCTCCAGGATGTCCCTCTTCCTTTCCTAGGAAGTTCAGTTCCTGATTCATCTTTCTCAACTGGTGAGCAAGTTGAAGATTCTAATATGCTTAATATGACCCTCTCAAACACCTTTATTTCTCAGTTCTTTAATCTATGCAATTCCCATTAATTATTCCTCATTCTATCCACTACACAGTGATATGGTGATACCCTTGATCTGGCAATCAATCATATGTTTTCCTTCCATTTTCATGAACAACAAATTATTTTATCTGATCATAATATTTTCCTATTTCACCTTTCCCTGTCTTTTGAACCCTAATCCTGTTCCCCATACTCACTGTACTTTCCATTCCTTCTAGTCCCTAGATCTTTCTCCTTTTTACCCTTCAATAATTGAGCCATTTGAAGTACTGGGTCAATTCTACACTGCATTCTAGAAACTCTTGCCTTACTTTACTATGGACAATTATGCTTTGCCATAACACAGCAATAGGTTACACTCCTCATCCTCCTTCTTTCATTCCTATTCACATATTGCTGAAAAGAGCTAAAGAAAACAATGGAGTTGTGACAACTAGGTTCAATTCCACTGCCAATTTATGTTTTCTAATTTCAATTGAGTAAAAACTATGCTAAGATAATGATTTTATTCTTCCCTGATCAATTCACTTTTCCACTCTTTACAGCAGGTGTTACAAACCACCTCATCTGTATTTAAGCCTCTCTGAGACTATTCTTACATCAGTTTCTCAGCTGAGGATCTCACTTCATACTTTAATAAAATAAGTCATTCTCCACCAACCCCTTCTTCATTCTGCTACTCACCTCATTATTTAGAAATATTACCCCACTACCTCTTCTTTCAATCCCAACTTGGTTAAGGAATATATGGTATTTAAGTATAATCTATGTGTATGTGTATGTTTATTTGGATGAGTATATGTGAATATGCATATACTTGATGCTATCATTCCTTTCTTCTCCATCAGAATGACCCATTAGTGTTTCAACTCTTTTAATTTCAATATCTCCCCATCTAATGACTTCTTCCCTGCTACTTATATTTCTATCTCTCTCATCCTAAAAACAAACAAAAACCTCTCACTTCATTTATCATTTATTTGAGCTAGCTATTGTCTTCTCATTTTCCAAACTACATTAGAAAGATGTTCACACTAGTTACCACCATTTCCTCTCATTTTACATATGCATTATACCTATGCAATTTGACTCCAGATCATATCATTTAATTGGATCTTCTCTCTCCAAAGTGACAAAGTTAGTTAAATCTCTTAATTTCTAATTCTAAAGACATGTTCTTAGTCCTATCCTTTTTTTCTGGCTATTCTCTCCTCTTCTGGTTTTCCTAACACTGCTTTCTCCTGGATCTCCTCCAGTCTAAAGGAATGGGGTGGGAGAAAACTGCCTACATACCTATATATGTACATACATATATATATATATATATATATATATAATATCCAAGAAAGATGACAGAGAGCATCACTACAGTGAAGTAAAAATAGCAATTAAGCCAGAAGTTTCCATGAGACAAAAACTAAGAAGTCTATAGTAAAAGTCACTATATTTGAATACCTGTTGAATATGAAAAGTTTATAGAAACAGAAAATTTATCTAGATTTCCTAATATAAAGAGGTGAATTCATCCCATGCTCTCACTGAGATTTAGTGGTGTGAGACTCAAGAATGAAATTTGTCTCTGGCTAGATATAACACAGGAAGCAACTAGGTGATGTATTGAATAGAGTAGAGTAAAGAAGACCTGATTTCAAATCTGATCTCAGACACTTACTAGGTATGTGACCCCAGGCAAATCACTGTTTGTCTTAATTCACTGGAGAAGGAAATGGCAAACTATTCCAGTATCTTTGACAACAAAACTCCATGGACAGCATGAACCGT
This sequence comes from Monodelphis domestica, assembly GCF_027887165.1. Taxonomy (NCBI): domain Eukaryota; kingdom Metazoa; phylum Chordata; class Mammalia; order Didelphimorphia; family Didelphidae; genus Monodelphis; species Monodelphis domestica. The sequence continues at coordinate 90,084,608 of NC_077228.1, read as the reverse complement.
GAGATCACAAAGTATTGGATACAACTGAACAGCCAAACAACAGCAAGGAAAGTATAACTTATTCCAAAGAATCAGGAAAGATATAAAGGAAGATATATGAAACAAGGCATACTGATGATGAAATCCATGAAGCAATGATAGAAAATGTCTAGGTGAAGATCAGTAAGGGGAAAAGAGAAACAAAAGAAATTTTGTCATTAGTGTATATAACTAGATAGAACAAGCAAATAGATGAAAAGCTCAATAAATAGATCATATAACTGGCAGGAAGACAACAGATAGGATTGATGGAGATCATGAGTCATTGAGAAAACAGTTGAATCTCCTCTTCCAAAAATCAGAGGAACTTATAACTTCCTGACTTAATGAAAATTTAATCCTTCAAAGAGTAGAGGAATCAACATGGGAAAATTCTATTCTAGACATGAGTCTAATGGAAAAAAATAGAACTGGTTGCTGGGGTGAAAATAATGAAAACCTTAGGTGAACGTGATCTCTCACTGCCAGAATTCGTGATAGAGGAGAGGAAATCTATGTGCAGTATGAAATGCACTGAACATCTTAAGAGATTTCAAAGGGTTTAGAGGAAGTATAGGAGAGTGGAGTAAAATTCGACAGGGGAAGTCAGCTGAAAAACTGAAGAACAAAATTCTGAAGACATCAAGGAAAGCAAATCTTAGGAAGAAAAAAAGTAAGACTTGTCTGAAGCTAATCATATGGAGATACTGAGAACTCACCAGGCAACTTAAAATTTTAAAAGATATTTACAGTGACAGTACATGTATAACAGATATACAAAGACAAATTTATAACCCAATGTCTCTGGGATAAGGGAGAAAAGGGAAGGATGGATACAATTTGGATCTTATAATTAAAAAAAAATTATGAGGAAAATTGTTATTACATGTAATTGGGAAAATATTTGTAAAAGGATAAAAATATACTTACAAAACATAGAAGCAAAATGAGGTAACAGAAAAATGACAAAAGTAACATGTGATGAAAGATAGACAAAAGTATAATGTAATAATGAAAGACTGTCTTAGGAGAACTAAAGCTCAGAATGAGATGAAATAGGTTAAAAACTAACTCAAAACAAATTTAAAAAAATTATATTATAGGACAAAAGTGAATTAAAAAGAGATAGAGATATTGTTCAATGTGGACAAGGTGATGATAATCAATGAAAGAAAAGTCATAAACTGTTCAGTTTCTATTTCGCTTTCCTTTGCCAAGGAGAATTACCCAATGACTGTAAAGGACAAAACAAAAAATAACTAGTAAGGAATTAATAACCAAGATAAATTTTGAACTGGTAAGGGACACCTTGCTGCCCTCTGTGAAATCAAGCATCTAGGCCCCAATAAACTACATCCTTGGGTATTGAACAAGCTAGCAGGTGTGACTGCTGAGCTACTGCCAGTGATATATCAAAGGTTGTAGAGAATGGTGGAAGTTCTGAAGGCCAAAAGAAGGGTAAATATTCTTTTGATTTCCAAAAAAGGAAAACAAATCTAATAACCACAGGTCAATCAGTTTCATTTAAGTTCCTGGAAAAATGTTAGAATGAACTATGAAAGCTGTGGCTAAAGAACAGCTAGAAAATGAAATCATAATCATGAAGATCCATCATGGCCTCAAGAAGGCTGATCATACCAGGTTAGTATCACTTCCTTTCTGATAGAATTACTTAATGGCACATCAAGGAAATAGTATATATATATATATATATATATATATATATATATATATATATATATATATATATTTTAAATTGGGATTCTTATAGACAAAATGGCATATGCAGACTAGACAACTACATGATTAGATGGATTTAAAACTAGATGAATAGTCATACTGAAAGAGTGATTAGTTATTCCATTTCAATTTGAAAAGAAGGTCCTAAGGATATATGCCTGATACTGTGCTATTTAACATTTTTATCATTGGTTTGGATAAAAATACAAATGACATCTTTTTAGAAGTTGCTGATGACACAATGCTGCTGTAGGTAGCTAACATACTAAATGAGCTCTGGGAGATTAAAAAAAGAAAAAATATAAAAAATTGGGCAGGAAAAAATTGAATAAGGATAAAGATGAAAGAATGTCATCTTATACTTGGTTTAAGGAATCAAAATCAAAAGATGAGGGAGGGGTGGGAACATGATTAAATAGTATTTTGCTTGGAAAATATTTGGGGAATTTTGTGTACCACAAATTAACTGTGAGTCAATAGTGTAAAATGACAGTAGGGGGAAAAAAAACTAATATGATTTTGGACCACACAATAAGAAGAATACTTTCTAGACATAAGCAAATGAGAGTTCTTCTCCTTCTCTCCTAGTCAGACCACACAGGGAGCAAAGTGGCCTCTTCTGGGAACCACAATTTAGAAATGAAATTGATACAATGAAGAATATTCAGAGGAGGGCAAACAGGATAGTGGAAAGATTTGATTTCATGTCATATGACAACAAACTAGGAAGTAGTATGGTAAAATGGGTAGTGTTAGACCAAGAGTCAACAAGAAATCTGAGGTCGGATTCTAATTCATTTCACTGTCTGTAAAAATGGAGATTTGAACCCCGGACTTCAATTCCCAGAAGTCCTTGGTAGCTCCCAGAATTCCCTATAATCCCACTGAAGATACCCACCTGGACCGAGAACAAAATGGGTATTTAAACTGACTGTACCACCTACTTGGTCTCTCTCCCTGCACACCTGGCTCTCTACCTAGCAGGCAAGATGTAGAGTAAGTGGTTGTGAATGGGCTCTGGGCCTAGGCATGTGCTTTCCTTATTTTGTATTTTCTTTATTTCTTAATTCTAATAATCTTTAATAAACCTAAAAAAAATATAATACATTTAGCAGAGAAACTAATTTTAACTGTTACATGTCTCAATTCTCGCCTTACTACATTTCATCTTCCACTTAGCTGCCAAAAAAAAATCTCTTAAAGCATAGGTCTGACTGTATAGCTTTCCTCAATAAACTCCAGTGGTTTCCTACTGCCTCCAGGATCAAAAATAAAATCATCTACCAATTAATGCTCTTTATAACCTGTACTTTTCTGAACTTTCCTGTCATCTTAAACTTGATTCTCCTTAAAGAACTCTATGATCCAGCCATATTAGATTGCTTGCTCTTCCCATAGATGACACTCCACTTCCCATTCTATCCTCCATTCCTGGAATTCTCTTCCTCTTTCCATAGCTTCCTTCTCTAGTTTCCTTTAAGATTCAGCTCAAATCTGTCTTTTGTAGAAGGCCTTTGTAATCCCCATAGCTGTTAATACTTTTTCCTCCATAATTACTTTCTATCTTCTGTGTATATATATATACACATATATATATATATGTATGTATATATAGTATGTGGGAATCTAGCATTTCACAGATTATCTTCTCCATTAGAATGTGAGCTCCTCGAGGGAAGAGAATATATGTGACCTTCTTGGTATCCCCTGAACTTAGCATAGTAACTGGTACATAAATGTTTAAAGGATGTTTGTTGGCAGGTTGGATTTTCCAACAATTATGAAGACACCAATTTGCTTGACTTATTCACATTAAAAAAAAGTGACTGAAACAAATAATTTGGTTATGTGGGGAAAAGTGAGAAAGGAAGGTCTAAGAAGCAAAAGAACTATAAATAGACTCAAAAATAATGCAGATATGGAAGGTAAAGCAGGCTTAATACAACAAACTGGTAATTGATATGGTTACTGATGTGAAAAAGAAATTATTTGAGAAATAGCAGTTTGAATGGAAATAGAATAAAGAAAAGGAAAAGAGGTTAATATATCATAAGAAGATATGAAACAAATTAAATTTTACAAAATAAAAAGAATTTAGTTTCAAGAAACAGGAATATTTGTAAGGAATCAATGTAAGAATTATTTTCAGGATTTATCAATAGCATGTTTGATAGGAGAACAAAAGGTGTGTTACCCAGGACCTGTACCAAAGAGATCACCATATCAATAACAATGACACAAAGCATAAGGGAGTTATGTGCAGGCTAATGGAATGATTATGAAGTACTCAGAGAAAAATAATAGATTTCAAACTAAGGATTGACAATTGCTCAAAAGGATAATGGAAAATGATAAATGTTTAAAACTTTTTTAAAAAAATAGGAGTTTTCAAGTGTCTAGGCTAATATCACAAGATATGAATACAGAAGAGCTAAGGCAAAAAAAAAAGTTTGGATTAGTCAAGAAAAATCAATCAATCAAGAAATAAGCATTTACTAAGTACCTCCTGGGCACTGGATATTTGGTGGTAGACACTGGAATTTTATGAAGGTAAAAATGAAGTCTCCCCTGCCTTCAAGAAACTTCTATCAGGGTAAATAAAATGTACATGTAAATAAATATATTCTAAGTTATCACAAGGTGATTTTAGGATTGAAACTTTGACATTTGAGAGGATTGTGGTCTCATATATGAGATGGTGTTTGAATTGAGCTTTGAATATAGGAATTCTAAAAAGTCAGAATATATTCAGGAATGAGGCACATGAAAGCTATATGACTAAGCAGCTAAAGAAAATGAAATTGGGGAAAAATAACTTTCATATAAAGAAATAAGTTATTGACTTACAACAAACATTTCAAATTCAAAGTAAATGGAAAATGCCAAATATATGGAATGAATTATTTATAATTCTCAGGATTACACATTTCCTGAGATTTCTTGGAAAGTATCATTTTTCACTTCATAGACGGTTAACATGCATTCTAATAAAGTATATATTTTAATAGTCAACTCATTAGTTTGTTGAAATAAAAGTTACTTTTGTTTACTGTGTGTGTAGGTATACCACTATCAAACTAAGGTTGTGATTGGCCTCCTTTGTCAAAGAGTTGGATTAAAGGAGGAGAAGATCTTAACCATTTTGTAGCTTTACTTTCCATATGGTGGTGGAACAAGTAGTAGAATAAGACAGATTAATTTAATATCATTCTAGTATGCTGGAATCATATTGTCATAATAGCTTTTTAAAATCTCATTTGAAGTTAATTTGCATAATATTAGAAGTAGCTATATCCAAATGTAAATACAAAAATTAATGATGTAAATACAAATGATGTATTTTGTATACAAATATGTATACAAATACAAATACAAAACTAATGATGTTATATGCAATTTACTTGTGAATTATTAAACCTTTTGGATTATATAAATTCTTTCTTTGAAGATATAGTTGAGAATTAAGTATATTTTTAAAAGTTTCAGATGAAGGAGGGTAGGAGAGTTGCCTATTTAAATTATTATATTTGCTTAGAAGACATTATATATATAATAATAATAATACAAAGTGCCAGGCATTCAAAAAGTCAAATAATTATTTTTTTCAAGCAAGCCAGTTGCTAATAGCATCATGGAATCCAAATTAAATAGATCTACTGTTATTCAAATGTTGAAACTCCAAAACCCAAAGAGAGAGTAATATTTACCAGTTTATATCTTTACAAGGTGATCTCACTCAGTCCATAAGACATGAAGAAATGTGGTATTACCTCTGAGGAAATAATCAGCAAAGCTAAATATTAGGATCGAAGTTTATATGACCCCTGAGGAAAGTAATGGGAAGAAACCATTCACCTAAACACATTAATATAAAAGAGAAAACTAGCAAAGACAAGACTATACATGTTTGTATGTCTGTTGGTATGAGATCTGGATGGACTAAAGGAGAAAATTGCCCTATTCTGCCATCTGATATCTTCTTTTTTTAGCCAATTAATTTTGCAAAATGGATCCAGTCATTTATTTCTATTTTGGCAAAGGGCCCTAAGTGCTAAGCTGTGCTCCAAGTGTTGCTTTCTTCAAGTCTCAGCTCATACATACATAAATAAATAAATAAATAAATATATATATATATATATATATATATATATATATATATATATATTCTATGGGAAGTCTTTCACAGTCTCCCTTAATTTAGTGTTCCTGCTGTTGATAAGTTGTAGTTTATTATGTATATAGCTTGTTTGTACATAGTTATTCGAGTATGGCCTCACCATTAGATTTTGTGCTCCTCGAGAGTAAAGACTCTTTTGCCTTTCTTTGCATCCACAGGGCTTGGCAAATAGATGTTTAATGAATTGATATTGATTGACTTAAAGGGGCAAAGCCCTGATTGTCCTTAGTTAATAGTAAAAAGTGTCCAAATCACAGACCTACAATGGTGTATTACCACTGACATGGATTGTTAGATAAAAGTATTGGGTAGTTTTTAGATTCTTCTTCATGAGAGCATATGAGTGTCATAACCCTCTCCTCCTATCAATAGGTGCCCAACTCACTGTGATTATGATTCCTACCATAAAGAGAGAAATGGAGAAACTAAAGAAAAAACTCTTAGTTGGTTTTACGATATTAGTTGGAAGACACAGTGGTTGTTTACTTGTTCTATTGACTTTAGAGCATTAAAACCTCTTCAACAATTCTTAAAATAATAACTTTTTTTCCATTTGAATTATTTTATTTAGTCAATTTAGAACATTATTCATTGGTTACAATAATCACATTGTTTCCATCTCTCACCTCAACCCACCCTTTCCACAGCCAACACACAATTTCATTGGGTATTACTTGTGTCCTTGATCAGAACCTATTTCATGTTGTTGTTTACACTAGGATGTTCCTTTAGAGTCTATATCCCCAACCATATCCCTGCGACCCATGTATTAAAGCAGTTGTTTTTCTTCTGTGTTTTTAATCCCACAGTATTTTCTCTGAATGTGGATAGTGGTTTTTCCCATAGATTTCTCCAAGTTGTTCAGGATCACTGAATTGCCACTAATGGAGAAGTACATTACATTCAATTGTACCACAGAGTATCAGTCTCTGTGTACAATGTTTTCCTGGTTCTGCTCCTCTCACTCTGCATCAATTCCTGGAGGTTGTTCCAGGCCCCATGAAATTCCTCCACTTTATTATACCTTGTTGCACAATAGTATTCCATCACCAACATATACCACGATTTGTTCAGCCATTCCCCAATTGAAGGGCATCCCCTCATTTTCCAATTTTTTGCCACCACAAAGAGCACAGCTATGAATATTCTTGTACAAGTCTTTTTCCTTATTATCTCTTTGGGGTACATATACAGCAGTGCTATGGCTGGATCATAGGCAGACAGTCTTTTAGCACCCTTTGGGCATAGTTCCAAATTGCCCTCCAGAATGGTTGGATCAATTCACAATTCTACCAGCAATGCATTAATGTCCCAACTTTGCCACATCCCCTCCAGCATTCATTATTTTCCTTTGCTGTCATATTAGCCAATCTGCTAGGTGTGAGATGGTACCTCAGAGTTCTTCTGACTTGCATTTCTCTGATTATAAGATATTTAGAACACTTTTTCATGTGCTTATTAATAGTTTTAATTTCTTTGACTGAAATATGCCTATCCATGTCCCTTGCCCATTGTATAAATTGGAGAATGGCTTGATTTTTTGTACAATTGGTTTTGCTCTTTATAAATTTGAGTATTTAGATCTTTGTCAGAGGTTTTTATAATGAAGATTATTTCCCAATTTGTTGCTTCCCTTCTAATTTTGGATGCATTAGTTTTGTTTGTACAAAACCTTTTTAATTTGACGTAATCAAAATTATTGATTTTACATTTTGTGATTTTTTTGTAGCTCTTGCTTGGTTTTAAAGTCTTTCCTTTCCCAAAGGTCTGACAAGTATACTATTCTGTGTTTGCCTGATTTGCTTATAGTTTCCTTCTTTATATTCAAGTCATTCACCCATTCTGAGTTTATCTTCGTTTAGGGTGTGAGATGTTGATCCAAACCTAATCTCTCCCACACTGTCTTCCAATTTTCCCAGCAGTTTTTGTTCAGCCATTCCCCAATGGCTGAACCCCAGTGGGTCTTGGTCCCCAAAACTGGAATCTTTGGGTTTAACATTGACTGTCTTGCTGAGGTTATTTACCCCAACTCTATACTACTGATGCTCCTTTCTGTCTCTTAGCCAGTACCAAATTGTTTTGATAGCCACTGCTTTATAGTTTGAGATCTGGGACTGCAAGTCCTCCTTCATTTGCATTTTTTCATGATTTCCCTGGATATCCTGGTCTTTTGTTCTTCAGATGGAGTCAATAGATTTAGATGATCTCAGTGGTTCTAAACAGAGTTTTCTATAGGATAGTAATTCAATATGTCAATGTGTAACCATCTAAAGAGTTTCTCAGAGAGTTCTTATACCATTGATTTCTTAGAGGAACATCTAGTATTTGGGAAGAAATTGGATTGAGATCTCATGCTGGGGCATGGGGTAAGCTCTATCTCTGGTTCTAAGTAGCTGATGGCTCTGATTTTATTGGGACCTATTCTCACTACTGGGGGTTACATGTTATTACAGAATTAATTTTTTTTGCATTTTCTCCAATTACATATAGATAAAATTTTAATAATCATATCCTGACATTTTGTCATGCATGTTCTCTTCCTGTTTTCCACCCTTCTTACCTTCTGTCTTCTCTCTCTGATGGAGCAGATAATATGATATAGATTGTACATGTGCAGTACATTTATCCATAAAAAATGCTGTGAAAGAAGACTAACTTATACATATCACTCATACACTAAAAAAAAAAACTCATAAAGTAAATAAAGTGAAAATGGTATGTTTCAATCTGCATTCAGCATCCATTACTTTCTTCAATGGTAGTGAATAGCCTTTTTCATCATTAATCTTTTGGAGTTGCCTTATATCCTTTCATTGCTTATAAAAGTTGTCATTCACACTTGATCATTATACATTATTGCTATTATTATGCAACAAAATTATATATATAATATACATATACATATATGTGCATGTGTTATGTGTTTGTATGGGAAGTATTTCTAGGGAAAATCTCACCACAGATGAAGACTAGCAACTCATCTGTAATTTTAAAGAAAAGAGATATTTGCAGCATTAAGAAGATAACCTTGTTCAGGTTTATATACATAAAATAAAATGTGTAATTGGGATTCCATTGAATTGATAAGCTTTTTTTTAATGTGATTTGATTGAATTAATTTTGATTGATTGACCACAATTAAGGCAAATAAATGAATACAAGCAATTGACTGGGGAAAATATCTTTGTATTAGATATCTCTATCAAAGATTTCTAAGAAAAGTCTAATTTTTAAGACATACCGCATGCCCTAAAAGTCTTAGTATAGTTTTAAGTTATTAAACTTAAGACAAAAGTTTGTGATTTAAAACTACACCATGACTTTTGAATGTAGTCAATTAATAGAAATGAAGAAGAAATATTCCTTAATAGATCGATGGTCAGAAAATATGAACATTTCTTAAGAGAACATTGTAACTCAGTGGTGATAAGAAAACTAAAAATCAAACTTCAAAGTTTAAATTTCCCCCTCCTAGTAAACTGACAAACATGTAAAAGTTCATAATCAGAAATATTAGAGATTTTGTAGAAAAATTAGTCCACTAATGCACTTTCAGGAGAGCTCTGAATTGTTCCAATGATTCTAAAAACAAATTGAAATTATGGAAAGAAAGTGAATAAGTTACATACCTTTGACTCAGAAATTCTTTTGTTAAATATATACCCTCGAGAGTAATATTTTATAGGAACACACAAATTCACATATGCACACATGTGTATCTCTCTATAAATCACCATATCTGTAGCATGGATGTGTATATGTGTGCAAACATTCACTGGTACTCGTAGAACTTTGTTTATCCTGGTGTAAGGCCAGAGCAGTTGGCATATACATGTGGCATTTGAGATTCTCATTTGTCCATTTATTGTTATTTCACATTCCCATGCTATTCTATTTCTGTAATTCATTATTTCTAACAGAATGGTGATATTCTGTTATATTCATGGACCAAATCTTCTACACAAAGTGTTGCTATAAATATTTTAATGTATAAGAAATAGATATATTATTTATAAAATATATAGATATAGCCATTACTGCATGTATGTGTGTGTGTGTTTGTGTGTGTGTGTGTAGTGGTAATATTGTTGGCAAGAAGAAAGTTGGCATGATAGATAGAATGAATGCTGGGCCTAGAGTCAGGAAGACTCATCTCCTTGAGTTCAAATCTGTCCTCAGATATTTACTAGCTCTATAATCCTGGGGAAGTCAGCAACCCTAGTTGTTTCAGTTTGCTCATCTGTAAAATGAGTTGGAGAAGGAAATAGCAAACCACTCCAATATCTTTGCCAAGAAAATGCCAAATGGGATTCCAAAGAGTCAGAAATGACTGAAAATGACTGAACAACAATGAAAAGAAAAAATATATTTTTGGCACATAGTAGGTATGGAAAGAACATAGATTTAAATTTATATTTGAGCTCCCTTTTTCCCAGATATACAGGGAGAAGAAAATTCAATAACCATTGGATATGATGGTGAAGTGATATCTCTGACAGAACAGTAAAACCTTAAGAAAGTGTTTCATTCTCACCATTATGCAGGCTCTGAGATTTAGACATTTCAAAAGATCTGTGATCTGAGTTAAGTGAATGCATATCTGAGCACCAATAACATTCCTTGACTTTATTTACCTCCTAAACTCCACTTTTCTCAAAGATACAATCATTATGGTGTTGCCATAGCTTGTCTTTGAACAGCTAAAACTAGGCTTTCTCTGCTCCATATGCATGTTGATACTTTAAAAAAATAAATACTATTTCTAATGCACCAATGGTTCTCAGTTAACCTCTGTCAGTTCTTTTGGGTCATTCAAAACCAGGTCTATTAATGTAGTCAATACACAAATATCTGTTGACTAATAATTCTAGATCCCCCCTGCCCAACCACCATTATTAACTGCTGGTCAGTCATTCTACAGTTTCATTTACCAAGTAACCACAATTAGCTTATTACAAGAGAGTATTAACTTTTGTAATATAATAAGAAAATGAATTCAAACATTTTCCCGGGAACACAAAGGGACACAATATCCTCTATCCCTAGGAGATTGGCTCACTTTTAATACAATGTCTATATAGCATTGGTCTCACTGAGATCACATGTAAATTCCACATAGCTATTAGTGTCCACATCTAATTCCTAAAGAACTGAGACCCAAAGGTCAATCTTTGGGAATTCAGTGCTAAAACTAGCTCATGATAAAATCCAATAGAAATTCTCCTCCTGAACATTGCCATGGCTCACACATCTGAATTTTTGAAACTCAAAAGGTTCTAAATATTGCTAATCACTGTCACCTAGAAAGGGGAAGAGGGGAAGACACATCAGAGTTGGAAACAATAGCATGGTCAAGTGTTCTTGGCTTCATATAAAGATGTTTATGGGTTAAATAGGGCCCAATATCACTCTTACATATGTGAGTCCTTGACAATATTATTTTCTCATTCAATTCCAGAAAGGATAGAAAAAATCCTGTTCAATCAAAGAAGTTCTATACCACAGGGTTAGCAGTACCAGTTATAAAATGTTAGTACATGCACCAAATTGGAAAGCAAAGCATTGCTATTGTATATGATCATGACTTTCCAGAGTCCATTTTCTCTAGATGGTTCCTCACTAAACTCACAACTATAATGTTGTAAATGGAAATAACTACAAAATTAATGAAACTGAATACAAGATTATAATGACTAAGCTTAATCTCAAAGTAGAAACAGAAAGTACTAATCACCAGTCATCAAGTGATCAGGGCAAAGGGGTAAAAGGAATCTCTGGGTGTGAAATGCTACAGAAAAAAATGGCATAAAATGTCATTTTTTCAATGTGTTGGTTAATTTTTATGAACTTTTTGTGTATCATTGTTCTTTTCCCCACTACTGTTGTAACAGATAGCTCTCAGAGGAATATAATGGGAAACATTGAATATAAAAATAATGATATTAATAACAAATCAGTTGAAAAATATTATTTTTCTCTTAACCTAGGAATTCCAATTTATTAGTGTGACTAGAATCACACTAATAAAAGGGTATACTAGACAGGAATTTTTTTTCTAAAAAGATTAATGAATAAGGAAAAAGAAATAGTTTGGTGCAAGTGCAGTGACAGGGAAGACAGGGATAAGGATAGCAGATGATGGTTGAACCTCAATCTTATAGAAATTAGCACAAAGCAGGAATAACATTTGGACAAAGATAGCTATAGAAACCCATCTTACATATAGGGAATGAAGGAGAATGTGAAGAAATAAGAAAAAGGGGGGACAGAAAAAGGGAAAGCGAAGAGTGGAAGGTCAATGTCAGAAACAAAAATATTTGTGAATAGGGAGAGGCTGTAAGGAGAGGAAGAAGATAAACAAGGGAAAATAAAGTAGAGGTAAACATGTTACAGTAGTAATTGTAATTGTGAATATGAACGGGATAAACTCACCCATAAAATGGAAGAGGATAGCAGAGTAGATTAAAAACCAGAATCCCACAATATGCTGTCTATAAGAAATATCTTAAAAGAAGGAATACAAACAGAGAGTAAAGGTAAAAAGCTAGAATAGAGTTTTCTATACTTCAGTCACTTTTTAAAGCAGTTGTAACAATTATGATCTCTATACTGATTGTAAAGGAATACCATTGAAACATTAGAAATGACAAACAAAATGATCACAAAAAATCTGGAAAGATATATATTAAGTGAATAGAATCAGGAGAATGTTATGCAGAATATTAGAAATAAATTATGATGATGAACTCTAAATGATTTAAATACTCTCAGCAATGCAAGGGTCCAGCATAACTCTAAGAAATTAATGATGAAAAGGCTGTATTTTACTGCAATAGAAGGAATTGGTAAAGTCTGAGTACAAATCAAAACATGCCACTTTCATTTTATTTCCTTTATTAATTATCTTCTTTCACAACATGATGAACATAATACATGTGTGTATGTATATGTCTATATATATAGTATAATAGCATATATATTATCTATATCACATTCCCGGCAATCTTGAGGATAGAGGAGTCATGGGATTGAGGGAGAGAACAAGAATTTAAAAATGTCAGAAAATGATTAATGAAAATTGTACAGATGTAACCTTGGGGAAAATTTAAACAACAAAAAAGAATAGGGAAATAGGTTGGAGAATTATAATTAAAAATTGTGAAAATTTGAAAACTGACACAAGGGAAAAGACATCACAAATGATTGTTGACCATTTCTTTAAAAGAGGAATCATGGAAAGAAATATCGCCATCAACAAGTATTTATTAGGTACCTACTCTCTGCCATACACTGTATTAAGCAATGGAGATTCCCAAAAAGTCAAAAGATAGTCCCTGTTCTCAAGGAGCTCATAATCTGATGGGAGGAAATAACATACAAAACCTATATACAAGGAAGATATATAGGCTAACTTAGAGATAAATAATGGATATCAAATACTAATATACAAGGGAATTGGGAAGGGTTTTTTTTTTTTTTTAAGAATTCCAAATGAGACTTAAACAATACCAAAAAAAGTCAGCAGGCAGAAGTAAGGAAGGTGAGATCTCTAGGCATTGGGGACAGCATAAAAATGCAGAATCAGAATTGTCTAAGGAACAGAATGAAATGAAGGACTTTAAAAGAAAAACAGTGGATTCTAAAATGTGATTATAGAAGTATTAGGGAGTCACTGGAATGTATTGATTGGGGAGGGAAAAAACATTGCCAAATCTGCCCTTTAAATAGATGACTTTAGTAACCAGTTGGAAGATGGACTAGAGTGAGGAGACACCCAAGTCAGGGAGGGCAACTAGAAAATTATTGCAATAGTTTATGTTTGGTGGTGGTGTCAGAATGAAGAAGTTACACAAGAAATTCAGAAACAAAAACATCAGCAAAGATTGAAACAACAGGGCCTGGCAACAGATTAGATAGAGATGATGAGAAATAGTGAATAATTGAGGATAATACCTGGGTTGGAAATCTTCATCCTTGAGAAGATGGTGACTATCTCAACAGTAATAAGAACATTAAGAAGAAGAGAGGGAAAAGTTTAAAGGTAAAGATAATAAATTCAGTTTTGTTCAGGTTGAGTTTAAGGTATTTATGTGGCATCCAGTTCTAGATGTCTAATAAACAGAGTTGAAAGATGGAAGTCAGAAGACAAGTTAGGTCTAGATAAACCTGAGAAACATCTTTTTGGTTATAATATTTTCATCTGTGATAGCTGGAGAAATTACCATATAAGAGACCATGTAGAGAGATGTAAACAGGTCATAATTGAAGGACATGAATATTTAGCTGAGGAGTACAAGATAAGGGATTTTAACCAGTGAAAAAAAGTAAAATGACAAAAGATAATAATCAATTAAAGAAATCACAGATTTCATGAGCATTTAAATGGAATACTTGTGAGTTATGAGAGAATTACTGGTATGATCATCTCTGTGCATTTGAAGTAGAGTGAAGGAATACATCATGGGAACTGAGAAAATCAAGTAGTTGAGAACTTAAGAGTTATGCTATTTGTAGATAAGGTTGTCAAGATTATGTTCCCAAAGATTCACAATTTCCCCCTTATTATAAAATCGATTCAGAAATACTTTGTTTGGGGGAAGAGAGATATATTTAAGACATGTAAGAAATTTTAGCACTTTATTTTTAAAGGGCTTGCTCTATTTGTTCTGGCAGGAAAAGATAATCTTCTTCGTAAGAGATTTTACATTTTTGGAAATCATTAATCAAGCCCTAAATAGCTTAAAGTATATGGTAAACACTTAAGATGAGCCAAATAATCTAAATCGGTCTTAATGTTTCTTCCTTTGGAATCTAAGCTTTTTCTCCTTGTGAGATTAATGCTTGTCAAATATTTTTGTGAAAGATTGAGAGGTGAAATCAACAACTAGTGCATTTCTGAGGGACATTTCAAAGCATTTATAGGCAGATTTTAGCTTACAATTAGTTCTAAATGTGCTAATGTCATTGGTCACTGGTGTCCATTAAGGAAAGAAGGGTCTCAGAGGTACCCTTTTGATTGGATGCTAATGCATTTTGTTAATAAGAAATCCAACATCAGACTCTAGCAGCATATGTTCAATGTGGGAGACTGGGACTTACTGAAAGTCTCCTTTAATATAATGCAGTATGCATAGACAAGTTGTTTTTTTTTTCTTCAAAATTCTCAAATAAAAAAAATACTCTCCCCCCCAAATCAATTCTCATATTTATCGAGTTTTTTCCTTCAAAGAAACATATAATGTATTATGTATGTAGTAGCATACAGCTGAAATAACATTATGTGATTAGAGAAAATAATGGGAAAATGTTAAAATATGGAGTTGTTTACTTCTTAATCTTGAAAAATACCCTCGAGCTTTGTGGTCTGTTATCTCTTCCTCTTTCATACATTCAGAAAGTGCTCTATTTCCAATTCCATTTTACCCTTCCTTTTGAGACTGTAAAACATTTTTTTCCTTTCATGTGTAATTTGAACATGTACTCTGTTATGAAATAACACATAACTGAGCCCCCTGTGATGGAGGTATCATTCATGTCAAAATTGGGGAATCATTTTTAACCTTCTTTCAACCACATGCTTCATCATATATTAACAAATAATGACTAAATATATCTGCCTGCCACTTCACCTCAAATAAAAATACATCTTTGATAGGTTCTTCAGGCTAGAAATCCAACTGGCCTCCATTAAGTTATATGAAAGGAATACCAGAAATAGACTAAAGTACTAGTTGCTGTTCTACCACTAGTTATCTGAGTAGTTACCCTAAGCCAAGATTTGTTGCAACAGGCATGTGTTGCCAGTATGAATGTCACAAACAGAGGAAGATGAAGGCTACTCCAAAACTGATTATGCCAGAAAGTTTATGTTCTTTTTCATTCACAATCTTTTTATCTAGAAATGGGGATAATGACATCTATCCTATTTTCCTTACAGGGTTAATCCCTTAATAGGATCTGAGATGCAAAGAAAGTTATCTAAACTCCTTGTATTGATAAAGAGACAGAGCCAAAAAAATCAATTGCTCTAGGTCACATATGGGGTAAACAGAAGCAGTGGGATTCAAATCTAGTTCTCTAACTCAAGGGTTCTTAATTTAAGATACATAAATATACAAGGGATTTGTGTTTAGATTTGGAAAGTCTATGGACTTGGATAAGAAAAAAAATGGAACTTCATTTTCACTAACATAACTGAAATTTCAATTCCTTCAATTATGAATATAGGTAACAAACATTATTCTGAGTAGGGTTGCATTAGTTTCCCCTAATTGCCAAGGGGGTACAGGACATAAAAAATTTCCCCAATTGTCAGTGATCTCCCTCCTCAAAATACCTTTTATTCACTTATCTGTTAGCACATTCTATTTAGTTAATAGAATGAAAACTCCTTGATAGTCAATACTGTCCATTTCTGCCTTCAGATACCTAGAGCCATTGTACTGACTGGAATTATAAGGCTTATATTCAAATCCCAACTTTGTGACTTTGTACAAGTCATTAAATTACCCTGGAACATAGTTTCCTCTACAAAAATCTTGAGTGTACAGTACCTTGAACATCCAATTTCTGTCTTTCTGTCTCTCTCTGTCTCTCTGTCTCTCTGTCTCTCTCTCCCTTCCATTTTTTAATGTACTTGGAAAATATTCAATGCTGTGGAAATATTCCTCTTTACTTCTGAGCAGGGCTTCTTTTCTTCAAATAGGCTGATCTTATCCTATCTTGAAAATATTTGATCTTTCCCATTTTAGTGATTTAGCTTTACTCTTTCTTCAATCTTAGATTATCTACCATCCAATTTTCATATATTTATGTTAAAATTTTTAGTTTATTCATTCATATTACAAATTTTAGAGTACCTCTATGTGTACTGCACTCTTAGGAACTATTGAGAATAAAAACATGTACTTACTTAATCTTTCCTCTTATGAGAAAATGATATACTGAGGAAGAAAAGACATTTATAGAAACTATAGAAATAACTATATATATCATATTTCTATAACAAACATTTATAAATGATTCTTTTTTGCAAAACTTTAGTGAGGTATTGTAGGTAGTTCAAGAAATGTTGAAAACATTCAAATTGGGAAAAGAAAGAAGGAAGAAGAAGAAGAAGAAGAAGAAGAAGAAGAAGAAGAAGAAGAAGAAGAAGAAGAAGAAGAAGAAGAAGAAGAAGAAGAAGAAGAAGAAGAAGAAGAAGAAGAAGAAGAAGAAGAAGAAGAAGAAGAAGAAGAAGAAGAAGAAGAAGAAGAAGAAGAAGAAGAAGAAGAAGAAGAAGAAGAAGAAGAAGAAGAAGAAGAAGAAAGGAGGAGAAGAAGAAGAAGAAGAAGAAGAAGAAGAAGAAGAAGAAGAAGAAGAAGAAGAAGAAGAAGAAGAAGAAGAAGAAGAAGAAGAAGAAGAAGGAAGAAGAAAGAAGAAGAAAGAAGAAGAAGAAGAAGAAGAAGAAGAAGAAGAAGAAGAAGGAAGAAGAAAGAAGAAGAAAGAAGAAGAAGAAGAAGAAGAAGAAGAAGAAGAAGAAGAAGAAGAAGAAGAAGAAGAAGAAGAAGAAGAAGAAGAAGAAGAAGAAGGAAGAAGAAAGAAGAAGAAGAAGAAGAAGAAGAAGGAAGAAGAAGAAGAAGAAGAAGAAGAAGAAGAAGAAGAAGAAGAAGAAGAAGAAGAAGAAGAAGAAGAAGAAGAAGAAGAAGAAGAAGAAGAAGAAGGAAGAGGAGGAGGAGGAAATAGTCTAAATAGTCTATTTACTGTAGACAACACAGAATAAGAGTCAAATATGGGTTCTATCAGATAATACCTGTATACCAATTAGAAAGTCACTTAACGTTATTGAGTTTTAACCTTCAACCAAAAAATGGGAACTGCATGACCTCTAAGGTTCCTTCCAATTCTTAACTAATGATCTTCATTGATGGAGGGATTTTCATCTTATGGGTTATTTCAATATGTTGCAAATTAAATATATTAAAATTTTTTATAATTTTTGAAGAATTCCTAATTAAGAAAAGAACCCAATGATTAATTAAGTAGTACTGCATTTCTTGCCTATTCATCCCTCTATTATTTAGTAGGGACTGCACCCATTATCCCATCTAAATTTTGTATAATCACAATTTCCAGTCAGTGGAATAAGAATATAGATAAGCACTATTTTATATACAACTAAGTATCATAAAACCCTGACAGTGAAATTATGAAACAATAGCTCATAAAAGTGAATGACCTATATTACAGCATGGCACCAACTTTTGCCAAAATCTAAGGACCTGAAGACAATATGGGGAATCAAGGACTGGTCAATGTGCCCTAAATGCTGCCTGCATAATAGGAACTCTATAAACTCCTGCTTATGCTATTATAAGCCTTTGTAATTCAAAATGCAAAGCTACCTTATTCAAGGAAAAATATTAGGACAGTACAAAATGATGAGAAAACCATCTGCCCATAGCTGTAATTTATATTTAAATGGGACATATCATAGTGCAGTGGAAAAACACTGATTTTGGAATCAGCTCAAGTCCTAGTTCTGTGGTGTACTAATTATGTGACCTTGGGTAAATTTCATAAACTTTCTGAATTCAGTTTTCTCATGTTTAAAAGGAGCATAACAGTAACACAATACTGCAAACTTTAAATGGTTGTTGTGAGAAAAATATCTTGTAAACCCTAAAGTACTGTATAGATATGAGTTTTTAGCTAAAAGAAAATTTGAGATAGTGGTAAAGAGTGCTAGATTTTGGGTCAGAACTCTTGGGTTCTCATCCTGTTTCTGTTATTTATTCACTGTGTGATGTTGGGTGAACAAGTTGTTGGGGCTTTGGTTTTATCATCCATTAAATGTGGGAGTTAGACCAGATGGTCTAGAAGGTTCTTTTCTATTCTAAATCCTGTGACATTTATAGTTTAAAAAGTATTTTCTTAGCCATTAACTCATTTGATCTTTACAACTAGCCAAAGAGGTAGACAGGGTTGTTATGTTTATCCTCATTTTTAAAAGAGGAAACTAATGCTGAAATAGATTAAGTGTCTTGGTCTTAAAGCATAAACTCAAGTCATGGACTCAAGGGTCATTCACCCATTTCAGCAATAATATCTTTGGATTCAATTTGATTCAAAAGAGTACTTATTCCTGCTGGAAAAATAGGATAATATTTGTAAGATGCTTTGCAAGCTTTAAAAATTTTAAATGAGTGGTGCCTATATTATTATTATATTCTGGAGATACAGAAACTTATGTAACCAGGAACTCAAAGAACTTACAAGCTAATGGCCAAAAGGCATGTATTTAAATTAAAATGGAAAGCATAAAATTTGAAAAAAATCTGCAAAGGAGTCATCCATATCAAGTGCTCTGAGAAAATTGAGGAGAAAGACATCATATGAACTTGTGGTCAAAGTAGATATTTTAGAGTCAAGTCAATTCAATAAGTATTTATTAAACACCCACTAAAATACTACTATGTGTCAGGCACTGTGCTAAGAGAGGAGGAAATAAAGAAAAGCAAAAAATAAAAAATCTCAAGGATCTCAAGGAGCTTCCTTAGAAGGAGAGATTGGAACAAGCAATTCATAATGAGATTTGGGCTGTATAATGAAAAGGAGATGATAGAAAGGAAGCACTAAGACTGAGAGTAAGGAAGAGTCAGAACATGTTTAATGAAGGATAGGATAGATAAATTAAAGTCTAAAGAGAAGAAGTCACATTAACAGATGAAGATGGACAAAGGAAACTATTGGGGAAGGGAGAAGAGTTGGGCATGCAAAGACTCAGAGAAGGAAGAGTATAACACTCAAGGAAGAATAACAAAAAATCCAGTTTGGCTAAAAGATAGAATAAGAGAATCATTTGTGCTAAAGCTAGGAAAATAGGTTTAGGTTAGAAGTCCCTCGAGTGTCAGAATCTGTAATTCAAACTTCATTAGAGAAAACAAAGGGAAGGATGAAAATAAAATATAACAACTTTTTTTCATGAAAAAGCTTGAGACATTTTCTATTTTATTTATTCTATTTAACTATTAAGGATGGGGAGTGTGGGAACAGGAATATTCCATTCTTTTAATATATAGCTGATTCAAAAGATTTAGGTGAGACAAATTTGTGGCCTCAGTTTTATGACTGAGCTTGTTTGTGAGTGATTAAACTTCACAACAAAGATTGTTAGTTTTAAAGCTATATCTCCAATAATAGTTCATTATTTTTTTTATAATTTATGGAAATGATAAGTATTTCCTAATATTTATTTTAGTGTTACAACATTTGTTCAAAAAAAATCCCTCTTCTAAGATCCTGGAATACATATAGCAATGTATTTTCTATACTGGATTTCACATGAATTATTAATTCTTAGTAATAGTGGTTCACATCTCAAGATTCTAGAGTATATATATATACATATATATATATATATATGTCTCAAAATGAATATATGACCCAAATATAAAGGTCACATGAAAGGTAGAAAAAAAATATGTATCATTCACAACTATGGCTAAAGAGTAAATTCCTAACCAAGGGACAGAGGAGATAATAAAAGACAGTCTGGATTACATGAAACTACAAAGCAAAATAACAAAATATTTGTACAAGTTAAATTAATGAAGATAGAAAAGAACCATAAAGTAAAGGGAAATATTTTGACATACACAATTCTGTTATCTAAGATACACAAGGAACCGACAAAAATATAGAAACACATAAGCCATCCCTCAATAGATAAATAGTTAATGGATATAAACAGAATAGAGTCACTAAAGTTTAATTTGAAGCAACTTCAAATTAAAACAACTTCAAATTAAAGGAAACTTAGTCTAACTCACATGTTTCCTTTGGAAACTCCAAAATAACATATTCGACAAGTGACTTTACTTGAAGATCTCTAAAGAAGATGAACTCCCCCCTTCTCAAGGTTTCCATTTTTAAAGGAATTTGTCTGATGTCATACGTTAAGGAAATGTCTAAGGCAAGATTTAAATTCAGATTTTATCAATTTCAAATCTAACTGTTTAACCCACTCTTCCATTTAAAACATTTTTTCTCTCCTCTCTCATCTTATATTCGTACATTTGATTTTTTTTTTTGCCCTCAAGTTCAAGACTTTATCATTATGGGATTTCATCTTATTAGATTTAGACTAATGTTATAGCCTATCGAGATCCTTTTAAATCTAGACTCTTGTTATACATTATGTTAGCTATCCCTCAAGTTTTATGTCATAAGAAAATTTGATGCACATATTATCCATGCCTTAATTCTAGTCATTGATAAAAGTATTAAAGCATCTTTTGTGCTTTAACATAACATCTCACACCTTCTCCCTTTTGAAAGATCAAATAAATTCCTTTTGATAAAGGGGAAGACCAAAAGATGTTTGGATGCCTAAAATTCATCATTACTGCTATATCTGGCCTGTGTATTAGACTTTTAATGTTTTTTGAACTCTTGATTTTTTTTCTGTCAAGTCCTCTATAGTATTCTCAATTGACAAGATCATTTCTGCTTCTCCTATCTCTGTTCCTCACTCATATACATTCTGTCATACTGAATCTGCCCTGTTTCCTATATTTTCTCGCATTAACATTCAATTTTATCTCAACCCCATTTTTCTATACTTTTTGATTCAAAAATGTTACCTAACCAAAGTCACATATTAATCATGGTTTTCTTTTTAATTTGTTTTTTCTTACAGGTTACATGCTAATCATGTTTTTTATCACACTAAATCACAGTGTTTCTGATGAAATCAAAAAGGTCCTTTCCCAGGGAAGCTAGATGGCGCAATAGATAGTTAGACCTGGAATAGGCAGGTCCTGGGTTCAAATGTGACCTTGCATACTTCCTCACTGTTGTGATCCTTAACTCCTATTTGCCTAGTACTTGCCTTTCTGTCTTAGAAGTGTTACTAAGACAGAAAGTAAGGGTTTAAAGATGCCCTTTTTATTTTTATCTCTGGTTTCTCTTCTTTGTTGTAATTATATAGAAATGGTGTTTGCATATAATCCTTGAGGGAAATCAGCTTCACTATTTTCTCTTTTCTTGGATTTTGTCTCATGTAAATAATAGCTTTTGAAATAAAAATGGCACACTATAGCACTATGAAAACCTACTGAGGCAGCTAGTTAGCAGGTTAGCAAGAGGGCTAGACTTGGTATCAGGAAGAGCCGAGTTCAGACAATGCCTTACATACTAGTTACATGATTTTCCTTGGACAAGTCATAAAACTTTCCTCAATTTTGATTTCCTTATGTGTTTTTCATTTTTATATTTATAATTGTTATTGTTCAGTCATTTCTGATTATTCATGACATCATCTAGGGTTTTCTTGGCAAAGGCACAGGACTGATTTGCCATGTCTTTCTCCAGTTCATTTTAAAAATGAGGAAAAAGAGGCTAAGAGGGTTAAGTATTTAGCCCAGGGTCACAGAGACAGCAAGTATCTGAGGCAAGATTTGATTAGAAAAATTAGTCTTCCTGACTCCAGGTTGGTCAGGAGACTGCTCCACTTAGCTACCCCTAATTTTTAATTATATGTGGTTAATAACAAATGGAAAATTTCTTGTATCATATAAACATTCCTATATATGTATAGCTTTACAAATTTTAAAATGCCACATAAATTCTATTATACTCTAAATCACTGATAGTAAGAAATGCAAATTTAAACAATTAAGTATCTCCTCACACTTCAGAAACTGGTAAAAAGAACAACAATGAAAAAAGAAAGTCAGTGTTGGCAAGGCTGTGGGAAGGTGGGAACCCAGATTCATCATTGGTATACTTATGTGAATGGATCTAACTCTTCCAATTAGTCCATTTATTATTATGCCAATGATAAAGCTAACCTACCCCAACTGCACCATGTTCTTCCTTAGCCCCTGTCTCTCAGATGCATCCTCTAAAGCCTCCTACCATGCTCACAAAAACAAAAACCCATTGGAACAGATGTAGAGATTCACAAGACAAACATGGAAATGTATATTATATAATTATATAGGTACAACCTATCGCATATTACCTGGCTTCTTGGGCAGGGGGAGAAGTAGGAGCTAAGGAGAGAAACTGAATTGCAAAATGTCAGAAAATGAATATTAAAAATTATGTCAACATGTAATCTGGAAAAAATTAAAATTAAAAAAAACACACACATGCAGAGAGACCTATGCCTGGATCAGGGGCTTGCCTTGAGAGCTTTGCCACTTAGAGAGGAGATTTTTTCTCCACATTGGTCACCCCACTCTGTGTCTGTCCCTAGCTAGACTTCATTCTGAGCTGAGTTACTATATGTCTCTCAGGTCTTCAAGTGTCTCCCCCTCAGCTCCCCATCCATGTTCTTCCTCTTGGTAGGCCAGGTGCCAATATGAGTGGCCCCAAGCCTTCATGTTCTTATTCCCACTTTTGATCCTGTGAATTTTAGATTTTCTCCATTTTGCTTAGTCTTAGAATTCTAGCAACCAGGAATGTATACACCCCTACTTAAGGATTAGGTGTTGAGGAGGATGGCCTATGACCCACATGTGCTAGTAAATAACAAATAAGAAACAACTGACAGATCCCCTGGGCTGTCCTAAGTCAAGCTTAAGTGACCATTGGTATATGTGAGACACAGGAAGTGATGTAAAGAATGGTCTATATATTTTACATCACTTCCTCCCTCCAAGCTCTTTCTTGCTCTTGCTTGTGTCTCTCTGGCAGAGACATTGGGCTCTTTCAGCATTGGGAGCTTGTGGCAGCGTTCTTAGAGTTCTTGGTGAGTGATTTAGGCTGATTCCTCTTTCCTTTACCTCCTAAAGTGCTATCCTCCTAGGAGGTTCCTCATCTTGGAGGAGGCCTCATGGCTAGAAGCTGAGCTAGATTGAGAAGGCCCCTTGGCCTAGGCCTCTGAATTCCTACCTGGCTTGCCAGAGCAATCTTATACCCTTTCCTCTCTCTCCTTCTTCTTAATTTCTTCCTTCTATTGTAATTAAACCACCATAAAAATCCTAAATTGACTTGAATATTTTATTGGGATTGAATTTTAATCCCTGGCAACCACTGGTATAATACATTCAGTCAAAAACCCTAATTTTTACCCCTTACACTCCTCTGAGCCCCCCTCCTCTACATACCCCTCCCTGCTTCTCCCTCTCCATCCTTTCCTTCATCCTCTATAACAAAATTAACTTTCCCTCAAGGTCTGCAGAAAGATCCATTAATTTAAAGTTTATTAAATTAAATTATTATTAATTTAATTTAATATTTTAAAAAATTAAAGAATTTTTATCAGTGGATTAATGTGTTTCCATGCACATGTATATGTGTGCATATACACATACATGTATATGTATGCATATATATAAATATGGATAATATAATACACTGATACATACAGATATTCTATACATTTTATGTGTGAGAATATATGCAGATATGTATTGTGAATATGTATGCATACACATACATATAAATCCCCACCAAAAAATAAATGCAAAGTTCACTAAAGGCATACCAAACTGTAAGTGAAGGGAAAAAAAGATAGCAGTAGTTCCAAAATAATGGCAATTACCTTCGTCTTTATGGTAGAGAGCAAGAAGACTACAAGGGCAGAATGCTACAATGATGTGGTCAGATATGATCATTTCATTGGCTGTGTAAATTGGAAAGGGATTAATTTATAAAAAGTTGGACTAGGTTATTTTAATATAGGTTTTCCAGGATTTTAATTTATTCCAAAGAGATTTATTTACAATTTATTTACAAAAGATAGAAAGAGTGAAGTTAGAAAATCAGAGAGGATAAGGTAAGATATCTAGCCTAAGCACTAAGTAATTTACTCTGACTCCTGGCTCAAAACCAGGCAAGGGAGTTTAGTCCTTAACCAGAGAAGCCTCTGCCCTTGTAGATGAGGACCTGGGGTTGCAGGGAGCCTCTCTCAAGAGGTAGGTCTCTCCTGAGGCTAGTCTCTTCAGAAAATCCAGGAAAGGAGTCAGCCTTTTTTACTCACCACATTTCAGTCGAAAGGGAGAGATTTAAGAACAGTCATGCCAAAGTCAAGTTCTCAGGTCCAGTTGGCAGATTCTTCACCACTTTCAACTCCAAAGAATAAAGAACTGAATCTCATAGGAAGTTGTCCCTCCCTTTTAAAGATACTTTCTTTTGTGTCACTTCCTGTGTCTTCCTCCACTTTTTACATGAGCAAATCATAGTCTAAAGCCTTGTTTAGGACTGTTCAGGAGGCATTCAGTTAATTCTGATTCATCACCCACTATTGTCCACATGGGTCACAGGCCTCCCCCACTTAAATGAGATGTTTATACTTTTGGTGATTAAATCTAAAAATGGGCAGGGGAGTTAATTTAATTATCACAATCCAAGGAAAGTTAACTAATTTCATTTTCTCAATGACGGGAGAGTTAAATTTAATCTTCACAGTTGGTTTTCTTTGTTGCAAAGAAGGTTGCTATTGTTTGTGCATTGGGGTAGGGATGGGTATTTACAGAGATAACCATAATGCAAATGGCATTAATCAAACACTTTTAAATAAATATATCAAAATTCACAAAGGTGGTGAATATGGTGAGTGTTTTGATAGTTAACTAGTACTAACTGAAACAGAGAAGAAAAAGACTTATTTTTATTTTTAATAATAAACTAGCACAAATTTAATATAATGAGGTAAATACATATTTTAATATATTATATATTATTAAACATTTTATTTTGATTTCAAAAATATTTTTAAAACTACTTCATGGAGAGCATAAGAGGGAGGTGAAGAGATATAAAGTTTATTAAAGACAAGGGTTCCTTGTCATCTGACTATATATATATGAAGAAATATAACAAATTTGCTCAATTTATAAACTTATTTAATATATTTTTCTTATTTAATAATAAAGTAGGATTTGTTCAGGCCTAAAGGAGGGGTAGTATGATATTTTAGGAACTGGCTTTAGAGGCAGGGAAGAACTAGCTTTGAATCTTAGCTCAGACAGTTAATGCTTTTGTGAGCGTAGGAAAATTTCTTAACTTTGGGGAGACTCAATTTCTCATATCTAAATGGAAATAATAATTCTTGCACTACCAACCAAAAGGAGATGTTTTTAGTAAAATACCATATATGTGTATATATATACAAAATATCATATAAAATTGAGGTTGTAATTATTACACTTATCTTATTAAAATATCTTTTACGTATTAATGATCTATACATGTGCAAATCATTTCAATTAAAAAAAAACTAGCAGGTATTTTGGATGCAGTTTTTTCAAAAGAATGTTGCAAAAATTTGTAGAATAAATGGAAGCTTATGATTGTGGTTGACTGTTACAAATTAATTACAGATTTAATCAAACCCCTAATTACAATTTAACACAAGAAATAATTCATGAAAATTTATGGAGAAATGCTATTATTCATCAATGTGGCCCATTTTTTTAGAGAATTAATGAAAAAATATTGCTCCTACCAGTAAAAATGTAACAGACAAATCCAGCTATCAAATGCTGTATCAGAACACAAGTAAAAGATAGATGAGAACAAGAAATTCAGCTTCCTCAAGAGGAATGAAAAGCTGTGTAACCTTGAATTAACTTAAATTGAAGAAATAGCTTTTGGAAATTATTTGAAGGAAGCAAAGAATATAACAAGTGGTTGCAGCTTTTCTAATTTCTTTCTTTTCTTCTACCCACATCAGTCTCCTCTGAAGAATTCTTCTTAGTGAAAATTACATCCTTCTCATTTATTTTGACAGTTTTTCACTCATGTTGTCTCCCATTGTTTTTTATCTGAAGTCTTTGTCTACATTAGTTTTTCAGTGTGATTTTAACTTAATTTTGTCTCTATGTTGATTTTACCATTTAGCATACCTATTATTATATTCACTATGATTTCCTTTTCATTCTCTTCTGCAAAGATTTATTCAGTATCTAATACATATTTTGCAATAGGCTTATTTAGATGTTACAAAGAAAGCATAGATATATTATGCCTATATTCAATATGAGGAGCCTAATTATAAATTAATTTTATGAAATAAACATATTTCCTGATTTAGGAAATTAATGAAATAAACACCTTTGGAAAAGTAGTGGGCACAGAATTCAATAACTATCAAAACAGTACCAAAGTGGGGAGCATAAATTCAGAGAAAGCTCTATAAATTGATCAGTGAAAGTGGCCAATTGTCAATAGTCAGTGAATTGTCAAATATGCTTTCAGGACAATCATCACAATGTGTTAATTTAAGAAAGAATTAGAGTTAAATAGTCTATTTTTCCAGATAAAAGTTAGATTATAGAATACATCCACTTAATGAAAATGCTTTATGTATGAATTTAGTAATAGTTATTTCATAAGGAAAGGCTACTAAATAGAGTGCCAAACCTGGAGTGAGAAAGACCTCAGACACTTAGTAGCTGTGGGACTCTAGGCAAGCCACTTAATGCCATTTGCCTCATTTTCTCCTCTGTAAAATGTGATGAAGAAGAAAATGGCAAAACACTCCAGTATCTTTGCCAACAAAATGTTAAATCATGTCACAAAGAGTCATACACAGCTCAAAGAATTGAATAACTAATTTCATAAAGGCACAAATAGAACTTTATGTTTTAGGAAACTGAGAGGTGGAGCCAAATGGCAGAGCAGGTACACAGATTCCCCTGATCTCTACCAAATACCTCACCAAACAACTTTGATATAATACCTAAAAATAAATTCTGGTGTTATAAAAAATCACAAAATGATGAGGTGAAACAAAGTTTCAGCCCAAAACAACTTAGAAGGCTGGGAGACATCTGTTGTACCAGGCTAGAAGTATAGCATGACCCCAAGGAAGCCTCCACTAAGGAAACTTGCCTAGCCCTTGAGAGCCACTGACAGTAAGGGAAGTAGGAAAATTATTCAGAAGGAAATAATAGTTCTTTTTCTGGCTCTGAGTATAAGACTATTTCATTGTTCATATGCAAACCCATTTTTCTGACCTTGGTTGTAGTCTGTAAAATTTAAATTTAAATGTCAAATAATAAAATGTTACATTTTTAGGAGCTTTATTAATGATCATTAGAAATCAAGGAATAAAGAGGATACAAAATAAAAACCACATACCCATGGTTGATCAGCCAGTTCAAATGCCTGGCTTACCACCACCAAGCTCAGGACAGGAAGCAAAAAGCCAGGACCATCCTAACCCTGCCTAATATCCTCTGTCTATAGGAAGTACATAACAGGAAGTCAGTGGGCTCCTGGGAAATGTAGTTCTTTTTTAGGGTAAAAGACTTTCAATTATACAAGTCCCAAGACAAGAAAGAGAACACAACAGAGATTTCATCCACTGGGAATCAGAGTTCACTGATCACTGTTCCAGGATATAAACATGTAGTTGCTCATAGACAAGAACCCATGCCAGGAGAATATTAAATACACATTATGTGAATTTTAGATTTACTCCACCCTGCTTAGTCTTTAGAATTTTAGCAACCCGGAATGTATACACCCCCATTTAAGGATTAAGTGTGGGGGAGGAACTGCCTTTATATTTTGTATCACTTCCTATGAGAGGGACTTTGGTGGTAGAACTTGACTATGGAGGATCTTCCCTGAGACAATCATGAGGTGAATGTTAAGGCTTTTTTCCTTTTCTGTGACCTTTCTGGAGGCACCAGCCTCCAAGGAGGTACCTCATTTTGGAGGAGGCCTCCTGACTGGAAGCTGAGCTAAATTTAATCTTCTGGGAAGGTCCCTTGGCTGAGGCCTCTGAATTCCCACTAGATTCAAACCAGGCCAGAATAGCTATACTCCCCTTCCCCATCCCCTCATTCTTAATTTTTTTCATTCTATTGTAAATAAATCACCATAAAATTCCATTCTGACTTGAGTATTTCAATGGAATTTAGAATTTAAAATTCTAATTTTTATTTAAAATTCCATGGTGACCAATTAAAAATATATATTTAGTCTCAACCCTAACTTTTACCCTTAACAATCTTCTTAAATCATACCATCTTGGAAGAACTAAAAACTTGCCTAGAGATAGCTCTGAATGAAGTTCCAAAAAAAGAACCTGACATTTTAAAAAGTATCCCCTTTACCACAGGAAAGACACCTATTTATAATAGTTTTGTTTTGTTTCAAGTAAAAAGACTAGAAAATGGGGGGGGGATCATAATATATAAATTTATGTCAGTAATAGGGAGGAACAAAACATAAACTCAGAAGAAGACAACAAACTCAATGCAGCTGCATCTGAAGCTTCCAAGAAAAAAATATGAATTGTTCTCAAACCCAAAAATAACTAATGGATGAATTTGAAAATATTTTTAAAAACCAAATGAAAAAATTAGAAGAAAATTGGGAAAAGAAATGAGGATGACATATGAAAATCATGGAAAAAGGGTCAATAGCTTGGTAAAGAAGGCACAAAAAATGCAGAAAAAATAATACCTTAAATAACAGATTAATTAAATTGTTAAGAGGCAAAAATTTGTTGCAGAAAAAACTATTTTAAAAATTAGAATTTGGCAAATGAAAAAGTTGAAAAAGTTCACTGAAGAAAATAATGCCTTAAATATTAGACTTGAGCAAGGGAACAACACCATATACCATAAAGAAGCAAACAAACAAACAAAAAGAAGGAAAAAACAATAGATGGCAATGTCAAATAACTCAGTGGAAAAACAACTGACCTGGAAAATAGATTCAGGAATATAATATAAGAATTATAAGACTACTTGAAAGCCAAGATTTTAAAAAGAGCTTATACATCATCTTTCAAGAAATCAAGGAAAACTTTTCTGCTTTTCTAGAACCCCCGGATAAAATAGAAATGAAAAGATTCCACTAATATCCCTAAAAGAGATGCTGAAAGAAAATTTCCAGAAATACTATAGCCTAATTCCAGTATTGCTAGTTCAAGGGAAAAAAAATATTGCCAAAATGAAATAATTCAAGTATCATGGAGAAACAGTCAAGATAACACAAGATTTAGCAGCTTCTTCATTAAAGGTTTGGAGAGGCTGGAATATGATATTCCAGAGATCAAAGGAGCTAGAATTTTATCCTAGAGCCATGTACCCAGGGAAACTTATAATAATCCTCCAGGGAAAAAAATAAGCATTTAATGAAATGGAGGGCATTCAACTATTTCTCATGAAATGACCAGAGTTGAATGGGAATGTTGACTCTTAAATATGACTGAAAAGAAGTATAAAAATGTAAACAGGAAAGAGTCATCAAATGATATTTAATAAGATTAAATTTTTTACATCCCTACATGGGATTTTTTTGTAACTCCTTAGAGGTTTTTAGGGCACCTAGAGAGAGTATAAATAAATGGGGCAAGTGTGTGATTTGACTATGATGGTATGATATCTAAAAACATAAAATTAAGAGGTAAGAAAGATTAATGCATTGGGAAAAGGGGAACAGGAGAAATAGGGTAAATTATTTTACATAAAAGAGACATGAACAAGCTTTTACAATGGAGCAGAATATGGGAGAAGTGGGGAAAGGGATGTTTGAACCTTAAGCTCATCAGAATTGATTCAAAGAGGAAAGAACATACACAATCAATTGGGTATAGAAATCTATTTTACATAAGAGAAGGGGCCAGTCTGATAGAAACTGGGGGAGAAAATGGGGGGTGGCTGTAGTCTGAAGCTAAACACATTTAAGAATGGAGATAGTCAAAAGTGAGAAACAAAGATAAATAGTAAGTCACAGAGAATGGAAAGTAATACATGGAAATCATAATTGTGAAAAAAATTAACAGTTTCTCTTAATGTTCTCATTTCTGAAATATATAAAGCAATAAGTAAAGTGTATCTAAAAATGCAAATAATTCCCCAATTGATAAATGTTCAAAAGAATATGAATAGGCAGTTCTCAGACATAGTAATTAAAATTATTTATAGTTATGTGAAAAAATGCTCAAAATCACTATAAAACAGACAATTACAAATTAAAATATCTCCGAGTTACAACCACACACCTATCAGATTGACTATCATTACAGAAAAATTGGAATAGATGTGGGAAACTTGAGACACTAATGCACTGTTGGGAGAGGTATAAACTGATACAATCATTATTACAGAGAGCAATTTTGATCTATGTCTAATGAGCTGTAACACAGTAAATATCCTTTGACTCAGCAATACCATTACTAGATTTGTATCCCAAAGAGATAAAAAACAAAAAATAAAAGGATTTATATGAACAGCAATTTTAATTCAGCTCTTGTTGTGGTGGAAAAGAATTGGAAAGCGAGAGGATGCTCATCATCAACTGGAGAAATTCTATAATGGAGTGTTATTGTGCTATAAGAAATGAGGAATAGGAGGAGCTCAGAAAAACCTGGAAAGACTTACCGGACCTGATACAGAGTGACATAAGGAGAACCAAGAGGACACTGTGCACAGTAACAGGAATATTGTTCACTGAAAAACTGTGGATTATGTAGCTATTCTCAGCAATATAATTATACAAAACAGACCTAGTGGACTCATGATAAAAAATGCCATCTGCTTCCAGAGAAGTAACTGATGGTTTCTGAATCTGGACCAAAGCAAACTTTTTCACTTTCTTATTTTTTTTCTTTAAGTTGTATTTCAAAAAATAATTGCTATGGGGAAATATTTTACATGATCTCACCTGTAAAATCTGTGTCATATTGCTTACTATCTCAGTTGGGGTGGGGGGAAGAGAGAAAATTTATGATGCAACATTTTTTTTTTAATATTAAAAAGTGTGTTTACGTGTACTTAAGTGCAGGTGAGGCATGGATCTTAAGGAATTTGCAAAGACCTTCCAAAAAAGTAATATAAATCCCAAACCCCAAAATGCTTGTGAAATATATCTGAAAAATATCATCCAAAATTAATGTGAAACATAGATTTTTTTAGAAACATAGATTTTTGAATAAATTAAATGGATTAGCCACTTGGTGGATAGA
Organism: Monodelphis domestica; assembly: GCF_027887165.1. Classification (NCBI taxonomy): domain Eukaryota; kingdom Metazoa; phylum Chordata; class Mammalia; order Didelphimorphia; family Didelphidae; genus Monodelphis; species Monodelphis domestica. Next base: position 90,052,755 of record NC_077228.1, on the reverse strand, counting down.
ATATACGATGTGAATTTGAATAAGGGTGTGATAGCAAAAAAGCAGATGCCATTTTTAAAAAATTTCCCAAAATATGGTACTGACCTTTTTAATTTATATTCCAAAAATATGATACTGGCTGCTTTAGTGTGTTGTTACTTTACTTTAAAAGAGATGTTCTCCTGAGAAAATAGCCTTGGCACACTCCTGAATCCCTCTTTATCTTCATTTCCAATAGGGATTGCTTTCTTTAAAAAAAAAAGACAATGAAGCAAACAAATATATTCTTTTTAAGGATGCCTTGCATTTTGAAACTTTTCACAACTTCAATAAATAAGAGTTTAAAAATGAGTCAAAGCATTTAAGTGTCTTTTGAAATGCACTATGAAGGAGTTAATGTGCCCTAGTAAAGCAATCATCAACTTTATGTCTCTGTCTGTTTATGTACAGTAGGCAATGCAGAGAAAAAGGAAAAGCTAAAATGTCTTTTTCAATGCTCAGGACTGAAATCAACAATGTCAAGCTCTTACTCTCTAGAAGACAGATGCCAACAATTTCACAAAGTTCAAAAGTTCATCTTTTATATGAATGCTGAAAAACAATTTTAATGACACTCATCCTATGACACGTAAGACACAACAGTAACTTCTACAAATAATTGGACTTGTTCCGAGACACAACCCCCTTTGATGCAACCTTGTTAAAGTCTTCTTTTTGTAGCACTTATATTTATGTTTCCATGAATCTATGCTGGTAGGAGGTACTTGAATGCTCTCTATGCCTTCCCTTTGCATGATGACTAACTGCACAGCTGTAAATCATTCTGGAGGAAATGTATTGCTTCCATAGTGCCAAATAACACTTTTTCAATTCAATAATATTCTTCCCTAAAACTATTATTGGGAAGCCAATGGCCTTTTTCTTTTCTATCTCACAGGGAAGTTGTAAATAAGGAGATTTAGGCCTGATATAAAGGAAACCTATAATAATGTATCAGTTGAAGCAAATTAAGATATTCAACCTAGGGAAAAAAAAAAAGACTTTCTACCTCTTTTCAAGTTTCGGAAGGCTTATCTTATAGTATAGTATTTGGCTTTTGTTTAGCCTCAAACAGAAGTACTTGTTCTAAAAGGGATATGTCAAGAGGCAGGTTTTAATTTAATATAAGAAAAAATCCATAACAATTAGAACCATCCAAAGCCAAAATGGTCTGCCTCAGGATTTAGCCTCATTGGAGATCTTCAGACAATCTCTGGATGACCACTTGTTATGTAGGTTATAGAGGCAATTAATTTTCATGCATGAGTTCATTTGGATTGCCTTTGAGGTCTCTTCCAACTCAGGGATTTTGTGATGTTATGATCTATTACAATAGCCTTTTAATTATACTCCTGATTTATCATAGAAGTGTAAAAACAGATTTATAATTGCAGGGATCTCAGAGGTCATGTACTTAAAACCCTTCGCTTTACAGATGAGTAAATTGAGGTCCTAAAATGAGGTTACATGGCATGCCCAATATCGAAAAGGTTACAACTGACAAAGCAGAGATTCTCCTCTCCTTTCACTCAGATTCATCTTTTATGGAGCTAACAATAGGGTAGCTGTGGGGGTGCAGTGGAAAGAATACTGTGTTGTGCATCTGGAAGACCAAGCCTCTTCCTAGCTAGGTGACTCTGGCCAAGTCTCTTCATTGTTCACCTCAGTTTCTCCTTTGGTGATATGAGCTGGAGAAAAAGTAGCAAAGTCACTCAAATATCTTTGCTAAGAAAGCTCCAAGTGGGGTCATGAAGAATTGGACGCAACTGAACAACAGAAAAACCTGACAATGATATAACCTTTTTGCCAGTAAGAAGTAGTGAAAAAAAGAGAACTGTCACCCAAGATCTAGGAGAAAGGGGACATTAATTGTGAATTCACCCAAATCCAGTATGAAATCAATAACTGAAACAGGGCCAGAAAAGGAAATAATAAATTAGTATTCTTATCTCCTCAAAACAGTCCTCTGTGAAGGCAGGCATCTTTTGGAACAATAATGCCATTTAGATGTTCTTTTCTGGTCCAGGTTTGGGTTATAACACTACCACCTCTGAACTCTGGATCACACAGAACCACAGCTAGCTCTATTTGTGCCTCCTGGGGCAGTGCCAGGAAATGAAACCTCAAATCAGCTTTTTTAAGTCATGGATGAGGAAAGGGTGGAGTAGACAGAATTAATCACAGTGGCAGCAAATCCACCTAAAATCATGCTGGTGTGTGGGGTCAGGAAAGTGTTCATTTGGCCCCAGGTAGCAGAGCTACAAACAAGAAACATTCTTCAAAAACCTTCCCTCCTGATGTGTTTTGTTCATGCAAGGGTCTCAGCATTTTGTTACCTCTTCTCTGGAGTTAGGCCACAGTTTCCAATAGCACAAAGAAGGGAAATTGGATGTGAAAGATGATCTCCTGCATGAAAAAGATGGGATGTAGGGAAAAGGTAAGTGGAGGAGAATAGATCTGCCCATTGATTCCAGTTCTGCATGGATTCACCACTGCTGACATATTTTGAGTCTGATATTACATTTCACTTAGTGGTATCTTATTCTTTATCTTTATGGAATAATGGCCATGTTAAACAGGGCAAAGGTACACATGAAGCTCTATTGTTTCTATCATGGAAAAGATAAAGTATTTTCTTTTTTTTTCTTTTCAATAATTTTCCCCATATTAAATATCAATAAAAATTCTTAGTATTCATTTTCTGATATTTTACAATCCATGTTCTGTCTCTCCCTCCCGCATCGCCATTCTCCTTGAGAAGACAGGTAATAGGACATAAACTGTGTATATATTATCATATGATACATATTTACATGTTCATCATAATGTAAAAGAAGGCATATTGCTTACACAGGACAAAAGTTCATGGTAGAAATAAAGTATAGTATGTTTCATTCTGCATTCAGACAATCTCTGTTCCTTCTATGGTGGTGGATATCTTTTATTTTTTGTAATATGTTTCATAGAGTTGTTCTGGATCCTTCTTTTGTTGCTAATAGTTAAATCATTCACAGTTGATCATCATACATTATTGTTTGTACTGTGAATGACATTTTTCTGGGTCTGTTTCCTTCATTTACAGCTCTTCATATAATTTTTCCATGTTATTTTTTGAGATTCTCTTGTTTGTCATTTCTTATGGCACAATAGTAATCCATTACAAGCATAAACCACATTTAATCATTCGTAAGTTGATGGACATCCCTTCAGTTTCCAATTCTTTGCTAACACAAAAAGAGGTATTATACATATTTTTGTACAGTTAAGTTCTTTGCTCCTATCTTTAATCTTTTTGGGCTGCAGACCTTGTGGTTGTTTATCTATGTGAAAGGGTTTACATAGTTTTATGCCCATTGGGCATGGTTTCAGATTGTTCTCCAGAATGGTTGTCAGTTCACAGTCCACTATCAGTGTACTGGTGTTCGGATTTTTCCATATTATCTCCAGCATTTATCATTTTTTTAAAGTAAGCCAATCTTTGGGGTATAAGATGGTCCCACAGAATTGTTTTAATTTGTATTTCTCTAATCAGTAGTTCTTTGGAGTATTTCTTTCAGAGGACTAAAGGTAGTTTTAATTTCTTCATCTGAGATTTGCCTCTTCATATGCTTTAACTCTTTGTAAATTGGGAAATGTTCATAAGAAAAAGTCTCATAAATTTGATTCAATTCTCTATATATCTGAGACATGAATCCTTTCTCTAAGACACTTGCTATAAAGAATTTTCCCCAGTTTATTGTTGCCTTTTAATACTGGTTGTATTACTTTGGTTTGTGCAGAAACTTTTTAATTTAATGTAATCAAAGTTATCTATTTCACATCTCAATGTCCTCTATGCCTTTTTTGACCTAAATTCTTCCCTTATCCATAGGTCCAATGTGAAAAGCATTTGTTGCTCCCCTAATTTGTTTATAATATCATCCTTTATTTCTAAGTCATGTATCCATTTTGATTTTACCTTGGTATATAGCCTGAGGTATTGATCTATGTCTAATTTCTGTCATACTGTTTTCTAGTTTTCCCAGAAGTTTTTGTTGAATAATGATTTCTTTTTCTAATGCCTTAGATTTTTGAATTTGTCAACACTAGGTTCCTGTGGTTATTTATCACTCTGTATTGAGTGCCAAGACCATTCCATTGGTCTATTACTCTATTTCTTAGCCAGTACTAGATTGTTTGGATGGTTCCCACTTAGTTTGAAATCTGATACAGTTAAATTGCCTTCCTTCATATGTTTTATTAATTTCTTTGATATTCCAGGACTTTTGTTTTTCCAGTTGAATTTTTTCTATCTCTATGAGATAATTGTTGAGCATTGTGATTAGCATGGCACTGAAGAAGTTAATTAACTTAGGGAGAACTGTCATTTTATCATATTGGTTTAGTCTACACATGAACAATGAATGTTTTATTCAATTGTGTAGACCTTATTTTATTTGTGTGAAGTGTATAGTTGGGATGATATAGTTCTTGGGTTTGTCTTCATATATGTTGCTATAATCAATAAAGTACTTTCAATGCTTCTAACTTTGGCACCTGCATTAAAGCCTCCTTTATCCTGCCCTAGTTATGGATCTGCCCCCTTGTAATACCATCCAGGGGCCATGACAGAATAGAGGCTTTTCTTTTGGGAAAACTGTCACTAATGTCTCAACGTGAGAGCAAAAGAGAGCCACAAAGAAGGAAACCAAATGTCACTAGGCTTAGGACTATGAGGAGCTTAAGAGGAAGGTAACAAACTATTTTTAGGAACTGGAGAGAGATACTGCATGAAACTGAGGAAATGTCAGCAGCAACAACAAGCCACTAGGAGTTTAACTAGGGCTAATCAACAGGTGATTGGATATATGTAGGCATCTCTTGACTGTTCAAAGGGATGCCAATATTCTCTATGAGAAGAGGTCCATTGGATTTTCAACCTGTAAATAATATTTTTGGTGTTGGTGTTGTTTTCTCTTATGTTGTAAACTGTATGCTTTCCAGGGAAGTGAATGACAAAACACTGAGTGATGGCATAGAGGAAAATTCTCAGATTTTCTGGATGGAGGCAATAATCCAGAAGTATATTTTAAAAATCCCCCAAATTGTATTATTTCATGTGATAGCCTCTGACAGGGTGCTTATGTATAATACATATATACAGAGAAAGAGAGAGGCAGAGACAGAGACAGAGAAATAGAGCCTGAGACAGAAAAAGTACTCCAAGAAGTTGAGAATTTTAAATTTTGCCTCACAAAGTCATCTTTTTTCAGAAAGGTTTCAGAACACTTACAAGAGAATTTTAATAATAGCAACCTTTGTTATAGTACCTTTGTTCACACTTTTGCTTAGTCTTTTGCCTTGCCGACATGCTTTGTGATATTTGGCAATTGATTGATGATAAAAAGAGGAATAGTGTAAAGAATAGAAATGGATATAGAGATTATTTTCTGTTGATATACTTAATAGTTAAAAAAATCAAATAAACTGGAAGTATAACTTTACCACACTACTAACTCACACAGAACTTTATGGTTTACATAGCATTTTTTTATTCAATAATTCTTTTAGCAACTCTGAATCTTTGAGGCTACAATTTAAGTAGGAGGAGCAAATAGATTCTATTATTTCTTTTTTGAAACAAGGAAACAGAGGCACCAAGAGATTAAGTAACATTCTAATGGTTACACAGATAGTGTGTTGCTGAGGTAGATCTCAACTCCAAGCATTTTGAGTTCAAGTATTCTTAGTTCACTTACTCATATGTTGATATCTAAACTTAACTACATTTGAATGTTTTAGATATTGAGACATTGGGTTGATTTAGTTATGTGTTAGATAATGTAGTAACATGATAGCATAGTAACTAAAATATATATTCAACATACATCCAACTTATGAATTATATTATGTCACAGTAACTACAATCTAGTTTCATATGATATTTTTGCCTCATTTTCTCAAGCTTTTAGAAATAGGGAATATAAATTCTTTGTTCTAGCATTTAGTAAGTATTTATGTCTCAAGGATGAAGAAACTAAATTCAGATTATATAGCAGCAACAACCAACCCTTGGAACACAGAGGGGTCAACAAATCAAAACAAGAATTTATTAAGTGCTTACTAAGACCAGGCACTATGCTAAAACACTAGGGATAGAAACAAAACCAAAAACAATCCCTCAAAGAGACAATGTTCTAATGGGTAGAAACAACACATCAATAAAAAGATTCAGGAAAAATTCAGAGTGACTGGAATTTTCCTTTTGAGAAAGGAATTAAGTTCTTATATGTTAACAGTTTAAAGTAGAAATTACCACTACCCTTTTTTTCAGGTATCTTAACACTAAACTGTATGAAGAAGTGTTATTTTGGGCTCCCAGTCTCAAGTGCTGAGAAAATCCTCTTTCTTTGTAAGATATTTCATACATGTCCAAATGCTTTGCTGCCTGTTATCTCATGGGATAACAATAACACTCCTATCAGACAGGGATTACTACCTCCATTATATATAAATGAGAAAACAGAGTCCTGGAGAATCAAGGCAATTTTCTTAAGGTTACATAACTACAAAATGACCAAACCAGGACTAAAACTCAGTGCTTCTAGACCCACATTCTAACTATACCAAAATGTCTCTCACATGAAATATGCTGAGTCTATCACTAATCATGATGTAATTTTCCCTGAAAATTGTAGTAGGTTTAATTTTGTCTTCTCTACCTTCCATTTATGATATATAGAGATATAGAAATATTGTTTATACATAGCTATTTGATTTTGTCTTTTCTTAGTATATGAGCTCCATGCAGTCAGAGACCATGTTTTTACATTTCTTTGGATCCCAAATTTTGCACAGTAATTGTCATATAGTAAGTACTTATTAAAATACTTAGGGATTGACAATGTGATGGAAACCATGTGATCAGCAATAATGACACAAAAAGCTGGAAGTAAAATTTATCTCACGTATCTGCTCTGTTCTCATAATAAAAGATAAATTAAAAAAAAGTTTAACAAAGTCCCATCATCTTACATATTTGAGACAATTTTGAAGAAATTACCAGGGAGGAGGAAATTTATATAATTAAAGGTTATCTTATAATATACTTGTTTCTAAGATTAATGCAACGGAAGATTTTATATCTTATCTTTACCAGATAGTTTTTCTCTCTGCATCATTTTTCACAAATCAATTATCTTTCTATGCTTTCAGAATTAATATTAGCCCTAACAAGAGACCAAATCAAAACATGGCCAAGTTCCAGAAATTCTATTTTCTTTTTTTTATATACAGTATTGAAAATTATTTACCACTATGACATTCTATATACAGTGAATGTCATAAATCTGTTTATTCAGAAGGAGAAGAATGGAAGTTGAATAAATAAAAATACTTATGGAAAAGTATTATGTGATACACTGCTTCTGTCCAGCATCCTAAAGTGAAATATTAATGAACAAGAATTTCTAACAAACTTGAATATTTAAAAAATTCCCCTGAACATTTCTAAATCACAAGGAAATACTAATGACATTTTGAAATGTACATCAATGCTGTTGGAGTTCCCTTGTGTGTTCAATTCATACCAGTACTTATACAATAGGAAAGATTAATTTTGGCAAGCTTTGTGCTGTCAGCTATACCTATTCCAACAATGATTTGGTTAATTAATCAAGTGTAAATATGTAGCCTTAATGTCCCTCCTTAAGTATATATGCTTTTCTCTACTATGCTTGGTTATTATATTTTCTTTTCTTAAAGCAAAACTGGATTCATAGAGCTACGCCTGCTACTTGAGACTTCTTATGCCATATTTGAATTGATAAAAGTTGAAGGTCAAGTATTTGTGTCCCTGCATCATTTGGTTTTTGTCCATCCTTAGTCAGCAGTAGTTTTCTCAATATACATGATACACAAAGTGTATTGTGTTTGGCATCTCCCCTTGTTTAAGTAAATACTTCCTCACAAATATAACATTGATGTCCACAATCAATAACCTCAATCTGTTGTTGTTCTCTTTTTATTTATCTCTAAGAGCTTCAGTGGATCATTCTCTCAATATGATCACTTTTCTGGTCTATCCAATCTAACCAGTTAATGATAATTATTTAAATTATTTTAAATGAATGGAAGCTTTTGACAGACTCTCTCTCCCATCACAATAACGGAGTAGCGTCATAAGGAGATATTGCAAAATGAGAAATTATTTGCAAAAGCTTCTTATCCAGCACAGTGGGCCCTAACTATATCATTGCTCTTGAGGTGGTGATTGCAGGATTATGAGTCTTTCAAACTGATTTTGGAAATCTATATATTTTAAAATTCAGTTCTAGGTAAAAATCAATCACCCTAGTCTATTCTACACTGACAAATGAAGTAACTGTGTATTTCATATTGGAAACAACTATCATGAACCCATTTTGAATCTCTTCAGATCTGATTAAATTTTTTAAAATACTTTATTCTTTGAGAGATGTAAGTTCCTTTAGAATTTTCTCCCTAAAATCATTCATATCCCAAGCAGTTTGAAAATGTGTTTGTTGCTCAAGGCAACCCAAGTTTCTGAGGGAAACAACTATATGTATATGTAAAATAAGTGCATAATGGGTGGAAAAGAAAGAGGGATAGAATTTGTCAGGAGAATGGAGTAAAATCAGGTGAGAACACTTCTGAGTGGAAAAACAGTATTGCAAGACTTAACTACATTCTACCATTTTTGTTTCTGTTTCATAGAGGAAGGAACCAAAAGGCTTTTGAAATGTATTTTTCCTTTTGGTTATGCTACTAAGGAAAAAAAAAGAAAGAGAAACCAAGATCTATCCTTAGGACAATGCAGTCCATTTCTAATAGAGCTAGAGAAAATTACTTCCGGAGCAATATATTTCCTGTTAAGGTTTTGATACCAAATCACCTAGAATCATTCTGGGAGGAATTTCAATGTGAGATAAAGAGGATCATGCAATGTGTTATAATGAAAAGAGCACTGAATTTGGAGTCAGGAAAATCTCTGCTCCAATTCTACCAGATAAAGCAAATTACCTTCATGATCTTAAGTAATTAACCTTTCTTGCCTTTGTTTCCTCATTGACAAAATGAGAAGACTGAACTCAATGGTACCTAAAATTCCTATCAGGTATTTTTTAATTTTTAGAATCAAAATTGTGTATTGGTTCCGAGGCATAAGAGCACTTAGGGCTAGGCAATGGGTGTCAAGTGACTTGCCCAGGGTCACACAGCTAGAAAGTTTCTGAGGCTATATTTGAACCCAGGACCTCTCATCTATAGGTCTGGCTCTTAAAACACTGAGCAACCTAGCTGCCCCTTCCTGTTAGCTTTAATTCTATAATATGATGAAGGTTAGTTCCATAGAAATTGTGCCTAACAGCTCTCTAATATGGTAATAATAATAGTATCTATGTCATAATTTTGTTATAAAATGCCTTATTAAACTATGAAGTAATATGTAAATGATAGATATTATTACTAAAAAGTACTATATAAATATGAGCTATTATTACTCAAATCTACAGGAAAATCAGGTTAGTTTAAATAGATTGATAAAAGTCAGGGATTGGTGAGAAAAAATATTCTTCTACTTTTTTTCCTCCACAGTAACAATTTTAAATTATGGCTCTTAAATGTTGCTTTTTCTATTTTTATCAAGGAAATGTATTTTATCTAAAACAAAGGATAATTGAGAAGGAAATTGTATTATTCTCTATCTCAATTTGTCAGACCTAAAATTAAAGCCTATTTGGACCACAAGATAAAAGCAGAAGACTAACACTTATATTGTAATAATGCATTTTATTTAAAATCAATGAATCAAGGAGGAAATAAATGACTTCTTTAAAATAACACTTATGTTAAGTTCTTGGAATTCATTGAGGAACAATTTGTGAAAAAGTCCTTTTTCTCTAGTTTTTTTTTAAATGTAAAACTGCCTTTTGGTAGCCTGTGGGCTCCTCAGAATAATATTTTTTTTTAATTTATAAAATAAAATACAAAGGATTATAAAGAAAAGCAATTATATTGAAATACTGTTATGAAAATGAAAAAAAGTATAGCCCTCAGACTATGAACTCCTTTTCTAGAAGTTTTAAAACTGCCTTCCTATATTTAAAAAAAGCACATGTAAGATTAGTTTTAAATTCTTAAAGAGAAAAAAGTTTCCAAAGTCTCTGATCTGGTAAGTAGGAAGTCAAAACCAAAATGTCACCATTTTTTTTAACCTTCTGGAGGTGAAGAACTTCTCTTTGTGTCTTCAGAATTTGATTTTGCCTCCACTACAGATTTGAAGTATTTAGTCTTCTTACCCAGAGTTTATATCTTTTTTTTTTTATTCCAACAAACTCTTCTTCCTTGGACTTTATGCTTCATTTCAATTTGTGATTAGGGTAGCTAGATGGCACAGTGAATAGAATGCAGGGCCTGAAGTTAGGAAGACTCATTTTCCTGAGTTCAAATCCTGCCTATATGACCCTGAGCTGCTCACTTAACCCTATATGCCTTTGAAAAGTTGAACAATGGGGAGCATAGTGTATAGAGAATGCCTGGAGATGGCATTTCAAATTTGGATTCAGATACTTCCTTGCTATGTGATCCTAGAAAAGTCTCTTAATACCACTCTTCTGCCTTGGAATCAATACTTTGTATTGTGACTATCATAGAAGGTAAGATTTGGGGAAAAAAAAGAATTTGTGCTTAAAATTTTTGGTTCCTAATGAGGAAAAGACAAGAAAAATATTTAAAATATGTCTTCTTTAAAAATTAAACACTTTTAAAAGATCATTGATATACTGGATATAGGGAAAATGTGAATAAATAAAAATCATTAGAAAAACTGTTAAAGCAATGGAAAGAGTGATCTCAATTAAGTTTAGGTCAGACTAACTTCATTTTCTTTTTTGGCATTTACTAGTTTGAAAGATAAAATGGATTCTATGGACATAGTTTATCAAGATTCGCCAAAAATGTGGTGTGTTATTTGTGCAATGCCATCCAATGGGGCTATTTTTAATAGTAGAAAGATGCAAAGACAAATATTGATAGAAATAAAAACTCCCTCACAATTAGAGATAAATAGTAGAATGGTAAGCAAAAAGATGTAGAGTGTTGACAGGATGTTATAAAAAAGTTATTTAGTCAAATTCTGAATGATTTCTTGCGTGCTGTTCTGAAGACAAGATTCCTTTCTTGGTAGAGGTAAAATAGCATGGTTTGTGCAGAAACTTCCATCTCTGCAATTCATTGACTTTGAGATATCAGTCCTAAGAGGTTGTACATTGCTAAGTCAAACCTTATTTCAGTGACTCTCTTACAGAATTATACTTCTAAAAACTTCTCAAAAAAATCTGAACCATCTTCTCAGGGGATTTATGGGAAAATAAAAAGTACATTCCTGATTACAGATGGAAATTACCTACCCTCATTTTCAAAAATGAAATTTATTAAAAAAACTTTTTTGAAAGGAATATAGCAATCTCATTAGGAGAAAATATTAATAAATTAAAAGTGATATATAGTTTTATCTTCCTCAAGGATTGTAGGAATTCCTTATCTGTGACTTTTTTTTTCTTTTTACTTTGTTTTTCAAATATAATTCCTGGTATCTGATTTAAATTTCTACCCTTCTTCCTTATAAGAGACACATATGGAGAGAACTCAGAAGTAAAGTTGGAAATATTTTACAGCTTAAAAGAAACACCTTCAAAACATGATAAATATTCATATATTCAAAAATTTTAAAAGTGTAAAAAACATAATTATATATACATATATATAATTTACTTTCTTTGATTTTTTATAAAGAAGATACAGTTCTTGTTCTCTACAAATGTTTTGCTCATGCACATAGACTTTAACACTAATTTAATGACTCTGTCTAAAAAAATAAAAACAACCCATATTCCTTTATTGGACTTTTTTGATGATACATACACAGGAAATATAAATAGATGTGATGTATGACCTTTAGACTTGTAAAATCATTTCAAAAATCAGTGTAATGAAGAATACTAAAAGGAAACCATTTTTCAAACACTAAGGTCATTTCTTGAGGTCCCTTCAATCTTAGAACAGAGTGGAACTGTAGTTCCTTAGTTATAGCACTGTGGTACCTCTATGTTTTGTCTATATTTAAAGATTATTATATGTACACATAGAAATGTGAATATACTGGTTGCTGATGGTCAACTATTAAGGTAGAAATATAATCAGATATGAGAATCAGCAATTCAGGAATATATATATATATATATATATGTGTGTGTGTGTGTGTGTATATATGTATATATATAATGTAGAGGGTGATTTATGGATTCTTTGAATGTCGGTTTTCTTGAATAATTTCTTGTAATATGATATCAAGGCTTTTATTTTGTTCCAGGATTTCAGATAGACCAATAATTGTCTCTCCTGGATCTGTTTTCCAAGTCATTTGTCTTTTCAATTGTGAGTTTCAGATTTCCTTCTATTTTTTCACTTTTGCTTTTGCTTTTTTAATTCTTGCTGTCTCTTGAAATAATTAGCTTCTATTTGCCCAGTTCTAGTCTTTTAAGACTGATTTTCAGCTATGAGCTTTTGATTTTCCTTTTTCATTTGGTCTATCCTGCTTTTCATGACTTCCAACAGTTCATTTCTGGTCTCCAATTTACTTATTACTTCATTTGATTTCTGTGCCTCTTTTTCTATATGGGCAATTTTGTCTTTTAAGCCTTTATTATTTTCATTTCTCTTTCCCCTTTTCCCATTTTCTTCTATTTTTCCTACTTGGTTCTTGAACTTTTTTTTGAGATACTTGAGAGGTTGTGACCAATTTCCATTTTGGGGAGAATGTTTGGATGTATTTGCTTTCTTTTCACTCTCTCCTGTTGCTTCCACATTTTGCTCTTTTTTTTCTCCATAGAAATTATCCAGGGTCAAGAGTTATTTTTGCTATTGCTTATTCCTTTTGCCACTAGTGGTTTGGGGTTCCTGCATATTGATGGTCATAGCTTTCTTTCCTTCTGTCTTGCAGGGCATTGCCTTGGTAGTGTCTTCCCTTCCCTGTCAGAAGAAGCCCTGAATGAGGGCAGGTAGATCTGTGATGTTATTTGAGTAGCATGGGCTTTAAAGCATTTTGCCCTAAGTCTATCTTTCTAGCCCATGATGCCTTGACTAGTGTTTCTGCCCAAGATCTGTGCCCTGTTGCAAAACTCCCCATGCTTCAGCCTCGAGTTTCAGTGCCAAGGCCTTGCACTGCCCTCAGGGGTAAGTCTGTGGTACTTTCAGCCATCTCCCAAGAATCTAAAGATATCTCCAGCCCTGGTTCTAATTCTGGCTTTGAACATAGTATGGAGGGAGGGTAGTTAGCTTGCAGTTTGATTAGTACAGTTTCACCCCCTTATAGCATAGGATCTCCACTGACTGCCTACCTTTAATGCTGTATCCAGTGGGAGAGCCCCTTTACTCATCCTGTTTTGATTTCTGTCCTTTTGAGACTCTTTGTAATGAACAATTGGAAGGAGACTCAGAATGTTCCTGCTACTATGCTACCATCTTGGCTCTGCCCATATAAATATATATAAACACACACACACACACACACACACACACACACACACACATAGAGAGAGAGAGACAGACAGACAGACAGACAACAGATAGATAGATAGATAGACAGACAGACAGACAGACAGATAGATAGATAGATAGATAGATAGTTGTACACACACATGTACACTGAAGAAAAGGGAGACTATATTTATAACATGGTCCTGATCTACAAGAATATCTTGTAAAAAAACAATATTAGTTTTCTTTTATCTATCTTTGATGAAAGTATGCTGGTTCTTAGTAATAAAGACTGACCTTTTCAAATGTGCACTAAACATTCCTTTATTTATTCATCCCTCCCCTCTCCACCTTAGGAATCAAAGTCAAACTTAGTTTCCTATAGTTTACATACTTGTCTATGTTTCTCTTTTTTTTTATTAGGATATTTTTTCATTCTTCAATTCTATGGAATATCTTGCATTCATGTTCCTTCAAATACCAGGGAGAGTTGATCAGCATTCACATATACTGACTTTTGGGATTACTATTTATTTGAGTTTTGTAAGAAATGCATTGTAAATATCTATATTCTCTTTTATTATATCCTGGCTTATTTAAAGTGTAAATCATTTAGACTATGGAATTAATAAATTTTTATGTCCAGTACTGCTCTTGCTTGGTGTGCAAATTATATCATGACCAAAATTTAAGGTGTTTTCATTGAGGTATTGGATATGATAATGTAGCTGTCTTTTTTGTCACTGTAAGGAAACAGGACAAAAGTTGCTAGCTTTACTAGCCCCACCTCACCCTCTTATGTCTGACTTCAGAGTTGAACTACTTGACAGCCAGTATTACATAAGTTGAAAAGAATATTCTTCACCTAGTTTCTTTCAGCTCTCACTAAGTGGAGTTCAACCCAAAAATATGATGAGTAAAAAGAAATTTCACTACATAGTTCACATAAAAGGTTTGATGGAAAGACTTTACATGGCAGTAAACTCCAGTTCAAAAAACCAAAAACCAATAAATGCCTAAAAAGCTCACCTGGTTATCTGCATCTAAATGATTGAGGTTTGAAGTCACCAAAGATGAATGAACTGACACAGTTGTCCTCCTATGTGGGAGGAAGAAACTCAACAGCTGAAGATATGCAGATAACAGTGAAGTAGAAAAACCCAGTAGAGAAATTCACAGCACAGAGAACAGAGTAATGAAGAATTCTAGCTAAGAAAAAAGAAAGGAACTTACTCCATGACTTCACTATAGGACATTTTCGTTCTGAAAGGGAGCAAGAAGAAACATTAGATAGATTCAGAAGATGCCCTGGACACATTTGTTCCCTATAAAAATGAAAGGAGTCCTTCCATCCATATTTCTGACATATTTCCCTTCTCCCACTATTGATGTGGGAAAATTGTGTTCCATTGGAATTGAAGGAATCATTCTTGTTACTTCTTGCTATCTTGTTTAAATGTTGTTGTTGCTGTTTTTTAATATTGTGTCCTCTTCCTTTTGATGTTGGAAAAAAAAAAACTAGTTTCTTTTGAGCCATGGTTTTTAATGAGTGAGAAACCTCACTCATAACATTCCTCAAATCTGGAGTAGAATTCTAGGATCCGCAATCAGCAAAGGCGTTAGAGTTCCCTTGGGTTTCCTATCCACATTAGCCACTTTTGTTTCCCTCCTTTTTGTCTGAAGATAAGTTTTCTAAACAGAGAAAGAAGAAAATGAAAAGTTTAATCATTCTGTCTTCTCCCCTTTACCTATTATCATCCCATCAATTTGAGAGTTCTAATCCCTTATCATGAACACTAAGTTTGACAAAGATGGATCAGGAGACACATCTGATTCTAATCCAGTTATCTTTCCACAACTTTCCTCCTATTTTCTATCATTACTTTTAAAGTAGAGTTTTCACATTACTTAATAAGTTCCTATAATTATAAATGAGTAAAAACCCCCATTTTTATTCAATAAAGTTTAAAATGAAAATATGTTATCAAGGTGACCTTGAAATGCACAGGAACTAATAGGTTCAACCAGGCTAAACAAGTTTGAGATATAATCCTAGTAACAAAATTTATTTTCCAAAGAGTTACCTAATTGTTTAGAAGTTCATTATCAATAGGTGATGAATTCTTTGACAATGAAAATTCAGGAAATTAAGACAAATAAAAATAAACTATGAACTTATGAAAATAAAAATCCTCAGTTCTATACATTAACCATAATAATATTCAATTGTTACAAGAGAGGATTCAATCTGGAGTTAGTGAGAAAAAGGTGTTTTTTTTTCAGAAAATAAAAGACAATAAAAATAAAAGGTATCCATCGTTTTGTGTGCATGTGTATTTGTATGTTTTACATTTTATAAAGACTTAGTTATTACTTACCTAACAACTCCAGGATATGCCTTTAGCTCATTTCCCACATTGGATTGGTCTGATGGTCTGAATGAGTCCTGATCTTAGTTTCCACTGTCTTGGGTCCAAAAGGCCAGTCCACTCTCTGGTGCTCAGAGCATCAATGCTAGACTGACTACAAAACTCACTCTATACCCTGACTTCTAGATTCCTTTAGCTTGCTCTCCTCTAAGATTAATCTCCTTTTCCTGAAAAGGGAAAAATAAGCTTAGAAACTAAGGAGAAAGGTGCTTTTACAGGACTAAAATGTTGCATATAGGGAGAAAGCATCAGGGACCTCAATTGACCCTAATGGTCAATATTGTCTTTTCCAGATACAGTGAGTGAAGGAGTCACATCACCAAAATACAATTAAAACAAGTACCACCTCTTTTGGAGCTTTTCCAGTTCATTTTGAGCCTGATGTTCTTTCACAGTTGCTTTGCAGATTGTCCTTCCACTGAGGGTTCCCCCTGTTGTCCTTGTACTGGGCCATTCCTCATCTTCTTTAACAAGTGTCAGGTTGCTTCTCTGTATGCACTGAACTATTCTGTGTGCATTGGGCTGCTCCTTATGGTGCTGTATTTTCCTCTTACCAGACCAAGACAAATCTTTCCTGCTATCTCTCTACATTTTCTTTGATATAAACACTGCTTTATTCTGTCCTTTGTTGATTCTGATGCTCCAGAATTTATTGTGATACATTTTTTGGTAGAGGGAGAGCACAGTATTTGGAGACGAATGGACAAATTCAGTGCATTCCCTATTCTGCCATCTTGACTGCCAGAAGCAGCACCTTAAAATTTTTTTTTTTCAAAATAATTGTTTAATCCTTTTTTGAATATTGACAATCAATTGTCAGGAAGTAAAAGCTGAAGGTTAACTAAAGGGCAGGAGAGAAGTACTTGAAGGATATGAAAATATTATAATTTTAGTAGTGTGCTGGAGCCAGCTTGAACCTGCTTCCAAAAGTCAGTTGAATTCTCAGTAAAAACATTTAACTTGTGGAAATTGGCAAATACTCTAAATCAGGTCTTGATTTATTGTTCAGTTAATTGTTTAGATTTAAGAAAGGAATGGACTAATTGTAGATAATATAGATTAAATTTTAAAATGCTTAATGTTTTTTTTAGCTGTTAAATATTTAGTAGCACACCAGTATTCTATATCTTACAATCATTAACATATTTATTTTTAAACTACAGTTTTCCCAATGATAATATTTATTGTTTTATTTGATATTGAAATGTTTTGTTTATTGATTATTATAAAGGTCAAAATAACATAATTCTTTAAATACTAAAAAAGTTAAGAAAGAAAAAAATATGTGTTAAGAGAAATATATGACCTGGATGGAAGGTGAACTAGACATGTGGGTAGAAAAAGATAATAACTCATAGATTACTACATACTTCATTAATATCCATATAAAGACAAGAGAACTAGATCAAGGCTCCAAGCATGTTGGATGGACTCTAGTGAAGGATTTATGGAAGAAAATTGACAAGATTGATGTATGGACAGGGATGGATCACAATAAAATTTCAGATCTATTGAAGAATCCTAGTGTGAACTTCTCTAAAACAGGATAAAAAGTAAAACATTTTATTTTGTACATTTAACATTTTATAGTTAATAGGTTTTTTTTAAATGAATTTGGGTTGGTACTTCTATAATTCCATCTGTGTCTTCTTCTAGTCTTTATTCTCTCTTCTACTTTGTTATTTAATTTCACTTTTGCTCTAAACAGCCAATATGACTGCTACTTAGGGAATTACTACTATCCCTGTAATCATGATCTGTTTATTCAATACTTCAAGCTAGTCCATAAGCCTTTGGCCTCTTTTATTTCAGGAGTAAATACATACATATGTATATATTATAAAACACATAACATATATTTGGCCATGATTTTCTTTAAAAGTCAGCAATTATTTCACTACCAGATATTCCATATGTAATGATATGACTAAAATATTCTATTTCCAAAAATAATTGGTTAAAATCTGCAAGACATTTCACCATTATAAATATTTCTCATAATTAATTTCTCCAACAATTTCTCAAAATAACCTTTCTTAATTACTCAAAAATTTTATTTGCATATTTAAGGAAATATATGGACATGGGTCATTTTACAAAAACAATAGTGAGTGTTTTTATTATAAATAACTCTGTAATGCGTCTGCCCACACATCTACAAGGATGCCCAGTTTGGAGGATGTGAGTATTCTTAAAGTAAGATCCAAAGAAATAAGCAATTCACATAAATTTCTGACAAAGAGTTGGCTGGCAACAAACAAACAAACTAAGATTGTCCTTTTTCTCAGTTTGGAAAGAAGAAATTCATTCAAGATCATCTTGAATATCAGTTAAGGAAATGGGAATTTTTTATTACATTATGTAGCAAGTATATAAGAAATCTAGAGAAAAACTAGGAGAGAAGAAAGGAAAGGTGAAAACTATTTCTTGGCACAAGTTGCCCCAGATAGTACCCAATTTCTCCCACTTTTTCAGTTTATTCTTTGGACCAGGAAGGATGACTTCTAAATAGATGAGCTTGGAAGTTTGGTTCTGATTGGGTAGTTTTTAATTATAAAACAGGAAAATTGAGAAAAAACAAGCCATTAAAAAGCCTCCTAACCTGCCCCAGCCTTGATTCCACTGAATTTTGTTTTAAAAAAATTTTATTGTTAATTAATATATTTGTTATATTTAATTTTTCATAAATTTCTCTGGCTAACTCTGTTCTTATTTTGTCATGTGTCCTTTTTATTTGTGAATTGTGAAAATACAGGAGAGAGGGATCTTTCCAACACAGGACTGGAAACACAATTCTTATCCCTTTATTTAAGAATTTTGTTCTCTAACTGTTGGCATAAACATAAGCTGTTTCATAACTTGTAATTGTTGAATTAATATTTATGCAGGCCATGTTTTGTAAATCTACCTTATAAACTCAAGTCAAAGTTACACATAAAATCACAAGTCTACAACTGGGAGGACATCAAAGGTCATTCAGGCCAACTTCATTACTCTACAAATAACATCACAAGATAAACATGAGAAATATAAAATATCACTGAACTGGTGAATTTAAGTGACTTGTCAAGCACTTATTCAATAAGAGTTTGAAAAGGAATCTAAATCCAGCACATTTTTCATTATGCCTTCCTGCACTTAAGAAGTAGAAAGCAAAAAAGCAATTACTTTTGATCACTGGATACTGGCTCAATATTTTTCACTAGAATTCTATACTGGGTTTTACAAACCAGAAAAAGTGCAATTTTTTTCTACATTTAAATGGAAAGGACATCATCAATTATAGTTATCCACATTGTTATTATCAAGCAAGGGACAACCTCTTTCCTGTATCAATTTGATTTAGACTTCCTATATGACAGTTGCTAGCATGACCACAAAGTTTTAATTAAAATCACTTATTTACAAAAATTACTCTGTTTTCAACTAAGTAATTTGAACAGCAACAGCAAATTGAGATAGTTTGAGTTATGAGTTTGCACATTTGGTGTTTTTAATTGCTTGCTGGCACTTACTCATTGAGAGTAGAAAAAAAAAACTATCATTGTATTAATGATTTCCTTTCAATTCATTTAAATTGAGAGAAATTTATATTTACCTGCAATATACCCAAAAGCCATCTCAAATTCTGATCATAGAGTCAAACATAATAGCTAATATTTAACATGCTCAAAATTATGTCATCACAAAATCCATTTTAAGGATTATTTATAGATATGTTTATAAACATTTGTATGCATATATGCACATACATAACCATAGTTAAAGATAGATATAGAAATAGATGACAGAGAAAGAGACAAAGATATATATATATATATATATATATATAAACATATATATATATATTGCCCTAAGTAAATCATTCTTGACTTCCCTTATGTATCTCTGATACATTAAAGGCTGATATTTACAATACTAAATTTCAATAAGATCTAGAATATCTCACCTTTCCTACAAGCTATTCCAGAGGAAACATGAGATTTCTTTTAAGTTCTCATATAAATTTATATAGGACATTGAATAGTGCTGCTGTAGCTATGAAAGGATCTATAGAATAGGAGTAAAATGTTAAAGAGTTCTGAATATTGTTGGGAACCTAGAACAGGAGTCCACTATAACACTCAAAAAAAGGTCTGAGCCTAACCAGAAGACAGAATGATATTGAATCAACTTCCAAATAGTCCTGACTTTCCAAAATTCCATTAAAATCTCTGACTTTAGTCCCATCTAAGTAGACATGTCTCTTCCCAAGACTTTCTTGGCCTAAACTACATCCTAGGCCTCAGAGCATTCTAAAATTCAGAGTTGAAAGGGACCTTAAGATCACTGAGTCCAACTTTCTTGTTTCATAGATGAGGAAACTTTCTTCCTACTCTGCCTAACAAATGGCATTTAACCTAGGTCAGAACTGGTGGAAATTCGTCCAGAAGATTGCACTAGGAAACTTCAAGAGGACTGGTAATTCATGACAATGAATTTCTTAAAATCCCAGTTTCCTATTATTTCTTTGAAACAAGGAATTTACCAATGTTCTTACAGGTGACATGACACAGAGGTAGGAGCTGAACAAAACATCCCTCTCTAGGAGCGCTGTTTATCTATCCATCATTACTGTCCTTCTAAAAAAAAAGTTAGGCATTAAGTCAGCATAACTGGTTCATGCTGTGTGCAGGTCTATTATCACACAAAAATTCAGAAAACCATACTATAAAAAAGAATACAAAAGGGGATATGGAAATTAATAATATTTCAAGATTGAAAGGATCCTCAGAGGTCACCTAGTCTAACCAATATCTGAAATAAGTAGTCATCAGGCTTTTGCTTGAACATTCTCATGAAGAAGAACCTTCTTCTTAGAAAGGCCATTTCACCTTGGATAGGAAACCATTCCACCTCAGATTGTAAGAAAATGACTCCTTATATTAAGCTTATTACTGTTCTCTTTGTAGCTTTCACTCATTGTTCATATTTCTTCAAGTTATGTTTCCAAATTTTTTAATTTTATATTTTTCAGATTAGATATTAATATAATTTTAATACTCATTTTCTAACATTTTGTGATCTGTGTTTTCTCCCTCCCTCTCTCCCATCCCTTTCACATTCCCCCCATCCTCCCTGAGATGGCAGGTAATATGATATAAGTGGCACATATGTGATCATGTAATTTCTATGTAATTTCTATGTTTGACAAGTTGTAAAAGAAGACATTTATAAAAGAGAAAATTTCATTAAAGAAATGAAGTGAAGAATAATATGCTTCAATATTCATCAGACTACATCAGTTCCTTCTATGGCAGTAGACAGCCTTTTTCATGAGTCACTTGAAATTTTCTTGAATCCTTGCCTTGTTGATAAAAGTTAAGTCAATCACATTTCATCATCATATAGTATTGCTTTTATTGTGTACAGTATTCTCCTGGTTTTGCTCACTTCAAATATATTCATTCAAATTTTTTTTTGTTCTTATCTTGTTCAAATCATTTCTTATGGCACAATAGTATTCCATTATAATCATTTGTCAACTTGTTCAGCCATTCTCTATTTGATAGACATTCCTTCGGTCCCATTCTTTGCCACCACAAAAAGAACTGCTATAACTATTTTGTTACAAAGTCCTTTTTTCTTTTATCTCTTTGGGATATAGACCTAAAAGTTTTATTCCTGGGTCAAAGGATTATACATAATTTTATTACCCTTTAGGCATGGTTCCAGATTGCCTTCTGTAATGGTTGTATCAGTTCACAGCTCCAATAGCAAGGTATTAGTATCCCAATTTTACCATCTCCCCTTCAACATTTATAATTTTCCTTATTTTGTCATATTAGCAAACCTTATAGGTATGAGGGGATTCCTTATAATTATTTTAATTTGCATTTCTCTGATTTAATGTGATTCAAAGCATTTTTTTTTATTTAATTAAAACGGTTTTAATTTCTTCAACTGAGAACTTCCTTTTTAACTCCTCTGACCATTTGTCAGTTTGGGAATGCTATGTATTCTTATAATTTGACTCAATTTTCTACATATTTGAGAAATGAGACCTTTGTTAGAGACATTTGCTAATTTTCCCCCTAATTCATTGTTAAATTCTATCTTGGTTGTTTTGGGGTATATGTCCTTTTATAAATTTTACAAATTTTCACTCTCTAGAAGAAAATGGCACATAGGAATATGTCTGTCAAACCTTACATATCAATGCACTATCCCTATATTGAACCAGCTGTTCAGCCTAAGATCCCACCTGGTACTCTCAATTTAGGAGGGATGAGGGAACCACCAAAGGAAGGTACCCAGAGAGCTATGTTAAAATAATAATGATGATAGTTATAGGTCATATTTATATGATGTTTTCTGGTTTCCAAGATGCTTTCCTCACAAAAAACCCTTGGTGATAAACAATATAATTATTATTACCCTTTTAAATGGTTGGAAACTGAAGATTAGAGCACATGAGAGACTTCATTAGAACCACACAGCAAGTCTGAGTCATGGTTTGAACTCAGGTCTCCTGACTCAAGTTGTCACATTACATTCACTACAATGCACGATGCCTCTCAAAATCCAGCATTTTAGTTCTTCTAAATATTGACAGCATTTAGTTCATTCACATTGAACTTAAGTCATAAGCTGTACCACAGAGCATCTCAAATAAACCAAACTTATTGAACAGAAAAAAGATTGTGAAATCTGACTCATTATTCTCTTTTGCTCTTATCGTGTGAGACTTTATTGGAACAAGAGTTCTAACATGAAAAGACATAATGAAGCAAAGCCTCTGGTGAGTTTAGAGATTCCTGAGCCTCAACATGACACAGAGAAAAAGGTTCCAGATTTATAGCAAAGGATGTGGATTTGAGTCCAGGTATTCTTATTTATTATATCTCTTGAAATTCACAATCATGGAGATTTATTCAGCTCTGACACTCATCTCCTCAGTACTGTCAGTTGCTTCTCTGTACTAATCAGAAGGATGGAGAGTGGAGTAACAAATTCTCCCAAAGCTTCCCCTTATAAAGGGCTCAATATTTTCCACCTAATTTTGTTTCCTATCAGCTGCTCTGCTTGGTTTCACTTCCATGAGCAATATACCCCCACTGGCAGGGTGTCTTCTGGAGGCATCCTCTTCCTTCTTTTCAGCTTCCTTTTGCTTATTGTCTTCCCTCATTTGACTGTAAGGTCTTTGGGGCAGGGACTCTCTTTTTTTCTTTTTTCTGTCCCCAGTGCTTAGCATAGGGCTTGTTACACAATGGACAATAAACATTTATTGATTGGTTGGTTTGTTGGTTTCCCTTTGACTCACACATAAGGTGGGTTTAAATGAGGCAAAATTGCATAAAGATATCAGTTTCACTCTCTCTTCCATAGTCATCTAAGACCAGTGGCAGGATAAAAGTCAAGTTACTGATGATGGATCAGGATATGGTGAATGACATCAAATTCTTAGATGTCTTGGCCAAATTCTAAGCTCTCCACAGAGCATGCTTCTGGTCTTCTTGGTCATCTGAACAAATTGTTGTTGTCTGCCCCCTTCCATTGGGGGAAGCCTTTACATGCCTTGGGTAGTCTGCTGATTAACCTCAACCTGGTTTAACCTGCCTGCTGAAATGGTTTATGTGGCCACTGTGCATATCATAGCTTCTTGGAATCACAGAGGAGAGCTGGGTGGCAGGTAGATACCAAAAAAGGAAAGTAGCCTTGAAAAGGGCTCAGCAAGTTCTCATGCCAAAGGTTCTCTGAATATCTCATATACTTTGAAATTTATTGATTATTGACTGTTATCTAAATCACATTGAAAAGCCACTTAAGTTCCATGAGTATACTTCTTTTATAAACTGAAGGGACCAGAATGACCCCATGAATCCTTTCCACTTTAAAGCTATATTCTTCTCATAGTCTGGAGAGAAATAACATTGAACATATTGCAATTTGGCTAGTTGGATTATCTAGGTGTTCCTTCTCTCCCTCCAACTTACTAAGACAAGTCAATTGATAAGCATTAATTAATTTACTAATTAATTAACTGGTCTTAGATCTAGGAAAACCCAAGTTTAATTCTTGCTCTGTCACTTATGGTTTTGTGACCTTGGACAGATTAGAAAACATTCAGTTATTTAGGCAACTTTATAAAACTAAATTTCTGAGAAGTTACTAGCTTAAATTGAGAAAGGGAATTTCCTCATCCAGGATTCCCAAAACAAATGAAATCAAAAGTCTAGCCTCTATCACATTCCATAATGTCTGAGACACCATGAAAAATATTTAAGGGTACAGAGGCAAAAAGGAAATAGTCACCACCCTCAAGGAATTTACAAGGAATTTTATACATTTAAAATCATTCTTCTATGAAGGTGTTCATAGGATTCACCAGACTGATAAAGGGATCCTGGTGAAGAAATGTTCAAGACATCTGATTGGAGAAGGTGGATTTTAATCAGTCTTGAAGTTAAGCAGTTATTCTATGAGTCAGAGGTAAAGGAAATACATCCCAGGGAGTAAGGAGAGAGCCACTGCAAAGTCACAGATGCAATAGATCAAGGATCATATATAAGGAACATTTGTTAGGATTGGGCTGTAGAATACATGTAAAAGGTTGTGAAAAGCTTTAAAAATCAAAATGTATACTTGATTCTAGACATAAGAAGACATTTGAATTTATTGAGTATGGGAATGGCATGGCCAGACTTGAGTTTTAAGAAAATCATTTTCACAGCTATGTGGAGGATGGATGGGAGTGGAAAAAGACCAGAGAGAGGACAACCAGCAGGAACAATTTTTGTGGTATTAGTTCAGGGAGGTGGTGGTAAGATTCAAAACTAAGACAATGATTCAACAGAGCAAATGAAACACATTTAAGAGATGTTGTGGAAATAAGAGAAAGTAAGGAGTTGAGGATGATACCTATGTTGGGATTCTAAGCAACTGGAAAGATGGTATAATCAGGAGTAATAGGGAAATTATGAAGAATAGAGGAGTATAGACACAGGAAGCATAGATGATCCATTTGGTTCAGGGCCTATAGAATGTATGATGTTAATGGAATATCTTTCTGAAATGTTCAATAAATGTACAACAGGTTTTAAGTGATTTAAGACTAGAATTAAGGTGAGACACTAGGGCAGTATCTTCAGATCTGGAGTCATTTGAAGAGATAATGACTGTATGCTTGAGAGATGTCAAAGTGACCAGAAAAGAAAATGTAGAGAGAAAGCTGAAGAGATCCCAGGACAGAGCCTTGAGGAATGCTCAGTAGTTAGATTTGAAGACCAGCAAAGGGAGCCAAAGAGAACCTAAAAAAGCAGTGTCATGAAAACTCAGAAAAGAGGGTGTTCTGAAGTGGAGAATTATCAATAATGGCAAATGCTGCAAGAAAGTCAAGAAGGATAAAAGAGTGAGACTAGCAAAATGGCCGGTCCCACTGGCCCAGTTCATAATAACATAGTTATTTCTCTTATGGTATACATAATCACCAAATTCATATGTTAAAAAGAAAGTCCATAAATAGCAGATGCATGTTCTCAGTTATATTTATATTTCAATATTTCAATGGATCCATGACCTCAGAAATGTAATCATCCCTCCAACAGAATAGATTACAACTTATTTGTGCCATCTTATCCTGTGTGACTCTTGTCTCTCACTTCTCATAAACCTTTCATATAACATGCATCCAATGCAAGAGAGGTTTTTCAGTTATAGCTATTATAAAAAACAAGCAAATTTCCTCCATAATAATTTGCAATAAATGAGTAGTTTTCAAGCAGCTTATACCTTTCATTGTGCATATATATGTCTATACATAAATGACTTCATCTGTGCTAAGACCTAATAGATTGAACAGGATGCTTACTGCTTTCTCAAAATTGAATCATGCCTGGTAACAAATGCCAGGTGGGAATTTAAGTCCTATAAGTAAACAAATAATGCCCACTAATTTTATTACTAAACCAACATTTATTAGATATATTGTACAGTCCAATTCAATACATAGACAGTTCTCAAAGCTGAGCTATGCCATTTTCATGAAATAGACTCAGGATATCAGGCCCTTGGATGGGAATGATGAAGTGTGTTATAAAAAGGATTTAAGAGTTTTCTGGGAAAGAGGATGACTGGCTATACAATGCCCTGATATCTCCTACCAACTGTTCCATGGAGTACTATCCAAATTGTATTGAGAGAAACACATCACCCTCAGTACTGACAGGAGCTATAAAGCTAAGCTAGTCTTTACCAGTGAATAAAAAGAAAGGGGAAGCAAGGAATATAAAGTGAATGCTTAGGAGGGTGAGGCATCTTTTGTAAGGGAGTACAGAATTTTTATTTGTTAAACAATTGGGCCTTCGGAACATATTGTGTCAATGCATATGGGTTACTGCTGATTTGGAGTAGTTCAGTAGGACTGAAATTTATTATATCATTTTGTCTAATTGAATTTTATTTTTGTCTTTTATTTCCTATCGTTAAAGTGTCCAAAGAGCTTAAGAACTCTTAGAATGGACCTGTTGGGTCTGGTTAGGAATCAGGTTTTTTTTCATACTTAAAGTATGTATCCCTATAATATCCAATGCTTCAGTGAAAAATCAAATATTCTATGGTCTTATGTGTTCATAAAACAAAAATATTTTATTATTATGCAGATAAAAAGACTATATCTTTTAGATTTCATCCAAGCATTGTAAAAATGGAATGCCAGTCTCTCAATTAAAGGCATTTATTAAGCTTTTTATGTCAGGAATATATTATCCACTGGATACATGAAAACAAAAATAAAACAGACCTTGACTCAAAGAGTTTACATTCTACCAGGGGAAACAACACATATACAGAAGTTGATATGCAATATGTACAAATGCAAAACAGAATCATTTCAGTGTGATGAAGAGTCAGTGAGGCACCAGGAGCTGTGGGCTTAGAAAGGTTTCAAATAATAACAATTAATGAAGAATTACATACTGAAGCATATTGCTGATAAAGAATTACACATTAGAAGGGATCTAAAGCATATTATCAGAGGAATGTATGACCATCAAAAGAAACTGGCAAATCACATAGCTGAAATGAGCACTAGATAGCCTGTGAACTCCACTGGTTTTCACACATTATAAAAACAATTGAGAAGATAGCACATTAGGTGAACTCTGGGTAAGATTCATTCAAGGACATGGAAAACCCAAGTTATGCAGCTATTAGCAGGATTTCAGTGTACACTATTGAAGGACTACCCATATAATAATACCAAAAAAATCCCAATAGCATCAATGATCTGATAATAACTAACATTATTGTTATCAATAATAATATTTAAGATCATTTCATCAGACAGGAAGTATTGAATATTGTAGGAAACATTATCTTAACTCGTGTCTTCCAAGCTTCAAGTCTACTGTTCTATCCAATACTTGGTATCAATGAAAGTAGAGATTCATTATTTTCATCTAAATAGTCACTTTAAAATAAATTTTAATCAATTTATATTTATTTTTCAATTGAAATTCTTTTCAATGTTGTTTATACTTTGATAAATGTATTATAGTAGAATTTTGCACCTTTTCTTCCTCTAAGAAGTCTACATGGGCATAAACTATTGATCTATCAGCCTTTGTAAAAATTAGTCTTAAAGTTCATAGAGAAGATACTACTACTCCTACTACCATCACCACCCCACCACCACCATGACTACTAGCAATGCTACTACTACTAGCTGACATTTATTTAGTACTTTAAGGTTTTGAAAACATGTTTATATTTAGCTTATCTAATCTACAAAACAACTGTGTAAGGGAAGTGCTTCTATAATGCCCATTTTACAAATGAAGAAACTGAGACCCAGAGATGTCCAATGGCTAGTGTTGTGATTTAGGATCAGGTGAGAAAGACACCAGATTTCATTTAATTACATAATGTTAGAATATGTGTTAATGTGGTTTTCATTTCCAAGTAAGAGGAAAATGTATAATTCAGAAAATCTTAAAAAGTGAAGATGTAGTATTTCTTTCCAACAAAGTTTTACACTTCAAAAAAAGAAATTGGCATTTTTTAATTTTTAGATTTTGATGCAGAACTATATATAAACTAAGGAAGACAACTAAATACAAGCAGAAAGTACATTGAGAGCTGGAAAGTAAAGTATTTATGCTGCAAATATATGAGAGTAATTTTTCTTGGTAAGGAGACAAGGATGAATTCAATTTTTTCAAATCTTAGAGAACACAGGAAATTTCCAAATCCAAGAGTACCAGGGACACAAAAATTATGTACTTTTCTTTAATTAATTACTTAAGGAAATGAGCTTTTCAGGAATAATTTAAGATCCTTTGAGATTTTGAGTTTGAGACATTAGTTGTCTTATTTTATTTTAGGAAAAGCTCTTAAGATTTTTAGGTTCAAATATTGGCCACAATTCAACTAAATTTCTTCCTATTTCTGATACTTTGATTGTGCCCATGTCTTTAATTTGAAGACTATATAATTCCTTACGTTTTCCCATTTGTAACAACTGAGCCCAATATCCTTGTTTTGTTGATAAGGAAATTCAGAGAAATTAAAGTATATGTCTGAAGTCATACAAAGGAATACATGACTCATTTGGATTCAAATCTAGTTTTTCTGAACTCAAATTTATCACCCTCTCAGGTTTAATAAGACTTTCTGAGATTCTCTGTCACATCCTAAATACATAGACAAAAGCAGTATTCCCAAATATTGCTATCAAACTGAAATATAACTGTATCAGTAACCTTCTACAAGTAATTTTCAATCATTACTAGCCTAACTTGTGATGAAAAAAATTTATAGGTTTAGTGTTAATTCAGGAGTAGTAGTAGTAGTAGTAGTAGTAGTAGTAGTAGTAGTAATCTCTCGGTAACCGAGGATGACTATTGTCTTTGTGTGTTTTTGTGGACAAAGACACTTGTGCATGAAGATTTAAGTGGAAACGTCGATGCACAGAGACAGGAAATCAGCTAAATTTGTCACTTCAGTTTGCTAACCAAGATAAGCCACAAATATGTAACATATTGGACATAGAGGGAAAATCCGACACAATTTTAAGATGTTAATATTGCTTTATTGAATTGTTTTTTTTCCTACAAACTACACCAATATAGAAATTCTTATTTTTAATTAGATTTAAGGAAGAAGAGGATAGATAGTGGAGCTGAGGTTTTAGATTTTGTACAGGTGGTGTCCCATACATGTCCCTTTTCTTGAAAATTCTACTCTTTAGACTTCAGTTCAAGGTCAATCTCTTACAAAATAATTTTATAGACACCAACTATTATTTGTGCTTTTGTATATATTCCATATATATTCTCTGATTGTATTGTCTATTATATCTATTCTCTGAAGTTATCACTATTTTTTTTATTTTATCATTGTATCTTTAATGCCTGATACTAGTTTCATACCTGTTGCATTGTATGAGAAATTAGGCTAATTTTAAGTGACTAGTGGTTGAGGCAAGTTGTTGAAGAAGAACAACCTGATCATATGATGGTGTACTTAGAGAATCTGAGAAAAAAATCAAATAAAGAAATAGTGGAAATAATTAACGACTTTAGCAAAGGTGTAGGGTGCATAAGAAAACCCACCAAAATCTTCAGCATTTCTATATATTTCCAGTAAAAGTAGCAAGAGTTAAAAAGAAAAACTCCATTTAAAGTCATTCTAGATAATATAAAATATTTAGGAATCTATTTGCCAAGACAAACACATGAATTATATGAACCCAATTCCAAAACACTTTTCACACAATTAAAACTAGATCTACATAAGTGGAAAAACATTAATTGCTAATGGGTAGGATGAGATAA
The DNA here is from genome assembly GCF_027887165.1 of Monodelphis domestica. Taxonomy (NCBI): domain Eukaryota; kingdom Metazoa; phylum Chordata; class Mammalia; order Didelphimorphia; family Didelphidae; genus Monodelphis; species Monodelphis domestica. Next base: position 90,022,958 of record NC_077228.1, on the reverse strand, counting down.
TATAATAAAAATGACAATTCTACCTAAATAATTTACTTATTCACTACCATACCAAACTATCAAAAACATTTTTTAGAATTAAAAAAATAACAAAATTCATATGAAAGAACAAAAGATCAAGGATATCACAGGAAATAATAAAAATTATAAAGTATGGAAGCCTAACAGTATCAGATCTTAAACTGTACTATATAGTAGTGATTATCAAAACAATATGGTACTGGCTAAGGCTGGCTAAGAGGTAGAAGGGTAGATCAATGGAATACATTTGGGGTGAATAACCTCAGCAAGCTAGTGTTTGATAAACCCAAAGATCCTAGTTTTAGGGAGAAGAGCTCACTATTTGATAAAGACTTCTGGGAAAATTAGAAAACAGCATGGGAAAAATTAGTTTTAGATCAACATCTCAGACCCTATACCAAGATAAATTCAAAATTGGCAAATGACATAAATGTAAAGAGGGAAATTATAAATAAACTTGGTGAACATAGAATAGTATACCTGTAATATCTATGGGAAAGGAAAGAATTTAAGACCACGTAAGAGATAGAGAATATTACAAAATGTAAAATGAATATTTTCAATTATATTAAAATAAAAAGGATTTGTACAAACAAACCAATGCAACTAAAATTAGAAAGAAAGCAACAAACTGGGAAAATTTTTATTAAAAAATCTCTGAAAAAAGGTCTAATTTCTAAAATTTATAAGGAAGCAAGTCAAATTTACAAGAAATCAAGCCATTCCCCAATTTATAAATGGGGAAGGGACATGAATAGTCAGTTTTCAGACAAAGAAATAAAAACTATCAATAATTACATTAAAAAAGTGTTCTAAATCCCTCCTGCTTAGAGAAATTCAAATCAAACAACACCTAGCAGACTGGCCAATATGACAGTAAAGGAAAATAATAACTGTTGGAGAAGATGTGGCATTGCTGGTGGAGTTTTAAATTGATATAACTATTTTAGAAGACAGTTTGGAATAATCCCCAATGGGCTTTAAAAGAATATATGCCCTTTGATCCAGCAATACAACTACTAATTTTGTACCCCAAAAAGAAAATAAAAAAGGGTTGTACAAAAATATTCATAGTCACACTCTTTGTGGTGACAAAAAATTAGAAAATGAGAAGGTGTCCTTTGATTGGGGAATGGCTGAATAAATTGTGGTATATGATGGTGATGGAATACTATTGTGATGATCTTGAGGATTTCCACATAAACTAAAAGACTCTCCATGAACTGATGCAGAGTGAAATGAACAGAACAAAGAGAACATTATACACCAAAAGTGAAACATGGAACAATCCAATGTAACGGACTTTACTACTGGTAGCAATGCACTGATCCAGGACAATCCCAAGGAACTTAGGAGAAAGAATAGTTTTTTTTTTTCCCCTCCACATCAAGAGAAAGAACTGTGGGAGTAGAAATACAGAAGAAAAACATATGACATGGCACTTTTTATATGAGTATTACAATGCATGGATTTGGAGAAGGGATAATGATCCTGGAGAGAAAGAGGGAATGGGGTAAAGAGAGCGAAGAGATCCTTCTTCTCCTCCCTTACTTTTGAGGAGAAATAGCCAAATCCTGTCTCCTTGAAAGGAAAGTATGTCCCCCTAGAGAATGTTTTCTGGGAGATGGAGGACAGGAGACTAGAGAAGGAATGCCTTAGTGAGATGACAAGATGCCCCCCTCAGAGGAGCCTTGAGAGGCAAGATGATTTCCTAGTGCCTCTGATTTCCCCAGGGACATCAAGTCCCCTTCAGGATCTTAGGACTTCTCAGCTACCATGGAGAGATGTCTATTCCTTAGGTCAGGCAATTTTGAATTCCTGAGATCTAGATGTCAACTCACTTTTGGGGGGGAGGTGTGAGCCTCCAAAAATCTTCAGTCCCTTCACTATGTTGTTAGAGACTGGCCCAGACCTAAATCTTAAATATCAGGTGATCTATTGGGGTTCAAGCAGGGAAAGGTGTGGCAAGGATATCAAGTAGGAAAGTGGGTATACAGGGAAGCCCTACAATTACCCCCTCTAGCAGGTTGGTCCTTAAAAGACTAGGGGTTCGAGGCTTCTCAGCTTGATCCCTCTCTCTTGCCAATTGCCTTTTAGTCTCTACTCTTAAGCTAAATAAAAATTGAATATGGGAGTCCAGGGAGAGGTAAGGGAGAGAGAGACAGAGAGAGAAATCCTTGGAAAGGATCTCTTCAAAATGTCCCAATCCACATTCCCATTGAGGACTTTAGATTGTCACTGAAAATTTGATTGGAATTATTGAGGGGTTCAGAAAGGACAGTAGATCTTCAAAGAAATGTGTTTCTCCTTAGCTTCTGGGGACCCACCTATCACCTCTCCTTCCCCAGGCCAGAAGAAAGTTACCAGTTGGATCTCCAAGCCTCTGTTCCTTCTTTAGAAGGAACAGTTTTTTTCTTTCCCTTCCCCTGTTCTTTCAGCAAGTCTCTCCAAGAGATAATGTCTTGTCCATGTAAAATCTCTCTTCTCTTATCTTACAGTATATGATTTGGTGTTTTGGTTTTAAAAGATTGATCTATTGAAAAAGTGAATAATATGGAATTAGGTATCAATTGATAACACTTATATAACCCAGTGGGATTGCTTGTTGGCTTTGGGAGGGGAGGAAAGAGGGGAGAGAAAGAAAATGAATCATGTTATGGAAAATATTTAAAAATAGAATTTTAAAAAATAAAAAAATAGGAAAAAAGTAACCTGGCTCTATCAGTTATGAATTTGTGAGGATAAAATTGTATTTGTGCCTCAAATAGAATTCTGACAGATTAGTTTCTTTATCCTGCTGAGATCTGCTATGGATATATGCTGATCACCCTCTTCAACATTGATTTAACAGTTAAAATAATCAAAAACTGCTCCTGACATCCCCTGGAAGCTAAGTGATATAGTAGATAGAAAGTAGATGCTTTTGCTAAATAGGAAACTTGAATAATATATGAATACCTACTGATTCTCTGGGCTCTCTTGTTTTCTCCATCCTTACCTCACACTGGAAGGTCTAGTTTCTCAAGGAAATACTAACACCACACAAGTACACTAAAATTTTCTTAAATGTCTAGTGAAAATCCTCTTATGAGGTATATACCCATCCCTTTATCCTCACTTTAGTTCTTGAGCCTCATTAACATGCTTCTTTTTAACATAAATCCATAGTCATAATAATAACACTTCTATATTTCAAGTAAAGTAAAAGGAACAATACTGTCACAGCTATCTTTATATTAAAAGCAAGATTCCTAAATATATAACAACATATATATATATAAAACCTGAGTCACACTTTCTCACCAGTATATTGTAAGAGAAAGTATGCATATCTCTTAAAGAAAGCTGACAAAGAAATATACAAATGATGAAAATTCATGTTCTTTAGGTAATTCACAACTCTTTATCTATTCAAATTAGCATCTTCTTTATGACACGCTGTCCAAAAAACTTCTTTGATAATTATAATTTCTATATTAATTCATCAGTAGACATGTTTAATTCAATTTAATCTATTCACTAGATGACTTCTCCAGTTCTTTGTTTCCAAGATATTTATCTGCTCAAATGGACTTACTCCTTTGCAACACCTATAGTATGCATCACTTTAATCTTTTGTCTTAAAAAATGAATTTTTGAAATTTGTCCTTTTCAGATTTCTCTCTTTCTCACTTCTTTCTGCATTCAATCTCTAGTCTCCTCTGCAAATGATCCTCCTTCTTATTTTTAATAATTAATTTCTCATCATCTACATGCAATTAGATAAATTATGTTTGTACCACCCTTATAGAAACATTCTGATTCCAGTATTGCTCTAACATACTGCTCAAGCCACATTCAAAATGAACACAGACTGTCTCAGAATTAAGTCAGAGTACTTGTATGTTTTAGAAGCATGTTGGCAAGAGTGTGGCACACATGCTTGGAGGCAAGGAGGGGGCTGCTCCCCTCCCCCCTTCCACAGCAACTGAGGGAATTTTTCACATGCCCCACCCCTCTTCCCAGTGGCCCAGTGCAACACTTCCTGCCTCTATTGTCTGGGGTAATGCAGGGGGCTTACAGGCATCTTGAAGGTGTGGTTTGGACATGCAATCTCTAAAAGGTTGACCAACACTGTCTTAGACCATCAGAGACAAATATATTGCCAAGGTACTCAACTTAGCAACAAACTATGTCATATTAAAAGACAGTACATTAGGATAATAATTTAAAAATTAAGTCAGTTTATTTTCATGTTTCAGAACATGCTTGGGGAGAGGGGAATCTAGGTTTTCATTAGTTATGGAACTCCCAGTGAGGAAATTATCTCTGCAAGTCTTATAGAATTGCCAAAGGAACTGAGATGTTAAATAACTGGCTCAAGACACATAGTCACTGCACCTCAAAGGCAGAATTGGAACCCAAATCGGCATTATTCACATTCTAATTCTTGGTCTACTACCTCATGTTACTTATTATCTTTTTAATTTTTTTTATTACAAAGTGAGGTATAACTTTTTTTTTTAAATCTCTCTGTCTCTCTCTCTGTCTCTGTCTCTCTCTCTCTGTCTCTCTCTCCTTCTCTCTCTTTCTCTGTATGTGTGTGTCTGTATGTGTGTGTGTGTGAGAGAGAGAGAGAGAGAGAGAGACAGAGACAGAGACAGAGACAGAGAGACAGAGAGAGATGGGAGAAGGAAATATTTTTATAACCACACAGATTTTATTAAACATGTACAAAAATCTTAACTATATGCAAAAATTGGAGGAAACAAAACAAAAACTAAACAATCTGACCACAGGAAAACAGTTTCAAAACCTTAAGTATATTTCTTTATCCTAGAATCAAAAGTTCTAATATATTTGAATCCCAAAGTCTACAGGCTTAGCTAAGAGGCTACAGGATCAAAGCCTGTCTCCCTGTTCTATTTCTAAAAGAGAATAGTTAATGGTATTTGCTATAAATGGAACAGCAGGACATCTACAATATATCTCACACTGATGAACAAGATGCCTCCATGTATGTGAACATGATGAGATCCTCCCTTAGAAAATTTTCAGTGGGGATTTGTTCACATCTTATATTCAAAAAGATGTTCAAGTAGCCTTTGTTCAAACCTTCAAATCTACCTGAAAATACATAACAAGAGTGTGCTGTTTTGTTTTGTTTTATCTTAGAATATAATATGTTCATTCATTTAACTCCAGAACTGCTGCAGATATTGGGATATTTTCACACTATTTCTATGTACTTCCTATCAAAATCCATTGAGAACATGTTTTAAGTTGTCTATTAAAATGAAAGCATTGAAATGGATACATTGATGTATCAATATTCCTAAGTGCATAACAATAAATAATTAAATAGTAGTATTTAGTTAATATTAGTAATAAATACTACATTTTGGATATGGTTGAAGTTTTTCATTGTTATTCTTTGCATTGATTTTTTTAAACCCTTACCTTCCATCTTGGAATCAATAATCAATACTGTATATTGGTTCCAAGGCAGAAGAGTGGTCAGGGCTAGGCAATGGGGGCTAAGTGACTTGCCCAGGGTCACCTAGCTGGGAATTATCTGAGGCCAGATTTGAACCTAGCACCTCCTGTCTCTAGGCCTGGCTCTTAATCCATTGAGCTACCCAGCTGCCCCTCTCTTTGCATTGCTTTTTGAGTAACAATATCATTTCATGGAAATCATTTAATTAATTTGTTGTTTTAATTTATTAATATGCCTTAGATATAATTTTAAAAAAATAACATAAAGAACACCTTGGCAGTATTATCCATGTTCAATGCTATTATATTGTTAATGTAAGTCTAATAATGCTGGACACTGAAGATGAAATGAAAAAATCTAAGCCACAAAAAGTTTACATTCTAACAGAAAAGTCCAGTGGAAATGACAAAGAAAATAGTTCCTAAGTTTTCACTAAGGTAATTTAATTTTATAAATTGTGTCAGTAAGTGGGTTTCATTATATAAAAATTATTTGTTAGCACCATATCACTTATAAATCAAATTTTGGAAATTGTATAGTAGGGGAGCAGTAGTTCAATATAGACAACTAGGATTTTGGCACTTTATAAAATACAGAAAACATTCCATTCTCTCCTAGCCTCTACATCATTTCACTGCTGTAGATCAATAATAGCAATAGACTAGAGCCAAAATATTAATCCTTTAACTATTTGAAAATAGCCTTGGTACAACTTATTTGTCCCCATGTACTCTATAATCCAGTCACACTGACTTCCTATTTGTTTTTCCCATAAGACACTTCATCTCTCAATAATAAGCATTTTCACTGACTCTGGGAATATCGATTATGTGGTCAATCTGTACTCTGGTAGATAACTTCTGTGTACCATAGCTTTGAAACCATATTTCGAATGGCTACCTCAGATACCTGGAATTCAGTATCTCCTGATCTTCAACCTTCTAGTTTTTCTGGTTCCCAGCAAGTCTCAATTAATATATACCTGCTTCAATAACCTTTCCTAAGTTTCTTTAATATTAGAGTCTTCCTTCTGGAATTATTTCTAATTTATCATATATATGTACATATATCATATATTCATACATTGGGCTTTTTTACATTTTTTCTCCCAAAATAGCCTGGACTTTTTGAGGAGTTTTATTTTGTTATTGTTTTGTTTTTTCATTTTTTGTTTCCCTAATGCAAATGCATGGTAGATGTTTAAGAAAATGCTTGTTGAGGGCAGAGCCAAGATGCTGGAGAAGGAATATAGATCCACCTTATCTATACCTTATTACCCTCCAAATGACTATGATTTAATGACTTAAAACATATTCAGGAGAGGGGACTTCTGGGTAAACATGGCTGCAGTTTAGACATAGTAAACTACCTCTCCTTAGTGCCTACCAATATAGACTACCTCAAAAATCCCCCTTCACCCCCCCCAAAAAAAAACTCATGTGAATGAAAGGACTGCACAGTAGGGAACAGCATTGAAGGTATGTGGGATTTAGGCATTTCCACTCTATAAGGGGGTGAAATAGTTTCAACCAAAACATGAGCTGATTTACTCTCCCCCACCCCACCTATGAAGCCAGTGTGCTAGACTCAGAGTCAGTGCTCACTAGAATTAGTGAGTAAGCAAGGGGCACCTCTAGGTCCTTGGCAGCTGACTAAGACCACCAAAGACCTACCATGAGAGCAGTTAGACTTGAGATCCCAACATGTGGAAGAGCATAGACCTTGGGCACAGATATATAACAGAGAATGGTTTGCAAATGGTTGAAGATCCAGAGACTTGAGAGGTGGCCAACAGGCAAAAATCAAGCTTCTTAGCTCCATACACAGGGAGACTGCCCTCCTCACTCAGACTTCTGACTGGAGAGGGAAGGAAAAACCAGCAAAGTGATGGCAAACAATGCCCAGAAACAACAACCTTCCAATACCAAGAGGAACAAGAAGAAGAGAATGACTCCGGATAATTTGTATGGAGGAAAACTCCAGATTACAGAGGAAATAGCAGACAAGGATGAACAAATAAATGCATACAAACCTTCCAGAAATGGGAATTGACCACAAGCTCTTGAATAATTTAAATTGGAGCTTATGAAAAAAAATGGAAGAATATTGGCAAGAAAAGTGGGAAATAGTTCAAAAAGAAAATAACAGTTTAAAAGACAGAGTCTCAACATTGGAAAAAGTTGTCCAGAAATATAATGAAATGATAAACAAATTGAAGACCAGAAATTACTTGCTAGCAGTTATGAAAAGCAGGATAGACCAAACCGAAAAGGAAAATGAAGAGATCATAGTGGAAAACCAGAATTTAAAGACCAGAATTGGGCAATTGGAAGCCAATGATCTTGAAAAACAGCAAGAACTAATAAAGCAAAATCAAAAGACAAAATAGAAGGAAACATGAAATATCTCACAACAAAGAAAAAGGTCTATTAGAGACAATTTGAGAATCATTGGTCTACCTGAAAACTCAGAAATAAACAGAAACCTGGACATCATACTATAAGAAATTATCCAAGAAAACTGCCCTGATGCTGTTGAACAAGAGGGAAAAACAGACCTTGAAAGAGTTCATAGAATACCCTCTACACTAAATCCTCAAAAGACAACCCCCAGGAATGTAATTGCCAAGTTTAAGAGCTTCCAAGATAAGAAAAAATGTTTACAAGAAGCCAAAAGGAGACAATTGTGATATCAAGGAGCATCAATCAGGATCACACAAGATGTGGAAGCTTTCACAGTAAAGGAACACAAGGCTTAGAATATGATATTCAGAAAGGCAAGATAACTGGGTCTTCAACCAAGAATCACCAACCCATCAAAACTGACTATATACTCCCAGAGGAAAGTGTGGGCATTCAACAAAATAGAAGATTTCCAAGTATTTGTAAAGAAAAGACCAAATTCTGAAGCAGTATAATCCACAAAAAGAAAACATAATTTTTCACCCCAAAACAACTTAGACCAGCATAAAAAAATCTATTGCACCAACTGGAGCATAAAACAGCATCCCAAGGTAGACCCCATCCTGGCAATAGGCCTGGAGGGTGGCTGAATGAGCAACAAAGGCTTCCAGATCTGTCAGAGAAAGACTGTAAGGGAGGATTGGACAACTGCTCAGAAGGAGATTACAGAGGTCCCTTTGCTGGATCTGGGTACAAGATTCTTGTTGCATTGCTCATACCAGATCCTGATCTCAGTATGAGGGTGAGGAGAAGCACTAGCACACATCAGCATTTACAGCCATCATGGAGCAAGGTGAGCAGGTGCAAAGTAGAAAAGAGTGGCTATGGTTGCTCGCAGATTAAGGTAAAGGCGGGGAGAATATTAAGCATCTTTCCTGACATCATACCACTTTGAAGAACTGAAATTTTATAGATCCCAGAGCTATCTCTGAAGGCAGCTGAACAAAGAACCTGAAGTTGGACAAGTGCCTCTTTCTCCACAAGCAGAGAAATTAAGGGTAACAGTTTTTTTTTTGTTTGATTGTTTTTAAATTAAAAGGAAAGAAAAAGGCTGGAAAATAAGCAAAGTTATTTTGGTGAGGAAAAACACAAACTCAGAAGATAATAAAGTCAATACCACTACATCCAAAACCTCCAAGAAAAAAAAATTAATTGGTCACTAGCTCTAAAAGTAATAATTGATGAACTCAAAAATGATTTTAGAAATCAAATAAAATCAAGTAATAAAGGGAGATTGAGGAAAGAAATGAAAGTTATAAGGGAAACATGAAAAAATAGTCAACAGCTTAGTAAAATAGGCACAAAAAATCCTAAAGAAATTTAATATTTATAAAACATAATAGACCAATTGGTAAGAGTCACAAAAATCCAATGGAGAGAATTTATTAAAAAGTAGAATTGACCATATTGAAAAAAATAGATATACAATTGACTGAGGGAAAGAACTCTTTAAAAATATAATTTGACAAATAGAAAAGCAGGTATAAAAGCTCACTCATGAAAACCCTGTCTTAAAAATTAGAATTAGGCAAGTGGAAGTTAATGACTCCATGAGATATTAAAAAACAATCAGACAAGTCAAAAGAACAAAATAATTAGAATGGAATAGGAAAGGCATCATTGGAAAAAAAACAAATTATCTGGAAAATAAATCTACTAGAGATACTCTAAAAAAATTGGACTACATGAAACCCATGATCAAAAAAAATAGCTTAGACATCATCTTTCAGGAAATTATCAAGAAAAAGTGACCTGATATTGTAGAACAAAAGGTTAAAATAGAAATGAAAGAAATCAATGATTATGTCCTGAATGAGAACCCAAAAACATAACTCCCAGGAATATTATGACCAAATTCAAGAATTCTAGGTTAAGGAGAAACTATTGCAAACAGCCAAAAAAGAAACAATTCAAATACCATGGAGTCACTCAGAATAACACAAAATTTAGGAGCTTCTACATTAAATGATAAGAGTGATGGGGTTATGTTATTCCAGAGGGCAAAGGAAATAGAACTTCAACAAAGAATAACTTACCTAGCAAAAGTGAATAAATCCTTAAGGGGAAAAATGGCTATTCAATGAAATACAGGACTTCTGAACATTACAGAGTACCAGGTCTGAATGGAAATTTAATTCTCAAATACAAGATTGAGGAGAAATATTAAAAGATAAACAGGAAAGAGGGATCAAAAACATTCAGTAAAATTAAACTGTTTATATCCCTACATAGGAAGATGATTCTTGTAACTTCTAAGAACCTTATCATTACTAGGGTATTTAGAAGAAGTATAGATAGACAGAAGGCAAAGGTGTGAGTTGAATATGACGGGATGATATGAAAAAATAAATTAAATTAAGGGATAAGAAGGAGGTATGCAATGGGAGAAGGGGGAAGGGAGAAAGAGAATGAGGTAAGTTTTCTCACAAAAAAAGAGGCCTGAAAGATCTTTTATAATGGAGTGGAAGGTGGGAGATGGGAGAATCTCAAAGGAATCATGATTAAAAATACAAGGCCATCTGTTGCTAGAGAAAAAAAAAACTAAAGAAATCTGAATCCAAACCAAAGAAAATCTTTTTTTCACATTTTTCTTAATATTTTTTTTTGTTCAGGCTTTCTTCCACAAAAGGATAAAGCAAAAAAAAATTACATGATGGAACATGTAAAATTTATATCTATTGCTTAATATCTCAGTGAAGTGGCAGGGAGGTGGGAAATTGAGACTCAAAATTATTTTTAAAATATTGAGACTCCAGCAAGTGATCACGAGGGATATTCACTATGACCAGGCAGGATGCATACCAGGAATACAAGGATGGTTCAATATTAGGAAAACCATACACATAATTGACCATATCAACAAGCAAACCAGCAAAAAATCACATGATTATCTCAATAGATGCAGAAAAAGCCTTTGACAAAATACAACATTCATTCCTATTGAAAAGACTAGAAAGTATAGGAATAGAAGGGCCTTTCCTAAAAAAAAATAATAAACAGTATATATCTAAAACAATCAGCAAACATCATCAGCAATGGGGACAAACTAGAAGTCTTCCCAATAAGATCAGGAGTGAAAGAATGATGCCCATTATCACCTCTATTATTTAACATTGTACTAGAAACACAGTAGTTTTCTACTTCCTTCTCCATCTCATTATACACATGAGGAAACTGAGGCAAAAGGAGTTAAGTGACTTTCTCAGGGTCTAGCTAGTAAGGGTTAATGTCTAAATTTGAATTTAGGAAGATGAGTCTTCCTGACTCCAGTCCTGGCACTGTGCCATCTACCTGCTCTAGCTGGCTTACAATACATGATTGTAATAATTACTAAAGTACAAGTTCACAAAATTCTCTTATGTAGATAGAGCTGTCAGGTATGAACCTGACCTTTGTATTAAGAAAATGATAACAATAAACCTAAAAACTATAAGCATTGAAGAAAAATATTAATAGCATTTTGTGTTTTAAAGAAGTGTGGTAGATAATTTTTTAAATTAACATTATTCTAATATCCAAGTGTTTTCAAGATTAGAGCATGAGATGGACAAACTAATGATGCCTCCTTTTCTCATGGTTCTCTACCAAGGAGTTTATATGAATCTCAAATAAGGAAATGAGATAATATTTAAATATATGTGTATATGTCTTAATAGAGATTTGCTAACTTTAATATCTATATTAATTCCAGCTATTAAAGACAGAGAAAATAATATATAGTGTGGATCTCTTGCCAACTTACAATTTGATTTTATTTAAATCTCTAAATGCCATAATGATGAATATATTCTTGTTATAGTATACATGTCTTTAGGATGAATTAAATTTTACCTTACTGCTAAAATAGACTCAAATTAATCACAAGGGAAACTACTGAAACACTTTAGTAAATAGATTACTCTATTACTGGTGATCAACATGGGGACTACTGAAAACTAGCCCTTTAATATTGAATTCATTTATCACACTTTAGATGAAGTTTTCCTCCCATAGAGTTTGAGCCAAAAAAGGTTAGGTTAAATATACTTCAAAGCTTTTCTCTTTCTATTTGTTTATCCTTTTCTTTTAATGGTAGGGTAGAAGAAGAAGGCAGATTTTCACTGATTGAAAAAAAAATTAATTTAAAAAGAGAAACAATTCATCTGGGAAAAAATTTAAAAATAATCCTCTCCCATTTTCAAAAAACAAACACACACAAACATATAGACAAACACACACAAACACATGCACGCATGCACAAAAACAACATGTACCACCCCACAGCCAATATTGTGTATTATAAAATGTCTACTGTTTCTAGGACAAAAAAAAAACACAACTCTATTATTCCTGTTGAATACTTCTCTGGAAGGAATCGTGAATAGTTTAATTAGGAACATGGCATGTATTGTGTGAACCAATCAATTTCACATGCTATGTACCTTAAGTTATTAATTTCTATATCAATACCCACCAATGAATTTAATTAGATATTAAATAGTCATCATCATTGTACAAAATGTCTGTAATGACTGATGTAAAATTCTTACCATTGATAATCATAATGTTCTTCATAATGAGATCAGTGCATTTCTAAGGAATATGTATGTGTATATGTATATATATATATATATTCATTTTTCTGGTGATCTGAGTGAGATGAGACCTTATTACCCTCTTTTGATAAAATATTTTAGGTTGAGAAAGGGGGTTAGCTGTTGAAAATTCCATGTTAGGGATTTTTTAAATGATTCTAACAATAATCATATTGTTCTAAAACTATAGCAGTCTGATTGATATCCCAGGAACCTCAATAGCACCTGAGTGTTCTTACTGCCCAGAAGAGGTAAGAGAGATTTACTTGGGCACTTTATGAGAAAACGAGTCTTGAAGTTTCTCTCTAGAAGGTACATAAAGGCTCAGAAAAAAAGACCAACAGTTTTTATAATTTTTAAGTGACTGTGACAAGAGTCAATTGAATTAGGTCCATGTGTATTCTGAAGAACACCACATCATTTTTGCCATAAGCAACTAGAAGAGAATCTTCTTCTCATTAATGAGTAGTATCATCTTAAAGGTTGAGACACTTGGCATGGAGAGATGTTACAAGATCCAAGCTTGTTTGAATGGCCATCTGTTGTTCTTATATGATGATCTGACTCCACAGTGTTGGTTTGACAGTCTTCCTGATCTATGCCCATGGCAACTAGTTAAAAAAAAGGGGGGGATAAGGCTCTCTGGCTTGCAAACAGGAAGAACTGAATTGAAATCCAAACTCAGATACTTTCTAGCTATATGATCCTGCGCAAGTCATTTGACCTCTGTGTTGATTAAGTTTACATAATTATAAAAGAAGATCATAATCAAGCTACTTCCTAGGATTATTGCGAGGATCATATGGGATAAAAATGTAAAGCACTTAGCATAGTGCCAGGAACATTGTAGGTATTTAATAAAGGATTATTTCTTTCCTTTTCTCATTTCTTCCTTTCATGGAGGTAAATAAACCTGAAAGTTCTCACTTACAGAGTGCAGTGACTCAAAATGTACTTTCCATGCCTATGAAAACCCAAGTAAGCAGTGTGGACTCTGATTCAATGACCCTTAGAAAGGTCTATGTGGGACTGAATATTTCACCTTATGTAAAAGATTTTTAACTCCCATGGGAAACTAGTTACTTCATTGTAATTACTATTGGAATAACAAACAATATTTCCTATAAAAGAAATAATTTGTGAATTCTCTGGTCTTTATAAGCATCTAAGTGTAATATGTACAAAAATTTTTAAATGAAAAATTTGATATGCATGTTAAAATTTGGTGGACTGAGCAAAAAATAGTCTCCAGATGAAAACTATAGACAAGTTGGAAGATTCAGAATTTCTACTCTGTAATAGCTATGGCTAGAAGAAACAGATGATCTACTGAATAGACCAATTGATCAATAACATTCATCAAGTGCCTGTAATGTGTAGGCCTTGTATTATGCACAGACAAAAAAAAAAAAGCAAAAGATAGTCCCTGCCTTCAAAGAATTTACAATCCAATTGGGGAGACAAAACATAAACCTCTCTCTCTCTCTCTCTCTCTCTCTCTCTCTCTCTCTCTCTCTCTCTCTCTCTCTCTCTCTCTCTCTCTCTCTCTCTCTCTGTCATAGATATGCATATATATAAACAAAAATGATATATAGATTAAATAGGAAGTAATTAAAGGAGGAAAAGCACTAGAATTAAGCAAAATTGTAGAATTTCTACTCCTGTTGAAAGTAGAAATTATAATTGGAACTTAAAGGAAGTTAGAAGATTCAAAAGTCAGAGTGAAGGAGGGAGAGTGTTCCAGGCCAGAAAGAATGCTCAGAACAAAACATAAGAGTGTCTTGTTCATGGAATAGCCAAGAGACCAAAGTCACTAGAATGAAGAGTTTGCATTGGGGAAGATAAGTTTAGGAAGATTTCTAAAAATAGGAGGAAGCTAGGTATTCAAGGGATTTTGAATGTCAAAGAGAGAACTTTGAATTTGTTCCTGGAAGCAATAGAAAGTCACTGGAGTTTAATGAAAAAACAAGTGACATGATCAGACCTGTGGTAAGAAAATTACATTAGTGGTTGAATGGAGAATGAATTGAAATGGAGAGAAAATTGAGACAGACTCACTAGTAGCAGGCAGACCCACTAGCAGGCTTTTGTAGTAAACAAAGTGTGAGATGATGAGGGCTTGCACTGGCATATTCAAGATATGTTGCAAAGATAAAATTGGTAAGCCTTGGCAATAGCTTGTGTGGTGGGTTAAAAAATGTAAGGAATTCAAGATGACTCCTAGGGTGGGAGACTAAAAGAATGTTCTTGCTTTCAAAATTAATAGGGAAGGTAGGTTGAAGAAAGAGTTTTGGGGAAAGATATTAATTTCTGTTTTGGCTGTATTGAGTTAAACATCTCTACTACACATCAAATTTGAGATATCTAAAGGGCAGTTGAAAATGCAAGATTGAAGGTCAGCAGAAAAATTAGAACAGAAAAGGTAAAAGAAAGAAATGTGCTAAATTGCTTTGGAGAAAAAGAAAGAAAGAAAGAAAGAAAGAAAGAAAGAAAGAAAGAAAGAAAGAAAGAAAGAAAGAAAGAAAGAAAGAAAGAAAGAAAGAAAGAAAGAAAGAAAGAAAGAAAGAAAGAAAGAAAGAAAGAAAGAAGAAAGAAAGAAAGAAAGAAAGAAAGAAAGAGAGAAAGAAAGAGAGAGAGAAAGAAAGAGAGAGAGAAAGAAAGAGAGAAAGAAAGAGAGAAAGAAAGAAAGAGAGAAAGAAAGAAAGAAAGAAAGAAAGAAAGAAAGAAAGAAAGAAAGAAAGAAAGAAAGAAAGAAAGAAAGAGAGAAAGAAAGAAAGAGAGAAAGAAAGAGAGAAAGAAAGAGAGAAAGAAAGAAAGAGAGAAAGAAAGAAAGAAAGAAAGAAAGAAAGAAAGAAAGAAAGAAAGAAAGAAAGAAAGAAAGAAAGAAAGAAAGAGAGAAAGAAAGAAAGAGAGAAAGAAAGAGAGAGAGGGAGAGAGGGAGGGAGGGAAGGAGGAAGGGAGGAAGGAAGGAAGGAAGGAAGGAAGGAAGGAAGGAAGGAAGGAAGGAAGGAAGGAAGGAAGGAAGGAAGGAAGGAAGGAAGGAAGGAAGGAAGGAAGGAACTAACAATTTCTCTTTAGCTACATCATCATCCATGACCCAAAATCTAATCTTACTCCTGGAGAACATTTCAGAAAGAACTATTCCTTGGACTTAGGCTGTTTGACATTTTTATCAATTACTCAGATAAGGATTTTGAGAGCATACTAGTCAAATATTTAAATAACAAAGTTAGGAATGATAGATAATATAGTGGGTGACAGGTTCCAGAAATATTTTAACAGACTAGAGCATTGGGCTGAATCAAGTTAGAGGAAACTCAGTAGAGATAAATCTAAAGTTTTATAGTTGGGTACAAGTCATGAACTTCAGGATTACCAGATGATGCTCAGAGACATGTCTTTTTTTTCCCCCAATGATACTTAGGCAGTAGGTCTAAGGTAGGGGAGAAAAGTCAAACTATTTACTTAGATCTTCTAGCTCCAAGTTTAGTACTCTTTCCAACTGTACCACATAGGTGCTCTCTTATTATCTCCATTTTATCATAATGGGTTGCTTGTTACCCATTTTCTTTATTATTCATAATGCCATGATTGTTATCTTTATCTGAGAAAATAGAAGTAAGATTTCTGTAGCTTTGCTTTCTCTTTATCATACTCTTCATCTTGAATTGTTTATTCTTCCATATGTCCAACCAAGGGAAAAAAGTTAAGGTTTTTTAAAAGATTTTAAGAATAAAGTTCCTCAGATATTGAACAAATGTGTTGGTAGGAACTTTATTTCTATCATATAGGGATCAAAAATTGCCCCCAAAGCATCTTTCAACTTGCCTTTTACATGGATACACTTCTCACTCATACACCACCAAAACTACTCATTTATAACAAATTTAGCCATGAAAAACAAATGTACAATTGGTTAAATCTGAAAATATTTGTCTCGTTTCATATTTTGTCTCATTTTATATTTGTCTCATTTTATATCTAGCCCATTACCTTTTTACCAAGAGGTATAAAATATGCTATATTATCAATCTTCTAAAGCCATTCACTAATCATTATTTGTAAGTTGTTCAAAGATTTATATTTTAATATTATTGCCAGTATATAGATTATTTTCCTAGTTCTGTTCATTTACTGCATCAGTTCATGTGTACATTTCAGGGTTGCCAGAAGCTATCATTTCTCATGGAGCTATCATATTAAGCCATGTCTCTATATCATGGCTTGTTAGTTTACATATAAATTGATAGGTGGTACAGTGGATAGAGTGCCAGGCATGAAGTCAGGAAGATGAGTCTTCCTGAGTTCAAACTGGCCTTTGGCCTCAGTTCCTCATTTATAAAATAACCTGGAGAAGGAAATGGCAAGCTACTCTAACATCTGTAAAGAAAACTAGTCTGTGGGAACACACGTTCTGCTACACTGACTAATGTGTCTACAAGGCATACAGAATCAATAGATCTAAAGACATTGCAGATTGTTCCAAGACCCTGCATAGGAATATTTACAGATTTTTATAGACAAACACAAAAAAAGGAACAAAGCTACTTATTTATGTTTAAAGCAAGTGATTATGTCAAAAATAATGGGAAAAATCAGGGCAAAGCAAACAGGAAAAACTGAAGAAAGACTCTGCAACCTCATTCTGTTCTGGTCTTTTGTGGTTTGTTTGGAGTTTTCTTGTTTGAGATTGATCTCTTTGAGTCTCTGTGAAGGTGTCAACAGGTTTCACGTGGACAGAAAAGTGTGGGTAAAAGAAAAACAGCCACTCTAAAACACTTGTATGATTAATGTGATTATATATTCTAAATCATTATGCATGGTTAGATTAAAGTGCTTACAATTAGATTCTAAATATTTAATGGCACCTCCACTATTCAATTTACTAATATCTGAAATTATCTTTTACTACAAAATCAGATTAATAAATCAACAATTTCAATTTTTAAAAAATGATGATCCCTAATCAATAATCAAACTTATCACATGAAAATCCCTAATGGGGACACAGAGTCAGACACAACGGAAAGTGACTGGACAACAAAATATAAATTGATAACCTTAATTTTGTTTCCAGATCTTTGAAATAATAATTGAAATTCTTGAGACAATTTTTAAAATTTTTATTTAATTTATTAATCAACCCTCAAGACAATCTGGAAAGACAAGTAGATCTACTCCACAACCATAATGGGTGAACAAGAGATCAAGTAGGATCAAAGAGCAGGGCAAAAGAGAGAGTGGCAAAAGAAAAAAAAAGTGCAACAAAAGAGGGACAAAAGATAGAGGATTCCTCATAGTCAGGACAATATATACCCCTTGTGATCTCACTACTCAGTCGTTTCCCTGGACATCCCAAGACATCTTATTGGTAAATAGCCACTGAGGAAGCAAACTTAGATATCCCAACACCTTTCTAATTACTTCATTACAGGAAGATGTAGGTCTCAGGAGGTTACCAACATGCCCTATACTCCCCACCATATGGTCAGGCCACCAGATTTTCTAATATGGTGGCTAGAACTTACTGATTTCATTTAATTATTCAATTGGGTCAAGTGGTTGCTCAGCCCTGCCCTTAAGTATTTCATCCTTAACAAAGGTCTTAACAAAAGGGACATTCCAACCCAATTTCAAAGTGTGAGGGAAGAAACTATTTTAGCTTCCCCTTAGAATCAGATGGTTTCATCCTGACTCTGAGGGACAGAAAAGAGGAAAAATAATTTCAGAAAAGATATCACAATTCAATATTAATTTTCCACAATAAACAGAGTCTTATATATCACTCTATAGGGATTAATGCATTTTTCATTCCAGCTATGGCAGCTATAGCTGATGCTATTATGGGGCAATACTTTGTCAGACACATTTCCTGCATTTTATGAATGTTTAAAGACAAAAGGCAAGGGGCATCACAGTTTCTTATTTTTCCTACCCATAGATTTCCACTGTGAGAGCACAGATAAGCACAGGCTCTCTTATATTCTCCCCACCAGTCCTTGCTTCATGAAGATAATAATTTTCCAAACACACTGGAAAAGTCTCCAAGGACTTTCATTTTTAGGAGAATGTGTACTCGGTTAATATGATCCTTGCACAAAAGAGCTATTCTATCTTTTTCTTTTACCCACCTTTAGAGAAAGAAGTGGGACTACATGGTTTAACTCAAAGAAGTAGGATTTCTGCTCCAAGCAATATTATGTAAGCAGGTAGAAGTGCCAAGATGAGATGCTTGCTCAGGAATTGAAGTGTATGGAGTGAATTCCAAATAGTTGTAATATCATATAACTATACCTCTGCCTTTCCATTCTTTCTCAGACAACCTAGATAGTTTTCTGGTTAATCCAAAATTATTTTTATAGGGCCATCATTGATGGAATCATACAAATGCAGTACATTGAAGTAATGAGATTTTGAATAAATGTTTTATAAACATAGCTCAGTTTGTGAACTATATGCTAAGCTAGTTCACATGCTGTTTCTAAGTGTCTTGGTTTTCATCCACCTGAAAAAAAAAAGAAATGGAAACATCCCAATTTTCTTTCTGCCTCTCATAAATCTTCTGATACTTCTGATGCTTATATGTTGATACTTATGAAATTGAAGAGTAAATAAATGGGTTACTGTGAATATCAAAGTGGTACTTTGTTGCCACTTGTTCCTGGTGGGGGCTTAAATTGAGTAGTAATAAATATTCAATAATAGTCCCAAACAAGAGACACTACAGTAGGAAATATGAAGTAGAGTGAATTTAGATTAATGTAAGTGGATTTGTTTTAGAGGAAGATATAATCAAATTGTATTTTAAAGAAAAAAGACATAAAGAATGAGGACAACAGCAAGTCATAGATATAATAGCAGGGGAAAAAATCTTGGAAATAAGAAAATTGCGAATATGTATTATAACACATCTGAAAAAAGCCTGATTAAGGTAAAAATAGAAACTTACATAGTGTCTCTACTGATACAATATATAGTGGGGCAGAACAGCTAGAGGGTTCAGTGGATAGAGTGCCAGAGCTGGATACAGGAAGACCTAAGTTAAAATTAGATCTCAGATACTCAAGATAGCTTAGCTGTGTGACCCTGGACAAGTCATTTAATCCTGTTTGTCTCACTCCTTCATTTGTTAAAATGATCTGGAAAAAAATGTCAAACCTCTTCAATATCTTTTCCATGAATACCACAATGGAGTTATGAAGAGTTGGACATAACCAAAACAACTGAACAATGATAACAACAAAATATAGTGGGCTGATCATATAGTGGACAGAACTCTGGACTTGCATTTAGAGAGACATGTGCTTGAGCCACAAGTCCACCAACTACTACTTGTGTAAATTGAAAAAAATTACTTAAAACTCTCTACGATTTAGTTTCTTAATCTGCAAAATGGCGAAAATAAAAATTGCTCTACTTACCTCATGAGATTTTATATATATATATATATATATATATATATAAAGAATAATATTTGATCATATATGCATAACATACATACATAAAAAACTTTGTAACCTTAAATAAGAAAGCATTACATATGAATATAATATATTCTTATTGTTCTCTGTAGACTGCATAGACATCTCCCAAAATGTAAAAAATCTGTAAGTCACAGATGCTGCTGATTTTGTAACTTAAACAAACTCTTACTTAATTGCAACACATCTCATATGTTAATCTCAAAAAAGTGATAAACCAGTGGTACTGTCCATTAAGAAATAACTAAATACGGCTCCCTATATTTCTATTTTCCTAGGCTTTTCAGTATAGGGCCACCACTGAAATAGAACGTTCCTTTCTGTCCTCTTTTAGTCTATTTGAGTATAAGAACTTTAACAAGAGACAGAATCACAACTTATGTAAGGATCCTTAAAGCTAGGATGAACCAAATTTAAAAGTAACATCTTTTTGGTCTCTTTAAGTTTCTTCATTCTCTGAAGCTCTAAACTAGAGCTTTAAGAAGTTGTTTTGCCATACCTGGGTTTAGAATAATTCTTTTATCTCCCCATTGTTTTCTGGAGATGATGCTGTTTGACTAAACTGACAAAGGCCTCTGAAAGAATATGTTCACTGTCTATAATTCTACTATCTTTATAAATAAAGACAGAGACATATCTAAGGCACAGAATATCTTGTTTTATGGAACCCAAGATCTGTCTTTGTGGGTATTGCATTGGATATACTAATTCAGTGACCTAAAAGTGATGTGTTTCCATCCCCACAGATTTCATATGCTAGTCACAATTACTTTTTATTATAGGATTTTAACAATCAATATCCATAAAATCTTCGCTTAATATATAAAGCAGAAACAAAGTCTTGTATCCTATTTTACATGTCATTGTAGTCATAGATCCTATTAATAGATACTGCCTTAGTAGGAAAGAGGATCTATATTTACTTTCCCCATATGGTCAAAGTAAAATATATTAGCATACTTTGAAATATATTAACAGTATATTGTAATTTTCTCTAAATTAAGCTGGAATAGAGCAACAGGATGGAACTAGAGCAATCATATCTGTATAAAGAACAAATGTTACTTCTTTTACATATGTATGATGGTATGATCTAGTTTCAAGAAACTGAGATCTCTAACATTTCTTTTAAAATGAGGACATAATACATTTGTGTAATATTAAATTGAGTCATATAAAAGATTATTACTTAGAAGAGATAGTTATGTATTTATATACTTCAATGATACTTATCACTAGAATTGGAAATTCAAATTCAAGTATTAGATTAAATCATAAATCTATCTTGTTATAACTTGAAATAAAGGTTTGTCATACTGTCAAAGAGACTAGTTGAAGAATTTAGGGTTTTAATTTATCTCATTAAGTTTTTGTGTATCTTGAAGAAAAACAAAAGAACATATTTAGTCTTCTATCTTGATTTCCACCATGCTTATCTTTTAAGTAGACTATTTGCAACTCCCTATACTCACACACTACTTTTGTAGGGACCTCTTTCACTTTTCTAACCATTCCTCGAATATTCTCTGACAACCTCAATTCCCTCAATGTCTATTTATTGAAAATCTACCCATGCTTTGAGAATTAGCCTAAATGCCACCTCTTCCAGGAAGCCTTCCTTGTTCTTCCCTCTTCTATCATTTCCCAAATAAAAGTGATATTTTTTTGCTTGGATTCTGTTTTTATCTCCATTGTTTATTTACATATCATTAAACACACAAATGGTCTGTTATTTAATGGGTATAGGAAACCTTGTTATGAGAATTCCTTCCTTGCTATAAGAGCTGTGAAGATCACAACCCAGTAAGGGTGTGGTATTTATGTCTATAAGAGCTGTGAAGATCACAACCCAGTAAGGGTGTGGTATTTATGTCCTAGGTCAGGGTTGTATGAAGTGTTCAGGAAGGACCTATTCAGGGCTCCTCATATATCTTTAGGATCTACCCAACTCTTACCTGTGGGTTGAAGAAGCAGTAGCATCTTGTAGTGGCCACATCCCAGTAAAAAACATTTCAGAAGACAGGATAAACCAGGTTGAGGTTAACCAACAATACTCAAGTCCTTCAGTGAGCTAGTTCTGCTACAAGCATATGAAGACTTGGTTACACATCAAAGAAGCCAAGATCATCCACTGCATCCTTAGCCATCTCTAGTCATCCTGGCTTTTTTCTTGACACTGGACTTCAATGACTTTAGAAGAAAGAGTTTTGTTTGATCAAATTAATTCAAATTATATTGGATCCAATGCAGAATAGACATATAGGGATGTGTATACCCTGTCAATAAAAAAAATAACTGTCAAGGTATGTGATAGATGTGGCACTCTAAAGAATCATTATAACCAAATCACCTTGATTTGTGCATTGAAGATCACTACAAAGCAATGACTATGTCTCTATCACAAATATTCAACTCTTCCCTGTAGTGTGTAAGAAACCATGGATAATTCACAAATGAAAGAGCATGGCTGTGGTCCCATAGAACTTTATGGAACATAAGCCAAATCTGCCCTTTTCAAAACAGAATTTTGGGCTCAAAAATGACATTTTCCAGGAATTCCCATCTCTGGAAGTGCCAGTAATAGGGTACATTGCTTTCTGCCTTCCAATGTCTTTGTTTTTAAGCAGTAATTACAGTACTTATATCCATATGATACAATCAATATTTCTCTGTCTCAGTCCTTCTGTCAAGTTTTAGATTGATTGTCTTGAAAGGAGACTTAGGTTGCTGAAGATTCTAGGGGGTGTTTCCAATTCAGGAAGAGAGAAATTGATCATAGAATATGGAAATTGAGGGAGTTTTCATGTAGACAAGTTTATTTTAAAATGTTCCTAAGAGAAGAAGTAGTGAGGCTTCTCTCAGGCACAAGGTATAGTAGCAGCAGGAACATTGCAGTAGTGGCATCAACAGGGGTACCAACATTAGTGATTGTTCTTCTCAAAGCTTGTTTGGTCTGTAGAGGAAGGCGTTAATATTATGTGTTCCCATTTTATATTTGAGGAAACTTGAACAAGAAGAGGGTAAGTAACAACTAGTAAGTATTTAAGGTTGTGTTTAAACTCAGATCTTCCTGATTTCTGATCTGATATTCTAGATATACTCCACTACTTAGCTATCTAAAAACTTGAAGTATTGATGATTTCATCAGTACAGAGGGTACCTAGCATGGGACTTCCTGCACAGAGTCATTATTGTGTGTGAGTATGTATGTTCATGTGTATGCACATGCACATATATCTATGTCTATATCTCTATCTAATCTATCTATGTCTACATCTCTATTTAATCTATCATCTATCAATTGATCTATCAACCTGAATAAAACAAAACTACCAAATTAATAATAAAAAAGTCTTTAATCAAGGCAAAAATATTATAAACCAGGGTCCCTCACGACAATGGAGCATGGGAGTATATATGAGGGACAACCAGAATATGGTTTAAATAAATTTTAGAGGCACAGCCTGGAGAAGAGATTACATACATGGTTTTGTATTAACAACTAAAAGTCCAAAAACTGGGAACGATGTCAGTAGCCAAAGGGTGGGGAGGAAGGAAAGTGGTTTGATCTATTCTCAGATAATTGTGGCTCTAGAAACCCAGCAAAATCATCTGATGGTCAGCTGCTACATTCAACAACACATACATACATGCCCACACATAATATAATGGAATAGAACATAACATAACATGATACAATACAATTTAATATAATATAGTGATAGATTATGAGACCAAAATCCCCCTTCCCATCATCTCTATAAAAACCAAAATCCCTCCACCCCAGCATCTGCCAGCCCCAACACCTGTCTGGTAGGACACCAAGACTCTTTTCATTCCTTAGTCCATCCTGTATGGCTAACCATGAAGCCTGGGAACTTCTCCCCACACTCAGAAACCAAAACCTCCCACCCATAGGATCACTCACTGAACTGAGTCCAAGAAGCTCACCTGAACCAACAGAGGCAATCCAAGTTTCCTCATCCTTGACAACAACCCGATAAAAACATTAATCTATCTCCACTCAGGCGGAGACTCAGTAGCCACCTTTGGTGGTGGTGATGCCTCCCTAATACCTTTTCCCATTTCCCTCCCCTCACTCAGATGTGAGTCTGTAGTTGCCTCTCTTGCCTTCAGGCCTCTCTCTCCATTACTGCTCCTTTCCTCCCTTCCTCCCTTGTCCTCCTTGCCTCCAATAAAGCTTTGCTGTACCATTTCACTCTAATCTCATTAGTCTCTTAGTCAGACTCTCCTCAGTCAGGACTGATGTATAGTATATTATTATATAATATATGATATAGTATAATATAATATGGTATGATATAATGTGATAAGATATGATATGATGTGATATAATGTAATGTAATATATTAATATATTATATATTAAATAATCTAAGATATAATTTATATAATATATATGTATTTATACATTTTATGTGTGAACATACACAATATAATGTGTGTACATATTGTATTTATAATAAACATTTATACATCATATCAAATGAATGACATATAAAACATACATATGCTTATGATACATTATATGTCACAAATACTTATATATGATATAATATGTGCATATAATTAAGTATTGATGGTATAGTATATAGCTAATATGTGTAAATTGCATAGTATATTCATTACAATGTCATGCCATATTTGAATTTTAAGTGCATTATTTTATTCTCTAAATTAGGTTATATATGATATATACATATATTATATATGACATATTTTATACCTTAATATTTATGTCCCAGAATATTTCCTGAGACTCAAAGAGATTCAGTGACTAGCCTAGCATAACACAACTAGTAAATGTCATAGAACAGACTTGAATCTAGCTTATCTTGACACCAACCCAAGCATTCCATCCATTCCAAGTTATTATTTTTCCAGTATATACATTTTGCCAAATCAATATCCAAAATCCACTAAAAGAGATCAATTACTGGGGAAAGAGCTTATGCTACTTAAGGTCTATTTGAATAAGTATGACAACATTAGATTGAGTTTAATGTGGTAAACGGATGTCTGCTACTTCAGTAAGAGACAACCTCTAAAGGAGGATATTTGAGATGAAGTTTTGCTAAGGTTCTGAAGCTATTTTCAGAGCTTTGATGAATGGAAATGTTGATTGCTATCCAAATACTAGATTAAGTCCTTTAGGAACAGAGATGAGTCAAGATTGAAATAATAAGCATAATAATAATGCTTAGCACTTTTCATCTCCAAAGCATTTTATAAAGATTATCTAATTAATCCTTATACCATCCCCATGAGTCAAATGAATATCATCGTCATTTTGCTGACAGGAAAGCTATGAGGCGTAATGTTAAAATGCTACATCAAGAAGCACAAAAGTATTGCTTTGGGTGGCAGTGCTGACCCAAATTTCAGACTTTCAAACATTGCTGGACTATATTTTTATTTTTCTAAGCAACATTATTTTAAAAAAATACTAAAAAATATACTAAAAACAAATATGACAAATATTCAATATATATGTTCAATATCTCCTAACAATTATAGTGAATGGATCTAAGATGTTTTTAGTTATACAAACTATTTAGCAAAATCATATTAAATATGTTGTTACCAGTAAAATTTCTGCATATTCGTAGGGAAGAAAGCTTGAGAATACACTGCCACATTGATATGTCCATGAATTCTTAGTTGAAATGATAGGTTGGGGAAGTATTTTAGTTTATTGGTAATGTCCTTTCAGCAGAGTGCCCCAAATGACTTATAATCCAATGATGGGTGGCAGATCACATCCTTTCTGAAAGAAAAGTGTCTGGTTCTATGACTCTTTCGAATTAACTTTAATTTCATTAGTAGTTAGTAGTGAAAAGCTAGAGGTGGGTCCACCTGGAAATAAGAAGTAGAAAGTAACTTAATCAAATGGGACTAAAGGAAATTAGATTTAGGGCTACCTAGCCTGGATTAATTAATAGAATGTACACCTGAAGACTTAGTTGAAAATGGCAGCAACCCATAGAACCATGAAGCAGTAAGATAAATCATATTTCATCTAATGCAGTTTCCTCATATTCTAGATAAAGAACCTGAATCCAAGAAAAGAAAAATGATTCATCCAAATGACATAATCAGCTACTGTTATGACTGTCAGCCACAGATATTGCAAAAATTAAAGTGAAATAGCAAGCATAGGAGTTGGACATTGCCTAAATTGGAAGCCTTTTTTTCAAATTCAATCTTCTTTTTATTTATTTGTTAATTGGTGTGTGAGTTCTTTCCTTCCTTTTTTCCCTTCCTTTCTTTTTTCCTTCCTTCCTACCCAGTATTGTTTCTACAGTGAGGCCTTAGAGTCCAAGATAAAGATTTATATGTGAAACTACTTATTTTTGCCAAGATATATCTTTTGGCACTCTGTAACTTATTTCTCTTGGATAAGGTCTTGGATAAGATCCAAGATAGTCATCTTAAAACAAGTACCATTCTTTAGCAAATGTGGTAAAGTATGTTCTGCATGTAATACACTGTATCATTTTTTTGAGGGTAAGGAGGAATCAAAGAAGTTCATTAGGTCTGCCTGTTTCTTGCCATCAGACAAATTGTTTCTCCTTATTGTAATACTACATACAGTCAACACTCTAAGGCCTGAATATATGGCTAGGAAGTGAAGAATAAAGGGAGGGGGAGCAAGAAGCTCTGATATTATATATGTCAATATAGGGATGCACCAGAGCCAGCTCTAGTTGGCTTGGGAGAGTTAATTGTTATATTTCTAGTTCCAACACATAAATCTTAGAAATCAGCAAAGGTTGTAACTAAGAAAGTTATTTATTGTTTTGTTGATTGTCTAGGCTAAAGAAATGGAGAAAAAAGCCAATAATGCAGATTTAACTTAAAGTTGCTATACATTTTCCCCCAGAGACCTGGATGAAAACATTTATCAGCTCACACACTACTTCAGTACCTCCAAACATCTGCAGTTTTTATTACTATAGATATTGCTTATAATTATGCATGTTGTAAACCCTTCACATTCTTAGTAGAAGGTTCTATGCACTGTTATGCACTCCTTAGAACTATAAAGGTTAAAATTAAGGTTGGACTAAAGGTATAAAAATGTGGTCACTGAAAATATATTATTCAAGTCAGAATGCCTTTTTATGGCAGTTTATTTACAAAAGGAGAAAGAGTGAAAGTAAGAGTAATGAGAGAGAGTAGAGTAGACAAATACTCTGGCCCAGTTTGAGCCAGGCAGGGCTTCAGAGACTGGAACCAGAGGTCAACTAAGCTAGGGTTCCAGCCATGAAGCCTTCTCCAAAACAAGGGCCTCTCCAGAGGCTTGTCTCTCCAGAAAAGCAGAAGAAGGAGTCAGCCTTTTCACTCAGCCACATGGTAGTTCAAAGGGAGAGATTCAAGAACAGTTTCACCAAATTTCAGAATCTCAGGACCACAAAGCAGATTCTTCACCAGCCTCCAATTCAAACTTCAAACACCATAGAACTCCTCTCTCAGGAAATTGCAACTGCTTTTAAAAATGCTTCTTTGCATCACTTCCTGTGCATTCCTTCCAATTTAGGTGGACCAATTGTAGCTTTAGCTTTGCTTAGGACTGC
Source organism: Monodelphis domestica (assembly GCF_027887165.1). Lineage (NCBI taxonomy): Eukaryota > Metazoa > Chordata > Mammalia > Didelphimorphia > Didelphidae > Monodelphis > Monodelphis domestica. The sequence goes on along the minus strand of NC_077228.1, from coordinate 89,995,347 downwards.
CCATGGGGCAGTCAGTCCTTTATTATTCATCATCCACTTTAGCAGATATGGGTCACAGACCTCCCCCACTTAAGAATGAAATGGGGGTGTATATATACTTCTGGTGCTTAAATCTAAAAATAGGTAGGGGAGAGTTAATTTCATCTTCACAGAATCCCTAAAACTAAAATATTTTTTATCTATTGTTCAAATATCAAGTGATCAGTATCTTTGAACTAAGCATCATTGATTCTTCATTATCAGTCACAGAAGACTCTTAACTTGAAATAAAAAAAAATCACTTTTCTCTTTGGCAAGTTGGATTCCTCAAAGTTTAGGTTAAAACCCTTGGCCAACAGAGACACTTTTTTTTTTTCCAGTAGGAGATAATTTTCACCTCTTTAACAGTGTTAGGGGTAAAACTTATGATTGGACTGAATATATATTTTAGTTGGTTGCTAGGGATTTAAATTCTAAATCCCAAGAAATACTCATCAGAATGGAATTTTATGGTGTTTTTTTTTTTTACAATAGAGTGAAGATATCAAGAAAGGAAGAAAGAGATGAAAAAGTGAGAGATACCAGGCAGGAGTTCAGAGGCCCAAGGGGGCCAAGGGGGAAGGGAGGGCAGAGGATTAAATCTAACATGGCTTCCACCCAAGAAACCTCCTCCAAAATGAGGGGCCTCTCCAGAGGCTGTTGCCTCCAGAAAAACCAAGGAAAGGGCAGGTAAGCCTTGCACTCACCACATGACAATCTAAGGGAAGCAGTCTAAGGTCTCACACTCAAGCTCCTTCACAGTCAAGTTTCACCACCCAGCCCTCTCACAGGAAGTGATGCAAAATATAAAGGCAATTCTTTATGTCACTTCCTGTGTCTCACATGTACCAATAGTGCTTAAAACTTGGCTTTTGGACAGCCCAGGGGGTCAGTCAGTTGTTTCTTATTTGTCACTTGCTGGCACACTTGGGTTATAGACCTTCCTCCCACACACTTAATACTTAAAGGGGGAGGGTGTATACATTCCTGGTTGATAAAATTCTAAAGACTAAGCAGGGTGGATTAAATCTAAAATTCACAACAGATGTAATATACATTTATATATTTGTATGGGAGGAACCAGAGTATCTTCCAGGTCCAAATTGTTCCAAATTTATAATTGGTACATACTATAGTTTCAGAAACAAATAAGCAAAAACTAAACAAGAAAAACAACTCTAAAAGATTAGGTATTGCTGAAATAAGAACAGGAATTTGAAAAGACCCTGAGAGACAATAACATTAGCTTGATTTCAATTTCTGGACAACATCTTCCTGGACAGTAATCATATCTCATGTATGGGAGTACAGGCTCCCTCACTTCAAGCCTGATGGGGGGAAAAAAAAACCAGCTTGCAAAAAGAAGTGCTGGAGCTAAACCGTCCAAACTCAATATTTTTCTAACTTTATAGAACTTGCTAGAGCTTTCTTAAATGTCATAATCTTCAGGATTCTAAACTCCAATATTACTTTAATGTCATGAAGAATCTTCATAGTAAGACATTTGTAAATGAAAAGTGTATATATATATGCACATATATATATATATATATGATTCTTGTATGAATTACATTTAAGTGAGGCAAAATTATGCAGTCATTAAGCACATGCTTTCTTCTGGAGTCTTCAAAGTTCAGTGGAAGACAAAAGTCAGAACAACTAGTGATGGCCCAGGATACAATAGATGATCTTGGCATCTTTGATGTCTAACCAAATTCTAATCTCAACAAAGTACCTGCTTCAACTGCCTTCACAGGTAGAACAAATTGCTGTCAGTCACTCATTAAATCAGGGGAAGGCCTCACAGGTTGGGGTAGATAATCCCAATTGACCAATGAATTTGTGGCCCACTATTACCATCTATATCTACTTTAGCCCATCTACTGAGATAGTTTACTAAAGTGTGACCATTGCAAACTCTATATTCATTGAAAAGGAGGACTTTAAAATTAAATAGAAATATCCTTGAACTAGAAGGCAGAAGACTCTTGGTGGATGGATGGATGGATGGATGGATGGATGGATGGATGGATGGATGAAAAGTGCTCAGAAAATCCTCACACCAGAAGTGCTAGACCTGGTCAGATCCTGTTTCTTACCAGCTGCAATTCTCTGAGATTTCTATGACTAATTCCTCCACTCTATCCCAGGAAGCTCATATTTGGGATAATCTCCCCATCCTTTAAGAGTTGTTTAGCTTTGCTACTCCACCTCATTACTGCCTTATCTCTCTATTATTGGAAGGAAGGGCTATGAACCTCAAACCTCCATCTAAGGAAGCAACTTAGCTCAGACATCTCCCTCCTCCCTTGGTTGCACTGGTTCCTTGGACTTAGACATCATGCCTCAGGTACTTTCTCAATATAGAAGCACCCTTTGTTCATCTAAACATCTCACTCTGGAAGATTCTTTCACTACACTCATCTTCTTCCATTGGTAAATTCCTCTTGGAACTTCCATTTGAATGAGGGTCTAGGCCTGACATCCTTCATTCTTCTCCCAGCTTCATTTTTGATTTTCTAGATTTCACCACCAAGTCCCCAGGTAAATACTGTCTCTCCATTCTTAGGTACTTCTTACTCATTGCCTTCCTCAAGTAGCTCCTTAAGGAAAGGGACTGTCCTTTTTGTTTATTTTGAACACCCCATCATTACTTATCACAATGCCTAGAATATAGTAAGCTCCTGTTAATACATGCTTGTTGGCTTGATCATTTAAAATTTTGTCATATGAAATAAGGAATAGGTGTGTTCTGTGTGATCTGAGAAAGCATAACTAAGAACAACATATGCAAGTTGCAAAGAATCAAATTTAGACCTTGTCGGGGGGAGAGGGGGGACAGCTTCCTAATAATGTGTTATCCAAAAGAAGAGTGGAAAGTTTCAAGAGAATAAGAGTTCCTCTTGATTGGAGATCTTCAAAGCTGGGGCTTCATGACCAAATATTAGGTTTTTATCAGGAAACCTTGTGCTTATATGTTGGAATAGACAACCCCCAAGATTCTTTTCTACTCTCTGACCCTGTAATTAATTACCGATAAGAGGCTAGCTTCATTATTGGAGAATGTTTCCACCCTGGAAATCCCCATAAGGATAGGGTCTGGTCTACTTACCTCCCAAATTCCCCTCAAAGTAGAGAGAGAAAATAATTAAACTTATCACAAAAGGAAAGTCATAGAAAGTACCATGAACTAGAAGCAGAAGACTCAAGTTTCAGTTTCAAGTCTAATGCCTTGTGGTCTTAAGTTGCTCTTAGAAGATTGGTGGTACCATAGATAGACCATTGTAGCTGGAGTCAGGAAAACCTAAGTTTAGAAAAAAATGGCTATAAGTAAAATAAAAGAGCCTTTCAAGAGTACCTTTCATGGTACCTTTCTCAAATATAGTAATCAGCCTATCAGTAGCACTTCAGCCACTTCCCATCTTTGTGACCTTGGGCAAGCTACATAACTTTCTATCTGCCTCAGTTTCCTCATCTGTAAAGTTAAGATAATAACTACTTCCCAAGGTTATCATGATTATCAAATAAAATAATATTTGTAAAACACTTTGCATAGTGTCTGGCACTTAATAAATGCTATAGGAATTCTGTTTCATCCTTTACAAAATGGGGATAATAACAGCATCAATTCCAAAGGTTGTAATGAGGATAAAAAAAGATAATATTTGTAAAGTTCTTTAGAAATTTTAAAGTTCTATATAAATGTGAGTGATTAGTTATCTTGAACAATAATTTCATAACTCTGGTCTTTCAGTTTATAAAAATGGTCTTCCTTTGTAAAAATGAGATCACTGATTTCCACAATATATTTTTATATACTTTTCAGTCCATGGATATATTTTTATATGATTATAACTTAACATATTATCTTTTTTCAAGGTCTAGCATCATTTTTTTTCTAATCCCTTACCTTCAATCTTAGAATAAATATTGTGTATTGGTTACAAGTGTAAAATTTAAAATTAAAACTCAATAATAAAATTATTATATTTAGGAGAATTATTAATGATCATTAGAATAAAGGAATAAAGAGGATACAAAAATAAAGACAACATGCCCATGGCTGATTAACTCATTTAAAATCCCCACTCACCACTGCCATGGTTGCTGACAGGACCAAAAAAAGAGTGGGATCTTTTATATCCTTGTCTGATATCCCCTGTCTACAGGAAGTACATAATAACAGGAAGTCAGTGGGCCCCCAGGAAATGTAGTTCTTTTTTAGGGTAACAGATTTTCAAAGTAACAGTTTTTATAAAGAATAATAGTACAACATGTATTGCGCATTCAAGAAGTATCAAAATTACAATAGCCCATTAATTGACAATAGCAAACAAACACACTCTCATTAGGATTCACATGAGTCTGCTGTATGACATTTAAAAAACCTTAGAAGCCAATGGATACTTGTCACATGTTTTTCATGTATAGCAATATTTCAACCTTGGCTGAGATATTTTTTAAAAATCTATTACTGCCATCATTACAAAAATGTGGCATAGGGGTCTAGGAAAAAAAACAAACCTCTATACTGTTGATGTTGGGTCTAAAAATGTCACCAAGAATCTAGATCATTCTGGTGGAAGGGTAGAGTGAGATGAAGAGATAAAAATGAGAGCTGCTCCCTCTTGGGAGTCATCAGGGGTACCAGGCCCTGGGATCAACTTCCCAGCTCCTTTGGTATCCATTCACATTTTTGCAAATGTAGGATGTGGGGATTATAATTGCATGTCACTTCAGTTACTAAAATGGACCCTTTACCTCTTGTTACAAATAACTCAGAGGTAGGCAAAATGATCAGTCAGAGTTATTGAAAGAAAAAAATCTAAATATAATGTCTAAAGACCCCTTAAAATCAATTTGAGATATTTAGCTCATTACATTTTCCAAAGATTGTTACACAATTGTAACCAGTTTTGATGAAATCCATCCATCATGTTTGTGACAATTAACAAAGCAAAAATGGAAGAAAAAGCTGTTTTGTTTTGGTTTGGGGGGGCTTATTCAAAAAGCATAGTTATAGCAGAAAGGTACCAGAATATATCTAATAAATTAAACACAGTAGATTAAAATGATCCAGTGTAACAGAATAGCATTGAATACATTAATATATGAACTTAAAAAAACAAAATTAAATCTTAAAGCAGACAATTGACAAAATACAATAAAATACAGACGTTCATAAAACAATGGAGTCTGAAAAGGTTTTAAATTTTCACCTCCAGTCTCTCTAGAGTTGCTTTCTCTATCCGTTCAGATTCCTTTTGTCAGAACTCTTGGATCTCCCATAGTAAGGGAGAAATCCTTGCTGTGCATAGTGTGGAGGAATTACAAATTGGATGAATCTTAGAGACTGGGCAGGCCCAAATGGCAATGGGTTGTAGGGAGATGATTTTTTCCCCTGAATTTCAGGCAAGATAAGTGAAAGAATCAGTGCATTCATGAATGGTAGAAACTGTTTGAAATAGGCAAGGTACTACTCTTTCATAGAGTATGCCATGTTTGTAATTTACTTCCCATTTGGAAGAGTAACTTCCTTCCTTCCCCTTCCCCCCTGAGTTAAAATGTTAGGAAGCAGTTTGTTTCCCCTGCCACATGAACAGGGAGGTTAATTGTTGCCTAAGGAAAATATACCCCAGATTTTTACCAGTTGCCCAGAGACTGGCTCCAAGTTTGTGAGTTCCAAAGACACAGAAGCAACTACCAGCAATCTGGGACCCAGGGCTGGGGCTGGGGCTGGATCGGGGTCAGGGGCCAGAGATCAGGAGGAATCAGTATCAGCAATGCCAGAGGCAGCAGTGAGGAACTGAGGAACATGGACTCAAGCAGATGGTCAAGAGAAGTGATTTATCACCTCTTCTCCAAGAGTCCCAGGCTAAAAATAGCCTGGCCAGTAGGGAGAGAGACCAGGCAAAAGGTAGGGACATGAGAAGTAAAACAGCAACTCCTTAGAGAGTTTGGAGTTCTCTGGGAGTTTGCTAGGGGTAGGGGATTTGGGAAGGGGCAAAAAGCCTTGGCAGGAGAAATGTGGCTTAAAAAATTTATCTAGACTATCTTAAAAAGATTAAGAATTCCTTCTCCAAGTGGTTGCCATCAATTAAAATTTAAATTAAATCTCAATAATAAAATTATTATATTTTAGGAGATTTATTAATGATCATTGGAATAAAGGAATAAAGAGGATACAAAATAAAGACCATGTACCAATGGAAGCCCATTTAAAATCCCTACTCACCACCATCATGCTCGCTGACAGGGCCAAAAAAAAGAGTTGAACCCCTCATATCCTTGCCAAATATCCCATGACTACAGGAAGTACTTAACAAAAGGAAGTCAGTGGGCTCCCGGGAAATGTAGTTTATTTTTTATGGTAACAGATTTTCAATTACACACAAGGAAGAAGAGTGGTAAGTGCTAGACAATGGGTGTTAACTGACTTGTCCATGGTCACACAGGTAGGAAGTGTCTGAGACCAGATTTGAACCTAGGATTTCCATTTTCTAAGCCTGGATCTCCATCAACCGAGCCACCCAGCTGCCCCCTCTATCATCCTTTTGATCTTAATGCAATATATAACTTTTAAACAAATAAATATTTTATAATTAAATCAACAGACTTTTCTATGCCAGGATAATCATACTTTTTGTCCACTTAGGAAATCCATGAAATATTATTTAATAGGTAGCCACTTTTGTGCATGGTGAAAGTGAAAATCCATTTTCTATACCACACATTGAGTAATTTTCCATTTTCTTCTAAATGCTCTCTAAAATGAATATTCATTTCAAATATCATATAAAGGTAGAAGGTGGTAATATAGCAAAAGGGATATGGCCAAATGGAGCTGTCCTTTGTACTTGTCAGGAGAAGCAGACAGCATTAAATAAACTAAATGTAAATTAGAAAATGGTTGCAGAGCTCAAGTCCTAAGTATTAGGGAAAATTATATCTAGCCTTAGGTTAATCCAGCTTCCCTCCATGCCTTGGCAAGTACAAGCAAATACTCTGCCGATTTTTTTCCCTTTAAATCAGATCTGATCTAAATAAAAAAAAAGCAATGGGCTTTGGGGTGTCTTTTTGAAAAATAAAATATTATTTCTAAATTTGGGGGAGTTTTTAGAACAAAATGTGCACATTAAAAGCACAGATTTAATGTTGACATTCAGAAGCTTAATGAAAAAGAGAAAAAATAGAGAAAAATAAAAACTGACCACCATGTTTTATATACATTATGTACCTTAAATGTGCATTTTCCTATTTATTGAAGGGGAAATTTTTCTATTGATAACTGTTCAAATTCTGAATATACACAAAGTTTAAAATTCTGAATAACTATTTACATTTCATATATAAGTAGAATTTTGCCTTGAAACATTTTGAAGTTTTTGAGATAAGGCTACTGGGTACTCAATAAACTAAGGTAAGTAGTACTGCTTGGTATCTATAATAAGTGGAAAGTGATAGAAAAGAAATAAAATGTGCTTCATGAACTCATTAGGTTACTAATAAAACATTTTGTTTTTCAATCAGGCCTTATTCTTCATAACCTCAATTAGAATTTTCTGTTCAAAAATACTGAATTGGTTTACCATTTCCTTTTCCAGCTCATTTTACAAATTATGAAACTAAGATCAGCAAGGTTAAGTGACTTACCCAGGCTCACATAGTTAGTAAGTGTCTAAGGCTCGATTTGAATTCAGGTCTTCTTGTTTCTGGGCCCAGGGTTCTAGCCACTGAAAAACCTAGCTGCCAAATAATAAAACATATTCTATTGGCTAAAGGAATTTTCCTTACATATATACTAATTATTCAAAGCAATCTAATATACCCCACTCAAATGATTGTGACATACTGATAAAGATTTGAATTTCCTATTATATGCAAAGAAATGTAAAAAAAATTAATAAAAAGCATTTCACTTGATTAGACTATCAACTTTCAACTTCATTTTTTTGAGAGGGAGGTTAAAGGTTAATGTTATTTAGAAAAATTAAGTAATGGACTTGATATTTTAGGACATTCTATGTTAATGTGATGCTAGATGGTCTACCATTTTAAATAATCCTTAGAACAATTCAGAAACATACATTTATAATTATTAATTTATTTTTAACATCTTTTAAAATTTTTATTTACAAATTGTCCCCCTCCCTCTAATTCTAGCCCTCACTCAGTGAGAAGAAAAACAATAGCATGCTAATTATATATGTGAAACCAAAGAAAACATATTTCCATATTAGCCATGTTGCAAAAGAAAAGTAGAAAATTTTACTTCAATTTGCATTCAAAGTTAATCAATCTATCTGAAGGTAAATAGTAGTTTTCACTATGAATCCAGTGGAATTGTCTTGGACCATTATATTGAATGGAGTAGCTAAGTCTTTCCCAATTGATTATCATTAAAATATTTGTTATTGTATGCAATTATCTGATTCATTTCACTTTGTATCAGTTTATATAGCTATTCTAAGTTATTTTTTTTCCTGAAACCATCTCCCTCATAATTTCTTTTCTCATCAAAATCATATAGTACCACTAGTTATTCATTTCTCAATTCTTGGACATCCCTACAATTTCCAATTTTTTGACACCTGTAAAAAAACAAACAAACAACCAAAAAAACACCTGTTATATTTTTGTACACATAGTTTCTTTTCCTTTTTATTTTATCTCTTGTGGATGGAGACCTAGTAGTGATAATTCAGGGATAAAGGTTATAAACACATTTATAGCCCTTTATGCTCAGAAATATATCTAACAAGCTGTAATAGCATATTATTTTGTGAAGATTCATTAGTCTGTTTGCTTCCTGAAGGCAGGGGCCAATTGTACCACTTTATTTTATTTTCATAACTTAGTTGCTTGGTTCAGAATAAGTGCTTAATACATATTTATTAAATGATCTGAATATTTCCAAATGGCTAACTTTCAAATTATCCTCTCAGGAAATTATAAGGACAAAACAAAACCAGAAAGATTTTATATAATTTTCTACTAAATTGATTTTTTCCTTAAATTCTCCTCTGAAGTCTACTCACTGATTGGTCAGTTCTTGACTCAGATCAACATTTCTTGAGGTATTCTAGACAAATATCCTCCTCAGATGATTCCCATCTCTAGTCTTTTCTAATTGAAATGTTGGAAAGTAGGCTCCTTTCATTATTAGAACTGTAATTAATGACTGGAATGTTTTCTTCTACTCATATCCCCAAAGCCTAGTCAGTTAACATAGTTCTTAGCACATAGTAAAATCTTAATAAATTATCAATCTACATATCTTTATCTCTATTTTCATTGTTGTTCAGTCTTTTCCATCGCATCCATCTCTTCATGAGCCCATTTAGGGTTTTCTTGGCAAAGATACTGAAGTAGTTTGCCTTTTCCTTCTCCAGCTCATTTTTACAAATGTCTGAGGGTAGTGATTCTTTGTTTCCTGATAAAATGTCAGAACATTTATTAACTGTTTACTATCTGCCAGGTAGACTGTTAAGCACCAGGGATACAGAGATAGAGAAATAAAGGAGAATACCTACCCTCAAGGAACTTATATTTTAATGGGAAAATATGATATAATATTGGAGGAACATAAGACAATGGGGACCTGAAAAAGGAATGGGGTTCAAAAAGATGATATCCATGAAAAATCTAGGCTGTTGGTGAGGAGGGAAGGAGGTCCAGAAAATAGGTTGAGCTGAGAGGGAATTATGGTGGCAGGATCCCCTCATGAAATGGGAATTTGAGTTTAGAATATTCTAATCAGGTGAGATGGATTCTGGGTAGAATTATCTCTAGGATATGAGGACACAGGTAAGGAAGAAGTCCATAAGGCATATTAAGATGGGAACAGAGTGAATATACCTTGGCCTCTTCATGATAAGTGAAAAATTTTATCTAATGAGACATTTGAATCACTGAATTATGATTGTATTGTCCAAGTAAGAGTCCTGGAACATTTATAAATAAACTAAATGTTGATGTCAACATTATAAGATGGTTTGTTTTAAAGTCACTCAATATTTCTTAGTTTTTTTCATTATTTTAAAAATAGGTCAATATGTTTAATTAGAGAATTATGTTTGTATTAATACTCTCAGGTCCCATCAGTGGTTTTTTTGGAACTTTCAAAAGAATGTCTTTTTACATTTCAAATATGAAAACCTATAAAAAAGAGCATAGGTATAAATTTATGACAGTAAATTGAAGAACAAAAAATGTGTTATTACTGAAATAATTCATCAACAAGTTAGACATAGTTACTTATATTTTTAATAACTCTGCCTAGAAAAGGAATCTCCAGTGTCTTGAATTTGGTTCAAAATTATATAGCAAGATGATTTTGAAGCATAGACTTACATCTCAACTGAAGGAAAGAATCCAGATAATTTGAACACAAAGATTAGTTTTAAAAGGAAAGAGATTATTACAAAACAGCATCCAGAAAGCCCCAATATTGAGAATTTAGTTCTAAATCACAAAGTAAGATAATTTTGAAGCATAGATTTAAATCTTCAGTATAGAAAAAAAAGTCAAGATAATTTGAACACAGAATTTATTTTCAAAGAAAACAATACTATTTTAAAATAACTTCTTTTTTTCCCTCAATATATCACTCCCAGTGCTTTTGTTATTATTAAGAGCAGAGCCGAGTCCAGATTTGGGAAATGCTATATAGAGCAAGAAACCCCATGGTGCTCCAAAGTACTTGCATGGCCCTTCGTATTCTATAAGTGATATATTATGAATCTTAGGAAGTTTCTTCCCTACACAAGCTAAAAAGAATGATTGGAAAGATCAAATGCAAGCCAGGTAAGCACTGCTACCCCATGAAGTCAAGCGATAAGGACATTATGATTGATTGTGTGAAAGGCCACAGCAATATTGAGTCGAATCAAGACTGACAGAAAACTCAGGGGTTTGGCAATCAGTAAGTCACATATTGTTACAGACATGAGGACCAGAATACATTTATGAAACATATGAAAAAAAAAAGTTAAAGGCAAGCAATTCAGCAAAGAAAGGTACGATGTGTAGAAAGCACATGGGACTGGAATGTGACCCAGAGAGAAAGAATGAAAATAAAGCTATTAGTTTGGCTTTTAAGGGTTTGGGAATATGAAATTTCTATGATATAATAAAAGAAAAATGAAGGAAAATGATTCTTGTTTGGTTTTGTGAGAACTTTATGGACTTTAGGACTATAAAACTGAGGTTTCTCAGGTCATTTATTATCAGTCATGGAATTGATTGAGAAAGTTCAAACTTACTATTTGAATCATATGATCATAAACTTAGTGTTGGAATGGATCTTACACTATATCTTCTCCAAACCCATTATCTAATAGCTGAGAAAAGTGAGCTACCCTTATGGCAATAAAGCAACACAGCTTTTAAGTGGCAGAGCCAAGGCCTGAACAAAGTACTCAGGCTCCAAAGACCACATTGCAAGGAATGAAGCAAACCAGAGCACTAAGCAAAATTTCCAATGTGCAAAGTTTCAAATTTATATTTATCAAATATATATATATATATATTTAAAGTATAAAGAAGCTAGAAAATGAAGCAGTAAATTGGTGTTTTTTCCAAGGAGCTAGGTGTGTGCATTTTGACTCCCTGCATGCAAGATCTAGTTGCTTCCTTAGTCCCCTTGATATGGAGTGTAGAAGGTGGCGGGGCTCTGTCAGAGAATTGGCTACTGAGCTAGGAAAAGCCACATATTCTGTGGCCCATAAATAATAAGTATATACATTGTTCCTTTCCACATCACAGGGGGTTAGGGGTGCCGCACCAAGATCTGGAAAATCCTTGTGTATATATCAATTTCCTAAAGCTATATATCTTTAATAAATAATGATGGGTCTCTTGTATCTTCAGAAATGGTTTTGTTCAAAATAAATGCTAAATAAGATAGAATTTAATAGACAACTTGTGACGAGAGACTGGCCAGCAGCCCTGGCACAAGAGGAAAGATAGATAGAAGTTTATCTCTGGGGGGAACCAGGATCTGAAGCCCGGAGGGATGGCAAGAGAGAACCAGGCACCAAATACATAAATCGAGCCCACAGAAAAGCTCCAGCCTTCCACTTCATAGACACATGAGACAGTGAGAAGACCATAACACAATATCATGGGTGACGGAAATAAGTTTAGAGATCAATAGAGACCAGCCACAGTCCTTAAACCCATGCTATTAGCAGGGACAGTTAAGGCTTAATGATAGGGATTAGAGAAATAGAGGTGCTGAGCATGGCCAGAGGCCATCTCCAAGAGAGAGAGAAAAAGAGATAGTATTAAGGAAGAGAGATGAGTGGTAAAAGCTGGGCTGGGCCTGTGGGCTCATCTATTTATTGATTATCATATTGATTATCATATCATAATCATATTGATTATCATACAAATCATTATGTATCAAGATACATAATGCATAGTAATTAATGACATAGGGGATTATCATTGGTAGAAAGGTAAATTGTCATAAGATAAGGGCGGATCCTTTTTCAGCCTGGGGAGAACAAAGAAACCTACTTTTGAGCCCAAACTAGTTGGGATCAAAGTTCATTGCCTTACTGGCCATGCACAGGGCAGAGAATGTGCTCTTCTCAGGCTTAACTTTATGGCTTAATTATCTGTCTTGAGTAAACATAGCTGTGAACTGCTACACAACTTTGCTGTCTCAACTCTAGGACTAGAAAAGGGAAGTAGCCTAATTATTATTGTGATTCATTATAAGATAAAATGTAGGACTTTGAGGTAGTAATGAAAGCCTATATTAACGCAGTGATTTGAAATTTGAAAAGTGCTTTCCTCAAAATACCTTGTGATGTAATGTACAAATAGTATTATCTCCATGTAACAGATGAGGAAACTGAGGCTCAGAGAGAGTAAATTATTTCCCCATAGTCATGACTTTTTTATTTTATGGATTTAGCATTAAACTCAAAATTATTTTTCTTTGATACATTCTATCATTAAAATATGGAGCTTTTGAATGGGAACAAAAAACCATGTCACCTTGATGAGGGATCAAAGGAGGGAAAAGTAATGCAAATAAGGGATGATTCATTGCATTTTAAAAGCACACATGACAACATAAGATCAGGGGAGCAAGAATAAATTGTTTGAAGGGGTGGCAGCTCAAGAAAGCAGAGATTCTGTGTCTAAGGTAACAGGATAACCAGTAATCTGATCTTTTGAGTCCTCGTGGGAAAATTTCAACGAGAAAAGATAACAAAATAGACATTTCTGGATGAGTAGCTTGTAAGCCCATCTCTCCAAAAGTCTCCTAAAGCTTTCCTATGAAAACATTCCCAAAGAAGTTTTCTAAATTTCATGGCCACAATAAAAGCATTCCTTCTTTCATGAAAAATGAGGTAGACATTAGGAAGAAGTTTATAAAATGAATCCATTCAGTATACATTCATTCTAGGGGGGAAAAAAGCCAGACATTATATTATCAATTAACCTTTGCACTTTTCTCATTTGGTTGGTTTTAGATCATTAGATAACATGAATATCATTAGATAAATATGGAATTTGTTGTTAATTAAATATACTACCACAGGAACAGGATATTATTACTACCTACCTGAATCACTGTAATCAGCTCACATATTTTCATGCCTTAACTCCTTCCTCATCCTTCCCACAACAGAACTCACACCACTGACATAATCCTCTGTTCCTCTGTTACATCTCCGCTCAAAACGTTCAGTGGTTCATTAATGCCTACTAGAAGGTGTTTAGGTCTTTTCCCAATTTGGCAGTGCACAGCTTTTTCCAGATTTAATTTCCCTTTTCTTCTTTCCCAGAATTCTACACTATAATTAAACTAGACGTGTTATTTTCTTAGATCCTGCATTTTCTAGATACTATAACTTTATTCATGTGACTGCTTCTGCCTGCCATGTTCTCATCCCATTCAAACCACATATTTATTGAATTATTAAGCATCTTTAAAGCCCTACTCAAATATAACACCTCCAAAAAAACCACCTTTATGACCTCAACTTCCAATCATCTGCTCCCCACAGACCTCACATAAGACTTTGTATTTTTATTATTTGCTCAATATATTATTCTGTAATGAAATTATTTTTATTTTATCAATAAACCTGTTTTAAATAAGGTTCTACATCAAGGAGACTGTGTGCTATGCACCAGGGATGAAAAAGAAGGAATGAAACATCCCATTTACATAAGAGTTCCAAGGAGCTATGGGAGAAACAAAAAGGTCATACATGTATATGTAATAAATATTCAGATAATAAATGTAAAGTAGTTAAACACTAAGGCAGTTTGAGGAGGGCACACATAGATAGACATAGACAGTTTTTATATAAAAAAAGAGCTTCTTCTAAGTCAGGAAGACCTAGATTCAAGTTCTGCCTCTGATACATACTGACTTTTTGACCCCTATCAAGTTACTACACTTCTCAGTGGTCTTATCAACTCTAACTCCAATACTATTTAAACAATTTGGGGAAATAGGGGGAAAAGGAATTCTTCTAAATTCCTTTTATGACACAAATTTGGTACTGATCCTTAAACCAAGAAGAGCTAAAACAGAGAAAGAAAACTATATGTCATTCTCCCAACATGGTATTGGAAGATATTGGAAAGGATTAGGTTGAATCTAGCTTTGAAGTTTAACAATCAAAACACACTGGCTAGAAATCAACAACTTTTTTTCAAGTGAAATAAATTTAGACATCATTTATGATATTGGGTTTAAATGGAATGGGACTCTCAAGGACTGTCAAGCATCCTTCTAAATTTATGGTTTCTTTTGAAGAGCCAACTATCTATCGATATTGTAATTAAGGAAACTCCAGATGTTCTTTTGAAATGGAACTTGAATTCCCCAAATTTAGAAGTTCCCAAACCTTCCCTTTGAAAAAATTCTGCCAAGGTATCCGGTTTGGGAGGAGGGTAATAAAAATAACATGAAACTGAGTAATGACAAGAGTGAGTTGCAAGAAAGTTGGTATGTGTATTCCATTTAGAAATTCAAAATTCCATCTGAATTAAAATATTCCTCTTAATTTGCATTGTGATTTCTTCATTTCTGAGTATGTCTTGAGTTAAGAGTTTAACATTTCTTTTTGGCCCATGGTTATTATCAGTTTTTGGAGAGGATAGAGTACCAAGCATCTTTCTTCATTTCTGTTCAGAGGTTATTCTCCCCTCTAATCCCAGATACTTCGGTTGAGGCACACCCTACATGTTTGCCTACTAGGGGAAGGGAATTTGAGACTACCATAGATCAGAAAGATATTCAAGATGAATTAAAAGGACAAAAGAATTGATTGGCTTTCATGTAGTAAACAAAAAATTGATCCAGTTCTTTGAAAGGAGAGGGAGCTGAAATTTTCAAACTGAGTCTTGAAAGTAAGCTCTCTCAGGTTTATAGTTTTATTGACTCACAACTGAATGTAAATAATAATGATAAATAACCACTTATTTCTTTAATGAAATGTAATAATATTTTCCATGGAATGTCGTTACTTGATATGAAATACTTTAATATGTTATAAATGTAATAAAGCAGTTCTGTGTATATCTAGACAGTTGGCTCTTCAAAAGAAATCATAAATTTAGAAGGATGCTTGACAGTCCTTGAGAGTCCCATTCCAATTAAACCCAATATCATAAGTCAAGTGATGCCTAAATTTATTTCACCTGAAAAAAAGTTGTTGATTTCTAGCTAGTTCTTTGAAAATTTGATTATTTCATGTTTTTAATTCTTAAATATTGTTTATGAAGATAATATTTAAGATAAGACAATAGGTTAATACTTTAGCATATTTTGTTTTAAGTATCCTTTTGTCTTAGTTTCTCTTACTGTATTTAAGCTGCTCTCAGGTGCCACTAGTCTGGGGCTATAATCTCTTTCCCAAATCTCTATGTGATTATCTGTTTTTTCTCTTTTGTTGTACTCAATTAGGTGTAAATATAAAACTAAGTTTTTTGGTTCTAAGTAAATTTCCATTCTTGGTGTTTTTTCCTGGAGATTGTGTTCCACTGGAAAACTCTGTTTGTTTGTGTGTGTGTGTGTGTGTGTGTGTGTGTGTGTGTGTGTGTGTGTGTGTGACTGTGTGCCAAAAATGCCAAAAGAGCATTGTCTCCCTTGTCCTGATTAAACATTAAATTTTTGTAATTTCTTTGGTGGTTTAGTGTTTTGTTTTTCAGGTTGATACATATGTGTATGTGTGTCCATATATTTGGAAAAGTTGTAATATAGTCTACTGCTTTGTTCTGGAGTTTAATTCTAAATCTAATTCTAAATTCTAATTAGAGGCATTAAGTTTTATGCTGGTTGTTTGGGTTTCATGGCTATTTATAGAAATAATAAATTAACTTTTTAAACTTATCCTATCAATTAGATGTTTTAAAGGAGAAAGTTGAAGAGATCTGTTTAAATCTCCTTATTTGCTTAAAGTATATAACATCTCTTATCTCTTCCATTAGAGAGAATAAGCATGGGGGTAGGGTTGTGGGTCATTAAGAATTTATTTTGCAGAAGTATTTTATCATAAATTATAAATTTTTTCTCTATATTAGTTTGGAAACGTTATTGAGTATGCTTGATAAAATGTGAAAGGGAATTTAGAATTGAATTATTATCACCTGACTAAGAATAAATTTGATGTTTTAAATTGGAACATTGAATATGTCATAATTTTTCTCTTCTATTCTACTATTCGACAAGGGATATTAAGTTAAGTTCTTAAAAGAAATAGTAAATTCCTCTCAAATCTTTATTTGTTAAACATGATTATTAGATCTTATCAGGCTTCTGGCAGTGTTTTTAAACTCTGTATTGTCATACATAACTGAATATTTCTGTATGGTAAAATATGAAACATTTATGAGTTAAATCTTATATGAGAATTTTTTTTCTTTTAGATCATTTGGGAAATCATGTAATTGTATTTGTTAATAACTGAAATATAGTGGAGTTATATTTTTGAAACTACTATTCACTCTGGAAGCTTAGATTTTAATTATTCTTATGACAAGATCAGTAGTATGCTTCATCAATATTGAGGCGTAAAGAATATGTAATAATCTAACCCTAAGCCCCTAAGCTATATATGATGAAGGTTTTGATTTGGAGGAAAGGCTTTGGGGCTTTTAATATGCTTCTATTCTAAGATTTTTTAGATTTAAGAATCTGACCCTCCATCAATTTAAGGGAACAGCCATGTGCTTCTGAGGTCTGCCTCTGGGACAGTTAAAAGAATGACCTAAGGATGGTGGAGATAAGACACCTAAGTGAATCTGAAACTCTTTGTGATTCCCTGTGGCTGCCTGGTGAGTTTTTATGATTCATACATGAATTCAAACAGACCAAAAGGTCCTGAGATAATGTTGTGTGCATTTTGTCATTGTCTTTTCCACTCATAACAAATTCCTCTTAATCAGAGCATTTGATCAATGAAAAATATGAATACTATATTAAATCTTTTTTCTTTTGGTTTAAATCTAAAATTTTCTAAGCTATTGGTGTTAAGCATCAAAGTTAATCAATCTGAAATTATACTTCTTTTTTAATCCTTAGACACAATCAAATAAGATAAGTATTTGGCTTTATTGTCTATCATTAATTATTTATAATACTTCCAATATTTCAGAGTGATATAATTAGTCAAGGATGTGGGAACATCAAGATCAGGATATAATTCCAATGTGTTTCAAAAGATGATAAGATCATATTTTTTTTGGTTTTGACCGAGACAATTTGTGTGCAGCCATTTATCTTAAAGAAAAATGATTTCAATATTTTGTTATTTCTTTTTTTTAATTTTTAAATTTTATTTATTCAATTTAGAACTTTATTCCTTGGTTACAAGAATCATATTCTTTCCATCCCTCTACTCCCGCCACACTTCCTGTTGCCAATGCACAATTCCCCTGAGTATTACATGTGTCATTGATCAGAACCTGTTTCCATGTGGTTGATTTTGCACTAGGATGTTCATTTAGAATCTATATCCCCAATCATATCCCCCTCGACCCATGTAAACAATCAGTTATTTTTCTTTACTGTTTCTAGTCCCACAGTTTTTCCACTGGATGTGGATAGTGCTCCTTCTCATAGATCCCTCCAAGTTTATCAGGATCACTTCATTGCCACTAATGGAGAACTACATTATATTCGACTGTACCACAGTGTATCAGTCTCTGTGTACAATATTCTCCTGGTTCTGCTCCTTTCACTCTGCATCAATTTCTGGAGGTCTTTCCAGTTCACATGGAATTCCTCCAGTTCATTATTCCTTTGAGCACAATAGTATTCCATCACCAACAGATACCACAATTTGTTCAGCCATTTCCCAATTGAAGGGCATCCCCTCATTTCCCAATTTTTGGCCACCTCAAAGAGTGCAGCTGTGATTATTCTTATACATGTCTTTTTCCTTATTATCTCTTTGGGGTACAAACCCAGCAATGCCATGGCTGGATCAAAGGGCAGACAGTTTTTAGCTCCCTTTGGGCATATTCAAAATTGCCCTCCAGAATGGTTGGATCAATTCACAACTCCACCAGCAATGAATTAATGTCCCAACTTTACCACATCCCCTCAAGCATTCATTACTTTCCATTGCTGTCATGTTAGCCAGTTTGCTAGGTATGAGTTGTTTTGATTTGCATTTCTCTGATTATAAGAGATTTAGAACACTTTTTCATGTGCTTATTAATAGTTTAGATTTTTTTTAACTGAAAATTGCCTATTTATGTCCCTTGCCTATTTATCAATTGAAGAATGGCTTGATTTTTTGTACAATTGATTTACCTGTATATGAATTTGAGTAATTAGACCTTTGTCAGAGGTTTTTGTTAGGAAGATTGTTTCCCAATTTGTTAATTTCCTTCTAATTTTTGTTGAATTGGTTTTGTTTGTACAAAAACTTTTTAATTTGATGGATGTAATCAAAATTATTTATTTTACATTTTGTGATATTTTTTCTAAATCTTGCTTGGTTTTAAAACATTTCCATTTCCAAAGATCTAACATGTATACTATTCTGTTTTCACCTAATTTACTTATAATTTCCTTCTTTACATTCAAGTCATTCACCCATTTTGATTTTATCTTGGTGTAGGGTGTGAGATGTTGATCCAAACCTAATCTCTACCATCCTGTCTTCCAATTTTCCCAGCAGTTTTAATCCAATAGTGGATTTTTTTTCACAAAAGCTGGGATTTGGGGGCTAATCATAGACTGTCTTGCTGTGGTCACTTACATCAAGTCTTTTCCACAGATCCTCCTTGCTGTCTCTTAGCCAGTACCATATTGTTTTTATGGCCACTGCTTTATAGTATAGTTTGAGATCTGGGACCACAAGGTCAGCTTCCTTTGGATTTTTTTTTTCATTATTTCCCTGGATATCCTTGATCTTTTGTTCTTCCAAATGAAGACTGTTATGTTGTTTTTTTTTTTTTCTAATTCAGTAAAGATGTTTTTTGGTAGTTCAATGGGTATGGCACTAAATAACTAAATAAGTCTGAGTAGGATGGTCATTTTTATTATGTTAGCTCATCCTACCCATTAGCAGTTAATGTTTTTCCAATTGTTTATAGTTTTATTTATGTGAAAAGTGTTTTGTAGTTGTGTTCATATAGTTCCTGTGTTTGTCTCAGCAGATAAATTCCTAAGTATTTTATATATCTAGGGTGATTTTAAATGGAATTTCTCTTTCTAATTCTTACTGCAGAGATGTTAGTGATGTATAGAAATACTGATGACTTAATGTGGGTTTATTTTGTATCCTGCAACTTTGCCAAAGTTGTTGATTTTTTCCACTAGCTTTTTAGTTGATTCCCTAGAATTCTTTTAGTAGACAATCATATCATCTGCAAAGAGATATGAAGAAATTGAAGATATTAAAATATTCTTTTTCTTCACTAATTGTTATAGCTAGTGTTTCCAGTACAATGTTACATAATAGAGCTGATAATGGGAATCCTTGTTTCACTCCTGATTTTATTGGGAATGCATCTAGTTTACCCCCATTGCAGATGATGTTTGCTGATGGTTTTAGATATATACTGTTTATTATTTTTAGGAAAGGACTTTCTATTACTATACTTTCTAGTGTTTTCAATAGGAATGAATGTTGTATTTTGTAAAAGGCTTTTTCTGCATCTATTGAGATAATCATGTGATTTTTGTTGGATTGCTTGTTGATATGGTCAAATATGTGAATGGATTCCCTAATATTGAACCATCCTTGCATTCCTGGTATAAATCCCATGTGGTCATAATGAATAACTCTTGTGATGGCTTGCTGGAGTCTTTTTGCTAGTATTCTATTTAAGATTTTTACATCTATGTTCATTAGGGAGGTTGGTCTATTGTTTTCTTTCTCTGCTTTTGACCTGTATGGCTTTGGAATCAGTACCATATTTGTGTCATGAAAGGAATTTGGTAGAACTCCCTCTTTGCTTATTCTGTTAAATAGTTTGTATAATATTTGGATTAGTTGTTCTTTGAATGTTTGATAGAATTCACCTGTGAATCCATCAGGCCCTGATGATTTTTTTCTTAGGGAGTTCTTTCATGAATTGTTTAATTTATTTTTCTGATATAGAATTATTTATGGATTCTATTTCTTCTGCTGCTAATCTATGCAATTTATATTTTTGTAAATATTCATCTATATCACCTAGATTGGCATATTTATTGCCATATAATTGGTCAAAATAGTTTTTAATGATTGCCTTAATTTCCTCTTCATTAGAGGTGAGGTTTCCCTTTTCATTTATGATACTATAAATTTGTTTTCTTCTTTCCTTTTTTTTACTATATTGGCCAGTACTTTTTCTATTTTGTTTGTTTTTTTCAAAATACCACCTTCTAATCTCATTCATTAATTCAATAATTCTGTCACTTTTGATTTTATTAATTTCTCCCTTAATTTTTAGGATCTCTAATTTAGTTTTTGTCTGGGGATTTTTAATTTATTCACTTTCAAATTTTTTGATTTGCATGTACAATTCATTGACTTCTGCCCTCCCTAATGTGTTAATATATGAACTCAAGGATATAGATTTCCCCCTGATTGTTGCTTTGGTTGCATCTCATAGATTTTGAAAGAATATCTTATCATTGTCATTTTCTTCAATGAAATTATTAATTGTTTCTATGATTTGTTCTTCAGATAACCGATTTTGGAGAATGTAATATCATTTAATTTAATTTCCAATTAATTTTTGATTTGGCTCTCCATGTACCCTTACTGATTATTATTTTCATTGCATTGTTATCTGAGAAGTTTGCTTTCATTACTTCTTCTCTTTTACACTTATTTGCAATGTTTTTATGACCTAGTACATGGTCAGTCTTTGTGAATGTACCATATGATGCTGAAAAGAAGGTGTATTTCTTTTTGTCCCTATTTATTTTTCTCCATATATCAATTAACTCTAATTTTTCTAAAATTTCATTCACATCTCTTATCTTTTTTCTTATTTATTTTTTATTTGATTTATCTACATTTGATAGTGGTAGTTTCAGGTCTCCCCCTAGTATAGTTTTACTGTCTATTTCCTCCTTCAACTCCACTAGTTTCTCCTTTAGAAATTTGGATGCTATACCATTTGTTGCATACATTTTGATTACTGATATTTCCTCATTGTCTATGCTGCCTTTTATCAGTATGTAGTTACCTTCCCTATCCCTTTTAATCAGATCTATTTTTACTTTGGCTTTGTCAGATATCATGATTGCAAATCTTGTCTTCTTTCTCTAGTGGAGGCCTAATAGGTTTTTCTAAAACCTTAATTCTAACTTTGTCTACCCATCTCATGTGTGTTTCTTGTAGACAACATATGGTAGGATTTTGGTTTCTAATGCACTCTCCTAGTTCTTTTCGTTTTATGGGTGAGTTTATCCCATTGATGTTCAAAGTTATGAGTGCCACTTGTGCATTCCCCAGCATTTTGATATCTTCTCCTAGTTCTTTCCTTTCTTCTTTTGCTATATCCTTTTAAAACAGTGGTTTGCTTTTAATCAGTCCCAACCTAATCCCCACCCTTAATATGCTTCCCTTTTCACCCACCATTTTTGTTACCTTCTTATTAGTTTTTTAGGGTCTGTTAAGTTCCCTCCTCCTTTCTTTCACTCTCTTTTTGTACTCCCTCCCCCACTACTCCCTTAATTTTCCCTTCTCACTTTCCCAGTAGGGTGATATAGAATTCAATAACCCAATGGATCTAGATCAGTGGTTCTCAACCTTTCTAATGCTCTGAACCTGCAATACAGTTTCTCATGTTGCAGTGACCCCAAACCAAAAAATTATTTTGGTGCCTACTTCAAAACTGTAATTTTGCTACAGTTATGATTCAGAATGTAAATAACTGATATGCATTATGTATTCTCATTGCTTCAAATTGAGAGGTTGAGAATGGCTGATCTAGATGATCTTCCCTATCAGAATTTATTTCACTGAGAGTAAGGTTTAAGTATTACCTATTAGCACTCTCTTCCTCTCATTCTTATAAGCTTATTCTTCCCCTCCCCTTCCCATGTGTATCTTTGTGTGATAAATATTATATTATTTATCTTATTTCTTCAAATATTTCTTGGTGCCACCTTTGATTCCTGATTCCCTTTTTCTTTTTTTTTATATCATCATATACCACTTATTACCTCAATCTCTTCCTGTGAATGATTCTTCTAATTACTATTATAGTGAATATACTTTTTGAGAGTTACAAATAACATTTCTCCAATATATTAATATAAATAATTTGATCTGATTGAAGCCCTTAAAGAAGAAAGTTTGAATTAAAAAAATTCCCCTTTTCCCTCTCTTATTTACCTTTTCATGTTTCTCTTGATCTTTGTGTTTGGATATCAAACTTTCCAATTAGTCCTGGTATATTCTTTACAAATACTTGGAAATCTTTTATTTTGTTGAATGCCCATACTTTTCCCTGGAAGTATATATAGTCAGTTTTGATGGATAGGTGATCCTTGGTTGAAGACCCAATTCTCTTGACTTTCTGAATATCATATTCCAAGCATTGTGGTCATTTAGTGTTATAACTGCCAGATCTTGTGTAATCTTGATTAGTCCTCCACGATATGTGGTTTGTCTTTTTTGGGTTTCTTGTAAAATTTTCTCCTTAGCTTGGAAGCTCTTGAATTTGGCAATTACATACTTAGGAGTTGTCTTTTGAGGATTTAGTGTAGAGGGTGTTCTATGAACTCTTTCAATGTCTATTTTTTCCCCTTGTTCAAAAACATCAGGGCAGTTTTCTTGGATAATTTCTTATAGTATGATGTCAAGATTTCTGTTTATTTCTGGGTTTTCAGGTAGACTAATGATTTTCAAATTGTTTCTTCATGATTGGATTTCCTGATCCATTATCTTGTCAGTGATATATTTTATGTTTTCTTCTATTTTGTCAGTCTTTTGACTTTGCTTTGTTAATTCTTGCTGTTTTTCAAGATCATTGACTTCCCATTGCCCAATTCTGGTCTTTAAGGCCTGGTTTTCTGCTATAATCTTTTGTTTTTCCTTTTTGTTTCCATCTATCCTGCTTTTCATGGCTTCCAGCTGTTTCTCCAATTGGGAGTTCTTGTCTTTTAAACTTTTATTTTCTTTTTGAACTATTTCCTACTTTTCTTGCAAGAAGACTTCCATCTTTTTGATGAGCTCCAATTTAAATTCTTCAAGAACCTGTGGACAATTTTCATTTTGGGGAAGGTTTTGGTGCATTTATTTGAAATCCCTCCTCTATTTCCTTTGTAACCTGGGTTTTACCTCCATAAAAATTTTCCAGGCTCAATCCCTTCTTGTTTTTCTTGGAGGGAGGTTGTTGTTCCTGGGCACTGTTTGCCATCACTATGCTGGTTTTTCCTTCCCTTTACAGACAGAAATCTGAGTGAGGAGGTCAGGCTCTCTGTGTATGGAGCTAAGGAGCAAGGATTTTGCCTGAGGCCAGCTCTCAAATCTCTGCAGCTTCTACTGTTTGCTGCCCTTCTCTGGGCTATCTCCCAGTAGACACCCACGGTCAGTCTGAACTCTTCAACCTGCTAGGGTTTCAGGTGTAGCTGCTCTCAGGGTAGGTCTTTGGTGGTCTTAGTCAGCTGCCTAAGAACACCTAGAGGTGCCTCTCACTCACTCACTGATTCTAGTGTGGGTTGGCTCTGATTCTGGTTCAGTAGTTTGGGTGGGGGATGGTAGATCAGCTCACATTTTGGTGGAAGCTTTTTCACCCCCTTATACTGTGGCAATGCCCAAATCCAAAGTACCTTCAATTCTGTGCCCTACTATAGAGTCCCTTCATTCATATAAATTTGTGGGGTTTTTTGGTCTTTTGAGGTACTCTATATCTGTAGGTGCTAAGGAGAGAAAGTATCCTGAGTCTAGACTGCCTCCATGTTTACCCAGAATTTCTATCTTTTTTTTAGTTCTAAGTGACATCTCAACTTGATATTTGTTGTAATACCAGCACTTGAGTGTGGTCTATATTCTAAAACACAAGCAGATTATACAGGGGGATCAGGATAATCATTAATCTTATGTAAGTGTAATATCTAGTTTATTTAAGCATGGTTATCAACTGATTATTTTGGACATTGGATAATTTATTCAATATAATGCAACATAATTTGCCTAGTTTTTTATGACTCCCATTCAAAGTCTATTTTATAATGGAAAGAGTATAACATCTTTTAAATAAATTCATGTACATTACCATCAAGGCTGTGCATAAAAGCCATATGTTTATAAATAGTGCCATTATCTAAGGCAATTTCAGAAAGATAAGGTCCCTTGAAGAATCTCATCCTTTGCTGGGGAGGGGGGAATTAAGTATTAAAGTTGGAAAATATTAATGGAAATACTAACAGATTAATAATGTGTGAAGATTGAATTTAGCTCTCCCCTGATTGTAACAGTTAATGTAAATTGTAATCCTCTGTCTATTTGTTGATTTAATCACCAGACATGTAAGCACAGTACTTGAAGTTGAGTGGGAAGATCTGCCCATGTTAGATCTTAACTTCTTCAGTTCCAATTCTCACTCCTTAGTCTGGTGAATCAGCTATGTGATTTGGTGTTTTCACCTCTGCTGACTTATTGACTGTTCATCTTTCTTCTTATTGAATGACTTCATGGTTTTTTCTTCTGTCAAGGACTTGATTATATACTGCTGGGCCCCACTGAGCTGGTCATCCTCTTCATAAGTTCATCAATTGTATGAAGATCTATTTTTCAAGCAATTTTAAGGAATTAACTTATCAGTGACTCTGGACTAGGAGCAAGCAGATCTACCAGAGGAGCTGCTCTAAGGACCAGCATGACTCCAGATTACCAAAGAAGATAATAGCAATAGCAGATGAGTCCAGGAGTTGAATAACTGCTGCATCATGAGACTTTGACTCCTTGGACATAAACAGACTGATTTTATGATAAATTTGTAGAATTAAGAGCTAGATATCTTGGACTGGAGGCATCAAAAGAGACAGACTCTAGAATTATAAGGAATTATTTTGTAAATCACTCTTCCTAGAAATTAGAGAGTATTTTCAGAAGAGATGTCCAAACTGGCTTTAATATGGACATAGAGAGATTGAAGAGAATAGAAGGATTTGTTTTTGCAGGCAATGAAAAGAGAGAAAAGGAAAAAGGTGAAAAAGAGGAATTAGAAAAGACAGAACAAAGTAAATGAAGTAGTTACTTTAGCTCCTGTCTTAACCAATGTATTTGAGGAAATCACAGGCCCTTTGAGAAAAGTGGTAAGGTCCCTGGCAGGCAGAGGGTCAATACAATGCTATTTCTGTGGGAAGCAAGGCCATGTAGCCATGAATTGTAGGAAGAAGAATTAGGAAAACCGGAACAGATGAAGATCCTCCAACAGAACTAATAATTCTAATGAGGTAAATCATAACTCAAACCATAACACCCCTCAAGGACCCTGTATTCACTGTGAGGGATCATAGAGGAATTATCACAGGGTTGACCAAAGTAATCTGGATTATGGCCAAAATAATCAGGATTTCTAATTGCACCAGGGAGGGGAAGTAACCTCAAGGAGTCTGGAGGTGAAGTTTATTCCTTTTCATATCCCAGAGTCTTGTTGATGCTAATTATTTCAGTCTGCTACCCTCTCCTTATTGAAAAATCTCATGTAATATAATCTTAAATGCAGATCTACACCAAGGAATGGGCAACAATTACAGGCTCTAGGAATGAGACATTGCCATAACATGCACCCCAGGAAGGTCAAACAAACATTTTGCTCCTTTTGCTTTTGTTAATGTCATTTAAATAATGATAGATAGATGATCTCCATTTTATTGATCACAACCTGTATTGTTGATCTTTGAGAAATTTTAAGAGCTGAAAATTTCAGTTGATTAAATGGGTCTTCTTATGTGGTTTTCAGATATTTGGGAGCCCCATTACCTCTGACTAATCACCTTTGACTTGTGTGTGAAGAGAGGTCAGGTTCTATTAAGTAGTTGGTGTTTGGGGGACAATGTAAATTGCAATCTCACCATTCCATTCCCCACTGCAACCTTTATTTGTGCAAAGGCAAAGCTAGAAAACACAAAGGATGGAATACATAATTGCATGTATTTTACAACTGTTACTGCCTCAACCCAGATGAATGAGTGGTAAGGGCTAGGCAATGGGGGTCAAGTGACTTGCCCAGGGTCACACAACTGGGCAGTGTCTGAGGTCAGATTTGAACCTAGGACCTCCTGTTTCTAGGCCTGGCTCTCAACACACTGAGCTACCCAGCTGCCCCCTGGCTGGTCCATTTTTAATGGGATGTTCAATATGTTTTCTTTTTTATTTTTTCTCCTTTATTTTTCCCAATTTAAATTTGATTATTTTTAAACTATGTATATATGGAATCGGTATTGATATTTTGATATTGAAAGATCATTTTATAATACCTATTAGACCTGATAATATTGCATACCCTAAAGCTTAAGACTATTGAAACCTGCTACTGGCTGTTAAATATTATGGGACTTTTAACTGATATTCGTGTCTGATTTCAGAAGGAGGGACTGCTAACGAGTCACTGATCAGTGTGAAGGAGCACAAGGTAAAAGTGACCAACATTCACTGTGGGATTGGTGAGGATCTATGCCAAGGCAGAGGGGCTATCTCTGAGGATTCTGGGAAATGGCTGTTTGACAAGTCTTGAAGTTGGACTTCCCTCTTTCCTACATGTACATGAAATTAAATATATATATATATATATATATATATATATATATATATATATATATATATATATATATATATGTTTGGCTTTAACTTTGGTTCACCTTCCCTGTGATTGAAGTAGAAATCAGACCAGAGAATCATATTTCCCTTTTTCCTCAACTTTTGTCCCTTTATTCTTCTTTAGTATAGCAATTTTCTGTAGTCTAGGCTGATGATGGATAAGTGCAAAATTGCTGCACCTGTCCTACATGCTTGTAAGATATGAATTATCTAAACTGGACCTTAATGGTAAATCAAGGACATGTTATGATTTAAATTTAGTTTTATACATATTTATTTATACATATATACATATACATATTATTTATACATATACATATTTATACATATATTATTTTTTAACATTTTAGTTTATTTTTTCTCTCTCCTCTTGTTTTTGGGAGAATTGATTCATATACCTTATAGATTAGCCATGCATCCTATGTCAATTCTATTGTTGATATATGTCCTTCTGAGGGGACATTTGTGTAATTATCCTAAAAGTTCAAAGTTTAAGATCTTATAAAATAATTTTAGGAAAATTTAATTGCCAACACCATGGACCAGGAAATCAGATCTTCTGGAGAAGAAGCTATAAGGATGCTTTCAGAAATAAAACACTACATGGGGAGATTCAGAATATACTTTTGGATATAATGAACTGAACTGAAGGGAGGTCTGAGTCTGCCATTTATTCTGATTATAAACTCTTATGCCAAAGGGGAATGTCCCTTAATTGGCCTTTTTGTCAACACATCCATCAATCATTTTTTCTTTCTCTTTCTCTTTTATTATTCAAATTGTGGTAACTCACTCCATGAAATGTACAATATATTTTATATTTTTATACCCCCTAGTGAGAAAATCCTAAACCCCATGTGTGGAATGATTCATTGGGGAGATCTGACATGTTCATCTCCTGGAGAAATAAGAGGCGGGGGAGATTTAACATTCTGTCTCCAAAAGAATCAAAGATGGGGGGAATTGTGTGAAATAAACTATTTAGGGGAAGTTGATCCCAAGATCTGAGTCCAGCCCTAGCATGAGTCAGCATAAGCATTAAGGAGCACTGTCACCATGGAGGGAGGAGCTAGTGGGATTTAAAAGACAAATGAGGGAAGGAGAGACTTTTTACTTCTTCTCTTAAATAGAATGAGCCCCTAGGCTTGAGCTTGTAAGTGGCTGTGAAGCATGGAGGGGACCACTCTGGGCTCAAATCTGGAAGCTGATCTACCTTAAGTGAGAAAGTCTGAGACTTCTATCTCTATCAACCTCTCTCTCTCTCTTTACTAATAAATGCTTATAACTCTGGTGCTGAGCCTCCAGACCACCTGTTCTTTGTTACTCATATGAGTCAAGCAAAACTATGGCTCTTTAAATTAAGAGGGGTAACATATTGGTTAGTCTCCAGGTTTCCAAAAGTACAAATAAAGTTTTTTTTTCTCACCACTTTTCCCCCAAATGTCACTTGCCTTGTAACACTGCCCTATCTATATTTCTCCCATTACCCAAGATTTGCCAAAGCAACATTTTTCTCTATGCTAAGCTCCCAACTATGTTGTGCACTTCTCTTTCCTGTCTTTTTATCCTCTGACAGGCTAATATCCATCCCAAGAGGGAAGCTATTTAGAGAGTGCCTTCATGAAAAGCCACCTATAATCAGGGTCTGGGTATCAGTCAGATCTCTTAGGGCCAGGAAAGGCTGAAAAAAGGATGCTAGATCTAGATCAAGAGTTCATAGCAATTTGGCTATACCAGGTATCTGAAAGAGAGCAATATAAACTATGGATATGAAATAGCTCCTTCCTCCACCCCTTCCCATGACTGACTTCATAAGAGAATTTTCTTGGCAAGGGAAGGCTTGGAGTAAAATCTGGGAGGTAGCCATTTAAGGTTTTCTTAGCAAAGGTACTGGAATATTGTGTCATTTCCTTCTCCATCTCATTTTACAGATGAGGGAATAGAGGCAAACAGGATTAAGTGACTTTTCCAGCATCCCACAGCTAGTTTTTGAGGCCAGACTTGATCCTAGAAAGATGAGTCTTCTTGACTAGAAGGTCAGTATTCTCTCCACTGAGCCACTGTCCATCCACTACCCTTCCCTCGTCCTTTTTAAAAATTAGTACTCTGATAATAAGTATTCCTACTGGATAAACAACTCCAAATTTCATATTTTCTGAAATTTCAGGATCCTCAATGATCCCATCTACCCAGAAACATATTTTATGAAATTTCAGCATCCTCAATGATGCTATCTACCCAGAAATTGGAATGTCCTTGATATCCTATTTCTGAAGTCTCTTCCTTCCATTTTCTTGGAGAAAGTGGAGGGTAAACAGTGGTAAGCACTCTCAAATCTTCCATTGAAGGAAGGAGCTCAGGGCTGACATCTTATTATTTTCCAACAGATATATTCCTCTGGACTTCATCAAACCCTCAGGATCCACCTTCTCATCCTATTAGAGTCTGATTACCTTTAAGTCTTTGTTGTCCTCTTCCTAATGTCTTGGATCATTGTATCCCAGCACCATCCATGAGATTTTCTTGACAAAGATACTGGAGTGGCTTTCCTTTCCTTTTCAAGTGGATTAAGATATATTTAAGTGACTTGCCCAGAGTCACATACCTAGTAATACATATCAGAGGCTGTATTTGAACAGAAGAATTCTTAGGAAGGTAGGAAGCAAAGCAGATAGAGTGCTGGGCTTAGAGGAAAGAAAACATATCCTCCTGAGTTCAAACCTGGCCTCAGAGACTTATGTGACCCAGGGCAACTTGATTAACCTTATTTGTTTCAAATTCCTCATCTATAAAGTGATCTGGAGAAGGAAATGGTAAACCACTCCACGATGTTTGCCAAGAATACCTCCAAAGGGGTCTGGAAGAGTTGGACACTTCTTGACTCCAGGCTCAGCTGTCTATCCATTGAGTCATCTTACCTGCCACCTCCTCCTTCAGGACAAGGACTTTCTTTTACCTTTTGTTTTATTCCTAGCTATAAGCATTTGTAAACCTCAAATTTCCTTAGACTTATAATTGTTGAAAATTTCACCATTGGGATATTTCATACTTGGAAAATTTCTTACTGATAGTCTATTGGAATGGGAACTCCATTGGCATGGGAGGTTCCTTCTCTTCCCTTCTTAAGATTACTTTAGGACAGAAACCCTTTGCTGAACAATGGAAAGGACTTTGACCTATGCTTGAGCATAGAACAGGAATTTCTTTGAGTCTTGATTGATTTTAGAATTGATACAATGGAGATACTCCACCCTATTCAGTCCTAATAAGATTGAGTAAGGGCTGCAGCCTAGATCAAAATTTAATTATTCCAATCTCTACCATACTCAAGTTAACAGGATTTAGAAAGGGCTGTAGCAAAGGAGTATAGATTTAATCATTTGAAAATATGACCTTCAACAGACATGTGCAAAAGCCAGAAACCTCTGGGCGGTCCTGGGTTAAGCGAGAGCCTCCATTGACAGGGAAATTGATGAAGAGTGATTGGTAGATGTGAGGACTGAGGGGAGGCAACTTGGATGGTGTCCTTAAAGATAGGAGGGTCTGGAGACTGGAGGAGAGGATTGAGTTGTTGGTCGGTGTGGTTGCTGGGCTCGGAGGAAGCTTGCTCTGGAGGAAGCTGAAGGTGGGGGCCTCTGAGACTGTTTCTCCATTTTGGACACGTGAGTGAAAGGGACTGATCTCTTTTCTTTGCCCCAGCTATCTAAGGGCTTGGGCCTTTTGGCCCAGCCTAAACAGAAGGGGTATTTAAGCCCTATTCCCTTCTCTCCTCTTTCTCTCTCTATATATATCTTTAATTCCTTTCTTGCTCCTATTGTAATTAAACTCCAAAAAAGGCTGACGGCTGACTTGAGTTTTTCATTTAGGAATTACATAGCTGATTCCTTGGCGACCTTAAATTAATATATATCAGTCTTTTAAAGTGATTCCCTTGTAACACATTGTGCATGGAAAATATTACTATAAAAATAACAACGCTATGACATATGTTAAGCATTTAATAAACGTTTATTGACAAATCTGGTATGTGGATTTCACCGATTTAGGGAATTCCACATTCTTCCCAAATTCAAGTCTTCCCTAGAGTCCTAATGGGGTTATTAAAGTGATTTGCACAGGCTTTCATAGCCAGTGTTTCCTTATAGACAAGACCCTTAAACACCTGTGTTCCAGTCTTTGTAGTTCACTAGCCACTGCTATACCATTCTGCCTTGGAAGTATTAAGGGATAGACTCCACAGAAGCCTTATCTGAACATCCATATTGCAAAACAGATAGGTAAAATGGCATGTGTTTACATTACAAAAAAATTCTTCAGTCTCCAAAAGATTTGTTGCAGAGTCCTTTTACTGAACTAGCACCCCCAGTAGCTTTAAGTGTTTGCTTACAGATCATTAACTACTTAACTGAGAGGCCAGAACCTAGAGACACTTCAGCTAAAGTATCAGGGACTGAGGCCAACTGAGAAATCATCAGAAAATGAAGCATGAAATTATAACCTGAGTAGCAAAATAAGATTTGATTTACAGAAACCTGATTTTCACTCAACTTGGCAACAACACAACTATTATAAAGCAAGGTACACCTACAGTGCTCTGTATTAGGCCATTTGATTACACTAAATTAATCTCTTAGAATTAGTCGCAGGCTCACACTTACTGCGTTAAACTCTAACTGCATGATAACCAGTTTTTAATGTTTTCTCCAAATATGATCTAATGTTTTTATCTTAAAAATACTTTCTATGCGATTAATCCTTTTCAGATAACAAGAGCTCCATTTTACATAGATTCTTGAGATTTGCAAAGCATTTAAAAATGTTATCTCACAATTCTTGGAGGTAGCTGCTTTTATTATAATTATGTCATAGATGAGGAAACTGAAGGCAGATAAATGTTAAGTGATATGCCTAGGGTCATTCAACTAATAAGTGTCTGAGTCAAGATGTGAACTCTGGTCTTCCTGACAGTTGATGTCTTTCTTTTTTTTTTCTTTAAACGTTATTTTATTTAGTCATTTCCAAACATTAATCATTGGAAACAAAGATCATTCTCTTTTCCACCCCACCCCCACCCCCTACCAACCACCTCTCCCATAGCCGACACACGACTCCACTGGGTATCTCTCATGTGTTCTTGGTTCGAATCCATTTCCATGCTGTTGGTATTTGCACTAGAGTGCTCAATCAGAGTCTCTCCTCAGTCGTATCCCCTTCCCCCCTGTAGTCAAGCAGTTGCTTTTCCTCAGTTTTTCTACTCCCATAGTTTATCTTCTGCTTGTGGATAGTATTTTTTAGATCCCTGTAGATTTGTTCAGGGACATTGCTGACACTGATGGAGAAGCCCATTACCTTCAATTGTACCATAGTGTATCAGTTTCTGTGTACAATGTTTTCCTGGTTCTGCTCTTCTCGCTCTGCATCACTTCCTGGAGGTCGTTCCAGTCTCCATGGAATTCCTCTACTTTATTATTCCTTTTAGCACAATAGTATTCCATCACCAACATATACCACAATTTGTTCAGCCATTCCCCAATTGACGGGCATCCCCTCATTTTTTTTTAAACCCTTATCTTCCATCTTGGAGTCAATACTGTGTATTGGCTCCAAGGCAGAAGAGTGGTAAGGGCTAGTCAATGGGGGTCAAGTGACTTGCCCAGGGTCACAGAGCTGGGAAGTGTCTGAGGCCAGATTTGAATCTAGGACCTCCCATCTCTAGGCCTAACTCTCAATTCACTGAGCCACCCAGCTGCCCCCCACGGAAGTGGATTCCTCCATTAATACAACTTCTAATAATTAGTTTTATTATATAATTATTTATTTGTATTATTTTATATTTTTCCAGGGTATAAGCTATGACATTTGTGTACAACAAAATTCTTTTTATTTTTAGAATGCATGAAGCTATATCGTAGAATTTGAATGGAACTTCATGAAAAGGAGAAAATTACTTTCAATTGAGAGGATGGCTACTTTGATCATCATCCTAATATCAATTGAAAACAACAGTTTGTACTAATAAGTTTCTTTTTTAGTGAGCTGTGTTTCAAATGGTATATTAATGGAAAAAATGATTTCCCCTGAAGGATTGTACAGTCTACAGATATGCTGTTGTAATAATGTTTCTCCCCAAAGAAGAGGATAATAATGATAACTCCCTTCTTTCCTTCCTTCTTTCCTTCCTTCTTTCCTTCCTTCCTTCCTTCCTTCCTTCCTTCCTTCCTTCCTTCCTTCCTTCCTTCCTTCCTTCCTTCCTTCCTTCCTTCCTTCCTTCCTTCCTTCTTTCCTTCCTTCCTTCTTTCCTTCCTTCCTTCCTTCTTATATAAAGATTATATACAACAACTAAATATTATATTTTATAAAGGTTTTTTAATAATAACTAAAACAAAAGAACTGCCTGATTTCAGCCTGGTCACAGGTCCAAGAGCAGAAGAGTTATAGTCATTTAAATACAATCACTCAAAATGCAGGGGCAACAGGAAAAGGGAATTTTGGGAAATACTAAGGGACTGCCAGGGGATGAAGTCCAAAGGCTCAAAATCTCCATTTATACATAATCTCCATGTGATCCTATTGGGAAGCCAGTTTCCCCAAAAGGATCATGGAAACATAATCAACTTAAAAATTGCAATAATTTGTGGATAAAAGGAAAAGAGAAGAAAACCAATGATTACTAGGTTGGCAGAAAGCCAATTTGGGGGCAATTCCCTTTGGCATAAGGATATACATTCAAAACAAAGGCATTTAAAACCCTCATAGTTCAATTCACATCCCAAAGTTCACTCTGGATCCTCTGGTCCAGTATGTGGTCTCTGCAGGCATCTATCTTCATGGTGCATTCTGGACTCTGGGAGATAGCAAGTTTCTTATCCTAAAATTGCTCAAAATCAAATAAAACATCACAGTAATTACATAGTCCCACCCCTGAGGAAAATAATAATAATAATAATAATAATAATAATAATAATGTCCTCTGAGGAGGATACAGGGATACATGACTGAGTTATGAGGAATATGAATCAATTTGCATAAGAAAAACAAAAACATCAAAAAATCCAAATAAAAGAAAAATAACTTGTGGATGAAATACACAATGTAAAAGTCTTATATCTACAAAAATCTAAGTAAAAGAAAAACAAAAAAAAATTCTCCAAAGGTTGCATAGAATTTAGCCAGTTTGGTTGAAATCCATCCATCATCATCTATATGATGATTAACAAAGGCAACATGTGATCTTCAATGGATTTAGTGACAAGGGTTTTAGGCAAGATGTTCATGGGCTTATACAGGCTATGGCAGGCTAGAAACACACATGTGGAGTGTGGAAAGGGATTGGGACCTAAAGATTTTTATATGCTACCCTCCGTGGAAAAAAATGACTGGGATGGGCAGGCTCTTAAAAAGAACTAATCCACAGTATTGATTCAAAGACAGAAAATAAGGGTTTTTAATTAAAAAAAAGGAAAAGGGAGAAGAAACTTTTGTCTACTGCAACTAAAGTCTCTTAAACATTACTAATGCTTTTTATTATATATATATAGCCTCATTTGTATTTTTAAAAACTCTTACCTTCTGTCTTAACATCAGTACTGTGTATTTGTTCCAAGGCAAAAGAGTGGTAAGAGCTAGGCAAATGGGGTTAAGTGTTTTGTCTGGGATCACCCAGAAAGGAAATGTCTGAGGTCGAATTTGAATCCAGGACCTCCCATCTCTAGGCCTGCTTATTGTTTTTTTCTTATTTTCTTTTATTTTTAAACTCTTACCTACTGTCTTAGAATCAATACTGTGTTTTGGTACCAAGGCAGAAAAGCAGTAAAGGGTTAAGTGACTTGTACAGGCTCACACAGCTAGGAAGTATCTGAGGCTAGATATGAACCTAAAACTTCCCATTTCCAGACATGGCTCTCAATCCATTGAGCTGCCTAGCAGCCCTCCTCATCTCTATTTTTTCCATAAAGTTAAGAAGCAAAAGTGACTTTCTTATTTTAATTAACATTTTTAAATTAACATTTATTTTCTCTTCTTTTCCCCCAAAATGGAAAGAGATAAAGAAAACCCTTGTTGCAAACAGAAACAATTAAGCAACACAAATTCCAATATTGGCCATATCCAAAATGTGCTGTATTCTGCATATTAGTTCACCAGCTCTCTATCAAGAGGTAGTTTGACTTCACCCTCATCAGACTTCCAGAATTATGACTAATCACTTCACTGATTAAATTTCATAAATATTTTGAAATTTTTCCTTTATGAAAAAAATAGTATGGTTATAGTATATAGGGTTCTTCCAGTTCTACTAACCTTGTTGTGCATTAATTCATCCAAGTCTTCCCAGTTTTCTTTGAAACCATTCCCTTCATTAGTTCTCATAACAAAATATTACCTCATTATGGTCATAATTTGTTCAGCCATTCCCCAATTGGTAGTCATCCTCTTAGTTTCAAGTTCTTGGTCACTACCAAAAGAGCTTGTATTTATATTTACATGTGTTTACAAAAATATATATATATACTCATATGTTCATTTTGTGAATATGCACATATGGGATATATAGGGGTTTAAGAGAAGACTAGCATCTCTGGTGTGAGGACCCTTTCCAGGGCTGCTTTCTTCCTTTGATGTCAACCTGCCACTCAGTTCTTATCTGTGGCTCCAAGAAGCTGGAGCAGCAACAGAAGACACACCTCAGTAAACTATCTCAACATGTGGGTTAAACCAGGTTGAGGGAAACCAATAAACTTCAAATCCATTGGTGAGTTTAGGGGTGTCAACCCTACGCATGTAAAGACTTCCTCTAGCAGAAGAGAAGAGAGGAGAACAATTTGTTCCACAACCATGAAAATGGCTAAAGCAAGTATCAATGGAGCACTTAGATTTTAGC
Organism: Monodelphis domestica; assembly: GCF_027887165.1. Classification (NCBI taxonomy): domain Eukaryota; kingdom Metazoa; phylum Chordata; class Mammalia; order Didelphimorphia; family Didelphidae; genus Monodelphis; species Monodelphis domestica. The sequence continues at coordinate 89,959,194 of NC_077228.1, read as the reverse complement.
TAGCATTGGAGGAGCCAAGTTCATCCACTACAGTCTAAATTGATGGGCACTTACTTTGTTTCTAATATATTAATACCAAAAACAGTGTTACTATAATTTAACATTTTGAGACCTTTTTTTTTTCTATCTCTGGTCTGGGGATGGTTATAAACATACCTAGGATGATATCTGTGTTATATTAACTTTTTTCTAGAATAAATACTTTGAAGTTTCAATTTGATTCACAACAGTTATTTTATTAAGTGTCTACTATATTCAAATAAATGTGTCTTCTAAGAGAATTCTATGAATGTAATAATGATATCATTATTTCCATTTTTCTCATTTTAACTAATATGAAAAATAATCCACTCAAAATTTGTATTAAATTATAGCAAAAAATTATTTTTGCATTTCTTCTTACTGGTAATATAATTAAAGTTAGTTTCTAATTCAAAAATAAGATTAATTAGTTCTGGTAATTCAAATTTGCACACAGTGGCATGCAATGATGATAATCTCCAAATTATTCTCTGAAGTTTAAATTTCCTCCCACTGACTGATTACAAGTTTTAGAAAATCCCTTTTATAAAAATTACATGAGAGCCTAGTACTGTTTATCTTAAGCTATGAAATATGCCCACATAAAGCAATATAATACTTAGGTTATGCCAATATTATAAAATATATTAAAATATTTAGTTTTAATAAAACTTTCTCTAACAAAAGGATTAAAATGTTTTAGATGTCAAGGAAATGGAGGTTTCTTTCCAATACACATAGATGACAAAGGAAAAATAATAGCAACACATATTTATATACTTTTTTTAAATTTTATAAATCATTCTCTTCACAACTGCCCTAGAAATGTGGTTTGGACAAAGGAATATAAGCACCCCTTTAAAGATGATAATAGAAATCAATGGATTCTTGTATTATCAGAGCTTAATGGTAACCCAGAGGTTCTGAGAAGACATGGTTTGATTGAAACACAGAATTTAGAATTATGTCTTGAGTTTGAATCCTGGACCTGCTATTATTGATCAGTATGATTTTTGAAAAATCAGTTTTTCATCTGTGGCTCAGTTTCCTCATCTAAAATGTGCTAATTTTCAAAAAATGGAAAAGAGTGGAACCAGCAAAGGGAAACATAATGATTTTATCTTTGATTTCTGAAAAAAACAATTCTATCCAGTATTGATAAAGAGATGGCTAATGACTGTCTTAAAAAGGAAGCAATGGTCATAGAGTCATCATGGTTTCATTCAAAGATGGTCCAGACTAACATCATTCCTTTTCTAACAGTTATAAGATGATAAATCAGAAGAATGCTCTCTATCTTTCTTTCTCTCACATAGATATACATAGATGTATATATGTATACTTAGATTTTATGAACACATATGATCAAGTCCTTTATACCATTATTGTGGAAAGAATAGAGATATTTGGATTAGATATTAATGCAAGTAAATGAATTCAGAACTGGTTGAATGACTGTTCCAAAAAGGACCCAATAATGATTCAATAGCAACTTGGATGGAAATTTCTAGTGAAGGACTCCAGGGATTTGTTCTTATTCCTGTTCTATATATTTTCATCAATAATATGGATAAGGCCCAAGTTAACAGGCTTATCAAATTTCTACATGACATAAAAATGGGAGGAGCCCAACATTACATATCCCAGGCTTTTGCATAGGCTATTTGTATCTAGTCCTACCATGCCTAGAATTTCTACTTATGCATATCAAAAATGCATGCTCTCTTCTTTCATATCTCTAAGAATCCTGAGATTCCTTCAAGTCTAAATTCATGTTCCACTTCCCCTAGGGAGCCTTATTATGATCCTCCAGCTAGTTGTAAGCTCTCATTCCCCAAATAATAACTGGCATTCATGTATCACTTAATGTATATTATCTCAGGTGCTCTTCATAAAAAGACCTGTGCGTTATTATAATCCTCATTTTACAGATGAAGAAACCAAACACACAAAAAAAGAAAGCTTCTTATGGTCACGCGGCTATCAAATGTCTCTTGAGCACTATAAACTCAAGTAATCCTGATTCAAAGTTCCCTACTCTCTCCAGGACATTATATTTGTCTATCTGTGTAAATATACTTTTTTTTGTCCTTTTCTTAGCTATTGTATCATTCAAGTTGGATATAATCAGTTCCTTAAAGAGAGGATGTCTGAATTTTTGTCTTTATTGGTTCATTGACCTACAAGGAACTCAACAAATCCTTGCAGGTGCTTAACAAATTTTTATTGAATAGAATCAATTGTCCTGAGGCCATGAAGCTAGTAAATTGAAGTTAAGGCTAATTTGAGTCTGATTTTCCATAATAATGACAAATGCCTTTTACAAAACATCTTAATGTTTTCAAAGAAGCTTATATCTTTATGCTCAGTGGAATTATAGTTGAAAGAATATTTAGTTTGGAGTCAGATGACTTGGGGTCAGATAATTTCTTTTCTACTTAACTGTGTGATCTTAAGAAATTCAGGTGCCTATGCATTTTCTCATCTAAAAAATAAGAGCAATGGATTTCATTACTTCTAAAGGTCCTGTCCAACTTCATATAGTGAATCCTATGAACTCTTTGATTTATATACTACCTGCATCCAATAGTTATTATCCCTATTTTACAGATGAGGAAATTGAGGCTGAGAAATAATTTCCTCTTCTGATATAACTAATAAATCTCTTTTCTCATACTGTAAGTTAGTTATCTTCTATTTCACAGTGACTCTGTCTCAGTAGTCAGATGGCAGACAAGATGAAATGATCTCTCTATGTACCACTAAAAAGTTTTTTTAAAAAACCACCAATGGTTCTGTTTTATTCATGTTTTAAAAATTCACACAAGAACAACCAAAACAAAAAGAGCTTAACCCCTCTGGAAAAGACCTTCAGTTGTGATGAAATCTCTAATTCAGATTGCCAATAATTTTTTTAAATCTAAGCAGATAAATTAGTAAATAAAATAACCAATTAGAGATGTTCTTCATTTATGTAAGAGAGGCAACAGAAGTAGTCATGTAGAAAAAGTATGATAGCCAGATGGGTATTTTTTGACAAGGGAATATGGGGGAGGTGGGGGCGCAACGTGTTACTTTGTTAGTTTAAATTTTGTTCACTTGAAATACCCAGGGAAAAAAGACAAAGGGAATTTTCATTTCAGCACCTCCTTTAGTAATGATAGCCATAGGCCAGTTTTAAGGTTTAGACACCCTAAAAGCAGCTAGTTTCAAATAGAGCAGGACAGAGATCTCTCCACAATGAAAAGGCTGTCAGATATTTCCAAATGAAGCTGTAGAATAAGCTGTTACCTCCAATACCAAAAGCTTTATTAAGTTAATTATTTAACATTTGTGTTTAGACGTGTCACAATATTCCTTTTACTTCTATATATTATTATTTATGCTCATTCTTTTCTTTTATACTAATTCATAGTTAAATTTTAAAATAAAACATTTTGACGGAAAAGCATGAACTGCCTGGTTCAGGGGAGTCATATGAGAGAACATCTCAGGGATTTATTTTTGTATTTAAGCTCCCATCTTGCATCATCTCCGTCTGTCTTATAGAATTCTCCACCTGGTTGTCCTGTGGGCAACTCAAATTCATCATGCCCCAAATTGAACTGATATTTTCCCAAAAAACTGTTCTTCCACTTAAGCACCCTATTTCTGCTGCTGATATCACTGTCTTCTCAGTCACCCAGGTGCAAAAGCTTAGAATTTTCACTAACTCATATTCTACATTGGCAATTTCCTGCATTTTTTAGATCCCGGAGAAAAGGAATGAATGAAAAAAGCATTTATTAAGAACTTAATTATGTGCCAAGCAGAGTGGTAAATACTGGGGATACAAATGCAAAAGCAAAGATGGTCCTTGCCCTAAAGAACCTTATTCCACTGGAGAAAATCAATAGAAAAGAAATGATTAGGGATAGGTACTTTGTTTCCAAAATTTCCTGGGATAGAATATGTCTCTTGCTGGTCCAGAGCTTCAAGAATTGAAGTTGAAGTCTGGAATTCAGTGAAGTGCCCAGTGAATCGATCCCAAGGATGAAACGATGACCAACAATGTAAAGCACAAGAGGGAGTTTATTAAACAAACTGCAGCTTGGGCTTGGCTCTCTAAAATGGTTCAAGCCCCACCTCCTGGGCTCGAAGGTCTTTTATACACTGGAGTGAACAGGAACTTCTGGGTTTGGGGGAGTGAATAGGAACTTCTGGGATTGGAGTCGTTATCGGTTCCTGGCATATGTCAGGATGTGATAACTTGCCTGAAGGGTTTCTATGAGGGAGGGGGACAGGGAAGGGGAAAAATAGGTTCAGGAGCTGGTTCTTCGTTCCCCACTTCTTTTGCTGTACATGAAGAATCTTACTCATGCGACCATATCATCATAAGGTGATTCGGTAGGAGTCAGGGTTTGATAATGCTGGCGAAGGACCATTAGCTGGACGGTATTAATGCAATCCTTGACAAAGGCTACTAGGTGATTAAGAATGTATGAGCCAAAGGTTAAAAGGAGAAGGAGGATGATCAGGGGACCTAATAACATAGATATGAGGCTTTTCAGCCAAGGAAAGCAGTGGAAAAAGTTGCTTATACCATGATTCTTGTGACTCCCGCTCCTTTTGGCATTTGGCAAGGCCTTCTCAGAGTTTGGACATAGAGTCCTTAACTAGCCCATATGCTCAGCATAGAAGCAACATTCCTCTTTTAAAGCCGCACTGAGGCCCCCTTACTGCAGAAATAGGAGGCCTAATACTCACCTGTTTTGGAGTGCTACCTCTGACAGGGAGATAAGAGATTTTTCAAGGTGGGTTATAGAAGCCTCAATCCTAGCAAGATCCTCATCTACTGTTGCCCTAAGTGCTGAGAGACTCTGATGGTGTAGAGTGAGAGAGTCAATACCCGTCCCTACCCAAGCAAGGCAAAGATGGCAGTGAGGGTGATGGTGGTTATTGACTCTCTTCATGTTCTAGCAGGAGAACCAGACCAGGGTTCCCAAAATCCAAAAATATCAGCCTTGGCGTGATAGAGGACATGGGGTATGATGATAGTAAGAAGGCACATCTCTTGTGTCTGTTGTAAGGTGGTGATGGAGATACAAGGGGTCAGACCGATAGTTGTGCATTACCATCAAGTTCCAATGGGGGGGGGAATAAAATATTTACCAGTCATCAGGGTAGAGTGTTGAGCACAAACATGAGACTGAGGGGGGAAATATTCCCTATGTAGAGACCAGCGACTAGAACAGACTGCATGGTCAGGCCCAACTTCATTTCATTCAAATCACACTCGGGTGGGAATTCCTACTGGAAGGCATTAAAACTTGAATTCAAGGTGATGGCATCATAGTAGGGGGGCTGGGTGTCAAGGCAGAGCCAGCACAAGTCAGTGAGATTCAGTGTGGTCTGATGTAAGGAAGTATATGAGGCTTGCAAGAGGGACCACAAGGGGTATGGTTCTTGGGGTTCCACGATGGAGCCAAGGGGCTAAGGTGTAGCCATGGGTAGTGGGGATGCATCTGCTGAGGAGCTAGGATTTTCTGTGGGTGGGGTAGATTTTCTGGGGTTGGCAGGGATTTGCGGGGGTGTTCAATATTCTAATGGGGCCAAACAGGGGCATGGGCTAGGTAAGGAGGTTCCTTCTTAATCACAAACAACCCTCCAGGATCCTCACCGCTCATGTAGGCATGTATGCCCCAATTGAGGCCAAAGACCCACCCCTGATCTTGTGGGCAGGCTAAGGACTGTTAAGTTGAAGTTCTAACAATCTATCCAGGATTTAATATGTCCTGTCACCATGTGACTCCCTGGATCTATATGGGGTTTATAGCCCTGGGGTCCCCAGAAAAGAGAGTTAAACAGGTCCGGCCTAGCTGGAGACCAACCAGTTGACTGCATCTCGCATCCCCAATGAGAGCAATAGTAATGTCCCAGGGAGTTACAATAGGACAGTCCTAGATTTGAGGAGGGGTAAATATAATAGTTGTTGTAGGTGAATTGCATATGTAGGGCCCCAGGGACCTTGACCACACAGGATTCAGCTGCGACAATAAAATGGCAGGGGAGAAGAATTAAACTAGGAGTGCCAGAAATAATGTAAGTTTGTAGGATAGTAGAGGAGTCCCAACTTCCCAGGGTCCATTTCCAGGGTTAGTGGGGAATACAGAACAACTCTCAGTTAGGTTGATAAAAGAAATCAGTCTGGATCAAGCCCAACACAGTGACTAGGGAATGCTGCAGCATCATGCATTACTGTCCTCAGTGATGCACAACATAAACAGGTCAGTTGGGTGCCAGGTTACTTTCCACCTCTTCCTGATGGTCAGTGAGGGCAGAGCAGCTGGATGGATGTGAGAATGATGGATCCAAGGCCCAATTCTGTCTACCTTAAGAGCAGATGGGGTTACAAAGAGGACAACATAGGGTCCTTTCCAATGAGGCTTGAGGTTCCCCTTCCTATGCCTTTTGACCCAAATCCAGTCCCCAGGTTGGAAGTTGTGGGGAGTATGTGGTGGTGCCTGAAAAAGCTCCCTTAATTGGAGCCATATATCTTGATGAAGGTCTACTAGTCACAACAGCATAGATCGAAGGTCTCCCCGGATGCCAGGTATCAGGGAGATAGGAGGGTTAGGTATGATTGGGGGTGGATGGGGGGGGGGAAGAGGGATTAAAAAAAATCTCATGGGGGAAAGAGAATATGGGCCGGGAATGTTCCGGGCTCAGAACAAGACTAAAGGAAGGAGGGTCACCCAATCTATGCCAGTCTTGAGGTCCAATTTATATAAGGTCTCCTTGATTGTCCTATTCATCCTCTCTACCTGTCCGGAACTCTGGGGATTATATTCACAATGTAATTTCCAATCTATTCCTAGGGCTGTGGTGACTACCTGCATGATTTTATTCACAAGTGCTGGTCCATTGTCCCAACCAATGGATGTGGGGAATCCAATTCGGAGAATGATTTCTTCCAGGAACTTTTGGGTCACTTTTTGAGCTGTTTCAGTTTTAGTTGGGAACGCTTCAGGCCATCCTGAAAAGGTGTCAGTAAAAACATGGAGATACCTGAATCCAAACCGTCCAGGATTTACTTCAGTAAAGTCCACTTCCCAGGACTGACAGGGGCGATCTCCCCGTAGGCAGTGGCCAATGTGATTCCCGTGTTTGGCCAAGTGCATTAACTGACAGGCCCAACAAGCCTCCACGAAGCAGGTTAAGAATTTCCATCTCCCTGGAAATTGCAATTATCCTTTTTCCAGGAGTTGGGATAGTTTTCTGTCCCCTAAGTGGCTAAGGTAGTGCAGGTGGGTGCTCAGCAGCTGTCCCAGAGTTATAGGGAGAAGTATATTGCCCTCTGGGTCTTTATACCAGAGGCTGTCCTCCTTACCCTGCTGCTTTTGAATCCACATGAGGTCTGTCTCAGAGGGATTTCCTTTCAGGGGGAGGTGAAATCACCATGGGAAGGGTTAAAATGGGGGGCATTGAGTACCACTTCTCATGCTTCCTTGTCTGCTGCCCTGCTTCCTTGAGCCTCCAGAAATTCCCCCTTTTGTGTCTAGGAATGTGAAGCACCAACACCTTCTTTGGCAGACATACTGCTGATAGAAGGCCCTGGATTTCAGTTAAATGTTTAACCTCCTTCCCCCTAGTCATCAAGAACCCCTTTTCCTGGTAAATGGGCACGTGAACATGTAGGATGGCAAAGACATACCTGCTGTTGGTGTATACCATCAGGCATTTCCTTTCTACCTCTTCCAGGGCTTTCTACAGAGTGATCAGTTCTGCCTTTTGAGCTGATGTACCTTTGGGAAGGGCAGCTGCCCAGATGAGGTTACCGGAAGCATCAACCACTGCAGCGCCCGCCCTTCATTGCCCATTTATGATGAAGCTGCTGCCATCCGTAAAACATATGTGGTCTGCATTTGGGAGAGGCACAGATGGGCGGAGGTGGCAGTGGCGAGGATTTCTTGGCAGTCATGGAGGGGCACATCCGGTTCTGAGTCGGGCAGCAGGATTGAGAGGTTCAGGGCAAAAGTCACTTGGAATGAGATTCAGGGGACATTGAGTAACAGACTCTGGTAGTGGGCAAGGCAAGCCATTGGATAGCCACCTGCTGGGAGGCTGTCTAAGGACTCCCTCGATCATGTGAGAGGTGGCCACATGGAGGGCCTCCCCGAGGGTTAGTTTGTCAGCATCCCATACTAGGAGTACTATTGCGGCCAGGATCTGCAGACAAGTAAAGTGAATGTGGGTGCCCACCTTGTGCAAGAGATCCCACCCTAACAGTGGGATTCTATTGTGCCATCAAGATGACAAAATGATCATTAAAAACCCATAAAGTTTTCTATGAAGGGATGCAAAGTAAAGTGAGCAGGACCAGGAAAACATTGTACACAGGAACAATCATGTATGATAATCAACTAGTAATAAATAATAACAACAAGGCAAGGGTCCAGCATAACCCTAAGAGCAAGAGAATGAAGAGAATCCAAATATAAATTGAAACTTGCCATCATTTACTTCATTTCCTCCATGATTGTTTTTGTCTAGTGATAGCAATCTGTGTATTCTTTCACAACCTGAAGAACATGGAAATAAATATTTCATGATAAGTATAACCTATATCATATTACCTACCTTTTTAGTTCAAAGGCAAAAGGGGTGAGAGGGAGAGCCATAACATGGATTGCAAAATATTAGAAACATCTATTAAGATATGTAATCTGGAAAAAAAGGATATTTTATTTAAATAGTTTGATCTACATAATTAATACTTTCCTAAACCTAGATGATCAATAAATAATAAATTAAGCCCTGATTTGTAGAGATTTTAAATTTCTGAGGTGTAAATATTCACATTGAATATTAAATGATCTATCTTATAGAAGCTGATTACTGTGCACTCCTGTTCTTTCTCAGCCCTAGGCTTCTGGAATCTGAGGGCTACCTGAAATATGAAATGTGAAATGCTTATTAGTCCATGGGCACAAGGATACTGAAGACACTAATGAACCAGAGCCTATTTAGAGAAGAAAGATGAGATAACCAGTATAGAGAATAGATTCTAGGGAAGATGGTTAATAGTGACTGCTCTTTATAGCAGTTAAAGATGACTCCAAACCATGAATCTGATCATGTGCTCACTTTGGCACCAGGGAGAGTAGTGGGTGTTGGTGAAACAATTTCTCTTTTATTCATTGATTTTGAAAGTGAAGAAAAGGAATTTGTTCTACTAAAAGGTCACTTGAATATTGCTGGGATTACCTTTTTTAGGTTTCAGAGGAAGAAAATGGAAATATTCAAAACTTTATTGAAATGGTAAAGCTGTCCAGAATTTTCATATACTTTTAATTTCTGATTTTTTCCAGCAATTGTAGTATATTGTAAAATTGCACATGTAAAATTGCACTTTGGGTTATATGCAAATAAGGAGATAAGAATGTTAGTGAAAAATAAGGGCTAAGATAATTTTGATAAATTTATAAAATATCAATGACAGTGATTCCAGGCCCTAGCTAAGAAGACAGAAATGCACAAGGAGGCTATGGCTTTTCCCCTACTCTTTGAGTAGAGATTTAGACATATTAGAAGTAGGCAAAGGCTTGGAGTGCTGGCTGGTGGTTTAGACAGAGATTACAATCTAAGTAACTACTCCATTGTTCTGAGAATAACATTTGGAATGGAAATTCCAGAACAAAAATACTCAATAAGAATTAATACCCTACCTAGATAATTACAATATAAGGGAATACTTATTTGCTCTTGATGAGGTCAAGAAATTTGGTCACTTCCCAAGGATGTTGGCTCTTGAGTGATGTAATTACTGCTCTATTATCTTTAAGAGTTGAAAAATTATGAAGGATACATATGGAAGAACTATTGGATATTGAACTTGATTTCAGATTCCTGGCAACATTCTAAAATTTTAGAATGGATTTCTTAAAAGAAGGAAACAAATCATTAAAAAGGACATCATTGATAATAGAATTTCATTGTGGACTCAGGGCACAGTACAATGTTTGGCATATTGTACACATTTCATGAATGTTTATTGAATGATAAATGATTGATCAATAATAGGTCTTGATAGACTAGTTCCATTTCATCATTTTTAATGAGGCCAGTATACTGGCAGATGAGTGCATTTCTCTAAATATGATTTACCAATTTATTACATCTTTCATACTATTGTGGGAAATATGAGGAGGTAACTTGGGTCATTTGGTGTATTTTTTGCTTTTGATTTTGTTATTATTCCCTCTAGTTTTCAAAATTTCTATTTTGCTGTTTATTTGAGGGATTTTAATTTATTTATTTCCTGGGGGACTTTTAGTTCAATTCCAGATTCATTGATCTGCTTTTGTTTCTTTGCTTGATTAAAACTTTTAGAGATTTAAATTTTCCCTTTTGTATTGCAACTTTATTGTACCTTCCAGCAATAATAAATTGTATTAGATAGATTCCTAAATATTTTATATTGTCTAGGGTGATTTTAAATGGAATTTCTTTCTAATTCTTGCTGCTGAAATGAGTTGGAGATATATAGAAATGCTGATGACTGATGTGGATTTATTTTGTATCCTGCACTTTGCTAAAGTTGTTGATTGTTTCGACTTGCTTTTTGGTTGATTCTCTAGGATTCTTTAAGTAGACCATCATATCATTCGCAAAGAGTGATAGCTTGGTCTCCTCATTGCCAATTTTAATACCTTCAATTTCTTTTTCTTCTCTAATTGCTATTGCTAGTGTTTCTAGTATAATGTTAAATAATAGAGATGATAATGGGCATCCTTATTTCACTCCTGATCTTATTGCGAAGGCTTCGAGTTTATCCCCATTGTAGATGATGTTTGCTGATGGTTTTATATATATACACGTTTTATCATTTTTAGGAAAGGCCCTTCTATTCCTATGCTTCCTGGTTTTTTCAATAGGAATGAGTGTTGTATTTTGTCAAAGGCTTTTTCTGCATATTTTAAATTATCATGTGTTTTTTTGGCAGTTTGCTTGTTAATATGGTCAATTATGTGTATGGTTTTTCTAATATTCAACCATTCTTCCATTCTTGGTATAAATCCTACCTGGTCAAATGAATAACCCTCATGATCACTTGCTGGACTGTTTTTGCTAGTGTTCTATTTAAGATTTTTGCATCTATGTTCATTTGGGAGAGTAGTCTGTAGTTTCCTTTCTCTTTTTTTGACCTGCCTGGCTTTGGAATCAGTACCATATTTGTGTCATAAAGGGAATCTGGTAGAACTCTTTCTTTTCCTTTCTGTCAAATAGTTTGTATCATATTGAGATTAGTTGTTCTTTGAATGTTTGATAGAATTCATTTGTGGAGTGCTTAGGACATGTTGGAGCACAAAAGACAACACGGCCATCCAATGCAGCTGAGGATGTCTCCAGGTGTAATGATTTTTCGTGCCAATGGACCCAGGCTTCCAACGCCGAGAGAGTGGGGACTGTCTCTGTGTATCGACTTTTCCACTTAAATCTCCTTCATGCACAAGTGTTTTTGTACACACTCATCTACATCACAGATGAAAGCTCACAAAGACAATTGTCATCCTCGGTTACTGAGAGACTAATACTACTACTACTATCCATCTGGTTCTGGGGATTTTTTTCTTAAGGAGTTCTTTGATGAGTTGTTCAATTTCTTTTTCTGATATGGGGTTGTTTATGTATTCTATTTCTTCCTCTTAATCTAGGCAATTTATATTTTTGTAAATATTCATCCATATCACCTAGATTGCCATACTTATTGCTATATAATTGGGCATGATAGTTTTTAAAGATTACCCTAATTTCCTCTTCATTAGAGGTGAGGTCTCCCTTTTTATTTTGGATACTGTCAATTTGGTTTTCTTCTTTCCTTTGTTTAATTAGATTGACCAGTACTTTGTCTATGTTATTTGTTTTTTCAAAGTACCAGCTTGTAGTCATATTTGTTAAATCAATAGTTCTTTGACATTCAATTTCATTAATTTCTCCTTTGATTTTTAGGATCTTTAATTTAATTTTCATCTGAGGATTTTTAGTTTGTTCACTTTCTAGTTTTTTTTTTTAATTTGCATGTACAATTCATTGACTTCTGCCCTCCCTACTTTGTTAATATATGAAATCACAGATGTAAATTTCACCCTGCATACTGCTTTGACTACATTCCATAGATTTTGAAATGATGTATCATCATTGTCATTTTCTTCAATGAAATTATTAATTGTTTCTATGATTTGTTCTTTAACCAATTTTGAAGAATCATATTGCTTAATTTCCAATTAATTTTTGATTTGCCTCTCCATGTACCCATACTAATTATTATTTTCATTGCATTGTGATCTGAGAAGGTTGCATTTATTATTTATGCTCTTTTGCATTTGTTTGCAATGTTTTAATGCTCTAGTACTTGGTCAATCTTTGTGAATGTACCATGTGCTCCTGAAAAGAAGGTGTGTACCTTTTTGTCCCTATTTATTTTTCTTCACATATCTACTAATTCTATTTTTTCCTAAAATTTCATTCACTTCTCTTACCTCTTTCTTATTTATTTTTTTGTTTGATTTATCTAGTTCAGATGGAGCAAGGTTCAGGTCTCCCACTAGTATAGTTTTTCTATCTATTGCTTCCTTGAGCTACACTAGTTTCTCCTTTAGAAATCTGGATGCATTGTCATTTGGCGTATACATGTTGAGTATTGATATTTCCTCATTGTCTATACTGCCTTTTATCAGGATGTAATTACCTTCCCTATCTCTTTTGACTAGATCTATTTTTACTTTGACTTTGTCATATATCATAATTGCAACTCCTGCCCTCTTTTTCTCCATTGATGCCCAATAGATTTGACTCCATCCTCTTATTTTTACCCTATGTGTGTCTACCTAGCGCATGTGTGTTTCTTGTAGACAGCATATGGTAGGGTTTTGGTTTCTAATCCACTCTGCTATTTGCTTGCATTTTATGGGTGAGTTCATTCCATTTACATTCAGAGTTATGATTACCAGCTGTGTACTTCCCAGCATATTGATTTTCACTCCTAGTCTTGCTCTTTCTTCTTTCACTATTTCCCTATACACCATTGTTTTGTTTTTAATCAGTCCCCCTAATTCCCACCCTTCTTTTACTTCCCTTTCTAACCCTCCCTTCTTATTCTGCTCTTATTTTCATTATAGTCTTTTTAAGCTACACCCAACCCTCTCCCTCCTTTGTATTACTTCCCTCCCCACCAGTCCATTTGTTACCCTTCTACTTCCCTATAGGGCAAAAATCAATTCTCTGCACCAATGTATTTGATTGTTCTTTCCTCTTTGATTCAATTTCAGTGCATGTAAGAATTGAGTATTTCCTATCTCCAATCTCTTTAAGTTTCCAGTGTATTCATGTTCTCCCTGACCTCCGCCATGAGCTTCTTTGTGACATATAAATTTACTCCATTTTGTTTCTTTTCCTATTTCTCTTAATATTAACCTCTTTTTAAAAAAATCTAGTTGTATATAATATATATGTATATATATTTATATACATAAATATACATATATTTATACTTAAATATGTCTATATATTTATGTCTTGGCATTTCATCCTATAGAGTTTGTCACTGTTCTCTCTATGTGTAATTCTTTTAGCTACCCAGGTGATGATGACAATTCTTGTAGGGATGCATATCATTTTAAATTATTGGTTCCCTTAAAAAAGTGGGGTGCATATCATTTTAAATTATTGGTTCCCTTAAAAAAGTGGGTTTTTTTGGTTCTTTTTGTTTTTGTTTTTGTTTTCCCACTTTCTCAATTACCTTTTGATGTTTTTCCTGAGTTCTATGTTTGGGCATCAAATTTTCTGTTCAGGTCTCGTATTTTCTTCACGAATGCTTGGAATTCTTCTATTATATTAAATGACCATACTTTCCCCTGTAAGAATATAGTCAGTTTTGCTGGGTAGTTGATTCTTGGTCATATACCTAGTTCCCTTGCTTTCCGGAATATCATATTCCAGACCTTTTGGTCCTTCAGTGTAGATGCAGCCACATCCTGTATTATCCTCACTGTAGTTCCATGGTATCTGAATGACTTCTTCTTAGCAATTTGTAATATTTTTTTCTTGGTCTGGCAGTTCTTGAATTTGGCTATACCATTCCTTGGTGTTGGCAGTTGGGAATTAAATACAGAAGGCAATCTGTAGATTCTTTCAATCTCCACTTTTTCCTCTTTTTCTAGAATATTGGGGCTGTTTTCTTGGATAATTTCCTGTAGGATGATGTCTAGCCTTTTTCTTTTTTCATGGTCTTCTGATACACAAATGATTCTTAAGTTGTGTCTCCTGGAACAATTTTCTAAATCTTCTGTTTTGTGTATGAGGTGTGTATGAGGTTTCATATTTTCCTCAATTTTTTCATTCTTTTGATTTTGTTTTATAGTCTCCTGCTGCATTGTGAAGTTGCTTGCTTCTAATTGTGGTATTCTGATTTTTAAAGACTGAATTTCATCCCTATATTTTTGGTCATCCTTCTCCTACTGGTCTGATTTTCTTTTGAGGACATCTTACATCTTCTTTGACTCATCTTTCCTCTCCTTTGCCTCATTTTCAAACTGATTGATTTTGGCTTTCAAGACACTATTTTCTCATTTTAGTTCAAGTGACTCTTTTTCCAGATCACTTATCTTGCTTTTTGAGTTATTTTCCCAGTTGTCTTCAGCCTCTCTTAATTGTTTTGAATTGTATTTTGAGTTCTTCCAAAGTCTGTGTCTAATTCGCTGGAGTTTTTGTGTTTTTGCTTGGTATTCCTTGATCTTCCTCTGTTACATTTGCACTTTGTTCATTGCCTGGATAGAAGCTGTTGATTGTAATTTCTTTTTTCTTTTTCTGTTGTTTGTTCATATTTGCCCCTTCTTTTCCTTCTGTAATTGCCTATAGTCTTGCTCCTCTCATTATGTACTAGATCTGTAGTTTTGGGCTTTTCTGTTGACCTTCTCCCCTGGAGCTTAGCAAGGCTTTCAGAGCAGTCTATGGGGGAGGGGTGTTGGAGATTGAGCTTCCCTGCCCTCTGAAGGCTTGATAAGATTAATCCCAACTGAGTTGAACTTGCAGAGCCGGATGTGCCCTGAGGCCAAAACCTGGGGAAGAGAGGCAGGCAATATTGAGTATCTCAGATAGGATTGGGCTGTCTTCTTTGAGGTTCTCCTCTGGCTACATCCTCAATACCTGTGTTCAAAGCCCTGAGCCTGGCATAGTTTTGCCCGCAAAGTACAACCTCCAGGCTAGTGCCCTTGCTGGCCCAGAGATTCCAGCCACTGCTGGAGGCTCAGTACTACAGATGGTGAAGGGGTCCAAGGACCTTGTTCTTCCTTCTCTTTAAACCCAAGAGTTCTCAAATTTAAGCTTTTGGGGGTGTACCTTTTAAGTTGAGTCAAGCAGGAGGGTTCCTTACCTCTTTCCTGTTGTTAGATTTGGTTTTCAGTCCCCTAGGAGCGTTTTGTTTTCAATTGGTGAGGAAAGGTTTTCAGAGGTCTGTACTTTGTCTGTATCTAAGCCACCATCTTGACTCTGCCTCTCCAGCCTACCCATATTTACAATTTCTGATTGTGTATTTCACTCTATTTTGTTTATTTAATGAAAAACTCAATAAGACCACTGCCACCCCCCACCACTGAACTCAACATGACCTTTTAATACTCAAAGACTTCCATGCATGGCTAAATATTGAACATGGTCAAAAAAGGTTCCAAAACGAGATTTTGAAGTATAAATATAGGAAGGGCAAATTTTATACACTATACAGAAATAACATATCTATTTATCATTACTGCTTTTTAAAAAACTACATAGCAAGTGGTTTTCCTATATTATTATGGGATATAATTTATCAGTTTTGGTAACTAGAACTTATTGAAATCACCTAGGTTTCCCCTTAAAATGCTATTATTCATCTTGATTTTCAACTTCACATGAGTACTTTTTCTCTATGCTTCTTAGTCCTTAGATGATTTTTCTTGGTAGAAAAAATGAAAAATAACATTTAAGATTTCCTACTCTCCATCATTCACTAATATTTTATCTACTATCATTTCATTGCCTTTTAGATCTTGCTTTTACCTCCAATTTGAGTTAAATTAAAAAAATTCTAGTCTAGCTAAGCTTACTATAAATTTTAGTATTTTTAGATAATATTCTTAAGGAAACTATTTTTAACAATCATTTCACTATTATAAATATATACACTGCTTGCTTCCATTTTATGCATTTCTTTAAATCCATTTAAATTTTTTATTTGTATTTTTTTTTTAATTTTTGTCTTTCAATTCATTTAGATCATACAAAATCTAGAACAACATATTCAATTCTAGGCAATATATGTGAGGAAGAAAATTGAAAGACTGGATATTAACAAGAAAAGAGGGGATGACTAAGAATGTGAAGAGACTTGAAACTATTCTATGAGAGGATTGTTTCAAGGACCTAGCAATGTCTAATACAGAACAGGGAAGACTTTTCATTAGGGAAGTGGATTGGTATTATATCTGTCTTCAAGGGTTTGAAAAACTATCTTGTTGAAAAGTTACAAAACCAATGCAACCAAGATTAGAAGGAAGCAACAAACAGAGAAAAAAGTTTTTATAGCAAATTTTTCTGACAAAAGCTTCCTTTCTCAAATATATAGAAGACTGAGTCAAATTTGTAAGAATACAAAGCATTTGCCAATTGACGAAAGGTCAAAATATGAACAGGCAATTCTGAGATGAAGAAATTAAAACTCTTTAGTCATATGAAAGATGCTCCAAGTCACTATTAATTAGAGAAATGCAAATTTAAAAAATTCTAAAGTAACACTTCACACATACCGAGTTGGTTAATGTGACAAAAAAGAAAAATGAAGCGTGTTGGTGGATATATGGAAAAATTGAGACACTAACACATTATTAATGGATCCTTGAACTTATATGAACAATCTAAAGAATAGTTTGGGACAATACCAAAAGGGCCATCAAACTATTATACCCATTGATTCAGCAATACCATTAGGTGGTCGATATCTCCAAGATATTGAAGATAGGGGAAACAGATCTCCTTATATGAAAATATTTATATTGCCTCGTTTTGTGCTGACAAAGTATTAGAAACTGCAGGTATGTCCATCAAGTGGAAAAGATATGGTATATGATTTTAATGATATGCCATAATAAATGATAAGCAAAATTATCAGAAAAAAGCCTGGAAAGACATACAAAGTGATTCAAAATGAAGGGAGCATAACCAGGAGAATGTTTTACACAGTAACAGCAATTATGTATACTGATCAACTGTGAATGAATGACTTAACTATTATTAGCAATGCAAGGATTCAGAGAAACCTCTAGGGACTCATAATGAAAAAAAGTTCAACCATCGACAGAGAAGGAATTGATGGAGTTTGAATACAGATTGAAGTACACCATTCTTCTCTTTATTTCCTCCATAAACTTTTCTCTAGTATAAGTGATGTACCTTCTTTCACAACATGATGAACATTAATATATGTATTATATGATAACACATGTTCAACATTTGTTATATTACCCTGTGTCTTAGGGAAGGGAAAAGAACATGATTGAAAAATGTCAGACAACAATAATTGAAAATTGTATTGATATGTAATGTGGAAAAAATAAAAATAAATGTTATTATATTTGGGGTTTTTGGACCACTCTTCCCTCCAGGAACATAATAAGAATCTTTACAAAAGTGTAAAGATAATTTTAGTGTTTTGACTTAAAATCTGAATAATTGGTTGCCTGGAATGATTCCCAAATAATAAAATAACCATGTGAGCTGGGAATTATGAAGATTTTAATTAATAGAGAGAGAAGGAATTAAGGAGAGAGAGAGAGAGAGAGAGAGAGAGAGAGAGAGAGAGAGAGAGAGAGAGAGAGAGAGAGAGAGAGAATTAATTTAAACTGGTCTGGCACAGGATGAGCCCAGCAGTAGTTAAAGGCCAAAGTGGCCTACCTGAACTGTAACAGTTAAAATTATAGTTGAGACTGAAAAAAAAAATCTAAATTTAAATGGTCACCTAGGGAAATCCCAAATAATAAACTACCCAATTCAGCTGCCAAATTTTCATGGTGATTTAATTGCAACAGGAGGAAGAAAATATTAGGAGAGAGAGGGGCGGGGGGAGAGAAGGAAAGAGAGAGAGAAAGAAAGGAGTTTAACTCAGAACCACTCTGGCTCAGGCTGAACCAAAGTGGGTGTTAAGGCCTTGGAGAGCCAAGGCAGGGAAAAGGGTCAGTCTTTATCACTCATGTGACCAGTCTGAAGGAAAACAGTCTGAGGGCTCCTCCAACCTCAGGCACCAGGATCCAACTGAACTCTCACCCTCCTCACAGGAAGTCCTGAGAACACAAGAGGCTGTTCTCTACCTCACTTCCTGTGTCTCACATGTGTCAATGGTGGCTCAAGCTTGACATAGGACCACCCAGAGGTTTTTCCTATTTTTGCACATGTCTGTTGAAGGCCATATTCTCAAATAATTAAATCTTGAGTTTGTTGCAGCCCTTCCTAATCTTGTTACACTGAGTAGGGTGGAAAATGTTGTTTCCAAGACCTGATTCTGTTATTCCAAGTATCTCTATTGCTATTGATCAGGAAATAGCTAAATCTGATCTTCTAAAGAATGGTCTGAATAGTGTGGAGTAGTTTTGAAATTCACAGATTCTAAGGGAAAGGGAGTCAGTCTTATCACTTACCAGGAGACCATCTCCAAGCTGGGTTCCAGTCCTCCACTGAACTCAATTTCCTGAACTGAGTTCAGAACTGAATTCCACTTGACTTGAATTGCCTGAATTGACTTTTTACTCCTCCTTTTAAAGAAATTTTCTCTTATGTCACCTCCTCTAAATTTTCATGCCTACCAATCCAGGACTGTCCATTTCCAGGACTGTCCATTCTTAGTTCTCACCACTCTTTAGTTCTCACCTTCTCTGGTTAGATTATATCTTCTGAGTACTTCACACTTCTTTGTTAAGCTTACCCTTTGTGAATTACTTGACCTTTTTGTTATTAATTTAACCTTTACAGGTACTTAACATCCTTTTGTATTAGATCTAAAAATAGACAGCTTAAAGTTCTAGCTTCACTATAACTATGAGTTAAGTACCTTCATTGTTCAATCAGGTGTTTGCAACTTTAGCTTCCCCTAAAGCATGTCTCAGTAGGGTGGAGTAATGTAAAGTTCCCAAGACATTCCTGATTCTTGTTATACCAAGTATCTCCATTGTTACAATAAGGAAATAACTAAATCAAATCTTCTAAAGTACAGTCTGAGTAGTTTTTAAGATTCACAGAATGGAAGTTGGTAGAGAATGCATTGATAAAAAGAAATATATTAACATTTAAAATTGTTCAAAAGAGAAATAAAATGCCTTATCTGCTAATAATTTTTCCCATTTTAGTGGTCTTGAATAAGCAATCTTAGATCATCATTTTTGGTGAATGTCATAGAGGAGATTACTAATATGAATTCCTTTCCCAACTATAAAATAGGAGTACCCCTTTTTGTAGTAATTTACTACATACTTCCAAAACTTTTTGTAAAGATCAACCTGGAAAATATATGTAAAGTTCTTTGTTATCCTTAAAGTGCTATATAAATTTCAGAAGTCATTTTATTAGTAGTAGTATTATTACTATTATTATTACTGTTGTTGTTGAAAGTATGTTTATTATTCAGTGTAAGATGCTCCAGTGTGAAATACCTTTCATTAGCATAGATTGACCTGGAGTACTAAAAAATTAAATGACTTTCTCAAAATGTCAGCGATATGAAAAAGTGTCCTAAATCTCTTATAATTAGAGAAATGAGAAACAAAACAACTATGAGATATCACCTCACACCTAGCAGATTGGCTAACATGACAGCAAAGGAAAGTAACAAATGTTGCAGGGGATATGGCAAAATTGGGACATTAATGATTGTTGGTAGAGTTGTGAATTGATCCAACCATTCTGGAGGGCAATTTGGAACTATGCCCAAAGGGTGCTAAAAGACTGACTGCCCTTTGATCTAGCCATAGCACTGCTGGGTTTGTACCCCAAAGAGATTACAAGGAAAAAGACTAGTTCAAAAATATTTATAGCCACACTCTTTTTCGTGGCAAAGAAATTGGAAAACGAGGGAGTATGCATCAATTGGGGAATGGCTGAACAAATTGTGGTATCTGTTGGTGATGGAATACTATTGTACTAAGAGGAATAATGATTTGAAGCAATTCTATGGGAACTGGAATGACCTCCAGGAATTGATGCAGAGTGAAAGGATCAGAACCAGGAGAACATTATATACAGAGACTGATACACTGTGGTACAATCAAATGTAATGGACTTCTCTACTAACAGGAATGTAATGAACCAGGACAAGTCTGACAGACTCATGAGAAAGAACACTATCCAAATCCAGAGAAAGAACTGTGAGAGTAGAAATACAGAAGAAAAACAACTGGTTGATCACATGGGTCAATGGGGATATGATTTGGGATGTAGACTATAAATGATCACCCTAGTGCAAACATCAAGAATATGGAAATAGGTCTTGATCAACAACACATGTAAAACCCAGTGGAATTGCACATTGGATATGGAAGGGTGGTGGTGGGAGGTGATAGAAAGAACATGAATCTTGTAACCAAGGAAAAATATTCTAAATTAATTAATTAATTAAATAAATAAAATTTGCCAAATTTATAAAAATATTAGAAGTCTCCCTCCTTAAAATGGAAAATTTTGGAAAAACTTTGGGAAAAAATGAAAAAAAAAATTAAACAAAATGTTTAAAACATACACATAAATACATATATACATGTATATATTTGCATACATAAATACATATACACTAAAAGCCCATGTTAGATACACTAAATTCTTGGCCAAGATACCATTATTCCAACATTTAAAGCCATGTTTCAAAATTCAAAATTCCATTTTCAGCATCATTATCTTAATTAGCTATTTATCTTTCAAATTTTCTTTTCACTTCTGAAGTCTCTACCTACAATTGACAGCAATGATACCTTTGCCCCTAGTGTATTTAATTCTCACCTAGAATTTCATAAACTTCCATAATGCTTTCTAAATTACTTGTGGCAGCATAATTTGTATCAGCATGAATCCACTAGAATAAGTAGTGGTTGTAAATTTTGACAAGTCTCAGGAAGCTCTCCATCATGACCTATATACCTATGAACGCTCAATAATCCATATCAGGTTAAAATATGTTTGCCTCGGTACTCTTAAGTAGAGAATCACAAGACAACATGATTTTTCTCTTCCTTCTCTCTCCAAGGTAGCATGACATGTAGATCTTCCTGAAAATTTCTTAGAGTACAAGAAGTCACATTCTTTCCTAGGGAATAAATCCTACACATAATGGAAAGAACCTCATAGCCATTACAAAATTCTAAAGATCCATTGATTTTTCCTCCTTTGTTCCCCTGTCACATTTTTCTTCTGTCTAATCTCCTAACAAGTTAGAACTTTCTCATCAGTATAGAAATGCATCCTTCTTTTCAAAGCATATTTTGTTATTTCTAATAATAAGAAAAGTTACAAAACATCCTTCCAACATTTTTACCTTCTCTAGAAAGGTGCCTGAGCTACATTTTGTGTACAATCAGATGTTAATAAGCACTGACTGATAGAAAAACAAATAATATGCTCAATGAGAGGCACAATAAAATATTTGCCAATCCCAATTACTTTTACTGAGATCCCTAGAAAGATATAGTTCTTGTGGTTAATTTTCATTGCCAGTTGCTATGGCCAAGTGGTTGTTTCATATCTTTTCTAATATACTTTGAAATACTTATACTTCTGTATGAGTATTTATATCTCATGCCTATTGTGAAGATTGGATTTGGCTCTCCCCTGATTGTAACAATGAAGGTACTTAGCCCTTCCCTGATTGTGAAGATTTAAATTGTAACTCATATCTCCTTTTAGATTTTAATCCCAGTAAGTGTAAACACCCTACTTAAAAGTTAAGAATGAAGACCTGCCAATTTTTTTAGATTCAATCACAAAAAATGCAAGTATCCCACTTAATCATGAAGTGGGAGGTCTGTGACCCATGTATGTAATAATGGGTAATGAATCAGAATCGACTAACTGCCTTCTGGGCAGTCCTAGAACAGAGTGTCAACTATGATTGGTAGATGTGGAATTAGGGGAAGGCACAGGAAGTGACACAAGAGAAAATGTCTTTAAAAGGGGCTGTCACTTCCTGTGAGACTCAGTTCTTCATTTTTGAAAGTGGAGACAGAATTTCTTAGAGTGGAGATCAACATGGACTTCCACTTCTGCTGGATTCAGTTCTTCATGCTTTTGAGTTGAGGCTAGTGAAGAGGGGAAGAGGAATCTGCTGACTGGACTGAGACTTGGTGTGTGAAAAGCTGACTCTAAACTGCTGGATTTTCTGAAGAGACTTCCCAGGTCCTCGGCTTTGCCAAGCCTGTCTGAAACTAATTCTTCCTGCCCAGAGGGGCCAGGAGCAAATTACTTAGTGCTCAAGCTAGATATCTTACCTTAACCTCTCACTGATTTCTTGCTTCACTCTTCCTACATTTTGTAAATAATATCTCTTTGGAATTAATTAAATTCCTGGAGACCAAACTCTTAAATAATCAAGTCCAACCCTTTAAAAATTAACCCCTTTCCCCCCTTACACTGTCTTAGGGATTTCTAGTCCTTTTTGTGATATAACATTCTTACAGTAGCTAGATGTCACTGTGATAGAGTGCTAGGCTTGGAGTCACTAATATGGCCTCAGACACTTACTAACTGTATGGCCTTGGGCTACTCACTTATCTTTGTTTTCTTTAGTTTCATCATCTATAAAATGAGATGGAAGAGGAAATGACAAACTACTCCAGTGTCTTTGCAAAGTAAATCCTAAATGGAGTCCAGAAAAAAAGTAGATACAACTGAACAACTGAACATAATGTTAATATGTGATTTTCTAAGTCAGTGGGGCCACAGGGGATCTTTATGTATTGTTCAATGGCCCTTGTTTCTATTTGAATTTGAGACCACTAGTCCAGAGACTTAAACATTTTATGTAAAATGCCTTTTTAAAAAAATTATTATATTAATTGCTTTGTATTCTTGTGTTTGGGATCTGGGTCAGAAATACCATTAAGTGTCCTGCTTTTTGCATTTTTTTTTGTTCTTGGGAATCCCAGGGAATATTTTACTTTTTTAATAGAATTCAGTTAATAATCAAAGGGTTCAAGGATTCTTTTTCTACTCACATGACCTATCCAACTGTGGAAATGGAAAAGAATGAGATAATAATTGAAGTGAAAATTTCTGCAGAAAGTAAAAAAAAATCAAATGATTATTTGTGTCAAATATTTTTCTAATTGTTTCTAAGGCACTGAACATTTTCTAATGCCAAGTTGCAGAAACTGGGTATATGTCAATTTATTTTTAGAAAAGCTATCTCTAAAGGTTAAATCCTTATAGATTAAAAAAATCCTTTGTTTGTTATTGGCAGTTTTCCAAAGTAAGTGTTTGGTGCAGACAGGAATTTAAAAAAAAAAAAACAGCAAAAAGGATAGAAAATGTAAATTCTTTAATGTGGAGGCTCATAATTAGATATTTTTATATGAATAAAATTAGGATATTAAGGTTTGAGTTAGCTACTCTCATCTGACCTAACTATTGGCAATGAAAATATTTGGTGACTATTAAATTGTATGAAGATGTATTTTTCAAGCAATTTTAGGGAAAGGGGTCATCAATGACCCTGGACCAGAACAAAGAAGATCAACCAGAGAAAATGCTTTAAGGACCATCATCATTCCAGATGGCCAAAGATGACAGTAATATGAGAGGACCTCAGAAATCAGACTGCTGCATCATGAGACTTTATGGAGTAGACATAATGGACAGGACATAAAGTCAGGATTGGATCACCTATTCATATGTTGGTGAACCTATGGCATGCATGCCTGAGGGGGCTGCTCCCTTCCTCCTCTCCACATACCTCAGGACATTTTCTCACATCACTTGCACCTCTGTCCAGCAGCCCAATGGGAGCACTTCTTCCCTCCCCTTTCTTGGATAAGGGGGCAGCTCACATGTGGCATGCAGATGCAGTTTGGGCACTCAGTCTCTAAAAGCTTAGCCATTATAGATCTATTTCTTTCATGTCTCTCCCACTTGCCATTATTTTGTTTGTAAATCTCTTTTTCCCAGAAGAGCAGTGCTAACCCTTAATAACTATGTATTTATGAGTTTATAATTCATTTTTGGCATTATATTATAAACACCCAAGCATCATATTTAGGTCCTCCAGGTAATGTATAGACACCATATTTGTGGTTGGGGAAATTGAGATCCAATTTTCCCAAAAAGCAGAAAAAGGATTATGAGAATTGATTTTTCATATACTGCATTAATTCCTCTTTATTAAGGAGAATCACTGTGTATTCCTGTGATTGTGGTCTTGGTCATGAATACATCTCTGCTGCTTTTTGTATTTTCTTGTCTTTAGTAATGTCAAGAAATATCTTCCTTTTTAACAGAATTTGCTGAATTAATGAAGGGGATGAGTTATTTTATGCATATGTGGCACGTCTAATCTGTGGGGATGAAGATATGTAGACAGGTTGACAGACTACTTCTAATTAACTATCACCAGTTAAAGATGTCTTGGGATAGTCAAGGAAGGAGGTAAATAATGGGTTCCCCCAAAACTATTTATTAAGCTGCCTGACCCAGCTCAGCTGATGTCTAGTTCAGAAAGAATTACAGAGACCTATATTGTTTCATTAGTTATGATGCTGACCTAACTAACAAACCTAATGTAATCAATAAACTTGTATTCTTACCCCAAAATCAGTTTCTCTAGATAATTTTATTTGTAATAACTATACGGAAATTTCTGACTTACTTCTCCACCATTCTCCCAGTTGTAAACCATCCTCTTCCACCAGCTCAATTCCTTTCAGTTTCTTTTGTCTCCTTCCATTGGATTGTAAACTCCTTAAGGGCAGGAATTGCTTTTCTTTTTTTCTTATTTAGATCCTCTGCCTGGCCCATAGTAGGAGCTTTATAAATATTTATTTTGTAGTCTCATGTATGGTTTGCTTTTACTTTCACAATAAGGAATATCAAATATTGAATAAATGATATATCCATAAAAAAGTAATATTATAGTCAAAGGCATACATACAGTGCTATTAATTCAAGTAAAATTATTTTTCACTCAAGTAGAATTTTGAAACTAGCTCATTGAAATAACCATTTTTCATATTTGATTCCAAAGACCTGTGGAGGGGTAGAGTCAGTTAAGAAGATTCAAAGTGCATAAAAGGGTTGGAGGAAGGTACTTCAGCTTTTAAAAGAGCTGAAGATTTATTTATACATAACAAAATAAGTTACAAAAAGTTTTAATTAAAAAACACCCTTTGTATATTTTGAAATGTAGATTTTTTCCCCATGAGTATTTCAGGAAAAAGTTTAATGAATATTTGCTATTATTCTATGATGACATCCACTCCTTACATGGACAATGAACATCCCATTAAAATGTCCAGTATGTTGGAGATTATTATTCAATTTGATTATCTCATTCCTGGTGTTAGAGGGTACAGTGACACAACCTTTGGAACTTTTGATAGGGAGAAAAAAACTTTCTTTGATTATCTTTTCTAATTATCATGTTCAAATAAAATAGAATCACTCTGCTTTAACAAGAATCCTCTGAAGGCTCTGCTTCAATATATTAAACAGAACAATAAGATGCCAGAATAAGAACAGGACTACATCATTGAAAAACCAGGTTCCCACTTTTACAGAAAAAAACTCTGCCTGTGCTTTTGCCAGCTACTTCATGTTTCTTCCTTATAATGAAAATAAACAAAAAGCTTTACTTTTCAAGGTTATGAAAGTCTATATTTCCACTAATTGAAAAAAAGACAATTAACTCACTGGAATATGTTAAACTTGTTTTACTTTATCAGATTATCTCTGTGCAGTTAGTGGTGTAATATAAATTAAACAGAAGGCTACATCCCATCCCTTGATGAGATTAGTATCTCCCTGAGAAAGAAAATGCATAAATATATGAAATAAATATAGAAATGAAAATTCAGTCTATGGAAAGGACTAACTATGAAGCAATATGAATAAATTCCCTCTAAGACATTTGGTACATCTAATGGTTCATAGGATCAAAGATTTAAAACTAGAAGTGATCTTAAGAGGTCATTATATTTAGACTTGGAGAAGCAATGTTCCAAGCTTATTTGGTCAGTAATATATGATCATCTAGGAATAGTAGATGTATATATTGTTTTATATTGCCTAAGAAAGAAAAATTTGTAGTGATAGGAATAGTATAATGACTAGTCTTTTAAAATATTTATGATTTTGCTTAACTAGTTTATTTTATATTGATTTATAAAATTCATTTAAAATATTTTGAATTTCAAATTTCCTCCCTTATTTCCCTACACTCATTCAGAAGGTGAGAAATGATATTGATTATACACATAAAATCATGTAAAATATATTTCCATATTATTCATATTGATAAAAAAGATGAAAACAATAAAAGTTAAGAAACAAAGACAGTGAAAAAATATGCTTCAATCTGCATTCAAAATTCCCCAGTTCACTCTCTACTGGTAAATTGAATTTTTCAGCATGTATCCTTTGGAGCTGTATTGGATCATTGTCTTGATAGAGTTGTAATGTCTCACAGTTGATTATCCTTATAATAAAACTATGACTGTGTACAATGTTCTCCTGGTTCTGCTCACTTCATTCTGCATGACTTAGCATATCTTCCAAGATTTTTCTGACACCATTCTGATCATTATTAATTGAAGAACAACAATATTCTATCACAATTACATGCTATAATACATTTACCCATCCCTTAATTGATGGACATCACTTCAATTTCAAATTCTTTGCTAACACAAAAGATTATTATAAATATTTTTGTACAAATAGATCACCTTCCTTTTTCTTTGATATCTTTGGGATTCAGTCCAAAACATATTGCTAGGTAAGGGAAATGCACTTTGTGAAAAATTGTTGAACCAGACTACAACTCCACCAGTAGTGACTTACGTAACTAATTTTCAAGATCCTATCCACCATTTATTATTCTCCTTAATTGTGATGTTAAATAATCTAAAAGGTATAAAGTGGTATATCAAAATTATTTTAATATGCATTTTTATAATCAAGAGTGATTTAGAGCAATTTTTAATGTAACTATTGATAGTTTATTTTTCTTGGGAAAACTGCTTCTTTATATACTGTGAAGATTGGATTTAGCTATCTCCTGATTGTAACAGTGAAGATACTTAGCTCTTTCTTTATTGTGAAGATAAAATTGTAATCTCCTGATTGTAACAATGAAGATACATAGCTCTTCCTTTATAGTGAAGCTAGAATTGTAAGCTACAATCTATTTTTAGATTTTAACTACAAAAAGGTGTTAAGTTACTACAAAAGATGAACTTAACAAAAGAGATGATAAGTAACCCATAAAGATATAATCTAAACAGAGAATGTGAGAACTAAAGAGTGGGCAGTCCTGTAGAAAAATCTAACCAGAGAAGGTGAGAACTAAAGAATGGACAGTTCTGGAGAAAATCTAACCAAAGAAGGTGAGAACTAATAAGTTGTGGTTAGTGAAAATTTACTATTTGAGATAATAATTATTAAGATCATACGTTATCATTGTTCTGCATTTGATTGCAGGAATAGTTTTCTGAATTGTCACAAAGTCAATAGTAGGCAATGGCAATTGCTACAATCAGAGAACTAAAGGTAAAAACTAAAGTTTAAGATAAGTTGGAAAAAGTTGAGGGTACAACCTTGACATGACCTAAGGTAGGTCCTCTCGACTCAATTAACCCATTATTCTATTTCTTTTCTGAATAGATTTCCCTGCCTGGCTAATACTGAGCCTAACTTTTATTACCCTGTGACTCTATATGATTGGCTTTCAGATCTGATTCATGTAGAGGATCAGAGTTAATGGAATTTTCCCACTGGTTTGGTATATGTCAGGTCACCCTGTGCCCTTAAAGGTACAAGTCTTGACATTTTTGTAGCTATATCTCTCCTTTTTCTTTCATAGGAAATGTCTATAATTAGGACAGATGAGTAGAAAAAGTTTTATGAGTATAATATCAAATCTATTAATTAGTAGATTGATACTGGAACATCTCTGATTTACTGTAACAGAATATAATAAAATGCAAGTTTGAAAGTTTTTATAATATTTAATGTGTATTGTGATCAAATTATAGAGATGATATCCTTTTGAAGGAGAAATTAAAGTAATGAGACAAAGATATAATGTTAAAATTTTCTACTTATATGTAATTAAAATTATGAGAAATAATAGATTAGACTTTTCTCTATGAACTATAAACATATGTATATGATTGACTTTTAAATAACCTAACATGGAAATTCAGACTTTGAATATGTTTTAGTAATAAATTCTCCAAACTGGATTAAGGATTTATACATAAAATTATATTGATAACTGTGAAGTAAAATTATTTCCACATTTTTAAAGTATCTGATAATTTTAAAAGACAGAAGAGTTCATTTTACGGTAATTTTTCTTTTTAGATTATTTTATCAGGCACAGAATTAAGGTAAAGATAAAAATGGCAAGTTGTATGTAAAGAACAAAAATTCTTTAAAGTTTCAGGTTTGGAGAACCAAATATAAGGGATTGTACTTAAATTTAATAATTCCCATACTATCACTTTTTAGTAGAATTTTTTCAGAACCTTTTCAAATGATTTGGAACCAGAGAAGCAGAAACTCCTTTCGAGTTGCCCTGAGATTGCAGTCTATTCCAGAATGTCCAAGAAATCTCTAGTTATTGGACACTTATATGAGAAATCTGACTCAGAATGTGCTGATTAAATAGATATTGAAAATCAGTTAACTTAGAATGCAAGGATACTTGATGCTAGTTAATACTGATGATTATTGTAATAATATATTGCCCTTTTATTTCATGGCATTTATGTTTATGTTTAGTTCTGTTGGTTACCTTCATGACATGTAAATCTCCCTTCTTCAAATTAAGTTTATTGTGAGTCCTGAAAAGAGTTTGATTTGTCACATGACTTATGTAATTTTGATTATGATTATATGAAAACAAACTTTTAAATTTAGCTTATAGTCAGAGTGGGCTACCCACTCTTCCATAAACCAAACAGGATAAATTGAGGAAATTTTGGAGATTAAAAAAGCAAGTGGTTAAATATGGGAATTGACACTGACTCCATCTGGTTACTCAGTTTTGGAGATAGTTCAATTCTTTTTTGATTCAATTATGAGTTTAGTCCAACTTCTGTCTTGGGAGGAGAAAACTTTATTAAATTATGGGAATTTGGAGAAAACCTTATTGTATTTTTCAAAACTAGTCTGGTGTGGCTAGGAGGCTAAAATACCACTACTTGCTATTTAGTGACCCTTAACTATGGACTTTGTTTATGTTTCCTAGAAAGCCAGAAATCCAAAGATTGATACAATGATTTTTCTCACAGCTTTACATCTCAAGCAACCCAAGTGTCTTATCTGAAAACTGGCTGAGCACTGGTCAATCAG
This sequence comes from Monodelphis domestica, assembly GCF_027887165.1. Lineage (NCBI taxonomy): Eukaryota > Metazoa > Chordata > Mammalia > Didelphimorphia > Didelphidae > Monodelphis > Monodelphis domestica. The sequence goes on along the minus strand of NC_077228.1, from coordinate 89,929,560 downwards.
TTAATGTTTTTGTTTCTTTGATGGGTACAGATAGTTGGGGAGGAAGAATCCTCTTTTTCTAATTTCAAAAATTGTATTTGTTTCACTCCTCCCCAATCTCAACTTGGTGTAGAAATTTATCACTGCGCTATAACCTTTTTTTTTTTTGGCACAAGTCAATGTTTGGATTTTAAAAGGAAGAAAAAAAGTTAAATTTTAAGATTGAAGCTACAAGTGCTTTTTCCTCTATCCCTTGCTAAATAAGGGGTGGAAACAAAGTTTTTTTGCATATCTGAAAACAAACCTCTTAAGAGAGGGTAGCAGAAAAAAGTGGATATTAGAAACTGTGCAGTTATGCTAAAGTTCTTCTGACTCCTGGCTTCTGGAAGACCCATCTCTGGTCCACATTGACACTGAAGTTCTCCAGACAAAAAGTCTTGGGAAAGCAATGTGAAAAAGAGCATAAATTTGTTTAAATTAATTTATTTAATCAATTTAGAATATTATTCCTTGGTTACAAGAATCATATTCTACCCCTCCCTCCCCTAATCCCACCCTTCCTGTAGCCAATGCACAATTCCATTGGGCATTACATGTGTCCTTGATCAGAACCTATTTCCATGTTATTGGTGTTTGCATTAGGATGTTCATTTAGAGTCTACATTCCCAACAAATTCCCCTCAACCAATTTAATCAAGCAGTTGTTTTTTCTTTGGTGTTTTTACTCCCACAGTTCTTCCTCTCAATGTGGATAGTGTTCTTTCTCAAAGATCCCTCAGGGTTGTTCGGGATCACTGCATTACCACTAATGGAGAAGTCCATTACATTCAATTGTACCACAGTGTTATAGTCTCTGTGTACAATGTTCTCCTGGTTCGGCTCCTTTCACTCTGCATCAATTCCTTGAGGTCTTTCCAGTTCACATGGAATTCCTCTACTTTATTGTTCCTTTTAGCACAATAGTATTCCATCACCAACATATACCACAATTTGTTCAGCCATTCTCCAATTGAAGGGCATCCCCTCATTTTCCAATTTTTTGTCATCACAAAGAGCACAGCTATGAATATCCTTGTACAAGTCTTTTTCCTTATTATCTCTTTGGGATACAAATCCAGCAGTGCTATGATCAAAGGGCAGGTAGTCTTTTAGTGCCCCAAAAGAGCATAAATTGCAGCACTGGAAGGATGTGAGGTTTTTCCCTGGAATTCCAGAATGAGAAGGTGTGAGGAAGGGAAGGCAGCCAGCCACACATAGCTAATGTCTTTCTTTTCCTCTGGCCTGCTTTTCATTATCTAATAAAAAATTATGAATTTTAAAATAATCTCAAGAGAATTTTAATCATAAAATTAGAAAGTACACATCTTTCCTCCAATTAGAATTCAGATCACCTAATGTTGTATCTTGGTTAATTATTTCATTTTAAATAATGGTGTGATTTTATTCATTGTTTTTAATATATATATATATATATATATATATATATATATATATATAATTTTGTCTCTCCCTATATTGGGGGCCCCTAAGTTAAGAATGGATCTGTTCCCAATTTGTTAGAGAACTGGAATGCATTGCTTGATAAATCTGTATTCTAGAAGTTCAAACCTTTGCTTCCTCTGTCATGTCATCTTTTACTTTCCACGGTGGGGTGAAAATGGGGTGGGGATTCCCTTTTCTGGGCTTCAAGTTTTTGAACATTCCTATTTTCAGAACTAGTTCTGCATATCTGGCAGTTTGAGTAACTCTCCTAAGGTCATGTGATCCAAGGACTAGTCTCTCCTCATCTTTCCTATGATCTTTACACAGGAAGGGTCCTTGCTCCTTTGGAATTCCTCACTTGGGGACTGTGACCTCTACTCTGACATCTTGACCCCAACTTTTACAAAATTTAAAATTTTTCTAATTATGAAGCATTGTTATTGTCCTTCCCCCTTCTTTCATCTAATGGAAAGAAAGGGATGGAGGGAGAGAAAAAGGAACAAAGGGAGAGAAAGAGGAAAAGAAAAAATGAAGGAAAAGAAGAAGCAAGAAATCAAGGGAAAGAGGAAGGTAAGGAAGGAAGAAAAAGAAAAAGGAGAGGAAGAGAAGGAAGACTTGTGCTTTATGCCCTGAACTCCTTTCCTATAATTACTCTTTTTGACAAGGTCTTCTTTTGACAGGACTCCATGACAAAATGATTAATATTGACAAGTAGAGCTAAGGTAGTAGATTATATGCAGGCAGCAACTCAGCTGAACTCTCCAAACATTCACCTCCAAACAACTTTAAAATAATTCCTCAAATCAAATTTAGGAGAGGCAGAGAAAAAAAAATTAGAGTGAGTCATTTTTTCAAGCCTAAGATAATTTAAAATATTCTCAGGGGAGGTCCATGATACCAGGTAAGGGCTTAGGCTTGGTCCAGAGAAAAGCAGGAACCTTGGAGGTAGCATTTAGAGAGCAATGTAGCAGCAGCTTTTGGAATTCTCAGAGCAGAGTCAGTTGGGGAGAAGAGGATGTAGACAACTGGTCAGAAAGAAAGTACAAAGAATTCTTTCCTGACACTGGGTGCATCTGTCACTAATTGGTAACTCTATTGTTCATAAGCACTTTTAGGTTACAATTTTAGTTGGGAAAGGAACATTCCCTCAAGAGGGCAGGGAACTTAGTCATAGTCCCATTGCTTCCAGGAACACCAGCACTTGTGGCTCCATAAGAGCAGGGACCTAATCACAGTTCCAGGGCCAAGAGAAGCAGCATTAGCATTTCTTCTTACAGGGGAACATGAGTTTTTTCCTGAATAAACACCAGAGAAAAGGCCAAGAAAATAGTGACCTACATCTCTCTCTGGATTACTCAACCTGGGAAGCACTGAAAACTTCAAGCCCCCAGAAAACAGTATTAGCTTGGAAAACAGTAGGATGAAAAAATCTGAAGCTGGGAGTAAGTGCCTCCCTATTCATATAAAGTTCAAAGTCAAGAAAGAGGATTATTAAATGATCAAGCAACAACAATAACAAAGAATTTGACCACAAAAAGTTATTTTGAAGGAAAGACCAAATCAAGAATGCAGAGGACAACAATATAAAATTGCTGCTACTAAACCTCAAAGAAAAACAATAATTGGACTCAGGAATAACAAGAATTCCCTGATGAGTTACAGGAAAAAAATTGTGGTAGAAGAAAACTGGGAAAAGAAAGGAGTGATGCAAGAAAAATATGAAGAGGATTAACATTTTGGTAAAAGAGGCACAAAAATTAATGAAAAATACAATACTACAGAAAAGAGAAATGCTCTAATTATAAATGAGGGATAAACACTTACTAATCAAAAGAACCCCTTGAAAGCAGAATAGGTCAATGGAAAATGAGATACAAAAAATCACTAAGGAAAGAATTTCTAAAAAAAAAGGCAAAATTGGCCAAATGGATAAAGCTGTATAAAAGCTTACTATAGAAAATAATCTTTCAAAAATTAATACCATTGATATCAGATTTCCTCTTAATAGTCTTCTTTTAGCATAGTATCTGATTTGATGAATTGTTGAAATTCAGAATATATGTGTATATCTTTATATCTACTGAGATACACACACACACACACACACACATATATATGTAATTTTATTTATTTAATGAATATTGGAAACAAGAATAAACACTAAGTTGAGTATTTGCAGGGTTCATCTCTAAATATCTTTAAAATAATGCTTCAAATTAAATTTGGGAGTGACAAGAGCTAACAAAAAAGTTAGCTTCAACCTCAAGGCAACATAGGATTATCAGAAGGAGAGATTTGTGCTGAAGAGGTGGAAGCTGGCCCAGAGCCCATGTGAATAGAACCCTGTACTTTTCACTCACAGATTCATCAAATTTTAGACTAAGAAGAGACGAGGCAGCTACCTGGTCTATGTCTGAACAGAAATAGCACCACTATAACCACTTTCTGATGACTCCAATGAGGAGGAACCCATTACATCCCAACATTCAAAGGTATCCAATTATATATTTGGATAGTCCTAATATTAAATATGTTTTGCTAACATCAAGACTAACTTTCACCTGTTTATAGCTAACCCATTTTTATTCCCTCTTCCCACTGACATCAAATAGAATAAGAATAACCCTATTTCCACAAGAAATATATTTCAATACTCTGCTCCCCTCAGGCCACATCTGGAATTTAGAAGTTAATTTTGTGTATTTTTTTTTTTTAAGAAATGACATTGGTTAGCTGGAAATACTCTAGATAAGGGGCTACTAGGATTGTTCAAGGACTTCATATCATACTATGTAATGATTAGTTGGAGAAACTGAAGATGCTTAGTTTGGAGAAAACAAGATTGAGGAAATAAAATCAGAGAACTGAACGGTTCTTATGTACAAGTAAAATTATTTTCCCCCCATGTCCTCAGGTGTTAGTACTTTAAATAATGGGTGGATAGCATTTGTAAGAAAGTAGATTTCATCTAGACATGAGGCAACACTTCAAGAAGGTAGCCCTGTACTAAATAGAAATGTTATGTTTCTTTGTGCAGTGAATTCCAGTATCAATGGAGGTCTATAAATATAGGCAGCATGTTTACTTAAGGGAGATATTACATAGAAGATACCTGATCATGTTCAATTTGAACTAAAAGAACTTGGAGGTCTTTACCTGAACTGAAATTCTACCTATTCTATGAATATGAATCTAATCCCTGATCTTCAAATAATTAGCTGTGTAAAGTCACTGAACCTCTTTGTACTCTTAAAAGTGGATAGGGATCGAAGACCCTGAGGCCACAGAGGTTACTTTACAGATGTAATGACTCGCCTGTAGTAGGAAAGACATAGAAATGAAATGATATGGAACAAGCAAAAATTATTTTCCCTGTGATAAGAATTGTGGTTCCTTTCCATTGATATGCAATGAATTCATTTTAAATATGCTGCCAAGATGCTTTAGGCTGTCCAAGAATATTTTATGCACAGGAAAAATAATTCCATGATTGGTCTGAATGATTCATTTTCATCTTCCTTTCTGTTATGTGTGTCTTTTGCATAGATGGCACAAGCCTTAGAAAGATTTGCACTTGCAAAGAATATTGAGAACCATGTATCTTGATTTCTGTTTATTTTCATTTAGAGGGTTAAACTTCCTAGTTGTTCCTAAGATACCAAAATTAATGTTACTTTCTAATTTCACTAAATGTTCAGCTCCTTACTTGATTATAGTATTTCATATAATACAAAGGAGTGAAAGATTAAGATTGCTCTATATCAATAGGTCCTCAAGATTGCTTTCTTACATTAATTTTTAAATCATCCCACTCTCTGTCAGTCATTCATTTTCTTGTTCCATTCTGTATTACATATTTTCTTTTATTATTTACCAATTTCTGCTTGATTCTGACATTAATCTGAGGATTTGGAGCTGACGGGGGGGGGGCTTAAAAATCAAACTCATTTTATAAAGGAGAAAATCTGAGGAAAAAAAAAGTGGGAAAATGGGGTGACTAAAGTTCATACATTGGGGTATTACGTGGAGTCAACAACATAGGTAGTTGACCTATCTCCTAGTGAAGTGTTCCTAAGCACTTTTACTCATTACTTGTCTCATTCGAAGACTTGTACTTTTCCAATTCTTAAATTACATGCCTAAACAGGGAGCAAAAAAGTTTTTAAAAAATTTCCCCAAGCTATTTAATTATTTTAAATCTTGGATATAATTAGATGGCACTTCATCTCTCTCCCTACTTCCATCCTTTGCAATTGGGTTTCAAGATCCTGATGCAGGATCACATTTATGAGGGGATAAATGGACTCTACTTGAATTTGTGTTAGGATCTCTAAATGATGCTAGCTCCTCTACCTTTCAGTTCCTCTTGCATTTGAGTGACTGACTAAGCTAAAGGAGGTCATAAAGAGAATCAACAGAATTAATGATTATTACAAACAAACAAACAAAAATCTAAACAGTATCATTAGAGACTGGTACTTCATAGCCTCTTCAAGGTGACTAGAAGAATGCTTGGAGATAATATTGTGCAACAGCTTTGCATCAGAGATGAGCACATGAGACTCAGTCACTGATTTCCTCAAGTCATGAAAAATAGTTAAAGAGCCATCCTGAGTTCTTAGATTCCAGGTACATTACTCTTCACTGTACCACATTAATTATATTTTAAAGTACAATTGTTTGTAAGCCATAGTTTTACATTATCTCAAAACTTTTTTCATCAATTTGTATTTATAAATTTAGGAATGCAGATAGTGGTTAGATTATTGGGCTTCCAAAAAGTTTGATAAAAGGAAAAGTTTCCTATCAAGTAGATCTATTGAGAAGTTGATTTGGACATTGAATTGGAACTGTTCCTCACAATAAGTTTTTAGAAATGACCAAATGACCATTTGTTAAATATATTGTAGAATATTTCTTTTTTATTATGCAAAAGTTGACATTTTTATATCTATCGCTTCCAACTCTGAGATACTGTTGATGGAAGAAGTAGCAAAGAATAATAATATTAATAGAATGATTATCCTAGAAAGTAGTGGATTAAACCTCAATACAGGTCCTCCAGGAAAGGATGAATGACTTGACACTGGTCAGGGATATGGTAGAAAGGATTCTTATTAAGATATGGTTTGTATTTTATGGTTTCTCATGTCCCTTCCAGGTCTAAGACTCAAATCCCATCTCTGACACTACTTCTGTCATCCTGGGGGAGTTCCTTAACTTTTGTGTACTTCCATAAGTCTTGAGATACAGGGTGGCACAGTAAAAAGAGGGCTAAATGTGGAGTTAAATTTAAATCTCTGCTTTGCTTCTTTCAACTTTGTAACCCTAGGCTAATCTCTTATTCTTTCTGGATCTCAGATTCTTTATCTAAAAATGAAAGGGATGGCTTCTAAGATTCATTCCAGCTCTGAACTTATGATTTTTACAAGTTTCAGATGGTTGTCACTGTAATTTATGGACAAATTTCTGCACACTAAGGAAATCACTAATCTTTCAATGGTGCTTATGCATTATTTTATAATTGGGAGTGCATGTATTGTGCATTCCATTATATTTGTTTGTCACAGGGTAGTCTTTCCTTATTCTTTGGGATCAGGAAGAAAAAAAAATGTTACATAGACACCTCGATTCATAAATGTTTGTTTTACCTTTCCTATGTGTGGGCTTCCCCATTAGAAAGTGAGCTCCTGGAGAATAGGGAATCTTCCTTTTTTATTTGTATTCATAGCACTTGCCTTTTAGCAAGTGAATACAGTATTTTCTATGAAAATAGTAGACTTATTGAGAACTCTTCTTTCTCTATCCCTCCTTTTTTCTCCCTCCCTTCCTCCATTCCATCCTGCTTTCCTTCCTTCCTTCTCTTTATTTTATCTTTCTTTTTCTCTCTTTTGTTCCCTCCTTCCTGTTTTTCTTTCCCTTTTTGAATTTTAAAAAGACTACATTTATGAACAGATTTTGCCATCATTCCCTCCAACCTGTTTTGCATGTAAATAGTTAATAAATAGTGCTTTATAAGAGGTTTTGAACATTATACAACCAATCTTCATTTCTTCTTCTCCATCACCCTCTCCCATGCCAGTGAGTTAGATAAGATCTTTTGAAGAATCAGTGATGGTCAGTAGAAAGATCCAAAGTCAAATAATTTAGAAATGGGTTTTAGTCAATTCTGCCACCAACTGGCTCTGACCTTCAGCAAACAACAAACAATAAGTTCTGAACTTCTCCACAATTCAATTTCCTATGTAAAATGAGGATAAAGATATCATACTTACCTTACTTTATGAGATTCTTTTGAGGATCATATAAAATGGCAGTTTATAAATGTAAATTAGTACTTGAAAGCTTAGAAATATTTTCTATATAAGCTCATAGACACTATGACAACCAGGGAAAATTTTGTGGATGTGCTATCCTTTACTAATTAATTACTGTGTGCTTTCTAATTATGTGAGATGAAAAATAAGCCCTCCCCTTTCTTTTTTATCTCTCTCATCTATGTATTTATTTATGCATGTAGCTGTATATACAGCTAGCCAAAAAGTCTTAGGGCAGTTTTATGCAATTAAAAACTTAAAAACACACTAAGGCTTTTGGGACATCCCTGTATGTGTTGTCCACTAAAGTCCTACTCTGGTGTCTTTTCCTGAATGGGAAGAATGCTGGGTTCTCAAAACCTGGAAAAGTATTATCTCTGGTAATTCTGATCAAGCTAGAAAGGCTTTGCGTGCAGCCCTAGCAAAAGGCTTTTTCTCTTCTCCGGACATTTTCTTTGGCTGTCCCTCATATCTGGAATATTCATTCTTCCCAATTCAATCTATTTCTTTCTCTTGTTTTCCTTAATCCCCAACTGAAATTCCATATTTTATAGGAAGCATTTCCCAACTCCTTCTAATTCTAGTGCCTTACCTTTGTAAGTTATTTCCTATTAATCCTGGATATGGCTTACTTTGCTTATATTGATCTGTATTAGATTACCACCCCTTGATGGTAGGCATAGTTTTTGCCTTTTTTGTATCCACAGTGCTTAGCACAGTGTCTGGCATATTGTGTGTGTTTAATACAATTTTATTAATGGATTGCTAACCAAGAACCAGAAAATACTAGAGAAGTTCATCTCCAGGTTAGTTACAGAAAATTATTAATTTTTCATCTAACAGAAATTCTTGAAGATGAATCAATTGATTTGTACAAGGATTGAGAAGTGTATTGGTTGGGTTTATTAATACTGATGAAACTATGTATGTTTCACTTCTGTATTTTTCTTACATCCTACTTATTTATATGCTATCTTTTCTATTAGAAGCTTCTTCAATAGTCTGCTTTTGTTTTTTCTTTGTATCCCTAGAGGATGGCATATGGTTTTTAATAAATGGTTATGCATGATTATATGTACATATAAGATTATATATGTGTTGTATGTATTAACATGTGTATTGAATGTTGTTGACCAGTCATTTTTAGTCATGTTCAACTTTTTATGACCTCTGTTAGTGTTTTGCCTACTCGAGTGCCATTTCCCTCTCCAGTTCAATTTACAGATGGGGAAACTAAGGTAAACATGGTTAAATGACTTTCCCAGAGTCACATAGCTATTAATTGTCTGAGGCTGGATTTAAACTCTAGATGATGAATCTTCTTGATTTCAGACTTGGCAGTCTATCTCCTCTGTGCCACCTAATTGCCCCATATGTATTATACACATATACAAATGTGTATGTATATTTATATATTAATAGTTACATATTAAAATGGGCAAACATGAGACTTTACAAACACATAACAATAACAGGGATGATATTTACCTTGTTCTTTCATCCTATTTTTTTATTATTCTAACATGCATTTAGGAATCTAAATATAACTACAATTAAATTTTGAAAAAAACTAATTTTGGTTTTCTACTCTGACAATATAATATAACTGAGGTGGCATTTCTCTAGTGTTGACAAACTGTAAACTAACTTTCAGACTACTTTTTGGAAGTCCGACATAGGTATTTTAAAATGTGACTGCTGTGCTGATTTCATTCCATTAGTAGCCCAGACCGTCAATCAGTGAATGATTACACAGTTGAAATATTGACAGTAGCAAAAGCAATTTTGGATTTGAAAATTGCCTTTTTAGATTCCATTTCCTAGTTTCAGTAAAAAGACTGTATTTAAGGCCCAGCTTTGTTGATGTGTGTAAGAGAGTGAAGTTAGCTGCTGTGGCTTGAATCTAGCAAAAGCACTTGCAGGAGCCTTAATAACTATGTGCCCCAATAATGGCTGAATGAAGCATCCCATGGGACCTTGTCAATAACTCTTGCTATTTTCAGTCTCAACTAATCTAGCTATTGTTCCACACCCTACCCCCATTGAAAGCAACAAATATCATTTTTTTAAAGTTTATTAAAGTTTATAGAAACATCATCTTAGTTTTTCTGTTCGTATAACCTAATTCACATTTACTAAAGACTTAGGAAACTCCTTTTCCTTACAGTTGATTAGGTATTAGATAAAATTTATTTGTAGATGATACCTTTTTCCCTCTCTTGAATTATCCTATTTTCTAGATTAGTAGAACATTTTATAAACTTCAAAGAAAAGGGAGGTGACATGATAAGAGTATCAAATCTCAACTGGGTAGAATTTGAGGCAGTCATTTGGATAAGTTTGGGGATAATATGGTGTTCTATATACAGAAAGCACAAAGAGCAGTGACTTATTTGTTTAAAAAATGCAAGATTCCACCTTGAAGGACTATACAGTTCATAAGAAAGTATGAAAGAAACATTTATTTTTCATTTAAATATTTGAGGGTATCAATGATGTCATCCTTGTGGGTACTCAAATAACAAATCCAGATCACAACCCTCCATGCTTTAGCAAATTGCCTTCATGAGGTGACATGTACAGAAGGTTTGTCAATTGGTGGCTAACCTTCTTGTTGAAGATTGAATACTTCTGGACTCAAGATGACATCCAAGTGAGACTTAGAAATATTTCTAGCTTGCTAAAACCTGCTAGAACTTATCCTCTTCAGACATTTGAGAGTCCAATCACATGAATGACACGATGAGAAATAAAAGTGGTCCTTCTGTATAGGAGGAAAAATGGGGAGGAATGAAAAAAAGTTTGAGTGATATGAATTTGATATCCACCAAATACTTGAAAGGATTTAATTTTGAAGGGACTTGGCTTACACTAGCCAGGTGATGCAGTGGAAAGAGTACTTGATGGTTCTGGAGTAAGAAAGAGCTGAGTTTAAATCCAGTTTCACTACTTACTAGTTGTGTGACTTTGGCAAGTCACCTTCTGTCTGCCTCAGTTTCCTCAGCTGTAAATTGTGAAGAATAGCTCCTATATACTAAGTCTGTTGTGAGAATCAAATGAGGTAATATAGTTAGCCCTCTCAGCAGAGTGGTTGGAAATATTAGGTGCTTTATAAATACTTGTTTCCTTTGTTCTAGTCACAGGAACTGCCACTAACTGCTTATTTAATCTTGGGTAAGTCACTAAACCTCCCTGACCCTGAGGTTCCTCAGGTTGGAATGTATGACCTCAGGTCCCTTCAAGTTTTGGTTATGGATCTATGTCTGTGTTCCTGTGAGTCTAAGTTTTCTGGTTCTCTAGCTCTGTTTCCTTGGGCATCTAAAATGAGGGCATTATATTGAGTGAGCTCTAAGATACATTCCAGCTCCAAAATTCTATGTTTAGAATATATGTTTTTATATTTTGGAGGCTGATTTCTCCATAGCATACCTTCATAGTTCCAGTCAGGTTGCTTTTAAGATGCATGAGTTAGGGGGGGAAATAAGAGGCATTAAAGCTTTAAAACATTCAGACTTTTGAGGAGCTTTAGAGACCAAAAAAAAAGCATACGTGATAGAATTACTAAAAATAGTATGCTTACTTATTTCTTCCTATCGAAGGAAATATGCACATTTCATATACATGCTTTGAACTTTCTTCCTTTCCTATGAAAGACCATAACCAACATAAGCAATTCAGAGCTTAATTACCTTGATTTAACCATAATTTCTAAGATGATTTCTTAAAATGCTCAGGTAGTTTGGAGGTATTGCTCCTCTAAGCATTTCAAATACTCAAGTATGGTTTCTCTAACAGAACATATCCAGAATGTAGTTTTTAGAACAGAAATTATGGTAGACGATTAGATGATAGACAAGAATGTGTTAAGTAGGATCCAGGCACTTAAGGTGGCAGTATATCTCACATAAAATATTGCCAATCCACAAAATTTTACAAGGAACCACCTGCAAATGAAGTGTATTATACTTACCAGATAAATCATTTGCTAATAAAATGTATAAATTTTAAAAGGCTTCTAAATTCTAAAGAATATTAAGTATCTTGTAGCAGGGGAAAGGAATAGGTAAGCAGGTGGGTGGGTTGAGAGAGCCTAGTTAGAGTGGCCTTATGGTTCTACATAAACAGTGATCACATCTGAACAGACCCTGAGTCTAGTACTTAAAATCCTTGAGCAAAATGAAATGACACATTTTAAAGTTTAGTAATCGTATACCATACAATCGATGAACAATAACACCCTTATTCTGTGACTTTTAAAAATTATGATTAAATATTTGAGAACGGTCTCACATACATTCTTCCAAAAATGAATGTTATAATATTCTAATTTTAAAAAGTTCAGGTGAGATGTTACTAGCTCTACATACATCTGGACTACTATGAACATTAAAAGAGAACAGCTGGTGTCCAGTTGCTTTAGAGAACATCTTATGATCTTTTGCTCACTAAAATGCTTCATAATTCTTCATTTAAAAATTTTAAATAATTTATTGCAGTTGATTGTTTCTCTTTCATTCTGTAGTCTTCTAATTTCTGCTCCTCCCACCCCCAGACCTCCCCATTTTCCCACTTCCTCCAAACCCCGAGAACAACACCCATAGCCCTCTTGGTAAAATGAGTTGACTGCAGAAATCTATCTGGCCAGAGATATCATTAGGATTGGAATGAAGCCTAAGGAGGAGAAAAAAAAATAAAGATATTAGCACAAATGTAACAATCTTCATGAGAAAAGCTTTTCTTTGAGTTCAACAAGTTTGACAATAATAAACACTGTCTTTTTTGGGCTACATGCACTATTTGGCATTGCCGGCATAGTATTTCATCTGAGAACTCTCTTCTGGGATTTTATAATTTCTAGAAAATGTATGATATTCATATGGATTGACTGGAACAAAGTCTATTGCCAGTCAATGAAGCTAGAAATCAAATCATAGACAAGATTCACATTGTCCTGTTTATACAAGAGGTGACCTCTGCTTACTTTCCTCTTTATTCCAGCTTTTTGAGCAGAGAGGGAAAACATATATCACAACAGAGAGAATTTATTATTTAAAAAATAATATTTTGTCATAAAAAACTATATGCCTCTACATGCCAACTATGAAACTCATTCTCTCAGGGTAATACTATTTCCCCTTTTCTTTCGTTCAACACAGAAATGTAACCAGCTTATATGTCAAAACTTGCTACTTCAAAACTTATTTTTGTGGACCCTGTAATTTAAGCTTAATCAAAGACTATCATTTGCTTTTTTCTCCCACATTCTCTGTTTTTAACATAATGGGGATCTGCAGGCTGGGGGTGCTGTAGACTCACATAAGGGTTTTCTAAGTTTATAGGTATCCTTGGAACATGTAAATGGCCAATAAGAATTCTAAGGTGTATCCAATAAATAGGACCCAAACCAAGATGCACATTAAAATGTATTTTCTTACAGGATTCATTTACCTAAGGTTATGGGGGGAAACGAGCATGCTAGTTTTTTGGTTGTGACTGAAGATTTAAAAGATATTTCAGAACATGGTCAAGCCATGCTAATGCTGCAGAAATAGGACAAATCCACAGAACCATACTCAGTTTAAGGAAGAACAGCAGAGAAATTTAGGGCATCACTTAAATAAATGCACAAGAGGCCATCAAAAATTGGCTTTTCATCGGGTCAGTGTTTATTTCCAATATAGCCTATCAGAGAACGTTAAATGAGGAGAGGAAAGCATCCTGGAAGGAAAAAAAAATCCCCTTTCAAAATCGTTCTTTCACTTAGCCATGATCTTGGGAAGGGGGGAAAGGAAAATTTCGACTGACCCAGCTCGTGATTTACATACAGAGCTAGTAAATGAATGGTGGCTGGGTGTGGGGAGTGGGAGGGTGGGGGATGTGAGGAGGGAAAAGCGGTGTGTTTCCTTCTCTGCTGCAGAAAATAAGATTACTTACCAAGAACATTTTGAACTAGGGCAAATGTTTATTCCCTCGATCATCCGGCGCTTCAGTCTCTGCAAGAAATCAATTTCCATCCTACCTTCTCTCTTACTCCCGCAAGAGAGAGATGGACAATTCTTAAAGCTTCGGGGTTCTCCTGAAGATCTAGGGAGGGCAAAAGGCTCCCACCGAACTCTTTATACAGATCCATGCTATAAGAGTGAACCCAACGGGGAAAGAACAAGAGAAATAGGGATCTTCTGCTAGGCAGAGGAGAGAAGGAGGAAAATCATGCCCATCACAGCCACGTATAAATCCACATATAAAATTACCAGTTCCTTCATTTAGGTAGATCCCCAAAGGAAAGCTGGTCTCAAAAGAGGGAAAAGAAGTTCCTGAATCCCCTATTAAAAATAACATTTTTAAGAGCCCAGAAAATTAAAGGACTCTGGGCATAGGGAGGTAATGGGGTAGGATGGGGGAACTGGGAAGGGAACAGGGAATTGGAAAGGGGGTGGGGGAAAGGGGAAAGAATAAAGCTAATCTTACCCAATCGATCATACGATCGTTTGTTCAGTTTCAGGCTGAGGAATCAGGATTAGGAAAATTGCAAGATAAATGCATTCAGGAGAGAGCCATTTCTAATTTTCCTCTCGTTAGAAATCAAGCACGAAGGCAAAAATAGGGGCATTGGGAAAGGAGAGGAGGAAGGCTTGATCACGACATTGCCTTTGCTCCCAAGGGATAGTCCCCTGGAATTCCCAAAACACAATCGTAGGTGCTTTTCCCAACCCTCATCCGCTTCTCATAAGGGAACTTGTGGTTTCAGAAGGAAGGCAATCCCTTTAAGTGGATTGCAAATGGAATTCATCCAAGAAGCAGACTGCTGCTGCTGCTGTTGCTGCTGCTGCTGCTGCTACTGCTGCTGCTGCTGCTGTGACTGCTGTGACTGCTGGAACTAGTCACTTTCCTTTCCCAAAGCCTGCTTCTCCCTAAGCCTATCAGCAACATGCCCCTTTAGAGCTCCTTATCTTCTGGGTTTCTTCCACATTCTCTGCCCCTCGATTGATTTTCCTTGAATAGAGCCAGCTGGAGGGCTCCTGTCAGTAGGGGCTGATTCTGTAGGTTCCTTTTCCCCAACACCCTTCTGCAGTAAGTTGCTGCTGGTTGAGAGGGTTTGGAGGGAAATCCCAAATAAAAGGCACTGACTGACTGAACACTATTAGTCCTATTAATAATGGTCACAACTCGGGTATCTTGAGAGGAACTGAGATTGTGAAGAGCAGTGCAGGATTTCTGAGGCTGTCCTCTCTTGAATTCTCATTGGATCCTCCCTGGTTCCCTAAATCATTCCTGCTGCTATATCTATCAGGATGACTACAGCCTCTCTCACTAGTTCTCTCTTTATCTCCTTGTCTTCCCCACATCCTTTTACTTCTCCGGGCAGATTTATCTGTATTCCTCCCCCTGTTGACTGGGTTTTCACAGCCTCTTTCTTTCCCCCCCTTGTGGGATTCCACAACCTGTAATTATTCACTTTTTTCTGCCTGAGGATCTTCACAAATCCACTTTTCCTCTCCTCTTCACATTTTTGTTTCCTTTTGTTTGGGATTTGGTGACTCTCTGTATATCTGGCTTATTCCTGGTTCCAAGCCACAAAGAACTGCTGATTATTTCTAAGTCCCACCACCATGCAGATCACTGCTTTAGCTTGATCTGCAACATCATGGAATGTCTATTTGATTTCTGGATACATTATTCTCACAGTCATCTTGCTTCCTGAAATTTCCTCTGGTAAGTTATTCCCTTTGTATATTTTTTTGGAACTTAATGGTACTAAGGAATTAAAAAAAAAAAAAAACCTTTGTTTCTGAAGGTTTTTTTTTAAATCTTTGACACTTTTAGAACTCAAAGATTTTTAATTAAATCAACTAATTAACATATTAGTCAGACACAGGAACCAAATCATACTTCATGCAACTAGGTAACTCCTACCATTTTTTACATTCTTTTGCTTATTCACTTCTGTTCACATTTGCATTATATGATCTATCTCTAGCCTGTCTGTTCTTTAACCCTTTCTTGGCATTAAAATTTGAGCTATGAAAAAGGTTAAGTTATATGTGTGTATCTTAAGAGAGCTTTATAAAGTCCTCCTTGAGTGGGTTGGGGGACAAGGGTCTAAGAAAGTTCATTACTCCTTCTGATCTGCAGAAGGTTGTTCAGGTCATTATATTGCTATTCTGAGCCAATTATAAGACTGAACTAAAGGAACCTTATTAAGTGTACTCTCAGGATAGAATAAGAAAAAGCTTTAGGATTACAGAAACACAAGGAGTGAAATGTTAATAGGTAGTATGCAAAATAATATGCCTTTTGGGGACATTTATTTTTACTCATTTCCAAATAATACAAGAAAGAAGTGTTGTATGTAGGTAGCAAATATAGCATAATTCAGTTGTATTATTTGGGTCCCTTAATCCCATTTCATGTTATATGTACTTATCTGGTGGTGAACATAATTGGGCACAGGGGTATATTTTACTGGGTTAAGGTGAGTTGATTAAAAGAAAACAACTTTATTTTGTCTGTACTAGAAGTCAAACACGGACAGTTCCTACTAGAGAAATCTGACCACCCTAACCCTTCCCCATTACTCTTCTTCCCCCAATCCTCCACTCCTATTCCTACCCCCCCAAAAAAATCCTCAGGGTGAACAGGTACCTGGAGGTGGCCCTTAGAGTAGTTTGAAATTTTTATGGGTTTAATGAATTATTATGATTATCTTCTCTTTCTCCAGTGAGGATATGTTGAGTATATAAATCTCTTCAAACATCTTGTGGGAAGTACAGGGTTCACTCAATGTAAAACTGCCTGGATGGGTAATGTATGCATATGCTTTTAAACTGTTTCTGCCATACCATCCATTAAAAAGCAAATGAGGGCTTTGAAATCCTCTTTGCAAGATAAATAGATTTGAAAATATCATTTTAGAGTTTTCCCCTCTCCCTTTGTAGTCCTGTCATTGCTAATGTTCTCGGAAAGCAACTAACGTGACTGAATTCAAAAGCCTCACATCCAGATGTGTAAGTGTTCCCTTCACCTGGGTCTCCATTCCCAGACTTTGGACTCAAGGGTTCTTTCCCCTTGGTCGCCGCCTAAGATTCAACAGACACTCTAATCTGAGCGCCTACCGCCCCTCACCCCTCGTTCCTTTCCGAGTATGGTTGAGGTCTTGCTCATTCAATCGCCTAGCCTAGCAGGGGAGTGTCTCCTGGAGATCATTTCCCTTGACTTCTGGAGCAACCAAGATTTAGGACAATTAACCAATTCAGAATTCTTGTTAGGGGATTGCTGCTGCTGCTGCTGCTGCTTCTGCGCACGGGTCAGGGGGAACAAACTTTCAGCGCAGCCTGACGCTTTCTCCTTAACCTAGTCTCTCCTCTGGCAATGAACAGACATATGGTCTTTTAGGTAAGTGCCTATCAGTGGCTGTACAGTAGTCTGCTTCTCCCCCGACCCTTTCCCCTAGGACTGCATATAGGGTAAACTCCCATTTGCAAAAGAGCACCCTGAGATTTAGAAGGTTAGCAACAGGCAACTAACCCGCTTTCTTTAGGTTTTCCTGCAGCTAAGAGCAACGCCTATAAATGATCCCTGGATGCTCGCCAGGGTGTGAGCAAGCATGAAGGATAGTTAAGGTGTCTATCAGACTGACTGGCTCATTGACAGCTTGGTCCAGATGTTGGTTGGGTGTGGAGGGGAAGAAGAGGGTGTGTGTGGGGGGGTCTGTCGTACCAAAGCGTGGCTCTGTCCTGCTGCCCTCAAGCTCGAAATGCTTCTTGTGAGTCTGTCCAGTCCGGCCCCTTCCTGCCACAGGCGCCAGCACCAGCTTGCTGGGCATTTGCAGCCCGCGAGCAGGCGCGTCGGCAGTTGGGAATGCCTACTCCCCTCCCCACCATTCTTTGACACGCTCCACTGCCAGTGTCTCTGGGGCCAGGCGGGAGAATAGCCACTCTTCCCTCTTCTTTAGACCAGCATAAAGATTTCAGTTTGGGAATGAGAAGTCTGGGAGCATCTTGAGAGATTGCTTCCAGTGCTGACTGGGGCTGCCTTGGGTTGGTCTACATTCATTCATTGAATTCCGTACCTCAACCCCACAATGATCTTGGTGTCCTTCCTGATCCTCTTTTTCTCTCAGTCCAGGAGATGCTGAGGGAAATGTGAATTCCAACTCCGTGAAAGAGCTCTAGCTCGATCATGGAGAAGCTCTAAAAGCTGGAGGAGCTCCCTCCATAATATGTTTGCTACTAATGCTCAGGGTTCATTACTACCTAGAATATCCACTTTAAAGTTTGTCTTTTCCTCTCTCTCTACTTTGCTGGAAGTGGGGGAAGGGGGGTGGTGGTGAAAAGGAGGAGGGTCTGGGACTCAAAGTGTATTTTCCTCTGGCATTACGGAGAGAGGGGGTGGTGCTTCTTGGCTACTGGCTTCTCAGCTGGTTCTGCAGCCAAGCAGTGGCAGGCAGATAGTTTGAGTCTCCACTGACTGCCTTTGCTTCTTCCTCTTCCACGAGAGTCAAACCTGGGAGGCTCTTACTTTGCACCAGTTTTTGAGGACGCAGCAGTACATGGCAAACAGCAGTTAGAATCGCCCTCCTGTTTCCATCGTGGCGATTCTCATGGGAATAATTCAGGGGAAACGCTTCCCTGCCTGTGCCCCCCCCAGAAGACAGAGGTGTATACTTCCAGCTGCGTGAGCTGCCCAAAGGCGGTTTGATATAAGGAAGAGACGACCTGGGTTGCAAATTATTCCCGGCATCACTTACTAATGTACTAACCAGGTTTAGGCAACAGAAGTAATGAATTATATGTAGGCTGGTGTAAGAAGCAAGGTAAAGGAAACTGCAGGGTGTAAAGCTGCCACATCGGGTTGGAGGACAGAAGCCTCATTTTCTGGCCCCCCTTTTCCATCTTTGATATTTAAATGTCTTTGACATCATGCATTTGAGCAGGTAAGGGATAAAGATCTGGCTTTTGTAGTATGAATTTCCCATTTACATTTAGCTAGCTTGTATGTGAGACCTATCCTGCAATGACTTTCTCTTTCCAGCAGTACTAGATTCCACCCCACCCCCCTCCTCCCCTTTAGGTTCTACTCTGTTGCATAGAATCTTAACTTGCACATTTTATCTCTTATGAATCTTTTGGAGTGTTTATGTTTCCATTCCTCATCTTTGGGGTAAAAAAGACCCAAATGGCAATTTGGAGGACAGAAGAGGGATAGATAATTCAAGAATAACATGCATGACCATGATGTATGTGGAAGGTTAATGCTAAAATACATTTAAAGTATTACTTTGAGATAAACTTCTCAAAGAGAGAAGAGAACAACTTCTTTAAAAAAATCCAGCCATTCCTGAACCCTGAAATAATTGCTATGACAAACTTGAAAACAATACTGGGTAGGAACTTTCATGTCATCCTCAAATTATATAAAAGTAATATATTCAAAATATCTCAATCATCAAATGATGAGAAAAATTAAAAAATGTACTATAAAAAGCAATGTTATAGCTTACTTCAGTGGATAAAACTATGATCTATTAAAAACAGTAAACAAAATGTATCCAGACACTCAGAAAATGAAAGATGTTTTAAATTCACATCACAATGACATGAGAGTTAAGTTAAAGTATTAGGCCACCAAATTGTGCAAAGAATTATTTTAAGAATTGTTTAAAACTAATTTTGTTTCTTGTTTTGTACTACATAGATTTTTAGAGAAGTCTAATTTGAGCACTATGCATTTGGACACTAGATATTATTAAGATTTAATTGCAAAAGTCTTCCTTTTAGTTTTGATGCTGTTTCTAATCTAAGAACTTGTATCCTGTGAGTTTGGATAAGAAATACTTTTACTAATTACATCGATCGATGCCTATCCCAGATCAATAATTTTGGTGCATGCAAGACTCACCAATAGAACCTTCAAGCAATAAAGGATAAACATGGCACTTTAGGGACATAAACTAATGAAGTTAGAACACTTGACTGAGCATGATGAAAAAAGATAGTTCTTATTCCTACTGGAAAGGGAACCTCATCAATGAGTATGATTCCCCCCCCCCTCAATCCCTTCATATTTTTGTTTTTGGTGTATTTTCTAGAGAGAATATGTTTATTATGCTAGAGGATGGGGAGGAATGTTTTTCTTTAAAAACCATATTGTTAATAGTTTTCAAATTTTGTCTAGACATGATTTGTGTGGTCTTAAAATGGTTCATTTTACTTGTCTTAGAATGAGATTATGAAATGTGACTTAACACTCCAATAGTACATTTTCTTTTAAGAGACTGATAATACCTACTAATCACTTTTGCAAACAATATATTTCCATTCTAGTTTTCTTTTAAACAAAAAGGAAAAAATGAAACACAAGTCAACTGAGTGAAGTTTGGAGTGAACTCTTGGGAAGAGGATAGATTAGGAAAGAAGCATCCTTTCAGGTTAACTTTATTAGAAATTATATCATTGGATGCTGACTCTCCCTTACCCCCTTCTTAAAATATTTTGCCTTTTCCCCCCAGGATATTTTAAAAATGTTTCTTCTCAATAATTCCACAGCATACGTCCAATAACATTTTCAAACTTTTACATTCTACTTTAGGCCAACATTTCATTTTATTATAAACAATTTAGTGGTTTCAGGGTTTGACATTATCTTAAAAACTTTTAAATGCACCATTCTAATTTTTCCTTTGGAAGTTAAGAAGAATACTTGCTAAATATAACTTAAATAATTGAATACTCATAAATTATTTATATCAAAAGTATCAGTTATACAAAGTAATATCCCATGTCAATAATATGAACACATTTTCAATCAACTGTGTTTTAAGAGGAAGTTATTTTGTTTTTCTGACTTAAAGCTGGATGTTATCTAGATATGCTTTCTCCCATTTTTCTACTTAAATGCAGAAGACAAGGCTTTGCCCTGAAGCTGATGATGTCTAATGAAAAAAAAAAGGATAGAATTTGGAAATTAGGAAACCTGTGGCTTCAGTTTTCTTATCTCTGAGATGAAGTCACTGGGCTCAGAGATCTTGGAGGACCCTTTCAACTAAAAATTAATGCTCTCAGGTTCTAGTCTTAGTATCATGAATCTCAAGTAGGAAGGGACCTTCAAGAGCATTTAAGCTAATCCTCTGATTTTACAGATGATGAAAACAGTCCCAGAGATTGTGAGTTGCACCTGGTCACAGGCAGAATAAATGACAGAGTTAAGATTTGAACCTGAAACTTATAATGCTTAATGTAACATCCCTTGCAATACATTGGCTCTAACTTTGCCTCTTACTAGGTCATGTGAACTTGACCTTTCTGGTAGACCACTCTCCATTTGGTCTTTAGTTAGATCAAGAAATTTAGCACTTGCTCTTCAAAGGACTGTGTGAATAAAGATATAAAAAAGTAATTCTACACAATAAAAATTCTCTATACATATGTTTTACTGTTAAAATTTATTTACATATGTCAAACTTTTTTAGTTTCAAATAGTTTTGCTGAATTCAATTTAAATAAAAGGGATATTGAATGCAAATAGATGTTTTTAGCCTATAATACCAAAGAACAATTGGTCTGGATTTTTCTTTTTGCAACCATTTATTTGCTTTGGTATTCTTTTCTAAAGCATACCTGGAAGTTTGAAGGAGTATAAATTCTGGTACAGATTAAACTTTATTTTATGTTGATTTCATGGTATTCATTGTAAATATTCACTTCTATCAATACATTGATATTAATTTCCTTCCAGTAGTGTTATGTAATTAGATGATTTTGATTTCTTAGGAGTTTTATAGATGAAGACACCAACTTGATGATTTGTGTTGATGTGTTCTAGTGCTGAGGGAGCTGAGAAAAAGATGAGAGAATACCATGTTCACATAAATATTTGCATTTTTAAAATTTTTGAACAATTTAAAAAGTAAAACTTTTTTAGATTCCAGAAACCTTTTAGAAAATTCTTCATATTTAGCTAATTGGTCATTGATGATGAGGGACCTCTGAGAGAAAATTGCTTTGGTTTATTCATCAAAACAACTTGGAAGTAGTGTTCTTCCAACCATGTTCTAAAATTATTACCATTTTTTTCTATTTTGATTTTAAAGTTTACAATGCATTAGTTCTGAAAGAGGGCAGAGTAAGTATCTAGTATTTTAAAAGGATCTAATGGAATGATCTTAATTTCAATTAAGATGTAGGTGAGTGTAAACATTTTCAGTCCTGCACAGATACAGGAAGAATACTTGTACTTTCCTGCAATGAATTAGTTTTAGCTTTGGCCTTCCTGGGAAAGTTGGCCATGATGATACTAAATCCATCATTTGTATTTGTAGGAGATGGGGGAGGGGTAGAATAGAAATTAATCATAAGGTTTAATACTGGTCATTGAATAACCTTGTCAGCAAGATTCAAAAGCTTTTGCCACTATCAATTTTGGGCACATTTGAGCAATTGCTTCAAGGTATTTGTATCCAATTACCCATTCTCAGTGCTATCCAGTTACTAGGATTTAATGTACAATTATTTTATGATCCATGAATCTGTTCTTTTCTACCTCAACTTTTTTTTTTACACATTACAAACAGTGTGATGTTGTTTTGCATTGTTATGTATCTACCAGGTAACTACTCAATAACAAATTGATGAGTTTGTCCTTAAAATAAGCTTAATTATATTTAGTTTCATACTCTTTCTTTATAGTAGAAGAGGTCTGGAATACTACATTTAAAAATATTTGTTATTTGACCTAATAGATCTTTTTGGCACCAAATCTCTGTCTCCTAGACACCAGTTTACTTCTGATTAAGTATTATAAATTTAGTTATGAAGACTGGCATATAATGGAACTATTTAATCTTTTCCTTTTCTCTTCTCAATAACAATGAATGGGCTGGTTGGTTTTTTTTTGTTTGTTTTAAAAAATTCTGTTTTAAATAGCTATTGGATAGAAAGATAGGGTAATGGTAACCTAAACATACTTTTTGCTATGCTATGTGTTTTAATTGAAATTTCCTCCTTTGGGAACTCTTTAAGCACTTATAATTGCATTCTCTGATATGCAGAACTTTTTATGAATACCCAAACATTATCAATGGTCTAAAATAACTGAGAGCAAGATAGATAACTTGTCACCATTCCAGTAAATGAAATCTATAAAATCCACATTTATTGATTTAATGAATTAATAAATATGTGAACATTACAATAAAGTGTATTGTAACTCTATAGTTTATAAAAACACAAAAGAAATAATTCATATATATGGTAAAGCCCTTTTAAATTCTATTAGAAAATTTATTGGAGAAGGTTATTGATGTATTTCAATGCATCTGCTTTTAAAAAATTATTCATCTTAACTTCTGCAGAAATAGTAACCAAACTTGAGCTGATTTAAAAAAAATTAAAAGATGCTTGCCACTGAATTTTGAAAATTATTCTTGAAATTCTGAAGTATTGAAATATAACCTTGTCTTAGGTAGAGCAGTTTTCTCTAATTTTTGATTATTGATGCTAGAATGCTAGGCCCTATATAATTTCTTCAATAACATTTTAGGCTTTGTCTTTATATACTAAACAGTTTGAAAAAAAAAAGAACCTCTTTGCTAAGTTGGTTTCAAAATAAAAGGTTATATTTAATAAACTACCTTTTTTAAAAGCTCCTCTCTGGTAAGGTGTACAGCCATCCTTATTTGCTCCATAACTTATAGATAACATAGAGCATTTTTTAGGTACCTTTGTACTCATATATCTTATGAATCATCTTCTTTAATGTTCAAGTTTTAAGAACTTCTTTCAAATATGAAAATAAATAAACAGGATCTTTCACAGTTTAAAAGAGATCAAAATGAGAGTTAGTACAAAAATCAACCAGAAAGTTTCAGGAGAAGAAATGATCATCAAGTGATCAAGTGATTACTTCCATAATGTTTTTACAATATCAGAAAGTCAGATAACCACTCAAATTTATTTATACAAATGGAGAAGCAACCTTATCAGATATTAATACTTTCTAAACAATATTATAATAAAGCATAAGAGCCTAAAAGCAAAATTTATAAGGTAATTAAATTGTCCACTCAAAATTACACAGGTACAGACTTCACATAATGATTCCCTCCACTCTTTTCTATTTTCTTATATAACATAAAAGATATACTGTAACTGAATATAATTGGTCATTTAAATATGATAGTTCTGAATCATGTCTTTAGGATTTGAACCTGTGACACACACTTATTAAAATATGATTGGAATACATCAAAGATAATGGTTCTGTTTCTAAAAGTTTTAATAAAAAATATTCTGTAGGACTGGTTGGTGTTTAGGAAGACCAGATTACTGAGACTTAAATAAATTCCAAACAAACAAACAGAAAGATTGGTGGAGTTACTAGCAAAGAATTTCCACAAAAGAAAAAAAGTACAAAAATATTTCTAGCTTCATAGACTATGGGATTAATTTCATATTTCAAATAATTCTATGTTAAATGTGATAATTTTAAGAAAAGGAAAATTATTTGCTGTAACATACAACTGTGATACCTGATATCTAATTGGATATGTGGTTTCTAGAATCATATGTAATGCTAATGTTTTCTATTTATGATGGGCTTTGAAGTTGCTATTTGTAGGATAGCTTTGAGTTAATATAACATGTAAACAAAAAATCAAGTTATCTTTTTATTACAATTTGAATTTGACAATTTTTTCTCTTATTACCAATAGTAACGACACAATATTTATGTTCAGTTTGAAGTTTACAGTCTTATTTTTTTCCATTTTAGCCTCAGAAAACTTGTGTGAGGTAGGTATTTCAGATTTTATTATCTCCAATGATTCAGTGAAGAACCAGAGAGGTTATTTATTTCATGAATATGTAGCTAATGTCCATCAGAGGCTGGATTTGAAACAAGGTTTTCTGCCTCTGAGTATGGCATATTCTCTATTATAACATACTATAAAATTACCAGTATGTGCTTGATCTCCATAATAATATAAAACAGAAAAGCCATTATGTAATTATTATATATTCTAATTTGTTATATTAGAGTTGAATGAGAAGCAATTTAATCTAACCTCCCTCTCCATTCAGCAATTACTTCTATAATCTCTCTAATAAAGGGATCCTCCAGTCTCCAATTGAGCCCTTCCAGAAATGTAAAATTCACTACTTTTATGAGGTACCCTATTCTACTTAAGGAATTTGCTCTTCCTAATACTGAAATTTCTGTGATGTTAACTTGTGTTTTATTAACCTTGGTTCTAATTCTGAAGTGCTTATAGAATAGATCTCATTCATTCTTCAAATATTTGAAAACAGTTCTCATGACCCTGTAGACTAAGCATTGAGAGTTCCTTCAATTATTTTCAGTTTTAGGTCCCCTCTCAATATTGGTCATTACTTTCTTTCTTTGAAAAGTCCAATTCACTGAAAAAATATCTGAATATTTAAAAACAATAAAAACATTCTCCCTACTAACTTTATTTTTCTTAGTTATGTTAAGAATCTTATTTTTATATACATATATATGCACATATTTGTATACATTCATGTGTGTTTTTACTTTAAACATCAAAATCTCCATTTTATGTAAATTGAATCATATCACTTTTTCATTAGATTTAGAATTCTGAAATCAAGGATTGGTTTCACTTTACTTTTGATTGAAGAATCATTGCTTTGACTTGAAGTTGCATTAAGCATTTTAGTCAAAGAAAAACCTACTTAAAACAACTAATATCAATTGCCTTTCCTTTTATTGTGTTTTTAAAAGCTTTGTGAATTTTATGTAAAATATCATATTAAAAATCCATATGTATATTTGTGATGAAGATATATCTTTAAATATTGTTTTATCCACTCTGAAAACTAAGGAACAAACATGACCTAAAAACAGTTAAGATATTTAACAAAGGGGGCAGCTGGATAGCTCAGTGGATTGAGAGCCAGACCTAGGGACAGGAGGTCCTAGGTTCAAATATGACCTCAGACACTTCCCAGCTCTGTGATCCTGGGCAAGTCATTTGACCCCCCCTCGCCTAGCTCTTACCACTCTTCTGCCTTGAAACCAATACCCAATATTGACTCCAAGATGGAAGGTAAGGGTTTAAAAAAAAAGATATTTAACAAAGACTATTTTATTACTATTACTTTTATGAACTTACTCTTATTTGTCTGCTGTTGTGTGGAAGTTCTAATACCTAGTATTAGCAGTTCTATTAAATCCTTTTGTGTTATTAATTTAAAAAAAGACATATCAATGACTCCACTAAGAGTAACAGGTGAAATAGGTTAAATCTGATACATTTTATTATGAAAGAAAGAAGAAAAAATAATTTTAAAAAAGGTGATATGATTCATAACTAGCTGTTAAGTTAGGCCTATGGTTTGTGTTGCTTCATCAAGATCTGTGATTTCATTGGTATGGAAATTTCCATTTTATGGATCCTCCCCTCATTTATCCCTTCAAATGCTGTGGTTTAGTAAGTCTTCTTTGAGGTATACTTGTAAAGATTAAAATTAGGGAATATTGGGCAACTGAGGCAGGTAGAAATTAGTTTCTCTCTGCAAGGAGTATTATATTTTTTTAGAGGTTTATTAAAGGTTAAAGATTAAAGAATATACAAGTAAGAAACATGTGCCTAGGCCAGAGGCCTAGACAAAATAACCTCACATCACACAAGAGACGTGCCTGTTCCAAAAGGGAAGTCCAAAAGAGCACCCAAAAACCTTTGCCACCAGCTTAAATCCTTCCTCGATCTCGGCCCACCTCAGAATTCCTGTGAGATTACAAAGCATTTTGGGGAAGTGGAGCAAAGGCTTGTGGGGATTGTAGTCCTGTATTCGAGTCTATTTTTTACATACTTTTAGGGAATTTTCTCAGTGACTGAGACTAAATAATTTGTCCAGGGTCATACAGTTCTTAATTTGTCTGAAGTAGAACTTGAACCTAAGTCTTCATAATTTGAAGGTTATTGATCAATCCAGTATATTGTGTTGTTTGCTGGGCTTTCTAGCACTTTTACTGGGATTTGCTTAGGTTTTATAATAAATTGTTTACTACACAGTTATATCAAGGTGGGTAGTATTAATAACTCCTAATTTCTTCATCATATGGAAAAATCGACTTCATATAAATGTTATTCATAATCAACCTTTTAGACTAAGAATTCTACATACTCAGACTCATTTCCTCAAACATTTCTTACTACTCTCTTTGGTATTGTTTTAATGGGTTATTTCTTTTTTAACACACATTTCTTCCTGTTCTATGACAAAATTGAAGGGACAAAAGAGAATGTAGACACAGGGAGAAGAAGAAAGATATTTGAAATGCTTTAGATCTTCTGTTTACAAGTAGAAGAAAAAAGTGGTAGGACATTTGAAATAAATAATAGTCTACTGATGTACTTAGATTATATTCTATATATTAACCTTTGGACAATATATACATATTTCATTGTTTAGTCATATTTATTTAATTAGAACCACCAGTTCTTCTAATAGGATTATTAGCTGTGATTCTGAACCTCTTCTTTTGGAGGAGAAAATCTCCCAAATTTGGGGATAATGGGAGTTTATAGCCCAAAACTATTAAAATCATGTCCAAGCTAGCTACTTTAAATTTCTCTTGATAATTTGTTGTTGTTGTTAAATAACAAGTTAATTGTTAGAACTAGTCTACTTGCTCTCCTTATAAGAATAACACATATTTAGATGGCCTTTATTTTAAGTAAATGTTTTTTGTTGACTTTTGAACTTAAAGTACTAGTAAGGTAAATATTTTGCTTACCTTACAACCTCAAATTTAAGCACTATAGATAATTTTACATAATTTATTAGCAGCATCTACTGTCAGGTTTTGCAATTACAATATAACTGTATTCCACATTATACCTAGACAAAAGTTATAGTGGTAGGGGGAGCTAAATCTCCCTAGCTAGTCCCTATGGCATCAGTGTAATGGAGAAGCCTATTTTAGAATGTAAGATAATGAAGAATAACTACCACAGTGATATGTGGAAGCTATGAAATTTTGAAAGTGCTATAAAAGGTCTTCTAGTACCATCTTATCCATGGCATGCCTGATATACAGTATAATTATTTGTCTCTTTCTAGTCTAAAAATTTTAGCTCATTCTGTTGGAATTTTGTGTTTTTAAGACAGCTATGCTTTGATTTTGATATTAGAAGACATAAGGAAAAATATTTTTCCTTGCCAGACTTTATTGTTGTGTAGTCTAAATATCACTGCACTAAGAAAGAATTCACGTCTGTTTTGCATTGTCACAATTTTATCACTACTTTATGGTTTGACCTTAGGCAAATCACTTTACCTTTTTCAGATTCAGAGCTAGGTACAAATCTAAAAAACTAGGAGGTTAGAGTAGATGGGGCCTAGGGTCCTTCAACTCTAATATGTGTTCTATAGCTTCTTTGGGATAGTTTTTCTGTTAAGTAAAAGATCAAGTATGTTAAGCACTCTTGGAGAGTCAATCTAGACATTGGGGTGCTTCGAAGCTTGTCCTTTACTGTGTGTTTCATTTATTTATTTATTTTTACTAGTGACTTGGGTGAAAGCATAGATACCATGCTAATCAAATTTTCAGATGAAACAAAAACAACAGAAAAGCATTACATTGGTATATGATGGAAAAATATCTCTTGCTAAAGTGAGAAGCTACATTTAATATTATGAAATTTTATGGAACTAAACATAATGTTCTATACTGGGGTTCCACAAATCAATTTCACAAGCACAAGATGGGAGAGATATGGCTATATACAGTTCATATTAAAAAGTTATGGGGTTTCAGTGGACTTTAAACTCAATATGAGGCAACAGTGCAATATAGCAATGATGAAAGTTATTCATTTTGTTTATACTAAGGAGGCAATGGCCACCACCCTGATCTGTGCATGACTTTAGGAAGGACATAAACAAACACGGAGAGAAAGTTGTACCTGACGGTAACTAGATCTTTGAAATTCAATTCTTTTATTTTTCAATCACTTTTGCTCAGTGCTTAGTTCAAGTCAATTTTTAGTCAGAATGTATTGACTACTATGTTCTAGGTACTGTGCTAAGTCTAGGGGACATAAGAAAAGGCAAAAGACAGTCAGACAGTCTCTGCCCTGAAGGGACTCTCTGAGGGAGAAAATAAGCAAACACATGTGTACAAACAAGCTATATTTAGGAGAAATGATGAATAATGGAAGGAAGGCATGCTTAGAATTAGAGGCTTCCCATAGAAAATTTGAGCCATATCTACTGAAGCACATTTTCCATCATCTTTAATTTTTATTATTTCCTACTGTTAAGAGGATGGATGTGCTATCCTACTTTTGACTTTTAAGAATAGTTTCACATTTGTGCTAAGGGGATTTGAAGAATGGGATACTTCTCAATCTCATCCACTTTCCTATATCCTCCCCAATCAGTTCCACTGTCAGATGCTCACACTTAAGTTCCTCTTTATTGGTAAGACAAGATTTTATTGACAAGATCAAGCAGAAGATTAGTTCCCTTAACACTATTCATTCCCCAGAGAAATACTAACCCTCATTAAGATGGAAAACACTTAAAGTTGTAATTCAGGGACACTGCATTGCCTCATCAGCTAAAATAAATAAAAGAGTAGGAAACTGATGTACAGGCTTAGCAAAGTTAAATGACTTGAAAGATTCCATGAGTGCAATTCTAAAACAGGCCTGAACTTTTATGCTACTTGTCCAAACAAACTCCCCAAATTCATTCTTCTGATGAAACCAAATAGAAAATTACAATAGCACATAAGTATTAATGTATACATAGAAATTCCTCCTCTTCATAAACAAAAAAATTCAGAACTAGCACAGTTTGTCTTAGGGAAAACAGATTCTGTCAGATCTTTTTACATATTTTTTTATTTCCCCAAAGAGATGATTTAAATAAGAAAAAGACTTTAATAGAAAAATAAACTGACTTTTCCCAGTCCTTACATAGATCCATGACAGCTATCCACTAAACTGATAAAATCAGTTGACTCTAAGTGATTTCTGATCAGTGATGGACTATTTCAGTTAAACAGAACTATATGCAGAAAAAAAAGGTTAAAATCTGGGGATTTACAAAGATTAGTAAGATAGGACTTCTATCCTCATATAGTTGTACCTTCTAATATGATGTCTTACTTCCTTACTCTAGAAATAAACACTACATTCTAATATGATGTCTTACTTCCTTACTCTAGAAATAAACACTACAGGTCCTGTGTGTGTGATTATTGTTTTTGCACTAGAGATTATCAAAGAATGGGAAATATTTTTATTTTACTCTTTGTATGCATCTTTGAAATAAAAAAAAGATGGAGCTTGACAAATATTTTATAACAAGTATAATAGCATATAATTACTTATTTCCTTTAACATATATTCCCCAAAGTAATATCTGGGTCTATATACAGAGACTAGTAAGTAATATAAAACCCATAAACAAATGCACTAAGTCTAATATAGGATATATGATGTTCAGAAAGGTTTGAATATGTTCAATAGATTTGTGTTTACCATTATTATAGGTAAACAGCACCTTTACAGCTGTCTGCCTGCCTTCCTTACCTCAAAGCACCTAATCATCAAGTAGGATTATAAAAATATCTTTGAAATATACTCTCAAGTTTTTGGACGATAGCCCTTCAAAATTGTGCTTCAATGACTACATGCTAGAAATCACCCTCATATCCACTTCCATTATCCAGTCTGTTAGGGGCCATGAAGAAATCTGACCTTAATCACCAATCTGCTATTGTATTTCAGGAAAATATTACAAGGCATTTCTTTACTGAAATATCATGCTTCATATCACCAGCCACCACCTGCATCATTTTTACACTGTCAGATTTTGTTACTCTCTTGATTGAAATGGAGGTTATTTTAATGCAGGTGGGCCATTTCATAATATGATTGATTAAATTAAGAGGTCAGATACCTTCAGCATCACACTCTCTCTGAATAGCACACAGGTTACTCAGTGTAGTCTTCAATAATGGTTACACTAATGGTAATTTGTTTACAATAATTTCAGATCAACTCATACGATGTCTCTCACTTCCATTCTATGAATAAGCTCTCATGTTATACTAAGATGGTGAATTATTGATACCATCAGAGTACTCAGAGGTAATTATGAACATAAGTTTTAAAAAATGTTAGTGAGCAATTACAGTTGGTAAGGCAAAATAATTTAAATAATCATGGGAAGGAAAGAAATAGGATTTCATGTAGAAGAACTAGTTTGCATCCTGGATTCCAATTATAATCTAGGTGATTACAGGTTATAGGTTTAACCTGTCTCAATCTTCACATCTATAAAAGTAGGATATAATACCCATGTTATCTACCTCCTAGGGATATTAAAAGAAATAACAGTAAAATTTTAAATGTCATAAAATACAATACTTAAAAATAATTGGTGGTATGAAAAATTCATTTTTGATTATCAATAGTTTTTACTTTTCATTTGGGAAAAGAGTCTTTTTACTTTAATATTTTCAAAATCCATCATATCATAATAAAAGTTTCCTGTTCAGCAGAATTTGTGCTTAATTTCTTTTTCATGTGAAGTGTGTTGGATCATTGTGGAAACTCTAAAGAAATGGAATGGAAAATATCTTAGATTTTTACAAACTATAGTTATGATAATGGTGACTTCCCTACAGAGAAAAGTGTCACAGGCTTATAAGGCTGCTAATTATAGTTCTTTCTTGATATTTCCAAAAATTACCATGGATGAATTTAACAGACTACTTTATAAGGGGAAATAATAGCTCAGCCTTTTTTAGAGATTAAAAAATAATTTTGTTTCCCCAATTACATGTAATAATCTTTTCCATGTTTTTCCAAATTATAAAATCTAAATTGACACTGTCCTTCCCTTTCCTCTCCCCTCCCTGAGATGGTAAGCAAGGTGATCTGGATTATATATGTATAATCTTTTTTTCCCCCTTTTAAATAAATATTATTATCCCAAATGTTTACAAAATCAAAGAAAGCAAACATTTCCATATATGTATATATAAATAAAGAGGATATTTCACAAATTAAATCACAAATCTCCTACACATTTAGCTTATTTTTCTTCATATCTACATAATAGATTCTATCCACAAGTGTCACAACCCTTCCTCACCCTCCCTGTATCACATAGGAGGTCAACATGTTTATATAAAGTCTTTTCTGTTTTATCTTTCTGTTTACTTTCTGGTATGGTAACATTCTCAATTTATTGTATTGTATATTTATTATATAAATTGAGAGAATAACATTCTCAATTTATTGTGACTGTATAATGTTCTCCTGGTTCTACTCATTTCACTATTCACTCTTTTCTATAGACCCTTCCTGTTTTTTTAATCAATCTGTTCATTATTTCTTATGGTGCAATATTATTTGATCACAATGAGATACCACAATTTGTTCAGTTCTTTGCCAATAGATGGATAGCCCTTCAGTTTTCCAATTTTTTGCCATTACAAGGAGAGCTGCTATAAATACTGGGGAACATAATTTTCCCCCCTTTTCCCCTGATCTCCTTGAGAAACAAACCCAACAATTTTTTTTTTTTGCTGGGCATAAGGGTATACACAGTTTTATAGCACTGGGTATATTTTCAAATTGCTTTCCAAAGAGTGGATCATTTCACATCTCTGCCAACAATGCATTGGTGTCCCTATTTTTCCACATCCCCTCCAACATTTGTCACTTATCCCTTTTGTCATTTTAGCCTGTCAGGTGAGTTTGAGGTGATCTCAGAGATTTTCATTTACATTTCTCTAATCAGAAATTACTTGGGCTATTTTTTTACAAACTTATATATGGTTTTGATTTCTGAAAATTATCTATTCATTTATTTTGCCCACTTATCAATTGGGGGATGACTCTTATTCTTAAACATTTGACACATTTCTTTATGTATTTTAGATATGATATCACTGTCTTAAGGGCTGCCTATAAAATCCCATCCCCCACCCCCAATTTTCTGCTCACCTTCTAATCTTGGCAACACTTTTTTGTCTGAAAACTTTTCAATTCAATGTATTCAAAATCACCCATTTTACATTTGACAATACCCTCTGTCTCTTGTAGATTCATAAATTATTCTATCCATAAATCTGAGAGGTGGTATGTTTCCTGTTCTAATTTACTCATGATATCTCCTTTTATGTCTAGATGATGTATCCATTTGATCTTATTTTAATGAATGGTGTAAGAGATATTGGTATACACTTAGTTTCTACCAAACTAATTTCCAGTTATCCTAGACATTTTTACCAGTGTTGCTTTATCCCCAAATCTTGGATCAATGATTTTGTCAAATACCTGATTACTATAATCTTTTATTGCTATTTTTTGTATTTTTGTTCTATTCTACTGGTCTACCTTTCTTTTTCTTAGCCACTACAAGACAATTTTGGTAATTACTGCTTTATAATATAATTTAAGAGTTGGTATAGACCTCTTTCCTTTACATTTTTCTTCATTGATTCCTTTGATAGTTTTGATCTTTTATTCTTCTAAATGAATTTTGTCATTTTTTTAGCTCAACTAAATATTTTTGGTAATCTAGTTGGGATCACATATATGATCTTATTAATCATATTTCCATATAAGTAATGCTGTGAGGTTATACTCATATAAAACAAAAATCCAAAAATAAATATACATTTGAATTTAAAAACAGAAAGCTTTGATCTACATTCAGATTCCATCAGTTCTTTGTCAGGAAGTTAATTACATTCATTGTAATAAGTCCTTCAGAATTATCTTGGATCATTGTATTGCCCAGAATAGCTAAATCTTTCACAGATGATCATTGTACAGTATTGCTGTTATTATGTACAAAATTTTCCTGATTCTGCTCATTTCACTCAGCATCACCTCTTCTAGGTTTTTCTGAGGTCATGCTTATCCTTGGCATACTAGTATCCTTTCACAATCAGATACTGTAATTTGTTCAGCCATTCTGCAACTGATGGACATACCTTTAATTTCTTTTTTATTTATTTTTTTATTTAGAATATTTTTCCATGGTTAGATGATTCATGGTTCACTCATCCTTCCCTCCCCATCTCCTGGAGCTGACAAGTAATTCCAGTGGGTTATACATGTATCATTGTTCAAAACCCATTTCCATATTATTCATATTTGCAGTAGAGTGATTCTTTAACATCAAAACTTTAATCATATCCCCATCTCATTATGTGGTTGATCATTTGTTTTTCTTCTGTGTTTCTACTCCCACAGTTCTTACTCTGGATGTGGATAGCATTCTTTCTCATAAATTCTTCTGGATTGCCCTGGGTCATTGCATTGCTGCTAATAGAGAAGTTAATTAAGTTCGATTATGCCACAATGTATCAGTCTCTGTGTATAATGTTCTCCTTTCACTCTGCATCACTTCCTGGAAGTTGTTCCAGTTCCCATAGAATTCCCCCAGTTCATTATTCCTTTCAGAACAATAGTATTCCATCACCCTCAGATACTACAATTTGTTCATTTATTCCCCAATTGATGCACAGTCCCTCATTTTCCAGTTTTGTTTTGTTTTTTTTGTCACTACAATGAGTGTGGCTATAAAAATTTTTGTACAAGTATTTTTTCCTATTATCTCTTTGGGGTACAAACCTAGCAACAGTATGGCTAGATCAATTCATTTCTGCTCTCTCTCTCCTTTCACTCTGTCCCTCTTAAGTGTTTTCTTCTAACCACTGCCTCCCTGGAATTACTCTCCCTTCTATTAGCCCCTCCTTTTATTATTTCCCCCCTACATGCCTATAACCTATAGGGTAAGCTGAATGTGGATGATGTTCCCTTTCTGAGTCAATTCTGATGAGAGTAAAGTTTAATCATTGCGCATCATCATCCTCATCCTTCCTTCCATTTTAATGACAGTTTTGCACCTCCTCAACTGAGACAATTTACGTAACTACATCTTCCCCCTTTTCTTGGTGCAATCCTCTTTTGAGTCCTTTGATTTTTTTCAATACATGTTCTCATACTCAACTTATTCCCTTACCTTCTGTCTATGTATACATACTCCTTATAACTTCTCTAATAATGATAAAATTCTAGAGTTATAATTATCATCTTTTCATATAGCAAAGTAAACAATTTGACCTCAATGAATCTCTTAAGATTTCTCTTTTGGGTTTACATTTTTATGTTTCTCTTGAGTTTTGTATTTGAGCTTCAGATTTTTCTGTTCAGCTCTTGCCTTTTCATCAGAAATATTGGAAATATTCTATTTCTTTATGTGATCATTTCTCCCTGGTAGAATATATTCAATTTTGCTGGGTAGATGATTCTTATTCATCAACCTAGCTCCTTTGCCTTTTGAAATATCATGTTCCAAGCCCTCTGATCCTTTAATGTAGAAGCTACTAAGTCCTATAAAATTCTGACTGTGGCTTCATGATGATTTCAATTATTTATTTTTGGCTCCTTGCAATATTTTCTCATTGACCTAGGAACTATGGAACTTGGCTATATTATTTTCCTTTGGAATATCTTTTAGAAGATGATGGATGGCATCTTTCTATTTCTATTTTGCTGCCAGGTTCAAGCATATAAGGGGAGTTTTCTTTGATAATTTCTTGTAATATGATGTTTAATTTTTTTTAATTATTGTTTTCAGGAAGACCAATAATTTTAAAATTGTGTCTCCAAGATCTAGTTTCCAGGTCAGTTTTTAAAATACGATATTGTATGTTTTCATCTTTTTTCATTCTTTTAATTTTGTATTTTTTTATGTCTCATGAAGTCATTAGCATCTACTTGTCCAATTCTAATTTTTAAGAAATTATTTTCTTCTGTGAACATTTGAATCTTTGTTTCCATCTGGCAAATTCTACTTAAGAGGTTCTTTTTTTTCATTGGGTTGTTGTACCTTTTTCCATTTGATCAGTTCTCTTTTTAAGGAATTCCCTTCACTAGATTTTCTGTGCCTCCTTTATATGTTATCAAGTCTGCTTTTTAAAGTGTTATTTTCTTCACGTAGTACTTTTTCTCCATTTTTCTTTCGCCTTTCTTATTTGAAATTTGAAATCCTTTTTGAGCTCTAATAGAATTTGAGACCAATTCCTCTTTTCTTTGAAGTTTTACATGTAGCTGCTTGGTCTCATTTTCCTTTCTCAGTTTGTGCTTTGCTCCATCTCATCTGCATAATAATTTTCTATAGTTGTCTTTTTCTTTAGATGTACACACATTTTCCTAGACTTTTTCTTGACTTTTATTTTTAACATAAAGGTAGGCTCTGTTGTCAGGATAGAGAATTTTTTGTATTTTCTTGCTGCCACTCTTAGGTATTTTTGGGTGTCTGCATATTTCAGTTCTTCCAATTTTCAGTTCTTTCATGTCCACCTTATTTTCTTTGAAGGTTATATGAGGAACCTCTGGGCTGAGAGTTCTTGAAGATACTTCCTACTACTGATTCAGTCTCCTTCAGGGTCTGCTTTTTATTTGCTGAGACTCAGGATCTTACTATGGGATTGTGGTGATTTTTGGGCCCTCACTACAGGCTTGCACTGTCCAGGCATTTGGGGGTTGTATTAGGATCACGAAATACAAGGGGTGAATGTGGGAATGCTCTGCCATTGCTTAAGGCAGAGTTTCAGAGTCTAGCTGATGACCTGAGCCTGGATTCAGAACCTTGAGCAGTGGGGGACAGGGCCACTCATTATTGACCTACACTATTGGAGATGCTTTGTTATAAAGACTGAACTCCACTCTGACTGCAGCAAAAAAAGACCTTCTCTATCTACCTTCCAAATTGTTCTCTGCAGGAAAATTGCCATATG
This sequence comes from Monodelphis domestica, assembly GCF_027887165.1. Lineage (NCBI taxonomy): Eukaryota > Metazoa > Chordata > Mammalia > Didelphimorphia > Didelphidae > Monodelphis > Monodelphis domestica. Next base: position 89,892,964 of record NC_077228.1, on the reverse strand, counting down.
TCATCCCCTTATTGTTTCTGACACTCCAATATTCATTCTGAAGTTTTCTTTTAAGGTTGATTGGAGGGAGTTTTCAGGGAAATTTTAGTGTTTCTGCTTCTGCTATGCCATCTTGGCTCAACATTTTTAATTCAAATTTTCATTTGTATTACTAGCATTAAAAATAAGGTAAAATGCTAAATAGGATAATGATAGAAGGAAAATCTCTGGTGTTATGCATTGATTTTCTTTTGGATATTGAATATTTTGTGTTTTTCATCATTAACCTTGAATGTTTCATAAGTGAGACTCAACTAATATTAATCATCATCTTTATAATATAGCTAGTAGTTATATACCATTTATTATGTGGCAGGAACTATGCTAAACACCTGTAATTATTATGTCATGTGAGCCTCCCAACAATCTTAGGAGGCAGGTGCTATTATTGTCATCCTTTTATAGTTGAAGAACCAGGGCTAACAGATCTTAAATGACTTGGCCTTACTCATATAGCTAATACGTGTCTGAGGTGAGATTTGAACTCAGATTTTCCTGACTCCCTGCCCAGAGATCATAGTGATAATTATATATCAATTTAATGTTAGGAGTACCAGGCTAGCAGCTAGGAGATCCAGTCTCCCTTCTTGGTTTTATCCCTAGAGGATAACATTATATAATCAAAAGCATTACAACCTCAGTTTCTTTATCTTTTCAATGAAGAAAGTGGGCTAGGTAGTTTGAATATCCCCCCAGCTCTAAAACTCCATGTTTTGGAGTCTTGCAAACAACTATATTTTAAAATTTATTTTATAGAATCAGTCCCTGGCAATATAGAGGTAGTCGATAGGTTATTGGACAAGGAGGAATTAGGAGACACAGAGATAAATGACATTTAGGCAAGCCATTTCAACTCTTAGTTTCGATATTTTCTTCAGTTAAATGAGAGTTAGACAAGATGATTTATTCAGTTTCTTAAGATTTCATATAAATCTATTTGTTGCAATAAACAAGCAATAATTGTCACACCTTAGACTTAAACTTTCCATTAGAAGCCTTTGTAATATTTGAAAGCCTCTGAATGTCAGAGGTTCTGATTGTCTAGTCATTTTTGTTTTATTTGTGAATATCCTTCACTAACACAGTTCATTGCATAGAGCAGGAACTTGTTGAATGAAACGATAAAGGAATAGACTGATGAAATGTGAGAGAATAATTAAAATATAGCAATAATAGTATAAAATCATAGGTGCTTTTTTCCAAAATGATAACTATTTTTTAAAAATAAAATATAAGCATATCAATAGTTATTGATTTGCAAGAGAGCAGATTCTTTAATGTGACCTAGATCAATTTCTTGTTTTAAAATATTGGAGTAATCCAAAAGATGTGGATAACCTGATTGGTGTATGTCATAATAAGTTTCATTGTTTGTCATTCTCATACATGTCTTCTTATAGCAAAACTACCAAATAATTCCATTGAAGGCTTTTCATTGGTCCTTTGAATATGTCATGAGTATTAGTGCGTACTTCCCCCATGTTATTCCTTACTACTATTATATATGACCACCATGCCCTTGATGATTTTTATGACATTTTTCCCATATGTAGAACATTATTTTTAATATGCTGCAACCCATTTATCCCCACTATCTTTCATTTCCCTTTGGCTTACCTATAACATTGATTTTCCTAAAGTTTTTGTTTGTTTGTTTTTAAGATTCTTAGTCATATTGCATCGCCAGAAGAATACTGAAGTACAAAAATAGGTTTTATGTCTGGGAATCATTTAGGACAGATAATCTCATAACATTACCCAAATAAAATGCAACACAATCTCCCCTTTCTATTCAGTTTTGAGCTCACCTTGTTGTCCATCTTACAAACAAACACACATACATGTATATATGCATATACTTTATTCATTTGATTTCTCTTGTGTATATATTGATATATATTGATAAATATATTGATATATATTGAAAAAATATATTGATAAATTAATCTTTTTTAATCTGTGATTTCCCATTTCATTAGGAAAATTGATATTACATTCTTGGATTTGAAGTAGTCAATATAATGTCATTTTAAATAAGAGCATCTGAATAATCTTGCCATTCACAGAAAATCTATTTTCTGTTTGAATATTTTGCAAAAATACTTCTGCCATGACAAAGGATATCCATTCTTTGTGAAGTCATTTAGTGAGCACATGTCTTCCTACACATCACCAATGATACTTGGAATAGTTGTATATAGGTTTATCATGGTATCTATCAAGGAATTATATTATTTTATACATGGGAGATACCTTCTTCATGGAGAAATTGAAAAATTATTTTATCAAAATTAGTCATTGAGTTTCTAATAAACAAACAATAAACACAATAAACACACCTCACAGATACTTGTGTGATTTTCTGAGATATGGCATATTAAAGAAAGTCATCTGTAAAGCACTTCCATTTCCTTCCTCACACGTTCACCAATGGTGTGTGTGTGTGTGTGTGTGTGTGTGTGTGTGTGTGTGTGTGTGTGTGTGTGTGTGTGGTTTACATTCTCCTAATGATGTAAAAGGTATGAGGAAGTAAAGTGATGAATCAATATTTTATTTTCCGGTTTTTGTCTTACTCCCCACCCTGACCCAAAATGAATCATCTGATTTTTACTCTTCTTTGGGATTCTTTATATTTTTTATCCTTGGATGTGGAAAAATTTGTTTTTAATGCTTTTTAAAAATTAAAATTAACACATAGATTATATAATCTTAGAATATTAGAGTTGGGAGGTACCTACAAGATGCCATTCCTTCATTGCAAAGATGAAGAAATAAATGGAAGCCTAGAAAGCAGAATTATCCTAAAGTAATTCAGCTATTAAGTATAATAATTGATATAAAAAACTCAAATTTCCCAAGTTCCAGGATAGTTTTCTATTTACAATCTTGTACTAATCTTCAGAGGACGTTTTGTTTGTATATACACCATTTTAACTGGAACTGTCATTTCTTTGTAATGTTGTGATACATGTTTGAGTGATCCTTCCCTAGATAAGAAACTATTGCATTTTTATCAGGTATACTATTCAAATAATTCTTAGTAATTTGCATATATACTAAAACATGTATATGGTTTCCCTAAGAATACATAGATTCTACATCAAGAGTATCCAAATGATGAACTTGAATCAAGTGAGACTTTATGCTGTTTTTATGTGTCTAGAGGTAATTGATTATTCATGAGTACACAGTCTATAACCTTGGACTTATCAGGAACTATCACTTTAATGAAACAGAAGTTTTAATATTTGTTGCCCCTCTTCACTTTACCAAAAAATGATAACTGTTGTTTGGCTTGAAACAATATAATTTTTCCTACCCATCTATTCACTGAAAATTTATCAAATGACTACTATGAGTCAAAAAGGACAAAACAAAATAATACCTGCCTTTCACAATCTCACATTCTCCTGAAGAATTCAGTATCTTCAGAGGTTATTTAAAAACACCTTTGTCTTTCTTCTTCCCCCCTCCCCTTCTAATTGTGGCATACTAGCATGTTTTATGCATGGATACCTGTTTTTGGCCAATATATGCAGAAATAATAGACTATATAGAAATATATTTCCTTTCTCCCTTTTTTCCTCTTTCTTCTAAGGATTTGGCTAATCAATTTTAGTCATCCTAACTTTGCTATTTGATGGTATTGGCCTTTATATTGTTTTACATTTACATATGGTATTTCTTTACCAGTCTCCATAATTTTTTATTTGCTGTCTCATATATCTAGAACACTTTCTATTCTTTTCTAATCTCTGATGTAGAGTCTATCTCTTCCTTAAAGATGAAGCCCAAGCACTACTTCCTATATTAAGACATTCCTTATTTCCCTTTCTCACTATTACTATTCTCTGTCCCTTCCTCCTTTATATTTATATTTATTCCACATATATTTATTCCAAATCTACTGATATATGTGCTTATTTTTCTCTCCTGAGTGATGATGAATTATTTAATTCTTCATATCTGTATCTTCAATGCTTATCATCATGTCTGTCCAGTAATAGGTGATTAAGGGATACATATTGCTGATTGATGTATAGAGATTCCTCAGTTATTTTTCTATTTTCCTTCTTTTCTTTTCAACATAAAGGCCTCTCTAGCCACAAATATTAATTCATGCGATCCTTCATTCCTAATTAGGATATTAGTTGCTACTACCTTGTTTTTTAATCATTTATGCATATAGATATTATATTTTGAAGCCAAATTATTAGCAGATTGGCTTCTGCCAAGATAGGTGCAGCTAATAGACAGTACCAAATGTAGAAAAATATAAGCCATTCAAAACAGAAACATTGATATATTTTGAAAGAGAAGATGAAAATGTGAAGTTACTTTTTCTTGTGATGAGTAAAATAAAAAAGAAACAAAACAGTCATTTAGGGGAGATCTAGTTAAACTAACCTTTCCTGCTTTTCTAAATGATTAAGGCAGGTTCTCAAAGTCTGTCTCAGCAATACCTTCTATTGAGTATCATTGATTTGTTTTGTGTTTATCTGAAGTCAGAGTCAATGAACCCATTTTAGTTTGAAAGACCACAAGTGTGTCTTTATATTTAAGGACTAATTGGTCCATTTGCAGACAAATTCATCTTTTTGGCAAATAGACCTATTTCTGAGTACATACCATAACAGGCTTAGCCATTTTTTTATACCTAGAAATACAGTCCTTCCCAGCTTTGCATATCTAACTCCTACTAGAATTAAATGCCCCACAACATAGCTATCTCCTCCATGAAGTCTCTCTAATCTATTTTGCCTCAGACTTAACATTGTCCTTTACTTTGTAATTCTAATGCAGTTATCATGTTATAGTTTATATTAGCAATATCTATATTATTGTATCCCACATACCCCCTCCAAGCTTCATGAAGTCCCGAATCTAGATTTGCCTCAGTTTTGTGTCTATCCAAGAGTCTATCTTGATATTTCACACATAGTGATTTTTTTGGAAAAACATTTAATTGTTTGTTTACATTGCCTTAGTCATTCCTGCTCTTCCTATTTATTTTCAGAGATGTGTGATATATATATAGACAGACACACACAGGGGAAACAGAGAAAGAGAGACAGAGATAAGACACAGACAAAGATTGAGGGAGTTCATCCAGAAATTCCCTAACAAATGAAATCACAAGTTGTCTGTATAAAATATACATGATTGTTAACAAATACACACAAGAAGTCACTTTCACAGAAATTTGTGTATGAAAATACATTGAGAAGGAATGATGAAAGTGTAATTCTGTGATTTGTCTTTATTGACCATTTATTTTCCAACTTTTAGTTTATTCTTTTGAATAGTAGCAACAGCAAAACTACATTATGCTTCACAACCAACTTCCCCAAGAGAAAAAGGAGAAAGAAGGGCAAACAGGAGAAGCACTCAAGAGAGTTGACCCTAAGATGTTCTAGTGCTGCAAAGGGATTGACTGAGAATGAGCTAATAGAAAAATTTATTTAGAAGAATTCCATTTTATAACTTAGTTTTTTAGCACCTAAAATAAAATTAACTTATGTATGATACTTTAGAATAGTCAGATTTCAATGCTTACTTGTCTGAATTTTGAGAGGTTTAAATTTTTCTTTCCTGATTAATGGTAGATTAGAAAAAAATTGATTTCATTTTAAATTAGTGGCTTCTGAAATACATTAGAGGCAGCTAGATGGTGCAGTGTATGGAGTGTCAGCAGTGGAGTCAATAAGACTCATCTTCATGAGTTCAAATCAAAACTTTGACTCATTAGCTGAGCAAGTCACTTAACCTTGTTGGCCTCAGTTTCTTCATCTGTATAATGAGCTGGAAAAGGAATTGGCAAACAACTCCAGTATCTCTGTGAAGAAAACCCTAAATGGGTCACAAAGATTAAGACACAACTCAAACAACCGAACAATAGTAATAAAGTCCTTACAGCTAATATTTCCCTTCTTAATTACATTTATCAATACAGTGCCTTAATTTTTTCTCATCAGTAGGTATGACTACTGTAGTTCCCTTCATTATTCTTTTTGCTTCCAAAATAGTACAAATTCATGTTTGAATAGCTAGTTTGTTATCATTATAAAATTTGTTTCCAATATGGATGATATTCCAGTTTAGCAGAAGACCCACAATTACAAAATGCTAGAAAGAAAATAAAATCACTTTAATGTGAATACTCAATTTTAAACATTTTTGTTTAAATTAATTCTATGTATGTGATAATGTTAAAATAGTGGTTCCCACCCCCCCAGGATTACATTTTGGAAACTTAATTAAAAGATGTCAGCTCCCATAATATAACAATATTATCTCACAATAGAATCTCAAAAATAATTTTTTCATATTCATCTGGTATTCCAGTTGTTTACTGAAGAAAGATATGTTTTATGGAAGCTCTTCTATTTAATATTTTAAAGGCCTCTGATTTAAGTAGAATCCAGACTAGCCATTCTGAACTTTGTGCTATATTCAAGGAGGTATATATGTAAAGAGCATAAAACTGAACTAGAATATAATCTATGAGAATATTTCTCTTTGAACATACACACTACATGAATTGTTTCTTTCATGACTCTTTTGGAACATAATTCGCAAGAAGTAAAGCTCTTATTTGTTTATTTATGAATTGCATAAAATATTTTATTTTGCTTAGTTTATAAATAACCAAGATTGTCTCCTTTTATGTGTTTGCATATGAATTTTATGTCTGAATATGTGTACATATAAAACACAGATAAAATTAAGATACATGTATGAATTTAACTATTTTTAAGTAAGCAGGGAAGCACTGGTATTTCTAAAAAAATGTGGAAAGAAAATGAATAGTCATCCGTTTGTGCATGTTTACACACATATCCACACATATACGTATATGTTAAGTATTCTTGGTGAAACTCTTCAAAATTTTATAGCTAACCTACCAATACTAATTTCATGGTTTTTCTAAAATGTGGAAATAAGTTTATAGAATATAATTCCTTCCAGTTTTTTCTATGTTGAATCCTATCCATGAAATATTTAGTGAAAAAATCTATATTTTACAATATTTCAGAAGAATTCACATTTAAAGCATTGTGTAATGTTGTATTATTATACAAGTGTGCAAGTTTGAAAAGTTCGCTATAGCATCATTGCTAATAGAATGATGCATTAAAAATCGAAGTCATATGAAAACATATGGTGCAAGTATGCCAAATTGTGAAGAATACTGGACCACCAAATCCCTTGTTTCGTCATTCAATTCCAAATGAACACAATAAGTAGGTTGTGAAGACTTTTTAGTCAACTCGTTTTATACTAGTGTTGAAATTTTTTTGCATTATTTCATGGTGATTCTAAATTTTAATATAAGAAAGAGAAAAGCAGCATTTAGGAAAAGTCTCACAATTGTAAAAATAATTATTTTGTAACAAATACCTCAAAGTTGTGTTATCACTTAATTTATTGAGATTTATGCTATTTAAAAGGGGGGAAAAAAGAAGGATTGCACACCTGAAAGTTGCTAGTAAGGAATGGTCTGAGCTTCTAAAGGCTAACTAATTGCCTGTGTATTTTGTCTAGGTGTTGAGGGAAAGCTAAGAGAATGAAGGCTCTAAGTACCCTGTGGAAGCATGATATGGCGGTGCAGTGCTGGTGCTGAATTGCTCTCTCTGATGGCTCTATGGGAGTGGATAGCACTGAGTCTTCATTGCTGGGTTTTAGCAGTTGCTGCTGTTTCGGATCAGCATGCCACAAGCCCCTTCGACTGGCTCCTCTCTGATAAGGGACCCTTCCATCGCTCACAGGAATACACAGATTTTGTGGACAGAAGCCGGCAGGGATTTAGCACAAGATACAAGATTTACAGGTATGAAGCAAAGGGAAAGCAATTACAGAGATATCATCCTAGAAGTTGTATATAAATAATGATAGATTTCTTTAAGGGAAAGTTTCAGATGGGGAACAAAATTACGCAGCCCTAGAAAAATCACCATAGCTAAATATATATGTAGTTGTTGTATATTGTATATCACAGGAGTGCTTTCTCCATTTTAAAAGTATTTATTGATGATTTAAAGGACTTGGAAATAAATCGAATGGCAGTGACCACTTGTGCCTTACAAATTCTAGAATGTTCCAAGCTCATAAAAACAATTAAAATTAAAAAAGTAAATAGTTTTGCTATCTGGAAGCTTTGTCTCCCTTTAATATTAATTATTTTGGCTTTATGCTTTATAACATATTAGAAGAATGCAAATGTAAAACTATTTTGAGTTAGTTACTGAAGTATGAATCCTGATATGATGTTAAAATTGTAGCCTCGATAAAAATACCTGTGACTTCAAAGGTTTTGGGGAGAAAACAGATGAGAAAAGGCAGCAAGAAAGGAATTAATCAAGGACAAAATGAATTGGAAAAGCAATCTTTCACTCTTTAATTGCTATTTTGCATCTGATTTTGTATGTTTCAGAAAATAAGTCTATATTTTAAATCTATTTTGATTGATGCTTTTACGTGCTATTGCCCCAAATCCGATCAACCCATAAACTAGAAGAATACACAAATGGTCATCTGCATGGATTTCATATAATAGTTATATGTGAAGTGTTTTTTTTTTATGAGTAGAATCCCTAAATATTGACTTTAAATTCTAGAATAATGTAAAACTGGTTTAGAAATTGTGTGTGTGTGTGTGTGTGTGTGTGTGTTTGTGTGTGCTACATAACTATAAGATTTATTTTCTGTTTTGTGTGCACCAGAGGGCACTGTGCTGCAGGTCAATATTTATACAGAATTTTGCACAGCACACTGAGAAATAGCCTGTAAATCATTTCAGGAAATTCAATTTGTGGAAGAGACTATATAGAATGAGTGTTAAAGTATAGTTTATACTAATGCTTAATTTATAAAGAAAAATTATTTGATTCATAGAACTGTAACACAGGTTTATTACCTTGTAACAACTTTGAAAGGAATCTTTAAAAAAAATCTGTCAAAAACAAAAGAATATAAAAATTAAGTTTCAGAAATCACAATTGAGTCATTCAATAGATCAAATATCTTATTGGAATATAAGAAGCTGGTACATTTTGTTTGTTTGTTTATTCATTAGTGGTCATTAACTGGTTTTGGAGAGCTATCATCTTATTGGTAGCTACAAACTAGCAAATTCCTTAAGTTTTAAGCAGTAAGAATATCTTATGTTTTAGTAACTTGGGGCAGAATTTTAAAGAACTAATTAAAATGAATGAAATTAGTTCATAGCACCAGAAGGACCATGACCTTTGTTTTTTTTTGTGTGTGTGTGTGTGTGTGGTATTAGTTTGGTTTGGTTTGGTTTTGTGTGTGTGTTTATGCTTTCATTTGACATATCAGTCATTCAATTCTGAATTTTTAAAGTAGAAGGAAAGTTTTTGTTTCATAACAAGATAAGTTGGGAAAAAAAGCTGTTATTTTTTAAAATTATTTTTCTATTTTCTTTCCAAAGCCAGACTTGGGTAGTATTAAAACCATAGTTCAACTATATAACAATTTGCATTTGATTTTGTATATATTTCAGAAATAATGCAGTTGCCAGTGAACATTTTATTAAGTACTCTTGGAATTAATAATGGGAGGATAGTGAAAGATTATGGCATTTAAATTTCTAATGTTATTTTACAGAACATTATCTATGAAAGGATGAACACAGAATCAAAATATAATCCAAATCATACACAAAAAAAAATGTACTTTCTCCTAGTTTTTAAACTCCTGTTTTTGGGTACACATTTTAAAGAGCATGGCCTTTCCTCATTCTTTCCAGTGAAATAATTTTGTTTGTTTCTTAGGCTTACATCATCCTTTTACTTAGTAATGGCTTAATCCATAGAGCATGACCCCATAAAGGAATCTGGCATTTTCATTCACAGTTTCATTCATTTGATGTACTTGATTCCTCTCTGTAAGTAGTTAGTCTTTTAAATAAGTTTAGTGAACAATTCTTTCTTTTTGTTTTTTTTTATTTTACTGGCCATAGCATATCATAAAACAAAACGAAACAAACAAAACAAATAACTTCAACTGGGCCAATGCCTAATTTATAGCTTCTTTAAAATTACTCTTTTTATGGTTAATTGTATTTTTGGCATAGTGTATTTTTTTCCAAGAGTCTTTTTAGAATTTACCAAAATTTCTTAAGATAATTTCCATATTTTAAAGATATCTCCTTCTACTTTCTCTTTTAATATCTATTCCTTCTTAGGAAGTAGCTAAATTCTACAGTGATTTTCGTCACATCATCCTTCTCCTGATGATGTTTTCATTCAGTATTTTTCTTTGGAATTCCTTGTTATATGTTGTAGCAAGCATGTTGATAACCATCTTTTAGCTCTCCATTGTCTTCTGTGTACTATTTATGTTGAGTACTTTGGAGGAAGTTTTTTTTTTTTTTCCAGTTAGCAAAAGTGCTCTGCAATAACAATGGTAGAATGCTAGATTTGAAAACATGGACTTTGCTTTGGTATGAAGCCTATGGGCAGCAAAGGTGCTTTGCAATTTTTCAAAATTAAGAGAAACCATTCTCCATCTTTTCAATTCTGGGCCCAACTTACTGTCCTTTTGGATTGCCAATCCAGCTATATGTAATGCCATTTGCAAACAAGACATCTGGAAGGTCTCCTCATTCACAAGGAAACCGTTTTTAACTTGGGTTCCATGCTGGATTTCCTCCAGTGTAGTGGTGAAATACATTTCTTTGGCTGATGTTTATTACCAGAGAGCATTTTGGTCATATTTGTCAGTGAATCTTGAATGAATTTGTTGTTTATACTGCAATAGCTTTGTTAAGAGTCTTATATGGCAACACTTTGTTCTACTATCTCAAAATGCTTTTTCATAACAAAAATAAGCACAATGAGATCTTGTATTTTGTACTTCTTTCAATTGTGAAATGACAAAGCCAGGGTCCATGTTGACTACCACTTGCAGTAGCCTTATTTTCTATAGATAGATAGTCTTATCAGAGATGCCCTGATATGTATAGATGGTTGCAATAAAATTTTTGTATAGATGGGATAATAGGTATATTGATATTAGTTGATGATCTTTTCTTGATCATTAAAAAATTGTGGTTTGACATTTTTTACATGCTTTTACTATCTTCTCCCCTTTAAATACTTTATGTTGGTCTGTCTTTGCTTTCCTTCTTGCATTAATTCTAGCATGGATCTTCTCTACAAGTATTCAGTCTAGTCTAGCTGCCTTTTTATATTTTTAAGTGCTGTTTACATTTGTAAATATCTCCAGGAGTGTGATTTAAGGCTATGGGTGGGGGAATTACTGTTCTGGATAAAAGTCTATTAAGAGTGCTTTTGTTTTTGGCAGTGTTAACAATACTTTATTTTGTTGCAAATCTCTTCCAATTTTGTTTTCTCTTCCTAGTCCACTTTCATCCTTAAATGCCCTTAGGATAGTTTTGCTCAGTTTGATATCATTCCAAGTTTTCTTTAAGCTGGTTTTATCCTCTACTGTTTCTCTGTGCTTACTGAGATGATATGGCTCATAATCATCTGTCATCCTTTTTTTGTAGGATTTCACAAACAAGTTTATATTCTAACTCAATATTTGCCTTTGGTAGCAATATGTTTTCTTTTTTGGTAATTAAGGCAGGAATTTATGGTCTAAGATATTTTTGGGGTTCTTGGTTATGGCAGTTAACCTATATTGATTAAACTCCTGCATATAATCATTTTATGAAGATATTACTTCAAAATACATATATCTTCATTTATCATATATTTTACATTTTGAATGTGTAATGACTCATGAAATTATTTTAAGCTTAACTCTTATTTCAACATTTTTTGTTCTTCTGTTAATTTATGAACTTCTAAAAAGCATAAATAGTTAACTTTTTTCCATTTGAACATACTTTGAGTAAAGAAACAGTTGCTTACTTAGTTAAAAGTACTAATTTGGGAATCATTTTATTAAGAAATACATATTTCCTTTAGCTAAGGGTAGGTTTGATGACACTAAATCATGGGCTTGTATTATTAGTTATTCTATTATAAATATAAACTCAAACTAACTATCTATTCAGGCTGTTCATATAGTTTTATTCATGTTAAGGATTCACAGACCTTCAACTAAACCATAGTCTTATCACACCTTATTTTTAAGATCAGTTATATTAAAACAATAATATAAAACCCAAGGTAGAGTTGTTTTGGTGACAGGGGTTTATAACTTTAAAAATTAAAAATTTTTAAATATTTTTCCAGATTAAATGTCAATAAAATTTTTCAGTATTTGTTTTCTGATATTTTGCAATCCATGTTCTCTCCCTCCCATTTTTCCCTCCTCAAGAAAGCAGATAATATGATATAGTACATATAATGCCTATTTCCATGTTCATCATGCTTTGAAAGATGACACATTTTTCATTTACTAGAGAAAAAATCATGGAGGAAATAAAGTAAAGAATGAATAGGAATCCACCTATTCCTTTCTATGGCGTGGATATCCTTTTTTTTTTTTTTTTGTTATGAGCCTCTTGGAACTGTCCTAGATCCTTGCCCTGTTAATAATAGATAAGTCACTCACAGTTGATCATCATAGATTATTGCTTTATAGTGTATAATGTTCCTGTTCTGCTCATTTCACTTTGTATTTCTTCATCTAAGTCTTTCCAGCTTTTAGTGTGTGTGTGTGTGTGTGTGTGTGTGTGTGTGTGTGTGTGAGAGAGAGAGAGAGAGAGAGAGAGAGAGAAAGAGAGAGAGAGAGAGAGAGAGAGATTATCTTGTTTGTCATTTCTTGTGGCACAATAGTATTCCATTATAATCATGTAGCACAATTTGTTCAGCCATTCCCCAAGTAATGGGCATCCCTTCAGTTGCTAGTTCTTTACCACCAGAAAAAAAGAGCTACTATAAATATTTTTATACAGGTAGATTCTTTTCTCCTTTCTTTAATATCTTTGGGACACATACTGAGTTATAACTTTTATCCAAAGTTTCATCATCCTTTCTTAGGATATGGGATACATGAAAAGTTTCAATACTGAGGCATCAAAGCATGAAACAAGGACTTTTAATTTCTTGATCTAAGGTTCATTGATTTTTGCTTTAGCAGGCATCCAAGTACTTGTTCTTTTGTTATTTTTCAAACAACAAAGCAAATGTATGATTAAAACTATAGTTTAATCCCTAGATTTGATCCATTTTTCTCCTTTTTTGAGGGGGGGATTCTAACCCCTGATGCTTCTTTTAGATTGATTCTCCTCATTCAAAAAATCCATTCCTGGTGGCCTACTCCATGAATATTTTCCAAATCTTTCCAATAATATAGCAATTTTATATATGAATATATATGTATTCATGTACATATGTATCTTTAAAGTGCTTGGCATTGTGCTTGGCATGTAGAAACTGCTTAATAAATGGCTTTTCACTCATTAGTTTAACTTATTTTTAAATTTTTTATTAAGGCATAATTTAAGAAAATCATAAGTGTCTTAGAAGGAAGGAAGATTATTTGCAATACTTAGGAATTATCTATTTCCATATAGCCTTGTGATAGTAGGATTTAAGGAGAAAATTCAGTTTATGTGGTAGAAAACTTCTTATAACTCATACATTCTAATAAAGGATTATGAGAATTTAATAATGAATTATGTTCAATTTAAGAAAGTGATGAAAATTGGGTGTTCTAAAAATAAGAAGTTGAAAGACAATCCAGGCTTTATGTAGTCCCTAGAAATTCACTAGACTCATTTAACCTTTGGAGTTTATTCTTTGGTTAGTGGCTGAATTATTTATTTTTAATCATGAAAAAAATCAGTTAATATTGTTAAATTGTTGAACACTCATTGGTTCTTAAATCTATTCTTTATTTTATTCTGATACTTTTTATTTTTCATTGATGAATTTTATACATCTTATCACAGATAATCAATATTTTACCTCTTAATATTCATTTAGAAGAAGTGAATTATGTTGATTTATTTTGGCATTGAAAACAAATGTTTGTTTTTAATTGCTTCTTTAGTTCTGTCAGTACAAATTGTGCAGAGATCAGAAAGGCAATTACATTCAGTGCCAAAAAAGATGATGAGAACCTTTTTTCTCACCTAGGTACTTGTTAGGGTAAGTATAAGTAGGAATGCTCATGATATAGTAGTTGCTGAATGAATAAGATAGAATTTGAATACATTCTATATTGTTTGAAAGTAAAGAATCTGGTTTGAATGAATGAATGGAAACTGAGAGTTTGTCCTTATTTAAGTCAATGGGCCATGGATAGTACATATTGTCAGTTAGTTGGTTTGTTGTTTGCAGCCCAGGAAAGTTAAGAAGAGTTCTTTATAAGACACAGGCTGCTTCATTTGGCACATCTTCATTTACAGAGCTTAGGGATTTCTTTTAGAAGTAAAGAAAGCTTCTTGAATCGAGTGTCTCCATCCTGTGTCCAACTAATAAGAGTCAGAATGAGGCAGGTTTAAATGCTTATTCCCATTCAGCAATTCAGCAGCTGCTAGGTGAGGATTGGACACGCAGTGATAATGAAGCCCTTATAGCAGGGCCATCAAACTTTCATTGCTTTCTATAATGTCTTATTTCTCTGTTCCTGTATTACATCTGTAATGTTTATGGAGATAAACTCAGTTTTTAGAATATTACAACTGAAGATTATCCTTCTTCCAAGGTTTATAAAAAATTATTATTGCTTGATATAATATATATATGTGTGTGTGTATACATTTCTATTAATAATTAAGACCCTTTCCATCTCTTATTCATTGTATATTGGTAGGTACTCCTGCCCTTGGGAATCTGAGTTAGCATTCTTATTTAGAGTCCTAATATAGGGTCATGAACACAAGAACAACTCAAGGCCAAGTTCTCTATTTAACCTTCTACATCTACCTCTCTTTAACTTCTCCTAGACATTCTGCTAAACTAACTTTTATTATAGTTACTTGTGTAGACTTTATCTTTCTGCTATGTTATTGAGGCTAGACTGTATTCATTTTTTATCCGGTAAACCTACCTGCTTTGGATATACTCTAAATCTTATTGACCCTGACAAGTCAGATCCACAAAATGAGAGAAACTATGTGCCTCCTCAGGGTTCTAGGGGACCCAAAGAGTTGTAAGATGGTCCCTATTCATAAGCTTTTTTCCATGATTGTCAGTTGTTGTTAATTAGTCAACCAGACTTAACTAGCTTTTAGAAAGGTATATTATAAGGTAAAGTTGTAAAAATATCTGGTATAAAATATCCCCCTAAATATTTGATATGATATTTGATATGCTCTACCAAAAGTTTATGTTAATTCCAGAGGAAATTAGGCTTAAACCTAGAGTACCTGTGAAAAGATGATCATTTAAAACCACAAAAATTCCCCTTTTTTTCCTTCCACTCACCATGACCTCATAAAGTTCCCCTTATGCAGGGGATAAGTTTTTGAAAACTCTTCATAGAATATCAAAGCTACCTTTTCCCAGATCCAGTTTGCCTATTTCTCTATTTGCTAGAATGATGATTAGAAATCCCAAATCTTCCAACTTTCCAAAGTTCTCAAGGTCATCTTCTGGTCTAGGGAGGGTAAGAGATAAAGATGTTCTATTTTTCACCTCACTCTCATCTCTTGCCTCTAAACATTCCTTCTTAGGAACTTAGTGGTGACTATCTCTACCAATTTCTAGCCACACTGGACTAATGCATGTGTTCCAAAATAGATTTATTTTTAATGAAAGATTCACACGGTATATCTGAATTTCTTCTACCACTCCAAATACAACTCCTGTGCAATATCATATATTTCATCCAGTGGATTTCAAGGATTCTTTGAACTTAATTTAATGTCCTTTGTTGGGTGTTTCAATAGAGATGCTCTCATCTGACTAAGAGAAGTTGTTTTAAGTGCGGTGATTGAGGCTTTGTTCACACCAAATTCATTACCTTGATTGATTCAGTCTTCCCATTAACATGATTCTTCATCCCCTCTACAAATTTATCCAATGCGTCTATCATTTTTTTGTTGAATTTGTTACACATTAATTAACTCTCTATGTGGTAAGAAAACAGAAAACTATCAACAGTTTTGCTATTATAGTAATGGAAATAACTAAAATGCAGTTTAATTCTATGCACCCAAATCCTAGAAAATAAAGGTACAATACCCAAGAATTGTACTAATCTATACCTATTAATTTGACCAAACATTGATTTATTAAATTATCTCACAGTGATTACATATATGCAGCTATTAAAAGCTGTATATTGTCAAAGGAGCAATTTTCTTTCTATTAGCCTTCTTAATTACTACAAAAGTATTACAAAATAGAACTCAGATGTTTTGGGGTATAGCAATGAAATCATTGGATATCCTTCAACATTTAAATTTCTAATAAGTACAATTTTTCTTCCAAGGAAATTTATTGAGAATGCTTTCTTACAGAAAAGGTTAAAATTACTGGACTTGTTCTCGAATTTTCTTTTTTTTTGGTCATGCTACTGTCACTTACTCTCCACTAATCTTCCCTTTCTCTACCATATCTGCTGTCTTCAGTCTTTTGTGTATATTTGTGTGTGTGTGTGTGTGTGTGTGTGTGTGTGTGTGTGTGCTTGTTCAAGCTTAGAGAAACCAACCAAAGGACTCAGTTACCAATTTATAGGACACTTGTTTCAAATAAGAAAATATCCTGTGGATAATATATTTCCTAAGAGTTCTGACAGTAAATTTTCCAAAATAAGAGAAAAAAGAAGTGTCCAGGAGGCAGAATCTGTGTTTTTAAATTCATGTTTTCTTTACCATTTTATAGGTAATAAATTATTTCAAACAAGGAGAGATTAGGGAGTTTTATGAACTTTTAGAGTACAAAAATAAAGCTAAAAGGTTTGACAAAGATATTTCCTTCCAGTTTCTAATTAGCCCTGCCTGGGTTGAGCCAGGGGTCTGAGCAAAATACTTAGTGTATTGGGTTAGATGTCTTACCCTATTTTCTCTCTGATTTTCTTACTTTCACTCATTCTATATTTTATAAATAAATTACTAAAAACAGTTTTGGAAATTATTAAAATTCCTGGTGACCCTACTCTTAAATAATCCAGCCAAACCTTTTATATTAACCCCTTTTATATTAACCCTTACATTCTGCCCTTTATAATTTGATTAAAAAAAACTTCCAAAGAAAAAAAAATGATGATTCACAAGGAGTGCCCCTTCTGATTTTTCACACATTTAACTGCAACACTGAAACCGGTATTGTTTCTCATTTTTTCAATTTTCTTATTTTGGTTTTCAACTTTTGAATTTCACACCTAAAGAAAAAAAATTAATTCCTGAATACTTGTGACATATATGTTTACTTTATACATTTGAGTTTGTAAGATTAGTATATATGTGTAATGGTCTAATCTTTCAATGCGAGGTGTCTCTTCCCTAGTTACATTTTCTTTCTTAGCAACTCACCCAGATATATTCTGAAGTCTTCCAGAAACTTGTGTGCTTCATGCTTGTTCAACTGGCCTTTCATAGTCAACTCTTGATACCTGACTTCCTTACCTATTAGAGAGAAACCAATCACAAACATCCAGAGAATTAATGACCTCTATCTCCTTCTCCCTACCATGAAACTGATGCATTTCATTCTTGTCATCCATTATCCAAGAAATATAGCAAAATATGTGTGTATGTTGGGGATGGAAGTGGAGTTATTTTCTTGAAGAGTTGTCTTTGTTGGAAGCTTGTATATAATACTTAGGGAGTTTAGAATTATAGGATCATACTTTTTAAAACTGGAAGGAACTTTAGGAGTCATTGAATCCAATTTTTTAATTTTATAGATGAGGAAATTGAGGTGCAGCGAAGTAAAGTGACTTTATTATGGCCATACAACCAATAATCATCTGTATTAGGATATGAACCTGCCTTTTTAAAAAAAATTCAAGTTCGCCTCTCTAAACATCTAGCTCATAGTAGTTAATTAGTAAAGAAATAAATTCTGAGCAAATGTTAATCTGCCTGATAAAAGTTGGCCAGTCACATTAGTAGACAGAAAAATCCTAAATGAAAGATCATAATAATTATTTTCTAGGGGGCAGCTGGGTAGCACAGTGGATTGAGAGCCAGGCCTAGAGATGGGAGGTCCTAGGTTCAAATCTGACCTCAGATACTTCCCAGCTGTGTGACCCTGGGCAAGTCACTTGACCCCCATTGCCTAGTTCTTGCCACTCTTCTGCCTTGGAGCCAATACTCAGTAAGGAAGGTAAGGGTTTTATTAAAAAAAATATATATTTATTTTCTAGGTTTTTCTTCATTTTTTTATAAGATGCTGAGTAAATGGAGTTAATATATGAAGGTGTGAATGAAATTGGGCCTTTCTTTGGAAAAGTTTTACAGTCATGTAATGTGCTTGTCTAAAAAATAGCTTGGTTCAGATTACGCAGTATGAAGATCAATAGTCAATAAACACCTATTAAAAACCTATTATGTACCAAATATTCTGCTAAGTGCTGGAGATTAAAAAAGTGACAAAAAACAGTCCTCATGTAAATTTAACCAAAACTGTACCTGGAGTTTGTATTAATATTTTATCAGAATTATATGGTTAAAAAGCTTCCCACCCCAAAGGTAAACTATTGGTAAACAAATATTCAGTTTTGCTATTTTAAGATAGAGTTCTTATTATAGGGAAAAAGAAGATCTCAGTGGAAATGTTTTCTCTATTTCTTCTCTCACCTCTACAAATGAAAAGCTTAGTCATTTGAAGAGTCTTACTCTATCTTGGTCATTATTATTTACCTGGACATAGCTCCTCTGAATTCAGGTCAATTCAACAAATATTCATTAAGGTCAATATGAAAGGAAGAAGCAACCTGGTATGAGTATATCAAGGGCTGATCTTGGACTTAGGAAAACTGTGGGTTCAATACTGCTTTCTACACCTACTGGCTTAATGACCATGACTAGGTCACTATCTCTTTATCTCTCATGCAGTTCTTTAAAATAGTAATTCATGCATTGGAGTTTTTGGTTGATGCCAAAGTATTTCTATGCCAGACATTCCCTAAAGAGATGATCTCATAGGTCTAGATCACTCCTCCTACCCCTTTCAAAAAAAATAATCAAGTCAGTGAATTAAATTCTTTTATTATGAAGCCAAAAAATGAGGAAAAGGATGAAGGGAAGAAAAATAAAAAATTGCCATCATGATTTTTATATTCAATGAATTATAAGCATACTATAATAAAATCACTAGTCTCTTATTGTCCTAATCACTCAGATCATTTTGAGAATTTAAGGGAGATGCTCTTTAAAAATCTGATTATCCAGTAAAATGTTTAACGTAATAAAATTTTATTAATGCTTCTTTTAATTCATATAAGGGAAGGTTCAAAGGTGTTCCACTCAGGAGTGGAACATAGGAAGAGGGACAACTATGGAAGGATACAACCAGGGCAACAACTAATACCTCCTCCTCAGGGCAAAAGGCAACACTCCTGGTATTAGGATGGCCCCCACATGAAGGCTCCACATTTCTAAGACTAGAAACTATATTCTGGGATAGGTTTTCCATAAAAAGAATCCTTTCACTTATGGTTTTCATCTAGTTAGTTAAAATAGCAAACTACCCATATTTTTAATGAAGGCAACTTGAAATGAGTGTAGAATTTATTTATTAATTTTTTAAAGATTCATGACTCCCCTGAAGTTTTATAAACTAGCTTCTAATGGAATAAACTAGATGGTCTCTAGATAGAATGTAGGACTTAAGTCACAAGCCCTGAATAGTAGGAAGTTTATGACCTAGGGAAGTCACTTCATCTCCTTCAGGCTTATTTCCTCTTCTCTAAAATAAATAATAACAGTACCTATCATACAGGGTTATTGTAAGAAATGATAACATTTGTCAGCTCTTCATTGTGGTGCTTATATGTCCCAGGAATTTTGTTAAGGCCTGAGGATTCAAAAAAAGGCTGATACCTCAAGGAGCTCTCATTCTACTTTGAGATACTATGAAAAAATATTTGTACAAAAAGATATGTACTGGATAAACTGGAGGTCCTCTCGGAGGGAAGGCACACTCACCACACTAGCATTAAGGAGGAGCTCAAAAGAATTTTTGTAGGGGGCAGGATTTTTAGCTGAGACTCAAAGGAAGCCAGAGAAGCCAAGAAGCAGAGATGTGAAGGGCAAACATTGCAGACATGGGGAGAAGCCAGGAAAAATGCAAGGAATCAGATGGAATGTCTTGTCTTAGAGACTAAGGAAAGTGTTCATGAATTCATAGAATCCATAGAAGGGATGTGCTTACTGATTGATGTGCTTCATAAATATAAGCTATTATTATTTTGAGAAAATTTTTACTTTGAAAGAAACTCCCACTTTTTTCTTAGAATGCAAATTTTAGAAAGTAAAGTAAAATGGAAATAATTGAAAACAGACTTATTATACACTGATTTCTTCACAAGTTTTAGTTTTTAAAAATGGTTACATTTCCATATGTACTTTTGTCATCTAAGGATAATTCATTTTTCTCACCTCAGACCTGGACCTCCAACTTTCCCATCTAAATTTTTTGCTTTAGATAAGAATACTTTCACAAATCTTAGACTTTAACTAATTCAGTTTATACCTGAGCTTCTGATTACTGGTACAGCATTCCTGACAAATGGTCATTTATCCTCTGCTGAGCATCTTCAACAACCCACACAGTTCCTTATGCAGGGTAGGAGTTTAGCAAATGTTAAATTTGGGAATGCAGGCTTCTCATTTTTGACAGTTCTTTTAATAGTGTCTAAAAGCTCCCTCCCTGTAAATTTCACCCATGGTTCCTAATTCTGCCCTTTATGGCCAGAAAGACTCAGTCCAACACTTTTTCCACCTATCAATCTTTCAGATATATGACAATTATAAGCCTGTCACTCTTAAGTCTTTTTTCCCCCAGAGGCTAAATTTTCCCTTTCTATGCCCTTCAGGTCTTCTAACATTTTCATACTCTGCTCTACTCCCAGTCCTCTTCCTTGTGTTCCCATTCAGTCTGCCAGGAACTGCTTTTTGCTCAAAATAACCTAAATATCTCTGAGGAACATTGTTTTTAGGTTTACCTCTCTTGTTACCATTTCTAAAAGAATGTATCTGTTCTATTTATTAAGTTATTTAAGCTTCAGTTAATATTGCAAGACTGTGTCTGGTAATATCTCCATTGAGACTGAGTGATTAAAATCTAGATTTAAATTGAATGAACAAATTTTGGCCTTTAAATTGCCACAATTGGAATTTACAGCTATTAAAACAAAAAGTGAATCATGTTACTAAGATAACTAGATGTCTTTGAAAATAGTCTTGGGAAAAATTCTATCATAAGTACTTCTCTGTATAAAATTTCTTCTTTGGTTTGTGATGTTTATCTTGAAAATCTGGGACCTTAGAAATAAACTATTATGTAAATTATCAACAAAAACTGGGTTTAAATAATTTAATGGGGCAGCTGGGTAGGTCAGTGGATTGAGAGCCAGGCCTAGAGATGGGAGGCCCTGCATTCAAATCTGTTCTCAGACACTTCCTAGCTGTGTGATCCTGGGCAAGTCACTTAACTCCCATTACCTAGTCCTTATCACTCTTCTGCCTTGGACAAATACATAGTGTTGGTTCTAAGACAGAAGGTAAGGGTTTTAAAAACGGACAAACTTAAATATGTATGATTCTTATTGTTGAAGAGATAAATCTAACCATACATCAATATTCTATCACCCACACCACAATTCTAGTGCAGGACATTTTTATAATTTGACTGACAACAGAAGAGCTTCCTTACTGATATTTCTGAAAAAATATGTTCAGATAGAAAGCTTATTGTCTAGCATGTCCTATTTTTGGGTAGTGAACGTTTCATCTTGAGGCTTTCATGGAAGTATAGAGCTTAACAAAATATACTCTAAAATACAATTACATAAAAAATCCTATTAAGAAATGTTCACTACTGATTAATGCTGACTTGTGGTAGAGGTAATATATGTGGATGGGTATATTTACATATATGTATATTTACACACACCTTATATGCATGTAGTACAAAAAGTATTTGTTTTTGATATTGTTAAAATTAATACTGAATGATAAATGTAAAATGTGACTCCATAGTGATATATTTATTTGAGTTTATCTAACATTTAGAGCATTAAGATTTTATAAATAGAATGCTATAGCCCTGGAAATTAGGAAACTCAAATTCTGGTCCCAGTTCTTCCATTTAGTCACTAGATGACCTTAAGTAAATCACTTATTCATTAAAAGTAATAACAACTCAAACATCACCTAATTGACAAATAGCCGAAGGATGTGAACATGCAATTTTTGGCTGAAAAAAATCAAAGCTAGTTAAAGTCACATGAAAAAATATTCTAAACCACTCTTGAATACAGAATTACAAATGAAAATAACTCTGAAGTATCACCTCATGCCTATCAGAATGGTTAACATTGACAGAAAGTAAAAATATTAGATACTGTAGTGTGTGGGAAAATTGGGGACACTAATGCATTTTTGGTAGAGTTGTGAACTGATTCAAACATTTTGAAGAGAAATTTGGAAGTATGTCCAAACAATTTTTAAGCTGTACCCTTTGATCCATCAATAATGCTACTATGTATCCAAAATAGATTTTTTAAAAAGGGAAAAGGAATTATATATATATATATATATATATATGTGTGTGTGTGTGTGTGTGTGTGTGTGTGTGTGTGTGTGTGTGTGTGTGTGTGTAAATGTGTGTGTATGTGTTTTTGTTCCTTTCCTGTAGCAAAGAATTGAAAGTGAGATAGCCTTCAACATTTGGGGAATGGTTGAACAAATTGTGGTATATGAGTGTAATGAAATACTATTTTGCTACATGAAATGACTAAAAGGATGATTTCAGAAAAACCTGGAAAGATCTATATGAATTGACTCAAAGAGAAGTGAGCAGAATGAGAACATAGTACAGAGTAACAAAAATATGTATGGTGAACAATTATATTTGACTTAACTATTTTCAGAAATACAATGATCCAAAGCGTGCGCCAAAGATGAAAAATGCCATCCACCTCCAGGGAAAGAACTAAGTGTATGGATAAAGAGCAAGACATAACATTTCCCATTCTTTCTTCATTTTTTGTTTGAATTCTCTTCCACAAAATGACTAATAAGGAAAAGTGTTTTACATTATTTCACATGTAAAAACTCTTTCAGATTCTTTTCTGTCTTAGGGAGAAGGGATGATAGCTAAAGAAGAGAGAGAATTTTACTCAAAATTTTAAATAAAAACCAAAAGATTAAAAATTGCTTTTACTTGTATTGAGAGAAAAAACAAAACATTTTTCAAATCAGTAATAACTCATATTTCATAGCATAACATATATATGTGCTTTATAAAATACATTCATGAGAAATATATAATTGAGCCTCATTATACCCTTGTGATGAAAGTATTAAAAAAGTATTATCTCCATTTTAAGAATAAAGATACTTAGAATATGAAAATAGATGTTGCACAAAAGCATTAGTATCACTATTTACCACTGTGGGGAAGGTAGGGGAGAGTGGAAGGGAGAGAGAGAATCTGTATCACAAATGCCAAAAAATAATTGTCAAAAATTGTTTTTGTATGTAATTTTTTCAATTACATTATATGAATTAAAAAAGATTGCCTAGAAAAAAAGCAACATGATATGTTCAGAAAGGCTGCTTAGATTGAATAGATAATAGAGGTTGGACTTCAACTCCACATGCTTGTCACTTGACACCCCCATACCTTAAATTAAATTCTGTATATTTCTGGTACTCTGATTTTATATAGATTAAACTAGATAATTCTAAAGATAACTCCATCTTTATTATCTTATGACAGACATTGATTTATGCTGTTCTGTCTTGTTTTCCCTAGACTCAGAAGTTTGAAATGAAAACAAAAAAAGGATTGAGTGTTAAAAGAATGTAGATTTTTTCCTTAGAATTTGCCTTTTTTGATTTAATATTGGTGAATTTATTCATTCAATTTGTTATCATCTGTTCATACTGTGTTCTGGTCAACTTTCTTTTTAAGTTACTTTTATTATTATTTTATTATATTTAATTTAATTTAAATTATATTATATATTATGAAATATATTTGTTTTATTTATTATTAATATTTTATATTATATTATTAAGTTTCTTTTTCCCTCCCCTCTTTACCCTCTCTTCCCCTATAAAGAGGAAGGGAGCAAGCAGGTCTACAGAAAATGTCAGAATCACTGTTAGATCCATGAAAGAAACCCCTAAAACCAGCATTTCTCTATCTATGCTGATATAGATTACTTAGGGTTGATGTATTCCAAAGAAGCCTGAGACCTTTTTTTGTGCAGTCATAAAATGCTTCTATATAAAAGACTGTTGCCCATGCCATTGTGGCTGCTCAGACCTAGACTGTAATTCTAGACAGAGATAAAATAGTATGAAACTACTACAATTCCTCTGAGTTAAGAAATAGCTGAAAAATTGCATGGTTGTTAGAGCTGACTAAAACGGTTACCCTGGATTTCTTTCTGGGTTTAGTTTTAATGATTTGTATGTTATCAATTTGTTTATTTCTTCCTTTGTTTCTCTGAATTCTTCAATTTCACAATTTCTTCTAATATGATATTATTCCACGCATATACATAATATGAAATAATTAATGAGTTTCAAGGGGTTCCAGAGGGGGAATATTACCTATAGAGATGAAAATGGGAAGGTTTATGAAGAATGGTTTTTGAGGTTAAGTTTAAAGAACATGTAGAAATTTTTGAAGAGGGTAAGGAAGCATCCTGTAGGAATAGAAAATAGAGGAAGGAAAGACATAGAGATGGCAAAGGGAAGTGCATGCTTGGAGGATAACAAGTAGTTCTGTCTAGATAGAGAATAGGGAATATGGATGGATGTAATTTGAGAAAAGACAGAAAAGTAAAGATGGAGCCATATTATAAAGGAGCTACTGAAGATTTTTAAGCATAGTAGCACTGTGACCAGATTTATGCACAGGGAATATTTAGTCTGGAAGTCATAGGACATAGAGGTTAGATGGAAGGATAATGAAATTGGGATGACCAGTTAGGAAGCTTTTACAGGACTCCAATCCAATGGTGACAATCAATACAATGATGACTACCTTAGTGTAGTGACTTTGGTGACGGAAAAAAAAGATGCTAGAGACATTTGAGAAATACAATCAATAGGACTTGTAGCTTGTATATGAGAAATTGAATATTTCTGTCTTTTCTCTTTCATACTTTTCAGATATAACATTGGTTAATAAAACAATCAACAAGCATTTTTAAAACAATTAGGTCAGTTGCTATTCTAGGCATTAGAAATAAAAGTACCAAAATGAGACAGTTCTTGCTCTCAAGGAGTTTGAATTAATACAGGAAATACAACATACTCCCAGAATAAGTATATGCAAAATAAACACAGTTATTTGGAGAAGAACACTCAGTAACTGATAAGGAAAGATCTTTTGAAGAAGATGGAACATGAGCTGATCAATGAAGGAAGAAAGGAGTTCTAAGAATTAGAAGAAAGGAAGGAGGACATAGTATTTTAATAAATTGTTTTTTACTAAATAGAAATAATATTGGTGAGATATTATTGAACTGAATTTGTATTCCCAATGGAAATACAGCTAAATGGCTTGGGATCTTCTACTGCTGATCAATATTAATGTATGTTTTGACTCTTATTATGCAGTTAAGTGGAATATCAGATAAGTAGCTGGATGTGGAATTAAATAGAACTAAATTTGAATCCAAGACCTCAGTTCACATCCTGACTCAGATATTGAATATTTGATTCTGAGCAAGTGACTTATCTTCTTTTATCTTCATTCATTAAGTGGATATAACAGTAGTGCCTACCACAGTTATTATGAAGCTCAAATAACACAGAAAATCACTTTGCAAACTTTAAAGTAATATATAAATTCCACTTATTATTATTATTACTATCAGCATAGCAAACCAAATTCTCTAATTTGTGAGGAACCCAAAATTATTTGGATTAATTTTTTAACTTGAGTTAACATTTCCATGATATATTTTTATGAGAAATCCCACCTTCTTTTTGAAAATAAAATGTCATAATAACAGAATTTTTATTTCAAATTCGTACCTTCTAATTTATGAGTCTCTCCCCTTTATGTTCTATAAATACAAATTTAGTTTCTTGGTAAGATTTCATTTTCAAACATAGTATGTAGTCCCCAACTACCTGAAATAATATTTTAAAATTAGCCTAGACAGTCAATAATCTCTGGATTTGGATGGTGACATGCATCTCACATTTTTGTCTTCCATCTGTTAAGTTTAAAATTTTATGGAGAATGTATTTTAATTTGTAATTACTTATTAAACACTTAAAAAAAAAACGAGTCAGAGAAGGAAAAGACACCAGCTGCATGTGGCCTGCTCTTCTCTTTCTAACCCTCCTCACCTAGCCAGTCTTCCCTGAGCTGCTTGCATGGTGCCACTACAGCTGCATCTCACGCTGTGATTACAGAGCCAGATAAAAAAGGGTTTTTCTCTCTCCATCCAAACCTATACATTCTGCGACAATGGTTTCCTGGGTTTCTCCGATTGGTGGGATGTGAACTCAGGCGGGTCAGAGGCCAGTCACCTGAATGCCGGGAGTCACGTGGGACAAGAGACTAGTGTCTTCTGAGTGCCAGGAAGCCACGTGCCTTCTGATCCCCTCACCAGAGTGTAGATGGGTTTCCTTATACAGAGAAGCTTCAGGCATTGTTTCTTAATGTAATCAAAAGTGGAGTTGTTCAATGGAATTGCAAGTTGGCTATAGAAGGATGGTGGGAGGAGGGGAAGGAAAGAATATGAATCATGTAACCATAGAAAAATATTCTTAATTAATCAATAAAAAATTAAATAAAAAATTTAAAAAGTGGCGTTACCACAAAAGAATAGGAATTCAGCCTAGAGAATTCTCACAATCCCCCTGGGAGTCTTTTTAGTCTCCCCAGTGAATCAGTCCACATATGATATCTATACATTTCAGGTTTGAACAAATTTTTTTGAATTTTTTTTGTTTTGAAAAAAACAAATACATTATATATTACATGAAGAGTCTAACTACATTTGAATCTTTCTTAACATTTAAAAAAATGATTGATAGATGCATTGACAATGAACCATTAGGGGGCATTCCCCCTTTCTGGCACAAAAGTTTTACAATTAAAATAAAATATTACTACATGAGGAGGATGGAAGTCAATGGAGGCCCAAACTCCATAGTTCAGTTTGTTATATCCAAAGATTACTTGGAGTTTCATGATGCAGTATGATTTCTGGGCAGATCTTCTATTGCTATTATCTTATTAAGATCATCTGGAATCACAATGGTCCTCACAGCATTTTCTTGGGGAGATCTACTGTCCTGGTCCAGTTTATTGGTGATATCCTTGCCTAAAATTGATTTTAAAAAATCTTAGTCTATGAACCTTCAGGATAATTTCAAAATCTTCTTCAGGAGGATATGATAATGCTCAGGATCTAATCCTACCTACAAGCACATTCATAACCTTTTGGCAACACAAAATAACATTCCAACACATCAAAAATAATGTTAGGGAGGGAATATGGCTAGGCAAAGAATGGTAGGTTTTGAAATAATAGATATTCGTTTAAAAAATCCAGTTCAGCTATAAAATCCCAATTAGGGCAGTTAAAATTCAGAAGAGTGCCTATGAAGTTGTTTACTGGCTTCTGTGATCTTTTGAACTAACCTAATCTCTTTCCTTGCCTATAAAAATGAAGGAATAGGCTTTGGTCATCATTAAGATCCTGTCTGTTTCTCAATCTTAAGAAAATCTATCAATTGTTTGAAGAATAAGTTTACAACTTTAAAACAAAGCCAAGTATTTTGTGTCTGAGATATTGGTCATCCGAAAGAAGGTCTCTAAATTTACTTTGAATTTAGTAGAGTTCATTAAACTTTAAAACAAATATTACATCTTCTATCTTCTTTCTTACTCCTTTAGTTGTTAATATTTTTAGGCACTTAAATTTATTATGAAAATAAGGCATGGAATTGATAATAAATTTTGAGGAATGGACTTTATAAATGCTTTTTTCCATTCATTTGTTTCAGAAAGAAGACAGAATTTATTAAAAGTTTATTATGTAAATATATTGCTACCTTAGGAAAAAGAGCATTTGGACCTCAAGTCGGGACATCAGGAAGATCTTAGTTCAAATATGATTTCAGACACGTTCTGTTGTGTAACTAACCAAGGTTAAGTCACTTAGTCTGTTTGCTGAAGTTTTCTCACCTCTAAAATGGGCCTCATTGATAGGTGCCAATTTTTCAGGGTTCTTGTGAAGATCAAATGAGATCATGATTATAAACCCCTAGCACAAAATTAAATAAAAACTAACAAAAAAATTCCCATCTCTACAAGTAGGCTTTAATGAGGAAAGACAATTAATGAGTAAAGACAATACAAAAGAATCCTGCATGGAGAGGAGGCAAGGGATCATGGAGAGGAGGGGAAGGCCAATGCCAGAAATCCTGAAAGATCATAGAGACAGGAGCAATGAATAGGAACTAATTAATTTAAAGAAAAATGCTTGAGATTATTACTTTTAAAAGATACATAATCACTTAGCTTGC
This sequence comes from Monodelphis domestica, assembly GCF_027887165.1. Classification (NCBI taxonomy): domain Eukaryota; kingdom Metazoa; phylum Chordata; class Mammalia; order Didelphimorphia; family Didelphidae; genus Monodelphis; species Monodelphis domestica. The sequence continues at coordinate 89,864,298 of NC_077228.1, read as the reverse complement.
TTTTCTGGATCTCACAGGAGCTTAAATCCTAAATGTCCATCTTGATACTAAGTTAATGCAATTAAATTGTTTAATAAAAGATAAAAAAAGCTTTTGTTACAAGAAAAAGGGTGAGAATTATTTTTTAAATTAGGTTTCTTTGTTTTGCTTTAAGTAGCAAAAACTTATTAGAAATAGGGATAGAAATGGTGATTTTATTGGTAAGATAAATTCCATCTGCCACTGCAGGTTCACATTTGCACTTTGGTTCTACATTTTGAGTTTCCTTGAATGTAGAGAGGTCCTGTCTCTGAGTCCCATATGTGACAATCAGGTATTGAACTTAGGTGCTTCCTAGCAGCCTCCTCATTTACTATGCCATACTGCCTCTTGCAATCCTCATTAATAAGGGAAAGTTGTGCTGAAAAATCCTAAAAGTTTTAAAAGAAATGATGTTTTGTTACTTTGATTTGAAATGTCTGAAATTAGAGCCCTGTTTATTAGGGGGAAATAATATCTCTGTAGACTATTCCCCGAATCTTGCTGCCCTAATTTGGGTCTTTCTACTACATTCTATTCCTTATCTCAACAGCATCACACACATGCTTAGCCTCTATTCTATATTCTCTCCTTATGTGACATTTACCAGGTAACCTCCCTTTTCCAATGGTCCTTATCCTAAATCAGTATCAAACTGTACCAGCAAATTATTTTGACAATCTAGTTTCTGGCTAAATGTCATGGGTATCTATCTCTGTCTTTTTTTTTTACTTACATATCCCATATTCCTTGGTTGATGTAGCTTGAGATTTAGTTACTATTATATAAAAATGTGACCATTCTATTTCATTGAATTCTAGAGAGAGGACTCTTCAGTATCATCTCACTCAACTCTTTTTATTACAGGGAATAAAAGGTGAGACTTAGACTGAAAGTATTCTGTGATTTACTTAAGGCACGGGTTCTTAACCATTTTTATGTTACGGACATCTTTGGCAATCTGATGAAGCCTATGGAACCCTATTCAAAGTAAAGATTCAAAGTAAAAAAAAATCATAGGATAATAAAAGAAAGAAATTATTTTGAAATGCAGTCATCAAAATATAGACAAATATATAAAAAAAAAACAGACACCATGTTGTGGAATACTAGCCTGAGATAATTTAATAGGGTAATGGCAGAAATGGAATTAGAACCTGCTAAAGGACTCCTGAATTCAAATTCAGTGATCCTTCTATTATGCAACAATGTCTTTGAATGGACCATATGAGTTGTTGTTTTATATTGGTAATAATAACAATAAAACAAAATTAAAGTGTTCTTTTCCCCTCCCTTGGAAATGACATTAATATGTGGCACTTGCAGAGGGAACATTATCCTATTTCCTTCTCCAAGTTAGGTTACTTTTATTCCTAAAAGTAGTAAAAATATCTTTCAGTCTTGGTTGACTCAGGGGACTCAAACCTTTGGTTCTTGGCATCGGTTTCTGATTGCCTGAATATAAAACCACTAGACTATAATGGGCAACTATGGGAAAGGGGCTTCACTCAGCTGAATCCACTTAAGGTGGAATGAATTCCCTTGTTGAATATCTCTTGCTATAAGTGTCAATCTTGATATAAAAATTGTTTCAACATTTAAAATATTACAATACTCACACAACTCCTTCTTTCCTCCCCTACCACCCCTTTAGAGAACACATTTTTATTTTTACAAAAAGAGGTGTGTATATTTAAACTGTCCATTGTTTCTCTTTAGCAGTTCTTTCTCTGGAGGTAGATACACAAGTCATTCTTCAAAGATTATTTCTGTTGCTGTTTATAATGTACTCTTGGTTTTTCATAATTTCATGTAAGTCTTTCCTTATTTTATGATGTACTTTCCAAATCTTAATAGTGAAAACAAAATATGTGAACAATATGTACTTCTATGTCACTATAAGTGTAGCTATATTATTTGTCAAATTTGAGCTTGTATAAAAATGGTTTACTATCTTAAAGGTATAATAATAATAATAATAGCATTTTATGTTGCTTAAGAATTTATAAATCATTCTAAATATCATATTACTTGATATTCACAACAATCTTAGGGGGAAGATGCTATGATTTAGTCCCATTTTACAGATGAAGAAATTGAACAGGTGGGGAGGTTAAGTGGCTAGGACACCTAGTAAGTTTCTAAGGTCAAATTTTAATTCAGTTCTTTGTGATCCCAAGTCCAGCATTCTCTCTACCTAACTGAATCTCTATCAAATGTGACTTATTTTATAGTCTCTTAGTGAGGAAAATTACTGTGGCAGGAAACATTTTTACTTATACATTATATATAAATACAATTATTATAGTGTATAAGTTGGTATTATTCAATTAATGAGGGAGCTAAGATCATGCACCTACTTAGTATGGTTGCAGAGTGGGCAGAGCAGTTAATTTTTCTGATGACCAAAGCAGTGCTCATTTTACCACACACACTCTGCATTATGCAGTCTTCATTAGGTCATTACCTATATAATATTTATTATATAGAGATATATACACATACATATATAATGCACATGTATATAAAATATATAAGCTATACTCAATTTATTATTAAGAATTAATATTTTACTTCTTTATAGATTTGTATCTATTATTACAATCTAAAGAAGACTGAGTCCTTTTTTAGTACATTGATCATTGCTGCTCACAAAAGACTGGCATTTATAAGTGGTGAAATATTTTTACAGGAATTTTTAAAAGTCAGTGCATTTAGAATATTTTCTAGTAGGTCAGCAACATCCAAGAAAAGCAGTTGGTTTATCTTAGACTGCACAAAGAGTAGAGTTATATATAAAAGTAGGGATATGATAGTCTTATTAAACTATATTCTGGTTGGAGAACATCTGGAATAGTTTGTTCAGTCCTGGGCATGGCATTCTAGGAAGTACATTGATAATTTTGAGAGCAACCAGAAGAGTGAATAGTGAATTAGAGATCATGTGAGGATTGATTAAAGAAACTAAATGTTAATCTGGAGAACAAGCTTGTGGAAAGAGGAGAAAGCAGGATAATAATACCCTTCCAGTATTTGAAAGTTGTAGAGAGAAAAGATTTGTTTCCGTTGTTCTTGGGAGACAGAACTGAGAACAACCAGTAGGGGTTGAAGAAAGGGATTACATATGATGGCAAGAAAAAGGAATCAACTTTAGAAATTGAGATGGCCAGGGCATAAATCTTCTTTCTGCTCTGTTATTTATTTTATATAAAATTCTGTGGATTTTGACCAGAGTGGATTAATTTTAGACTTATTATTCACTTTTTCTGAGGTTAATGGGGAGACCTCACCACCAAAGGGATCTGTGACATAAAAAGTAGGACTTTTTAACACCGAGATGTTTAAAAAAACAAAAACAAAACAGTTGCCTGCCTATAAATAGTTGTGTCTGTGGACAAGTTCTCCAATGTTCCTTTCTAACTCTAACATGTTATGTTATGAATTCATGGCAATTACAACTCCGCAGTACTATTCTGTTTTCATAAGAGTGGATTAAAATACCTATCACATTTGAGTATACTAGTTGATGAACATATGGCACATTTATTAACTTTAATACATCTGTACTCTTATCTCTGTAGGTAACCCTCTCCAGAGATATAGATCTTCAACAGTCCATCCCAAGTTATTGTTGTGAATCTTTCTAAAGTGAAAATAGTTTTTTTAAAATCCTACACATTATTCCAATTTCAACATGGTAATCAGAATCAAATTGCTTTAGACATTTTTCTGTTCTGTGTATTCTGAGGGGAATAAAGAGGGTAGGGATCAATTGATTGAGAAATTTTTGAATTTATGTTAGAAAACTTGGATTATTTATTTTTATGTGAATGAATATGGTCAAGTCATTTCCCTGAATCACAGCTCAGAGAAAAGTAAAAGTCTGATTTTATGGCCTAAGCCTGTCAAAGAAAAGTCAGCCCAAGATGAACAGGGAATCTGTCAAATTCTAAATGTTCTATCACAAACGGTTCTAATAGAAAAGGAAAGATGAGCATTGCTAAATAAACCAGTTTAACTGCATAAGGAATTGGCAAAGATTTAAAAATTTATAAATATATATATATATATGTATATATATATATATATAAGCTTAAATCTGGGACTGAATATGAATTAGTTATAGATTAGTTTTCTAGGAATAGTATAAGGAAAGATAAAGACCAAAATAATTAAAGGCAAAGCCCAGAATGAGGTGATTTGAAGCTTTAAAAGGGCAACAAAAGAATTGTTTTTGTAAAGTTATGTTGAAGAAAAGGAAAAATAGTGGGAAAGATCCATTGCTTGGGATGAATAGGAAAATACTAATGAATGAGCAGATTGCACAAATTAAATTTTGCTTCCATTTTCCCTATCCAGAAGAATGAGCATCAAACTGGATAAGATTAAACAAAAAAAAAATAGTTAAGAGGAAATTGAAATCCAAGATAAGCATAGAGCTAGTAGGCAGACACCTAACTGCTGCAAATTAGTTAGTTCATCATGTGGCCTAGATGAATTACATCCCAGGGAATTGAAAGAACTTGATCTTTATAGAGATGAGCCACTGTCAGAAATGGAAGGTGCTTTGCCCCTGGAGACTGAGAAACCTTGCTTTTATTTTCAAAACTGAGAATAGTGTGGATTCTTCAAATTATAGAACTTGATCCTGATTCTTTAAAAAAGAAAAATCTAAGTTGACTTTGTCATATTCTATTCACTTCTCAGTGCTTTCTGATCTGGTTTCCAAATTCTTCCTCATTTAAAGCTTATCTCTCAAAGGTTACTGATGATTTTTTAATTGTTAAATTTAATGACCTTTTCTCAGACTTTTCTGCAGTTTGATACTATTAATTGCTTCCTTTCTCTGATTAACTCTTTAATGCTTAGTTTACCATGAAAATTAACTCTAGAGCCAGGATTCTAATCCTGAAGATAGATTGTATTTTAGAATTATCAAACTGGAAGAACCAGCCTTCTCATTTAATAGTTATAAGATTTAAGATTTAAGGGCTTTCTTAACACTTTTTATCATGGATTCCTGTATTAGTCTGATGAAGCCAATAGACCCTTTCTCAGAATGATATTTTAAATGCATAAAATAAAATACATGGGATTATAAAGGAAACCAGTTATATTGAAATATAATACTAAGACATTTTTTAGAAAATCGAACAATTTCCTAGCCACAGAGTAAGGATCCCTGCTTAGGGATTTGCCCATAAACCATTCAGATTATTCCTTCTCAATCTTTCCTTTGTATGAGTCTTGGGTCTTCTTTTTCTAAATTCTTTCAGGATCTTCTCAGTTTTCATGAATTCATTTATTATTTTCATGCAGGTGACCTTCATATGTGCATATACATATTCCAATACATTTATGCATATATATGTATATCCATTATAAATATGCAAATTCACATATATGCATTATGCATATCCAGACATATGCATAGAGATATACATGTTCTTTCTCACACTGTGGACTTTCTGTATATCTTTGCCTGGATAGCTTATGAATACCAATTTATTTTCTTTTTTAAAATGCTATTTTTTAAACATTTTTTCTTTTTAAATTATGATTTCTAGAATTTTTTGTCCTCCCCACCCCTCAACCAATGAAAAGGCAACCAACATATCAATTATACATGTGAAATTATATAAGACCTGTTTAACATTAACCATATTTCAAAAAAAGAAAAAGAAAGTGAGCAAATTCTGATTCATTTTTCACTACAGTTTATCTGTCTCCCTATGAAGGCAGACATTTTTTTTCCATCATGAATCCTTTGGAATTTTCTTAGATTATTTTATCAATCAGATTAACCAAGACATATAGTTGATTATTATTACAACATTGCTGTTACTGTGCACAATGATCTCCCAGTTTTTCTCACTTCATTTTGCATTGGTTCTTGTGGATATTGCCATATTTTTTTTTTCTCTGAAACAAGCCCCTTGTTAAAATCATATGCCACAAGCTCCTACCATCACATACCATCACAAGTATGTGGCATACATTCAGAAATTCCACAGTTGATGGCTATCCTATCAATTTCCAATTCTTTGCCAACACAGAAAGAATTGCTATAATAATTTGTATATTTCAGTACTTTTCCTTTTTTTTTTTGATCCCTTTGGGTTACAGATCTAGTAGTGGTATTGCTAGCTCAAGGCAGAGTTTTATGACCATTTGGGCACAGTTCCAAATTATTCTCCATTATGGTTGAACCAATTCACAATTCCAGAAGTTTAATAGTGTATCTATTTGTCCTCATTCCCTCCAGCATTTATCATTTCTGATTGATGTGAAGTGATATCTCTAAGTTGTTTCAGTTTGTATTTCTCATGCAAATTAAATGACCTTGAGGTATCAATTCACATGTATAAGATATATATATATATATATGACAATAAAGGAAAGTGATAAATGTTGGAGGGGATATGGTAAAATTGAGACACTAATTCATTGTTGGTGGAGTTGCACATTGATCCAGCCATTCAGGAAGGAAATTTAGAACAATGCAAAAAGACTATAATACTGTGCATATCCGTTGATCCTATAGTACCACTACTGGGTCTGTATACAAAAATGATACTAAAAAAGGGAAAATCACTTATACAAAAAATATTCACAGCAGCTCTTGTTTTGTGGTGGCAAAGAATTGGAAATTGAGGGGATGCCCATCATTTGTGAGATAGCTGAACAAACTGTGGTATATGTTTGTGATGGAATACCTATTGTGCTATAAAAAAATTGAACAGCATGATTTCAGAAAAAAGGAAAGATTTACATGAAATAAGCAGAACTAGGAGAACATGGCACATAGTAAAAACCACATCAACACTGAAAGACTCAGCTACTCCAACTACTCTGATCTAGGACAATTCTGAAGGACTTTATTATAAAGAATTCTATCCACCTTCAGGGAAAGAACCGTTAGGCATTAGATACAGATCAAATCATACTATATTTCACATTATAATATTTACAATTTTGTTTTGGGGTTTGTATGTGTATTATCTTACAACAATGGCCATATATGGAAGTGTGTTTTGCATGATAATGTATATATAAGTCAGATAAAATTGCTTACCCTCTCCAGAAATAGGGAGAAAAGGAAGAGGAGACAATTTGGGTCTTAAAATTGTGGAAAATATATGTTGAAAATGTTTATTATGTATTTTAATGGAATATCTTTGAATTTTAAAGAATTTGAATTACTCTACTGTGATTTAACCCCCTTTTTTTTAAATTTGGCTTTGGTTTCTTCTTTTGAAAACTGTAAATATCTTTTGACCATTTTTTATGTGTGAATGACTCTTTTTTATAAATTTGATTCAGTTCCCTATACATTTCAGAAATAAAACCTTTATCAGAGAAACTTGCTATAATTTTTTTTCTTTTGATTTCATTGTCTATTGTATGTTTAACACATTGTAGTTTCCCAGTTTATTTCTTTTACCTAGGTCTATTTTTGCTTTTTACCCCTAACTTTTTTACTTTAGTTGAATCATTATATCTCTTCAAGGCTTTCATTTTAACTGTCTCTCTGTGTCTTTCTGTTTTAAGTGTGTCTTTTGTTGCTGGATTCTGTTGTCTAATGCTTTCTGCCATTTGCTTCCATTTTAAGAGTAAACTCATCACATTCACATTCATAGTTTCAATTACCTACTTTGTGTTTCCCTTCATTTATTTTCTTCTGAATATCCTTTTTTCTCTTTTTTCTAGTCCATGCCTAACAGTCTATTTTGCTTTGGAATTCAAATATTTTCAAATGCAATATTATTATTTTCCCCAAAACACATTATCGTCTTAATTTTTCTTTGAAAATGCCACCATCATTTTTAGAGTGACCTTAACTCTCAATTGTGACTCAATTTCCTTCCCCTTATCTCACTTTCTTACCCCTTCCCAACAAATGAAACGTGGTCAAATCCTATCAATTCAACTTTCATGTGAATTTCCATTCAGTCATGTGACTACCATAGCAGTTTAGACCCTGACCTCATAACCTGTTACCTCGCTGTTACAGTGGAGCCCTTATAGCTCTCCCTGTTTCCATTCCCTCCCTTCCCAAACTATACTCTTTATTGATGATAATTTGATATTCCTCAATTGTCCCTATCTTGCTTAAAAAGCTTTACTCATTCTCTGTGATCCCCAACATACAATATAGATTTGCTTGATATTTAAAGCCCTTCATAATCATTTACTAGCTTATTTTTCCTTATTTTAAAAAATGCATTTCTTCTCCTTCCACATTCTTCTCTCTCTACAAACTGTTCTACCTATTTTCAATTTGCCTGAAGTTCTGTTGACTGATTCTGTGTTCTGCTCAGCCTGTCCACCATTCCTGGAATATTTTCCTTTCATTTCTGCTCCTTAAATCTCTGCTTTAGCTCCTTCCTAAGGTTAGCTTAGCTGCAATATTCTATACAGGGGCTTTCCTAATCCTCCTATTTCCCCAGTTTTATTGTTCTTTCCTGTCTGAATTTACTTTGCTTTTTTTTTTACTCCTATATTTACTTTTTATTATTTATTATATTATTTTATTATATAATATATATATATTATATTATTATTTACTCCTATATATATATTTACTCCTATAAATACATATTATATACAAGTTTAGGTTAGACACAGTATGTTTTTTTTGTCTTTGTGTCCCTGGTACCTAGCATAATATTGTAACATAGGAGGCATTTCTTGTTGAATTAAATCGAAATTGATAGATTGTGTGCACTTAGAAAGGAAGTAGTCTTCCTTTCTAAGGCAGTGCATGTCCATTGTGAATAAATAATGGCATTACCTTATTTAAAAGGACTATTTTTGAATCAAATATAAGTATATTAAATATAGATTTCAGCAAGGTGTTCAGCTAAATCTCTCAAGATATCTTTGTGCATATGACAGAGGGATGCACTCTCGATAATAGTATAGCTAGATCAATGTGGACCTGGTAGAACTATACTCAAAGAGTATTGATTACTAGTTTGTTGTCAACCAGTAGGGAAGTCTTTGATATATGGTTCTTTGTTTAGCATTATGATAGTCAATTCTTTTCAGTGACATGGAGAAAGACAAAACTGTATATTTGTTAAATTTCTATGAGACAGTAACCTATGGCTTGATACATAATATGTGAGGGAAAGAGAAGAGGGGAAATGGTTATGAAAAGAAGTTCTATACCCTGGAAAAATGAACCAAGTCAAATAAAGTTTAAATTTAATAAAATATAAGTCTTTTACAAGACATCACTAATAGGTGTAGCACAGTTTCTTTACATCCAGGTAAAACTGGGAAATCACTCACCATTTTCAATGCAGGTCTTCTGGATGGGACAATTGGATTAACATTGTATTGGTGAAAATTGTATTGGAGGCAGTGTCTTCATCAGCAAAGTCATGACTACAAATGAATGGTTAAGTAAATATAGTGTTACACTCAGGTTCATATTACTAACAATATAAGGACAGGGTGAAGAAATGTGGTTAGATAAAAATTCAAGAGGTCTGGTGGGTTGAGTAGACATCAGAATCAATAGTAGTTCAAACTGTGATGTGGCACCCAAAATAGATACTATCTCTCCCATTTGATTGTGAATTCCTTGAGGACAGAGACTGTCTTTTGCTTTTCTTGGCATGCCCAGTGCTTAGCAGGGTGTCTGACCCTTGTAGACACTTAAATATTTATTGGCTGACTAATCGTAGGCTCCATGAATATAAGCATATTCTCCAGAGCATAGAAGTTTATTATCATACCCAATGTATTTTGTGTTGTTCAACCTTAAGATGAGAGGATTTTGTTTACTTCAAAGAGAGCTGACTTAAACTGGAGTTAAGTATCAACTTTTCAGACTTAATATTTACACTTTGGAAATTGCCAAATGCTGTAAAACTGATCTTGGTTTATTGTTTTGTTGATTGTCTGGACATAAGAAAATGATGGTTAAAATGTTAATAATACAGAATAAACTTAAAAGTGTATTGTGCTCAAGTGTGTATTTATTTTTAGGAGGTGGGAGAAAGGGAGAGAGTTAAACATTTATTAGGGCACTGTTGTTTCTAGGCTCGATCTTTTAATTGGAACATTTGACAAGCTGGAATGTGCCCAGAGACAGTATAGAAGAGTAGTCATATCATGTCATAAAGAAAATTCTTTCTATCTAGTTGAAGGAACTAGGAATGATTTGCTTATAAAAGAAAACTGGAGAGAAGATATGATGACAATTTTCAAAAGCCAAAGGATTATTCAAGTCGTATTCCACAACCTCCAATAAATATTAATTTTCCCCTATATGTTTTCTTGTAAAGAGTTGTCTGCATGTCTTCCCCCATTAGCTTGTAAAATTCTTAAAGAAAAGAATCGATTTTGCTTTTTTACTTCAAAGGCATAATGGATATATTGCAAATCTATGTTCAGATATTGACTAATCGTATGGCTGTGCAAGTCACTCAAACTTTGAATCAGATTCTTCAACTGCAAAATGGAGATAATAATAGCACCTACTCACAGAGTTTTGGGGAGGATCAAGTTAAACACTATATTTCATGTTTATGTTAACAAATATTTGTAAAGTTCTTAACACAGTGCCTGGCACATAACAAGTGTTTAATAAATGCTTATTCACTTGACTTGAGAATATAAACATGTTGAATTTATGGGACATGAATGTGAGAGTGCCCAGGATGGGTGGGTATGGATGGATTGCAACTTGCTTTGCTGGAAGGTATTCCTGCATTGGTGAGATCATAGGCTCATTGGAATTATGTTGAAGAAAAATTAAGTGTATTCTGATTAGGACTAGAGATGATATATCAAAGTTTCTTAGAGGTATGTTTCAGCTCCACATCAGGAAGTATTTTGTGACAATTCAGGACTAAAAACTGAAATGGGTCACTTTTGGAAGTAGAATGTTCCCAATTAGTGAAAGTGTTATAGTTGAAGCTGAATGATCTCTTTTTGGGGAAGTTGTAAAGAGGATTCATGTTTCAGGTGTGGACTGGAATAGATGACCTTTAGATATCCTTTATGATAGGTTCTTAGATTCCATTAATATAAAACCTTCATATTTGATACAGAAAGCATATTTTGAATTATCCATGTTCTTTTAATAATCTCTTTAAATGTTTTTAAAGATCTTTTTAATTTCATTTATTATCTTTTAATTTCAATAAGGCACTTTAAAGTTTTGGGAAGTTTAAGAACTATTGTCCCATGAGATGCTTTAATTTATGTAGGCTTTGTGTTTTTGAAATTGATTTTGAGGTTGATTTTGAGAATCTTAGAAATATAGCATTAAAACCAATTTCTCACTTTCATTCTTTCACTCAACAAATTTTTGTTGGTATAAAGCACTTTATAAACCATAAAGTGATATTTAGGGATGAGACATTGGCATTATTATTATTATTTTCTCTATGCAAGACATTGTTATGGCTGCTATGTATGAAATGAAATGTAGAAAAATGGATCACTGCTCCCCCAAACTTATAATCTATTTAAAAAGGCATATATATGAATACCTATAATATCAGGCAAAATGTGATCAGTTATGGAAAACAGATACAAAGTAAGAATAATGGCAGAGCAGAGGAAGGGGCCCCTTATAGAAGGAATTATCAATAAAACTTTTAGAAGTGGAATCTGGGTAATTGTCAACAGGAAGATATGGAACTGAAACGTATTTTGGTGGACTGAATATAGCCAACTATAGCATGAATAGAGAGAGGAAAGTGGAAAAGTACAGGGCTTATTTTGGGAAAAGACAAAAATATTTCATATATGAATTGATATATAGTTTGTTTTATTTTGATAGGAATAGTGGTTTATTATTATTATATAGTTTATAGCTTAAATAACAAGCAACATTGAATATAGAGGGCTATAAATTAGGCAAATCCCTACAAACGCAATGTAGATATATCCTTTATGTCAGGTGGATATTGAAACCTGAATTTTTATACAGACAAATTCAAGTTGACATTATATGTTGTATCAAATTATACCCTACGGTATGATATCAGGATTAAAAATATGTAGCAAAAAGCTAAAAAAGAGAATTGCATGACAGTGTGAAATGAACAAGAAAATGGACCTTGTACTTCTGGACAGATTTCAATTTAGATACAGGTAGATTGGACAAAAGACTACCATTACTCTGATTCATACCTCGGCTGTTTTAATCTGTCATGCTTTCTGCCTTCATCTTCAACTTGACCTGCTCTTTTATGTAGTCTCCAATCCCTTCCTCTCTTTCACCTGTTCTTTCCTCATTCCAAAGCCTTTTGTGCCTTCTGCTCTGGTGAGCCAGTTGTATTTAATTCTTTCCTTATAGAAGTTTCTTCATTTTATTATAATCTTTTCTCTTTTTGCCTTCTATTCATCTATCTAAATTTGTATTTCCCCTATAGTCCCTCTGTCTGCCTGGGACAGTATCTGTCTTTGTTTGTCTCTGTCTTTGTTTCTATTTTTGTCTCTTCTCTCCCCACCTATTCCTTTCCTTTACTCAGCTTCTCATTTCCTTTTATTGATGGGAAACTTGAAGGGCTCTGGGGACTTTCAACAGTCATTCCATCCTTTGTGATTTTTCTTCATAATCTAGCACTCATGATACTTTCAAAAACCACCATTTTACCTTATTGCTTTTTATTTTAGACTGCTTTTGTCTTGGAGTGAACAAACACACATGTATATGTGTATTATATATGTGTATATAGATGTATGTATATGTATATAAATAGATGCAAATTCCTACACATATATCATTTTGAAATTGTTCATTTTCCTGACAATTTCAGTCATAGTTCTTATTTTATTCATTTGTCCTTTTTTATACATCATGGATGATTCTGGTAATTTTCTAAATCTCTTTGCATGGACCCAAGGCTGATTTCTAAGCAAAATTAAAAATTGGACAAAATTTCCTATGAAAATAAAAAATACCACTATCATAAACAATATAAACAACATCAAAAAAAGGTGTAAGTAACTGATACCACTTTAATACATTCCTCTTCCTGAAGATAATTCCTTTAAAAATGTTGACCTAGAGAGAGATGTTAAGATGGGGAAAATTTTCTCTTTCTCTTTCTCTGTCAAATTCCACTATTTATACTTCATGCCACTTTTGCCAAGTATGCTTCTTTTCCAACACCTTTAGTTCTTTAAATATTTTTCTTTTAAATTAAAAACTTTACAAACATCAACAAATGTGAAATTTTCAATCTATAAATCACAAGATAGAAGAATTTATCTGAATCTGAATCTGTTGAGTGTAATTTTAAAAGTATATATTAAATGAAATGTAGATGCATATATTCATGTATGCATGTATGAAAATGAGTTTATGGGTATGGATGCATACATGTGTTATTTGTAAATGTTGTATGGTATATATACACACATGGACTGCCAATAAGAGAATGATGCAAACTAATTTTCTTATTGAAATAATAATGATAATTTTCACAACAAATTTCAAATAACTTAAATTATATATATATCATAATCTCTTCTCAACCACTGAAAATAAGTTGATCATTTTAAGAAATTGGGCTTTTCAGATCTGATATTTTTAGAAAACTGTTCTTCAGTGAGATGGACAATTTACTTTTAAGTTCAAACCTTGCCTCAGATATCGAATAGCAGCATATACTTGATGAAATCATATAATCTTGAGTCTCAATATTCTCTTCTGTAATATTAAGGGATTGAGGTTGAATGCCTCTAAGTTTTCATCTAGCTCAAAATCTATATTTCTATTATCTTATTCACATTTTACATATGAGGAAACTGAGACTCAAAGAAGGTAAATTAATTGCATACAGCTGCATGCTAGTAAATGTAAAAGGTGAGATTTGTACCAGGCTTGATGAAAAATGTAATGCTTTTGTGACATCTTCCTCTGGCTTAGAAATCTAATAGCTTTTCCTACATGTAGTTCTCTAAGAGCAGAATTCAGTTTTAAAAAGTGGAATTATTTCAGACATTTTTTCAAGAATTTTAATTATTAAAATACAAAAGGGACATTCTGTTAGATGTTATAGATTCCCAATTCCACTGTATTCTTAGATATACAGTGGTTTTACAGAAGCTATTATTATGTAGACCATTGAATATTGAATACAAGAAATGTGGCGGTTACTGCAAGACCTTTGGCAAAACATGTTCAATTTTGGGGGTCTTAACTATATCATCTATAAAATGAGAGAGTTGGATTAAGTGACCTCAAGGTCCTTTCTATATCTCAATCCATAATCAAAAGTATTGAGATTTCATAATTGTATCTGGACTTGCAATATCTTGTAGAATTGAATCATTTTCCAGAACTATATATTTTATTATAGTAAGGCATTAAAGTACATACGAAGTTAAATGCATAATGAAACAAATAATCAATTCTTTCAATGTGTGATGAAACAAACAATTAAAAGGAAACTCCTTTTATGAGAAATCCATTTTAAGCCTTTTTTGACAGTTCATATTGGATCCATAGATATTAATTTAAACTGTATATTTTTGTTGAAGAAACAACCAGATTTCTTTGATTTCATTCATATATTATTTCTCAGATCTTATGCTAAATAAATTGTTGATGAGTGATATAAGGAAAGTGGTATGTTTGTATTAAGTGCCTGAGAGTAAGCAATTAATAAATGCTTTTTTCTCCTTCCTTCTTTCCTTCATTCCTTTGTTCATTTGTTTGTTCTTTCCTTCCTTCCAAGATGTTTTCTTTAATGGATTGCTGGAGTTTGCTCACTAAAAGCTCTATGATGATGAAATTACAAATTACACACATAATTTTTTAGTTCTCATTTTGATGACTGATCTTATTTTTAGTTTTCTTATGAATCTTTTCAAAAGAGAATACTTTCAGGATACTGTGGAATACTGTCCTTAGAGAATTTCAGGATACTACTAGATTTCCATAAACATTGTAAAGTGAATTTATTCACATCTAATGTTGAATTAAATTAGTGTTTTTTAGTTTTAGCATTAAAAATATTATTCAGTAGTTTTAAAACAACTTTTAGGAGCATGTAGGTGACTCAGTGGAGAGAGAGCCAGAAGTAGAGATGGGAGATTCTTTTTCGGACCTCAAACTTCCTAATTGTGTGACCCTGAGCAAATCTCAACATCAAATGCCTAGACATACCATTTTTTCTGCCTCAGAATTGATACTTGCATTGATTCTAAGACAGAAAGAAAAGGTTAAAAAAGCAGCATTTGACAATTTTAAATGTAGACCAAGAAGTTTAAAATTATAACATTTACATTATATTTAAAACCATATAGTATACACAAATATTTTGGTAATGAAGTTAGAAAGCATTTAAGTGTCTTCTATGCACCAGACACTGTGCTAAATGCCAGAGAGAAAAAGAAAGACAAATACAAATATAAACCAAACTAAAACAACAACAAAAAATACCATCCCCATTCTCAAGGAATTCCAAGTCTAATGACAATATGCAAAGATCTATGTAGAAAAAGGATAAACTAGAAATAATCTTGGAAGACAAGATAAATAAAGATCTGAAAAGAATTTTTTTAAAGAAGCTGGGACTTTCGCTTAGACTGGAAGGAATGTATAGTATAACAAGAGAATATTATTTAAAGAATCAGAAGACTTGAGTTTTAGTCCTAACTCCAACCCTAACAAGCCATATGGCATAGGCAAGTCATTTCCCTTTCCCTTGCTTCAGTTTCCTTAATTGGGAAATGAGAGAGTAATACTAGGTAGTGTTTTATATCCTTTCTAGTTACAATTTTCTAAATACTGAAGTCCTATAACTATAATTGTGGATAAAATATAGTTATTTTATATATTTAATAAAATATAAAGACATATTTAATAGTTGGTAGAAAGTATAGAGAAAACCTATGCTAAATCTCTAACTCTACAAATGAAGAACTTTAAGTACACTTACACATAACACATAGTTAACCTTGGAACTTGGATCTCTTAACTCATAGTCTAGGATTCTTTGTAATAAAATTAGATGCCATAATATAGTGTTAGCAAGGCATATCATAGGAATGAGTTAAGAAGAACTTTGCAAATTATTATAATTAGCATGGTGATTCTTAAACTTTTTGGTGTTATAGACCACTATGGAAGTCTGATGAAAGCTGATGTACATTTCTCAAAATGTTTTTAAATACATTTAATAAAACATATATAATTAGAATGGAAAACAATTATATAGAAATACAATGATCAATATATAAAAAAGTTCATCATATTAGTCTCTCTATTCACCTAGCATCCACCTTTACTCCTTTCCCCCCCAGTATAATAGGTGGGAAAAGCAAGTATCAAAGAAATTGGATGATTAATCCGAGAACTAAAATATAGCTATAATTTACATTTCCGATGTAAATTAAGGAGCCTCAGAGCCTCTTTGTGTTCAAATTGTTGACTACTTGATGGTTCCTTTTCATTTACCATGTATGCCAATTAAAGCT
Organism: Monodelphis domestica; assembly: GCF_027887165.1. Taxonomy (NCBI): domain Eukaryota; kingdom Metazoa; phylum Chordata; class Mammalia; order Didelphimorphia; family Didelphidae; genus Monodelphis; species Monodelphis domestica. The sequence continues at coordinate 89,847,825 of NC_077228.1, read as the reverse complement.
TGTATTTTTAACTTGTGATATTAAGTGTTTTTATATGAATGTTACAGTATAGTTTATTTCCTTTGTATCCTATCCATATTATTTTATGCATTTAAAAACATTCTGAGAAGGGCTAGATTACCATGCTGCAATTCAAATATGAGTCGCCAGATGGCGGTGGCTCATTATTCATACTTTTACCCCTTCCCTGGCAATCCATTTTCTTCTGGTTCTTGAGTGAGTGGGAGGCTATAAAAGTAGGGAAAGACTAGCTAGAGTGATATATGGTGGAGAATGTGCCTAGATATCTCTATGGTTGCTCTGATGACCAGGAACTCTAAAACAGGGAGGAACCCTGAAACACTGCTTAATTGGACACTGGTAGCACAATTGATCGGGTTAGCATCCCTGTCAGTATATGACATTTATTCACCAAAGTCAAAGATAGGGTGACACTGGATTTCAGGTTGGCTTTATTCAGAAATATTTTGATGATCAACTTGAGGACAGTGAAATGAGTTATGTTCACTAATTTTCTGGTATAAAGAGAAGGAAAAAAATCAGAAATACCAATACCTCACTTACCAAAAATGTTTCATTTTGAGATAATACTACTGTTAAAGCAGGAAAACCACAGGTGTTCCTGAAATGAATTAATCCTTTCATAATGTTAGGATTGCATCAGTTTAAACTGGAAGGGAATCTTACCATGCTTATGCTTTTTGCCAATCTTCAACTCCAAGTCACACATAAATGTGTTGTAGACCAAGAATAAAAAACAACTTCATTCCTAAACCTAATTAAGTGAATTAGTTAAAATCAAGGAGCTACTAAAATATGAAAGAAAAAATTGAAGAAACTGAGGCTTTTGGATTTATTAATTTACTGAAAACTTCAGATATTTTCACATATAATGAAAAGGATAAAAAATCAGTAACATATAATTTTGAAAAAAGGAGATGGCCATACCTGAGTGAAATTTGAAGAAACTCATTTAAAATTTCATGGCATGAATCTAATCAGCAAGCAAAGGTTTTCAAAAGATTAATTTTTTTATGCCATTTGTCCTCATGAATGAACATTTTCCACAATATATTTGGTAAAGAATGCTAGAATATTTTGTTTCCATATGGAATGTGTTCTCTTTTAAAACATACCACTAACAATAATTATAGGAAAATCTGATGTAGACATGAGCACTTCTAAGGAGACAATTTATTCTTCTTATGATTCTTCCTATCTTTTAACCCATTATCATTTGTACTTCCAAAAGGATCATATTTTATTAATCATTTTAAATAACATACATGCCATGAAGTTTACACATGGCTCTGCTAAAAAGCATAATAAGAACATTCTTAATCTTGTAGGATTTTTCTCCAGGATATGATAATATATCTTGAATTCAAATATAAAATTCTTGACATATATTAAGGGAAAAAAGATGAAAAGATTTCAGCTTGAATTTAGAAGCCAATTTGACCAGTGGACTAAGTCAATACTTATATGAATAATTTGGTTTCCTCTAAGGAAGACACTTTGATCATGGAATTATTCATGTGAAAGATATGACTATATATGTCAAGAGATTCTTTGACAACCTGAATTTAAAGTTCAGTGGGAAGAACATGATTAAAGTAATTAACACCTATGTATTACCAACCTTAACATATACTGTCAGAACTTTAAATGGACCATAGCAGATTTGGAAAGTATCCTAATAAAAATCCATTGAGTAGTAATGAAACACAGGGCTAATTACTTTGAAGCAACTATAGAATGATTAATGATAATTTATCACAAGAAAGGAAGAGGAATGAATGAATCTGAAAGCAGAGCACAGTGTCTAGAAGTAGCCAATGGATATAGTGGACCTTTGTGCACTAGTTTCTTACTAAGTTATCAATCAACTAAGATGGCCCTAGGTCAAGCTCCAAAGATAAATTCCACAGAAACTGGAAAGATAAGATTTTGGGAAGAATTCTGAATGTAGAATTCTCAAGGATTGATAAATTTTCTCAAAATCCATGGAAAGCAGGTAAAAAACATTTGAAACACTTTGGGAATATTATTTAAAAATCAGGTATAAAGACTGAAATGGATACATATCATTTTATCTCTAAAATGTTAACTAAATTTTGTTTTGTTTTGTTTTTTAACCTCTAGATGAAACATATAAAGTAGTTGAGATATAAGCAAAATGATCTCCCCTGAGCATTTGTGCTTATCTAAACCAAAGTATGATAACAAAAAAGCTCTGTCAGTAACTTTGTTTTCTATTAGAATTCTAAGCAGACCTTTGTGCCTGAGGATGTCAACTGTCAATTCTTTACAGAGATACTACTATTAATTACTGTTCCATATAACACTAGTCCATAAAATTTATTATATATGTAATATATTTCATATAGAACATATGTATATATTTAGTAAATGAAAACCTCTTAAATATATTTAGTGGAAATAATCAAATTGATATGGGAACAAGTTGAGGTACATATAATTCCTATTGTTCTGTCTGCTACTAGAATTGCAATGGGGATGTTTTTAATGAATCTACAAAAGAAAAATTAATATCCTAATACCATTATTCAACTACAAAAAGCAGTAATTTTTATTCACCCATGCAATAGTCCTTTTAACATTGATTATAAAATAATATCCACAGGATAGCAATTTGCCTCAGGACTATTTTCCTCCAAACTTCACTGAACAGGATGAGAAACATCAGTTAATATAATAATGATAAAAATAAATATAATAATAATAATAGAAGTCACCATATTTAACACAACCTGTGAACTACTTGGAATAAGATGTTATCAAATTATACAGAACTAGTAGAAGAAATCAAAACTAGGCAGAGACAGGACAAGATACATATAAACCATTGCCATCCTTTTTATTGTTACTATTCAGAAGATGTTTTCAGGGCATCTATAGAATATGAGTCTATTCCTTAAAACTTGCAATTAGCTACAAATATGATTGTTTTATTAACCTACACAATCGTCTGCTAAAAACTCAATGTAAAAAGAAGTTAGCCATTTATCCCTGTATTGTCTCTACCCGAACTCTTATCAAATGCAAAAATGACAATCAAAAGTAATCATGAAAAAAAGGAATAGAGTAGTAAGCTCAGGCACGAATTCTGGAAACTATAATACTATATTTCATTGTTATTTATCTATCTTTAAAGATATGTGCTAACATTAAAGTTTCCTGGCAACATATCTGAATCTTGGTGTGCCCAAGGACTACACTATAAACTACCAATAACCTCTGTTATCATACCCATGTGTTCTTTGGCATCCTGGGGATTAAAAGTGTTTGTACTTTTGAGTTCATTTATTCTCTTCTTGCTTTTAAAACATAGGGGTTAGCAACATGTAAAACTTTAGTTTAGCTGGTTCTTCTTAAAACTATTAAACCTTTAGTTACTTACCTAATCACCTAGAGATTGTAATCTTTCTTTTTCTGTCTTTCTTTAGCTAGTGTAAAGGTCTCCTGGTGTGCACTGGAGGGAAATAGCCTCTCCATATAATTTGTTTCACCTTTATTCATCACCACATCGTCATCATAATCATTTCTAACATTTATATAACCCTTTGATGTTTGCAATGTGCTTTACAAATATAATCTCATTCTATCATCACAAAAACTGGAAGGTAGGAGATTTTTCATATATCTGTTTATTTTGTTGAATTTCCCAATGACAGGAACATGTTTAACATTCATTTTTTAAAATTGAATTCGGATTCTTTCCTTCCCATCTGCCTTTCTTCTCTCTTTATCAAGGCAAGCAATTTTATATTAATTGCACAATTGTAGTCATGCTAGACATATTTCCATATTAACAATGGTACAAAAGAAAACAGATAAAAATGAATAAAAAAGAAAGTGAAAAAATGCTTTAATCTTCATTCAGAATTCATTAGTTCTCTCTCTGGAGGTGGATAATATTTTTCATTGTGAGTGGTAGTTGCTATTGTTCTCCCTATTTTATAAATGAGGAAAATGAAGCAAATGGGGGCCAAGTAATTTACCCACAGGTAACAAGAGTCTGAGGCTGGATTTGAACTCAGATATTTCTCACTCCTGGTCACCCAACACTGTCCACATTGCCACCTAGTACCCTAAACTAGTTCTTGTTAGCCTTGGAGACTAAGCTAGCTTCAAGGTCTCTGTCCATGCTTTTTTTTAGACTTTAAAGTTTCAATGATGACTAAATCCAGCTTGATCATTTTGCTTGAGAATGAAGATTCCTTGATGTGATCTCAAATCCCCCCTCTCAGCACTGTTGGCTCAAGCTTTTCTAGAGACCAGCTTTCACAAATAAAAAATTCATTCCTCATAAAACTCTTAACTTCTGCAAATGCTCTTTGCCAGTTTGCAATTTGGGTTTTTGTCAGGGCCAAAGTGATTCAAATCTTTTTATATTTTCAAAACTTTTTATATTTTGATTATGGAAAAAGACCAAATAAACAAAATTGTTTTTTCCTTTTTCTTTTTTATGATTCAAGGCTTTAATTTTCTCCTGCAATACTTATTTTTTTTAAATCTTACAAACTGCATGTCAATATAATTTTTTAATTTGAAAAATTTTATTTAAATAATTTAGAATATTTTTCCATTGTTACATGAATAATTTGTAATAATCATTTCCTGAGATTTTATTATCCATATTCTCTCCCTTTCTCCTCCCCCTCTTCAAGTCTTCAGGTAATATGACATATAGTCTGTACATGTGTTATTTTACAATATGCATTTCCATGTTTATCATGTGAAAGATTCCATGTATCTTTTACACTAGAGAAAAGTTCATAAAATAAAGGAAGAATGGTATGCTTCAATCTGCATGCATACTGATACTTCCTTCAATGGCAGTGGATAACCTTTTTCACCATGAATCCTTTGGAGCTGTCTTAGATGATTGTATTAATGATAAGAGTTATCATTTACAGTTGATCATTGTACATCATTGCTGTTACTGTAAAACATTCTCCTGGTTCTGCTTACTTTATTTTGTGTCACTTCATATAAATCTTTCCAGGTATTTTTGTGATCATCTTTTTCATAATTTCTTATGGCTCAATCATATGCCACAACTAGTTCAGCCATTTCCCATCCTATAATCCCTTTTAGCTTATTCCTCTTATAATTGATATTACTCTACAAGGCTTTGTTTGGGAGAGGCAGCAGGGATGGTTTTGAATTGGAAAGAGAAAATATAAGTTCCTTTGCCACAGATTAGCTGTGTGGACTCGAGCAAGTCCTGTTTATCTCACTCTCAGTTTTCTTAATTATAATTATAATTTTACTCATTTAACCAAAAGGCAATTATTAAGTACCAATATTGGTCAATTTTTGAAGATATGAAGAAAAAACATAAAAATAAAATAAAATAAGGAATTTAGATTATATTGAGTGTAAATGATTTACATATGTGCATGTAAAAATAATTAGAATGGGAGAAGGTAGCTTTAAAAATTAAACATATTTTCATTTTACATATATGTATATTTAGATTTACACCTGCATATACACCATATGGATGTGTGTTTACATATCAGTCTATCATCTCTCTTCTCTCTGTCTACCTGTCTCTCTCCTGCCCTCCCTTCTTCCTTACCTTTCTCCTTATCTCTAACTTTTTCTCCCTCTCTCTCCTGCCTCTATTCTCCTTTGTGAAGGTTATTTAAAATGTTTTTACTATGTCAAAGGATATGTACAGTTTACTGACCTCTTCTGTCTGGCTCCAAATTATTTCCCCAAATGGCTGAACTAAATCAAAGCTCTGAAAATGCTGTATGAGTGTACCTGACCTCCTCTTGCATCTCCAGAAAAGCCCATTTTCTCATTTTGTTCTTTTTCCCTCATCTTTTGGGCAGGAAGTAGAACCTCGGAGAGGTTTTCATCTGCAATTTTTATATTGATAATGATGGATTTTTTTCCTGTTGTTATTTATAGTTTTGAGACTTCCTATTAATATCTTTTAACCCCTGATCTACTGGGGATCCAGGAGGGCTCCTATCAACATGATGCAGTGTTCCTGTGACAAACATACTATATTCTCCTGCTAATAAGTTAAAGTGGTATTTTAATTGAGAGGCACAGTTGTAGAACAGAGTCCCTCTGGTCCAGATTAGAAACAAGCACAAAATTAGCTTAATCTCATTTCTTCAGTTCCAGAATAATAGGGATATAAAAGCTTTTACCTATTACTAGAATGTAGGTACTCCTCATGCATGTGTAGGACAACAGAATATGTCACATGTGTAGAGGTCTAATAGATGGCAGTTTATGACCGTAGTGTAGTGGAAAGAAACTAAATTTTGAATGAACCTTTGATTGTGATTTTAGCTCTGATACATTGAACCCTCCAGGGATCCAGTTTCTTTATCTGTGAATCAAAAATGTGACTGTAACACTTTAAAATTCCCTCCTACTTAAAAATGTTTTAAATAATGTTAAAAACCCCAAAATTAAAAAACAAACAAATTCTCAGAGGTTCATCATATTGCCATTTCTAACGTTGATAAACACTTTACAAATAATACATGTTATGTAGCAAATATGCTAAACATGCTACATGTAGGTAGCAAAATGCTATAAATAATAAATATATTTAGATTTTATTTGTAATCAGTAGGTAGGGTTATCTTGTCATTTATCTCTCTCAGCATAAAATGATGACAATAGAAGAAAAATAAAGTAATTTTGTATACCCAAATATTAAAAATAATTAGACTGGAACCTTGCTATACCCAATCTTATGAATTATGGATGGTAATATTAAGATTTTGCTATACATAGTTTTAGTTTGAGGTGAGGAAGTGGATAATTCAACCATTATTATACTTCTGTCAAATAAAATGGAATTTACCTAAGGTTTGGCTTCAGAGAAAGCTCTTAGTATTCAAAGATTTCTGGTTGTGCCTAAGAATTTCCAGTGCAGATGTCTGACCCCAAGCAGAGTTAGGTAGTACTTCAGTACTGTGTTCTCCAAAGATATTCATATGGAAAATAGCCTTGGATGTCATGAATTATTCCACTTATTTTGTTTTGCTTTAAATATGAATGACTCTGGGGATGGTGAGGCAAAAGGGGGCATTTAAAACAATATCTCTTACCAATTCAGGAAAACTTTTGAGCAGTTTTTGTAAAACATATACAGTATAACATAATGTTGCAAAGATCTAGATATCTTGCTTACCTTAACTCTGATTTAAAGAAGCAAAAATGCAAGAAAATTCTAAATAAAAAAAAAGATTTGGTTTCTTATGAATGCTATTATATTTGATGTCTATGAATATATTCCTGTATTTGATATAATGTTCCTAGATAAAATTTGGTAGCATTTCAGGTAGATCATTATGTTTCCTTTTATAATTAAGGAATGATGAGGATGAAAAATTAAAAATACTTAATAGTTGAAAAGTCAATTAATTTAATGTTACCAAAAAACCTGCTTAGATAACCTGAATTATAAATAATTCAATAAAGTTTATAATTTCATGAAATCTCATGTAACTTGTCCAAAAGTTTAGGAAATAGTAAATTTCCTGAATTTACTTTCTTTACAAGCAAATTTATTTTTAATGTTAGAATGCCAATCATACACTATTTTGTCCTAACCTCTAAATTACATTTATCTAAGAGGAATTCTCTACAATTGCATTTATATATGGTAGACCATCTGTCATAAATGTCATTGTTTCCTGTGGCCTGTTAGCAGTCCCTATAGTTTCTCAAGAATTTTTATCACCCTCCAAAAAGCATTTCTACAAAAACAAAAGAGACAATTTGACAGAATGAATAATTAATCAGAACTCATCTAAAATTATGGCATGATACTAAAATTTTTAATTTTAATGCTTAGTTGCAACAGAAAATTTTACAATTGAATTGGTTGCTTCATGAAATTAAATTATGATCTTTTGTCAATAATCTAATATTTGAAAGTAATTCTTCATAAGAATAAAATGTAGGATGTATTCATTTAATATTCAATAATTTCTTCATCTCATCGATCATTGGAAATTATTGCTGAACCTAATGTAGGCTTTAGATAAATGAAAATCCCATACATTTCTAAACTTTATTTAAATTATAGGTTTTATTATCTGTGCAAATAACAAAATTGACTAACATGTATTTGAGCTTTTTTTCTTCATACATTAAATTGAATTCAAGTTAAAAGTAAACAGCTATATCTGGTTTGATCAAAGAGGGAGATGAAGAATTGATTCAATAAGAGAGAGAGAAAACCAAGACAGCATAAGTTCATTTTGAAATCTTCTAAGATTCTCAAAGACTATTGGAAAAAGTATGGGCAATTTATTTCAATAATGATGGAATAAAAGGGAGCTATAAATTGGTCACTTGGTTTATTTTGCTTGTAAGGTTGTTAGAGATAGATGGTCCTGGCAGTGCAATTTTTTTAAAGATTAGAATAACATTTTTAAAATTTCTAATCATGGTCTGTTCATAACTTTTAATTTAAAAATGATAATTCTATTTATTTTCATACCAAACAACACTATAGTTCTAATTCTTAGGAAGCTTTCATTCCTCTTAATTTTGTCCTTAAGAGGCAGGAAGAGCAAGTCTCATAACCCTTTTATGTAGATATTTAAATATATAAAGACTACTAAAATGTCCTCCCTAAGTCTTCACTTCTCCAGGCTAAACAATTCCAGTTTCTCAGACAAATCTCATAAGTTGTAGTCTCCAGGACTTGCACCATCTTGATATATTTTTTCTACATCTTTCCAAAAAAAGGAGGCTCTAGACTGAACAGAATAATGCCACTGTCATCTAATTAGAGCAGAACGCATCATAATTGTGGCTTTCCATACCTGTGACATCAATGCCTAAAGCTATGCAATGTTATCGAATCTATGCCTCTATTAATTTAGACATATTACTTTTTTTGCTACCATGTCAAGCTTTTGAATGATATTCAACCTATAACATATATATATAATATATATTTCTCTTAAAACTAGACATGTTTTCCTTAGAACTTTCCTTTCCCAGCACTCTTAAGGGTATCTAATCTCTTAATACCTTTTATTATCTGTGTATTTGCTTAGTCCCTATCTTTGAGGGGCTTAGAGATAGTTGAAAAAAATTCAACCTCCAATAATATCTAACACCATGCCTTGCATATTGAATGTAGTTGGTCAGTCAGTCAATAAGCATTTATTAAGTACTTACTATATACCAGTCAAATATTGAATGAATGAGTTTATAAATTATAACCCACTATAAAGTTTTCAAGACCTTTAAAGTGTAACTTTTATGGAAAGTGTTAATTATAATAATGTAATTCTACCTTTATTGAGCTTATATTTTCCTCACATTTTGAAGTTATAATTTATTTCATCCTTAACCAGAAAATATCACTTTGGTCCCAATTTAGATTTCCATTTAAAATGTCTGAACCAATACTACAGATCATCAAATACTGATAATGGTTGTATTATTGGAGAAGGAATTTTCATGAATAATAATGATGGGATATATTTTATACTTGTATTCAGAATATGTGTACTTGTGGCCTTTAAATAGAATAAATTTAAATTTCAAAAAATTTTATTTGTCACAAAATAACAAATACTAAATATATTTGTCTAAAATGTTTTATTCTGAATAATATAAACATTCAAATCAAATACAAAGGACTTATGAAGGAAAATGCTATCTACATCCACAGAAAAAATGAATATATTGAAGTATATATGTTATGGTTCCACATATTTCTTTCTCTATATCTATCTATCAAATGAATTGGGAAGAGGGAAGCTACTTGGAACTCAAAATGTAACAAAAATAAAATAATTTTAATTAAAAAAGAAGGTTGTAAAAATGTTTATTTGTTGTAGTAATTATTCTACTCTGTATATTCCTGAGAAAATGATTGGAAAAATCCAGTGCCTATTTATATTTAACTTCAATCTTTCACAAAAAGAGTATCTTGTTTTATTGTTTATTTAATATTGACAAAAATGATATGGACAGTGCTGTTAAATTTTATGATGATTTTAGTTAATACCTGAGAGTTACTTTGCTATTATAATTTGATCTTTTTAATGTATTCTCCATTATACCTCCAGAAAGAACATTACCTTGATTAATATTCTGAGCAACTAATTTACTGAGTGGCCATGCACAATATTTTGCAATTTATCATGGTATGACTAAGGAGATTTTAAAATATAGTTGAATATTTCCTGAATCACCTCATGGTAAATGAAATATGGGTCTTTCTGGAATAGGGTAGCCTAGGGTATGGAGGCTTACAAAATCAAATGAAGGGGGAGAGGAGCCAGTTTCACTTTTTAATGTAGACAAACTGACAGGTAGGAGCCAGAATAACCAAGAATGCCCCAACTTGAGAGGCTCCTGCTTCTCATGCCTCTTTGACAAGAGGAAGGGTAAAGTTCTCCCTGTACCACTAATAAGAATTTTGTTCTAGCACCAAATCAAGTTCATGACTAGTTCACAGTACTCTTTTATACTTGAAATTCCCTTTAAAATAGAACAGCATTTAAAAGAGTGTACAGAGAAGAGTTCTGATGGATAGCAAAGAGCACCTACATATGGGTATATATTTGGTTTTTTTTTTTGGAGAAAGGTTTCTGAAACCACAAGATTACTTCAGGAAACCAGATAGGTCATGGAGGAGCACTAGCCACATAATGGAGTCACATCTAGATCAAGCAGCAGAATCCCTGGAGAAAGCCCAGAACTGAGAGAAGTAAGCTGAGAGAACCAAGTAGCAAATTAGTGTTTTCGTAATACCATGATTTAAAGGGACAGTAATTCTACTTACATTCTAAGTGATTGAAGTCATCCTCCACTTTGAAGTAGGAGTAGGCTTAGCATAATAATTTCTTTCTGTATGACCTCATGGAAAAAAATCCCTAAGATTAACTCTGGTAAATGCAGAAGGCTTTCCTGGGGCTCTGGATCACAGATTGGCTTCACTTTTTATTCTGACAACCATTTGTGAAGCAGCTACTATACAATGCTATACAATGCAATATAATACAACTTATATTCCTTACTTTTTTTGGGGAGGGTGGTAGTGGGAGAGAACATGGATTGAAAAACATCAGAAAATGATTATTAAAATCCTCCCTAAGTTCTGGGGATATAAAGAAGTTCATACTTGGTCTCAAGGATTTCACTAATTTTATTAAATCTGAATTTTCAGAGGACAACAGTAATGCTTCTTGAAGTAAAAAAAAGCAACACTAGTAGTTTAAGAAATGTAATATGAATTTCATGACTGTGAATTTTCTTTTTATATGTCTGAAAGCTGATGACTGATCATCCTTAAAATATTACAATTTAATTTAAGTAAAATTTCCCTCTAGTTTTTTAGTGTAAGATAACTTGTATATGCCCAAATAAAAATAATATCAAGTCATTTGACAGTTTTAATGATTGAACATGATCAGAGTCTGTTTCTTATTGGAAGTTTAATTTTGAGCCCTACAGATTAGTAGCAAAGAGAACAAAGAGAAGAAATCAATAAGGGTAGGGAAAGGTCTCCAATATATGTGACATAAGGACAGGTTGAAGGAAATGGACATTTTGGGTGATGAAGTAAATAAAGCAATAAGTCTAGAGTCAGGAAGAATTTCCAGTTCAACATAGGACACTTAGTGTTGAGACTAGCTAATATGGCAAAAAGGAAGATGAGAAATGTGGAAGAGAGTGTGGAAAAACTGGGACACAGCTACACTGTTGATGGAGGTATGAATGGGTACAATGATTTTGAGCAGCAATCTAGAACTATGCCCAAAGGGCTATAAAAGTGTGCCTACCCTTTGACCCAGAAATAACTCTACTAGGTCTGTATCCCAAAAAGATTCAAAATAGGAGGAAAGGACCTACCTCTATAAAATATTTATAACAGTTCTTTTTGTGGTGACACAGAATTGGAAACTAAAGGAATGTTTATCAATTGGGGAATGGCTGAACAAGTTGTGGTATATGGTAGAAATGAAAAACTATCATGGCATAAGAAATGACAAAATGAAGACAAAAAAAAACCTTAGAAAGACCATGCAAAGTGAACCAGGAGAACACAGCAACAGCAACAGTGTATGATGATCAAGAGTGAATGACTTGGGTATTATTAATGAAGCAAGGACCCAGGACAGCTCCAGAGGATTCATGCTGAAAAAGAAAAACATGCACCATAGAAGGAACTGATGGAGTCTGAATGCAGATTGGAGCATACCATTCGTCATTTTATTTTCTCCATTAATTTTTCTCTAGAGTAAGAAATATATCTTGTTTCATATGATAAATATGGAAATATGTATTTAATGATAACATGTACAACTTATATTACTTACCTTCTTGGGGAGGGTGGTAGTGGAAGAGAACATGGATTGAAAAACATCAGAAAATGATTATTAAAAATTGTATCAAAATGAAATCTGGAAAAAATAAAACAGGGTCTCTGTGACCCAGGGCAAGTCACAAAATCACTGCCTGCCTAAGGGTCTTCTTTAAAATGAGAATTTTAACAGCACCTATCTTCTGGGGTTATTTGAGGATAAAAAGATATAATATTTTTAAAACACTCTGCAAACCTTTAAGCCCTAGATAAATTCTTTGACCTGATAATGATTTTATCCTCAAGAAAAGAAGACGTACAAAATACTATCACTATTCTCAAATACTTGAAGGACTTGCAAGTGAAAAGTTATCCCTTTGTTATGCTTGGCCCTAGAAAATAAAACTAGGAGTTCATGGAAATTATTTTTAAAAACAAACACACTTTAGACTTAATATAAGGGGAATAATATTCCTAAGAATGTCAGCTATCACAGCCTTGTGAGTGAGGGGCATACCCAATTCACTGGAGATCTTAGGGCCAAAGTTGATGTCTTCTTTTTGGGTATGTTGTAGAGAAAATTCAGATTCAATTCCTAGTTGGACAAGTTAGCCTCAGAGCTTCATTCCAACTCTGTAATTCTGATAGCATTCTGTAATTTTTGAAAATAACAGAGTTAAAATAAGAGGGGGTTTATTTTAGAAGTTTGGCTTCTCTGTTACATGAAGACACTTTTCATGATGATGGTTTTAATACAATGTGTGGGAGTTATAAATCACAGCCTTTCCTTGGATAAGATTAATTGGGATGATTGGGGATTCTGTACTAACAGGAACCTGTAGAATCCCTTAATTCTAACACGTAGTTACACTCAGACAGATAGGCGGGTGGCAAGCAATTTTTAAGCATTATGTTGACTTTTTATGTCTTCTTTTATCCCTTCCTGACCTGCCCCTTACTTAATGCTTAAATCAAATTGCAACTGAAAAAAAATAAAACAAAATCTGTTTAGGTTACTAAAAAGAATTATTTGCCTTGAACCCACATTACCAAGGGATGTCTTATATTAGCAAACTTCTATGATTTTAAAACCCAACTGTTATTTTAAATGCTAATTTATTAATTAGTAGTTTAATGGACTTTAATTTTCACATCTATAAACTTAGACCATCTTTCACTTGAATAAGACTCCCCTGTGAAGTATCCTTGGCAAACTGAAACTTAAAGACTAATAATAGTGGAAAATTCACTATCTACAAAGAAAGATGGTAACATCTCCAAATAGCTCCATTTTAAAGAAATTTACCTTATGTTGAGTCAAAATATTTTTCTTTGTATTTTTTATTAATTACTAAAATTTTATCAAATATCTCAACTAAACTAAGAACTCCCAAGTAGTTCACCCAAATATTATTTATTTTACAAACTAGATAAATCTGCTTTCCCAAATAGCAGTTATCCATATTGTTCTCAATTAAATACAAATTTATTTTAAATAAATATTAATTACTGAATATATAATTTATTACTAACCAATTACAATAAAAACAAAAACCTGATTATATGTAATGTTTTATTTTTTTAAATGATCACAACCAGAGTAACTTCTACCCTTCTTTCTAACTATAGATGTCCTCTTCTTTTCTGAAAACAATCCCATAACTTAAGTTCATTCAGGATAACACTTCTTCACAAGAATACTCAATTTTTTCTCATGAGATAAATGAGATACTATAGAAATAAGTCCCCATATATTTTGTCCTCTGCACATCATTCATTCTCTCTTTCATTATAATGGGAAAAGACTTCCTTGATCATTTCTTGTAGAAGGATAATTTCAACTATTATTCTCAGTTTTTTTTACATAGACAGTTCAAATTGCATGTTCCTTCAGTCTGTTCATGGCTTTTTTCACAACTTCCTTTTAATTTTTCAGTGCCTTTATTTATATTTCCTAGTTGTGTGATGTTGGACAAATTTTGTCTTTCTATCCCTGTTGCCCAACATGGGTACTTTGTGTATGGGAGGCACATAAAGTCTGTTGAATTTAAAAAAGAATTATACAAATTTGATGTTTTATATAGTCTTATCAGATTTGCTTTATGGCAATAATGAATTCTGAACATAGAGGTAGGAGCTATATAAGAAACCCCTTCAGTTATCACACCAGAGAAACCACCTTTACTTCAGGAAGAGCCACACTCATTCATTTAATACAAATAAATAATTTTTAAAACATTTTAAAAATGGGGGGCAGCTGGGTGGCTCAGTGGATTGAGAGCCAGGCCTAGAGACAGGAGGTCCTAGGTTCAAATCTGGTCTCAGACACTTCCCAGCTGTGTGACCCTGGGCAAGTCACTTGACCCCCATTGCCTAGTCCTTACCACTCTTCTGCCTTGGAGTCAATACACAGTATTGACTCCAAGAAGGAAGGTAAGGGTTTAAAAAACATTTTAAAATTAAAATTTATTTATTTATTTAGAATTTTTTCCATGGTTAAAAGATTCATGATTTTTCCCACCCCTATTCCCTTCCTCTCCCAGAGCTGACAAGCAATTTCACTAGGTTATACTTGTATCATTGTTCAAAAACCATTTCATGCTATTCATATTTACAATAGAGTGATCTTTTAATACCAAAACCCCAAATACATCCCCATTGAATCACATGATTGATCATATATTTTTCTTCAGCATTTCTATTCTCACAGTTCTTTCTCTGGATGTGGATAGCATCTTTTTCAAAAGTTCCTCAGAATTGTCCTGAATCATTGCATTGCTGCTAGAAGAGAAGTCCATTACATTCGGTTGTACCACAGTGTATCAGTCTCTGTGTACAAAGTTCTCCTGGTTCTGCTCCTCTCGCTCTGCATCACTTCCTGGAGGTTGTTCCAGTCCCCATGGAACTCCTCCACTTTATTATTCCTTTGAGCACAATAGTATTCCATCACCAACATATACCACAATTTGTTCATCCATTCCCCAATTGAAGGGCAGCCCCTCATTTTCCAATTTTTTGCTACCACAAAGAGTGCAGCTATGAATAATCTTGTACATGTCTCTTTTCTTTGGGGTACAAATCCAGCCGTGGCATGGCTAGAGCAAAGAGACAACTAAATAGTTTTTAAAGTTATTGTTATTTTTCAATCATTTCAGTTATGTTTGATTCTTTGTGACTTCATTTCAGGGTTTTTTTTTGGGCAAAGATAATGGAGTGGTTTGTCATTGCCTACATTGGCTCATTTTAATGAGGAAACTGAGGCAAATGGATTAAAGTGACTTGCTTCAGGGTCACATAGCCAGCAGGTATCTGAGGTTGGATTTGAACTCAATTCTTCTTCAATACAGGCCTGGTTCTCCATCAACTCTTCAAATAAAGTGGAATTGCAGGAAGTACTGCAACATTGTATATTACTTTTTAAGTTGGGAAACATAAATTTTGATATCCTTATTTATCATGAATTTATTTACATAAATTGGCCTAGATTATCTTCATTGTTTAAAATAATTCTAAAAACCAGTTATTTTATAAATAGAATATTTTATTCAACTGGGACCCTATTTAAGCAAATTAATTTGTTTATAAAAAGTAGGGTATTAATCATTTTAAAATATATGGTTACTTGTAATCACTCAAGGTTCTTTTTAATAACAAGTTCCACAATACAATTAAAACACACATAAAGTTATAAAAGTTCTGATTAAAAATATAAGTTAACTTTTTACTGAGTAAGGTGAAGTATAAGAATATTTCTTTAAATTTATTGAAATAAAGCTAAATAATGATTTGTTTGCATTTTTCCCTATCCAAACTAGGTTTGTTTCCCAAATTTTGTTTCTTTAAATCTGTCCATGGTACTTAGTGAAAAGCTTTGTACAACAGGTGATCATTAAACTAAAGATCTGGAAATTGAGAAAACCTTTTCAGCCTGCAGTCATTTATTATCATGCAGCCTCCATCTCTTTTTTCCAATTTCAAGATTCTGAAAACATTCCCTCCAAAGGCTTAGTAGTCAGAGAGAATTCTCCATTGGAGCCTCCAGTAGGGGATAAAATCAACTTCTCTCACATCTACAGAATTCTTCCCTGTATAAGCTTATTGAATTTCTGGACTGCCTCGGGTCTATGGTTGAGAGAATCAAGGCTCTAATTTAACTTTAAAAAGTTCACACTGATAAATTTACTCAACATTACAGGCAAACATGCTCAACATTTATATTTGGAGACAAGAAAAATCAGATGTATTACTCATCGAGAATGCTGGTATAGAAATAAAAAGAGGAAGAACAGAGAATGAGAAATGCTAATGGATAAGGTAATAGAAGGAGTCTGGTTATCTAGACAAGGGAACAAAATTAAGCCTAAATTACATTCTCTAGTTGCATCTTCAGCAGTTTTATCTAGTCTGTTTCTCTTGCAAACAGAATGAGGGATAGGAGAGAGGTATTGCCCAGAGATCTTAGGATCTCTCCCTTAGAGATGGCTGTGGGAATTATGTACTTGGTATAGACATTTATTGTTATATTTTCTCATCCAAATAACAAGTGAAGATTCTTGAGAATTGAATAAAACATATTTGCTCAATTCTTAATTTCCATAAATCTATCAATACATCAGAAAATAAATGTGATGCTGAAAAAATAACTATTGTATATGGACTTGAAAATTCAAATTCTTGATGGTTTAAAAAATACTTTCACTCTTTCATTATTCATTAACTTTTTATGAAAGTCAGATTTATTGGCTTCCTGTTGAAATGGACACAGTTAAGAGAGGAAGATTTTATTACAACGATTTCAGTTTGAGCCATTTACCTTTCAATAAAGACACAAATCAACATTGTTTGTGTCTAATGGTTATTGATTAGGAAATAATTCTTACAAGTATAATTCCTTAAGGTCAAACAAAGGTTTTTGCCAACTTAGCTGTTATGTAGTGTTACCATTTGACTCAGTCTAATTTCAAAGGGTTCATTTTGTTTTACTTGGTTTATTGTTAATGTCCTTGTTTCAAGGTGTGAAATAGAATTCTTTGTCATAAGGTGCACTCTTGCCTGTTAAATCCTCTGATGTATAGTAAAAGGGATTACCATGGCTTTCTGACTTAAAATTGAGGTTGCTTTTATTCAAATGATTGGAAGTTGATTTCCTTAATCTGAGGATATATAGATAATTTTCACCATTGTTGAAAGACCCTGGAATTTAGTTTCTTATGATACCCTCAGAGGGAAAGTTTTCAGACACTTAAAAAAGAAAATATACCAGTGATTATAGTCAATTATTGCAGAATGAAAAGATTTCTTCAATGACCAGTTATTGCACTAAATGATCTCTTATTATGTACGAATCATTGTATGAATGCAAATGAGCATTGAATTTCTCATTGTGATGGGTCGGTTTTTATAAAAACAAATTCCGGTATGTGAAGCCATTAACATTTATCCCCAAAGTTGAAGGCTGCTGCGAATAAAATTTTCCAACAAAATACAAAAATAGATTTTATGTTTAAAATTTTAAGTCATGTATATTTAGTGAAGCTAATGATATTTTAAGTTGAAAATATAATTTGTCTTTATGGGGCTTGTAGTAAACAAACTTTTCTTTTAAAATAGAAAACTTATAGTTCTTTGAAAAATTGCTTTTCCAAAATATTTTTATATTGAAAACAATCAGTCAATAAAATATTCATTAAACAACTACTGTGTGCCAGGCATTATGCCATTCAATCATTAGAGTTACAAAGGAAAAAATGAAAAAAGTTCCTACTCTCAAGAAGTTTAGATGCTATTTTTGGAGATGTATACATGCTATTTAAATATATACACTTCTATCTCCATTAATTAATATATATGAAACATATAATGCATATATATTACATATGTACATGATATACGTACTACATCCTATGTTGTATAACTCTATATACATACCTACACATATAATTAAATAGATAATTAAATAGAGAGAAACACTCAGCACATTCTCTCAAAATAAGACTAGGAAATTGTCTCAGAATTCTAGGGGACCTCAGAAGTTTTGGATCTATGTTTCTCTAATCCTATAGTCTCTAGCATCCATTCTAGTGTATTTTCTCTACTGCCATCCACTCTATTTCCATTTAACCAGTTAGCATCTATCAGCTATTAGTAAGGGATGGTTACTTCAAAAATATAGCCAACATACATAGAAGTTAAAACCATTCACTTTATTTAACTATCACTCCCTAACACCTGGCAATTACTCCTTTTTTATACTTCAGATTTATACCTCCTTGATCTTTACCGAGAGTGATCTCAGACTTACTATAATCTTTTCTTTCCATTCACTGCACCAAGTTCATATCCAAATTCTATATGACTGTTGGGTGGATGAGTCTGCATCTTTGCCACTGCTGGATTTGGCCAGACTTGTTAAAGATTTTATCTTTCACTAGTACTGCCTACCGTTTTCCTTTGGAAACCATTAAATTATAAGAAAAAGATCCTCCTTTTTCTTAACACTAAATTATAAGAAAAAGTTTTTTTCCAATAAAACTGCTAAAATGTATGTATGAAGAATACCAAATGGACTTGCATATTTCAATGCTATTAATCAGCAATAAACAGAATTTTTATCAATAATAATTTGTTATGTTATATCATCTGGTTATAATCTACTCCTTTGTTGTTTGGTTGTTGCCCTGAACTAAAATGACATTACTAGTGATGTCTTTTGACACCAGCAAAAACTGGATTTAAGTAAATCAGAGCTGCACAAAGTCATCAGACTCCCTCTCTCTTAGAGATTCATTCCTGACTAGTGGCCAGACAGAAGTCAAGACAACTGGTAGTGGCTTGGGATGCAATGGATGACCTTGACTTTTTCAATGCCTAACCATGGTACCCACTTCAGCAGTCTCTACTTTAGCCACTTCCAGGGCCATTTAAACTAATTGTTTTCATCTGGTAGTTTCATAGGGGGAAGTCTTCACATGTTTGGGGAAGATACACCTCTAACTTATCAGTGGGTTTGGTGCCTCTCTGTTAGCTTCTATCTGGTTTAACTCATCTGCATGTCAAGATGGTTTTACCAAGGTTTTGGCCATTGTGCATGTTACAGATTCTTGGAGGCACAGGTAAGAGCTACATGGCTGGTAAACACCAAAGCAGGATAGCAGCCCTAAAAAGGGTTCCACAGTTCCTAATGGAGTGTGCTCCCATGACCTCACAAACACCCTCTCTACCATGCAGTCATTGATTGATATATAGGAGGGAATGGTGCTCCAATAGAAATCCTATTGTAATATCTACTACCTATGCTTAATAAATGCTAGATTTAATGATTTACAAAAGGGGAGATCAAACAATATGGTGCAATTAACTTTCTGTTCTGAATGAAATAAGTAATTAAATGATTTTTAAAAAATTTAAGCTAACAAAAAACCCCGTATATAGACCCCATGTTTAGAAATGAATCTTTCCATATTTATCAATGATACTCCTTTATCAGTAGAATAAGAAAAATGCCAACATCTGACTTCAGTGGGATCATTTTCAGTTTTCATAAGAAACAAACAGAAATTAAATGGGAAAGAAGGAATGTATGCCATTTTTTTTGTAGTTGGGCAATCTAATTTTAATTAAGTGTGCCCTGATGTTTATAAAACCATGGGGACTTAGTCAATTATTGTAATCAAGGCATGTAGCAGAATTAAATATATCTTTTTTTCTTGAATAGTCTCATACTGAGTATTGTTGATGTTTTAATCTCTAATATTTAATTATGTTCTCAATTAAATTAACAATATTTCTGAGTTTTGAGATTATCCTAGAGATATGTACATAGCTGACATTTAAATTTTTTTCTTTCTTTTTGAACTTTTATAAATAAATTCAAAAAAGGTCATATAATTGTACTACTCTAGGAAAATAAATCTTTTCCTCCCAGATCTCTGACATTTGCCTACTGAAACTAAGCACTACATATCATTCTTTGTTTGTAGTAAATCACACATTTGCATTATTAGGCCCTTTTGCACAGGATTATTTTCTTTATGTTTATTTTATTTTTAATTTTTTGTGTATGGTAACCCTAACCCCAGGAGATAGGTAGGTGGATCAGTGGACATAATGCTAGGGCTGGAGTTAGAAAGTCCTGAGTTCAAATATGGCCTTAGACACTTACTAGTTGTTTGATCTTGAGGAAAAATCATATAATAACTGTTTGACTTAGCCTACTGGATTAGGAAATGTTAAACCTCTTTTACTATTCTTGCCAAGAAAAACAAATGGACACATTGTCCATTGTCCCAGGGATGAATGAAGAGTCAGACATGACCGAATAACTGAACTTGACCAACTACAGCAAACCATAACCACATTTTGAGGCATCTGTTGAGTCTGTAGATACAAAGCAAGTCAGGAAAACTTGACTTCAAATCTAGCTTCATTCACTTACTAGCTCTGTACCCCTAAATGGGTAACCCTCAGGAGAAAGTCTTTTTTCCAACTGCTCTCTTTGACTTCTCAAGACCAAGAGACCTTCCTCTCCCAACTGGAGTCTTCTCATCCTCTGGAATCCACTCCTGGATCCCCTCCCCAGTTGAGGTGATCAATTTCACATACTCTTTAGCCTGGCATTTTTTCTCTAGTGCCAGCCTCTGTCACAAATCCTCCATTTTTTTGTTGTTCGTGTGGTGTCACCCTGGCCCACACCAGTTACTTACCTTCTATATCTATTCTAATCTATCTGTGTTACTTATTGCTCCCATCTAACCTCACCCCTCCCAAAATAATAAATCTCATCCTAATCTGTCTATTTGCTAATCTAAATTCCTATCTTATGCTAATATTGAGTTGTGGGAAGAAGGTTAGGATTATGTGCCAACAAAATGTTTACAATATAACAATTCCTTAATACAAAAGTCATTCCTATTGCAATCAATATAAAATTTAACTTAAGTAAAATTGAGCTATCCTATGCATTATGTAATACTAATTCCAATGTAACAATTCATAACATTTATATATATATATATATATATATATGTATATATATATTAACTTGTATCTAAATATAATCTGATTTATCCTGTCACTATATTATCTCTCTAGTTACAACATTCCCTTTTCCACCCTAAACTACTCTGTCACTGTCTAATGTTAATGTCTAATGTTGGTGTTTTAACTCTCTCCTTTCTATCTATTACTGTATTAGATCATTATTATGTTACATATGTTTATACATGTCTGTTATGCATACACATTTACATATGTCACATGTTATTTATATACATATATACATCCTCTGACAGTAGAGATTTATTTATAGATATACAGTTTATGTCATTATTTATGGTAGAGCCCCTAATGTCAGTGTGAAATTTGTTCATGTTTTAGATACATCGTAGTGGATGCATATTCATTCCAATGTGAATGTACTTCCCCATATGTGAAGTTAATGTGATTGTCAATTAATCTTACATGACCCGTTTTCCTGAAGTTCATTCCCCATAATGTCTTTGATTCAAAGTTCTTTTCAGTTGTCTGTGTATCTTCCATCCTTTGGTATTGCTTGAAATTTGTCACAGGTCCAGGATGCCTTCTCCATTACAGGATACATACCTGCCTGTCGTCTCACCTTGAAAGATGATCTCAGGTATTCGGAACTATACGATTATGTGTGTGTGTAAGATTAACTTATGCATGCATGTAAGAGTGAATATGTTGATGCATGTGAGTGCAACCTCATACAGGATATTTGTGCCATCCTCATGTGTGCAAGTGAGATTCTTATTTATGTAATGAATGTAGGTATCTTTCTTAATTTATGATTGTAAGGGAGATTATACTATTCCTATGTGGTTGATTGTAGAGGTTAATGATATTTTAGTCTAGATTTGAGATTGAAATTTGTATATAGTTTTAATAATTCTAAGGCATTCTAAATCCACCCAAATAAACTCCCAGGTTCCATAAGGAATGGCTTCTCCTGTGTTTCACAGGCTACACTAATCCTCCCTAATCTAACTAACCCAATTTATACTACCTGTCTTGGCAATTATTTTATTTTGGTTTCACTGTCTCTGTTCAGTATCTCTATTTCTTCTTGTGAGATTTTGTTGGATTCATGGGCTCTATGTTTATTTATCAAGGGTTGTTTTGGGGGCTTCTCTGTTTGAATGGATTCTTGGGCTTCCATTAAGTTGTCTTTTGGTATGGTATCATGGGCATAGTGATGTTTAACATGAGATTCATGAAGCCAAGAATCTTTTCCTGCTACTTTGATTGATGTAGGAGTGGTGAGAGCTACATCGTATGGACTCTGTGGGTTTGTCTTTGGCAAATTTTTTTACATATACTTGTCCCCTGGTCTTATGTTATGTAATGAGAAAGCTAGTGGGACCCTTTGCACTACTAGTCCTAGCCTTTTCTACTGCCAGCCTCTGTCCCAGTACTTAGCACAGAGTAGAAGATATATATATATATATATATATATATATATATATATATGCATATCTCCTTCCTCCTCCTTACCTTCTATCTTATTTTGCATGCTTCTAATGCATTTATCACAAATTATTGCATAGTCTTCTTTCACATTACCTTATTTATCTTCTTTCCCTTGCCACCACTAAATTATAAACTATTAGGGGGCAGGAGTTTTCTTATAGGCCATTCAATTGAGGACTAGAGTTGGTTCTTGGAGATGAGCTTTGTAGATAATAAAGGTCACTTCTCATTGAGAAAATGAGAAAACTCAAACTCAGAAAGATTTACCAAATGACACAAAGATAATAAGTAATAGAGCAGACATTTGAATTAAGTTCTTTGTATTCTCAATTTTAGCAGATTTGAGAGGTAGCATGTCAGTGAATAATGTCTAGGGCACAAACCAATAGTTTTTTGATTCAGATTTGTCTCAGATATATAGTAGCTTAAGTTACCTCAACTTCCTGAGTCTGAATTTCAAGGGATTTTAATAGCATATATATGGCTCCATTGTGCTTAGAATCAAATAAGATAATTATGCAAATTTTTAAAGCTTTAGAAATGTTAATTCTTATTATTCTTTTATACACCCTATTGCCTAAATTTTATATCTCTTCTAACCTACTCCCAAGAAATCCCCCCCCAAATTTAGGATGATAATCTATATACATTAGGACCTTAATAAATGTCTGTGTAATTTAATTAAATTAAAGATTGGAAAAGTAAAATTTTCTGTCTTTACAGGTAAAAAGAAAGCATAATATAGCACTGCAGTTTAGACAATAATAAAACTGAAAAATAATGCAATAAAAAAACTTTATTTTCCTCTTACATTTATAATACTTGAAAGTTATGACTAAATTGAATATATTAAGAAATTTAGAGTTTGGCTTGCCTTTTCATTGATGAATGAAAATTGAAATATGTTCCCTCATTACTTGATGAAATTATATGTAGCATTTTGTACATAAAAGGAAACAAATTAAGCATCTATTCATAAAGTGTATATTCACCAAATTCATATAAATTGAAATTATAAACTATCCTACTTTAAAGGTGTTAAATTGCACAGGAGGACAAAACACTGAACATTCAAAGCTCAAGTATAATTTACTAATATTAAAATATAGTGGTTTTTTTTCCTAAATGTGCATTATATACCATTTTGTGTTGGTAGATGTGTTTTTTTTTCAATTTGAGAATATGGTTTTAGAGAATTTATATAGTTTATGTTTAGTAAAACTTATTTCAAATATTTCTGATTCCTGCTACATATATTTTAAGTTTATATTTTCTGATCCATCTGGATCAGAAAATGTAATCATAAAATACTTAAGGAAATCTAGATAATAAACATTTTCAATTGCATTAGGCTATTTCTTACCACTTCATTTTGATATTTTTATATCAATGTGATTAGTCTATACTGTGCCTAAACTCCAACACATTGGTACTTTGATAAATTGAAATATGAATAATACATGATTTTTGCATTGAATGTTTATGACATAATATAACCACCTGATCTCTTTACATGGTAAATATTTTGTCAGGACAGCTAAGTCGCATAGTGAATAGTTTACCAGCCCTGGGATCAGGAGGACTTTAGTTCAAATATGGATTATGTTCTTCCATTATGATTCTGTGTAAGTCACTTAACTTCAGTTGACTAGTTCTTGCCACTCTTCTGTCATACTAAGACAGAAGGTAAGAAAAAAAAAAAGATATTGGTGCTTTTGGAAAGGACAGCTTTAGTAGAGTGATGAGGTAGGATGTGAAAGGTTAGAAGAAAAGAGGAAGTGGAGCCAGAAGTATGGACATCTTGTTTAAGGCATGTGGCTGAGAAAGAGAACAAAGTTAAAAGACTGTAACTTCAGAGGATCCTAGGAACTAGTCAGGGATTTTAAGGATTGATTTGAGCACATTTATAAGCAGCAGGAAAGTAACTAGGGGGAAAGTAAATAGGGAAAAGCTGGAGATCAGAAAACAGAGATGCAAGCTTGTGGTTGCAATTTACTGGAATGGAAAGAATGAGATGCTTTAATAGGCTATATTAAAAAGGACTAACATTGACAAGAAGGACCACCTCCTTGTCAGCTAAAGGAGCAAAGAAGGAGAGAATGGGGCATCATGTCAGAGGGCTGTGAGATGAAGAGAAAATGAAAATAATGGACCCAGAGAATAGTTTCTATTTTCTCTATAAAGTCTGAGGCAACTTCTTAAATCATATGCTGTGTGCATGTGAAAGCGTTTAAGAGACAACAGAAGGTTTAGAACAGTCAATATGGGAAGTGGGATATAGAAACAGTTAAAGAGGAATAATATCCTTTCTGCAGGGAAGCTCCATTATTATATGAAATGACACAAATAAAAGTACATGAATTTAATAAGCATTCAGATACATTTACTGACATCCTTATTAAAATATTAAGAGACAGTAACTAAATGTCTAATTTCTATATACTTGTAATTTTTTGAGGTTAATGTGATAGAAGACAATTCCAGATTTTTATAAAATATCCCTATAAAATACTTTTAAATAATGAAGTTAAGTGACTTTTATAAAATATAAAAAATAAAATACTTTAAAAGATAAAATTCTGGGCCGGATGTATGTATTTACTGTCATATTCATCTTTTTCATATAAATCATAAAAGAATATTATAAAAATTAAAATGACTAGAATTATTAGAATATTAGAAAGTTAAAATAAAGTAGAAGTAATGAAAAAATGAATATGTATCTCTTGATTCATTAGCTACAGGAAGACTACACAACAAATTTAAGGTTATATCTATCTGCATGTTTACTTTCAATTTCTTTGCTTATTCTTGAGTTCCATTCACAATTTGGGCACAACTTATCTTTCCTTCCTTGTTCACCCCTGCTGTCCTTCACACACACATGCACACACACACTCACACACACACACATTTCCTGAAACATAACTAAAGTTTCCCTAGTTCCATGATTTTTTAATACATACCTTCATCTGGAATGTTTATTTCCATGCCAGCTCTGCCTCCCTAATTCCTCCTCTTCCTTCAAGATGGAGACCAGATACACTTTAAGAATTGCAAAGTTCTTTACATTCATAGTCTCATTTGATCCTTGTAACAACTTACTTGGGAAGTTTCCAGAGATTGTTCTCCCCATCTTAAGAATCAGGAGACTGACAGCTTGTAAATATCATAGGAAATTAGTTCCCAAGTGTAATTAGATCACCACCTATTTCCAATTGCCCTTATCAATATCTGTCACAGGGTAGGTAGATGTCCTCCTTTCTTTTTTATGTGCTCTTTCTTCTTTATCACATCAGCTATTTTGGATTCATTTGTCATCTTTATTAGGATGATTCTCTAATTACTTCTACAGCCCTTGTGTTTCCTCTGAGCTCTCTGCAGTTTTAGATTTACCATATTACTACTGTATTTTGACACCAAAATATCCCATTCACGTCTCAAAATCAATAAATTGCAAAACTCTAATTTCTTGGGAAACTGGCTTCCTGATGATTATCTGTTAAAGACACCACTATCCTTTCATCTCTCAGATTTGCAAATTCCGTGTCAACCTAAAATCTCTAGTCTCTCTAATCCTGTTGTTATTCAGTTGTTTGAATTGTATCTGACTCTTTTTGGCTCCATTGGATGTTTTCTAGGCAAAGATGCTGGAGTTCATCTTTTCCTTTTCCAGCTCATTTTCTAGATGAAGAAAAAAATGTATAAAGCCTTTAAGCACAGAGCCTTGAATAAAGTGAACATTTAATAAATGTTTGTTCCCCAATCACTACTCTATAAAATATCTAATTCCTATCCTTTTCTGTGCCCTCAGATGACTATCACCATAGGTCAGACCCTCATCATGTCACTCACAGAACTGAGTAACAATAGAATTCGAGAGATTGAAGAGTTTGGATTAACCTAGAGTTTGCAAGACTGAGTGACAAAAGGAAGGTGATTTCCTTAACAGATATTCAACAGGAAGGACAGATTCAAAAGAAACAAGAACATTGTAGTACCCTCCTAATTGGTCTGTCTTTAATCTTTCCTCCTCTCTAATCAGTCCTTCACACAACTCCAAATTGATACTCTTAAAGCACAGATTTGACCTCAAAGAAGTATGATACATTAGGAAGAGTACAAAGGACCTAACTCTACTATTTATTACTCATGTAATCTTAAATGAATTACTTAACCTATGTGAACCTCTGTTTTCTCATCTGTTAAAAATTATATATGGAATGTGGTAGATTAGATGACCTGAAGAACTCTAAATAAATATCTGGTGTCATTTCCCTGCTCCAACAGCTCCAAAAAGCTACTTGTTTCCTTGATTATAAAATGGATACTCTTCTTTTTGGATTCTAAAGTTCTTTTACCAGTCACTCACTTCAACTCATTTCTTTAGACTTATTTTTAATTACTGCCTTCCCCATGATCTATGTGCTATTCCAACTGAACCACAGTTTATTACTAATACGTGAATATTCATCTTTTGTTTCTGTATTTCTCCATGGCTTCTTCTCTGTGCCCAGAACTCTCTCCTTCTTCACCTCTCTAAAAGCCATTAAGGCTCAACTCAATAGGAGGGTTTTCCTGCTCTCCTCTCTTGTTGTTAGTGCTTTTCCTTTCCAATGAAATTACTTAGTAATGCTTTCCCCCACTTATTTACTATTACTTCTTCTCCCTCAATGGAATGTATCATGTTGAGGGGAGGGACAGTGTTGTTATGGTCTTAGTGTATCCTTTCTCAAAAATTATACTTGGCATGAAGTAGACAGTTAACAAATTCATGTTGGATTAAACTGAATTTCTCTTTTAAAATTTAGTATGATTTTTTTAAACCATTACCTTCCGTCTTGGAATCAATACTGTGCATTGGCTCCAAGGCAGAAGAGTGGTAAGGGCTAGGCAATGGAGGTCAAGTGACTTGCCCAGGGTCACACAGCTGGGAAATGTCTGAGGCCAGATTTGAACCTAGGACCTCCCGTCTCTAGGTCTGACTCTCAATCCACTGAGCTACCCAGGTGCTCCCTTTAGTATGCTTTCTACCATGCATGGTGCCTCCAAAACACCTTCCCCATTTCTCTCAAATGAAAGTAATTACACTGAATAAAGTACTTTATATTTCTCTTATTTCACTGTAATATTACATCTTGTATTATAGATATCTATGTATATTTTATCTCTTCTATTAGATCAGAAGTTCCATCAAACTAGGCATCATGGCATAGCCTTTGTATTTCATACATTATTTATTTAGTACTGTGTTATTTGTGTTGCCTTGCATGTAGTGGGCACTCAAAATTGTTCTACGTGGTTTTTTTGGTTCTACTTCCTTCTTTCTGCATCGGTACCTATAGTATACTTTTCCATGTTTTTCAGTCATCATTTTTCATTTCTTTTTTTAATGTATTTAATTAATTGATTTAGAATATTTTTCTGTGGTTACAAGATTTATTTTCTTTCCCTCCTCTTCCCCTAGCCCCTTCCCATAGCTGACACACAATTCCACTGGGTTTTACCATTTTCATCATTTCTGACAGTAAAATAGTACTCCATCACATTCATAAATCACAATACATTCAGTTCTTTCTTAATGTCTGGATAGCCTCTTGATGGACTTTCAAATGAAGTCACTGCTTTACTTTGTTATGAGGCTTCTCAGGAAGTTGGAATAATTTGTAGATGTATATAATGTAAAGACAAAGCATATCAATTCATTTTTAAAAGATAAGCACTCAACAAACAATTTATTGAATGAATTCCCCAAAAAATTAATTCACACTTATCTAATGGTTTAAGTTTTGCAATGGTCTTTTATATATCACAATTCCACAATGAATATGTCCAGTTTACAGATGAGGAAATTGAGGGTCAGAATAGCTATTAGATATTCAGGTTTACACAGCTAGATGTGTTTGGGGAGCAAATTAACTCTTCCACATTTGGTCCTATGGATGATCTGCTTCACTGCACTATTCTCAATTATGCTTCACAGCTGTGACTCTTAATGGTGAATTTTGAATGTCCCAATTAATGCTAAAAATATGACATTTGTGATATGAATTTTATAGCATCTACTAAATGCACACATAATGAATTCAATGGGTAAGATTTTATTGAAGTATAACATACAGAGTTCATTCTTCAGTTATAATTAGTGTTGAGTTAAAGATCAAAGTGGTTTCACCTTTCTGTCAAAGTCATTTGAATAGACAGCACCAATTCATAATTTTGAAATTAGTTTGAAATGCTTCCTGGCACTACCTGATCTAGAACATGATATTTTGATGAAAGCTGAATGTGTTCAGATTATTAGTTGATAAAAGTCTTAGGTTGACATGACATAGCAGCAGTCAAGGATGAAATTTGTGTTATTCTTTTTCACAGTAAGTGAGAATCATGTAGCTATTAAATTTGCAGAAGCCAGAAGAGTAGGAAACCTTTGACCTGTGTGTTTAACAGGCTTGACTGAACTGGGTTATTCTTCTAACCTCTATTCTGTTAACTGAAATAGAAACCTTTAGATGAAGAACTGACATCCCATTGTAAGTGCAATCTTTTTTGCTAACTTTCTGTTCAACGTCTTGGCAATCCATAAAATCTCAACAATATCTTTGTTGGTCCCCCAAATGAAATTGTTGGTGCTATTAAGAGAACTCACAGGATTGGTGTTATTTTACTTTTTAGACATGATAAGATCTGTTCTGAGTTTGAGGGCAGGATGATAGTTTTTGCAGTTGAATGACTTAAATGGCCATTTGATATATACATCTTTGTGAAAACCAAATACACTACTAAAATTAGATGAGGAATTTATGAATTTATTTTAATTGGGTTTTGATTAGAATAACTAATTTATCTAACTGATATTAGTAGAATGCCCAGAGTTAGGAAAATGATCCATTTAGTTAATGTCTAGAAAATTTTAATAAATGAATCATGCTTATGCTACTTAATTTCACCAGCTGTCAGTATGGTACTAGTCAGTAGGTTCAAGCTGAATTTTGACTCTTGAACACAGGATTAATCCTAGTGAACCATCAAAACTCTCAACGCAGTGATATAGTGGAGAAGAATGGAACCTGGAGTCAAATCAGGGTCCAAAGTCAATCTGTTAGAGACTTCATTTTTTCACCTGAAAACTGTGGATGCTAATATTTGCAATACCTACCTCCCAAAACTATTGTAAGGAAAGTACATTAAATACCTAAAACCAATCTAATTATTATATTATCATGACTGGCATTTATATTGTGAGGGCTGTAAATTTCCAAAGTGATTTACATTTGTTCTCTCACCTGATTTTCACAATAATCCTGGAAAAAATTATTACTATGGGTATTGCAATTTGGGATTTCATCATGTGGAAAATCCCTCCACATGTGTAGCAATTTATTAGTTTATAATCTTAGAAATTTACCTGAGGAAAGCTGTGGTCAAGTGACTTGCCCATAATCACATGCTGATAAATATGCTCATTAATGATCTGGGACAATTCAGAAAGACTTATGATGATGGAGAATACTATTCATTTCCAGAGAAGAACTGTTGAGTTGGATGGCTATAGATCAAAGAGATACTTTAACCAATTTTTATCACTATTTTATATTTAACAGTTTTTGAGAGTTGACTGGTGCAGAAAGAAGTTAAATGACTTGTCTAAGATCATGCAACCAATCTAAATTGCTTTAGTTCTTCTGACTCAAGCCAGCTCTTTATTCATTTCTCCATAGAGTCTCTCATGTAACATCATTCCCATTTCATAGATCAGGAAACTGATGCTTAGAAAGATAAAATTTTGCCTATATATACAAAACTATTACATGCCAGAGGTTGATAGTAAGAGAGATCAATTCTGTACTTACCTGGCTCATAAATGGTGATTAATAAATTCTTGTTGACTTAACTTGACTGCACTTGGGCACTGTCATTTGTGTTGTTTTACTTCCTGAATCATTGGCCCATTTGGTTAATATACAGGTCAATTATCCACAGTAAATAGTAAATAAATATTAATTTTCTAAAATGTGCAACTAAGTGGTAAGGATATAAATATGAAAAAGAAAGGAGGTCTATTTACTATTTTCTCACTCATGCAGTTTATGACTTCTTGTTTTCTTTTTGGTCCATAGATTGTCAATTGAAAGCAGCATATAAAAAATTGGGAGATAATACTCCTACTTATTTGGATGACAGTGGACATCAACCCAACCAATTTAAAGGTTGTAGTTTCTCTAGCAAATAAATTCCATTTATCATTGTTCTTTGGCATTATAATGTGGATTTTCCTTCATGAGTAGTTTTAGCTGTTAAGATACTTGCAAAGTCATCTCTTTGCTGGATGAATCTTATTTAAGTACCATGTAAATATCCAAAGAGAAAAATCTAATTTTATCCCTCAAATTCAATTTTGTGAGTGCATATAAAAAACAACTAATATTTCTATTGCATTTCATGAGAGACAAATATATTTAAATACATGTAAATAATTCAAATGTATGAATATGACCTTATCTGAAAAAATATATTTTTGCAAATGCTTTAGTCTAAATTCCCATTTGAATCGATTAAGGCCTATATCTAGGCATTTGAACTTGACTACTGTTTCTGGAAATAACTGATTTCTTCAGGTAGTCAGGAAAGAAGATAAATATCTAAGGGAAGACTTAAGCAAAAGACTAAGAAGAGAAAATACATTTCTGTGGAAAATATCTCTTCAGTATCCTAACTTTTTAAACATTGTACTCAGCTGTGTATAAACATCCTCTTGCCAGGATTTTATTTCAAATATGTTTTCCTATTGAGATCAAGTCATGATGCTGATACACTTATAGGCATTGCATTTCAATTTTACATCTCTGAAAAATAAAAGTCTAAAACATATAAAAAATTTTCTTGGTTTTTGATTAAAGTTTTAAAATACCCTTTTGGTTTCCTCCAAATCATACAAATTCTGTTGATTTTATCATACCATCTCTCTTTTTGATAAAGAGCCTCTTGGATATTTCAAACTGAATATCCACAAAACATCTAAAAATCCACACATCAAAAAAGATATTCACTAATGATCTGGGACAATTCAGAAAGACTTATGATGATGAGCAATACTATTCATCTCCAGAGAAAGAACTGTTGAGTTGGATGGACATAGATCAAAGCATACTATCTTTCACATCAGTGTGTTTACAGATTTATTTTGGTGTTAATTTTGGTTGCTCTTATATAAATGACCAATATATGGAATTGTTTTTTTGAATGATAATACATGTATGGCCCATATCCAATTACTTCCCATTTCCAAGTGGGGAGAAGCAAGGGAGGGAAAGAGATGATTTGGATATTATAATTTTGGAACACATGTTGAAAATTATTATATGTAATTGGGAAAATAAAATATCTTTGAATTTAAAAATACTGATATTTCTTTGTAAATCTTCTCTTCTTCCAAACTTTTCTCAAAAACATCTTTTCAGTCTTCCCCAGTTCAAAGCAGTGCAAATATCTTGAAATTCTTTATCTCCCACTCACCACACATCTCCAATTGGTTGCCACATCTTGAGTGTTTTATACCTTCATATCTGCCCCATCTGGTTCCTTTTCTTTGCTCATATAGTTATCTAATTCGTTCAGACTCTCAGTCTCTCTCAAGTACCATTGCAAGGACATCTTAATGGATATCTTTCAAATCTCTCCTCATTCCAGCACATTCTACATTCTGCTGTCAAAGTGATTTTCCTTAAGCACAAATCTGACCCACTGACTCTCCCATTCACTCAGCTCCACTGGCTCCCTAATACTTTTAGATAAAAGTATAAACCGTTAGCTTTTAAAATACTTGATAGCCTGGCCCCAACCTATCTTTACAACCTCATTGAATAGTACGTCCAAATCCGATATTATATTTCTTTTTTTCAAGGATCTCACATTTAGAATGCTAAAAGTGAGTCAATATTTTATTTCATATGCAAATTATTCCTGCTTCCACACATTGAAATCCATTCTGAATGGCTTTCTCTTTGGTCCTAACATAGAGAACCATATGTCCTGTCTCTGTGTTTTTCTAATTGGTCTTCTCCCTTGCCTGGGGATAAGGCAGCTAGGGGACTCTGGATAGAGTGCTGCTCGTAGAATCTGAAAAACTGGTATTCCTGAGTTCAAATTTGGCCCTGGACACTTACTATCCTAGGCAAGTCACTTATTCCTGTTTATCTCAGTTTTCTCATCTATAAAATGAGAGCTGGAGAAGGCAATGGAAAACCATTTATTCTCTCTGCCAAGAAACCCCAAATAGAGTTATAAAGAATTGTAAGCAATTGAAAAGACTCAACTACAAATTGCCTGGAATGTGCTCTTTTTTCCTTATTTGTTTCACAGAATCTCTCTTTCTTCAAGAGCTCAAGGCATAACCAAAAAAAAATATATATATATATTATGCATACATATATGCATATGTATATGCATATATATGTGCAATATATATGCATACATATATGAAATATTTCATGATCCTCTTATCTACTTCTGGCCTTCTTTTCCAAATATTTTGTATTTGCTTTTATTTTTATTTATAGTTTATATATGTGTTTATGAAATAATCACCCTAGTGCAAATATCAATAATATGGAAATAGGTCTTGATCAATGACACATTTAAAACCTAGTGGAATTGACGTCTTCTATGGGAAGGGGGTTGGGGCAGGAGGGGGAGGGAAAGAACATGATTTTTGTAACCATAGGAAAATATTCTAAATTAATTAATTAAATAAAATTTTCAATATCTATCTATCTATCTAAATGTGCGTGTGTTTATGTGTACTTGTCTTTCCCTTTAGAATGTAAACTTCTCCTGAAACTAGAATGTTCTCTCCTTGCCTTTGTTTCCTAGAGTCCCTAGTATCTTAAGACTCGATACAAATACTACCTTTTATAGGAGGCTTTTATCTCCCCAAATGCTCGTGGCTTCCTTTATATGGCTACCTTTCGTATATTCTGTATGCTTCTTGTATACAGATAAATGTGTTTGTTTCCTCCCCATTTTAGAAAGTGAGATCTCTGAAGGCTGTAGGGAGAGAATTTCTGAGACACAAAGTTCTGAGCATGATTCATTTATTAGCAAGGTTAGCAATTCTCAATAAAGGGGTCAATGGTCATTAATGTACAAAACTCCCAAGTGAGGGCTTACAGAATTTTATAGTGATTTACAAGATGACAGAGCAACATCTCAAACAACAAAAAAGGTGCCTTCTTCTGACTGGCTAGATGGTAAAAACCTCTCCTGTCAGCTTGATGCTATGACATTTGGATTCCCCCTTCTGTGTCCCCTTAAACCACAAATAAGGTCTCCCCTTTTGAAACTCACTTAACCACAAACATAGACTTTGGGAGTTGTCATGACAGCGTTGAATGAATCAACTTGACCTTTAGATTAAGCACATTTCTCTTGAATATAGGTAAAGGGTGAAGTTACAGGTGCCAAAGGTATAATTGTGATCTAAATCTGACTACCAGAGTAAACTTGCAAGAGTAAGGAAAAGAGAAGGGCGATATTCAACCTAGCTAGAGTAAGTCTTAACAAAACAGGATTTAAAATCAATTTTCTATTTTACAAGGTGGAAGTTGGCTTTGTTGTTGTTTGTTTACAACTCTAGTGTTTAGCATAGTGCCTGGATTATATTAAGGATTTGTTGATTGATAGCTCTTGCCTCTACTCTTTAAACCTTCTACTCCTGTAGCTCATTGGGGACAAAAATGTTCTTTCACCATCTCTTTCTTTCAGCAGAGAACTGTCTTATTTTAATCGGTCCTCTATCTGACCTCAGAAAGCAACCTTGAAAAGAGTGAAGAGAAAAAAATCAATATTCTTTTTCAAAACAAGGATTCTCCAATTAAATAGCAGGAAGGCAGAGGCTGCATATTTTTGTTCTTTTAAAATGTCAACTGAACCATAATAGTTTGGTCTTGTGAATTTTGAGAGGAATCATAGGGTCACAGATTAGACCATAGAGTCATAGATCTAGATATGGAAGGGACCTCAGAGTTCAAATGGTCCAAACCCTTTATTTTATGGATGGTTAAACATACTGTTCACTGAGCTGTCTCCCTCCTGTCCTCTCTCCCATCTTGAGAGCTTTTTATCATCTTCTTTGGGGGTGTTGTTTTCTTCTCTTAGTCCAAAGAGGTTAAATAACAGTGTAATCAATATCAACTTCTAAAATACTTTTATGTATGGGACATTCAGGGAGGACTTGCACCTGTAGTGTTTACCTGTCCCCCAGTTCTCACCTGACTCCAAGCAGCTGTAGCATGGGCAATGGTCACACCAAGAAAAACCATCTTAGATTTAATTTTACTTTTACAGGGGATGTCTACCCCGAGCATATGAAGACTTCTTCTCTGGGCAGAATGACTGGAGGAGAACACTTTACTCCAAAGGCCATGTAGAGTAGATTTGGATTGCAGATGCAGGGTTAAGAAAAGGAAGAATGGACAATACCACCAAGGGAGGAGTCAGTGATATGGAACTACAGAGTTGGATTTATTACAAATTTGCTTGTAAATAATGGACAATTTTTCTTTCCCAGTCTCACTTTGGTCAGTTATTTGAACATTAATTGTCCCGTTATATTCTTCACACTATTCTCCTACCTCTTCTTTTCAATTTGTAGTCAAACAAACAAGTATTTAAATATTAGGACAGTCTATTTGGAAATGATATTATATACTTGTCTAATCTGAATTTAAAAATAAATAAATACCTGTGACACCTGTAGTTTATATATTTTGTCACAAGATATTCCACTGCCAAATATAACTCGGTGAAGTTGTGTAATCCCACAATTGAATTTAAACCAGACCCCAAGTACTATATAGAAATCTTATTATTTGTTTTATCCTGTCCCCCCTTTAAAATTGGCTTAATTTATTTTCTTCTTGTTTTTTCTATAGTATTTCTTCTAGTTTTCTTCTAAACAGCTGATCTCATCTTTTACTTTAGTAAGCAAACAAAAGAGGCTTGCCTTATATTCCTTCTTGCCTACCCTGCACCTCAGAGTTCTATCCCATCTCTGATTTTCTTTTGTTCTAATCTTTTAGGAAGAGATACATTTTCTCCTAGTCAAAGCTAGACCAGACCCTTGTTTATATACCTGTCCTTATTGTCTGAGATTTTGCCCTTTTTGATCATTCCACTTATTTTATCATTAGTCTCTTTTTTTTATCTGTTCCATCCATAATTCCTACATATTCAGATATCTCCTGTCCTTAAAACAACAATAAGCAGGTAATCATGGCTGCAATCTAGATGCCACATGCTTCCTCTCCCCGGCACCGAACGAAATAGACTACATCAAAGGAGCATAAAAATCACCTTTGGCGGAACAGGACTCCCCAGTACCCCACAGAGGTGAAGGTACGTGGGGTTTGAACATTTCCACACTATAATAAGAAGAAGGAAAAGCTTGCACAGAAAAGTGAACTGAGCCGCCCTTCCCCTCACCACCTCCCCAACCAAACCAGAGTGAGCTACCTGAGCTCTCACCAGGACAGCAAGTGAGTGGGGAATGTCTCAGTCTGGGGGGGGGGCACTCCAGGGTCCTTGGGATCTGGGGACTGACAGGAAAAAAACATCTCAGGGCGGTTTCACGGGAGAACCCGGCATGAGCATGGGGGTCCATGGAGCTGTACTTGGGGCAGTTGCGCTGAACATCTGGGTGGAGCTAAACACCAGAGGCGGACCACACGCTGATTATCTGGGCCGAGCTGAACACCTGGGCAGTTTGGCTGTGATCAGGGCCCCAGCAGATGACATGATGGTCGATGGTCTACTTAAAGAATCCTAGAGATTCAACCAAAAAGCTAATCGAAATAATCAACAACTTTAGCAAAGTTGCAGGATACAAAATAAACCCACATAAGTCATCAGCATTTCTATATAATTCCAACACAGCTCAGCAGCAAGAACTAGAAAGAGAAATCCCATTCAAAATTACCTTAGACAAGATAAAATACTTAGGAATCTATCTCCTGAGACAAACACAGGATCTATATGAACACAACTACAAAACACTTTCCACACAACTAAAACTAGACTTGAACAATTGGAAGAACATTAACTGCTCATGGGTAGGACGAGCAAATATAATAAAAATGACCATCCTACCCAAACTCATCTATCTATTTAGTGCCATACCCATGGAACTTCCAAAACTTTTTTTTTACTGATTTAGAAAAAACCATAACAAAGTTCATTTGGAAGAACAAAAGATCAAGGATATCCAGGGAAATAATGAAAAAAATACAAAGGAAGGGGGTCTTGCAGTCCCAGATCTCAGACTATATTATAAAGCAGCGGTCATCAAAACAATTTGGTCCTGGCTAAGAGACAGAAAGGAGGATCAGTGGAATAGACTGGGGGCAAGGAACCTCAGCAAGACAGTATATGACAAACCCAAAGATCCCAGCTTTTGGGACAAAAATCCACTATTTCATAAAAACTGCTGGGAAAATTGGAGGACAGTGTGGGAAAGATTAGGTTTAGATCAACACCTCACACCCTACACCAAGATAAATTCAAAATGGGTGAATGACTTGAACATAAAGAAGGAAACTATAAGAAAATTAGGCAAACACAGAATAGTATACATGTCAGACCTTTGGGAAGGGAAAGACTTCAAAACCAAGCAAGAATTAGAAAGAGTTACAAAATGCAAAATAAATAATCTGGATTACATCAAATTAAAAAGTTTTTGTACAAACAAAACCAATGTAACCAAAATCAGAAGGGTAGCAACAAATTGGGAAACAATCTTCATAAAAACCTCTGACAAAGGTTTAATTACTCAAATTTACAAAGAACTAAATCAATTGTACAAAAAATCAAGCCATTCTCCAATTGACAAATGGGCAAGGGACATGAACAGGCAGTTTTCAGCCAAAGAAATCAAAACTATTAATAAGCACAGGAAAAAGTGCTCTACATCTCTTATAATCAGAGAGATGCAAATCAAAACAACTCTGAGGTATCACCTCACACCTAGCATATTGGCTAACATGACAGCTATGGAAAGTAATGAATGCTGGAGGGGATGTGGCAAAGTGGGGACACTAATTCATTGCTGGTGGAGTTGTGAATTGATCCAACCATTCTGGAGGGCAATTTGGAACTATGCCCAAAGGGTGATAAAAGACTGTCTGCCCTTTGATCCAGCCATAGCACTGCCGGGTTTGTACCCCAAAGAGATAATAAGGAAAAAGGCCTGTACAAGAATATTCATAGCTGCGGTCTTTGTGGTGGCCAAAAATTGGAAAACGAGGGGATGCCCATCAATTGGGGAATGGCTGAACAAATTGTGGTATCTGTTTGTGATGGAATACTATTATGCTAAATGGAATAATAAAGTAGAGGAATTCCATGGAGACTGGAACAACCTCCAGGAAGTGATGCAGAGCGAAAGGAGCAGAACCAGGAAAACATTGTACACAGAGACTGATACATTGTGGTACATTCGAAGGTAATGGACTTCTCCATTAGTGGCAATGCAATGTCCCTGAACAATCTGCAGGGATCTAAAAAATACTATCCACAAGCAGAGGATAAATTGTGGGAGTAAAAACACAGATGAAAAGCAACTGCTTGACTACAGGAATTGAGGGGATATGACTGAGGAGAGACTCTAAATGAACACTCTAATGCAAATACCAACAACAGGGAAATGGGTTCAAGTCAAGAACCCATGTGATAACCAGTGGAATCGTGAGTCTGCTATGGGAGAAGGAAAGGTGAGGGGAGGAGGGGAGGGGAGGAAAAGAAAATGATCTTTGTTCCCAGTGAATAATGTTTGGAAATTACCAAATAAAATAATGTTTAAAATTAAAAAAAAAACAACAATAACAATCTCCTAAACATACAAACCAAAATATCAAAACAACTAACATGAAAAAAATTTTTACTTAACTGTGCTATTTCCTTTAAGGGAGCATTATATATTTCATCTGTTTCATTTTTGAACTTCCAGAAAAAATCTTTAAATATTCCTTTAATATCATTAGTCAATAAATATTTATTAAGCATCTATTATGTACTAGCAATTATGCTAAGCTCTGGAAATACAAAGAAAATCTCTATCATCAAGGAGTTCCTTATCAAATGGAGAAAGACTATACATTAAAAATAGTAGATGTATTGGGAAAAGGAAGAGTGCTTAACTGTCCTGTAGCTAATTGGAAAATAATAAATTTAAGATCATTTCCCTGAACCCATGTGGTGGATCTGAGAGGAGCTTTCCAAATGTCCAACCTTAATCTTCTTTCATCAGAGAGAGGGGAGGGAACCCCAGGGACAGGGGTTACTTGTGTTTCAGAGTTAATATGATCTTACTGGAAGTTACATTTCTGATGAAAATGATAAAGTGTAGGAGTGCAGCCAGGTGGGAGATTATGAGGTGGTTGTCCTGGGTCCCATCCTCACTTAAATGGAGGCTCTGGGTGAAAATCTTTACCTTTGGTTAAAAAAATCTCTACTCTAACCACATTAAGGTTTGCAAATTGCTTTCCCTATTAACTGCCCATTGAGAAACATAGTTTAAGTCTTAGTGTCCCTTCTTTACAGAAAAGTAAACTGAAACTAAGAAGTTTTGATATGATAATATTCATGAAATTCAAAAGGATTAGGTAGGATTTGAAACTTCATTTTTTGACACAGGCATCAAAGTTTCCTATTCAATGGGGCACAAGCATACATGACCTTTTGTTTTTCTTTTGAAAATAAAGTGTCCTAGCAACTCACACTGTGGATTTGCCTTGATGAAGCCCAAAATAATTGGTGTGTGTGTGTGTATGTGAGTGTGTGTGCACCTGAGTTTAAAAAAGGCAGAGAAGAGAGGAAAATTTATAGAACTCTAAAAGCAACCTTTACTATGTCATTAAAGTATATACATATATATGTATGTATATATATGCATATATATTATATATTTTGGCTTTTCTGGAATTAATAGATAATCTTTCTCTCTAATCATTATTTTCCATTTATCTTTGTTTCGCATATATTTGTTTGCATTGTGATCTCCCCCCATTAGATTATAAACTCCTTAAAGGTGGAAATTGTCTTTTACTCCCTTTGATATCCCGCACACTTAGTTTAATGAGTGCCACATAGTTATTGCTAAGTAAATGCTTAATCATTGATTGCTTCAAAAAAGATCTTTATTGTCCCTTGTCCCCCATACACACAATCAGAAGATATCCTCTCTTACAAAGCCACCACCTTACTTGAGTTTCAAATCACTTCTAACTTGACCTAATGTAATAATCTTCTGTCCAGTCATCATGCTTCCAATCCCTCTTGTCTTCACATAGTTGCCCAAAACATTTGTAAAGCAAAAATCTGGCCACGTTACATTGCAAGTAATGAATTTTCATTGATTATGAATTTCAGTGATTTTTGAGGATAAACTATAAACAGAGCAAACATACAAACAACACACACACACAAAGATTAGTAGTTATTGTCCTTCACCTTTTGTCTCTAACCTACCTCTTCAGGAATAATTACATATCACTATTCCCCATTAACTAATTCTCTATTTCTAGCCAAAACTGACTTATTTGTTTTCTGATGATTGGCCATATTCCCTATCATTCATGCCTTTGTATATAGTCTGACTCATAGGCTAGAATTCACTATTCCATCACTTCTGGCTCTTGGAAACTTTGGTGTACTTCCAAGCTCAACTAAAGAGTGATTCTTTTATAAAAAATATTTTTCATTTCCCACAAGTTATTAGGCCATCTACCTTTTCAAATTACCTTTTATTTACTTATTTATCCAATTGAATTATCTTCTTGAATAATGTAAGTTACCTGAGAGAATTGGCTGTCTTTTTTTTTTTTGGTCTCTGACTCTGTTTCCTAGCACAGTAAAGTAGGTGCTAAATATGTAATTGAAGTAAAATAGATCAAATTTAATTTAATTTCTTTTCAAGTTTTTACTTAAACTTGACAGGTAACATTTATTTTGGAGGAGCTATGAGCAGCTTGGGGAAGAGTATACAAGAATCCCCAAGAACCTGGTTATTTTGAAGACTCAAGTAGCAATTCATTGTAAAATTAGTAGTGGAAATCATAATTTAGTTAAGAATAAACATAAATTGAACAAGTACAATTTCATGAAAGTTTAGCTTTGAATGAATATTTTAGGAAAATAATCATTAATCCAAAGAGGTTATCTGCAATATATAGAGAACCAAAATGCATGCTATGTTCATATTTATGTAAATTTAATGTGTATATAAACTTGATAAAGCCCAAAATAATTGACCATGTGTATGTGTTTGAGTGTGTGTGCACATGAGTTTAAAAAAGGCAGAGAAGAGAGGACAATTTATAGAACACTAAAAGCAAACTTTACTATGTCATTAAAGGTAAGCATGTCAGATTATGATCCTTTGAGTATCTCACACACCTAAATTTGAGTACTGTTCCTCATAGTTAATATTCTAAAGGAAACAAAAAAATTGGCATTATATTGAAAGTCACTAATTTGTAATATGTAATTATATTCATAGATTTTTAAATATCATAACATTTAATATGGAATTACTAATTTATAATGCTAAAGTTATAATTTTGTTTATGTGTTATTTTTACTTTGTAAGAAAAAACATATAAATGCCATGAAATATTTATTTCTTATTTATGGATATTTCTTTATCTTTAATTATGAATCCATATTAGTTTGAATATTAATTCCAACATTTTCAGGGAATAAGCAAAAATCTCTGTCACAGCAATTTGTTTTACTACAGATAAGTCATTATTTAAATGGAGTTTTAAGTCCTATGTTAAGAGCTAAAAAGAAATCCTTTAAGATCTAGTAAGCCTAGGTCACTAATAAAAGGTAGGAAAGTTAAGTATGGTAATCTTAAATAACAAAGATATCCCCAGGAATACGTAAGATTTTCTTCTTTGCTCATGTGAGGGGATCAAAATGTGGGACTCAGTTGTGTTCACCAGACCATCAGTATATGATATTTAGACTGGCTACTGTCTTCTAAAACAAGCCATGTTTATTCTTGTTAAAAGTCCTTAGGAGTTGGAACTATTTAGTTTTAAAAACAACCCCAAGAAAAATCTTCACATAATTTTCTTTTTAGCACTTCTGAGTTGAACAGATTTTTTCCTCTGAAATCACCAAGAGAAGAAAATCCTGCATTTGCCTCCTGTTGAAGAAGAAATTAAGTATTTTTTCCATCCTTATGTAGGTTTGGTTGCATGAGACTTCTGCCAGCTTGGTGCAATGGGAGGGACACTGAGATAAAAGTCAGATCACTTGATTTTCATTTCTACCTCTGCCACATTAGCTGTGTGACATTGGACAAGGAATAACTTTTCTGGATCTCAGTTTCTTTATTTGTAAAGTGGGAGGTGAGAGGAGTTGACTCTATTACCACTGATTTCTTTTAAGCTCTTAATATGAAGCATGGCAATAGCAGTAAATAAGAGAATCATGTCGATTATAGAACAATTATTTATTGTACATGTGGAAAGTTTAAATATTTAAAAATGAACAATTCTGAAGGAGGACAGATACTGTGGTACAATGGATAAAACACTGGGCTAGGAGTCACAACATCTTCTGGAGTTCAAATTTTGCTGCAGACCTAATAGTTGTTTGACTCTGGATAAGTCACTTAATCTTTTTTTTACTTCAGTTTCCTCATTTGTAGAAATGACCTGGAGA
Source organism: Monodelphis domestica (assembly GCF_027887165.1). Lineage (NCBI taxonomy): Eukaryota > Metazoa > Chordata > Mammalia > Didelphimorphia > Didelphidae > Monodelphis > Monodelphis domestica. The sequence continues at coordinate 89,805,272 of NC_077228.1, read as the reverse complement.
AGGAAATAGCAAAGTACTCCAGGATCTTTGCCCCCCCCCCAAATTGAAATGATGTCATGAAGAGTCAGAAATGACTATAAGAAAATAAACAACCACAAAATTCTGAAGTTTGGCTTTTATTGCTTTATTTTCCATTTTCCTCCCACATCTGCTCTTAGTCATCCATTATGCCAGGGAAGCAGACTATGGCTCATTATCTCATGTTGAATTTTTCTTTATAAATATTTATAGCTAATATAAATTTCCTTATAGGCACATTCTATATTAGCTAATTATGTAGGTACAATGTTACAGCCTATAACATATAATTATATGCTCACAATGGAAATTATTTAGGAAGCTAAAGAAAGGGCCAGTTATATTCCTTATTCTTCAAAGCATATAAAAACATAGAGAAATATTAAAGTTAATTCTTGACAGATTCCTTGGGCACTAAAACAAGAATATAGACTATCATGGAATGTATTTTCAAAAATTTACTGAATAATTTCATGAAGTAGAGATATGTCCTAAGAATTTAGCTAATATATTGGCATGATAAGAACTATAGAGTCCAAATAAATCAATATAGACTTGAGAATTAATACAAAAAATTCATAATTCAATATTTGGTATTATATAGAAGCCTAAACAAATGTATGATGATTTCAACAAGCTTTGTCTGTTTCTATTATAGGAAATTAATCTTTATTACATAACCTGTAAGTAGATGATCTCTAACAGAAAGATTAACTCTTGAAAATTGAGGGATTTTAATTTATTTGACCAAATCAGAGACACTACTTTAATGGATTTTCTCTCTATTTAAGAATTTTTGACTCCTACCCTGGATTTAAAGATATTAACAGGTATTTCAAGTGTCTTATTTGACCAAATTTTGCACAGTCCAGGTGATATTTAGCATGGGAATACAAAGAACAGTAGGATTTGTGCTTTTAGTTTAAGCAGCCTGGGTCTTGAAAAGTTTATATATCCATTATGTAGTCAACTCCTGGCTCAGGTGGTTCCCTGTATAATTCATTCCTGAATCGAACAGAGAATCTGGTTTTCCTATTGTAGAACTGAGTCTTGTAATTACTCAGCTAGGCTTCTAGTTGTTTTTTCCCCCCTATTTGGAGAGGATTGCTAAACAAGAACTCAACTTGCCTTAAGTGTTTTTCAGGTTCTTAAACTTTATTACTACCCAACCTAGATTTAAGTTCTATCCTTTGTTTATTTGTTTGATTCTGTTATGCACTAGTCTACTATGAATGTCTCTGGATGCTTACTCAGCACCACTACAAATTCACAAATATCAAAGTTATTTTTATGTGACTTTTGAAAAGCTGCTTTACTGAAGGCAAAACATTTTAATCTCTATTTCGAGTTGAGAGAGGGTAACAGATGAAGCAAAGACAGTAACAATTCTACTTTTTCTCAGATACAATGATTCTTTCGTGCTTGATCTGAAAATGAAAAGAATACAAATAAATCCATTTTTCTGAAGAATCCAGTTATGAATTATTATTTTTAATGGGACTAAATCTTTGCCTGTGGTGTTCTGAATTGTTGGATAATACTGCTCTGTGAGATACATAGCAAAGTGTATACACAGGTAAAAGGAGGCTGAATCACATTTTGGGCTTGAATTCAAAAGCCCTTATTTTGATTTCTGGCTCTTGCACTCGTTAGTTCTGTGCTCTTTGATCAAGTCAAATAAACTGCATAAACTTTAGTTTCTTCATTGTTAAAATGAATCCTAATACAATTTGTTCAGCCATTCTCCAATTGGAGGGCATCCCCTCATTTTCCATTTTTTTTTGCCACTACAAAGAGTATGACTGTAAATATTGTGCTCAAAGGAATAATGAACAGGAGGAATTCCATGGGAACTGGAATGACCTCTAGGAACTGATGCAGAGTGAAAGGAGCAGAACCAGGAGAACATTATACACAGAGACAGACAGATACACTGTGACACAATCAAATGTAATGGATTTCTCTACTAGCAGCAATGCAATTATCCAGAACAATTTGAAGGGACTTATGAGAAAGAACACTATCCACATCCAGAGAAAGAACTCTGGGAGCAGAAACACAGAAAAACAACTGCTTGATTGCATGGGTTGATGGGGATATGATTGGGGATGTAGACTCTAAACAATCACCCTAGTGCAATTATCAATAATATGGAAATAAGTCTTGATCAGTGACGTACACAGGTAAATCCAGTGGAATTGCACAACAGTTACAGGGTGAGGAGGAGCAGGAAGGGGGGCGCATGAATCATGTAACCATGGAAAAATATTCTATATTAATTAATTAAATAAAAAGTTTCAATTAAAAATAAAATACATAATAATGTGAACTATTTAACTCCTAGGACTTTTGCAGGGGAAAGTACTTGGTAAATTTTAAAATGCTGTATAAATGCAAGGCATCCTACTTGCCAAAAGAGCTGTACTGCTCAAGTCATTGAAGCTAACCATATTAATTGATGCTCTGAGATAATTATTTTATTAGTCTTTTGAGAGGTATATTTATCAAAAAAAATACAAATGTATTGTGATGTATATTTAAAATGTATATTCTAATTTTTAGAATTTGAGAATGTATATTCAAGGGATTTTTAAGATCCAAAAAAAAAGAAAATTTTATTTTTAATTGGCACTGGCCTTAGAATAAATATTTAGAAATAGGGTGCTTTTTTTTCCTTAAGCCTCTAGGACTTATCAGAAGTCACCTCAAGTAAAATAATGTGGATTTTGTCACAATCTCAGAGGCCCAATCCAATATGCCTATTAAATTCACCAAATATTTAGTAAATACTTACTCAATAATACAAAAATCTCTAATATACAAGATAAATGATATTTTGGTATAATTTAAAGATTTCTAATGTTTGGAAAAATTTTTTGCAAGGGATACATACCACCTAATTTTTCAGGGTGAAAACCATTGTGGGAGGGCTAGAGATTAAAATCCAGGGCTGGGAAGGATGCTTTCATCCAGAATGATAGGCTCCAATATCTTAAAAATAGAGAAATTTGTAAGGTTGAATAGAAGTTGAATGACCAGAAGGCAAGTGTAGGAGAAGAAGCTACTTCCCCAAAGAGATAAGATTTTGTATTAATTATACCCTTTAGACAACAGGAGCTATATGATCAGGGATAGGGCGATGTGTTGGGCCTCAAAGACAGAAAGGATGACATGAGCAGTTCAAGGGATGATTTGATTTTTTTAATTGAAAAATTTTATTTAATTAAATAATTTGGAATATTTTTCTATGGCTACATGATTCATGTTCTTTCCCTCCCATCACACCCCCCGCCAGTCAATGCCCAATTCCAGTGGGTTTTACATGTGCCATTGATCAAGACCTATTTCCATATTATTGGTAGTTGTTCTAGGGTGATTGCTTAGAGTCTAAATCCCCAATTATATCCCATCAACCCATGTGATCAAGCAATTGTTTTTCTTCTGTACCCACAGTTCTTCCTCTGGATGTGGATAGTGTTCTTTCTCATAAGTCCCTCAGAATTGTTGCATTTCTGCTAGTAGAGATCATTGCATTTCTGCTAGTAGAGAAGTCCATTACCATTACATTTGATTGTGCCACAGAGTATCAGTCTCTGTGTATAATGTTCTCCTGGTTCTGCTCCTCTCACTCTGCATCACTTCCTGGAGGTTGATCCAGTTCACATGGAATTCCTCCACTTTATTATTCCTTTGAGCACAATAATATTCCATCACCAACAGATACCACAATTTGTTCAGCCATTCCCCAATTGAAGGACATCCCCTCAATTTCCAATTTTTTTACCACCACAAAGAGTGCAGCTATGAATTTTCTTGTACAAGTATTTTTCCTTATGATCTCTTTGGGGTATAAACCCAGCAATGGTATGTCTGGATCAAAGGGAAGACTGTCTTTTAAAGCCATTTGGGCTTAGTTCCAAATTACCACAAGGGATGATTTGATATGATAGATACAAAGGGATGCCTCCCAGCTCAAAGTTACCTTCCTTCCACACTGTAGGAATACAAGGGAAAAAAGTCCTGGAATATCTATGTGATTTTGGGGTGTCTAGGGGGAACCCTGAATCTCATGTCAAAATCTGAAGAAACTCCAAATGATAGGAAAAAAGATATTTTACTAAATTAGTTTAAAGATATGATGAAACATGATCATTGGAATCCTTATTTTTACAGATACTTTGAATATGGCCAACTGCAAAAGAGTATTCTGAAATTTAAAAATTTCTAATAAAATTTAGAAGAAATAAATTTATAAAGGACCTATAAGGAAAAATGCTACTTATAAGAATTTATTTTTATTTATTTAATGGTGAATGGAGTCATTAATAATGAGCATTAAAAGCACTAATCATGGAAACATTACATATTAGCTGAGATTTTGCAGTATTCACAAAAAACAGGTTTGTAGTGCTGGGAATTGTTCAGCTTGACTTCTTAGAGAGCTAAGGGAGACTTACTCACCAGTGGGTCCATAAAACTATAGGTCAAACTTGAAAGAAAAGAAATATATTACTTCTAAGAGAGACTGACTGTTGGTAATAACATCCTCCTCACTCTACTCCCCCCTGGGCTATAGATATAGCTTTTTAGGTTGGCTTGAAGTACACTCCGAAATCAGCAGCATTCTGCAGCATTTAACTGAATGAACCTCATGGAGTATTGTTCTGCTATACAAGGAAAACTGATTACAGGGCTTCCCCTAAATAAGTTTCAACAGTTTGTTGGGTCACCCGCTTGCTCAATCAAGCAGACTGTTTTGCTCCCATCCTGTCGTCTTGTTCTTCCTGTTGGTCCACTAGAACCTTCCTCTCCTTTCAGAGAAAAGAGCAGTTACCTTTTCAGTCACAGAAGTTTCTAAAATAGTCTGTCTTTTCTCCTTCCATTTGTTATACAAATTCATTTATATTCTGTTTTCCTTTTGTGTAAATGTACATTTGGGGGAAAAGTTGCTGTTAGAGACAGATGAAGAAGGTGGAAATTAAAAAAAATACTAACTAAATCTGAATTTATCAATTGTAATATTTAACAAGGAATTATGGTACTTTTCCATAGATATGCTGAACCTGTGTCTAACAACAACAAAACTCCTCAAAAACCAAATATAAATAAAAAGGAAGGAATGTATCTATAAGCTTTATAAACAAATTTACCTATTACATATGTATAAGTGTTTACTCATAAATTTATATATACATATGCTTGGAGTCAGGAAAACTTGGATTCAGATCTCATTAGAGATGTTCTCTGTGTGCTTACAAAAAGCAACTCACTTTTTTCTAATCCAATTTCTTTTACTATAAGATAGGGACAATAGAAGCTCCTATTGACAATTTTTGTAAGACTCAAATGAGAAAATGGGTGCAAATTATTTTGTCAACCTTAAAAATATTATGCATATATCTAGTTTCTTGTATATAAATCCTTATGTGTACATATATATGTGAAATTTTGAATTCTTTGCTTAGTACAATGTTAGTATGAGAGGATATATACCTTTTTTAAAAATCTGAAATGAATTTGGATTAATTTGGATTAGTTTTATTTCTGTGTATACAGGGTAGGATATCTGGCTTATCCAAAGATAAGACAACTTCATAGGAAAATGCAATTTATGGATTGTCTCATTAAATTCATACTTGGTATTAAGAAAGTTTAACCGAAATGCTAAAATTGAAATTCAGTGATACATTTTACCTCATTTCAGAATATTCTGGCTGGTGATTCAGCTTTTCCTTTCCATATGTGTGGATCAGATTTTCTGTGTCTGTCTTTCTTCTGCATTACTGTTCTGAAGGAGTTCTTAAGTTTTCAATCTGTATCTCTGACTTTAATTGTACTGCATTATTATAGCTCCATATAGGTTCATTATTACATTCTATAAAAATAGTATTTTAAGTTATATAAATTATATAATTTAATATTCTTTTCTTTTAAAATTTTGAGTTAAACATTGTCTTCATCCATTCCATCGCTACTTCATCCACTGAGAAGGCAAAGCAATATCATATGAATTGTATTAGTACAATTTAATCATGTAAACATATTTCCATATTTGCCATATAACAAAAAGTAAGGAAAATAAGGACAATTACACTTCAATTTGCACTTAAATTTCATCAACTTCCTCAATTTTGCATGTTTCATAAAGGTTTGTCGTGGTTTTTCTGAAACCATTCCTCTCATTTCTTACAGAACAATAACATTCCATCACAATCACATATCAGTTTCTTCAGCCAATCCCCATTTGATTAATATTCCCTCAATTTCTTATTCCTTACTATCAAAAAAAGATCTATTATAAGTATGTTTGTACATATTGGCCCTTTTCCTTTTATTTTAATATTTTTGTGGTATAGGCCTAGTAGTATACCTGGATAAACGAATATGCAGTTTTATAACATAGTTCCAAATTGTTTTCCACAATGGTTAGACCAATTCAAAGCTCTATCAGTAGTTCATTGGTTTGCATATTTTCCCTCCTCTCCTACAACATTTATAATTTATGATAGATGTGAGGTGGTACCTAAGAGTTGTTTTAAATTGAAGTTATCTAATCAGGAGTGACTTTCAAAGCACTTTTTTGTATGACTATAAGTATCTTTGATACCTTCTTAAAACTATCTTTTCAAATCAGTTGATCATTTCTCAATTGAAGAATGGCTTTAATTTTTTTACTTGTTTATACAGTTTTTAATAATTTTTTCTGATATTTTGTAAACCATGTTCTCTCTCTCCCTTCCTCTATTTCCCCTTTCAGAGATGGCAGCTAATATAATATATGATATACATGTTCTATCATGCAATAAATATTTCCATATTTATCATGTTGTAAAAGGGGGCATCACTAAAACAAGGAAGAAACTCACAAAGGAGATAAAGTGAAAAGTAGCATGCATCAATCTGCATTCACACTCTATCTGTCCCTTCTATGGTGAATGTTAACTATTATTTTTTATCATGAGTTCTTGGAATTATCTTGGATCCTTGCCTGCTGATAATGTAGAAATTATTCATAGTTGATCATCACACATCATTGTTGTTACTATGTAAAACGTTCTAATTCTGCTAATTTCACTCTGCATCAATTCAAACAAGTTTCTTCAGCTTTGTTTTATATGATTGCTCTTTTCATCATTTCTTATGGCACAATTCCATTCCATTAGAATTATTTACCATAATTTGTTTACCCTTCCCCAATTCAGGGATATTCTTTCAGTTTTCAATTCTTTATTTTCAAAAAGAGTTGTTGTTAATATCTTTGTTCAAATAGGTCACTTTTCATTGTTTGTTCTCTTTGAGATATAGAGCCTATTTGGGTGATATTACTGTATTGAAGGGTATACATAGTTTTATAACCTTTTAGATGTGGTTACAAATTGCACTGCAAAATGATTATATCAATTTACAGCTCCACCAACAGAGCTGGTTGGGCCTATCTCTTCAGGCTAATGCCCTAAAGACTGATCTTACAGTTCAAGCCTCTCCTTTTAAATCCTTTTGTCGAATGATACAATCATAGGAATCCAGGTAGAGCACACAGTTGGTAAAAATCAGGAATAGATATACCTCTATCCAGTCCAAGGGCCAGGAAAGAGAGACCTCAAGATCAACTGTCACTCTCCCAGTCCCCTCCCCCCAACAACTGTCATCATTGTCAATGTCTTCCCTCCAACATTCCAACTGCTGTCGGTTTCACCTGAGTAACAGAAAGGCTCAAAGTTTGATTCAGTTTTCCATTCCACAGAACTAAAGGATATAAATTTCCCCCTGAGTACTTCTTTGGCTGTATTCCATAGATTTTTAAAGGATTTATCATCATTATCATTTTTGTCAAGGAAATTATTGTTTCTGTAATTTGTTCTTTAAGTAACCAATTTTGGAGAATCATATTATATAATTTCCAATTAATTTTTTATTTAGCTCTCCATTTACTCTTATTAATTATTATTTTCATTGTATTATGATCTGAAAACATTGCATTTATTGCTTCTGCTTTTTTGCACTTGTTTGTAATGTTTTTATGCCGTACTACATGGTCAATCCAAAGAAGGCATATTCCTTTTTGTCCCCATTTATTTTTCTCCACATATCTACTAAATCTAATTTTTCTAAGTTTTCATTCACTTCTCTTACCTCTTTCTTATTTATTTTTGGTTTGATTTATCTAGTTCAGATAGAGGAAGGTTCAGGTACCCCACTAGCATAGTTTTCCTATCTACTGTATCCTTGAGCTCCACTAGTTTCTCCATTAGAAACTTGAATGGTATGCCATTTGGGGCATACATTTTGAGTACTGATATTTCCTCATTGTCTATATTGCCTTTTATCAGGATGTGATTACCTTCACTATCTCTTTTAACTAGATCTATTTTTACTATGGCTTTGTCAGATATCATGATTGTGACTCCTGACATATTTTTCTCAGTTGATGCCCAATAGATTTTGCTCCATCTGCTTACCTTTACTCTGTGTGTGTCTACCATCCACATGTGTGTTTCTTGTAGACAATATATGATAGGATTTTGGTTTCTGATCCATACTCTGCTTTTTGCTTATGTTTTATGGGTGAGTTCATTCCATTCACATTCAGAGTTATTATTACCAACTGTGTATTTTCCAACAATTAGATTTCTACTCCTAGTCTTTCCCTTTCTTCTTTCACTATTTCCTTCTACACCAGTATTTTGTTTATAATCAGGCACCCTAATTCTCACCTTTGTTTTTCTTCTTTTCCCCCATTTCTTATTTCCCTCTTATTTTTCATTAGGGTCTTTTTAAAATACCCTAACCCTTTCCCTCCCTTTTACTGCTTCCCTCCCCACCAGTCTGTTTGGGTAACTTCTACTTCCTTATAGGGAGCCAATCAATTCTCTGCCCAATAGATCTGATTGTTCTTCCCTCTTTGAGTCAATTTCAATGCACATAAGAATTAAGTACTTTCTGTCTGCAACCCTTTACCCTTCCAGTGTATAGGTTTTCTCCCCCACTCCTGCCATGTGCTTCTTTATGAAATATAAACTAACTGCATTTTTCTCTTTTCCCCTTTCTCTTAGTATTAACCTATTTCTTACCTCTAGTTCCTTAGCTTGGAAGCTCTTGAATTTGGCAATTACATTCCTGGGGGTTGTCTTTTGGGGATTTAGTATAGAGGGTGTTCTATGAACCCTTTCTATTTCTATTTTGCCACCTTGCTTGAGAACATCAGGACAACTTTCTTCAATCATTTCTTGTAGTATGGCATCGAGATTTTTGTTTATCTCTGGTTTTTCAGGTAGACCAATGATTCTCAAGTTGTCTCTCCTTCCTCTGTTTTCCAGGTCTGTCACCTTGTTAGTGAGATATTTTATATTTTCTTCCAATTCGTTAATTTTTTGACTTTGCTTTATTAATTCTTGCTGTTTTGCAAGATCATTGTAGTCCAGTTGCTTAATTATGATCTTTAAGGACATATTTTGCTATTCAGTTTGGTCTGCTCTTCTGTTTGAGGCTTCCAGCTCTTTCTCCAATTGGGAGTTTTTGTCTGTCAGGCTACTGACCTCTTTCTGAACTCTTTCCCATTTTTCTTGCCAGAAGGTTTCCATCTTTTGGATAAGCTCCATTTTGAGTTCTTCCAGGGCTTGTGGATAATTTCCATTTGGGGGAGGGCAGGCATGTTTTGATTTTGTTTGAATTTCATCCTCTTTTTCCTCTGTAGCCTGGGTTTTCCCTCCTTAAAAGTTTTCAATAGTCACTTTTTTCCCTTTCTTCTTGGAGGGTTGATCTTGGGCAGTGTGAGCCATCTCTTTGATGGTTTTCTCTTTCCTTTTTAGTAAGAGTTCTGGGTGATATGAGTGGGTTTTCTGTGCATTTAAGTGGCGGTGCTTTTGCCTCAGACTAGCTCTTCCCTGCCTCCACAGTTGGTTAGCACACCCACCCCTGTGCTCTGTGGTCTCTTCTCTTTGGTGCTCAGGCGTCTCCTCTATAACTGCTCTGAGGGGTAGTTCCCTGGTAGCCCTTGTCAGTTCCCAAGGACCCTGGAATGCCCCCCTCACTCCAGCGAGGAATGGAGCTTTTGCCTCAGGCAGTTTCTACAGTTTGTAGAGTCTCCACAGTGTTTGCAGTTTGCAAGAGCACCCACGGTCTGCGTGCTCTCCAGTGCTCAGGGGTCTCCAGTGAAACCACTCTGAGGGGTAGTTCCCTGGCCGTCTTCATTAGACCCCAAGGGCCCTGGTGTGCCCCCAGACGTTCCCTGCTCACTTGCTGTCTCCTTTGAGCACACTGTCCCCTACTCTGGTTCCGTAAGTGAGGTGGGGGAGTATAGCTCAGTTCATGTTTTTGTGAAAGCTTTTCCTCCTTCTTATAGTGTGGCATACTGGAGAGTCCATCCATTCTTCCAAAGATGATTTTTATGCTCTTTTGAGGTAGTCTATTTTGTTCAGTGCCAGGGGAGAGGAATTGATTCATGTCTAGATCGTAGCCATGTTTACCCAGAAGTGCCCGATAATAACAATTTTAAAGATTTACCAATATCCACTTTTCTTGTAGGGATACAAATCATTTTAACTTATTCGGTCCCTTAAAAAAAGGTTTTGTTTTTTTTGTTTTTTCCCTTTCTTAATTACCTTTTGTGATTCTCTTGAATTCTGTGTTTGAACATCAACTTTTCTGTTCAATTCTGGTATTTTCTTTAGGAATGCTTGGAAGTCTTCTATTTTATTAAATCACCATACTTTCCCCTGCAAATTATAGTCAGTTTTCATAGATAGTTGACTCTTGGTTATAGACCTAGTTCCTTTAGCTTCTGGAATATCATATTCCATGCCTTTTTGTCCTTCAGTGTAGATGTAGCTAGATGCTCTGTTTTCTTCACTGTGGTTCCCTGGTATTTGAATGACTTCTTTTTAGCAGTTTGTACTATTTTTTTCCTTAGTCTGGTAGTTCTTGAATTTGACTATAACATTCCTGGGTATTATCAATTGTCAATTGTTGAGGGATAATTACAGGTGGTGATCCATGGATTCTTTCAATCTATACTTTTCCCTCTTGCTCTAGAATGTTGGGCAGTTTTCTTGGATAATTTCCTTTGGATTGATGTCCAGGATTTTTCTTTTGTCATGAACTTTTGGTAGAACAATGAGTGTAAAGTTGTCTCTCCTGGACCTGTTTTATCTTCTATTTTGTGGATAAGGTGTTTCATATTTTCCTCAATTTTTTCATTCTTTTGATTTTGGTTTATAGCTTCCTTCTGTGTTGTGAAGTCATTTGTGTCTAGTTGAGGTATTCTAGTTTTTAAAGACTGAATTTCACCTCTGGCTTCTTGGTAATCCTTCTCCTTCTGATCTTTCATCTCCTTAGTCTCATTTTCAAGCTGGTTAATTTTGGTTTTCAAGACACTATTTTCTGTTTCCAGATGACTTGTTTTGCTTTTCAAGTTCTTTCCCCAGTTGTCTTCAGCCTCTGTGAATTTTTTTTAATTGTATTTTGAATTCTTACAAATCCTGTGTCCAATTCACTGGAGTTTCTGTGTTTTTACATGGTATTCCTTGATCTTCCTCTGTTCCATTTGCTCTTTGTCATTGCCTGGATAGAAGCTGCCAATTATAATTCCTTTTTTCTTTTTCTGTTGTTTACTCATACTCTTCCACTTCTTTCCCTCTGTAGTTGCCTGTAGTTTTGCTCCTCTCGTTAAGTGCTGGTGCTGTGGTTTTGGTCTGTTCTGTCCTGAAAGGGCTTCTTCTCTGTTTTTTGCTGATTGATCAGGTCATATCTTCCCCAGCTGACAGCAGAAGCTTAAAAGGAGCTTGACTTCCTGCTCTGTTATCAAGGTTGTAGCCTGTAGTTTGTTGCAGTCTTTGCCCTATGATCTTAGTCAAGAAGTCTCTCAGGTCAGTCTGTAGTGGAGGGTTATTGGAGCTTGAGCTTCCCTTCACTCTGAAGACTTTTTATCTTCCATATTGATGAGATTGATCCAGGGTAGAGGAGTTGATCTGCAAAGCTGGATGTGCCCCAAGGCCAAAACCTAGTAAAGGAGGGGGGGCAAGATGGAACATCTTGGCTGAAACTAGGCTGCCTGTTCTATCCTTCTCCTCCAGTTGCCTCTGTGCTGCCTGTGTTCAGGGTCCTGAAACTGGCACAGCTCTGCCAGCAAGGTACTTTCTGTGGACTAGTTCCCTTGCCCTCCCTGAAATTCTAGTCATTGCTGGAGGCTGCACTGTAGGTAAGGGAGGGGTCCTGGGACCTTCCTTTTTCCTTCCCCTTAAACTCATGTGTTCCAGAGTTCAGGTTTTTTTTTTGGGGGGGGGGGCGTACCTTTAATTTGAATCCAGCAGGAGGATTCCATAGCTCTGTCCTATTGTTATATTTGGTTTTGGGTCCCCTTGAAGCATTGTGTTTTTTATTGGTGAGGAAGGGTTTGTGGAGGTCTGAACTTTTGCTGCCTCTAAGCTGCCATCTTGACTCCATCTCCTGCATGGTTTCGATTTTCCTGGGATCAATCTTACTACTGGGGGTTACATCTGCTCCTTTTTTAATATAAATTTAACAAGTGAAAGCATGGTGAGTGTCTGATTTGTATGAATTGTGTAAGGCTAGAAAACTAAATTACAATTTTATTTGCTTGGAAATGGAATTCTAAGCTTGTATTTTTTATCAGGTTTTTTTTTTTTCAGAGTATGTTTTAGAATATATTGTTCATGCTGACCATAGTGATTTATCATAGATAGACATTTCTCCACAGCTTTAGTGTAGGAACTGAGATGACTTTTACTCAACTAATTTTTAGACTCAAATCAGGTGGCCTACTCTTACTACTGGGGGCTACCCTTGGTATGTAATTCTTGGTTGCAATTCTAGCTTTTTTTTACTTTCCAGAATATCATATTCCAAGCTCTCCTATACTTTAACATGGAAAATGTCAAAACCTGTGTGATCTTGATTATGCCTCTGTGATATCTGATCTGTTTCTTCATGACTTTTTGCAATATTTTCTCCTTGAACTAGAAGCTTTGAAATTTGACTATAATATTCTTTGGAGTTTTCATTTTGTGAGCTCTTTTAGGAGGCAACTGATGGATTCTTTCAATTTCCACTTTTGTTATGCTTAGGATATCAGAGTAGTTTTCATTCATAATTTCTTGAAATATAATGCAAAGACTCTTTTTAATGATGGATTTCAGTTAGCATAATAATTTTTAAATTATCTCTCCTCTATTGATTTTATAGTCCAGTTGTTTTCTGGTGAGATATTTCATTAAAAATATCTTAACTTTATTTAATTGTTTCTTAATATCTTATGGAGTCATTAGCTTCTACTTACCTAATTCTAATTTTAGGGAATTAATTTTGGGTCTGAATGCTTTTGCTTCCAAAATGCTTCCATCTGGAGAAAAACATGGCCACAGTCTTGGTTTTCATCCTGGTCATTACCTAGGAATGATGTCTTGTCCTTATGCAACCTCTTTGCCTGGGAACTATGACCAGGGTCCCTATTCACTTGTGATTTACCCCAAGTGCTCCTCTCTGCCCTAGAACTGAAAATGAGCAATAGAATTTTCAGTCAGCTCTATTTGCACCAATGCCATCAAAGAATTCCTTCTAATCTACTTCAGAACAGTTCTCCATTCCCCTTGAAGTAGCTGGGTTGGCAGTTCCATGGTGACAGCAGCATCCTCTAAAGCCCAGTGCTTGTGCTGCTGCTATGTGAGCCCTGACCCTCCTGTCAATCTCCAGTGTTATCTTAGGGAGGAAAAAATGTCTGTCTCTTACATTATATTGGCTCTATTGCTGCAAAATTGAATTAAGGCACTATTTTAAAGCTCATTGTAGGGAAATGTTTAGAGATTTCAGCTGGGTTTCTGCCTATATTCCACTGTCTTTGCTCTACGTCAATATACATTCATTATTGATGATATTGACATTCTTTGGTATATATATGATTCAGTCTTCATTTATATTTCTTAAAGGTACAGACAAGAAAGAATGATATTATGAATAATATAACTCAGATACTATTAATACAGAAAAGTTGATTTTAATTTTTTTCTCATGAATATAATTTATTTATAAGTATCTAAACCCCCTTGTTAACCTGCCCACATCACAGAAGGCATCATCTGGGAGACAGATATGTATACACAGATAATGTCTTTCATGTATCCATTTTTCAATTCATTCTATACAGATAATATTTATAAATTATTCTAGAATATTAAATCTGTAGCTTTATATAATGTTCTCTTGTTTCCACCCATTTCAATATTCATTATTTTATGTAGTTTTTTTCTAAGTTTTCTTTTTTTTCTTTTTTTAATTAGCCTGTTCATCATTTCTTATGGAGTAGAAAATTTGATTTTTATCATTACAAGTATGTTTTTGCCATGTCACCCATATTAAAATTTTCCTCCAGTGTCCTATTTATGATATAGAAGGCACTGGGAGTTTGTGAAGGTATGAAGCATACATGAATGTATCACAAAATTTGATTGAATATCTCATCTGAGGTAAAACCTTGTTTATTTTAGAGAAGTTTACTATTAATTTGGTTGTAGGGTGATACATATTTTAGCCAAAGCACCTTGCAAAGAGAGTATGATAACAGATGAAGTTTTCATGATCTATATGATAGAATAATTATATACATGGATAAAATTGCACTTCTAGAAATGTTCTTTTTCAGAAAGCATAAATCTATCCCTTACAGAGTTCAGCTTTTTATAAAATTAAGTCATTTGAATTGGGAAATTTTTCCACTGTAATAATTTCATTATTATTATAATTCAGAACATTTTTACACATGATTGAAGTAGTTAATGCCTTTACTATGTTTGTTTGATACATTTTATTTTGTCTTCTCACTAATCTCATCCCCAACTCCTGTCCTTCAGTTTACCTTACATACTAATGCCAGGGTAATCTATTTCACATTGTGCCCTATTTATTTCATTTTTTTTGTTTGCCTTTCTATTGTTTATACAATAAAAATGTGAATTGCTTAGTGTAACATTCAAAGTTTGCCATAATTTGTCTTTCATCTACCTTTCATAGATTTGTAAAGAGTTAGAATGAACCTCAAATATCTTGTAGCCAAATTATTAATTTTACTAATGAAAAGGTGAGGATTCTAAAGGTTAAATGGTATGTTCAAAGTCACAATCCCAAAGCTCTTGCCAAATAGGAGACCCATAGTACCCTGGCTCTTTATGTGACATATGTCTTTTTGAATCCTTTTTTAGGCATTTCACACATCACTCCTTTAAGAGTTGTGACAATTGCTTGTTCATTTCAATTCATTCTCCTTCTTGCCCATTTTTGAGTTATTAATGTGATGAGTTAAATTTCTAAAACTGTTTTTCCCAACAAGAACTTTGGTAGAGAAAGATCAGAGAATCCAATCAGAAAGAAGATTTCTATCAGCAATGGCCAACCTTTTGGATACATAGTGCCGGGACCTGCCCCCTACCCCATCCCTACACAGAGTGGCAAGTATTCTCCTTATCCTGAAGAGAGAAGAGAGAAAGCCCTCACATTGAGCTACTGGGTGGAGGGGCAGGTGAAATGAGGAGTGTCCTTAGCAAGTATAGATAAAGGGAGGGGAGTGGCCTGAGCACTCTGCTCCCCTCCTGCTCAGACACTTGTGAGCTGCCCATCTCACCTTACCCCCTGTATATTCCCATTGTTGGCCTACTGGCCAAAGAGGTGGGACATGTGTAAAAATGTTGTCAGACCCAGTGGAGAGGGAGAGGGGAGCAGGTCCATCCAAGTCCTTCTGCTGTTCTATTAAAGAACTCTGGTGGGGAAAGGGCAGTGTGTGTAACCATAGAGAGCTTTCTGTGTCCTGCATTTGGTACCCATGCCATAGGTTCACCATCACTGCTCCATGTTTATTTATAAATGTTAATCATGACAACTACATCTATATTCAGTACCGTTCTTTTTTCCAGAGATGATTTTCTTTCTGATCCTTTTGAGTAATATGATTCTTTCATTATTTCTTTACAAATCATAAAGCCTTTGAATAGTTATTAGTCTTCTGCTATGTAAGTTGAAGTAAGTATTTTAATGAACAAGGACATAAGTAGCAGAGGAAATTGGCAGATACAATAGTTCTATTCAGTACAAAGGATCACAATTTGTATCATAGTATTTTCTATTGTTCAGTAAACATCATATTTTTCTATATCAATATTTATACTCATTGTTAATTTCAATTCAATATGGTTCAACTTTCTCAAATCATTTCATAAATATATTTTTCTGTTATAAATTCAATGCTTTTGAACAAAATCATATTATTGTCTCATAGTTTGAAGTTTTATTGCTTTGATGTGTTTTTTAATTAATTTTTAATTTAATTCAATGGACTGTGATTATAATAACAATCACTATCATCTAAATTTTTAATATTTCTCCATTTCCAGATGAAAACAGTGTTTTTGAGTAGTTTTAAATTTTCTTTTGTCATGAGTTTCAAAGCATATTTTTGGTATGAAAATATATATTGAAATTAAGAAGGGAAATGGTGATTCATATTAACCTCAGAAATTGTTACACTGTTTCATGAAAAAAAATACCAAATTTCCTTTTGGTATAGTATTTTGGTAAGGCATTCGACAAAATTTATCACAATATATTTGTGGACTGGATGGAGGAATATGAACCAGGTAACATTACATTTAGGTGAGAATCAGAATTTGTAGACTGACCAGAAGCAAAGATGATTGGTAAATGATTGTCCACCTGGTGATTGATTTTTTAACATCTAGGACCATTTTCTTGGTTCTGATCACTTTTTAGAGTTTAATGCTTTTAAAAAATAAGCAGTTATTTGCATGGTTGCATCAGTGATGTCCTTATTTAATCAGTGGGTTGCGTGAATTTTTACCAGTGAAGAATAGCTCAAAAATAAAATTTAATAGTGACTCATAATGTCCCTGTACTTATACTTTAAAAAAAATCATTTTTACAAATACAGAATGGAAAAGGAAAGAACAAGGGCCTTCAAGTTCAAGAGATGGCAGTAATGTGATGTAGCAGTCAAAAAAATGTTATCTAATCACCAGACCTATGATATCATTGATTAAGGGAACACATGGCAAAGAACCACCACTATCATTACATTATTATTCTCTAACATATAGTTTTAGAGAGTTACATGGGTTACTGATTTACTAAGTAACTTTTCTAGGGTCATATAGCCAGTATATGTCAGATAAGATTTGAACCCATGCCCTTTGACTCTCAGTACAGTCCTTAAGATCTAGAATTATAATAATGGAAGCATAATGTTCATAATGAAGATGATGGTCTTGCTGTATTTTATCTTTTTCTACCTTCATATAGAATATTTTTCATAGTTCTGGAAACATATTTAAAAGAGAAAGTATTCCAGAGAACAATCATAATGATGAGGCAACTAAAAACATGCCATCTGGGGATCATTTGGAAAAAAAAAAGAAGCATATTTAATCTGGGGGAAAAGGAGAATAAGGAACTAAAGATACACTGGTAAATGTTTATAAATAGCGCTACTGAAAAATTTGTTTGTGGCAGACTTTTAAGTTAATTAATTCTGAACTATCAACATGTTCTCCATCACTATAATAAATCAAGTCAATCAAAAAACAACAGCCCTGATTTGTAGTGTTTGCAGATTTCCGGAGTGTAAATGTTCACATTGACCATTTAACAATTCCCTCTCAGTATGACACATTCCTATTACCTAGTTCATGATCATTGGTTTCACATATATGAAAAGATGTCATTTAGAAGTGGGTTTAGACATTTCTGTTTGGTGCTAGAGGGCAGAATTAGATAGAAGTGAGCAGGAGGTATATTTTGGCTAAATTTAAGAGGCAAAACTATTAAAAATTAAAACTGTTCATCAATAAAATGAGTTTGTATTGTAGATAGTAAATTCCCAGGCATTGAAACTCTCTCATTTGAAGCTGGATGATCATTTTATGAAAATATGATCTTAGGTTCATGTTCAATTTTGAATTGAATTAAATGACTTTTGGAGTACTTTTAAAACTTTGTGATTAATGTAATAAGAGAGTTACTGTCCTCAGAAATATATATGATACATAAGAGAAGGGAAAGTTCATTCTCATTTGATTGATGAATAAAGGCTTCATGAAGGAGGTATCATTTGAGCTAGATCTTGAAGCATTAATATAATTTCAAAAGGTTGGAAGAAACTTTCCAACTGAGACAAATATTATGAGCAAAGACCTGTAGTCATTAAAATAATGTATATATTGGGAAGTGTGTATATATTGTATGAACATGGGCATTAGTCAAAGTATAGGGTTATGGGAAAAAATGTGAAACTTGAACACAAAGGATTTTGAATGCCAGGGTTTGTTGTTGTTGTTGCTCAGTAGAGTCTGACCCTTCATAGATCCATTTGGGGTTTTCTTGGCAAAGATATACAAGTGCTTTGTTATTTACTTCTCAAATTCATTTTACAGATGAGGAAACTGAGGCAAGCAGTGATAAGGGAGTTGCCCAGGGTCATACAGCTATTAAGTGTCTGAGGGCAGGTTTGAACTCATGAAAATGAGACTTCAGGTCCAGTGCTCTATCCACTATGCCATATCAGGAGACTACATTTATATAAAATATTCAATAAATAAGAACACTCAGAGGTAGGTGGTACAATCATTATTAATCTACTTTTTCATATATGGAAAATAAGGTCGAGTTAGGTGAAATGAATTTTTCAGTCAGAAGGAGGATTCTAACCCAGACATCCTTCCTCCAAATCTAACACTCTTTACATTAAGCAAACTAACTTTACTGTGGAAGTTTAGTTTTTCGAGTATATATGAGGAAGTAATTCTATTATAACTGTATTTTAGACATATTTATCTGTTAGTTTTGAGGAAAATGCCTGAGAGTTGAAGAGACTCTTGGGAGAAAAATCATTTAGGAATATATTATTATGATCTGTGGAAATTATAGCAAAGACTAGCCTAGGGGAGGGTTAGTGGATTTGGAAAGGATTGATACAAAAGACACTTAAAAGATAGCACTGGTATTTTGGGGACTCAACTGATTAGTTATGCAGAATATGAGATAAAGGAGTACTAAATGGGTCATCAAATGGTAGAACTGAGAGAATGATGGGGGCATGTACAGAAATGGGAAAATCAAGAAAGAGAGTTGGTGTCATGAGGAAGAAAATAAATTTAGTTTTGGATACACTGACTTTTGGTACCTGGAATATTCTCAAATAAGCATAATGAATTGTATCAAATTATCAAATTTTAAATTACCTGGGGGTCCTAAAGTCATAAAGCATAGATCAATTTTAATAGTCAACATCCTTGGCAATTACAAATAGCAAGTAAACATGGAAGGTTGAAAAGGAAGGCAAAGGAATATTGGCCTCTGTTATCTATGGGTAACCTAAGAGAAAGATCATCAAAAAAGGAGGAAAATGCCAAAGACACATTTTGACTACAACATTCAATATTTTCTTAGTCCTTGCTACCATTATCTTTCATAAAGGTAGGGAACTTTCCTTGAAGGAGGAAGCCTTTTCTGCCCCCATACAACTTGTAGGATGAGGTGGAATGGTTATCGATTTTATTATTTTCTGTAGAAAAGGAAAATTTGACTGTCATTTTCCCCCCTTTTGATATGGCTTGATGATATTTGGTGCCCAGTCTCATTGTGCTCAGCTGTGTCATGCCTTTTGGTTCACTCATGTGGTTATTAGCTAGAAAATTCCACACAAGTCCTGAGGTTATACAGCTGCTCTTTTGGCTTTAGAATCTGTTTTCTGTCCAATTGAATTTGAGGGCTTAAATGAATACAATTTAATAATCTCTTCTTACATAAAATAGAGTAATAAAACCTATTGTATACCAGATCAGATTCTTGCCAGATTGCTACATTTCTTTATCATGATCTGTTATCAGACAGGCTTTTTAGATGGCTTGAGTATATGTCATTTTAAGAGGATTCTATTTTTCAAAATCAATTCATTCAACCCAATAAACATTTAAGTACGCACTAAGTGCCAGGCAAAGAGAGAAATGGCAACATGTTTTTCCCTCACAGAGCTTATTTTCTATTGTTGGCAAAATAAACTTTACAAGGAAATTAAATCTAAAATATATGCTAAGTAATTTTTTGAGGAGTATATTATTAGCACACAAGGAACAGAGGATTAACATAAACTTCCCTTAAGACGTGGCCTCTGAGCTGAGCTTTGAAGGAAATCTGAGATTCTATAAGTTACATGAAAAAGTGTTTCTTAAAGACAAAAAGTAATATTTTCTTATACCTTTAAGAAACTAAATTAAAATGGTCCTTCAAAGAAGACAAGAAAGCAATGATTAATTATTTACTGACAAAATCAAATGACCAATTGTTAATAGAATTTTTACAAATAGTATTTCAACCTCGTCATACAGAATGGAAAGCTCCATTTTGACAAGATCCTTTGATATAGTTTACATTTATTTATTTGAATATGAAGTGCAATCTTAATTCTGTATTTATATCTGCATTAATACACAAGCCCAGAGTTTCTTCATCTGTTCTGTGAAATCTCCCTGGTGAATTTAATAAGACAGTTACTCCATGGGAAGTAACTCAAAAGAAATTCTCTTTGGATGCAGAAACGGAAAGGGTTTTCCTCTTAGTAAATTGGATTTTGAAATTTATTGTCAATATTAAATATTCTTAATGATGGAACTAATTGCAGGTTCTACATTTTTGGTAAATCAGCATTTTTAAAAAAAAGCATTAACATTTCATTGGCCTTGATTAAATTATCTGCATTTTAATATATATTTTAGTCTTCAAATTTCACAAATCCAAATACAAAGGGAACATGAAAATGTTATTGATGGACTTTATTACCATTAATATTATATTATTAATCATTTAATAAATTAGAAAAAATATTTTATGACCAATTTGACTTCTACTACTATGGAAATTTTTGGGAAAGAGTACCACAGGAAACATGACTTCAACACATAATCATAGAATGTTAGAGCTGCAAGGACTTTTTCATAGGTAAGATAACTGAGGTGATGTGACTTTCTTGAATTTAGAAATGTTAATTGGTTCACTGATTAGTAATCTTAAGTCCTCCCTGTCATACTATGCTCCTGCCACTACAATAGAAAGTTTTATTAATGAGCATTTGATGAATTTTCTTTTGTGAAGATACTTTTTAATTCACAGAGCAATTTATGGGTTTCAAATGCTGCCCTTAATTTTTTTCCAAGTTAGCTAATGTTGTATATTGAATATTCTATATTTTGTTATTAGTCATTATTTCATTATTATTAGTATTAGTCATTAACAGTCATTATTATTTATTCCTTCAGAAAGAAAAGTTTTTGTTATGCAGAATTAAAATGGATACAATACATATTTACCCTTTCTTATTACCACATTATGACAGCTGGAGATTTATGAACCTATGAAAATGTGGAATGACAACCTCACTTTCAAAATGAATACCAAAGAATTATACCACGAAAAGTATATAAATTAACAGGCACTGAAACAAAGGTCATGAATAGATGGATTAGAAAATAGCCTCAGACACTCAGATACTAGCCATATGGTCCTGGGCAAGTCACTTAACTTCTGTTTTCCTCAGTTTCCTCAGCTGTAAAATGGAGAAAATAATGGCTTCTATATTTCAGGGATGTTGCAAAAAGCACTTAGCTCAGTGCTTGGTGTGTAGTAGCATTTCATAAATGCTTACTTTGTTCTCTTCATAGAGGTAATAATTTCAGTGAACTGGAATTTCTATCCTGGATTAATGCCATCGCTTTAACTAAAATGGTTGTTTCATAGTCAAATCATGCTAAAACAATGAATTGTCACATAACCGTAGTTGTCAGAGAAACTGGTTGAAAAGGCAAACAAGCCCTATGTTCTGTGGAATGGCCAGTTATTTAAAAAAGAGAAACTAATTAGCCTTTTGTTGTTTCACTGAATTAAGCTTGCTGTTTTCAAAATAATCTATCAGCTGATTAAATTCAATAATTTTCCTCTTGCTGACTCCCAAACTGTTTTATGTGGCTCACAGCTTGAGCTGACCATTTGTTTGTTTCTGAATAGACTGGTCAGATCTGCTTCAGCAGCAGAAGTGGTTATCCATGAAATCAGATGGTTCCCAGGATTTTTAATAATACTTTACAACAGAGTATTCATTTATTCCTTTAATATTTTTTTCACTACTTGCTGTATACGCTGTAGGAATGTAGTACAAAAATGAGGCATGATCACTACTCATAAGAGGTTGTAATAATTAGATTTTTGAGCAATTGGAGCTGCAAAGAAGTGGAGTGGCCTGTCTTGGGAAACAATGAGTTACCCCTTATTCAAGGTATTCAGAGAAAAAAACCTGAATTACTGATACCCAGGTGTATTGGCAGACATAATTCTTTTTTTAGCACTGACTAGGAACACCTTAAGTCTAGTTCTTGAATTCTGTGATTCTGAGACAACTTAAAGGAAAAGATTAAAACAAATACATAGTTGTACAAAACATATAAAAATGAAAAAAGTAGTTTTTTAATATAAATTAATTTATTTAGTCAATTTAGAACATTATTCCTTAGTTAAAAGAATTATATTATTTCCCTCCCTCCTGTCCACCCACCCTTCCTGCAGCCGATATGCAATTTCATTGGGTATTAAATCTGTCCTTGATCAAAACCTATTTCAATGCTGTTGGTGTTTGCACTAGGATGATCATTTCGAGTCTACATCCCAACCATATCGCCCTCAACCCATGTAATCAAGCAGTAGTATTTCTTCTGTGTTTCTGCTCCACAGTTTTTCCTCTGAATGTGGATAGTGTTCTTTCTCACAGATCCCTCTGGATTATTCAGGATCACTGCACTGCCACTAATGGAGAAGTCCATTACATTCAATTGTACCACAGTGTATCAGTCTCTGTGTACAATGTTCTCCTGGTCCTGCTCCTCTTACTCTGCATCAATTTCTGGAGATCGTTACAGTTCACATGGAATTCCTCCACTTTATTATTCCTTTGAGCACAATAGTATTCCATCACCAACATATACCACAGTTTGTTCAGCCATTCACCAATTGAAAGGCATCTCCTCTTTTCCCAATTTTTTGCCACCACAAAGAGCGCAGCTATGAATATTCTCGTACATATCTTTTTCCTTATTATCTCTTTGGGGTACAAACCCAGCAGTGGTATGGCTGGATCAAAGGGCAGACAGTCTTTTTAGCACCTTTTGGGCATAATTCCAAATTGCCCTCCAGAATGGTTGGATCAATTCACAACTCCACCAGCAATGCATTAATGTCCCAACTTTGCCACATCCCCTCCAGCAATAATTACTTCCCTTTGCTAAGTTAGCCGATCTGCTAGGTTTGAGGTGATACCTCAGAGTTGTTTTGATTTGCATCTCTCTGATTATAAGAGATTTAGAACACTTTTTCATGTGCTTATAAATAGTTTTGATTTCTTAAACTGAAAATTGCATATTCATGTCCCTTGCCTATTTATCAATTGGAGAATGGCTTGATTTTTTGTACAATTGGTTTAGCTCATTGTAAATTTAAGTAATTAGACCTTTGTCAGAGGCTTTTGTTATGAAGATTGTTTTCCAATTGGTTGCTTCCCTTCTAATTTTGGTTGCATTGGTTTTATTTATACAAAAAAACTTTTTAATTTGATATAGTCAAAATGATTTATTTTACATTTTGTGATTTTTTTCTAGCTCTTGCTTGGTTTTAAAGTCTTCCCTTTCCCAATGGTCTGACATGTATACTATTCTGTGTTCACCTAATTTGCTTATAGTTTCCTTCTTTATATTCATGTCAATCACCCATTCTGAGTTTATCTTTGTGTAGGGTGTGAGATGTTGATCCAAACCTAATCTCTCCCATACTGTCTTCCAATTTTCCAAGCAGTTTTTATCAAATAGTGGATTTTTGTCCCCAAAGCTGGGATATTTGGGTTTATCATAGACTGTCTTACTGAGGTCACTTATCCTAAGTCTATTTCACTGATCCTTCTTTCTGTCTCGTAGCCAGTACCAAATTGTTTTGATGACCACTGCTTTATAATAGCATTTGAGATCTGGGACTGCAAGGCCACCTTCCTTTGTATTTCTTTTTTCATGATTTCCCTGGATATCCTTGACCTTTTGTTCTTCCAAATGAACTTTGTTACACTTTTTTCTAATTTAGTAAAAAGGTTTTTTGGTAGTTCAATAGGTATGACACTAAATAAGTAAATTAATATTTGTAGGATTGCCATTTTTATTATGTTAGCTTGTCCAACTCATGAGCAATCAATGTTTTTCCAATTGTTTAGATCTAGTTTTAATTGTATGGAGAGTGTTTTGAAGTTGTGTTCATATAGTTTCTGTGTTTATCTTGTATCCTTCATTCTAAGTATTTTATTTTGTTTAGGATAATTTTAAATGGAATTTTTCTTCCTAATTCTTGCTGCTGAGATGGGTTGGAGATATATAGAAATGCTGATGACTTATGTGGGTTTATTTTGTTTCCAGCAACTTTGCTAAAGTTGTTGATTATTTCCACTAGCTATTTAGTTGATTCTCTAAGATTCTTTAAGTCTACCATCATGTCATCTGCAAAGAGTGATAGCTTGGTCTCATCATTACCTAATTTAATACCTTCAATTTCTCTTTCTTTTCTAATTGCTACTGCTAGGGTTTCTAGTACAATGTCAAATAATAGAGGTGATAATGGGAATCCTTGTTTCACTCCTGATCTTATTGGGAAAGCTTCTAGTTTATCCCCATTGCAGATGATGTTTGCTGATAGTTCTAGATATATACTGTTTATTATTTTTAGGAACAATCCTTCTATTCCTGTGCTTTCTAGTGTTTTTAATAGAAATGGGTATTGTAATTATTTTATTAAGGGCTTTTTCTGCATTGATTGAGATAATCATGTGATTTTTGTTGGTTTGCTTTTTAATATGGTCAATTATGTGGGTGGTTTTCCTAATATTGAACCATCCTTGCATTCCAGGTATGAATCCTACCTGCTCATAGTGAATAACCTTCATGATCACTTGCTGGAGTCTTTTTTTAAAATATTGTTTTATTTGGTCCTTTCCAAACATTATTCATTGGAAACAAAGATCATATTCTTTTCTTCCCTCCCCCCCCCCACCTCTCCCATAGACGACGTGCAATTTCACTGGGTATCACATGTGTTCTTGATTCGAACCCATTTCCATGTTGTTGGTATCTGCATTAGAGTGTTCATTTGGAGTCTCTCCTCAGTCATATCCCCTTCACCCCTGCAGTAAAGCAGTTGCTTTTCATCATTGTTTTTACTCCCACAGTTTATCCTCTGATTGTGGATAGAGTTTTTTATATCCCTGCAGATTGTTCAGGGACACTGCATTGACACCAATGGAGAAGTCCATTACCTTCGATTGTACCACAGTGTGTCAGTCTCTGTGTACAATATTCTGCTCGTTCTGCTCCTTTCTCTCTGCATCACTTCCTGGAGGTTGTTCCAGTCTCCATGGAATTCCTCCACTTTATTATTCCTTTTAGCACAATAGTATTCCATCACCAACACATGCCAGAATTTGTTCAGCCATTCTCCAATTGAAGGGCATCCCCTTATTTTCCAATTTTTGGCCACCACAAAGAGTGCAGCTATGAATATTCTTGTACAAGTCTTTTTCCTTATTATCTCTTTGGGGTACAAACTTGCTGGAGTCTTTTTGCTAGTATCCTATTTAAGATTTTTTCATCTATATTCATTAAGAAGATTGGTCTATAATTTTCTTTCTCTGTTTTTGACCTGCTTTGTTTTTGATCTGCTTTGGCTTTGCAATCAGTACCATATTTGTGTCATAAAAGGAATTTTGTAGAACTCCTTCTTTGCTTATTCTGTCAAATAGTTTGTATAATTTTGGGATTAGTTGTTCTTTGAATGTTTGATAGAATTCATTTGTGAATCCTTCTGGACCTGGGGATTTTTTCTTAGGGAGTTCTTTGATGACTTGTTCAATTTATTTTTCTGATATGGGGTTGTTTAGGTAATTTATTTCTTCTTCTTTTAGTCTAGGCAATTTATATTTTTGTAAGTATTCATCCATATCACTTAGATTGCCATATTTTTGCCATATAATTGGGCATAGTACTTTTAAATGATTGCCTTAATTTCCTCTTCATTAGAGGAGGTGAGGTCTCCCTTTTCATCTTGGATACGGTCAATTTGTTTTTTTCTTTCCTTTTTTTTAATTAGACTGACTAGTACTTTGTCAATTTTATTTGTTTTTTCAAAGTACAAGCTTCTAGTCTTATTTATTAAATCAATAGTTCTTTGACTTTCAATTTTATTAATTTCTCCTTTGATTTTTAAGATCTCTAATTTAGTCTTCATCTGAGTGTTTTTAATTTGTTCACTTTCTAGTTTTGTTTTTATTTTAATTTGCATGGTCAATTCATTGACCTCTGCCCTCTCTAGTTTGTTAATATATGAACTCAAGGATATGAATTTCCCCCTGAGTACTGCTTTGGCTGCATCCCATAGGTTTTGAAAGGATGTCTCATCATTGTCATTTTCTTCAATAAAATTATTTATTGTTCATATGATTTGTTCTTTAACCGATTTTGGAGAATCATTGTTTAATTTCCAATTAATTTTTGATTTGCCTCTCCATGTACCCATTATAATTATTATTTTCAATTCATTGTGATCTGAGAAGGTTACATTTGTTATTTCTGCTCTTTTTCACTTGTTTTCAATGTTTTTATGTCTTAGTACATGGTCAATCTTTGAGAATATAATGTGTGCTGCTGAAAAGAAGGTGTATTCCTTTGTGTCCTTATTTATTTTTCTCCACATATCTATTATCTCTAATTTTTCTAAGATTTCATTCACTTCTCTATCTCTTTCTCATTTATTTTTTGCTTTGATTTACCTAGTTCTGATAGAGGAAGGTTCAGATCTCCCACTAGTATGATTTTTTTATCTATTTCATCCTTGAGCTCCACTAGTTTCTCCTTAGAAATTTGGATGCTATGCCAAAAAAAGTAAAGTTAAAAAGCATCCATTAAACTATTCCCTTATGCTAGTTTTATGCTAAAAGTTGTAAAGATAAAAATAGAAGATAATGTCAGAAGTAGGGGGGATTTGGATTAACCACTTGACTGAGAAGTGAATGAGTAGGGCAACAATAAGATATAGAATCTTAGAGGTAAACAAAGGAAAGAAAATTAATAATTTAAATAAAACTTCAAAACTAAAGAAAGCTTTGACAAAAAGAGGAGAGTTATGGATGAAGGTAGGGAGAAGGAAACATGCAGACATGGGGAAGATATAGCAAAATTACTTTAGTGACAAAGTACTGACTTAAAAGAAGTGGACCAAAAAATCCCCTCAATTTAGAGAAAGAAAATACTCAGGACAGAAATGAAGGAAAAGACAAAATGAATTTATCACAAAACATGTATGAATGATTGGAAAAAAATGAAACATTACAAAATTATTATTGTTTTAAAGAAAACAGCCCAAAAGCAACAATACAAAGAACAAAAAGAGAGATTGAAACAAAATATATCATGAATCAGAAGAATGCAGAAAAGCAGAAGTTGCAATAATTCTCAGTCAATGTAAATCAAAGGTTAAGAGCATAAACAAATGAACAGAGAAGTCACAGAATGCTTAAAGGAATCATGACAACAAAACAATATCAATAGCAATCATCTCTGTTCCACATTGCATACAATTAAATTCACAAAGGAAAAAGTAATTGAATTCCAACAAAACACAGTAATAATGACAGAAGGAAACTCTTTTTCCTCTCTCAGAGATGAACAAGCTTAATAGAGATATTAAAAGAAGGAAAATATAAAATTGAAGAAATTACTGGAAAATGTAGAGCTAAAAGCCCTGTTGTGAGTATATTTTGCACAGAATATATGTATACCTCAGATCAAGTGGTTATCATCTCCAGGAGAAGAGAAGGAAGAAGTAAGAGAAACAATTTTGATGTTATAATATTGGAAAAATCATGTTAACATTGTTATTATATTCCATTGGGAAATTAAAACATTAAAAAAATAAAGTAAAAGATCTATGGTGGCTATAGAAGCCCTAAAAATATATGTTTTTTTTTCAATGCTACCTTGCACATTGACAAAAAATGCTTACTTGTTAGAATACATAGAAATATTCTTTAGTGGACTGACATCCAACCAATTTGATAATTTTATACATATTTTACTGCTATTTTACTTTTTATCAATGCCTCTTGGATTTTATTGTTGTTATAAACATGTATAGAAATGCTGCTGATCTGCAGAGTTGTTGTTAAGTCTAAAACATTGATGAAGCATTTATTTCAATTAGTTATTTTTTTCTTCCTAATTCTTTTGAATTTTCCAAGTAAAACATCAGCAAATAACAATAGCCTTTAATCTTCTTTCCCCATTTCTAAGTCTTACATTTTTTTCTAGAATTACCAGACATTTATTAAATAATAGCCAGTAGGATAGCCATTCTTACTTTACTCCTGAGTTTATAGGGAAAATTTGTACCGAAAATACATATAAGGCACTTGGCAAGCTTATCAAAAGCACTATATAAATGCTAGTTATTATATTAGTTGAATTTGATGCTCACTTCTGATGTTATATACTTATGATAATTAAAATGTTTTATTTTAGCTATTTCATGTAATAATTTTCAACATATGTTTTCCAAAATTATATAATTGAAATTTATTTTCCTTTCCCTTTTCCATCCTGAAGATGGAAAGATAGACAATTTGACATGTATGGTCATGCAAAGCATATTTCCCTGTGGGTCAGTTTTGTCTGAACAATTTCATAAAACCAAACTTCAGCAACAAAAGCAAAAAAAAAAATGAAGCGAAAACTAGTATGCTTTGTCTGCTTTCTATCAACAGATCTTGCTCTGGAGGTGGACAGCATTCTTTGTCATAAGTCCTTCAGAATTATTCTGTATTGTTGAGAATAGCTAAGTGTATTATGGTTGATCATCATACAATATTGCTATTTCTGCATAAAATATTCCCCTTACTTCACTCTGGATCATTTTAATTAGGGCTTTCTTTCCAGGTTTTCTGAAATCATCCTGATTTCTTATAGAGCAATAGTATTCCATCACAATAATGTACTATAATTTGTTCAGCCATTTCCCAATTGACAGATACCTTGCTATGAATCTTTTTTTGTAAAAATGGGTCCTTTCTCCACCCCCCTCTTTTTTCATATCTTTGGGACACAGACTTAATAGTTATATTACTGGATCAAAAGGTATGCAAGGTTTTATAACCCTAAATAATTCCAAATGGCCCTCCAGAATGATTGGATTAGATGACAAATCCACCAAAAAGGCATCTGTTTCCCATTTTTTGCCAGAACCCTTTCAATATTTATCCTTTTCCTTTACTGTCATATTGATAGATCTGCTAGGTATGAGATGATGCCTCCAAGTAATTTTAATTTGCATTTATCTAATCAAGAGTGATTTAGGACATTTTTTCATATGATTATTAGTTTGGATTTCTTCATCTGAAAATTGTTTGTTCATATCCATTTACCATTTTTCACAAAGAGAATGACATGTTTTTATAAGTATTATTCAGTTCTTTACATATTGGAGAAGTGAGGCCTTTATTAGAAAAATTGTTTTAAAAATTTTTTCCTAGTTTGTTGTTTCACTTTCTGATCTTGGTTACACTAATTTATGATAATATTTTTTAAGATATTGCTATACCTATAATTGTGTGAGGCTTTTTACCATAAATAATTATTGTACTGTGTCAAAGGTCTTTTCTTCATTTATTGTGAAAATCATGTAGTATTAAGTATTTTTAAAATCATATGATTACGTTGATATTTTTCCTAATCTTGAATCATCTGATATTCATAGTATGACTATAAATTGATCCTAACAAATTATTTCTTTAAAACTTTCTTTGGGGTGATAGCTGACTGGGTCAGTAGATTGAGAGTCAGGTCCAAAGATAGGAGGTCCTAGGTTCAAATTTGATCTCAGACATTTCCCACCTATATGACCCTGGACAAGTCACTTAACCCCCATTGTCTAGCCCTTATCATTCTTCTGGCTTGGAACCCATAGACTGTATTGATTCCAAGGTGAAAGATAAGGATTAGAAAAACATTTTTTGGTAATATTTTAGACATATTTTTTTGTGAAAAATTGAATTGATAGTGTTTTACAATGCTAATGTCTTATTCTTTGTTTTATCCATTCTTATTTAGCGATTAGGATTATATTTGTCCTATTAAATTTTTTTCATATAAAATTTTATTTCTGAGTTTTTGTGAATAAATTTTGTATTTTAAAATCTTTTTAAAAAGCTGATAGACTTTACCAATAATTATATGATGACCAAACGTAACTTTTCTCCCCACCCCACCCTTTGGATGTTCCTTTTGAACATTTTCTTCTTTCCAAAATTAGATTAAGATCTCTTCTTGGGATATTTAATATTTTGAATATATTCCTCTGTTTCTTTTTGTTCTCAGTTGTACAAGCAAATAACTGTGGAAAGTAGATTATGAGAATATATTTTATTTATTCCTTTTTGTTTATTTTACCAAGATCATTTTTAATTTTGCTGAACTAACTTTCTGCCCAATTTTTTAAAAAATCAGGTTAGCTTTAAAGTTGATCACTTTTACTAAATTTTAAAAGAACCACCTTTTATTTTTTTAATCATTTCTGCAGTATTTTTTATTTCTAATTTGTTTTCTCTATAATTTTTAAAGATACTCTCTTTTGTTCTTATTTTAGTCTTATTCTAAATATTAAGGAGGGGAAAACAGATTGTCCATTTTCCTGATTCAATTTCATTATTGCTTATCCTCATCATGAGACTGAAAAAGAAGTGGAAGAGATCCAAGTACTTATTTTTGTTTTTCTAATTAGTAAAACCTATTGGGAAATCTAAGAGGGTAACTATTTGCTTCACTTTATAAAGGCATAGTTCAGTTACTTGCCCAAGCAGTGTTACTTTTATACTTAGCTTTAAGCCATTGTAACTTGGTGAAGGCATACAGAGAATTCCAAATTAGTTCTCAGGAGAAGACTTCTAATTTTATTCATGGCCTTTAGCATTTAGATAGAAGAGAGGAAGGAAGTGGGTTAGAGAAATAAAAGAGGGAGAATAGATTTATTTCATTGAGTATTTCACATTTAAAAAATTGAATTTTGAACAAAAAGAAATTCTTGCTTATTCTAATTATTGTTATTAAGATCTTGTAGACTTAGCTTATTGCATTGGATTTTTTAAAGTTGAATAGCACCCTTATTGATATGTTTAACAACTAACCCTTTTTCAAAGTTGCACCATTAGAGACAATTTAAATACTGATTTTTTAAAACATGAATTGGAACTTTGCTGACTCCTTTTTTTACACAAAACTTTAAGGTAATTGGATTTAAGGTAAAATAAGTATCTGACTTATATAGTACACCGAAACAATTAAATGAAAAAAAAAGGATTTTATTTCCTTGACTTAACACATTTAAAAAGAAATCAGATTAATTTGGAACCTTTTTCTTCATCTGTCTAAGACAAGATGTAATCTTTTTCAGTATTCATTTGGTTAAAAAAAGCAGATTGAATTACATGTCTATTAAGATAAACAACTAGAAATCTTCAAATTTCTATTAGTAAATACTTATACAATATGTTGTCACTGCTGAATTTGTAGTAATATGAATTTTCAAAATATCAGAATCAATATTCATACATATAGAGGCAGCTTAATGAATGAAGCACTGGAACTGAAGGATGGAGTTCAGCAGCTCAAAAACTGCCCCAGGCATCTTCTAGGTATAACTAGTGACTTGGGCAAGTCACTTGACCTTTATTTTTTCTTCAGTTTTCTGAATTGTAAAATGGGGATAATAATAGCACCTACCTCCCAGAGTTATTGTGAGGATCAAATGACATAATATTTGTAAAGTGCTTTCCATAGTGTCTGGCACACAGTGGGAGTTATATTAAAGTTACCAAAGATGATAAAGGTGATGAATATACAAACTAATATGCAATTAGAGAGAATTTGTCACTTGTGGAAAATCACTTAACTCCTCTGGATTTCATTTTCCATTTCTGTAAAATGATCTGATTTAAACAAGTAACATGTAGGTCTCAATCCTTTTCCAATGGCTTATTATATTCTCTTTTCACTTCCTTCCCCAAGTCATCACATTTCTTGGTCCTTAGTCTTCAGTGGAGCATTTTAAGTTCATACTTGCTTAAATTTGAATATAATATTGGCATTTATGTATTTCTAATTCTTTCGTTCTTTTGGTTAAAGGAGTCTTTTTATGGCATATGCTTCTTTTTAGTATTGTTTCACTAAAAATCAGTGAGCTATATTGAAACCAGCCTAGGTTTTAGTGTCATAAGTTTGGATATCAAGTCTTGACTTTTTCAGTCTCTAGCTCTAGGACTCTGGGAAAAATCTTCATATAAAAATAGAAGTAATAATAATTTTAATGTTTATTTTCCAATATTGTCTTAAATGAAAGTTTTGTAAACATTACATTACTATATTAAATATGTTTTATTATGAATGATATTTCATTGTATATGGCAATTTTGTTATTGAATGGTTTCATATACCTGTTCTTACTTCCACTGATTTCCACCTAAAGATATAAGAAGGAAAATTTACTTAATGCCATCATAATTACAATATCTAAAATATTTCTATTTTAAATGGACATTTTCCTTATATTTCAATGATACTTCTAAGGTTTAATTTACATTTTTACCTTACTTTATTTAATTATTGTATATACTAAATTACTTCATATTGACTGAACCTATTTAATGCTCCTTTTTTTGAAACATTTATTTATGTGAATTTTTCCTTCCCTATTCTGCTTATGATGTACCTCCTATCTCACTTAGTAAAGGAAGGTAGGCAATTTCCTACCTTTACCTGGACTTCCTTTTTTCAATTTAAAAGGCTCTTTTTCTGATTCTGAAGTCTCCAGGCAAATGTGTTTTCCTTAAGTTTCATAGATGAAATTATTTTGAAAAAGCACTGATGTAGAATGAGACTGAATTTTAGTCCCAGTTTTACAATTTAATACCTACTTGATCCTTCTTTTCTTCATCTAAAGAAGCACTTGGACCAAAAGGTACCTAAAATCCCTTCATGATCATTAGATATCCCATGATTCAAATATCACATAGAAATGATAGAAAAGATGTTAAATGACACACACACACACACACATATCACTAAGCACCTAATTGTACTTAAATTGTAGTTAAACACAATATAGAGTCTTTTTTCTAGGATGTGAACAACTCAAATGAAAGTGACAATTCTCTTTTGCTGTCAAAGATGCTTCCAGGAAGCAATTCATTATAGTAGACTATGAAATATCCCTTACCATCCATTGTGTGGGTGAAACAGACCATTGAATGTCAAAAAGAGATAACAACTTTTCTACATCTTTTTCAGAAATTTCTTTTTCATTATTAATAGCCCTTGCAATATATAGGTTTCTAACACACTTTAACTGAAATCTTTTAATAATATCTTAGTTGATATTACCTTCTCCTATTCATTTTCTCTACAGCTGCCAAAATAGTCTCCCTTAGTCAAGGGTTTGACCTTACTTATTCCCTTCACTAAAAGTCTTTCATTTACTATCATTTTTATTCTTAATGTGGCATTTGTAAGTGTTCTTAGTCCATCTCCCACTGTCCTTTCCTTTTCATTCCATCAGTATATCCTATACTTGAGGAAGACTGATATTTTAGACATGTGCAACAGGATTTCTTACCATCATAACTTTTGCCAAGATGACCTTAGCTGCCTTCCATGTACTCCTTTTTTACTCCCCAGAATCTCTTTCTTTCAAAGCTTTAGTTCAGGTACAGCCCTTGCAATGAGACCCTTTCTGGGTCTATCCTACCTTATTTGTTAATGATCTTTAGGAATAGCAATTAGACCTGTCATTATTTTAGGAAATTCTCTAGTGAGGAAATATTATTCACACATATTTATCTTCATCTTCTGCACAATTTGTAGTCTTAGTTATTTTGAATACTGATATTAAACAACTTGCTCAGGGTTCCAAACCCAATATCTCCTCCACTCTTCCATGTATTGAATCACTTTTATTTACTTTTATGGGTACATGTCACACCCTTTTCATAACATTTAATGTCCTCCTTGCAAGGATTGTATTAATTTTGTCTTTATAGGTTCAAACAAATAGCCATTTAATAAGTGGTTACTTTGGATCAGGCACTGAAGGTTCTGCCCCTGCCCTCAGGAAGCTTACATTCCATTGAAAGGGAAAACTTACTCCCTTCTGATCATAAGGATTCACATTGACATGAGCCATGGTAGGTCTGACAAATAGATACTTTTCTAAATGTCAATAGTCAAAGCAGGAGGCAAACAGATTATTTATGCTGAATTGCGTGTATTTTCTGGCATCTGAGGAAAGAAATTGAAAATACTGCTGACACAGGACTTAGGAGTTGCTATGGGAAGCTCTTGGAGGTTTCAAGTTGAAGAAAACTTTCAAATGAGTAGGCAAAAACAATCTAATCAACCTTGGGGTATGTGCGTATACTAGTGCCATACATGTTTATGAGGGAGGAACATAATTGCATTAAAGAGGTCATTATAATAGCTTAGGCTAAGGAATTCAGATGCCTAATTGTGTTTGTATTTCTCCCAGTCTTGCTTTAAACACATTACTGAAGAGAAGGATCCTGGTTTTAGGTTTTAATAAAGATATAATTTTGCAAAATAAATAAATGAAATTTTGTGAATATGCTCTTTTCTCTTGTTATTAACAATGAAAAACTCTGCTCTTCAAAACATTTGTTCATAACCTAAGTTGAGTGCTCATTTTCCAGTTTCCAACTGACTACATATTATCTTTTCATTTCTGATCATTGTGTGGATAGGCTCAGAGAAGTACTATGTGTTGTGTTGCTGCTTGGTTTTGATTTTTATTCCTCATATAAACATTAACAAAGCTAAATACAATTATCTTTGGATTCTTCAGATCTTTATAGTTTAAAGGGCATTATCTTTTGACAATACATAAGTGCTACATTTACTCAGTGGGTATGATTGATAAATATACAAATGCCCACATAATTTTTATAATTATGAGAATATTTACATTAAAGATCTTAAAAATAATTATAAACAATAATTCAGTGATATAAATGCAAATTATGGGAATATTAATGGTAAAGGTCTTTTTAAGATAATAACTGATAATTTAGAATAACAAATGGTAATATTTAATAATAGTGAATTAAGTCTTGATAAAATATGAAATTTAAAAACATTTTTTAATCCTCAGGTTTTATTTCTTAATCATCATTCATCTTGTAAGAATCCTGCATTCATGTTTTAATTTTATCCCTTTCTCTAGTAACAAATAGATGACATCACAGAAGTAACTTATTTAAGAAAAGGAAAGGGCCCTTAAGGTTACCACTTAAAATGTGCTGATCGAAGAAACTAGCTCATTTTGTTACTATATAAATTTAAGGCTTTTGCTTTTTTTTGGCATGTGCATATGCACAGCCTCTGTAGAAAAAAGAATTAGTAGCTGGAAAAGCAGCACTAGACCCTCATTACCAGTTAAAATCAGTTTTATTGAAAATAATGACATTTTAATTGTTGTACTCTGTTTAATAATCCCATTTGTATTTTTTTTAAAAGAAGTTCTATTCAGTTCAAAGAGTTCATTAAATACTCTCTAATGATGAGACTAAATAAGCTTAAGTAAGGAGTGAAAGTGAAAGAAACATTTTTTAAATATAAGAGAAGACCTCAGGATTTACTGAGACCTTCTTCATTTAGTTCCTACAGAGATATAATGAATGGCACATCAGTCAGCAAGCATTGATAAATGTTTACTATTTGGCAGGCCCTGGGATGAATAGTAGCTAAACAAAGAAAGCCCCTGACCTCAAAGAGTTCATATTCTAATGGAATAAAAAAGCATGAAAAATTATGTACATAGAAGACATTTATAAGTTAGATGGAAGACAGCCTGAGGGGAGAAGGCATTAGCCATTAGACTATATTATATTAGAAGTGGTTTGTGGTCATTAATTAATTATTAAAATTAATAAGAATAGATATAATAAATGATAAGTATATTTTAATTAAACTTTTGTGAATTGAGATAATATAAGCAGAGGCTGTGGCATGAAGGTCTTTAGGTCCTGCTTTTACATATCAGTCTAGATCAACGAGTATGGTAGCAATATGTTAGCCTAGTTGTAAATTTATTAAGGTTACAATTTGATGGAAAATATGAGTGAAATACCATAATATATTTGGGAAGTTTTGAGTATGTTTTATGTTGATGAAAGATTTATAAGTTAGAGAGAGATTATTTTCCTACAATTAGTCCAATAATTGTTATTAACAAGGGCTGAAATTTTGAGTATAATTGGTCTGGTTATAGTAATTATAGATGTGGGGGAATGGTTATGGCTAAGATGAAACCTGGTAAAATACTTCCTAAAGCTAAGCACATGATTAGTTGATTAAGTTGGGGTTGTTTGCATTCATGGGTGATCATGAAAGGAAGAGTGTTAGGTTTGATAGGATAAAACAGAAATTTCATAGAGTATAAACATCTATAAGGGAAGTAGCAAGGAAGTAACAAGGAAAAGGCTCTTTTCTTAGAATATCATGTACTTGTAGCTTTGATTATAGAATCTTTGGAGCAGAAACCTGCTAGGAATGGTGTTGCTAATAGTACTAAGCTGCTTGTTATTAGGGGAGAGGAGGTACAAACTTCCTTAATTTTTGGATGGATTGCTCATGATTAAAGATATGGATAATGGAACTAAAACATAGGAATAACATTGCTTTGAATAAGTATTGTGTACAAACATGGAGAAAGGCTAAATGTGGTTGTTGTAATCTTGGTTTTACTATTATAAGACCTAACTGTTTGGATGTTGAGAATGCTACAATTTTTAAAAATATCATTTTTGTGTAATTTTACAAATATAAGCAAATGTTATTGTTATAGCACCTACGCATAGGGCGAATGTTAGCACTGTGTTTTTTCCTATTATAGAATGAAATTGAATTAAATAAAAATACATGCAACAACTTTAGTGGTTGAGTGAAGCAAAACTAAAAATGGGATTGGTCCTTCTATGGCTGAAGAGAATAATGGATGGAGGCCAAATTGGGCTGACTTTCCTGTAGCAACATTAATTAGTCCTCATAGAGCTAGCATGTTTATATCAGTTATAAAATATATTGAAGACCCATGAGTTATTAATAAATGGTATATTACAGTTAAAGTCAATATGCCAATAAAGTATAGCTTGTATGGCTGTTATTGGTACATCTATATCATTATCCAATGAGCTTAAATGACATAATTTCCACATCTTCTCAGCCAGTAAACAATTGAAATATGTTGTTAGTGGAGTCTAGATTAATTATTGTTAAAAGAAAATGTGATTAGATATAGAAAAATAAGAATCTATAAGGGTCAGAGTGTATATTTCAAAAGGAGAATTCTAGGATTGATTGGGGACAAGTGATGCTATTAGGATAAAGATAATGAAGAAGTAGCCTAGTTTAAATTTTTTTTGAGATGTTGAAGGTATGGATGGAGATTCTCCATCAATTAGTAATAGTAGTTTATTGCCCTGTGTTTATAAAAATGATAGTAATGATAGTTTTGTATCAGTATATTTGAGCAGTATATTGGAAAGTTTTATATTTTATATGGGAATATAATGTCATACAATAGTGGAAATGTTGATAAGGTTATGAATAATAAAATGATTGAATTAAATAGGTAATTAATTGCTTTTTTTAGTTGCACCAAAGTTTTTGGTTCCTACGACCAATAGATTTCTGCTATCCTTTAAGAGAAAGGAAAGAACGATAAAGGGAAATACAATTTGTGGTAGAGTGAAAATAGAAGATTTTGGCTGGAGTGCAAGGGAAAGAATGTTCATGGGTCTGACTCAGAATTCTGAGAGGCTTCTTAGAGGGTTGAACTGCCAGTCCTGAGGGAAGAAGTTTGGGAGCAATGAGAGACTTGACAGCTTCGAGACTTTGGTCTCCTCAGATTCTGTTTATGAGTGCCCTGTGTACTCTTTTTGGGTCCTGTCCTGTCAATGTGCCAAATGTTACGGTAATATACAATACACAAAATGGAGATAACTTTGGCAATTATGATTATTACTATCAAAAGATGCATAATATAGGAAATTAGTTAATAATAATAATTATTATTATCATCATTATTATGTAGCATTTACTATGTTCCAGGCACTGTATTAAGCACTTTAAAATCATAGCAATAATTCTGAGAGTTAAGTGCTATTATTATCCTCATTTACCAGTTGAGAAAATGGAGGCAAACAGATGAAGCTACTTGTCTAGAATCACATAGCTAGTACGTGTCTAGAGGGTGGATTTAAACTCAGGTACTCATAACTTCTAGCATAGTTCTCTATCCATGGTGTCACCTAACTGCTTGCTAATCCCTCTTCACTAAAGACATTTATCGCTGTCATTGAGAAGTCAGTGTAGAGTAATAAGAATGGGGCTAGATCTGTTCATTGGTAAAGGGGTATTCTTTGGTGATGAAACTGTGAGCAATTAATGATCTTAAAAAGTTTCTTAAAACATTGAAATCAATGACTTCCCTATTATCATAATTCTAGTATGTATAAGAGATAGACTTTGAACCCAGGTCTTCTGTGCTTCAAGACCAGTTCTCTATCCATTATGCCACTTTGTCACTCAAGTGGAATAATTGACATTCATATGTTACTTTTTATATTTTATTAATCTGTAATTATTTGGGCCTCACAATAACATTGTGAGGTTAATATTACAAATATTAGCCTCCCTAATTTACTCCCTATTCTAAAAGGAAATTAAGTTACGATCCATGATCACACAGCCAAGTGTCTAGTGTAGTATTTGAATTTCAGTATTCTTGAAACCAAATCCAATGCCCTATGATGACACATTGCTGAAGCTGAATATCTTATATCCTACTATTATTCCTTTTTCATGAAAATTGAGTTCTTTAGGTCAGCCTCTAGAACCATGACAAATCTCTTCAATGAAAATATTTATTTCTCAAAATGTTTTGACTTAATTGTCTACACAAAGAAAAAACAGATTTAAAAAGTAGATGGAAACTGTCTCCTGACTAGACCTAAATTTTTAAAACTCTTTGATCATAGCAAGTTCTTAAGTTCTTAAAATGTATTGAAACTAACCTATCCCTAAACAACTTGCTTTTTGGTAATTACCATTTTAGAAGTTAAAACATGTTAATATTATTATGAAAATAGTTTTTACTTCAAAGCCTTATTGAAAAGGTCTTGGAGATCCCCAATGGTTTTTAGATCACACTTTGGGAACTGCTTGCCTGAGCTGTGATAAGCAATTCTATGTATGGAATGCAATTCTATGTGTAGTCCACAGTATCAATTCATCATTTATATTTGGGCAGACCTTTAAATGGGACAATGACCTAGGCTTGGAATTAAATAGAATGAAGAGGATGAAGAAGATTGCATTTGAGATATTGTATAATATTTTCAGTCAACTCTCAATTTTTCACTGAAACAAAGATCAGTTTTCAACATTATTATCCCTTTGATGATGCTGTGTATCTATTAATGGATTTGAACAGTTATAGAAATGAGTTGCCTACATGGCAAAGGAAAAGTGGATGGAGAATATAAAAAGGTTAAAGCACATTATGAAGGATGGATTATGTACTCTCTAAATGACATGCCAGATAATAAAGAGGCTGAAAGATAAATAAGTGTTTGTGTCAGTCAAAGCATGAGGATTAAGGTTAACAAATGACAGTCAAGTGTCATTTCAATAATGACAATTGAATTAATATATACTTAATTTCAAGATATCTAGAAAAATGAATCATTTCCTCACTTCCAGCTCTCACTTCGAAAACTAGAGTGTTTAGAAGTGGACATGGAAAAGATTTGAAAAAAATGTTAATGACTTGCAATTTGTTTTTTTTGTTTGTTTTTTTGAGGGAGTGATGATTATTGATGAATCATGAATCTAATGAAGGATAGATTTATTCAAATTCTAGCCTTCTAAGTGTCATGTCATACTTCTTTGTATACCTACCATAACTGATAGTAGAATGTAAGTGACAAAGTCAAGGACTATTTTTTAATCTTTGTATTCACCGTTCTAATTATAATACTTTGTACATCATAGGCACTTGATAAATGCTTTCTTTTTACTTTAATTAATAGTTCACCTTAAAATAATGGGCTAATCATTATGGAGAATAAAAAGGTGAATATGATGTAGTCTCTTATAATGAGTATGCTATTTGGAAGTATAATGTATAACTCTATTCCTTAAGAGCTAGCCAGTTAGAGACATCAAAAGATTGTGGTAATCCAGATACATTTTCCATTTCACCTTCTACTGAGATTAATTTTTATTTATTATGTAAATAATTGTGTATTCACATTTCAAAGTAGGTAAATTATTGTGTAACTTGAAATTTAAGTGGTATGCAGGATGGGAGTTGAGAGATGATTTCTCATTACAGAAGACTTCATCACGGAAGTAGTACTTTGGAATTGACCTTTATAGAAATATAACATTCAAAAGGCAATGATAGAAAATAGGGATGTTTTAGGCTTAGGAAAATAATATCAATTGTGGTAGAAAGAAAGAAAATTATATATATATATATATACACATATATATGTGTGTGTGCATATATATATAATATATCCATTTGTTTATTTTTAAACCTCTGCCTCAATTTCCTTCACTGTAAAATGGGGCTAACCATAGCACCTGCCTTCTAATGTTGTGAAAATGAAATGAGGAAGTATTTATAAAGTGCTCTGAAACCCAGAAAGTACTATAAAATGCCTAGCTATTACAATTTTTTCCTTGATTTTCTTTTTAGTAACCAGATTCTTGGTCTGATCTAAAGCTTAATAGTTTCTTATTGTTGTAATTTTACTGAGCTTTCTATCATCTGGGAATGCTTAAAAATCTATTTCTTTTGCTGCTGGTTAGAAAAGCAAATGAACAGCAACTATGCCTGAATTAAAGTTTTTGATTCAACATATTACATATGTAGTATTATTGTACCCTAAAGTAGAAAGATTTTAGAAAACTGGCTGTTTCTAATCATTGAGAATGAGAGCCTGCATTAAACACTTAGGACCAAATTATAGAAATTAGAGAACTAATTTCATCTGAAAATAACCCAGTGTCCCATGGAAAAGAAAAGAAGATAAATTTTCAGTGTAATTTGGTAAATCAATTGGAAATTATAGAAAAAAATGCATAATTAAAAAACAAAATATTTAATTAACAAACAAAAGCTATCATATAAACATATTGATAAAATTAATGCCATGATTATTTTGTCTTATAATATTCATAAATGTATACATAGCTCCACCTATTTCCAGGAATGATCTATAGCTTTCTCTGGATTTGGAGTGGATTGTGTAATATATATTAGTGCTGAGAGAGAAAGAGAGGTTTGACAGATATCTAGGATGCAGTGTGTAATTGGTAGGGGCATAAGAAAGACATTTAAATTCTTCCATTAAAATTTCATGTATTTTATTAGAAAAACCATATTATTTATAACACCTTTATTTTGGTAAAATTCATCTTATACATGTTAAAGTAAAAGTTCAAAATCTCCTTTAGAAGCTGTCTTTCTCCATCTTTTCTTCCCACATTTATAGAAGTGTTGTGAACCTACATAGAGTTCATTTTAAAACGCCCATAAGGGTTAATGCATACTTTCTCTATGAACTGAACAATAGCATCATTCTTTTTTCAATTATAACTTCATTTTTTAAGAATATAAATGTTATAGAATGATACAGTATAGCTAACAGTATCATTGTGAAAATGAGCTCAGGGATCACATAGCTGAATTCATATACATGGAAAAAGATACATTGTAAAACTGATCTAGATAAGCTCTTTTATTTTTTAAATAAGAAGAATATTAGAAGATCATCTCAGAATTTTAGCTGAATTGATTATATTACTATATATTATCTTATATATACTATATATTATATTAATAAAGTACTCAAACTTTTTCTTTGTCTCCTACATCACTATTATTCAAACCTGATTTCCCAATACATTCTCTATTCTGTATTTGTATTTTCCAATTTATATGATTAAAATCTCATTTGTTAATTGTGTTTTATGTTGGACAAATATTGAAAATTTATCCCTGTCTTTTCACTATCTATTTCAGACACAGTAATTTTCTATTTCCACCAAAAGTCGGAGATTCATGGAATTTTAGATTTAGAATGAAACTTAGAGGCCACTGAGTAACCTCCATCCAATGTCTTGACTAGTATGGGAGAACCTTTCCCCTAGATATGAATATCTCTTTCTAGTAATGGGATCAGGGGGAAGCTTCTTTCTCTTTCAACCCTATTCTAGATATTATTTTTCTTACTTGTACTTACATACCTGCACCTTAATCACACTGTGATGGAACCAGTTATCCTACAAATGGTTTATGATTTCCAGACCCCTCACTTTTCTAATTACCCTCCTTTCTGTATTTATTGACTCTTCCATACACCCCCTAAGATCCAGGGAATGGAACACAATATTTCAAATATGCTCTATTTAAAAATGGACAATATTCATTTATTAGTGTAGCCTCTGCTTACATTTGTCCTTTTGAGCACTAAGCATGGGCTTTGAATGAGTCAGTAGTGTGATATGGCAACCCAAAATACTGATGTAATTTTTGATTGTACTGAGAGAGTAATTATGTCTAATTTTAGAGAAGTCAAACTATTCTGGACTTTTAACATCGTAACAGCTGAATAGTATTATATTCTTGTCTCCACATTTTATGAAAAGTCTTAATAAAGTAGAGACCCCAGAGGATGCAATTTTATTATGAAGTGCTTTGGGATAATGCCATATGAAGACTCATAGAAGGAACTGGGAATGTTTAAACTAGAGAAGACTTATAAAGGACAGGAAGGCTGGATTCCAATATTTCATACACTGTCATATGGAAAAGGGATTAGATTTGTCCTTCCTGCCTCCAAAAGCCAAAACTAGAAGAATCAGAGTTGTCAAAAAGCAAATTTATTCTTGAAGTTAAAGAAAATCTTCCTTATGATTACAACTACCCAAAATAGAATAACTTTCTCAAGAAGTAGAAAAAAAAAGAACAATATAATTTTTAGTCAAAGTTTGGATGACAAGTTATCTAGCCTGTTTTTCAGGCATGGGTGAGACTAGATAGCCTCTTTGATTCTGTGATTCTCTTGATTAGCATTAAATTTAAGATTGACTCTAACACCCAGTTGTGATCAGTTCAAGTGTGCTCTCTTCCATTTTTTGTTTGTACAATCAGTTCTGAACCCAAGATTATAACTTTGATGGAGAAGAGTGACATTTGAAATATTTTACAATGCACATGCAGATATTTACAAATTTTAAAGATTTTGAATATGTAGATAATGATACATTCTCTGTTATATGAGGATCGATCCCATTAAATTTGAAGAAACTCATTGACAGGTTGTCTGAAGCTAGATTAAAAGTTACTTATAAAACTATAGTCTCAGAAACTATATAGTAAGTAAGGGTTGTACTTTCCATTGACGAATTTAACATCAGTGAAGTGAGTATTCACTTTGATAAAACATTAAATATTTAAATAATTCAGCTAAATTCAACAAGCACTTATTAAGTGCCTATTGTATGCAAAATATATTGCTATTGATGATATAAAACCAGCAATGAAACTCTCAAAAAATCATAGAGGAATAGACTTCAGTGGCCACTTAGGATATACAACATGTGAAAAGGAATCTCCATCTTTAAC
Source organism: Monodelphis domestica (assembly GCF_027887165.1). Taxonomy (NCBI): domain Eukaryota; kingdom Metazoa; phylum Chordata; class Mammalia; order Didelphimorphia; family Didelphidae; genus Monodelphis; species Monodelphis domestica. The sequence continues at coordinate 89,761,358 of NC_077228.1, read as the reverse complement.
ATATCTGACAGATGTAAAATGCCACTTTACCATTATTAATTATCCTTGGTTTGTGGATAATTTTAATGTTAGCAGGTGTTTTTACAACCAGGAATCACTTGGTGTCTGATTTTATTGAAGAGGCTTTCTTTTGTTACCTCTAAAATTTTGAAGTGTTTCTAGGACACTAAAAGCTATTCATAGCTATTATCCTTAACTTTACAAACTTCTTAAATTTTACTTCCTCCCACACCCTGTAATATCTAGCTATATAGGACTACTTGATGTTCTTTGAACATGTCACTCCTCCTCCATTTTCCTTTTGTATTAGTTGTTCCCCTAAAATGTTTACCCTTCTTACCTCTACCTCTTGAGTTCCCTGGCTTCCTTCAGAACTCAGATAAAATCCCACTTTCTGTATTTCAGACCTTTTCTGTTCCTTTGAAATTATCTTCCATCTGCTGGATGTTGCTTTTTATATATGTGGCTGTTTTCACATTGTCTTTCCCATTAAAATGTGATCTCCTTGAAGTCAGATACTATTTTTGTTTTTTAATTATTTTCCATATCTTCATTGCTTAGTAGAGTATTTGGTACCCAGCAAGTACAAAATAAATGCTTGCTAACTGACCAAAGGCAGTATATCATGAAGCTTGGAATGCTAATGAATGTGAATTGGCATTATTTTTTTTTCTTTTCAACTTGGGTAACAGGAGAAAGCTCATGTTCGAAATTTTGAATTGAATGACACTTGTTTTTTTTCCCCTCAGTGGAGATGCTCCATTGATTGTGAAGTAACCCATTGAATCTCTGATAATGCTCCTCTTTTTCTGTCTTCTTTAACTAAAAGTACAAAGTATGAACTTCAGGAAAAAAGCTACCTTGGGGGGAAACGCCACTTTGTTTTGCATACAAAGACTAACATCTTTTGCCAGTTTTAAAGTAATCATGATCAGGGTTAAAAATTGGTAAATACATAGTAAATATAAAGCATCTACTGCCAAAAAAAATAAAAACAACAAACACTAAAATTGTCAAAAGCATACCAATGTAAATGAAGCATATGTACTGAATGTGCACATTGTTTTATAAGTGTAGAGTGAGCCAGAAAAATATTCAGCTATGAGACTGCATTCTTTTGCCAGGAAAATAAAAGGATGCACTGATTGCCTTGCCTCTGCAAAAGGAAAGATGTCTTCCACCTTAATTAGCATGTTTTCTTGCTACTCTATTTGCTGATAATTACTCTGTCTCATATTATTGCAATCTAAAGGTGGTGACTAATAGTGTTTTCCATGAGCCACAAGGTCAGGCTTCATTGTTATTTCAAGAATATAACAGGAAATTCAAGTTCTCCAAAAGAAACTATTCCAGTGTAGGTTGATGGCTGGCCAAAGAAATTAAAAACCAAGGGGCATTACTTTGTGAATGACCCTCATACAAAGCATCCAGTTAGATATTATCCTGGTCAAAATGAGATGAATAGTGAGGAGAAAATACACCCAGGGATGGAGGAGTGCCAATTTACTAATTTCAAGGACCTTCTTTCATCTCTCTGCTCCACCTGCACCACTGAGAAGATACAAATCAATACAGTATCTATGCTGGTTGTCAGTTTTCCAAATTTAAATGGTGAAAGTACTTGAGGAAATGCACTCTGAGGCTGGGTCTGTAAAACCAAATAGAATTGGACAGGTCTTGTGCGACATGGTCTGCCAAATTGGGGTGACTAGTTGATGTAGTGCCAGTTGTGTGGTGAGAAAGAGAAACAGCAATTTTCATGATTTCACAGTGTGCAGAGAGAAAATGGAAATCCTGGTTGGCAAAGTTTTTTTTAACCTTGAATTGTGTCAGTGATCACATCTCCAATGTCACGGGGGAGGGTGAATTCTGAATATTTAAAAGCAGCTTTAATTTCTGACAAAAGCACATAGAGCTGCCAGGTAAACTGTCTTGAATGCTCATGTTTATTTAAAAAAATAAATGTAAACAAATGACCCTAATGGGATGGGGTGGACACCAGGGACTATATCAATGCACTTATTGTGTCAAGTTTGGTCTTCCCACATGTCACCTAAAGTATATCAAAGCCTAACTTCTCTCTGAGATTCGGTCACTCACCCAATTTCCTTTTACACTAGACTATCTAAACTCCCAGAGATTTCTTACCAGTAGTACATGGTGGTTGCATTCAAATTCTCTACTGATCCTAGAGGTAACCCTGTTGAGGGAAAATGTTTTTTTTTCTCTATTCACCCCTACAGCTTGTGAGCCCCCAACCCAATATGTTTTTTATTTATACTCATAAAGCAGTGTGTTCATGAAGTGTTTGACATTTTCACAGCTAGGCATTATCAATAATGACACGTAAAATTTAAATCTTTGTATTTATTTAATAAGGCAAAATAAATACTAAGATTTATTTATATTATGTATAGGTATATATGATATAATATTATGTATAGATTTTGTTCAAATATTAAACCAGTTACATAAATTATAATACACTATAATATACACTTAAAACCCAGATCACACTTTCCCACCAGTGCATCAATGAAAGTGGAAAAGAATGGGCTTATATTTATAGGAGCCTAGCATGAAAGCACACGATGAGAGATCCCTCAGGTGCAGAGGGCAGTTCACAATGCTAAACTTTGGGTTTCAACCTTATTTATCTTATCAGAAATATCCACACCACATGAAAAGGCTTCTCTGCATCCTGCTCAACTATTGAGCCTGACCACTCTTAAGCTATGGAAACATTTCTTCTCTACTCAAATATCCATTACAAGCTTTTCCAATTAACCATCACCCTTAAAATAAAAGAATATTGAGAAAGAATTTAGGGTTTAATAGGAATATTAGTTCTCTTTAAGCCATCACCAAGATATAGCTGAAGTTCACTTTTAAGAACAGCTTTCCAGGATAACATAGCAATTGTACCAGCCTCTTCTGCTTTTCTCTTCTCAAGCCAAAGGTGGAAACAGAGAGAAACTTTTAGAAGGGTCCTGGTGAGATGAAAGGTGGTAGTTGTCTCTGGAACTCTTGACAAATGAAGTCAGTTTTCTCCACAACTCCTCTGGAATCATTGAACTGAAACCTTCTCTCAGCTGATTTCTTTTGACTGTCATAACTATGAAGCCACTTTTTCTTTTTCTCCTCCCTTTCCCTTTCACCTTCTCCCTCTCCCACTCTCTCTCTCTCCCCCTTTCCCTTTCCCTCTCTCTCTCTCTCTCTCTCTCTCTCTCTCTCTCTCTCTCTCTCTCTCTCTCTCTCTCTCTCTCTCTCTCTCTCTCTCTCTCTCTCTCTCTCTATCTCTCTCCTCTAACTCTCTCCTCTCTCTTTCTCTCTTAGTCTCTGTTTGTCTCTCACACACGTATTGTGCTTAAAATCCTCTCAGATTTTGATTCTTCTCTTCCTGCTAAACCTGAGGCCTTTTAGTCTTCCATATTCTTCTTGAGATTTTAAATGAAAGTTTGTTTTCTGATTTTTAAACAAAGTCATAACTCTCAAAATTTCCTCTATCAAATCAACAACTTCTTAAAATCTTAGTGTTCATATGTGTATATTGATCTTCTATTTAATTTTACTCTTTTACTTATGAAACATACACATTCAAATTAGGTGAGATGACCCCCATGACTCATCCCTTTTCATCCTTAATTGTGTTTTATGAAAAAGGAATGTTTTCTTTTTTCAGATCATCATCCCTTGTAATCAATAAAGAAAAGAGACCAGCCAAGACAGTTCAGCAAAAACAAAGCAAAACAAACAAACAAAAAAAATATCAATGATTCTGAAAATATATGTTTGCCATTTTGCAAAGGAATTAGAAGGCACATGTTTGCCTTTCTATGGGATTTATTTTTATCTGCCAATTAACAAACATTTAAGTGCTTTTTATGTGCTAAATACTGGGCATACCAGTACAAAACAAGATAGTTTTTTACCTTCAAGGTGCTTACATCCCTCTGGGGAAGAGCACATTTATACATATATTTTATACAGATGTATGCACAATAATAAAGGTATTGGAGACCATTAGTGACTGGGAAAATCAAGAAAGTCATTATTTTAAAAGATCTTATTAAAATGATTTTTGCTTTTCTATTGATTAATGATAGGCTTTCCATTTTTTTTCCTTCTGGAGAGTAAAAAGAACTTTCTCTGTTTCTACTTTAAAAATACAGCATCCACAAATCCTCCCTAAAGCTCCAAAACTTCTTAGTTAAATATGCAGTCCTATAGGAATTTTCTGGTGTAGAATTCCTAAAGCACTCTACATGAAATTACAGTCTGATTTTGTTAGAACTGTGTTAATGCACCCACATTTCTAATTTTCTCTGGCCACTATTGAATTCGCTGTTGGAATTAGAAACAATGTTTTCATTTGTAGTAGTATATTATGAAAGAGAATGTAAATCCCTGTTGTGTAGACAGGGAAAGATGTGACAAGGTTTCTAAGTGCATAGTAATTAGGAAAAGTTGGAAGAGTTAGAAGAATAAATGCAAATTAAAAAAAGAAGACCCTCAGGGACTGGATTGAACATGCATCTTGCTGTTTCACAATCTCTTCTTATTTTTACGAATTTTACATTTTAATTGATTGTACAGGAATATAGAATTGCAGAGAATTGCAGAACAGGGTTACTCTCCCCTGTAGCTATTATTGTATTTTAAGAATAAATAGTTTATAGTGTAAGGAAAAATTGATTGCCACATTCTTTTATCAAAAGGTATTGATGACCTTGAGGTATTTCTGTGCATTTGTACTTATATTTCTGTCACTACCATTTGTTAGTCACTTAGAATTCATTCTTCCCTTGGTCAGAATTCAGTAAGCTTTAAATGGAAGCTTCAGGATGACTACAAAGCCCTAAGTTGAAAAATACTATTAATAGCAGAAGACATGAATTTCCCCACACTTCTACATGAAAAGAAGAAAAGATATTGAAATAGCCCTGACAATAAGTACTGGCCTACAGCTGAAAAGACATCGGTGTGTGCTGAATGACAATTAGGTTGTGTGACTAATGAGGATTTGATAGTGGGTTTAATGAAAATTTTATATTCTGTCCCTTTTTCATATGTTCTCATGGGGATTTTTCACACAGCCTCATGATAAAAGTTTCTTTTGTGATTGATATATCAACAAATATATTGACAAATGAAGTCAGTTTTCTCTACAACTCATCTGGAATCATTGAACTAACTTTCAGCAGACAGCTTTTGATTGTCATAATTTTATGAGGTCACTTTTCCCAGATATACCCACCCCCAACCTGCCACACACACATATTGTGTTTATGCCCAAGTAAGAAGGAAACCACATGGAAATTTCCAATGTGTCTACAGTTCACACAGAACTGTAAAGCTTATATGATCCACCCCAGACCTTATTTTACAGATAAGAAAACTCAAGCCCAGACTTTAAATAATTTATCTCAAGGTGCATTATAAGTAGAATAGCCAGGATTTGAATCAAAATCCTTCAAACCCAAGACTTGCTTCACTACACCATGCTGTCTCCCAAATAATATGTGGCACTGAGAAAATTCTAACCTTTGAAAGTTTATGACCTTAAAATAAGGATTATGAATACATAAAAACATATTAGCTCAAGTTACAAATTAGTTCAATAAATATGATCCTTAAAAGGAAGAATAGTTTTACACACTAAGTATTTGCTTGCCATTTCCATGAGATTGAGGGTCAATCAGACTTATCTGGAGAAAATTGTTTCCCTGGTTTATAAATGGAGAAGGTGGGATGGGGAAGTGATGGTGGTATGGTAGAGTTACTAAGAGACAAGGTTATGATCAAACAGAATATTTATATTATTCAAAATTTTACTGAAGGCCAACCCATTTGAAGACTATATTATAATTAGTAGCTCTGATTTTTTATTAATAAGCAAGAAAAATATGACTATAGGAATTTAGGACTTCTTTTGTTTGGGTAGAGAAACAATGGAGTGTCACTGTAAGCAAGATGTTCAAGGAGTTAACCCTACTAGATTCTTGATTTCACTCTTTTTCCTACCAATGTTACTAACCTCACCTTCAGAGTCCACAATAATAAAAAGGAATAATAATAATTCATTATCTAATTCAGTCATCAAGCTTTTATTAAACACTTATTCTGTGCCATTCACAGGGCTAAGTGCTAGGGGTACAAAAGTAAACACCTATTTTCTGACCTCCCAGAGCACTCAAATTTATATGAGAGAAACAAAGAAAACAATTATGTTCCTGTAGGAGAACCAGGAAATAGCAGTGTTGGGAAAACCTAGAGAAGGGAAAAAAGCATGAGCAACAAAAGTTGCAGAGAGGTCAAGAAGGATAAGACTTGAGAAAAGGTTGTTAAATTTGCCAATTAATACATCAGTGTTAATTTAGGCGAGAGTAATTTCAGTTTTGTTATGTTTTAAACCCAAACTGCTTTAAAAGTGAGTTTAAAAGAGTGAGGAAAGGGAATGAAGGAAATTATTGTAGATAGGCTTCTAAAAGGAATTGAGTCACAAAAGAGAGGAGAAATATAGGAAAAAAAGGAGAAATGGAAAGATAAAGTGAGAGATTTTTTGAGGATGGGGAAGAGATGGATGGATGTGTTTGTAGAAAATAAAGATTAGGGATTATTTAAAGAATGGAGATGAGAGGGGGGCAATAGGAAGGAGAAGACGGCATGAAATAAGACTACATGTAATGGAGCTTTCCTTTACAAAGAAAAGTACCAACTTTTCAAATGAGAAAAGGTGAAACAAGAGTTAGTAAAGAAAACAAAATCTGAATAATGTTAAAAGGAGAATTACTTGAACTACAAGGCAGATTTTTAGCTATGGAGTTGGTGGGAATGGATGTCATGGGAGGCTTGAAGCAGGATGAAAAAGCTTGAAATACTGTACTGAGTAGAATATTGAAATAATTAAGGAAGTATAAAAGAAATGCCTTACTGCAGTGAGAGTCAAGATAAGATTATGTACTATAAATTTGTCATGGATCCAGTCAGCATAGTTTCATGTTCTTTAATCAAGTCAAGGCAACAACAATTTATAAAGCACTGTCAATGTCCTCAGTAGCTGATGGCTTAGTGGATAGAAGTAGTGGTAAGAGGCAGGTGATGGGCCAATGGATAGAGCACTGTGAGTCAGGAAGGCCAGAATCTCCAAGTTTACCCTCAAATTCTTTCAAGTTATGTAACCCTGGGCAAGTTACTTAACCTCTGATTGCCTGACAAAAGGATCTACTTTAGGACTTCTTTAGGACTTTAGGAGGATAAAATGGCAAACTACTTCTTTACCTTTGCCAAGAAAACCAATGGACATTTATGGGTTATTTGGTCATAAAGAGTCAAACATGACTGAATGACTAACCATATATGACTGAATTAATAAAAATAACAATATAACAATATCTATAACAATAATGACCAAATGAATAAAATAATGTATTATGCAGTATGCTGAATATTAGGGATAAAAATACAACCAAAAATAAATAGTCTTTTCCCTAAAAGATTCTAGTAGGAAAAGATATGTAAAAGGATCTAAAAAAGAAAGGGAAAAAGTACCCATGCCAGTGGCATGACAGATAAATAGATGAACTGCAAGTAGAGGAATGAAACATGACCATCTCCCCAAAATGGAGAAGTGTGGAAAATAATTTGGGTATGAACAAATTCACCAAGGAATTAAGATAAGGAAGGAAGGATAATATAACTAGTAATGGAATCATGAACTGGGAAGAAAAATAACAAAACTGAGTGAAAAGCAAATTGCAGGTCATGGTGAAGACAAAGAACAGCGTTAGGTATAATTAGGCAAAAGGAAAGGAGGAATCATACAATATTATGATCAGATAAGGAATTTTATACTTTATGAACATGGAAGTTAACTATTTAGGTTATTACAAGATGAGAGGTGTTATTCCTGTGTGTACCTATGTCTATACAACTGAAAAAGCTATAACAGGGTTTCTAAGTACATAGTAATTTGGAAATGTTTAAAAGGTAAGAAGAGTAAATTTAAATTGAAAAAAGAACAAGACCCTTAGGGCTTATATTAAACATGGAAGTAGAATGATAGACTAGGTCATGAGCATTGAGAATATAGAAGATTAAACTACTTTGGGGGTATTCATGTATTCATATTTAGGTTAAAATCTCCTAGAATGAGTATAGCAGTTGAGATGCAGTGAGAATTTGTGATTCAGACACTGAACTCATTAAGGAAGGAAGTAGATAATTTTGTAGGGAGGAAGATAACATCAGCCAGAATCTTCATTGAATTATCAATTTAGAATTAATAAACTTATAGAAGAGGTGAGTGATGATGGTAGAGAGAAAGTCTAAAATTGGCACTGAGAACAGAGGACATTCTACATTAATGAATCTGGGATCTGAAAGAAGATGACTTTCAGTAGGAAGAGAGACTGATCTCAGTGAGAGTCAAAAGATTGAAAGAATGGGAAAGAAAGAGTTTTTAAGGTAAAAGTAAGTGTGTTTTCTATGGATCAGACATTCTAGAGAGTACAGTGGAAGGGACAGGTATATTTGGAGTGGACCAGTGGGGCCAAGGTGGGAGAAGATTAACACATGATGGGAGTTAACACTATGGATAGTGGGAGATGGGAAATAAGGTTTGTTTAATGACAGATGGGCTCAGAATTACTGGGATGGGGAGATTATAATCGGGTAAAAGTATCCTAATTTTCAGGAATGAGTCCAAGTAGAGGGTCAGTGGTGGGAGAGAGGTGTGATGAAGGAGACAGATGATTAGACTTTTTAAGTTCTTGACTGAGCTTTAACCTCATAGCTGATGTAGATGTTGAGTACTGTTAGGGTCTAGATGCTATACTCACAGCAGATGAATGTACAAGTCTGGGGAATTAAGAAGTTAGGATCTCCCAATTCATGGTGGATCTCATCTGATAAATAGCTTCAGAAAACTTGAGAAGATTCTGTTTCAAAGACTGAAGGGAGTAAAGGTTGGGATACCTTGTCCAGCATTAGTATTTCCTAGGATTATTTTTCATAACTTTTTCTAAAGTATAGTAAATCCAATGGGACATCTCCATTCAAAGGCCATATGATGCAGCATAATCTCATAAATTAATTCCCCAGCTTCCAAGACTTAAGTCTAAGAAAATGACTCCAGTGGCTTGCAGTATTTTCAGTTTAATTGGAATCGCTCATAAATCAACTTTTGACCAAAATATTTAGTGTAAGGATAATATAGGTAAAACTTCATTTCATCATTGATATTTGGATTGTGGCAAAATTAACCATTTTGATTATTTTTCTTGAAACTAGCTTTAAACCAGGATTGTGCTGATAAGGTTTTAAAACCAGTTCTCCAAAAATGCATGATTAATTTTTTAATTATTTAATTTTTTTTTACCAATAACATGTAATAAATTTCCACATGAGTTTTCCTAATTCTATTATAAAACTTATTTTCCTTCCTACTCTAAGTACTGACAAGTGATTTGATTCGAGTTATATATATATATATATATATATAATTATGTACAACATATTTCATATTGTTTATTTTTATGAATAATATTATAAAATTAAAACCCCAAAATAAAAATCCAAATATATGCATTTTTACTCTAACAGTTGTTTCTCTGGAGGTGAATATTATTCTGTGTCATAAGTCCCTCAGAATTGTCCTGGATCATACTATTGCTGATAATAGAACAGTTGATCATTCATTCTTTAATTTGTAACTCTTAAAGTTTTGCTCATTATCATAGTATTTTGAAGACTTGTACAAAGACAGAGGGTGTAGTTGTAAGCTGTTTAGAATGATATGCGAAAAAAAGTTGAGTGGTGATAAAGAGGATTGCACTAAGAGAAATGGGAATACAAAAGTGGGATAATTTATATCATATAGAGGCATGCATGATTCACTTTTACATTTAATATGCATCTTTAACATTTTCTCTACCACTCCTTTTCAGTCTAGAAAATAAATGAATCAAGTTTTTAAGTGTGGTGTTTTTCAATTTTTACTGCAGATTTTCACAATGAAAAATTATAAGTTAACTTTAGGAGATGGCTTCTGTATACCTCTCCTTGAATTTTCTTGATAATATATCAATTTATTTTACATTCTTTTCTTCTCTCCTTTCTTTCCCACCTTTCCTCTATCAAGTATATCACTTGAATCCAAATATTTTAAGGAAATGGAACAATGAGAGTGAAATGATGAAAAAACTCTTAATCAAGGGATTAAAATTTTAACTGAACTATTTTATTTATTAATTGGAGACAGTGTGATGTAGTTGATAGAAAGATGTACTCAGTATCATGAAAACCTGCGTTTAAATCGAACTTCACATATTTACTAGCTATTTAAAATAAGGTAATTATTGTACCTTACAGGGTTGTGAGGAACAAGATAGGAGGCAATAAGTGTTTTCTACACTTTAAAGTTCTATGTAGTGAAAAGTAGCTATTAATTAAAAATATAATGAACCAGTTATAATAGCAAACATCCAAAATTAATACAATAAAATTTATATAACAGAAACTTAATTTCTGGAATTTGATCTTTTATATGTTCTCATATAGTATACACATATATCTAAGTGGGTACAGATAATCCAAAGAAATACACACACAGACACAGACATACACACATTATTTATTTATATATATATATATATATATATATATGTAGAGAGAGAGAGAGAGAGAGAGAGACAGACAGACAGACAGAGAGAGAGAGAGAGAGAGAGAGAGAGAGAGAGAGAGAGAGAGAGACATAGAGAGAAAGAGACATTGTCAGACAAGAGACAAACTGGCAATAGAAAAATACATATATGTTCTCACCCAGACTTTTGGTAAATAATTAATTAAAATGTCACATTCTTGTAAGGATAATAAGCCATCTAGATTTTATGTCATTTGCAATTTAAGAATCAAATGAGTATCAGAACAAGCCTCTGAGTAACATAAAAGTCAAATGATTTTACCTCTTCTGCCGTATTTCTTAGTCAGTTGCATCTGCAATATTATTACCAACATTTAGAATTTTTCAAGCTTGAAAAATGCTTATGGGACTCTATTAGTCTTGTGAAAATGTTTTTAATTTAGTGCTAACAGGTTTTGAGCCCCTTGGATTTCAAGGAGCCCTATAATTATCAAAAAGGTATTTTCTTGGTTGCAATAAAGGTGGTTTTTTGGTAGTTTGAAAATCTCTGAAATTGTGTTTTTATGGAAGAGTTGGCTTTATTGTAACACAGATAGATTTTTTTTTGTTTTTACAATTAAGTATGTCATGAAGGGGAATTAAAATTCTCATTAGAGAAGATACAAAACAGAAAATAGCTAGCATAGCTTTTCTTTTACTTAGTTTTATGTTCTGGAAAAGGGAATGTTTTTACAAATCAAATGATTTAGGGGGAACTTTTCTTTAAAAATTATATTCTTTATTGTTCAGAAGAATGAGGGTAAGAAATTATTTAAATAGTGAATTTACTGTTGATGAATACAAACATATGGAATTTAATTTGCTCCAAAAGGACAGAATCCTCTAGAGTCTTGCTATACTGTTTAATCAGCTTGTTATTTCAATCTCATGGTACAAAGTTGTATTGTTAGTTGTTTTAAGAATAGTCTTTGAATTGAAAGCATTTTTATTTTGTCATGCATTTTTCACCTATTAAACTAAGTTATTAATTTTTTCACACAAAAGTGAAAAGAATGCTAATCTTGAAAACAGAAAGAGCTGAATTCAAATCTTTCTGTGGATACCATGAGCAAGTCACTTCATCTCCTAACTATAAATATCTTCATATTTAAAATGGAAATTAAAACAAATGTGATTTTTACCTCAATAGATTCAAATGAGCCTCACATAAATAATGTTTACTGTACTACATAGATGCCAACTATTTCTTATCTCTATTTTAAAAATTATACTCAGCATAACAAAACCAGCAAATAAATTTCAAGGAACTTATATTAAGAATATAATAAGTACTAGTTGCTTCTCCACTAGCAAACATTTCCATAAAATCCAAGAAGATATGCAAAAATTTTGACTTTTTGAAATTCAATTCAATAAACAATTATTAAATGTGTCCTTTGTGTCAAGCAATTATTGTAGGCAATGAAGAAACAATTACTACCAAGAAAAAAAAGAAAAAAAACTGAAACCAAACCAAACCAATCCATAATGATAGCAATCATAACAACAACAACAACAACAACAACAACAACAACAACAACACATTGCAGCCTTCAAGAAATTTATGTTATTCTGGGGAAAATATGTCACAGACAAATAATACATACATAAATACATGCACATATGTATATGTGTGTATGTGCACATGGACAAAGTAGTTTCACAGGAATTATGGGGGGAAATCATAAAATGCTAACTACCTGAACCTTTAAGAGTTCATGGAATTTTAGTAATCTGGGAAAAGATAGAACAAAATTTCATAAGAAAGAGCTTGGGAAAGTTAGATAATTTGCCATATTTTGGTCCAGTGTTTGAAATGAGATGTAAAACATGAGATAGTAAAAAGACCTTGAAAATAAATGAGGTAACATTGGCAATAATGGAGGCCATGAGATTAAATGGAAGGATTGTTGAGCATAGAGTCTGAAGACTTTTAGCATTGAATAAGGTGGCAATGTCTCAGGAAAGATCTGAATCTAAAATTTTCGGACTCTCATCACCATTCTTTCCATTGTACCCTACTATACTCGCCAACTAAGAACTTTTTGGATCTTGAATTTGTTTTTGAACATGCTTTCTCTTTCTCCTAGTTTTACATCATTTTCAAGTTTGATAAACATATCATCTGTTTAATAAATAAGTTATCTGTCCCTTTATATGTCACTATTGAACATGCAGTAATAGTAGTATTGAATTGAGTAATTTTTAATAGAGTAACAGACTATAACTAGCCTTATATGTCAAGGAGGCCGTCTATAAGGAGAAAGTCTCCATATATACATATAAATATTTATAGCAACACATTTTTGAAGTGGAAACAAAGGAGGATTGGATGAAGTTAAGAGCTTTCCTTATAGTCACTGCAAAAATGTTCCCCAAATATAAATAGTTTGCCAATGTATATAGCTTCTTTTATCAACTAATTCGAGACCAAATGTTCAATTATGTTATTCAGTGATATAATAGAAAAGGGTGAAATTAGAGATAGTTCTATTTCTGATAGAAAATAGAGTTAGTGAAAATATACATGACATGACCAGGCAACCATTGGTAAAAATGCCAAAATTTCAAAGTACAATATTTAGCAGTTGAGTTCAAAGATAATTGCAAGGATTACTCATAGACTCTTGGGGAGAGAGAGGAAGGAAATCTGAAAACATCATTTTTAGTTATGATTGTACTCATTTATTCTTATTTTATTTTTATAAAAACTTATTTTAACCCAAGAAAATATTTATTTTTAAATGTCTCCTTACTACTTATTTCAAATTTAAGAAGTTGAATTATTTCAGCTGAAAAATGAAAGTTTTAACAGTTATCATAGTTACTTTTAATTATGTTATGTCATCCCAATTTTATAATTAAAATTGTTTCGTGATGTTAAGTTATCATTAGTATGACAGGTTTTAATGTTAAGGATCATCAGAAATATAAAAGAGCTACCTTAAAGTGTCAAAAATATAATCATGCTAAAAAGTATAACCATGGAAACAATTATAGAATTCCAACAGTACAGGTACAGAAAAAAAAATCTTCTTTAGAATGAGATGATGTATGTTGTAGACACCTTATTAAGCTGGAATCTAGGAAAAGTGATAGACTTCTCTGAATCTGTGGTAGTATTGCATTAGGATGTTGTGGTTAGAAAAAATTAAATTGACCTTTAATAAGAAACTGAAACTGTGTCCTCAAGCAGTTGTTAAATTGACTATGACAAAGTTAACCCAGTATTTGGAGACCCTTGGTTATTGATTTTCATTCATTTTATCGGATTATTTAATATTTTAAAGCTATTTGGTTTGGGTTTAATATTTCCAAATTGCATGAAAAATAACTTTAAATTAATAAAACAATTTGAATTACTAGTTCTCTGCTTCCCTCCTTCCTTCCTCCTCCTTGAGATCAGTGACTTGATTTTTATCTTACATGTGAAGTTATGCAAAACATATTTCCATATTAGTAATGAAGCAAAATAAAACAATTAAGACAAAGACATGGTTTTAAAATATTCTTCAATCTGCATTCAGGGTACCTCTGTTCTTTATCAGGAGATAACATTTTTATCATGAGTCCTTTTGCAATTGTCTTTTATCATTGTCTTGATCTCTGTAGTTGATCAACCCTATAACTTTTCTTATATTATGTACAGTGTTCTCCTTGTTCTGCCCTCCACACATTATATCATTCAGGTCTTCCCAGGTTTTTCTAAAACACTCCTGCCAGTCACTTATGTCACAGTAGAATTTTATTGCTGTCATATACCACAGCTTGTTTAACAATTCCTCAATTGATTGGTATCCCCTCTATTTCCAATTACTTGGCAACAAAAAAGAGTGGCTATAGATATTTTAGAACAGATAGATAATTTTCCATTTTTTTTTATCTCTTTGGGATACAGTCCTAGTAGTGATACTGCCAAGTCAAAAGGTATGCACAATTTTATAGTTCCAAATTATTTTCTGGAAATAGTTGAACTAATTAATTCACAAATCCACCCATGGTGTATAAGTGGTCTGATTTTCAATGTAGCTCTATCATTTGACCTTTTCTTTTGCTGATAGGTATGAGATGGTATCTCAGTGCTGTTTGATTTGTATTTCTCTAATCAATAGTGATTTAAAGTATTTTAAAAATATTATATAGATAGCTCTAATTTCTTCTTCTGAAAACTGCCTGTTCATAACTTTTGGCCATTTTTCAACTAGGGAGTGGCTCTTATTTGAAGAAATTTAGTCATTTTCAGTAAGGTCTGTTTCAGCCTGACCCCACTTGGGATTTTCTTGGCAAAGGTGATGTAGTGGTTTGTCATTTTCTTCTCCTGGTTGTTTTGTTTCTTTTTAATTAATTAATTAATAATATTTTCCATTGTTACATGATTCATGTTTTCTCCCTCCACTCTTTCCTTCCTCCTCCCAGAGTTGACAAGCAATTTTACTGGGTTATACATGTCTTATAGCTCAAAACAAATTAAAAATCCCTAGTCATATACTCATAGAACCACGTGATAAATCATGTTTTTCTTCTGCATTTCTATTTCCATAGTTCTTTCTCTGTATATGGATAGTGTTTTTTTTTCACAAGTCCCTCAGAATTGTCCAGGATCATTGCATTACTCTTAGTGTGCTACCCATTTTATTGATGAAGAAACTTAAACAAATAGGGTTAGGTGAACTGCTCATGGTCATATAGTCAGCAAGGGTTTGAGATATGATTTGAAGGAAAGAAGATGAGTCTCTTTAACTCTAGGCTGGCATCCTCTCTGTGATGCCACTTAGCTGCTCTAAATTTGGTTCAGTCCCATTAATTAGAGAAATTAATCCTTCATCAGAGGAAAGAGCTGCAGATTTTCTTCCAGTTTACTATTTTCCTTCTAATTTTGAATATATTGTTTTTGTTCATACAAAAATATTTAAATTCATGTAATCAAAATTTCTTAGGCAGTTAGGTGGCACATCAGATAGAGCGCCAAGTCTGGAATCAAGAAGACTCATCTTCCAGTATTCAAATCTGTCCCCACACACTAAGCTTTATGAACCTGGGCAAGTCCTTGGTTTTTTCATCTGTAAAATAAGCCAGAGAAAGCAATAAGAAATTACTATGAGTATAAAATGAATTTTCTTGCTATTTTTCTAGGTCTATAAAATAATTCCTTAGTAATTTGATTATTAAGATGCTGAAAAAATAAATTAGCTTCACATTGTAATTTTTATTTTATGGGACCAGTAACCTAGGAGCAATGAATAATTCTCCAATTGTTTAGATCTATCTTTATTTGCATAAAAAAGTATTTTATAATTTTGTTTATATTAATTCCTGAATTTGTCTTGGCAAGTAGATTCCCAAGTATTTGATATTTTCTGCACTCATTTTAATTTTTAGAAACCTCAGTTTCCATTATACAGTCAATACTGTGTATTAGTTCCAAGGCAGATGGTTGGTAAGGGATAGGCAGCAAGGGTGAAGTGACTTGCCCAAGGTCATATGTCTAGGAATTGTCTAGTGCCACATTTGAAACCAGCACTTCCCATCTCTAGGCCTAGTTCTAAATTTTCTGAGCCACATACTTGTCCACTCCGCAGTTATTTTAATTGGAATTGTTCTTTCTAGTTATTGTTTGTTTTTGCTGGGGTTGGTTGTTAATATATAGCAATGTTAATTGATAACATGGATTTATTTTATATCTTTTGACTTTGCTGAAGTAATTAATTATTTCAATTAATTATTTTTAGTTGATTCTATACGGTTTTTGAAGTGTGCCATCATATTATCTGCAAGGAATAATAGCTTTCTTTACTCATTGTCTATTTTTATCATTTCAATTTCTTTTTTCTTCTGTTATTGTTATAGTTAGCATTTCTGGTATAAGATTGTATAAGAATGGTGATAATGGACATTCTTGCTTTAATAAGCAATATTTATTGATCTTTTTAAGAATACTTCAATTTTATGTCACTACAAATAATGTTCTTATTTTGTTTTAGATAGATACTACTTATTTTAAAAAAGGTTCCATGATTCAAATTCTTTTCAGTGTTTTTAATAAAAATGTGTGTTTGTTTTGTCAAAGATTTTTTTTCCTGAATTGGTTGATGCAATCAGATGATTTTTGTTGTTCCTCTTATCAACATGGTAAATTATGCTCATAATTTTCCTAATATTAAACCAGCACTGCATACCTGGTATACATTGCACCTGATAAGCTTGTATGATCTTAGTTCTATATTACTGCAATCTGCTGATATTTTATTTAAAAATTTTGCATCAATGTTTATCATGAAAATTGAACTATAGTTTTCTTTTCCTGTTTTTGCTTGGCCTTGTTTAGGTATCAGTGTCATATTTGTGACATAAAAGGAATTCGTTAGGACTACTTTCCATATATTTTTTCAAAATTCATATGGTATTAGAATTAATTTTTCCTTAAATATTTGTCAGAATTCAATCATTAATCAAGATCAATGATTAAGACCAAATAGGCCTTAAGAGTCTATCTAATTTGTTGACTTCTAGCTCATTTATTTTGTAGTCATATTTATTTAGCTTTGAGGAGAAAAATTTGAGGTTTGTCACTAGGTGAGTTTTATTATTTCCTCAAATGATTAATTTAACTTTTCCTCTAAGAATTTGGATGCTATTTTCTTTCATGCTTATATGTTTAGCATTTGTATTACTTTATCACCTATGGTTTTTTTTTTTTCATTTTAACTTTAGGTTAGTTTAGTTCTTTTACTTTCTCTGCATAAACTTTTTAAATAGGTCTATTTTTTAATTTTTTACTTTGTCTCATATCATGATGGTTACTTCTGCCCTTTTTTACTTTAATTGGTTTTTCTCTAGCCCCTTATTTTAACTGTATCTCTCTGTTTAAAGTGCATTTCTTAGCAACAACATATTGTTGGATTTTGTTTTCTAATCCATTCTGCTACATTCATTTTTGTGTGATTTTTTTCCCATTCACATTCAGTCATGATGACTAACAATGAATTTTCCTACTGCTCTTCTAAAATCTGTTTTACTAAAAAAAAACAAACCAAGAAACCAAAAAAGTAAAATCTGTTTTACTTCTGATTATTACTTTTTTGATTATCTGCCCTCTCTTTTATTTTCACTCTATATTCTCATCCTTTGACTATCCTGCTTCATTGTTGCATAAGATTAATTTCAATTATCATTTGAATGTATGTTTATTATTTTATGCTTTTGAACGAATTTAGATGTTAGTGAGGTTCAAACGTTGCTGCCCCCGTCACTCCAATTTCTGCTGCACTGTAAGTGCACTTCTTTGCATGCCTCTTTTAAATGAGATAATTCTCCCCATCCTTCCTCAAATTTCCTCTTTCCCTCAAGGCATTACTTTTTTACCTATCCATTTTTTACATCATCTCAACATAATTGACTTATTCCTAAGCCCTTTTTCTATGTAGAATTTTTCTGAATGTCCTCACAATGATAAAGTTCTTAAAAAGGTACATTTATCATTTTTTCTATATAGAAAGATAAATATTTTGGCCGTATTGAGCCCCTCATGTTTAACTTTTTGTGATTTTCTTTGTCTTATATTTGAAAGTCAAATATTCAAAATGCTCTGCTCCTTTAAAGTAGTATTATGTTAAAATTAATATTTGTGAATATTATGTTAATTAAGGTAAATAAAAGGCCTAGATATAATATTCAAGAAATTGTCAGAGTCTTTATGGCCCCAGGAAGTCCTGGAATTTGGCTATAATGTTCCTGGAAGATTTCATTTCAATCTGAGGTTATTAGTGGATATTTTATTCAATTTTACTCTCTTGTTCTAAGGTCATTTTTGCTTGATCAATTCTTGATATATGACATATGGGTTCTTCCTTAGATTATGGCATTTAAGCAACCTAATAATTTTTAGATTAGGTCTCATTGATCTATTTTCATGGTGAGTTGTTTTTCTGATAAGATTTTTCACCTTTCTTCTTTTTTTGCATGTGTAAGTCTGGGGTTTTAAAAGATTTTGGTGCTTTCAGATTGTTGTAATCTGGCAAGAGGTATGATCACTCCTCTCTTGGTATATACTCTAGTCCTTATTAAAGAAGATGCCTGATCTCTTGGGATTGCAATTAATACTTCAACTCAAGGTTCCTTCTCCCTTGAGACTGGAAATAATGCTACTCCCCATGGTCCTTGATCCCTTAGAGTTTGGAGTGTTCCTGTCCCTCAGAGTTTCAGAGTTTCCATGTTGCCATGATGCTGAAGATAAGCTAGAAGCTAGATTGGAACTACATCTTGCTGGCTTATAAAACTTCATTGTGACTATGTGTATAATACACACACATATGTGAATATAAATATATATATATGGAGAGTCAGAGAGGGACAGAAACTTGTGAGACAGTAATCTGTTAAAATGCTTTGCAACATGCTATGAAAATGTCAGGAACTGTTATTGTATTATTATCATTCAAGTCATATTATTATTCTAAAGACCAGATTATTATTATCATTATTATTTTATTTAAGGTCTGATTGAAATTTGGTAGTTTTCTTGTTCATTGACCAGTAAGAATACAGAGAATACAGTTGTCTACTCAGCCTGAAAAATATCCAGGAAATCCATTCTCCTTTGTACACCATGACAAAATATCTTATTGATAAAACAAAGGAAAATCTTCTGCTGAAATAAAGTTAGTAAAGTTCAGATAAGAGGATTGGGAGGAAGAGGTTTTTCTTATTTGTCTTCCCCAAAGAGGATTACTTAATATTTCTCTCAATTTCCTGGTTTCCTCATCATCTTTTCTAGTTGTAGACATTTGCCCATTATAGCTCTTCTCATCTCTTAAGTCCCAGTCTGATCTATTCAGTTTTTATAGGGTTCTCAAAGATATCAAGTTGGCTCTTTCTTTAGCTTCTAATCCTCCTCTTGAACACAGTGTACCATTTTAATGGGATTTCTTCATTATTTCTGTATATGAAGAGCAGCCTAACATATTTCAATATATTCTAGTTAAACTGACCTATTTGCTGGGTGACAATATCCCACCTTCATGCCTTTGCTTATCTCTGGAAGTTTCATCTTCATATATATTGTGTTCATTATTCTTTAAAAAATCTAGCACAATAAATTGTGATGTTAAAAATAGACATTAATATATTCCTTAATAAATTTCTACACTACAGATTATCCTTTATACTTATAATAACATACCAGCTTATAGCAAGGACAGGAACAACCATTTATTGCTAAAATGTGCAAGGCCCTTTTTAGAACACTTTATAAATATTATTTCATTTGATCCTCTAGAACTTTGGGTGGCAGGTGCTATTGTTTCACTCATTTTAATATAAGAAAAATGAGATACAGAAATCAAATGACTTGCTTGGGATCACACAGCTAGTGTCTGAGATTAGTTTTGAACTCAGATTTCTCTCATTCAGTACTTAGAATTCTAGCTACTATGCCAACTTTATGCCTTTTAAAGTTTTTTTCCCACCACTTTCTAGCCATAAAATACTGGCAAAACATTGAAATTAATAATGTAGACTGTACACATTACTTACATTTGTTTCAAATGTTAGCTCATGTTGAATTTATAAAACAAAATATAATTGGAGCAAAGCAGAACTTAAAAGAAAGAACACCCAAGTTACGGTAGAATTCTTAATAAAGATGTCCTATGTATGCATTTTTTAAAAAAATCCCTTTAAGTTCCAACTTTATCAATCCCTTACAGGAGTCATTTGAAATTTCATATTACTTGCTTCAATTTAGTTTGGATTCTTTCTTTTTAAAGAAAGCTTTTTCAAGAACTTACCTTTGAGATCAGTTCTAGGGAAACTTGTTAAAAAGAGAAAAATACCCTGACCTTTGAAGAGTAAAAAAATTAAGATTATTGAATAGGGATTGCTGATTTTTAAAAATATATCTTTTAAGAAAAAAACTGCTTTTGGAATGTGTCTCAATGGTTAAAACTATAAATTTGCAAGGACAATTTTTACTTAAAAACTAGCAAGTGAAAAACTCATATATTATCTATTTTTTTCCTAAAGACAGGAAATGATAGAGGAGCCATATGAATGCTAATAATTGTTTTTGAATGATTATAGCCTAATCTTTAGCTAAAAATCATAAACCTATATAATAAGAGTAAATAATAATTTCAACTTCTTTAGTGCTTTAAGGTTTGCAAAAGTGCTTTACAAATATTATTCCATTGGATCCCCACAACAACACAACAAGTTAGTTGCTATTAATAATCTCCATTTTATAGATGAGGAAAATGTCACAGACAGGGATTAAATAACTTTCATGGGGTCACATGGCTAACAAATGTCTGAGCCTGGATTTTGGTTTGTCTTCCAGATTCCATATCCAATTTTCTATTTAATGTGCCTCTTAGCATGGATCCCAGATTAAATAAAATCTATATTGGTTACTGCTAAAAAAGGTGATAGATCAAATAAATTACTATTTTATTATTAGCTTGGTTTATTAGTATTATTATTTGATTAGTCACAAAAATGTTATTTAAATTTACTTTCTCCTAACATTTCAATTCAATGCAACAAATATCTTTTATGGTCATATTTTGCTCAAGAAACTTGGTGATATAAATTTCAAATCCAATGGTTATCAGCACTAATAGTAATAGTTCATATGTATATAGTGCTTTAAGATTTGCAAAGTGCTTTACCTATGTGATGTTAATGATACCCAGATAAGTATTATGAGATGGGAGGCACTAGACACTTTTCTTTTAATAAGGAAAGACCTTCATAGAGGTTCAATGAACTGGTCAAGATCATAGAGTAATATGTGTATAAGACAGGATTTGAAATCTAGCCTTCCTGAATTAAAACATTAATTTTACTAAAATAAACTAGCAAACTACTCATCATTACAGTATGGAATGTTTCTCAGAACACAGGATCAATAGGGTAGAAAGTTGAAAAAGTATCTCCATTAATACCATGAATCAATCCATCAGCTTTTTTTAAGTGCCTACTATGTACCAGACTCCTTGCTGGATGGTGAGGGTACAAATATAAGTAAGCTTGCACCTGTTCTCTAGGAATATATTTATTTTTACTTAGTGGGGATTCAGGGGAAGAGGGGTTTATAGCACATAGATCATAGTGTCCAAGCAGGGGAGCTTTGATCTGATTAATTACAAGGATTGTAAGTGGAGCCACAGGCTGGTAGATCAACAAAGCATTTTCCATTAACAATGAAAATATTGCTTTTAATATTGTTTTCTGGGCAAGATGTAGATGCCCATGGGGTTGTGGGGATAGACTCTATAGACCCTGACATCCTGGTTGATGGAATGAGCCATGACCTGATGAGTTTATGGATGGATAGCAATAGAGAGTTGAAGTGAAGGACAGAAATTTCCCCATTTTAATGCCTTCCTTGCAAATGGCATCTTGCAAGCAAGCATAAAAGGAAGAGCTTTAGCACTGAAGACAGGTGGCCTGGGGTTCACATATTGCTGTATCATCAAGTCATTTCACTGATTTATTTGTATAATGGAAAAATTTTGAACCCTTATTTTAGAATTGATGAGGATTGATTCCAAGGCAAAAGAGCTGTTAAGTGCTAGGTAACTGGTGTTAAGTGACTTGTTTAGGGTCACACAATTAGGGTTAGGGTTAGGTCTGAGATCAGATTTGAACCCTGGACCTGGCTCTCTGTTTCTATCTACTGAGCCACTTATCTGCCCCAGAGGGGAAACTTTTCTTTTTTTTTTTTAAATATATTTTATTTGATCATTTCCAAGCATTATTCGTTAAAGACATAGATCATATTCTTTTCCTCCCCTCCCACCCCCCATAGCCGACGCGTAAGTCCACTGGGCATTAGATGTTTTCTTGATTTGAACCCATTGCTTTGTTGATAGTATTTGCATTAGAGTGTTCATTTAGAGTCTATCCTCTGTCATGTCCCCTCAACCTCTGTATTCAGGCAGTTGCTTTTTCTCGGTGTTTCCACTCCCATAGTTTATCCTTTGCTTATGAATGGTGTTTTTTTCTCCTGGATCCCTGCAAGTTGTTCAGGGACATTACACCGCCACTAATGGAGAAGTCCATTATGTTCGATTATACCACAGTGTATTAGTCTCTGTGTACAATGTTCTCCTGGTTCTGCTCCTCTCGCTCTGCATCACTTCCTGGAGGTTGTTCCAGTCTCCATGGAACTTCTCCACTTTATTATTCCTTTTAGCACAATAGTATTCCATCACCAACATATACCACAGTTTGTTCAGCCATTCCCCAATTGATGGGCATCCCCTCGTTTTCCAGTTTTGGGCCACCACAAAGAGCACAGCTATGAATATTTTTGTACAAGTCTTTGTGTCCATTATCTCTTTGGGGTACAGACCCAGCAGTGCTATGGCTGGGTCAAAGGGTAGATATTCTTTTGTTGCCCTTTGGGCATAGTTCCAAATTGCCCTCCAGAATGGTTGGATCAGTTCACAACTCCACCAGCAATGAATTAATGTCCCTACTTTGCCACATCCCCTCCAGCATTCATTACTTTCCTTTGCTGTTATGTTAGCCAATCTGCTAGGTGTGAGGTGATACCTCAGAGTTGTTTTGATTTGCATCTCTCTGATTATAAGAGATTAAGAATACTTCTTCATGTGCTTGTTAATAGTTTTGATTTCTTTATCTGAGAACTGCCTATCCATTTCCCTTGCCCATTTATCAATTGGAGAATGGCTTGATTTTTTGTACAATTGATTTAGCTCATTATAAATATGAGTAATTAAACCTTTGTCAGAGGTTTCTATGAAGATTTTTTCCCAATTTGTTGTTTCCCTTCTGATTTTAGTTATATTGGTTTTGTTTGTACAAAAGCTTTTTAGTTTGATGTAGTCAAAATTATTTATTTTACATTTTGTGATTCTTTCTATATCTTGCTTGGTTTTAAAGCCTTTCCCCTCCCAAAGGTCTGACATGTATACTATTCTGTGTTTACCCAATTTGCTTATGGTTTCCTTCTTTATGTTTAAGTCACTCACCCATTTTGAATTTATCTTGGTGTAGGGTGTGAAGTGTTGATCTATTCCTAGTCTCTCCCACACTGTCTTCCAATTTTCCCAGCAGTTTTTATCGAATAGTGGATTTTTGTCCCCACAGCGGGGATCTTTGGGTTTATCGTATACTGTCTTGCTGAGGTCGCTTTCCCCCAGTCTATTCCACTGATCTTCCTTTCTGTTTCTTAGCCAGTACCAAATTGTTTTGATGACTGCTGCTTTGTAATATAGTTTTAGGTCAGGGACTGCAAGGCCCCCATCATATGTGTTTTTTTTCATTATTTCCCTGGATATCCTTGATCTTTTGTTCTTCCAAATGAACTTTGTTATGGTTTTTTCTAAATCAGTGAAGAAGTATTTTGGTAGTTCAATGGGTATGGCACTAAATAGATAAATAAGTTTGGGTAGGATGGTCATTTTTATTATATTGGCTCGTCCTATCCATGAGCAGTTAATGTTTTTCCATTTGTTCAAGTCTAGTTTTAGTTGTGTGGAGAGTGTTTTGTAGTTGTGTTCATATAGTTCCTGTGTTTGTCTTGGGAGGTAGATTCCTAGGTATTTTATTTTGTCTAAGGTGATTTTGAATGGGATTTCTCTTTCTAGTTCTTGCTGCTGAGCTGTGTTGGAGATATATAGAAAAGCTGATGATTTATGTGGGTTTATTTTGTATCCTGCAACTTTGCTAAAGTTGTTGATTATTTCAATTAGCTTTTTGGTTGAATCTCTAGGATTCTTTAAGTAGACCATCATGTTATCCGCAAAGAGTGATAACTTGGTCTCCTCCTTGCCTATTTTGATGCCTTCAATTCCTTTATCTTCTCTAATTGCTACTGCTAGTGTTTCTAGTACAATGTCAAATAGTAGAGGTGATAATGGGCATCCTTGTTTCACTCCTGATCTTATTGGGAATGCATCTAGTTTATCCCCATTGCAGATGATATTAGCTGTTGGTTTTAGATATATACTGTTTATTATTTTTAGGAATGACCCTTCTATTCCTATGCTTTCTAGTGTTTTTAATAGGAATGGGTGTTGTATTTTATCAAAGGCTTTTTCTGCATCTATTGAGATAATCATGTGGTTCTTGCTAGTTTGCTTGTTGATGTGGTCAATTATGTGGATGGTTTTCCTAATGTTGAACCAGCCCTGCATCCCTGGTATGAATCCTACTTGATCATGGTGAATGATCCTTCTGATCACTTGCTGGAGTCTTTTTGCTAGTATCCTATTTAAGATTTTTGCATCTATATTCATTAGGGAGATTGGCCTATAGTTTTCTTTCTCTGTTTTTGACCTGCCTGGTTTTGGAATCAGTACCATGTTTGTGTCGTAAAAGGAGTTTGGTAGAACTCCCTCTTTGCTTATTATGTCAAATAGTTTGTATAGTATTGGGATTAACTGTTCTCTGAATGTTTGATAGAATTCACAGGTGAATCCATCAGGCCCTGGGGATTTTTTCTTAGGAAGTTCTTTGATGGCTTGTTGGATTTCAATTTCTGATATGGGATTATTTAGGAATTCTATTTCCTCTTCTGTTAGTCTAGGCAGTTTGTATTTTTGTATATATTCATCCATTTCTCCTAAATTGGTGTATTTATTGCCATATAATTGGGCAAAGTAATTTTTAATGATTTCCTTAATTTCCTCTTCATCGGAGGTGCTGTCCCCCTTTTCATCTTTAATGCTGTGAATTTGCTTTTCTTCCTTCCTTTTTTTAATTAGATTGACCAGTACCTTGTCTATTTTGTTTGTTTTTTCAAAGTACCAGCTTCTTGTCTCATTTATTAAATCAATAGTTCTATCACTTTCGATTTTTTTAATTTCTCCCTTAATTTTTAGGATTTCTAATTTGGTTTTCTGCTGGGGGTTTTTAATTTGATCGCTTTCCACTTTTTTCATTTGCATTTCCAATTGATTGATCTCTGCTCTCCCTTGTTTGTTAATATAAGCATTCAGGGATATGAATTTACCTCTGATTACCGCTTTGGCTGCATCCCAAAAGGTTTGAAAGGATGTTTCGCCATTGTCATTTTCCTCGATGAAATTATTAATTGTTTCTATGATTTCTTCTTTAACTAAACGGTTTTGGAGTATCATATTGTTTAATTTCCAATTGGTTTTAGATTTGGTTTTCCATGTACCATTACTAATCATTATTTTTATTGCCTTGTGATCTGAGAAGGCTGTATTCATTATTTCTGCTTTTCTGCATTTGTGTGCTATGTTTCTGTGACCTAATGTATGGTCAATTTTTGTGAATGTGCCATGTGGTGCTGAGAAGAAGGTGTATTCCTTTTTGTCCCTATTTATTTTTCTCCATATGTCTATTAATTCTAATTTTTCTAAGATTTCATTCACTTCTTTTACCTCTTTCTTATTTATTTTTCGATTTGATTTATCTAAATTTGATAATGGTTGGTTTAAGTCTCCCACTAGTATGGTTTTATTGTCTATTTCTTCCTTCAATTCTCCTAGTTTCTCCATTAGAAATTTGGGTGCTATATTATTTGGTGCATACATATTGATTAATGATATTTCCTCATTGTCTATAGTCCCTTTTAACAAAATATAATTACCTTCCCTATCCCTTTTGATCAGGTCTATTTTTGCATTGGCTTTATCAGATATCATGATTACCACTCCTGCCTTCTTTCTATCAGTTGAGGCCCAGAAGGTCTTACTCCATCCTTTAATTCTGACCTTGTGGGTGTCAACCCGCCTCATGTGTGTTTCTTGAAGACAACATATGGTAGGGTTTTGGATTCTAATCTATTCTGCTATTCGTCTACGTTTTATGGGTGAGTTCATCCCATTCACGTTCAAAGTTATGATTGTCATTTGTGGACTCCCTGGCATTTTTATTGCCTTCCCTAATTCTAACCTTTTCTTCTTCGGCTCTACCTTTTAGTCCAGTGATTTACTTTGAAACAGTCCCCCTTGCCCCCTCCATTGATGTTTCCCTTTTTAGTCCCTCCCTTTTTGTTCTCCCTCTCCCCTTCCCCCCCTTGGTTTTCCCTTCTCCTTACCCTTGTTGGGTAAGATAGATTTCAAGATCCCAATGGATCTGGATGTTTTTCCCTCTCAGAGTTGATTTCCCTGAGATTGAGGTTTAAGTAAACCCCCCCCTCTCTTCCTCTCCTTCTTGTAGGAGTTTTCTTCCCCTCCCCTTCCCATGTGAATCTTTGTGTGAGAATGATTATTCTATTTGGTCTTTCTTTACCCCCTATTTATACATTACATTTTCCCCACTTATTAGTATACATAGGTTGATATAAATGTAGTCCTTATAGAAGAGAGTTTGAGTAAAAGAAGATGATAACATTTTCCCCTTTCCTTAATATTTACCTTTTCAGGTATTCCTTGCTCTTTGATTTTCGGTATCACACTTTCCACAGAGCTCTGGTCTTTTCTTTGCAAAAAGTTGGAAGTCTTCTATTTTGTTGAATGCCCATACTTTCCCTTGGAAGTATATAGTCAGTTTTGCTGGGTAGCTGATTCTTGGTTGGAGACCCAGCTCTCTTGCCTTTCTGAAGATCATGTTCCATGCCTTACGATCATTCAGAGTAGAACTTGCAAGGTCTTGTGTGACCCTGATTGGCATTCCTTTATATCTAAATTGTCTTTTTCTGGCTTCCTGTAGGATTTTTTCTTTTGTTTGATAGCTTTGGAATTTGGCAATTACATTCCTGGGAGTTGTCTTTTGGGGGTTTAGTGTAGAAGGTGTTCTGTGAGCTCTGTCAGTGGCTGTATTGCCCCCTTGTTCTAGAATCTCTGGGCAATTTTCTTTGATTATATCTTGTATCACCATGTCCAGTTTGGTGTTTATTTCTGGCTTTTCTGGGAGTCCAATTATTCTTAAATTATCCCTTCTCCCTCTATTTTCCAGATCTATCACCTTGTTGGTGAGATATTTTATGTTCTCTTCTAATTTCTTGGTATTTTGGCTTTGCTTTATTAATTCTTGCTCTTTTACACGATCGTTGTCTTCCAGCTGCCTGATTCTGGCCTTTAAAGCCTGGTTTTCCTTTTCAGTTTCATCATACCGGTTTTGTAGATGCGTGAATTTCTTTTGCATTATTTCCAACTTTTCCTCCCAGAAGGCTTCCATCTTTTTGGTCATTTCTGATTCAAATTCTTCATAGGTTTGTGGAGAGTTTCCATTTCCTTTGGAAGGTTTTGGAGCATTTTCTTTTATATTATCTTCTATCTGCTCTGTATTTTGTATTTTGGCTCCATAGAATGTGTCCAAAGTCGCCCCTTTCTTCTTATTTTTCTTGGTATTTTGGGGCTTCTGTGGTTCTGTGGAGTTTGCCATTTCTGAATGTGGAGGATTAGCTTTTCTTGTCTCTGTCTGGTGTTCAGAGGCTTTAGTCCTGGGCAGATGGTTCTATGAGCTTTCCCTGGGTTAAACTGAATATGCCTCACTGGAACTGGAATGGAAGGGTCGGACCACGAGGCCACACTCTCCCCCCGGCTCGCTTTCCGGAAGTTGCCTTCAGAATTGCTGGCCGTGAGGCTGTTTCGTTGGCCTGCGGGGGGATGGGCTGCAGCTAACCCAAGCTCTGAGGGCAAGGACTTTCACTGAGACTTGGATAGCAGGATCCAGCCTGTGAGGCTGTCTTGCCCGCCCTGAGGGTTGCTGTTGTTTCGACCAGCTCTCTGCAGCGGGAGCCCCAGGCAGTAACTTTCACAGGGACTCGGATAGAAGGCCCTGAGGGTTGTTGTTCCTCAGACCCTGCTCTCTGAGCCCGGCGCGGCTGCCGCTTCCGGGAGCCTTGGACTCTGCGCTCCTACCCCTGAGGTCCGAGTGATCTCGGGTTCTGGCTTTTGAGGGGAGCCGTACCTTTTGAACCGGGTCCAGGTCCAGGAGGAGGGTTCCCAGGGTCTGTGCTGTTGATCGTTTTGAATCGGGAAGGGTTTTCCGGAGATCTGAACTTTAGCTTTCTCTAAGCCTTCATCTTAACCGGAAGTGGCCGGGAAACTTTTCTTACCAGGAGATAACAGTTGATTCAGATAGGTATTACTCCCCAAACATATATATTTGCATGCATGTAAACACACACACACACACACATACACACTGCAGCAAAGCAACAGGTTTTAGGTAAAGGAAATTTGATTTTTATTAAGCAAGCTTTTTAAGCAAATCTTTCTAAATAAGAGAGAACTTGATTTCTCATTGTGTTGGATGAAACTATTCTCATTTCCTTATTTTCTGAAAATCTTTCTCTAGATAGTTACTTATCAGAAGTCATCTACCATTCTCCCTGGCCAAATTTTGTTTGACAAGCAAATATTGCCAGTTCTACTTTGTATATTCATCGATCCATTGTACAAATACTGAGTGAAAGTAAGAGAATTCTAGAAAAATCATGGTACCTAAATGGTTTCCTTTTGCCTTGAGGACAGCAACATTATATTCTTATATATTGTTTCTTATAGTATATATATATATATATATATATATATATATATATATATATAGTATACATATATATATAGTATTGCTTATAATATAAATATCATATTGAATATCTACTGCCATAGAAAAACTTTCTTAAATTGATCTCTTTTCAGAATGTGACTCTCCATTTATAAGTGCTTAAAAGTGGAATGCTTAATTTTGAATAAGTAACCAGGCTCATTCCCATGACTGATAATAGTCAAAACCTAATCAAACTAAATTGTAAAATTTAATGAGAGGTAATGCTACTGACAATTCTCCCACCTACTCACTCCTAAATCTATTGTTTCACTTAACCATTAATCAAAATAGTGTGAGTTGTGAAGTTAGGTTTCATAATATTATAATTTACAGTTTGTTATCATGTTGCACAATACATATGGTGCAAGAAGCAACCTTTTGACCATTTCATATTGTGAATGTTTCATGATCAATTATTATTACTCTTCCCTATAATTCTTTCCTAACTTGAATGGACATATGCCATTGAGTACAAAGGCTTCAAAATGCATTAATTATGGAGGTAAGCATTGAAAACAGAGATACACCAGTAATCTTTTCTCCTTTTGTTTTCATTAAGATTCCAAGGGACAATATTATCTTAAAGAACATTTCTGTCTTTGAAAATTATACCTTGATAGAGGGCTGCCCTGACTATAAAGAAAATGTACAAATTTTTATCTGATGCAATTTAAGTGATGCTGGATGGATTTTTTCCTCACCTGCCCCTACTGTCTTTCCTACTCCATTATCTTGGATCTTTCTTAGGGCAAGATATTTCAACCTTTAGAGTTTCATTTATTTAGCCTATATCTCCAATCCCTGTTTAAGCACATGGAGAAGTAATATTTTAAGAGGTTAGTCATTTAGACTGTAGTGGGAATAAAGGGTCTGTTTGCCTATTGTTAGGGGGGAAATTAGAAACAATGAAAGTGCAAAACAACAAAAAGATCCACGAGGGAGATAAGGGAAGGTAAGCTCACCAAAGATAAATTTTAGCTGCTTCATAATTTTGATCTTAGTTGGACAGACTGCACACAGAAGGACAAATCATATTTCTTTGTCTCATAAAAGGACAGACTTGAACAAAATGATCTCTAAATACCCCTTATAGTATTAAAAATTCATTTATTATATAAACAGGAATTTATTAAAAATATGAGATATCTACAAAGTATGATACAAAGAAAACATTCTGTTTCTTCAAAGGACACTTGCCACACTTTCACCTTAATATTTTAAAATGTAACTTTTCCTGAGAAAAACACAAATTTAGAAAAAAAAACACCAATAGTCTTTTGATTATTTTTACCTTACTCTGTTTTTCAAAGAAGCTTGGTATTGTTTTCTCCCCCAGTAAAAATATTTCATCTTTCTTTCCTCTCCTGCTAGAGTTGTTCTCTGTCCAATAAATTAGCTCTTTCTAGGCATGAATACTAACACATCAGGAGGAAAAGAACTTCTCATTATTCATAGATGGATTCTACTAATTGGTTGTGAGGAGAGTATAGATTTATAGTTTGAAATACAATTTATTTGTTCTCTGACTTATTTTTTTTCTCTCTCTGTAATCAGAAGATCTGACAGTTGACTTTCCCCAGTAAGACTTTGGATTTCTTATCCATGTATAGTCCATCATTCAAATCACTATTTATCTTGGTCTTTGATAAGTAGCATTTACTGAGTTTATTCTATATAAAATCAAGTGTTTTATCAGTGGAGAAAGAACTCACACATTTTCTGAGGAGGAAAATATCAGTAAGTTCATATCCTTACTGAAGCTACTGATCAGTTTAAAATTATTCAAACAAGCTATGTAAGAATTAAACAGGCTTAGTGTATAGCTGGAAACTTAGTAAAGCTTAGCTTGGTATAATTGGTAGATAAATAATGTACAATGTATTAGTTGGCCAGTATTATTTTTCTCAAAAATATTTTAAACTTTTCTGACTTTCTTTAATATGTTCATGTTTTTAAGGCTTCCCTTTGGGCAATAAACATACATACTATGCTTTCTCTCTCTCTCACTCTCTCTCGCTCTCTCTCCTTCCTTCTTTTTGCCAAAGTTAAAAAGATAGATAGATATAGATAGGTATAGGTATTAATACATACATATGTATAGGAATATATATTTATATGCACACATATAGTCGTGATGTTGGAAGAATTTTGGTATCAAATACTGTATAGGTTAGAAAAGTTTGCAAAAATCATTGATTACTCATAATAATGAAACTACAAAATATGATCCCATTTAACATGTTTATTGGGTATATTCACAATTTATTCTCCTACTCAATGAACTATAAAAACAAAAAAATAGATGCCCTCATAACTTTCATATAGGTATTGATTACCATTGCAATGAAACAAAAATGAATATTCATAGAGTTTGGATTTAGAGACAGAAAGGAATTTAGACATCATTTTGATTAGGGATTCCTACCCATTTTTGTGCATCATGGATTCCCTTTGGCAGTGTAACAAAACCTATGAAATTCTCTGAATAATATTTTAAAGTGCCCCAGATTACAAAGGAAACCAATTATATGGAAATAAATTCATTTTTAAAACCATTTCACAGACTCCAAGTTAAAAGAATGTTTATCATTTGATCTATTCCAATTTCATCAATTTTACAGATTAAGAAACAAGTCCCAGGAGGTATAATGTTTTGCCCCAGTTCCCATAAATGCAAAGCTAGAATTTGTTAAAAATTTTTATATTTCTTGAGATTCCTAGACTCCTGAATGATCTATGAATTTATCTTACAAATTTTAATGTGTAGCCATATAGCTTTTTGATTGAATCCCACCATTAATATAATTTATTATTTTATAAAGTATCTTAAATCCTTTAGGGAAAAAAAGGGAGATCTTAGAAGCTATTCCATTTAGAACCAATTTACCTGTCTTCCTATAGTTCCTTTTATATGAACCAGTCTTAGTTTCATAAATGCTTACTTATACTGACTATGCAATATTAAATTATCATTTTCTTTAGTTATTCTAGTTCAAATGGGCTGACTCCTTTTTTGTATTCAATTTTTCAAAATTATTTATTCCATTTCAAGAAAGACATTAACACTAACAGTGCTGAAATAGTATATTTCAAATTTAAACATTATTTCTATTATGAGACAACATGGCTTAATGGATGGAATTGAATTGCAGTAGAAAGATAAATGTTGGTTGATTTTTTTTTGTCCTTCACATTTGAGGACCAAAATCTTATTAATAGTTTGGATGATCATGGAAGGCTCTCCTACAGGTTGATCACAAGTAGCCTATATTAAAATTGGGGTTGAAGATAGCTCTAAATATATGCATTTTACATTTCTTTTGAGAAACTGCATTTATGCTTTGTTCATAGAGTACAAAGCTTTCTTTAATGTGGGCATGCCATACTGGATAGTCCTGTGCCAGTGTCTCTCATATCTCACAATTGATTCCAAAGTTTTTTTTTTTTCAGAAAGACATGGAGAGTGTCCTTGTATTACTTCCTCTGACATCTGTGTGAGCGTTTGCCTTGTGTTCTCCAAAAATTCTCTGTGATCACATTATGACTGTACTGAAGGAGGAATAGAAGATCCTTTAATAGTACAGCCCCAAATCATCACAGATGCAGACCAAGCTCCCTTTCTTCTTTATGGATGAATCTTGGAAATTTATCCTCAACTTTGTCTGAGATTTATTTATGTAGTCATCCCACAGCCTCCTTTCTAGAATCTATTATTGTTTCCCATTTATTTGGCAAATAGATTATAGCCCCCAGTTTTTCACTCCTCAAATAGCCATAATTTATTTTGTGAAAATGTAGTAACACTAAAGAATATTTGTTAAAGTGATATGTAAGATAAAATACGAAATAAGACTTCAAATAAACAACCATTTTCCTCACTCATTTTCCAAACCACAAATTTCAGGGAATAAAGGTGGTGAGTCCTCAGTTTTTATCTTAGCATTCACCAAGAAAACTGAACTCATAGGTTTTTGTGAGTTCATCATCTTGAAACTCTTTGACCTGCTATATTAAGATATCAACCTGAGGTAAAGACAGGGAGTGGTAAGATGTTAGCAACTCATCTAGTAATTAAGCCAAAGACTCTCAAGATTTGAAATGCATTGCATATCTGCACACTAGAGCCATATTTGTGAAGCACTGGATTCTTGCAATTGTAGCTTTTTAAGATGGGAACTGCAGCTGGGAGGACATCTGTAGCTATTACTTTTCAGCCCAGAAAGAGAGAAAGCAATAACATTCATACCAGCAGGAGTTTTATTCAACTCTAAGACAATTTCCTTGATCCTTGCCCATTTTCCTTTCCTCACTTCTAGAACCCCAAATTTCTTCTCTCTTACTAGAGTTGATGCCCTTGGCACCAATCAAGAGCACTAAAAAACTCCTATTCAACCAGAATATATGTTCTGAAAGCATCATCACCCCTTGTACTACTTCTAGGCTTGCAGGGTGTTTAGTTCCCAGGGACAGCATCTACATTTATACCCTTAGAATTTGACCTCACACTCCTTTCTCACTTGGATCATAATATCCTTTCCAACCATAGAGAGAAACTGAGTAATAAGTAAATGATCTGGCAGTCACTAGATAAATCATATGGGTACATATTGGAAGGGTGGCTCAACTGATGGATGGTGTTTGGAGGATAGATAGTAATTTTGGGGTCAAGGAAGGCCAAGAATAGTGATGAATGAGTTAAGTTACCTTTGAAATAAGCTTCTAAATAGATAAATGTATAATTCCAGGAGATACAGCTTGAATCTAGTCTGAATGCTTTTGGTTCAGAAGTAATGGAGATTCATTCAGGTAACATCACTTTAAGAGGAGATCATCCTATCAGTATTAATTTAGATAAACATTTATTAAATACATGCTGTGTGTTTTATACATCAAGCCATAATCCTTGACTTCACAGAGTTTATAAATCTGGTAAGAGGAAAAGATGCAAACAGATAATACAAAATGGATTAGACAGTTTCAAAACAAAATGCTAAATGAAGGCAAAGCAGGAGAGATTTACTGATTTGAAGCATCCTATAAATATTCATGATGTATGGGGAGTTTGAATTAAGCTTTGTGGGAATGGATAGACTTGCAATTGGTCAAATGTTTGGAGAGACTTTAGAAAGAAAGAAAAATTATACAGGTTATATATATATATATATATATATATATATATATAGAGAGAGAGAGAGAGAGAGAGAGAGAGAGAGAGAGAGAGAGAGAGGATTTTGAGTAATTTCTTTTTTGGAACCTTGAATAAGTAGGTAGAGAGGAACAGTATAAATATACATAAGTTTGTATATGTTTGTGTGAATGTATTATTTTTCCCTTAAATCTTGCTTGTAGAAAACTTGAGTTTAGAAAACTGTTTTTTTTTTAATCAAGAATGATTTCTACCCTATGTGGATTAGAATAAATGACCTGAATTCTCTTATGATATCCTTTGATTTTGAAAGAACATGTTTCAAAATGAGTCCTTTGGAATTCAATAGAATTTAGATATATTTTGGTAGTTGTGATAATTAAAAAAGGAATCACTGACAACTTTTCACACATCATTAAGTGTTGTATTCAGTGTGGGGTAAGTCCAAAGGTTGAAGTGGCTGAAAAAAGACCCAAATTTCATTTGTGTGGGCATTGCCTCTGACAGAGATCACAACCCTCTTTAGCTTAAGAATCTATCAATGATCCACATTTTTCATTTAATTTTAATTTCAGTAGAATGATTCTCATTAGAGTGTTGTCTCTGGCTTTAAAGACAATGACTAAGTGAAAAAATGACAATAATGTTATAAATATATTGAGAAGAATGCCAGAAACTCTAGAACTTCAGCATAGTGTGCACATAGACACTCAACACTATAGCCTTAGGAGTAGGCATGGTGTACCAACTCACTTCAGACAATTTCTTCCTAGACTAAGGTCCACTCACTCATTCATCTTACTTATATTTATTATGGATGGTTGACATGTTTCCTCATAGAATTGGTCAGGGGATATAACTTTCATTATAGTTTGAAAGGCAATCTTGCTGTTGGTCAAGATATATATTTGCTACTCTGAACTAAATATACTCCCTGAGGTCCACCAGGGTACCAAAATGATACCAAAACCCTTTATCATGAAGCATTTATTTAATAAGAATGCAAAAGCAAGTATAAACAAAATAACCACAATCCATCCATAAACTCAAATCATACAAAGCAAAAGAAAGCCTTTTTGTTATCCCACTTTTCTAATTGTGTCATTTGGAGCAATATTTTAAAAGATCTAATCCTTCTTTCATATCTACTTACTTTTCATAACATCTTTTGAGAAAATTTGTCATATAACTTTCATTAATGCAGATTGAAAACTACAGAAAAATGAACAATTAGAGTGATGAACACAACAATTAAATGGTTATAAAATGAGGCATTTATTTGCAAAGGGAATAGTGCTGTAAGATTTTTTAAATAATTTTTTCATATGTCAATCACAATCTTTACTGTTTCTGTTCCAATGTGATATGAAGGTGAACCTTGATTCTAAAGCTAACACCAGGGGAACAGACTTTAATAATTTTTACTGGTCTAGGAAAAAAAAATATTGAACAAGGACTGAGAAAAGGGACTTGTCTACTGAAAAAAAGATTAACCTAGTTAACATTGAAAAGTCTCATCACCTGGAGGTTAAACATCAGGGAATGACTTTTTTGGCCAAGAAAACTCGTAATGATTATCTTCTGAGGTCAGAAATATTATTTGCTAGCCTGACATAACACAAATGCATATGAAATCTAACTTTTTAAAAGTATTAATGAGTTCCCTAGAGCATGGAGAGATTAGCTAACTTATTTAGGATCACATAGCTTATATGGATTTAGAGGTGAAATTTAAACCCAGGTTGTTCTACTTCCAAGACCAATTCTTTATCTGCTGTGCCAAAATGCCTCTTATACCACACACACACACACACACACACACACACACACACAACCTGGTAATTTGAGAGAGGAAAGAGAACTTGCACTTTATGCTCCAGTGAATGATTTCATTATCTTAAGGGCAGATTATAGGCTTCAGATTAAGTTTTGTCAAAAGTTTAAGCAAAAATGAAGTGATTACATGCCTGTATATTAACCATCTTATAATTGTGGATTTTGTCTGTATTAGTGCAGATTGAAGACATTTCCTGCTTTCTCATTGTATGTATTTCTTCTCCATGCCCTCCCATATTTCACCTTGGTGACTTTCTTCAATAAGCTGCTTCTGTTTTTGTTTGTTTTGTTTTTATAATTTTAGAGCCACAAATACAGGCCTTTATTACACACTAGCCTCTCCACAAGACTAACACAAATAAAAAAAAAAACAAAATAACTAAACTAAACAAAACACATTATTAGACTTAACCAGTTTGCCTTAACCTCACCCACGCTTCCTGATTCCATCACTATGTTCTCATACTGATCCACAGAGAGAATAACTAAATACAGAATTTTAGATGCTGCAGGTGGACACAATCCTACCAAAGGCACAGATGAATGAAACAGAAAAAAGAAAAACATTTTTAAAATGGGTACTTTAAGCCTGAAAAATCACACTTGATTTCCTTAAAATATTAAGATGATTGTCATGTCTGTATTTAGCAGTAGTTGGAATTTCTTAAATTAAGAGTTGGGGGTTTAGAATGGTCCACTGAAGGAGGCTGTTGAATATCTTCTAAGGAGATATTTAAAAAAAAAGTAGCCATCTATCTTCCAGGGATGGCTTAAGTGCAAACCTGGCTGGAGGCAAAGATCTGAACTAGATGACTTATTGAGGTCTCTCTGAGGCTCATGCTTCTCAATGTTTACAACCTTTAAACTAGATCTGACATTGAAAGGAAACTGTAACTGAACAGGGGGCATTCCTAAAAATACTGTGTAGGTTAATGGACATAATGTACTGATCTGAAATTTATCCCATGATTTATACAATCATTAATCATTTTGGATAGTTTTTATGACAACATATGTGATGTATATTAGATAAAATAATACAAAAGCCAATTATACAGCTCCTGAAGTGCTCACCACTTCTAATTTTAATTAGTGTATTTCATCACCCTGTCCTAATAGTCTCTTTTTAATTTCTTCTCCCTTAAGGTCATTTATGGTGTATAGGTTACAGTAGATGTGAAATTCTTCAAATAACGAACTTTCCCCTATGAAAAATCATAATTTAATACCAGGTCTGGCACTATCATTATCCAGATGGATTATCTAGCATGTCAAAATGTTAAAACTCCTTCATAGCTGAGAGAATTAAAGATGACTGATAGCTGTGAACATTTGACATTTTGCACTTATGTTCATTTGTGTTCTGACTCTTATCTAAATGTGCAAAGTAAATTGGAGGGGAATTCCTGATTATTTGGATGAGGATCACAGTGTTCATTCTCATGGACCACATCTATACCCCAAAAAAAATTCTTCAGTGCCTTTGGGGGGGAGATGAAAAGGACTTTAGATCCTCTTCAATATTTGTGCACCTTAGTTCTTCATGAAAGTTCAATTTGTTTATTAAAAAGATATGGGCAAGTTTTTCAGTGATTAATGAATAATTTTCTGCACATGAACTTGTGATGGACAGCAACCTCAAGTACTAGGCTTCATTAATTTTTATCTATGATTTCATTCTCTTAACTAGAAGATTTTGATCAATATCAGAAAGGGAGAAAAACATAATCAAATGAGATTGTATTTCCCTATCAGGAGATTACCAATAATGCATTGTCATTCTACTTATAAAATTTATACTTATATGTCATAGGCCTGAGCTATTGATTTGGTAACTTGATGACGTGCTAGTGGTCACACAACTGACTAATGTCAGAGGCTGCATCTGTCCCCATGCCTTCCTGATTCAAAGTTCATCATTCTATTAACTATGCTGCACTGATTCTCATGTGATGTTTCTATCATGATTAAATGACTTCATCTAAGGTGTTTTTAGGCAAAAACATCTTTAGAGCATATGACATTCACCAATAGGGCCCGAGGAAATCTTTTCCAAGATTTTTCTTTTAGATTAATTTATTTCTAATTAAACAATATAGTTTTTTATCTCTTCATTAATCCTAAAAAATGAATTAAATATGTAGTAGCCCAGAAGCTATTTTCTTCTACTTCAATAGCAGCAATGTTGAAAGCCATTTTTGTTTTTACTAAAATTTAACTGAGAATTGAATCTTCAGAATTTCTTTGACCTTGCCTGGACAGAGGAAGGAACCTTTAATTTATAGCAATATTCTAGGATAACCATTATTTGCCAAAGAGGTAGTCTAAATTAAAATGCTAGTGATGTCTTTGGAGCAGCTGGAACTGCATTAGGCACCCTCTAATGCTTCAAGAAGAGAAAATATTATCAGAGCCATATTAGCCATTCTTGTAAATACAGTGAAAGATACTCGTTGTGTTTAATTTGCTCCTCCAAATGCTCTTATGCAAGCAAGTCTAAGTTCCCAGAGATAGATCATCATTACATGATTACATTTATATTCTGAAATTTAATTCTCAGATTTCTCTGATGAAGGTAATTATATTTTCCTTACTCACTTCTGTAGCTTTTGAGACCCTATCTACTGCATTTTCTGTCTATATAACTACCTACTCACAAAGTTTAATGTTCACCCAATGTATAATGTTTATATAACTAGTCTTTGATGATAATGGTACTTTTAGTTCTTAAAATAACTCTTTTTAAGGCAAAACAATTGTATCATAATTACTAATATATTAAAACAAATTTATAAATTGTAAAATTTATCACAATCTACATATAAATCCAGATGACACAATTGCACCAATATACTAATATTTATAGGGAAAAGAGGATCTACTTTTATAGGAACACAAACTTGACTTCAGTGGGTAGAATTTGGGACAATGCATGGTAGTTGTGAAGTAGAATTAGTTTTGATGTAAGGTAAAGCTTCCTAACAGTTAGAACTATCTCAAAGTGGTAGCATAATAGTGGTTTCTTCCTCATTAGAAATATTCACTCAAAGACTACAACTATTCAATGAAATCACTGAAAGGGACATTCTGGCACAGCATTATGATTCAATTAGTTTTCTCAGATCCTTTGTATTTAATAATAGAGATTATTTAAATGTTGGTCTTAGGTCATAAAATAATGATATTATCTTTCATAATGCAACCATTTATGAAAAACCAAGTAGCTTAAACAAGGAGTTATAAATCTTGTATCATATTCTGCTTTCTCTAATAGAGACAAATTTTGAGAGCATGTAATATTTCTTCTGAAAAGATACACTGCTTCCCCAAAAGAATACTTTAATAGTGACTAAAACCTATTGTACTTTTTTCTTTGTCTCCACTGATGTAATTAGCTAGCAATTACACACGCAATCACATAAATGTCTACAAGTATTAATGAATCTTCTTTCTTCCTTGCCCACAAGTCCTAAAGAATCTTCTATTAAGAGCCAAAAATACATTCAGTAGAGAGAATAAGCAAAATTAATAGAATTTAGTTTTCAAAATGACCATTTAGTCTAACACCTTTATTTTTAGAAATGAGGAAACTAATTTAGAGGGTTGATGCAATATTTCAAGTTGAAGGTAGGAAGGGGGCATAGCCAGGATTAGAATTCTCTCCCTCAAAAACTGTTGGTTTTTCATATTTAGATGTTTTCTTCCTGAACCTAAATTCAATGGGTTTTTCCATCCTATAAAATGGCCCTTACATTTATAATCATGGAAACAAAAGAACTTTAGAACAAGAAAGATTTTTAGAATTACCTATTCTATCCCTTTCATTTTCCAAATGAATTAAAAGGTCCTAAGAAGTTACATTACTAATCTGTTTTCATAGTGTTGACTCATAGCAGAGCTTAGATTTAAAGTCCAAATCTCCTAAATTGTGTAATTCTCTTTTTTCTAAACCTTGCTACATTCCCAAGTTATTATTTAGATTTATCAAGAGAAATATTTAGTGTTGCATAACTTTTCAACTGGCAGCAATTGGCTAGTTCATTGGAGATCTGAATAGCATATTTGATATTTGAGTCCACTTAAGCCCAAACTGTTTTTTATCTTGAATTACTGAATAAAAATAGACCATCAGAAGCGAATTTTATTAAATTAACTTTTTTCCTAAATCCAAGAATTTCTAGCTCATTGAGAGAGAATATCCAAACTCCCATACTTCCCCTTCCTAACTTCACTCTCCCTTATCAGACATCTTCATTTCCCAATTTGAGGTAACATTTATAGGATTATTTTATGAGAAAATATTAAAAACATGCTTTGGAGTCAACATTCTCCATCTAATAAAGCAATAGTCATTTAATGTTTCTAAACCACTCTTCCCTCTCTTGCAACCCCTCCACCCCAGTTTTCCCCTTAAGTGATCACAGATATCTCATCCCTCTGATAATCTCTACAGAAGTCAAATAAAGGAGGAAATTTCTATAAATGGGTTAATAGCCCAGTCACTTCAGGAGAAAAGGCAATGATCTTCATTAGATGAGAGGTATACTTTGTTATAAATTTGGTTTCCATCTTTAATCCCTATTCCTTCTGCTTCAGCTTTTGTTCTTTACCTTTTGCATACTCTCCCAAAGGGAAAAGTCTCCAAATGGTTTTAAATGAAGGAACTATTTTATTTCAGTTGAAATAAAATGAGACCTGAAAAATGCTTCGACACTGATTAATGGGCATGGCCAAATCCCAAGATAGTTCATGAAAATAATTGCTAGTCCTAGAACTGGTAAAGTTTATTTTTATAGCAGATGTACTTAACCCATTGTATACTCTATTTCTGATTAGACATACTTGTGTTTTATCTCTTCTTCGATCCTAAAAAAGAATTAAATATGTAGTAGCCCAGAAGCTACTTTCTTCTACTTCAATAGCAGTAATGTTGAAAGCTATTTTTGTTTTTACTAAAATTTGACTGAGAATTGAATCTTCAGAATTTCTTTGGCCTTGACTGTACAGAGGAAGGAAATTTCAATTTATAGCAACATTCTGGGACAACCATCATTTGCCAAAGTGATAGTTCAAATTAAAATGCTAGTGATGTCTTTGGAACAGCTGGAAATGCATTAGGCACCCAGTAAAGCCTCAAGGAAAGAAAATATTAACAGAGCCATATTAGCCATTCTTGGGAATACAGTGAAAGAACACACTTCTAAAGATAGTGAAGTGAGTATGTTGTGACTAAGAATCCCTTCCAAAAATACCACTACACTCTCTTAATACCACTATACTCTCTTCTTGATAAGTAGCTCATTGCATATGCAATATGTATATGATTAGCATAAAATATTCTATCAAATATCTTACTTCAGCCTATGAAATATATCAAGTAACAGAGAGAGGGGAGGTGGAAAAGGAGAGGTGGAGATGAAAGAGAACTTTATAATATGGCGACATGCTTGTTGACTATGTGAAAGAATCATGCTACCTGATGGTCAGCCCATCATTTCTGACTACATGAAGAAGCATCATGACAACAGTCCTCCATTTCAGGCTTTGTCAGAGCACCCATGTATATGGATTCTAAATGTTTGCCTATTTTTCTGGCTTATTTATGGACAAACTTAAAAGTTAAACTGCTTTAAAATTTGGTGAACTTTGGTATATTCAGTCGCTTTTCTTTTTATTGGTATGGACAAAATTTTGAAAATGTAGAGACTTACATAAAATATATACCAGAAAATATATTACTACTAGGATTTAGTGATAAACTCTGGTAAATACAAGGCTCTTTTGCTTAGTCTGATTGAGTATGACACTGATTATATCAGAAATATAGGTTTAATTCCCAAAAAGGTTATTCCCAGTTCCTTGCATGTAGTAGATACTTAAAATATTATTTAAATTGAATAGACAATATATAATTATAAAATATATAATAATATAATATAATTCTTGATTATTGCTGAAGTTTTTCAAATTAAATGCATTTATGATTGAAATTTCCTTTTCCCATTCTACATCATCTGAGTACAGAAGAGGCATATAACTTTTGTATAGAAAATAGTTATTGACACATATAACAACTTGCTATGACTACCAAATTCACATGTGATATTTTCCCCTAGATATACATTTCTTGCTACTTTCAATCCCTTCAATTTAAAAAAAAAACTAACTTTGAAGCCAACTTAGGGAAGCCAGCCATTTCAAGGCTTCCTGCCAATCTCTGGTCTCTTGCCAAAATGAAATACAAGAGTTTAAAGTACCATCCAGACTGTGGCAAAGGACTGCTCCCCTGCCACCTGCCCTAGTACAAATACTAGTAAAATAAGCAGGTATAACAGTCTTTTAAATCTGATTATTTCCCTTAAATCCATATTGAAGTCACAAATGGATTATTTGCCCCTGGATCCTTGCAATTTAAGATCTATTAAGTTGTCCAAGTTCTCATTATTATTTAGACCTAGTTTTAATCTTTGGTTAAATTTCAAAGGGGTTGTGAATTTGGGGGGGATAAATATTTATTTTTACTGTCCTCTAAATAAATTTCACTTTTTTCAATTATTTAAAAATATTCTTCTCAAAGGCTTCAATAGTGCCAAAGATGTCTAGTACACACACACACACACACACACACACACACACACACACACACACACACGAACAACAAAAACATTAAGCACTATTGATTTAGTTGGTCTCCATAAATAAGAATAAGAAAAGCTAGAGTTTATTCAGTAAATATTGATGGTATGTATAACATGTATTAATAAAAATGCTTATGTTTCCATAATGAATTACAATTTACAATTCACTTTCTTCAGAGCAATCAATAGGAAAATGGAAATAGTGGTCCATATTGAAGTAGCTGGCCATTGGTCTAGTTCATTTGCAAAACATACCTACTTCCCTTTCTAGGTCTTTCTCCATTGAAGTGTCTTGCTAAGTGCTAATGTATAACTCTGGGTATTTATAGATGAAGACCATAATTGATTGTATCACTCTATTTACAAAAGACTTTCCTATTGCATTAAAATATTCAGTTTAACATGTAAAACTGAGTGGAATTGAGTGTCAGCTATGGGAGGACTGAGGGGGAGGGGAGAGAAAGAACATAATTCATGTAACCATGGAAAGATATTTTATGTTAATTAATTAAATAATATTTTCCAAATTAAAAAAAATTGTTCAGTTTACCAAATAGTTTTATTTTCAGTAGTGTCTTTTGTTCTAGTACAACAATAAGGGACATGCATTAAGTGTATATTAGGTATATTTATATATATATAGGTATATTAGGTATATATTTATCACAAGAAACTTGTGATAAACTATTGGGAAATGGTGGTGTGAAGATACAGAGTTAAAGTTTAAACAAAGAAACCAGTGTACCAGGAGCTTACAACCTGGTGGAGTAAAATTTTTAACCATTACTCTATATAATCTGTTCTGTATTGTAAAGAATCTCATTATTTCTGTGCTTGATCTCTGGAAGAGAGGTTGCCATCTGGAGTAGAGAGACAGGTAGATATATTCATAAGAGCAATTTCAACCTCTCCTCTTAAAAATCTAATATATTGATCAACTAATTCTTGGGAAAGGATTTCATAGCATGTATAGTAGAGCTACATAAACCTTATTTTCTTCCTAAAGCATTACAATTTGGGACACCCTATATTTTAAAGTACATTACACATCAAAAGTGCTATATAAGTGTTAGCTGTGACTACTACTACTACTACTACTACTACTACTACTACTACTACTACTACTACTACTACTATCATGATTATGTATGAATTTAATTATTGCTACTGATGCTAATGTTAAGTCCTTCATTTAAGATTAATATAGAGAGAATAGAACACAGGTTAAGGAGCCTTAC
The DNA here is from genome assembly GCF_027887165.1 of Monodelphis domestica. NCBI lineage: Eukaryota > Metazoa > Chordata > Mammalia > Didelphimorphia > Didelphidae > Monodelphis > Monodelphis domestica. The sequence continues at coordinate 89,717,324 of NC_077228.1, read as the reverse complement.
CTGAAACAAATCCCTGGAAAATTATTGATTGATTGATTGATTGATTTTTTCTTTATTTTTTTCTTTTAAAATTTTTTAATTAGATGATTTAGAATATTTTTCCAAGGTTACGAGACTCATGTTCTTTCCCCTACCCTTTCCCACCCCCTTTCTGTATCTGACATGCAATTCTACTGGGTTTAACATGTGTTATTGATCAAGACCCATTACCATATTAATAATATTTGCACTAGGGTATTCTTTTAGAGTCTGCTTTCCCAGTCATAGCCCCATCAACCCATGTAATAAAATAGTTGTTTTTCTTCTCTGTTTCTTTTCCCACAGTTCTTTCTCTGGATGTGGAGAGTGTTCTTTTTAATATGTCCCTCCAAATACTTCTGGATCTTTGCATTGCAACTAGTAGAGTAGTTCATTACATTCTATTGTACCACAGTATCAGTCTCTGTGTACAGTGTTCTCCTGGTTCTGATCCTTTCACTCTGCATCAATTCCTGGATATGGTTCCAGTTCACATGGAATTCCTTCACTTTATTATTCTTTTGAGCACAATAGTATTCCATCACCATTAGATACCACAATATGTTACAATATGTTCAACCATTCCCCAATCAGAGGACATCCCCTCATTTTCCTATTTTTTCTGATCATAAACAGCGAGGCTATGAATATTCTTATAAAATGTATTTTTCCTTATTATCTCCTTGGGGTACAAACCCAGCAGTGCTATGGCTGGATCAAAGGACAGGCAATCATTTATTGCCCTTTGGGCATAGTTCCAAATTGCCTTCCAGAATGGATGAATCAATTCACAACTCCACCAGCAATGAATTAATGTCCCGACTTTGCCACATCCCCTCCAACATTCACTACTTTCCTTTGCTGTCTTGTTAGCCAATCTGCTAGATGTGAGGTGATAGCTCAGAGTTGTTTTGATTTGCATTTCTCGGATTATAAGAGATCTAGAACCCTTTTTCATGTGCTTTAATAGTATTGATTTCTTCATCTTAAAATTGCCTATTCATGTCCCATTCCCATTTATCAATTGGGGAATGACTTGATTTTTTACAATTGATTTAGCTCCTTGTAAATTTGAGTGATTAGACCTTTGTCAGAGGATTTTGTTATATTGTTTCCCAGTTTGTTGCTTCCCTTCTAATTTTGATTGCATTGGTTTTGTTTGTACAGAAACTTTTTAAATTTAATGTAATCAAAATTATTTATTTTGCATTTTGTAATTTGTAAATATACATAAATTGTAAAGCAGCTCAACTATAGGATGCCTCTATAACATACATCCTCCTCCCTCCTTGCCAATACTCTTTTTAAGGAAATTCATGGGATATTTATGTATCTTATTTGAAATGAGATACAGTAGATAGAAATAGATAGAACGTCTCCCAGACAGTCGGGATGATTTCATATTTAGGTCTTCCCACTCAAACATACTACTTGTGTGATGCTGGACAAACCATTTAGCTTCTTAATTTCCTTGACAATAATCATAAATTGTAAAATAGTTGCCACTTTGAATTGATGAGAAAGTATCTTCACTGTAGAGTTTATTACACTATTGATATGAGTATAGCCATCATCATCATCTTTTAAGTACATATATCTCTAGATCAGAGGATACAAAAAGCCAAATGGAACACAGTTAGGGTGCTAGAAGTGGAAGGAACTTTAATAGTTAATTGAACCTGAGAGACAAATAATACAATGAAATGGAATAAGGAAAACCTGAGTTAAAATCTAGCCTCAGACTTATGGCAGTTGTGTTTCCTTGGGTAAGTGATTATAACACAGTTTGCCTCTGTTTCATCAACTGTAAAACACAATAATAATTTCAGATACCTCTCTGGGCTGTGAAGATCAAATGAGAAAAATCTGTAAAGCTTTTAAGCACAATGCCTGGCACATAGAAAGTTTTTATTAAATACTTGTTCTATTTTCCTTTACTACTTGAAAGCTGAGGTTTTGAAATGTCATCTGCATGTCATTTGGGATTCAAAATAAAATTATCTAATTCCAAAACCATCACTCATTCTATTATATTATGTAGCCTCTGAATAAAGGTTTCTAATTGGGAATAGTATATATTATTGATGAAAAAAATTTTAATTTACTACATTTTAACACTGGGATAAATCATAGGACAGATCTCTTTCTGACTTTTAAGAGTCCTTTATTCATTGTATTTGGAGCACTAAGGTAGCTAGTGGATGGAGTTCTGGGCCTGGAGTCAGGAAGAATTGAGTTTAACTCCATCCCGAGACACTTGCTAACTATTGTGACCCTGGTCAAGTTACTTAACCTTGCCTCACTTTCATCTTTTATAAAATGAGCTGGAGAAGGAAATGTCAACCCACTGTACCATCTTTGCCAAGAAAACTTAAAATAGGGTCAGAAAATATTGAACGATACAGAAGTGACTGAATAACAATAACAATATGAGCATTCTAAATTGACTATCAAATCTAACTTTTGCTAGAGATTCCAAATCTTATGGAATACAATATAAAGACATTGTATATTCTATAAGAGTTTGAGAAATCCTGTAGAAAAAGAAAATGAAGCAAAGCCATTCATTATTGTTACAACTGAAATGATTGCTTAACCCAGAAAGAAATTATTGTCTGTAGATTCAAGGTAACATAATTTGGAAATGACATGTATCCTTTTATAACATCAACAGTGATTATAACAATTTACCCCCAAAAGGTTAAATTAATGTAATTTAATTTCTGTATTAAGAAAACCAGGATTACCCAGAAATTATCTCAGTAGTAAACATTAGATCTCCTTTCCAGGCTGAGAGATATCAAACAAGGGCAAAGATTGTTTAGAAGACAAACTTGTTTATAAAATTTTAGAGCCTGAAGATGGAAGATTATAAGTGGTATTACCTCATAAAATAGTAAGAAACACTGCCATAAAAAGAAGTTCAAAGAAAAATCTGTGAGAGATCAAATTAACTAGAGTCATCCCAAGGACATGTGAGAATGAAACTAGAAGAAAGACAATGAACAGGTAGCAAATAGGAAAAGACCTGTAAAGGTTTTTATTATATACTCTTTTACCATCAAGGACGATGATGCCAGTACATTTAAAATCTAACATCACAGTGCCAATTATGCTTTCTTAAGAATTAGAAATGGAACTGATGAAGCAAATATTGGAAAAGTAAATTAGACTAGACCAAGTGAATGAGGGTGTCTGGGTGAAAGTGGTGTAGTTTTGAAGGAATTGAGGGGATTGTTGTTCAATATAGGTGGAAGAGGGGGTTTACTAAAGATGTGAAAATTCCTCTTTACACACTGCTTGAAAGAAATTTGCAAATACTGGCTCATGCATACTTTCTCAGTTATATGTTCAGTCAATAAGCATTTATTAGGCATAATATGTGCCAGAACTCATGTTAAACCTGAGGCTACAAAAATAAAAGAACATTCAATTGCTACTCTCAAGAAGCTTACAATCTAAAGGGGGAAAAGCAACATAGAAAAGAAAGCTGAAAGGAATGGTGGTGGTGAATACTTGCCTCTGGTTTGTCCTCAATATTAGTATGGGACAGACCTCTTAGCTTCACCTATTTTTCAGAGTAGTTTCTGGACTAGAGAGATCAACTGTGAGTACCAAAGTGAGGTGTGAGTACCAAAGCTGATTTGATCTTACAGTATAATAAAATTCTTGTGGTATGAGGAAGAAGACCAAAGTCGTGCTACAAATGAGAAAAATAAATGTGGATAATTTGAGAATGAATTAAACATGTGTTGAAGGTAGGTTTTTGAAAGAAAGCTATCATAAACAATATTTATGTAAATTACATTTTCACATTGTTGAATGTTGTTGCCTTGCCTAAAAAGTTGTTCTGAAGAAACTGTAATATTGAGTTTTTATTACACCTAAGTGTGGTTTTAATAATATAGAGTGCCTACTCTCCTAGTTTATACATTAATATAATGCACATTCCAATTTTTAAATGATTTGGTGTAGTCATGCCTCACTCATTTAGATGCTATGAGGTTAATTTTGTTCATGTAAATGTAAAAAAAATATTTATCTAGAAATTTAAGGTTTGCAAAATGATTTACAAACATCTCATTTGATTCTCATAACTATCCTAAGAAGAAGGTGCTATAATTTTCTCCATTTAGGAAATGAGAACCTGAGGCAGACAGAGGGTAGGCAATACATCCAGGATCACAGATTTTAAATATTTATATAAAATTCCTTCTAATATTATTTTAATTTGGCAACTCTTTTTAAAATATTTTCATGTTATCTCTCCCATTTAATTGTAAACTCATTGAAATAAAAGTTTTTTGTTTGTTAATTATTCTTTGAATCACCACTGCTTAGCATAAAAATTAAAATATATTTGTTCATTAAAGGATTGTTAATGACTTTTATAGATTATTTTTATCAGATTAAGGACAATGTTCTAGCATATTAAAGTATTGTCAAATTCTGAATATATGACCGCAAATTTGATAAAAATGCCATCTCTGCCTTTAGCCAAATGACTGCTTATCTTTCTTTTTTTTAGTTTTTATAATGAATTTTATTTTTTAAGATTATATGTTAATACAATTTATTTATATTTGCTTTCTGATATTTTGTAATTCAATTTATCTACCTACTTCCCACATCTCCCCATTCCCTAAAATAATCTGATATAGGTTGTATATGCATTATTATATAATCTCTCCATGTATTTCATGTTGTGAAAAAAGATACATATTATTTATATTAGAGAAGAAATCATGGATGATTAACAATACTGTGTTTCAGTTTGCACTCGTAATTCTTCTGTTCCTTTTATGGTGGTGGATATTACCATCAATATAATTTTTGGTCATTAGTTTCTGAGTTGCCCTGGATCCTTGCCTTGCTGATAATATTTAAGTCTTTCGGTTGATTATTACATATTATTCTTCTTATCATGTACAACATTCTCCTGATTCTGCTCACTTCAGCTTGAATCAATTCATATGTCTTTCCAGTTTTTTGTGAACATGTTTTTGTCATTTTTCATGTCAAAATAATATTCCATTATAAGCAACTTGTTCAGTCTTTCCCCAATTATTGGGCATTATTTCAGTTTCCAGTTATTTGCCATCACTAAAAGAGCTGCTATAAATATTTTTTGGACAGTTAGGTTCTTTTTCCCTTTTTTTAATCTCTTTGGGATACAAACGTAGTAGTGATTTTGCTGAGTCAAAAGGTACACATAGTTTATGACCCTTTGGGAATGGTTCCAGATTGCTCTTTAGAATCATTCTATCAATTTGCAACTTCAATAACACTGTATTGGTTCCCTAATTCTTCCCTTTCACAGCCAACATTTATCATTTTTCTTTTTTGTAATGTTAGCCAATATGATGTGTGTAAGTTGGTAGGTATCTCAGAGTAGTTTTAATTTGAATTTTTCTAATACTGATTTGGGCTATTTTTTATATCATTGAAGATAGTTTTAATTTCTTCATCTGAGAATTGTCTCTTCATATTCTTTGACCACTTGTTAGGAAATTTTTTGTATTCTTATATAATTCAGTTCTCTATGTTTGAAATATAGAGCCTTTTTCAAGGAGACTAGCCATAATGAATTTTTCCCACTTTGTTGTTTTCCTTTTAATCTTGGTTTCATTGTTTTGTTTATATAGAACTGTTTTAATTTAATGTAGTCAAAGTTGTCCATTTTATATCTCATAAGGTTTTCCATATATTTTTTTCTCTTTCTCTTTCTTTTTAGCCTTTCTCTTAATTACAAATGTTTCGGTTTCTATTTACAGTCCTCCTTAAATTCTCCCTTATTTTTATCTGTCTCATTTCCTTTTTTTCCTCTCCCCTTCTTACTTCCTATTGAATATGATAGATTTCTATAACTTATGTGTATGTTATTTACACTTTGTGCCAATTCCAATGATAGTGAGGTCCAAACATTGCACATTACCCCTTGTCTTCACAGCTTCTGTATTTTTTTCCTTTAAAGCCTACTTCTATGAGATAATTTACCCTCTAACTTTCTCTCTTTTTCTCTTTTAGGATGTATATACTTTCTTATCCCTTGAGTTATTAAAATATTATCTAGGGATATGATTAGTTTAACCCTTCTGGTTCTTTTTATCTGTTTACATTTTTATGCTTTTTTTAAGTATCAGATTTGATCACTGAATTTTTTTATCTCTGGCATTTTCATCAAGAATGCCTGATTTAGGATTCCTATAAGTAAGCTATAATAGTCCTCAGATTTTTACATTTGGGATTTCTTTTAGGATGTGGTTTCTTTTAAATTTTTCTCCTCCAATTTGAGAATATCAAGGGAGCTTTCCCTGATAATTTCCTTATATATGAGGATCTTTTGTTGATAATGGCTTTCAAACAATCCAATGATTGTTATTTTAACTCTCCGGATCTATTTTCAAGGTCAGTTGTTTATCCAGTGAGAGATTTCAAACTTTCTTCCATTTTTTGCATTATTTTGAATTTGTTAATTATTGTTTCCTACTCTTTTGTGAAGTTTTTGGCTTCCATTTGTCCAATTCTAATTTTTAGGCAGTCATTTTTTTTCTTTGGGAGTTTGTATTCTCTTTATTAGAGAGTAATTTTTCCTGTTTTAGGTATAGTATTTCCTTTTCTTAGGGAACTTAGCCTTATCTCCCCCCCTGTGTTGTGGTGTCTGTGGGTGCCACTACTGCTTCCAATCCTTCCACCAAGGCTGACTGACTACCCATTGTTTATCTTTCAAAAGAAACTCAGTTAATTGTCTTTGTATAAATTGCCATCCTTCTTAGTAATCTGACACTTCAAAGACAGGCTTTAGTGGCAAAGGGAAGGTTTGCATCATGGAAAGCACCATGCTATTTTTCCCATTTAATTGAATGTTTATTCATTTCTGGGTTGAGCTTTTTGCTGGTCTTTAGTGAGTGATGGTCCAATATATTTATATACATTTCTTATTCTTTCATGGCATTGATGCTGACATTTAGAATCTCTCTATCTCTCTGTGTCTGTGTCTGTCTGTCTCTCCCCTGCTTCTTCACACTGTTGACACAAAGGTAATTTCTATATAGTGTGATAGACTAAATAAAAAGACTGCCCATCTAACTACATAATAAAATTTGAGTAATAAGCACAGTTCTACCACCTGATTTTACCTACCTAGCTAACTAGACCAAGTTAGATCCTTTAAGATTGTCATATTTGTTGTATCAGCTCTGCAGCTTATAGAAAATTTCAACATTTATAAATATGAATCTGAATGAAGATTGTTTCAGGTATCTTGGGTTCACCCTCACTAAGCATAGAAAGAGATAAAATCCAGCAGTTTTTCCTCACTAGATGATGAAGTCTTTGTCCATGGAGATCAAAGTATGTACTATATAGCCTGAGAGCTCATAACTTATGTTAATACAATACTTATTCATATGAAGTTTTGGGGGCATATCATGAAATATAACGTCTTGATTTTGCATATGATGGTACTGAGGTCTAAGAGATTTAAATGACTTATGGATGATCATACAGCTAATGAATGTTAGAGCCTAGAATCATAACGAGCTTTCTCAGTAATTTTTTTATTATTCCTCATATCTAGGCCATCTTATCAATCAATGCTATTTGAAATAATGTGATTTTAAAGTGATCTTATTCCAATGAAGAAAAGACCCTGAAAATATAGCAAAGAAAATTATACCAAGATAAAAGTGGTTTCATCATATACTCCCTATGTAAACCTTTCTTGATGCTGACATCAATATGTTTAAACACGGAATAATATATGCATGGCTTCTAGAGTCAGAGAACTTGAATTCAATCCCAGGCTCATTCTCTACCTGAATCACAATAATTGTCATTGTGACCTTGGAAGAATCTTGCATTCTTTATGTCTCCTTTCCTCATTTACAAAATGATGTCATTAGATTAGATAGCTTCTGAGCTTCCTTTTCTAGAGATATGATTATCCTATGGTAATTCTGTGCTATGAAGTGTAATAGATAATGCCTATATTGTGAATATTTGGATGAAAAGGGATTATTAAGATGATAATTTTGTAAAAAATAAAATGTTTTATGTTTTATGGATCTTATTTTTGTCTAATACTTTTTTCCTTTTTTATTGAAAAATTTTATGTAATTAATTAATTTAGAATAATTTTCCAATGGTTACATAATTCATGTACTCTTCCTCCCCTCTTCCCCACCCCTCCAGTAGCCGACACTCAATTCCACTGGGTTTTACATGTCATACTTTTTTTTAAATGCATAGTACAATACCTGTTATAGTTAAGGACATTGGCAACTATTCTATTCACAAATTACCCATTTCTCAATCCAGAATTATCAAGCAGACAGGCATCAGAATTCCTACCATATCATCTCAACTATGTGATTTTGTTTTATGAAGAGATTTATAAAGAAACAAACTGGAAACTAAAGATTAACTCACTTTTACTAAAAAGCACTATGCTTCATATGCTGGGCTGTGTGAACAGTTTCTGTTATACATGTGATTTCTAAAACTGTGACCATAATTCAATAATACAAACAAAACAGTTATTTCAGAGAATTGTCCATCTACTGATTAGCTGGGAGACGTGGAGGATATCACTGAACCTTTCTAATATCTCAATTCTAATCTATTAGGTGAAAATAATGATACTTGTATTATCTGCTTCAAAGTGTTGTAAGTGAATTATTGTAATAAATAATTAGCATAACACTTATAATCCTTAGAAGAAATTAAAATACCTTTTCTTTAGATAACTTGATTACTTTCAATTCCATTCAGTATAAAGGCAATTTATTAGAATTCCTTCTTGTCAAGTACTATTTTAGGCACTACAGATACAAATGGAAAAATAAAAAAAATCTTTACAATGAAGGAGCTTATATTATGTGAAGAATGTGTAACATTCATAAAAATTAATAAAGAATATATATATAAAGTAATTTATAAAGAGCATATTTCTAAAATGACCAAAACTTGCCATTTGACATATGAGTCATAGTGATACATGGGTATATAACACAGTTATGTATTATTCTTTATTGTAAAGAAGGAAAACATGCATTTATTTTGACAAGATTTTTTAAGTGATGCATGTTTATTTTGACTTGAAACTTTAATAACTTCATGTGTTTATTTGTGAATAAATTTCTGTTGACTGAGATAATAATATGATTCCATGTCATTTTATGTTAATATAAATACTAAGCATTATCTGAGAGTCTCCATGACTTATTTTACCCCAAATGGAAATATATTACTCCTGATCTATCATATTCTTGCATTACTTCCTTAATTTCAGTATTTCCTGGAAAGCTGTTGAGGGTCTGAGGCATAGTCTATGACTGTAGAACAGAGTGAAGTTAACTGGCCTTGGTCCTTGGCCTCATGGATGCTGAGTTTTGAACAGTCCTACAAAATAAATCTCCTTACATTTTACCCTACTTTTTACTATTGTCTATTTTCTTCTTTCTTATGTTGTCCCCCTTTTTATAAACATCAAGAAAAAAACAACTATGGTTCTCTCAAAAGAGCATCCTTTTTTTCCTACACTCTCATCCACCAACCCCCACTGCCTTGTAGAATTCAGAGTGAATAGCTGGTCTTGAAAAGAAGAATATTGCTGGAGTAGCACTGGCAACCTTTTCCAAATGTCAGGAATGATACTCTTTTCACTCTTTTTACTTCTTATCATTCTGCAAGGCAGCTTTAACTGCCTTAGCTGTAGGATGGTCATAAAAAAAGTATCCCGCCTCCTTTTCTTGGCCTAGAGTTCATATCTCCAATGCCAGAAGTATATCCTACTGCCAATGTGTTTGGCTCCTCTTAAACACTGATTATTTTTGTACTTCAACTTGTAAAATTTTATATATTTCTTTCACAAAGGATAAGTATTTATCAAGAGCTTTTTTTTTTGTGCATTTGAACTACAAACCTACCAGTGGGATTTTCCTGTACAGTTTATAAAATATATTCAGGCTTTTTATTGAACTGGAAATTATGCAGCTGCTTCATGATTCTGGCCTGCTTGTCATGTTTGTCTTGCTTCCTCATGTAATCGCAGTGACAAGAGTTACATTATTCCAGCACACAGAACAGTTAAATAAGCATTCATAGCACAAATGAGCAAAACCCAGTGTAAACCTTTCACGTTGTGTTAAATATATCTCAGTAGTATACTTAGTTTTATTTTCATTTAAAATACTGCTTTATTTCTCATTGTCAATTTTATTTGCTGGAGATGTCTTTGTGAAATGGAGATATGGCCTGAATTTTTTTCTGATTTTTTTTGTTTGTTTGTTTTTCCTAAAGATGGTGCCTTGTCACAAGGAGCTATTTACTTTTTTGGTTGTTGTTCTAAACATAAAAGTTAGTTACCTTGTTTGAGCACAAAATATGTCCACGTTTTTAATATTTTTAAAGTTTAGCCTAAAATGCTTTAAACCATTGATTGTTTGGTCTTTTAAAGCATAATGTTCTATATTCAGTAACTAAGGATATTGGAAAGACAGAAACTTTTATTCATTGAAATATGTGTTGTTGGTAGGAAACTGATTTTCTTTTCTCTTTTACCATTTTTCTATTTAGAGTTCACTCTTACTTATTCTTCTATAGTCAGCTGAATAGGCTATGGAGAGGAAATGGACTATTTCTGTTCTGGTTAAAACCGACAATATAGAATGGTTAATCAGTGATTAGTAGCTGAACTAGTGGTCCAGTAATTTTGAAATAATTTGTACTTGGAAAAAAAGATATCATTTTTGTAATAAAAATGATCATACTAGAAGCCCTAGGATTTCTTAATTCTCATGTACCTATCCCTTTTGCAACTTATTGAGATATAGCATAAGATGCTTGCTTATGTCCATTTTCTGCCAGACTGCTTTCCAGTTTTCCTGAGTTTATCTAATAATGTACAGTAATCAAGTTCATTTCCCCCCTGATTCTTGTTTCTCTAGTTTATTTCACTGACCTAGTTTTCAATTTTTTCTTTAGCTAGTTGCAACAAGTTTTGATAATTATTCCTTTGTAATTTATCTCAAAGTTTCAAAATGCCATTCTTCTATTTGCAGTTTATTTTGAAGTGTTCTCCCCAGAGTCAGACTTAAAGTTAAACCACTGGTATTGCCTTGACCCCAATTTCCCCTGAGACCAGCATGAAGCTAGCCCAAGATCTAGAACCTGAGAATCTTGGGAATAATAATAGCTCCTTAGAACACCTTCCTTGTGTCCAGGAGACTACTGTATCTGACTAAACTTGCCTGGCACTTACTGCCTCTTGTTTCTCCCTCAGGGTGTCTTACTTCTTCCCTGTGGCTAACTTGGCCACACTATAAATTTCATGCTTAGAATATTCTCCCTAACTTACCTCTGACTATTGAAATCCCTAACTCCTTTCAAATTTCAGGCCACACGCCACTTCCTACACAAATACTTTTTCCATTTCCTCCAAAATTTCTTTGCACATATGCAGAATTCACTCATTTGTGTGCATTTTTCTCTCTCCTAGTACAGCGTAAGTTCCATGAACATGACAAGAGGCTCATTTTTGTATTTGTATCCCTAGGGTTTGTTACTTGATGATAGACGGGTACATGGTAATTGCTTTATGTTCATTGAATTGAATGGACATCTGGCAGACTCAAGAATGAATTGCCTTTACATTTCAGAAAAGAAAATGAATTAGACTTCTCAATATACATTTAATACTTTGAAACTAGAAAAGACCTTGTAAAGTAAGCAGGAAAACAAAGACCACAGGAATTAGAAAGCTTTTGATTCAAGCCAGCCATCTACAGGGAAGGTAGGTGAGAGAAGGAAGAATGTCTTCTTGTATCCTGGTTTCCATAGCTTTGCCCTCACACCCTGCTAGAATGGAGTTTGCTTTTTTGCTCTGACTTCATACAGCATGCTCCAGCTTATCTCTTTCTATGTTATCACCATACCAGGACTAGTGAGGAGCCTTTATTACTGACCCCACCCTACAATTAAAGCATCACATACCTCATCTTTTACCTCCATGCATAGTCTTAGACATAGGATCAAATAATAAACCCTTTAAAATTAAATTCCCGACATGAAATCTTTTATCTCTAGCAACAGAGCTTCCTGAACAGACCTCCTTTCCCAAGAACCAAGCCTAGAACCAAATATTCATACATCAGAACTCTTGCTTTCAGAAGTTCATCTATAGAAAAGGTCCTTAACATCCTTTTGTCCTTAACATCCTGAAGAATGGACAAACTCCATTCTTCAGTAGTGTTTGAAAGACAACTACCTCTGTCCTCTTCTCTTTTTAGAACTCACAAGGAGGTCAAAGCCCCAGTCAGAAGGTGATGCTTTATAGTCTTAGGGCTAACAAATTCCTTTGAACTCCTCTTTTCCCAGTCCTAGAGACAAAGGAGTCCTGGCTAAGTGAAAACCACTCTTTCCTCTGCTCTCTTTCCATAACTATTTCAACTTTAATTCTCTTAAGTTAGTCACTCTCTTCCCAATTATGGCCAAGGAGAACCCTCTTATATTATTAACTAACTTTCACTCAACTCTCTCCTTTGTGGTCCTTCCAGACACCATAAACATGATACTGAGCAAGTCATTTAAACCTTAGGGACACAATTACCTTATCTATAAGAAAGGAAGTTGGCTGAAATGACCTTTCAGGTTCCTCCTGTCTATAAGTCTCTGAATGAGAATTACACAGAAGAAACATTTGATCAAAAGAAAATATATGTAAACAGAGCTCATGTAACAAATAGATTAATTTAATTTTCTCTGAAAAATACTTTGATAGTTATAAAACCTAAGAAGAAAATAGGACTATAGCAGAGATGATATTAAAAATTGCTCTCACTGTTAGACATTCCCTTGTTCAGGAACTTAATTAGGCTTCATCAAGTACTTTGGTTTTCTACATTGACTGGCAAAGTAAATTAGGGAATTATTCATCTATCATCATTATCTCTCATCTGTCTATAGTTGTCATTGCCTTGGAAGCCTCACAAGGTCAAATTAATTTTATGATTCTTACCACACCTCTCTAACTTGAAAAAACAACTTTTCTCCACCCAAGGTTTATAAGATGCTTATTTGACAAAATAATTATCATAACATTAAGTTACACGAAAAATGAAACAGGTTCTGCCAGCTAGAGAAGCATCTGGAGAAATCAGACACAATTTTAAGTAACTTAATCCTTTTAATTAACTTATTTTTGTCTTCCTAACTCCTAAGAATAGTGGGAAAATCAATTTTTCCTTAAGAGGAAATATGATACAAAGATAATTAAGAAAATTAAACTTTTCTGAGTTTTACAGAAATCCTTAGGCATTGCTTTTTATTTACTGAAGACCAAGTTTGTTTGGTTTTTTAGAAGCAACAATCTCAGGTAATTTAGAAATGATATAAATCAATTTTGAAAAATCCATTTTACTGTCTTGGTCTTCTTCAATTACCATTGATGTAACATGATTTCTTTCTCACCTTTTGAAAGTAAGTATACCAAGTTAAGTAGCAGAATTAAAATTTTGCTTCAAAAAATTTTAGAGAAATTAATTTGGAAATGTTTAGTATTTATACCTCCTGTTGTAGATTCACTGTCACTCTCTGTATGAAAGTGTTTTATTTTAATATTAAACTAAATAAAAAGTCTGGAATTGATAAGATGAAAAATACAGGAAGAAAAATATGGTAGACTTTTAACATATGGACATATGTTGTTCAATATCTAAATCTACTCCATTCAATTATATTTAAATAATTTATTAGATTAATAGTTAATCTAATAAAAAGATTTTTAGGGATAGAAAGAGGTCTTAGGAATATTTAATGAGCTTATAAATGTCCATTGGCCATCCACATGAATTGGTTGTGAATGCCATTGGAAGAAGAAGCCATGTTGATGATAAAGATTGTAAAGTTTAAGTAAGATCTCATCTGGATGATTATTGAGATTAAAAATAATTTTTCCAAAGTAAATGAGAAAACAAATGACCCACCCCAGCTCAGATGATGGAGTTAGAGAATGTAAGCACAAGAGATGAGATATTGATGTGGTAACAAATGTATAAACATCCCATTAGAGTTAATGAAGTATGGCTATATTCTCTGTGATTGAAATTTGAATGAACAATGACTAACTGGAACTCTAGTTAAAAGACATACTTAGGCAATCTGAGTCATATTAGACTTGGAATGACTTGAAATTTGTTATTCTGGCTAGATGGGGAGTTTTCCTTCCCGCCTCCATTAGAATGTTAGCTAATTGAGATTGTGGGTTGTCTTGCTTCTCTTAACTATATATCCAGCAATTAGCATAATGCTTTGCAATTAATAAATGTTTATTTAATTATCATTCATTATCCATTAACTTATAGGGGAGAACCTATATAAAATGTAGAGGAGGGAGATAGAATGTCATGGACAGTCAGGACTGACTAGGTTTCACTGATTGGCTGGAATGTAGAATGAATCTGCAAAATCTTTCTGTATAGATAGTATCATATTAGGAATACAAAGTTATTCTGGAAAGAAAGGATCATATAATCATAGATATAAAATTGGGAGGGACCCTAATAATCTATACCCTTCTTTTTACAAATAAAGAGCTTGTATGCTGGAATGTTGAGTGACTTGCCCCTGGTTCATAGATACAAGTTCTAATTATCATGGACTAGACTTGAAACTAGGTCTTGGGACCTCAGAGCTAGGACTTTATCCCCTCTATTACATTACTTCCTATGGGTAGTGGGACACAGGTTGTGAAGGGCTTTAAACTCTAAAGGCAAACATTGAGTATGTTTATGTGTACATGTGTGTTTTTCTTCATATCTTCAGGATCTAGCACAATATCGAACACATTTTAGGCAACATCTAAATGCTTCTCTTGAGTTCTTGAAAAGAGACTAGAGATCATGCCATGAGATGAGTTTTAAAAAGTTGACACATTTAGCCTGGAAAAATAATTGAGGAAAGTTGATTTCATAATTGTATCCAAGTTTTTAAGGGATGATTATATAGAAGAAGCTCTTACATTCAAGAAGACAGAACTATTGGCTATGTTTGAAATCTGTAAAGAAGGAAATTTAGGCACAATGTGTGCATTCCTAATGATTAGAGGTGAATGAAGGTAATACAAGTTGCTGCCTTGGTAAATATTGAATCATTTTCAAGAGAAGGAGAGATTGGGTTTACTACTTGTTGGTGTAGTGAAGGGAGACAAGATCAGTTTTAGGTCTCTGAAATTTGATGCTCTGTGATTGTGCAGATTGAGGAACAGAATGGAGTTTTTCTCTTATTTTTAGTTAAATATTTCTGGGAAACTATAGTGGACTCTTTAGAACTGCATGCATAGAAACATTCATCTTTTTAAATTATTTACATGTCTACAGGATCTTTGTGAGGATAACATTAGAAGATATTCATAAAATACTTTAAATATTTGACATTTTTACATTTTATATTACAAATTATAAATATTTTAGAAGTGCTAATATTTTTATTTCTCCATTCTTTTATGTCCTTTAGGCTATATAAATATGCCCATACCTATATATTATTCATATTATTGTTTTGGACTGATGATTTTTGCCATGTGCATTGTTATGAGGTAGAGATAAAGTTAATCGGAAAATGAAGATTTGCAGATGACAGATGCCTGAGACCTGCAGAGGAAGATTCTGGAATGCTAGAAGGAGGGGTGATGTTGGAACTCAGCGAGGTTGGCTGTCTCTCTCTGGATGCTACCTGGGGACTGTGGCTGCCTGTCCTGGGGCTGCTGATCCTATCCTGCTTACTGTCTTTGTTGTTACCCCATTGCTGTGTTTCCTTGGGAGAAGAAATCTGTGATCCTGAACCAGCTATCTGCACTGTCAGTAAGCCGAGGTCTGGGTCCATTTGGACCTGGGACCTACCCTGTGCCCTGACAAATCTGTCACAGGCCATCAACTCTAGTAATAACCAAGGGTTTAGTGCAAGTTATTTAGAACAGGGACTGGGTTGATAGATTAGAGAGGAGAGGGTCATAAGTGTAGTCTACTAAATCTTTGAAGACCCTCCAGGAGGAGCTTTAGACTGGGTTTTGTAGCTAGTGAATTAGTGACATGGATTGCCCTTACCCTTAAACCCCCCTCCCCACCCCCTCTCTGGAAATAAATTACACCATCCATTTACTATGACTGAGTAAATCTGTGTGCTGGTCCCAGATCAGGCTCTGTTCTGGTCAGGGCTAACTGTTAGACCATTCAACTAACAGTTGGAAATCCTGATACTGGCCCAAAGTAATCCGTTGATGTCCCATCTGATCCTACCCCTAAAACCCCCCTATTACAACATTTTAACAACAGATGTTTTGAAATACATTTTTATATTTTTTTATAATTTAGGTTATTCATAGTGTTAGAAATTCCTTCACTGATGAAAACCAAAATGTCCTAGACCATATAATATCAACGCAAAGTACTGAAGAAAAAAATTACTTTCCCATGCCCACACAACCAATTTGGTTGTCAGAGACAATACTCAAAGAAAAGTCTTGATAACTTCTGAAATGACTTTCTACCCATTTCTCTATGATGCCCCCCATGTTCTTTTTTTAATCTCTTAAAATTATAGTCCATATTTAAATGTTAAATATGTATATGTAAACATATGTGTACATAAATAAGTATGCATTTATATATTCATTTATACATACATGTGTATAGGTGTATATACATATTTATTCAGTTATGCACTAATTCTTATAATTTGAGTACATTGAAAGTCCTAGTTGTAGTCTAAACAGAGCAGACTTTTGTGTTTACCTTATTCAGATGGGGCTGAGTTAGTAATGTACCAAAGGAATTTTGTTTCATGACATTTTCACTCTTTCAGTGATTCTTCAGATTTAACCCTTAGAACTGTTGGTCCATATATCACCTAAGAAGGGAAGGAGATCCTTTCCCAGTTTTATAACTATAGCATATTGGTACAAACTCATTTTCTAGTTCATCTACATCTAATCTTGATCCCTTTGAAAAACATTCTTCACTTTACCTTTCATTTACTATTTGCTAGCACTAGGTGAAATGGTAATTAACACGTGGTTTCAATACCAGTAAAGATGATATATAATATAATAGATCTAAAAACAGTAATTTGATATAATGAATGGTTCAAAATAGTATGTGAACATGGAAGAAAGGTCATATATAAGTTGAGAAATTAATGGAAATTTCAGTGGAGATGTTATATTTGATTTAGGTCTTGCAGGATGAGTAGGATTTTAGTAGGTGATTGTGGTTTGCAGAAAAAAAAAAGACATCAGAAGGAGAAAATACAGGCTTTTCAGCTACCTGGCAGAAGAGAAGAGTGGCATTGAGAACTTTGATAAAGAAGGAAGTGTTGTGTAATAGCCCTGAAAGTGACATAGGGATTTAGAAGTTTGGATCAAGGGAAGGAGGAAAATCTGAATAAAAATTTCCACAACTTCATGTGATGTTGTGGGTTATACTTGACTTCTGACATATTTATGGAAAAGAGGATAATCTTCATTTTACTGATATTTCCAGAAAAGAAGTTCTGCATGTATGAGTTGAAGGACAAATGATATAATCATTTGTATATATTCTCAAAATCTATTTAAGTTAAAGACATCAGAAAAAAATAAGACGTTTGTACTATTATAATGGCAATTTTCAAATTTCTGTGATGGAAAATTAAGGTTCACCCCCAAATACCTCTTTTTTATTTTAAAATAAGTATTTAGGGCTTTTTTTGAGTTATATATTGATACCATTTTTAGTTTTCTGACATTTTGATATGTTCTCTTTCTTCCTCCCACCCTTACCCCATCCCTAAGATGAGAGGTATTATGATATAGATTGTACATGTGTTAATATGCAACACATATTCCCATAGTTATCATCTTGTGAAACATAACATATATTGCTTATATTAGAGAAAAATTCATGGAGGAAATAAAACAAAGAATGGCATACTTTTATTCACATTAAAACACTGTTTGTTCTATAGCAGTGAATATCCCTTTTTTGTCATGGGTCCCTTTGAGTTGCTTTGAATCCTTGCATTGCTGATAACAGTTAAGTTGTTCACAGGAGATCATCTTACTTTATTGCTGTCACTGGGTACAATATTCTACTGGTTTTAGTCACTAATTTGATATCACTTCATATAAGTCTTTCCAGGTACTTTATGATCATTTTGTTATTTCTTATGCACAAGAATAATCTATTATAAATATTTAAAACAGCTTATTCAACTATTGCCCAATTAATGGACAGCCCTACAGTTTCCAGTAGTTTCCTACCACAAAAAGAGTTCTTAAGAATAATTTTCAACAAGTAGGTACTTCTCTATCTTCAATGTTTTGGGGATACAGAACTATTAGTGGTATTGTTAAGTTAAAGAGTATACACAGGTTTTTATGGCCCTTTTGGCAGGATTCCAAATTGTTCAATATAATAGTTGTATTAGTTCACATCTTTACCAACAGTGTATTGATGTTCCATTTTTCCCACAGAGTCCAACAATTATCATTTTCCTCTTCTATCATATCAATCAGTTTGATAGCTATGAGGTGGTACCTCAGAGTTGTTTTGATTTGCATTTTTCTGATGAATAGTGATTTGAAGCATTCTTTCATATGACTAAAGATTGTTTTAATTTGTTCATCAGAGAACTGCCCTTGACCACTTGTCATTATCTCTTGACCACTTGACAAGTGAAAAGGGCTTTGTGTTTGTATCAATTATATAAAATGTACATTTGACTCAATTATCTATTTGAGAAATGAAGCCTTTGTCAAAGACACTTGCTATAAAAATTCCCCCCAGTTGGTTTTTTTTTTCCCTAATCTTAGTTTCCTTGGCTTTGTTTTTGCAAAATCTTTTTAATTTTATGTAGTCAAAATTACCTATCTTACATCTGATAATATTCTCTTGAACTTGTTTGGACATAAATTTTTCACTTGTCCATAGATCTGACAGGAAAAGAATTCTATGCTCTTCTATTTTGTTTATGGCTTTGCCCTCAATTTCTAAATGGTATCTTTTTAAATTTACTTTGGCATTTAAAATTTTTTTTATTTAATTGATTAATTTAGAATATTTTTCCAGGATTGCAAAAACCATGGTCTTTTCCTTCCCTTTCCCTCTACCCCCCCATAGTCAGTGCACAATTCCACTGGGTTTTACATGTGTCATTGGTCAAGATCTATTTACATATTATTAATATTTTCACTAGGGTGATTGTTTAGAGTCTACATCCCCAATCATATCCCCATTGACCCATCTGATCAAGCAGCTGTTTGTTTTGTTTGTTTGGTTTTTTTTGTATTTCCACTCCCACAGATCTTCCTCTGAATGTGCATAGTGTTCTTTCTCATAAGTCCTTCAGAATTGTCCTGGATCATTGCATTGCTGCTAGTAGAGAAGTCCATTATGTTTGATTGTACCACAGTACTTTAGTAGGCATTTAATAGGAGATGTTGGTCTGGGCTTAGTGCTTAGTGTCTGCCATCTTCTTTTCTGGTTTTCCAAGTAGTTTTATTCTGAATATTACTATTTTCTAAAGCATGGGTTTTTGTCAAACATTAGATTAAAATGGTTATTTACTATTGCATGTTGAGTACCTAATATTTTCAATTGATCTACTACCTGATTTCTTAGCCAGTAGAAGATTGTTTTGATGTTTTTTCCACTTTACAATACAGTTTAAAATCTGGTACAGTGAAATGATCTTTCTTTATGTTATTTTCATTAATTTCCTGCATATTCTTGGCATTTTGTTCTTCCAGATTATCTTCATTATTTTATTTAATACTATGAAATATTTTTGGAAGTTTGATTCATATGACACTGAATAGATAAATTAATTTAGCAATAATATTCATTTTTATTAGCTTGGCATATCTATGAGCAAATGATGTTTTATTGAGTTGTTTAGATCTGACTTTATTTGTGTGAAAAGTGTTTTGTAGTTAAGTTCATGATGTTCCTGGGTATGTCTTGTCTGGTGGAATTGCATGTAAAATACTCTTATTGTTATACATTGCAATATTTTATATAAATACTAATAAAATTTCTTAACATTTCCCTGTGATAACAAAAAGATAGACATTTACAAGGAAACTAGATCTCTCTCATATGATGACCTAGAAATGTTTTATTTCTGACATACGACTCTGCTCACTTGCTCTTTCAAAATCCCACTAGAGCCTAGTTTTTTGCAGCTATTAAGCACTAGCATTTATTTCATTTTAAATGGGCATATAGTTCATCCACTAAAAGAAAAGAGTGGCATCATCCAAAGAACATTTCTTTTTTGAAATTATATTGTTATTAGCATATTAATATTGATTTGGCATAGTGTTATTCGTTAATTCTTGCCTAGATTTGTTTTATAATATAATATATCCAGAATGTCTATATCATTTTATTTAATTGATTTGTTTTACTCTCATTTAGCCTGTGGTGTAAATGAGAGGAAGGTAATATTTAGGGAATATTGCAAAATTAATTCACATGTTAATTTTTATAGTTGGGATATAAAAAATATAACCACTTAGGAGCAACAAATTTCAGAAAATCAAGATAGTTAAAGTTTATTTCACCTTAAACTTCTTTTTTGTGAATCTCTGAATGGCTCAGTTTTGTCGTCTTGTATAAAGTTGTATCTTGTGTTCAATAAAAAGTAAACTAGGTTTGAGAGTTGTAAAAATATTTATATTAGTTTCTACACCGATCATTTGTAGCTTGCTTGCAAAATAATTTTTATTATAACTTCAGGAGTAAGATCAGCATTGCTTGAGAATTAAGTGTCTTGATCATAAATTTACTGATTCCTTTAGCACAAACTCTTCTTGAAAATGTCACTGTTAAGCAGCTTTTCTAAGATTTGTAGCTATCTTTTTGTCCCTTTGCCAACATATAGGTCTAAGAGATGCAAAAAGGGGGGGGAGGGCATGATGAAAGTCATTTCTTAAATGGTGCAGTTTTATTGAAGAAAGGTGCTTGATATTAAAGGAATTTTTTTTCTATTTCTATCGGCATTTGAAATTATGGTCGTTAAACACAGCTATTAAAATTAGGATAGCAATATATACTAGACATACATTTGTATAGTTTTTTAATTAAAACATACAATGTTGTTTTATGAACTATATGCATAGGGGTTACTCTACTTATGTAAACATATTAAATAATCTGTTTACCTCAGCAAAGTTTATTTAGTTTGAATGTAGTTCATAAACCATATTTAACAAAAATTGGCATTTAAGAAATGTTTATTGATTGAATGGATAACCAGATTTGCCTGTGTAGGCATATTCTTGCAAGTAATAGAATACTGCAGATAATGGTCTCTGCCAGACTGCAGTGAAATCTAAACCCTCTGATAGCTGTGTGAAGACCATGGTCCCGTACCCTAAAACAGTTTTTTTTTCTATGGTCTTGATTCTGTAGTAACCCGATCTACCTCCTGTGCCACAGAATTACTCCTACACTGCATGTAGTGAAAATACCTTCATTCCTCTCATCTTTATTTTTCAGCGTGTAATTTCATTAACTTTCCCATAGGAAATAGACTTATCTTGTTTTTCTTTGATTTTTAAGGTTGTAAATTATGATGCAAGTCAAAGAAATGATAAACAGAACTATCAGAGAGAAAAGACCCATCCTAGACTTTATGCAAGCAGTATTACTGAATAAAATATGTTTTGCTTCTTTATTTTGAAGTTAAATATGAATATAATTATTACAGCATCTGAAAGCATCAAGTAGAACAAGTTGTAGATACATGTCTTATAGTTATTTGTTTTATAAATCTTTGATTATTAAGGTTGAAATCAATCTTTGGTCAGAGAATTTATGTTATTCAACCCTTCTCTCATTTTACAGATGAAAAATACCAAATTACAACAAAGTTGTAACTTGTATTTATGTCAAAGCTTATGAGTAGAAGAATATACCCTACTTTTATCTTCTAAGAATAATTTTTAAAAAACAGTGAAATCTTCATGTAGAACTTTAAGGTTTGCAATGCACAATAAAATATTATTTTATTTGATCCTCACATTAGCACTTTTTTGGGGGGAGAAAGTTAGGTGTTTCTTTTTTCACTGCTTTACAGAGGATGACACTGAATCAGGCAGAGGTTAAAATATCTGACCAGAATCCTCAGTTAGTAAGTATCTGAGATATTTTTTGAACACAGGTCTACTTGACTCAAGGTCCAGTGCTCTGAGCCTCTTAGTTACCATGAATAGATTATGCAATTATACTGAATTTATATTGCCTTCCTGAAGAGCTATCTGTTCCAGGTCTAGAACTCTGATTTGCCATCTTTTAGCAAACTTTTACTTACTATTTGTGGTTTAAACATGCACTGCATTTTCTATCAATCAAAAACAAGTACTTATTTAGGTATATTTTATCTCATTAAATATTTATCAATTATATGGAAATAATTTTAATTTTGTTAATTTTGAGTTTCAAAATCTCTCCCTTCTCCCAATCACTCCCCCTTTAGAAAGCAAGAAATGATACTAATTGTACGTGTGAAATTATGCAAAACATATTTACATATTAGTCATGTTGCAAAAGAAAACAGACAAAAAATGAAACAAGATAAATGAAGTAAAAAGACAATCCTTAATCTGAATTGTTTGTCAGTTCCCTCTCTGGAGTGGAGTAGCCTTTTTCATAACTTGTCCTTTGAAATTGTCTTGGATTATTGTTGATCACAATTACTAAGTCTTTCACAATTGATCTTTACAATATTGCTTTTACTGTGTGTGATGTTATCCTGGTTCTGCTCACTGAATTTTGCATGTGTTCATATAAATCTTCCCAGGTTTTTCTAAAATAATCATGTTCATCATTTTTATTTAACAAAATAGTATTCCAGTACAATATATGCCACAATTTATTCATCCATTTTCTAGATGATGGGCATCACCTCCATTTCTAATTATTTAAGACCACAAAAAATATCCTATATATTTTTTTTCACAAATAGGTCCTTTTCTCTTTTCTATTACATCTTTGGGACAGAGACCTATTAGTGGTATTTTTAGGCTAAAGGATATGCACTGTTTTTAGCCTGTTTGGAACAGTTCAAAAATGTTCCACAGAATGAATGGTCAGACTTGTTCACAAATCTCCTAACAATGCATCCGTGTCTCCATTTTTCCACATCCCCTACAGTTTGTTGGTTTGTACATTTGGTAGTTTGATTGATATGACACTAAATGAGTAATGTCAGTAATGTTAGGCAAACTGATAGGCATAAGGTAGTGTCACAGTTGTTTTAATTTGCATCTCTCAAATCCATAATAGTTTGAATGTTTTTTAATATGACTATTGATAGCTTTTATTTCTTATTCTGGAAATTGCTTGTGATCTTTTGGCCATTTATGAACTAGATAATGACTCATTTTTATTAGTTTGCCTCAGATCCCTATATCTTTGAGAAATGAGACCATTATTAGAGAAACTTGTTGCAATCCCCCACCCCCACCCGTTTCCTGCTTTCCTTTTTAACTGCATTAGTTTTGTTTGTGCAAAAACATTTAAATTCATGTAATCAAAATGATCAATAAAATCAATAAAACAAAACTTTTAAGCTTCACAAGTTTCCATTCTGGAAGTGCTGGCCTCTTCTATGCTTGTGTTTGGTCTTCCCTGCTGCTGAAATAGTTTTCCAGGGTCAGGCTTTTTCTTTTTCTTTTGCTCATTTTCAAAGGCTTTTTCAAGGTTTTTTCTATATATTGAAGTTCAGTTCTACTTCTGGGGTCAAGGGAGTATTATCCCAGATTCACTGGGGTGCCATGTGCTCAGCTACCCAATTTCCCTTGGTGTCACAAGCACCAGGACACTCCTTATACTCCTCAGTGTATGCTTACACAGATTCTTTCATCACTGCTGCTGATTCTACTGCTTTCCTCTTCTACCGTAGCTAGAAAGAATTTTCTTGTTGTCCTACAACACTTTCTTTGACTGAAACCTTGCTTCAGTCTGTTTTGTTGTTTTGTTGGTTCTGCTTCTCCAGAAAAAAAATGAGGTATTTAAATAATTGTTTTGGAGTTTAAAAATTTATGGCTATTTAGAGGTAAGTTTGGACAAATACCAACTAGGATCTTTACTTACTCTGCCATTGTGGCAACTGGAAATGGGACACAAGAACAAAGCTGTGGGAAATACCTAGTTTTAGGCCATCATTTGGATTGTGAATCATCAAAGAGAACTAAGTGGAAGAAATAAAACAGAAAGAAGGATCACCAGAAGGAAGTAGTGACATGAGAGCTCTATTTCAAGTAAGTGGTATATAGTGTTCAAATTTAGCAGATAATAATTGAAAGGACTGGAAAGATAAAGACTGTAAATGACCCTCGGATTTTACAATTACGTATTCATTGATAAGTTTTGAGAGAACTGTTTTATTTGAGTAATGATTCAGAAGCCATATTTAAAGAGTTTTATAGTTAGTGAAAAGAGATGAATTGGAAGCAGCAAGTCTATTAAGCCATTTTCAGGAATTTGGCCAAGGGAAGACAAGATATAGGGTAATAGCTTGAGGGGAAGAAAAGGTTTATTTAAGGTTTCTAAGGATTGAAGAGACAGAAATATTTCAAGGCAGTAGAGAAAAAAGGAAACAATATTTAAGGAAAGACTGCAAATTATAGAGAAAAAATGGTATTTTGGAGTTGGTAATCTGTTTGAGACTGAGGGCATATGTGGAAGCCTTGGCCTTGGTAAATAAAAGGACCCTTCTTTGTTAAAACATTTACTCAGAGAATTTGCTTAATCAGGAATGACTTCATCCTATCCCTTTCTATTAATCAGAGATATGGCTTAAATCATGCTTCCTCCCTAATAATTTCACTCTCAATTTGAAATTCTTCTTTGTAAAACTTTTACACTTAATTTACACTTCTGTTAAACTTATCTAATATGGCATTTGTATGTGAAACAACTATGGTTGGTCTTTTTAATTAATGTTTCCAATCCTCATCATCTGAATATTAATTTTTTGAGGGCAAGTTCTCAAACTGCATAATATTTTATATGTCACAATATTTAGCACAAGTCCTTACATATTTTTACTGATTAGCTTCTTTAGGGCAGGTGCCATTTTTCCTTTTTGTATTTTCATCCTCGGTGCCTGCCATGGTGCATTTTCCTGAATTTTATTCTATTTTAAAAATTATTTATTTATTTGTGACATTAAAATCCCAATGTATCTCCCATACTCCATCCCTTCTCCATACTAGAAAAGCCATTATTTAACTATGACAAATATATATATACATATATATCAAACTATGTCTTGTTTGTTTCTATTTAATAGTTCATTCACTAGGGGTATAAGTATACATACAAATTCTTCAAACAATATTTCTGGGCCTGCATATACTGTTTTCTTGGTTCAGCTCTTTTTACTCTTCATAATTTCATGTATGTCATTCCATGTTTAACTAAAAATAACCTGATCATTATTTCTTAATTCGTAGTAAATTCTGTCACAAACATATGCCATAACTTGTTTAGCCACTTCCCAGATGATGGACACCTCAATTTCCAGTTCTTTGCCACCACAAAGAGAGTTGCTATTTTAGAAAAACAAATTGAATAGGCCATAAATGAACTTTTTAAGAAAAAGCATCAGGACCAGATGGATTTACAAGTAAAAATTTCCAAATGTTTAAAGATAAACTAATTTCATCATGAAATAAATGATTTAGAATTGGCAAAATAGGAATCCTGCCAAATTCCTTTAATGAAACAAACATGGTGGTGATATGTAATCCAGAAACATTAAAATCAGAGGCAGAAATTTATAATATACTATATTCCACTTTATTTTTCCTGAGTTTCTTTATTATATGTGTAATTGTGACATAAGCCATATAGAAATGTGGATTATATGAAAGAACTGGTATAATCAATGTCAAGAGTGAAACAGGATGCCCATTACCTCTGTTATTACTTAATATTGTATTGGAAATGTTAGCCATAGCAATAAGAGAAGAGAAAGATTTTGAAGG
Source organism: Monodelphis domestica (assembly GCF_027887165.1). NCBI lineage: Eukaryota > Metazoa > Chordata > Mammalia > Didelphimorphia > Didelphidae > Monodelphis > Monodelphis domestica. The sequence goes on along the minus strand of NC_077228.1, from coordinate 89,691,274 downwards.
AATCAGAATGGGCAAAGAAGTAGTAAAACAATCTCTTTTCTTACATGATAACGTGATATATATTGAAAATCATAGAGATTCAACTAACAATTAATTGAAAATAACATAATGCTTCATTTAGATTATACACTTAATAGAAGCTTATTGAATTCAATACTTACCTATCCTTTAGTAAACAATTTATTGTTAATATCAACAGAACAAAATGTTTGACAGTGTTGTGGAACTTCAATATGAAATTAAAAATGGCTTAGAGTGCCATAATTTTAATAATAATAATATGATAATAATCACTGAGACATAGCTATTTAATGTTTACATTGTGTTTTACATAAATTATCACAGTTGAGCTTCATTATATATTCTCCCTTTGGCTTATATACCATTTCTGAAGATATACATTATTAATACCATTGGTAGTATATATCTGTAAGAAATCAGTACAATTGCTCAGTTTTCTAGTCTGATTACCAGCTGTTTTGCCCCTGTAAAAGTTAATTCCCTCCCTTCTTCCTTTATATCTTGTCTTACCCATTAGATATATAAGTAATCAATACTATAAACTCCTTGAAGTTAATAAGGACTTTTTTGCTTGTGTTCTTATCTGTATTGATTAGCATGAGGGCTGACATATAATAAGATCTTAACAAATGCTTGCTTTATCTGTGTACATATGTATATTTATATATATATATATATACATATATATATATATCTGTATCTACAAGGAAGAAATTATTCATCCAACAGGCATTTGTAATGCTATCTTGCTATTTGCCAAGCCTTATGCTATGTACTAAGATACAAAGAAAGGTAAATATACAATTCCTGCCCTTAAAAACTTGCAGTTTGATGGAGATATGTGAATATATGTAATTAATATAATCTCTTTATCTAAAAAATACATAAATGTAGTGCATTTGGAAAGTAATCTTAGAGAGAAGAAAGGTAATTCTGATGACTAGGAAGGTCCTTTTGCAGAAGGTAGGGTTTTTGCTGAATTTTGGAAAAAAGAAGGAAAACTAAGAACCAGAGATGAATTAAAAAAAAAAAAGATGAATTAAAATAAAGGTTGGGCGGGAAAACTTTTTTGAGTAGGCAGAAAACCAAGAAGATCAGTATGGAGAACATGGAGGGAAGTAAAGTGTAAGAAAATTAGAAAAGGAGAAATATGTTGGAAAAGGCTTTAATTGGAAAACAGGATTTTATATTTGATTTTAGAGATAATTCGGGATCACTAGTTTATTGATTAAGGGACTGACATGGACACATCTGCAATTTGAGAAATTTAATTTTATTGAATATTAATTGGATATTATTGAACTTTGTGGAAAAGTATTATAATTTTATTGAATATTATTGCAAATACAATGAGAGGACAAGTGCATGCCCCAGGGTACTTATTCTGTGATTAGGAGAAAGAGTTAGAAATGATAAGGAATGGAAACAGATTGGACAATGGAGAATATGAGAGAGAGTGCATTCAAGATGTCAGTAAGTTGTGAGTCTGGAGAACTTAGAGGACACACATATATACACAAGAAAGAGGGAAAGAGAGAGAGAGAGAGAGAAAGAGAGAGAGAGAGAGAGAGAGAGAGAGAGAGAGAGAGAGAGAGAGAGAGAGAGAGAGAGAGTAGGAGAGACAGACAGATAAACATACAGAAACTGAGACACACAGAGAGAAATTATTTAAGAGCAAGTAAGTTCTTAGATCAAGCTACAATTTTTGCTTATAGCTACAACTTGCTAAAAAAATTTGAAAAATGTTACCTGTCATCATTTTCTCCCCTTTCTTCCTTCCCATTTTTCAATCCCTTTTAATCTACCTTTATCATTCAATTAAATCTGCTCTTTCCAAATTAATCAGTCATCTTTGAATTTGCCAAATTCAATGGCTTTTTCTCAGTCTTTGTCCTTTTTTGATACCCTTACATACAACATTTGCTAACGTTGAAAATCCATTTTCTTTGACAAACTTTACTTCTTGGATTTCTGCAATAGAATGCTGCTTTGTAAAATAGGTCTTGATCAATGATATGTGTAAAAACCCAGTGGAACTGCATTTAGACTGGGGGGAGAGAAGGTTGGGAGGAGAAGAACATGAATCATTTAACCATGGAAAAATATTCTAAATTATTTAATTAAATAAAAATTTTCAATTAAAAAAAAGAATACTGCTTTGTGGAGTAGATTATCCTCCAACCTGTGTGATTATGTCTCAGTTGATTCTGTAGTATGATCATCATTATCCCCCTCTCTCCTCTTTTTTTTACTAGTCACACTGTGCATAAAGGAACTCCCAAATTTCTTTTTTTACTTTTCCTAATCTCATCAATTCCCACAGAATCATCTATTCTCTCTAGTAAAATGCCTTCCAAATCTACATAATTAGTCTTTTCTCTCTCCTTCTAGTGCTTTATCTACAACTGTTTGCTAAATATCTCTGCCTGGATTTTATAGGCATATTGAAATCAATATTTTTTTCTAAAATAGATCTCATTATCATTTTTTCCAAAATTCTTACTTCTTTATAGCTTCTTTCTTTCTCTCAACAACAACAACAACAACAATAATAATAATAATCGAGATTTATAAGCTAAGGACCATCTTTATTATTTCTATTTTACATTCCAGCAAGTAATCAAAAGGGTCATGCATCATGATCAATTAGGATTTATACCAGGGATGCAGGGCTGGTTCAATATTAGAAAAACCATCCACATAATTGACCATATCAACAAGCAAACCAACAAAAATCACATGATTATTTCAATAGATGCAGAAAAAGCCTTTGATAAAATACAACACCCATTCCTATTAAAAACACTAGAAAGCATAGGAATAGAAGGGTCGTTCCTAAAAATAATAAACAGTATATATCTAAAACCATCAGCTAATATCATCTGCAATGGGGACAAACTAGATGCATTCCCAATAAGATCAGGAGTGAAACAAGGATGTCCATTATTACCTCTATAATTTGACATTGTACTAGAAACACTAGCAGTAGCAATTAGAGAAGAAAAAGAAATTGAATGCATTAAAATAGGGAAGGAGGAGACCAAATTATTGCTATTTGCAGATGACATGATGGTCTACTTAAAGAATCCTAGAGATTCAACCAAAACACTAATCGAAATAATCAATAACTTTAGCAAAGTTGCAGTATACAAAATAAACCCACATAAGTCATCAGCATTTCTATATATTTCCAACACAGCTCAGTAGCAAGAACTAGAAAGAGAAATCCCATTCAAAATCGCCTTAGACAAAATAAAATACCTAGGAATCTGTCTCCAGAGACAAACACAGGAACTATATGAACACAACTACAAAACACTCTCCACACAACTAAAACTAGACTTGAGCATTTGGAAAAACATTAACTGCTCATGGGTAGGATGAGCCAACATAATAAAAATGAACATCCTACCCAAACTTATTTATCTAGTTAGTGTCATACCCACTGAACTTCCAAAAAATTTCTTTACTGATTTAGAAAAAAAACATAACAAAGTTCATTTGGAAGAACAAAGGATCAAGGATATCCAGGGAAATAATGAAAAGAATACGAAGGAAGGGGGCCTTGCAGTCCCAGTTCTCAGACTATATTATAAAGCAGCGGTCATCAAAACAATTTAGTACTGGCTAAGAGACAGAAAGTAGGATCAGTGGAATAGACTGGGGGCAAGTGACCTCAGCAAGACAGTATATGATTAACCCAAAGATCCCAGCTTTGGGGACAAAAATCCACTATTCAATAAAAACTGCTGGGAAAATTAGAAGACAGTGTGGGAGAGATTAGGTTTAGATCAACACCTCACACCATACACCAAGATAAATTCAAAATTGGTGAATGAGTTGAACATAAAGAAGGAAATTAGGCAAACACAGAATAGTATACATGTCAGACCTTTGGGAAGGGAAAGACTTTAAAACCAAGCAAGAATTAGAAAGAGTCACAAAATGTAAAGTAAATAATTTTGACTACATCAAATTAAAAAGCTTTTGTACAAACAAAACCAATGTAACTAAAATCAGAAGGGTAGCCACAAATTGGGAAACAATCTTCATAAAAACCTCTAACAAAGGTTTAATTACTCAAATTTACAAAGAGCTACATCAATTGTACAAAATATCAAGCCATTCCCCAATTGATAAATGGGCAAGGGACATGAACAGGCAGTTTTCAGATAAAGAAATTAAAACTATTAATAAGCACATGAAAAAGTGTTCTAAATCTCTTATAATCAGAGTGATGCAAATCAAAACAACTCTGAGGTATCACCTCACACCTAGTAGATTGGCTAACATGACAGCAGAGGAAAGTAGTGAATGCTGGAGGGGATGTGGCAAAGTAGGGACATTATTTAATTGTTGGTGGGGTTGTGAATTGATCCAACCATTCTGGAGGGCAATTTGGAACTATGCCCAAAGGGTGATAAAAGACTGTCCGCCCTTTGATCCAGCCATAGCACTGCTTGGTTTGTACCCCAAAGAGATAATAAGGAAAAAGACTTGTACAAGAATATTCATAACTGCGCTCTTTGTGGTGGCCAAAAATTGGAAAATGAGGGGATGCCCTTCAATTGGAGAATGGCTGAACAAATTGTGGTATATGTTGGTGATGGAATACTATTGTGCTAAAAGGAATAATAAAGTGGAGGAATTCCATGGAGACTGGAACAACCTCCAGGAAGTGATGCAGAGCGAAAGAAGCAGAACCAGGAAAACATAGTACACAGAGACTGATACACTGTGGTACAATCGAACGTAATGGACTTCTCCATTAGTGGCAATGCAATGTCCCTGAACAATCTGCAGGGATCTAGGAGAAAAACACTATCCACAAGCAGAGGGCAAACTGTGGGAGTAATAAAATTGAGGAAAAGCAACTGCTTGACTACAGGGGTTGAGGGGATATGACTGAGGAGACTAAATGAACACTCTCATGCAAATACCAACAACATGGAAATGGTTTGAATCAAGAACATGTGATTCTTGTAACTTGATTCTTGAATCAAGTAACATGTGATACCCAGTGGAATCGCGCGTTGGCAATGGGAGAGGTGGGGGGGGAGGAGGAAAAGAAAATAATCAGAGAAATGCAAATCAAAACAACTCTGAGGTATCACCTCACACCCAGCAGATTGGCTAACATGACAGCAAAGGAAAGTAATGAATGCTGGAGGGGATGTGGCAAAGTTGGGACTTTAATTCATTACTGGTGGAGTTGTGAATTGATCCAACCATTCTGGAGGGCAATTTGGAACTATGCCCAAAGGACAAAAAATTGGTGATGGAATACTATTGTGCTAAAAGGAATAATAAAGTGGAGGAATTCCATGGGGACTGAAACAACCTCCAAGAAGTGTTGCAGAGTGAGAGGAGCAGGACCAGGAGAATATTGTACACAAAGACTGATACACTGTGGTACAATCGAATGGAATGGACTTCTCCATTAATGGCAATGCAATGACACTGAGCAACCTGGAGGAATCTATGAGAAAAACCACTATCCACATCCAGAGGAAACACTGTGAGGGTAAAAACATCAAAGAAAAACAACTGCTTGAATACATGGGTCGAAGGAATGTGGTTGAGGATGTAGACTCTAAATGAACATCCTAGTGCAAAAAAAAAAAATAACATGGAAATACGTTCTGATCTAGGACATAAGTAGTACCCAATGAAATTGCACATTGGCTATAAGAAGGGGGGATGGAGGGGAGGGAGGGAAACAATGTGATTATTGTAACCAAGGAATAATGTTCTAAATTGATTAAATAAACTAATTTAAATGGAAAAAATATTAATGGGGAATATAATCTCTTAGTTTATCTCTTCTCTGCCTTGTGACTCTACTTTGTCATTGTTGCATTTGCATATTATTGTTATAAATAAGAGACAATAGTTGAAACTTTCAATAACACAGATAAAGAACTGAAAATCTTCCCAAGAACTAGAGCTTTTTTAAATGGAGATGCAAAATGCCTAGGAAAAATAATGGGTTTGGCTTCCCTGATGTCCTTAAGTAGATACTGAATGAGCATTTGTCAAATATTTTGTAGCAGAAATTTTTGGTTAGATACCAGTTGTCCTGCTATCCTGGGACTTTCTTTTCAACTTTGAAATTCTGTGATGCTGATTGTGTGTTGAATCTGAATCTGAATCTGAAATATGGCACTAATTTCATAATTTAAAAGAATGTGAATAATAAACATTGCAATAGTATACCATGATTGAGTAATAAGATTTAGTAGTTTGATGTAATTTATATTATTTGTATTAAAATTAGTTTAAATAATCTTTTGGATTGTTTCTGTTCTTTCATTCTATCAATCAAATGATCAACAAGTATTTATTTAGTACTAGGCATGGTGATAAGTAGTGGAGATACACAGAAAAATGGACCTCCTTTACTCTCATGTAGCTTTCATTAATTGTGGGAAAACATTATACATGCTTTCTAGAATATGGAAAGTAAATACTCGAGGTTTAGGAGAAGATAATTGCTTTTCATAAATTTAAAAATTAAGTCTCTGGATGCCAAAGGCTGATCATGTAAATAAAAAGAACTAGATAGAAGCCTTCCCTTTGACTAGCTGTATGAAAATAGACAAGTCACTTAACCATAGCACCACCAGGAACTCTGTAGAATTATGAATTATAGATCATTTTTTCATCTGCATCAACAAAGGCAATTTCCATACTGGGAGCTCCCTACATTGATGATAGGTCTGGGCTGCCTTGTTCTCCAAGCTGTTTCTCTCTCTTCTCTGTTTCAATATTAGTTGAATATTTTAAGAAATGTAGCTGAGGCAATTAGGTAGCAGATTATATAATGTGCTGGACCTGCAGTCAGGAAAATATGAGTTCGAATCCAACCTTAGACACTAATTAGCTGCATGATTCTGGACAAGTCATTTATTACTATCTGCCCAAGTTTCCTCAACTATAAAATGGAGATGATAATAATAGCTCAGACTTCCCAGGGCTGTTGTCAGAATCAGATAATTTAATAAGTATAAAGTGCTTGACACAGTACCTAGCACATAGTAGATATTTAACAAATACTTATTTCCTTCCCATCTATGAGCAGAAAAAGGTGATTTCAAAGTTAAGGGAAAATATAATATTTAAAAACCCTTCTTTAATTATATTCTGACACTTTTTTAGCTACAGACAATTTTAATCTCATGAATTTCAATGAATGTTATAGATAATCATCAAAGATTAGAGTGTATGATATGGATAGGTCATTAGTAGAATAAAAATTAAAATTACACTGTAATTTTTGGTTATTAAAATTTCTGATTGTGGAACCCATTCCTTTATAAACATTTTGGGAATTGAGGAAAATTCCTGCATCCTAGTATGCAATTAGTAGAAGTGAGTCATCTCCCATTGAAGGGGCACATTACCGGCAATTTTCCAATTTGCCAGATATTCACATATATCACATGAATAATTGAATAATGAGATTGAGCCAAAACTGGTGTAGTTAATTTTAGTTGGGTGAATTGAGTACCATCTGGACTGCTGGCTTTGCTAACTTTTAATTGACCCAGTTCTTTCACAAGAGTTCTAATACCTAATTTATAAAATAGTTATTCAAGCTTAAACTACAAAGAGTAGGGCCACTTGTTAGAACACTTAATTGGAATTTCATTGAATACTAATCCACTTTTAAATTGATTAAATGACTGATCTTTGGTTTTAAATGTTCATTGTTCTTTAATATCAATTTTATAATTGTATGAAATAAATTGAACATCCTACTTCATTTTAAATTTGAATTTGAAGTTTGACCTAGTACATTTGTATTGACATTTACCAATAGAAATTAATCAATGCTTTCTATTTGAAATATATTAGTTGTATATAATACATGTTAAAATCTGCTTTGTCCCTTTCATCTTTGCAATCACTGGCTATCAAATATTTCATTGAAAATATAATCAAAGGATTTCAGGTAAGTTTTAAACAAAGTGTTTGAGAGTTTTTACAGCTTAAGGCCATTATAAAAGGTTTTAATTTTAATTACTCTTCTGAGGGATTTATTTGCATGACCTTTTAATAAAATTCAAGTTGCTATGACCATTTGTATGAGTCCCATCTGTTACTTTTTGCTGAGATCCAGAAAATTAAATGATATATTCCAATTACTAAGTTTAGTGTAATGTACCCCACCAATTTAAGTTAATGCATCCAAATTTTCTTTTAATTTGAGAAGGAAGTTGGCCAATCTCTTAAGTCCTCTAGAGTTTTATTGTACTATGAAAGTGACCCTGCGCTCTTGAAGGTTATGGCAGAGGAACTCAAGCTCTGGCAGTTTCTCTGAAAGTGAAAAGTCTTTAAATACAGGCCTACTGATTTCAACATGACTTTTGTTTGAGCATTAACTTCAATACCTTGGAGGCAAAGGTTGACAAGACAACAACCAAGTTATCAAATCAGTACAGTGAGTGTGCTGTAGAACTCAATCACATTGATGAAATTCCTGATTCTTTAAGTATGGGGGAAATTTTCCTGATTGAAAGCATCCTGGTTAGCATGAATTGATGCAGGGGAAAAATTAAAAACTAGAATGATTTCTACAAGGAAAACAACATTATAAAGAAAATGTAATTTGAAAGACCTAGGAACTCTGTTGATATCAATGACCAACCATATCACAAGGACCTATAATGAAGGCTTTACCTCTTGAGAGAAAGGTGATACATACAAGGTGCAGTGCCAGAAAAGGTAAATAGGACAAATGTATGCATTTTTAGAGGATGTCAACTATACAGATTTGTTTTGCTTATCTGTTTGCATTTCATAATTTTTCTCTTTATCTCAATTTATAATTGGATAATGACCATGTGAAAAGGTATTAGCACTATCCATGCCAAAATTCAGACAGACATTTTAATGTTTTTCAGGTGTATAACAGGTAGAAATTCAGAAGAAATTAAAGGGAAGCAGGAAAATTATGTAAATACATAGAATTTATCATATACTTTAAAATAAGTAACCCCTAGGAAACCAATTATAGGAAACAATTATAAACTAAAAAAACATTATCCTCCCCAAAGCCAAATACATAAACAAAAATAGAAGTCTAATCCCTTACTTTGAGAAACATTCAGAGAAATGATAATACCTAGAACAAATTCAGATTCATCTAGGAGTGTGATTAAGAAGAGCAGGGGAAATTGATAAAGACTTTAAATTATTGACAAATGTTCTCAATATTGAGCTTGACTAGAGAAAGTTGTAATTAGAGTAAGGGAGGTTGAGGTTAAGGGCAAGGTGTTTAAAGGGGACATAGTACATAGCGAGGACCATGATTAATGTTTTGACTTTGTTTAAAAATGATAGAATGTGACCTGAAGGTCCAAAGATTACAGCAACAAGCATCAAGAAAATTTGTATTAACCTTTAAAGGAAAAGAGAGCATTATGTGCAATGGCACCAGAGGAAAGGTCTAAAAGTGGCTTTGGTAAGCGAATATACTAAATCTCTTCTTAACCAGGATATTTAGATGGGTAGAAGTGAAGAAACAATTTTTTGATAATAGTGCAAAAAGACCTAGTGTCTTTGGGAGAAATGTAGGTTTCATAGATTATACGACAATAAAAAGAAATGTGATGAGAAGAAATGAAGGATAACAACTTTAAAAATAGAGAATGGTTCCAGGACACACAATGGAAAATGTGGACAGAAGCACATAAGGTCTAGAAAAGTCTCTGACTGAATTGACTGGCATGCTGTCCTTAACGGTCTTTGTTCTTCTCCAAAACTTGTCCCATTTATCACTCTACTGATCCAAACTGATCCAGAACTATGTGTAACATGGCTCCTTAGATCAGATGGAATATTATGGGCAGTAAGGAAAAGGAAGATATCATGATGGACTATGGAATCACAATCATGAATCAAAAAAGAAGAATTTCCTTAGAGAAAGAAATGTCTTTTGGGACTTATGTACCTGGGCCAATTCCTAGATACCCTATGCTAATTTTACCATAAATGGCATTAGATATTGGACTGCCCTATTTGACCTGTTCCTGTTTAGGGCTAAAATTGGAATTGGAAATAGGCATAGGATGTGCCTTGACAAGAGGCAGCAAGGTAGCACAGTGGATAGAGCCCCAGACCTGGAGTTGGGAGGACTTGGGTTCAAATATCACCTCAGACACTTCCCACTTAAGTGACCCCTGACATGTCACTTAACTCTGATTTCCAAATTCTTGCCACTCTTCTGTCTTAAAACTGATAGTATGAGAAAACATAAAGATTTTGAAAAAAAAGAATGTCTTGATGACATCTATGAAGAGATATTTTTTTCTTATCTTGGGGAAGGCAAAATTATAGAAAAACGAATTAGGCATGAAACACTGTGATATAATCAATTATCTGGAAATACCATGGGTATTATAGAGGAAGCAAGGTAAAATACAGAGATTGCCACCACTACAAAACACCAAGCAAAGGAGCTGATATTTTTTTATAGATGTTTAAGAGTTGCTAATCAAATTGAATATATTATTTCATTTGATAATGATAATCAAGATCAAGATTCAAATTAAGTGAGATCTAGCTTTTTAAAATTCAAAATATGGTGGTGAGAGATAAATTTGTGATTTGGAAAAATGAGGCATATGAAGATAATTTATTATATTCCACTATGATATTTGTGTATGTATGTATACTTTAGAATAGGAAAAGAGAAAATATGGTATAATGGAAAGGGCAACTATATAAGAGGAGACATAAAAGCATGATGAAGTTAGGATGAGTATTCTATTTAGTTATTTGTAAATATCAACATACATGCAAATTTGCATGTGTGTGAGAGACAGCTATTGTATGTGGGAAATGAACCATGCCCCAGACTAAGTAGTAGGGAGCAAACAGGCTGGTGAGCATTTGAGGAACAAGCTTCTGCCAAAGCACATCTTTTTGGCATCCGTATTTACTCTGTTATGCTGTGTGGCAGTCAATAATATCTCATAGGAACCAATAGAGCTATGAAAAGACATATAGTAGATATAAGAAAGCTGAAGCTTAGTACAGATTTTACTTGTTTGCAATAAGTGACATAAATATATAAGTTAGAGCATGTATGATTGTAAAAGGAGAATGAAATGAAAGATAGAAGCAACAGATGGAATGAATGAAAGTTGCATTGATAGCTATCATATATTAAAAAACATCTAGGGGAAGATGTACTGCTTATTGGGTAGACATCTAGGTAATATTTTTGAAAAGATATAACCTAATTCTTAACAGAATCAGAAATCATAGATGTGTTGTAGTGTAAAATAAAATAAGCAGAACTAGGCAAAGAATATACAGTATGGTTATGATTTTTCAACAGTTTCAGTTGTGTCTTACTCTCTGCAATCCAATTTAGAGGTTTTCTTGTCAAAGATACTGGAATGATTTGCTATTCCCTTCTGCAGTTCTTTTTTACACATGAAGAGTTGTAGTAAACAGGGTTAAGTGACTTGGCCAGGGTCACACAATGAATAAGTTTATGAGATTGCATTTGAACTCATGATGATGATGAGTTTTCCTGATTCTAACCCAGTGCCCTATCAACTGCATCACAAAGCTGCCCATATAGTTGATTAAAACAATGTAAATGGGAAGAACAACAAAACAATTGACACTAAAAATACACATTCAGTGGTCAAGGTGGTGGTAATAGTGGTTTGACATGCAAGTCACCATCTCATCTCAAACTACAATGAAGACACTTCAAGATTTTGACACCATGAACCTTGCAAGTAGCCATAATTTTTCTCCAGTACCCATAAGCATCATCTAGGAAGCATCATCTTTAGAAAGATAGTTTCATAACTGCTCAGATAGTTGGTACAATCACAGCTACTAGAGACCCAGAAAAGAAAGTTCTAACAATTTTAATGTCTTGGCACTGCCAAATGGTTTGGTATTTTATCAGTGGAAAAATCATTGAAGAGGCATTATTAACATCTGTTTTGCTTCTGCACGTTTAAAGACTTTGAGACTTTTCAATCTGATTAACAGATGAATATTTCCATCTATGTTGTTTCTCCTATGATCCCCTTGAGAACAGGGACTGTCTAATTTTTCTGTTTGTATCTCCAATGATTTCCACAATTTTTGTATATTAAGAATGAAAAAGACATGAATTTTTCATTCACACATTCTTTAGATATTGTTAAGTTCCATAACCTTCCTTCTAGATCTCGATTTGGTATAACAGGAAAACCTTAACTCATCTACTGAATTATTATTGGTTCTATATAAAGTAAAACATTCAGAGCAGTTCTTTGTTCATTAAAAAAGAAAAGAAAGTTCTAGAAATGAGATGCCTATTTATTTGGGAAAAGCTCAGAAATTATAGAATATGTACATAGTTGGGGTATTACTACAGTGTGATAATTGAAATTTATGATAAATATATAGATGGATTGGCAAGATTTATATGAACCATTGCAAAGTAAGGTAAATGGAATCTGCAAAATTTGCAAAATTAGATAATATAATAACAAAATGTAAAGAACTAAAGAACAACTGAGACTCAGTGCTATAGAATTATAGTAACCAAGCTTGACTTTGAAGAAATTTTAAACTGATTCCCAGTCAGCTCCACTTTTTTGTTGGTATCAGAAGACTGTCAATATAGGATAGTTCATTTGCTATCAAAATCAATTTTTGTGTTAGTTTTGTTTAATCATTTCCCCCAATCTTTTTTATTATCGATTATGAGGTAGGATCTCTGGGAAATGGAGAAGATAAATTGGAAGTTGTAGGTGACATGATGCTCCCAATATTTAAAAAAAAATTAAATATTGTTTCCTTGAGTCTTGGGTTTAGCAAAAATCTCTCCTTTTCCCCAAAACAAAATTATAAATAATTATATTACATTTTAGTTTCTTCTAGACTCCATAATGAAATGTCTGACTCACTGTGTCCTTAGGATCATAGATTTAGGTTTGTAATTCCAAGCCTTGATATTTTAATTACCTAAAGAAATATTGAGGAAGTACAGCTTTTCTTTTAAGCAATGTACTAACAGGGACACATTTCTTCAAAATTTAGTAGATGTTTGTGTACAGTGTAGACTGTCTTATGGCTGCCATATTCTTTCCAAATGATTGAAAGTAAAATTCCAAAGAAAGAATGAATTTGAACTCCTGATTCCAAGGCTGTCTTAATTCCAGTAATTTTCTTTACTTTATTTCATAATTATATTCTGTGAATTCAGTTTCACAGTTCCTGAGTTTGTCACCTAAAATTCTTCCAGTAAACATAATGCCAAAAAGAACCTCTGATACAAAAACAAATAGATGTTTAAGAACATGATTTCATAATAATGAAACAATCACAAATCACTTTTTTTTTCATTTTACAAATCACTTCTTCAAAGCATCCAAAACCTCCTAATTATTCCAGCCTCCATGGAAATCTAGACTCTTTTCATAAAATTTTGGTCAAGGACAAACTTCTAATTCCTAAATAACCCCATGTGAATTCTACTTCAGGAATTGGAACCCAGCTACATCTGACCTGCAAACAATCTAGATCATATCTTTTACTAAAATCAATGTAATGAATATCACATGATATTGAGAAAAATTCATTTCTTCAACTTATGAAATGGGATAATAATAAATATTGCATACTAGTTAGAAAACTGACCCCAGAACCAGAAGTAAGGGAATGATGAAATAAGCATTTATTAAATACGATGTGCCAGACTCCGTGCTAATTGTTTTAACAATAACAATAATGATAGCCAACATTTATATAGCATTTATTCTATTCCAGAAACTCTGCTAAGCATTTTACAAATATTATCTCATTAGATTCTCATAACAGCACTGGGAGATAGATACTATTAATTTCTCATTTTACAGACAAGGAAATTGAACCTGACAGAGCTTCAGTGACATACCCGGGATCATAGAGTTAGTAAGTATATGGAGATCAAATTTGAATTCAGGTCTTCATGACTCCAGGTTCAATGCTCTATGCATTGGACTAGCTAGAAAATTCACAAGATCTAGATTTGGGTCCTTGCTTCTAACATATATTGGTTGTATGAATGTAAGCAAGTCAGTGAACCTGTCAGGGCTCTTTGTAATTCTAAGAAGAGAAATTACAAAGAAGCTGACTTAAATTTGAAGGGGAAATTTCCTCATCTCAAAATTTCCTGTTCTAATTAAATCATGGACGGCTTCCTTATGATATCAAATCATGTCAAAATCAAAGGTAGTTTTCCACTCTCCATGTTATAAGCCAACTCGATTAACTTCTTCATAGTAGATATATAGTTCTGTTTATAATATGAAAAATATTTTTAAAGTGTTTAGTGATGAACAAATAGTATAGGAGTACAATGAAATTTTGACTGAATGCTGAAATGTTACTGAAGCATCAGCAATGCCAAAGGGTCTACAGAAATCAGTTTTTCCATGTGCAAATCAAGCATGTAAAACTGTCTTCTATTTATTTTCAGTGGCTGTTTTCAGGACAGTATGATCCCTTTGAAAATTCAGTCTGATATGAATGCATACCTCTTGTATTCTTTCTAGGATATTTGAGAGAAGAGTTAATGACTGCAGATGGTTAGTTCCTTGATCTTACAGTCCATGCAAGGTACTGCCCTTCCATCTTCTTTATTCCTAACGGACAAAGAACAGGGGTTCCCTGCTGGCAATCATTTATTCATTAAACAATCACATACAAAGAACATACTTTGTGCCAGGCTATAGAAATAAAAAGGTAGAAGTAAGGCAGAATCTGCTTTCAAAGGAGTTTACATCCTATTGGGAAGGAAACAAAACAGATTTTTACAAAGTATCTATGCTTTATATTCATTTGAACTCATGCCTAAAATGTTCTCCTCCTTTGCTGAATTAAGAACTTTTCTGTGCATAGAGAGAATGCATTCCTATACTATTTGTCAAAAACACTTAAGGTCTTATCAATTAGGCCATGGTAGTTCACTGAGACTATACCTGATTCACATCCTATTTTCTTAGCACATTTGCAGTTACATCAGTATTTCAGTGACCTCATGAATGAGGTGCTAGTTTTAGAGTCAGGAAGTTCTGAGTTTGACTCGTCTTATAAGCTTAAAGTCTTTATGACCCAAGAAAAGTCATTTATCTGTTCTTAGCCTTAGTTTCCTTCCTGCAGAGCGTGGTTAATAAAAACATGCCCTTCAATGAGTAATTATATGAAGATCAAATGAGATAATATATGAAAAGTGATTTGTAAGACTTAAAATATGTTAGAAATGCTGGTAGTTATTGTCATTTTTGTGATTGTTGTTGTTAGTGCTTTGGAATTAGATCCTGAGGTAACTTCATGTACACTTGAGGTGGTTTCTGTTGAAGAAACTACCTAAAAGTATGTTATAGTCCATGAAGAAGTTATCATCATCTTCTCATATCAAATGAGATGAATGATTCCACTCTAGGCTCCCAAGTCCTAAGTAAATTTCCCATCTCATTTTGCCATGTGGTCATTTCTTTTTCATTCTAGTGGTTCCTCTAGCATAAATGGCACTTCCTAATTCTGATCCAAGACAGATGATTACCTTTGCCATGTAAGAAGGTAAATTTGTGCTAGTCCCAAGGCACAAATTCACCCAGTGCCTGAAGCAAGCAACTGGCTCTCAGTGATATGTCTAATAAAATTTTGACCATTTCTTTGTATCTCCATTCTTTTGTTCAGCTAAATTTTAGCTCTTTTAAATCCTGGACTCTCATATCTGATATATATTTATACCCTTCTGTTAATCTCACTCAATAGTACAACTTTCCAGTTCCAGAAAGCTACCAGCTACTGAAATTAAATTAATTATGTAGGCCTGGGTAATGTTCTTTAATCCTCACATTAACATTGTGCTGTCTTTCTTTCTCTGCATGGATTAAAAAATCACCTGGGGTGCAGCCTTGAAATGTGGCTGGTGTCTCTGCAAAGTACTTTCTCTATTAACAGTGTCATCGAATCAACAATATCTTCCACTCCCCAGTACTCCCTAAGACAACATTAGTCAGGGTTAAAAGGCTATTTCAAACTATGAAAACAACCTAAGTGCTTTCTGCCTTCAAAAATAAAGGCAGAAAAACATAGAGGACTCTGAGGGCAGGTGTTGATAATGGGAGCAGAGAGAGGTGTCCTCATTTGCAAAAACAACATTCCTTCTGAATTGGTTATTTTCTGAAATTTCTCCCATGATTTCCTCAACTTATTCAGCAGCTCTACTAATTCCTTGTAAGGTAAGCAGGCAAAAGAGTTTTTGTTTGTTTGTTTGTTTGTTTTTTTGAGAATGGTGTATTTTACATCAAGATACCCAGTGATGATTTTTTTTTTCCTTCCTGAAAGAAAGGGCTCTCCTCTCATGAAGAATGTTGTTCAGTCTCTGACATTTCATGACTTCATTTGGGATTATCTTGGAAAAAATCTGAAATTCGTTGCTATTTCCTTCTCTGACTTATTTTACCAATGTGGAAATGGAGGCCAGCAGGGTTAAGTGACTTGTCTAGGGTCTCATTGCTAATAATTGTCTGAGACCAGATTTGAACTCAGGAAGAAGAGTCTTTCTGACTTAAGACTTAGCACTTTATCTACTGTGCCACATCTACAGAACATAGCACATCATCATCACTAACATATCCTATTGAATATTCTGTGCCTAAAGCAACACAGACACCATATATCTACAACTTGGGGAATCAGACACCATATGAGCTCCTCACTGCCCCTTGTGGATCATTAATAGCCAGGGCTACCAATAAAGGGTTGTGAGGAACAGGAAAGAAAACCAGACCACTCAGTAGAAACAAACTACTTCCAGCTCTCCAGAGCATTACTGTAGCTATTTACTCGGAGATTCTGTGAAATGCCATATACCAACACTCATTAGAGAAGAGACCTTTCTTGCATACAGGAAGAGAAATATTTGAGAGAGGAACGGGTCAAAGTGAGGTGACAAGATGGGCTAGTTGAAGCAAGGGATCACTAAGAAAGATTTATTCAGTGAGCTAGACTTTTTATGTACTCTATTTGCATATAATTGCCAACTATATGTGACTTCTGCCCTGATAGATCCTCACACCTCTAATAAAGTAGTTTATTAAGATTACAGGTCACAGTTGCCCTGAGAGCATATTGCTCTCCATGCTATAAAGGCAGCAAAATAATTGAGGAAGTTTCTTTTTAGAGAGGAGGAGCCTTTGGTTCATGAGATCATTGCAATGGTGAATTATATCAGAAGACACTGAGAAGACACACAAAATAACAATAATAACAACAAAAATCTCACAACTAACAGACAATTATTTGTATTTTGACATAAACCAAATAAAGGCATTAAAAGAAACAAAATAAAAACTCCACACCCAGGTTAACTGAATTTCAATTTTATTTTTTACAGATAATAACAATAACACTTATGTAGAACTTTAATGGTGGCAAAGTACCATATAAAGCCTACATTATTAATGTTATCATTATAATCAGTATTATTTCTTATTCTTGTCCTAAAATGTAGCAATGCAAGCTCTTTTCAGTGGGTAAACAGAGTGATTAAGAATTGATTATTTAAGCCTAGAAAAGAGAAACATATTGATTTTTCTGGAGCACTACCTCTTATTAACTAGTGTAAAAGGTATGCATGCTGTGTTTTGCCCATGTGTATTATGTGTATCCATATGGGCTCAACTAGATGTGGTCCATAAAGAGTTAAGAATAGATATTGCTAGATTGTGGGATATTTTGATTCTGGCCAGAAGCTGGTTACTCTTTTCCTGAGACAGAGGAAGTACCAGTTTGGAATTTTTTCTGGCCATCCCATCTAAATATTGCTTCTCTAGGAAAAATAATTATTTATTTTCAAGCTGAGTTTCTGCTCTCGATCTCTAAATGAGAAAGGAATGACCTGACCTGTATATACAAGACTTGACACTCCCTTTCTGGTGCTTACTGCCTGTGTGACCTTGAATGCCAATTCCACATTGAATACATATAGCTAATAACAAGTTAGCCTGTTTAGCCAATCTGATAGCAAACAAAGATCTTTTACTATATATATGAGAATATGCCTGACAAGACATTCTTTTGAGCTCTCCGATTGGGATTAAGAAATCTTAGCTCAGCCATAAGAGAAAGTTTTAGTTAGCACCTATAGCAAATTCTCTGAACACTTTACGGTGGGAATCTCCCTCATATGTTGGCTTCCTGATAAAGTCATTCTCTGCTTTCAGGATCTGAAGAAATTCTAGAACCAAATATCTTCTCTCTGTAAGCTGGGATACTCAAACTTACAGTAAGAATTTACTAAGACTGTCATGAAAGTAATGTCATCAACATTTATTGTAAAGGAGGAAGATAAATTATACAGAGAACTTAATAAGACACTCAAAATTAAATCAGCATATTTATTTACAACTCATTGACTTCAATGTAAAGACAGACTTTAGATGTAAGACATTACAAAATGCAACCAATGAAATGGTACAGTGGATAGTGCATGGGACCTAAAATTGAAAATAATTTTATTCTTTCAAATCTAGCCTCAGACACTTATAGACTGTGAGCCTCAGTTTCCCCTCATGTAAAATGGGGACAATAACCACACAGAACTCACAGAGTTTTTGTGAAAATCAAATGAAATATTTATCAAGGACTTAACAAAGTGAGTGGCACATACAAATTTCATATAAATGTTAATTATATGGAAGATACTAAGTGAATATTTTTCATTGTTATTGTTGAAAAATACTCTTATTCTTAAATGAATCTGTTATTACATCAATTCTGGAGTTCACTTTAAATCATGAACATAAGATCCCAATTAATCTATTCTCCAGTCCCTCTAAAAGTTCACTCAACATGTTGGAGGAAGATCATTTAATTATTTTTAAACACTTACCTTCTGTCTAAGAATACTTAGGAAAAAAAATGGTTCCAAGGCAGAAGAGTGGCAAGGGATAGGCAGAGGTGGGTTAAGTGACTTGACCAGGGTCACACAGCTGGGAAGGGTCTGAAGCCAGATTTGAACCTAGGACCTCCCATCTCTAGGCCTGGCTCTCAATCCACTGAGCTACTCAGCTACCCTTAGGAAGGTCATTTGAAAGAGGTAGTGTTGGTAACTAAGAGGACTAAGAAAAGCCAACTTGAGAAAATGGGGTTTCTGTGATGAGTTCTGAAGAAAGACTGGTGAACTAAAAAGTGCAGGTGAGAAGACAGAGAATTCTGAACAGAGTAGACAGTCAGTGAAGAGGTGTGGGGATGGGGGATGGAGTCATGATTGGAGAACTATAAGAGGAACATTTAGATAGATCATATAGTGTTTGAGGGAGAGAAACATATAAGAAACCAGGAAGATAAGAAGGGATCAAGGATATGAAGTGGTTGAAATGCTTAACATGAGAATTTACTTTTAATAAAGGAAATGATAGGGAAGCACTGAAACTCATTGAATAAAGCTGAAGGTGGGGTTGGGATGGTAACACAACCAGAGGAGCTGAGACAAATATCAAAACTCTGTTGAATAGAGGGACTACCAGAATATTCTTCATAGTCTTCTCTGTAGTCTAAATAAGAAGTAATGACGATCTAAACTAGGGTTATGGTGGTATTTGTAAAGGGGTGACATATAATATGTAAGTGAATAAAATAATTGAAGATTGGCATAGAATTGAATATGTGGGCTACGTGAGGAGTCAAGGATCATACCAAGTAAAATGTTTATATTGAAGAGTTAGAATTTGGCTATTATGGGGATCTTGTGATCAATAAAAGTATCTTTCACTTTCTTACACAAAATATATTTGAAAATTTGGTTCAGTTTTTAAATATAATATATATGTAGGCATATATAATATATGAAAATATACATACAAATTTATATGCCAAAGGCTTATCTACTACTTGACAAGCTAATGTTAATACTTTTATTTCAAGGAAAGAGTAGTATATGCTCAATAAAATTTCAAAAAATAGAAGGTGATTTTATTTTAAGGACATTAATGGAGGCTAGGTGTGTGATTAGATTACTATGAACAATTTTCAGGTAGCTACTGCTTCTTACCCTTCACAAAGACAAAAAATATCTTATTTGAAACTTATACTCTCAAAATCTTTCCTAGAACATTAGGATATTAAATCAATTGCTAAGCATCATAGCTGGTATGTGTCAGAAGCAAGACATAAAGTAAGGTCCCCTTGGCTTCAAAGTCAGTTCTCTCTACATAACAACAAGCTCTTTTTTATATATTAAGTCATCAATATGCATATTGTTCTTTTGGTTCTGCTTATTTTGCCTTAAATAAGTTCATAAAAATCTTCTCATACTTCTCTGAATTCTTTCTGTTCATAGTTATTACAAAAATATTCTATTCCTTTCAGAAAATGTTTCTATTTTTCATCTTTTTCAATTTCTATGTTAAGAAGATAAATATTGAATTGTTTTAAATTTAAAATTATTTTTCTATTAGTAATTTAGAACATGTCTTCATATAGTCATTTATAGTTTGCAAATCTGTTTCCAAAATCTTTTATCCATACCCATTGACAACTTAGCTATTTCAGAAAATGGCTTTCCGTATTAGATATTTCTTTTTAAAGGTATTATGTTACAGTGGATGGAGATCTTACCTTGAATCAAAATGATGTCATTTCAAATCAAATCCAACACATATTGAGTGAGTGATTCTGGACAAATTACTTAAGCTTCCAAGTGCTATACATGATGCTATTTTAGATAATGCTATCTAAAAATGGTTCTTAACATTATTTTATAGACTTTTGAAGTTATCAATCTATTTTTTAAAAAGTTCATGGACCCTAGGTTAGGAGCCCCTGCTTTATGAATATGTTTCAGAGAAAATACAGACCTAAATTGCTAGAAGTTCCTCACCAGGAACTTATATCAGTGAAAGTGAAAATGCAATCAATCCTCATTCTATTTCCTAAATTTTGGTCAATTCTATGTATATATTTCTCTTTTAATCTTTAATCAGCATTGCTTATACACTTATTTATACTTAACAAACTGTTTTTAAATTACAATATATGAAGAAAAGCTTATTAAGGATCGACCCTATGTAAAATTATTAATTTTCTAATTGAATATTTACCAGTTTTCATTTTCCAATATATTGGTATATCAATAAAAGAGACATAAAGAAGTTTGATGATTTGGAATGTAAAAAAAAGTCAGTCTTTGATTTGTTATAACATATATAATAGTATCATACTCCCTCCCTCCCTCCTTTCCTTCCTATTTCTTACTTCCCTCTGTCCCTTCCTTCCTTCCTTTCTTCTTTCCTTCTTCCCTACTTTCTCTCTTTCCCTCCCATTTTCATTCTCTTATTTTCCTCCCTTTTTATCTTCTTCCATTTTATCCAAGACTTTAATGTGACACAAAGCAACTTGGGCACATTTGCAGGATTTCTTACTTTTCTAACACATTTCCTCATGTTTTCTGGGAACTTCATTATCAGAAACCACTTGGTATTTTGTCACCCCTTTCCCTTTTAAAAACATGGTTCATAATGCTTAAAGAAAAAAGAAAGGTTAATTCATAAGTCAAAGAAAACAAATAGTATTCACAAAAGAGGTCATGGAAGATTTAGGACTCCTGCCTATGAATAGCCCCAGCAGGGGAGCCTCTTGTTTATCCTCATTATCAATGACATCCATTGGTGCCTCTAGTCATCTCTTTAATATTGCTATTTTTCTCTGCCTGCAGCTCTTCTCAGCTCTCATCTGATAATAGGGAAAGTCATGCAATTCCTCAAAAGAAGCATTCCTTACAAAGACTACCCTACAATTGCAGGAGGATACATATCTTGTTTTGATACAGGATACTTTTTCTCCCTGCATCTAGCTTTGATACACTGTGAGGAAAGGGGAAAATCTCTTGATTTCTTGCTATTGTATTACATGCATTTCTAGTGAGTATGTGGTCTTGGGTTAAACTGTCCAGTGGTCAGCTATATGCTAATTTTGAACTGTTGACAGATCATTGATCCAAATGTTAGCCGGGGTCAGAATGAAGACCATAGTAACAGGTTTTGTTTGCCCTGTCCTTGGGAAGTATTTTGCATTTGCATTTGAGCTACCAAAGGTTTAAAAGGGCTTCCAACCTTTCTTTCTAAGGATGACACTGAGTCTTCATGCACCTTGGGAGGATATGAGGATATTCAAGATAATTCCAGAAGATGCCTCTCTCTGCAGTCTGATAGTATGGGATAATAGTGGGGCTGAGCAGGGAAGCCTGCATCCAGGAGTGTTATTTTCCGAAGAGGATACAATTTTACTCTCCCTAATGTATATATTACGAGAATGCTTGTATGATCAAAATAAAACAAAAGCTGAGCCAAATCCAACTAACTCTTGAATAATTTTCTGCCTCTCCTTCTATATAATTCTATTGGATGTTGCTTTTAAATCAACGCAAGGAACATTAAATTATATAAAAGAACATATAATGTAAATAAATGTGTAGATTTTTCTCTATTGAAACTATGTAAATGAAAAATTACTATTACAGAGATAAGTAAAGAACAAAACATATTTGTTAGATTATGTTTAACTTTATTAATGAGTTTTAACTGGTTTGTTTATAAATTAATACTAACTTATTGCTAACAATTTTGAATATCCAAAAAGGGGAAACTGTTTTAAGACTCCAAATGTAAGTGTCATCTCCATTACTGATAGGCATCTTTAAAAAATATTTATTAATTCATTAGGAAAATGATTAGAAAATATTAACATGGCTATTGTTATAATACAATGACATTTTTAATATAGAAAGTAAATATTTGCAGTAGAAGGAGTAGATATTACCTGATTCAAAAGATCAAAAAACTGAGACTGGTGAGTTAACTGACACTTTCAATGTTTCATAGATGTTAAAGGCAAAACTTGAGTCTAGAACCCATTTAATGTCAAATCCACAAGCATTTATTAAATAGCTTCTGTGAGAAATCAACTATTCAGGGCTCCGGAGATATAAAGTAAAAAAATCAAATAGTCCCTTCATGAAGAAAGCTTATGTTCTTTCAGGAAAGGGAAGAAAAGGAATAAACATTAACTATATATATAATGTGCCATAAACTGTGCTAAATGCTTTAGAAATATTTTATTACCACAATTTTATAATATAGCTGCTATTTTTCTTCCCATTCTACAAGTGAGGAAACTGAGGTGGAAAGAAGTTAAGTGAATTGTCTCAAAATACATAGCTAGTAAATGTTTGTGGATGGATTTGAAATCATGTCTTCCTCACTCTATGCTCAATTTTTAACCTTTGATCCCTCAAGCTGTCTAGGCGAAACAATATGCACAAATATAAAAGAAGAGAAATTTAGACAAAGTTAGTAATACACACAGACACATTTCTGGGAAAGGCACTAGTATTTGGGTGGATCAGGAAAGATCTAATAGAGGGGTAGCTAGGGAGCTTGGTGGCTTGAGAGCTAGACCTAGATAGAGATGGGAGGTCTTGGGTTCAAATTTGACCTCAAATACTTCCTAACTGTGTAATCTTGGGCACTTAACCCCCAATGCCTAATGCTTGCTATTCTTCTTCCTTGAAACCAATACACAGTGTTGATTCTAATATGGATGATAAGTATTTAAAAAAAAAGAAAGGTCAAATATATTAAATGAAATTTGAGCTGAACACTTAAGGATACTAGGAATTATAAGAGGTAGAATAGAGTAGGATTGTATTCCAAGTATACGCGAAAGAGTTTTCAACATTTTGGAAAAAGAAGATAGAATTTCACATAAAGGAACAATAAGAAAGCCATAAGATTTTTTAAAAGTTCATGTGCCAAACATCATAGTTTACATTTTATTCTCGAGATTAAAAGGAACTGCTGAATTTTGCTGGTGACCGACATAGTCTAATCCACATGTTAAGAATTAATTTTGGCACTTCTGTAGAATTGAGTAGTGTCACAAAAACTTTGAGTTTGATCAACTAGTAGTCCAGTGGAGGAATAGGCAATGGATGTCTGAATTGGAGTGGTTATTGTATGAGTCCAGAGAAAGGGACAGATGAGATGACATGAGTTGAAAAAAGGGGTAGTATTTCTTTTATAACTTGTACAAAGGATTAAAAGTATTTTAGAATTTTAAAAAATCCCCACATATTTCTATCAGTTTAATTTGGACCCACTTTTTGTTAACCCAAAAAAGAAATAGAGTTGAACTGTGTATCATCAAGGCTGAAACCAAGGTCAGCAACCCTGAGGAGTGGACCCGTTTCTGCCTCTGGACACCACATACAAAGAGTAAGAAAAAGAAGTAGAGTTTTTGTTGCTGCTATTTCAGACCCACTTAAAGAAACTTCTGAAACAGAAAATGTTAGTTTTAAAGGGGAGAAAGTACAGATACGCAGAATTTCATCAAAGCTGAACAGTTTGGCTAACGGGTTTGGGTATTCCTGAGTGTATCACATGCGTATCACCCTGTGCTTTTTATGTTCTTTAGTGCTAGGTCATGCTCAGAGTTCATGAGTTCTGGGCCATGGGCAAAACATAAAGATTTAAATAAAGTTAAATTTGTGTCAAAGACCCAGCTATTGTTAAACTTTTGATTGTACCTACTATTCACAGGATAGGCCAATGTCAGAGAGCAGTGACCTTGAAGATTTTACTGTTTTATATTCTGTGCTTGTTCTAGTTTAAAAGTGTACTATATGTAATATACAATTAATCATATATACATATATGTACATGGTGATATTTTTAATATACACATATTTGAGAGAGAAAGACAGGCAGGCAAGATATAAATATTTTTGTTGTTCAGCTGTTTCAGTCATGACAGAATCTGCTAACCCATTTGGGGTTTTCGTGGCAACAAAACAAAATAAAACAAGTGGTTTACAATTGCCTTCTCCAGTTCATTTTACAAATGAGGAAACTGAGGCAAATATGATTAAGTGATTTACCCAAGGTCACATAACTAAGCATTTGAAGTCAGATTTGAACCCATCAAGATGAGTCTTCCTGAAAACAGGCTAGGAGATCTATCTATTGTGCCACCTAGTTTAAAGTCTGCTTAAAACTAGTAACATACAGACAAAAATAAAATAATTACTTCCTTTTGGAAAAAGCTTATATTTTGCAATGGAGACATGCTGCCTCTAAAAGAGGACAGGAAGTGGAAAGGAATATGATTTACATAGAGCCTACTATGGGCCAGGAACATTACCAAGTGCTTTTAACAAAGTTGATCATTTTGACTCATTTGATCAAAAAGTATAGAGATTGGATATTTATCTTAAAAGTATAAGAACCAACTCCTTCAAATACTGGTCAATACCTTCCATCTAATTTATAGTATTATGGTATTTTTCAGAGTATTAGAAGGTTAAAGGTCTTGCAAAGTCATATATCTTTTTTAGTATGAGCTGGAACATGAACAGTTCTATCTCCACTATACCATATCACCTCATTGCACATCCTTTTCAAATATAAAGTAAAATATTATGATATCAGAAAGGATTGGGAAGACAATAGATGTAGATTAAAAATTAGATGGAAGAAGAGAAAATGAGAAGACAAAGAAAAGATATGGAGTGAGGGGAAGCTGGGGAAAAATGGGAGAGGAGGAAGAAGGCTTCCAAGAGAGATAGAAAGGGTATAAGCAAGGGCATGAGTATAAGAATTAGACTTGATAAAAAGAGGGCAATCTTATTCTCTGAAACTAAATAAAGGGAAAAAAGTAAAGTTTGGGGGAAGAGGACTGGCAGCAGTATTATTTGTGAACTAAAGGGTAAGATCATTCAGAGACTGTAATATAGTCAAAAGAAAGCCTCTATTAATAATTAACTTGAATATTTATTTTGTTAAGTGTTGCCAAATGTAATGATTAAATATTATAAGTATCTAGCTTCCAGGTAGTGAAATCAATTTATTGATCCATCCTTCAGTAACCAATAAATAAATTGGTCAGTGATATTTCTTGGTGATCAAACACAAAGAAATTCCACTGTGTGAATCATTAAATATAATTTTGGTAGCTCATTATTTAGCATCCCCTGGACATCCCAAGACACTCTATTTGGTGAATAGCCAACAAGTAAGTGGTCCATCAGAATACTCAACCTCTCCCCATCCCTTGGGTGATGGGTGATAGTTACATACTTGTTCCCATGCCCCCACCAACTTAGAGGAGAAATCAAGCTCTGCTTAGTTTGGAGTGTCTTTTGATAACACTGTTCAATGAGAGATAAAAGACCATTTTGCTACTTGCCTATACTGCTTCTAATTTATTGGGCAAGATAGAATCACCACCCTTTTCTATTAGCAATACAATGGAAGATTTTCCATGGTGGGATAGTTCTTGAATTCTCTAGGTACAAAGGAATGAGTACAGAGACTGAGAGTTATTCTGAGTCTTAATATAATATAATTGAAATAATTTAATATATTAGAAATAAATCCTCTCAAAAATTAATAGAGGCTAGAGTAGAAAAAAAAGACAGAAAATCACATGCTAAAAGAAATAGAACTCCCCAAACCTGGCAGGTACTCGAGACGTATATGCTAAGGACAGTTCATATTTGAGAGAATCAGTACCCTAGCACTAGAAGGGACTTGAAAGGTCTCCTATTCCAACACTCATTTTACAAATCATAAAGCTGAGGCACAGGAAAGTGAATTGCTTAACATTACATACAATAAATAGTAGAATCAGGATTTGAACATGTATTGCCAATCAATGTATCTAAATCATTCTTTCCTAACCTTTTTGAAAATTGTCAGAATAGTTTTAAAAATATGCACATTTGATAAGTTATACTATTATTATTCACTAACTGAAAAAATACATTCATTTTACTCTACCCAACATTTATTAACCCCCAGCATGTAATGAGCACAGTGGAAAGCTGTGGCGATATAAGATTTATGGTGAAGAAGAGAGAAGCCTCCCTGACAAATTCAAAGCAACCTCAAACCTTAAGGGACTTATATTTTTGCATGCTGACTATGCTCCCCATCTACTTAACCTGTCTTCATTAATTTCCTCATTTTGTATGGCACCTATGTCTCAGAGTTATTGTAAGGATGAAATGAGATAATTATAAAGCATTTAGCACAATGCCTGTCACATAGTAAGTGTCATATAAAAGTTATTATTAATGTTAGTATTATTTCACTTAAAATATTATATAGTTGTGAGTCCTTTTTCAGCTTACTTTTTTATAGTCACTCTGAAAATTTTTACTGTAGCTAAATATAGAATGAAATGATGCTGCCAACATAACATATGGATCCATCAATCCCTTTCAGTAACTCCACATCATGACTCTGGATCCAAGATTGGGAACTATTGATCTAAAGTTTTCAAGTGTTATCCACATTTAAGCATATATAAAAATATTAGCCACATTTTCTTGTTGTCCAAAATATTTTCACACATTTATGTTCTAATATACCCCCTGCCATTATAGAAAGGAGATACAATAATCTCCAGTATTCAACATTTCTATGTTTAAAAAATAATCATAGTTCAATATATTGATCACTGTATTATCTAGTATTTGCTATAAAATGATACACTTGATAGATCCTTTCATAGTTAACTTTCATAAAACAAAACAAAACAAAAGATCTCTTTTTAAATTTTTTTACAGGGAATTTCTTCCCTTAACTAGAAATCAACAGAAAACATTTACCCTTAGCTACCAGGAAAACTAGAAACAAATTCAGGGTGAAAATATATTAGTAGGCTCATTGGAGATACTTAATAGCATTTATTTTAATGCTTCATAAACAGGTTTCTTTTCTGTTGTTATTCCTAATTATCTCATTTTGCATTTGCTTTTAAAAAAACCCTCAAATTATTTTATGAGAAGGTGAGGTATAAATCCTAGACAGACTGACAAATTAAGAAAATAGACAAATAGACAGACAGGACCCAAAGTCTAGCTTAGCTAATCCAGGTCTCACTAAGTAGATCATAATGAGCTAATCATTCAAATAGCCATTCTATTTATAATAATATGTTTTTAAAATATATTGATTAATGAATTTATTCAGAAGTAAATTATAGTTCACCAATTAGAACATCTTGTAAAGTGTAGGCAAAGCTGATTAACTGAGCTAGTGTTTCTAATCATATTTTAGTGATATGATAAGTTTTAACTTTAAAAATTAATGACACCATCTTCTACTTTTAAATAATGAATGCACTCCATCTTCTGATGGAGCCAACCTCATTTAAAATGTTCTTTTTTTTTTAAATATATTTTATTTGATCATTTCCAAGCATTATTCGTTAAAGACATAGATCATTTTCTTTTCCTCCCCCCACCCCCCATAGCCGACGCGTAAGTCCACTGGGCATTAGATGTTTTCTTGATTTGAACCCATTGCTTTGTTGATAGTATTTGCATTGGAGTGTTCATTTAAAGTCTATCCTCTGTCATGTCCCCTCAACCTCTGTATTCAGGCAGTTGCTTTTTCTCGGTGTTTCCACTCCCATAGTTTATCCTTTGCTTATGAATGGTGTTTTTTTTCTCCTGGATCCCTGAAAGTTGTTCAGGGACATTACACCGCCCCTAATGTAGAAGTCCATTACGTTCGATTATACCACAGTGTATTAGTCTCTGTGTACAATGTTCTCCTGGTTCTGCTCCTCTCGCTCTGCATCACTTCCTGGAGGTTGTTCCAGTCTCCATGGAACTTCTCCACTTTATTATTCCTTTGAGCACAATAGTATTCCATCACCAACATATACCACAGTTTGTTCAGCCATTCCCCAATTGATGGGCATCCCCTCGTTTTCCAGTTTTGGGCCACCACAAAGAGCGCAGCTATGAATATTTTTGTACAAGTCTTTGTGTCCATTATCTCTTTGGGGTACAGACCCAGCAGTGCTATGGCTGGGTCAAAGGGTAGATATTCTTTTGTCGCCCTTTGGGCATAGTTCCAAATTGCCCTCCAGAATGGTTGGATCAGTTCGCAACTCCACCAGCAATGAATTAATGTCCCTACTTTGCCACATCCCCTCCAGCATTCATTACTTTCCTTTGCTGTTATGTTAGCCAATCTGCTAGGTGTGAGGTGATACCTCAGAGTTGTTTTGATTTGCATCTCTCTGATTATAAGAGATGTAGAACACTTCTTCATGTGCTTGTTAATAGTTTTGATTTCTTTATCTGAGAACTGCCTATCCATTTCCCTTGCCCATTTATCAATTGGAGAATGGCTTGATTTTTTGTACAATTGATTTAGCTCATTATAAATATGAGTAATTAAACCTTTGTCAGAGGTTTCTATGAAGATTTTTTCCCAATTTGTTGTTTCCCTTCTGATTTTAGTTATATTGGTTTTGTTTGTACAAAAGCTTTTTAGTTTGATGTAGTCAAAATTATTTATTTTACATTTTGTGATTCTTTCTATATCTTGCTTGGTTTTAAAGCCTTTCCCCTCCCAAAGGTCTGACATGTATACTATTCTGTGTTTACCCAATTTACTTATGGTTTCCTTCTTTATGTTTAAGTCACTCACCCATTTTGAATTTATCTTGGTGTAGGGTGTGAGGTGTTGATCTATTCCTAGTCTCTCCCACACTGTCTTCCAATTTTCCCAGCAGTTTTTATCGAATAGTGGATTTTTGTCCCAAAAGCTGGGATCTTTGGGTTTATCGTATACTGTCTTGCTGAGGTCGTTTTCCCCCAGTCTATTCCACTGATCTTCCTTTCTGTTTCTTAGCCAGTACCAAATTGTTTTGATGACTGCTGCTTTGTAATATAGTTTGAGGTCTGGGACTGCAAGGCCCCCATCATATGTGTTTTTTTTCATTATTTCCCTGGATATCCTTGATCTTTTGTTCTTCCAAATGAACTTTGTTATGGTTTTTTCTAAATCAGTGAAGAAGTATTTTGGTAGTTCAATGGGTATGGCACTAAATAGATAAATAAGTTTGGGTAGGATGGTCATTTTTATTATATTGGCTCGTCCTATCCATGAGCAGTTAATGTTTTTCCAATTGTTCAAGTCTAGTTTTAGTTGTGTGGCGAGTGTTTTGTAGTTGTGTTCACATAGTTCCTGTGTTTGTCTTGGGAGATAGATTCCTAGGTATTTTATTTTGTCTAAGGTGATTTTGAATGGGATTTCTCTTTCTAGTTCTTGCTGCTGAGCTGTGTTGGAGATATATAGAAAAGCTGATGATTTATGTGGGTTTATTTTGTATCCTGCAACTTTGCTAAAGTTGTTGATTATTTCAATTAGCTTTTTGGTTGAATCTCTAGGATTCTTTAAGTAGACCATCATGTCATCCGCAAAGAGTGATAACTTGGTCTCCTCCTTGCCTATTCTGATGCCTTCAATTTCTTTATCTTCTCTAATTGCTACTGCTAGTGTTTCTAGTACAATGTCAAATAGTAGAGGTGATAATGGGCATCCTTGTTTCACTCCTGATCTTATTGGGAATGCATCTAGTTTATCCCCATTGCAGATGATATTAGCTGTTGGTTTTAGATATATACTGTTTATTATTTTTAGGAATGACCCTTCTATTCCTATGCTTTCTAGTGTTTTTAATAGGAATGGGTGTTGTATTTTATCAAAGGCTTTTTCTGCATCTATTGAAATAATCATGTGGTTCTTGCTAGTTTGCTTGTTGATGTGGTCAATTATGTGGATGGTTTTCCTAATGTTGAACCAGCCCTGCATCCCTGGTATGAATCCTACTTGATCATGGTGAATGATCCTTCTGATCACTTGCTGGAGTCTTTTTGCTAGTATCCTATTTAAAATTTTTGCATCTATATTCATTAGGGAGATTGGTCTATAGTTTTCTTTCTCTGTTTTTGACCTGCCTGGTTTTGGAATCAGTACCATGTTTGTGTCGTAAAAGGAGTTTGGTAGAATTCCCTCTTTGCTTATTATGTCAAATAGTTTGTATAGTATTGGGGTTAACTGTTCTCTGAATGTTTGATAGAATTCACAGGTGAATCCATCAGGCCCTGGGGATTTTTTCTTAGGAAGTTCTTTGATGGCTTGATGGATTTCAATTTCTGATATGGGATTATTTAAGAATTCTATTTCCTCTTCTGTTAGTCTAGGCAGTTTGTATTTTTGTATATATTCATCCATTTCTCCTAAATTGGTGTATTTATTGCCATATAATTGGGCAAAGTAATTTCTAATGATTGCCTTAATTTCCTCCTCATTGGAGGTGCTGTCCCCCTTTTCATCTTTAATGCTGTGAATTTGCTTTTCTTCCTTCCTTTTTTTAATTAGATTGACCAGTACTTTGTCTATTTTGTTTGTTTTTTCAAAGTACCAGCTTCTTGTCTTATTTATTAAATCAATAGTTCTATCACTTTCGATTTTATTAATTTCTCCCTTAATTTTTAGGATTTCTAATTTGGTTTTCTGCTGGGGGTTTTTAATTTGATCGCTTTCGAGTTTTTTCAATTGCATTTCCAATTGATTGATCTCTGCTCTCCCTTGTTTGTTAATATGAGCTTTCAGGGATATGAATTTGCCTCTGATTACTGCTTTGGCTGCATCCCAAAAGGTTTGAAAGGATGTTTCGCCATTGTCATTTTCCTTGATGAAATTATTAATTGTTTCTATGATTTCTTCTTTAGCTAAACGGTTTTGGAGTATCATATTGTTTAATTTCCAATTGGTTTTAGATTTGGTTTTCCATGTACCATTACTAATCATTATTTTTATTGCCTTGTGATCTGAGAAGGCTGCATTCATTATTTCTGCTTTTTTGCATTTGTGTGCTATGTTTCTGTGACCTAATGTATGGTCAATTTTTGTGAATGTGCCATGTGGTGCTGAGAAGAAGGTGTATTCCTGTTTATCCCTATTTATTTTTCTCCATATGTCTATTAATTCTAATTTTTCTAAGATTTCATTCACTTCTTTTACCTCTTTCTTATTTATTTTTTGATTTGATTTATCTAAATTTGATAATGGTTGGTTTAAGTCTCCCACTAGTATGGTTTTATTGTCTATTTCTTCCTTCAATTCTCCTAGTTTCTCCATTAGAAATTTGGGTGCTATATTATTTGGTGCATACATGTTGATTAATGATATTTCCTCATTGTCTAGAGTCCCTTTTAACAAAATATAATTACCTTCCCTATCCCTTTTGATCAGGTCTATTTTTGCATTGGCTTTATCAGATATCATGATTACCACTCCTGCCTTCTTTCTATCAGTTGAGGCCCAGAAGGTCTTACTCCATCCTTTAATTCTGACCTTGTGGGTGTCAACCCGCCTCATGTGTGTTTCTTGAAGACAACATATGGTAGGGTTTTGGATTCTAATCCATTCTGCTATTTGTCTACGTTTTATGGGTGAGTTCATCCCATTCACGTTCAAAGTTATGATTGTCATTTGTGGACTCCCTGGCATTTTGATTGCCTTCCCTAATTCTAACCTTTTCTTCTTCGGCTCTACCTTTTAGTCCAGTGATTTACTTTGAATCAGTCCCCCTTGTCCCCTCCCTTGATGTTTCCCTTTTTAGTCCCTCCCTTTTTGTTCCCTCCCCCTCCCCCCTCTCTTTCCCTCCCTTTTTGTTCTCCCTCTCCCCCTCCCCCCCTTGGTTTTCCCTTCTCCTTACCCTTGTTGGGTAAGATAGAATTCAAGATCCCAATGGATCTGGATGTTTTTCCCTCTCAGAGTTGATTTCCCTGAGATTGAGGTTTAAGTAAACCCCCCCCTCTCTTCCTCTCCTTCTTATAGGAGTTTTCTTCCCCTCCCCTTCCCCTGTGAATCTTTGTGTGAGAACCATTATTCTATTTGGTCTTTCTTTACCCCCTATTTATACATTACATTTTCCCCACATATTAGTATACATAGGTTGATATAAATGTAGTCCTTATAGAAGAGAGTTTGAGTAAAAGAAGATAACATTTTTCCCCTTTCCTTAATATTTACCTTTTCAGGTATTCCTTGCTCTTTGATTTTCGGTATCAAACTTTCCACAGAGCTCTGGTCTTTTCTTTGCAAAAAGTTGGAAGTCTTCTATTTTGTTGAATGCCCATACTTTCCCTTGGAAGTATATAGTCAGTTTTGCTGGGTAGCTGATTCTTGGTTGGAGACCCAGCTCTCTTGCCTTTCTGAAGATCATGTTCCATGCCTTACGATCATTCAGCGTAGAACTTGCAAGGTCTTGTGTGACCCTGATTGGCATTCCTTTATATCTAAATTGTCTTTTTCTGGCTTCCTGTAGGATTTTTTCTTTTGTTTGATAGCTTTGGAATTTGGCAATTACATTCCTGGGAGTTGTCTTTTGGGGGTTTAGTGTAGAAGGTGTTCTGTGAGCTCTGTCAGTGGATGTATTGCCCCCTTGTTCTAGAATCTCTGGGCAATTTTCTTTGATTATATCTTGTATCACCATGTCCAGTTTGGTGTTTATTTCTGGCTTTTCTGGGAGTCCAATTATTCTTAAATTTTCTCTTCTCCCCCTGTTTTCCAGATCTATCACCTTGTCGGTGAGATATTTTATGTTCTCTTCTAATTTCTTGGTGTTTTGGCTTTGCTTTATTAGTTCTTGCTTTAAAGCCTGGTTTTCTTTTACAGTTTGGTCAAACTGGTTTTGTAGATGCGTGAATTTCTTTTGCATCATTTCCCACTTTTCCTCCCAGAGGTCTTCCATCTTTTTGGTCCTTTCTGATTCAAATTCTTCATGGGTTTGTGGAGAGTTTCTATTTCCTTTGGAAGATTTTGGAGAATTTTCTTGTATATCTTCTTCTATCTGCTCTGTATTTTGTATTTTGGCTCCATAGAATGTGTCCAGAGTCGCCCCTTTCTTCTTATTTTTCTTGGTATTTTGGGGCTTCGGTGCTTCTGTGGAGTTTGTCATCTCTGAACGTGGAGGATTGGCTTTTCTTGTCTTTGTCTGATGATCAGAGGCTTTAGTCCTGGGCAGATGTTGGTTCTATGAGCGTTCCCTGGGTTAAACTGAATATGCCTCACTGGAACTGGAATGGAAGGGTCGGACCACGAGGCCACACTCTCCCCCTGGCTCGATTTCCGGAAGTTGCCTTCAGAATCCCTGGCCGTGAGGCTGTTTCGTCGGCCTGCGGGGGGATGGGCTGCCGCTTCCCCAAGCTCCGAGAGCACAGACTTTCACTGAGACTTGGATAGCAGGATCCAGCCCGTGAGGCTGTCTTGCCCGCCCTGAGGGTTGCTGTTGTTTTGACCAGCTCTCTGCAGCGGAGGCCCCAGGCAGTAACTTTCACCCAGACTGGGACTTGGGTAGAAGACCCTGAGGGTTGTTGTTCCTCAGACCCTGCTCTCTGAGCCCGGCGCGGCTGCCGCTTCCGGGAGCCTTGGACTCTGCGCTCCTACCCCTGAGGTCCGAGGGATCTCGGGTTCTGGCTTTTAAGGGGAGCCGTACCTTTTGAACCGGGTCCAGGTCCAGGAGGAGGGTTCCCAGGGTCTGTGCTGTTGATCGTTTTGAATTTCGGCGCCTTAGGAGCTTCTAGTTTGAGATGGGTCGGGAAGGGTTTTCCGGAGATCTGAACTTCAGCTTTCTCTAAGCCGCCATCTTAACCGGAAGTCCAAAATGTTCTTTTTTTTAGTAGTTAGCATGTTATTAATTTGTATTTATTAATTAATATATCATTTCAGTGAATGCTATCCTCCAGTATTCTTATGAAACAAGGCCACAGAACTGTCTCCCTGACTGAATGAGCAAGAAATACTATTAAAGATGATGGATCTACCCTTATTTCTATGAAATTATACAAAAATTCTGTCAAGGTTCAAAAAATGAGACACCTTTGTCTATTTTCCTCCCTTATTTTCCTTCTAGTCCTTGCGTTAATGTTGCACTGATCTAGGTCCCCCTAACTGTTCTTTCCATTACCTTCCACAGAGTCCCATGACTTCTCAGAGGACATTCTTTAGTGTTCTAGGAGAGTTAGTAGTGCTCTATTCATCTAATAGTACAAGAGAAAGCTTTGGTTCTTAAACTCCTTTCTTAGATTCCCAGACAGGTTACATTTTCCAGTTTAGAAGGTTAGGAATCATGCTAACTCTTTTTTACTCACTAACCTTGAAAGTATCTAGGGCTTTGGAGGGAAGACGATCTTATGGAAATATGGAACAATCGGGAACTAACCAATTTTTTTTCAGAGAATCTAGTAGAGTTATACCTGTACCCTATAGATTTATACTAAATTGAATCTCATTTGATGAGTTCTGTTATTCTAATCTGTCATAATGTTTTGGAAGCCAGATCTAGCATCTTATCTATTCAGCCTAGTTTGACATTTCCTTCTAAAAAGCTGCTTAACTTATATTATCAAGTTAAATTCCCTTATTCCAGAAGCACACTTTATTTTAGAAAATAAATAAATATTTCATTAAATAAATTTCAATAAATATTTTCACTTCATTTCAAAACTTTCATTCTTTGAACAAATGTTTGGCCATCACAGAAATAGATATTTCAGTTACCTTGGGGTTTCCTGTACTCTCGGTCCTTTATTTGCCTCTTCTTAAGGAGCATTTCAAATATATTAGTACATTAAAATAATTCACTTCTGTGTAATGTAGAAGTATTTCTGCAACATTTCATTCTTCCTCAACAATCGTCCAAAAAAAGTTCTGTATTGTAACAAAAATATTCATTAGCAATTTGTGTGACAGAATAAATAACAAAACTTTCTTTGGAATTCATTGCTCCAGGTGACCTTCCTAGTGGAATTTTGATTAGTTTGAGTTATTTTTGATAATTATTTTTCAATCACTATCCCACAGGGTAATTGAATAGTGGCTAATTTTTCTAAATATTAATCCAGTCCCCCAAAAAACAGTAAGTCTCTAAATAAAATATTTTGATGCATTTACAGAATATATTTTCTGTTAATATACAAAGTAATGGTTTCCTTCTCATAACTTTTCTTTCTAATTTATTTCTTCCAGAATATCTGACAAATTTAGCACTACCACTTAAAAATTTATGCTTGGAATTACATTGAAAAATAAACATATTTATATATGCATCCATGTGTATAATAGAAATATTTCTTAAGTGTTACTACAATAAAAGATGTATCTCCTAAAATATTCCAGATAAAAAGGAAAGAAAAATCTAATAATATAGATTTTTTAAAAAATATCAT
This sequence comes from Monodelphis domestica, assembly GCF_027887165.1. Lineage (NCBI taxonomy): Eukaryota > Metazoa > Chordata > Mammalia > Didelphimorphia > Didelphidae > Monodelphis > Monodelphis domestica. The sequence goes on along the minus strand of NC_077228.1, from coordinate 89,655,144 downwards.
AGTAAATATTTTCACAAAACCTGAATAAAAAAATCTGTCTATGAATTGTCTCAATCATTAACTCATTTTGAAATCTATATTGATATGTCACCATAGAAGTTTTATTACCACTATCAATGAAAAATAAGTTTTTGTTTTGAAAGAAAATATTTTTATGTAATTAGGATTTTATTTTCCTCCACCATATTTCATTACAAATAAATGAACTAAATTTAAGATTTATCAAAATTTCATCATCCTAAGAATTTTTCATTCATATTTGAATCATATATTCTATATCATTAAGCATTAGCCTTTAAAATAGCACTTTGTAATAGGAAAGTAAATGCACTAATTTTCTATAATAACATACAACCAAAATTTTGAAGATGGAAGAGATCAGAGAGAGAATTTAATTCAACTATAGTGAAGAAGCTAAATCTCTACATACATTGGACTATCTATACTGATTCTATGCCATTATATACTAAAACAATAGTAAAGATTCTAAAAGTAAAGCAGAAAATGAGTTGTACATGTTTTTGGAAGATCATTTAAGAACAATGAGATCTTTTGGTGTTGTATTCTTTAAATTACATTTCAAGGAGGTGGCTGAACATTTTGCTTTTTCATATTGCCTTCATTGCTAAAGAATTTTTAAAAGAAAAAGAAAAGAAAAACTAATTGAAGCCTTAATTTGCAAATTGAATTATAACAATCTGGTAAAGATAGTTGGTGGAATCCTTACCTAATCTATTTATTCAATTCAGTTTATGTATTCATCTTGTTTAATTAAATATACATTAAGTACATTCTATAGTTCTTGGATTAGAAATGAAATTATAAATAAAATGAAGAGACTATTCAAAGGAAGTTGGAATCTGAAAGTTAGAAGATATTTTCACCTATTATAGGTGACTGTGGAATAGATACAAGGGGAGATCCTGGTAAAGTGCTTCAGAAAATGGAATGAGGGAACTATTATTTTCAGTTGGAGAGGGAAATGGGTAGAGTTTCAGAAAAGTGAATGGGAGCTGAGATGTTCATCTTTCCTTTTGAAAAGGATAAATGACATCACAGGGTGATATCTTGATTTTTATGAAGAACATTTAAGTGAGACAGAGTTGCACAAAGAATCCGTTTCACTCATTCATCCAGTCTTCAAAGTCCAGTAGTATGATGAAAGTCAGGGTGCCTGGTAATGGTCCAGTTTGCAGTAGATGAACTTGGCATCTTAGATGTCTGTCTAAGATCTAAGTGTTCTGCAATGTCTGCTTCAGCTGCATCTTTATGGTGATTAGAACAAATTGTTCTGTTTCAGGTCTTTACATGTTAGGGTGGATATCCCTTTAACTCACTGACTGGTTTGAGGACTATTGATTACTCTCAGTCTGGTTCAGCCTTGGTTTTACTGGGATGTGGCTATTGTAATGCTACAGATTCTTGGAGCCACAGGTAAGATTTTAATGATAGGTAGATACCAAAGGTGAATGAGCAGACTTGATGTAATGGAAAAAAAAATCTGCCCAAATTTCAGTAAAAACCACTGAGGATAAACACCTAGCCAAAAATCATTTCTTAAAGGGATCTGGTCCTCTATAATGAATGGTACTTCAGATTTTCCTCATGATCTGAGACACCCCCATGTTCCTCCATCCAGATTTTATAACCCTTACATCTCAGACAGTTCAGATGATGCAATATAAAATACAAATTGTTATGAATGGTCCCAAAGCAATGGGGGTGGGGTGGCTGCAGGGACAGATATCCATTCAATCCCTAGCAATGAGCAGAAGTTAGACAATCATTAAGTAGGCAGAATCCCACCCAAATTTAGGCAATCAAATCAAATTACAAAGGGTAAAGAAGCTACTAAAGTAATTTGGGGACTTTCCATAAGTGATCCCAAGAGGGACAAAATAAGGGTTATCGCCACTCATAGGATGGGAAGAATATACACTCATTGCTGACTAAAGGGTCATAAGATGGACATTGGAATGCTTATATCTCCATGTTGGGATAGGATAAAATATCAAAGGTTGGGGGTCCAGTTGATTCTCTCCCTTATGTTGGCATTTATTCATTAGGGCATATGTGAGGAGGTCCTCTGGGTAAACCTTTTGTGTGTGTGTGATTAAGTAAGAGCACTAGTACCTCAGTATACAATCTTAAATCTGTTTCTAATGACTTAAAAAGTCTGATGTTAAGAGTAAGAAAAAATCTCTTTAGATTGATGTAAGTATAATATGGATCAATAGTTATATGATCAAACTTGATTGATTAGTTATGAATGGGTATACTGAACAATCACTTATATAATCATAATAAACTGAGCAATACTGAATTAAAATAATCTAGAGAGATCATAGATATTGATGGATGGTTCATGGATCAATAGATCAATCAATCAATAATCAAAATCAATAAAAAAGTTATTTTTCACACTGAAAAGAGCTTAGCAAACCCTAAATCCAGAGGCATTAGTCTTCACTTATTACCTTTTATACTTCTGACCTAAGATAAGTCTTTAGGAAAAAGGAAGAACTTCCATAAACACAGATTAATTGGAACAGACTGTCTAACAGAGAGGGAAGGTGTGATCCATGGCACAAAGATGGGAAAAATCAAGAATATAACAAAAAATGAAAAGTCAGTTTTCATGGAAAACAAAGTTTGTGAATATAAGAGACTGAATCCAAATTGTGGAGATCCTTCCATAATATAACCAGGAAATTATACTTTATATGGTAGTCAATGAAGTGTCAATTTAGGTTTTTGAGGAGAGTAGCATATTTGAATATTTTCTTAGCCAGACAATTTTTAGTGAAAGATTCATGCCATCATAAGAAGTTAGGGATAGCTATGTAGATCCTGGAATCAATTGCCTAGAATTTATATTTGAAACCAGGAGATTGAATAAGAGATCCAAGAAAATAAAACAAAGGAAGAATGCCTAGAGCAGATAGAATCTTGGAATTCTAAACAATCAGAGAAGAAATAGCAAAATCAGGATTTTGGTTATTTTAGGGTATAATGTAATGGGAAGAAACCAAAAGAGGAATGAGTATTTAGTATAATTCTTGATTTCTAAAATGAAATATAATGGTGTTATAGAGATAGGAATTGTTATACTATCACAAAACTTATTGAGAGGGTGTTATAATATAATTCAACTCAACATTAAATGCCAACTGGATAAAAATATTGAGGATAAAACAAATATACCTATATATTGTCTGTGTGTTGTTTAGTTGTAGAAGGTATGTCCTTGTTATTTGTTTGACACACTGACTATGTTAACTCCCTGCATACACAAAGATTGATAATTTCTCTACAATTTAGAGATTTGCCTAGGGAACTGAAAGGTTAAATGAGTAATCCATAGTTAAGCAACTAGTGTATGTCAGAAGAAGGAATTAACTTCAAGTGATGCTTACTCCAAGACCACCTTTCAATCTACTGTGCCCTGCTACCTCTCAAATAAAAAGACAGGGACATGTAGGAGGAACAGATACAAATACTCAGGTCAGATTAGTAAAAGCTTCATGGAACCTCAGAAGCAAAATCATACATATGGAAAAAAGATATGACATATTTTAAGGATAAAGTAGTTCAATTTCAGTGCATGAAACAGTAATCTGAAATAAGACTAGAAAGTGAGGGGGATGTCAGATTGTGTACCTGAATTCAGTCTGTCTTATTAAAGTATTCAGTGATCCTAATCTTTATTTTGGAGTCCACTTTGTCTAGCAAAGAGATTTAATTCATTGATGTCATTATAAAAGGACATGTGAATTGAAATCAATCAATTCTTCAATGAACTATCATTTATTAAATTCTTAATATTTGCCAGATATGATACTAGATGCTGAGGAAATATAGACTTCTAGAAATAAAACAATTACTCTCCTCAAGAATTTTACATTCTGCTATCTATCTTCAAAGGAAGAACTGATGGAGTCTGAATGCAGAAAAAAAAGCATAGTATTTTTCACTTTATTTTTTGTGAATATTTTTATTTCAGGGTTTTGGTTTTGTATGTTTTGCATCATTATATATATATAACCCACATTAAATTGCTTACCATCTCAGGAAGGAAGATCTTGGATCTTATGATTTCATAAAACTTGTTAAAATCTATTACATATAATTGAAAAAAATAAAATTATGTAAGATAAAATGAAAAACAGATAAAATAATCTACATTGTATCTCATTTGAAATCTATGAGAATTTATTTTTCATGCACTGTATTATTTTATTATCATGGGGTCTGGATTATGAAGGCCCCAAATCACTTCCTCTATAGTAGGGAGATTTTCTAAGCCAGATCTCAGACCCATCTTCACTCAGTTTAAACATTTTTGCATTTTCTGCAAAGAAGAACTCAATCTACCTATCCAGCAGAGCATAAATTTGTTATTCTGGAGATAGAAACTCCTTTCACTACAAGAAAATCATTGTTTTGGGGCAGATGCTTTTATGTACTTCATAGTGTAGTTAGATCCTTACTGCTTGGTTTTTAATTGGATAAATTTTAATTTAAGTCTTTGAAAACTCACCCTGAAATTATTCATGAAAAACTGCCACTTTTGTCTACCTACATGGGGTAGGTTCCCTCGGAAGATTGTTCAGAAGCCTGCTGAGCATTGTACATTCTTTCCTTATTATTTTGGTTATTTTTCCTTTATTTTTTAACCTTGTTTTTTGATCATATATGGATCATGAATATAATCATTCTCTTTTTAATTCTTGAATTTCATGAGTCTTCCATTGTAATTCTGGCCATTGTAAATATCTAAATATGAAAAAATATTATTTAAATTAGGCCTTTGGATAAAATTGTCATAGCATCAATTAAAAGTTTGTCTTTAAATTTCATGTTAAATCAAAATATATTTTCCATTCACAAGTACAATAAAATATATTGATTATATTTGATATTTAACTCTCCCCTTTTTAAACATTTGATAACATAGGTATGTTGTATTAAGCATGACCATATGGGGAAGAAGCTAAGAATAAATTTAATTATACAGTAAATTAATTTCTTCTCCCTACAAGTTGGAAATTAGGTTTGCACAAATCTCTGGGAGTCAGCTTCCTATAAGTATACTTCCTATAAGTATTCCTATAAGTTTGTGAAGATGAACAACCTTCTCCTGAACCACAATTTAAGAATTTCAAGTTCTTGCCCTTCAGAACCACTTAAGCTACTAGAACTTAGGCTATATAAACATTGTATACATTCCTACAACATTTTCCTGCAAATGAAACAAGAAGTCACTCTATCATTCTTCCAAAAGCTTATTAATCATGTCAGAGTCAATAGTGTCAGTAAGCTTTTAGCTCTGTGTTAGTGATTTTCTGCTCAAGCCAGGAAATGAGTTTAAGTTAAGAATCATGGTGGGATACAGAACACCTTGCCACATCTCAATATTCTGGAAGCTGTTGGAAGTAGCAACTTCAAAATCTAGATATTATTTTAATGTTCATATTTATTTATCTAAAAGTTAAGTATTTTACTCAATTTGAGAATCAGAAATTTTGTGCTAAGTAATTTTGTATGAAAAAAATTTATTTTAAATAAATACTAATAATATTCCGCTCAGTCCCTGATGAACCAGATTCTATGGAGCTTTGGCACAATTTTGTACAGAGGTTTGATTTTTAAAGTAATTTTCTATTTTTACACTTCAAATGACAAGCTGACAAATGACATACATATTTGTTGTTAAAGAAGTTATAAAAGGGATGTCTTCTATATTCTTCTTGGTACTATTCAAAGATCACTGTATTTAACATAAGAAGGTGACTTTTTGTTTCAGCTTTGTCTATTACCATCTTGGGCCAATCATTTAACATCCAAGAATTTGATTTACATATTTATGAAATGACAAGTTTAATTACTTGTCCTACCTTCCTTAAAGAGTTATTCTCAGCAGATAATGTAATGAATTTCAGGAATCTCTTAAAAGCCTTGTATAAGAACATGTTGTTGTTTTTTCCAGCAGTGATCCAAGTTTTGAGATAGATAAGATATATATTTTAATTGGTTTACACAAGACAAAAATTTTCTTTATAATTTGGCTTTCACTCTGAAGATTGATTATAACAATAAATTCTTATTTGTTAAATTTTCTCTAAAAGCTGGTAGAAAAATGAGGTCCATTTTTTCTCTCTTAATATTGATTTGGCTGAATTAAATGTGTTCAGATGAGGTAATATGAATGAAACACTTTGTCAATCGCTAAGTAGTATATGAATGTCATCTATTATTATTATTGTTGGTAGTAGTAGTTTTGTTAGTGGTGGTGGTGGGAGTTGTAGTAGTACTAACTGTAATAGCAACATCAATATTATTTGTAATAATCAGCGAATATTTTTAAAAGACATTTATTCAGTGAGTAAAACTGATTATGTGGTTGTGAATATTATCAACTTTATATGTGTACTACCATTGTGGTACCAGGTACTCAAGTTGTACTTGATACCAAAGAGGTTTAGAGCTTTAGGACTGGTCTTATGATTTCATTGATACAGGGAACTCCTAGGTGAGGACATTTCCCATAACAATCAATGTATATCGTCAACTTCTCTGTTGCTAGAACACTGGGTGGTTAATCAAATTGCCCAAGAATAAATTGACAGTTTGTGCCAGAGGTGAAACTCAAACCCAGGTTCCTTAATCACTCCCTGGTGCTCTAGGTCCTCCTGGGATCCAGGCTGGATCTTTTTCCAGTGAAAACTGCTTACTCTATATAACAAATAGGTATACACACCACAACAACAATTATTTGATTTTAAAAGAAGAGTTTTGTTTTAGCATTAACACATTAAGGTGTCTTTATGTAATTGTAGACTTGAAACACTCCTTAAAAAAACTTTAAATTAATAAGCATTACTTAATAAACACTAAAATGTTAATATTATGTATGTTACTTTTTCTATTTTGATTTTAGCAAAAATACCTTTGCATCAGATTTATATTAAAATCATTTTTGTTAATGTTCAGGTTCAGGCTGTGTCAGTAAACACTGATCACTGAAACATAAATGGAATTTCTAAATGTTGTTCCTGTTGGGGCTATATATAATAAGGAGCCTGCAATCTGATTTAGCTATACTTAGACTCTATAGAATATCAGAATAACCCCCCCAACTGTTCTAACTATATTTTCCCCAAAACAATTAGCATGGGGCATTTAGCATGACTGTGTAAGTTAAATGTTACCTTAAAAACTATGATCCCCAGCACCCTACTCACTTAAAATATTGGATATTAAATTAACTTCTACTTGGCAGTAGGATCAACAAAATCCCTCAAATATTGATCATTTATATTGTCACACAAGTTGATTGCTTTGAACCATTCTGCCACTCTGTAAGTAACTGCAGCTTCAATCAAGTTTTTATAACAGCTGCAAATAATCATCAAAGAAATGACCAATTTCAACTTTTAATTCTCCACCCTCAAATGGGCATTCAATTCAGCAAACACTTATTAAATTCAAGTTCATGTAATGGATGGGAAATACTTCAGTGCTTCAGTGGATCCAAGATTTCATCAATCCCTTTGTTATTGAGTCATTTCAATAGTGTTTAACTTTTCGTCACCACATTTTGGGATTTTCCTGTCAAATATATTATAGTAGTTTGCATTTCCTTCTCTAGCTCATTTTTACAGATGAGGAACAGAGGCAAATAAGTTTAAGTGACTTGCCCAGAGTGACAGAGCCAATAAGTATCTGAGGCCAGCTTTGAACTCCTGAAGATGAGTCTTCCTGATTCTCAACCGAATGCTCTATCCACTGTACCACCTAGCTGCCCACGTATCAGTCCCCATAGTAATGTTCTTCACAAGCTATCCACAGCCCCTTATCATATGTGACTTGCATATATTTATATTCACAAATTCTTTGCAATGGATGCATGCCTCTAGCATTCTTTTCATTTTTAGTCAATGAGGTAACTAAAATATGGTTATCAATAGAATATTGTTAATAAAAAAAAGTATATCTTTGACATGGGGAAATTTTTTTCATGGGGAAATATTTTGTACAGTTAAAAACAGGAATGTGATCATGATTTATGTCTCCTCAGTTCCTTTTTAAACATACTAATATCTGTGTTTTTTTTGTTAGTCATGAATATCTTCTTTTCTTTCAAATTCCCAAGAATCAATCACTTATTTTCCACATGAAGGAGGAAAAATTATTTTAGTCACTTCATAACTTTCCTTTTGTATGCTTGGACACGCTGGCTTTTCATTTTCTTTGTTACTCTATGTACTACATCAGAACACAAATGTGAGGTCTCCACATTCATAAAAGGAGAAAAGTATTTATTTTAGAAAGTGTGATGTGTCTTTTCTATTTTTTTTATCTCTTGTTTTTCCAATTTAATCTTGAAGTGTTCTTGGAATGATTTGGTTTAAATAAGCAGTGTAGGACAACTGTCTTTCTGCAAACTTTCTTTTCACAATAAAACGCTTTTTGGTTTTTAAAGAATTTATATTTTTGATTAATTTCAATCCTCCTCCTTTATGTGATTTTGTAAATGAATTTATATTCTAAATGGCATTGGCCTCAAATGCTATATTTATCTTTTTACAAGGAAATTTAGCATTGTGGGATAAAATAAAATAAAAACTTCTCCAAAATAATCCCTTCCTTTAAGAAATTTATGATATAAAAATGAGTATAAGGTGTGTGTAGAAATATATACAATATAAGTTAAAATTCTATTAGTGTCTAGCAAAGTTTAATAATAAATTCAAGGATGGTATGATCATTGATTAGTTTAAAAATGGTGAAAAGTCTCTAGCAGGGGGAAGAAAAAATATGTATTCTCTTTAATTCTAACAATTTAGCATTCAAAACATTCCAGAGACTACATTGAACATAACAATACTCTGCCAGTGAGTTAAAAAAATAAAATATGTATGAAATAATGCCATAGTATGAAAAATAGATTTGGAAAAAAAATGATAGTGGAAGAGAATTGGAAAGCCTCAGAGCAGGAGATGTTTTTTATTTTTGTATGGGGCACCACATGTAGTTGAAGTTATGATGCCCATAAATTAGTCTTAAAATGGAAAGCACAAAATTTACTTCTAAAATGGGCTATAAGAAACATTTTCGTGTATACTTTGAAAGAAAAAATGTTCATAGTGGAAATAAAGTGAAATAAACTGAAAAAAAATTGATATGACTGCACTATTTCCTGAAATTATTGCTTCTTTTTTAATGTAGAAAGAGATTCTTTTCTCCTTTCTTTTTTAAGCACTGCCATCGATAAGACTTGATGAAGATAAAATATCTTGTGTTTACTAGTAACTTTGAAGTCTGTAGTGTGTGTTATTTTCCCAAGTAATTTAACATAAATATTAAGCCTGAGAGATAAGAGGCCTAAGTGCCTGAGAGGCAACAATGTCCAATTTGTAAGCTGTAGAATCTGACAGTAAAGTCCAGAACAGAAATGGCACTACCAATTTTCACTTTACAGGTATTTTATTCATAAAACTACTGGTGACAATTCATGTCTTTGATTCACAGTGACATGTTACTATTACCAGATGAATACTGATAGATATCCAGGAAAATTAGATCATAAATCTTCCTGAAGTTTTTTGCTCTTCAAGACCCACTCATATTCATATGGCCAGTCAGTCCCTCCATTTTTGAATGAAGAGTTAACAAATGAGAAAATTATCAAACTAGAAGCATGTCAAAAGAAGTTGTACTTAATTTTTTAACATTGACCGATTCAAATATATATCAAAATAATTTTTATTTACATACCTTATGGGGAAAAAGTCAGAACATTTTAGTAATAGAATGAGCAACATTTGCTATTTAGTCATTTGAATGTCAAATATATAATGCATTTAAAAATTATTCTAGAAAAATACAATTGCATCAGGTTTATATTAAAAGGGTATTTTTGTTGCTAATTCTTCCTGGCAATTACAATGAAAATACATTCAACTATTTCTTATTAATATTACTGTTATAAAATATCTTTGCCTGCTTCAAATCCAAATCTTTCTTGAAATGAGATGCCTCATTCCTGCTATAGGAAGTCCTGCTACTTTTATGTTGCACTTTTCTATCAAGGTCATGCTTTACTGTTTACTTCAGATTAATTTGTTTTAATTGTTATCTTTTGATTATTGCGGGAAAATGCTTTTAGCGTAGATTGTATATGCTCATTATGTATAGGCATCTTTGATCAATTAGTGAATATTTTTATGGGATTGCTGTATGAAGCAAAGATTTCACCCCCATTCCATATTTTCCTATTCAGCAGCATAATGTAATAAATAAATTAAAGACTGACATGAGATAGAGAGAAGGAGACCTGGACTTCTTCTAATATGTACTAACCATAGCAAGTTACTTAGCCACTCAGTGGCCCAGGCATCCTTCTAAGACAATGAATCAAGTTTAAGATCAGTACCAGTAAAAGGAATTTTCATGCCAGAATCACCATATCTTCATTATCACCTACTATTTTGCTTTTATCTATAAATAATTAACTTATCTTCATCACTGCCCTTATAAGATATGAACAGCTCTTAAAATTTAGTGTATCTGCTTTTGTTTATATTCCTATTATGAAGGTTACTTTCTGAGAATTTTTGAGCCAAGTAACATGAAAAGACTTTGTTGTGAAGTTTATTCTGGTAGCAGTATGAAGGATGGATTGGAAGCAAGAGAAATGAAGGGAGGGAGAACTGTTATGAAGTTATTTTATTAGTTCAAGTGGATGGTAGTGAGGTCATGGATGAAGATGATGAGAGTGAGAAGAGAAGAAAGTATTGTTTTGAGATATATTGCAGGAGTAGATTAAAATATTTCACAAATGATTTTTCAAAGAGTTCAAGGAGCTGGACAAGTCAAAGACAATAACAAAGAGCCAAACTTCAAGACTGAGAGAATTGTGGTAACTGACAGAAATAGGAAAGTAAAAGAGATAGAATAATTTTAGGATGAAAGATAATAGTTCAGATTTAGAATATGTTGATTTTTTATGTGACAATGGAATATCCAGTTGGAACTCCTCTTTAATTAGTCAATGACACTGGTCTGACATGCAGACACATGTTATGTATATGTATATATAATATACATTATATATGATATATATTTACCTGTTTAGACTTGCATAGTAGAAGTTGTTAGAATTAATGAGATTTCCAGGAGACAAAGTAGATAGATAATAGAGAAGGCCAAGTATGGAACCTTGGGAGTATGCCCACCTTGTTATCAAGAAGAGGATGACTGAAACAGTGAAAAAGACTAAGAAGGAACCTTTAAAAGAGAGGGGATCCAGGAGAGTGTATTATATCTGAAGCAACAGGAGAAGTGTGAAGAAAGGAATTGGTCAATAGTGTCCAATGCTTCAAAGAACATTTTCCATCTTAAGGATCCCTGGAACCTTACCAAATTAAAGGGAAAAAGGTATGTTTTGAATTAAATATTGATAAATAGCTACTAAATGGTTACCTCTGTTGTCTTTCCTGTTATAATTAGACTGTATACAGTATAAACAAATAAAAAACCAAGTATTTTATCAAATATCTCAATTGGTAGGTTTGGGCGATACTAAGGCAAAAATGGTATAGTTTCTGCCCTCAGGGAACATATATTTGAATGGGTTAGATATTTACATTGATAAGCATATATCAATAAATATAATGTAACATAGGGAAGTGGATAATGAACTGAAAAATCAAGAAAACGTGTAAAGGAGTGCAAATGGGAAGACTGTGAAGGACATTCAAATTCAAATCAAGGATTTTATAGTCACTCCTAATGCAAATAAGGAGTCATTGGAATTTATTGATTAGGAAAATAATGTTGATATATCAGCAGTATAGGAAAATCACTTTTACAATTATGTAGAAAGTAGATAACATTGGAGAGAAACTTGAGGTAGGCAGGGGGCCAATTGAATAGTCTATACAAAAGGAGATATGAAGGCACTGTGCATAGATAGAAAGGAATTGCTTTTAGAGATGTACTCAAGATGTAAAGATTTGTCAACTGATTTAGTATGTGAGGTGAGGAAGAATGAGAATTTAAAGGTAATAAGGAGGTTTGGAATCTGCACAATTGAGAGGACTGTGGTGCTCTTGGAAGAAAGTGAAAAATTCAAAAGGAAGGTGAGGAGAGATAATGTGTTTTGTTTTGAGAATTTTTTCAATTATAGACCCCAGTTTTACATTCATTTCGAAACACTCAGTAGAGAGACTAGGGCTCAAGAATATAGGTAGGAAAGACATCTGCATGGAGATGATAATTAAACTTATGTAAGCTGATGAGGTCACTAAGTTAAAGAGTGAAGGAGAGCAAAAAAATTGCTAGAACAAAGCCTTGGTATAAACCCACATTTAGAAAATAGGATATGAAGAATGGAAGAAAACCAAGAAATAATAGGCTGGAAAAGGAAACAAAGAAGAATCACAGAAAACAGAGAGATTCTACAAGAAAATTTCACAGTTATATGTGCTTCAGAAAGCTCAGAAAGGAAGTGCATTAAGTCAATGCCATTAAGAGATCTTTGGGAAGGAGAGAGCAGTGGAGTTATGAGGTCAGAAGTTAGCTTACAAAGCTTTGAGAAGTAAGAAGAAAAGAATAAATTAAGCTACTTCTACTGCCTTGGCTGTGAAGGGAAGAGATATATTGAAGAAATATTAGGTTCTAGTTTTTGTTTTTGTTTTTCATGATGAGAAAGATGGATATATTTGTCATCAGTAGAAAAGAGAAGATTAAAATGGGGATGATGGGGGAATCAGTCTGCTATAGAATATTGATGGAGATAAGATCAAGGTTATATGTAGAGTAGTTGGTCTATAATTTAATTTTTTTATTCTCTGACCCTAAATCCCATTTTTCTTAAAGGAAAGATGTATTAGAATAAATGTGCCATTCCTTAAAGAAGGATAAAAAATATATATTATCTTTGAACTACTATACCAATTACTTAATCTATAATTGTTTGAAACTCTATTGGTAATTTCACTCTTTTTAATAAAAATATAGAACCATGCCATTTTTGTGATAAAAGAAGTAATATAATACTTTAAAATAAGTTTTTATTCAGCATATATAATACACAGTGTATATAATATGTATATAATTAAAGCCAGAGGTAGATGAATTGATTGGTTCCAATGCAACTGCCCAACTTGATGACATTATAACTATGATCTGTTTTTAAGAGGTGGAGGGTAGGGGGCACCTTTCCTAGGAGGAATTACCTTGTGCAATGGCATGAAGATATGAGATAGAATGTTGTGTGTGACAAAGAAGCTTAAACTTGTCTGATTGGACTAAAGTACATCTATGTATTTTCTAGTGATCTATCACTGTTTGAAGATATCCCCAACTCCCAAACATCCTTGACAACCTTTGAATGCTTAGATTATTTCATTTTCTTTAAGAGAAACATAATACATTATTGAATTATGCTTTCTTTATCTTATCATCTACAAAATTGAAAATTAATATCTCCTTGCCACCCTCTTAACTGGAATTCATGTTAATTCAAAGTCATGGCAGATTTGTACATGTCTACAGAGTAATTCTGACACTTGTGGATTACTCCCATCTCTTGATGAGGAAGCAATGGAGAAGAGCTAAGATGGCTCTTATTTAACTTCTTCATCAAATTATTTGCCAATAAAGATTGTCTCTCTCTTTCCTTGAGAGGTTCAAAGGATGTGATAGCAGGCCAAGAAACTAGGAATAGCTAGTTTAAAAGATTGTGTCATATAAAACCCAGGGGAATTGCATGTCGGCTATGGGAACGGGTTGAGAGGAGGGGAGGGAACAAACATGAATCTTGTAACCATGGAAATATTCTAAATAAATTAATTAAATAAAAATTTCCAAATTAAAAAAAAATTGTAGTCAGCCCTCACTCAGGGTCATTGGTAATTGAAAGAGACCACTGACCCAATTTATTGGTTATTATTTTGTTTAGTCATTTTCAATCAGTACTATTCTCTATGACCACTTTTTGGGTTTTCTTTGGCAAAGATACTGAAGTAGTTTGTCATTTGCTTCTCCAGCTCATTTTATAGATGAAGAAACTGGGGCAAACAACATTAAGTAATTTGCCCAAGTTTTGAAATCCAATAAGTGTCTGAGACTGAATTTGAACTCATGTCTTCCTGACTCTATCCACTGTGCTACCTAACTTCCCTAATGTACTGGTTATTGCCAAGGTAACAGAAATTGATCATGCCCAAACCATTGTCTATCAGTTTGCCTTAATTTTCAAGAGTAACATATTCAATATACTTTCAAACTTCTAGTTCACACAGACCCAAATGAAGGCTACTAATACATGATATATAATAGAAAGGATATTTTTTGGATTAAATAGAAAAGTTAAGATAATTTCATAAAGTCACTGCAAAATGTGATGTATTGTAGCCCTGCATTTCTGGAAATGAACTGAAAACTTTGAAGGACAGGACATTTTGGTCAACATGTACCTGAACCAGAGAAATCTGCATGCATACCAATAATATCTATTTTAGGTCTTAATTCAATTGTCCTAGGATAGGTATTATAATCAAGTAGAAAAGCATAGCATTAGAATCAGAATATTTAAGTTCAAATCCTCACCATGCACCTTGAAAATAATTTCATCTGATAATCTACTTTCCTCAACTATAACATATGTATTAGATGATTTTTAAAGTCTCTTCTAGCTCTGAATGTATTCATGAGAATACCTCTCCTCCTTATAACTAGAGCAAAAAATAAAATAAAATGAAATGGTGATTGGAAATAAATAGGCAGGATAAAGAATCATTTCCTTACTACAAGCCATGGGCACAGCACAAAAAGTAGGGTTATAGAACAGCATACTGAATATTATATTTTCTAGTTACAGATAATTTCTCCAGAATAGATAAAATATAATATTTCTGCATGGTTTATAAGATAAAGATTATGAATAGACTTTTCTTGTTGTGATACCTATGGGTATTGGCGAGTTATTTTCAGAAAAAAATCAAATAACTGGATCTATTTAGCGTGTGGCAAAATAGATGTCAGTATCAGCTACTCAAGCTTATTGACTTGAAAATAATAGCCTAGGGTGACAGTGCTCCTTGTTTCCTTGATATTTCATGCAATTGCTATTGCTCTAACAGACGGAGAAACACAATAAAAATAATCTAGGGTGAGCAGAAAAAAAAAACAAAGAAATCACTTTTTAACTGCACTCTGTTTTTAAAATGTCTTGTTTATAAATGCGCATTCTCTTTTATATTGACGGCATGTATTAGGCCTGACAAGTAGGTATATGACTATATAAGTACAGCCATATTAACGCTCAGGCACCATAACTATAACTACCTAATCAGACATTTGATTTCACAACTTGATTTTTTCACTCTGTTATTCCAAAAGTGTCTTTACAATGAACAATTTTCTGTAAGTGGCTTAGTTTGTATCTATGCTACACCAGGCTCACAAATCTAGTCCACCAACTTTTAATCCTTCTTAAAGCATTCTCAAGCCTTGAGGCTGTGAGGAAATCAGTTTAAATATCTGCTCTCACTTCCCAGAACCATTTTTTTCTCCCAAAAGGCTACAGCTTTTTTATATCCAAAATTCTGTCTCATGCCTAATTTTTCCCTCTCCTATGCCTCCCACCTCCCAAAGAAGTCAGATGTTATGATATCGAATGTATATAAATATACATTTATGTATCTATATATAATTATATAATAGATTTCCCTATTGTGAACCAAGCCACATATTGCTTATTAGAAAAAATTCATGGAAGAAATAAAGTGGAAGATGATATATTTCATTCAGCATTTAGACTGTTCCTTCTATGTTGATGGATATTATTTTTCACCATGAGTCCTTTGTAGTTGTCCTGGATACTTTCCTTGTTGATAATATTTAATTCATTCACAGTTAATCATGATACATTATTGTCATTGTTGTATACAATGTTCTGAAATATCTTCTTACCTAAGATTTTTTTATCTGAAAAAAAGAAAAAAATCTGAAATGAATTGATAAAGGAAGAAATGGAGGAAGCTAAAAATGCTAAAACAGTAAACTAGACTACTTGACGGGGAAAAAAAAAAAACTCCTTGTACATTTTACGCTTTCAGCATAGAGGTGTTTAATATTGCTTTACATGGCATTACCCCTTTGCTGCAAAAGAGAGCAGAGAAGGCAAAGGGAATGGTTTAAATGTTTTAGCTCTGGTCATGTACAGAAGCAAAGAGGCAAAGAGGCAGGATATTACAGGACAACATTTAAAGATGGTAAATGTACATACTCAAAAATAAATTAGTCTGTTTAACTAATAGACATTCAAATAGGCAATCTATGAATGAGTTGCAGGTGGGAAAATAGCCTGGTAACAGAGGAAAGTTACAATGATGAACTTTTTATATTCAATTATGTCCTAATAGACCTGTGATCAAAACAGAGGGATAGAAGTTTAAACATGATCAGTTTATTAACAAAGTTAATAATTCCCAATATTTTGAGATCCAAGACTCCAGTGTCAAAGGATGCATTTGACTGTCAGAGCAACTTTTTATACAGTTGGTTACATAAGGTCCAATGATGGAAACTAAACTGAAACTGTGATTGGTCTATAGGAGATCTAGAGATTAAACTTATATTTTGCTTAAACATAAGATGGGATTTCCAGAATCCATGGCAAAGAGGAAAACATAGTTGTGGTCAACATCCTCTAGAAAGCCCTGTGCTAGTAAGCACAGCATCTCATGACCAGGTTGATTCACCTTTCTTTATCCCTTTCCTCTCTTCCGGAATAAAACTGATTGAGTTCATACTATAACTTATAATAATAGAGGAGTTAAACATTTATAAACTCTACCACTGAGACTCATACAACTGAATATAAATATTACTGCAAATATGGGTTCTATTAATTAGTTAAAACTATTAGTTATTAATCAATAATCTAAATTTCATAGTTGCAAGGTAGTAAATGATGTTTTTAATATTATAGTTTAAATCCGAGGAAGATGAGATCAAACTAAACTGTCATCTATGATTAGTGAGAAAGTCAATTTTCTCAGTCACTTTAAACATTCTATTTTTAATATTTTACTGTCAATTAAGAGAATTTAATTTTAAATATTTTAACTCCAAATTATAAGAGCAAAGGACAAAAATTGTTGTGGCATGAATTTCCTTCTTTTTTTAACCTTAGTCTAATTTACTCATTCTCCCTTTATGGATTAACTTTTAGAATGTGTAGTCTACACTCACTGCCTCTAAGTCCTCAACTTATGATTTATGTCCTACTTCTTACTAATCTGTTCACTTTAGTGTCTTCAAGGACACAGTCAACCTGGTTTTGAATCCTGGATCAGCTGCTTTCTGCTTGCTTGAACACAACCTTTCCCACCCACACAGGCCCTTCACTGGTAAAATGAGAGAAAGTGATTAAATGTTCTGCAAGGTTCCTTCAGCTCCAAATCCTATAATCCTCTCACATTATGATCAAGTCTAGTGAAGTTTCTTTTAAAGAACTAATCTGTCTAACTTTTCTATAACATTTTACACAGGGGAATTTCCTCTTGCCTACTTTCTGTACCCTGGATGAAGTGGCTTCCTTCTTCCCTCTTCTCCCTTACATTTCAGACTCTTCAAATGTTCCCAATGCTTTGTCCCTCAACTTTTCCTTCCTTGTTCTGCTGACATTATTTTATTTCAGTCCATATATGTCTTACTAGGTTTCCATTAAAGCATAATTTCCTCAGTTTTTTGAGCACTGTAATATCCTATTTTATATTCATTTGCCCTAATTTGTTTAGCCATTACCCAATTTATGGGCATATCTTAAATTTTCCAGTTCTTTGCTACCACAAAAAGAGCTGCTAAAATATTTTATGCACATTGAAATTATTCCTATTTTATTTTTTAAAATCTCTTTGTGGATACAAGTCTAATACTTATATGAGAGAGTTTAGTTACTTTTTATGCATAGTATGAAATTCCTTTCCAGAATACCTAGACAATTCATAATTCTACCAAGAGTGAATCAATGTATTTGTTTTCCTATATCCTTTCAAATATTTGTTATTTTCTGATATTTTTTACCAATTTGATGGGAATGCAGTAGGATTTTAAAAATGCCTCAATTTGCTTTTTAATATGGTTATATATGCCAAAACAAAGTAGATACGATAGCCTCAGTAAAAAGTAATACCTTCTCCTCATGTCAGACAGAAGGAAAAAGTGATAGAAGGCATCTGAATGATAGGGTATGAGGAAAAGAGACAGTTCAAAGTGAATGGTCTCAATTATTTGTATAAAATATGAAGTGAGTTTCTGAGCTGAGAGAGTGGAAGAGCAGAGAGAATGTGTCATGGGAGGCTTAAGGAGTAATGAAAAAAATTTAGAATAATCACTGTGGAGAATGGAATAATGAGTCAATTTATAAGGAATAGTAGTATTTACTAGAAGCAGTGAGCATCCAGTTAAGGTACTGTGACATAAATATAGAGTGGATAGTCAGAAGGATTGTATAATTTTTCTCCACTTTCATTCAATGACACAGTTGTAGAGGCAAAGACAATGAATGATGGAAGTAATCCAGGGCTGAGGTTTGACTAGGCATAATTGGCAATATGATACAGGGCCTTGGGATTTATAAGAATAGAATACCGAGTTGAAATAGTTCACCAAGGATCCAAATAGGACATAAAAGGAGACAATTTCTAGTTTAGAGAGACTGTTGAGAGAGAAATGAAGGGTTAAGATTTTGGAGATGGTCAGGAGGACATAGGGTATGGTTATAGGTAGGAAGACAGAGGAAAAGAAGTAAAAAGTCAATAAATTATGATCAGAAAATGGTATTTCAGAATTATTGACATGGATTTAGAACATTTTTGGATGATAGCAAGGTAAAGGATATGACCCTCTTTGTGTGTGACAAAGAAGGGGTGAAGATGAGTAGGCTGAGGAAATGTGTGGTGAATGCATATGAAGAATAATATATATATAGGTGTGTGTGTGTGTGTGTGTGTGTGTGTGTGTGTGTGTGTGTGTGTTTTGGAAGTTCTTTTGCCTGAGCACAATAGTTGGGGAAGAGAGAAAAATCATAAGCTAGGTATGAAGCTCATTGAGGAAGGAAAGAGACTGTCCTGAGGAATCTTTCAAAAACAGCTACAGAGATGTCAGTTGGGTGCTAGATATGAATAACATCAAAGCAAGATAGGTTACTAAGTAATGAAGGAAAGGAGAGAACCTGGAAGTAGGAATGGGGAGAAAAAAATTTCTTTGATTGATGAGCCAAGAAGAATGAATGAAGGCATTGGAAGGTATTGGTAAAGATTGCCTAAAGAGGCTGTCATCAGAAAGAATCCAACTTAACTTTCGTTAAGAACTAATATATAGAAGAAGTGGAAGAGGAATAGATTTAAGATGAAGTAAATTTTTTGTATATGGAACAAGGTTTTTAGAGGGCATTGTATTGGATAGGTAGGATGAAATTTGGGTAGGGATTATTGAGATGGATGGAAATGAATAACTGGGAGGGAAGGAATTACAAATGGAGTTTGGATGATGATCTACAAAAGTACAGAGCCTCTGGCATGTAATGGGTATGAACAATTGTGAGAATGTTTTTCAATGAGTCGGAGGGCACCACTCTTGTACCCTCTAAGGTTAGGCAAAGTAGGATATGGGGACTCTGAAGTTGAAGGAGGGGTTGAACTTTGGACAGAAATTTCTCCTTATACAAACTTGGTGATTGGGCTGTCAGAAAGAGATGGAAGATGTCTTCAGCTGGTACAGATTGAAGTCGTTCCTTTGGAGCAGATGGAACATGCCCAACCTTGCCAATATAGTCTTTCCTCAGTGAACTAGCATACAAAACCGGAGGGCTTCTAACTTGATGTGATTGGTTATGAGATTGAAGCAAGTGGTATACTCTATTTGGATCAATTCTTTTTGATTATATTCTTTAATATTCAGCTAATTTTTTAAAACTTCATTGAACCTTTATTGAATATGTATTTTTAAAATTATTTTGTGTTTAATAAAAGATATGTTTAATATTATGACTTTTATATATTTATGAAGTTTTTCTATTATAATATGGGTTAAGTATAAACAATATATTATAGTGTCATGCATACTAAAAGATATATTCTTTTTTATTTCTGTTAAAATGTACTTGTGATCTAGCATATTTTCTGATATTCCATTCAGTCCTTAATGTCTTTGAGGAAGGGCAAATACTTGATATGTCTAGCTTTGAAAAAGTACATTGAAGTCTCAACTGTTATAATTTTACTGTCTACATATTTTCAATAAGTCATTTTGCTTTTCATTGTGATTCTGTTACGCTATTCCATTATAATTTTTCTTCTCTTTCCTCCCCACTCTATTTATTGCAAGTTTTCTTCCTTCCTTCCTTCCTTCCTTCCTTCCTTCCTTCCTTCCTTCCTTCCTTTCTTCCTTCCTTCTCTCCTTCCTTCCTTCCTTCCATCCTTCTCTCCTTCCTTTCTTTCTTTCTTCTTTCTTTCTTTCTTTCTTTCTTTCTTTCTTTCTTTCTTTCTTTCTTTCTTTCTTTCTTTCTTTCTTTCTTTCTTTCTTTCTTTCTTTCTTTCTTTCTTTCTTTCTTTCTTTCTTTCTTTCTTTCTTTCTTTCTTTCTTTCTTTCTTTCTTTCTCTCTTTCTTTCTCTCTTTCTCTCTTTCTTTCTTTCTTACCTCCCACATCTCACAATTAAGATGTGTACATATATATATATATATATATATATATATGGGGGGCTTTTTTTGCTTATAACTTATCTCTTACAGAATCTGTTTTCCCCTTAATTACATTGTTATATTCTTATAACAAAATCTGGAGGGGGCATGGTCAGGTACTTTATTCATATGACAGTAAGATTTCAGGTAACACCTAAAATTTCTACATCTAATAAACTAGTATTATCTTCTATTTGCTTAACTGATTATGTGAGACAAAAAAAAAGTTCTTCCAATCTTCCTTTCCCCCTATTATCATAGTGCATCCTTTATCCCTCCTCTTTCTTGTCTTCTTTTTAAGAACATCAAAATATAATACCTCTCACAGATACTCCATTTTATTTTAATCATTTAATGACCTCTAATGATGTTATGATCTTGAAAGAACACTTATTCCATCCCCATGCCTAAAAAATCAGTTTGTCCTCATAAAGTCCCTTTTATTTGAACACATATTTTTCTTTCTATGTTTCACTTTAATCTAGTCTTTATATTTCATAATTTCTACATATCTCTGGTCTTTTCATTAGGAATTCTTAGAAATCCTTAATTTTATTGAATGCCATTCCCCCATACAATTAGACTAAGTTTTGATAAGTAAATGATAAATTATTCTTGGTTTCACTACTGTTCTGTTTTGTTGGAATACTGTATTCCCTGCTTTCTGCTTTTTTATAATGGAAGCTGCCAAATTATGTATGGTTCTGACTCAAGTTTCTTTATTTTTTTTTCCTGATTGCAATAGGATTTGCTTCACCCCAACCCCCACCCTCAATGCACCTTGAGCTTTAAACACTAGGTTTTGGCAAGTAAATTGTTAGAAGTTTTCATTTTGATGTTTCTATCAGGAGGGGGGTAAATAGATTCTATTTTCACATTGTCCTGTTGTTCTGAACTATTTAGGCTATTTACCCCCAAACTTTCTTGAAGTAATAGACTTTTTCTTTTCTTTCCTTTCTTTTTGTCATGGTTTTCAGTCTTTCTCAAGATTTCAGGCTCTTTAAAGATTCTAAAATTACTACCCCTTGATTACTTTTTTGGATTACCTCTTCATGATATGAGATGCCTTACACTTTCTTCAACTTTTTAAACTTGTTTGACTTCTAATATTTCTTATTGTTTCATGGAGTTTCACCTTCTGGTTAATTGATGCTAATTTTCAGATAATTTAAATAATTCATATAATAATTTAACTTGGATAAGATTATGTACCTCTTGTACTAAGTTTGTACTAAGTTTTAATTATAATGTCTTTCTACCACAGCTTTTTTTGCTTTTTGAGGTTGTTTTTTTTTCATTAGAAGTCTAATTTTACCAGCCTTAACAATGCTGGGTTTATGCCCCAAAGAGATAATAAGGAAAAATACTTGTATGAAAACATTTATAGCCATACTCTTTGTGGTGGCGAAGAATTGGAAAATGAGGGGATGCCCTTCGATTGTGGACTGGCTGAACAAATTGTGGTATATGTTGGTGATGGAATACTATTGTGCTCAAAGGAATAATAAAGTGGAGGAATTCCATGGAGACTGGAACAACCTCCAGGAAGTGATGCAGAGTGAGAGGAGCAGAACCAGGAAAACATTGTACACAGAGACTGATACACTGTGGGACAAATGAATATAATAAACTTCTTTA
Source organism: Monodelphis domestica (assembly GCF_027887165.1). Taxonomy (NCBI): domain Eukaryota; kingdom Metazoa; phylum Chordata; class Mammalia; order Didelphimorphia; family Didelphidae; genus Monodelphis; species Monodelphis domestica. The sequence goes on along the minus strand of NC_077228.1, from coordinate 89,632,746 downwards.
CTAGCAGCAATGCAATGATCCAGGACAATTTTGAGCGACTTATAAGAAGGAACACTATCCTCACCCAGAGAAAGAACTGTGGAATTAGAAACACCAAAGAAAAATAACTGCTCGATCACATGGGTTGATGGGGACATGATTGGGGATTTAGACTCTAAGTGATCACCCTAATGCAAATATTAATATGGAAATGTCTTGATCAATAACACATATAAAACCCAGTGGAATAACTTGTTGGCTATGAGGGAGGAGAGGGGAGGGGAAGAACATGAATCATATAACCATGGAAAATGATTCTAAATCAATTAATTAAATAAAATGTTTAAATTTTAAATAAAAAAGAAAAGAAAAAAGAAATCTAATTTTATCCATCATATTAACTACTTTCAATCCTTTTTTTTTTAAGTTAAAAATTACAGATAGTTGACACATTAGATATATTGTCAGGCCCAGAGTCAGGAACACCTGAATTCAAATCCAAATTCAGATAGATTCCAGCTATGTCATTATTGGCAAGTTATATAACCTCTGGTTGACATATTCTTCTTCTACAAAATGGATATTAATAATAGCATTAACCACCAAGAATTATTGTGAAGTTCAAATGAGATAATAATTTTGAGGAGCTTAGCAAAGTGCCTGGCAAATAGTAAGTGCTATGTAAATGCTAGTTATTGTTATTATTATTATTATTAAATATTATATAAATTCTAATTACTATAGTATATAATTTATGGTTTTATGAACTTCATTTAAATACTTGGCAGTTATTCTTCCTTTCTGAGTTTTTTCTTGGTTTTCCATGGACTTACAATAGCTTTTTATATTTTAATTAAAAAATAATTTTCCAAATCTTATTTTCCAGATGAGGACTTTGAAATAAAATTTGGCTTATAATTAGGACCAGAAGGGAGAGTAAAAATTGAAAGAATCCATAGATCACCTCCTATAAGAAATCTTCAAATGAAAACTCCCAGGAATGTCATAGTTAAGATTCAGAATTCCCATATCAAGGAGAAAATATTGCAAGAATCAAGAATGAAACAGTTCAAATACCAAGGAGTTACAATTAGGATTACACAAGACTTTGCAGCTTCAACAGTAAATGAGAGGAGATCTTGGAATACAATATTTAGAGAAGCAAAAGACCTGGGTTTACAACCTAGAATAATTTATCCTTCAAAACTTGGCATAATCCTATATGGGAAAAAATGGACATTTGATTCAGTAGAAGATTTTCAGGCATTCTTGATGGAAAGACCAGAACTGAGTGTGAAGTTTGGAATAGAAACAAAGGAATCCAGAGAAATGTAGAAAGAATCCTGGTAGTGTGAACTGATGCTGAGTGAAATGAGCAGAATCAAGAATTAAAATCAACAATGTAAAGAGAAATAATGCTGAAAGTAATGAAAAAACTGGACAACTGGACAAAGTTTTGAGACAGAAGAGATGGACTCGAATGCATAAAGAAACCTATATTTTGACTACAGTGATTAATCCCAATATGGGGATTAATTTTGTTGGTGTTAGAAATCCTCTCAACACTGTTTTTGGAGGAGAAATGAGGTTGGGTTTAGCAATAATGATGTCTTAATGGCCATTGCAATATTGTAAATTCACACAAAGGAAGAGAAATTCAAATAGCATGACAAATATTTTGAAATGAAAGTAAAGAATTTTATACTTAAAGAAAATGGTATGATGCTAGCATTCCTGGTTTCATATAAAGTCCACTTTTTTTTGTGTTTACATATTTTGTTTTAGGTTTGGAAGGGCTTTTTATGTTTATTAGTAATAAACAGTCCCCAACAAGTTGTAATTCACATTGTCTATTGAAGATGTTTTATGACTGACAACCTGCCTTCCAAACCATCATATTTTGTTATAATAGAAATTTGGAAATTTTCATTACAATAACTTGTCTGATCTCCAAAACTTGGCTCACTGGTTCTAGTTCTTTTCTGTCCCTTCCAACCCACCTCTTTTAAGAAATAGAAGCCTGATTCTTACTCTTCCCCATGATCTTTCTTTACTGCTACTGTCAATCCTACTTCAATAGGTTTTGAGGTTTCCCCATTACCTTGAAGTATAAAGTTCAACTTGTTTACCTTGACTTTCATCTCCCTACATTTTGACACTAACTCAGTCACTCCAGCTACTCTCATCCACTGAAGACCACCAGCATTCTAACCTTTATTCCTTTCTCTTGAGAAATTTGCTTCCCTCCCCTTCATTCATAGAAAAAAGTTCCTTGAGTGAGTTGAGGATCCTTAAGTATACCTTACCTTGTCTAAAAGCTTTTTTTTTATCCATATAATAAATATTTGTCAATATCAAAAAAAAAAAATTTGGCTTATACAAGTTTCACCAGACTATAGTTGTTTGATAAGGTTGTCATTTGTCTCATCAATTATTATACTGTCAGTGTTTTATTCCAATAATAACTTCAACAGAGCAACAGTACCAGGGGGCCTCTTTGTCTCTCATATTATAACTTTAAAATTCCTTTTCCTACTTTAGAGTAACAGCCTGGTAGTCTCTTCTCCTGCTGCTAGGATCTTGTCAGTGATGTTTGTCCACCTTATTCTATGGTGTCTGTTCTTATCACTTTGACCTGTGTTTCAAATTTGTGTTCTTCAACTGGATAGATGACACATTATAATATCTCATTTTTCTGAACAGTCTGGTGCTAGATAGACTGAAACCTTCCTTGTAATAGTTATCTGGGGATCTGGGCTGTATGTTTCCTTCTTTGTCATCTCATCTCTCTCAGAATTCTTCCCTTCTAATAGAGCCTCACTCACGTACCAGTTCTTCCATGAACGTGCCCTTGTTTCCTCCCAGATGAAACTGTTCTTTGCCCCTACATATTTCTTATAACATTCGGAATTCTCACTTTGACTTGACTGCAATTTACTTTGCACCACAGGCTTTTATGTCTATGCCCAATCCATATCTACTAAATATCAAGATGTTTATAAAGAGTTCAAATCCAGTCTCAGACACTTAATAGCTGAATGACCCAAAAATCACTTAATCTCTGTTTGCCTGAATTTCTTCAACTGAAAATTGGGCTAATAGTAGTACTTGACTACCAGGCTTGTTGTGGTGATTAAATGACATAATATTTATAAAAAACAGCACAGTAAAGTGGCAGGTAGTATCTGGTACTATAAAAACTATTATTAATATTATTCGATCGAAAGAACCTTGAAAACAGAAACAATTTTTCGTCTTTTTTTAATCTTATATATACTTGGTGCTAACATTGAATGTAATTGAAATTATATATTTTTCCTCTTGGCAAAAGGTAGAATTTAGACAAAGTTACAGACATTTTTGCTCTGTATTATTTTTTTTCTCCTAAAAATTAGGGTTACCTTAGAAAGTAGTAAGTTCTCCATCTTTAGATATCTTTGAATACTGCTTGTAAGCTTGTTTACTTTCTGACAGAATTTATAGACTCTCCTTACCTGAAGTAGGTTGGATTGTAAGATATTCAAGCTTTATAAATTTTGATCTCTATAACCTATGACAAAACATTCTTTTGTCTATAATTCTACTTTGCATTTAACCCATTTTCTTACTTCTTAATTCCCTGTCACACATCTTCATCCATGTAATCTCCTTGAGGACAAGATCTGTATTATTTCATTTCTTTATCACTACTTTCTAGCAAAGTGCCTTGCACATAGTAAATATTTAACATATTTTTGGAATTGAATTTTAAATTCCTTTTACAGATGAGAAAAATGCTAAAGAACAATTGAAGGCATTGCTTACGTGTTGTAAAAGAGAGGATAGAACATAATAAAATAGTGACTCTAATCTATCTTGTCATGTGTAAAGTTGTGATTGTGCCTAGAGGGGGAATGGTACAACTGTGGTGGTGGCAGGGTTTATATGGGATAGTAATATATTCCCAACTGATATATGTACCTTAAATATAAATGCCCAACTGCCTAGGTACTAAGGGCAGGTCATGTCCTAACTTAATTTAAAATTCATGAATGTTCATTAGATGTTTCTTTAATTGTACAGACTATTATAATATTTTCAAAGTCTATAAAGTAAACATTTCATGTTTGTTTCTTAAAATCAACAGAACAGAAATAACAAACTCATTCATATAATCATATAAATAAAATTTCACAAAAGAAATGTGATAAACAGCAGTCAATATGCTTATTTAGTGAGAGAAGTACCAAATGTTCTTGTTCTGATCTGGAGAAACTAGCTTAATTATAAATCTAGTTATCAAAAGCAACAGGCCACTGTGTTCATAGAAAAGACAGTATCTTTGACTGAATTTCAAAGAACATGTACCCCATGCTTCTGTCCCATATTGCATCCTGTGGAGTTATTAAAAGAAGAAAAGATTTCCTGTATTCTTCAAAGACTCTTTTCTGGCTCAACGTCTGCTAAGTTCCAGAAAGATAAATATTAGGTATTTTTTTTTACCACATAGGCAGTTGATTTTTTCTATATTATTTTGAGACAAGTGGAAGTGGGGAGAATGAAGTATATAAGGAAGTGAAATTGTTTCTTTGGCTTCTCTAAGAATAACTGTCTATTTCCTGATTATTCTCTAAGGTTTTGTTTCTTTGCTAATTTGATCTGGACCATTGAATTTTTGGTTTTTAAACTCACTCCATCAATGAAGATTAGCAATGGAGCCATAATTTAAGGGATTAGAGAATTACCAGGGGTCACTGAGATTAATAACTCTCCCATGATCACATAGCTAGTATGGGTGAGAAGCATAAATAGAACTTATGACTTACAGGCTTTGCAGTTTACATTTTATCCATGTTATATCAAACAGCTGTTTCACCTCTTGTTATGAAAAAAGAGAGACAGAGAGAGAGAAGGAGGGAGAGAGAGAGAGAGAGAGAGAGAGAGAGAGAGAGAGAGAGAGAGAGAGAGAGAGAGAGAGAGAGAAGAGAGAGAGAGAGAAACAGAAAGAAAATACTAAAAACTATACCATTCAAAATAGCTTATTGTCTTCTTCATATTTATCAATGGCGTATTCCCTCTAGTTAAATCCATTATTAACATCACTCTTCTTTGATAGAAAATGACACATGACTGTGACAAGGAATTGTAACACAATGGACCCAGCTAAACTATCAAGTGACCTTGGCAAATGAAAACACATATTTAGATTATGTGTTTATGAATAAAAGTTAATTTGCTTTTCAGGGAGTTTGGCCGCTGGAAAGTAAATAATCTTGCTGTGGAGAGAAGAAATTTCCTTGGCTCCCCACTGCCTCTTGCCCCTGAATTCTTCCGCAATATAAGGCTATTGGGACGTCGACCCACCCTTCAGCAAATCACGGAAAATCTCATCAAGAAATATGGGACCCACTTCTTGCTATCAGCCACCTTGGGAGGTATGACTATCTGCAAAAATTTTATTTTATTGATATCACATGTTTGAATTATAGATCAGTGTAGACTAATATAAAAAATGAAGAGCTATGCTTTTGTAAATTTAGTTTCTTCTTTCTTGTTATTCAATTAAATTTAAAAAATCTTTAAAAAATAATAACAATATTAGCTTTTACTTATATAATTAGTGTTTTAGAAATATCCCTTTTGATCCTCAAAACTACTCTAGGATGTAAGAACTATTGGTATCCCCATTTTACACACTGAGGAAAAAGAAAGGCAAAGGTCTAATGACTATACCCATGGTAACATAGTAAGTATCCAAAGTTATATTTGAATGCAAATTTTCCTGATTTCAGGTCAAATTCTCCTATCAATGATGGTATCTAGCTCGCTAATACCTATTCCTCTACCTTCTGCCCCTCAGTAATAATGGTAATAAGGATACAAAATAAGAATATTAAGTGCTTACCTCAGTGCCTGGCACATAGGAGGCATTTAAGAGTGATTATCTCCTTCCTCCTACAAAGAAAAAATAACAACAAAAATTATTATTTGCAGGATATTTTCTCATCCCTGAATTTATTTTATAACTATGATGACTCACTGTAGATAATAGGGAAATCTCACCCCTCTTACCTTCATCCTCCATCTTTCCTGTTTTTCCCAATTAACTCTTAACTTGAGATGAAGAAGAGAAAAGAGTATTTCCTCTGAAACATCATAGCTCACCCTGAGTAATTTAGAAGGAGGTTGAAGAAGAAGGGGGAAGGGGAAACTGAAGTGAAGAAGAGGGGAGGAAGGGAAATTGTAAGAGGGAGGAAGGGAGGTATAAAAGGGAGGAGGATAGGCAAAAGAAAGATAGCTGCCTGATCTATTAGTTATCTGGTATCCATCAAATATACCCTCCAATATTATCTACTACAATCTCTATGATGTGATATTAAAATTCTAACATTTGTGACAATGAAGATGCATTCCTCCCACATATATTTGTTGAGTTGTTCTAATATCTGAGATGTAATAGTTTGGAAGTTTTTAGGATCAATTGTAAACTCTTTTCTTTGACCACAAGGAGTTTGTAATCCACCAAGGGAACATTAATTATAAAATGAGGGTACTGAAGTTGATTTCTTTTTTTAAAGAACCTTTTGAATTCTAAATAGTTTAATTCTTTGAGCATTTTACAAATAACCAGAATTAATGTTAATAGTGTTTAACATTGTAAATTTATGCTAAATTCACTATAAGTTTCAAAGAATATAATCTCTTGTGGGCAGATTAATGACAGTTTCATAATGAGGTAACTAAATATAGTTAGATATGTAGTTTGGATATCGTTTTTCATTTCCTGATTTGTTCAATGGAATTCAATCACAAAACCTAATGTGGACAAGGCACTGAGTTGGATACTAGTGATATAAAGATTTCCTCTTGCCTTCCTACAATAAAGAAAAGAAATGATCTCTTATCTCAAGTAATTTGATTTCTACTTTACAAATGCATTATTAAAAATATATGCATATACACACTCATACACATACATATACATATATATCTTTTCCAATAAATATTTATTAAGAATCTGTTATGTACTAGGCACTATACTAACTATTGGAAATATAAATAACCAAAAAAGACAGTCTCAGCTCTCAAGGAGTTTACAATCTAATGGGGTAGACAACACACAAAAGGAAACATATACACATATATGTAAATATATATGCTTATGAAAAGTGATTTCTAGGGGGAGATAACACTCACGGCACTAATAGAGTCCTGATGGTCAAGAAAATCATTTTGTAGACATTACCTCCTAATCTGTTCTTTAAAAGAAAATAGATATTTTAAGTGGGAAAAGTGAGGAAGAAAATACATTTCAGAAAGGAGGAAGGGTCTGTTCAAAGGCAATCAAGCATATTGACTACTACATGGGGTTTGTGATAGAGAGAAATATAAAATATGATGAAAGATTCCTTTAAGTTTTGGAGGATTGTGGATGCCAATTTGAGGTTTGGGGCATTAAATTGTAGACACAATAAGAAGGCCCTGAAAATTATTAAGGAGAGGAGCATTATGGTCTTATATGTTTTTAGGAATATTAATTTTACCCTTATATAAAAATGGATTGGAGAATAGAGACAGATAAATCAGGTCAATGAATATGAAGAGTTCTGTAGCAATTTAAGTTAGATGTGATAAGAATTTGAGGTCAAGTGGTAAACAGAGAGCAGAGGAGATTGTTGTGAAGAAGGAATTTATAATTTACAAATGATTAGATATTGGTAAGAGTGGGACAGGAAGAATGAAGAGGTAAGCTTGATTCCAAGATTATGAACCTAAGTAATTAAGACAAGGTTGGCACCATAAAAAAAGGTTGGAGTGGAAATAGTTTTTGTGTAATATAGTATATGTTCTACTGGATAATTGAGTAGAGATCCTCAGGAAGCAATTGGTAATTGGGATTAGAGTTCAGGAGAAACTATATATATATATATATATATATATATATATATGTATATATGCGTGTTATAGGGAATATGTATATATACATACACACATGAGTATATAAATAAGTAGAGGTATATATATATATATATATATTTGTAAGTTTCTATGTATATGTATATGTGTATATATCTACAGATATATTCAAATGTACATAGAGATGCATATTTGCATAGAGATAATAAAATTCTTAAGAGCTGATGAGATTACAAAAAAAAAAAAGATATGTAGAGAGAAGAGGACCCAGATTGAGTTTGTATTACTAGCACTTATAGAGCAAGAATGGTTGGAAAAGCCAGAAAAACAAACAAACAAACAAAAAAAAAACAAGAGAGAACAGCTTTAATGAAGGCCAAGAAAGAGAGCATTCAATGAAAGTAGGTGATTGATCAACAAAGTAAAATGTTGGTATTTAAAATAATGTAGAACTTAGAGAAGGCAATCAGATTTAGCAGTTAAGAAACTGTCAGTGACCTTGATGAAAATAGTTTCAGTCAAGAGGCAGGATCAGGAGTCAGACTAGAAGGGATTGAAAATTGAAGCTGAAGAAATGGTTTCTAAAAATATACTGACTCTTTCTAAAAGTTGGACTGTAAAGGGATCATATTAACTGCTAACAATAATCTAACCTTTTTAAAAATTCCATGATGCTTAAAACAGTTGTGAAAGTAGCTAATATAAAATATGAGATATTTCTGAGTGAGTCCATGTCCTTTAGTTCCTAGGTAAAACCTAATTAATTTTCATAATTTAGCAATAGAGTAAATTAAAGAAATGAAGTCAATATTAAATATTAAAATAATGTGTTAAGCCTATGTAACAAATCTGTATGACCAATGGAAATAGAATTAATTGACTGATCTCCTTTCATCCATTATCCGCATATGTAAAGAGAATTATTTAATGTTAAATGCCTTCTGTTATATCACAATCAGATATAACCTCTACTAAGTTACTTTGAAAACTCACAGAATTTCTTGAACAGAAATCAACTAAGAAACCTCATTAGAAATAATATCTTCAATAGGAATATTATGAAATGACATTTTGACTATTCTGGAAATTTTTCATAAATAATCAAATTATATCCATTTATGAAATGAGCAATATGCATCATCTAGATATTGATAATTTCTCACCCCACTGATTAAACTTTTGTTATATCAGGTAAAAATAGATTGTTCTTGAATTTGTTCAAACTACCAGTTTCAAAAAGTACCTCTATCTTTGCTTGAATTGAACAGCTTTTGTAAAAAAAATTTTGTTTTGGTGGAGACAGTATAGAACTGATGAAAAAAGGAGTCATATGAAAATAAATGATTTACTGTCAACAATTTGAGTGTTTATAATTTTATGGGTTTGTTATCCACTCTACTATTATTGTTGGTAGTCCCTCAGTGTTTTCAGTTGCTCTAGCTAAAAAAAAAAAAGGAATTCCTCACTTAGTGGCCAATCTCCAGGTGATGAGATATTTTAATTTAGCTAGGCTAGTCCTCTAATGAAGGAACATTTTTTCATCAAGTTCATAATCTATGACTTTCTGTTTGGTGGTTCGAAAAGAAGTAGCATTTTTCTTACTACATAGTTATCACCACATTAAGCACTGTATTAGGACTTCATTAAATTATTAACAATAACATTTAAAAATGGTGCATATCTGATATTTTAATGACTATACTATTATAATAGTAAAATCCATTATTATTTTTTATTATTGGTATATTATCTTTATATTTTTGAAAAATGTTCAAAAGTTTATTTTAAGAGAAAAGAAAAACAAAACCTTTAGTACATTTCACCATACATATGAACTATTTATCAAGAGAGTTACTTGGCTGGTTTTTGTTTTGGGAAAAGATATTGAAAGTGGATAACTTTAAATATCTAAAATAAGCATTTCATTCAAAGAGTCAATACAGAGATAGATTGCACACCCAGGATGTATTGATTTTGGCTTGGAATATATTTCATAATTATTTTTGTAATATGTTTCATCATGATGCAATATTTAGCAAACACTGAAATCAAATCCTTTGTTATTGAACTGAATACAGAAGTAGACAACTATTAAATAGGGGGAAAGAGAATCCTTAGTTGTTTAAATCATCTGAGTGAAAAAAAAATGTCATACCAGGATAAAGTAGACATCATTTGGAAATTAATAAATATTGCAATATAAAATAAAAGTTTTATCCTGACAGAATAGAAAATGAATCTACTTTACTTGACTTGTGTATAATTTTTAAAAGTAAAGATTTATAATTAAATCATCTATAATGAAACATATTAAGAATATGTTTTAGTACCTTATTTTTAAAAGTGTGCTGGTAGTGTGACACTGAGTTCTAAAATTTTGTGCGAGCAAAGCCCAAGCTCTGGCTGATTGGAAATATGTGAAATTTGACTGGCTTCAACTTGTAAAGACACTGAATAAAGATCCAGTCATAGTCTCTTAATGAATTGTTTGAGGACCAACCCTAACTAAGTAAAAGAAGCTCATCAACAGCTGTTGTTAGTACCCGGAGACTCATTAAAAGAAAAATATATTTTGGCCACAGCAACTCATGAAGTTCATTTATTAAGCTAGAGAAATGTGGCACATGTTTGGGGAGTTGGGTTCACTGGAAAAATCCAAGATTTATGAAGTACTCATATGTTGGTTAAAACATTAATTATTATTTTCATAGGCAACTTGAGAATCTCCCTTTTGGCTATCATATCCAATATTTAAACTTACATTTATTTTAAAATAGAATAAAACTAGAACTAATTTCCTAAATAATTTCAATTAGTTGACTTAACCAATAAAATGATAGATTATTTTTATTGTTCATTAAAATAATATGTAATTTTTTAAATGATATTTTTTAAAATTATACCAGAGAACCTAACTGTTTATATTTAACTTTTATGCCTGAAATATTTATTTCTTTGCTTAATAAAAATATCATGCTATTTCTTTGCTTCTTTTGATAAAAAGTTACAAAATTGATGTTGGGAGAGAATAATATATGTGTAAAAGAGAAATTTAGGCATCACTTACAATTGTAAAATTTCTTGAACATATTAACCTATGGTTACGTAATAGTCATTCATGATTTGAGAAGGATTGAACTCTTAATTATGTATTTACAAGTGTTTTTTCATCTGAACCTATGTATTCATAGCCAATTACAATACTAGGCTCTTCATATCTGCCTAATATAGTAAAGATTTCTCACACTCGTCAGATTGTGAGCTCTTAAAAAACGAAACAATTTTACTTCTAGGTTAAATAAAATAATTTTATCCAGGAAAGTAAGTATATTAGACAAAATAAAGTATTTTTAAGCTTAGTAGTATAGTCATATATTCTTCTTTATAATAGATAAATTATTTTTAAGATATAATTCAATATTTAAATGGATCCGTGCTCTGATTTATGTTGACATTCACGTCATCTGTATAAATTACAATCCATTCATATATTCTAATTGTATTATTCTCTTTTATATCTTCCTATATATCTTACATAAAAGATCTATCCAAAACACTGGATTTCTTTCCCAGACAAAAATCATGAGAAAAGAGAATGCAGGATTTTTCTGATTCCCAAAACAAAACAAATTTTTATGGGGTTACACAATTTCCTGAAAGGGATAGGGGATTTACTTCTTCCTATCTTTGTATTAATTACAGAAGATACATTTAACTAAGCAAAGTAAAACACATCCTAATAGCTTTTCTCTGACAAAAACTTGCCACATGTATACTAACATCATATCAAAGATTTCCCGATAGATATCGTGACACCAATGACTTGGTCAAGGATTCCATGACTATCTATCTGTCTGTCTCTCTATCTATTTTTAGAATTATTTTCATCAAACAATAAGTGATTTTCCCCACCTCTTTCACTGGAGTAAAGGAGATAGAGAAGGGGGGGAGGAGAGAGAAAGGGGGGAGAGAGACAGAGACAGAGAAAGAGAGAGAGAGAGAGAAGGAGGGAGAGAGAGAGAGAGAGAGAGAGAGAGAGAGAGAGAGAGAGAGAGAGAGAGAGAGAGAGAGAGAGAGAGAGAGAGAGAGAGCCTTACATTGACCAGGTCAAAAAACAAAAATACTTTACTTTGCAACTTGTATCTGTAACCTTTCTTTATGGAAATGGATAGCATGCTTTACTATCTGGAACTGTGGTTGATCATTATATTAATCAGAGTTCTTAAGTATATCAAAGTTATTTGTATTTAAAATACTGCCATTAAGAATAAAATCAATGTAAATGAAATAAAATTGGTATTTTTATAAACAGTTCTCCTTGTTATCTTCCCATTTCTTGGCATGATGTCATAATTTGTCCCATATTTTTAAACTATCCCTACAGCAATTTCTTATATCATAATAGTATTTGATTGCATTTACGCAATCACTAGAATTCTATGATTAAAGGGTTAAGGGGAGAGATGATTAATGAAAACTATTTTTTTCCTATTCAGGCATGATTCAAGTCTCAGAATCTTCCAAGCAAGTAAAGGGATTAGGGGAGTCCATAATTATAGTTTTGTGTATACATTTTAGCTGAAAAGTTACTCTGTTTTCAATCATTTGTCAATAGATAAGAATCTGAGTTTCTGAGTCTTTTTCATTACAATAGCAACTGCTATATAGATATAGATACAAAAATAGATATACATAGAGTGAGGGTAAGGATGTGTAGATGTATATCCCTTTTTGATTGTTGATTCCTTTTTGGACATTATTCCAAATTTCTTTCCAATATATCTTCACAACTCCATCAACACTGAATTAAAACATTTGTTTTAATTCACTCTTTACAAGATTTGTCATGATGTGCTTTTTTCACCCATGTATTATTTATCAGTAGTGAGTTAGACAATTAGCTAGAAAACAGAGGCCTGACAAAAATGTGCACCACTGTACTGTGTCCAAGTATGAGAGATTCTTTTATAAATCGTGAGGTTCTCTAAATGTGTCTGTATTTGTATAATTTTAAAGCAAGATTCATTACAGGATGACAGATTTGGTTATGACAACTCTCTAGACAACTTATATGGAATGATCACAATCTGTACTGCTTTTGATGGGAAAAAAGGAATGATGGATGATATAATAAAAATTTTAAAAAATTAAAAAACAATAAACCAAGAGTGGAAAGCCAACTGCAAAGAGCACAGGAAGATCTATGCAACAAAGCTCTACTGATACAAGCTTCCCTGTTAGAGATAACTGGAAATTTTGTCACAACATACTTAATTCTAATATTTCATGTGAAGAGGTTTATCCTAGTTGCTCAGGAACAAAGGGGAACACCATTAAAAAGAGTAGAAGAGCTCTAAAAATGGCAAATTTGTCTGTGTCCTTTTTTCCCTCTGTATTTGTATCACCTAAAATAAAATTATAAACAGATTGATGGCAGAGAATGTTTTAAATGCTACATTTTACCTTACACATAAGTAATTGCTGCTTTTTAAGAAATTCTAATTGATTGAATGTTTGAATGTGTAAAATTGTTCATAGTGTGAAAGAAGTTATCAAAAAAGAGGCTTGACACTCTTCCTCTTTCAGCTTTGTAATAAAAATACAGAGTACCTGACAAGATTATTTAAAAATCAAATAAACCTAACAAGCTGTGATATTGTGACAAATATCAAAATACCTAATTTTCCCCTACCCTTTTTTATTGTGTATTTTATATTTTTATATTTAAGGAATGATTTAAAAATTATTCATCCATCCCATTACTCAATCAAATAATATTTTTTTTCTTTTAAACCCTTCCTTCCATTTTGGAGTCAATACTGGGTATTGCCTCAAAGGCAGAAGAGTGGTAAGGCTTAGGCAATGGGGGTTAAGTGACTTGCCCAGGGTCACACAGTTAGGAAGTGTCTGACAACAGATTTTTGAACCTAGGACCTCTCAAATAAAAATTTTTAAAAGAAAATTATTACCAAAAGCTATACACTATGCTACCTTTTTTCATTTCTGAAAATGGTCATATTCCTTTTTTTTTCTCTTTTCTCAGTCTGACTAGAACTTTAAAATTATTTTAATTTGCATTAATTTAATTTTTATTTATTTTGTTTGAGTATTTATAATATAATTCATTTTTCTTGAGAGTTTTTATTTTTCCTTCAAAAGTGCTTGCCATATTTTACCCAATTATCATTATTTTATTAATATTAATATATTTATTATCATTAATGTTAATCAGTCTCTTATGCATATATTGGAAATGAGAATATTTTTACAGAAAAAAGAACATAAAGAATTTTTGCCTTTACCTGTTCCTATTCTAAATGTTCATATAGTGTATAGTTTTAAAAATCAATTTTATATAATAAAATTTTTAAATTTTTAATTTTTGAAAAATCAATCAAAAATATTTATTAAAATCCCACTGTGTTCCAGGCATTGCACTAAGCACTGTGCGATCTTCTTTTTCTAGTTTAGGACTGAACTTTTCCCCTGTCTGTATCATCAAATATTTGAACTTTTGTCTTCAGCAATACTGAGGTTTGAAGAAAAGCTGAAAACCATTATAGGCATATCTGGATATCATATATGCTTTTGCCAGCTTTTTGTTCATTTATTCATTTATTCAACATGAATTTGTTAGAGCCCATTTTGTTCCAAGAACTTTTTATCAATATCATCTTTGAACCAAGGCTAGTTAGTGGAAAAAAATAATCAAAGGAAATATCCTCAAATATGGTCAGCCCAACTCCTTCAAACCAATCCTTTTTACAATATGGTGTTATGAAAAAGGAATCTGGTGGCAGGAATCCTCAGTAACTATTACATGAGCTGAGACAAATTGGAATAGTCATTACCATTGGTGAACAGCAGAAACAGGGAAAATCTTCAATAGGCCATCAGTTGAAGCAGTGAAGAAATCAAATATTGTCAAATAACAGTAGATGGAGTGATTGTGACATAGTTTGCCAGATCAAAAACAGAACCAATTTGTATGATGAAATTTCAAAATTAAGATGTAAAGCTATATTGATGAAGCTTGTGACAAGCCCCAGTGTCTGCTCCCTTGGGACATTTTGCAGTCTATTCAGCCAAAGTCATGTGATCATAGATTTTTAATCATCAAATTATTATGCTACAGATATTTTTTCAGTACCTCATTCACATTTCAAATACAAATGACCCTCTGTTAAACTATATATATATATATATATACCAGGCAAAATGTGGTGGTCAGAAACTACACAGGGAGAAATAGACTGGAGAATAAAAGAAAACAATCATAATGTTGCAAAATGCTTTACAAGTTTCTCTAATAAAGTCCTTATTTCTCAGATATGTAGAGAAATGAGTCACACGTATAAGAATACAAGTTATTCCTCAATTGATAAATGGTGATAGGATATGAACAGAGTTCTTAGACAAAGTAATAAAAATGCTCTACAGTCATGCAAAACAAATGTTCTAAATCATTAGTAATTAGAGAAAAGTAAATTAAAACAATTCTGAGGTATCATCACCAACTGATTAGATGGACTATTATGTCAGAAAATGAAAATGATCAAACTTGGAGAGGATGTGGGGAAATTCAGATATTACTGCATTGTGGGGGGAGTTGTGAACTGATTCATCCATTCTGGAGAGCAGTTTGGAGCTAAGCCAAAAGGCTATAATACAGTATATAGACTTTGACTCAGCAATAGTGCCACTAGGTTTATATTTCAAAGAGATAAAAACAGAAAGGGGAAGGACAAACACACACAAATATTTGAAGCAGCTCTTTTTGTGGGGCAAAGATTTGGAAACTGGAGGCATATCCATCAATTGGGAAATGTCTGAATTAGTTATATTATATGGTTGTAATGGAATACTATATTGCTGTAAGGAATGATGATCAGGGGAGCTCTGGAAAACCTGGAAAAGACCTGAAAACTGAAACAGAGTGAAATAAACAGTACCAAGAGAACATTTTGCACAGAAACAGGGATACTGTGAATAACTT
This sequence comes from Monodelphis domestica, assembly GCF_027887165.1. Classification (NCBI taxonomy): domain Eukaryota; kingdom Metazoa; phylum Chordata; class Mammalia; order Didelphimorphia; family Didelphidae; genus Monodelphis; species Monodelphis domestica. The sequence goes on along the minus strand of NC_077228.1, from coordinate 89,616,875 downwards.
AGCTAATCTCAGAAATACAAAAAATAAAACAATCCCAAAGGATTCATGAAAAAAAAAATTCCATCTGTCTGCTTCCAGAGAAAGAATTGATAAAAACTGAACCTAGACCAGAACAAACTTTCTTCACTTTCATTTAGAAATACTTTTGTTTCCTTCCATAAAAGAATTAATATAAAAATGCCTTACATAATTGCACATATAAAATTTATATGAGATGATAATCCATCTCAACAGGAATTGGGGAGATTAGAGAAAATTTGAGGTGCAAAATTATTTTTGAAATGTTTAAAACGTTTATATGTAATTGGGAAAAATGAAATTTATAAAGTATAAATACTTCTTTCATTTATATCACTTTGTAATCTATCTTTATATCTTTACAGAAAAATATGTATGTTTAGGTTGATATTTGATTTACCCCAAATGAAGATAAAATTTTTAAGAACATTTACTTTTTTATAGTATCTATGAAATAAATGTTTATAGTTCACTTTTCTATCTAATGAATTAATATTCAATTGTGTTTTAATTTAATATGCATATTTAGTTTTCACTTAATAAATATCTTTTGAAATTAAAAATACTCCAACTTTCCTTACATAGAGGATGACCTGCACAGAATCTTCCTCAATTTGCTGCCCCTGTAGCATCTAAAAGCCATGTTCTGTTGTAGCCAAGCTATAATAATAAGTATTCAAAGCTGACATAGAAGATTTCAAATAAGAAATATGCAAAGTCAAAACAAACTAGTACTGGCTAAGCAATAGAAGGGTGGATAAATGTAATAGACCAGGGTTAAATGACCTCAGCAATCTAATTTTTGATAAACCCAAAGATACTAACAAAAATTGTTGGGAAAACTGGAAAACAGTATGGCAAAAATTAGGTTTAGATCAATGTCTCTCACACCCTATACAGAGATAAGGAGGAAATGAGTATGTGATTTAATCATAGTGATAGTATAAGTCAATTAGGGGATGCTAGAAGAGTTTACCTGTCATATCTGTGGAAAAGGGAAGAATTTATGATCAAACAAAAAATAGAGAATATTACATGATGTAAAGGGAATAATTTTGATCATATTAAGTTAAAAAAAATCTTTGTATGAACAAAACTAATTTAACCAAGATAAGAAAGGAAGCAATAAACTTGGGGGACAATTTTTTATTGTAACAAAATTCTCTGATAAAGCTCTAATTTCTCAAATGTATAATGAACTATGTCAAATTTATAAGAATCCAAATCATTCTCTAATTGATAAATGGTCAAAGGATATGAATAGGCAATTTTCAAATGAAGAAATCAAAGCTATTAATAACCATATAAAAATGTCCTAAACCCCTCTTAATAAGTAAAATGCAAATTTAAAACAACTCTGAGGTATCACCTTATACATAGCAGATTGACCTATATGACAGTAAAGGGAAATAAAAATATGGGAGTGAATGTGGCAAAATTGGGACACCAGTGCACTGCAGGTGCAGTTATGAATTGATCCATTCTGGAGGTCAATTTGGAATATGCCCAAAGGACTATAAAAATGAACACCTTTTGATTCAGCAATACTACTGCTAGATCTGTATCCCAAAGAGATTTTTAAAAATGAGAAAGGACCTGTTTGTATAAAAATATTTATAGCTGCACTTTTTGTGGTGGAAAGAATTGGAAACTAAAGGGATGTCCCTCAATTGGAGAGTGGGTAAACAAATGTTACAATATATGATGGTGATGGTATGCTATTGTGCTATAAGGAATAATGAAGAGGATGATTTCAGAAAGACTTGGAAAGACCTACATGAATCAATGCAGAGTGAAATAAGCAGAACCAGAAGAATATTATCCATAGAACCTGGAATATTGTGGAATGACTAAATATGATAGACTTTACTATTTACAGCAATGCAATGATCGAGGACAATTCTGAGGGACTTATCAAAAAGAATGCTATCCTCTTCTAGAGAAAGAACAGTGGGAATATAAATGCAGATGAAAACATATGATTTAATCTCTTTTTTACTTGGGTATATGATTTGGGGTTTTGGTTTTATGAGATAATTCACTTATAAAAATGAATAACATGGAAATTTATTTTGCATGATAATCCATGTGTATAACCCAGGGCTTAGGAAAAAAAGAGAGGGAGCCAACATGAATCACATAACTTTGGAAGACTCATGTGGAAATGTGATATTAAAATAAAGATTAAAATATAAAATAAAATAAATAAAAATTTGAGGGAGGGGAAACAATATGAAAATATCATTCCTTTATTTTAATAAAGTTAATTGGTCATGCAATTTATTAAAATTTCTTTCATACTTATGCTATATTATAAATTCAGGGAGTATTATGAATTAAAATTATGTTTATAAAAATTCTATACTCAGGGGTAATTAATTATTACTCAAGAAAGATCTTAAATCTTTATAACTATCCTGGTAAAAAGGAAAGTTTAAAAGATTTTGCATGACAATATGTGGAAGTGAGCCTTGATTCCCTTATTTATAAGATATGTTAGGCTGGGCAAGACAATTTATCTCTCTCCTTCATTTTCATCATATTAGCTTTGCAGAGGCCATAGGGTTGAGGCTCAGGGGGAATTATTTGTATAAAGTACTTTCCAAGTATCAGGACAAGACTTGACCTTTGTCTCTGCCATGAAAATAAACCTTCATAAAAGCCTAACTTTTAGAAATTGAAAACTTTATTATTCATTGTTTGGTATTAACAATTATAGTGAAGACAGAAGATTAATTTTTGAAAAACAGATATTTATATCTGACAGTAGGAGTATAATATGTATATATAAACAAACAAATCCTTTAAGTTGGAACTAAAATGAGTCAACCCAACACAGTATCATTTATCAATTTTGTCTCTAGTGAACAGTAGAAAATAGAGAACTTCATCGACTAAAACACAATGGTGAATGGAGAAATGAAAACTTTGTTATTTTATATTTTTAAAAATCCAATTTTCATCTCATTCTATTTTGTTAATTATATTTATAAAATAGCTAATGTAAATCCTTTTCTGATAAATTTCCCTCCTTCAACCTCCCTTTTAGTGCTGATTCGATTTATTATAATTCATCATGGAATTGGAATGTTATGGGGTATCAAGAACTGTTCAGTCATTGTTCAGAAAACAAATGACATAAGATATACTAGTAGCAACAAGTATTATTAAGTTAGCTAATATAATATTGTGGTCCCTAACAATGAATCTAATTTCTGAAACTTTAGGTTTTCCCCATGTGTTTCAAGTAATATTAAAAAAGTTAATGCCCTCTACCTGATTGCAATAATTCTATTTTATTTAAATTTAAACATTCACATGACACTGTTAGATTAGGAGAAAAGTAAGTCTTTGCAATTAAACATTGGTTGTTACAACTCTAAAAATTTTATAAATCATCTAGGTCCAACTGAAATAGCTGATCTTTTAGCAGATATATGACTAAGTTCATTCCTGTAACTTGTTCCAATTATTAAAATAATATTTCCTTAGAAGTTATTTTTAAAGAAAATGTATCAAAATTACTGGATTTTTCAGTTACCTCCTTAGTGATTTTGAGCAAGTCTCTTCTTTTCGTGGGGGCTCAATTTCTTCCTCTGTTATAAGATGGGGTTGTTCATGTCATCTTAGTTCCCTTCCAGGTTTAGATTTATCATCCTCTAATCCTTTAACTAAATACATTCCACTTTCTAGCTGGGTGACCCTGAGCAAGTCACTTAAGCCACATTACCTAGACCTTACCACTCTTCTGGTCTTGGAACCAATACACAGTGTTGATTCTAATACAGAAGGCTAGGGCTTAAAAAAAGAAGAAGAAAACTGTATAGATTCCACTTAAAACTTTCAATATCTTCTTTAGGGTTCATGTGTTTTTTCCTCTCCATTGACTTAGATTGTTCCTTATACTTACTCTAAAATATGTTAAAACAGTTCTATTTAGCAAAAGTCCTCAGATTCAAATCCATAAATATGCATTTTGCCACTGATTGTGGAATTATTCCAAGATCAGTTTTTAATATTCTTTGCCATATTGCCAAATACTCATTATTATCATTTTTCTTTGTTGATACTGATCTTTCGGTGAGTAGTTGTTTTGCCTGACTGTATTCAGAATCAAATAATAGTTTTGTAATAAAATAGTGACAAATAATGAAATAATAATAGCAATATATATGCTGAAATAATAACAATAATACAGTTCCACAAACAATAAAATTGTTCACACTAGAAAAACCTAAAAATCTCAAAAGTTCCCTTTTTTATCTTTTCTGAAGTATATGGCATGTTTTCAAGATGAACTAAGTTTAAACAATGCAAAAAGGAAATGCTTATAAAATGAATCAATACCCAGTTTTTTTCGGTAGGTTTTACATATGTTTGTTCTGTTCTGTAGCTTTTTATCATATGTTTGATTACTTTTGTCATAAGAATCCTTTGAATCCATTAATGAAAATATTCAGGAGAACTTTCCCTAAAATGCCCCATTTAAAGCCTACAAATTGGCCTACTGTCTTTGAATGAGAAAATTTCCTGAACTGGACATGTAAAGAAATTGGGATGGGGTGATCTTAAATCAACAAGCCATAGGATCAGCAGTTGTTTTTTTTTTTCTTCTGAGTTCCTACTCCCAGAGTCCTTCCTCTGAATTTAGTATTCTTTCTCATAAAACCCTCAGAATTGTACTGGATCATTGCATTGCTGCTAGTACTAGAGAAGTCCATTACATTCAATTCTGCCACAGAGTCTCTGTGTGCCATGTTCTCCTGGTTCTGCTCCACTCACACTACATCAATTCCTTGAGGTCATTCCAGTTCACATGGAATTCCTCCAGTTCATTATTCCTTTGAGCACAATAGTATTCCATCACCAACATATACCACAATTTGTTCAGCCATTCTCCAATCAAAGGGCATCCCCTCATTTTCCAATTTTTGCCACCACAAAGAGTGCAGCTATGAATATTTTTGTATAAGTCTTTTTCCTTATGATCTCTTTGGGGAACAAACCCAGCAGTGCTATGGCTGGATCAAAGGACAGACAGACTTTTAGCTCCCTTTTGGAATAGTTTCAAATTGCCATCCAGAATGGTTAGATAAATTCACAACTCCACCAGCAATGCATTAATGTCCCAATTTTGCCACATCCTATCCAACATGTATTACTTCCGTTTGCTGTCAAATTAGCTAATCTGCTGGTTGTAAGGTGATAACTGAGAGTTGTTTTGAATTTTTTCATTTATCTAATTATAAGATATTAAGAACACATTTTCATGTGCTTATTGATAGTTTTGGTTTCTTTATTTGAAAATATCCTATTCATGCCCCTTGCCCATTTATCAATTGGGGAAAAACTTGATTTTTTGTACAATTGACTTAACTCCTTATTTATTTGGGTAATTAGACCTTTGTCAGAGGTTTATATTATAAAGATTTTTTCCCAAATTGTTGCTTAAGGGAAAACATTTTAGAGTAGAGGAACAATTTGAGAAAAAAGTACGTCGATGAGAAAAGCAATGTTATTTGTGACAAAGAGAGGATCAATAAGACTGGAATGCAGAGTTTGACAAGAGTAAAATGGTATAAGAAAATTGGACAGACAGTGATACAATCATTTTGGGGACTGATATTGAAGGATTTTAAAAGCCAGGTAAAGGATGGTAAAATACAGCTACAAGGCTGTATTTTGCAGGTGTGGGGCATGGTCAGACCTGCAATTTTGGAAAAAGAAAATTTCGTAGGTCAGACCTGTAATTTTCAGAAAATACAGGGAATCATTCCTTACTGGAGGGATTACGGAAATCATCATGGAGAAGATGTTACTAAAACTCTTCTATGGTGGCAGGGTATATATGTATATATGCATATATGATATACCAGAATATACTGGGAAGAAAAATGGGGCTTGAAGTCAGAAAACCTGGGCTCAGTTCCCCTTTCTATCATTCATTAGCTGTCCTGACCCAGGAAAAAACACTCAAATATTACAAATTTTATTGTCTCATCCTTACCTATTTGAGTGTGTGGGATGACTAGCACCTCTGGTATGAGAACTTGCTAAATCCATTTCAGAGCTGCTCATCTACCTTTGTTGTCTACCTATCACCCAACTCTTATCTCTGAGCTCCAAGAAGCTATAGCATGTGTAGTATATGTATCCTGATAAAATTATCTCAGCCAAAAGGTTAAGTCTATCCAAAGGGCCTCAAGTCTATTGGCAAATTAGGGGGCTTATGCACCAAATATGTGAAGACTTCCTCCAGCAGAATGAGTGAGTGAGAATAATTTGTTCTGCCATGAGTGTAGCTGAAACAAGCTCTGTGAACCACTTAGAATTTGGTCAGACATCAAAGATGCCAAGGTCATCCATTTCATCTTAAGCCATCATCAGTTCTACTGATTTTTTTTCTTGCCATTGGACTTTAATGACTCTGGAAGAGAAAGTAAAGCCAATAACTGTGCAAATCTCATTTAAATTCAAGTCAAGGCATCACCCTGTAATGCTAGTGGTCTCTGTTACATAAAACATTTCTGAGATTCTAAAAATCCAAGTGATCCAGCATCTATCACATATTTCTTTAAAAAAAATTGAAAGTAATCTGGACTCATGGCTTCATCAATGTAGGAAACTTCTGGGGAAGAAACTCCTAAAAATTCAGATCTAATTTTAAGTTTTAGTTTCCTGGAGTCAAAAAGAAAGAGTTTTAAGTGATTTTCTCAATCTGTTCTTTTGTGGTATAGAAATGTAAATTAAATTAAAGATAGTGTGGCCCCATTACATATAAAGTGTGAACTATCTATAAAATTGGTTGAAATGCTCATTTTTGAGGCATACATTCTGCCTTTAGTTAAGTCTACAATATAAAACTATTCTCTACAATGAAATAGGGCATATATATGGGAAAACATTTTCTGTTAATTTAAACTTACAAATTTATTTTTTTTCTTTTGAGCTATAGGAATAGGATTAATGGGAGAAGACTTGGTTTATATACAGGTCTGCATTTTGATGGATGTCAGAAATCGAAAAAAGAAAGACTGTGATGATACTGAATAAGAGTAAATTCTGTGGGTTATTCCTGTGGCAATGAAATAGAAAAGGTGATGTGATGTGTTTTGTTTTGTTTTGTTTTATTTTTTAAGAACAGAACATCATAATTTTCAGTGTTTGAGAAAATTGTAGAAAATATTTTCTAATGTTGTATATGTATTTGCATATATGAAATAAAATTATTTATATACTTTTTAAAAATTGATTTGTTTATTATCATAGAACTAATGTGATAAGACTAAGATTTCAGCCCAGATTCCCTGACTTCAAGGCTCCAACCTTTAAACCATGTTATGTTTTTCTGAAATATATACATTTCAAAATGTAAAGAAATCTATTAAAACATTTCAGAATAAGGCTGTTTCAGGAGTGCTACTAAGTGTTTAATAGTAGGATAGTGATCCTTGGTTCTCTAGTGCCATGCTAGCAGATTACACACTTTGGCATGTCCTATCAAATTGGAAATTTGAATTCTAGCCATGTTGGTGAATTTTAGGTCATTGCATTGATTATGATTTTTATACCTTTGAAAGTTGTTGGTACAATATTGTTTTTATCCTTGTAGTACTCAATTGTTGTTTCACACATTAGTAAAATGCATCATATTGGCCTGAGTATAGACTATCTTCAAGTTTGATCTTTTTTCATTAAAATAAGAAAATTTTGAAGAATAAATTGATACTCAAAGATGTGATGTGGCTTGCCCAAGGTTATAAAAAACTCAGATATTATGACAATGAATTCTGTAGCCAGTACTAATTCTCAGTATATACTGAGAACTAATTGTATCTTAAATTCTAACTCTTAGAAACAGACAGTAGCCAGAGCATTTGTAGGTTTACTTTACTTGAACTCTACCTCCTTCTTCATTTGTTTCATCAAGGTGATATCTAGCCTGGTTGCCAAACCTGGGTACCCTATTATATTACAGAGTCCATTACTTAACTCTATTTCCCTCAGCATTGTGACTGAGTTCCAAGCAATATTTGCCCTGCATCTTGGTAAATGGGAAGCTGAACTCCAATATCAGAACAATGTAGTGCAATCTCATTGGAGTGAGATTCCTATAGAAAACTTCACAGCATTGGCCTTTTGCAATGAAATCTACTTTAAGAGACTTTGCAAGTAGGATGAAGGTCCTCACTGGATGTGTGCAAACAGCTGGTTCAATATAAGAGAGGAATTTACCGTGCACAATTTTTTTTCTAGTATAAATGTAGACAAGAGGTCATAGGAAAGATGATGCTACAACTATTGATGTTCCTTAGGAAAACTTTTGAGAGGTGTACTTTTTACTATACCCTAGTAGAGTGCTCTCTAGTTCATTAACTATGAAACTTTAGGCTGCATTCAGGTTTCAGACAACCTAAATTTTGAGGAAAATTTCAACAAGTATTTGAACCAATGTTGTAGTATTCTTTCTAGAAACATGAATTGGAAATGTAATTTTTCAGATAATGGTGTTTGCTACCCCTTTGTAAATATATATAAATATAATATTTAGATTTCATTATATATTATATATAATGGTATAAAATAAATATATAAATGTATATAAAATTCTTTCATAGAGAAGCATGTGTTTTCAATTTGAATTAATTTTCCAACATGGTTTTATATATATATATATATATATATATATATATATATATATACATACATAAGTGTATATGGGTGGATGTTAAGTAGGGAGGAAAGGATAAGCTTTATATCTTTCCAGAGTATGTTGTCTGCCTCATATGCTTGCTTGGAATTTGCATATTATCTTGCTAGTGGGCATATTGCCATAATAACAGATGGGAATGCAAGAGAAATATATCAAGCATCAAGTTTAACTGTTATTGACCACAAAAATGTAGATATGGTCTGTAGCACTCACATGTGGGATGTTAAACTAGAGCAATTTTAGAATTCTGAAATAGTTGTTACAAACTATAACAATAATTTAAAAATAGATAATATAGAGATCCATTTTAAAATATTTTATAGTACTTATAATTTCACATATACTATTATAAAAATCAAATACAGATGTATCCAGAAGACTGGATATACTTAAGAACTGTCAAAATTTTTATTATGGAAATAAAAATGGATGAAAATTACTTCAGTAATAAATATTAAAAATTATTCAATATAAAATTTTTGATATAATACTCTTATCTGGTTCCAAATTTCTTTTGCTCTCTGAAAATAGATCTAATTATAGTCTTCAAACCCACAAAATATTATGAATACTTATTAATTAATATTAATTAGAAAACAATTTTGAAATATATACTATGTGCTGGTGCTAAGAATATATTTAAAGCCTCTAACTTCAAGGACCATACTATCCTGGAGGAGCCATGGTGAAATCTTAGGGGTAGCAAAAACTGAAATTAATCTGAGAATCCTTATGAAGCAATCTTAAAAAGTACCTCAAGATGACAGGAGTCAAAAAAACAATATCAAGATGGAGAAAGAGGACTTTCCTGTGGAAAACAACTTGAAAGGAAGGCAGAGACAATTGATTTTTATTGGATAAGGGGGAATCAGAAATAAAACTGCACACAGAGGAGTGCTGTTTGACCACCCTCCACCTACTGAGCCTGGTTCTGAGCCTGGGAATAGACCAACTTTGTGATCCCATAACAGAGCACCCCACATATACCCCTTGATTCCAAAGCTCTGGCACCAGCCCACATTGAGTTTATTAATTCTGTAGTGCTTGGCCCTTTCAAGCCTGAGCTGTGGTGAATCCTTTAGCCCAAGGACAAAATAGCTCAGAGTGCTGTGCCCTTGCAAGCCAACAGCAGAGTAGACAGATTCAGCAGCTTTCAGAACTTTTAGTCCATAGGAAAGAAAAGGCTGGGGAAATGAGTGAACAGCAAAGGAAACACCTAGCCATAGAAAATGTCTACAGAGACAAAAAGCAAGGCACAGAGTCAATAGGAGAGAGTAAGATCCAAGCTACCACATGAAAAACTTCAAAGAAAAATGGAAATTGTCCTCAGCTGCTGGAAGAACTGAAAAAAGGAATTTAAAAATCAAATAAAAGAGGTGGAAGAAAAATGGGAAAACAAATTAAAGTAATGAAAAAAGAAAATAACAGCACAAAAAGAAAAATTTTTCAACTTGGTAAAGAAAAAAGGCAAAAAATCCAATAAAAAAGAGTTCCATGAAAAGTAGAATGGACCAAATGAAAAAGGAAGATAAAATGGTCATGGACAAAATTTGTTATTTAAAAATTAAAATGGGCAAAATAGAAGCTAATGACTTAATAAGGAATCAAAAAATAATTAAAAAATAAAAAATAAATAAAATATAAAATATCTCACTGAAAAATAAAGCAAAAACAAAAACAAACTGACCTGGCAAATAGATACAGGAAAGAAAATTAATTAAATTCAATGAAAATCATGATGAAAAATAAATAAATAAAAAGCCTTAACATCATATTGCAAGAAATTCTCAAAAACAACTGCTCTGATATTCTCTTATAAGAAAGTAAAATCAAAATTGAAAGAATCCACAGATCACCATCTATAATAAATCCCCAAATGACAACACCCAGGAATGTTAGAGCCAAGTTCAAGAATTCCCAGGTGAAGGAGAAAATACAGCAGTCAGAAAAAAGAAATTCAGATATCATAGAGCCCCAGTCAGGATTACATAGAATCTGGCAGTTTCAATTTTGAAGGATTTGAAGGACTGGAATCTGATATTCTAGAAGGAAAGAGAACTGAATTTACAACAAAGAATCATCTATCCATCAAAATGGATTATATTATTTCAGGGTAAAAATCGCCATTTAATAAAACAAAAGATTTCAAGCATTCCTGAAGAAAAAAAAACACAGACCTAAACAGAATATTAGATATCCAAATACAAAATTCAAGAGAATCATAAAAGAGGTAAATAAGAAAGAGAAAAAAATTTAATGGCCTCAATAAAGTTGAATTGTGTATTTTCTTATATGGAAAGATGATGCTTGTAACTTTAATTTTTTTATCTTTATCATAGTATTTAGAAGAAGTATACATAGATGGAGGGTATGGTAGTAATCTTTTTAAGATGATATGCAAAAAAGTCAAAGGGTGAAAAAGATGATTACACTGAGAAGGAAGGAGTAAAATGGGGTAAATTATATCACATAAATAGTCATGGGGGTAATGGAAACCATTACAGTGGAGGAGAAGATGAGGCTGATGATGGGTAATACTTAAATCTTAACCTCATTCTAATCAGCTCATAGAGGGAAGAATAACAACAAGTAGGGAATAAGAAGGAAGGTGGTGGGAAGATGAATAATATAAAGGAGGTGGAATGCATGGAGTAATTAAAAAGACCATACTGTTTAAGACATCAAAATAAATGGTAAATAATGATAACTATATGGAATGAGTGAAGTGCTATAAAATATGGTCATAAAACTTACAATGATAAGCTGAGAACCATGAAGAGAAAAAAGACTTTCTGTTTCTTTGAGATTAGGGATAGTTTTATAAAATAGAAGAATTAATATAATTTTTGGTTACCAGTTATTTCTATTTTTGTCATATGTAACATTATAATATATAGCATAATAACAATATAATACATATTTTAATTCTAAATATGTAATAAAGTTTAATAAATATGCTTATCTAATAGAAACAAATCCACCCATTATCTATGTCCAAAAATCTATCTTTCATTCTTTTTTCCCCTTCTTTCCCACTCCTCCCAATGAAGTCAGGTAATATGATATAGGTTGTGCACATATTATCATATAATACTTATTTCCCTATTTGTCATGTTCTGAAACTAGAGAAAAATCCATGGAAAAAATATTTTGCAAAGTAGTTGTGGGTAGATTGGGCACTCTATGAAGGGCATGTTGTGAGAAAAAGAAGAAGGGAAGTGTTAAATTTATTTGTGGTTGAGACTGAAATGTATTAATTAGGTAGTCACCAGGGATTTAATTCTAAATTCCAAAATGAATTACTAAAGTAAATAGAATTTATGGTAGTGTATTTACAATATTTACAATAGAAGGAAGATATTAAGGAATGAGAGAGAGAGAGAAAACTCTGGCTTCTTATATCAGTTAGAAATTCTAAGTCCCAGCTAGGGGAAGAGAGTCTTAAGAAGTTGGTCCTTTCCTGTAGGTTTCATGCCTCCAAAAAGGCAGGGTCACTAAGTCAGCTTTTCACTCACAAATGGTAACAGTCTAAAAGAAGTCTGGGTGTTGGTCTTCCAGTCTCTCCTCTGAGTCTGTCTTCCAGTTGCTCCTCCATCATTCACTCCAAACCCATGTGACTGACTGTCTGAATGTCCATCTTCTCTTCAGCTCTGAGTGACTGATCCTTCACTCCAAGCCTGTGTGACTGAATGTGTCCTTCAATCTTTTTTCCCTCTATTTTAAGATTTTTTTCTCTTGTGTCACGTCCCCTAAATTTTCACGTCTACCAATCACAGCAAACAATTTTCTGTAAGACTGCCCACTCTTTAGTTCTCACCTTCCCTGGTTAAATTATATCTTTGGGGGCTACTTAAATCCTCTTTTGTTAAATTTACCCTTTGTAGTTTACACCTTTTTGTGATTGATTCACCTTTTGTAGTTATTTAGCACCTTCTTATAGTTAAAACCTAAAAATAGATTGTATGGTACAATTCTAGCTAAAAGGAAGAGCTAAGTACCTTCATTGTTACAATCAGATTACAATTTTATCTTCATAATAAAAAAGAGCTAAGTATCTTCATTGTTACAATCAGGAGATCGCTAAATCCAATCTTCAGAGTAGAAAAAAACCAAAAAACTTTAGAGCCTATTTGGCTAATTATAGAGAATATTCATTGTCTAGAACACAGAAAAGATCAAGGAGAATATGACTGGAGACGTAAGACACAGCACGAGTGTGTGGAGGAATAATTAGAGTTAAAATTAGACTTAGAGATAAAAGGAACCTGAGAGATTATCTTCTCAAAACTCTTACTTTTACAAATGAAGAAACTGAGGCTCAGAGATTTTAAATTATTTGCTCAAGGTCATGCAAATAGTATTAAAAGAAGAATTTAAATTCCTTGAGTCTTAGTAATGCAGAGGTTGTATGTGCTTTTTGAAGGACTAAATCACTTAGACTTTATAGGCAAGTGAGAGATCAAAAAGTTTTCTGAACAAAATAGTAGCATAATCATTGTATTTTAAAGGGAAATACAACTAATATTGATGGAGGAGAATACTACAACATCCAGTGTAAAATGTTTCAGAACCTGAAAAGGAATGCTTTGGGTAGAAAGGAAAATATGTAGGTATATTTTATGATATACTCAATGGAAGTTAATGACTTACTCAATATGTTCTTCATTCAGGAGAGGAGTCACTCACAATTTTTGTGGACAAGCGGAAGTTGAGCAAAAGATCAGAAGGAAGTGAGGCAACAACAAATAGTTCCTCAGTTACTCTTGAGACCCTTCATCAACTTGCTGCTTCCTACTTTATTGATAGGGACAGCACACTACGGAGACTTCACCACATTCAAATTGCATCCACTGCCATAAAGGTATGAATTTGTTTTGCAAACGTATAATTCTGTAGTTTTCTTTCTTTGAAAAAGTAAAATATGCACTGACTACCATTAATATTAGCTAAGAGTATTATTTTGTTTCCTATTTCTTTACGATAGACATTTGTAATTGTAAGATAATGTTGACACTAATTTTACCTGGAAGTTGTGTCCTCATCCTTAAAGTTTGTAATTAGGAAGTATAAAATTAAAACTACCCTAATTAGCTGATATGAAGACATTATTTTCTTTCAAAAAGGGTCAAGAACTGTTAACTTGAATATGGTGACTGAATTTCTTGTTTTAGTCAAAATCTTTGTTCTTTTTACACTGTGTCAGTTTCTTGACTTAGCCTAGACATATCTAAACTCTTGTGATTGGGCAGCCATCCCTACTTATAGGAGGTTTGTAGCTTGTACTGTCCAATAAGTAAACATTTCTTTGCTCATACATTATTTATATTTTACTATGATATTATATATGCATATACACACACAACACACATATAATATGTGTATTATATATAAAACCTCTAAGATATACAACCTGGAGAATTTTAAAGGGATTTTATGAAGATGAAATAAAAATTATATGTTTACATATGCATATGTGTATTTAGAATCATACAAGAGCTATAAGGAAACACAAAAGCTTTCTAATTCAATCTCCTCATTTTATAAATGAGGGAACTGAAGCTTAGAAAGATTTATTTTTTTTAATTTTAAGAAAATCATCATGTTCATTGCACTTAAAGATACCATTAATGGTTTAAGTAAGAATAGTAGAGATGAGTTTGCTTCATTACTATCTTTGTTTAAAATACTGTCATATACCAATTTGTAAGTACAATTTTAAATCAATATATGCTGATACCTGGTTGTAATGGCTTTTGTAGCTAAAATATGCTTCACAAAATTATATAAAATGGATCTAAAAGGCAGAAATTTATTGTAGTTGACTAGGAAAATTAAGTCATAATACTCATTTTATAATCCTATCCACCAATTTTGCAAAGTTTTGCTTGAAATTCATCTAATAAATTTCTACCTTTCCTGTGTCAATTGTTCTTAAAATATTTATTATTGCATTTAGTATGCTTAACAAATGGTATTAAAAACCCACTGAAACTCATTGGGAGATTTTTAAATAGCTAGGAAAATTATATTTCCAAAATGGAATTTTTATAGGTAATATTTACATTGGTTTTAGCAAGAAAATCTTAGCTTTACAAAAATTTGGTATTTGTAATGGCTTCATATCATTAATATCTCAAGGACCAACAACAAAAGTCAATCAAGCTGATCACTAATGATAGAAAATAAAATCCCATTATCAAAGTAATTTTTGTAATTTTTTTAACCAACTTCTTGTCCAATCTGATTAAGCTGTATTTGCTTTTAACTCACAAAGTGACTGAAGAAGTAGTACTAATTGTGTAAAAATTCAGCTGTACCATTTTGTTTTTATTGGCTTGTGCTCAGTTTTAGTGTTATCTCTAATCCTTGATTTCTTAAACTAGTCCATTACATGAAGCTTCATTAGCTTAATTAACATTTAGTAATCTAGCATATAAATACATGGAGGCATGAATATGTAAAGGACTTTTTGTCACAATAAACTGAAAACATATAGAAAAGTGAGGATGTCATGACTAACCCCTCTTGATTATCATTGTTGTTCAGTAGTTTTAGCTGTATCCAACTCTTTATGACTCTATTTCAGATTTTCTTGACAAACATACTGGAGTGGCTTGCCATTTTCTTTTCCAGTTCTATTTAAAGACAAGGAAACTGAGGCAAACAGGTTTAAGGGATTTACTCAGTGTCACACAGCCAATAAATGTCTATGGCTAGATTTGAACTTATAAAACTCTGTCTTCCCTGACTGCCTTTTGACATAGTCATAGCACTGCTGGGTTTGTACCCCAAAGAGATAGTAAGGAAAAAGACATGTACAAGAATATTCTTAGCTGTGCTCTTTGTGGTGGCAAAAAAAAAATGGAAAATGAGGGGATGCACTTCAATTGGGGAATTGCTGAACAAATTGTGGTATATGTTGCTGATGGAATACTACTGTGCTCAAAGGAATAATAAAGTGGAGGAATTCCATGGAGACTGGAACAACCTCCAAGAAATGACGCAGAGTGAAAAGAGCAGAACCAGGGAAACATTGTACACAGAGACTGACACACTGTGGTATAATCAAATGTAATGGACTTCTCCATTAGTTGCAATGCAGTGATCCCGAACAACCTGGAGGGATCTGTGAGAAAGAACACTGTCCAGATAAAAGAAAAACACTATCCAGGAAGAAAAACAACTGTTTGACTACATGGGTCAAAGGGGATATGATTGGGGATATCAAATCTAAATGAACATCCAAGTGCAAACATTAACAACATGGAAATAGGTTCTGATCAAGGACACATGTAATACCCAGTGGAATTATGAGTGGGCTATGGGAAGGGAGGGGTTTGGGGAGGGAGGCATAGAAGATGATTATTGTAACCAAGGAGTAGTGTTCTAAATTAACTAAATTAAAAACGAATACATAAATAAATGAAATTAAAAATAAATAAAACTGTTTTCCTAACTCCAGGCTTGGCACACTATCCATTGGTCCACATAGATGCCTTTTATTTCCTCAAGATATTTTGTGTACAATTGCAAATTGATCAAGAATATTAAAAAGGAGCTGCTTTGTTAAATATTGTTCATGATTTGTGTCTCCTTCCAAGTCTTACTTCTTGTTATTCTTCTGTAATAAATTAACCTGCATTTTTTAAACACCAGCTCTGTGCCTGATACTTTACTACATTGTAGAGTTAAAAGGACAGAAGCAAATAGTCTTTGATTTTCAAGACCTACCCTCTGAGAATATTTTCTTTCTCCTATCTATCTATCTATCTATCTATCTATCTATCTATCTATCTATCTATCTATCTATCTATCTATCCATCTATCTATCCAACCACATGAATATATAAATATGTCTTTTTTAAGTTTTATTTAATTAATTTAGAATATTTTTCCATGGTTACAAGATTTATGTTCTTTCCCTGCCCTCCTCTAATTCCCCTCCTACAACCTATGCATAATTCCTCTGGTTCTTACATATAAATATGTCTTTATCCATTTTTGTCTATATAAATAAACTAACTAGCTAAGTAAATTGGAGGAGAGGGCACTAGCAGTTGGGAAAGGGAAATCAGAAAAGATCTTATATTTATTTCCCAAAAGCTAATACCCTAGATTTCACCCTACTATCATGGCTTTCTGAGTACCTTGCCTTAACTTTTCATTCCCTTTACATTTCATTTTTCTTTTGTGGATTATCTTACCATATTAGAGTGTAAGCTCTTTGAGGGTAAAAACTGTATTTCTTTCACTTATATTATTTTCCAGATGTAACATAGTGCCTGGAACATAATAGGTACATTGAAATAAAGTTCGTGGCATGAAGTACAATAACATTGACACTTTTATTGACTTTAGAATGTATAAATAAGAGTGTTTTAGACCAGAAATATAGGTTTGGACTGAATTGTGAAAAACTTTAAAGTATCAGAAAATTTTATCTTATTGTGATTATAATAAGGAGTCTCTAAAGTTGGATTTATGCATAAGAAAATCAATTATGCATCAGTGTGAAGGGTTATTTGAGGATGTAAAATACTTTTGGTTTCCAAACAAATTAGGAGACAATTGTAATAGTGTAGATAAGAGGTGATAAGAGACTAAACCAACTTGGTGATTTCCTGAGTGAAGAGAGGAAGGGTAGAAGTTAGGAATGCTATACAAATGGAAAGATTTAGAATGAATAGGGTGAATGAGAGTAAGGTGTTAAAGATAACATTGTTTACCAGTCTGCTTTACTAGAACTATTTTGGTATCCTCCACAAAAATAAGATGTGAGTATGGCAGGATTATAACAAGAATAGGGAGAGTCCAGAATAGTAGAGAGTCCAGAATGTATGAGTTGTGATTAGTGTATATATAATCAATATATAATCTTCTTCAACATTGAACAGTTTGGCACAATTCTTACAATAATATCTCATTTGTATTTGTGTAGAAATTCTAATTAATTTCCAAAACATATCTAGAATAATTTTAGAAATGTTCATTTTTGTATTATTTAGGTTAAATGACCTGGCAGCTTTTTTCTTCAAGAAAAATTTGATAAAACCATATTTTTTCTCAGAGAAGATACCTTTAGGGTAAGGCTGTACCCTATAAAACTATTGCTTTCTTGCATTCAACATCATTATTATTCAAAATGGGGTTTTATCCAATTAAGAATTGAGAGATTTACATGTCTAATTTCTATGAACTCTTGTGAGTTAAAGGAGTATAAATCTTCAGATAAATAGACCACAAAACAGTGTTTTGTTGTATAAGCAATGACTTGGTTTATTTTATTTTAATTTTTGGAGTGGTTGAGAAAATACTGTAATACCATTACAAGGTATTTTTAAAAACTGAAATAAAATAAAATAAAATTAATGTCTATATCTTTAATGGTGTAATTCCTTCTGTTCAGCAAATCTAGATACAGGGATAGTTAAATATATATTTGGGAAATGTAACTCGTATTTGTAAGAGCTATTATTTTGTTTCTAATGTTTTCAAAGGGATTGAGTTAGAAGGACAATTTGACTTGATCATATTGTGAATTTTGTTGTTACTCAGTTGTTTCAATTACATCTGACAGTGTTACAGCATTTGTAGTTTTCTAGGTAAAGATACTAGAGTAGTTTGCCTTTTCCTTCTCTAGTTCATTTTATAGATGAAGAAACTGAGCCAAACAAGTGAATGTAGAGAGGGTGAGGGGAGTGACATGAGCACTCTGAACCCCCTCCAGCTCTGCCACCTGGGAGCTGTTCACCTTTTTTCCCTGTGCTCCTATTGGGCTACTACACTTAGGGTAGGGGATGTGAACAATGTTGTCAGACATGGTGGGAAGCAGAAGGGAAACAGCTCTGCTGGAGTCCCTCTGCCTTTCTAGTAACAAAGTCTGGGGATGGGTGGTGGGGAGGGAGGGTGGCCAAGTGCCCACAGAAAGTACTCTGTGTACCATCTTTGACACCAGTGTCATAGGTTTTCCATCATTTCTATAGTCCATCAATTCATGGATAAATGCAAAGTTGTTTAAATTTGAATGTTTTGGTTAGCTCACTATTAAATTTTATGAAAATGATATATATATATATGTATATACATACATATATATTTATATGTATATATAAAACTATTAATTTCAGAATGATGTTTTCGTCTATAATTAGAAGTCTATTATAAAGTTTATAATTGGTCTCTACTTCCAGAACATTCTGTTCCCTGAAAAGATATGTTTGAAGTTAATTTTCCCTAGCAAAATAAATTATTATATTCATTATATATCACATATATAAAATTATATTATAATAATATGTAATACATCTTTCTCCCAGAAGAGTAACTCAATGTTTCTTCTAGGATTATATATATAGTAGTAGTAGTCTCTCGGTAACTGAGGATGACTATAGTCTTTGTGCGTTTTCATCTATGATAGATGATTGTGCACAAAGACACTTGTGCGTGAAGGAGATTTAAGTGGAAAAGTCAATGCACAGAGACAGTCCCACTCTCTCGGCGTTGGAAGCCTGGGTCCAGTGGCATGAAAAATCATTACACCTGGAGACTTCCTCAGCTGCATTGGATGGCTGTGTTGTCTTTTGTGCTCCAACACGCCTTAAGCACTCCACAGTGCCTTGCTGCGTTGCCTTCTCAGCTGTTGAACCTTCTTATTGGTTTCTTCCGTCTGTTCAGCCGAAGCAGTCTTCACATTCTGGGTGAGCAAAGCCTTAGTTCACCAGGGGTCGAAGACCCGATGGCTACCCTCACAAGGTTTAGCCCGCCTGTCGAAGCCATTGCCCGGGGTGTGGCTGCTGCTGCATGCTAGCAACTATTAGGAGCCACAAGTGAGAGCTGGGTGTCAGTATATATATTACATATATATAGGTGTGTATATGTAGCATTTATTTATACACCTCATTACTTGACACTTAAAACATAAGATCTGAGTTTTTTTAATATATTTGCCTAAATATCCCAATTTAAAAGTAAGATTACATATATAAATATATACATACACACATATATACACATAGCAAAAAATTAAGAATTTTAAAGAAGTAGTTTATGTATTTTTAAATGAACCTAAATGTATTCTGCATTTTGAGCTTTCTTTTCAAATTAAAGAAATATAAACCAGGCAAATTTGAACATTTCAAATCAAATGTCTTCACAACTAATATAAAAATAAATTGCTAGAAAGAAATATTAAAATTAAATTAAAGGTCAATTTTTCTCACTACAACTTTAGACTTGATACCTTTTTCAATATACCCTATTATATTCAGAACATCATACAATATTACAAGAGAAATTAAGATTATATTCCCAAACCATTCAAGTTTTTGTATGGAGAAAATGACTTTATATTAATTTTAAATACTATTTTGACATGAGTCAACAATAATTCTCTCAAGGCCTTTGGTAGAGAAGTAGTTTGCTTACAAAAGGCAAAAATCAATGAATTAATTTCATACTTTGTCTCTGTATTTGTATAGCAGCTTTATTTTGCTTTAAAAAATAAAATGTTGCTGATCCCAGGTGGCCTAACCTTGGTTTATTGCACACCCTTTACATACACTCATTTGTTTGATGCTGGTAGACAAAAGAGTACCCTCACTTCATTTCCAACTTCTTTTAAACTTTTACTTTCAGAACATATCTCAGGTATTTTGTGATTCCATCCTTCTTAATTGTCTGTGCAAAGTTTCACTCTCATTTTAAAAGTTATTATTGCATTAGTGTTTAAGTTATCACAGAGCCAACGTTCTACCCATCAAATTAAGTCAATAACAATTCATCATATAATTGTTACTTTACAGATTTATCACAGAAAGCAAATTGATAATGTGTGTATTTTATGTCCATAAAACATTACATAAGTGTGTTAATATTCATTGCCTATTTTTATGACTAAAATGTGCTTTAATGCATTATCTGTACCTGTTTCAATTCATTTGGTATATGTTTCATCTAGATACCAGTTCTATTATATTTAAATTACTCAAAAGTCAATTTTTATTCTTAAAATGTTCATACAAAAAGTGATGGGAAGGGTCTTTCCTCTTAAGCCTAATGAACTCATGGAAGCAACACCTAGATTTCAGCACTTTTTGTTACTAAAATACATACATTTTATGTTGTCAATGGTGATTTTAAATGGAATTTCTCTTTCTAATTCTTGCTGCTGAGATAGGTTGGAGATCTATAGAAATGATGATGACTTATGTGGGTTTATTTTGTATCCTGCAACTTTGCTAAAGTTATTGATTATTTCCATTAGCTTTTTAGTTGATTCTCTAGGATTATTTAAGTAGACCATCATATCATCTGCAAAGAGTGATAATTTGGTCTCCTCATTGCCTATTTTAATACCTTCATTTCTTTTTCTTCTCTAATTGCTACTGCTAGTGTTACTAGTACAATGATAAATAATAGAAGTAATAATGGGCATCCTTGTTTCACTCCTGATTTT
Organism: Monodelphis domestica; assembly: GCF_027887165.1. Classification (NCBI taxonomy): domain Eukaryota; kingdom Metazoa; phylum Chordata; class Mammalia; order Didelphimorphia; family Didelphidae; genus Monodelphis; species Monodelphis domestica. The sequence goes on along the minus strand of NC_077228.1, from coordinate 89,595,690 downwards.
ATTGGGAATGCATCTAGTATATCTCCATTGTAGATAATGTAATGTTTGCTGATGGTTTTAGATATATACTGCCTATTATTTTTAGGAAAGGACCTTCCATTCCTATACTTTCTAGCGTTTTCAATAGGAATGAGTGTTGTATTTTGTCAAAGGCTTTTTCTGCATCTATTGAGATAATCATGTAATTTTTGTCAGTTTGCTTGTTGATATGGTCAATTATGTGGATGGTTTTCCTAATATTGAATCATCCTTGCATTCCTGGTATAAATTCTGCCCGATCATAATGAATAACTCTCTTGATCACTTGCTGGAGTATTTTTCTTGCTAGTACTCTGTTTAAGATTTTTGCATCTATGTTCATTAAGGAGATTGGACTGTAATTTTCTTTCTCTGTTTTTGACCTGCCTGACTTTGGAATCAGTACAATATTTTTGACATAAAAGGAATTTTGTAGAACTCCTTCTTCACTTATTATGTCAAATAGTTTGTATAATATTGGGATTAGTTGTTCTTTGAATGTTTATAGAATTCACTTGTGAATCCATCAAGCCCTGGAGATTTTTTTTTTCTGAGGGTGTCCTTTGATGGCTTGTTCAATTTCTTTTTCTGATATGGGATTAAAAAATTCCATTTCTTCTCTTAATCTTGGCAATTTATATTTTTGTAAATATTCACCCATATCACCAGATTACCATATTTGTTGCCATATAATTGGGCAAAAAAGTTTTAATGATTGCCATTAATTTCCTCTTCAGTAGAGGTGAGGTCTCCATTTTCATTTTGAATACTGTTAATTTGGATTTGTTTATTCCTTTTTTAATTTGATTGACCAGTACTTTGTCTATTTTGTTTATTTTTTTCAAAATACCAGTTTCTTCTCTTATTTATTAATTCAATAGTTCTAACACTTTTGATTTTATTAATTTCTCCCTTAATTTTTAGGATCTCTAATTTTGTTTTCATATGTAGCTTTTTAATTTGTTTGCTTTCAAGTTTTTTGATTTGCATGTCTAATTAATTGACCTGTGCCTTCCCTAATTTGTTAATATATGATATCAAGGACATAAATTTCCCCCTGAGTACTACTTTGGCTACATCCCATAGTTTTTGAAAGGATGCTTTATCATTGTCATTTTCTTCATTGAAATTATTGTTTCTATGATTTGTTCTTTAACTGATTTTATAGAATCATATAATTTAATTTCCAATTAATTTTTGATTTGGCTGTCCATGTACCCTTAATGATTATTATTTTTATTACATTATGATCTGAAAAGGTTGCATTTATTATTTCTGCTTTTCTTCACATGTTTGCCATGTTATTATGCCCTAGTACATGGTCAATCTTTGTGAATGTACCATGTGCTGCTTAAAAGAAGGTATATTCCTTTTTGTTGCTATTTATTTTTCTCCATATATCTATTAACTCTAATTTTTCTAAGATTTCATTCACATTTCTTACCTCTTATTTATTTTTTTATTTTATTTATCTAGATTTGATAGTGGTCAGTTCAGGTCTCCCACTAGTATAGTTTTACTACCTATTTCCTCCTTCAATTCCACTAGTTTATCCTTTAGAAATTTGGATACTATACTATTTGGTGCATACATGTTGATTACTGATATTTCCTCATCATCTATACTGCCTTTTATCAGAATGTAGTTTCCTTCCCTATCCTTCTTAATCAGATCTATTTTTACTTTGGCTTTGTCAGATATGATTGTAACTCCTGCCTTCTTTCTCTCAGTTGAGGCCCAATAGATTTTGCTCCAACCTTTAATTCTAACCCACCTCAAGTGTGTTTCTTGTAGAAAACCTATGGTAGGATTTTGGTTTCTGATCCACTCTGCTATTTATTTTCATTTTATGGGTAAGTTCATCCCATTCACATTTAATATATGACTTCCACTTGTGTATTCCCCAGCATTTTGATATTCTCTCCTAGTTTGTTCCTTTCTTCTCTTGCTCTATCATTTTAAACCAGTTTGCTTTTTTTCAGTACCCCTAATCTCCACCCTTAATATGTTTCCCTTTCTTTTATTTATTTGTATTTATATGTTTATTTTAAATCACATTTATTTCATTTTCAGGTCCTTATTCTTTCTCTTCTATTCTTCACCCACTAAAAATGTATGGAAAACAAAAGCCATTGCAAACTAAAACAAATTCTCACATAGGCCTTCTCCAGAAATATACCAATCTATTACTATATACATATATAACTTGTAATATACAACATAATATTTAATATACAATCTACTATACCATATAATCAATCGTAAACATTAAGAACCATCCATATATCAGACACTATGCCAAGTGCTGGTAACACACACAAAAAAGGCAAAATGAGCTAAAGGTCTAAAGGAGCTAGCAGTCTAACAATAAGGAAACAAATATATGCAAACAAACTAAATAAAAATCTTACATAAATATGTATATATGCACATTTATACATATATAATAGCTATCTTTCTATCTCTATGTCTATCTATGTATAGTTATCTATCTATATATTCATGTATATTACATATACATCTATGTTAACAACAATGATCATGTAAAGCCATTAGGAAAGCTTTGGAAGACTTAGGAATTTTGATTAATATGATGATTGCAGTTGAAGAAGATTCATTAAGAATAATTCTACCCCTTCTAAATGTGATATACTTGGCTTATAATTTAAGATATATAATTTAAGATAATATAGTATATTATTATATAATATACTATAGTATAATATTAGATAGATAGGTTCATTCATAGATCTAGATAACTAAACAAAATGTTCTTTTTCTCTCTGTGACTTTTTCTAGATGTAGGTAAAATGTTTAAACAAGTGTGTTCTGGAATTTTGCTTGATTATTTTGTTGATCACAATTCTTCTAAAACTATTTGTCTTAATATTTTTGTATAAATTTTTCTTCTAATTTGTCTAATTTATATTAAATTGGTTTGTATAAATCTTGTTTCTCTGGAACTATGTTTTTCATAAATTTTAGATAACAATAGTATTCCATTATATTAATATTCAATACTTTTTCAGCCATCAAATTCCATCAGTTATTAAATTCTTTCCCATCACAAAAAGAGCTGCTATTAGTATTTTTTATATATGTATGTACTCTTCCTTTTTAAAAATATTTTTGGTGAGGTAAAATTCTAGCATTGTTACTGCTGTCAAAGGATATGCATAGTTCAATTGATATTTTTGACATAGTTACTAATTGCTTTCCAGGTTGGTTGAAGCAGTTTATATTTAAATCAATGGTATGTTAGTGTACCTGTTTTTTCATTGACCCTCCACCATTTTTCACACTCTTTTTTGTCAACCATTCCAATCTGAAGGATGTAAGGTGACAACTGTGAATTATATTAATTGGAGTTTCTCTAATTATTATTGATGCAGAACTTTGTTTTCACATGGCTGTTTTAGCTTGGATTTCTTCCTCTGAAAACAACATTAATTCTTTTCTTATATTTTATTATTTAAACTATTGAGTGCTAAATTCATTCTGAGTATAGTATATAGTACATGCAGAATTAATAGAAATCTTATTAAGAAAAATAGCAGTATAGTGTATATTTCAAATGGCTCTCCAAAATACTTCATAAGAGTCTAAGGTATCACAACATTCATGATACAAGTAGCCTGGAATAATGTATTTATAGGTATAATTTGAAGCCTGCATAAATATTTAAATTTATTGATAATAAATTCCCATGTTAATTCAATGCATGCACTTTGTTTCCTCTCAAAAGTTGGATAGGTTAATGATGTGACCTTTGCTACTAGACTTCATCAACTTTGCATGTAATTTTTATTCATACACATTTATCTTAGCCTGCTGAGGAAGCCACCAATGATGAAATAAATGAGGACGAATAAACTCAAAGAAGGAGCTCAGGTGTAACTCAGGGCCATTTTGACCTGAATATGCTATGAGAAAAAGGAAATATTAAAAAAAGACATATAAATCTTTGGTTTAGTTACTAAGCAGCTGAATTGAAGATAGGTCTAAAAGGTTCTTGGAACCCCCAGCAAAACAGATATAATCAGCTGAATAATATCATGCACTTAAGTTGTCAAGAGAGTATGTTAATTAGTAAATTCCTGTGATTATCAGCATATAAGCACTTAGAAGGAAAAGTGAAAACATAATTACACATGCATATGTTTTTATCCAATGACAGTTTAAGATAATGAGAGTCATTGAGGAAGTCTAAAGGTTTAAATGACAAATCAAAGGAATAAGTTAATCAATAAAATTTTATTAAATTCAAACTATGAGCCAGCCAATGCACTGGGGATATAAGAAGAGGCAAAAAGAGAGTCCTGAACTCACAATCTAATGGAGGTGACAAGTGAATAAAAATGTACAAACAAGGTAAGCATGGGAAAAAAGGAAATAAAAGAGAAGGCACAAAATTAAGAGAGGTTGGTAAAGGCTTTTAACAAAAAGTGGGAGTTTATTTGGGACTTGAAGGAAGTCGTTGAAGCCATTAGGCAGGGATGAGGAGGGAGATCAATCTAGTCATAGGTAAAAGTGAGAGAAAATACCTGAAGCTAAGAAATGGAGTATTTTGTTTGAGAAGTAATAAAGGGGACCAGTAGCACTAGATTGAATAGTGAGTACATAATCAGGAAATGAATCAAAAGAAGACTGGAAAGGGGAAGAGAAGGTTGCACCAAACATGATTGTGCATTTGATCCTGAAGGCAAAAGAGAGACTCTGAAATTTGTTAAGAAGTAGAAAAACATAATGAGACCTTCACTTTAGTTAAACCACTTTGGTGGTTGCGAATAGGAAGAGACTTGAGGCAAGTAGACCCAGTGGCAGTAAAGTTGCAAATGTGGTAGAACACAGTGGCTGGCATATATTAGACACAATCAATGTTATTTGATTAATTGAAAGGCAATTGGTTATTATCATATAAGGGGATTTTGGAAGTCTTTATAAGGAAGGAAGGGATTTTTGGATAATGACCATCAAGGATATGACTGTCTTTGTGTTTAGGTGATACAGGATGGAAGAATAGGTCATGAGAGATGAATAGATTGAAATAACTGTATGTCTGATGAAGGCATGTCAAATTAATTTCTTTGAATACCAATTTCTTGATCATATCTGAAATGAAGATTTTGGATATAATCCTTTTAAATAAGAAAATATATGTACAAACATATATAGAGAGAGCAACATCTAACAATTTAGAGAAGGCTAGAACAGAGTGAGAATATAAATTTGAAATTAAGGGGGAAATCAGAACATATATATATAATGAACGAAAAGAGGAAACACAATGTAAAATTCATAAAGTAATTTCTGGGAATTTCATAGAGAAAACAGAACCACACTTCATTTATTTATAAAAATAGATAGCCCCTAGAGGGATGAGTTCTAAATGTATAAGGCCAAAAAGAAAATGCAATAAATGAATCACAATAAAGTAGAAGGTAAAATAAAAATGAGAACTTAATAAATTTTATATTAGGATAGTGGTTCTCCTTATTGAAAGAAATGTGTGCATCATCATTATTTATATAGGTCGGTAATGTAAGCAAGAGGGGAATTTGTGTAAATATTTCCTAAATTATAAGATAAATACCATTTGTTAAAGAGATTTAAAATAAATATGAATCATCTTTACTAACGTAAAAAGTTCTCACGCAATTATAAGTTTTTGCTTCATAAAAATTTTAATATATTTTTATGTTTGTAAATATGTTCTATGTTTTTCTCATATATTTTCTATATCTTTTATTCATCTTGCACAAGGATTGATCATCAAGATAACTTTAACTCTACCTTTGCTGCTGTGAAAAATGACACACAGAATCCTTCTGTTAATAAATTATATACTGCCTAGTATAAATCTTCTAGTACCACTATTTCCCATTGCCTCACATTAATTTGGGTCAGTTCTATTACTCAAGTGTTCTTATCCCAGTCCTTACTACCATTCCATAGAGCTTTCTGGAATTGTTGTCTTGTAAACTAACATTTGCTATGATATCTAAGACTTTGCTCCACAAATTACTATGTATATATTGAGTATTTGTCTTCAAGAGAAGACATCCTTAAGAATGGGAACTCCTTATTGTATTTGTATTCTCAGTATCTAGCAAAACTTGGAAAAAAATTTCACTTAGTAAATCATTGTTGAATTTAATTCTTGCCAGATACTTTTTAAAATACCCTTTCTTCCTCAAACCTCCTACAATAAATTTACTTCGTTGTCAGCATAGGAACCTCACTATCTACTTTATTTGAAAATAGAGACTATATGCTTTATATTCCATTTCCCTTCCATTTCTATACCTCAAAGTCCCCAAACATCATTCCATAATCTCTCATCCTCTGTCCAGTCCTTAATAAGACATGATGGCAATTATCACTAAAACAAATTCTTTTGCTCAAGACCTTGACTCTATCTATTCTCTATTTCCTTCAGTTAAACCTATCATTTTTTCTATGAATTTGTTATATTCAATTTCTAAAAAATGTGCTGAATCCTGCCCCACTGACTAAACCAAAAACTGCTTTACTTGACCGTATTACTTCCTCAAGGCATAGGCATATATTTCTCCTCCCTTTCAACCCGAACTACTGCTGTTTTAAAATTTAAATATTATATATATATATACATACATGTATATATATATAATATCCTCTACTTTCTTTCCTTTTACCTCTAAATTCCTTAGTAATTTGGCTTCTGACTTCAAACAATTGAAACTGTTCTCTTGAAGGTTATCAGCTATTTCTTAATTAGTAAATTTAAATTCTAATCCTTGACTTCTCAACTTTTGATCTTAATGATCACCTTTACTACTTCCTGGATTTGGAGGACACTTTAATCTCTGCCTGAATTTTCTAACTGCTTGACCACATCTCATTCTCTTTTCATGGAATATCATGCATTCCCTGCTCCCTAATTGTGGATGAACTCAATGCTCTCCCTGGAACACTCTTCTGTTTCTACATCCTTTTTTGATGATCTTACCAGCTTCCGTAGTTTCACAGGATTGTAGATTTAAAGGAATATGAGAGAGCAGAGAATATGGAATCTAATTGTCTCGTGTGGATTTACAGTCTGGGACACAGAGACACAGAGATAGTAAATTTCTGAGGCAAGAGTACAATCCTGATCTTACTGAGGCAACTTCAAAATATCTCTCTTTGTTTTATTCTTACTCATCTTCAGCTGATTGTCAAGTTTTGTCTTTTGCATGGCTACAATATATCTTGCATGTATCCCTTTCTCTCCTGTCACAACTACCTACTTTCAGTCTTTCATCACCTATAGTCTATCCCAATGGTCTTAAGCTCAAATAAAAATGGAAGCGGAGGAGGACTAATTCACATATAAAGACCTTTGTGAAGGGGCAATTAGGCGGCTTCATGGATAGGGAGTCAGACATAAAGACTGGAGGTTCCGGATTCAAATTTTGCTTCAGACATGTCTTAGCTATGTGACTCTAGGCAAGTCATTTAACCACATTTGCATAGCTCTTATCTTTCTTCTGCCTTTGAACTGATATTTATTATTGATTCTAAAATGGAAAGTAAGGGTTTAAAAAAAAATAAAGATCTTCATGGGCCACATATTGACTTAGTTTTATGATGTCATGTTATCTATATTTTGTTGTTTTATTTATTTTGTTATGTTCTGATTACTGTGTCCTGGTTTGAGGGCATTGTAGTCCTTTCTAAACTACTGAAATAGCATCTCCAATTATATTGCTTGCTTCAAGGATCTTATCTATCCAATTTGTCATTACATAGCTCCCAAAATAATTTTCCTTATTCCCCAAGGCTGACCATATCACTTTTCTCCTAAAGACAATCTAGTGGTTTCCTATTGATTTGTGGATAAATGTAAAATACTTATTTTAGAATTTAAGGACGTTCATAATTTAACTCCAGTCTGTCTTTACAAGGCTTATTGCTTGTCATTTTTAAACACTCTACATTTTATTTCCTAGTCTAATTTTTGGCCTGAACTTGGCACCCTATCTCTTGACTACCTAATTTTACATTGGCTGTTCCTTATGTAAAATTCACTTCTTTCTCACCACCTCTTAGAATATCTAGTCCTTTAAGATTCAGCTAATGTGTGGGATGTTAGGGAATAATTCATTGATCTTCCAAGTATTTGATTCTTCATCCTCCCTCAAATCATCTAGGATTTATTATACATGTATACATTTATTACATATATATGCATATGTAGATATATTTATTATATATACATATGCAAGTATATATATAAATATAAAAATATAGTCTCCTAGTAGAATATAAACTATTTAAGTAAGACTATTACTGATTTTGACTTTATAATTGCCATGACTTGAACAGTGAATGTAGTAGTTATTAATTAATGACATGTCTCTTTTCTTTCTGGAACTCCTAAAATGTTACTTTTTACCTGTATTTGATTCAGATTTTTATATTTTGGAAACCAAACTATCTTGCTACCACCTTAATCCCAAGGCACTTGACACTTGAAAATAGTTTAATTTGAAAGTAATGAATGCTGGAGGGGGTATTGCAAATTCTGGACATTAATGTACTACTGGTGGAGTTGTGAATTGATCCAACCATTCTGGAGGGCAATTTGGAACTATGTCCAAAGGGCGATAAAAGACCATCTGCCCTTTGATCCATCCATAGCACTGCTGGGTTTGTACCCCAAAGAGATAATAAGGAAAAAGACTTGTACAAGAATATTCATAGTTGCGCTCTTTGTGGTGGCAAAAAATTGGAAAATGAGGGGATGCCCTTCAATTGGGGAATGGCTGAACAAATTGTGGTATATATTGGTGATGGAATACTATTGTGCTCAAAGGAATAATATAGTGGAGGAATTCCATGTGAACTGGAACAACCTCCAGGAACTGATGCAGAGTGAGAGGAGCAGAACCAGGCAAACATTGTACACAGAGACTGATACACTGTGGTACAATCAAACATAATGGCCTTCTCCATTAGTGGCAAAGCAGTGATCCTGAACAACTTGTAGGAATCTAAGAGAAAAAAAATTATTCATATTAAGAGGAAAAACCGTGGGTGTAGAAACATCAAAGAAAAACAACTGCTTGAATACATGGGTTGAGGGGATATGGCTGGAGATGTAGACTCTAAAGGAACATCCTAATGCAAACACCAACAACATGGAAACAGGTTCTGATCAAGGACACATGTAATACCCAGTGGAATTGTGTGTTGGCTACAGAAAGGGCCGGGGAGGGAGGGAAGTAAAAAGTGTGATTCTTGTAATCAAGGAATAATGTTCTAAATTGACTCAATAAATTAATTTTAAAAAAGAAAATAGTTTAATTCCTGAAATAGATGTCACATTTAACAATTGAAAAAATATCAAAGAAGACACATTGTTATGGACTTTACAGCTGCAACTTAAAGTAGAGTGGATCTTTTATATGACTTGCATTGAAAATTTCCTCTTTGTGTTACCTTCTTTGGATTATGAGCTTTTTGATCCTTTCTATTTATAGCCTCAGAAGTTAACAAAGTGACTTGTAAATTTTAAGTTTTAGTATTCAATCTACCACTTATATGTTTTTAAAACTAGTCTTTCTTTTGGATACAATGATCCTGATATTCTGAGGGTTATAACAAAATTAAAATATATATTACTAACTTATTTTAAAATATAATCATCTTCTGCTTGTTGCTGGACACTATCTCCCAAAGACACAATTATTTCCTTCAGAAAAGTTATATTTTTCTCTACAACCCATTTATTAGATTTTAATATGTATATTGGTTTTTAAGTCATATTAATATTCAGGTGTCCAGTATATCGTTATTAAAAATTTAGCACCTCTTTTATTATTTTATGTGAATATGAGCTGAATCATGTTATATTATAAAATTTTATATTTCTTGTGGTATAAAATGAGTAAAATAAGTTGGAAGTTTTTTAATGTTTGATTTGGGCAATCCTCTTAAACTTCTTTTAAAATTCAGTTCATAGAACAGTGTCTTATTATTGAAATTTAGAGTTTGCCTTTTGTGGATGAAACTTAAGACTGCAATGGGTTCAAAGCTAGGATATCTTCTTGAAAGGATTTCCAGTAGGATCAAAGGGAGTTGAGTAAATGTTACTGAGAAGGAAAATTCAAAAATAGCACCATACAGTATGAAGTGGCATTCAAGGCATAGGCATTAATCACCTAATAAGACATTGGACTTTTTTTTGGCATTTTTGTTGATTTAACCTCTTTACCCATGCTGTTAAAATGCAAATATGCATTCACACTTACTTGTTCTTTTTTAAAATAAATATTCCTATATTTAATCTCAGAAAATCTCATCTAAATCACTTAAGCATGTGTTCTTTAATTATTGCTACTAGTTCACAGTAATACCCATAAATCAAGATTTTCAAACCTTTCTTAGAGCACACATATACTTTTTCCCCATGACTAGATAAAGTTCAATTAAGAACAAAGAAGTAGAAAAGCTTATAGAATCTCTACATAGGATGAAGTGTCAAGGAGTAGTTCTCTATTTTACTTACACTATACAATACATACAATACTAGACTATACTATATATGTGTATATATATAGTATACAATACAATACAAAAGATACAATACTAGACAGAAAAAGAAAAGAAAAAGAAAATGAAAATGTCTTAACCATCTTTAAAAACATGCATTTAATTTAAATTGTCATTTTGATCACTAAACTATTACTGTTAAATATTAATTAGTAATAGAAACAAGAAAAGTAGTACCATCACATATAAAGGTCTTATTCTTAGATTGAAAACTTATCTAAATGCAGACTATCTAACTGAATCAAATTAAACCATACTAGGTATATTTGAAGATCATCCTTCACCCCTCCCCTTTGATGTACCAATGGAAATGTGAATAGTATGAGTGTTGGATCGAGGGCTTAAGACATAAATGGTGTGAGGAAATGAGAGCTTTACAAAGGTCACTAGGTAATTTCAAGAACAGTCATATATTGCCTTTTGCTTCTACCCAGCACTATTAAAGATAACCTAACTCTTTTCTATTAAATTGTATTGCTGGAAAGCCCAGTGTAAAATATACCTGCTGGGTACCTCAGTAAGCCCTGGAGGCAAGAACTTTGATAACATTCTTCAATTTAATACCTTGGGTCCTCAGATTCCACACAAAGAAACATTCTACACAGGGAGAGGGTCTATAGAAACCCAGAAAGAATTGTTGATAATGAGTGGTCCAGGGAAACCATTATCTTTAGAGTGTCAGATTTTTGCAATAAGCTTAAAGTCTTTGCTGTCACAAAAGCCTTTAAACACACAGTAAGAGAGAGGATATTCACTTTTCCTCAGCTTAAAGAAACTCTGGAAACTTTTTAGTTGATTTGTGTTGTATAGCATTGAAATATAAACTAAATATGGGGTAGGGGGAAGCTCAAAGGCTTTTAAAATGGGGGAAAATGTGGAAACGATGCCAGATGCTTTAATGTTAGATAAAGTAACTTTGATTAGAAATTGTCTCAATGGGTATTTTAGTTCATATAACAGATCAATATGCTTAGGATTATATATCTAAATGATAAATTTCAATATCATTCTTAACAGTACATAAATGAAAAATGTTTTACAAATCAATATAACATGTTTACAGTTGGAGCTTTCATGCCCTTTTTGAAATAATCATCACTCTGAAGTATAGTAGATGCAAGTCATGGAGATAGAACCAATATAGAGACTAGAAAAAGGTAAGTAATAAAACGTGTGGGTAATGTAGGTTATACAACCATTCGACAGTCTTATGGAGCCTCAAAGATTAATTCTAACTATTATTTCTTATTTGACCTTATTATTTCTTATACTACCTGAGGGTGTATAGTTCAGAATTATTGCACATTTATGGTCAGCACACCTACCTGGAGCTTGTCTGCCCAAGGGAGCTTGCTGAATTCTTTCTAGTGGGGAGATTTCAATTCTTCCTTTTCTCTCAATTACCAATTGTTCATTAGATTTAGTGAATCCCAGGACTATAGAAATAAATTTAGTGAGTAGGATGTCTCTAAGGAACAAATCCCAAGGGAGCAGCAAAACTCACCCACTAGTTTGGAAAGCTTTTGAATCAAGAGGAAAAAAAAACTTTCAAAGCTCAGAGCATATCCAATGTAATGGGCTTTCAGCTATAAGAATTCACAAAGTGATATTGAGATTCATTTGTGAAACTGAAGTACAGCTCTAGCCTGACAAAGTTACTGGTGTCTATAAAGGATCAGCTTATCACTGAGGCTTTTAAAACAGGAAAATGTAGATACTTAAGAGATAAATATTGGTCAAATTAATAACAATTATATAAATGAGATACATGTGTATATAAATATATAATATATGAACATACACACATATATATATATTAAGAAAATTGGTATGAAAACCTGAAATCTAGTTGATAGTCTTTTTTAATGTTCTATGTATCTCCTTAGAAAGTAAGTTATTGATAAATTGTTTATTGGGAAAATATGAGTAATTTAATTCAAATCACATTTTATTGAGGTCATAATTTATTGAATACAGAAGACTAAGAGACTTATAATGTGCCAGTGTTCTAAGTTTGTATTTCTTCTAGTAGCTTTTAACATATATACATATATGTGTATATACATATATAAACATTTTTGTATCTATATGTTGGTGTATATACATACAAGCACAAATACAGAACTCACTTTAGTCTATGCATTTCTACTCTCCATGAGATTGGGAATAATTACATATTCTTTTAATGAAATGATAGAAACACTCTCTTTCTTCAATGAGGAAACAAGGGGAATAACCATTTAATAACGGTACAAAGAATTTTAAAAATCCTTATAGTAACTAGGAAGAAGGTGCTAGTATTATTCCCACCTTAGAGATGAATTCACTGAAGAAAAAAGCAGTTAAGTGTAATTATTCCAGGGTCACACAAATAGTGTCTGAGGCCAAATTTGAATTCACAACTTATTGATTCCAGATGTATCAATTTATCCACTCTTCCACCTAGCTACCTCATATAAGGAGAGAGAAATGCTTTACTTTGTCAGAGAATAGAATAGTATTTAGTTTTTAAAGCCTTATATAGCTTTGCCCCAATATATCAGTCCAGTCTCATTGGACTAGACCTTTTGCATTTGTGAATCAACCAAATGAAACTTTTCTTTGTTATTTCATGTCCTACATTGGTGTGCTTTCATTGGTCATACACTTTCCCTAGAATATACTCCCCCTACACCTTTCCTTCATAGAAACATTCTCTTTCTTCAAGTACCATCTTCTGTATGAAACATTTCAATCTCCTCAATGCTAGTTAGTGCTCTGCTTCCTAATTCCCTTAAACTTAGTTATTTTGTATTGTTTTCTTTAAGTTTACATTATGCAGCCTATATTTAATATGTACTTGTTTCCCCTTTCTCTACATAAAGTATAAGCTTCTTATGAGCATTCTTTGGACTTGTATCTCCATTGCATAGCACAGAACTTGGCACATGATAAACACCTGTTGGTTGATTGATGGGATCTTTCCTAAACCTTAATTCTTTCTGAACCCAAGTCTCCTGGAGAGATAAAAGGAAAGTTTATACAGTGCATCAAACTTTTTGAATTCCAGCCTCTTAGAGACAGGTGAGGTGATTGCCTCAGCAACACAAATCTGGAATCTTTAGCCTTCCTGATGGAAATAAATTTTAAAAGGGAAATGTTATGAAAAGCATTGGCCTTAGAAATGACTTCCTAAGTGGTCTTATGTTGTGAAAGTTAGAGTTCCAGCATCCTACCTTTTATCAAGAGAAGGGAATAGTCTTAGTGAATTTTTGAGAGAAAAGAATAACACACTGAGAAAATCAAAGCCATTTGTGGAAATTTTCCCCTGTTCTCCCACTCATCTCAAATCCTCTTGATATCAGATCCTCTCAACCAATTTTCTGCTCCTGTACTTTGTCCTCTGATGAAGAGGTAGTTCATTTCCTTGTGAACCACATCATGATGTATTCATTTTTATCATATCTTTTTCATGTCTTCTACAGATTTCCACAATAATTATCCTCTACCTTTCGTGCCTTACTAACTTTAAATATGCTTAAGTACCCCGCATACTTAAAAATTACTAAATTTTATTACTCTAATTAGCTGTTAAGCAATATCATTTCCTCCATTTTAGCTAAATTTATGTTATTGTCAAAGATGTCATTCTTTTTTATTTATTTTTTATTAGGTCAATTTCAAACATTATTCCTTGGTTACAAAAATCATATTCTATTCCTACCTCCCCTCCCTCTGCTCTTTCCATGGCCAACACACAATTCCACTGGGTGTTACGTGTATCCTTGATCAGAACCTGTCTCCATGCTGTTGATGTTTGCACTAGGATGTTCATTAAAGTCTGCATCCCCAATCGTATCCCCTTCCACCCATGTAATCAAGCAGTTGTTTTTCAGTGTTTTTACTTCCACAGTTTTTCCTCCGAATGTAGATAGTGTTCTTTCTCATAGATTCCTCCAAGTTGTTCAGGATCACTGCCTTGCCACTAATGGAGAAGTCCATTACATTCGATCGTACCACAGTGTATCAGTCTCTGTGTACAATGTTCTCCTGGTTCTGCTCCTCTCACTCTGCATCACTTCCTGGAGGTTGTTCCAGTCTCCATGGAACTTCTCCACTTTATTATTCCTTTGAGCACAGTAGTATTCCATCAGCAACATATGCCACAATTTGTTCAGCCATTCCTCAATTGAAGGGCATCCCCTCATTTTCCAATTTTTTTTCCACCACAAAGAATTCAGCTATGATTATTCTTGTACATGTCTTTTTTCCTTACTATCTCTTTGGGAAACTAATCCAGCAGTGCTATGGCTGGATCAAAGGGCAGACAGTCTTTTAGTGCCTTTTGGGCATAGTTCCAAATTGCCCTCCAGAATGGTTGGATCAATTCACAACTCCACCAGCAATTAATTAATGTCCCAACTTTGCCACATACCCTTCAGCATTCATTATTTTCCTTTGCTGTCATGTTATCTGCTAGGTGTGAGGTGATACCTCAGAGTTGTTTTGATTTGCATTTCACTGATTATAAGAGATTTAGAACACTTTTTCACATGCTTATTAATAGTTTTGATTTCTTTAACTGAAAATTGCCCTTGCCCATTTATCAATTGGAGAATGGCTTGAATTTTTGTACATTTGATTTAGCTCTTTGGAACTTTGAGTAATTAGACCTTTGTCAGAGGTTTTTGAAATGAAAATTGTTTCCCAATTTTTTGATTCCCTTCTAATTTTGGTTACATTTGGCTCTGTTTGTACAAAAACTTTTAATTTGATATAATTAAAATTATTGATTTTACATTTTGTGATTTTTTTTCTAGCTCTTACTTGGTTTTAAAGTCTTTCCTTTCCCAAAGATCTGACATGTATACTATTCTGTGTTCACATAATATATCTATAGTTTCCTTCTTTATGTTCAAGTCATTCATCCATTCTGAGTTTATCTTGGTGGAGGGTATGAGGTGTTGATCCAAAAATCTCTCCCACACTCTCTTCCAATTTTTCCAGCAGTTTTTTTTTTCCAAATACTGGATTTTTTGTCCCCAAAGCTACGATCTTTGGGCTTGTCATAGACTGTCTTTCTGAGGTCACTTACCCCAATTCTTTTCCACTGATCCTCCTTTCTGTGTCTTAGCCAGTACCATATTGTTATCATGACCACTGCTTTATAGTATAGTTTGAGATCTGGTACTGGAAGGCCACCTTCCTTCACATTTTTTTCATGATTTCCCTGGATATCCTTGATCTTTTGTTCTTCCAAATGAACTTTGTAATGTTTTTTTTTTCTAATTCAGTAAAAAAGTTTTTTGGTAGTTCGATAGGTATGGCACTAAATAAGTAAATAAGTGTGGGTAGGATGGTCATGTTTATTATGTTAGCTCATCCTACCCATGAGCAGTTAATATTTTTTCAATTGTTTAGATCTAATTTTAATTGTGTGGAAAGTGTTTTGTAGTTGTGTTCATATAGTTCCTGTGTTTGTCTTCGCAGATAGATTCCTAAGTATTTTATATTGTCTAGGGTGATTTTAAATGTAATTTCTCTTTCTAATTCTTGCTGCTGAGATGTTTTGGAGAGATATAGAAATGCTGATGACTTATGTGGGTTTATTTTGTATCCTGCAACTTTTCTAAAGTTGTTGATTATTTCCACTAGCTTTTTAGTTGATTCTGTAGGATTCTTTAAGTAGACCATCATGTCATCCGCAAAGAGTGATAGCTTGGTCTCCTCGTTGCCAATTTTAACACCTTCAATTTCTTTTTCTACTTCAATTACTACTGCTAGTGTTTCTAGCATAATGTTAAATAATAGTGGTGATAATGGGCATCCTTTTTTTCAAAGATATCATTCTTATAGTATCCTGGATAACAACCTCATTGTTACTTTTGACATTTTACTGTCATTCACTCACACATCAGTTAATAATTTTTTTTAATTTCTACCTCCACAACTTGTCTACCTGTCTCTCTCCCTTCTCTCTATTTTGTCATCTGTCTTTGGCTGTGTGTCTGTCTCTTTCTTTTTAAGTGTCTCTGCCTTTCTTCCTATCTGATGTACCTCTTTCTCTGTTTGTAAAAGCATTACCACAGATTAGGTCAATATCACTAAAAGTACATGTAGCATCAATGAGAGTGGTTGAGAAAATAGCTTTATTGATCTTTAAAACTTCTTTTAATACTATGAATAGAGGAAAGGAAGAGATGGAAGGTAAGTAATAAAAATAAAAATATTTGTCCCACGTTAATTTTTTTAATATTAAAATTAAATGAAGTTATATTAAAAGAAGATCAGAATATGTACTTTCACTAGTAAACTGTTAGCTAAAAAATCTCTTGATTTGGGTGAACTGATTATATTATAATTTGAATACAGGTTCTGAACAGATGTAATATGAAGTAAAGTATCATATAACTTTCTGCCATAATTTTATGACTTAATCAAGTTTAAAACTATTGAAGAGAATACAATATGATTTTGATTATATATAAAATCATACTAAGTCAGCAGAGCTACATGGCACAGAAGTTAGAGACCTGGACCTTCAGATTTAGATGTGCTGTAGGAAGACCTTCATTTAAATTCAACTTTAGCTATATGACTCTGGATAAGTTTACTAAAACTCTGTCTTCTTCAGTCTCTTAATTTTTAAAACAAAGATAACAAGAACACTTTATTCCCAGGGTTATTGTGAAGATGGCATGAGAAATGTTAAGCATTTTACAAACCTTAACACTATTTTAAAGACAAAGTTTATAAGTATGTAGCTTCTAATCATTATTATTAATTTACAATTTATAACAGTGACATTAGTTATTAGTTGATTGAATGTTTGAATACTGACAAAAACCATAGAATCAAATGATAAGAATAAGAATTGAATTAAAAACACAATAATTGCAGACAAATGTGGAAAGAACTACATGGAATAATGAAGGATGAAATGAACAGAACCAATAGAATGTTATATATAGCAACAGAAATATTGTTTTATGAATTATTTGTGTATGTTTACATCCAGAGAAGGAAATTATGAACAGAAATTACAATATATATCTATATATGTATAAACATACATATAATAATCTCTTTGTCACTGGCTATGGTAAAGTAACAAACCAAAATAAATAATTAATTTAAAAAGACACAGAAAGAAAAGATAATTAAATAAATATATGTGTGTGTTGAATATATAATTTTGATCTCTTTCCCTAAGAGAGAGGGAAGACTGTACATACCATCCATAGGTCACAGTATTTCCTCTATGTCTGATAACAGATAATAGATGCCTAGGTACAGCATCTCAGAACATGCTACAATATAACTCTAAAATATATAACAAGACCTATTACAGATAGTGGCTAGTATGAAACCTGTGCTCCTTGCTGTAAGACCAACATTTTGTGGTTCCAGAATGCTCAAATTACCCATGTATGATATAATATTTCACATCACAGACCTCTGTAAAAGAAAACCTGAGAAAAAAACCTGTACTTCCCCACCCTTTGAAAAAGAAAGTAATCAAACTTCTTACTATATTATCTTTTAAAACTATAGATATCTGTCAGATATAATAATATTCCTCAGACCATGCTGGGTACCTCTGTAGACCCTAAGCATTGTGATATACACCTCCCCCAGTGAAATCAGTTAGCTCAGATCTGCTCTGAGTCTTTTTTGTTTATATTATATAAATGTTAGCTATTATTATTTTCATCACTAGTGGTGTATTTGTACTGATTTGCCCACATTTTCCTTCAATTTTCATTGGAATAAAAACATATTTTTGAGATAACTTATAAGCCATGGTCTCATAGTACAGTCAAGGTCATAAGATTGTTTAGAGACTGAAGCCATTGCATTGACTTCTTTAGCACAGTTCATTCACATTCTGTCAATATCAGTAATATATCCTCATGTAATATAGATTGAAGCATATCACCAACAGTCTTTCTTTCCTCAAAAAATCCATGATTTCTCTCTCTTTTTTAACCCCCTCTCCAAGATGGCAGGTTATTTGATATGTTATACATATATTAACATACAATATGTATTTCCATGTTCATCGTTTTGTAACAGACAACATATCACACTAGAAAAAATCATTGAGAAAATACAGCAAAGAATGGTGTACTTCAATCTGCATTTTTACTCTCAGTTCCTTCTGTGATGGTGGATAACCTTTTTCATCATGAGTCTCTTGGAGATGTTCTGGATCTTTGTCCTGCTGATAATAGTGAAGTCATTCACAATTGATTATCATACTTTTTTTACTGTTACTTTATACAACATTCTGCTGCTTCTGCTCATTTCATTTTGCATCACTTCATATAAGTCTTTCCAAGATTTTTTGTGACCATTTTTTCCCTCATTTATTATGGACAATATTCCATTACTGTCATTTACCACAACTTGCTTAAACAATCTGAAATTGATGGGCATCACTTGAATTTCTAATTCTTTGCCACCACAAATAATTCTTTACAAACATTTCTGAAGAACTAATATTTCCTAAGCAGCATATGAAGCTAAAATAAGGGTTTAAAAATAGTTTGTTGATACCAACACTAATTAATCTAATGAAGTTTTAACAGGTAGACAACTATGTTGTCAGATGCTTTCTATATCTTTGTCTTTATCTTAAGAGGTAGAGTTTATCAGCTGTTCAAAATCATTGAACTCCAGTTTCTGCTCCAGATTTTTTAGAAATACAGATTCATTTTACACAAAGGCTTTTGAGCCTTCTGTGTATGTGTGTGTGTGTGTGTGTGTGTGTGTGTGTGTGTGTATCTTTTGTTATAATGGTAAGACATAGATTAAGGCTTTTCCTTTCATGTTTTGCTATCAAATAAAAAAAATCGAGCCTTTTAAATCCTCCTGGATTATCATGTATATTTTTATTGATGAATTCTGGAGATCTTTTAAAGTATCTTTTTAGTGATCAAAAAGACATTAATTGGTCAAAAATGAAATTTATTTTATATTCCTCCATAAAAAACAATACTTTTCCCTTGTTTTAAACATCCATTATTTTATGACATGTGTCAGTAAAACTTGAAGTGAGAACATATCCATTTCCCTATAATTTCTATAAGCTTTTGAGTACACTGAACCCCTAATTCTATTGGGGGTACTGAAACTCCTGGAATCTCTTGACCTTGGTCTTAGCAAATCTATAAAAATGAAAAAATTAGATAATTACAATTTTGTTCAGAGAAAGGGTTTTTGTTGTTTTCTTTTCATAATGGAGATCAACCAAGTATAGACTTAAGGGAATTCTTTAGCTTAAGGTAAAGTGAACTAACAAACACATAGACTATTACAAGAATCAGTTGTTCATCAACATTAAAATCTATCAATAATGATGTATATACAATAAAAGGAAGATTCTTACAATAATCTTAAACTACAAAAGCATGCATTTATTCCTATATAGAGGTTAACTCTTCTAAGTCTAATGAGTGAATATCTCACTTTCAATCATATTGACTTAATAGAGAAAAAAGAGGAGGGATGAGGTATGATCTCTGGTCAAATTAGGCCACATGCTGCACAGTTTTTACCTCTACCCTTGGGACTATGGTAACACTTCTCTACAATGAGAACTCTGAAAGCAGAAATATTACTTTGGAAGGAGGGAAATCTGATCAGCATTAAGCAAATAGAGACTTCTGTGCCTTAAGGCTCCAAAACATTGATTCAATTGATCATGATAGAAATCTTCCTCCCCTGGATTTATGAACCATATGTTAATATTCCTTTTCTGATACATGCTAGATGAGTGGAAGGGGTGAGTTACCATGAAACTCCATCCACATTTCCATAGATAAAAAAACATGTGCTGTTACCAGGGCATTAATAAAAATAGGAGTAGGTAAGTGGACAGCTATGTATCAGTTATGTAATAGTAGAAATTGAATTAAACTCTGTAGAAGTTTAATTCCTGCAAAACAAAATGAAAATGGTTTAGTCAATAGACCAATTAAGGCTTGGCTTATATTAAAATAAATATTTCCTAAATAGAGAATGGCATCTTCAACATTTTAACTTAATTTTAAACATAGGGCAGGGGATGGAACATTTTCTGAAAGTATTCATACCTTGTTTGAGAAGAGTGGTGGTGGTACTCAGTGCTAGTCATAAATCAGAGAAATTAAGTGATTCAAGTTCTGGACTGGAATGCAATGAAAGATTCATGGACCATATGCAATTTGCTAAAAATATATCTGCTTCAAAATGAAAATAGACATTTCTTCAGGTAGACACAACTTTCCTCTGCATTTACGATTCAAAAAGCATGTGCTCAGAAAGATATATTAATATCCCCAGTCAAAGGGATTCAATCAAGACTGAGGAACTTCTCATATGCAGGGATTCTTCTGCATCTGATATCCAGTGAGGTATGTTAAATTGGTTGACTTCTAAGTTGCCTTCTAAGAGCCAAATCCCAAGAATGATTTTCCCATTTTCCTTAAAGAAAACTATTTCAGCCTATGTAAAACAACTTCTGCCATCATGAAGCAAGAGATAAATTCATGATTTTAAGGCAATTCTATAGAGTTGAATCTGTTTGTTTTACACAGATCATAAAGAATTGGTTAGATTTTTTCAGTTTTTTTATGATTAAAAGAGAAGAAAAATATCAAAGGGTAGGGAATTTCAAGGAAATACCCCAGATAAGGTAGATTATCATAGGCCTTGTTGGAATTATCAAAAGACAGAGCTTAAAAGTATATTAAGGGTCTTCCAATCCATCTTACTACCTAAAGTAGGATTCTTATAGTTCTTCAATTATTTCCTAGTCACCAGTAAATTGTTAGAATCCTTTAGTCTAATGTTGAAAGTGCTCCACGGCCTGACATTACAATTTTTCCAATATTATGCTATAATTCTTTTCCACATACTCAGACTTTTGGCAAAACTGGACTATTTTTCATTCTTTATATATGCCTTTAGGCTTTCAGCTTTTCTTCTATTGTTTATACTATTCCCAAATCTTGGAATTTTAGGCCCTCCCTCTGGTTGCTTATTTTGTGGCAGGTCTACACATTTATTTAAAGCTCAATTCAAAAACTACATCATGCATGAAGTCTTTGCCGATACTTTATGTGAGGCTATAATACTTCCCCTCCTCAACTTCATTTGACACACATACACACACTATATATATATAAAACTTTTATTTTATATTTTGATTTTGTCCATATGTACCTTATCTCCTCTACTAGATCAAAAGTTGCAATAGCATAATTACATTACATAAGATATACCATACTTCCATTATATTGTATTTATTTATTTTTATTCCATTTGAATTAGTTTATTTAGTCAATTTAGAACATTATTCCTTGGTTACAATAATCACATTATTTCCCTTCCTCCCCTCCACCTACCCTTCCCACAGCCCATGTGCAATTTGATTGGGTATTACTTGTGTCCTTGATCAGAACCTATTTCCATGATGTTGATGTTTATACTAGGATGTTAATTTAATCTACATCCTCAAACTTATTCCTTTGATCCATGAATTCACGCAGTTGTTTTTCTTTGGTGTTTTTACTCCAATAGTGTTTCCTCTGAATGTGGATAGTGGTTTTTCTCATATATTCCCGCTAGTTGTTCAGGATCACTGCATTGCCAATAATGGAGAAGTCCATTACATTTGATTGTACCACAGTGTATCAATCTCTGTGTATAATATTCTCCTGGTTCTGCTCCTTTCGCTCTGCATCAGTTCCTGGAGGTAGTTCCAGTTACCATGGAATTCCCCCACTTTATTATTCCTTTGAGCACAATAGTATTCCATCACCAACAGATAACACAATTTGTTCAGTCATTCCCCAGTTGAAGTGCATCCCCTCATTTTCCAATTTTTTTTTTTGCCACCACAAACAGCACAGCTATGAATATTTTTGTACAAGTCTTTTTCCTTATTATCCCATTGAGGTACAAACCCAGCAGTGCTATGGCTGGATCAAAGGGCAGACAGTCATTTAGCGCCCTTGGGCATAGTTCCAAATTGCCCTCCAGAATGGTTGGATCAATTCACAACTCCACCAGCAATGCATTAATGTCCCAACTTTGCCACATCCCCTCCAGCATTCATTACTTTCCTTTGCTGTCATGTGAGTCAATCTGCTGTGTGAGGTGGTACCTCAGAGTTGTTTTGATTTGCATTTCACTGATTATAAGAGATTTAGAACACTTTTTCATGTATTTTTAATAGTTTTTATTTCTTTAACTGAAAATTGCCTACTCATTTCCCTTGCCCACTTATCAACTGGAGAATGGACTGATTTTTTATACAATTGGTTAAGCTCTTTATGAATTTGAGTAATTACACCTTTGTCATAGGTTTTTGTAATGAAAATTGTTTCCCAATTTTTTGCTTCCCTTCTAATTTTGGATGCATTAGTTTTGTTTGTACAAAAACTTATTAATTTGATGTAATCAAAATTATTGATTGTACATTTTGAGATTTTTCTAGCTCTTACTTGATTTTAAAGTCTTTCCTTACCCATAGATCTGACAAGTATACTATTCTGTGTTCACCTAGTTTGCTTATAGTTTCCTTCATTATATTCAGATCATTCACCCATTCTGAGTTTATTTTGGTGTAGAGTGTGAGATATTGATCCAAACCTAATCTCTCCCATACTGTCTTCCAATTTTCCAAGCAGTTTGTATCAAATAGTGGGTTTTGGTCCCCAAAACTGGGATCTTTGGGCTTATCATAGACTGTCTTGCTGAGGTCACTTACCCCAAGTCTATTCCACTGAACTTCCTTTCTCTCTCTTAGCCAGTACCAAATTGTTTTGAAGACCATTGCTTTATAGTATAGTTTGAGATCTGGGACTGCAAGTCCTCCTTCTTTTGCATTTTTTTCATGATTTCTCTGGATATCCTTGATTTTTTATTCTTCCTAATTGATTGTGTTATTTTTTTTAATAATACAGTAAAAAAGTTTTTTGGTAGTTCAATGGGGATGGCACTAAATAAGTAAATAACTGTGGGTAGGATGATCATTTTTATTATGTTAGCTCGTCCCACCCATGAGCAATCAATGTTTTTCCAATTGTTTAGATCTAATTTTAATTGTGTGGAGAGTGTTTGAAGTTGTGTTCATATAGTTCCTGTGTTTGTCTCAGCAAATAGATTCCTAAGTATTTTTTATTGTGTGGTTTTATTTTATATAGGGTGATTTTAAATGGAATTTCAATTTCTACTTCTTGCTGCTGAAATGGGTTCAAAATATATAGAAATGCTAATGATTTATGTGGGTTTATTTTGTATCCTGCAACTCTGTTAAAGTTGTTGATTATTTCCACTAGCTTTTTGGTTGATTCTCTAGGATTCTTTAAGTAGACCATTATATCATCCACAAAGAGTGATAGCTTGGTCTCCTCATTGCCAATTTTAATACCTTCAATTTCTTTTTCTTTTCTAATTGCTACTGTTAGTGTTTCTAGTACAATGTTAAATAATAGAGGTGATAATGGGCATCCTTGTTTCACTCCTGATCTTATTGGGAAGACTTCTAGTTCATCCCCATTGCAGATGATGTTTGCTCATGGTTTTAGATATATGCTATTTAGTATTTTTAGGAAAGACCCTTCTATTCCTATACTTTCTAGTGTTTTCAATAGTAATGGGTGTTTTAATTTATCAAAGGCTTTTTCTGCATCTATTGAGAAAATAGTTATTTTTGTCAGTTTGCTTGTTAATATGGTCAATGATGGGGATGGTTTTGCTAATTTTGAACCATCCTTGCATTCCTGGTCATAATGAATAACCCTTGTGATGACATGCTGGAATATTTTTGCTAGTATCCTATTTGGTATTTTTGCATCTATATTCATTAAGGAGATTGGTCTATAGTTTTCTTTCTCTGTTTTTGACCTCCCTGACTTTGAGATCAGTACCATATTTGTGTCTTAAAATGAATTTGGTAGAACTCCTTCTTGGATTATTCTGTCAAATAGTTTCTATAATATCGGGATTAATTGTTCTCTGAATGTTTGATAGAATTTATTTGTGAATCCTTCAGGCCCCGGGGCTTTTTCTTATGAAGTTCTTTAATGGATGGTTCGATTTCTTTTTCTTATATGGGGTTGTATAGCAAATCTATTTCTTCCTCTGTTAGTCTAGGCAATTTATATTTTTGAAAGTATTCATCCATAACACCCAGATTGCCATATTTGTTGCCATATAGTTGGGCATAATAGTTTTTATTGACTGCCTTAATTTCCTCTTCATTACTTATATTTTATTAAATTCCTAATCTTTAATAAACCTCATAAAAATATAATACTTCTGGCAGATAAAATAATTTTTACGTGCCACAGTTTGGCAATTTTTAATCATAACAGTTTGGTGTAACCACTTTGGGAAAACAAATACCCTCAAGCTTCTGATCAGCCTTTAATAGCTAGTGCCTAGTTTGATTTTTTTTTAAGACACGTTTCTCTGGCCGAGGTTTTTTACCCTCACAAAGCTGTTGATGATCCAGCTTGTTCCAGCCATTAGATATCTCACTGGTTCCCAGGCAGGCCCGGCCCAGCCAGTCCATGACTGCCTGCCTGCAGCCATCCACTTCGAACTTCCTTGAGCTTTTCCTGCAGGCCCAGCTTGCTTCTGCCTGTTTCTGTCTGCCTGCAATCTGGATCTGTTTAACCCAGATCCCGCACACCTGGCCCAGCTGATTCCCGCACCTCTGGCCTCCAACCCAGATGGCTCATCACCCAGGCTGCTGGTAGCAGACCTGATTTCTTCAAGATTCATTTCTATCAGCTGGTAAAAGACAGGGAGGTAATTTTCCCTTAGGCTGTGACTGGGGGCAGGGGAATCACAGGAGAGGAGAAAGAAAGGGAAAGAAGACTTTTCCAAACTGAAACTTATAACCATGACTGATTTAAAAGGATATCTTTTAACTATATTGGTCCTTTCATTAACCTCACATGAGATTCAGGAAAGAAATTCAGCTCTCTGCAAATCTTTAGCTAACTTTGGAGGGGCAGCTGGGTATCTCAGTGGACTGAGAACCAGGCCTAGAGACAGGAGGTCCTCAGTTGAAATCTGGCCTCAGAATCTTCCCATCTGTGTGGCCCTGGATGGGTCTCTTAAACCCAATTGCTTAACCATTACCAATCTGCCTTCTAACAATAGGCATCTAAATGGATAAAAAAAAAACAACAAAACACAAGGAACTTTAAAAAGAGTGGATGTTATATGTTTAAGGCATTTCAGACTCCAATGAAAATCTCTGTATTCTATTGCATTTTACTGTTTGTTTTGTTTAAGATTTAACTTTGTGATTTTAAGTTCATATATTACAACATTCAACAAATTTCTGTTACACTGTTCATTTTAAAGTACTGAGTTTTAACTACTGTTATATTCTGTTGCTTTTCCCCTATAACCATACTGAATAAACATTGAATAAGCCCGGATAAAAAACAGCTTTTGTATTTTTGACTTTGTAAATTGTCACATAGAGGATAGATGGACTTCATCAGAACTGGTTACAGAGGGGGCAGAGTCAAGATGGCAGCTTTGCAAGCAGCAAAAGTTCAGACCTCATGGAAGACCCTTCCTTACTGATACAGACTGAATACTCCTAGGGCACCAAAATTCAATCTGAACAACAGGACAGAAGCGGGGAACCCTCCTTCTGGACTCAAATCAAAAGGTACGCCCCCCAAACCCAGAATCCTAGAATACTCAGGGCTAAGGGGAAGGCAGAGCGAAGGTCCCAGGACCCCCCCCCCCCCAACCCAGAGGTCTGAGCCCCCAGCAGCAGCAGGAACCTCTGAGCAGGCAAAGGTGCTGGTTTGCAGGGTCTACCTTGTGAGCAGCGGGGTGCTGGGCTCAGAGCATCCAGCTTGGACAGCGGGGAGGAAGCCAGGGAGAAACGGGCTGTGGCTGGATCCCTCCATCGGGCTCCAGTCTCACCCTTGCCTCGGGCACATCCAGACCAATCCAGTTGAACTAATCCCATCAGAACTCCTCAGAGTTTAGGGAGGCGGGCAAAGGCACTTGCGGACAGTGGAGAAGCAGCTGGAGAGAAAGAGAACTGGAGAGAGCCTGGGCAGCCCAGCCTTCCAGGAGTCTTCAGAGCCTCAGTGCTTCATACCACATACAGCCCAACCCAATTGAACTCAATCCAATCAAAAACCTCCAGAGGACAGGGAAGCTAACATTACTTCCCTAGAGACTGTATCAAGAGATCTGACAAAGCTCCAAGAGGGGATACTGACAGCCCCAAAACCAAAACAAAATGAGAGGATCAAGAGCACAGCCAAATACGGGGAGCAAAGAAGGGATAAACTCAAGCAAACAACAGAAAAAGAAGAAAGAAATTACAATAGACAGCTTCTGCACAGGTAATGAGCAAAGAGCGAATGAAACAGAGGGGGAGAACCCAGCAAAGGAAAAATCAGAAATCCCAGCGAATTGAATACAGGCTTTGGAAGAACTCAAAATGCAATTCAAAACACAATTAAGAGAGGCTAAAGACAATTGGGAAAAGAACTTAAAAACTAAGATAAGTCATCTGGAAACAGAAAATAGTGTCTTGAAAGCCAAACTCAACCAGCTGGAAAATGAGGCAAAGGAGATGAAAGATGAGGCAAAGCAGATGAAAGATGAGGTGAAGAAGATGAAAGATGACCTCCAAAGAAAATCCGACCAAAAGGAAAAGGACGACCAAAAAACTAAGGATGAAATCCAGTCTTTAAGAACCAGAATACAACAACTTAAATCGAGCGACCTCACAAGGCAGCAAGACACTATAAAACAAAGCCAAAAGAATGAAAAAACTGAGGAAAATATGAAGCATCTCATTCACAAAACAGAGGATTTAGAAATTCGTTCAAGGAGAGACAATTTAAGAATTATTGGCCTACCAGAAGACCATGACAAACGAAAAAGCCTGGACATTATATTACAGGAAATTATTAAAGAAAATTGCCCCGAAATCCTTGAACAAGAGGGAAAAGTGGAGATTGATAGAATCCACAGATCACCTCCTGTACTTAATCCCCAACTGACAATACCCAGGAATGTTATAGTCAAATTCACGAACTATCAGACCAAAGAAAAGATATTATAAGCTGCCAAGAAGAAGTCATTCAGATACCAAGGAACCACAGTGAGGATAACTCAGGATCTGGCTGCATCCACACTGAAAAAAAGAAAGGCATGGAATACGATATTCTGGAAAGCAAGGGAACTAGGTCTACAACCAAGAATCAACTACCTAGCAAAACTGACTATATTCTAACAGGGGAAAGTATGGTCATTCAACGAAATAGAAGAATTTCAAGAATTCATAAAGAAAAGACCAGACCTGAACAGAAAATTTGATGTCCAAGCACAGAACTCAAGAGAATAATCAAAAAGGTAATTAAAAAAGAGGGGAAAAAAGAAAAACAAAAATTTTTTTTAAAAAAAACTCAATAAGTTAAATGATATGTATCCCTATAAGAAAAGAGGTCATTGGTAACTCTTAAAAACTGTTGTTATTAGCTGGGCAGCAAAAAGAATTATACTTAGAGAGAACAGCAACAAACTGTATAAGATGAAAGGACAAGACATAAATAGGTATATAGATATATGCATGCAAAAATACATATGCATGAGTATGCATATATATATATATATATAACTAGAGCTTAAAAATAGGTTAATATTAAAAGAAATGGGAAAAGAAACAAATGGGGGTAAATTTATATGTCATAAAGAAGCTCATGGTGGGAGAGGGGAGAACATCAATACACTGGAAGGGTAAAGAGGTCAGAGACATGAAATACTCAACTTTTATGTGCTTTGAAAGTGACTCAAAGAGGGAAAAACAATCCAATCCATTGGGGGCAGAGAATAGATTTGCACCCTATAGGGGAGTAGAAGGGTAACAAATGGTCTGTTGGGGAGGGAATCAGTACAAGAGAGGGAGGGAGCAGGGGTTAATTTTAGAAAAACTACAGGGGGAAAAAGGGGGGATAAATAGGAAGGGGGTAGAAAGGGAAGTAAAATAAGGGTCGGAACAAGGGAGACTGTTCAAAAGCAAACATTGGTGTAGAAGGAAATAGTGAAAGAAGAAAAGGCAGGACCAGGAGTAGAAATCAAATGCTGGGAAATACACAGCTAGTAATCATAACTCTGAATGTGAATGGAATGAACTCACCCATAAAACACAAGCGAATAGCAGAGTGGATTAGAGTCCAAAACCCTACCATATGCTGTCTACAAGAAACACATATGAGAAAGGTAGATACACATAGGGTGAAAGTAAGAGGGTGGAGCCAAATGTATTGGGCATCAACTGAGAAAAAGAAGGCAGGAGTCACAATCATGATATCTGACAAAGCCAAAGTAAAAATAAATCTAGTTAAAAGAGATAAGGAAGGTAATTACATCCTGATAAAAGGCAGTATAGACAGTGAGGAAATATCTGTACTCAACATGTATGCACCAAATGGCATAGCATCCAAATTTCTAAAGGAGAAACTAGAGGAACTCAAGGACGAAATAGATAGAAAAACTATACTAGTGGGAGATCTGAACCTTCCTCTATCCGAACTAGATAAATCAAACCAAAAAATAAATAAGAAAGAGGTAAGAGAAGTGAATGAAATCTTAGAAAAATTAGAGTTAGTAGACATGTGGAGAAAAATAAATAGGTACAAAAAGGAATATACCTTCTTATCTGCAGCACATGGTACATTTACAAAAGTTGACCATGTATTAGGGCATAAAAACATTGAAAGGTGACTCCAGCTGAGCCTCAGAGGCCTCGTTTTATGAGCTTATAAGGACAATAATTGACATATAAAAATTAAAAAACCCCAGAAGAAAACCAAACTAGAGATCCTAAAAATTAAGGAAGAAATTAATAAAATCGAAAGTGATAGAACTATTAAACTAATAAATAAGACTAGAAGCTGGTACTTTGAAAAAACAAACAAATAATTGACATTTAAATACTGCTTTCAAGTTTGCGAAGCTCCCTAAGAACATTATCTCACCACAGTGAGCCTTGTTTCACAGATAAGCAAACTGAGGCTGAAGGGAGAGTGCCCACGGCCACATGAGAGATCAGAGACCCAAGTGACACCCGGAGCCACCCTACTGGTTCCCCTTTATCTGGGGCCACAGCTGAATCATCATATACCATCTGGATGGCCCAGGGCCTTACCTTGTGGGCTGCCGGTTGTCTCCTCTATAAAATGCTGAAGATGGACTAGGTTAAGGGTGAGGAACTATTCATTGCTTTCCACACGAGGTAGGACAGTTGTGTGGTCCAGTGGGCAGAGCACCAGGTCTGGAGTTAAGAATTCCTGAGTTCAAATCTGGGTGGATGACCCTGGGGAAGTCACTTGCCTGTATGTGCCTCAGTTTCCAAATGTATAAAATAAGCTGGCAAAGCACTCCAGGATCCTTGCCAAGAAAAACCCAAATGGGGTCACAAAGAGTCAGACACGACCGAACAACAACCTCCCAGGAACCATTGTGAACAATAAATATAAATAGCCCATTAAAAAAAAAAAAGAACTGGTTACAATTGCTATAATAACCTTTGGAAAATTTAATGTGCTAAATATCTCAATTGATTTTAAGGGGTTTTTAGACATGAATTTTAGAATTTTCTTAACAATCGCTGGTCATTTTTGCCTGCTCCTAACATGAGGTGTAAGGCCCATTCTAGTAGCTGAAGTGAAATACAATTATAACCCCCAACCTTCCCGCATTTCTAAATATGTGAATGGAAGTTGGGCAGTTAATCTCAGGGCATTTGTACCCCTATAAAGCCTCCAAAAAAGGAAGATCACACATTTATACTCTTCAGCTCACTATTTTAGTTCCACCAGAATGATATCTAGATTTCTTGATGATGTTCTAAACCCCAAATGAGTTTTACTTTGTTTAAAAATATATTCACCAAGGTTGAAAGATTTGCTACGTTTGGAAATAATTGTGAGAAATATCCATCAGTTCATAGGCTTTTAAAAAAATGCTATACAGCAACTTATGTGAATTATGATAGTCTGTTTGTTATTGTAATAAGTTGGGCTATTGAGAATTTTTGGGATACTGATATCTACATATTTGAAATACTGTTATTTATAAATAAAAAAAAACTTTTAACATTCATTTGCTCATACAGTGGATCATGGCCAGATATGAAAAGGAAATTTATCTCATTTTTGTTGAGAAAGCCTTGCATTCTATATTTTCTTAGCTGACACAGTGTGTCAATGATTATAAGCTTTTTTTGAATTTTTGAATTTTTAAAACTCTTTCATTGATATTTTTTCTTGCATGTGCAACATACTATTTCAGGTTTTTTTTATTTTTTCTCTCCTTTTTTATATTTGAAGCACATGTCACCAGCATTAAGATTTTCTTTAACTTTTTTGATTTTGCAGTAATGTAAGTTTAAAATACATTTGCTATAATGTCAATGCATGCCCCCAAAAGCTTGAGACTATAAAAATGATGCCACTAATTTTTTAAATGTATGGGATTTTACTTAATAATTCTGTCTGATTGTCTTTTTGGAGGTCATCTTCCATTCTCTTTACCTCATCTCTCATCTCCTTTACCTCATCTTTCATCTCCTTTGCTTCATTTTCAAGCTGGTTGATTTTGGCTTTGAAGACACTATTTTCTGTTTCTAGATGACTTATCTTAGTTTTTAAATTCTTTTCCCAATTATCTTCACCCTCTCTTAATTGTGTTTTCAATTGCATCCTGAGTTCTTCTAAAGCCCGTATCCAATTCGCTAGGATTTATGTTTTATTACTTGCCTCCTGTGTATTGTTTGTTCTTGGTTCATTGCCTGTGCAGAAGCTGTCATTTCTAATTTCTTTCTTCTTTTTTCTGTTGTTTGCTCATATTTACCCCTTCTTTGTTGTTCATATGTGTCTGTGCTGTTGCTCCTCTCATTTTTTTTAAATTTGGGGCTTTCTGTCAGTCTCCTCTCTTAGAGCTTTGTCAGATCTCTCAGTGCAATCTCTGGTGGAGGAGTGTTGGAGTTTGAGCTTCCCTGTCCTCTGGAGGCTTTTGATTGGATTAAAGTCCAGCAGTCAGTGAGGGAGGGGTTTTGGAACTTGGGCTTCCCTGAGTTTTGAAGACTTTTGATGGGATTAATTTCAGCTTGGTTGGGTTGGATGTGACCTGAGGCCAAAACCTCCTGGAAGGCTGGAGCAATATGGAGGGTGTCAGCTGTTCTTACCAGGCTGACAGCTCTTCGCTCTCTCTCCAGCTGCTTCACTGCCACCTGTGTTCAATGCTCTGAGCCTGGCACAGCCCTGCCCGCAAGGTACACCCTCCAGACAAGTGCCTTTGCCCACCCAGAGGTTCCCACTGCCACTGTAGGCTTAGCACTCTCATTGGGGGAGGGGGGATGTGATGGGTCCTAGGACCTTCCCTCTGACTTCTCCCTAAGCCTGAGTGTTCTCAGATTCCAGCTTTTAAGGGGGCATTCTTTTTGAATTGAGTCTAGTAGGAGGGTTCCCCGACTCTGTCTCATTGTTAGGTTTGATTTTAAGTCCCCTAGGAGCATTTAGTTTGTGATCAGTAAGGAAGGGTTTTCAGAGGTCTAAACTATTGCTGCTCCTAAGCAGCCATCTTGACTCTGCCTCTTTATATTGTATTTAATAGATCTATGATGTGTGTTAAATGAATGAATTAATGAGTTAATATCCCAAATAGATAATTATCTAGATTGTCTAATGAAGAGTTCTCTACTTTGCGAGTCAATCTGCTGAATCGTCAGACAACTCTAATGAGCAATAACATCCTCCTTACAATGAACCAAATGAAAGAGATTTTCAGGAGAGACATGGATAATCAAAATAACATAGATTTAAAACCCCAAATGGAACTTAGTTGCTAGAGGCTGCTAGTGATATAGAAATTAGGATTTCTTAGTAGATAGGTTCTTGAGATGCCATGCCTGTGAACCATTCTGAACTATAATTAGCAGAAGGTAGCCACAGCCTTTCCCTAGGGCTGACATTAAGGACAGATGTTGGAATGTTGTAATGTTTCTTTTGGGCCACCTATGTTCTCTCCTTGCACACACATGCATTTTAACTCCTTTTTCCTGATACTTCTTTCCATATTTATCACACTACTCTAATAACCTCCTGAAGTCCATAGTCTCCTCTGTTCTCCCTTCTGATTGGCTACCATGGAACCTTGCTCTGTTATTATTAAACTCATCATTTTAGATCTTTTATGGTAATATGATTTCTGTCTTCTTATATTCATGGAGTCTTCTTCCTCCCCAG
Organism: Monodelphis domestica; assembly: GCF_027887165.1. NCBI lineage: Eukaryota > Metazoa > Chordata > Mammalia > Didelphimorphia > Didelphidae > Monodelphis > Monodelphis domestica. Next base: position 89,562,823 of record NC_077228.1, on the reverse strand, counting down.
TGATTGGGTTATGTGGTCCATAGTCCGCTTTGCCAACTCAATTTTTATTCTAATTTGATCATCTTGACTTTCCTTCTACTTTCTCAGCCCTCATAGCACCAATGACCTCAGTCCCCAGTCATGCTCAGATTCTAACTCTTTCTTCTACTACCTTGGCCCTAAAGACACACTTCCTATTTATGGCTTTGTGGCCACCCTTCTTTTCATAAGCTTCTATATATAAAATTGGGCTGGTGCTCTGACCATAGAGCTACAGACCAGCCTTGGGCCTCTACTCAAAGCATTTCAAGCTTTATATGACCTGCCAAGGCTGTGCACCACTAACATAGATTAGAGTACTATAAGGATGTTTATAAATCAATATTCAATCCATTGCTTTATTATTTTTACAGCACTAAGGCCATTTTCACATTGTGATGAGTCATCCATATAGTACTGTAATCAGAGAATACTTGTATTATCCATTAAGAAATACTGAAAGAATGTGCTTTTGGTAATTGTGAAGAAGCTATATTTATTGTAACTTTTATTCTAATTCCTAATCCCAATCTCACTTTAACTCTAGGATCAGTACTGTATTTCCAATTTCCCATTGAATATCTGTATTGATATCACATCACTAAAATTATGTCCAAAATCAAACTTATCTCCCCTCTGCCTCATTTCCCAGAAGATCTTTCTTCCTCAGTGTTCAAGTTGAACCTAAAAACATTTTCCCCTTGTAATGGAGCCTAGATTTGGGGACAAAAAGGGATATTTTTAAGTCACTGAGATGTTAGCAAATAGGGTATTTATTTTGTCCTTAATTGCAAGGGCATACAATGAGGACACAGTGCCACTTAGGATCAGCTTTGGTAAAAATAGTCTTGTCTTTCTTATAGAAATAGAGGTGATGCAGGTAGAGTAGGGTTCCCCCCAGTCTCCAAGTACCCAACAAATCTGAGAAACCTTGATTTCATTTTATTTGGGAATTTTTATGCTTATAGAAAAAAATGAATAAGGAAGCAAGAGTCAATCAGACTCCAGGGGCTCTTTTGTTTCCTTTTAGGGGAAACTTAATTTATGTCACAGGAGATAATGTGGCCTATGGAAGAAGAATGGAACTAAGCCAAATTGAGGGTATTGCATCCTACCTATCTTAAGGGAAGTGATGAGTCTTATATTTCATTATTTTTCCATAAATCAATTAAATATACATTAGCTGTTTCCTTATATTCAATTGCCACTAACATTGTTACTTTTTAATATTATGTTATAATTTCATATGAGTGCTATCCAAATCTTGTATTACCCTCTAGATTATTTGGTAATAAGGTAAATAAATTATTGTCTAAAAGGGAATAATATAGCCAGCAACAAAATTTTAAATATATATTTATCATATTTATGGTGTCAATTACTTGGTAAAAATAAATGTTTAAATATGATACATTTTAGAATATGCCTAGAGAACTATTCTTTCAGTTTTCCAGATTTTAGATGTGAATTTTTTAAAGAAATTTATATCCCTACATTTATAGCACTCATATATCCATTTTCAGAACCACATTGTAAACATACAACAGATGATCAATTCTTCTTTAAAAAGGGTCCTTTTATATGCTCATTTTTCCTATTTTGGTCCCTAATAAAAATAATTCTATCTAAAGTAATTAATTTGTAACCAAATATGGAGCTTAATAACATTACTGATTTACTTCATTTTAAAAAGAATATTTAGTCCACCTTTCTGTGTAAGCAAGGCTTAGAGATTAATTGATTTAAAGTCAGAATAGAGTTAAGTTGTGCTGGGAATAGATCTTAGCTTTGGTCTCTCAGCCAGGTCTCAAAATTTAAGGTTAATTTCCATTTTAAAGTGCTTTTACCCATTGGGCAGATATCTGACAATGCCACAGTGATTTGATATTTGTCCAAAATTCTTGTCTACTTAAATTAGGTGACTAGATCTGAATTGAGCTTCATTGAAGTTTCCTTAAAACTACAGTCATCTACTGGAAATTTTCTGACTCATAAATTGAAACCTTTGTCACTTTAAATATGAGTAGATATTTTTAAAAAAAATTTGACTTTCATTCATGAATACTATTATCTTGCCAACTTTTAAGTTTATGGCCTTAGCTATGTTTGACTCTGAGTAGTTCAAAGGTTAAAGCTTTTTAAATTTTTTAGGCATCTGTGAAAAATGTAGTCTCACTTTCACGTAACTGAGAAGTGGCCATAGTAATTTAGTTCAATCTCTGAAGAAGTTAACCTTTGATTTAATATGAAGTTTGAGAATCTCAGTGGAAATGGTATTGTGCCTGGGGAAAACAGTGAATTGAAAAGGGAAGGAATAAGATGAAATGATACTTCACAACTTTAACAATCGTGACAATGGTATTTTCTTTTTATAACTTTTCTGAAATATTTTACTTTGTTATAATACTATAAAAAGATCTGGTTTTGAAAACCAATTCTTTAGAGGAAGGTATACTGCTCCTTCTTTATTTTTTTATGATATTGACATGCCTTTCATTAACTTTAATCTCCATTCTTGAAAAAAATTCTATACAGAAAGACTCTGCTCACAGTGAAACAAAAATATATAACAAAATTATATAATCTTAGAGATGGAATACATCAAAAGTCATGTCATCTATATAAGGATCCTTTCTACCACATACTCAGTAAGTAGTTATTTATTCTTTGCATAAAAATCTCAAGAGAGAGAGAATTCCTTTTTTCCACATGCAGCATATTCCACTTTGTATACTTCAAATTGCTAACAATTTTTCCCATATGACAAAGCTAGGTCACATTTGCCTCGGTACCCCTTCTACCTATTGGTCCTTATTCCTTCTTCTAGGACCAAGAAGTTGAATTCCGATATCTAGTATTTTAAAGAAAATATGTCTCACCTAGGTATTCCCTCTAACTGAACATATATCCATTTCCTTCCATTAATCCTAACATGGGATGATCTTGTGACTTGACATAATTTTACATAAGGTCCTCTGGAACCTATCAGTATCCCTCCTAAAATAAAATACCGAAAACAGAATGTAATAATTCAAATGTTTTCTGAGAAGGGAAAGGTAACAGTAGACTAATCACCTTCAACCCCAGGCTGGACACTACTCATAACACTTTTAGTGCAAACTAAGATTTTATTAGTTCTCACAACTAGTTATTCCTATGTAAAATATGAAAAAATACAAATAGATAAAGTGCATGTATATCAACCTCAAATATATGATAGCTCTAACTTTCTCTTGTAAAAATGGTGACATTACTACTAAGAATACTAACTTCAGAAAATGGCAGTGTAGAGACAGCAAATTACAAACTAAATGCTCCTAGGGGACTGAAAATAAAAACCAACAACAATACAGAGCCAAGGAACCCTCCTGCTACACTCAATTCAAAAGGTACACCCCTCCAAAAGCTGGAATTTGAGAACACTAAGATTTAAGGGGAAGGAAGGAGGAAGGACCCAGGATACCTCCCCCCACCTAGAGCACTTAGCCTCCAGCACAGCAGGAACCTCTGGGCAGGCAAAGACCCTGGTCTGGAGGGAGTACCTTGCAGGCAGGACTTTGCCAAGCTCAGAGCATCAAACACAGGCAGTGGGGATGGAACTAAAGAGGGAAAGCAGAGCTGACAGCCTGATCACAGAGGTGAAGACCCTTCATATTCCTCCAGCCTTCCAGGAGGTTTTGACCATAGAAGACCCTTTCCTAAAAATAATAAACAGCATATATCTAAAATCATGAGCAAACATCATCTACAAAGGGGATAAACTAGAAGCCTTCCCAATGAGATCAGGAGTGAAACAAGGATGCCCATTATCACCTCTATTATTTAACATTGTACTAGAAACACTAGCAGTAGCAATTAAAAAAGAAAAAGAAACTGAAAGTATTAAAATAAGTAATGAGGAGACCAAGCTATCACTCTTTGTGGATGATATGATGGTCTACTTAAAGAATCCTAGAGATTCAACCAAAAAGCTAATTGAAATAATCAACAACTTTAGCAAAGCTGTAGGATACAATATAAACCCACATGAGTCACCAGCATTTCTGTATGTCTCCAACACATCTCAGCAGCAAGAATTAGGAAGAGAAATTCCATTTAAAATCATCCTAAGTGGCACTCTCAGGGGTCAATGTCCAGAGCAGCCAGAGTTCAATTCTCAGACTGTGCATCATGTGTGGTACACAGCTCGGTATTGAGGACTCCTAGCACTGAACCCCTTTTTGCCCTTGATTAAAGAGAAATTTTTGACTATTTAAAAAAAAAATAAAATCACCCTAGACAATATGAAATACTTAGGAATCTATCTGATGAGACAAACACAGGAACTATATGAATACAACTACAAAACACTCTCCACACAATTAAAACTAGATCTAAACAATTGGAAAAACATTGATTGCTCATGGGTGGGACGAGCTAACATAATAAAAATGACAATCCTACCCAAATTAATTTACCTATTTTGTGCTATACCCATTGCACTACCAAAAAACTTTTTACTGAATTAGAAAAAACCATAACACAGTTCATTTAGAAGAACAAAAGATCAAGGATATCCAGGGAAATCATGAAAAAAAAAATGCGAAGGAAGGATGACTTGCAGCCCCAGATCTCAAATTATACTATAAAGCAGTGGTCATCAAAACAATTTGGTACTGGCTAAGAGACAGAAAGAAGGATCAATGGAATAGACTTGGGGTAAATGACCTCAGCAAGACAGTCTATGACAAACCCAAAGATCCCAGCTTTTGGGATCAAAATCCACTATTTGAAAAAAAAAACTACTGGGAAAACTGGAAGACAGTATGGGAGAGATTATGTTTGGATCAAAATCTCATACCCTACACCAAGATAAACTCAGAATGGGTGAATGTCCTGAATATAAAGAAGGAAACTATAAGCAAATTAGGTGAACACAGAATAGTAAACATGTCAGATCACTGGGAAAGGAAAGACTTTAAAACTAAGTAAAAGCTAGAAAAAAATCACAAAATGTAAAATCAATAATTTTGATTACATCAAATTAATAAGTTTTTGTAGAAACAAAACTAATGCAACCAAAATTAGAAGGGAGACAACAATTTGGGAAACAATCTTCATAACAAAAATCTCTGGCAAAGGTCTAATTACCCAGATTTATAAAAACTAAACCAATTGTACAAAAAATCAAGCCATTCTCCAATTGATAAATGGACAAGGGACATGAATAGGCAATTTTCAGTTAAAGAAATCAAAACTATTAATAAGCACATGAAAAAGTGTTCCAAATCTCTTATAATCAGAGAAATGCAATTCACATCAACTCTGAGGTATCACCTCACACCTAGCAGATTGGCTAACATGACAGAAAGGAAAGTAATGAATGCTGGAGAGGATGTGGCAAAGTTGGGACATTAATGCATTGCTGGTGGAGTTGTGAATTAATCCAACCATTCTGGAGGGCAATCTATAACTATGCCCAAAGGGCGCTAAAAGACTGTCTGCCCTTTGATCCAGCCATAGCACTGCTGAGTTTGTACCCCCAAAGAGATAATAAGGAAAAATGACATGTACAAGGATATTCATAGCTGCACTCTTTGTGGTGGCAAAAAAATTGGAAAATGAGGGGATGCACTTCAACTGGGGAATCACTGACCAAATTGTGGTATATGTTGGTGATGTGATACTATTGTGCTCAAAGGAATAATAAAGTGGAGGAATTCCATGGGGCCTGGAACAACCTCCAGGAAGTGAAGCAGAGTGAGAGGAGCAGAACCAGGCAAACATTGTACACAGAGACTGATACACTGTGGTACAATCGAATGTAATGGACTTCTCCATTAGTGGCAATGCATTGATCCTGAAAAACTTGGATCTATGAGAAAGAACACTATCCACATTCAGAGGAAAAACTGTGAGAGTAGAAACACAGAAGAAATACAACTGCTTGAATACATGGGTCCAAGGGATATGATTGCGGATGTAGACTCTAAATGAACATCCTAGTGCAAACAACAACATGGAAATAGGTTCTGATCAAGGACACAATACCCAATGAAATTGTGCACTGGATGTAGGAAGGGTGGGTGGAGGGGAGGGAGGGAAATAATGTGATTACTGTAACCAAGGAACAATGTTCTAAATTGACTAAATAAATTATTTTTTTTAAAAAGAATACTAACTTCACAAGATTTTTTCATCAAAATCTTAGAAAAACCATAAAGTGCTATATAAATGTGAACAGGTATTACACCTGAAAAGTTCATTGGAAATTATAAAATAATATAAATGAGTTATTGTTATCATCCTTATTATAAAGTCATTTATATACATCATTGTTTTATCCCAGTGCCAGTCATTATTACTGCCAGATGGAAATATTCTAGCCTTTCATGATTGTGGCTTTGGTATTTCAAATTTTTTTCATTAGATACATACTTAGACTTTTATGTTCAAATTAATGGGAATATTGCATCTACTTCATGGTATCAATGAAGTAATTCCTTATCTTCTCTCATAAATATTTATATTCAATATTTTGGAGTCTTTCCTTTTAATTAGTTTACCATTAGCCATTTAACAAAGCACTACATGTGGTCCATGTATTATCCCATGCTCTTACTGCATGACTAGCATACATCCTTCTTCTGACTCAATTTCCAAGATTTTTTTTTGCTACTTAAATGTTCACTTCCAATATACTAAATTCTACTTATAGGACAACTGAGGCAAGATAGAGAACAAATCCTGGAGATGGCAGTCCTAGGTTCAAATCTGATCTCAGACACTTCCTAGTTATGTGACTTTGCGCATGTCACGACACCAATTTCCTATACCATCCCACTCTTCTACCTTGGATCTGATACATAGATTGACTATTGAATAAAAGTTAATGGTTTAAGAAATTAAAGTCGACTTATACCTACTGCATAATTTGCCATTTCCTTTTGAGTCACCTATAATTTTTATTCTTTGGTGATCATTGAGTTCTATGAGTCACACCCACATAGAAATAGTAGGAAAAATAGTGTTATTAAAAAATAGGGAATTTAGTCCTGGACAGTAGCTTGGGAAAAGTGAAAACACTGCACAATTTCCAAAATGCAATTTATCTCTATCTCTCATTCAATCCTAGCACAAGTTCTACATAATGGAGATTTTTTCCTCTCTCTGGTGTAACATTGCTTTTGTTTATAACTTCCCTAAAGACATATTTTTTTAAATAATTAGTTTTGTTGTTACTTTTGAGCTTGGGAAAATCGTATTTCAACAGATTTATGATAAGTGCTCTCATATATCAAATCCAACTATTAACAAGGTCAATATATTCTTCAGTTGGCATCTGAAATTTGTAGTAATGTTGATGCAGTAACAAGAATGATGATTACTGATATTTAGCTTTCAAGCCTAAAGTGGTTTAAATATGCTCAGAACTGAGCTTCACAACAATCTTTTCAGGTGGTAGTAGGGACATTATTATGCCCATTTTACAGACTATATCTCAGAGAGATCAAATTACTTGTCTTGCTAGTAAGTCTCAGAATTAGGCTAGAAACCATTGCAATTTATGAACAAAAATATACTTATTTTTTATGTCACACTCTTTATACATTCTTTCTTCCTCTACTCTCAGAGACACTTCCCTGTAATCAGAAAATAAATATATAATGTGTATATGTGTTTCTGTATGTACACACTTGTTAAGAAAATCAATATAGCAATGAAGTCTTCTATTATATGTTGTCCACACACATATTCCCTAACCTATTCAAGTAAGATAGGGAAACACATTCTTATATCTTTTCTTTGGGTCCAAACTTGGTCATTATAATTTCATAGTATGTCAGGAGGTTTTTTCTTGTTGTTTCTATATACTTTATTTTAATCATTGTAAATATTTCTCTCTACTTTTCATCCATTCATGTAAGTTTTCACATGCCTTTTATATTTATCAGGATGATAAATATCTTCTAGTAGGCAATTATAGTTACATGCCATAATTTATCCATTTGTTGAATGAGGTAGCTGGTGGTTATAAGGAATAGAGCTTTGGACATGGAGTCAGGAAGAGTTGAAATCAAACCTGGTCTCATACACCTCTTAAATCTGTGGCCCAGGGCAAGTTACTGTTTGCCTCAGTATCCTCAGTTATAAAATAAGGATGATAACAACACCTATCTGAAAAGTTATATTGAAGATAAAATGAGATAATTTTTGTAAATGTGCTTAGCATAGTGCCTGGCACATAGTAGATTATATATAAATGCTAGCTACTGTTATTATTTATGTAAACACTTATTCATTCTAAGTAAAGTTTACTTTTTTCAATTTAAGGAAATTTTTAAATTGTATATGTATTGATTTTTAGATTGCTTCACAGATAATTAATTATTTTGTATTTACTTAAATTGCCAGGTTTTTTGTGTTTTATGCTTCATAATTTTGGTTACATTGTATGCTATAATGTTAAAGGTAATCTTTAGGGATGGATTTTTAAATATAGCAATAGAATAACACATCATTTATTTGAATATTACTTAATCTGGCAATCTCATTTGTATAGAATTCACATATACCCTAGAAGAAAGCAAAAACTATACCCCTAAGGACTCAAAATAAATATCAGAAAGCTTATGCACTAAAATGGATATACTTTTCTCATAGGGAAATCTCTATTAGGCCATCAACAAAAACCCAAGTAATTTTAATTTTTTCAGTACAAGGATACAGATCTCAATCCAAACATTACCTACCCACTAAAAGGCCAATTTATACAATTCAGCCACACTTGGTTGGTTGGTTTCCAGGTCAAATAATACTGGAATCAACAGAAGAGGACCCACAGTTATCTCACAGCAAAAAAAAAATAGGACAAAGAAAAGTAAAAATTCCATATAAAATTTCTAAAATCATGTTCTTCCTAACCCCTTTAGCTATGTTGACAATCAAAGTAATAACAATAAAAATGGCTAATACATATTGAGAGTTTTAAGGGTTGCAAAGCACTTTATGCATATTTGGTTTTATGTTCACAAGTACTATTATTATTCTTCACCTTTCAAATGAGGAAATTAGAATGAGAGAGATAGTGTGATTAGCCCAGTATCACACATTCAGTAATAGTCAGAGATCAGATTTGATCTCATGTCTAACTTACTTACTCTAAGACTAGCATTCTATCCACTGACCTACCTAATTTGCCCTCAAATATGTTTAAGTTGATTATTATGCTCTGTTATGAAGCATTATAAATATTTTAAGAATTATTATAATGTATAATTAAGAAAAAACAAGACCAACAAAATACAGTACAAAAACTTTGTCTGATTTTCAGGAATCAAACCTTAAACATGAGCAAAGAATTTTGGGACACTTTATCTCTATTATATTCCATTTTAAAAGGAAGTAAATTGTATTGTGTATTTCAAAATATTTATATGCAAAATTATTAAAAAATAGTTTTTATTCTGAAAAAGGAAATCACAAATTATCTATAAAAGTCCTTTTACAGCAAAGCTGATACTTGAAGTTTTGCTGAATACAATAAGAAATTATAGATTAATGTACAAATCTGTTTCATTTTATTTCTTAAAGACCAAGCAAATGATATTTGCTACTTCATTGATCTGCAAACTGATGACAAAGTACTCTAAAGGAAGATAATGTAGAGTAGTGAAAGATGTGGGGCCAAATGTTAATTAAAGCAAATATATTAATTGTGTAATTAACAGCTATGAAGCTCTCAGGTTTCCTTTCTTTAACTTAATTTAATTTTAATATGGTAGATATGAAACTGTATTTGTTCTCTTGTTTCATATGTTACTGATCAAATTTTAACCTAAAGGTTAATTTTTAAAGTTATTTTTTCTCTGACTACATTATAAATCAGACAGAAGTTAGTTCAAATCATACATAAAGCTATTCTTTGATTTGATAACTAATAACTGATAATGCATTTCTTTCATACTCAGAGATTTAAAAATATACTTATACTATTCAGATAAAACCTAAGACTTTGATATTTACTGCCTTGATAATTCATGATTTGGGTGCCTTTGTCTTAGAGACTTTTTTTAAACAGCTTTGAATTGGTAAAGATGTTGAAATTCTGTTACACTTTCTTGCCAATTATGTCTAGATTTAATTCTGAGAAAATAAGAAAACAATACCAGTTAGGTAATTCTGAACAAAGAACATATATCTCTACTTCTGTCTTTATAATTATGTTTGAGCCCATTCATTTGCAGTGCAGCAGGCTTATCAGCTCTCTCTGGTCCTTACTTAATTAGTTAACAAATGGGAGACTATGACAACTGAAAACTTGAGAATTTCTCTTTGTGACCCACATAATATTTTAATTGTCTTTTTGTTTAAGAACATACATATCTACAATCAAGAACTAATGATGAAGTCAAGAAGTTTTTTTTTAATTGTTCCTAAAAAGGTGAAGAAAGATAATTAATTACCCCCCTATTACTGGTACATGCAATTTTTAATGATCATTTTTGACTTTTTGTGATCTATGTTCTCTTCCTCCCTTCTTACTCTGATCCCTTCCCAAAATAACAATTTTTTACAACCACAAAAAGATCTGCTATCAATATTTTTTTGGGCAAGTATATATAAGTTCCCCTAATACATTGTCCTGAGTTGTCAGAGAAGGCTTTCAAAATCCAATGATCTTAACTTCAAACTTCTAATGTGGATTAACCTAGGAAGTGAAGTTTATTTCAATAACTTAGGGGACCTAGGTAAGATCAATAAGGGGTGACTACCCCTCCATCCAAAAGTGCATTAGGAGACTGGGTCTGGCACTGGCAGAGAACCCCAATTAAAAAAAATGAAAATGGGGAAATAAAGAAAATCAGTGACCAATATAAAAAAAATAACAGATTTGACTCAATAACTATAAGCAGTGTCTCAAAGGAAAATGAATTTCCATAGAGCCTATATGAATACTTGAAAGAAAAAGGAAAAGGTGATTTTAAAAATTGATCAAAAAAAAATCTTGAGGGAAAACTTGGTAGTAGAATAAGTAGCCCAGACGATATGAAAAGTTGCATACCTTTCTCAAGAAGTGGAATCCACAAAAATTAGGATAATCCCAATGTAAGTGATTCAAATGAGATAACAAGAAATATTAGAACAAAATAATTGAAATAGAAAAAATAAAATATTATATTAAAGCAAAATATATGGAAAGAATTGAAAAAAGATATGTGATAATATTCACATTTCTGAAAACCACAATTTTTTTAAAAGTCAGGATACTATAATTTAAGAAATGATAAATAAAAACTGCCTAGATTTAGAACTAAATATCAAAGGAAAATTCAAAAGAATATTCCAATCTTTTCTGAAAAGAAACCTTAAAAAATGTTATAACTGAAAATTTGTAACAAAAATTCAGAAATGCCATATCATGGGGGAAAATGGTAATAAAATCCAGAAAGATGCAGACCAAATATCAAGGAATTACAGCCTGCATAACACAAGACCTGATAATTTCCACAATAAACAAGAGAAAATATTGGATTACAATATGACAAAAAGAAAATAGGCTTATAAAAAATAAAATAATTAGGAAAAGATGAATATGATTTAATAGGAGAAGATAATGGAATTTTCTAATGAAAAGATCTGATATAAGGTTTCAGATAAGGAATAAATCAATATTTGCATAAAGGAGCATTTGGAGAACCTCACAGAATTATTGGGATTCTCTCTTAAATTTGAACTCTAATGAATCTTTTGAATCTAGTAGTGTATACCTTTTTAAGGCATATTTTTTCCTATTTTATTACCTGTATCATATTCGTTGATCAGCAGGCCAATGAGCAAATTTATATCTATAGGTGTACAATTTAATACATTCAGGTAGATTTTTATGTATAAAGTGTGGAACATTTGCTTGGATGAAATTTGACATTTAAATTTTTCAATTATTTTTCCCAAACTATATCAATATAATTTTCAGTAATCGTTTTCTAAATGTTTTAATCCATCTTCTCCCCCTCTTTCCCATTGCTCCCTCTCCCCAAGTGGTTAATTAATATGATACAGATTGTATTTGTGATATCATACAACATACTTTTCCATATTCATCATGAAGACAAAATTTATAATCAAGAAAAATTCATGAAGGAAATAAAATATGATATGCTTTAATCTGTGTTCAGTCTGGTAATTCCATCTAAAGCAGTGAATAACCTTTTTCATCATGAATACCTTGGAGTTGTCCTGGATCCTTGTATTTTTGATAGTAATTAAATCATTCATAATTAATCATCTTACCTTATCGTTGGTACTGTATATGACATTTTCCTTCTTCTACTCACTTGATGTTGCATCACTTAACATAAATCTTTTCTGTTTTTTATGATAATCTTGTTCATCATTTCTTATAAAACAGTAGAATTATATTACAATCATGTAGCACAACTTGCTTAACCAATCCCCAGATAATGAAAACCCTTAGTTCTTTACCTTAAAAAAAAGAGCTACTATAAATATTTTAGTACAAATAAGTCCTTTACCCAGTTTTTGAAATTTTTTTCACATAATCAAAAAGAATAAGCATGTTGGAATCTTGTATGTTCTAACTTTTTAATCAATTGACTATTATAACTATATATGTACATGCATATTTTATATAAATAAAAGTATTTTGCTAAATAAGAATCACTTTATTACATATTAAAATTCCAAAATTTTTTAAAGTTCATCTTATTATATTGATTTTGGTATAAATAATACTGATATAACTATAAATTATGATAACTAACAGTACACTAGCCTAATAAACATTTTTGTATTCATTAATAGTCATAAAATAAAAAATGGGGAGGACTTGTGGGGCCTCTCTGGAAGGTCTCTTTCAGAGATGGAAGTCATAGGTAGAACTCACAATGAAGCCAGAATGGATCACAAGACATCAGTCCTGCTGGGGGTGAGATCTGGAAGCCTGGATACAAGTTTGAGGCAGGTCCATCACCTAAGCCAGTAATAGCAAACCTTTTAGAGACTGAGTGGCCAAATTGGAACCCTCACATAACACCCCTCTATGCCAGACAGGGGAGGTAGGAATTAGTCCAGGTTGGGCTGCTGAGCAGACAAATGGGTCATGTGAGAAATGCCTTCAGACACAGTGGAGAGGGGAAGAAAAGCAGCTCCCTCTGACACATGTCGTGGGTTCTCCAATTCAGACCCAGGAAATGCCAGGAAAGTGGCCTCCCCTCTGTTTGCACAAATTTTAATAAATAATTTGAGGAATAATTTCATTGTATTTTTATGAAAAAGATAGATAAATGTAGATTAGATAATAAGACCATTAGATGTATTCAGAACTGATCTGATGGCCAGACAGAGTAGTTTAATAATGGTTCAATGTCAGTTTTTTTAGAATATCTTTGCTAATATGCCTAAGTCATCTGTTCTTTCTGTGTTATATATATATATATATATATATATATATATATATATATATATATATATATATGTTTTGGGGAATATAATAACTCTCTTCCCATATTTAAATACTGTCACGGAGGAGGGATTATTCTGTTTCACCTTTGAAGGACAATAATAGAAATGATGGTTGAGAAGACTTCTGGTCAAGATGGTGGCTTAGAGAAAGCTAAAGTTCAGATCTCTGGAAACCCTTCCCTACCAAAATCAAACTATATGCTCCTAGGGCACCGTAATTCAAAACAAACAACAGCATAGACCCCGAGAATCCTCCTCCTGGACCTAGACCAAAAGGTAGGCCCCCCAAAAGCCAGAACCCGAGATCACTTGGACCTAAGGGGTAGGAAGAAGGAGGGTCCCAGGACCCATCCCCCCAACCCAGAGCACTGGGTCCCAGGCAGCAGAGGGAACCTCAGAGCCTCAGGGCAGGCTATTCTGAAGGCCACTTCCTGAAAACAACCTGACTCAGTCCTGGGGGCACCCAGACAGCAGGGAAACAGAGAGAGACGGGAGAGCCTGTAACCCCCTGGCTGGATCCTTCCATTGGAGTCTCACAGAAGGTCCCTTCCCCAGGGCATACACAGTTCAACCCAATGAAAGTTAATCTTATCAGGAGCCCTCGGAGCTCCAGGAAGCCGTGGACCCTACCCCCTCAGAGTGCAGGCTCTTCTGGCCGGCTAAGGCACTGAAAAACCTCACAGAGAGCCGAGCCAGGCTCAGAGCGTGGAAGTAAGGCAACAGAGAAGCATCGGGAGGGAACTGAGGAGGGCAGCAAAACAGAAACACCAGCAATTCCTGGCCTCCCCGGGAAGACAGAACAGCTGAGGAGAACCAGACAATTTGCCTAGGGCTAAAATCTCTGAACACCAGACAGAGATAAGAAAAGCTAGTCCTCCCCACTCAGATCGACATGGCAAACTCCACAGAAGCACAAAAGCCTCAAAATTCCAAGAAAAACAAGAAGAAGGGGGTGACTTTGGACACATTTTATGGAGCAAAAATAAAAAATACAGAGGAGATAGAAGAGGAAACACAAGCAAATGCTCAGAAACCTTCCAAAGGAAAAGGAAACTCTCCACAAACACATGAAGAATTGGAATCGGAAAGGATCAAAAACATGGAAGACTTCTGGGAGGAAAAGTGGGAAATAATGCAAAAGAAATTCACGCATCTACAAAACCAGTTTGACCAAAGTGAAAAGGAAAACCAGGCTCTAAAGTTCAGAATTAGGCAACTCAAAGACAACGAGCAAGAATTAATAAAGCAAAGCCAAAAGAACAAGAAATTAGAAGAGAACATAAAATATCTCACTGACAAGGTCATAGACTAGGAAAAAGGAGGGAGAAGAGACAATTTAAGAATAATTGGACTACCAGAAAAGCCAGAAATAAACAGCAAACTCGACAGCTTAATACAAGATATAATCAAACAAAATTGCCCAGAGATCCTAGAACAAGAGGGCAATACAGACACTGAAAGAGTTCACAGAACACCCGCTACAGTAAACCTCCAAAAGACAACTCCCAGGAATGTAATTGCCAAATTCCAAAGCTTTCAAGCAAAAGAAAAAATCTTACAAGAAGCCAGAAAAAGACAATTTAGATATAAAGGAATGCCAATTAAGGTCACACAAGACCTTGCAAGTTCCTCTCTGAATGACCGTAAGGCATGGGACATGATTTTCATAAAGTCAAGAGAGCTGGGCCTTCAATCAAGAATCAGCTACCCTTCAAAACTGACTATATACTTTCAAGGGAAAGTATGGGCATTCAAAAAAATAGAAGATTTCCAAGTTTTTGCAAAGAAAAGACCAGAGCTCTGTGGAAAGTTCAATATCGAAAAACAAAGAGCATGGAATACCTGAAAAGGTAAATATGAAGGAAAGGGAAAAGGAGAAAAATGTTATCTTTTTCTTTCACTCAAACTCTCTTCTATAAGGACTACATTTACATCAATCTATGTATATTAACATGTGGGGAAAATGTAATGTGTAAATAGGGGGAAAAGAAGACCAAATAGAATAATCTTTCTCACACAAAGATTCACACGGGAAGGGGAGGGGAAGAAAACTCCTATAAGAAGGAGAGGAAGAGAGTTTTTACTTGAACCTTACTCTCAGGGAAATCAATTCTGAGAGGGAAGAACATCCAGATCCATTGGGATCTTGAATTCTATCTTACCCAACAAGGGAAGGGAGAAGCGAAAACCAAGGGGGCTAGGGGGGAGGGAACACAAAAAAGGGAGGGAAGAAGAGGGGGGAGGTGGAGGGAACAAAAAGGGAGGGACTAGAAAGGGAAACATATCAAGGGAGGGGACAAGGGGGACTGATTTAAAGTAAATCACTAGACTAAAAGATAGAGCTGAAGAAGAAAGGTTAGAATTAGGGAAGGATATCAAAATGCCAGGGAGTCCACAAGTGACAATCATAACATTGAATGTGAATGGGATGAACTCACCCATAAAATGTAGACAAATAGCAGATTGGATTAGAATCCAAAACCTTACCATATGTTGTCATCAAGAAACACACATGAGGCGGGTAGACACCCACAAGGTCAGAATTAAAGGATGGAGTAAGACCTTCTTGGCCTCAACTGAGAGAAAGAAGGCAAGAGTGGTAATCATGATATCTGATAAAGCCAAAGCAAAAATAGACCTGATCAAAAGGGATAGGGAAGGTAATTATATTTTGTTAAAAGGGACTTTAGATAATGAGGAAATATCATTAATCAACATGTATGCACCAAATAACATAGCACCCAAATTTCTAATGAAGAAACTAGGAGAATTGAAGGAAGGAATAGAAAGTAAAACCATATTAGTGGGAGACTTGAACCAACCATTATCAAAATTAGATAAATCAAATAAAAAAGTAATTAAGAAAGAGGTGAAAGAAGTGAATGAAGTCTTAGACAAATTAGAATTAATAGACATTTGGAGAAAAATAAATAGGGTTAAAAAGGAATACACCTTCTTCTCAGCACCACATGGCATATTCACAAAGATTGACCATACATTAGGTCACAGAAACATGGCACACAAATGCAGAAAAGCAGAAATAATAAATGCAGCCTTTTCAGATCACAAGGCAATAAAAATAATAATCAGTAATGGTACATGGAAAACCAAATCAAAATCTAATTGGAAATTAAACAATATGATACTCCAAAATAATTTAGTTAGAGAGGATATCATAGAAACAATTAATAATTTCATCGAGGAAAATGACAATGGTGAGACATCCTTTCAAACCTTTTGGGATGCAGCCAAAGCGGTAATCAGAGGTAAATTCATATCCCTGAGTGCATATATTAACAAACTAGGGAGAGCAGAGATCAATCAATTGGAAATGCAAATAAAAAAACACAAAAGCGATCAAATTAAAAACCCACAGCAGAAAACCAAACTAGGAATGCTAAAAATTAAGGGAGAAATTAATAAAATCAAAAGTGATAGAACTATTGATTTAATAAATAAGACTAGAAGCTGGTACTTTGAAAAAACAGACAAAATAGACAAAGTACTGGTTAATCTAATTTAAAAAAGGAAAGAAGAAAAGCAAATTAACAGCATCAAAGATGAAAAGGGGGACAGCACCTCCGATGAAGAGGAAATTAAGGCAATCATTAAAAATTACTTTACCTAATTATATGGCAATAAATACACCAATTTAGGTGATATGGATGAATATTTACAAAAATATAAATTGCCTAGACTAACAGAAGAAGAAATAGAATTCTTAAATAATCCCATATCAGAAAATGAAATCCAACAGGCCATCAAAGAACTTCCTAAGAAAAAATCCCCAGGGCCTGATGGATTAACCAGTGAATTCTATCAAACATTCAGAGAACAGTTAATCCCAATACTATACAAACTATTTGACATAATAAGCAAAGAGGGAGTTCTACCAAACTCCTTTTATGACACAAACATGGTACTGATTCCAAAACCAGGCAGGTCAAAAACAGAGAAAGAAAACTATAGACCAATCTCCCTAATGAATATAGATGCAAAAATCTTAAATAGGATACTAGCAAAAAGACTCCAGCAAGTGATCAGAAGGGTCATCCACCATGATCAAGTAGGATTTATACCAGGGATGCAGGGCTGGTTCAATATTAGGAAAACCATCCACATAATTGACCACATCAACAAGCAAACCAACAAGAACCACATGATTATCTCAATAGATGCAGAAAAAGCCTTTGATAAAATACAACACCCATTCCTATTAAAAACACTAGAAAGCATAGGAATAGAAGGGTCATTCCTAAAAATAATAAACAGTATATATCTAAAACCATCAGCTAATATCATCTGCAATGGGGATAAAATAGATGCATTCCCAATAAGATCAGGAGTGAAACAAGGATGCCCATTATCACCTCTACTATTTGACATTGTATTAGAAACACTAGCAGTAGCAATTAGAGAAGAAAAAGAAATTGAAGGCATCAAAATAGGCAAGGAGGAGACTAAGTTATCACTCTTTGCGGATGGCATGATGGTCTACTTAAAGAATTCTAGAGATTCAACCAAAAAGCTAATTGAAATAATCAACTTTAGCAAAGTTGCAGGATACAAAATAAACCCACATAAGTCATCAGCATTTCTATATATCTCCAAAACAGCTCAGCAGCAAAAACTAGAAAGAGAAATCCCATTCAAAATCACCTTAGACAAAATAAAATACCTACAAATCTATCTCCTGAGACAAACACAGGAACTATATGAACACAACTACAAAACACTCTCCACACAACTAAAACTAGACTTGAGCAATTGGAAAAACATTAACTGCTCATGGATAGGACGAGCCAATATAATAAAAATGACCATCCTACCCAAACTTATTCATCTATTTAGTGCCATACCCATTGAACTCCCAAAAAATTACTTTACTGATTTAGAAAAAAACATAAAGTTCATTTGGAATAACAAAAGATCAAGGATATCCAGGGAAATAATGAAAAAAAAACACAAATGATGGGGGCCTTGCAGTCCCAGACCTTAAACTATATTACAAAGCAACAGTCATCAAAACAATTTTGTACTGGCTAAGAGATAGAAAAGAGGATCAGTGGAATAGACTGGGGGCAAGTGACCTCAGCAAAACAATATACGATAAACCCAAAGATCCCAGCTTTTGGGACAAAAATCCCTATTCGATAAAAACTGCTGGGAAAATTGGAAGACAGTGTGGGAGACATTAGGAATAGATCAACACCTCACACCCTACACCAAAATAAATTCAAAATGGGTGAATGATTTAAACATAAAGAAGGAAACCATAAGTAAATTGGGTAAACACAGAATAGTATACATGTCAGACCTTTGGGAGGGGAAAGACTTTAAAACCAAGCAAGACATAGAAAGAATCACAAAATGTAAAATAAATAATTTCGACTACATCAAATTAAAAAGCTTTTGTACAAACAAAACCAATGTAACTAAAATCAGAAGGGAAACAACAAATTGGGAAAAAATCTTCATAGAAACCTCTGACAAAGGTTTAATTACTCAAATTTTTAAAGAGCTAAATCAATTGTACAAAAACCAAGCCATTCTCCAATTGATAAATGGGCAAGGGACATGGATAGGCAGTTTTCAGATAAAGAATTCAAAACTATTAATAAGCACATGAAGAAGTGTTCTAAATCTCTTATAATCAGAGAGATTCAAATCAAAACAACTCTGAGGTATCACCTCACACCTAGCAGATTGGCTAACATGATAACAAAGGAAAGTAATGAATGCTGGAGGGGATGTGGCAAAGTAGGGACATTAATTCATTGCTGGTGGAGTTGTGAACTGATCCAACCATTCTGGAGGGCAATTTGGAACTATGCCCAATGGGCGATAAAAGAATGTCTACCCTTTGATCCAGCCATAGCACTGCTGGGTCTGTACCCCAAAGAGATATTGGAGAAAAAGACTTGTACAAGAATATTGATAGTTGCGTTCTTTGTGGTGGCCAAAAATTGGAAAACGAGGGGATGCCCATCAATTGGGGAATGGCTGAACAAATTGTGGTATATGTTGGTGATGGAATACTATTGTGCAAAAAGGAATAATAACGTGGAGGAATTCCATGTAGCCTGGAACGACCTCCAGGAAGTGATGCAGAGTGAGAGGAGCAGAACTAGGAGAACATTGTACACAGAGACTAATACACTGTGGTATAATGGAATGTAATGGACTTCTCCATTAGTGGCGGCTTAATGTCCCTGAACAATATGCAGGTATCTAGGAGAAAAAACACTATTCATAAGCAGAGGACAAACTGTGGGAGTAGAAACACCGAGGAAAAGCAACTGCCTGAATACAGTGGTTGAGGGGACATGACAGAGGAGAGACTCTAAACGAACACTCTAATGCAAATACTAACAACATGGCAATGGGTTCGAATCAAGAACACATGTGATACCCAGTGGAATCATGCATTGGCTATAGGGGATGGGGGGGAGGAAAAGAAAATGATCTTTGTCTTTAATGAATAATGTTTGGAAATGATCAAATAAAATATTATAAATTTTTTAAAAAGAAATGATGGTTGAAAGCTTGTTAAAAAGAAAATTTTGCTTTGATATTGGGGGGGGGGGGGAAACACAATCAAACAAATGAAAACCTTTCTCACAGTTGCTGTTATTTTTCAGTCATTAGATTGTATAGGACTATAAGGACCATGGACTTTTATCCATGTTTTCTATGTCAAAAGCACTGCATTGGTTTGCCATTTCCTTCATCAGTGTGTCTCATTTTATAGATGAGAAACTAAAGCAAATGAATGTT
Organism: Monodelphis domestica; assembly: GCF_027887165.1. Taxonomy (NCBI): domain Eukaryota; kingdom Metazoa; phylum Chordata; class Mammalia; order Didelphimorphia; family Didelphidae; genus Monodelphis; species Monodelphis domestica. The sequence goes on along the minus strand of NC_077228.1, from coordinate 89,542,564 downwards.
AAATGTTATTGGCCCACAATCACAGAACTAAGTTTGCCCCATCTCCTCCTCTATTCCTCTTCCTCCCAAAAAAAGAACCTTTTCATTTTTCGTTACTACTACTATAATATTAGTGTGTCTCTTTTTCAATATCCTAATCATCACCTGATTTTTAACTAAGATGGCACTGTAGGTAGTTGTCACATTAATGCTAAGTTGTAGTATTTATTTGTGAAACTGAAAACTGTTATAACTAAGAACAGCAGTATTTGCATATTATTAGGGAAAGCTGAACTTTGGAAATAACTTCCTTGCCTTATAGAAACTCATATAAATAATTCCATATTATTATAATCTGCATTTACTGCTACCTAAAGACTTTTAGGTATTAAGAAACAACATACGTCTGTTTTTCTACTTTATAGGATATTCTATTTCCAGTTGCCTACAAAATCACATCTATGTTAAGACAAATCAAAAATTTAGCTATCATTTAAATGTCTTAAAAACTATAGTAATTCTTAAACTTAGACTTAGAGATGAATGCATATATGCAATATTTTGAAATTATTAAATATGGATTTGAATTTTAAAAATGTTAAAGATATTTTAGTTTAATGAAAACTATAGGTACCATTTACTCTTTTCATAAGCACTTTGAAGGCTTTGACTCTTTTTTCTCCCTTTTTAAAAACAAAATAATAAAAATAATAACCATGATAAGATAACAAATATTTATGGACTACTAGCTATGTATAAAGCACTACATTAGGCCTTGGAAGGATTCAGGAAATGAGCAATATTCATTTAGGAGTTAGGATTCAAGACTTACACACAGAAAAAGGTAATTTCACTTTGATATGTAACTTTATAATTGCTACCTTTCCTCAATGAGCAATAACTTTATTTTTTTTTAACTGATATTTTTATATAATTAATTTAGAATATTTTTCCATGGTTACATGACTCATATTCTTTCCCTCGTCTCTTCCCCTCCCCATAGCCAACACACAATTCCACTGGGTTTTACTTGTGTCAAAGCAATAACTTTAAATAGCTATCTCTGTATCTCTGCATCTATGTGTATGTATGTATCTATCTATGTAAAAGGTGCAATGCATGGTAAAATATGTAACAATAAGTAATATGTAAAAATATGTAACAAAATTGGGAACAGTATCTGATTCCTAGGCAGAGTAGAGTATATACTGACTCTAAATCAGTTTCATTTGAATTCCAATTCTGACCCTATGTTATTTGAACCTCAGTGTCCTCATCTGAAAAATGGTGGTTAAAAAAATGTACAATTACCTGCTTCACAAGGTATTGGTAGAAAAAATACTTTGGAAATCACCAAGTATGATGTAAAAGTAAACTTCTACAGGCAATAACATTAAGAGAAAATGTAACCTTCAACAAAAGAAAAATCAATATTTTATAATTAACATATTACCAATTGATAGTTTTCTCATTGATAGTTTAATCAAGTGAAACTGAGAAAACTGTATATTCTTAACATAGGACTGCTCTTGCTGTTCAGTTGTTTTCAGCTATGTCTGATTCTTCATTACCTCACTTGATGATATCTTGGCAGAGTCATTGAAGTGGTTTCCCATTTGCTTCTCCAGCTTATTTTATAGATGAAGAAACTTGGGCCAACAAGGTTAAATGATTTCCTATGGTTTCTTTGTGTGTGTGCATATGTGTGTGCATGTGTATATTGGTAATAAATGGCTCACTTAAAGTACATGGAAGCTTCCTGAAGGAATGGGGACAAAACATTTCTCAATTTTGCCCTGTACCTCTTGATCATATTTTCCCATTCTGAAGCTTTTCTTTCCTTTCCTTAAGCATGTCAATGTATAGTCAATATCTCACTTTCTCATACTTATTTATATATGTCTTTACAAATTATTTCTAATCATGTAATCTGTTTATATTTTCTCTGCACAATAAATTTGTTAGGCACTAGAGAGTAGAGATTGTTAGCTAAAGAAAAATGAGGTTCTTCACAATTTTGTGTATCTCTTAGGTCCTAGAAGACAAATTATGCAAAGTTCATCTGTTGTGACCAATTTGGCCAGTAATCAATTTCACTGTCAGGCCTGTTTATTTGACTGAGATGAGTACTGTATTCGCATTAAAATATTAAATATGTTTGCATATATTCACTGATTTTAAAGACGAACTAAAGAAGTATTTTTAAGAATTAGTACAAATACAAAAATGATCACAAAGGTAACAAAGCAAGTGTTATTGTTTATCAAAATGCTGTCATTCTTCTAACCCACACAAGCTGCATATGTTTAGTTTTCTGGGTAAAAATGTATTTGGTTCCTGACATTTACAATCTGCTTTGAAAAATTACTTTCCTAATGCCTTTCTCCAGATATATAAAAGAATATGTATAAATGATTTTTCAATAAGGCATCAAGACTACATAAACTGTTAATAATGAGAAATATATGGATTGTCCTCAGGAAGTCAAAATATCTCAGTATATAAACAGTATTGTATTATTATTATGTTGTGATGAAGTGGTGAATTTTTATGCAAGAATTCAGGTTTCTGTGCCTAAATACCATTTTCAACTTCACACTGAGTTTGTACAAAGGTGGGTATTTTATAGCTGAATTCAAAAGAAAATTAATTTACTTTCCATGAAAAATATTACCCGTCTTTATTTTTTTCATCTAAATAAAATGTGTTTTGAAATATTTGCTTATGCTTTTGTATTGCCTCTTTTTTTGCTGTGGAGGGTTGCTTCCTTGCTTTCATTTCTATAAACTGTTCTAACTGTGAAAACACAGAAGTGATTTGAATTAAACAGGGCATGGAAATTCTCAAAGAAAATGCATCTATTTGTTGCGATATTTTATTACACTGTGTTTTTGGTCTGTATTTTACATGAGGTGTAATAGTAACCACATGAATTGTCAGTAACATATGACAAATACCCAGGAATACATTTACCTAACTAAGAAGTATTGCTCTTGGGAAAGTCTTCAGAGCTAAAAAAAATTGGTATTTCCTCTCTAATAATATTTCCTATCTTCTTCTTTCAAGTCTTTATTCTGATGCCAAACACTTCTCACTTAGGGACCGTCCTGAGACCTGGAAAATTGTATCTATTCTTCACTTACTCCATTGTAACAAAAACTTAACTTTCCTACTTCTTCTGGGGTTTACAATGAGCAGGAAAGGGTTATTAAACAGATTAAATTAATCCATTTAATAAAGGTATGTGTGGGTATATATATGTATGTACATATATATTATTGCTAAAGGCATCTTTATAAAAATCATATGACAAGACAGTGTTTCCCATCACTGTTGAGGGTTCTTAAAAGCTACTTTAGTGGAATGTTAAACCAAGGAGGCTATGGCAAATTGGAAAGAATTAAAGTAGCAATTATTGAACAGTTTATGCTTGCTGTATGAGGACCAGACTACCTAGTTCATATAAGTTCATTAATAGTAGATTGGTAGTGGTATTACTTTCTAATGTATTATACTTGTAGTGAAGAAGACTTGGTTCAAATCATACCCCTGACATTTGCTACCTTTGTGCACAGTGGAAATAATGTGACCTCTCTGAGACATAGATTCCTTTTCAATTAAATGGGGATGATGCTATCATATTAGGACTTAAGTTACAGAATTGATGTTGGAATCAAATTAGATTGTGTTTACTAAAGCCAACAAATATTTAATGATGTGCCAATCACTGTGCTATGTGCTGGAAATTTAAAAAAAAAGATGGTCATAACCCAGTCTCTACTCAGGGAGCTCACAGTCTAGTGAGGGAGACAACATGTAAATAGATTTAGAGAGACCTTCAGGAATGGTGAACAGCCAATAAAATTGCACAAAGTTGAGAAATAAAGTACAAAGATGGCTATTGAATCCCAAGTCATTTGGTTGGATCCTATATGGAAATGGAGTAAAGTGTAAGAATCCAGAAAGGTAGGAAGTGGTCTGAAATTTGATGTTGGGGGTAAGAGGAAACCAGTAAAGCCAATAAAGAACAGGAAGTGGCATGATCTGGCCAGTATATTAGGAAGATCCCTTTAATTTCTCAGTGGAGGATGGAACAGAATAGAGAGAGACTTGAAATAGAAAAATCAACCAGAAGACTGTTGAAATATTACAGGCAAAAGATGATAGCCTACATCAGTGTGTGGAGAAATTTAATAAGGCTTGGCAAAGGAATATATATGAGACAAGAGCACATGAGAGAGCCTGAGAAGTCAAAGATGACTATGAATTTATGAGCCTGGGTTCTTGAAAAGAAGTTGGAGACCGCCATGTTAATTGGGACTTTAGGAAGAGGGGAGAGTTTGGGGAGAAAGATAATGGTTTAGTTTGTATGTCTAATAGACTGTTGAAGATGCGGTATTATAGACTAAAAGAGATATTAAGGCTGGATGAATAGATCTGAGAATTATTGACAAAGAGAGGATAATTAAATCCTGAGAGGTGATGAGATCAGCAAGTGAAATATTATAGAGGAAAACTGGAATGAGACCCAGCACATAGCCTTAGGGCACACTCAGAGTTAGGAAGCAGGAAGAACTGGATAAAGAACTATTAAAGGTTACTGAGACAGGTAGGAAAAGAACTAGTAAAGAGAAGCATCATGAAGACCTAGAGATAGGGGAAAGTCAAGGAAAAGAGGGTGATTCATAGTATCAAATGCTATGAAAAAATCAAGATAGATGAGGATTGAGAAAATATCATTAAACTTGATCATTCACAGAACACTAGTAACTTCAAAATGTGCACTTTCAGTTGAATTTTGAGGGCTGATGAGAGATTACATAAAGAAGAGAGTGGAAGAAAAGAAATAAACCCAATGAATTTTTTAGCAGAGAAGCTCACAAAGCCAGGAGATATCTAAGATGATATTTAGAGGGTATTGAGGTCTAACATAAAGTATTTTTGAAAAATATTCAAGCATGTTTGTGGACAATAGCAAAAGAGCTAGTGAACAGAAAGAGATTGAAGATTAATGAGAGGGTACGAATTATGGGAGGGGAAATCTGTTGGAAAAGGCATCATAGATTGAGATCACTTGTATGTCATGGGGGGGGTTGCTTTGGGAAGGAGAAAGGTTATATCTTTATATGGGTAAAGGGTAAAAAATTTAAAGACTTACAAAATGTCAGTTGTCCTAATTTATTGAGCACTAATTGAAGAAAGACACCTGTAACCAAAAATAAAAAATTACACAATAATCTTTTTTTTAATTTTTTTAAACCTTTACCTTCCATCTTGGAATCAATACTGGGTATTGGTTCCAAGGCAGAAGAGTGGTAAGGACTAGGAAATGGGGGTTAAGTGACTTGCCCAGGGTCACACAGCTAGGGAGTGTCTGGGGTCATATTTTAACCTAGGACCTCCTGTCTCTGGGCCTGGCTCTCAATCCACTGAGCCACCCAGCTGCCCCCTACACAATAATCTTAATGTGATTTTTTCTGTTTCTGCAGATACAATGATATAATTAAAAGGAAGCAAAAATTAAAAATCTCCCAGATTTTGATAATCTATAATTATCAGATCAGTTGTTGATTTTCTAAGTATTATATCTCCATTTACCAATAAATTTATAATCTAGGTAGAAAATAAACTACATCAATGTTGATGTGGTTTCTACAAGTTAGACTATTTTTAAGGATAGCATTATCAAATAGAAAGGTGTCTCACAGATTCTCCATGGAGATACACAGAGGCATTGCTTAAGATGATTACATCATGTGCCCAGAAACAGGAAGAAACACTATTTAAATAGAAACTTAGTTTGCCTTGAATTGTTCAAACTTAGCATAAGCAAAAAAGGATTCCATGGAGACTATTGCACCTTAAATGACAGTATCTGTGGCAAAGGATAAAAAAGCTAGAATAATTCTATGAAGTACCTGACAAAGTCCTCTAAACAAAGTCAGAGTAAAGCTTGATGGTCACTGATTTTAGTATGAAGATGGCAATGAGAGAGAATATTGAAAAATATAGTGGAAAATGCAATTCACAATTAAAAGATAAATAAGTCTTATCCCCATATTACATACACACACACACACACACACACACACACACACACACACACAAAACATCTTCTAAAATTAAAACATTTTAGGCTTAGAACATATGAACTAGATATTGTTCATCTTCATAACACCTTAGAAAAGATATTTTAATATATATTGGAAAGGATAGGAAATAATAAATCACTGACACCGAAGACTTAAAAAAAATTGTCTGTTAAATGAGTCCATGAACTAATTAGAATAAAGACCAAAATAAATACTAGAAGCGAAGAAAGGATAAATGAGTTAATGAACTTCCAGCCCTCCTATCTTCCATACTTCCCTATTATTGTCAAGGGCATCACTATTCTTGTTACCTGACTAACAACTGAGGGATTATCCTTGACTCCTCATTATCTCTCACCCCCATATCCAATCTGATGCTAAGATCTGTCAATTTCACCTTTGTCAATGTCCCTGAATAAGCCCCTTCCCCCTTCTCTTTTCTTGATAATGTTAATCTGAAGTGTAAATTCTCTTCTCCTCATGCCTGTTTTATTGAATTAGCCTGTAGTTTGGTCTGCCTGCTGCAAGTCTCTCTCCACATCATTCCATCTTCCACTCAGCTTCTACAGTAATTCTTCAAAGTGTAAGTGTAACCATGTCACCTTATTGCTCACTAAGGCCCAGGGGTTCCCTGTCATTTACAGGATTAAATATAAAATGCTTTATTTGGTTCTCAAAGCCCTAAATTAGATAGACTACCCCTACCTTTTCAGTCTTCTTACACCTTATTACCTTCTGTATTCTTCAGGCCTGTGATTTTAAGAAACTCCATCTCCTGGCTTTCTGTCCTTACCTGGATTGCTTTCCTTCATCTCTGCCTCCTGACTTCCCTAAAATCCCAACTAAAATCTCATCTTCTACAAGAATTAATTCACAGTTTCTAATGTCTTCCCTCTGTTGATTGTTTCCTATTTATCCTGTATATTTTGTTTGTACCTAAGTGTTTACATGTCTTCTTCCTCATTTGATTGTCAGCTTCTGGAGGGCAGAGACTCTCTTGCCTTTCTTCACATTCTAGGATTTTGAACGGTTTTTGTATAGTAGAAGGCACTTAATAAATATTTATTGACTGACTGGCTTATTGAATAAAACATTTATTATGTGCTTACTACATGCAAAGCATTGTACTAAACCCTGGGAATACAAAAAGAAAAGGAAGATGACCCTATTCTCCAGGAGCTCACATCTGGATGGAGGTGAATAACATATATGGAATATTTCAGCTATTTTCCAGATAAAAATGTTCCATGGTTCTTAGCAGAATCAAAGAACATTATAATGCTTCTTCTCTAATGTATTTTCAACTGATAAAACCATATGAGTTTCTCATGTTGCACCATTTAACAGGGCCAAAGACATTGATAGCAATTGTTTTGTGGATCATTAATAAATATGACTTGTGCATTACTACTATTAAAAAAGAATTGGTTTCATGGTCCTGAGCTATTTCCATAAGAGTTCTTGGGGAAATGGGGTTCAAAGTGGTAGGAGTTATAATTTGACTTGCCTGGCACAATTCTGGCTACTGCATTTCCCTTAGAGAATCCCAATACTTCAAGTAGGTTTGTTTTTCTGTCCAATACATGACAGTTCGTTGGCAGCTGTTGGAGATTAACAGGACCTTTTCTATAGTAATTGCAGTTTAAGACAATGACTATGAAAAGCTGGGCTTAAAGAAGGACCGGAACTCTAAGGGGTCCTGGGCTCATTTATCTGTTGGTGTCAGTTGTTGCTGGTGATAATGAGAATGGTGGACCCCTTCTCCACCACGATTGCTCTCCTCAATGATAACTGCATGTGTTAGGTCACAGAAATAGGTCTGGTAGTTTGTAGGACATCCCTAATTCTTTGGACTTCAGGTGCTTGGCTGTTTCAGTTATAATCGGAGGGAAGACAGTGGGTGAGACAGTGATATTAGCTCAACCCTTCTGCTACATGCATTCTCCCATCTCACCTACAGGGCACTCTCCAGTGCTCTATAGCTCTAGTTTGGCCTGTGGGGGGATCTAATAAGAACTGTGAGATTACAGTAACTTCAACTTTACTGACTTAAATAGGCTACTGTCCCTGAAATTATGTGAATTGCACAAGTGTCTACTGACTCTGCTTGTCATCAATTCTTTGGAAAATTTAACTGACATAAAATGGTCATCACAACAAAAAGGGCAAAAGTACAATCCACAAATATTTGATCTTGCTATCGAGCAAAAAAGCTACAAGGGCAATGCTGGCTTAGAGGACAAGTTCATTTGGAGAATACTGCCAAACTAGAGAAAGACAGGAGACAATGAACCAGCAGAGGAACCTGGTTTACTATCCCATTTCATCCAGTTCATTTGAAGAAGATTTGAAGATGAAAGTGGAAGAAAGATAATAGAACATATGGAATAGAATTACACAGGATGGGGTGTGTAGGGCAATCTTAATCAATATTAATGAATCATATCATTGTCAATAAGATCAAAAGATTCATCAAAATACAAAAGATCCTAAATAATACTGTTTAGGGGACTCTGCCTTGACATATAGCCAAACTTGTTAAGGAGTCTTCTTAAAATAAATACAATATTTGATGGATATGGAAAGGCATAGAATTTAGATTTAAAAAAGATTTAAAAAAGAAATTTGATAACAATTTCAATAAAAAAATGCTCTGAAAAGTTGTTAATTTTTTTAAAAAATTGTTATTTCTCAGTAAAAAGAGTCACTGAAAACCAATCATAGTCTGGTCCCTTCCCATTTTTCCAGCACCTTATGTCAACCTCAAATACTTTCCATTCCAGTGACATTTGCCTCCTTCCTGTTCTTAAACAAGGCACTTCCTCTTGCAACAGGTTTTTTTTTTTTGCATTAGTTACATTTTTTACTGGTGTCTCCCATAACTGGAATGCTCCCCTTCCTCATCTATGTCTCCTGGATTCCTTCAAATCCCAAATAAAATCCCAATTCCTATAAGAAGGCTTTCTTAATACCCCTCCATTCTAGTGCCTTCTCTTTTTTATTTCTTATTTATCCTATACATGTCATTATTTATCCTATACATGTTATTTGTATGTAGTTATAAATATTATTTCCTCCATTAAAATCTGAGTTCCTCAAGAGCAGAGAATATCTCTTTTCTTTCTTTATAACCCCCAGAACATAAGCACTTAATTTTTATTTATTATTATTATTTATTTAATATTTATTTATTATTGTTAATATTTATTGATTGGTTAGGTAATATCTGTCCCATCAAGTCGTGACAGTAGTTTATTTTCTAACATATCATATTACTCAATGTTCTTACTAAAAAAATAATAAGTTAAATTGAAATGCATAGTTGATTATAGATAAGAATCATAGAATGGATCATACCTAGAGATGGAAGAACCCTAATAGTATCTCTTCATGTGTGGGAAACCTAGGTCCAAGGTATTGCTTAAGGCCAAGCAAATAGTAAATATCAGCAGTAAGATTTGAACCCAAGTCTTCTGACTCTAGAATCAGTACTCTTATAATGATACTTTCTACCCCAGGAGGATTCCTATGTGATAAACAGAAGGTGAACTAAATAGTGTAGAAGATTCATATTAGGAAAAGGGAAATAAAATTATTCTCATAGCAGTAAGCAAAATGAATTGGCTTAGAGCAGACTAGCAATTCAATTTCATACTTTATATCATGTCAATATTTATTAAATTCTTATTATAGATATTATTCTAGGCATAGTAAATAGAAATCTGGGGGAAATTACTAACTCAGTACTTTAAAAGAAATTACATTCTCATAATTTGTTGGTATATCTCTGCTTAAACAACTGTAAGTTAGAGAAAATGAACTTTACCCATGCTCATAGGTGGGATCAATGATTTTAAAAGGGATATTAAAAAGAGATAGTTTATTTTCGTTGGTAGAATCATGAAGATTTTGTGATTAGCTTGAGCCATAAGGAGAAGTGAAAGAACAGGAAGGCCAGTAGAACCAAAGTCCTAGTCATTCTGGCTTAAGATGATGAAAGGTTGGGATAATGTTTCAGTAGTGAGAATGGACTAGAAGAATAAATACACAAATAATTTTTCAGAAAAAAAAACTTAAAAAATTTAATAACTGATTGGGGATAAGAATGAATAAGAGAATGACCCAAAGATTAATAAGATTTTTAACTTTTGTGAGTAGATGTTACATTTTTAAAAATGAGAAAGTTGGGAGTAAATACTCTTTTGGAGACATGGTGATAATGATGGAAGGTAATACAACTGATCAGTTTACAGAGGAAAAAAATAGTATGTAATTTGGTTAGAAATTTTATTAATAAATAGTTTCCATGCTCTTACTTTTGGTTATTATAATTATTTTATGTTTGAGGACTGCCAACAACTGGTACTTTAGGGAAAAAATTTCTCATGTAAGAATATGTTTATTTTATATGTTCAGGAGCATTTTTTATCATAGTAGAATGTGAAACTGAAAATTGATACTCTGCTCTATTCTGTATCATGCATTAATTATGTCTCTAATTACTTGAATCAATATGTAGGAATTTATTTGATTTAACAAGACAGTTTGACTTCTTAACATTAGCATCAATAAAATAGTTTGACTTCTTTATAAGTTTATTTTCCCCATTCCTCTGGACTACAGCCTGGACTCACTTTATCTTAACTCAGAAGTAAAAAAAAAAGAATATAAGGGGAGACCCACAGATGCTAATGAAAGTAGATCCACTAGGGGATTCCCCCTGAATATGCTTCCCAGTATTCTAACCTCGGGTTGGTGAGAGTGAAACTTAATCACGTTCTCTCACTGGGCCATTTGCACAAATGCCTTGGAGACAATTGATATTAAAAAAAAAAAAACAGTATCTCTTTATTTTAAGAAGGAATACAAACTGAAGGTCAGAACAGGGTGTCCCTAACTCTAAAGGATCTATCTAACTTCCCATAATCCTCTATGTCCTTCGCAAGAGGGAGTCTTCTGGTCTTCTAGCTAACTTAGCAGCTCCTTGTTTCTATCTAGGTGTCCCCAAAACTGACCTTCAGTTGTTGGTTAATTTATCCCCTAAAAGCTGTCTCCAAAAACCATTATGAATGAACTCCAATGGCTAAGTTCATACCAGGGAGTCTGACTCCTGAGGTAAAATCTCAAAGCCGATCTGACAGGATTTTTAGATAAAACCTTCTGAAAAGCACAGCAGGTATGGTCGGATCCTTTTCATCTTTCTCAGTTCAATAGAGTACCTCCAAAGATGAATTAGGGGTTTACCCCTTCTCCACAGTCAGGTTAAGGTAGATGGTCTATGTCAAGACTGGCTTTCCTCCACCATTCCCGGACAGGAAGTTACCTAACTTCCAACAGGAAGTCACTACTCTCTAGCAGTTGTCACTGCCAAATGGTATCTCCTCTGCCTTCTGCCAGCTAAAATCCTTTCCCTTGAGTTCCTAGTATGTACCTTAAAGACAGCCTTCCACATCTCTTAATTTTATCCTATGTCTATCCTTTTCCCATTACAGAAGAGAGGAGGGAAAGTAAGTGGATGGAGTCATAAGAGACTGCCTTATGACTATCCAGAATATGTTGACAAATTGTTTTCCTTGTTATGCTAGGCCTTCCTTTTAGATGTCAGCATGATTATGCCAAATATTAGCCCACTCTATACCTTTGCTCTGCCTTTTCTAGAGAACAATAACAATCAACAATTCAGCATCACTAAACCTTATGTAAACAACTGAATAAAAGTTTGTGATGTCTGCTCTATTGCATTGCTGATCATTGAGGGGTTTAGGATCTCACTTTATTGGCAACTGATAGTTTGCTAATAAAATGACTTTGCTCAGAACTTTGTTCCTCAGTTTCTCTACATCACAAATTTTTATTGTGACAAAATGTAAATCTAATGTCAATCTGTGAATGGTATCTCTGACCATAGAGAAGTTTTCAGTATATTCTTAAAAGATATATGTGGGGTTTTGTGGGGAATTTGGGGCAAAGGAAGACAATTTTCTCTTATATGGTAGGGAGTATTTATTCTTTCTTCCTTTCCAGTTCCTAGACTTTTCAATAATATTTACAACAAAAAATAAAATATTTGTATGTAGCAACTAAACTGATTTGAAATGGATATCTTAAATGCCTGATTCATATAATAAGTTAATATTTTGTTCATCAGGTAACAGAAACACGAACTGGTCCTCTTGGCTGCAGTAACTATGACAACCTAGATTCAGTCAGTTCTGTTCTGGTTCAAAGTCCTGAGAATAAGATTCAGTTACAAGGTATGTAGGTGTACTTTCATTAAATTTATATGAAACAGGATATCATTTATTAAGTGATATTTCTTTTTTAACATAATCTGTAATATATTGGAATTTTGAAATGTTAAAAATGTCAGTTTTTTATTTTTCTGATAAATTCTTGACATCTTTGAGAAAATATCATATATTCACTTTTCTTCATAATAGGTAAACATTAAGCATTATAAACATATATTCACATATATATACATATATATGCACACACATCCAGATAACATAATATGTATAGCTCTCTAAGAATGTGAAATGAATTATCTTGTTAAAATTTTATTTAGGTGTAACAACCATTATCTTCACCATTTACTGTGTATTTCTATTTCTGGATGAAATTTTCCTCCTTCCACAGTTTTAAACATATGAATTCATACTATGACAACATAATTTGTTTAAAATATGAATTTAATACTATTACTCATAGTCATATTTGCCTTCTGGTAAACAGAACCTATAATTCTTTAAATTATTTGAATTTATAATGTATCTTCAGAATATCTCTTTCCTTTTTATTATGTTATTGAAAATAATTCAAAATTTTTCTAGAATATATATTTTTCATAGTATTAGGTGAGTCAATAGAAGAAGCTGTCCTACCAAAAATGTGTCAGTCAAAAGAAGTTAGTACCATGGGTTTGCATGGATATATATTCTTACTTGCATATAATCACACACTGTATCAAAACCTAACATAGCTATACAATATATAAATAATGAACCGATACTACCATAAAATATCTGGCTATACTGGGTGTATTGATCAAGTAAATGTTATAAGCAAGAGATTCTAAAACAAGGAGAAAGAGACAGAGAAGAAAAACTGCCTTGTTTTAGTCCATTATTCAAGTTATATAGCACTAAAGTAACTGTTTCCATTTTCTGTAACAGTGAGTAGGAGAGTGACTGAGAATAGCCTACTAAAATTTGTCTAATTTTCAAAATCAAGGAATTTGGTCAAATACCAGTTTATTTAAATAATATCTAAATCAAAAAACTAATATCAAGGTATCAACATAAATAAAAACATCCAGATAGTCATTAAAATATTTAACACTAATCTAAATTAACATTAGACATGTTTTCCTAGTATTCATTTTGTCATCATTTTTTATTAAAATTATTAAAATATTTCCTCTCAATTTCTAATTTAAAAAAATAACAACATAGTGACTAAACTGTATGAACTTATCACCTATATTGTTCCTTTCAAAGAATATGTTTTTCAGAAGATGCTATAGCATGGTAAAATATAATCAACATTCTATCCTTAATTTCTGTTTATACGTATGCAGTGGTAGAGTTAATAAAAAACAGTCGTCTATTTATTGTGTCAGAGAGTTTTGAGAGACAGAGACAGAGAAGGAGTAGCAGAATCAGAGATAAAGAGAGAATTAAGAATATCTTTTTTACCCACATAGCATAAGATCTACTGATTGAACACATATTTATATAACATTAAAACAAAAATTGCTCCTTAATAAAATCTGAAAGTTTCAGTAATGACAAAAATCAACTAGCCAGTGTCAGTTGTGGTAAGACATGATCTCAACTCATGAAAAGCACAAAGACTCCCCCCACACACACACAAGGCATGAGTTTTCACTTTCATTTTTTTCAATCAACAGCACAGATAATACCAACAATTTAATCAAGTAGTTATTTCTTTGTGACTAAAGAACATACCAAATGATACATTTTAGTAGCAAAATGCAATGGGTAATTGGACACATTTTCTTATTTTTGTTTCCTGTTTTCCTATTAGTTGTCATATTGTGTATTCAACTCTCTATATTATAGTTTCAAATATCGATACCAAATGAGAATAGCCAAATTGCAGTTTTCCCCTGTGCTTTCTGATAGCACAGATCTCAGAAATTTTAACATTTATTGAATTTTGCCTAACAATGAAAGTTTTATAGCCCTTTTTTCATTCTTTGACAGTCCACCTAAAAGAAATCCACTTTATTAAATCTTTCATCTGAGGAACTCACAAGGAAAATGACAAAGGTTGTTCCTACATGTGACAAGGAAATGAACTGTAACATGGCTAAATTAGTCTGTATGGTTCCCAGTGGCCAGCCTTAATGATCAATAAAGTTGCCCTATGGGAGTTACAGTTATGTAATTATATTTCTATCTAATAGAAATTAGAGGTGATATATTTCGTACAATTCTAGGTTCATTTTTATCACATATACATACATATATGCATGTATATAATGATTTTTAAAAAGATAATATTGGATCTGAGATCAACTTTAAGGAAGATAATTTTACAGAACATACTTTCTTTGCTCCCAAACAAAATCCTTAGAATTCCTCCAAATATCATAAGTTACTGTTGAGGACACCACCATTCTGCCAGTCACCCATTTTCATAACCTTGTCATTTTCTATTTCTGATTTCTATTTTTTTAATTTCTATTTTTCTATTTCCTTTACTATATAACCATATACAGAAATATGTTCTTCATTCTGTAATACTGTCTGCACGTATCCCCTTCTGTCCACTCACATAAGTCATCATCCTTGTTCAGACCCTCATCACCTCATACCTGGTCTATTGCAAACACCTCCTTGGTCTCTTGCCCTCAAGGTTTTCAACACTCTATTCCACTATGTATACAGCTGCCAAAATTATTTTCATAACTTGTGTATCTGACAAGTTCACCCCTAGATTCAAAATCTTGTTAACCCTATTACCAACATGATCAAATATGAATTCCTTTATCATCTAATGATCTTCACAATCTCCATTCTTCAGGCTTTCCAGTTTCTTACATTCTACTGCTCTCTTTGCTTTCTGTTTTTCAGACTTGATGACCTAATAGGTTACTAACACAAAACATTCCAGTCTTATGCTTATGTGATCATCATTACCATACATGGAATGTTATCCCTTTTAGGTCTAATTCTTAGAATTAATGACTTCCTTAAAATTCCATTCATATGACACCCCCCGTGAGTCTTCCTTTCCTATTACCCTCTACCCCTACAAAGTTACCTTCTATCTACTCTGTATTTATCTTGTATATTCTTAACTATGGAGATATGCACCAAATACACATATATGTGGAGGTTTATATCTCTACACATATATGTGTAAATATGAATATATCACTTTATTTAATCTTCCTCATTGGAATGTAAGTTCTTTAATACTAATTTTTGTTTTATCAACATAATCTAGCATAGTACCTAAAATATAGAAAAGAATACCTTTTGATTGACTGAGAGATAAAATATTCTCTCTTCAGGTTAGTTTTTTTAAAGCCCTATATTGATTTAATTGATGAATTAAAATTCCAAAAATCTATAATTTATCATATTGAATCTTTTAATGTCAAGTATAGATATGTTAACTGTTTATTATTAAACTAATAAACATTTCTTAAATAAAATGCAAAATGCACAGATTAATACTAAAAACCTATCAAGTTCTGAATCCACCAACCTTTCTAGACTCATTTTTCATCCATACCTTTCCAAGACTACATTCTGACTAGATTGGGTTTATGAGCTATTCCTACCCTACATTTTGTTTTCTCACCTTTGGGCCTTTGCATAGTCTATCCCACATGTTGTGAACAAAGTCCACAGATCCACCTCTTAAGTCTACTTTCTGTAAAGGATGATCTCAATTAAAAACTCCTTCATGAAGTCTTTTTTATTCATCCCATGTCTTGATTTTACAATTCCTTAGCTGTGTGCAAATTGTGTGCCTATGGGAGAATATAATCTCTTTAATAAGAAGGGTGCACTATCTTTGAATTCCTAGGGCCCAGGACAATGTTGTCCAGAACATATAATATGTTCTCCATAAATATTTTAATTGCATTAATTAATGGAATAATGTATATGATTTTAAAATTATTATTAATTTTCTTTTTTTTTCCTAAATAAAGGGCTTCAGGTTATCCTTCCAGACTACCTACAAGAACGCTTTGTACAGGCAGCTCTAAGTTATATTGCCTGCAATTCAGAAGGAGAGTTTATCTGTAAAGACAATGATTGTTGGTGTCAATGTGGCCTCAAATTTCCAGAATGCAACTGTCCTTACATGGATATTCAAGCCATGGAAGAAAATCTGCTTCGAATAAGTGAGACCTGGAATGCTTACAACAATGATTTTGAGGAATCAGGTAGGACATTCACTTTGTTTTAATGGGGCTGCAGCTTGTTAGGATGCATTTGAATTTAAAAAAATCTTTACTAAGAAAGAAGCAAGAATTACAGCATAGTACGGATGGAGAATATCATCAACAAAACTTGAATTTTTGTTTTATGCTTCTCTCTAGACCAAGTTTTTCCTCAAACTAGCATTCTTTTTCAGTTAAAAAAATTCAAGAGAGAATTAATCTAATGAATTTGCCTATCAGTCATAGCTCTAATCCTTTAGGACATGAAGAGTAATGCATATTTTTACCATTTCCTATCATTAGTGTTTTTTTTTTCCAATTCTGAAAGTGATTATTGGCTATTTCCCTAAGGCCATTCAGGGACTTTTTGATTTTCATTGTGATACCCACAATGATGAGGATTGACAAGATTGTAGTATTTAGAGCTTAAGTGGACTTCAGAGAGCCTCTTACATCAGTTCTCATTTAATAAATGTTGAAATGTCATTCAGAATTGGAAAGTGGTTTATACAAAGTCACACAAGAAGTATGAAACATAGTCAGGATTTGAAACTGACTTCTCTGATTCAGAGTCAAATGCCCCTTGAACAATATCAGCTATCTCTTATAAGAGAAAAATATTAAATCAGACAAATAAATTCCTACTATTCCTATTGCCATAAAATATCTGGCTGCATTAGATGCATTTGTTGGCAGATTGTCTTGAAGAAGAGGTTGAATAAGCTGTCTGTGAATTTTAATACATTATAGGAATGCTTTCATTCTCTGATTCAGAATTCACATTTTTCTTTTGCAACCCATTTCTCAGGACCGAATTACTGTCTCTAGACAAACCAGGTTTGATCTAAGATGGGTGAAATCTCACTAAGCCTTCACTTTTGGTCTGCTGTGAACATCAGAAATTGGCTACTTTAATCAACTTGTGGTCTCCTCTAGGGACATTAGAATATACCACAGGTCTAGGTGTCTAGAAAAGAAGAAAAAGAACCCTCAATTCCTATACAAATATTTAAGTTAATAGTACAGGGATAGAGGACCCAGTTTGTTTTATTTAAAAAATTAAAACGCAAAACATAAAAGATTCATCCCTAAAGCCATAAAGCTACTTTTATATACCCCACAATCCCATTTGTCTCAGAGAATTTTTATAAATTTGAAAAAGGCAAACTCAAAACCAGATTTGGTGGCTTATGACTATGACATAAATTGCTGGACAGCTAATTGATTCAAAATCATGAAAAAAAGGAACAGTTGCAATACTAATTTGATTAGGCATATTACATTTCCCTTTAGCATTGTACAATGTAACTGTTTCTAGTACTTATAGGAGCCTTTATTTATAGACTTGGAAGAAAGGAAGGAAAGAAAAATAAATGTTGTTTTAAGCATCAATAAAACATTTTAATGCACAGAATAAGATTTAAAAATGTAAAAGTAAGCATATGTTTATGTGTATCTGGATTTGTATGTATCTATCTAAAACAACAAATTGTACATATCAGAAGTTCAGTTTGCGAGAAGAGTTTATTAAGGACTGTGTGCTAAGCAAAAAGAAAAGCAATAAACAGCTCAATGAGTTTATTAAATAGGGACTCAGACAATCAGATGTATCCTTTAGGAAGATTAAATTGTCAGCTGAGTTAAGTATGGAAAGTATGAGGAAAATTTAAGGTAGAAGAGGCTGATAATCGATGGAGGAGATAATATGCAAACAACTCTGTGTGAAAAAGGTATATACAGGAAAAATTGAAGATATCCAATAGAGGATAGGTGCTTGCATTAATAAGGGGATGAGAAAAAGGTTCTTGTAAATAAAATTACTTTAGGTGGGATTTGGAGGGAGCCAACATGGGGAGATAAGGAAGGAGAGGATTCCAGGAATTAGAGGTAGATAATGAAAATGGCCAGTCTACTACAGGAACAGCAAAGAATTCAGTGCCTTTGGATCTCAGAGTATATAGAGGGGGGCATAGAGGGGGACTGAAAAGGTAGGAGGGTCTCAGTTTGTGAGGAGCTTTGAATGCCAAATAGAATTTTGTATTTGATCCTGAAGGTGATAAGGAGACACTACAATTTTTTTTAAGGTGCTGATGTGATTAGATCTATGCTTTAGGAAGATTAATTTAACACCTAAATCTAAGATGGGCTGTAGATAAGAGATTTGAAGCAGCAAGACTAGCCAGGCAGTTACTGCATTAATCTGGATATTAGAGGGGAAAGATCTGTACCAGGAAAATGACAGTGGCAGAAGAGAAACGAAAGATATATCTGAAACATGTTGTAAGAGGAAAATCAAAAGGACTTGCAACATACTATATATGGGAACTGAGAGAGTGATGAGTTGAGCATGATGCCTATATATGACCTGAATGGCTGGTGGGTACACCGCTGTTCAGGGTCTTTTGGGATACAGAAACTTGATTTAATTACAACTAATTCATTTTTTCTTTATTTGTTACCAGAATCTTGCTTCCCTGAAACTTCCCTCTGTGACATGTTGAATGTTCAGGATTTTAGTTTATCTGACATTAATTGCATTTTACTGAACAACTTCTTGATCACACTCTAATCATCTAAGTGATGTACAAACAAGAATCTTTAATGATTTAAAACAAGTAATTTACTAGTACCTTCTTTTTTAATTATTAGTTTCAGCGAGATGGTTACAAATCTTATCCCTATATTTGAGATTTTTGGGGGGGGCTCCATCTATTGACTCCACCAGCCATACATTTATTCAAAATGAGATTTAATTATTTAAAATCAGATAGATTGATAAAGAGGCTGATTCATGTAAACTCTCTGACCCTGAGGAACATTTCAAGACTATAAGGTGTAGAGTTGATGCCCATCTGTAGTGGTAGAGGGAGTTCCTCACCAGCAGCTCCCCCTACCAATGAAATTACATTAAAATATTTTTTTATTAAATAAAAGACATTCATTTTAATTAATTAAAAATCATCAATACCATTCCTATCACCCTAACTAGAAACTTTATTAAAGCAAATTTTTCAGTAAAAACAGGAAATTTGGAGAAATAGTGTTCTCAGAATCAATGCTATAAGATTACTTTACAGGTGAAAGACTGAATGTTCTAATATATTGTTTCTCTAATTGGATCTCCCTTGGACTTCCATTAATAAGCTCTGAAGGATCAAGTCCACCCTAAAACACAATTATATTATAAAAAATTTAGTGCATACTAGTTAATGTTATATTGAAAGTATAGAAAATCTATCTGATTAATATCTACTTTGAATCTGGTCATTTATTTTTCATTTATTTTCTCATATAAGACTATTAAGTTCCAGGCACTATATAATAAGTATGGTTTGTATTCTGGTTATAAATATATGAAATTCATGTCCCTAAGTTAGTGTTAATAGAATAATTCCTAGTAAAATAATGATCATTATTGTAGTGCATTTTGGTTATGGAATGTCATTTGTGTATCACTGTCTATTTCAAAAAATATGGAATTTACAAAGCATCTCTAATAGCTTTGGGTATAAATAGGATAATAGAACTATCTGGCTACTTGGACCAATGACAAGTGTATAAAAGTGTTTGTGCTACCTTGGGGCAGCTGTAGCTGCCAGTGAGACTCTAAATGAGTTGTATAGAAGATTGACCTGCTTTTTCTTTTCTTGGGATGATGGCAATGCAGTGACAGTATTTGTAAATGTCACCCCTTGGAATCTTCTGTAGGGATTCCAGGGGACAAATGATATATTAGTTTGTGTGTGATTTTTGTATGCTTAGATTTCAACTCCATTTTTACTGAGTATAGTCCAAGCTAGAGGAGTTTAATTTCTCTTAATCACTAATTCTTTAGAAATTTAAAATGTCTTCATATTTTATTATGGGATGTAAATATTAATTTCAGTAAGATTAAAAAGTGCACTGAAGAATTGTTTATTTTAAAATACATTACTCTATTTTAAATAATAACAGATTCATATCTTGCAAGACTAGGAAAATAGAAATACCTTATTTATATGAATATGTAAATGAAATATTGAATCAGAATATTGTCTGAATAAACAAAAGACTTTTTTGTATCTACAGTTTATATTATTGACTGTTAACATAACTGTCACCTCCAGTATATAAATTTATAGATAATAATTGATAGTCAATTTTTAATTTAGATCATTCTAATCATATGTTGATTTATCAGTCCTTACTTCTGCTCAAGTTCGAGATGAATAGAATAACTGCTTTTTGATGATACAGTATTTCATTGTATTTAAAAAATCTTAGATAAGCTAAATATTATGGCTACCTGGAGAGAACTGAATAGAAATAGAAAGGAATACACCTTCTCCATGGTACATTGTACCCATACATAAATTGACCATATATTAATACACAAAAACTTTATAGTTAAATGCAGAAAAGCAGAAATAATTAAATGCATTCTTTTCGGATTATAATGATATAAAATTTCATTTAATAAGGGGGCATGGAAACAAAAATAATTTAAGACTAAATAACAATCTTAAAGAATGAATGAGTTAAAAAGAACTAATAAAAACACTACATAATTTTATTAAAGGCAATGATAATAATAAGAAAACATATCAAAGCATATGAGATACAAGAAAAGCAGTTGTTAGCAGAAAAATTACATTTTAAATGCTATATCAACATAATGAGAACAGATCAATGAATTAAGAAGACAATTTTAAAAAAATTATAATGAATAAGTTAAAAATCCTCAATTAAACACAAATTGGAAATCCTCAAAATCAAAGACAAGATCAATAAAATTAAATGTAAGAAAGGAATTGATTTAAAAAATAAATCTAGGAGTTGGTTTTATGTAATAAATCCCCCAAATAGATAAATCTTTGGTTAATATTTTTTTAAAAGAGAGAAAAAATGAATCATCTGTATTAAAGATAAAAAAGGTGAAAATACCTGTAACAAAGATAAAATCAGAAAAATTATTAGGAGTTATTTTGCCAAATTATATGTCAACACATTAAACAATTTAAAGTAAAATGGAAGGATACCTACAACATATAATCTGTCTAGACCTGTGATGGTGAGCCTATGGCACATGCCAAAAAGGGCATGCTGAGCCCTCTCTGGGGGCATGCCTGCTGTTGTAAACCAGAGTTTGAAAACCTGAAGGACTCAGGGTGAAGTTTTTCCACTCCTGCATCCATTGACCTGAGGACATTCCTCACTTCAGCCACCCCTCTGCCCAGTAACCCAATGGGAGCTTTTCTTCTACCCCTCAACTGGAGTAAGGTGCTGGGTGTGTGGGGTGGGTAACTCACATAATACATGATGGTGTGCCACAAATGGCAACCTATTGAATCTGTGGTGAAGGTGATTCCTGTGGATTCCTGTGTTGGAGTAGAACTAGGTTTGAGGGGATCCTATCTCACAGTGCACATAGCTAGAGGAGAGGAGAACTGAAGGAGAACAGAGTGCTGGGGTCACTCTCCTCTTCTTCTCCATACAGGCCTTTCATCACCCATCCTCTGCCCAGCAGCCCAATGGGAACACTTTCTCCCTGCCTTGTCTGGGGCAAGGCAGTGGGGGGAGGTGGGGAGAGCATTGCACTTGGACTTGAGGATGCAGGCACAGCACTCCATCTCTAAAAGGTTCACTATCCCTGTTCTAGACTATCAGAGGAGGGAAGTCTATTTAAATAAACCTATTTTACAAAAAAAGAAATTAAAGAAGCAATAAATGAAGTTCCTGAAAATCAACATTTAGGACCTGGTGGATTTAGAAGAGAATTCTACCAAACATTTAAAGATCAGCTGATTCCAAAATTAAATAAATTATTTTAAATTATATGTAAAAATATTATAATGATATCTAAAGCAGGAAGAGCAAAAATAAAGAAAATAATAGAACAATTTCATTAATGAATTTGGATATAAGAACCCTAAATGAAAAAAAATAGTGAGGATACTAAAACTATATAACACAATTATTGTGACCAAACTGTATTAATACTAGGAATGTAGGAATAGTTTAATATAAGTAAAGCTATCAATATACTTGTTTACATCAGTGACAAAAAATAAGAAAAATATGTGACAAAGTATAACACTTATTCCCATTTAAAAACAAAACAAAACACTAAAAGATATATGTATTAGTGGACTTTACCTAAAATCAACCAAGTGATATTTTTAACATGAAAAAGAGAGAAGTCTTTCCAATGAAATCAAAAGTGAAATAAGGATTCCCATTATCACAAATATTATTTAATATTGTATTAAAATAATCATTATAGCAATAAGAGAAATAAAATAAATTTATGAAATCAAAATGGTCAAAGAGGTAATAAAGCTATTTCTTTTTCAGAAGATATGATTATATATGTTGAAAATCCTAGAGGTTTTAGACCAATGAATGATTTTAGAGGTCTTCCTTTTATGCCCATCCTCTCTTTTTATAGGTGATTCCCAGAAAAGTTAAACAATTTGCTCAAGGCCATCAAGGTTATTTGAGGAGCTAAAACTTTAATAAAGGTTTTTTGACTCTGAGTACAGTGTTTTTTTTTCCCCATTGCTATACTTATTTGCTTTAAATTCATCAGAACTCTTCAACCTCCCCCAATAAAAACAATAACTGTTTCTGTAACACTCCTTCAATAATAAAGATATACCCATGACATTGCTAAATTTTTTGGCACAGGAATTCACATTTAACCTTTTTAACTATACAATTTGTCAAATGAACATTGGCTTCTTTTTCAAATTTAGACCCAAGAATAATGCTCTAAATTTGACAAAAGTTAAAACTGTTTTTGGGGATATCTGATAAAGTATTTTGGAAGGACCTTGTTTGTAGTTAAGATCAATAATAAAAAAAGGTATACATTAATATTGTCACGCATTGTGGAGCTGTGGAATATAAACATTTTTGTCAGTATATTAGGCAGTTTGACCAATTTTGTAGCTCTGGATTGGCAAGATAATACATTCAATGACAGAAACACAAGTGGACCACAGATATTTAGGTCTGGTTGTTCTTCTGAGGCAAAATATCAAATTTCTTATATATTTCAGAGATGTGTTCTATTATATCTCTGACATGTGAAATAACTTCAAATTTGTCTAAATGTAATCAACTAGAATAGAATCATGAGAGTACTTGAAATTCTGCATTGAGAATGGGTTTATCTTTGAATACTTCCAATGTCATGGATCTATTTTATAAAAAGAAGATATAGTTTCGCTTCTGAAAAATTCCAATTGTTGCAAATGTCTACTATATATTTTGATAAAATATGATTATAACTTTGTTATGCTCAATATATATTATAATAGCACTAATGAAACAAATATTCTCTTCAGGTAAATATGAGGAATGTAGTGTGTGAATGATTACATTTGTAAACTCTTAGATACATTTGCATATTTATAAGACAATGATTATAGACCCAAATTACAACTAATTGGTGGAAATTCAGGCAGTATGACAATAGCAAAAAGTTTCATACAATGTGAGGTTAAGTATTCCACCTCCAAATTCAATATCATTTTTCTCATGATAATGTATAATTAGCTATCCATATGCATTATGCTAGACTTCTAGTGACCTAAAACATATTGGTTCAACATTTATCTTTTAAGTTAATAAGAGGAAATTTTCATTGTAATCATTGTTGATTAGTTATTAAAATAAGATCAGTGCAGTCAGGACTGAAATAAAGTGGTTGTTTTCAACTTAAGTGTTATTGAATGAATTTGACTTTAAAAAGTCAATTTGAGCATGTAAACAAAGTTTGCATATATCTTCATGTATAATCATTTTATGTAACCAATACATTTAGCCAAAAATTGGCATACACCATCAAAATGATCAAATCAATTTGAGAAAGAAACAAATTTTAATAAAGTACCAATATTTGGTATTTTGTCCTGATTTTGCTCTCTTGTGGATTGACCATAGATTTTCATTGGAAGCAATTTTCTTCTTTTCGGAGAGCAATAAGGATAATGAAATGCTGACTGTTATTGGTGACCTTAGGTCTAACTATAGAATTTGATCATAGAATTAAAATATGTCTAGAGAGAGAAAGATTCTTAAAGGTTATCTAGTCCAAATCACTCATTTTACAGATTTCTTGGAAAATCAGACCCAGAAATATTGTGATTTTGAAAAGTCTACCTACATAATAAATTGCAGACTCTATAAATCAGATCTCCTGACTATAGGGAGCTGAGAAATAATTTAGATAATCATTAGTCATCTTTGTTTACAGTATTATGTACAGACACTCTAGCATTTCATGATGATTTTAGTCTTCTATTTCTATGCTTCTACCTAAGCAAAGTAAAAGTTCATATGTGTATGATTTGTCCTAGGAATAAACATAAAACGTGCATAAAATATGATCCAGTGGATTAGACTCTAGGTCAGGAAGACACAAATTCGAATCTCATCTTGGACACTTAACAGCTATATGATTACACATAAATTACTTAACATCTGACTCAAGTTCCTCGTTTGTGAAAAGAGGATATATGCTTCCTCTCATTTTCCTTTAATATTTAAGCTTTTTATAAACCTTAAAACATTATATAAATATTATTATTATCAACATGTATATACATAGACAAAATATGATATGAATACATACCGACATATATGCACACATATTCATACACAAATATTCCCTTATACTTCCCTTCACAATGAAAGTATTTTTCTACTTGCCAGACTTCAAGGAGAAAATTATATCTGTTCAACAACCTTTAAAAACAATTCCTAAATTTCTATGGCAACTTTAAAAATGTTCAAACAAGCTCTGATTATTACTTTATAGGACATAAAACTATATCTCTCAAGGATGATAGTGTTGAGAGAAGGAGCAAAGTAACAATCTAGTTAGTTTGGAAAGAATTGAGTAAGAAATTGATTTTTCAAAAGAATAAAGGTTTTAAGGTTAATTCTTTTAGCCTTCAAATCCCAATATTGTCTTTTTTAAAAATTTTCCTTATAAACTCTAAAAGAACACAATAATGAACTGACTTCTTAAAAGTAGGGAAATATCATATTAAGAAACTTTTCAAATTAAATTATTTTAATACAAGAGAATAGTAAAAAAAGAATGGAAATGGGAGCCAAAAGGACTGAATTTTAATCCTGGTTCTGCTTCTTTCTATCCATTTGATATTGGATGATTTAATTTAACTTTCTGATTAATAGTTTTCTTATCTACAAAGTGCAAGAGTTAAATTAGGTGACCTCCTGGGGTCCCTTGGAGTTCCAAACCTATTTTATGTGCTTTTTTATGTGCTATATTCTTTGGAGCACCATAGAGATTGTCCTATTATGATCATTACTAGTGATCATTTCAATATTATACTTATGGATATTAACCATTGTAGAATTTTGTTGATTTGATTCCAACCAATTAAAAAAGGCTGTTAAGTTATGAATGAATACCATTCAGTATATTAGTTTTCAAAAACCTGACAAACAAATAAAATATTATCCCACAACAATCTTCTCATATTTGCTATTGTAATTACTTAGATTCAGTTAAAGAATAATTTATATAATAATTATACCTCTGTGGGTATAGTATTATAAAACTATAGAGACTCTTCCTATTACTTATTTTTTTAGTCTTTATGCATTTTTCAATGCCAGTTCCTATGATTTGGAGTCCAAAACATTGACCATTTAAATAGGGAATGCATTCAGATGGCCTAAGACCTAGATGAAAGTCTTAAATAACATCTCTGAAGTAGGGAACTAATTATAAAAGACAATTTTATTTTGTTTTTAATTTCTATGCTCTCTGAAATAAACGCTGAATCTAAAGATTCTGAGTAAAATGTCCATGTGTCAACTCTCTCTGGACTTCTGGGTCATTCCAAAATATCTAATTTCATGAGTTTCATGAAGTCATTTCTGCAGAACTATAACCAGAATGGAGCAAATGAGACATTGTGGCCAAATTTAAAGGACATTAATAGGATGCTATCTTGAAAGTAAGTCTATTGGTCCATACTTGGACTCTGAAGTACAGTGGAAAAAAGAACAACATTTGGAATCAGGGGTCTGAGGTTTAAATCTTTTTATCAGTATATGTGTAAACTAAGGCAAGGTACTGAATTTCTCTTGAGTCTTAGTTTCTTCATAAATAAACTGGGAAGATTGGGCTACATGGCTCTAAACCTATGAGTGTATTTTCCAGGTAATATGTTTTGACTGCTATTGCTTCTCTGGTGTCCAGGGAATTCTGAGACAAATGTTGGCTCAGACAGTTTATGTCCTTTCACA
Organism: Monodelphis domestica; assembly: GCF_027887165.1. NCBI lineage: Eukaryota > Metazoa > Chordata > Mammalia > Didelphimorphia > Didelphidae > Monodelphis > Monodelphis domestica. Next base: position 89,515,798 of record NC_077228.1, on the reverse strand, counting down.
GTTTGGCAGTTCCAAAATACTGGTCATCTCCCAAAGGACAATTAAGAGTAATGGTGTTGCTGAATTAAACCTGTGATATTTTCCTTAACAATTGCTACAAGAATCTAAGGTGTGGACCAGAAATTAATATCTCATCTGAGGTGAAAGAGCAAACTAAGGTCATGATTTAATGATGAATTAATTTACTTTACTCTTGATTTTATATATACGTACATATATACATGCACACTCAAATACACATACATGGATATACCCACATATTGTATACATATATTTATCACATTTGTATTAATTATATATATATATATATATATATATATATATATATATATATTTCATAAATTCTCTGGGTCAGCAAATTCCAGGAGTAAGGATTTAATATTTTCCTCTTTTTGTATTCCAAATATAATTGTCCATCCAGGCTGTTCATTCCTTCCAGCATTTTATTGAGCATCTAGTGATAAGCTGAGAGCTGGTCACTATCATTTGATTTTGCCTCTGGAATCTTAGGAAAATCTAAGTTGAATGTTGCAAGGTTGTAATTATACATATAATCCTACTCAAGATATACTATGGGCAGTGTCAGTTTATAAACTAAAACCTAATTAAACATACTATTTAAAAAGCTACATTTTCAACATTCATTGTAAATGAATGATGCATGAAAAGAAGTATCTTGAATACTTAAAGTTTCAAGTATTGTTGCAAAGATAGTTCCTCTTATTCTTTGTACCCAAAGAAATGACTAGAGAGCAATTCTGAATCATTTATTTTTACCATCTGTTCAATGCTTAGCATATCTTCTTTGTGCCGCTATATCCTATGACCTCTTAGACTAGCTTCGACCATTTCAAGACAAGCAGCTGTTCTCTTATCAAAAATCTATCCTACGGTTGTTCATCCTAAATTGGTGCATTTCATTAGTATCTCAAGGGCCATTTAAACAACATACTCCTTGAAAACAGGTTTTTAAATGGCTTTTCCCAAATCTATAATTTTCACAATAATTCTTAGGGGAAAAAATCCAGTAACATGATCTTAACTAAAAGATATTCAATTAGTACTATTTGGGGTATGGCACAAGTTGAATAATGATATGTTCCTATCATGAAACTGTCATCATCAAAAGATTATTTCAATCTTGAATTTTCCAAGTGTAGTTTGCATTTTTTGAGAAAACAAGTATTTGAGTTAGTTATAATATATATGTATATAATTATAGTTATAAATACTTAATTAAAATTCATCAGATGTCATCATAATAGAATATAGGACACATATTTAATAAGGTTACTCCTATATTTATAGGTAGCTAGTTAGTATAGTGCACACAGATAGCACTCAATTGAAGTCATGAAAACATGGATTCAAATTCAGCCACAAACATTCATTGGCTCTGCAACTTTGGATAAGCCTCTAACCTCTGTCTGCCTAAGTTTCTTATTTGTAAAATAGGGATAAAAATAGAAATATAATAATAATAATTCCTTAAGGAGTTGTTAAGATGAAATATTAATATATATTAGGTATTTTGCAAATCTAAAGGTGCTACATAAGTAGTAACTATAATTATTAATCATTGCTAAGAAATTTCAGTATTGTCTAAACTTTCCTAAGACAACCTTATAATTCCTTTAAAAATAAACTATACCTTTGGTTATAAGAATTTTTCCACATTTTAAACAATTATTTCATCAGTGTGACAGTCTTAGACAAAGGTGAAGAAAAACATCAATATTAATCATGTAATGAATATACATTTTGTATTACATTCAATAAAGTAACAGATGGACTAATTTAACTATTTGAAATTAATGAAACATTTTTCCATCAAAGGAAAACATAATTTCTATTTTTAACAAAAAATGATTTCACAAAACAGTTAATACAAAAGCTTATATTACATATCTTACTTTCAATCAGTGTCCAAAATGGTTCTATTTTAGTTTTTATGCAAAGCATGTTTATGTGTTCTTCCAAAAATCTCTTGTGTACCTATTCTATTGAATCCACTATACCATGTGGTTTGGGTTATTTAAAAAAAGTAAAAACTTGATCTTGACTTTTCCCTCTAACAATTTAATAACTTGTTAAATTTTCTATACAGTTTTTTGAATGATGGGAAATTTTTAAAATGTTTCTATTTGACTACATAAGTTAACTGACTAGATATATTTTGTGAATAAGTCAATGACATTCAAATTTTAGTTTTAGGCAAAACACTCTAATCTCTAGCACATATAGAAACTAGAAAGAAAATCAAGATTCGATTGAAAGCTGTATATTTTATGTATAATGTTATTATCTTTAAGAAAACCACCACTATGCATAATATAATAGTAGTTGGTTTAAAAATGAAATTTACCATTTAAGAATAAAATATTCTTCTACATGTGCAGATCCATCTTTCCTGATTAGAATTTTAGACATATTGGTCAAGTGAAAGAATTACTTTTATAAACTAAAAGCAATTTGTGTAAAATTAAGAGGAATACTAATGAAGTAGGATGACTGGTGCTAATTGGGTTCTTTAATTTCTTGTGGACTAAGGGGTACTTGATCTGAAACCAACCAATTAATTTTAGCATTATAGTTTTACTATGTTGGAACATGCTCAATCAAAAGATTTTAGACAAGGAGTTTTTCATATATTTTGACACAGACTCAGTGTCTGGTGGTGTCTCAGATTAATATTTAATTACCTCATTAAAATATATATGCATATATGGGATTATGGAAGAAACCAGTTATATTTAAATATAATACAAGTATATATGTATTTATATGTATATTTATGTGTGTGTATATTTCAAAATATAAGATTAATAACCTTCTCCTTAGACTAAATGAGAAACATCTTTGAAAGACAGAAAAAGGAAACTATAAAAAACAAGAGATCTGTTTCAGTTGTTATTTTAAATTCTTCATGAATTCTGTATTATAGTTTGAATCATTGGAGGTGAAGCTATCCTATAATTTGAGGTAAGTATGGTTTTCCATAACACTCCTGAGTAGGAACTATGTAGAGAGAAGAGGGAGAGAAGAGACCTTGGATTCACTCGTCTCCATTGACTCCCACTCCTATTTTGATCATATAATGACCTTTTAGATTTGAAGGGTCCAGGATATCTAGGACTTCCCATCTCCTTATCAATTTCCTAAATGGTGTCCCAAAGGGAGTTTGAATCAGAAGCCATGGACAGAGATGGATGCATTTTATCATGCTTAAGAGAATCTTCCTGAACACCTCATAAATAAGAAAAAAAGAACTTCCATTATCCAAGATCTATGAATAACCTTTCTGCTACAAGTGCTTTATCAGATTGAGCCCACTTTTACATAGATAGACTCTGCATGTAGTTGTTGGAGACTGTCGCATACTGTTAGGGGAATGCGTTTATGGTACCACCACAGTAAATATCCCTCTCTAAAAGTTATGCAAAGGTCACTGACTAAATGTTTCTCAATTGACTATCTTGGAAGAAAGTACAACAGTGGAGGTTTGAGTTGAAGACATTATAAAATCACTTTTGACACCCTGGCTTATTCCTAGAGCTCTTAATCAGGGAGATGTTGTTAGCAAAGATCAGGGAACTAAATGTCTCAGGAGGACTGGATTTAAATTAGGATCCTGAGAACTTACTTGGAGTACATTAGACTATGATTCATCTCTGTTCCTTTAAAGATATGTGAAATTTTGTGCAAAAGATCACATTGATTATTTTACCTTTTGATCAGACTTTTTTGAATATTCATTTGGATTGCTATTTAATATTTGTGCCATTGAGCATAATGTTCACAATAAAAAAATAAATTACCTAAATGACCTTTTGTTATTTTTCATATATTTACCTGTGAAATGCTTAGCATATTAAAATGATATTTATGTAATATATGTGGCATACATATATTATATACAAGTATATATAATATATGGGATATATGTGTGTATATGTCCTATATAATTCCTATATTCTTTGGAAGGTAAAGTTTTCAAAATGTAATAAATAAATTATCATTTTCCAACTTATATCAAATTTCAAATATGCTTTTAAAGATGTCTACTGCTATTCCCTCCTCTCATAAATTACGTTTTTTAACCTATTGTATTTTCCTGTTTGAGTCTGCCATATACATATGTACAAATACACACATTGCAAGTTTTAAAGCATAAAAAAATCACTGAGACTTGTGAGGCATGCTGGATGTGTATATGTATAGATGTGCAAATACATGTATGGCCATTTCTTTCAGCAGTGGACCCTTTTTATGCTTGTGAATAATATACAATTGTTTGACATTGTATAGAAAGAAAATTTTCTACCTGAGTGTAATATTACAATTTTGAACTACTTTGACAGAATCCTAGAACTGGAAGAGCCCTAGAACTCACTGTTTAATAAAACATTTCATTCTAATTTTTTACTATCATTACAAAGTGTCATGGTGTAAGCAAGAATAACCCTCTATACATGCCAAAGTGTTTCAGATGTTATAAATAGGTTATTTTGTGCTGATTGCATTCAGATCAGGTGGGCAGTCTATTGGATAGTAGATCAGTACATATTGAAGATAGACATTGCAAGCAGATAGTGTTTTGAGCCTAAAATGTAATATTAGGATGAAATTTGGCTGAATTGTGTTTATAAAATTGTATAGTGCTTTCAATAGTCCCATGCAGCATCCCACTTTCCTTCTCATGTTATGTGCTGACATAAGGAGGATATACATTTTGGGTAACCCTGCCTCTCTCTCTCTTCCCCTGATCGCCTTTTGTGGAGGTGGCATGAGGTGAGAGGCTGGAGAACTCATTCATGTGGGTTTACTTTTTGTTCGATAATTAAGTTTGAACATCTATTTCTTAGTTTATTTTATTTCTACTTCAAGTGATTATTAGTAAACTTTATAAAATACAATACTTGGAGTTTTGGAAATTAATTTACATGTGTTTTAAAATTAAAAATTAAATAAATAAAAATTAAATAAAATTAAAAATTACTTAAATGTGTCACTAGAAAAACAGAATAAAACCAAATAAAATTATAATACATTTTCTTAACACAGATGTTCTGATAGAATTATATGGTTGCAAATCTTGAAAAAGAACCCAATACTTACTAAAGAATCACATTAAAAGGGATGTGGAGTGGCACAGAGACTCATTTTGCTTTACTTTAGGCTGCAATCTATTTTAATGAATTAGTATAGGTTATATGTTATTGACAAATGTAATTTCAGAATGAACTTGTCTTGCCATATAGTGAAAAGGAGTGACTGTAGATAGGCAGCTGAATTTTGAACCCCTGGAACTGAAGAAACGTAAAAAAATCCAGACTAAAGCCTTCAGTATATTGGAGAGATTCTCTTTGAAAGAATCTGGAGTAAGGGCAGAGAAACAGACAATAATTACCCAAGGATGAGAAAGTATTTAAAGGTATTATTCTATGTGTATAAAAGGAATAGCATTTTGGACTGAGCAGATTTGTTGCAGTCTTGAAACATTTAAAAATATTAAAGAAAGGTCACCACTTTCATCTCAAAAGGTAACAAAAACATTAAACATCAGCTAGACTTAATTTTAACTGAACTGGAAGAGAAATCAATTTCTTCATTATATAACAAGAAACTACTTGTTTGATGAGATTGCTTAAATATTTGAATAAACTATACTGATATATTCCACATCTATTATAACATCTGAGTGAGTGAATGTTTAGGCAAAATAATTCATATTGCATGTTTCTTTAAAATTTCCTAATAAGATTGATTCAAATTTAAGCTATATTTTAATAATTGGAAGATTTTTAGAAAATGTCCTTTAGTGGAAAAATAACTATATACATATATATATATGACTATATATATAAATTATTTTGAAAGAAGTCAAGTAATATAAAAATTAAGTTTAAATAACCTCTGGACATTCCCATTATATTTGTAAATTTGTCATTTAGTTTGTAAGGCTAATCTTAACTATATGTGTGAATGACAAAAATGTGATCAATTTAAAGAACAGATTTCTCTAAGCTGTCATTGCTTCCATAACTAGTATCCATTTTCTCACCCCTGTGGAGGTGTTTCTGTTTTAATAAAATGAACAGGTGCAATATACAGTGTTCTTCCAGAAAGTCAGTAGCTAAATCAGTTCATTTCCTAGTCCAGAAATTAAGATGTAGCCAATCAGAACGTTGAAAAATAATTGCCTCATTTTCAACCTTAAGTGCATTTTGTGCCTCCTGCTAGTGTCACACCTGGCAAATCTACTTATTAAAGTTGTAAGGGGGGAGTTTGCTGAGATATTTTGAACATTATCCTGACATTGTAATAAAGAAAAGATACTGGCAGGCATGATCTAATTCAGGTGAAATCTACTCAGTTCAGTTTATATGGTTATTACTGCAATGCTGATAAATAAATTTCATTCTCAGACATATTCTGAATCATTTTGAGTTGTGGAATCTGTATAATTTAAAGATGTCAGTGTGCTTTTGGTTCTCTCTTTTTCTTTAAATCCAGATTCAGCTTTTCTTTTATTCATATTAATGGCCACATTTTATTTATATTTCATTTTAAATAAACTATTTTCCACAACCAGTAAAGCATTCTATCTAAACATTTATAATTTTTTATAACTCAAGAGTAGAGAATTGGCTAACATATATCCTATTCCACCCCTTATTTTACAGATAAAACTCATAAGGATAGTGATACTATTGAAGAGCATTTTAAGAGGCAGAAGAACAATTCATTTATCAACCAGTATTCCTAATTTATATCTTAGTTATATGGCATTGACATTTCTCCTCCATATCTCATAGTTAATACTAATAAAATTAATTAGAAAGTACGATGACCTCTTTTATTGAAGGAAAGGTGTGAACAAAAGTTATTAGCATGACAGAGAAGTAAAACAGATTGAAACAGATAGATCATTTTCCAAAAGCACTGTTTTGAACAACTACATATTAACAATGACAAAATTTAAAGGAAATATTTGAAAAATGAAATTGACAAAATATGGAAAATATGAATTCCAATTTTGAATATGTCTCTATAAACACAATATATTCTTTTATTTGGAAAAATTTAGAGGGGAATTTAACAAAATTGTCATATAATTTTGATATTAGTTACATTAGAAACTTTTATACAAATTAATATTTTGAGTTTGTGCGAGTCAAAACCTAAAGTAATCAAGGATATTCTGTTGGTGTTGGATATGGTTTACAGGAAAATGATATGGTTGATGATATAAATGACATAAATGTTTAAAAAATTCTAAATTAGAAAAAGAGAATGCAGAATTATATAAGACCCAAGTTAATCTGTTTCCTCTGAGGGATATACCAGTTGTTTCTCAGGATGGAGTATTTCAAATTAAGACCCATAAGCTATTCACTTCAGAAGACCTGGAAACAATCAAGTGTAGAGCCTCTCACGTTTTTGACAATCCAAATAAGGTCATAAAAGAATTACAGAGGGTGATTAAAATCTTTGGCCCAGACTATGCTCATTTTTTTTTCTTGTTGATGGAGGAATTGCTCACTAAGAGAGAGAGAAATGAATTCATTGAGGAGACCAGGAATAATACACCTTTGACCCATGGCCAGAAAATTATGAGGAAATGGACATGAATTCTGTTCCTGATTATAAAGTCATGAAGCAGGCCAGAAGATCAATAACTGAGATCATGAAAAGGCACTCTAGGTTAATGAATGAAGCAATATACTATGAAAATCTCAAAATCATTGGAACACAAAAGAAAATATATTTACATTTTACTATTTATTTTATCTCAAGCATTTTAGGCACAGGAGGCTATTTTAGGCCATACAGCTTTTGTAAATCACCTTAATAATATTTGAATAATAGTTAAGAAATATTTTATTGAACAGTTATTTGGTAACTGGAAATAGTATTATTACTGAAGATCAATCACTCAAATAACATTTTCAGTAGCTCTGTAATTTGTGATTTCAGTTTAATAAATTCAGTGTTGGTCAGCCTGCATTCACTTTTATTGCAATGGAAAATATTGTTGTGAAGGGGAAATGAGATATCAAAATTTTAGACAATACTAGGCTTATAAAAGGAATAAAGATTTTAAAATCTATGATATAATTTATGTCATTTAATTAAATCTCAAATTGTCACCTCTAGACTTCAGCATGTTGATTTCAGGATTCTGTCACCCCAAGTATTATGACTTTTCTATTCTGTGTTTAGGGTGTTTTATCTGTGGGGTATCAGACATTTAAACTGATCTTTGGCAAATACCTAACTTGCTTCACCAAGAATCAAGCACATCTTACCTGAAAATTGGTGGACATTTCATAGATTTTTCAATCAAAATTTTCATGTTGTTTTTACTTCCTTGAGCTCGAAGTTGTTTAGTATGACCATTTCATGAATCAATAAATAATCCTCAAAAAATGAAATATTGTATTTCTCTAAGATTCCAAATGCTACATTGATTATCCAAAGTTAAGACATTTTACCTTGGAGAAATAAAACTTTAAAAGAACATATTCATCTCTTTTTAGTCCATGAACAAAGTTGCAACTTATAATTTCTTAACATCTAATTTCTCTTTTTTCCTAACTTTGTTTCAATATTCTTCATACACTAATGCTCATTTGCTCTATCACCCTGTTATCACTACTTCACTTTCTTTAATGTTCTGAGTAGGATTTTCAAAACTAAATTATTTTAAAGTATATGTTTTTAAAATATGATGAGGGATGTTTCAGAGTGTCCTTGTGTATAAATAATAGAGTATTGTTTAAATACCATCTATATTTATGGATTCTTTAAATGTATATTTGTATATACTTCAACATTATTTTCTTATATTTAGAAAAACTACTTGCCCTTCTCTTTGACCCAAGTTCCTTTCAACATTGTCAAAAGTTTAAATTGACATATATTATTTCATAAATTGGGTCATTATTCCTCCCCTCCTAGAATTCTGGGAAAACATCCAAATATTGCTCACCTCTCACTTCCTATTAATATTCTTAACTCCTTCCTCATTTCAAATTATCTGAAAGGAAAGAAAACTCACAGTATAATTTAGAGAACATTTGCTGTAGGACATAGAAAGATAATAAAATGCAATATTGAACCTCCCTAGTGTCTTGGAGTGACTGGCTCACTGCCATATTAATGAGAGAACTCACAAATCAGTTTATGCTTTTACTTTTGCCAAGGGAACTTCTGGTGCTCAGAATGTCACAAGTGACTCAGGAGACTTCAACAATTTATCAGTCCAAGTCATCATTAGTTCTTAATTGGACAAACCTTAAAATTGTTCTTTTTTTCATTTTTTTCTGTTTTTCTTTGTTTTAGAGTTAGGCCAGGCCTTGGGAAGTGAATGTTGGTAAGACATTTCCTTCTCTGTCTACTTGTGAATCTAAGTCCAGAGACCAAGAAACCCGTTACTCACCAAGCAAACAAAAACTCAACTCAAAAAACTCAAAAATCCAGTTAACTCTCAGATGGAGTTTAACTTCCAAGTGGTAATGGTGTCAACTTATGTAAGAGTTCTTCAGCTGCCAGTACTGACCTAAAGATGTCCACATAAATGGTATAAGGAAAGTGTAAGATGTCTCTTTATCAGCAGCCTGAACTTCAGCCATGATGTTGCATTGTTCAAACAGGTTCTTTCTTAGTCCAACTCATACGTCTAGTTGCTTGAACATACAACCCTCTGGTATAGTCCCTGGAGCTTGTCTCAATAGAAACCAGGAATTTTTCAAAGAAGGAAATCATCTCATATAAGCAGCCAATAAAGCATGGTTTAACATAAACTTTGAAATGTGTAATTTTTTTTAAGTCTTAGATCAAGGAATAGAAATTATAAAATTATAGCTAGAAAAGCAGAAGGTATATTAAATACCATCACGTAATTTTCTCAAGTCATAGATAGTAAATAACAGGATTTTGCCAAAGACCCTATTAGGATTTCAAATTCAATGGTATTTCACTGAAGGAAGACATTGCCCTCAGATTACTTACAATGAAATTGACTTGGCTTCATTATATAGTATCTTTAATAATTATATATTATATGCACATAGTATATTTAGAGATAATATTTACATATTGTGTAATTATATGTCTACAAATGTTCAATTGTATATATTATTAGAGCACTTACCTTCAGGTAGATGGGTTGTTGTGAAGAAAACAATTAGACAATGAATATAAAGATGCTAGCTATTTTTATTTAGTGGATGAAGTGGCAAGAGTGAAATTAGGAAGATTCATCTTTCTCAGTTAATATTTAATAATAATTTAATAATAATAGTTATATATAGTTAATAATAATAGCTGTATGACCTTGAATGATTATTTGCCTTAGTTTCCTCATCTGTCAAATGGTCTGGAAATGTGAATGGCAACACACTCCAATATTTTGGCTAAGAAAACATCAAATGAGATCTCGAAGATTCAAAGAGCTGAAAAACCACTGAACAAAACAGCTATTATTTTTATGTGCTTGTAATGCATTAGAATGTTAATTCGTTGAGGGCAGGGAATAGTTTTTTTTTACTTTTTTCCTTGTATCTGGCACTTTATTATAGTATTTAGAATAGAGGTGGCACCTGACAAATGCTTCTTAAGTTGACTTATACAGTGTTTAGTTATTGGCTCTAGTTAATGAAAAGCAAGTTTAAATAGAATTAAACCAATGATGTATTGAAGGATGTGAATAAAAGTAATAAAATCAAGAAGATGTTATCTCATTAAAAATTAATTGTTTTTACATTTAATCAACTGAATACTAATTTTTAGGGGAGGGAAATAGCTAATATTTCTTCCTTTAAACAAATGTGAAAGGTAGTATAGTATACTTCATGTAAGACTATGTAGAAATAACAATAAACTTTCTGATTTTCAGTTCCACTTGAATGACACTCTTTACATAGTGACTTCTGATAATTCAGCTGATATTTGGCAGCCCCAGGAAAGCACCAACTGCTCTGAATTATCCCTCATGTCCTAAATTCAGCTATCCTTGGCTTATTCCCCTGCTTAGTGTCATTACAAAGAGTAGCACGCTATCATGAAATGATTCAATAACCTAACCAATTGCAGGTGTTCAAAGGAATTTAAAAGAATTTTCCAAGGAAAATTAGCAATATTTGAATAAATATATGAAAGACTACTCCAAATATGCAAATTACTAATAAAACAATTCTAACGTTTTACTTCACACCTAGCAAATTGGCAAAAGTGGTAAGATATTTAAACATACAGTTCTGGAAAGGCTGCCACAAAACAGTCGTTCTGAATCAGCTTCAAAGAGATATGAATTTGGCTTACTATAATGGAAAAAAAATGTTTAATTTTAGTAGAAAAATAATTCATCCATTCATAAATCTGGACCCAGAGTTAATGTTGCTAAGTATGTGCCTCAAAGATGTGAAACCAAAAAGAGGAGTGTTTTGTATGTGTTGATATTCTTATACACATACATGCATAAGAACAATTTGTGGTAGCAAAAACTGGAAACAACATAAGTACTTTTTGATCAGTGAACAGAGGAATAAATTATGATATATAAATCCATGGGATAACATTGTCCCATAAATGAAAATACAGCAAATCCAAAGAATCATGACAATATATGAATGAGCTGATACAGAGTGGCATAAGCAGAAATAAAGAACTATATACATAGTAATATGATATTGGTTGTAATGTATTATTATACAATACATGTTTCCTTGTTTATCATGTTATGAAAGAAGACACATCACTTATACTATAGAAAAATCATTTTCACTCCCAGCAGGTAGCCTTTCATCATAGGTTCCTTGAGATGTTCTGCATCATTACACTGCTGGCAAAAATTGTCATTCGTAGTTGATTATTGTACTTTATTACTATTCCTGTGTACAATATTCTCCTGGTTCTGCTTATTTCACTTTTCATCACTTCATATAAGTCTTTCCAGGATTTTTTCTTTTGTGATCATCTTGTTCATTAATTTATATGGCAAATAGTTTTCCATTACAATCAATTGGAGACCATAATTGCTACATGTTTTTAAATTTTGGCTGAAGCATAGTAGATTCCATTCCAGGCCTTTACCTTTATTGTATATCATTCTGCTGTTAATGTGTTTCTTGTTGACAGCATATTGTGGGATTCTGGCTTTAAATCCACTCTGCTATCCTCTTCCTTTTTAAGGGTGAGTTCATCCAGTTAACATTCAAAGATATGATTATTAGTTTTGTATATCCCACCATCTTATTTTCCCCTTTCTTTCCTTTCAGCCTTTCTCTGCTCACAAATATTTTACTTCTGACTACCACTACCCCAAGTTTGACTTCCCTTTTCTCCCACTCCCCTTCTCTAATTGCCCCTTTTCTTCTTACTTCCCTATTGGGCACAATAGGTTTCTATAGCCTACTATGTGTGCATGTAATTCTCTCTTTGTACCATTTCTTCTGAGAGTAAAGTTCAAACATTGCCACCACCCATCTCCCATCTTCCCCTCTACTGTATTGCTTTTTAGGCATCTCCTCATGATATAGAATTTACATGAGATTTCTCTATCCTTTTCTCTTTATTCATTGTATTATCACTTTATTTTATTTTGCCTTTTTTGCATATCATCCCAGCATATTAAACACACTCACTTCTTTCTATATATGCATGTGTCTATTCGCTGCCCGAATAGTCATAAACTTCTTAAGCATCTTCCAAGTCATAAATATCCTAAGTAATTTAGTTACCTTAGGCATTCAATTATATATATATATATATATATATGTATATATAATATATCTTAAAGTATCTTAGCTATCACCTAATGGTCATAATTCAATCAACTTAACCCAATTGTATCCCTTGATTACTTTAAGTATTTTAAGTACTTATAGTATCTCTAGTAACCTATATTCACAAGTATCTTAGCTGATACTTTCTCATGTAGGAGTGTGATCATTCCAACCCTACTGAGTTTGTTGAGCTTTTCCTTTTATTTTTATCTTTTTATGCTTTTCTTGAGTGTTGTATCTGATCACTGGATGTTCTTTTTCAGCTCTGGTTGTTTCATCAAACATGCCTGGAGGTCCTCTAATTTATTAAATGTGTGTTTCTTCCTTTGAAGTATTATGCTCAGTTTTACTGCATAGATTATTCTTGGTCCTAGATCCTTTGCTTTGTGGAATGTTGTATTTCAAACTTTTTGGCCCAAAAATACAGAAACTGATACAGCCTGTTTGTTCCTGAATGTGGTCCCATGATATCTTTTTTTTTTTTGGCTACTTGAAGTATTTTCTCCTTGGCTTGGGAGATTTGCAATTTGGCTATAATAGTCCTGAGATATAAAATTTGAGATCTCTTTAAGGTAATGATTAGTGCATTCTTTCAATTTCTATTTTCCCTAGGTTTCTGAGAATATTAGGGTAGTTCTCCCTGATAATTTCTTGTAATATGGTGATCAGGCTTATTTTTATCATGGTTTCAGATAGACTTTTTCTATCATCCTTTTAAAAATGTTTTTCTCCTAAGTGTCTTATTATTTTTTAGTATCTTTTGAAGCTCCTCCAGGAGTTTACTTTGGGCCTTAAAGCCTTTCTTATTTCCTTTTATGGTTCTCACATCCCATTTTACTATTGCTGTTTTCTTCTGAGCTTGCATTTCAATCATCCATTTTGCTGAAATACATTTCCAGTCAGTCCTTTCCTTTATATTTTGTTAGAAAAGTTTTTTTTCATGATCTTACATATATGTTAAGGCTTATCTCCACATCTGAGGTGGAGGGAGTCCTGTCCCTGTGTTTTACTGGTTGCTATAGGCTGTGGATTTAGCCTGTATTCACTCCTCAGATGCCAGCTCCCCTAGTGATGTGGGTGCCTGAGTTGTTCCTTTCACTGAGGGTTATCTTGGATAACTTTACAACAGCTCATTCCTCAAGCTCCTCACTATGTGCTTGGACTGGGCCACTCCTCATCCTGTTGATTCTACTGCTCTTATTTCTTACCTCTGCAAGATGCATCCATCCTGCTGCCCCTCTACATTTTCTTTGACTGAAACTCTACTTCACTCTGTGTTCTGTAGCTTCTGTCATTCCAAAATTTGTTTTGAGGTAGTTTTTCCCTTTCTTGTTTTGTGGAAGTGTTCTAGGGGAGCTTGGAATATTCCTTACTCTGCCATGTTAGCTACCAGAAGTGGAAGTTTACCTAATTAATTTCAAAAGCATATCATTAGATGTTACAGTTGTGGGTGGGATGTAGGAGGATATCTATAAATGACCATTATATGAAAACAAGTCAAAAGAAATAAGCATTTTTAAATGTGTGAAAATGCTTGGAGTTTTATAAATATTATATAAAGGTAAGGCACTACAATTATTGATATCCAGTTGTTCTTGTTATTGTTGTTTTCATACTAGTTAAAAAATCACTTAGTAACTGCCTATCAGTTGATTGCTAACAAATTGTTTAAAAAAATAACTGATTCATTAAATGAAAGAATTTAACAGCTAAAAGACTTTTTGACATAGGTTAAATAACTTCATAGATGAATAAAATGAGGTGCAGATAAAATAAGGGATTTTTAAATTAATCATCAAGACATTTTAGAGACATGGAGATAGCTTGAATTCTTGTTTTTCTGGTCATCAAATGACACCCCATATTTATTGAATTATACTGTTAAAATTCCTCTCTACTAACTTGACTTTGTAAAAACAATGGGTTTCCAAAGGTGATGTATATCTCATTGACTGAGTGCATGACTACTGTGTTGATATCCTAAGTAGCTGATCTGCTAACAGCCTTTCAAATAATTCTTATTATTTTGCAATATTTTAAAACAAATCTATTGTATGTACTGAAAAGATGCAACTTAATGTCTTAAAATAGAGATAATACATATGAAAACATTCAGGAATACTGTACTCATGTATTTCTTTTGAAAATGTTATACAACAGTCTGTATTAAATTGTAACTGGACACCACCTTGTCATTCTTATACTTTTATTTCATTTTTAATTTGGAGCATTCCTTTATATTCCTAAAATTTGTTTATTATATAATCAACAACTTGCATAGTAACCAATTACAAACTGGAAAATGATTGACAACAATTAGAAGATGAAAAGCCTTCCTAAGATTTCTTCTTATGATTGATTATATAAATTATATATTGATTACATAAATATCTTCTGGTATTTAAAATTATTTTGTTTTGACAATTTTAAACGTAATAATTTGAAAAGATAATCAAATTTATTACTGGGAATAAGAAAGTTTATTAAATTCCAAAAGTGTTAAAGTTAAAATTTTGTTGACAAAGATCACATTTCCTGCATTAAATTAAAAAAAAAAACTTTCCCAAAAGATTATCTGACTATGAAAGCCTTTTAAAAAGACTCTTAAAGTCATAATGGGATATGGAAATCAAATTAATGGTCTTCATATGTAGAACAAAGTTAATTCAAATGCATTTGTATTATGAAAATTAAAACAAATTATGTATTTCTAAATTCCTTTTGGCACATGTTTTTTTTTTCATCTACTATTTGACATCTCCTCTGATTTCATAGACCCATTCTGAGGCATATATAAAGAACTATTGGATTACATTTGATGCTACTATGTATATATTCCTATTATTTTAGGCTATCCATATTCAAAAATGAAATAGGATAATTACTTTCCATTCATATATAAGAAGCTTATTTACTAGAACAAATAAATGTTTCATCATTAAAGTATTTCTCCCCATTTCTCTAGATGAATTCAAGCTCTTTATGAAAAGACTTCCCATGAATTATTTCCTCAACACATCTACCATAATGCATTTGTGGACAATGGATTCTAATTTTCAGCGTCGTTATGAACAATTGGAGAACAGCATGAAACAACTTTTCCTAAAGGCAGAGAAAATTGTACACAAGCTTTTTAGCCTTAGTAAGAGGTGTCATAAACAACCACTCATCAGCCTGCCAAGACAAAGGTAAGACATGTTTTGACAATCTGGGAAACTGGGATCATTGTTTTGACATTGAATTCTTCTTCAGATTTCAGGTATGGTAATTAGCCCTGGGCACACTGGCTTTTATATCCTTAATGATGAATTGACAGCAATGTATCCTCTAGTGCATTAGAATTACTATTCTCAGATATTCCCCAAAGCAGTGATACAACAGGAAAACAGAAACTACTAACTCATTTGTCTTTATGTATGCTATCAGAATCAATAAATCATGTGAAGGTAGTCACCAGGTAATTCTTCAGAAAAGCAAATAAAAACATTGCCACACAAGCAAACAATGAACATAATAATGTTCTTACTTCTGAAATGAAAATGTTTATTATATGTACTTGAAAATAAACCTAGGAAATGTTTATTATATTTACTAGTTCAAACAGCAAAGAAAATTTTGCTTTGTGTATTTTCAGAAAATTCCCCAAACTGCCATGCAAGCTTGGCAAAATTTTATGAGGGAGGTGATACATTTTATGTTATTTGGTTCCACTGTTTGCAGGAAATGTATTTGTTTTTTCTCCAGATTTAGTAATTTTTTTGTGTAAGTAAAAGTGTTTTTATTTATTTTATTTTGACAAAACAAATAAATAAAGTTTCCAAAGAAAAGTTATGAAGCTATAAAGCTCTGTATGTAACATGCTGTCTTTGTACTCATACAGGTTATGTATGGAAACATCAATTT
Source organism: Monodelphis domestica (assembly GCF_027887165.1). Classification (NCBI taxonomy): domain Eukaryota; kingdom Metazoa; phylum Chordata; class Mammalia; order Didelphimorphia; family Didelphidae; genus Monodelphis; species Monodelphis domestica. The sequence goes on along the minus strand of NC_077228.1, from coordinate 89,499,104 downwards.
GATGCGCAAATAACTAAGAAGAGAAAGATTAGTAAAGAATCAATACAGTCTTTCTCCTTGGGGATAAAAAATAAAAAGAAATAAAAAGGAGATAATTTTGTTAAGTTTCATTGAAAAATGGGTCTTTGGTAAACTTAAAATGAAAAATAGTCTAAAAAATCACTCACTATGGTAGTTTCACATATAGAATATCGATTTATGTTGTGTTATCTAGTTAGGTCCATCCTTATATGCAGGAGATGTGTTTTCTTGATCTTATCTTTCCCAAGTTTTCCAACATGTTTTTCCTCAAATGTTAATGCATTTAGCACCCAATATTAATGCAATATTTGACCTAGTTGGGGTTTCTGGAAACCAGTAGTTCTATTTGACATATGATCTTATTAGGAATGATTAATATGGGATGAGGTGATCCTAATGACAGTTTTTAGTTGCTGTTGTTTGTTTTGTAATTTGAGATGATCTAATTTCATATTGATTACCTGGGTACCAATAACTCCTCTTCATTAACAATGTTTATTTTTAATCACTCTAATACAAAATAGGTGTTGTGCAGTTATTAGACATTTTTCTTTGCTTCATTATGTACATTAAGTACCATGCTAAATAACCTTCCTTTTTCAAAGTGAAAATTCTTTATTTCTCTTTCTTTAAAAGCTTTTCTTTGTTCCCAGAGATAAGTTATTGTCTATATGACATGACATAAAACTTAAAAGTTTAAAATGATTTTCAAAGTTTAGGCACAATCTTATGATCCTAAAATTAGTATATGTTTTATATTAGTGAACTGATCATTCATATTGTTAAAATGAAAGCTCATGTAAATAGACATCATATGCATATTTATTTACATACTTACATATTACATATAAATACATGCACACACATATTTATACACGTCCAAGCTTACCATATCTATTTGCTAGAGATCTGGCCTCAGAATCCTCATTTCCTAACATGCAGTCTCCCCCAGCACATGATTAAAGTTAATCATCCCATTAATAGCAAAAAATTATAAGTGAACAAGGAAACTTAAATATAATCTCTGACTTTTTTACCTTGAGTAATGCATGTGAGTTTCAAGTTACATCAATTGCTAAATATTTGTTGAGTTCAGCATTTAAAAAAAATTCTTTATATAGAATACAGTGAAATAATCATGCTGCTAAAGAGGTAGCTCAATTTAAATGGTCTTTATGTATGTATATATAACCTCAAATGACCAACTTTCAATAGAAAATTAGGCTTAAATGGTTTAATTATTAGTAGTCAGATAATTTCATCAATGATAAAATATTAACAAAACAGATTGTGATTCAATGTTGGTGTGGTATTCATAATTAAAAATATGTAACCTAGATAGTTTTTACTTGGGTATAACTAAGTATTTTCTGGTATTAAAAATCTGATATATATATATATATATATTTTTTTTTTCTCTCTGTTAAATGGACCTGGAAAGGCTTTTGGTAAAAGATGTGATTTTACCTGAGAAATGAAAAAAAAAATCAAGGTTCCAAATATGGGTGACTGGGTGTGGGGGGAGGGATGATGGTATCCTCTAGAAGGATATTGGCAAAGACATGGCATGTTTGCCCTGTAGGCATGGAGGGGGCTGCTCTGTTCCCTGTCTCCACTACACCTGAGGACATTTTTTTGCATGTCCCATCCCCCCTGCCCAATAGCCCAATGTGAACACTTCCTCCCTCTGCTCTCTGGGGTAATGTGAGAGATTCACAGATGGCTTGAAGGTGCTTTTGGGAGAGGCAATCTCTAAATGGTTCATTCATGCTGCTCTGGAGTATTAAGTAATTTAGAAAGAGAGAAGGAGTCTTGGGGGAAAGATAATGCATTTGATTTTTGAGCATGTTGGGTTCAGGTTAAGTATGTCTAATCTAAATTCAATCATTTAGTTATTTTCAATCATGTCTGCCTTGTCCTAACACCATTTGGAGTTTTTGTTGTTGTTTTTTGGCAGAGATACTGGAATAGTCTATTATTTCCTTCTCTATCTCATTTTATAAAAGAGGAAGCTGAGGCAAGTAAGTTTAAATGACTTGCTCAGCTCCCAGTAAGTGTCTGGGGCTAGATTTGAACTTGGTAAGATGAGCCTTACTGACTCCAAGCCCAGCACTCTATTAGCTGTGCCACCTAGATACCTAAAATATCTAGTAAGGTTCTAATATCCTTTGGCATCAGAAAATTTTTGAAAAGACTTTCCAATGGAACTCGGAATGCCTGTACTTGACCCTGAGGTGAGGACTATGTGAAGGAAATCATTGAGTAGATTGGGTAACAAGGATAGAATGGCAGCCAGAAAATGTGGCAATAGAATCAAGGGATCATGAGACAGAGGGAAGGGCAAATGTCCCCTGCACTGCCCCCTAAATACCCTCTGGGCATCCCAGGCAAAATAGAAAGCCACAGTTGGCTCCTGAGAGATGATGCATGAGAGTTAGTAGGAAAATAAAGTTTGGTAAACTGAAGCAAGAGTGGATTTTTTTTTGTTCTCTTCTCTTCCATTTTTGTTGATGGCAAGACTTCTCTGTGAATGTGAATAGGGGGCCCTAATGTTGACCACAGTAGCAATCTAAATGGACCAGCAAGGAAAGTAACTTATTTCTCTCTCTCCTATTTTTCCATATTTTCCTCTATGAATTTTGAATTAATAATATGTCATTTTAAGAGTAGTGCAAAACTGGAGAATAGAATAAATGCCCAAATCTTCAACTTATTTCTCAAGGCATAAACTAGATATCAACAAGTCCTTAATAAATTTGAGAAAATAAAATGTTTTGATTATTGGATGAAGATAAATAATGCCTCAAATGTGATTTGCTGAAATTATATGAAGCATTTCTGGAGCTGTGTAGACCAATGTTAGAACTACACATTCTGACAATAATGAGTTGAGTAGTGGTGGTCCAATTTAATGGGGAAGAACACTTGAAAGGAAATTTCCTTTGGATGTGAAAGATTGACTTTCTTTCTTCTCTCTTCCATTACCTTATTTAATGAGAAAACTTTGTGAACTTTGATAAGAAGGATCTGCAGTACCCATGAGTGTTTGTGGCAATGTCCATGGAACAACTATCATTGACACTGTCTTTGTCATGTTCGGAGAGTCATAACAAGGACGAACTAAAGGCCAGTAGAGAGCAAAATCTATGTGGAGTTTCATGAGGATGTTGAAGGAAAAAAAAAACAGCTTAGCTTAGGTACATTAGGGAATAGTAGATAGAATGCTGAAGTCCAGATAAGGAAAAACTGAGTCCAAATCATGTCTCAGACATTTGCTAGTTTTATGAACATGGAGAATTCTCTCTAAGCTTTGGGATACTGTAAAAATATGACATCTAGACTTTGCAAGTCATAATCATGGAGTATTTACATGGAGGAAATCAACTTTGGAGCTGCCAGAGACTTGGATCATCTTTAAAAAGAGGTTAAGTGAGCTTTCCCCTTCACTCGGGTGGACAGTGTTAGTGAGTGTGAACCTCCTGCCTTCCTGAAACTTGTAAGGACTTTTCATCTTGATAATGCAGTTTGACCCAACCAAGGACTCTGGAGTTGTGAGAATCCAGGCCCTGTGTACTTTACTAACCCCATAACTTTTATTATTCCTTTTATTTGGTTATGTTAAGGTTATTTAGATTCTATCCACAATGGAGTTTACATTTTATAAGAAGAGAACATGTACACACATTTACTTAATAGAAACCATTTAGAAAATAAATAAATAATAATTTGAGGGGCTTCTACCAATTGGAAGAAGCATGAGAGGTCTCTTGAAGCAATGTAGATGACTAATTTGTGTTATGGTTGTATGTATGTATGTGTGTATATATATGTACTTACAAAAATAAGTATATGTATAAAATATATCTGACATAGTTGTGCATTAATAAAATATATAAAATATAGTTCTATATATGTATGAATATATTTTCTATGAATGTTATACCTTAATTATATCACTGAGACTAGAGATTATTCCATTTTTAAAAATCTGTTATCTTTAGAACTTAGTGTACATCTTTACCAACATTAAAGGTCCTTATTATATGTAAAATTATTCTCTTTAATTTTCCATTAACTTCATAACTTGCCCAGAATCACATACATTGCCTCTAAGTGATATAGAGTCATTTGTCTTATAAAATCTCAGGGTCCTGTTTGGGACATTCCTAATTCTAACTTCTGTGCCTCCTTAAATAAATTCTGTACCTGAAGGCAACATAGCACTGGAATATACAATGTAGGGTAGATAAAATATTGCATTGCCCTTTCCAAATGTTTTAATATTATAGAATGTCAGATACAATTAATATGTGGTTTTTAGTTTGTAATATATGCTACATTTTCTGATTATAACTCTATAAAGAACTGCAGGAAAAGAGGATATTAATTTCCATTCCATTCCTTTATTGCAGACTTTTTTCTGACTATTTTAGAATGAAATATCCTGAATAGTCCTTCTAATATCAGCTAGGAAATTCTAAAGGGGTAAAAGAAAATAACTACACCTCTATAATCTTTTCAGATTTGTTTTTCTTGTTATAATTGTTATGTAGATTTGAAAATTGTTTGAACAATATTTAAAAGAATAAAAGATGAAACTAGAAATATTTATAGACTAAGTCCCTGAGATTAGTCTATTCTAGCATAAAGCTGCTAGCATTCTAGTGAAAGTTTTAATATAACTATTAATGTGGAAAACAAAACAGACAAAAAATCATCTGTCAGTCAATTCAACAAGAAATTTTTAATCAGCAACTCAATTTTTGGAGTCCCTCAAGTTAGAATCATTCTTCATTCTTCATTCTCTCTCAGCTTATTTATTCAATCACTTGCCCAATCTCGATATTTCTGCCTTCATAATTTATGTTCCTTCTGAAAACTTCTCTCTACTCACACACCATTAGGCTTTGTTATTGATCTTTTCACCTCTCACCTAATCTATTAAAATGACCCTACCTCTGTTCGGTTACCTCTAGTGATTCTCTAGGATAAAATTTCAATTCTTCTTCATTGTTTTTAGTCCTCATCTTCAAAGACAGTCAGGTAATGCAGTGAATATGGATAGAGTATCGCTACTGGAGTCAGGAAGACATGAGTTCAGATCTGACTCCAGACACTTTGTGGAACTGGGCATGTCACTAAACACTGTTTGCCTCTGTTTCCTCATCTGTAAAACCAGTTGAAGTAAATGGAAAATCACCCCAGTGTTTTTGTCAAAAAAAAAAACAAACCTCAAATGGGTTAATAGTTGGACATGACTAAGTAATAACAAACAACAGATACCTGTGTGTGTGTACATATACATATTTACATACATCACTCTATATCAAACTGGAATATAGAATGTATCAGGTAGGAAAGACTTTAAGTATCATCTAACTTAACTTATTTATTTTTTAGATGAGAAAACAGAACCAGAGATAGGTAGGTTCGTAGGTAGCTAGATATTTAAAAGTTTTACCTTACTCGTGTACATGTAAATATACATGTTTTATATATATTATATATACACACATATACCTACACCCACTATACAGACTTTTGAATACCCATATAAATTTTATAAAATTACTGTCTCTTATTGAATATTAATCTACACATCTAAAAACAAATTATCAATCAACAGTGGAAAAGGAAACATTCCCAATAAACTCCTAGGAATAACAAAGTATTTTATCCTTTTCCTTTAAGTAGAGTCAGTAGAAGTTAAAAGTAAATAAAGAAATTTCAGGAATCAAGCCAATTAAGATCAAAATTCTCATCTCACATTCGGGTGCACTTCAGCCAGCAGCAAATAGAATAGTACAAAAGAACAGCGATGTGACAAAAGAATGTGGAATAAAATGAAGGTCATTTTGTTGTGGTTGTTCTATTAAACTCAGCAGGCAGTCTTCATATAAGTTTCTTAAAGAAAACAAAAAGACATAGTCTGAAGTAATAATACCTTTCATCGAACTGCAATAGACTTAATCTAGACTAGAATGAAAGCAAGACATAAAGTGAAAATTAAATCAATGAGAAAATAACAAAATCCAGTTTTAAGTAGCAAAGAGAAACATATACTATTAATGCCACTACCCAATTATTTCCAAAATTTAAAGGAAAATAAAAAGCTCTTACTTGTGTGCAAAAGACATTTATATATAAAATATATTTATGTCATTCTATATTTTATGGGGATCAATTGATTTCCAAAGTAGCCAGTTTTTAAACTGAAAAACTGCTACCTCTGTGGATAATAATACAATATCACTTGGAACTCTCTATAGAATACAAGTGGCTTTGCTAATGTGAATAGAAATTCACTCCTAAAAAGTCAGATATATTCAATGAGTTTATGACAATCTGATTGCCTACTTATTTAATTGAATTGATGGTCAAGAAAATTAAATGTTTGCCCACCCAGGGAACAATATGATTCAATCTATTAAAAAACTAAATTTCCATATGCTGAAGAACTGTTTACTCAGTTCATTTATTTCCATGTTGTTTTTTTAAAGGTGATTTGAAAATTTTATGAACTAGCAGGTCTAGTATAAGCAGCAATTAAGAAGAGAAAAGGAAAAACTTGCTGATTAAATGAAATCAGAAAATGAAATAGACTTATTGATGCAAAGTGCTAATTGAAAGTTCATTGGGAAAAAGAATTTCTAGGAATCATATTGGAGCTTTCAAAAATAGATGTCAGGAATCTGATGAATTATTTTGCTTTTAGTTCCCTGGCATTTGGGTTATGCTGGCTACTTGATAATCATGTTAGTTATTGTTAATAGCAGTTAATTCACAACAACTACACTCACACACAAAGTTATTATAGCATTTGTTCTGGGAGCTAATATGGAGAATGTCTGGAATATGTGTAGGGTTAAAAACCTAAGGAGAGTCACTGAAATTATGAAAAGCTCAAATTCCAATTATATTTTACTTTCTATACAATTTAAATTTAGTCTGCATGACAAATACTTTCAGAGGATTTTGAAAAGGAACTAATGCCCTAGGTATGAAAACAAAAGATAAAGCCTTTTATAAGTGGATAAAAAATAAATATTTAAATAGAATTTATAGGTATCTTCAAAAGCCTACAAAGTTATTCTTCAATTTTTCTCTCATATTATAAAATATTCTTCATGATCTTAGGATGGTCAATATCAAATTTTATACTTCATAATGTTTTTTATAAAGAGTTTTTATTTCTAACACACTTTTTATTCTTATTTTTAAATCCTTACTTTCTGTCTTAGAATAAATACTGTGTATTGGTTCCAAAGCAAAAGAGTGTTAAGGGCTAGCCGATAGGGGTTAAGTGACTTGTCCAGGGTCACACAACTAGGAAGTGTCTGAGGATAGATTTGAAATGAGTACCTCCCATCTCTAGGCCTGCTTCTCAATCCACTAAGCCACCCAACTGCCCCCCCCTTATTTTTTTAATTCCCATTCAGTTCTTCATAACATTATACTATTGCTATATATCCATGATTTGAGGAACAAGAATCCTGTGATAATAATTCATCTCTAGGAAGCATGTGTCCTCAAAGTGCAAGTGAAATTTAAATTGATGAAATACATTCATTTAGATCTAGTACAAGATGGCTTTGATACTACTAACCTCCAACCGCTTCACTTCCAACTGGGGTAGGTCAGGTGCCCAGAGTAAAGCTTCTACTTCTCCCCACAGAATTCTAGAGAATTCCAAGAATCTGAAGGTCATGATATCGCTTTAAAAAAAATAGAACTTTCTCAAGTGAATTTCACCCACCGATTATCAATTAATATCAACTAGTCAGTCAGACCTAATTAAAAGGAGGACTTTCCCTTTTCATGCCTAGTCATTCAATTTATTTTTCTTGTTTTAGTACTATAGCATTTCCATTTGTTGTTCATTTGGTTTACTCTTTGTGTCTGAGTCCAGAACTGAACTTAGGAAGAATCTTTCTGGTCACTTCTGGCATTTTATCCTTTCAATACTGACTAATACTGGTTATTATGGACATCCTTGCTTCACTTATTATTTTATTAGGAAAGCTTCAAATTTATCACCATTCTATATGATGCTCAGTATTTTAAGAAAGGCTCCATTGATTTCTCTGTTTTTATTAGTGTTTCTAAGTAGTTATGAATGTTTTATTTTTCAAAGTTTTTTCTATATCTATCAATATAAATAATGCTTTTTATTGTTACTGTTATTGATATAGAAATTTTGCTTATAATTTCCTAATATTGAACCCTACACCTATAATGTAAATCCTATCTTATCATTGTATGTGATCTGTATGATATATTACTGTAATATCCTTGCTAATTTATTTAAATTTTTACATCAGTATTCATTAAAGAAATTCTGTAACTTTCTTTTGTTTTGCTCTCCCTGTTTTATGTAACAAAACTATATTTGTGTCCAAAAATACAATTTGGCAATTTGATAGGACTCTTTATTTCCTAACTTTTATTCAAATTGACTTACATAAAGTACCAGAGAGCAACAACAGGCTCATTTAAAATTCACAGACCTGAACAAAAGATGTTTTTCAATTAATCCCATGTTAATAGGATCATGTATTTGAAACTGGAAGGGATTTAGAGATCGCAGAGTCTAAATCTTTGATTTTCCAGATTAAGAAATTTAGTGACAAATATGTAAACAAAGGATTTGAACCCAGATCTTCTGACTCCCAATCCAGCCTTCTTTTGTTGCACTGTGCTGCCTCATAACAGAACAGAGTATTACATACAATATTCATCAACCTGACCAAGGCCTTTGGTTTCTGTCAGTCAAAAGGGCTTGTGGAACATCTTGGTGAAATTCGGTTGCCTGGAGAAATTCATCCATATTGTACTTCTATACATGTTCACATGGGATCCCAATTAAGGACAATGAGCTCATGTCTTCTCAGTCACTAGCAGAGTAGAGCATAGCTATGTACTTGCTCCCATGCTTTTTTTCAGAATTTTCCTGATGCTGTCAGACAGGTCATTTTGCCACATTTATTTAAAAAAACAACAACAAAACAAACAATCAAACAAAAAACCTTTCCTAAATGAGATTATCTTCATAGAGAGGCAATAATTCATAGCTGATATCAAAACTTCTTGTATTACCTTTTCCTTATTTAAAAAAATAATATTGTTTACGGCATTCTACCATAATAAGATAATCCGACTGCAGCATTATAAATAGATTAGATTTTAAAATTGCATCAATCTACATTTAGAGGAAAACAATGGTGGCCCTTGGCAAAGTAAGGAGGAAGGAGAGTTACTATTCAACCTTTGATTGAGAAATAATTGTGCAGTCAATGCAGCCCCTGAGGAGGAGCTGCAACAGATTATGGATCAATTTTCATCTCATATGCTAATTTTGACCTGACAATCGATACCAAAAAAAAGCAGAGGTTCTTCACTAGCTAACACTGATGCATTTGTATGTGGAACCAGTAAACGAAGACATTTTGGAGGATGTTGATCAATTCACTCATTAGTGTACATTACAGGGATGTCCATGTAGGTGATGAAATTGATGCATGCATTGCCAGAGCTAGCCTGGTGTTTGGGAAGCTCCAAAAGAAAATGGGGAAGAGAAGAGGTATTAGGTGGCGTGATGAACTGTGGATAGACAGAGCTTTTGTACAATATAGATTTCAACTCATGTGGATTATTTTATGACACATGATCCTTATCCATGCTTTCTGTCTTTTATAGGAGATTCACCCAACATGCTGACTGCTTCTCTTTTGATATTTACAAAATACACAGATATCACTAATACAATCGAGTGAGCTTTCCATCAATTCTCTCAGGTCTCACTTTAATGTTAACTTTGTGACTATTTTTCCCATCACTTGACAGCTTACATCATGCAAATAATTTTTCTTTCATCAGGGGGAAAATGTTGAAACCTATTCTCACACCCACCAGTGACTTCTACATCACCTTTAGGTGACCCAAAATTTTACTTTTTAAGTCTGTCATATCCTATAATTTTGAATCATAGAGCATGTCAACAAATACATTATTTCTAAAACAAAAAGATGGACCTTTGTGTCAAGGAGAGGTCTTAGGTCAGAAAAATGAACTCATTAAAATGGTTTCTTTTTTGTGATTTTATTTAGAGATTGTATGTCATTTTCACAGAGAAAAGGTAAGCATTAGACAGGGTGACTACAGAAAAACAGCAGAAAAATATTTTATAGGAAGAACTAGAAAATAATTTCTACTTATATAATTGTCATTTCTATATTACCTATTTGTATTTAGTGATACTATTAACTTATTTAAGCAATGATCAAAATTAATCAAAAATTAGAATTACAATGAAAAGCTATGGTGTGTAATTGAAAGAACTCCAAACAAATTTTGAATATAAGTTGTTGGCATAAAAGTTAAATGAAGAAAAATTAAGAAAAAAATAAATTATTGATACTTAAAGAGGAATATGGATATAAAAATGAACCTCAACTCAAAGCAATCAATGCATCCTAAGAAAATTTAGCCAATATAAATCAGTCACTTCTACATAGAGGCAAAAAAAATCTAAGAAACTCCTCAATTACAAAATACTTGTTCCATTTATTGAGTAAAGAAAATAGCCTAAGATAGCCTCTGTCTATAATTTGATTTGTGTGTGTGAAATCAGTGAAAGAGCAAAATAATATCTCCATTTAAAAAAAAATGATAGGTGGATTGGGAAAGAATGGTGAGGGAGTGGCACATGTAAACCAAATAATCAAGAGGGCATTTAAGGACGAAATTCATAGGACAGTAATGAAAATGAAAAAAAATACTTTTCAGATGTCTTATGATAACCTATTTTTCACATCTAAATCTGATAAACTGTCACATTTGAAAATGACACCTCAATCTACAATGGATAGCAAGAAGTTATAGTCCAGAGGACAATGATGGGAATAAGAAATGGCCCAAATCAGGCATGTACACAGGGCCATTCCAGTGATAAATCAACTTTGAAGATATTAGTGGATTTCTTTTCAATATGTATGTAAGAGGAGATGGGATCATAGTCTTAGAAAGAATTCACAGACATAATTAGTATTGAAAAAAAGAGAGTGAGAACATTAGTAATAACAAACCTTTATGCCTACTTTACTCAAACTATTGTTTTCAAAGCATTTATGTTTAAAAGCTACATGAGTATGGAAGATATTTTAATGAAGTAATGAAATGGAATAGGCAAACTTTGGTAAATAATATTATGCCAATAAATATATCTTTACTTTCATGTAAATGACTAAATGTCCTTGTTACTTGACTAAAATAAATATTGGATTCAGGAGAGCAAGAGGAACCTGAAAGCTCATCCTCTAAAAAGATCTGTCCATGTATATGTTAAAATGCTATTAAGTCCCGTGAAAATTGTGACAACAAAAATAATTTCCATCAGTAATTCCCTGATTATTAATGTAATTGCCTTTTAGTAAGACTATGGACTGGTGTAACCATGGAAATTAATTTAGAATTATCAACCTGGAGTGAATAAATTGTTCAATTCCTTTGACCCAAGGATGCTGGGACAAAAAGTCAATATTTTTTTTAATCCTGGCAAACCTAGTAAACAGTTTGGCAGAAACAAGGTTTACAACCACATCTCACACCAAGTGGGCCCATGAGTTAGACATAAGGGGTTATTTTTAACTCAGTTTTCAAACCCATCTTCCAGAAATATAGTTTTGTTCTAAATCTTCCAGATTAAGAATATATATATATATATATATATATATATATGGACAAAGACTCATTCTATTTTTCAACCATTACCTAATTATTTTGAAGATTACTGCTTTATAATACTTTTTTAATTCTGCTACTGATAGGCTAATGTCCTTCACTTTTATTTTTTATTGATTCCCTTGATATTTTTGACCTTTTAAAAAAATAACTCTTATGTACCATCTCACACCTGTCAGAATGACTAATGTGACCAAAAGGTAAAATGATAAATGTTGAAGGGGATGTTGAAACATTGGGACACTAATGACCCATTATTGGAGTTCTGAACTGATCTGACTATTCTAAATAACATTTGAAGCTATTCTCTGAGGGCTATAAAACTGCATACTCATTGACCCAGGGTTACCCTACTAGCTTTGTGTGGCAAAGAATTTTTTAAAAAAGGAAAATGGGCTACAAGTAATATTTATATATGAGATATAGACAATATTATAAATTATATTATTGTCTTAATTTATCTTTATTTTATTTTATGAATTATATGATATTATATATGATGTTATATTATAAAATGGTTCTATATTATCTATAATTCCTTTTCCTTTCTCTTTGAATTCTTTATCACCATAAAAAGGTCTCTCAATAGATAGATAGATAGATAGATAGATAGATAGATAGATAGATAGATAGATATGTGTGTATATATATATATATATTTATTTATAGCAGCTTTTTGGGGGTGACAAAGAATTGCAAATTAAGGGTATTCTTATCAATTGGTGAATGGTTGGACAAGTTATAATATATGATTATGATGGGATAGAATTATGCCTTTATAAATGATGAGCAAGAGGTTTTCAGGGGGAAAATTGGAAAACACATGAACTGATGCAAAATGAAGTAAGAAGAAACAGGTGAATAATGCACACATTAACAGTTATATTATATGCTAATCTACTGTGAATAGTTTAGCTATTCTCAGCAAGGCAATAATCCAAGAAAATCCCAAAAGATTTCTGATAAAAAATGCTATCCACCACCAGAGAAAGAACTGAGGGAATCTAAATATACAGTAAAGCAGATTTTTTTAAAACTTTCTCTTTCTTGTTGTTGTTGTTGTCATTTTTGATCTGCATTTTCCTCTGAAACATTCTTAATGTGTAAATATTTTTTGGGATGACTGCACATGTTTAAACTAAATCTATACCAAAATCTATACCAAATTGTTCATTTACTCAGGAAAAAGGAATGAACCAAAAATTTAATAAAATATTGCTTATGAATTTTTAACATGAAATTGGGAAAAAATAAAACTTGAAGAAATAAAAGATAAATTTGAGGGGGTTCATAAGCAAAGAATGGGCTGAACATGATAATTTCTTAGATCCCTTCCAGCTGTGAGATTCTGTGATTTTATTATTTCTTTTTTTGGTAGAGTAATATATAAAGTGTGTTAAAACAGGAAAAATTCTTTAAAGTGCTCATGCCTTATGCTGTACCTTTCCCACAGATATTCCCTTTCTTCCTAAGCTATTATTTGTTGCTAACAATGGTTCTTATTATTCAGAAATGTGTAAATATCCCCATTCTTCTTGCAGAAATGACCTTGGAAACGTATCAGAAGCCCTATATATTCACTCATAAAAGCTTAGCACCTTTAAAAAATACATTGCTACCCAGATTATCAGACAGTGATCCATTTATAAGGTGCATTGAAATGATGCGTGCTCCCTGGGCTAAGGTTCAGATGGATTCCATGAGAAAACAATGCTGTGAGAAACTACTATTGTTTGCCAAGATAAGAAAAACTCTTTAATAACTATGGTGCTTAGTACATAATTATCAATTTGCAGGATATTCAAATTTTCATTATTTTTAAATTGTAACAGACAGTGTAGATTAAATTTACGAATTTCATTTCTCCATTTTATTAATCCTGTCTATTATAATTACTTTCCTAAGTATAAAAATTGAAGTGTGAATAGTTCTATAAGTTGCTTATAAATAAAGAAAACAGATATGGTCTTATTAATAAAACAGGAAAAAGCAAGTATATCCACTGATGTGATGCTGACTTTCCATTAGAACTACAGATGAAACCACTTATTAGAACATGAGTTCCTTGAGGGCAAGGACTACCTTTTCTTTGTCTAATCCCACCATGTGACACAGTATATTGCATAATAACAATGAGTCCTTTTCATTCATTAAATGGAAAACTCCACATAATGGTGGGTAGAAAAGCATTAAATTTGCAGTAGTCAAGAGACCACAAACCTAATAACAACTTATGCATAGCTTCTTTCAGTATAAAATAAACACTAGTTTGAAGTAAGAGGTTCAAATATAAGTGACTTTGGTTAAGTCTTCCCATCTATGTTCCCTTTTTTCATCTGTAAAATGGGGTGAAAAAAGTTGGAATATATATCCTCAATATCCTTTCTAAATTTAGGAATATACATATAATATATATGTGATATATGGCCCATGGTTATCTCTCTAGTACTCAATTTATCTGTAAAATTGAGGTTATGATAACTATTGCACTTCATGAGATTTTTCGTGAAGATATAAAGGAATAATGTATATAGAAATGCTTTGAAATACATGATATAGTATAAGATTTAAAGGTAACAGAATGTTTTTTTTAATAATTTTAATTCAGTTTTCAAACCCTGCTTCTAGAAACATTTTTATATCAAATCCATTAAATTAAAAAATATATTATTAGCATTAAAATCCTCCTTAGGATAAGCACAAAGAACTATAAAATAAAATTATATATATATACATATATATATATATATTCAGCTATAGCCATCAGATGACAGGATTACCATGGCTGCTTGCCAAAATCATTGTGGCCTTTTCCCTGTTTTCTATAAATGTGGGAAGTGAAAGGGCAAAGAAGTGAAATTCCAATCAATCCATTTTATTACTTGTTAGTAGATCATGGGAAGATTTATTTGGGCAGGAGGTTAAAAGTAACAGCATAAATAGATTTGACTGAAATATCTGTGAGCTTAATTTACTCATTCCATCGTCTTCAAAACCACAGATTGATTATATTTAAAAACAGAAACCTACTTAATGTTTAAAAAAAAACAGTAGAATAGAGGATCTCTTGTTGGTTAATCTTAGTGTCTGTAGTGCCTTTGCTAGTCCGTTTTACATAGAAGTCATTTAATAAATGCTTGCTGGATTAGATTGGATTCAGCTAGTCACTATTATATTAACTAACATGATGACAATTCTCATGTTACAACACATGTACTTCCTTGATATCCACATCATATTAAGACGCATAAAAGAAAGCAAAATTCGGTGATCAGCTTAAATCATAGAAGGCATATTATTTTCACCACTGGAGGGAGTACTCATATCAGAGAGATCCATGAACATATTGAAGTATAACAAACTCATGATTCAAGTCAATTTAAGTTGTCAAAAGAGGTTATACCAAAAATAATCATTTATACTAGGTTAAAAGGCAAAACTATATTATCATTGAAAGGTTTCTGATTATACAGTTCTGTGTTGTTGTTTTCTAATCCTGATTGCTTTTTTGGAAAAAAAATTAAGATGAATGACAAAAAATTCTGAATAAATTAATAGCATAATTTTAATATCAGAAATTTTCATAGGTCACAAACTGAATAGTATTAATTAGATGTATATGAAATTTAAAATCCAGTTGATTTGTACAATCTATTGGGAGATTGGACCAAATGGCACCTTGTGTACAAAAATAATGAAATAGAAACTTGGTTTCTCATCTGCAATAATTATTTTTCTGGGAATCTTGTTTTCTCAGAGGACAGAAAGTTAGACCTTGAGTAAAGAATAAAAAATGCCTGTCTCAGATACTTATTAGCTATGTGATATTGGGCAAATCATTTAAACTTAGTTTCTTCATCTGTAAAATGAATAAGCTCTACCTCACATGGTTGTGGTGAGGATACAGATAGATACAAAATGTTTTATAAACCTTAAAGTACTATAGAGATAAAAAATTAATAATAAATAAATAATAAAAATTAAAATAAATTAAAATAATAAATAAAAATTATCATTATTTGCAAGAAAATGGGAATGCAAAAAGATTGGAGTTGTCCTTAATTCTCAGTACATGTTATAGAAAATTTTTACTAAAATAATATTGCTACTGAAGATTTTTTCTTCCAAATTGTTGGCAGAAATTCTTAGGAGCATAAATGAATTTAGGATTCCTTATAATAATATAATTCTCTGAAATGTGGAAATTGATTTTAAACTTCTGTTAGAAGCAATTGTCACGATATTTGTTCCTCCTAGATTTTTCCTAATAAATTTTAATAAGGATTTCTTTACATTATAATCCTGTAAGTAACATTAATTTTTCTGAATAGGTTTTTATTGATATGTCACATACTAATTCAGTTTGCCTGGATTATCTTCTATGGAACAGCAAATAGAATCTAGTAAAACACTTCTTGAAAAATATTAACATTCACAATGTCTTTTGGGAGATAGAGTAAGTGAACAAAATATCATTTCTATTTTTTATAATCGAAATTTAATTTCACAGGAATTAAGTGGAGGAGGGAATTGCCTTTTATAGCCATTAATTTATGCTGAATCTATTAAGTGGAAAATGCAATAGCTGTGGTCATGACAATATGATAGGAGATGTGGATGAATATTATTATCATCTGTCATGTGTCACACATGGAAAACATGAAGCTCTGTGTTTATACTAAAATATATCTTTGTAAATTAATTTAAATTATCAAGAACGTTACTGATGATGCACAAATATAGCTTGTTGAAAAAAAAAGGACATTTGCCAAAAGAGTTGAAAGAATCACTTTGATATTATATATTTTGCACTTTTTCATGTTTTATCTTTTATATGTTTCCAGATTACACATAGATACAATTTTAGTAATCATTTTCTGACAGTTTGTGATCCATGTTCTCTCCCTCCCTCCTGCCATTTCCTTTTCCCCAAGATGACAGATAATATGATATGAGTTGTACATTTGCTATAATGCAATATATGATTCCATGTGCCTCATGTTGTGAAAGAAGATACATTTGCTTTATACTAGAGAAAAATTCATAGATGAAATAAAGTGAATGATGATATGCAGCGTTTACCCTCAAAAATAAAATTATTAAGGATGTAATCCCAGGAGAAACTTGAATATACTATATAACCTTACATTTATATTTTTAAATAATTTTCACTAACCATTAGTCTTTCATCTGATAGGATGCATAATTTATCCTGAACAATGGAAATAATGAAGGGAACAACTTTAAAAAAAAAACCAATTTATTTAGAAATAAAATTAGATCCGGAAAAGACCTTGAAGATTAGTGGTTGAACTATGTTGTGATCTTTACTCTCTATAGAGTCAGATAGTGTCTGAGAGTCTTAGCAGTTTTAAAGACATACTCTATTCTAGTTAGGCAGCCAATCAAAGGAAGTTGTAGAAGGGGATGCAGAATGCTTAATTATTAGGCAATCTAGCCTTGCACCAAAGACCATTCAAGGTACTTTCATAGTAGATAATCTAGTTATGCTCCTTAATTCCCCTTTGATCTTTTCATTTTCCCTACCTTTCTCTATTCCTCCCTCTTTTTCTTTCTCTCGCCCTTTCTCCTTTCCTCCCCTCTTCTCCTTCTTTCATTTCCTTCCTTCATTTCCTTCCTTCCTTCACTTAAGAAGTCTTAAAAGTTCCCCCGAGGGAAATGAGAGAATAAATACTTTGCAAAAGTTACAAGGAAAGAAGGTTTTGAACCAAGGTCTTCCTCACTCTTAATAGATAGTGTTTTATTCTCTATACTCTACTACATCTCTGACAAAATTATTTGATGAAAGAAAAGCCCAAGTTTAATTTAAGCAAAGTTATTTAAGTATTAATTAATTTTCTTCTATTACAAGACCAGAGAAAAACAGCAGCCAGCTATCCCATGAGTTACCAGTGCAAGTGAATGTGATGGGCTCTGTAAAAGTCTATTGACAGAGAATCGATAAGCAGATGTTTTACTGTTACTGGATTGGAAGAGCTATCTTGGAATGGTTTTGTTTTTTTCTCCCTTAAACTAAATAATGTTTTTAAGGAAGAAATCATCTTAACACTTCATTGATAAAATTTACATGAGCTACACTTTTTCTGGTCTTCCTTTCACTCAATAGATTTAAAAAAAAGATTAGACATCCCAAGTTAAGAGTTATATGAATTTAAAATAGAGAGACCTGTAAAGAAGAGGCCTCATTTAAAGCTTCAGAGCATTTAAATAGAGGAGGCCATGATCCCATTCAAAAATATTTAAAAGATAGTCACTGTATCATTCTGCACCTGTGCTTAAAAGGAGGTACAACTGCTAAAGCTCTAAATTGGATTGGCTTCAAAGATTTTAAAAAATAGCCTCTCTGTCTGGGAGATTTTTATCTCTTATGAATAGAGATTCATGTTTTGAAAGGAAGAAGTGAAGAACTATAGGGACATTCTCTGCAGGAGGCACCTGTGAAACTTGGCAAAAATAATCTCCTTAGGCTGCTTGTATTGCTTTCTGAATAGCTTATAGTATGAGTAAAGAGACAACGACCAGTGCTTTCTCTTGAATGGATTCAAAGACTACTAAATTTGTTATCAATGAATTATGTGACCGGTTCAGTGTCTGTAAAAGGGAATTTTTGTAGTTTTGATTCACTTTATTACAGCAAGTTAACAAATATTTTCTTAATGAGGTTTTGATTTTTTTAAATGTCCCCAAATGTTGAGCTGATGATTAGATATGATGAAACACTAATTTTTCCAACTTTCTAAAACATCCAGCTTTAATCAAAGCAAAGATCAACTTTATAGGTTTCCCACTAATTATTCATTTATTGTTTTTGAGCTAAGGATAAACAAATCTGAGGACACTGGTTGAATAAATGATGGATAGTTATTTTTTGGTAGGCAAATGAGTCTAATTTTGTCATAAATATAAGGTGTTTACACTATTTTACCTTAATAAATATTCCCAAGGTATCTCACATCCCTTTTTAAACTATCTAGGTAGGCTAACACAAAAATCATTGCTTCTTTTTAAATGATTATTAACATAATTTTGGGACATTAATAATAATGTTGAAAAGGGTTACTTAAATATAAATATAGATATTGTAGAGAAAAGTGAGGGCTTTTTTCTTACTAAATAGTCAGTAAAATTTGAAGTTAAAGATTACACTAAATATAATTTGAAATGATTAGTGAAAACCAATTATTGCAGCTTATTTCTCATTAATGAAATGAACAGAAGAATTATTTCAGAATAGTTCTGACTAGCTTTTGTGGAATTTGATTATAAACATTGCAAACACAAAGATGTATTTGATTGCCCACTTTTTTAAACTGTCTGTGACAGAAACTACACTTCTTAAATTATATAATTTCATTTGTTTTATAAATTCTGAAGTGAAACGTAAATATTTTTTGCCACATAAGGCTTTACTGATTATTAATCGACTGCTATTTATAGGATTCAAAGCTTGAAGAAACAGAGTTGGAAGGAGAGTGACAGAGGGAAAGCTCATATGAGAGGGGGAAAATATATAATTTAATTATATAGTGGTAGCAACACTTGCTGGTTCTTCCTTGAACTCTCTTATAGTGGTGATTATATTAGGTATTATTGAAAAGTAAAGTTTTCTTCAAAAATATGTTCTATATATTCTGTATTCTTAAGTAGGTTTAAAGATTTATAAAATTGGGATCTCTTTATTTGTCATTTTTTGTGATTTTAGAATGTGTCCCCAATTCTTTGAATTCCTTTTGAATTTGAATTCTGAAGACAGAATAGAAAACTATCTTTGAAAATAAAAAAATATGAAGAGATAAGTTTTAGATACCTAATGTTTGTGATAGCCCACCTGTAGTTGTCATTCATCCATCCTTTAATACATATATATTACATATATGTATATATATATATAGTACCTATTATGTGTAAGGAACTGTTCAACATAATTGTGAAGAATACAAGAGAAAGAGAGAGACAGAAGCAAGATTCAGAAAAAACCCTTTCTTGGGCTCAATGATTCTATTAATATATAATGACTTTTCTTTTATTTCTGGCTGTGGAAATTATGTCCATCATTTATAATTCTGCTAATTGCAACCTTCATCACATTTTTCCTTTATTTTCCCTAATGGACTTGAAGAATTCTTCCTGAATAATCTTATAGAAATGACCACCTTTCTTATGATCCATTAAATATTCAGTTAATTAGTCAATCAAAAGAATATATTAAACTCTTACTGTGCACCAGTTACTAGCAATTATTATATATCTATTTCTCAGGTCAAAAAGGAAGAATGGAAGCCGTGCCTGGCCTCAAGAAATTTACATTCTAATGGAGGAGACATATAGGTATATAAAAGATAATACAGTAAAGAAAAACATACACTTAGGGGAATGTACTAACAGCTTGAGGAGACCAGGCAGAACCTCTCATAAAATATGTAGAGCTATTCAGAAAGAGAATGTGGTCAACACTCTCAAATACTTCCTCTTTTAATATAATATTTAAGTGCAGAAAGAAAACTGTACCTATTTTCTTCCCAAACATAACCTGTGAACTTTCCATTGAATAGATACCTTATAAATATTTGATAAAATATAGACATCATCCAAATCCTCAAGGGGGTCAAAATTGGTTGGAAATATAAAGTATGCCCAAAAAAATCCATAATTAAGGATAATTAGGGACAGATAGATGTCTAGGTGAATAGAGAGCTAAGCCTAGATTTGGAACATCTTGGGACCTAACTATGTAAACTTGAACAAAATACTTAGCTCCCAGTTGTCTAGTCGTTACTGCTATTCTACCTTGGAACTAATACTCAATATTGATTCTAAGATAGAAGATAAGGATTTTTTAAAAGAATAATTGGAAGGGGCAGCTAGGCAGCTATGGATAGAGCAGATAAAGCACCAGTCCTGGAGTCAGGAGGATTTGATTTTAAAATCTGGCCTCAGACACTTCCTACCTGTGTGACCCCGGACAAGTTGCTTTGATCACTTAGCCCTTGCTGCTCTTAGAATTAATATTAAGATAGAAGGTAAGTGGTTTTGTTTTGTTTTTTTCTTCCAAAAAATGGTCTATTATGTGAGATACACTGTGTCAGGTACTATGGAGACAAAAATTAAAAAAAAAAATTACAGAATTTCTGCCCTTAAGAAAATACATTGTAGTAGTACCTATGGACTAGAGTTGTGATTTTATTCATACTGGATTTTCTGGAAGAATCTTGATACAAATACAGAAGATACAAATCTTCTGATTTGTATCAGCACCTTCTGGGAAATTTATGTTCTTTTTTTTAGAAAATTGCATTTAGTCAATGTAGAAAATTATTCCTTGGGTACAAGAATCATATTCTTTCCCTCCCCTCCCACCACCGCTTCCCATAGAGGTAATAATGGGCATCCTTGTTTCACTCCTGATCTTATTGGGAATGCTTCTAGTTTATCTCCATTGCAGATAATATTTGTTGATGGTTTTAGATATATATACTGTTTATTGTTTTTAGGAAAAGTCCTTCTATTCCTAAGCTTTCTAGTATTTTCAATAGGAATGAGTATTGTCTTTTGTCAAAGACTTTTTCTGCAAATATTGAAATAATCATGTGATTTTTGTCAGTTTGCTTATTAATATGGTCAATTACTTTTCGTGCCAATGGACCCAGGCTTCCAATGCCGAGAGAGTGGGACTGTCTCTGTGCATCGACTTTTCCACTTAAATCACCTTCACGCACAAGTGTCTTTGTGCACACTCATCTATCATAGATGAAAACGCACAAAGACAATCGTCATCCTCGGTTACCGAGAGACTGCTACTATATATATATATATATATATATATATATATATATATATATATATATATATATATGGTCAATTACATGGATGGTTTTCCTAATATTGAACCATCCTTACATTACTGGGATAAGTACATAAGTACCACCTGGTCATAATGAATAACCCTTGTGATGACTTGCTGGAGTCTTTCTGCTAGTATCATGTTTAAGATTTTTGCATCTATGTTCATTAAGGAGATTGGTCTGTAGTTTTCTTTCTCTGTTTTTGACCTGCCTGGCTTGGGAATTTTCTATTTTATTAAATGACCATACTTCTCTGTAAGAAAATAGTCAGTTTTGCTAGGTAGTTGATGCTTGGTTGTAGAACTAGTTCCCTTGCTTTCCAGAATATCATATTCCATGCCTTTCAGTCCTTCAATGTAGATGCAGCCAGATCCTATGTTATTCTAACTATAGTTCCATGGTATCTGAATGATTTCTTCTTAGCAGCTTGTAATATTTTTTCCTTGGTCTGGTAGTTCTTGATTTGGCTATAACATTCCTGGGTGTTGTCAACTGGGGACTAATTACAGGAGGTGGTCTGTGGATTCTTTCAATCTCCACTTTTCCCTCATTCTAGAATGTTGGGGCAGTTTTCTTGGATAATTTCTTGTAGAATGAAGCCCAGGCTTTTTCTTTTGTCATTATCTTCTTGTAGACCAATGATTCTTAAGTTGTCTCTCCTGGACCTATTTTCTAAATCTTCTGTTTTGTGGATGAGATGTTTTATATTTTCCTCATTTTTTTTTCATTCCGTTGATTTTGTTTTTTAATTTCCTGCTGCCTTATGAAGTCGTTTCCTTCTAATTGTTGTATTCCAGTTTTTAAAGACTGAATTTCATCCTTGGCTTTTTGGTCATCTTTCTCTTTCTGGTCTGATTTTTCTTTGTAGGTCATCTTTCATTGTCTTTGCCTCATCTTTCATGTCCTTTGCCTCATTTTCAAGCTGGTTAATTTTCATTTTCATGACATTATTTTCTTGTTTTAGTTCAAGTGCCTCTCTTTCCAGATGACTTTTCAAGTTCTTTTCTCAGTTGTCTACAGCCTCTCTTGTGTTTTGAATTTTATTTTGAGTTCTTCCAAAACCTGGGTTCAATTCACTGGAGTTTATATGTTTTTCCTTGGTGTTCCTTGATCCTCCTCTGTTTCATATGCCTGTACAGAATCTGTCGATTGCATTTTTTTTCTTTTTCTGTTGTTTGCTTATATTTGCCCCTAATTTTCCCCTTGTAGTTTCTGTAGTCTTACTCCTCTCGTTATGTGCTGGATCTGTGGGTTTGAGCTTTTCTTTCCTGAAGGAACTTCTCTGCTTTGCCGATTGATCAGGTTGAGTCATGATGTCAGATCTTCCCCAGCTGTCAGTAGAAGCTGAAAATGAGCTGTGCTTCCCACCTCATTAATAAGGTGTTCTATAGTAGTTGTAGCCTTCACTCTTGAGGCTTTATCAGCAAGGCTCTCAGAGCAGTCTGTAGGGGAGGGATGTTGGAGCTTGAGTTTCCCTGCCCTCTGAAGGCTTGATAAGATTATTTCAGAGCTGAATTGTACTTGCACAACTGGATGTGCCCTGAGCCCAAAACTTTGGGAAGGGGGTGGGGGGCAATATGGAGTGTCTCAGCTGTGATTGGGCTACCTTCCCTGAGTTTCTCCTCAAGTTGCCTCTCCGTCATCTATGTTCATAGCCTCTGAGATTGGCATAGCTTTGCCCACAAGGTACTCCCTCCAGACTAGCTCCCTTGCCTGCCCAGAAATTCCAGCCACTGATGGAGGCTCAGTACTATAGGTAGGGGAGGGGTCCTTCCTTCTTCCTTCCCCTTAAATCTGAATGTTCTCAAATTCAGGCTTTTGGGAGACATACCTTTTAATTTGAGTCTAGCAGGAGGATTCCTTATTTATTTAATTAGTTCATATTTATTTAATTAGTTCATTTAGAATATTTTCCCATGGTTACAAGAATCATTACAAGAATTATTGTTTTTTCCTTCTCTTCCCCCACCCACTCCTGTAGATGATGTACAATGCCACTGGGTTTTACATGTGTCATTGATCAAGACCTATTTCCATCTTATTATTATTTGTACTCAGGTGATCATTTTTAGGTGTACATTCCCAATCATATCCCAATCAACCCATGTGATCAAGCAGTTGTTTTTCTTCTCTGTTTCCATTCCCACAGTTCTTCCTCTGAATGTGGATAGCTTTCTTTCTCATAAGCCCCTCAAAAATGTTTCTTTTACTCAGAAAACATTCAGCTTAAGCAAATCTCATATGTATGGGAGAAACTATGATGTTTTACTGATGGAGAACAGAAGGCTATGAATCTAAATATTCTGTCATTATTTTAATTGCCAACTCATTCTTTCTAGGCTTATACATTTTATAGCATAATCATAAAAACAAAGTAATTTTAATGGTGCTCTAATCTAAACACAAAATTAAATGACGGAAACACTCACTAAATAAGTGTTGACACACCCCATAAAAGATGAATCCCTGAGACAGTGGTCTAAATTTTAAAAGTAGGGGACAATTGTCATTAGAAACATAACTATCTCAGAAAATATGCTTGGTTGCTATGGCATCTATGTGAAAATTGTAACATACAGAAGAATGCCTAGATTTCACCCTTTCCTTTTCACTATGACAAATCTTCTCTCTCTCTATTCCTTTAATTTCCAAAAGGCATTTTTGTTGTTCAGTGCTGGCCATGAAAAACATCATTAAGTACAGCTACCTTGTTAGAAATTACTGTAGAATTTTCAAATGTCTTTTGAGAGCAGGGAAAAGTATTCTGTCGACAAGGCTGAATGTAATGAATGCCAAACAAAAGTAATAATTCTAACACAAGTCATATCTACTCTAGAGTGCTGAATGTTTCCAGAAGCAGTTGCATGAAAAGTCTTACATGAAATTATCATGCAAAATAGCCCACATTAAAAAAATTAAAAATCCTATAACATTATTCTTGTGTTATTTTAAGCTATTTTTATAGAAGTTCTAATGAATGCTTTAAGTTCCTGTATCTATGTTCATATGGGAAACCAATCTGGAGATTTAATTCTACTTATAGAATATGTTGATGTGTGTGTATGTGTATATTCACATACCTATATATATGGGTTATATATATATATGATATAAGGTGTTTATATATGAATACATTATATATAAACTAGGATTGTATTACAAATATATAAAACAGATGCATTTATATTCACATGTATATAAATCTTCAGATTAGAAAATATTTCTTAAAATGTCATAGGAAAGCAGGTTTTACATCAGTAGAAGGTATATATTTTTTAAAAATAATTTGTATGAGTATGGACATTACTTGTGTCAAAATTTTCTATGATATGAATGCCTTGGATTATTGGTTTGGAGAAGCAGGAAGGAAGAGTGCCACATGACTCTTGACTATTTTCCACTCAAAAAACTAGAGAATCTTCCATAATGCCTACATAGCCTATTATTTTCAACTTAGAAACTTTCAGACAATACTAAACAAGGAAAGAATTTTCCTAGTTTATCAATAAGATATTTTGTTTCTTCATCATCATCAATAAGAAATATTGTTTACAATAGCAATAATTAAACCATAATAAATAGGAAATATTTTATCAGTGTGTCTTCCAAAGGGATTAAAAATCAGTTTGATCAATTTGAATATATTGCTGCCCAGTTTTTAATAGGATCCTTCAATCAGTTATATATTGTTGTAATTATTAAAAATAAAGGTTCTGTTTCAAATGGGAAGAAAAAAGCCCACCCTCCTCTTGATTAGTCCCCTCTGTTTCCAATTATGCATGTGGAAAAGGTCTCAGGAGCTCTGCTCAATGGCCAGTTGTAGCTTCTCTTAGAAGACACAGAAGTTCACACCCCCCAGTTCTAGACTGGACCCTGAGTTTGTTTTGCCTTTGATGCACAAGGTTCACCCTGCAGCTTTTTCTTCTTTTTTAAAAATTTATATTATTATATTATTATATTATTTGGGCCTTACAACCTTGTGAGGTAGATCCATCAGTGAAATTCTGTATTTTATGAATAAGAAAATTGAAATTGAGAGTTTATATGATTTGCCAGAGGTCACTCAACTAAATTTTCACAAGTGATAGATCTGGGTCAAACCCAAATTTTACTCTGCCAAAAACTTTATACAATATCTCTCACAACAAAGAACTTTTTCTCATATCAGCAATTATAGCAGCCAACTATTTTCCTTTAAAGTTTTCAAAGTTATTTATAATCCAAGCTAAGGTCTACTGGATGATTTTGTAGCTATAAGTAATTGTCATCTACTATATGTATTTCATTCGAATAAACCATTTTAAGATGACTATGCCACTCACTCAGACTATGTGGTCATCCCTGCAAATTCTTTGTCCTGCTTATTGCCTGCTAGGTGTAGCCATCAGGCAGATATGCTTCCTGGTCCCATATCTCTTTGAAAACTTCCTGAAATTTGTCACTCTATTCACACATTTTGCATAGTTTTGAGAAGAAACCTGGAAATTATAGTACTGGCATAGTAAGTACCTATGTCCTTTAACAAATTATATAATCTGTCTAAAAATTCAATAGATTGGGGAATCCAGTACCCAATTTTTAATGATTCATTCATTGTATTACATTAGGGCAGGGAGGTAAATTCAGTAGTTAGAGGAAAATGTGTTGAGTCCAGAGGACTTGGGTTCAAATCCAGTCTCATTCATTTACTAGCTTCTCAACCCTGAGCAAATAATTGAACAGTATTTTTCTCCGTTTCATCACCTGCAAAATGAACTGGAGTAAGAAATGGCAATCCACTCAAGTACCTTTACCACGGAAACCTGAAAGGCAGTCAAGTCTGACGTGACTGAACAACAATGACAACAAGTGATTCAGTAGGATAAATTCCACATAGGTATTATAGGATTACTAGGTTCAAAGCTTTAGTTGCTTAAGAAAACCTGCTATATTTTTCACGTCTAGAATGAAGGTTTATTCTGTACTAAAAGCCAGTTCATTGTCCTTGACCATATGTTTGTGGAAATCTATGTCTGGACCCAAATTTAACATTTTCCAAACTGGTGACACTTCCTAGCTGAGTGATTCTGGGTAAGTCACTTACCCCCTTTGCCTAGCACTCACTGCTCATCTGCTTTGCAGCTGATACTCATGATACATTTTAAGACAGAAGGTGAGGATTTAAAAAAAAAGAATTACTGAGAATGTCACTTCTTAAAGAATAATGCTCAAATTCTAGATTGGCCAGGCCATCCCAGGTTCCTTTCTTTTTTATTTTATTTTTTATTTCAATGTGGCATATACATTCTTGCATATTTGACAATAAGAATAAAGTAATACAGATTTTAGCCAAATATTACACATTGTTAAACACAAAAACTACTAATAAATTCTTTTGATTAATTTCCTTTCTCTATTTAACAATGCATTTTCATTAAAGAACAAATAAATAAAAATAAATAAATAAATAAAAAATATATAAGTACTAACAAAGAATTCAAAATTTGAAAAAATAATACTTTACTCATAAACCAGCATAAAAGGATAAAGAAGAAAAGAAAAGAAAGGAAGAGAAAGGAATTAGTTTCATCAATGCCTCTCCTTCTCTACAACCTCTTACATGCTTGAGAGAATTAGTCCAGCCAACATAGTGGAAGTAATAGATTAAACTTGTTTTACTATTTACATTAAAACCTTACCTATTTGATCTGGGGATAGACAAGTCTTCACACATGTATTTTAAAATGAACATATAAGCCAATAGCTTTAAACTTTCCCCATTCCAGATTTTTTTTTAATGAGACCTGTTAGGACAAAGTGGATTGATATAGGCATTATATAGTAGTAATGGGGTATTGCGATTAGTTGGATGACTGCTAGAGCTCTCTAGTTGATAAAAGCAGAACAGGTAATAATTTCTTGGCTTGTGTTAATGAGGACTTTATCCTTCAAAAGGTGAAGAAAGCAATAAACGTATCTGCTCTTCTGGACGTGATTTTCAGCATCCAGAAGGGACAAATTGCTGAAGAAGAAATAATGAGAACCTTAGAGGAAAGAAAACATGCCTAAAAGGTTTGGTCATAAATTTTAGGCTTTCACCAGACTTTGATGGGAAAAAACTATGTCTTCCTTTTTACTAACCTCTACCTAAAGTTTTAACATTTACTTTAATTATATATATATATATATATATGTGTGTGTGTGTGTGTATACATTTTGAGAAGTGTCCTTATGTTTCTATAGATTGCCAAAGAAGTTCATAACACATGTGTAGACCATTTAAGAATCTCTTAGTATTTATGATAAAGAATCATAAGGAAATTCCTACACTCTAGACCTTCAAGAATATATTTAAAAATTCTGATAGGAATCTATGAACTAAAATTCTTCAGGGGTCATCATGAGTCTAGGAAGTTTGAAAAGCTCTTAAAATGAAATTCTGAAAATGCAAAGATAAATGAATTCTATAAAGAAGGAAATTTCTAGTTGTGAAAAAGATTTGATAAACTGAGAATACATTAAATGACTTATATTTTGTAAACATTTTGAAAAGAAAACCCATACTTCCATGGTTGTTATAAATATCAAAGGAGATTTTATACACACACGCACACAAACACAATATTTTGTAAACCTTATGTGCCACACATAAAATTGTAAATATACAGTCCTGAGAAACTCTTAAGGATATCTGAAAGAACATGAAGACTCAGGAATAAGAACAGGATAAACTTTGTCCATATTATGAAAAAAAAAAGAGTGGAGAAAGCGTTATCTGCACATTTTTCTTCAACCCTTACCTTTTCTGTGTGTGTGTGTGTGTCCCTAAAATGCGTTTCTTATAAAGAACATTTTGTAGGATTCTTATTTTTAATACATTGTGCTATCCTATTCCTTTTATGGGTGATTTTTCATAACCTATTCACATTCATTCTTATGATTACTATGTATTTCTCTCCACATAATTTTTCACTTTCCCTCTCTCTTTCTGTCATTGTCTGACTGTCATTGTCTGTCTCTATTTCTGTTTGTCTGTCCTTACCTCTCTGTATCTCTCTCTTTCTCTACATCTCTGTGTGTCTCTGTCTTTCTCTCTCTCTCTTTCTCTGTCTCTCCCTTTAACCCTTTCCATCACAAATGTTTTGTTTCTATTATCACTGCCTCCCCAAACTACCCTCCATCTTATCAATCCTGCCACTTCTCTAAACCCTTTGCCCTCCTATTTCTCTACAGAGTACTGTAGAATTTGTATACCTAACTGAGTCTGGATGTTATTCTCTCTCTCTGAGCCAATTATGATGAGAGTAAGGTTCAAGCACTGCTATCATCCCCCAACTTCCTTTCCAGTGTAATAAATCTTTCTTTCTTCTTCATATGTTTTCCCCTATTCTCTTTCTCTCTTCTCCATAGTTAATATTACTCTTCACGCCTTAATTTTTTGGGGGTAGGGGAATATCATCCTATCATATTCAATTTACTCCCGTGCCCCCTATCCATGTATGCTCCATTTAGCGGCTCTAATAGTGATGAAGTTCCACAGAATTAAAAGTATTTTTCCATGTAAATAAATAGTGTAATCTTATTGAATCTTTAATGTTTTCTCTTCCCTCTTTGCCTTTTAATACAACTCTTAAGTTTATATTTGAAAATGAGATTTTCTGTTTTGCTCTAGTCTTTTCATCAGAAATAGTTGAGAGCCCTCTATTTCATTAAATATCAATTTCTGCCCCCCAGATCCCAGCCCCAACCCAAAAGAGTATACTCAGTTTCTCAATAGGTGATTTTGTGTTCTAATTCTAGCTCCTTTGCTTTTGAGAAATATCATATTCCACACTCTCTCATGTTTTAATGTAGAAGTTACTAAATTCTCTGTAAGCTTTACTCTTGTAGTACTTTTCTTGGCCTAGAAGCTCTGTCTATAATATTCCTGAGAGTTTTTATTTTGTAATCTCTTGCAGAAGGTGATTGATGGTTGCCTTCAATTTCTATTTTTCTCTCAGATTCTAGGATATCAGGGCAGTTTTCCTTGATAATTTGCTGAAGACAATTTCTAAGCTCTTTTTTGTTCTTGGTTTTCAGGTAGTACATTAATTCTTAGATTATCTCTCCTGGTTTTATTTCCCAGATCAGTTGTTTCATTAATGAAATATTTCACATTTTCTTCTATTTTTTTTTTTATTCTTTTGGCTTTGTTTCCTGATGTCTGATGGAGTCATTAGCTTCTACTTACCCAATTCTAATTTTTGAGGCATGATTTTCTTGAGTGAGATTCTGTACCTCCTTTTCTATTTGGTCAATTCTACTTTGTAAAGAGGTCTTTCTCAGTGAATTTGTGTACCTCTTTTTCCATATGACCAATTCTGCCTTTTAAAAAGTTCTTTTCTTCTTTGTATTTTATTTATCTTCTTCCATTTGGCCAATTCTGCATTTTTAAAAACTTCATTTATTTATATTTTTTTTATTTAAAATCCTTACCTTCCATTTTAGAATTTGTTGTGTATTGGTTCCAAGAAAAAAAAAAAAGAGTAGAAAGGGCTTGACAATGAGAGTTAAGTGATTTGCCTAGGTTCACACAGCTAGGACATTTCTGAGGTCAGATTTGAACCTCAGTACTCCCATCTCTAGGCCTGACTCTCAATCCACTGAGCCACCACGCTACCTCCTCCCAATTTTGCTTTTTAAGAAATTTTCTTCATTGAATTGTTGTGTTTCTTTTACCAATTATCTTATTCTGTTATTAAGGTATTGAGTTTGTCAGTATATTTTGTGCCTTCTTTATGAAGCTTTTGACTTCTTTTCATTATTTTCCTGTATCACTCTCATTTCTTTTCCAAATGTTTATTCTACCTCTCTCAATTCATTTTTTTAGCTTTTCTAGTAATCATTTTTGGGTTTGAGAAAATTAACCTTTTTTCTTTGAGGTTTTGGATGTAGCAGTTTTGATTTTGTTGTTCTTCTATAAACTCAAAATAATTTTCTATGTTGAGACCTTTAAAAATAAAAATAAAAATCCTTTTTGAGATCTAGGAATTCTTTTTGGTTCTGACACCATTTCATATTTTTCTTTGAGGCTTCGCATTATACCTGTTTTAACTCTGTCATACTCATTTCAGTTTGTATTTCGATCTTCCCTGTACCCACAGTAAATTTCTCTGGGCAAATTCATTTTTCTTTTTTTCTCATTTTCTAGACTATTTCTTGACTTCGTTTATACTAAACTTAGGCTCTGCCCTGGGATATAGGGAATAGTCTTCAAAGGATCTTGGACATGGGGCTTGAGGGGCCCTGACTGTTTGGGAACTTAAAGATGGGTCCATTTGTGCTTGTATTTCTGCCTGTGACATAGGGGCCTAGCTGGTAAATTCCCTGGACACCACCTATGGTAGATGATATTGCCCTTTTACCTCACTGAGCTGGAGCTTTTCTACTGATCTTCTTAATTTTCCAGAAAGGACTTGCATAGAGAAATAAGAGACTAAATCATTTGAGCAAAGTCCCAAAACCATTCACTGTGTGGTAGAGGTTTGGCCAAAATCAGTTTTTTCCTGACCAAGAAACTAGTTCTCTGTCGATATTTCTTTGAAAATTGTACCTCCTATCTTTTTATCTTGCCCACTAGTTGACAAGAAGCAATAAAAAAAGAATTCCAGAGTTAGGTGATAATAAAGAAAATGCATATAAATGACAAATGATGAAATCTCAATTTTTTTTTAATTTTTCCATGATTCAGCAAATAGACATATAATTTAACAATGAAAGACTACTTAAATTTTTAAACAAGTGTTGACCTCTAATGAATAATGAATAATTCATTAATTTGATAGGGAGGAACCATGCCTTTCTCTTTTCCATAAAGAGGTGGAGACTGGAAGTTGAAATTGATCTGCATTGATAGATATGGTGGCTATGTGAGTTGGCTTCCTCTAAAAATGTTTTTTTTTCTGACAAAGAAGGGTTCATTCTGGTGAGAGGGTGAGTCAAGACGAAATAATGTGAAGATGAAAGGCCACCATAAAATGTTAAGACTGACCAAAAATAGAAAAATAAACAATAATGAAAGAAGACCAAGAATATATAAATATAGTTAACAATACAGTCCAGTAACCACCTACTGAATGTCAATTAAGGATTTCAGAAAGAAAACTTTCCATCATAAATATAACACTAACTCCCATAAAAAAAGTATATACATCTTAACCTGTGCCTATTACTGCTATGACCTGCCATTTTATTGGTATAATTAAAGATTATTTTTAAGGAGATTTTAATTAAAGCATTATAGTAGTTGGTAGGATAATGTTCTCTGGAAAAGCTATCACATTAGTTAACTATCACAATCCTTCTCTGATTCACTCTTTATATGTTATCAGACCAAAGTACCCCTGCAATCACAGAGCTTTTTTTTTTTTCCAATAGACTCTTTTACTCTGTCAACCCCTACCCTCAACAGGAGGAGAAATGGACAATAATACCTCTCAAAAATATTGGAATTCTCTAGCTTTTTCTTCATTTTTTCTCATTGTTAGTTGGCAGAAAATGTGAATTTCCTCACCATGTCCTCAACCTCCTTATATCTCCTTCTCTTTACAAAAGAAAGATTTTGAGAGAGCACATAGTTTATAAGAGAAAAACTCGACAATACTGGAATGCCTGGGTAAAATGTAGCTATGAATTGTGGGCCCCAGAAAAGACAGAGGTTGTAGGAAGGCATAAGGTATCTGAAAACAGAAATAGGGCAAAGTAATACTAAAAGGAACAATCAAAAGATAGTGATTACATACTTATTTTCAAAATCACAATTTTGCCTTTGATATGTTCTAGTCATAATTATATTCTTTCTGTATGT
Source organism: Monodelphis domestica (assembly GCF_027887165.1). Classification (NCBI taxonomy): domain Eukaryota; kingdom Metazoa; phylum Chordata; class Mammalia; order Didelphimorphia; family Didelphidae; genus Monodelphis; species Monodelphis domestica. The sequence goes on along the minus strand of NC_077228.1, from coordinate 89,466,656 downwards.
CCATACATATGTAGGTAGAGAGACAAACATTAAACTTTGAAAGCAGACTTAAAATCATTCCTTTTATTATTCTCCAAAGCATAGGCATGTAACAGTATTGTTTTAAAAATGAAGAAAATGCTATCTGGTTCAAGTGCTTTTTCCCACTATTTAGATCTTATTGAATCTCTTTTTTTCTTTTAGAGATAGAAAACATAAATAGCAAGACCTGTGTCACATGATCTTAATGTAACCATTTTTTTCTATAAATATTCTGTGCCTTACAGTTGCTTGTGGGATGAAATGCTAGAGGAATAAGGGAGGCTATTAATGAGGAAGCTAAAAACAACCTTTTGTTGGCTAACATCAACTACAGTTTAAAAGTCTTCAGCTTGTCAAAGGCATCCTCATTCTTCACACAAGGCATGCCACTCTAAACACAGATTGGTTTATTGTCCTCCGTGTTCAAAAACTGCACCTGTTCTCTTTTAATGGATTTTAAAAGCACATAATGCTGTAATTATCTACTGCATGAATTACGAGTATCCGCAGAACTGGTAAATAATATAGCATTGCAAAGTAAAATTACAGTTCAATGCTGATTTGCATGTAGATGACCAAAAATATGGCTCTTTCCATGCCCTTCATTTACTAGACAATAAAATTACTCTTTTTACCATTGAAAAGATACTTTTATTTTTAATTATTGGCTGACATGAATAAATTTGAGTTAGTTACACAGAGGGAGGGAACCTAAGTAGCAAGGGAAAGGGGAACAATATTTCATCAATTATAAGTTTTTCCACCTTTTATTTCATTGTGCCCATAGAAAAGCACTGATCATGGATTTAGCTATAATGGGTCATCAAACTGAATAGGAACTAACACGAATTTATTTCTGTTCTGAGTGAGAATTTATGATTTGTCCAGCAGTATGTTGGCTAAGATTTGATTTCCCATGGCACCAATATGCAAATAAACAATAGGATGGTTATACAATTCACATCAGAAATTCATCCTGAAGTAGAATAATAATAATCATACTTATCTAAAAGATAAGCATCATTTAGTGTGCTGTACTTTTAAAATCACAGATATGGTGTCTGCATGTAAATATTTGATTTTCCAATTTTTCCAGATTATATTTTGATACAGTTTTTAATATTGGTTTTCTGACATTTCATAATCCATATTCTCTCCCTCTCTCTCACTCCTCTCCCCTCCCCAAGAAGGTAGATAATATGATATTGGCTGCCATATATTACTATCCTATAATACATATTTACCTGTTCATCATGTTGTGAGACAAGACATATATTGCTAATACAAGGGAAGAATTCATGAAGTGAAAGAGTGTAGTTCAATCTGCATTCATACTCCATCAATTCCTTCTAAGTGATTGATATTCTTTTTCATCATGAATCCCTTGGAATTGTCCTGGATCCTTGCCTTGTTGTTAAAAATTAAGTCATTCGACTTCCGGGTAATCATGGCTGCAATCTAGATGCCACACTCTTCCTCTCCCCGGGACCAAACAAAACAGACTACATCAAAGGAGCATAAAAATCACCTTTAGAGGAACAGAAGGACACCCCAGTACTCCCTAGTACTCCACAGAGGCGAAGGTACATGGGGTTTGAACATTTCCACACTATAATAAGAAGGACAAAAGCTTGCACAGAAACGTGAACTGAGCCACCCTCCCCCCCCACCTCCCCCACAAACCAGAGTGAGCTACCTGAGTGCTCACTGGGACAGCGAGAGAGTGGGGAACGTTTCTGTCTGGGGCGTGGGCGGGCACTCCAGGATCCTTGGGATCTGGGGACTGCCAGGAAAAAACGTCTCAGGGTGGTTTCACTGGAGAACCGGCTCTGAGCGCGGAGGTCAGCGGAGCTGTACTTGGGGTGGTTGTGCTGAACATCTGGGCGGAGCTAAACACCAGGGGCGGACCACATGCTGATTATCTGGGCGGAGCTGAACACCTGGGCAGTGTGGCTGTGATCAGGGTCCCAGCACTGTAAGAAACCTTGGAGACTGGGAAGAACTAGTCTGAGGCAACCTAAATTCACAGAAAACCCACCCACATCACCCAGACCCCAGACCAAAAAGGAAAGGGGAATAAAACTACCAAAGGGATGGCTCACATGGCCCAAAATCAAGCCTCCAGGAAGAAAGGTAAAAAGGTGACTATTGAAAACGTTTATGGTGGAAGTACCCAAGGAAAAGAAGAGAATGAGGAGGAAATTAAAAAAAATCAGAACATGCCTCCCAAAATGGAAACTATCAACAAGCTCTGGAAGATCTCAAACTGGAGCTTACCCAAAAGATGGAAACCTGGAAAGAACAATGGGAGAAAGAGATCAGCAGTCTGACAGATAAGACTGCTCAATTGGAAAAAGAGCTCGAAGCATCCAGTAGAAGGGCAGACAAAGCTGAAAAGCAAAACCAGTCCCTAACGACCAGAATCAATCAACTCAAAGAAAGTGAGATCATAAAACAGCAAGAATCAATAAAGCAAACCCCAAAAATTAATGAATTAGAAGAAAACATAAAATATCTCACTGAGAAGGTCACCGATCTCGAAAACAGAGGGAGAAGAGAAAACCTCCGAATTATCGGTCTCCCAGAAAAACCAGAGATAAACAATAAACTCGATATTATTCTACAGGAGATTATAAAAGAAAATTGCCCCCACCTTCTGGAGCAAGGGGTCAAAATAGAAATAGAAAGGGTTCATAGAACACCTTCTATTCTAAATCCCCAAAAGACAAACCCTAGGAATGTAATTGCCAAATTCAAGAGCTTCCAAGAAAAGGAGAAAATCCTACAAGAAGCCAAGAAGAGGAGCTTCAGATATAAGGGGGCTCCCATAAGGATCACACACAACTTAGCGGCTAACACACTAAGAGACCGCAAAGCATGGAACACGATATTTAGAAAGACAAGAGAGCTGGGTCTCCAACCAAGAATCAACTACCCAGCAAAACTGACTATATTCTTCCAGGGGAAAGTATGGGCATTCAACAAAATAGAAGATTTCCAAGCATTTGCTAAGAAAAGACCAGAGCTCTGTGGAAAGTTCGATATCCAAGCACAGAAAGCAAGACAAACATGAAAAGGCAATTATGAAAGAAAGGGAAAAGGAGATGAATCTTATCTTTTTCTTTAAGTCAAACTCTCTTCTATAAGGACTACATTTACATCAAATTATATATATTAATATGTGGGGAAAATGTTTTGTGTAACTCTCAAAAATTTTAGCATCATCATAAGAGTAGTGAGAAGAAACATGCATAGGGAAAGATTGGAGCATTAAGAAGATTTGGAGAAAGTGGGGGCAAAGAAAGGAAAAGGGAGGGGGGAACTGTCAATAATACTAAGACTTACTTCAAGAAATGGGGGGGACTTAATAGAATAATATTTTCCATATAAAGATACACATGGGAAGGGGAGGGGAAGAACTCTCATATAAGAAGGAGAGGAAGAGAGCGTGAAGTGGAATTACTTAAACCTTACTCTCAGTGAAATTAAATCTGAGAGGGAAGGACATCTAAATCCAGTGGGATCCTGAATTCTACCTTATCCATTAGGGCAAGAAAGAAAGGAAAATTAAGGGGGGGGAGCATAAAAAGGGAGGGAAGAGGAGGGGGGACGGAAAGGGAGCACAAAAAGGGAGGGGCTAGAAAGGGAAGCGTCTCAAGGGAGGGGACTAGGGGGAATGACCCAAAGCAAATCACTGGTTCAAAAGGAGATAGCTAAAGAAGAAAGGTCAGAACTAGGGGAAGATATCAAAATGCCAGCGAATCCACAAATGACAATCATAACTTTGAACGTGAATGGGATGAACTCACCCATAAAATGTAGACAAATAGCAGATTGGATTAGAACCCAAAACCCTACCATTTGTTGTCTTCAAGAAACACATATGAGGCGGGTAGACACTCACAAGGTTAGAATTAAAGGTTGGAGTAAGACCTTTTGGGCCTCAACTGATAGAAAGAAGGCAGGAGTTACAATCATGATATCTGACAAAGCCAAAGCACAAATAGACCTGATCAAAAGGGATAGGGAAGGTAAATATATTCTGCTAAAAGGAAGTATAGACAATGAGGAAATATCACTAATCAACATGTATGCACCAAATCCAAAATTTTAATGGAGAAACTAGGAGAATTAAAGGAGGAAATAGACCATAAAACCATATTAGTGGGAGACTTGAACCAACCACTATCAAATTTAGATAAATCAAACCAAAAAATAAACAAGAAAGTGGTAAAAGAGGTGAATCAAATTTTAGAAAAATTAGAGTTAATAGACATATGGAGAAAAATAAATAGGGACAAAAAGGAATACACTTTCTTCTCAGCACCACATGGCACATTCACAAAAATAGATCATACACTAGGTCACAGAAACATGGCACTCAAATGCAGAAAAGCAGAAATAATAAATGCAGCCTTTTCAGATCACAAGGCAATAAAAATATTGATCGGTAAGGGTACATGGAGAGCCAAATCAAAAATTAATTAGAAATTAAATAATATGATACTCCAAAATCGGATAGTTAGAGAAGAAATCATAGAAACAATTAATAATTTCGTTGAATAAAATGACAACGGTGAGACATCCTTTCAAACCTTATGGGATGCAGCCAAGGCAGTACTTAGAGGAAAATTCATATCGCTGAGTGCATATATTAACAAATTAGGGAGGACAGAGATTAAGGAATTGGAAATGCAAATTAAAAAACTTGAGAACAAACAAATTAAAAACCCCCAGAAGAAAACCAAACTAGAGATCCTAAAAATTAAGGGAGAAATTAATAAAATCGAAAGTGACAGAACTATTGACCTAATAAATAAGACTAGAAGCTGGTACTTTGAAAAAACAGACAAAATAGACAAAGCACTAGTTAATCTAATTAAAAAAAGGAAAGAAGAAAGGCAAATTAACAGCATCAAGGATGAAAAGGGGGACATCACCTCCAATGAAGAGGAAATTAAGGCAATCATTAAAAACTACTTTGCCTAATTATATGGCAATAAATATACCAACCTAGGTGATATGGATGAATATATACAAAAATACAAATTGCCTAGACTAACAGAAGAAGAAATAAATTTCTTAAATAATCCCATATCAGAAAAAGATATCCAACAGGCCATCAAAGAACTTCATAAGAAAAAATCCCCAGGGCCTGACAGATTCACCAGTGAATTCTATCAAACATTCAAAGAACAGCTAACTCCAATACTATACAAACTATTTGACATAATAAGCAAAGAGGGAGTTCTACCAAACTCCTTTTATAACACAAACATGGTACTAATTCCAAAACCAGGCAGGCCAAAAACAGAGAAAGAAAACTATAGATCAATCTCCATAATGAATATAGATGCAAAAATCTTAAATAGGATTCTAGCAAAAAGACTCCAGCAAGTGATCAGAAGGGTCATCCACCACAATCAAGTAGGATTTATACCAGGGATGCAGGGCTGGTTCAATATTAGGAAAACTATCCACATAATTGACCACATCAACAAGCAAATCAACAAGAACCACATGATTATCTCAATAGATGCAGAAAAAGCCTTTGATAAAATACAACACCCATTCCTACTAAAAACACTAGAAAGCATAGGAATAGAAGGGTCGTTTCTAAAAATAATAAACAGTATATATCTAAAACCATCAACTAATATCATCTGCAATGGGGAGAAACTAAATCCATTCCCATTAAGATCAGGAGTGAAACAAGGATGCCCATTATCACCTCTATTATTTGACATTGTATTTAACACTAGCAGTAGAAATTAGAGAAGAAAAAGAAATTAAAGGCATTAAAATAGGAAAGGAGGAGACCAAATTATCGCTCTTTGCAGATGACATGATGGTCTACTTAAAGAATCCTAGAGATTCAACCAAAAAGCTAATCAAAATAATCAACAACTTTAGCAAAATTGCAGGATACAAAATAAACACACATAAGTCATCAGCATTTCTATATAATTCCAACACAGCTCAGCAGCAAGAACTAGAAAGAGAAATCCCATTCAAAATTAAATTAGACAAAATAAAATACTTAGGAATCTATCTCCCGAGACAAACACAGGATCTATATGAACACAACTACAAAACACTTTCCACACAACTAAAACTAGACTTGAACAGTTGGAAGAACATTAACTGCTCATGGGTAGGACGAGCCAATATAATAAAAATGACCATCCTACCCAAACTCATCTATCTATTTAGTGCCATACCCATGGAACTTCCAAATTTTTTTTTTACTGATTTAGAAAAAAACATAACAAAGTTTATTTGGAAGAACGAAAAATCAAGGATATCCAGGGAAATAATGAAAAAAAAAAATACAAAGGAAGGGGGACTTGCAGTCCCAGATCTCAGACTATATTATAAAGTAGTGGTCATCAAAACAATTTGGTACTGGCTAAGAGAAAGAAAGGAGGATCAGTGGAATAGACTGGGGGCAAGCAACCTCAGCAAGACAGTATATGACAAAAGCAAAGATCCCAGCTTTTGGGACAAAAATCCACTATTTCATAAAAACTGCTGGGAAAATTGGAGGACAGTGTGGGAAAGATTAGGTTTAGATCAACACCTCACACCCTACACCAAGATAAATTCAAAATGGTTGAATGACTTGAACATAAAGAAGGAAACTATAAGAAAATTAGGCGAACACAGAATAGTATACATGTCAGACCTATGGGAAGGGAAAGACTTCAAAACCAAGCAAGAATTAGAAAGAGTTACAAAATGCAAAATAAATGATCTGGAATACATCAAATTAAAAAGTTTTTGTACAAACAAAACCAATGTAACCAAAATCAGAAGGGTAGCAACAAATTGGGAAACAATCTTCATAGAAACCTCTGACAAAGGTTTAATTACTCAAATTTACAAAGAACTAAATCAATTGTACAAAAAATCAAGCCATTCTCCAATTGACAAATGGGCAAAGGACATGAACAGGCAGTTCTCAGCCAAAGAAATAAAAACTATTAAAAAGCACATGAAAAAGTGTTCTACATCTCTTATAATCAGAGAGATGCAAATCAAAATAACTCTGAGGTATCACCTCACACCTAGCAGATTGGCTAACATGATAGCTATGGAAAGTAATGAATGCTGGAGGGGATGTGGCAAAGTGGGGACACTAATTCTTTGCTGGTGGAGTTGTGAATTGATCCAGCCATTCTGGAGGGCAATTTGTAACTATGCCCAAAGGGTGATAAAAGACTGTCTGCCCTTTGATCCAGGTATAGCACTGCTGGGTTTGTACCCCAAAGAGATAATAAGGAAAAAGACTTGTACAAGAATATTCATAGCTGCGCTCTTTGTGGTGGCCAAAAATTGGAAAACGAGGGGATGGATGCCCATCAATTGGGGAATGGCTGAAGAAACTGTGGTATATGTTAGTGATGGAATACTATTGTGCTAAAAGGAATAATAAAGTAGAAGAATTCCATGGAGACTGGAACAACCTCCAGGAAGTGATGCAGAGCAAAAGGAGAAGAACCAGGAAAACATTGTACACAGAGACTGATACACTGTGGTACAATTGAAGGTGATGGACTTCTCCATTAGTGTCAATGCAATGTCCCTGAACAATGTGCAGGGATCTAAAAAATACTATCCACAAGCAGAGGATAAACTGTGGGAATAAAAACACCGATGAAAAGCAACTGCTTCATTACAGGGGTTGAGGGAATATGACTGAGGAGAGACTCTAAATGAACACTCTAATGCAAATACCAACAACAGGGAAATGGGTTTGAGTCAAGAACACATGTGATAACCAGTGGAATTGTGCTTCGGCTATGGGAGAGGGAAAGGTGGTGGGAGGGGGGGAGGGGGGGAAAAGAAAATGATCTTTGTTTCCAGTGAATAATGTTTTGAAATGACCAAATAAAATAATGTTCAAAATTAAAAAAAAATAAAATTAAGTCATTCACAGTTGATCATCATAGATTATTGTTTTTTACTGAGGACAACATTCTCCTGGTTCTGCTCACTTCGCTTTGCATCTCTTCATGTGTCTTTCCAGGGTTTTTGTGATTATTTTGTTTGTCATTTCTGATGGCACCATAATATTCCTTTATAAACATATACCACACATTGTTCAGTCATTCCCTAACTGATGGACATCTCTTCAGTTTCCAGTTCTTTGCCACCTCAAAACCTTCTTGTTATAAAAATTTTTAGTAACAGTAAGTTCTTTCCACATAACTTTTATCTCTTTGGAATACATACCTGTTGGTGGTATGGCTGGATCAAAGGATATACACTGTTGTATGACACTTTGAGCATGGTTCCACATTGCTCTTGAGAATGGTTGTATCATTTCAGAGATCACTCCATCAACATATGTTAGTGTTCCATTTTTTCCACATCCCCTCCAACATTTATCATTTTCCTTTTGTCATATGAGTCAGTCTGATAGGTGGTAACTCAGAGTTGTTTTAATGTGCATTTCTCTAATTAATAATGATTTGGAACATTTTTTCATATGAATAAAGATAATATTAATGTATTCATCTCAGAATTGCCTGTTAATATCCTTTGACCATCTGTCATTTGGGGAAAAAAACTATCATTTTAATTAACATTCCATTTTCTTTCTCTTTTTTTAGCATTCAATCATTAAACTATGCTTTGATATTCCTTATTAAAGGAATGTGTTCTTTTTAAAAGAATAATTAAATTTGCTAACTAGGTAACTCAGTAGTTAAAAAATTAAGGATTTCCATTTCACTTCTTTTTAGAAAGTAACTGAAAAAAAGGCAAATAAGCCTTTTCAATAGGATATCAATATCAGTGCAGAGAAAGCCACACACTCTTTTCAGAGGTTAATGTGTTTCTTTACTGTGAGCATCATCCCTGTAGTTTGTCTTATCATTCTCCAGAGTCTAAATACAGTCTGCCCTGACCACCTGTCCCAGCAGTTTCCTCAATATAATACCACTCTCCCTACAGAGCTGCATTATGGTGAAGCCATTCTCCATACCAATTGTAAGATCATAAGTGCACCACACACACATCTTCTCAGGGAGTTTTGTCTAGTTCTATCATTCTACATAGAAACGACTTAATTTATATACCCTCACTACAGCCTTTACCTGATATCTCATAATGACAGAGATGTTCTTCATCTTTAAAGAGAATATGAATTAATTCCAATTTCTACCAAGGCATCCCAAGCTGGAGAGACTTTGAATATGGAATAATGGACAGACTGTCCACTGAGAGAAACAATTTTGGTATTAAGACCTCATTAAAAAAAGTTTTTGCAAAAATGAGCAATTACAACATATATTCCTAAAGACTGTGCCCATATTAGTAAAATCACAGATCTTCTGAAATATTCATTAAGGATAAATAAAGCAAGGTAGGTTTGAAAAAAAAGTCTGATAACAGAAATACACCTTAACCATAGGTTGTTATTGCCTGGATAAATGAGCTGACATTCATTCATAAAACTTGTAAAAGTTTGCACATTGCTTTTACTTTTGTTCTTTAATTTGTTATTCATAAGGATCCTGGAAGGGTAGCTACATCAGGAATTATTGTTCTTTTACTGATTATGAAGTTGTGGCTCAGGGAGGTCACATGGTTTGCCAGCAATTACTAATGATCATAGTCAACTAGTCAGCAAGTATTTATTAATCACTTACCAGGTGCCAAGCAGGAAGCAAATCCAGATTTATCTTGTCACAAAATCTAATATCCCATGTGTATTGTGATATCTCTGAAGAAGAGCTCTATCTAATTTTTAAAAATAAGTTTAGAGGTATATTTAAATACACATCTAGATAGAGAGCTTAATAGATAATAAAATAGTTCATTCACAGTATTTTGTGGTCAATAGTAAAAGTATGCTTTTTGCAAATGAAAGAATTAAATATCTCAGAAGTTAAATAACTCATCTCTGATCACGCACAAGTTTGAAAGAGGAAATTGGAATGCCAGCTTTGGATTTAAAGACCAGTGAGGCCTCCTGCTACTTTGTTTCTTTCTAGTTATTCAAAATAGCATTATAACATGTTAAAAACTTGGATTTTCATGACAACATCCAATCATAGACTTTCTAGACTTCTGGCTTATCATTCTGTAACTTTTTTCTATAAACTTAAAAGGCCACGATTCTTTTTAGTTTTTGTTCATTTGTCCTGATTTTTAGAATTCTGAATATTCTTCTGCTCTTCTCTTTACTCTTATTTAAAATTCAAAAGGCACTCCAGTATAAGTACAGTAAGCAAAAAGGAGATGAATGTGATGATGTTACACATCTTAGTTTCTTTTTATGTTGAACAAGATGCAGTTATCATTTAATACCTCTTCTCTACATTGTCATTGTCATTTCTTATTCAAATTGTTCATTTTGATAAGTAAAATATTGTATTTTCAAGTTACCATGTGATCAGAACTTGTTTATATGTGTGTATATGTGTGTTTATAAAAATTCATTCCTAAACAATGATTTCACTCAGTTTGTTGTATCCTTCCTTTCCCCCATCAACCTTCTTTTTAAACATAGTATGTCTTATTAGATGATATTTAGAATTTAAATATTTAATATTTAGAATATTCTGAATTTTTAAAGTATAGATTGTTAAAATCTCAATTCAAAATTATATTAGTAACTAAATACTAATCATTAGGTCTCGATAACTCTCTTCCAAGATAGATATTTATAATTAGAAAGAGATAGATATGGACTACATTTATTTGCATGTGTGTGTTTGAGATGAGGTTAGTATTTTAACATTTCACTGAGGTTAGGTAAATATTTTAATAGGATATATGTATATATGTTTATATACACATATTTAATTTATCCCTAACCTTTAAATGCTTGTGTTAAGGGGTAAAGTTTAGGGTTGAGACTGAATATATATATTTTAGTTGGTCACCAGGAATTTAAATTCTGAATCCCAATGAAATACTCAAATCAGAATGGAATCTTCATGGCGGTTTATTTACAATAGAAGGAAGAAATTAAGAATGAGGGAGAGAGAGGGAAAAGGGGAGGATAGCTGCCCTGGCCTAGTCTGAACCCAGTGGGAGTTCAGAGGCCTCAGCCAAGGGGCCTTTTCTGAACATTAAATCTAGCTCGGCTTCCAGCCAAGAGGCCTCCTCCAAGATGGGGGCCTCCTCAGAGGCTCGTCCCTCCAGAAAGTCAAGAAAAGAGGAGTCAGCCTTAATACTCACCACATGAGCATCTCAGGTAAGCAGTCTGAGGTCTCACGCTTGAGCTCCTCCAAGTCAAGTTCCACCGCCAAAATCCCTCTCACAGGAAGTGATGCAAAATATAAAGGCAGCTCTTTACATCACTTCCTGTGCCTCACATATACCAATGGTGGCTTAAACTTGGCTTTGGACAGTGGAGGGCCAGTCAGTTGTTTCTGATTTGTCACTTGCTAGCACACACAGGTCATAGATCTTCCTCTCCAACACTCAATCCTTAAGTGGGGGTGTATACATTCCTAGTTGCTAAAATTCTAAAAGCTTAGCAGGGTAGTCTAAATCTAAAATTCACAATCCTCCCCTGATGATGATTGGGAGACTAGTATCCCCAACTGATCACATAACATAATTATCTTGTACCTCTAAATCTTCTAACTACAGATACATACAAAATTTCACCTTCTAAGAGGAAACAACAATAGTTAGAGATAAGATGGAAACAGAAGAGAGTGACAGCAAAACCACTGTTTTTGCTGGGCACATTGACAAAAACCAATTGGGGGGTAGTCCCCTTTTGGCATAAGAGTATACATTCAAAATAAATATTCAATCAACCACACCCAAAGTTCATTCTGGATCTTCTTGATATAGTGTAGGTTTTTCAGGCATTTTTCTGCAAACAGTTCACTCTCTAGATTTTAGGAGTTAGCAAGCTTCTTTCCTTGAAGATCTTTCTCAAACAAAATTTTTAAATCTTGGATTTTTATGAAAATATACTTGTTAAGACCAAGATGTTTTCATCATTACTTATTACTGGGTTAATATTTTTGGAAGCTATGTCCATTCTGGACCTGAAATCAATATTGGAAAGTCATTTCTAACATTTAACAAATGTTATTAAATTCACTAAGCTTTTATGAAATCATCTACTATGTTGAAAGAACTTTGCTAGACTGCTGGAGGTTCCAATACATAAATGATTCAGAATCTGGACTCTGGAGGCTTTTATTATTCTGGGGAATACACATGAACACAAAGAATTAAATATAAATAACTACAAATTAATTTAGAATGGCAAGGATGCTTATTTCTGAGCGGATCAGTTAAGTCACCCTGAAGGGGATGGCACCTGCCATAAACATAAAAGAAAACAAGAGATTTGAAGAGTTAGAAACAGTCAGGGAGAATATTCCAGGCATGGAAGATAACTTCATTCATCCATTTATTTATTAAACAAATATTTATTAATTGCCTTCTTTGTGCTAGGTATTGTCCTTGATACTGGAAATACAATGATTTAGAAACTAAACATTCTCTGCTCTCATGGAATTTACATACTGTTGTATGAAATATAGAAGAGTGATTATGGGGAACAGTGAGTAGATTAGTTTGGTTGTACTATAAAGTGTATGTTGGGCATTAATGAGAAATCATTCTGAAAAAATAGGTTGCAAGAGTAGCTAAGTGCTCAGTGAATAGAGTTCCAGGGCTAGAGATTGGAAGTCCTGGGTTCAAATCTGAACCCAAACGCTTCCTAAATGTGTGACCCTGGGCAAGTCCCTTAACTCAATTGCCTAGCCTTTACTGCTCTTCTGCCTCATTTGGTACTTAGTATTGGTTCCAAGACAAAAATGTGAGGGTAAAAAATAAAAGAAAGAAAGAAATATAGGTTGCAACAGAATCATTATGGACTTTAAATGCCAAATGGAGGAATTTGTATTTTTGTCTTAGAAACAATGTAGAGATACTGAAACTTCTTGAATAGGAGTTTTACATAATTAGGATAGTTCTTTAAGAATATCAGTTGGCATCTATGTGGTTAATAGGTTGGAAAGGAGAAAGACTGCAATTTAATAACACTTTCCCTATAATAACCTGTCATAAAGTTTAACTCCATGTTGACTCTTCACCTATTGATCCAATACTTCCTCAGTCCACAACTTACCTAAGATTACAAGGTTCAAATAATTGGAAAAATAGCCCCTCCATTCTGAAAACAACAGGAAGAGAGAAAGGAATAAGGGAGAATGGTTAAGGAACTGAAAATCTGGGGATCAGAGAGGATGGGATCAAAGGAATAAGTTGAGGGGCAGCCTTTGGCAAGGAAAAGTGCTACTTCTTTCTCAGAGACTAGAGCAAAGAATGATAGAATGATTGACAATGTAGAATGGCTTCAGTTGTGGACTATGGGACAAGAAAACATGGTGAAATAGTTTCCATTTTCTCAATAAAGGAGGAAAAATACTATTGTGAAATGAATGGGAAGGTAGGGGTATAAAAGTCTTAGAAACAGAAGGGATTTAGACCAGTTGCAACAAGGAGTATGATATTAAATCAAAGAGGAGTTGGAAATGTATCACTGAAAACTAAGTCAATGTTGGATTTATTAATTATATTAATTAAGATTTACAATATTAGTGTATGATAGATAGCATAGGATTTCTCCTTATTTTAATGAGATTTCTAGAGGATAATGACTCATTCATGGTCACATAGTTTGAGTCAGAAGTGAGATTCAAACCCAAGTCTTCTTCACTCTTTTGGTGTCTCTTTGCATTCTTTATTTTGTTGACTTCACCAGTTCTCCTGGTTTAATTATCATCTCCATGCAGATAACTCAAGGTTGGATTAATATTAAATATAATACAATCTATTTTTAATACATTGAATTTGAGGTGACTGACATCCATTGGAGAATATACATTAGGTCATTAGTATTACTTTTGGAAAGGAAACTAAAACAAGTTCTGGACTTTCTGCCACTGTGTTGGAACAAGCAAGAGTGGGAATATTAGAGAGAGAAGAAATTGACAAGACTGACAGTTGGTGGGGGAAGGGGAAACTGGGAGTGGCAGTTGGTTTTGTGACTAGGACTTTCTCCCTGGCCTGGGAAGTGAGAGGAGCTTTTCTTCCCAGTCTCTGGATAGAAGTGCCCCTATTTTCTTCAGTCCAAAGAGACAGGCCCAACCAGCCCTGAAGATCAGAACTTTATTATTGCTTGCTGTCTACTGCTAAGATGTTGAAATTAAGAAGATTAGCACAGATATAGCATAGACAGGAATAAGAGAAACCCTCCACCAGCCTGTGAGGCGGGCCTCAGCTCCAAAACTGAGAAATACTCAACCTTATATAGGGAAATCCCTCTTCCCTCTTCCCTGATACCTCTCCAATCTGAACTGGTTATTAAAATTTATCTTATTTGAATATCACAGTCAGATAAGTGGACTATCTTGTCAGGGGGCATAGAGGGAGCTGAACCTCAGTTCAGTCATTCAACTACAAATAGTCCTTATCAGACCCCTACTGGGCGACCAAAGTCTGGGGAAAGGCTCGTCCCTCAGGAAGGTCCATGTTTATCTGCTCTGGGGCATCTTTGGCATCAATCCATAGAGAAGACATCCATGCAGGCTATCATAAGTGGCCCATTTCTCGGACACCCCATTTTGTTCAAAAAATAGCCTCTCGGCAGGGGGCATTTCTCTCCTTTTGCCTAACCAGCAGCCATATTCCCTCTCTCCCTTCAACTCCTCCATTCCCTGCTACAAACCTTCCGTATCCCCTGTTCTTATCCACTCATCTTTCTCTATATATATTACGTACTGGCAGGAGAGGACATTAGGACCATATATAGAGATTTGTGATATATAGATCTGTGAGTTATCTGCATGGAGATGATAATTAAACCAGGAGAACTGGTGAAGTCAACAAAATAAAGAATGCAAAGAGACACCAAAAGAGTGAAGAAGACTTGGGTTTGAATCTCACTTCTGACTCAAACTATGTGACCATGAATGAGTCATTATCCTCTAGAAATCTCATTAAAATAAGGAGAAATCCTATGCTATCTATCATACACTAATATTGTAAGCCTTGATTAATTCTTTCATGTAAAATCCACTGTAAATTGTATAACACTACTATATACTATTTAACGTTCTTTTTAATTATGTAAAATAAAGCTATTTTTCTTTTTTTTCCCCAAATGATTATGCAATTAAGGAAAGAAAGAAAAACAAAGTCTTCCTATTATTTTTTTTTCTATATGCTCCCAATGTATGGCGTAAGCCTAATCTCAAACCTAGAATTAAGCTTGTTGCTCTATTTCTTTCAGTTATTGATAACAACATCTACAGGGAACTGAACTGCAATTCTCAAAAAGCTTAAATATGTGCTTCTACACTGTTTTGTTTTATTAATTGGACTAGCAGTATAACAGTCATTTTGCAAGCCAACTTGGCATGTATACCATGAGCTGGACTTGCTGTCTTAGGTGAAACATTTCTCATGTCCTTCTGAAATCAAAAAGAAGAATTATAGTTACTCTATTAATCCTGAAAATATTACCTACTTTCTATTCTGAAAAAGGTTTTTAAACAATGACAATTGAAACATTTTGCATATAGGAACATTCTCCCCCTCCCTGAAAAATGGAAAGAACACATTAAACTCTTACCTGGCTAAAATGTGTGTGTGTGTGTTTAAAATAGCTACGTGGTTGCCAGATGGCTGAAAATGTGCTGTGTTTATGAAGTATTCAAATCTTCGAATGGTCTGAATAAACAGTTGAGATACTTGTTCATTCGTGACAAAGAAGATAATGCTAAAATGGAAAACATTGGCATGCCCAGCCATAATACAAATATTCTAGGATTATATTTTAATTGGAAAAGTCTCACAGGGTTAGATGTGAAAGAAGCCTGTCGTTTACTTCTTCAATTCATGGGGAACATAGTGCTAAGATTTACAACATGTGATTTCTATAGTTTTAATTTTTCAGAAGTGAAAAGACTCCTGATAAAATTCATTCTTAAAAAATTGTAGTGAAACTCATATTAATGCTTTTGTTGTGGGGTAGAATAACACAATTAGGTACCATATTACTAAGTACATAGAAGCCATCCTTTGGTCTACAATATAACTAAATTTATCTAGTTATGAAATGCTTAGTTCAGGCATTAGCTCTATATCATATAGTTTTAAACTTAAAATGGTTGAAAATAATTTTCCCCATGTAGGAAAAAGAATATAGCTTTGCTATGCTTTTGAAATCATGGGGGAGATTTTTACATTTGGGCCATAGTGAGGTTTATGAAGAGAATTTAAGAATTGTTACTTCTAATTCATCAACTGAAAGACGCAGGATTGTAGGATTTCCCAACTGAATGTGTGTGTGTTTTTTTTTAAGTTTCCCCTGGGAATAGGTAGATTCTGGATAGGATCCCTAGAACTAGTAAGAAGCCATGTGGGTTTAAATATTTCAGATGTGACTCAAGGGTTTGTGTGTGTGTGTGTGTGTGTGTGTGTGTGTGTGTGTGTGTGTGTGTTTTACCCTTGAGACCATGTTTGATACTCTGTTGTTTTGGATACTCTCAATATATTCCAAAACCAAATTGTTTCTCTTCCCTTCATTCTCTTTGCCATTTCCCTTTTCTTCATCATATGCAGTGAAATAAACTATTGCTGAGTACAATAATTTTGCCTTTTAATGCTGAAGATGGAGAATGATATATTTGTTAATGTTAAATACAATTTTTTATATCTGGTCTAGCATGCTGGTGCCTAAAATAATAGATTATGAAATTTCCTTACTTGCTCAAAAAGATCAGCACCTTATTGTCTTTCATTCCTCCAAATCTTGGCCTTCAACATATATATATACTATAATCCCTCCAATACCCTAAGATCCCAGTTCCTCAGATCTACTCAGTTCATTTGACTTACTTCGATGCCCTGTCTCATCTACACACAAACATGATCATTTCTTTGATATGGGATTACCCAGAAATGTTCCATTGACATGCCACAAGCTACAATATTCCTTAATTCATTCATATATTTTAAAATTCCATACTCCTCTATGCTTTATCCCCACCACCACGACCTTGTCCTTTCTCTTCACCAAAACCTCCATCTGTTTTCCCCTTAGGTTCTACAGTGGCTAAATTATTTTCTTTTTCTCATCCCATACTGTAGGTGAATCATCTCTATTCCACACTATCTTTTACTCTCAAATTCTTTGCCTTATAAAAAGTCATAACTCAATGAACACTGGTACTCCAACAAACTATCTCCTTCACTTCTATTCACATACTGCTGAATGAAGGCCTAGGAAATTACAAAATCTTTTTATTGGATTCATCAAAAATTTTCACTCTCATATCAAAACTGGAAAACATTACAATAAGGGAATCATTCTACTTGTAATGAGTTCCTCCTGTGGCTGGTCCAGACTACCTTGACCCTTCTTAGTTTACAGCCTCACACCTTTTCAACTAATAAGTTTAAATTATGCCTAAGTGAAAAAAATGGTCACTTGCCTAGAGATTTTCTTCCTCCTCACTCAGAAATATTCTTTAACTTCCCCTACATTCCAGTCTCAGAAAAGATAGTCATTTTTTTGGGCAAGATTAACCTCTTTATATGACTCTTGATTTCTGTCCCTTGCATCACTAGGAATATTATTCACACTGCCATACCTACTCTGTAAACTTCAATATCTCCTTACTTACTGATTCCCTGCTGCTGACAAATATGCTCATGTCTCGCTCATCCTTAAAAATATCCTCATTTGGTTCTACTATTTCTGCTAGTTATCATCTGGTACTTTCTGTCCCCTTCTTGACTTAACTCCTTGAGAAAGCTGTATGCAATTGCTGCCTTTATTTTCTCTTCTCTTACTTTGTACTAAACCATCTGTAGTCATCCTTTCAATCTTATTGAGCTAGAATTGCTATCTCAAAGGATAACAGTGATCTCAATCACCGACTCTTATCTTCTGTCTTAACATTTGGTACTGTTGATCCCTTTCTTCTACATCTTTTTCTTCTAGGTTCCATCACCCTTTTGTCTCATACTTCCCTCATTGCTGCTTGACCATTCACTCTTCCTTTATTGATTCTTCATCATGTCATGCTCACTAACTGCAGTTGTCTATTAAGATCTGTCCTTGGTCAACTTCTTTTTTCACTCAATATCTCACTTAGTGATCTCATCAGTTCCTCTGTGATTACTGATCATCTTCATACAAAAATATATATTCAGCCATAGTAACTCTCTTGGGCCACTGTCTCACATAACCAAATGGTTTTTAGAAATCTTTAATTCTACAGTTCCTGAAACAAAGTAAGAAACTAATAAATTCTTATTGAAAATTATTAATGTAATAGGAAAAATAAAACATTTAAATAAAATATAAGTTTAAGGTCTTTCATACCTTGGCATTATTCTCTTTTTAATATTTATACTGCAAATAGTGCTCCAGCTAGTACTGTACTGTTTTCTGCTCCAAGCCCACAAACCTTTAACTCTTACTTCCTTTATGCCTTTGTGCATACTAGTTTCATATATATATATATATATATATATATGAAATATATATATTTACATATATTCCACATATATATATCTTCCCACTTGGAAAGCTGAATTCTCAAGTATCCTTTAAAGTTAGCTTCTATGAAGACTTACATGATCTCCCTGTTGGTAACAGTCTTCTCTCTGACTTTACATAGAACTTTGTTTTCTAACTCATTAATGTACTTATAATATTGTATACTATTAATATATATTTTTATTTATTTTTGTGTCTAATCTCTAACACTACTAGCTCTACCAGGACAGGAATTATGCCTAACACAGTGCTTTGGACATATTAGGTGCTTAATCAATTTGTTTAAATGAAAGAATAAAGCAAAGCATTTATTATGTACTTATTATGAATATTAATGGATGAATTAAATAAATATGAGCAAATCATTTTTACCACTGCTCTTTAACCAAAATAACCTCTCCTCCAGTTAAATAGATCTTAAAGGCAGGAAATACCTTCTTCTTTACCATCTGATTATTTCTTCCTCACTATATTTGCCTATTCTATTTCCCCACCCTGGCTTTTATAACTGGAATTATAGACAATGAATTCATATGCTACCTCTGCTATTTCTTACCTGCATGACTTTAGTCAAGTAACTTGACCTTTTTTTGGCCACAGTCACTTCACTTACACAATGAAAAGTTTGTGCTAGAAGAACTTTAGTGAAGTTGGTTCAAGTCTCATTTCCTAATGTTTACCAGCTCAGTGAATCTGGCCAAACCATCTTCGGATATGCTGGTCTTGATTCATATTTCTTTTTTCAATGATAATATAAGATCTTGGTATTCAGAATATACTATAAAATTTATTTTTATTTTTTCCATAAAATTCCTTTTATTTTGTAGAATTTCTAGCTATGTAGTAAAGCATGGCTCTGTGTTTTCTGTGATTATACCAGTAACATTCTGCCATTAACAAAGCTAACTATAGGCTTAGAATATTTTGTATAGGACTCAGTAGGAGGTTGTGTTTCTTGATCTTATTTTAGCTTTGAAATACACTGGATCTATTCATAATCCTCCAATTAATTTCACCCATAAGGTTTTTACCTTAGTTGACAATATTAAATGACCCCTTTTATTTCTATTTTCTCTAGTTTAATTTTCAGTTCAGTACCACTTGTTATAGTTTAACTTAATGCATTTTTTAGGTGAGGGATATATAATCTGTACATGATTTGTGTTAATTCAAATGTTGTCTTTAATAGTTGTGTCCATTATTTATAAAATATATAGTTTTAGGAAAACTCTGTTCTTTCAAAGCAATATACAGGTAAAATCCCATAAAAAAGAATGTCATTACAATGAATCATTTCCTATAGTAAAGCTATTCCCATGTCTCTGTTAATGAACCTGAATAATATTGTTTTTTTTTTAGGTTTAAGGCAAATTCTCTAAAATACAACAAATACCTTTTTTGATTCCTCACCATAGAAGTCATTTTTTAAAAATAATGAAGTACTTGATTGTGTATGTTTCCCAGGAGACTTGTAGAAATAAAGGGAAATAAAAATGATCATGCTGGTTGAACTAGTATAACAGAGAATTCCTAAGGAAATTCAATAGTTCAGTGGAAAGTATGCTGGATCTAGAGTCTGGAAGAACAACATTCAAATTTAACCTTAAACACTAACAGTATGATTCTGGGCAAGTAACAATCTTTGTCTGTGTCCATTTCCTCAACTATAAAATGGGAGTAATCATAGCATCTCTTTCCTAGAGCTATGGTGAGGATCAAATGAGATAATATTTGTAAAGTACTTAGCCACATTAAGCTACCAAACATAGTATATGAGGTAGTATACAATTAGTTTGGGCAGAAAAGAATATTGGTTTGAGTCTGAAAAGATTCTAAAAGGGTAAAGGGATATTTAAAAAGAATAAAAGGTTTTGAATTTGGATTTTTAAAAAATGCTTCAGAAGTAAAACTTGGCAGCAGAACTGTGGCTAAGTAGTAAATTAAATAAAAAAATAAAATATTTTGGTTATAATGAAATACAATCCAAATATGAATAATAATGTTAATATTATAGCCAAAAAAGCTAGCATTTTTAAGATTGAATGAACTAATAGAGATATAGTTTCCAGAATTAGAGAGATGATAAATGGGTCAGATCTCTTCATTTGGAGTTCCATCTAAAGAAAGTGATTGATAAACAGGAACTTAAGCCAAGAAAGGTGAAGAACTGGTAAACAATCTAGAGTATGACCTAATATGATTGGTTAAATGGACTACATTCAAATAGTCCAGAGGAGAAAGAACTAAGTGAAAACATGAAGACTATCTTTAAATAGTTGAAGAGCTATTTAGTAGAAGAAGGATTAGATTTGTTTTGTTTGACCCCCAAAGACAGAACTACGAGCAAGGCACACTGACTTTGTAGCGTGGTAGATATGAACTTTATATGAGAACAACTTCTAAAAATGAAAAAAATGGAAAAATATACAATGGGAAGCTTTAGGAGGTAATAGGTTCCCTCCCATCTAACTGCTCTTTTGGACTGCCTTCCTCTGCCCCCTACCACACAAAACACACAGAGGAAGAGAGAGAGAGAGAGAGAGAGAGAGAGAGAGAGAGAGAGAGAGAGAGAGAGAGAGAGAGAGAGAGAGAGAGAGAGGGGGGGGGGGGGGGAGGGAGAGAGAGAGAGAGAGGAAGAGAGAGAGAAGGAGAAGCAGAGAGAGAGAGAGGGAGAGGGAGGTTAGGGAGAGTGCCTGGAAGGATATTCAGTGTGATGTTTTGGAAAGCAGTCTTATTCATGAATGTGTTGAATCTGATGGCTTCTAAGTTCTCTTCTTTGATATGCTATAATGTCTCATTAGCTAAAGATATCAGGATTTTTTACCAGCTTTTTTCTTGTGACTAAAACATAACACCATTTTCCCAATATAAGTAAATGTAATTCAGTCAGTGGTGTAGCTAGATGGATGGTGCTGTGGAGAGAGCGCTGGGCCTGGAGTCAGGAAGGCTCATTTTCCTGAATTCAGACTTGTGCCTTCTGACACTTAGTAGCTAGCTGTGTGACCTCAAGCAAGTCACTTCAGCCTCTTTGCCTAGATTTCTTCATGTAAAATGAGATGAGGAAGGAAATAGCAAACCACTCTAGTATCTTTACCAAGATGAACTAGATTCTCCCACCCACAGGTGAATCTGAAGAGAACTTTCCCATTCAAATTTCTCATGTGGAAAGTGACCCAGAAACTTTTTCTCCTCTTCAGCCACCATAACTAAAACCAAGAAAAAGAATGTTCTTGCTGCCAAAGTCCTTGATACTATATGATTTTATCTCCATATTTACTAATATAATTGACATTAAGGAAATAGGTGGTTAGTTTTGTCTCTTCATTCCAACAATTGTGGAGACTTTTCATATGATAGGAGCTTATACTTTATACATTTTTTCACACTATTCCTATTAAAATGTGAGGTCCCTGAGAGCAAGAACTGTTGTGCATTTTTATTTGTATTATAAGAGCTTTGCATATAAGTGTTTAATAAATGCTTTGTCATTAATTTATTTGATCCTATGGAAACTTTAGAGCCTGTTGAAGAACAGGGCCAATTATTTAGATGGCATGTAAGTATAGGTATTAATTAGTTTTTCTGCTCCTAAACTGGGAGTGTGAAAGTTGCATCAGTTAACATACTTTTAATGAGTATATTTTGACAAGCAATTCTATCTAAAATGCATTTTAGCTATTTAAATTTGGGGAAAAGTTTTATAAAAGAGGAAGACTTTTGAGTAGTGGTCTTAAACGATTAAACTTAAATCATTAGTGGGATAGTTGCTGCAAATATGAAGCACTTGACAAACATTCAATTTTTCGTAGGCGTCCTGTTTGGCCAATTTAAGTTTAATGACACTGGATCTGCTCACTGTGATGGAGGAAAGGGGAATTAGGAGAGAATTTGACACTTTCAGTTCTTCAGTCAGTAGAGACTTTACCTTTAGGAGGTCAGTCACATTTTGCTTTTACTAAGAGTTTAAATACTGTAAAAGCAGTGGTAAATAGTTCCTTATTCAACAAAACATAACAAGTTGTATGTAATAATCTTCTGAAACCTTAGACTTACTGCTGAGGATTATGAAGTCCCTGAACCAAAAAAAATGTCATTATAATCATATACAAACCCCCCCCAACCCCCCCCCCGAAAAAAAACAGAATCTGCCTGTCTTTTTGGTTTGGGCTTTCAGAGAGGAACAAGCAATATCCAAACATATTAAACAGTAGAGAACAAGTTTCTATAAATGGTGTTTCAATTACAAATATCCAACCCCTTTCCCAGGTACGTTTTATCCTTCAATCTCTTTCCAAGTAGCACCCTGGAAATAAAAAGTAATATGTATGCCAACTCAGTTTTGGAATCAGAAACTCTATTAGAAAATGGAATGTAAATCTAATTATTGTAACATGTGTTTTCTCCTTATGCAGTGATGAGTTTAGAAGTGAGTAAATGCTGACATTGTAAGAAAATTCTAGGACACCTTCCCCTAGGGAGGGTATTCAGCTAAGTTGTGGCCATGTTACTTTGGGATTTGATCTTACCAAGAAATAACCAAAAAGACAGCAGGTGGTTTTAGCTCACCTCATTGATTACAATTAGTGATATTACAAAGCTCTTCAAATTAATGTTGACATATTGCTCTGAAAGCTCATTTTCTCATATGTGGGACATGCCATGGTGTTTCTGAAATGTGTGTATTCCCACTTGCCAATAATGTTATTTTGTAGATTCTTTCTTTCTAAAAGCAGATGTCTACTTCAATCAACTTCCAGCTATTAATGATGGCTTTTAACTACCTTTGTGAAAGGCAGGTACATTAAATTAATGCTTTTTAGGAGCAACATGCCATTTCTTCTGTAGAAAAGCTTAGGGTGCTGAAATCCTTGGTAGTGTTACATCCGTTTCACTAAAAATTACCAAGTAGCTGCAGTATTGTGAACAGCTAGCTTTAGGGAACAGTTCCATTTTAATTCTAATTTTTACAGTAGGTAAGAAGTAATGAACAGAGACTAACCCCTGTAGGAGGAAATGGAAGAAATAGGTATAGTCTAAACAGATTAGCAAAGGTAAGATGCTTCTCAAAGCCCACCAAATGACTGTCACATTTAGACTTTCTGAGTTGGTATACTTGATTACATTTTCAGATGCTTCCTTGGAGGGACACATATACTCATTTCAAACTCTATTATCTTTCTAATGCAAAAAGAAAACTACATAGGGCACACACTGGCAATTGATCACATATACCATATTTTATGTGTGTTAAGGGCCATTAAACAAACTATTCTTAAATAAACAAACACTAAATAGGCCTAGTTAGAATTGCAGTAGGAAATGATCTGTCACCTTTGCTTTTTATGAGGTTTTAAATTGCCTTACAACAGTACATCAGCCAAAGCAATATATAATGTACACAGAAAACCACAGACACACATTACACATACATATTTATGATTTCAAGTTTTTGCTGTTCTTCTTCACTTGTAACTGACCCTTTTTGACATCACTTGGGTTTTTCTTGGCAAAGATACCCAGGTGGTTTGCCTTTTCCTTCTCCAGCTCATTTTGTAGGTGAGGAAACTGAGACGAACAGAGTTAAATGACTTATGTAGGATCAGACAGCTAGGAAGTGTCTGAAGCTAGATTTAAATTCACAAAGGTGAGTCTTCCCAATTCTAGGTACCAGATATATTCACTGTGCCATCTAGCTGCCTGTTATGATGTGTCTGTCATGGCAGCTTGTAGCTATTTGTATGGACAAACTATCCATCAGTATGTGTACCTATCTTTTCAACCTTATTATACATTTTTCTCCTTCATTTACTCTTGGCCTTCTTGCTAGTTCTCATCCAAACTCTCATTTCTAGATCTTTAAATGAGTGGTTTCCCAATACTACAGTGTGCTCCCTTTTCTCCTCTACCTCTTAAAGTTCCTAGTTGTATTCAGAGCTTATTTCAAATTGCATTATGGCTCCCCACCCCCATTAGGATGTAAGCTCCTCAAGGACAGGGACTATTTGATTTTTGTTTTTGTATCTCTAACACCTAGCACAATATCTTTCAATAGTAAGTAAGCTTTAAGACAGTTTATATCAACTATATGTAAGGCTTCCTATGATGGGGAAGAGAAGAGAGGGAGGAATTTGATGTTTAAATGAAATAAACAAATACATAAATACATTTTTAAAATAAAATAAAGAAGCCCATCATCAAATTTAAACAACTTAATATAATAGAAATTTTATGAGCTATTGTTTGAACTGTTAGGTTATGAAAAGGAAGTAAAATCTATTTATAAATCTATATATAAAATCTAATCTATAGAATACAATTTTTTTTAGAAATGGCATATTTATTCTCTCCATGGATTAAAAAATTATCCAGAAAAATAAACAAATAAATAAATGATTGCTGATTTATAGATGGGTTAGTCTGAAAGAGTTTGTGTTACATTCGAAGGGCACTGTGAGATATGATTTGGAGGAAGGACCTGTATATGAATTCTGCTTCTGACCCTTAATAGTTATGGGGCATGAGCAAGTCATTTAAAATCTTTAAATTTCTTTTTTTCCAGTTGTAACTATATCAAAGAGTTGTTATAAAAGGTGAATGAGAGCTTTTGTAAATTACTCTGTAAATTTTAAATATATATACGTATATATAAATTATATATATACAAGTATATATAAAACTAGTTATCTAATTAAAATCATTATCTCTCTAGAAAATTAAACTTACTTAAAGAGGCTCTCCATATTAAAAAATCATATCTAAATGCTAATGATAATCATCAACAGCTATTGTGGTTCCACATTGAACAAAATCATCATTTTACTGTTTCCTTTAGGTCAATATAAAAGATCATAACATTAATTTCTGACTTACTCTTCCAACCAAAGGTATTCTTTTCTATTAATTCTCATTAAAAACACAGGGTTTGTGAAGAAATTCAATTATGGGCTTCTTTATATATTTCCTACAGAAATTCAGTAGCTACCTTTAATTATAAGAAAATTTGTATAAGATCCTAGAGGAAGTTAGTGAAGAATATGATAACACTGTCTATTGAGTCCTGACATGAAATTCCATCCTTATTATCTTAGGCATGCTCAGTTGTTACAGTTTTAGCTCTAGATTAGTTTACAAAGAGGAACGATAAAATTGGAATAAAGAGACTTAGGTTCCCATATGAGTTCTTACAGTTTTCATCTAAATGAACCTGATTGGTTTCCTCATTTGCTAAATGAGGTTACAACCAGTTCTAAGATTCTTTGGCCATAGAAGTTTGAACAAGAGTTTTATGTTGCTGCAACATCATAGAAATGTTTTTAATAATCAGAATATGTCCAATCAAGTGATCAATTTGTCTCAAGTGATTCTTATGAATCTATTTATTTGATGAGTTTTTAAAATACATTTTTCTTGAACTCAGAGATTTATTTTGATTGATTAGGTGCTTTGATATCCTTTCATCAGAGGCAGATATCCTATCAGCTTTCTTTATAGCTAAAGTTCATTTTCCAGAAGTATTTATTGCTGGCTCTCACAATAGTGCCCCAGATTGGTAGGATAGAAGAATGTAGATAAAACAATTTATCAATGCTTTTTAACCTAAGAATACCATGATGTATTTGCTTATGAGAGAATCATGTTGCAACTACTGATTTGTGATAATGAATTAAAGCTTATGAACCTTACAGGAAAACATAATGTTTCAACATGGTTTTCATCCAAACAATTTAAGGCAGTGATGTAGGATGACAAGTATCTTTCAATTTGGAGGGAGGGAAATGGGCTAAACCTCCCCAGACTATTTTCAGAGGTAATATATGTGAGAGTAAAGTGAAATAGAAATCATACCATAAATCATTTCTCAAAAGAATATGAATAATGCCATAAAGACATTGAAAAGAAACTTGAAAGGCTTTTGGCTCATCAAAAGAGGAAAAATATGCATTATTTATTTATGAGTTCTCATTCACTGACTTTGTTTCAAGAACTTGAATAACAAATTGTTATCCTGATCTTTTTTTGTGCAGAAACACAGGAATCATAAAAATGTGTAGGCTACTCCACATTGACTTCTTTGACTGCATAGCTTAAAAATACATGGTATAATTTTACTAAAAAATATTCAGTAAAATAGTCTTTCTAACTAGCACCTCTAAGGAGTACACATCCCTGAAATGGAATAATAATTCCAATTTAGGAATATTCTGACATTCCATAGTACAAGATACAGAATTTGGAAGGAAAAATTTAACCATAATGGGGGAGGTTAAAAACACACACCTAATAAAAAAAATCTTTATGTTGGTTTCACTGATACTTTCATTTTTAGCTTAACAGCTTTCTTAGTTCACACTTTGTCATATTAACACTGGCAAACCACATATAATATCCTAGGTGGCTCATCACCATTGCTAATATGCTGCAGATTTTTCATCATGTCTCTAACAGAATTTTATCTACTCTTCATTTTCCCTCTCTTTTGTGTCCTCATTCACATTTCTGTCCTGGTCTTTTGAGGAGAGAGGTCAGCAGTTTGATCTTTGGAAAAGAAATCAAATATTCCCTGTTTACTGTCTCTAATGCTTTGACTACAATTATCTATGTCTTGGAAGGCAAAACTTTTAAAAATCATCATTATTATTCTATTCATATTTTTTCTATTCTACAAATCTTTGCTGTCTCCAACTATGTGATTTTTACAAGGATGTCAGAGAAGTATCTTTTTACAATCTTGATAAGATATATGACAATGATTCTTCCAAGAGGACACAGACTCATTCTCAAATAATGTCTGGGTGGTGGGGGACAGGGGAAGATACAAAGTAAGCCTATGCTATTGGCTATTAGAGGAAGTAACCTTAACATCAATGTAGTCTAGTGCAATAGTATTTCTTGAGATCATTTTAATCTGTGGTTTTATTCACCCCAGTTTGTTGTGAAAAGATGATTTCTAAAGATTGAAGAAGCAAAAGTAAGTCAGCTCCTTTCTTTACCACTAGACAGTTTGTAAAAGGAAACCTCATCATTCCCACAGATTTTATGCTATTAATATCATTTCTAGAATTAAGACTGGCTTGGATGTTTCAGTTTCCTGTCCTTTGTCTTACCATATAGCTCTGACCAATTCACTATTACTACAATCGTAATTTGAGGATGAATCAGTCATAAATCAATATGTAATAGGGAGGAAATTTTGAACCAAAGAATCACAGAAATTTGAAGTTAAAATAATTTTTAGAGATAATGGAATTGAACCTTATACCCACTGTAGTTATCACAATACATAATAAAAAAAAAATTACTTTTCTTTATGAAAGCCCATTGGGTGAGTCTTATGACTGTAGTATAAATAAGGAATCCAAGAGAACAGCTAGATCAATACATATCATTCACTAATATATACTCAAATAGGAAGAACAATATATATTTAGGTTGTAGAAGCCTGGAATCTAGAAGATACCTGTGACTCACATTGTCCTTAATAGTGACAAAATCACTTACAATACCTCACTATTTGCCAGTGTCTTTACTCACCTCCTTAGAATGTTTTCTCAAATACCTGTCCAATCTGGATTAGGAGACAAACCAAGAGGTTTCCAGAAATTTCTTCCCACTGCTTTTCTGTGTTCTTCTAAAAGCATCCAGGTGATGGAATGGTACAATGGATAGAGTCTAGTAGATTTGGACTCAACTCCAATTCTCAAACAATTATTAGATAAATGATCCTGGGTAAGTCATTTACCCTCTTTCTTCTTCAGTTTTCTCTACTGTAACATAAAGTTAATAGCACCTACTTTACAGAGTTGTAATGAGGACCAACTGAGAAAACATTTGAAAAGCTCTTAGCACAATGCCTAACACATAGTAGAAATTTAATAGAGGTTCATTCCCTTCCCTTCTTATCTTCCTATACCTAAGACTTACTTGTAATTCTAAGTGGCAACTACTTAATTACACAGTGGCTTTCAGAACTAAAGAGAATGCTGATCCCAGAACTAATATAGTTATTCTTTATCTAAATATCTACTTTATTTCATTATTTTGAGAGGATAAAGGTAAATATGTCTGAATCTGAATGGAACATCAAAATGATTTTTAAAGACCAAAAGGTAAAAGTGAGCCTGCTAACTCCTTTACAAAATATTTTTAAATGAATTTGGTATTAATAAAATAATAATAGCCCTCAACCAATAGCTCTGAGGACTTCATCATAATTTATATTTCCTCAAATATATTAAACTGCATAAAAGACAAACATGTTCTGTCTTCTGCTAGTTGATGAGGCTTTAATGTGTAATGTAGTAATTGTCTCTACATGTAAGAGTTTATTCTGAATAACACTGGATTTGTGTAACTGATAAAACCATCCAGAGACCAATTTCCTTACAATTAAACAATGGACATATATACCCTTACATATGTCCATTGTTTAATTTATATATATATATAGATATATATATATATACAGTATATATGTATATATACTGACATATGTACATGTGTTTACTGTATTTCTCTATCTCTCTCTGTTTCTGCTTTCTCTTTCTCTCCCTCCCCACACACACATATCTCATACATAAACAGGATTCCTTTCCCATTATTTAGAGAGTGAAGCCACCTATAAGGTTGACTAAAATGAAAAAGGAAAAAAAAATTAAAAGTTAGAGGGGATATAGAAAAGTAAGGGCGCAAATAGACTATCAATGTAATTGTGAACTGTACCAACCATATTGAAGAGTAATTTGAAATTATTCCCAGACAGCTATAACACTACGTATGCTCTTAGACCCAGCAATATTATTGCTAGGTCTATTTCCCAAAGAGATCAGGGAAAAAGGAAAAGAACCTATAGATTTCAAAATATAGCAGATCTACATGGTGGAAAAGAATAGGAAAATGTGGGAATGCCCATCAATTGAGGAATGGCTAAAAAAAATTATGATAGAATACTAATGTGTCATCATCAAAAGTGAGCAAAATTAATAAATTTTGGAAAGAACTAAATGAGATCATGAATAGTGAAGTAACCAGAACAAAAAAATGCATATACATATCGTTTTAATATCTGAAGAATAACTTGTGAAAGTTCACTTTTAGATGATGAACTGATAAATGGGAAAAAAAAAGAGTTAAGCTCCATGGAAATTCAAGTTTGCTTTAAAGAAAACAAAAGCTAACCTTCTAAACTTTGACCTTTCTGAATAGCTTATTCCTTATTTTTAGTAATTTACTTCTATCTTGGTATGTTATGTATAAATTCTGAGAGGACAAATAAATTAAGATAATGTGAACATATTATGACTTATTGGTGAAGCGAAGTCCATCACAAACTTTTGGTAAAGAAGGAACAGTAAATGTAACCATAGATGGTTATTGCATGTTATATCATGGTGCCATATTGAAAGCAGCCTCCTACAAAAATGTGTGCTTTTAGTCTTTAAATATATTTTCAAGTGTGTTCAGCAGATTACCCCAAATAATTTGATTAATATAAGTGATATCATACTATTCCATAAAGAAATTCTGATATTGGGTAGAATAAACATTATTGAATGTGGAGATAGAAGCCTTGAGTTGCAATTTCATCTTTGATATTATCTAGCTATGGGAGGAAATTCAAATCCCTGAATCACTATAGATCTATTTCTTCAAAATTAAATGGCTATCCTAATATTTGTGTTATCTAGCTCACATAGACATTGTGAGAAAGGTACTATATAAATGTGAGCTATTAGAGTTTTTATATATATATATATATATATATATATACATATATATATATATAGTTACCAACTGCTTTAGCTAGACTCTAGACATTGTCTTTAGTGTGAAGGAATTACCCACTAAATGATTACTTTGCTAAAAATTGTTTCCAATTTGCTTATTTATTATGAATAAAGAGAAAATATAAGTGCTGTTTTCTATGAAGATAAACTATCACCAAAATACTATATATCTTTATCACCAAAATATAACTAAACAACTAGTTATCACCAAAAATTAAATACCCATATCTTACATAAGATAAATCTAGGTTGTTGATACCTGTTTCAATAGTTTATCTAATAAATAACAATACAAAAACAAATAAATTAGCTGGATCCCATGTATTCTATTCAGAGTAAATAAAATATTTCTTCACAGAAAAGGCATATCGTTAAAATAGAATGACAAGAAAATAACCAGGAATTGAATTAATTACTAAAATTCTCCATGCGCCCATTCAATGTATGTATGTCATTCCCATTCAATATTTCCTGGGGAGTATTAGTCTCAACTCCTGATTAATCACTGTGTTTTTGCAACAACATAGTAGGAGGAAAAAAGGATCATGGATTTAGATCTAGAATAATTAGAGGTTATTTAATTGATTTTGTTAAAAACAAGGAAACAGAGGCCAGAAGATACTAAATACTCTATTAAATCTCCAACATTGTAAATGCCAAGCAGGATTTAAATCCAGTTCTGTTGACTGAAAAACTAATGGTTTTTCCACTATACAACTACTTTCCCACTGTCAAGGTGTTATTAAAAGTTTCCACAGTTTTTGGTAATAGAGGGCTTCTTGGGACAAGAACAAAGTGTTAGAACCATTGGATTTCTTTGCATAGATAGGACCTGGCTGTTCATTAAAGCTCCAATTTATTGCTGTCACCAACATCAGATGAGTTTAGTTAATCAAGACACATCTGACATTTTCTTGATGTTTCTCCTCAAATAATCACCATGCTTTCCCAAACCTATATTACATCTTTGTGAAATTACCCTATTTTTTTTAAAATTTTGCCATGCTCCAAAAGCTTCCAATACTGCCAACTCATGCATAGCTATGTGGGGGATATAGTTCAGAATTGAACAGAGAATCCATGCCATCTAGACAAGTCCTTTTTACAGATTTTTTTTTAAGTTTCTAAAGGTTATGAGAAAATAATCCTCCTATGAAAGCCAACCATTACAAGGAGTGAAATTTTACTTTAATTGTCTTTATTGCAGAATAAGAAGTAAAAGAAAATTACAAAAGAAAAAGAAAATTAGTTTTATGAGAAATAGACCCAGATGTAAATTTTTCAGCAGATTACCAGTTTAACTTTTGGGTAGGGAACACATGCTAGGAACATGTGAAGATGTAACAGTCATCAAGGAGTACATGTGAAAGTGTTGCATGTGGCCAGAGAACATGTGTGAAGGGAAGGAATATCTGTGAGCTGTAAATATTCATGTCCAGGGAGATTTCCATCTCCAGTTTTATAGAGCCACATCCTCTAGTGATGTCATGAGGCAAGCTCCTTTCTCTGCTAAAAAAAGAGTTTTCTTCTCACTGCCCTCTGCTGGGAATAGTTTAATGGCTCCTTTATGCAGTTTTTCGCTACCATCTTCTGGTCATTGCCTGCAATGCAGCATCCTGAGGGCCTCTGCTGCTTTCTGCTCCCTTTCTTTAATTTTAAAAAAGATGTGACCTCTCCTAACTCCTAGCATTTTTACTGGTCATCCCTCATACCTGGAATTATTTCCCTTCTCATCTCTACCTCTTTGCTTCCCTGATTTCCTTCAAGCCTCCATTAAAATCTTACCTTTGAGTAACCTTTCCTGATTAACTCTTAATGTTAGTCTTTTTCCTTTGTTGTTAATGTCACCCATATCTGTAATGTTTTTCTTTCTTATCTGTCTTCTTCCATTATTAACTTCCTTCAAGTCTAAGCTAAAATCCAATGTTCTTCAAGATTCCTTTCACAGTCTCTGGTTAATTTTAGTGTTAATCTTTACTCTAAGATTAAACCCAATATGTACTCTGGATCAACTGTTTGAACATAATTGTTTGCATGTTGTCTCATTAGATTTTGAGTTCCTTATGAGCACAATACCTGAACAACGAAGACTTTTAATAAAATGCTTGCTGGCTAGCTTTTTATTTTTAAAAAATGCTTGGAATTTTCATGCTTACATCCTGATGAAAAATGTAAAAATTTTACCTATGTGGTTGTCATCACATCATAGAATCTCAGAGTTGGATAGGACTTTAGTTGCCATTTAATTAAAGAATTGCATGAAAGCAATCTCCCCAATTACCTGACAGAGGATTGTCTACACTTTTGTTCAAAGACTTTAAGCAGAGGCAACTACCACCTCTTCATGGGAGGCAGAGGTCTTTTAGAGCACTGTGTTCAATGGAGATTATCCACTTAAAAAGGATTTTGAAAAGCTTAAGAATGTCCAGAGGAAATCTATCATCACTGAGCCAGATCACTTCTTTCCAGAAGTGGAATGAACAAATATGGACTCAATTTTATAATAGTGCACAAATTCATTTCATAGATTGATGATAAGAAGGTCCTTCTAGGGGGCAGCTGGGTACCTCAGTGGATTGAGAGCCAAGCCTAGAGACTGGAAGTCCTAGGTTCAAATCTGGCCTCAGAAACTTCCCAGCTATGTGACCCTGGGCAAGTCACTTGACCCCCACTGCCTAGCCCTTACCACTCTTTGGCCTTGAAGCCAATACATAGAATTGACTCCAAGATGGAATGTAAGGGATTAAAAAAAAAAAGAAGGTCCTTCTCTTTACAAGGCCAAACTCTCTACATGTTGTACCTTTGATCCATTGGTGTGTTGGATCCAGTTATATAGGGCTAGGATGACTGACTGTTGTTAGAGTATAAGCATTTATACCTTAGAAGTCAGGAAATATTAAAAATTAATTATTTTGTTGATTATACTGAAGAAAGTGACAAAGAAAATGTTAACAGTACAGATTAAAATTGAAAATGTTTCATGTGGGGAGCAGCTAGATGGTTCACCAGATTGAGAGCCAGACCTACAGATTGGAGGTCCTAGGTTCAAATATGACCTCAGCCACTTCCTAGTTGTGTGACTCTGGGTAAATCCCTTATCCATGATTGTGTAACCTTTACCATTCTTCTGCCTTGTAACCAATATGCAGTATTGATTCTAAAATGGAAGGTAATGATTTTAAAAATAAATAAAATATGTCATGTAATTTTATTGTGGAGAACCAGCATTAAACTTTTACTAACATATTACTCCCCTGATCCCATCCCCTCCAATATTCTCAGCAGATCATCTTTATTAGCATTCTCACTACCTTCAAACTCCCTGTCTCTTTCAGTTCCTATCCTGTCACCTGTAAAACCATCCAAATCTTCCTTTTCCTTAAAACACACACACACACACACACACACACACACACACAACCCTTCACTACATCCTATTATCCTGACTATTATCACCTATCTCTCCTCTTCTCAACTAAACCCATGTGTCAACTAAGAAAAACACAGAACTACAAAAGTATTCAGATAAAACCAAATCTTTAATCTGGAAAGATTGTTCAATATTTGGCCGCCACACAGTGTCAAGCGCCTAAAAAATACACAAAGCCAAGGACTCTGGGACTCTGGGAACAGTATCTCGGCGAGAATCACAGCACAAGATGATTCTCTGAAGAACAATAAAACATAGGGATCTTATGTACCTTTTGGGGAAGTAGGTACAGCAAACATACATTGACAGGTTATAAGTAGCCTTAGGAAAGAGGCTTTAGCCAGAGGCTGGGGTATGTGGGAGGGGTCCACTTGTAAAGGATAATTTTAGCATTGTGACCTAACCTATGTTAATTATTTGATCGCCATGGATATCCCAAATATAAAAAAATATATAACCAAGTCAGCTGGAAATTTATGATGATTTAATTGATATAGTGGAAAGAAATTAAGAAGAAGGAAGAAGGAAAGGGTCTAGGATTTCTCCCACCTGGCTAGTGCCAGGAGGAAGACCAGAGGCTCTAGGAAGGTAAGGTTTTGGAGAGTAAGGAAGAAGGAATCAGCCTGACCTCGGCAAAGGGCTCAGCCAAAGTGCCTGAACCTGAATTAGCTCAAGGGCAAACTGACCACTAAATCCAAACAAATAGCTGCCACCACACCAAGATGTTGGAAAGCTTAGCATGCTGCCAGCCAGAGTCACCTCTCCAGGGAAAGAGAGCAAAGAGAGGAAGTGACGTGTCTTATGTAGACGGTTTTACGTCACTTTCTTGCATCTCATCTGTACCAATGATAGCTTAGCTTGACTTAGGACAGACCAGGGGTCTGTCTGCTATTTCTGCACATGTCTGTTGAAGGCCATTTTCTCAGATAATTAATCCTTGAGTATGGTGCAGACATTCTTGACCTTGTTAAACTAATAGGGTGGAGCTAGAGTTCCCAAGACCTGATTCTGTTAAGCCAAGTATCTCCATTGTTACTAATCAGGAAATAGCTAATTCAGATTTTCTAAAGTATGGTCTGAGTAGGGTGGAGTAGTTTTAAAATTCACATACTACAATGGATACAAAAAGGATGCCTCCTGCACTTGTGTGGGTCTTCTTCCTAATGACTCTCTGATACAAGGAGGGAAAAGTCTAGGACAAAAAGGGTACTTAACATTTGACTGCATCTACTAGTCCCACCTAAACTGGGATCATTAAATATTTTAAGGTCTATTGTTCAGTCTGAAATGGGTCAGTCTGGGACTTCCCTATGGGTGAGTTCTCAGGGGACAAAGGGAAAATTGGGGTTCCCCAAAACCCAGTTGATACTTGGAAAAATCTATTTGTAACTTTAGGCTGAGGGATCTCTTGAACTCAATAGTTCTGATCTTTTAATGGAATAATAAACCTATCCAAAGTCAGTATTCAGTAACAACATTATATGATCCTGCAAGGGGAAGGAGAGTGTTGTCTAAGGAAAAGTACACCACCCCATGTCCAAAATGAAGTATGGCAAAGCTCTCTGTGGGATCTGGTGTGTGGGTGGCCATCGCACTTCTTACCTATGCAAAAAAGAGAAGACAAAATCTTTAAAAAATAAATCTATCCATATTTTGTAGTTCAACATCTCTCACTCAAACTGTTTCATAAACTCTATTTGTTTGTCAATATGTCAATAAGTCAATATGACTTTGTCTAAAATGACTATCTATAAAGTTACCAATTATTCCTCGTATACATTCCCTTCTAGTCACTCACATGAACATTATCTTCTTTTATCACCACTCAGTAGGACTATTACAATAGATTCCTAACTGATCTTCCTGATTCATATCTCTTCTTACTCTAATCAATCCTCCACATACCTACCATAGTGGTTTTCCTAAAGTATAGTTCTGACTCTTTTACCCCCTGCTCATTAAACTCCAGGGATCTCATATTCCCTCTAAGCTTAGATATAAACTTTAATTTCTCATTTAAAATTACAAAAGCTATTCTTTTACTATATTTCCAATTTCTTAGCATTATTCTCCTTTATACAGTCCTATTCCAGTATTAATATCCTACTTATTCATTCTTAAACAAGTCATTCCATATCTTCTCTCCATGCCTTTGCACTGGTTGTTTCCTCATGCCTAAAATGTACTCCTTCCTCCTCTCTGACTCAGAAATCCTTAAATTCTTTAAAAATTCATAAGTAAAATTTTCTGCAAGAAGTCCTTCCAACTCTCCTAAGATATTAATGATTTTTTTTAAGATTTTCATGTATCTACTTTGTATGTATCTATCTGTGTATTCTATTCCATTATGCAAGCTTTTCAAGAATAGGGACTTTTGTGGAAATAGCTGTCCTATACCTGATTTTCTTTTTATCTCTATATTTGTCTCAGTCTATAGATATCTATCTCTATGTCTATCTATCTATCTAGCTGTCTGTCTGTCAGTCTGATCTATTTTTCTGTCAATTTGTCTATAATTGTTTTAAATTTAATAATTGTGTATCTTTTTAAAAGGGAGCCTATTAATGACATTTGAGTAGGCTATAGATATGAGCCAAATTCAAGACACTTTCTCCAACTCTGGAGTGAGGATGAAATGGACCACAGAGTGAAAAGAATGATTCCCCTGAATCCCCTAAGACTGTGATGGCAAACCTATGGCATACATGCCAAGGTGGGCATGGAACCCCTCTCTATAGCCATACACCTGTATCCTGCCAGAGTTAGTTGCTAGAAAAGTACAGAGACTGGCCAAGATTCTCTCCTCCCTCTCTCCACTGTACCTGAGGACATTTTTTAACTTCACCTGCCCCTCTGCCCAGCAGCCCAATGGGAACACTTCTTCCTTCCTGTCTGGGGTAAAGTGGGTAGCTAACATGTGGCAAAGCTGAAGGGGACCAGAAAACTCAGGCTCCTCCTTTCCATGCATTCCTGAGAACATTTTTTCACTTCTCCCTCTGTTCTGCCCAGCAGCTCAATGGGAGGCTTTCTCCCTCCCCTGCCTTGGGTAAGTGAGTGGGGTTGTTCTGGGTGGGGCAGGGCATACCACTTGGTCTCTAAAAGATTCACTATCACTGTCCTAAGACATTAACTCATTTTGATTAAGTTTATACCCCGGGTCCCCTTATTAAAAAAAATGTTTTCACAATGGCTTAGCAACATGTTTTGGGCATAAAATCTTTAAAATACAATTATAATGAAAAACAGGATGCTATGACTTGGAATAGATCTTTGAGATCAATATTATTAAGTAACCAGATTTAAAATTTTCAAGTCCATTCATTAGGATTAATATGTATGACCTAGGAGTCATGAAGACATACAGTTCAGTATTTTTTCTGTTCTGCACATGCAACTTTCCCTCTCATCTGTCCAAAATTTATATGAATTTTAAGATCACATCAAATCCTAAATAGGAAGAATTTTGTTTTCCTTCTCAGAAATTTAATTACAATAGCTATGTGACCATGGGGAAGTTGCTTAACACCTATTGCCTAGTCCTTACCACTCTTCTGCCTCAGAATCAATACAAGGAGAAGGTAAGGGTTTTTTTAAAAAGAAGAAATCTATTTACAGATTTTGTTTATACAATTGACTGATTTAACAAATAATCATGAGTTACTTGACAACATCCATTTTATGATTACCTTTAACTGTTGATATTTCTTTTACTAATCTGTTATTGCTTAAGGTCTCATATAATTATGTTTTAGCCTCTGAGATACAAAAAGATACAAAAAAAAATGTACCAAAAAGCCATTCCCCAAATGATAAATGGGTAAGGGACATGAATAGGCAATTTCAGATAAAGAAATCAAAACTATCAATAAGCACATGAAAAAGTGTTCTAAATCTCTTATAATTAGAGAAATGCAAATCAAAACAACTCTGAGGTACCGCCTCACACCTTGCAGATTGGCTAACATGACACCAAAGGAAAATAACAAATGCTGGAGGGGATATGGCAAAATTGGGACATTAAAGTACTGCTGGTGGAGTTGTGAATTGATCCAATCATTCTGGATGGCAATTTGGAACTATGCCCAAAGGGCACTAAAAGACTGTCTCCCCTTTGATCAAGCCATAGCACTGCTGAGTTTATATGCCAAAGAGATCATAAGGCAAAAGACTTGTACAAGAATATTCATAGCTGCACTCTTTGTGGTGGCAAAGAATTGGAAAATGAGGGGATGCCCCTCAATTGGGGAATGGCTGAACAATTTGAGGTATATGTTGGTGATGGAATACTATTATGCTCAAAGAAATAATAAACTGGAGGAATTCCATGGGAACTGGAAAGAGCTCCGGGAACTGATGCAAAGTGAAAGGAACAGAACATTATACACAGAGACACTGGTACAATCGAATGTAATGAACTTCTCTATTAGCAGCAATGCAATAATCCAGGATAATTCTGAGGTACCTATGAGAAAGAATGCTTTCCACATCCAGAGAAAGAACTGTGAGAGTAGAAAGACAGGAAAAAAAAAATCAATTGCTTGATCACATAGGTCAATGGGGCTAAGATTGGGGATATAGACTCTAATCAATCACCCTAGTGCAAATATTAATATGGAAATAGGTCTTGATCAATGACACATGTAAAATCCAGTGGAACTGCTCATTGGTTACAGGAGGGAGGGTGACAGGAGGGGAAGGAAAGAACATGAACAGGTAACCATGGAAAATATTCTAAATCAATTATTTAAATAAAAATTTTCAAATCTAAAAATAATTAATCAATTAAAATAAATAAAATAATTAAGAATCCAATAAATAAATGAATGAATAAATAAATAAAAATTTAAAAAGTTTGGAGGAATTCCCTTTTCCCATATTGTTCCAAAATGTTACTTTAGTATTAGAGTTAGTTGTTCTTTGCATGTTTGGTAAAATTCACTCATGAAACTATATGGCCCTGGGGACTTTCTTTGGGGAAAATTTTTTGCTGGTTTGTTCAATTAATTTTCCTGTAATTGGGGTTATTTATTCTATTTCCACTTTTGTTAATCTGGGTAGTTTATATTTTTTGTAAGCATTCATCAATTTCACTAAGATTGCTAGGTGTTTTGTCATAAAGACAAACAAAATATCTTCCAATAATTACTTTAATTTCTTCTTAATTTTAACTTTATCTTTTTCAATTTTAATAATGGCAATTTTTTTTCTTCTTCCTATTTTTAAAAATCAATTTAACTAAAGGTGTGTCTATTTTATTTGTTTTACCATTAAACCAACTGCTTGTCTTATTCATTAGTTCAATAGTTTTCTTACTCTAAATTATATTTATCTCTCCCTTAATTTTCATAATTCTCAATTTGGTGTTTAATTGGAAGTTTTGTAACTTTTTTATTTTTCTAATATTTTACTTACATACTCAATGCATGTATCTGCTCTTTCTCTATTTTACTGACACAGGCAATTAGTGATATACATTTTCTCCTAAGGAGAGGTTTGGCTGTATCCTATAAACTTTTTGTATGTTATCACCTCATCATTTTATTTAATGAAACTGTTCATTGTTTCTATGACTTGTTTTTGACACATTCTTTTTTTAGAATAATATTAATTCATTTCAATTTTTTAGTCTTTCTGCTGCCCTTTGTTGAATATAATTTTATTGCATTATGATCTGAAAAGCATTCATGTATTTTTTCTACTTTTCTACAATTGGTTGTGCCCTGTTATACAGCCAATTTTTGTGAAGGTGCCATATACTGACTAGAAAAATCTGTATTCCTTTCTATTTCCATTCCCTTTTTTCTAGGTCTGTTCTATTAAACTCTTCTAAAGTTCTATTTATCTCCTTAATATAATTTTCTTTTTATTTTTGGTTGGATTTATTTCTGAGAGTGAAAGGTTGTCATCTATTTCCTCCTGTAATTCATGTAACTTTTCCTTTAGGATCTGGGAAACTATAGCATTTTGTGTATATATGTTTATTATGTCAATTCTTTCATTGCCTATGATGTTATTTTTTAAATGTTGTACTTTTCTTTCTTTTCTCTTTTGATTAGATCAATTTTTACTTTTGCTTTGTCTGAGATTATGATCACTACCCCTGCTTTTTTTTTTAATTTTACTTTATCTGAGGCATAGTAGAATCTGTGTAAGCCCCTTACTTTTATACTATGCTGTATCTCTGCTTTAAATGTTGTTTTATTTTTTTCCCCTTGTAGACTGCATATTGTGTAATTCTGGTTTTTAACCCACTCTGCTATCCTCTTCTGTCTTATGGCTGAGTTCATCCCACTTTCATTCATAATTATGATTATTAATTTTGTTTTCCTTTATCTTATTTACTCCGTTTACTCCTTTCTCTCATTTTAACCTATCCATGGTCACAGACGTTTTGTTTTAGATGATTGACTAACTAATTTGCCCTGTTTTTTGTCCATCTTCCCCTTCCCTTCTACTACTTACCTATAGCATGAGACAGATTTCTTTAGCTGATGCCATGTGTGTTTTATTCCCTCTTTAAGTGAATTCTGATATGTATTAAGATTCAAGCATAGTCTTCCACCCCATCTCATCTTCTCCTATTTCCCTCTTTATTATAGGTAGCTTGTCCCTTTCTTTCTCTCCTTTTCTCTTCTCCCCATATATTCCTCTTCCTCATCTCTTGATTTTTATTTTTGTATATAACACATCTTACTCAGCTTCCTTCCTTCTTTCTACATACACTTCTTTTCTTTGTTTCTTTGTTCAAATAGTGATAAAGTTCTTAAGTACTTGAGGTATCTTGCATGTTTCAAGTGCCTTAAATATCTCAAGTATCATAGAAATCTTAATTATTTTGAATATCATCTTCCTAGGCATGAATGTACCTAACTGAAGCCCTTAAGTGTTTCTTTTTATGATTCCCTTGAATGTTGAATTTTCTCATCAAATTTTCTTAAAAGCTTTTTTTTTTTGTAAAAAAGTTTAAAACCCCTCTATTTCATTAAACCTCAATTTTTTTCACCAGATCATTACTGGGTCTATAATTCTTGTCATAGTCCTAGAACCTTTGCCTTTTAGAAGATCATATTATGTACCTTCTAATCCTTTAACATAGAAGCTGATAGGTCCTATATTACCAGTCTCCCTGTTATGTTGGGGGATGACCCACTTTGCCACTTCCTTTCCCCTATCAAGTGGCTTGGGCTGGGCAGGTCCCCTGCCCTATGCTCCGTTGCCTCAGGCACTGTCAGTTCACTGCCTCAGCTGTTCTGCTGCTACATGAGAGTGAGTAGGTTTCATGCTGTCTCTGCCTTTGATACCCTTGCCAAGTGGCTTAGGCTGAGCCACCCCACTGCTATTTCTTTTGCTGCTATTTCTTTGTCCTATGGGAATGAGTAGGTTACCTGCTATCCCTGTGGAATGGCTTAGGCTGGGCTGGTTCCTTCCTGCTGCTTCACTGATTCAAAGGCTGTGTTGCCACATGAGAGTTGGGATTTTTCCTGCCCTTTCTGACTTTTCTGCCCATGTCAAGTGATTTAGGCTAGGCTGGCCCCCTCACTGTCCATCAAGTGGCTTAGGCTGGGCTCATTCCAATTCCACCTCTGCCTGGGCTACTCTCTCTTCTTATTCCAGTGAGACATGTTCCTCCTGTTTTCCTTTATTTTGAGCTGATTTCTTTTCTTTTTCATGTTTGTGTGGAGGGTTTGAGGAGTTTATTTCTCAAATAGTATTGCTGATGCAGTATGGTATCAAATGAGGAAGTATGAAATAATGGAAAAAATAGTGTTTGAATCACATGACTTGGATTGGAATCCTGCCTCTGTCACTACTTGTGTGACCTATGGCAATTCGTTTTTAACCTCTCTGTGACACAATTTTATGTATAGAATGAGACAATTCTAATGTATGGCCTCTGATATCCTTTCCAGCTGAAAATGTATAAATCTCTATCACCAACAAGTCTAGAGATATAGGCAATATTTATGATGCTATATTTTCTTTTCATTCTATCAATAAGCACTTACTAAGTATTGTGCTAACAATTCTTGGTCTTAAAGTGCTTAAATTCTCTTCTGAAAATAACTTTTTTCATTCCCCCACTGAAGTCTTCCTCCATTGCCTCATCACGGTGGGCTGATGACCCTGGATTTTCTAAGACTCTGTTAGTAAAATATGAAGTCTTCTAGGTACTACCAAGCTAGAAAAGCCTTTAAAAGAGTCTGGCAAAAGAAGGAATAGCTAATATCTATCTAGTATAATTAGGCTTATGGAACACTTTACCTATCAACTGATTGATCAATTAATCAAGAAATATCTTATTTTTATTATTTTAATTTTTTACAGAATTCATTTTGATACAATTTTAATAATCATTTTCTGATATTTTGCAAGCGAAAATTTCCTCCCTCCATCTGGTCCTTCCCCAAAATGCAGCTAATATGATATAGGTTGTAAATGTGTAATCATATACTATATATTGCATGTTGTCATGTTTTGAAACAATACATATTGTTTACACTAGAGAAAATTCATAGAGGAAATAAAAGTGAAGAATGGTATCTTTCAATCCACATTACAACTCTATCAGTTCCTTCTATGGTAGTGGATAGCCTTCTTCACGGAGTTGCTTGAAGTTGTTCTGGATTCATGCCTCGTTTATAATAGTTAAGTCGTTCACAGTTGATCAATATATTTGATCTTACAGCAACTTTGTGAATTACATTGTTGTTACTGTTTAGACTATTCAATTATATCTGATTCTTAATGACCTAATTCAGGATTTTCTTAGCAAAGATACTAGAATGATTTGCCATTTCCTTCTCAACCTCATTTTACTGATGGGGAAA
Organism: Monodelphis domestica; assembly: GCF_027887165.1. Classification (NCBI taxonomy): domain Eukaryota; kingdom Metazoa; phylum Chordata; class Mammalia; order Didelphimorphia; family Didelphidae; genus Monodelphis; species Monodelphis domestica. The sequence continues at coordinate 89,424,035 of NC_077228.1, read as the reverse complement.
CCGAGACAAATAAGGGTAAATGACTTGCCTAGGGCCATAGTGCTAATTTCTGAAGTCAGATTTGAACTCTGGAAGAGACTTCTTAACTCCAGGCATAGAACTTTATCTACTGTGCCATCTTGCAGCAACAAAAGTTAGGAATTAAGAATTAACACCATTTTATAGATTAGGGAAATTAATTTCAAACTCAATTACAAGTCATGGTTACACAACGAGTAAGTAAAAGATAAGTTTTTGAACCCTGTTAGCTATCTTAGACTGGGTTTGAATCAGGTCTTCCTTGCTTCCAGTTCAACATTGAGTGGTCATTATCATTACAAACATTTTTAGCCACAGCAGCTTCAAATATCATCCACTTTGCTTTATAGGAGTAAGGTTTCCATGAGTAGAAAAAGGTTTCATGGTTAAAAAATTAAAAGTCCTTAAAATACCATATTATTTTCTAATTGTCTAATCAGAAAAAGGAAACTATCAAATATTTTATATCAGTGTGTTCAAGAAAGGACAAACTTAAAACTATATTTCAAATAGATTACAAACTCAAGAATATTGAAGCTATTCTTTACATATTGGAAACTTATTTTTTTCCCTCTGCTTATTGAACTTCTTGAATTAATACAACTTGTTTACTACATGTTGGAAATGTGGGCCCAACTTTAAGCCATACTTTTCATTTCATGTCTACTCATCATTAGAAATCTATTTACTCAACAACAAGATTGCTTTTTGTACTCCTCATGTTGTAAGCAGAAATTATGAACTGGCCAATCATTTTTCATTCATTCATGATAACAACCATTTTTAAAAAATGTAGTCATTTCTTCCTAGTTATTTAACTAACCCTTAATTGTTATTAAACATAATTATACCATAGCTTTTTATTTGTTAAAACTTGTATGTATAGTTTATTCCTTAAAACTTGTAAGATACTCTGGGATTTTCTTTTCCCTATCCATTTAATTTTTCCTCTCTCATTAACAATGATCTATTTCTTCTTTCTTTTTTTTTTTTAAACCCTAACCTTCTGTCTTGGAGCCAATACTGTGTATTGGCTGAGGCCAGATAGACCCACAGTGTCTGAGGCCAGATTTGAACCTGGGACCATCTCTAGGCTTGGCTCTCAATCCTCTGAGCTACCCAGCTGCCCCCTGATCTATTTCTTCTAATGGCCTTTGTTTCTCTTAATTTATTTGAAATTTACCATCAACATTCATGTATATATTAAGCAAATAGTTTTAATTCATTTTTTCATTCATAAGAATTAAAAAATAAACATGTAACTTTGGATTGATTAGTTTTTTTGTGATACCTTGTTTCTAAATAGTATTATTTTAAAAATAAGTCAAAATACTTAATAAAATCTATTCTACCTTCTCGTTGGTTCTCTGCCAGGCACTTTAATATATTTGAAAATTATAAACCATAAAAGATTCACAGCAAAAAAAAAAAAGTATTTGTTAAAAAGATTAGGGAATAGGGAAAAGGGCAGTGTAGAATAAAGGGACAAAGAATAATACTCTATGTAGCTATGTTTAATTTCCTGAGATGTAATAATGACAGGTCAGGAGGCTGAGGTCCCTTATGGAAAGAAGGAAGAAGGGTGCCAATTTAAAACTGATACTTCATTACATAGAATAGGAGCATTATTAACAGGAAACAGAGTTTTCAAAGTGGAGCTACTATAAGCGTGGCTTGAGATAAACAGTTCATGGAGAGAGAGAGAATGACTAAATAATATTTGTTATTATTTATCTGCAATAGAACGAATAAGTATCTTATGCTCTTAGAACTTGTTAACAATGACAAATTCCAATAACATGTTTAGGTTAAACTATTACAATCAAGAAAGATACTAAAAAATTAAAGGCTGAAATGAAATAGTCTCTCCTCAAAAGGTATTTAACCTCTAAAAAGATTATGAAATTATATTTTGTGGGTTTTAAAACACTGATGTATCATAGAGATTTGGATAGTAATAAAGGTTTTGGAAAGTTGTAATGAGGGACTGTTTCCAGTGCCTCTGAGGTGACTTAATGGTTAGAAAAGATAACTTTAAGTTATTGTCAGATTATATACACATATTGAAGAACTGCATTATATGTAGGAGTTCTTTTTACTCTAATTGTACATAATGGAATTACTGTATGGTTTTTATAAGTATAAGAATGAAATAATGCTGGCTATTTTATAGTAAAATGATAAAAATTATACATTCACCAGAAAGCAATCTTTTCTCAGTCTTCTCTGAATAAGAAATATGAAAAATAGTAGTACAATATATAAATGTAAGTAAACATAATAGAGAGTTGGGATGAAAGTTAGCATTTTCTATTTTGTTTTGTGATAACAATTGAGACACCAACATCTATTGGAAAGGCAATTAAATTACTCCTTTCAAAATGTTGTTTCCTACCTTTTCATATGATTATTTTTGGTTAATATAGCTAGTTGAACATTTTGTGAAGACAGAAGTTAAAATAATCATAATCCTTTGCTTTTTATTTTGTCATGTCTTTTTTCTTCCTGTCTTCAAAGTTAATATATATGTATGTGTATATATTTATTTTATATATGCATATAAATAAATCTTTCAGACTTTGTTTTTATCCTTTAAAAGCACAATTAAATTTATGCAAATATTCTATCACATATTTTGGGGGCATCAACTATATACTCTGTCTAATAAATTAAACATAATAGATTTATGTAGCCCATGGAGAAATTTAGCTTAGATGTTCAAGTTTTTCATTATATTGAATCTAAAATACATTATTCAACTTCTCCCCATTTCTCCTACTACTTCATTCTTTCCTAGGCTTAGTCCCACTCATTTTCAGCTTTCTCTTTTGTGTTCCCACATTATAATGTAAATTTCTTGAAGACTGGGATTATGTTTCTTCCTGCTCTTCATATTAGTAATATTTAGATGTATTTGATTCTTTTCAACCACTCTTGTACAATAGAGTCTCTAGCCTTCACATCATACTAGTTACACTCCTGCACATTTCTCTTTTGTTAGTGTCATTTTTTAAAAAATGTACCCAGAACATAAGATGGTAGTTCAGATTGTCAAAACAAAACATAGGAAACTCTTTCCACCTATATTCTAGGCACTGCATATAGCCTAAATGATGGAGTTTCTTTTTTTTTTTTTGGATAGGTACAGGAAATGTCCCATCATAGTGTTGACTCCTTCTAAACTCATGTTTTGCTGCAACCCTTATGTATTTTTTCTAGGCACTTTATGTCAAATTGCTTCTATACTGAAAATAATTTTTAAACACAAATTTAATCATTACAAATTTCTATCTTATTATATTTAGGTCATTATTTTAAAGACTCGACAATATTTTAGATGCTGTCTTTGTTAACTATTATTAGCTGTTTGTCTCAGATTTGCATGATCTCTAAATATGATACTCCTTCATACCAATCATTGATAGTTTAAATCCCAGATCTGCTACATTCCACCTGCATCATCTTGAAAAATTTCCACTCTACCGCATATTTACTAATCGGTGTATGCAACTAAATAAATCATTCTTATTCTAACTTCTCGAAAGAGTGTGGTTCTAACTAGTTTAGCAATCTATGCATAATGTCTGGGGCACAACCAAGTTTCCTAGACCCATATAAAAATGATTCTTGTGCAGTGTCCCTCCAATTTTCTCTAAGTGAATGTATCAAAACTAAAATACAACAGGGTATTTTTTGACTCTTATTCTGACACTGAATTATGAAATGGTCTCATAGGACTTAAAGGAGCCCATCTTTCTCACAAACATATGACTAAAATCTAAAAATGTACCAGAAGGAATAATGATTATGAAAAATCAATGAAAATCAGGTATAGATTCTTCTATCCAGGACTATGTAAAAAGATGTGTACAAAAAAAAAATGACCTGGCCTAGTGTAGAAGTATTTGAAATCTCCAACCAAAGCAAGACTGAGAACCAAACTATGCCCAACATGGGGAAATGCAGGGCCCCAGTTGTGGCATAATAGCACCAGGCTAGCACTCAGCAAGAGCATACTCAGCCCACCATCCAGATCCTTAGTCAGTATGGACCAAAACCATAGTAAAAGAATAAGGCTAGACATTTTCTGAAAAAGTAAGGACCTAGACTTAGTCACTAAATTCAGTATCAATCAAGGTTTATCTATACTATCCAGGAGTATGGAAATAGAGTCTGGCCCACATCTTTGTATCTAATCCAGAAATTGAAGTTAGAGAGATAAGAGTAAACAGAAGAAATGACCAAAGAAAATGAATATTTTCAACTGAGAGAAGCCCGATAAGCAAACTCAAAATAGGAAAGTAACTTTTAAAACAATATAAATAGAATTCCAGAAAAATAAATGTCCTGGATATTGGACTATAAGAGTAAATGAAAGAAATAAAATTAGAGCTTCAAAATAGAATACTTAAGGGGGGAAATATTGACAAGGAAATCATAATGGGCCAAACAATAAATTATTCCATCAGAAAAGAAGAAATATTAAGAACAAATAAGATTGCTCTTTGACCATTCCCTTTAAGAATTTTCCATCAAAGAGAATCCCATTATTTCCTCTAATGATTACCCTAATCTAGTCATGGTAAAGCAGTCAAAGGCACTTTGCCTTTGTCTCCACATGGTCCCAATTATTTCAAGGAGAATTTATTCCCTGGGCTTATCTGAAAAGAATAGGGCATCATTTTGTAATTGATAGTTAAAGATATAATGATAAAGATTTCTCTTCCAGGTTAGTTATAACACTTTAGACTATAAGCATTTTGAAATATTTTCTTTAATATTTCTTTTTGTCCATCCTTCTCCTCTACTCCTGCCCTTCCCTTATTCCACTTACACTTCTACTTGCCTATAAAGTAAGGTAGGTTTCTATAGCAATGTGTGTCTTATTTTTGAATTTTAGATTTACTCCACCCTGCTTCATCCTTAGAATTCTAGCAAACAGGAAAGTATACACCCCCACTTAAGGATTAACTGTGGGGGAGGATGGTCTATGACCCATGTGTGCTAGCAAATGACAGATCAGAAACAACTGACTGACCCCCTTGGATGTCCTAAGCCAAGTTTAAGTATGGTACATGTGAGACACAGGAAGAGATGTAAAGAATTGCCTATATTATATGTTGCGTCACTTCCGTCACTTCCTGTGAGAGGAACCTTGGCAGATTTATATAGTGGTTCTTGGCTTGGAGGCCTGGAGCATGGAGACTTCAGACTGCTTCCCTTAGGCGACCACATGGTAAGTGTTAAGGCTGAATTCTCTTTCCCTGGCTTTCTGAAGGCATCAGCTTCCATGGAGGCCCCTCATCTTGAAGGAAGCCTTATGGCTAGAAGCCGAGCTACATTTAATCTTCTGGGAAGGCCACTTGGCTGAGGCCTCTGAACTCCCACTCGGTTCAGACTAGGCCAGGGCAGCTATTCTCCCCTTTTCCCTCTCTCCCTCATTCTTAATTTCTTCCTTCTATTGTAAATAAACCACCATAAAATTCTATTCTGACATGATTATTTCTTTTGGATTTAGAATTTAAATCCCTGGCAACCAATAAATAATATATTCGGGGTCAATCCTAAAAATTCACCCTTAACATATTCTCACTTTGAGCCAATTTTGCTGACAGTAAGGTTCAAGCATAGCCCTTCCACCACCCTCATCTTCTCCTTCACTGTATTTACATCTTATAGACCTTTTAATAAAAGATAATTTACCCCCTTATAACTCTCATTTTCTCTTCTCTCTTATTTTGTTTTGTTTTTTTTAAATGGCCCATTTTGCCAAATTTCCTTCCTTCTTTCTATACATACTTCTTTTCACTGCTCTAATACTGATTAAGTTCTTAAGTACTTTAGTTATCTTGCATTTTTTCAGTGTCTTATGTATCTTAAATATCATAGTTATCTTAATCATTTCATTTATCACCTTCTCAGGTATTAATGTATTCTATTCAACTTTATTGAAACTACCTTTTTATGCTTCTCTGGAATGTCAAATTTGCTCATTAATTTTTCCTTTCAGGAGTGACTTCTACTTCACTTCAAAATACAGAAAACATCTAATTAAGTATCCTAATAACTTATTTACTTTTAATTTTAACCCTCATTTGACAAAGGTTTCTTGAATATTCCTACAATTTTGCTAAAACCAAGAATGATTTCCTTCCTTGGCAATTGAAAGAAATAAATCCAGCATTCTGAGGGATAGTTTTAATTTCTCCTGTTAAATTAATTTCTCTTAAAATTTATGGAATATCAACTCAAAATATCACATAATACTTCCAATATCATAAGAATAATTTAAAGGTCAATTTAAAGATTTGTAATTCCTAATTAATTCATGACAACATAGATTTTCCATTATCTTTCTCTTTTTCTCAAAACATTCTCAGTTTTCAAGAAAATAATGAGGAAAAGCCAGAAAAAGTTCTAAAACAAATCACAAGACACATAAAGATTTTCGTTCTAAAATCCTAGCTTGTGTGTACTATTGAACACAGATGGACCAAAACACAGATTCCCAGAGACTGACATCAATTGACACTCTCCCATAACTCACACAAACGCAAATGCAGACCAACAAATACATAGAACAGAGAAGAAACGATGGCTTTTTTTTAAATTTTGGAGCCAATTTTGTTTAAATAATTTTGTCCTGATCCCCGGTTTCTGGCCAATAAAGTATGGGAGTTATTTTTATTAACCATGATTAAAACTAAATGATCCTTACCCAAAAATAACAGAGATGTCTGTTACCTACTGCTGCTTCCCACTGAAGGTTTCCTGGAAGTTGATAATTCAAATTTATATGCTCTGACACCTGGTTCCTTAGGCAGTTTCTTGTTGCTAATCTAAATTCCCATTACCAAAGTAAAGAACCAAAGCAAAAAGCCAAAAACTCTCCCAAGAAGAGACAGACAAGTGCTCTCTTCAGTCACAACACCAGAAATTCACTCACTTAAAGAAAAAAATGTCACTGTATCAGAAAAAAAAGGGAGGGGGGGGGATATTCAGGAATCAAAACTAGAAAAAGGGCAGATCATTCACTGCAATCTGTGGGAGCCCAAATTGAGTTGGTAAATGCCTCTCTAAGGACCATACTTTGGCTGGACCATGGAGAGCAGAATGGGGCTTCATCTTTCTGACCCCACAACACTGACACCAATGCTCTATTCTGTACCCTTGAAAACCAAATCAGTATGCTTAGTGAATTTGTTTATTCCCTTTAAAAAGAGAATTAAGATGCATGTGGAGGTTTGAATAAACCCAAGTCCACTGAAGAGAAAGAGGTTAGAGTTTTCATGTTTTGAGAAAGAAGGGAGAGGGTCTATAGGAATAGGCAACAAGAAAGAAACTTCTGCCTACAAACAGATGTTCCTCAGCAACCTGGAATGTCAACAAGGATGTTACTTTGATAATGTGGAAGAAAACTGACTTATTATCTGCAGGGACTGATGACCTTTCAGGGCTGGACTGAACTATTCTTGCTTAGGAACACTGTGGAGTCCCTTCCTGGGCATGCATCATTGCCTTATCAGATTAATCCTGATATTCCAGGTCAATTCTAAAAATCACAGAGCTATTAGAAAACTGTTAACTCAAAACATCAGATACCAGAATATCTACACAATAGCATATTTTAAAATATGGTAATTTACCTTCTGCTATGAGACCTAAATAGCACCTACATTTTTAAGATATGGAAAATAAGGAATTATTTTCCAGTTGATTTTTAGTTCTAAGCTTGATATCATGACTAACTTGTTTTTTTTTAAAATATGTATCTGAAAAAAATGTTCAAAACAGAAATAAAATATATTAAGCATTCCTTTGAGCCTTCTGCATATCATCTCTAAACTATGTATTCTTCCCATAGTAAACATCTAAGACAGAAATTATTATTTATAAGGCCCTTAAAAAAACAAATGAAAAAAAAATTAAAAAAAAAAACAAATGTATTTGATAAAAGTATACTTACCTCAGGTGATATTCATTTGTCTATTTAGCTGGATCAATCTCCAAGATTTAAATACACTGATTAAATAAATATATATATGCGCATTTATGTATGCATTTCTTCTTTTTCTTCTGTTTATCTGTTTTACTTTCTATGCATCATTGCTCCTGCACTAATACCTCCTGCTGCTGAGTTTGAAATGAGTGAAAATTAAGCATTTTTCTGTATAACTTAAGTTTGCTACAAGCATTTTGTTTGATAAAAAAAAACTATATTTTTATCTTGGCTTCTCATTTCACTATATCTTAGGTCTTTCACTGGAATAAAAAAAATTAAATCAAGTTGCAAACAAATTGTTTATGCTAGGAGATGATTGCTAGTATTTCTTTTAAAGTGGATATTTTTAGAATAAAACCAAAAAATTATTTCAGACTTGACTCATCTGCATATACCCTTCTATATGGTTATACGGATTATAAAATCTTTCCAATGTGGCATATTAAGCTACATATATAATACATATATAATACATATATATAAGCATATTTTTCTGGTCTTAAAAAACAAAAACAAACAACTACTCTGAAGAGTCTATAACAATTAGTTTAAGGAACTAAAGAAATCTAGCCTAGAGAAGGTTAAGGAAGACACAATTATATGGAGATTAATCATGTAGAGGAAGGATTAGAATTGTTCTTCTCAGGCCCCCAAGACAGAATTAGTGCCATTGGGCAGAAGTTACATGGAACTAAATTCTATCTCAGTATAAGGAGAAACACTCAAATAATATCAGCCCTTTGGTATTGGAATTGCTTATTAGGCAGGGAGTTCTTCATCCTTGGGGCTATTTTGACTAAGCTAACTTTTCAGAAGGAAAGCTGAATTTAGAATGAAAGGAACCATATTGTAGTCCTGATTTGTCTCTTAATTCCTAGGATTTTGGATAAATTATTTAATCCCTTTAGACCACTTTTTTAATCTAAAGGAAAAACAAAAAAACCAACAAACAAAAGAACTATGGCCAAGTAGATCTTTTAAAGTCTCATTCAGATCTTACTATGTTGAAGGGTTGGTTCTTGCCTCAGGTATAAATTGGGCAAGTTTATCTCGGAAGTCCCCTTCAACTCAGAATCTGTAATTTTGTAGCACCCAGTCCAAGAGCTTACTTTATAATAACATCAAAAAGGAGATGACTTCATCGTAATGACTTTCTCCTTATGCTTTCATTTTGTTTTTTTACCTAGATCTTCGACCTACTGGTTAACCCGAATCCAGTCATTTCTGTACTGCAATGAAAATGGCCTTCTTGGAAGCTTTTCTGAAGAAACCCACTCTTGTACTTGCCCGAATGACCAGGTGGCCTGCCACGGGTTCCTCCCCTGCACTGTGGGAGACGGTTCTTCCTGCTTGACCTGTGCTCCCGATAATCGTACCCGCTGTGGAAACTGTAATACCGGATATATGCTGAGTCAAGGGCTTTGTAAACCGGAAGTGGCAGAATCCACAGAGCACTATATCGGTTTTGAGACTGACCTGCAGGACCTGGAAATGAAATATCTTTTGCAGAAGACTGACCGGAGAATCGAAGTCCATGCCATTTTCATCAGCAACGACATGCGCCTTAATAGCTGGTTTGATCCTTCCTGGCGCAAACGAATGCTCCTTACCCTGAAGAGCAACAAATACAAAGCAAGCCTTGTCCACATGATCTTGGGGCTCTCTCTGCAGATCTGCTTAACTAAAAATAGCACCTTGGAGCCAGTTTTGGCTGTTTATGTCAATCCTTTTGGAGGCAGCCACTCTGAGAGTTGGTTTATGCCCGTGAACGAAAATAGCTTCCCAGACTGGGAGCGGACTAAGTTGGACTTACCACTTCAGTGTTATAACTGGACGCTGACTCTGGGCAACAAGTGGAAGACTTTTTTTGAAACAGTGCATATCTACTTGAGGAGTCGCATCAAGTCAAACGGTCCAAATGGCAACGAAAGCATCTATTATGAACCCCTGGAGTTTATTGACCCTTCCCGCAATCTGGGTTACATGAAAATCAACAACATTCAAGTATTTGGCTACAGCATGCACTTTGACCCTGAAGCAATTCGGGATTTGATCTTGCAGCTGGACTACCCCTATACTCAGGGATCCCAGGACTCAGCACTTTTGCAGCTGCTTGAGATAAGGGACCGTGTAAATAAACTCTCCCCACCTGGTCAGCGTCGGCTTGACCTTTTCTCTTGCTTGCTTCGTCATAGACTCAAGTTGTCGACTAGTGAGGTGGTGAGAATTCAATCTGCTTTGCAGGCCTTTAACTCCAAATTGCCAAACACAATGGATTACGACACAACCAAATTATGTAGTTAACCATAAATGTCAAGCACAACCCAAAACCTTGAAGGAGTTTTTACAGTGCTTTTGTGGAACAGTTTATGTTTGGAAGAGTAAATTTAAATTGTCTTTTCAATATCTGTCTTATATCAGTCAATACCGTTGGATGGCAATTTACACATGAACTTGCTGACAATGAATATATTATACCTGCAGTTTTGGTTTATGAATGAAATAAATACTGACACCAGTCTAGAAGACATTCTACTTTTTACAATAAATTTCATTTGTAATTTTATATGTTCCGTGGCAATGCTTTTGTGCATTACATCCTCTAGAGGGAACATAAAAGGATACCAATAAAATTTTGTAGCTGAACAGTTATTAAAAAGAAGTGCTGTGGGATTCCTTTTTTTCCCCCCATGAAATGACTTCTATTTTGATATAACTTTGTTAGGGGTTGGGGAAAATGCATGTTGGTTTGTTTATTTTTTGTTTTTATTGGAAACACTGGAAAGGTTCCTTGCTTGATGCAAATTGGATTCTCTTTTGTAATCCTTATGGAAAACTGAAATATTGGTAAAATGTTGCATTCTTCAGTAATATTTTCATTGTTGATGGCACAAGAGTGGCTTTCTGTTTCTATCACTCAAATTTGTAAATTCTTCCTAGAAATGAATATCCCCAAAATGCTCAAAATATCATTTCTCAATTCAAAATCACTCACTGTTTTAGAAATTAGACTATTTCTTCTTCCTAAGTAAACACATATGCATAAAAGAAAAAAAATCATTGTAATTATAACTAGAATATATAGGAGGGAAATTAATTTCCTTAGCAACATCCTTAGTAATTTACTTTGTAACTTCTAGTAACTAGAAGTGAGCATTAATATTAGACATTTTAAATTTAATTAAAATAGTATTTACTGAGTGCCTCCTATTCAATCATTTTGCTGACATCAATAAAATAGTATGACTACTATTTATATACTATAATTTGTTAGCATAACTTAAATATTTAATTAAATAGTGCCTGGGGAAAATTCAGAGCAGGGTAAAGATGTCCCTACACCCTAAGGAGAACTGTCATTTTTAAAAATATATTCAATAATTTTTTAACATCTTATTAGGAGCTTACCTTTCATTATAACATTGAATTCCATTTAAATGCTTGATATGGACAGTAAATCAATTATTCATACATATAATTTTGAAAACATTATTTGATAGTTAATTAGGTTTTTAAACTAATATCCACATTTATATAAAACATATATTGTTGAAACATTTGTTTTAATGAATATTGAGATATCTATTTTTATTTGTCTGTGGGTATGAGTATTACTTTTACATTATAAATTAACCATAAGTAGTATCTGACTCGGTAGCTTTTCCCTGATTACAGATAGCACTCAAGGGCAATGTCTTGCTCCTTTCATTGTTGGTCCAAATAAGACAGGTTTGAGGAAATAAAAAAAAAAACTCAGAAAATGACTAATATTTCTAAGGGAAGGCAAAACCACTTGCTTTTAATACTTTAACATAAAAGAAATAAAAGGTAATACCTCCTGCTTTCTTGATTCAAGAGAAGATAACTCCCTTCCTAAGATAACAACTCCCTAAGATAAAAATTTTTTAAATGTTCATTCTTAGACACTGTGGCTCTATAATGCTAAAACATCCTGGTAACAATTTTAAACTATCAAATTAACAAACATGTCATGATATTGCATCAAAAACATTCTGTAAGTTCCACTTCCTGATAGTAGGTAAAATCTATATTGAACATCGGTATAAAAATACTTTATGTTTCTTATTTCCTTTGATCCCCATTGTAAATTACTACAACCATTATCCTCCCTAGTTACATCTGAGGAAAACTAAAGCTATAAGAACTTAAGGCGTCCAAAATCACAGAGCAAGCAAATGTATTGCTAACAACTGGTCCAGCTTTCTGCCCCCTATTCCACACACTCAATATTGGTGCTGAATAAATAACACTATAGGGAACCAATCTGGGATTAACTCGTTAAACTTCATCTCATTAATTATAAAAGTATATAGAGAAAGAAATGGTTTCTTAAAATATTTCAATTCCAGAATTGCTGAATCAGCTTAAGTAATTGTACTTATCTACAAACAGCTATAAAAAATTACATTCTTTCATTCTCCAAAACTTTTTCAATACATTTTAAAAGAAGCCTAATTGATAAGTATTTTATTTTTAATTGGGTTGTTCTGGTGAGTTTATTTAGGTATCGTAAAGAAAAATGGAATACTTCTTTCCTAATTCCAATAAAACAATGAATAAAATTCCCTAACTAATCTTTTTTATGCCCATTGCTAGGTCTTAGTAATCATGAGAAATTTTTTAAAAAGAAATATCTTTACCTTCAAGGAGTTTATAATCTGCTGTTGTGTTGAGATTCACTATATGTAAAGATATGAATACATTACTCACCATTATTTTTGTTGGTGTTAACTTCAATAAGAATCAATTCATCTTGTATAGAAGGATCATGTGACTCCAGTGTCCATTAATCTCTAATATACTAAAAATATCAACCAATAGCCTGTTTCTCTTCTGGTGGCCAAAATCTAGAGAATTAAGAAGGATTTATCACCACCTTCAACAGCTTTTTTTTTTTTACAAATGTGATATAATGACAATAAATTCTTAAAAGATACAATCAGAAAAATATTCAAAGTGACTGAAAACAAAACAAACACAATGACCTGCACTCCAAACGACAACAGTAGCCTTTTAGTTTCTCTGAAAAAAAAAAAAAAGTTCTACTATTCTCCTAGGAATCCATTGTTAAACTTAAAATAAACCTACTATTCTTGTTCATAAAGTCTTCAGGGAACATCCTTTATACTCAGCACATCTGTCCCTATCCCAGTTCCAGTGTCAGCACCTGCCTTATCAAGAATCACAGACTGGTTTTTCAGATAGCTAAATAGAGCCTTAGGTTATATATATATAGATAGGCTACCCCTGGCTGCTACAAGTAAAGATATAGCCATAAAGATCCTTCTTCCTCTTCTCAGTTTTTGTTTCAAATTTAAGTTAAACTTAGCTATAAGAGAAATATAATGGTGTCATATAAGAAACACATACAATCCGAACAACTAAAGCTCTACATCTTATTAAGAGTTTATCTGTAGACAAGTTAGCTGACTTCCCAGACCTGAAGTTTCTTCATCTGCATAGCTTCCCAAAAATTTAAATGTGGAGAATGTGCTTGTTAAGCCATAACATTGTCTATACATGAGAAATTTTTGTTATGGAAAAAAAGGCTATATTTTACTCCATCCTTGACCTCATGTTTGTTTTATCCTTCTAAAAAGTAAGCAGAAACAAGGATGCCTATGTCACTTTGTTTTTGGTATTCCTATTGAAGGACAAACAATAGGGGAAATTAATCACAAACTTATATTGCATTTCTTTTTTTCAAAGTTGGTGCCCAGTTTTTAATCATTGCTTTTAATTGAGCATAATTGTATTTACTAATTCAATTAAACAACCATTCTTTAAGTAGCTGCAACACAACAGGAACATCCTGTTAGGTGCTAATTCAAAATGTAGGACAACAAACAATTCATATATTCAAGGACTGACTATTCAGTATGTACTTTTCTATTTATCAAATATCCTCTACCCAAGAAAGGATTCTTGTGTGTGTGTGTGTGTGTGTGGGTGTGTGTGTGTGTGTGTGTGTGTGTGTGTGTTCCATATCTCCCTACCAAGTATAAAATGAAGATTCCCCGGGTCTGAATTATCATGTGTGAATGTCCACACTAATCAAATTAAGGATGCCAACTTTCCATTTTACTTTGTGTTAATCTAGGTAGCAATATCAAAAGGCAGTAGTTACTTGTTGCTGAAAGACTAAGAGTTTTGTTTCCCCTCTCACAATCAGTGAAAAAAGCATTCAACTTAGATTTGGATTTGTTGTCATAGTCTATGCATAATAGTTAATTAGTATATTTTAGTTTTGGTTTATTTATCTGAAAAAAATGGGATAACAACAGTACTTAACTGTCAGAGTTGTTGTGTAAATCAAATGGAATAATGATTTAAATCAATCATCTAAATACCAGTCCTTATAATGTGATATAATGCTTTAACTAAATTGTATTTTTTCATTGTTATTAATAGCAAGTAGAAATAGAATCTCAATTCAAATTAGAATCTCTTGGGTCTAAACAGAAGGGAAAGCTAGTGAGAGTTAGAATAGCACCTCGGTTTTTGTCAATAACTAATAACATGACTTGAATCACTAATGTAGTGCTCAAGTTTCCCAAAATTATGTGAGCCTGGATGATCTCTAAGGTCTCCTCCAGTTGGAATATTTTCTGATCTTTTAAAAGTCACACAATGACCCTTATGTAGATTAGTTTTCAAATCTAGAATAATGTATTTTCTCATAAACAGATTATTTTAATTATATTCAACACTAGGTAGAAAAATCAATTTTTAAGGAGGGATGTGAGTTTCAGTTTTATTTTAAAAACTAAATTCTGTCATTGAAACTTGTAAATAACTTTCCCAGGACATTAATGATTATAGAAAATATGAGACCACTCAAATAATTTACATTGATGATTCTTCCTTGTCTAAATGCAGTCTTCCCACTTGCTTTTCTTGTCTCCTTTCATTAGTCAGAGAATGAATAATAGTCTAGTTCTGACTTTATAAAGTACCTTCAGATTTTCCCTACCAGCAAAGCTACTCATGAATCCCAAACCAAGTTGGACACAGAATATAGTATATGTTTTATTAACAACTTATATCCTACTCTGAACCACAAGTCAGAATTTTCAGGATTGTTATGGCTATTTGATTATTTTGATTGCTTATAAAATTATGCCAATATTAAAAGAAACTGATCAGATTGCCAAAATATTTTCTAAAGTGAAAATGACTTCATAGTCAGTAATTCACATGTTTGTTTTCTTTCTGGAGTAAAGCTGGATGTTAGTATTTCCAAATTCTTTGGTCAAGATGATGTTCCCTACCATAATTATGGAAATTGATTCCTGAATGGAGAGCACTATCAAATTGATGCCTGGATTTTTAGTCTGCATCACATTTATATACTAATTGTTACATTTCCTCAACATTTAGGGAAAAAAATTATTTTCAAATTGGAAAATATAAAGTAAATAGAATACTTCACATTTTGAGAGTTTAATTATGTAAAGAACAAGATAAATTACACAGTCTTCAGAAATTGTTTTCTGACCACTCTTTTATATGTAAATATGTATCATTTGCAGAGAAAAATCATTATTTTCATTTCTGACTAAGATAACTCTGCAATATATCTGTCAGGCATGACAATTTGAAGTCTTACTTGAATTTATATTCTTTTCAAGTCATTCATTATACTCTATGGTCACAACGCCAGAAAGAATTCTGTGTAATCTTGCTTCTCTGTGATTTGGACAATCCACTTACTCTCTCAATGCTCAGGACAGGTTTCTAAAGTTTTAAGTTTTATAGAAGGTTCCCCACTTGCACTGGCCAAGAGGGTTTTCTGACCCATGAGTTCCATCTTCCAATGAAATTATAAGTATTTCCTATATTGTTTGTTACTAGAAAATGCTAGTTTCAGTGTCTAAACTCGAATGATGATTATCTAAATTTAATATTATTATTATAGGTTGTGACATTATCTTTCTAAGAAGTATTGCTTTTTGAGGACAAGAGTGATTTTCATCTTTGTGTTCCCACAACTTAGTCAACTGTTGGTACTTAATAAATAAGTATTGAATTGATTTCTAACATTGAAACTCTTTAACTTAAAAGTCATATCCACTGACCTACCATATCACATCCCCATTTTTATAAAACTAGAATTCTTAGAATTTGTATTTCTATCATATTTTTGAATATACTATTACAATCCCATTTCTATTTCTATAATTTACTTGAGCAGCATGGTTAACCTTTTCTTTTCAGAAAACTTTAGATCACATTTTTTTAAACTAACTTGCTTTCTTTTGCTACATCAGACAAATTTACCACATTATTCTTTTCGTTTAAGTAGCCAATTGAACATTTCTTCTTTAAAATATGTTTAGCAAATTTTTCTAGTCTACTGATTCATTTTTTAGATGATCTTTCCTACCTACCATTGTTTCTCTTTAATTGCTTTTCATTTTACTATAACTATGGATTCTCCCTATTGTTCCAACAGTCAGAGAAAAGCAATCTCATTAATTACTTATAAGAAGTTAATTAATTACTTGTAAGAATTATTTGGAGGGAAAGGAGATTTTTAAAAAAACATTATCTAAAATGAAAATTTCCACTTCTAACTTTTATTCTTTCCCCACATTAGAAATAATTTAGTTTTGGACATTACTTAGTAGCTGATTGATTATGTGTCATCAAATGAAAAACCCTACAAAATACTTTCAAACAGTCATAAATTCAGAAGCAGTACTTTAACAAAAATTAAAAGAATGTTAATTTAAATAATATGCATATTCCGTGTAATAATAATGAGAATGGTGCTTTATCTAGTGCTTTAAAATTTGCAAAGCATTTTACACGTATCCTTTGGTTTTGAACAACCTCATGAGGTAGGTGCCATTTTTATCTCAGTGTTACAGATGATGTAATAGACTGACAAAGAGGATATGACTTGTGCAATGTCACACAACTAATAAGTAACAAAAAGAAGAATTTAAAATCATGACTCAAAGTCCCACATTCTACCCACTCTGAAGCATAGGTGTTTAGTATAAGGACATAAGACCATCTTACAAAACAGAATCATTTGGGAGGATATACATTGGATGATTCAATTCTTAAGGCTAGACATTAATTTTTCACAGAAAAATTTATTTAATCAAATTCTATCAACATTCATTAAGTTTCTGCTTTGTCTAAGATGCTTTGCTAGGTGCTGGGTATGCAAACACGTGAATGAAAATTTCCTTCTTTACCTTCAAGAATTTATCACTCAATACAGTGAGAAGGTTGGAAGTAGGGGCATATGGCACATATAAAGTGGAGTAAAATACAAGGAGAAGAGTGAGGAAATAGCCATATGAATTTGCTTCAGATGGGATAGAAAACTTTCTTCTGGGAGACCAGAGAAGACCACATGAAAGATATTACTCCTAACATAAAATAATTAAAGACATCATCAGGGATGTGTGTTGAGGAAAAGTGGGAGTACCAATTCTGTAATAACAGTGAAGTATACAATGGGCAATCTAAATAGTTGACTGTTATCCATAAAATATTAAGAGAACCATGATAAAATCTTAGTATAGGGGTTATCAAAGTGAAGTCCAAGGATCTCTGGATCCTCTAGACTTGTGTTGGTGAACCTATGGCACATTTGCTGGAGGCGGCTGTTCCTTTCCACCTCTCCATGCATGCCAGATGGCATTTCTCACATGACTCGCCCCTCTGCCCAGCAGCCCAATGGGAGCACTTCCTTCCTCCCCAGTTTGGGATAAATGCAGGGGGATGGGGGGAGGACTCACATGCTACATGAGGGTTGCAGTTTGAGCACTTGGACTCTAAAAGGTTTTCCATCACTGTCCTAGACCCTTTTGAGAGAGTGCAAGCTCAAAACTATTTTCATAATAATACTAAAAATACCTCCCTTTTCCAACTACACATCTATGTGAGGCTAGATTTTTTCCATATACTTCAACAAAAATACTATATTGCAATAGATTGATACAAAAGCAAAAATGGGAATTGGTCTTCTATTAAGCCAAACAGTGAAGTGATTTGTAAAATTAACTAAAACAATGCCTCTTCTTGTTATAAAAAATAGATATTCTTCCTTAGTTGAAACTAAAAGGAAGATAAAGAATATAAAAGGCAGAGATGAGAAGGAAAAGTGAAGGGGAATGGGGCAACCTGTGAGTGTATAGAAGTGGAACTGCTGAGTTCAAGAAAGAGCTATTAAATCCAGTGTAGCAGGAACATAGAGTATATGTAGTAATAAGAGCAATGAAAAAAAACAAGAAAAGTGGGAAGGAACAAAAGAGTCGGACTATAGAGATCCTTAAAGAGCAGACTGAGGAGTTGAAGTTTTATTCTGTAGGCCATAAGAAGTCACTGGAAATTTGGGGGATAAGAGAATTACATGATCCATCCTACCTTGGGAAGATTATTTTGGCAGCTTCATAAAGAATAGATTAGAAAAGGTACAGATTAGAGTCAGAGATAGTAAATGAGGAGGATATTAAAATAGTTTAGGTTAATAGTAATGAACACCTAGCATCATGGTGACTATGTGAAAAGAGGAATCAGATTGAGGAACTGTAAGGTAGACAGAATTGATAAATCTTTGCAAATGATTCAATAAATAAAGTAGGATAAAGGAAAGGTATGAAGACATTTCTGAGGTTTCAAATCTGAGAGAAGTTAGTAAATAATTGTGTCAACAACAGAAATAGGGAAGTTTGAAGGGAAGATAAAAAGTTAAATTTGAGACATTGAATTGAAGTCAGTGTAAAGTGCAAGACTATAGGAGATAAATTAGGTTTGATTCAAATATATGCATAGTGTATAGTCTACATGGACCCACAGACTTGAGAACATTCCTAAAGCTCTTGCTCTGAATGAAAGGTGAAAAGTGAATGGTAATGGTCAGCCAAGTGAGCTTACAAAGGTCTGCCAACAAACAAAAAGCAAAGCTCTATGCACCACAAGGGGCTATTTTTTTGTAGATTTGGGAGCCACATAGACATAATAATTGAACCCATAGAAACTAATGAGATCATTGAGAGAGAAGAAGGACCCAGAAATGACTATGGAGAAAATTCACATTGAAGTGGAAGGATATGTGTATTGATGAATCAAAAAGAGACGCAAAAATAGTGCTAAAACTGGTTGGAAGATATCCAAAACAGAAAAGTGATGTGGAATAGATGAGATCTCTAAGGGAGAGCAAGAAAGAGATAAGATATTCCAAGTATATAATATATCCCATGAAGTAAGATTTCTTATACCTATGCATATAATTTCATCCACTATAAGTGGGATAGCTCAATAAGGAGAATCTGTGGAAAACATCAATAAGAATTATGTGAGATGAGAAGACATGGAGGGATCTGAATCTACTGATAGGAGGAATCACAATATGACTGAGATCAGATATAAGCATTATCGAAGAATTGTATCTAATGTTTTCAAAATTTACAAAACAAACAAATATATAGGACAGTTACAACTTCCAGCAGATCTGTTAGCATGAATAAATGAAAGAAAATCAGTAAAGCACTTTCATTTTTGTCTGATGCATTTCCTTTTAAATATTAATTTATTATATTCTGGTGCTATATGAGTATTTGGTTCCAGAAGAAACATAATTTAATTAGTTCCCAAAATATTAATCACCTACTATGTTCATGGTATTGTCCAAATGTTTAGGAATTGAAGGATGAATTAGATCTCTACCCTGTTCTTTAGGAATTTATATTCTTCTAGGGGAAATAGGATATATCATATACAAATAATAATAAAAATAGCAAGAATTAAATGCCTATGTAACACCAACAAAAAACTATAAGAGATGTGAGAAATGATGAAGATATTGGTCTTGGGCTAGGGATATTAGAGTCAATTTCATAGAAAAAGTTACATTGAAATTGGATCTTAAAGAATTACAAGGGTTTTAGTGTTCGGAGTTGAGGGTAAGTACAATCTTTTCATAGTAAACAGTAAGCAAGTGAACAGAAAGAGAAGGAATGATATTCTCAAATATGATAAACATCATAGAGGTTAAAGTAGATAGGAACCAAAAAAAGGGCATTGAATGTAACAGTTAGGAAGTCACTGATAATGTTAAGGAGAACAGTTTCAGTAGAACTGGAAGGAACATGGCACATTCCAAAGGATTCACAATTGAATGGTTGGTGAATGTATAACTCTACTCTATATTTTTTGCAAGGAAGGTTTTAATCATTGGATTTTAGATCTAGAGCTGAAAAGAATTCAGAAATAATGAAGTCCCAAAATGTCATTTTATACATTTGGAAATGAACACAGAGGTCACATAGCTAGTAAGTGTCTGAGGCAGAATGTCACCCCATATCCTTTAACTCAAAGACTAGCCTTAAGTCCAGTACCCCACATTTTACTTTATTTGCTTTTAACAGCACCAAACATTTTTTGTAATATTATCAACAAATCAATTGTCTTACATGTATGCATTTTCCAAATACCTGATTTATCCATTTGTGTTCAATTTATTTAGTTAGTTAGTTCAACCATAAACTCCTCTTAATTTTTTTTAACCACTGTGATAGATCTGATTTGGGCTTGGAAATATGTCTAAAATAAAACAAAATTATGCTGGAATGATACCTTTGTAGCAATGTTTATGAGCTATATTGTGTACAAACTTTAGGTCAATTGAATATATACTCAAAGGCTTTTCTTGCTTCATTCTAGTTTCTCATGTTGTTCTGTATAACTGTAGTTGTAAGAGAAGTGACCTCAGTTTAAGTGATATGTTACTATAGTCAACATTTTTTTAAATTATCCTAATTAAACTAAACTTTTAAAAATACCAAATGTTTTATCTAAGCTCATTACATTTGTATTTTTCATAAGTATATTTATAGGGTTCTGGTACATTTAAAAAATATACTCTTTCCCTTAAATATAAAAATAAATCAGTTAAGTTTCTTACTGCTTCGATTAGAATAACTATGAGGAAACAGAGTTCTTGGTAGTCTAAGTAGAATAAATCATTACGATATTTCCCTTTTATTTAGTCAAATATAGGGTTGCACATTGATCAGATATAACAGGTTTTAATGCCAAAGCGAAACAAAAATTAGAAATAGTATTCTTCATAACTCAAAACATTATCCAGATCATTTAGACTTAACTGAACATCTGAATTATCCAAATAACGGTGCTAATTATCCACTCTCTTTTGTCATCCAAAACTTTTCTGAAGATTCAATTCAATCCAGCAAACATTTATTGAAGCCCTATGGACAAGGCACTGAACTTGGTAAAATCTCTTTCAATCCTGTATTAAAACAAATAAGAAAACATGGGATTTTTTGAAATATGTTAACATTCAGTTCTTAATGGTTAGCACGTATTTCAGGTGTGACCTTATCATCATACTGAGTGATACAAGAAATTATTTATGCAGTCTCTGCCTTTTCTGGTTACCAAAATAGTGTTGATAAAAGGCTAGTTATCCCCTATTTAACTTTATCTTTGAAACAAAACAGTGCCCCATTTTCCATTATATAAGGGGTGTCATTCTTGGGCACTTATCACATGCTACTAAGATGGAGGATATGAGAATTCAGTCCCCTGAGACTGTCATGGAACTATTCTATCCTTTTTATTCCTGGGAAGGGTGAGCTCCAACTAAGAGACAGCTTAAATTTGAGCTGCCAAATCCCTTTCAGAAGTCCTTCCTCTGCACCACTTTGAAAAAAAAATAATCACATCAGCACTTCAGTGACTAGGAATAAAAAGCTCTGCTTGCCTCATTGTGCTTCCTATATGTCATAGCAATCCCTTAGTTATCTGAGCACTAATTCTGCAGCACCAATTACATCATCTATTTTATAAGGTCTCTTTTAAAATTCTTTAGAGTCCTTTTATAGTCTAGGGTTGCATTTAGGAAAAAAATATATTAGGTGAAGGAATTGTCCATTGCCATACTGTCTTAATTCTCTAAAATTACTCCATTTGTATGTATATGTATGCATGTGTATATATATGTATATATATATATATATATATACATGTGTATATGTACACATGTGTATAGATGATATATGTAGATATTAAAATTAATTAAAATTTCTTAGACTTATAAATGTTGGAAATTTCACCATTGGGAGCAAAACCTCTCCAACCAACTCCAGTCCTCAGACCCCGCTATCTTTAAGCAAACCATCTCAGTTCCCTCCCCTCACTTCTCACATCTACCAATCACTGTCCGTGTCTTCCCTGTGCCAATGGTGGCTCTAGCTTAACCCAGGACCGCCCAGAGGTCTGCCCCTTTGCACATGTCTGTTGAAGGTCATATTCTCAAATAATTAAGTTTTGATCCTTTTGCTGCAGCCCTTCCTAAATCCTGTTACCCTGAGTAGGGTGGAGATTGGAAGTTCTAAGACCTGGTTCTGTCATTCCAAGTATCTCTATTGTATCAATTCTAAAATCAATCATGACTCAAAGAACTTCCTGTTCTATGCTTAAGCATAGGTCAAAGCCCTATCCATTGTTCAGCAAAAGGTTTCTGTCCTAAAGTAATCTTAAGTAGGGAGGAGAAAGACCCTCCCATGCCAAGGGGGTTAACATTCCAATAGACTATCAGTAGAAAATTTTTCAAGTATGAAATTTCCCAATGGTGAAATTTCCAACATTTATAAGTCTAAGAAATTTTAAGGTTTACAATATGTACACATATATAATTTTAAAATTCTTTATCTTTAGGGAAAGAGAGTTTCAAGAAACTTGCAATTCCTCACCCAAGGCCAAGCAGGACATAGAAAAGTATTAAGAGCTTGATAAATAGTTCCAGAAAGTGGGTGGTTTTCATTTGCTTAATTGCAGGTCAACTAGAAAATACTGTTCTAAAATTTTAGTGCTGAATATTTTCCTAAAGTGTATTAGTTTCCATTCTTTATTTTATTAAATATTCTATCCTTCATACTTTTGTTTTTATTCAAACATTCAAACTGGTATTTCAGTTACATTTTGTGAATCTCCCGACTACTTGTTGGTAGGCCATGCCAGGTATAGGGTCACATTGCTTTAAATTTAACATAGATGGTTAAAACCTTAAATTTCACAATACAGGGTGAATTGGAAAAAAAAAAAGAAAGCTGTTTTGGAAAGCACTTATCTCACCTTGAAGCAGTCTTTGCAATTCTAACTATAAATATTCTTGATAGTGTCTGTCTAATCAATAAAATTATTATTGAAATCTTCTCTGTACATAGCTCTTTATTTGGAATTAAATGCCTGACCATTAAAGTGTTAGCAAAGTCTTGAATAGGTCTGAGCTTATCTGGCCAAGGCCTGACACCTTATTTGGTGTGACAGAAAATTGTACCCATATATGGATGCATAAACATGCACATACAGACATACCACAAATATCTTACAAACACTGTCTGAATATAAGGTGTAGAAAGAAGGATACGGAATAAAAGGAAGCAGAAATAGATTTAATAAAATCTTTGGGGAGATTATCTACCTATCTATCTATCAAGAGAAAATTGTCTTCTCTATTTCTCCATGATTCTGGCTAATTCAATCACAAATTAACCATGAAGAGGAAGACTATTATTATTATTCTCATTTTTTAAGATAGAAAAATAAGACTTCAAAAAACAAAATCATGCTAAATTAAACAGAATTGTTAAAAGTCTGAAAATTAGGCCCCATTAAATGACTCCGAGTTCCATATTCTGCTCATTTTTTTATATTGTTATCAAGATGAAGTTCTCTCTCTGATTTTAAAAAAATTCAGTGAATGTTTAATTAACTTCATCAGGTTGATTTGTTGAATAAAGTCTGACATCTGTTAACATATATTCACTAGGATTGATATATGCTATATACACCATTATAATTATTATCAGCAAAAGTAAGTAATATCATCAAATTGCATATTCAAGGTATAAAGCAGAATTTTTGCCCTAAAGATGCTTAGACTCTAGATCACTGTAATCCAGTGTAATACTATTTAGGTATATTTTTCTTGTTATTGACTCATTTTCAGTCATTTCTGATCCCATTTGGGGTTTTCTTGGCAAAGATATTGGAGTGATTTGCCATTAGCTTCTCTAGCTCATTTTACAGATGAGGAAACTGAGGCAAATAATAAACAACTTGCCCAGGGTCATACAGCTACTAAGTGTCTCAAACCAGATTTGAATTCAGGAAGATTAGTATTTCTGACTCCAGGCCCAGCACTCTTTCCACTGTGTACCTAACTGCCCCCAAAATATTTATTAAGTATCTATTATGTCCAGGGCTCATTAGCCATCATTTATTGAGTACCTACTACATATCAAGCATGTGCTAAGCACTGAAGATACAAAAAATAAAATAAAATAAAAATTCAATCCTTGAACTTAAGGAGCTCACATTCTAACAGGGGGGATAAATTACAACTATGTGTATATAAATATATATATATATGTATATATATATATTTATATACACATATATATACACCACATTCCTCTCTCTCTCCCTCTCTCTCCCTCTCTCTCTCTGTCTCTCTGTCTCTGTCTCTGTCTCTCTCCCTCTTCTCCCTCTTTCCTTCTCTTCATCCTCCCTTTCTCCCTCCCTCCCTTCCTCTTCCTCTGTCTCTGTCTCTGTCTCTTTCTCTTTCTCTTTCTCTTTCTCTCTCTGTCTGTCTCTCTCCCTGTCTCCTGCTTTCCATCCTCCCTCCCTCCCTCCCTCCTCCTTCCTCTCTCTCTCTCTCTCTGTGTCTCTCTCCCCCCTCTGCCTCTCTCCTCTCCATCCTCCCTTTCTCCCTCATATCCTGTTTCTCTCTCTCTCTCTCTCTCTCTCTCTCTCTCTCTCTCTCTCTCTCTCTCTCTCTCTCTCTCTCTCTCTCTCTCTCTCCTTTCCCTCTTTTTCAAAAGGAAAGCAATATAGTGGGTGGGACCAGTAAAAGCTTTTGCAAAAGAAAGAATCCTAGTTAAGACATGAAAGAAGAAAGGGAAGCCTTGAAACAGAGCAGATAATGGACAGCATTTCAGAGACTGGGGGATAGTCAGTGAAAATGTTGAGTCAGGAAATGGAGTGTTCCATACAAAGACCCCGAATAAGACTGCTTTTGTTAAATGGAAGAATAACCTGAGGGTATTACAATGTAAGAAGACTGGGAAAAAATGGCATACCACGTGATGAGGGGTGTAAAATTTAAAAGCCAGATAGAAGATTTGCTATTTGATTCTACAGGTGATTAGGAATCAATGGTTTTTATTGATTGGGGGGAAGGGATAGCATGGTCAGATCTGGACTTTAGGAAATCACTATGGTTACTAAATGGAGAATAGACTGAATTTGGAAGAGATTTGAGTCAGGGAGTCCATTCAATGGCTTATTGCAAGTATTCCTGAAAGGAGGTGATGGGAGTCCATGTCATAGTGGCATCTACGTAAGAAAAAAAATGGTAAAAATTACAAGATTTGACAACTGTTTAGATGTGTGACGTAAATTCTAGGGGGAGTCAAGGATCACACAGAGGTTATGATCATGGTGACTGCCGTGACTATGAGTATGGTTGTTCTTTTGTTAGCATTCGGGAAGTTTAGAAGAGGGTATGATTTGGGGGACTCAAATTCATCTGTTCCAAAGTCTGTGAAACAAAAAGAGAATGCTCACTGCTTATCTTAAGCAATTTTTAAACTGAGATTTCTGCAGTTGCTCTTAAGGGAAGGGGCACAGGTATTACTGATCTTTGTGAAGAATGAAAAGAGGTCATGCATTTAAGAAGAAAATATAGAGCAGCTTTCCATAAAAATTTTTTAAATAAAAAAATACTTTTTCATATGGTGAAATGTATTCAGGCCATAGCCTTATTCTGATTAATTCTGCTGTTCAAGAGGTAGCTTGTAGGGAAGCCCTATAAACAGTCTTAAAGTTCCCTCTTGGGCCAAATCTCCATTAGCAGAGCAACAATTTGAGAGAATTATCAGAAACATTTAGGCCAGAAGGCTAGGTAATTCCAGAAAAATTAGACTTTAGTGCCTGAGTTACCCTAATCATTCCTATAATTCACTAATTTCCTTTTTCAGTAGAGACCTAGCCTTTGAAAGCTATTTACCCTTATTACCAACCCCCAAATCTCCATTGGAAGTTACTAAGTAAACCAGCAAAAATAGGCTGTTTAGATTAGAATACCAGGCAGAATGCATCTATTTGGAAGTTCAAAGCAAACTTTTAATCACAGAATACAATTGTCCTTTTCCATTCACAAATTGAGAATTTTTACTTGGGAAAATTCTGGAGTGCACAATCATCTCCTCATTCTCATAGAGGGTTGGTTCAACCTCTATGCTGATATATGTAGACAAGGGATCATTGACAGGGCATGATACATTTGGCCTGAGCAAAATCTCTTCAGTCGTTATGAAAATAAAAACAACTCTACTCCTGGTGCCATATAGCTATTACAGAATGCAAACATCTAAAACACACTTTAGTGAATTTTCAAAAAAAACAGCTGTCATGACAGCCCTCATTTTCACCCCCAAGGTTTTTTTTTGTTTTTTTTTTGTTTTTTTTTTTGTTGTTTTTACTTCTTTTAATCATTTTTCATATATCATGGATCTTGGGCTTCTCACTGTTCATCACTGTCCTGATTAACAAAGCAAGAGAAAAATTCACATGGCCCAATATATTTATCTATGCAAAGTCTTGCTTCCCAATTCTTGATACTCTCTAATTCACTAATATCATCCTCAAAGTGTGATCCTGAGAATAGAATAGAATAATTCATGTATGGTCTGAGCAGCACAAAGTAAAACTAAAAGCAATTTTCAGTCGAGCTTTGAACTTTCATTGATTCAATCTAAGGAGACAAACAACTTTTGGACCCAAATTATCCTCATTGATAATAATATTAGCTATTATTACTATTATTGTGTTAGCTTTTTGAAGCACTTTAGAAATATTCTCACTTGATCCTCATAAGAACCACTTGTCTTCATTTTATATATGAGGAAACTGAGGCAAACAGAGGTTAAGTGACTTGCCCAGATTTATTAACTAGAGGCTGATTTGAACTCAACTCTTCTTGATTTCAGTCACAAAAATTTATCCTCATACCATCTAATTATTTCACTGGAGAATATGTGAGTGTAAAATACCACAAAACACTCTATTTAGCTAGTGCCAAGTCATGCCTCACCTTCTGCCTTAGCCATCTTCTTGCTATCTGCCTTGATGGATAGTACTTTGGACCACTAGATTACACAGACTATTCTGGGAGACTTAGTCATCTCAACTCTGAAACTTATTGTCTAGGTCCCATACCATCCTGTTTAACAAAGCATGAGGAAAGACTCACATGGCTCAATATATTTAGATATCCCCAGCCTTACTTCACCTTCTAGTCCATCCATCTTCTTGCAATCTGCCCTGCTACAACTTAAGTACTGTCTCCCCTTCTATGTCTTCCTCTGAGAACTACAATCCAATCAATAATGCTATTGCAACTTCCCTGTAGTCCCACTTACCATCCCGCCATTGCACAAGCTAAAATACCCTTCCCTAAATACACCCTTTATTTGTTGCTTTTTTTTATGTTGTAACATTATACAGTTCAATCTATTTAAATACCACTAGCTCCTTATGGACAGGAACTTTCTCACTTTGTACTCTATTTGCATCCTCAGCACTTAGCATGATACTTGGCAGATAATAATCTCAATCAATTTTCATTATTTAATTCCTTCTTTCATGAGCAGATGATAGTCCCACTGCAATCCACCTTCTTCAGACCATGTGTCTAGTTCTGGGTACATTTCTGGCAAACATGATTTAGAAAAGACATTGTTAAAGCTAGAAAGTGCCCAGAATAAGGCAACCAAGATGGTGAAAGTCCTCAAAGGCATGCCATAACGGGATTCTTTAAAGATATTAGGAATGTTTCTCTGGGATATAAAAATAAGGGACATCATCGTCATTTTCAAGGTTTTTAAAAGGTAGAGAGATTAGACTTGATTTGCTTGGCCCCAGAGGAACCCATAAGGGCCAGTTCTCTGAAGCTGAAATAAAGAGTAATGAGTGATAGCAATAAAGAAGCAAATTTAAACTTTATGGCAGGGAAAAAAAATTCTAATAATTAGATCTACCCCCAAACTGAAATGGTATGCCATGAGAGATAATTGGATCCCTCTTAAAGGAATTTTGAAAATGAAGATTTGAATGATCTTTTATTGGATATGCTACCATAGGAGTTCTTTTTCAGATGGGGTTGGATTTCTAAGTTCTCTTCTAATTCTTAAATTCTGTGACTTTGTGAATAATGTAGTTAAAGGATATAAAAAGGCAGGTTTATAAAAGCAGAAATATTATTACAAATCACCAAAGGGAAAAAAATGTTCTATGACTTTTGACATATTGTGTCCTGATCAACTAAAGTATGAAATTACTTTTCCCCTAGACCTCAATCCTATATTTGTACAATAGATTTTCTAAAAAAAATAATAATAAATGCAAGAGGGGCAGTTAGGTAGTAGATAGAGCACCAGGTCTCCAGTAAGGAGGACCTGGGTTCACATCAGCCTCAAATGCTTCCTATCTTTGTGACCCTGGACAAGTCATTTAACTTCAGTTTCCTAGCCCTTTCCACTCTTCTATCCTAGAACTGATACTAGGAAAGACAGTAAGTGATTTCTTAAAATAAATTCAAAAATTTTATTACCATATAATTTCATTTGGTTTTAATTTTTGTCCCCTCTTTTTTGAATTTCATTTTTGTTTCTGTCATCTAAAATAGATTATAATAAAATTTCTAGGATCATGGAATTTTAGAATCACAAGAGACTTTAGAAATCATTCGGTTCAACCCCTCATTTTACAGAAGAGGAAAGTGAGACCTAAGTGAGTTAATTGACTTGATCGAAGTCATATAAGTGAGGTAGAGCAAAGAGGTATACCAAGGCACTCTAGCTCCAGTTCTCTCCCTATGAAAATCCAATAAAGGATGCTATCTAGGTTTTTATTCATCCACTAATCAGCATTTCACTTACTCAACTGACACTCATAAGATGAATCCATGCAGCTATACTAGTATTCTCCATTGCCCTCATAACCCTTTTCTTTATCTTGCCAAGGATATTGTCAGTGTAAATAGGTATCTAGCAAAGAAATGGTCAACTGATTTAGGGAACTTCAAATACATTACTCATCTACCCCTCTAAAAACTCCATAAAAAAAGTAAATGACAAAGTTAATTTCATTGCATTTTTCCAAGATGTTAAAATATTACTTTTATTCTGTTTTCATTATTAAATATATTTTGGTAACTTGCATCAGATTCTGTAGTTGTTCAAAGAAAAAATGTTAAGATAGAGAACATCTATAGATCTGAACTGTAGTTATTAAAAAAGCTCACTTTCAAAGTATATTAATAGTTATTCATTTCACTTCAATTACTTCATTTGAGGTATTGAATTTTTTAAAAAAATGTTAATTTGGTGTTTGTGCAAGATATCTGTATAAAAGTCCTGGAAACTAATCTCCTTTAGCTACATGAAAAGCACTACAGATTTCATATTAGCAAATCTCTTTTTCATACACTGAAAGAATCCCTGAAGTCCCTTAGGTATCTAGTCACTTTTCTCCCCAATTGCCACTATAATTTAACTCTGCTCTTGCCAATTAGAAATATTTATAAACTGTCAGAATGTCATAATACCATAAATTGGCAGAATGATATTTGAAAGTTGTAACAAAGTGAGGATCAAAATTATGGAGGAAGAATTTCTATGCAATTTAGAAGTTAGAAAAGGTGCCTATAACCCAAATATATATTACTCTGATCCTATCCCAATTCATTCAAGTCTCAGAATGGTTTTGTTCATCATAATTATGCTGAATGCCAGAATTAGTACTGACCCTAATCAATGTCACAGTACCAAGCACAAATACATCATTCAATGAGACACCACAAACTTTTAATTGACCTTCACAGGGCTTCATGCCCATGGAAGGTATTTAGAAACAAAACAATGGGAAAGTAGTGGAGATATTCCACATTACAATCTAAACTTTCCCCAAACCAGGAATGTTAGCAATATTTGAGTCTACTTCCAAAGACAAAAATACTATGGGTCCTACATGGTCAGTCTAAAAGTATTCCCACAGAAATTCCATTCTTCTTCCTTCCCAAGACATTCAGCATTATATTACCACAATAAGCCCATAATCCTACTGGAAATGAAACTGAATAGTAGACAGGTGAGGAGGTGGTTCTATAAAATGTCAGAAAGACTTAGTCTATTTGCCATTTTCCTCCCAAATATTAATAGTATCCCTCTCTAATTGCTCTATTTCCCTGTTCCACAGTGAAAATTCAGGGCTTCTCTGGTACTTCAGATAAAATTTCCTAGACAAACAGAGGACATGAATGAATGGTCAAATGAAAAAGCATTATTAGAGTCTTACTTAAATGCATGCCAAGTACTGGGTTAAGTTCCTGAATTAGATATACAAAAACAAAGGAGCCTACATTCTTTTCCTTTCTTTTTTTTTCTTCTGCCCTTCCTTTCTTTTCATTTCCCTTCCCTTCCATCTGCTTTTCTTCTCTTATACTCTCCCTTCTCCCTTTCTTTCCTTTATCTTCCTCTCTATTCTTTCTTTCTTTCTTTCTTTCTTTCTTTCTTTCTTTCTTTCTTTCTTTCTTTCTTTCTTTCTTTCTTTCTTTCTTTCTTTCTTTCTTTCTTTCTTTCTTTCTTTCTTTCTTTCTTTCTTTCTTTCTTTCTTTCTTTCTTTCTTTCTTTCTTTCTTCCTTCCTTCCTTCCTTCCTTCCTTCCTTCCTTCCTTCCTTCCTTCCTTCCTTCCTTCTTTCCTTCCTTCCTTCCTTCCTCTCTCTCTCTCTGTCTCTCTCTCTCTGTCTCTCTCTCTCTCTGTCTCTCTCTCTGTCTCTCTCTTTTTCTTTCTTTCTTTCCTATGCCTGGAATGTTATTATAGGCACCCACTCATGAAACAATTCAACTACAAATTGGTATAATGGTTTTAGCCTACTCAGTTTTTGTTTGGTTTGGTTTCTTTCTGAATTGGTCTAATTCAGCCCTACTTAGTAGTCATTTTCTGGTGGACTCATCATCTAGTGTCAGGCTTTCTTCAAGCAACTAACCAATCTTAACCATACTATAGTTTAGTACCCCTACATCAAGTAGCCACTAGTCTTAGCCTCCTCTAGTAGAGGAGATCACTGCCTTTGGCTAGGAATTTATATTCTTTGTTTAATTTTTAAATAAAAAAACAACAACTTTTTTTTATAGGCAATGGGGGTCAAGTGACTTGCTCAGGGTCACACAGCTGGGAAGTGTCTGAGGCCATATCTGAACCTTGGACCTCCCATCTCTAGGCCTGGCTCTCAATCTACTGAGCTTCCCAACTGTCCCCAGGAATTTATATTCTAAAGGGGAAAAGACCATACTTCGGAATGTAGTAGAGAGGAGCACTTTGTTATAGAATGTTTCAAGGATAATGGATGAGACCACTATGAATTAGATTGATCATCACATCTAAGAACAGTTGAAGCACTGATCATAGTTCATGGTTCCAAAACTGAAGTTATAGGAGGAAGAAAAGAATATAGTGAAGAGTAGCTACTAAGTACTTGGCAAGGAAGGAGTAAGTGAATCATGGATGGAGCCTCTCCTAAAATAATGTTTATGAAAAAGCACTCACAAATCAGTAGAATGATACTTAAGATGATAGCCTTTTTAGAGAAATGACTACCATGACAAAGCCTGTTCCTTAGAGAAAAAGATGGATGTACCAGGAAGTCAATCAAAAATTAAAAGAATTTCTTAATGTCTATTATGTGTCAGATACCATAATTGCCAGAGACACAGAGATAAAATTGAAGCACTCCTTGCCCTCAAGTAACTTAGATGCTACAAGGGGATACATCCTGTGTGTTCATAAAAATATTCAATATAAAGGCAACCAGGAAGTTTTATTTCATTTATATAGCTCTTTAAGGAATCTCAAGTATTTTACTTGTTACTTTATTTGTTCTTTACAATGGTCTTGTAATGAGGTGCTATAATTATCCTCATTTTACAAATGAGGAAAATGAGGCTAAGGGACTTTATGAGAGCTACTCAGGGTCCCATGCTTTGTAAATGTCTGAAACAGAATTTGAAATCTGGTCTTCGTACCTCTCAGTCCTCTGCTCTAGTCACTGAGCCATATCTTGCTAGATGTTGTCTATAGTAGTCAAATAGAAGCTCTGGAGGTTCAAAGTAATCATGCTTACTGGACTAGCCCTTTTGTGAACCAGGGCTGAGTCTCCTCTAATCTGCTCTGTGGAGAGATAGTATTGCTATCCCAGAACTTTTCTGGTCCTGGAGTTGAGTCACTTTCCAGGACACGAAAGGCTATTATCATGGACAGAGGACTTGGTTTAGTACTCTGGATATGCTGTGCTATTAGCTCAGAATGCTTGGTACTGAGTTTGGAATTGCTGTCAGCCCCTGTTCCAAAGTTCCTACCCTAATCCTTTCCTGTTGAGGGAGGCAAAATTGACCAGCCTTGAAAGTAAAGGAAGGCCTTAACAAGCTGGCTAGCCTTGGAAGTTAGTCAGAACCATAAATATGCCAAACCCCAGCTGTAAGGGGTACCAGATAAAGGCCAATAACATAAGAAGCATAAATATGCTAAACCCCAGCTGAAGTGGGTACCAGATAAAGGGCAAGGAGACCCCAATAACATAAAACTGTCAAAGTTCCAAGGATGATATGTAGCAGATAAGCATACATGCTAAAAAGTATTTAAAGCCCAGCCTCTCAGAAGCAACTTGGAACTCTGATGGCAGAGGTTCCCCCTGGTGCATGCATACCAGTTCCATAATAAATGGCCTTTTTCCTTGCCTGATTGCATTGTCCTTGGTCTTCCTTGGTGGTGGGTGAAATCCCGGACCTTAACACTGTAGGTCAAATTTGTGATCTTACTTTATAGAGATGACCCATTGTAGTTTTTCCCTGGATTTCCTGATCACTGTGTAATCTGGTGCTTTTTAAAAATCATCATTAGATAAATTGTAGGGGGTGGTGAGAGGGGTGGTGGAGCTGAGCCATATATTTTTTCTATATATAGTACCAACCTCTTCTTTATTTCTTTTAAGATGTGCTTTACTTATTAAATTTATATTTGCTGATATGAAATTTAGGTTTGATTATATTTTATTTAGAAAACATGAACATTCTGTAGGTATTATTATTTAAAGTCCATTACATAAAGAGGTATCCTAATCTTAATTAGGTATCCTAATCTTAATCAACAAAACAAAAGAAAACAAAAAACCTTGATGGATCCTTTTTGTTTCTTTGGTTCATAATGAAAATTTCCTCTAAATAATCACATAAATAGAAGCAAATGAGTAGTGACAACTTTTTCTACCTTAAAAAAAACTTTGCTTAATTATAAAAAGGAAATATATAGAATCATTTAACATTTAAAGATGTGTAAGCAAATAAATTGGCTTGACTTTTTGGAATTAACTGACTAACAAGGCATGAAGATAGGTTAAATAAAGAGTAAATATTTGGTTAGATGAAGAGCAGACAGGGTGATCACAGCTGTCTTCAAGAATGTGAAGGTATCTCATTTGGAATATGGATTGAACTTATATAATGATTGGCAGTACTAGGAACAATGAGTGAATGTTATGGAACCCAGTTTTTTAGTTTAATACAAGTTCCCTCTACTTTGCTACTCTGTACTTCAAAACTCCTTACTATTGTAAGGGTGGGTTCATTAGATAAATTAATCAAATAAAGACTCCCTTTATTTAAAGTTAATGATATAGTGACTTATACTATAAGGAGGTGAGAACACTTTTTACCAACCCATCAAACACTTTAGACTAAGTACTGAAATGTCCTTTGATGAAATGCAGGGACTTGATAGGAAGAATATTTGAGGTGGCTAAGAAACTTAGTCATATCCTGTGGGTCTTTATAAAATAGAAACTCAGAAGTGAGGCAGAAATTTCCCCCTAAACCTTCTGGAAAAGAATTACTTGAGTGAAAAGTACTTTGAATTTGGACTTGGACTTCTCCTCTTCTTCTCCCATTTGTTGTTGGGTCACCTTAAAAGAGTCTGAATGTGGCAGACTCACCATGCTTTAAAGTACCTTTTTTGAACATCTCACTAATGAGAGATAAAGACTTCAAGGAATCAGGAACCATGATTTTCCCATTTGCCATTTATTCTTTCTAAGCTTGAGTCTACTTTCACATATACTCTGGTCCATTCTTGTGGGAGGTGTCACAAACTTTTGGTGGGTTTACCTTGTACCAACTGTTTTTTACCATATTACCTTAATAAATAACCTTTTTTTAAAAAAGCTACTCACGAATTAATGGTTAAAATAATTTTCAATGAATAATCATAGTGAAAAGTGGACCTTTGAGCTCAAGTATTAAAATTATTCAGAGATAGACCTAGGGTCCTGAGAAGTTATAGTAGCATGGAAACCTAATTCAATGGTATATGGGTGAGTGATGATAGTTGCTGAAGAGAATATGTTACTATGTCATTCTCATTCTCCTTTTTTTTTTTAATTTGGAAACCTTCTAGTTTCTCCCCTTTAAAAATTATACTTGCTGATGGTTTTAGGTCAATGCTTTGAATCATTTTGAGAAAAAATCAATTCATACCTGTGCTTTCAAGTGTTTTTTTAATAGGAATATGTTGTATTTTATCAAAGGCTTTTTCTGCATCTATTGATATAATCACATGCCTTTTAATATTTTTGTTATTGATATTATCAATTATGTTGATAGTTTTCATTATACTAAGCCACCCCTGACTTCCTTGTATAAATCCTATTCACACTGATTTATCTTTGTGACATATTATTGTCTTCTAGCTAGTATTTTGTCTAAGATTTTTGCATCAATATTCATTAATGCAATTAGTTTGTACTTTTCTTTCTCTGTTTTGCTCTTGCTGGTTTAGGTATCAGCATCATTATTTGTTTTGTAAAAGGAGATTGGTAAAGCTCCTTCTTTTGCTGTTATTTCAAATAATTTACTTAATATTAGAATTAGCTTATACTTCAATGTTTAGTAGAATTCACTTGTAAATCCATCTGCTACTGATGGTTTTCCTTAGGAAATTCATTTATGAGTTGTTCAGTTTCATTTCCTAAAATAGTTTAATTTAGTCATTCTAATTCTTACTCTGATAGTGTAGGCAGTTTATTTTTTACAGTATTCTATTTCTTTTTCATTGTTGAATTTATTCTCACTTAATTAAACAATATAACTCCTAATAATTGCTTTGATTTCATCTTCATTGGTAGTATATTCACCCTTTTCATCTTTCCATTCCTATTTTTAAAATTCTCATCTCTTTTAAAGGGGTGGCCTTTCTCCTAATTGAGTCCAATCTCTTTCTTTTTTTCTCTTGCCTCCAGTCCCTCTAATTTCTTTTATCAAATTGTCTAAATTATCTTTCTGTCTCTCTTTCATTTTTACCCTCTGCAATGGCTCATTCAGAGTCTTATATTTTACTGAAGAAAATTGAAGACATTGAATATGAACTCCCTATTCTTTCTTCCTACTCATTTTATTTCACTCAGGAATCTTCTCCATCTCTCTTATCCTTTGCTCATAAAGAGGTTGCATCTCTTCTTGCCATGACAAATTACCCTAGATTCAAAAGCAATTTAATTCCATTGTGTCTTTTCTAGTATATTGCTCCCTCTAACACTTCCACTTTCTCTTTATTCTTTAATTTCCTTATGTCTTAGAACCTCTCTTGCTATTCATAAAAAACAATTTTAAATCCTCTGTTCTTAAAAAAAAAATCTTCACTTGATCCTTCTATTCTCATTAACTGAGGTCCTATATTTCTCTACAACTTCATTGCTAAACTCCTTGTGAGAAGCCATTTACACTTGGTGCCACCATTTATGCTCCTTTCATTGGCTTCTTAACCCTTTGCAACATGGCTTCCAACTTCATCATTCCATTGAAACTAATCCCTCCAAAACAATCCTAATTATTAAATCTAGTACCATTTTCCCTCAATCTTAATTCTTTTTTAAACTTTGTATAGAATGTGACTCTGTTAATAATCTTTTTACCCAGAATACTTTCTTTCCTTTAAGAGTTTTCTGACATTTTTTCTCCTGGCTCTTCCACTACCTATATGAACACTCTTTTTTCCTTTCCCTTTGTTGGTTCTTGATCCAGGTAACACTTGACAATCACAGATATTCCCAACATGCATTTCTTGAACCTTGAAAGACAGCTGATAGTATGGAGGATATGATGCTGGGCCTCCCAGTGCCCAGGAAGTTTTTTGAGTTCAAATTCTGCCTCAGACATTAGCTATGTGACCCTGGATAAGTTAATTAACCTCTGTTTGCCTCCATTTCCTCAGCTGTAAAATGGAAAAATAGTAGCACTTCTCTTGTAGCATTGTGAAGACCAAATTTTTAAAAATTGCTTAAAACAGTGTCTGCCACATAGTAGGTGCTATCTAAATGCCTATTCCTTTCCTTTATATCTTCATCAATTCCTGTAGAGTCAATCATCATTTCTATGTAAATGATTTTAAAAATCTATGTATCCTACTCTGACTTCTCTCATGAGCCTCAGTTTCCCATTACTACCTGCCTCTTGTACCTCTGGAACTATATGTTCAATAGTGATTTGTGGCAGACTCCTTACTTCTAATCTTTTCCTGCTTTATTCTACCCTCAACTCAACTGCCAAAGTGATTTCCCTAAATTACAGGTCTGACCATGTCACCTCTCTATTCAATAAAATTCAATAGCTCCCTATTGCCTTAAGTATTAAATATAAAACATTTTATTTGATGTTTAAAGCCCTTTACAACCTGGCCCTTTGCTATGATTCCAAGCTTTTTATATTTTCCACATATTATTCAATTCACCTATAGTGGCCTTCATTCTCTCCTCAGTTGTACCACTGGCCTTTCTCTAAGAGTCAACTCAAATACCATATTCTACAGGAGTCCTTTCCCAGTTCCCCCCATGGAAAATACCTTCCCTCTGAGATTACTTTTCATCACTTATGGGCTGTGTAAAGATATCTCATATATGCATAGTGTTTGCCTGCTGTTAACTTTATTTGAAAATGAGCTTCTTGGGATCAAGGAACATGTTTTTGCCTTCATTTGAATCCCCATTGCTTTGCACAGGGCTTGGCACAGAGTAAACACTTAATAAATAGTTGACCACCTGCGTGCTTCCTGCAAACATTCCATAACATGTTCTCCCTCTTAAAAACAAACTTTCCTTTGACCTGACTTCCTACACAGTCTATTGTGCTTTAACTCCTTCCTTTTTGACAAACATTATTTTCTTTCATTTCCTCTCCTTGCTCTCACTTCTTAGCAACTGGTGCTTTTGGCTTCCAAATACATCATTCAACTGAAACTGCTCTCTGAAAGGTAACCAATAAGCTCCCTTGTCAAGAAGATGTCCTTTTATTCAATTCTCAGCTTTCTTGGTCTTTGGAGTAATGACAATGTTGCTCATCACTTCATTTCGTGACTTAAATGTTGTAATTCTCTTCCTATAAATATACAATGACTCACCACCATTAATTATCCAATCATCATTACTACTAATCTATTTCTATTCAAGTTATCAGTTATATTCCTTTCCCCACCCACATCCCAGGTTGTAACTTGTATAAACATTCAAGCCTCTTTATTTTCTCTCTCCGGGACAAATCCCAATCATTTGCAAAGTCTTTTCAGATGCATCATTCACCTATCACCCTTTCACATTCACAATACAATTACCCTAGTCCAGTCCCTCAATACCTCTTGCCCAGACTATCCCCATAGTCCTTCTACATTTAATCTCTCCAGGTCCTCTGCAATATCTTTATTCTTTTGTATTCTACACAATTCCAAATTTTTTTCCTAATGTTATTGCAAAGCCAAAGCAGTACTTAGTTATAGCTCTAAATGTTTAGGTCAACAAAATTAAAAATTGATAATGAATTAGGCATACAACTAAAAAAATAGAAAAAGAACAAATTTACAATTAAATAACAAATTTCAAAGGAGAGATTGATAAAATTGAAAGTAAGAAAAAACTATTGAATTAATAAATATGATCAGGAGCTGATTTTATGAAAAAATAGTTTAAAAATTCATTAATTTGATCAAAAAAGAGAAGAAAAATAAATTACGACTATCAAAAATGAAGATTTGAGTACACAACCAATGAAGAGGAAATTAATCAATTATTGGAAAGAAGTTGTGCAAGTCATCAATGAGTTTCCTGAGAAAAAAAATCTTGAGAGCCAGATGGGTTAACAAGTGAATTCTACCAAAAAATTAAAGAAAGATTCATTCCAATACTTTATAAACTATTTTGGAAAATAGCTGTCAAAGTGGAAATCTAGAAATCCCCAGTTTATTTAGTTGGGAGGTAGAAACACCAGGTTTTGACCTTGTCAAAGGAGAGTTTTCCCTCTGAGGGAAGGTCCTACTTCACCAGACAATAGACATCCTTGGTAGTTTGGGTGGGAATAGCTAATCCCATCTGATGTTGAAGTATCTCTTTTGTCCCAATGGTTTCTCCCCCTCAGCTAAGGTCCATTACCAAGGTGGCCCAGCCCTGGGCTGAGTCTTTCCCTTTTGTGTCCATTGTAGGGCATGTTATTCCTGCTAGAACTCCTAATTTTCCTTTCTTGCCATAGTAAAGTCAATCAACTGTCCCTCTTGCCCTAAGCCCCCAGGTCATCTTGAAAGGTATTTAAGCTCCCCAATTAGGTTGTCAGTGACCATGGTGGTTGAGAAGCTTCAGTGAGTAGGGAAACTTCCAAATTGAATAGACTCTCTTAAAATATTATGAGACTAGACTCTTATAGGAAGACCCATTCCTTTGGACTGACCTATAAAGAGTCTTCTCCTGGAACTCTGATCTGTTTTAATTTCTTTTCTCTAAGCCACTAATTACTATTGGATATATACAACATATTATTAATTAATCACCTCTTGCATGTATGGATGACCTTAATATGCTTTTCTTTCACAATACTATGTGAATAAGTCCTCTATTAGGTCTCTGTTTTATTTGGACTGAATAAGTTAATCAAAATCATTTAACCTCTCTGAGTATCTATAAAAAGGAGAGAAGGCAGGGGAGTTTGGACCATGTGACATTTAAGGTCTCCTCCTTACTCAAACAATGTGATTCTATGATTATTCTTAGCAGTTGCATTCCTATAGGAGACAATAGTCTTGCAGGCAAAGTAAAGAGAATTAAAGAAAGCAATAAAGTATAATTCATTCATTAGAATTCTTGCACAATGCTCCCCAAAGAACAATGATCATGGGTGAATCCTTCAGGACTTCTAGCACAAAGGTAGAAGCTCACTTCTCACAGATTGGTCATGAA
Organism: Monodelphis domestica; assembly: GCF_027887165.1. Lineage (NCBI taxonomy): Eukaryota > Metazoa > Chordata > Mammalia > Didelphimorphia > Didelphidae > Monodelphis > Monodelphis domestica. The sequence continues at coordinate 89,384,625 of NC_077228.1, read as the reverse complement.
GATTCAATTAGTCAAAGGCATTGTAGGGTCCTGGAAAGAGTGCTGGGTCTAGAGTCAAAGTTTTGCATTCAAACTTTGACTCTACCACTTGCTATCAGTCAATAAAACTTTAATAAGACATCCATAGTACTGTGGGGATGGAAAATTCTCAACACCTGAGCTACATTCCCAGCATCCTTTTAAGTTACATCCTCATTATAGGTAAGGATGCTTGGGAGATAAATTTGGCTAAAACCCATGCTGAGGGGCTCTTTTTTTGTAGCTTGTGCTTTTGGTAAAGTGTTGCAGGTGTAAGTCTGGCTCTCTTTGCTCTGCTCAGTTGACTGAAAGAACCTTTTTTTCCTTTCCCTCTCTTATTATTATTATTATTAAAATCCTACAGTACTAACACCTGGTAATTCTAAAAGAGGCAGAGAACAGTTCCTTCTCTCAAGACTTACTGTCTGTGTGACATTAAACAAATCATTTAAATTCCTTAGCTCTCAGTTTCATTTGTGAAGTCATAGAGCTAAGTTAGGTGACTCCTATAGTCCCATTCAGTCCTAAAGCTAATCTTCTTCTAAAATATTCAAAAATCTGCTCTGGTGTTTTGAAAGATACTAAATGACTCCTACTTTGGAATAGAAAAGGGGTACAGGTGGGAATCATGCTGTTTCAGACTCTTTATGAGCCCCATTTGGACTTTTCTTGGCAACAATACTGGAGTGGTTTGCCATTTCTTCAGCTCATTTTATACATAATAATCTGAGGCAAGCAGGGTTACATAACTTGTCCAAGGTCATACGACTGGGAAGGATCAGAGGCTAAATTTGAACACAGGAAGATGAGGCTTCAGGCAGTAATAAGATCATGGATTAAAAGTTAAAAGGGATATCAGCAGTAATCTAGTCCAACCTTCTCATTTCATTTGTCAGTAAATCATAATCAGAAAGATTAACTGGATTCAAATCCTTAACTTTTACTTCTTAACTTCTGTACTGTCCCTCAATAGTGCAAAAGTACAATCACAATGACAAATTCTAATTTATTCCTTCTCAAATGATCTTAATATGGAATATTAAATATTATAATATTAATAACAACAAATATTAAATATGGAAATATGTCTTGATCAATGACACATGTTAAACCCAACGGAATTGTTCATCAGATATGGAAGGGGATTGGGGGAGGAGAAGGAAAGAACATGAGTCTTAAACCATGGAAAAATATTCTAAATCATCTAATTAAATAAAAATTTCAAAAAATAAAATCAAAGGATATTAACAAAACATATTTTAACTTTCCATGATCTATTGTATAGAATTCATTACAATATAATTTTTTTATCATATAGCTCATACTTTTCACTGATTCAAATTATACTTCATTTTATCACTCTGAATTAGTGAGGTCTTAGGGTAGCAAGCCATGCTTTAAACAAACAAAAATACATTTTTAAGTCCCTCATCTAAAGGATTACAAGAACTTTTCTCCATCAAGATTCTCTTTTTTACCTTATTTTTTAAAATTAGTTTCATCAAGATTCTGAAATTTGGGATATTCAGCTCATCATAAACTTGTTAACAGTCAACCTTATATTTGTAACAAAAAAAAAAAATAATAGATGTCCTAACCTCTCTTCCCATATAAAAGTACCATCTGAGGATATATTTACTATGAGCATGGTAATTCTGCTTCCTTCCCTTGTTTTTTTTTTTTAATTTAAATTTACTTACTTATTTGTTACATTAAAATACCAAGATCACTCCTTTCTTCCCTCTTTTCTCTCCATTAGAGAAAGCATTGACAAAAAGATATATGTATACATAAAACTTTATCTTGCTTTTTTCTATTTATCAATTCTCTCTCTGAAGCTGGGCACACAATTCATTTTTCAAATAAAATTTATTTGCTATGCATAATGTTGTCTTGTTTCTGCTTGTTTCACTCTTCATAGCTCATATAGATCTTACTCAGCATTGTGACATGGCAGCCAGAAAGCAGTGATAATACATTAAGAAAGGACTAATTTTCAGGATTAAGGAGGCAATAATAATTATACTTTAGTCTTTGTGAGAGGTTTAAGTTTTATTCCTTGTACCATATTTTGGAAAGGTCATTGATAACCCAGAAAGAGTTCAGGGGAAGGATTTCATGATAATGAAGGGCTTAGAGTCCATGTTACATAAGGATGGATTGGAGGAATTGAGCCTCCAGAAGAGAAGACTAAGGAAGGGGAGGTGAGGATATGATAACAAAATTAATATTCTTGAAAGATTATATTATGCTTGATCTGTTTGCTCTGAAAAGGCAGAAATAGAAATTATGGGCATCAGATACAAAGTGAAATTTTTATGCTTATTTTGAGGAAAAAACATTCCAAGCATTAGATCTCTCTGCAGATGGAATGAACTACCTCCAGATGGAATGAATCCTTCCTCACTGAAAGTTTTCAAAAAAGTCAGGCTTATCACTTTGAGGGCATGTTGTAGCAAGGATTCCTTTCCAGGTATGGGATACAATAAATGCTTGCTGATTTACAATCAGATTCATTTCTTGCACTTTCAATTCTAAAAATCTGATTCTATAATTTTCTTCCCTCCATTGATTTTTACCCAGCATGTTCTACGTGGACATGTTCTCTGAACTGTGTAAAATACCCAGTGATATGGTAGAGTTGTTCTAAAATTCCATTCGGATGGCTCCATCCCACTTCAGAACCTTGGTCCTTTTCAGTTGGTAGCAATATGCTGCCCTTTATTTTTCCTTTGTTTTGCATTTTAAAGTGCTTCATTAGCTTTGAAAATGTTTCATTAAGTTTTATTAAACTCATTAAGCTGAGAGAGTGAGAAGTTCCACTTTACACACTAGATGAGAGCCACTTCATTGAAAAAGCTTATAACCATTACTAGTTCATGCAACTGTTCCAGATTATTTTTCTACAGTCAAATGGAAATTGAAGTTATGCACTGAGAATTTACCAAATAATTAGTCAAAATGTTTTTTATCTGATACCATTTGCTGAGAACTGATATTCTTGAATAATTCCAACAAATCCTCTGTTACATTGACCTGAGTCCATATTGTACTTATTCTGCCTACTTCAATTCTTTCCAAACCATTTTGTACAGTAGTACATGTTACATTTTTGTTAAGCTACTACAATTTGCACAGTTGATACTTCTTGTATTACTATCCATTGTTTTTGGCAGCAAGAAGTCAAGTGTATTGGGATGTATAATATTCATGTTTTATTTGATAAAGTCAATGAACAACTTTTGAGGGTCTTCTTAGAGAGGAATCTATGTAATGATAGGAAAAAGGCATTTAGCTTCTAACGCTTATTGATATATCTATAATTTAAATTACCTAGTGCTATAAATCAAATCAGTCTTCCAATCCTTTGAGTCTTCCTTGACCATATCTCTGAAATAAACATATTCTATATGTTTGTGTATAACCTTATTTTTTCATGGAAAAGGAAAAATGAGCAACATTTTACACAACAGTCAATCCAACACTTCTATGTTTCATATAGAATGATCAATATAGAATAATGAATAATATTGTTTTCCTGTGTATGTTTGCAGGGTGTGATGTTGAACCTCAGTTAAAAAAAATATTGTGATTATTTTTAATTTCTAGTTACATACATGGGCAATAATGACACAGACAGAAAGCATTTTTAAAATATTGTTAAATCTTGTGATGTCCTAGGTAAAGAAACTCAACTCCTTGAAGTCACAGTAGCTGGTTTCATTAATACAGTCAAAGAAAAGCAAGGTCTTCAGGAAATAAATTAAATTGGAAGTACCAAAGGGCTACTTAAGAAGATTGTGTCCAAGTATGTAATTTGTATGTCTGGACCACCATTTAAAATACAGGGATGTTAATACTTTTGGACAAGAATGGAGGACACCTAGCAAAGGCTAGTAATTTCATTTTATTTATTTTTGGATGGAGTATTGCCATTCTTTTGGCAAGGCTTAAAAACTGAAAAGGATAGAAGAGTACATGAATTGTTGATGTGTGTCTACTAATCTGGATATATTGGTAATCATGGAAAAAGAATAATAGTAGAGATACCAAGGGATTCAGAAGAGACAAGAAATCCAGTCTCCAATTTCTTCAAATAGTTCTTAACTCTCTGCAGTTTGGCTTTTGATCTCCTCCCTCAACTGGAACTGTTTTCTCCAAAGTTACTAGTAATTCATTAATCAACAAATCTAATAACCTTTTCTCAGTCTCTCTATTTTATGACACTGTAAGCTTTGGGAAACTCACACACCTTGTACTTCTTGAGACTCTCTTTTCTATAGATTTTCATGAAAGTTTTCTCCTAGTTCTCCTATCTTACCACTCCTCAGCATTCTGTGCTAAATATTCATCCAGTCTGTACATGTAAAACATGCTTGTCTTCCAAGGCTGTGTCCTGGACCCTCTTCTCTTCTTTTATATTTTTTGCATGGCAATTTAATATGCAATAATTGATTCAATTATCATTTCAGTACAGATGATTCTCAAATCTTTCTATCCATCCCTTAAATCTTTCTTGACCTTCAATTTTACTTTTACAATTGTTTATTGAATATCTCAAACTAGATACCTCTGGACATCTAAAACTCAATATGTTTAAAATGGAACTCATTATCTATTGTGTGCTTTTGGAACCAGTGACATTGACCTTACATCTCTTTACTCTTTCATTGTTCCCTGTGCCAAGAATTCTCTCCCTCCTTTGCTCCAACTGCTGATTTTCCTGGATTCTTAAAAGTCTCCAAAATAATCTTATCTTTTATTGGATGCCTTCCCAACTCTTTTCAATTCTAGTGCCTTCTTTCTATTATTTCCTATTTACTTTGTATATAGCTTGTTTTGTGTATATTTCTTCACATATTATTTCTCCCATTAAAATATAAGCTCCTTAAGGTCAGGGATTATATATATGTATATATTTTATTTTTACATGTTTTGTATCCCCAACACTACACAGTATAGTAGCCATTTAATAAATGTTTAATGACTGATTTCTTTTTCAACCCTCTTATCTTCCTATTGTTCCTATTATTTTTGACTGTCTCCTCAATCAACCAGGCTCAGAACTTGGATTTCATCTTCTCTGTCTCTGTCTCTGTCTCTGTCTCTGTCTCTGTCTCTGTCTGTCTGTCTGTCTGTCTGTCTGTCTGTCTGTCTGTCTGTCTCCTTGTACCCATCTCCAAGTCAGTGGGTTCTGAGTTTCAAGCCAAGGACCTTGTTTGAAAAGATCCACATTAATTACTTCTCATTAGGATTAATCATGTTGACAGGTCCTGTTAACAGTGCTATTTATTTTCTTCCCACCTTTTCTGCTCTGCTGTCAATTGGAAGATTTTTATTGTTCTTGGGGGAGCAATCCTTCTCTATGACCAGCTGCTATAAGAACAATTTTTCTTCTCTGTAGTCTGGAACTGGCCTTGCTTATTTTGTTGCAAATGAAATGGCACAAAATATAGCAATTAAGAGTTCACTTTAATTTCATTTGTAATGAAGCAAAGAAACCAACCAAAATACTTGACTTAAACAAGCAAAAGCATTGGAGCAAAAACTAAGTCTAATGGTATTTTGAAGATTTTACAAAGGCTAACCAAGCAATAAAATGTAGTTATAAATATAAAGCATTACTTGCCAAGAATTCTTTTCTTTTCTTAGTGGGTCATGCTGGTGAAAATGTATCAGTTTTACTGAAAGTTTATTAAACATGTTATGAATGATTGAATGAAAAAGAACTTATGTGTTTACTACGTGCCAAGCATTGTGCTAAGTGCTAAGTATACAAATAGAAAAGCAAAGGCAGCCCCTGATCTCAAGAAACTGGAATATACAAATAAAGAAATTGGTATTAAAAGGGGATAAATTAAATACTGAGATGTCTTAGAAATCAAGTAAACAGACATAATTTAAATGCTAATTTTGTGCCAGAAAGTGAATCCATACACAAGGAGCTTATATTCTAGGGATGTCAACACTTTAAAAGAAATTGGAAAACAGATGGTTGGGAAAGGGCATATCAGTTGAAAAACTTGGACAAGAGGGAAAAATGGTTGGCCTGGGCCATTCCTCAAGGGGGGTGGGGGGACCTATTGGAGATAAATGTCCAGAAATAGTTGCAAGAATTTGCCTCAGATTGTGTTACCAAAATGCCCATTACTCTTAAGACTGTGCCAGTTTAAGTGGGCAATGAAGGTTTTTTTTTTCTTCTTATCAAATGAAAAACAGACTATATACATTTTGAGTTTGAGCCTTTATGGGATATAGTAGAAAGAGCTTGTGACTGAAACTTCAGGAGCTAGCTTGTTGGTGAATTTAGTAGAAGACATATTTTCCTTTTTGGTGGGCATTCATCCAACTTTTGACTGATTTTGTGGTAGAGTTGAGAAAAGTCTAGAAAATGAGTGACTTAATTCATTGTAAAAATAAAATAAAATGAGGTCAAATTTCATTTTGTTGCTTGTTAATAATAATAGCTATTGGGACAGTAAGGTAGCATGTGGGGCCTGTAGTCAGCATGCACTGGGTTCAGATTTGTTCTCAAATACTTTCTCTCTGTGTGGCCCTGGTAAATTCACTTAACCCCAATTGCCTAACCCTTGCCACTCTTCTCTCCTAGAACTGACACTGATCGAAAGTAAATTAAGGAATTGTTAAAATGGTAGATAGCAAGCTTTTAGATGGAGAAAAATAAAGAATAACAATCTATAGGAGTTGAAAGAGAAAATATGGAAGAACTTATTGGAGGAAAATGTGTCTCTAGGAGTGAGAATAAGTGAACTAGAAATTCTATTTGAAAACATTAAAGTATCTTTAATGAATAATAAAGGAATAACCATATTTTTATGTCACCAAGTATGTGTTAAGTTGTTTAGCTTGTTAGTTTTTAAGATTTTGTCAATAGAGATACTAGCAAATAACTGAAAGGAAGCAACAACTGAAAACAAAAATGGACAAATGAGATTGGACTACAATTTGAAATAAAATACAAAATATAAACACTAAACATGTGTTTAGGGGGGGAAAAGAGGATTTAAAAAGGTTGTATCTAAAGAATAAGCGAAGAAGTAGTTCATATAAGTTTAGGGCAGGTGTTATGAGATACCAAATATCTACTGACAAACAATGATTTTAAAAACATAGGGAAATAAAAAAAAATAACAGCATGTATAGATGAAACAAAACTGGAAGCTAGTGAATATTTTTGAACATGATAAGTAATGTTACTGAATTACTATCTCTATAGAGCCTTAGTAATGAACAAAGAAAGACTGGAATATTTAGGAAATAAACACTCATGGAAAATTCTACTGAAAATGGTTTTCTTTGGTCTATTAAGACATATATTAATAAAAATTCCCTTAAAGGGGCACCATAGAAAGGCACTGGATTTGAAAAGGGATTCAAAAGTTTTATTTTATTTTAATTCTATTTTCTTTTAAAATATATTATTTCTCTAATTACAAGTAATAATATCTTTAGCATAAATGTTCTGAAATTATAAAATCCAAATTGTCTCCCTCTCCCTGCCCCTTCCCCTTCCCTGAGATGGTAAGCAACTTGATCTGGGTTGTACACATATGTTCTTATAATACATTTCCATATTGGTCATTATTGAGAGAGAATACTCAGAAAAAAACAAAACTCCAAAATAAATACACAAATAAAATAAAAATGAAAATAGTATGCATTGATCTGCATTCAGACTCAACAGTTCTTTCTCTGAAAGAAAATAGAATTTTTTGTCATACCTTCAGATTGTTGTATGGATGAGAATAGCTAAGTCTTTCAACTTCAATTATCATAGAATATTGCTTATTGAGCATAGTGTTCTTGTAGTTTTGCTTACTTCATTGAGCATCAGTTCATGTGGGTTTTTCCAATATTTCTCTGAAATCTTCCTACTCATTATTTCTGACAGTGCGATATTATCCCATAAATTTTGATACATTTTCTCATTGTCATTCTCTTGAAATGAAATTGATTGTTTCTATGTTTTTTTTTGTTTAGACCACTCCTTTTTTGAGAATTATATTGTTTAGTTTCTAATTCATTTTTAATTTGTCTTTCCATGGCCATTATTGATTGTAATTTTTATGGCATTTACTACTTTTCTGCATTTGGTTGTGAGATTTTACATCCTAATACATGGCCAAGTTGAGTCAAGGTACCGTGTATCACTGAGAAGAAAGTTTAATCCTTTATATTCCTATTCAGTTTTCTCCTGAGATCTACTAAATCTAACTTTTTGAAAATTCCATTCAACTTCTTAATTTCTTTTTTGATAATTTTTTGGTTAGATTTATCTAGTTCTGAGAGGGTTAATTGGAGTCCTCCACTTGGATAGCTTTTTTTCCTATATCTCATTTAATTTCTCCTTAAAAATTTTGGAGGTTATACAGTTTGGTACACATACACACATATGTAGATAGATAGATAGATAGATAGATAGATAGATAGATAGATAGATAGATTTAATATTTATATTATTTAATTGTCTTGGTTGTAACCCTAATTGTTTTTTTTTTGTTTGTTTTTTTGTCTATTATATTTCAAACCTTTCAGGTCTTTAATATAGAAGCTGCTAAGTCCTTTGTAATCTTGACATTTGCTCAATTATGTTTGAATTGTTTTTTTTTTCCTGGCTATTTGTAGTATTTTCTTCTTGGTCTTAGAACTCTGGAATTTGGCTATAATAAACCTGGGAGATACTGACATAGTCTCCAACAGGGAATGTGGTTGGATTGCAGGGTCAGGGGCATTGTAAAAAAGCCTTTTGCTGGTACTTGGGACATCACCTTTGGCTTGGACAACACATCTGGACCTTACCTTCTGCTTGTTCTGGCCAAATATAGTGCTGTTTTATGCTGAGGTCTTCAAGGAGTGAGGGTGCTCTGTTTTTAGCCTAGGCAGGGTCTCAGGGTCTTGATATTAGCCTGATCCTGAGTTCAGAACCTTAAGCAGTGAGTGGTCAGTGATGGGTTGCCCAGGTATAGCCTTGAACTGGGTTGTACTCCCCTTGCATGCCAGTGAAAAGGACACTCGCTACTTTTCAAGTTGTGTTCTGAAGAAAGATTGCTTCAACTGTCCCTGTGCTGGTTCTGCCACTCAGGTATTCATTCATTCTGAAGTATTATTTTGAGACTGACTTGAGAGAATTCTTTTTTTTTCTTCATTTTATTTAATTAATTTAGAATATTTTTCCATGATTACAAGATTCATGTTCTTTCCCTGCCCTTACCCCACCCTCTACATAGCCAACTCGCAATTCCTCTGGGTTTTACATGTGTCATTGATCAAGACCCATTTCTTTACCATTAACATTTGCACTAGGGTGATCATTTAGAGTCTATATGCCCAATCATATCCATTGAACCATGTGATCAAACAGTTGTTTTTCTTCTGTGTTTCTACTTCCACAGTTCTTTCTTTGGATGTGGACAGTGTTCTTTCTCATAAGTCCCTTAGAATTGTCCTGGATCATTGCATTGCTGCTAGTAGGGGAGTCTATTACATTCGATTTTGCCACAGTATATCAGTCTCTGTGTACAATGTTCTCCTGGTTCTGCTCCTTTCACTCTATATCAGTTCCTGGAGGCTGTTCCAGTTCACATGGAATTCCTCTACTTTATTATTCCTTTTATCACAATAGTATTCCATCACCAACATATACCAAAATTTGTTTATCTATTCCCCAATCAAAGGGCATCCCCTCATTTTCCAATCTTTTTTTGCCACAACAGAGCAACTATAAATATTTTTGGAAAAGACTTTTTCCTCATTATCTCTTTGGGGTATAAACCCAGAAGTGGTATGGCTGGATCAAAGGGCAGACAGTCTTTTAAAGCCCTTTGGGCATCAACTGCAGTTTTGAACTTTGTTATGGTTTTTTCTAATTTAGTAAAAAAGTTTTTGGAAGTTCAGTGGCACTAAATAGATAGATAAGTTTGGGTAGGATGGTCATTTTTATTATATTAGCTTGTGCTACCCATGTCTAGTTTTAGTTCTGTGGAGAGTGTTTTGTGATTGTGTTCATATAGTTCCTGTGTTTGTCTCGGCAGATAGATTCCTAAGTATTTTATTTTGTCTAAGGTGATTTTGAATGGGATTTCTCTTTCTAATTCTTGTTGCTGAAAAAGACAAACCATTCTCAATAATATTTGAAAGATCAAGGAACAGAAAACACAATGTGGCACTGTTAAACAATAGAAGAGATGACCTGATTTTCAACATTTTCAAAAAGAGAATTAAAATTTCCAACTATTGACTAGTGAACATTACTACCCCCAAAAAATAAATACTAAGATAAAATATGAAAGAAAATAACTAATGGATATCTAGAAAAGGAATCAATGATTACAAAGTGGTAACAAAACTTCTCCCAGAACAGGTCATATCAGTCTAAGTCTAGTTATTTATTTTCTAATATACTCACCAGATTAAGAAAATGCTTCTTAAAATTTTAGCTAAGTATTTGATAAAACTATCTCATTGACCATATGTAGAAGATAGAGAGATTTTGGATGAAAAATGATATAATTGCATTGATTTAGAACTGATCAAATGGACTGTACTCAATGAGGAGTCATTAGTGTCCTGATATCAATTTCATGGAAGATTCCTGGTACAGTGACTCAGGGGTTATGATTTGCCTTGCATAGTTTAATAGTTTTATCAAAAATATAAATGGGGGGTGTAATATTTATTGGGAAAGGAAATAGGATTGGAAAAATGGGGGATAATTGGAGGTTTGTATAGGGGTAAGGAGAGAGAGGGAATATTGCTTGGTGATGCAAAGGAGGGAGATGCCCCCTGCTGAGAGGAAACAGCAGGGGGCCGACAAGGTCTTTTATTGCCTTGATGACTGAACTGATTTTCAGCTCCCTCTACGATCAGAAAAGATAGTCCACTTATCTGACTGCGAATTCCCCCACAAACTGTCAGTCTTGTTTCCTTTCCACAGGGGGTGGTGAGGGGAAGCAGCTGAGTTACTCAGTTGATTGAGAGCCAGGTCTAGAGATGGGAGGTCCTGGGTTCAGATCTGACCTCAGATACTTCCTAGTTGTGTGATCCTGAGCAAGTCACTTAACCCCCATTGCCTAGTCTTTACAGTTCTTCTGCTGGAACCAAAATACAGTACTGATTCTAAAACAGAAGGTAAGGGTTTAAAAAATAATATAAACAAGGGAATATGTGACATGATGGTAAAATTTGGAGATGAAACAAATGTGGGAAGAATAAATAACATATTGAATGTCAGAATCAGAAACCAAAAAGAATGACATCATAGGCTACAACTTGCCCTAGAGGACATAAACCACTCAGCTCTGAACTCCTTGAAGACCTAATTATGCACTCCAGGAATATCCCACCTCAATATAGTATGTATATAACTTTTTCAATTATAAAAGAGTTTCTAAATCTTCTTTGAAAACTCTAACTAAATCAATATGACCTTTACTTCTGGAAAGCTATTTCAATCAATTGCTCTGTTGCTGTCATCACTATATCCATGACATCTCAGACCAAATAGTCTTTCTGTGGCTCTACTCATCATATATATTTTCTCCTCCTATAATAAGCTCCTGAGGAAAAGAGTCTTTCGTATTTGTCACCTTGGTGATTAACATGATGTATAGCACATAATAAGCATTTATTAAATTTTTTTAATGTATTCATTCATTAAATTGGGCTACTAACCTGGAATTGAATAAAATATATATTTTTACATGATTTCAAGGAATTGACTTAAAAAGCTACTATTAGGATGAGGTTAGGCATAGTTAGCAATTTGTCAAAAAAAGGGCTAGTAAATGTTTATATAACTTGTGGCATATGCTTTTAATTGTATACAATTATGCCAGAAGAAATGACATTGATGTTGATCATCTGATCAACAAATAACCTGGAAAGACTTATGTGAAGTGATGCAAAGTGAAGAGAACAGAGCTAGAAGAATGTTGTACAAAATGGCAACAATAATGTATGATGATCAACTGTGACCGACAAAGATCCACGGCAATTTGAAGAGACTTTTGGGACAAAAAAGGGGATATCTGCCACCATAGAAGGAACAAATGGAGCCCAAATGCAAGTTGAAACATGCCATTTTTTAATTTATTTCCTCCATGAATTTTTCTTTAGGGTAAGCAATATGTGTCTTTCACAATATGATGAACATGGAAATATGCATTATATGATAATATGTGAACAACCTATATCATATTACTTGTCATTTGGGGATGAGGTTGGAGAATGGGAGGGAAAGAAAGAATATTGATTGCAAAATATCAGAAAATGGACAATAAAAATTGTATTGACATGTCATCTAAAAAAATAAAAATTTATGAAAGAAAAAATGCTTTATCTCATTTGATCATCAAAGCAATCCTATTATTATACTCATTTTACAGAAGAGGAATTTGATATGACAGCAAAAAAATCCCCCAAACTTTATGATATTTGACAGCATTGAAAGCCATGGTTTTCAGGGATAATGAATTGATAATCCCACTGCAGTATGCTCTGGTCAAACCACATCTTAGGTATTGCTATCATTCTGGGCATAACAATTTTAGAGAAACAATGAAAAATTAAGAGATACCCAAAGAAGGCAAACAGAGCCTTGAATAATTAAAGGAAATATTTATATTTGGCTTGAAGCAATGAAGATTCAGAGGAGTCAGGGTTTCTGTGTTCAAAGATTTGTGGGTTATAATGTAAGAGAATGCTTAGACTTACTATGGGGCACTAGAAGAGAGAAACAAGAATAATGCCCAGAAAATACAGAGGCAGATTTAGGCTTGATGTCAGGAGAGACTCATTAACAATTAGAACTGGTTAAAAATGAAATGGACAACATGGAGTGGTAGAAGATTGGCTTATTTTTGGGACCTTTGAGCAAAATTCAAGTGACCACTTCTTTAGTATATTCTGGAAGGATTGGGGGGGGGATTAGCTCAACAAGATAGACCTTGAGGAGTCTTCCAAATCTAATTGTGATTCTATGACTAAGTGACCTCCACAATTACTTCCAACTTTAAATCTATGATCTAACATCTTATGATTTTATGAAACAAAACCTTCAATTACAATGAAGACTACAAATTCAAGTGACTTCAGATTAAGGGACTCAGAAAATCAACTAAGAGATTGATAATACCACTTGAGAGTAAAAAGCCTTGGGATCCTTCTGAATTTGGAGAATCTGGGGGAAAAAAAAGGACAGACTGAAGCTGAAAAAGGTACAAGATCATGAAGTCTGCACAATAACATCTCTGTTACAAAAATAGAGAGAATCATTCTCAAGAGAGAGAAGAGATTGTACCACTAATCATAGAGCTCAAGAGACTCAGGAACTCAGCATATAGGTGAAAGTAAAACTGACCATGCAAAAATAATCTAAAAGTGGATTATAAAATATATTCATGGGTTAGTAATTGTGTTCAGAAAAGAACTGGAGACTAAATGCATGCAGACTGAAAGATTTTAAGCTCCCAGATGTCACTTTCTAGGAAAGGAGACATTTTACTGAGTGCTAAACCTTGGTGAAAGAAAAGATATTTTTTAATGACATATGAATTCTATTTTAGAAGTGCTGAGATACTGGTAGAGATTTGAAAATCTGACTACATTTGTTATACTAAAACAGCAATGAGATGAATGTTTGATTGAAGCACTTGACACACAAATTAGAAAACTTTTAGAGCTAAGTGTTAAATATGCATGTATGCCTACAAACATATGTATTACAAGTATGTTGTTTCAATAAGTGTACACAAGTACATTTGGGCCCAATTTAGCTTGAGGAATTGTTTCTTTTTTATTTTTAAATAAAGCCAAACATAGTGAACTTGGTAAGATAGCTATTATATCTGGCATCTGATTTTGCATGTATGTGTGCAGAAAATTAATGATTCACAGGAGCAAAACTTTTATGAAATCCCTTGGACCATTCCTCCTCACCTTCTTCTCCTGTTCCCTTACTGGAGGTCTTTAAGTAAAGTTTGTATAATGCCCACTGAGTATGTTGTAAAAGAGATTATTTTTGGTTATGGATTAAAATAGAGGACTGAAGAAGTCTTTCTCACCCATGAATTTTTCAATTTTACAAAGGAAATATTATCTAAAAATTAAAGTTAGTGCAAGAAAATGATGAAAATGCTCATATGCAACGATAAACTCTGAATATACTATGCAAATTGATGAGGGAAAATGGAATGTATGTCATCAATTTAGACATCTCCCCTTTCTTGGGCTCAGATAAGGAAGTTGCTTTATAGTCATATATCAATATACACAATGATTCTTCGTTTTCAAGGATCTGTGTTAGGGAACTTGATTTGAGTCTCTGTCCCAGTGAAAAGGTGGATCCCCATACTCTGTGTGAAAACTAGCTGATTAACATCATTAAAATAAATAAATCTTAGGGTAATAGAGATTTTACACTCTGGCATGGGGTTACTTTGGATAGGGTTTGTATGCTGGTATTGCGGTGTCTTTTGTGATCAGTCTACATATGGAAAGGAATATTTATAATCCTAGACTTGTGCTTAAATGGAAGAGGAGTCATTGGAATCCTGGATATCCTTAACAGACAGTTATCTAAAGCTTGGAGAATTATTATTAGAAGTTGACTCACCCATTAAGTAAAATTTAAAATGTAGCAATGTTGAGATAAGCTTGCACGAATTAAAATTAAGTCAAAGGTATTTTTAGATGATAGTTAATGTGATTAGAGGCTTACATTTTATTTAGTACCAGAACTTTTGCTGAGTAAAGAAAGAAGCATACAAAGGATGACCCTGATTTTAGAACTCTTCTTGAATCAGATCTGCTTGAGATCAGAGCCAAGAAATTTCATTAGGATTGTCAACAATGAGTCTTAAGGGACTTGGGTAAACTGCACTTAATTAGATTCCTTAATTTCCTATGACAACAACTGTACTTTATAGAATATGTCTTATTAGGCAATGACTCCTAAATGAGAGGTGGAAACAACATTATAAACAAGTATTAGAGATAATGGAGCTTTAGAGTCATAGAATAAGTACTAAATGGTGACATCTGTATGATGTAATATCTTAAAGGGAAAATAACATCTGGGATAGGATAAAATGTAGCCATAGTATATATTATGTCAGATTATAGCAGTGTGATCCTCTTGATCCCAATTTTTATGCTGATCCATTAAAGATTCTTATAAACTCTAAGGCAGCCTTAATCTCAATCTATGAGGAGACCATAACCTTTAAAGAATAGATTCTTAAATTTTTCTGTGTCATGGAGCTCTTTGGTAGTCTAATAAAGACTTTATGAGCTCTTTTCAGAATAATGCTTTTAAATGTGTAAAGCATAGAGAACTATAAAGAAAACAAGTTATTCTGTAAAATAATTATCTTTTTTTAAATTTCAAGGATACAAGACTAAGAAAAAATTATAACTGGAACATGAATTTTAGGCTCATATTCTATAAACCTTTCATCTCTTTCTTTTTTTGAAATTCAAAAATATGTTTTCCTACAGAATATTTCCTTTCCCATTCTTTTCCCCAAAGATCTACTTTATCACTGAAGTTATCAGACATCAGGATAGGTAAAGGGTATAGACTAATTTACAACATACGAATGATCTTGTCAAGTTCTTTATGGAATTTATGTGCTACATCATTGGCAACAGATGTTGGTGCACTAATTATACTTTGTGGTAATCTTATCATCATCACTAGCAATACAAGTTGAAATGACAGTGTCCTAGGAAAATATGTTTGTTTTGTTTTGTTTTTACATGATAATTTCAACTCTGCCAAGTTCTTTATTCATCCCTAAGTAGAACCTTAATTTTAATTTCTTTATCTTTTCTTACAGTATTTAAAGTGAGGATATCAATACTGATATGATTCAGTTCCTTCCTAGGATGCCAACTCAATGATCATTTGAAAAATCTCTCATATTTATGATAATAATAGTTAAATGGCTGTGCATGGATGGGGTATAATCTGGATGACTCTTAGCATTCTTTGACAAGTTTTCATCATCATTATTTTGAAAGCAGAAAGTGATCACAGAGGCCAAGGTTGAGATTTATCTTTATTTAATCGATTGTCATATCCAAAAAAATTCACCAGCCTAATGGTGATAAGCCTATCTATATTTAGCCTAAGACAAAAGGCACAGTCTGCCCAGAAACCATGTTAAATGCCCTCTCAGCTGGGACAAAAGGAAAAAACAAAACAACCTTTTACAGCTTGAACTTTGTGAAGATAACCCTGGAAACTAAGTCATCTCCACACCATAATGGGAAACAGATTGTGACTTTTCAGAGAATACAAGGACGGTGTTTAGTTTTAGCAATAGATTTGTATTATTATAATCCAAGTGCCTTAAGTGAACTCAAAAGGATAAAAATATGTCATGAAAAAATACTTAACCTTTTTTTTTCCCCCTTAGGAGTAAAAATTAGGAATATGGAACCTTGGATAATTCCTGTCTTTGGGATTTTAAGTAGTAGGTGTCAGAAAAGTTAACATAAAGAAAACTGATTCGTGGTTATCAAGCATTTATAAGTGTCAGTTTCTGAATGCTTGATGTCATTATCTCCTGAAATTAGAAAACAAAATTCACCAAGGTTCACTGATGTAGGTATTACAAATAATTTGTAAATGAGTGAATGGAAGAAGGAATGAATGAACTATTATTGTTTACTCAGGTCTCCTAGTCACATTGGAAATATTTAATCTGATTGTTGTTATGTTTAAGCAGTTTGGTCTACCTAATCCAATTAATTTTCTAAATAAATTTATTCTGGCTAAGTCCTCATTTGAATATCCACAGTGTTATGCACAAACAAATTAGAACTTTCAGTAGCCTACATGCAATCTAATATGTGACTGTCAATCCAACTCATTCTTATTCCTTCCTGTATATTAGAGAGGTATTATGGGATAACAGCAACTCATGTTTATGACACACTCAAAGTTTTTTTTAATGTTTTGTGTATATTCTCATTTGATCCTCCTAGTAGCCCAGTGAAGTAGATGCTATTATTATCTGCATTTTTTATAGAGAAAAACTGAGGCTAAACAAAGTTCACACAACTAGTAAGTGTCTGCTATCAGATTTTCCTGATTCCAAATTCAGTACTTTATCCACTATGCCATTGAACTTCTCATAAAGAATAGAGGACCAAGCTCAGAGGCAGAAAATTTTGATTGAAGTAAACACCCTGAAACATTATATATGATTTTGGATAAGTCACTTAACCCAATAAGTTGTCTGGGAAATTTTCTGTGACTATTTTAAGTTCTGAATTAGTTGCCAATTTGCCTTTTTTGGAAGAAAATTCCCATAACAATAAAATCATAGACATTGACAGGGAGGAAAAAAAAGCCACAAAAGAGATTGATGCAATTCTTATTAATATCCATAGTTCTTTATATCCCAACTTGGAAGTTACTTCAGTTGAAAGTCCTGACATCAGTTAAGACATATTTTCATGCAAATCTGACCTCTATATTATTTCAGAGAAAGAATTCCTTGCTGAAAAGTAGTTCTTGTTATGTAGGTATTCAACATTTCCCGACAGGATTTCTCTATGTACAAGCCTCTCTCTACAGGGAATATTATTTACCCAATATACTTCACTGTAATTTAAAGCCAGGAGCTCTTGCAAGCACCCACCTAACAAGCTCTAACCATAACATTTATCAATAGGTTTCACATGCATTTTGCCTTGCTTTTCTTTGAAATATTTTCTCCTTAAGGTTCTAATCTACCAAAAAAGAAGGAAAAAAAACAACCTCATAGCATAGCAAAAGAAAAGAAACTAGAAATGAGAAAATTGCTCAACAATCTGACTATCATTCTTTTGAGCTCTATGGGTCTCTCAATTTCTTCTAAGAAATCCAGACCAAAAGAGAAAGCTGCAATCTTGGCTGCTCCTTCTCTGGACTATGTCCCTGCAGCAGAGTCCATTAAAAAAAAAGAACAAAAAAAAAAGAAAAGAAAGAAAAGAAACTCCCTATGGTATGGCAAACTGCTTTGTCCATCATGTGACTTTCCTTGTATTATTCCTGATAACAAAAGTGGCACAGATAGTCCTGTTTTGCATTTTAAATAGTCTATATGTGATACAGACATTACATATAAGATTTTGGGGAGGTAAAAACATATTCCCATTTAAACAATAAGAGAACATTGAAAAAAATAACCAGCAAAGAATTCTGTTTTATTGATGAGACCAAAAAAGAAGAATTATTATAGTTTGTTTGCATTGCTTAATAATTTTCACTTGACTCATGAAATAAAAAAAATTTAAGGTAAATGTATACACATGTGTTGGCATATATGTATACATGATGGCATATATGTATACATGATCATACCTACCATCATTTGTGAATTTTGTGTACATGTGAAATGTATATATACATATAAGGGTAAATCTTTGTTAAAACGTTTTAGAAATGTTTCTAAATTACTTTACAAATCCTTTCTCTAAAATAGTTGGAGGGCATTGTGGGAGAATAGTAGAGTAGGATCTGAAGCTTTCTACCCCTCCTAAAACTCCCACAAACAACCAAAAATAACTCCACAAAAACAAGACTAAAAGTAGCAGAAACAAATAAGAATCCCTAGGAAAAGCTGAATTATGAAGGTCAATGGAGGGAGGAAGGTGCCCAACAAAATATTCAGAGGGAATCCACAAAGAAATCCTGAAGGGAAGGATTAGCAAACTCACAATGTTTGCAGAGCCTACAAAGAACTTGATTTTGAGCCAGAGGGCCCTGTCTGAGAGTGCTAGGCTCTAAAGACAGGAACTCAAGCCCCATTACTAACAAGGGACTTGGATGCCCAGAAAACAAAAACAACAACCAAAAAAAAAAATTGGATTGGATATCTGCTTTGTCTATGGCTAAAGCAATAGTTGAGGAAGAGAGAGGAAGGCATCTGTAACAATGATGTATATGCTAAGAGACTATGCTATGGAGCCAGAGGTCAATGCCAGGTGAATGGAGACACTGCCATAGAAGGAAGTGGAGTAGCTGTTGAAGTTGTGGTAGTAGAACTGCCTGAGGGTTCTCATTGGGCTTCCTGAGGTTAATCACAGACTGAGGCTTGAATAGGGGCCTAGGAGTACATCTAACTCTCAACTCTAAAAATTACACTAACTAAATATTACCCAGTAAAAAACAAACACTCCCACAAAAATCCTAAAAACCAAGATAATATACATCAACACAGTAGTGTGAAGATTAAATTTAACTGTCCCCTACTTGTGAAAATGAAATTAATTAACTTTCCCCTGATTGTGAAAACCAAATTAACTCCCCTGTCCATTTTTAGATTTTATCATCAAAGGGCTAAATACCCCATTCACACTTGAATGGAGGAGGTCTGTGACTCACATGTACAAGAGTGGGTGATGAATAAGAATTAAACTGACTGCCCCTGGACAATTCTAAAGCAAGCTTCAACTGTGATTGGTAGATGTAAAATTAGGGGAAGGCACAGGAAGTGATGCAAAAGAAAGTGTCTTTAAAAGGGAGTTACAACTTCCCGAGTGCAGTTTTTTACTTGGAATTCTACTTGGAGTTGAACTTCCTGTGAGAGGCAGTTCTTCATTCTTTGGAACTGAGGCTGGAGAAGATTCTTCTCACTGGACCTGAGATCCTGTTCCTGGTGAGACTGTTATTAAATCTCTTCCTTTTGGATTGACATGTGGTAAGTGAAAAAGCTGACTCCTTTCCTGGATTTTCTGAAGAGACTAGCCTCAGAAGAGACCTACCTTTTGAGAGAGATATACCCAGGTCCTCAGCTTTGCAGAGGCCTCTCTGGCTAAGGACTAACTCTCCCTGCCCAGGTTGATCCATGGGCCAGAAGTAAATTACTTAAAGCTTAGGCTAGATATCTTACCCTATCCTCTCTATGATTCTCTTACTTCACTCTTTCTATATTTTGTAAATAAATTGTAAATAAATCTCTTTGGAATAAATTAAATTCCTGGGGACCCTATTTAAATATAATCTAGTCCAACCTTTTTATATAACTAACCCCTTTTTCACCCTTATAGTAGTTACTTCAGGACTCCAGAAAAAAGCCAATAATTAGGTCTATAAGCTTGGCCTCTAAATAAGTTAGTTAATTAAAAATGAGCAAGCAAAGGAGAAAGAACCCAAGTATTGATAACTCTTAGAAGGATGTGGAATATTGTGGCTCAAACTCAGAAGAGACTGAAGTAGAATCATCTACTTCAAAAACAGCAAAGAAATACAATAAATGGCCAAAAGCTCAAAAGAAAAAAAAACAACCTTTTTGGAAGAGTTTAAAAAAGACTTCAAAAATCAAATGAGAGGTGTTGTAGAATAATTAGGAAAAAAAAACATAAGGACAATGCAAGAAAATCTAGAAAATGATGAAAGAAAAATTGTCTCATGGAAGATGAGTTCAGAAAATCACAGAAGAAAAGAATGTTATGAGGAATTCTTGCACACAAGTCTTTCATACTCCATATGCATTGAGTGAATTTCAATATACCAAAGTTCTAAAAGAAAAGGTAAAAACTTAAATTTTAGTAGGAGAAATACTTTCCCTATCCATAACCTCCAATTTTTCTATGCAAATAGAAAAAGCTAACAAATAAACACTCAATATAAAAATAGTAACTTATTTTTTCTTATTGTTTATTAAGTAATGAAGGGTCCAAGTATCAAAATGTACCAATCTTTTATATTACAAATGGTGACACTATCGATATTTTTGGACAAATAAGATTTTTCTTCCCATCAGTGATGTCTTTGAGCTTTAAACCATGAGATTATTGGAACAAAATGTATGACTAGTGCTTTCCCAGTCAGCCAGAAAAAATCATAGCTTTATCAGCATTTAATTAGCATTAGTTTCCCCATAACATCAAGATTATGACTTTTTTTTTTACCATATTTGACTGACTGGTTAAAAATGATACCTCATTGTTTTAATTTACATTTCCATAATTATTCAAGATTTCAAACTCTTTTTCAGATTACTGTCTATACTTGTTCCTTGTTTTGAAAAAAGCCTGTTTATGCCAATTAAACTAATGATTATTAATTGTCCACTATGTTCTAGGCCTATGCATATCCTGGGGGTGTAAAGATAAAAACAAAATATCTCCTGGCTTCACAGGGCTTACATTTTACAGGGATATTACATGTCCATAGGATAGTAAATGCTAAATATCTAAAAATTAATACAAATACATTTGAAGGGAAAGAAGGTGGTAATAACTTGGGGAATCAGGCCTTATTTTGTAAGTGTCTTTTGAATTCTTATCTGACGGAAACCAAGTAACCCAAAAGGCATAAATAAAAAAGTAATCAATCAATCAATAAAAATATTTAAGTAGCTACTATGTACCAGGCACTGTGCTAAGCACCAGAAGTAAATTATAGGTACTACATATAGACATGTAGATAAGAGAAATAACACCATTTATAGGTTGCAATTTACAGACAATTTTCTGAGTGTTTCTGAAGGGTAATAATGTTGCAATGACTGGAAAGGAAAGTGGGAACCAGATAATTAACAAATGTGTGTGCAGATTTGAAGGGTACAAAAGTAACAACACAGATGCATAGT
This sequence comes from Monodelphis domestica, assembly GCF_027887165.1. NCBI lineage: Eukaryota > Metazoa > Chordata > Mammalia > Didelphimorphia > Didelphidae > Monodelphis > Monodelphis domestica. The sequence continues at coordinate 89,362,999 of NC_077228.1, read as the reverse complement.
GCATTAATTTTTTCTAGCTTTGCATCTGCTATTTTGATTCTAACTGCATGGATTTTATTTCTTTAAAACTTATTACATAGAATAAAATCTAATTTCTTTTATGATTCTATTTCATTCCTAGTTAATAATATTTCCCTTTTCTACAGTTATGTAGACATAACCTTTGCTTATCATCTTTTTGGAGTGATTTTAAAATATTTAGATTTCTTATCATTTTGAAATTTTTTGAAATGGATAGTGTGAAGTTGTTGGTCTAAATCCATTTCACTGCAAACTTCTAATCCTAGCAGTTCTCTTAGAATTAAGAGTGCTTTACCAAGTAATTTGTATTCTTAGACTTATTAGTTGTTAAACAGAGTGATGGTTATTTTTATAAGTAAATATTGTTTAGATAATCTGTGTTAGCCATCTATTTTACCATTTTTTATTCCCAACCAGATAGTTTTCATAATTACTGCTTTATAATGTAATTTGAGATCTGGTTCAAACTCAGTATTACTAAAAACTAAATTCAGCATTTTTCAGCTGAAAGCAGTTCCTACTTCTTCAATCATTGCACTAATATTTTCCCAGTATTTGACTCTTTCTTTTTTTCTGGCAACCTATATTTAATTAATTACAACATCCTGCAATTTTTCTCTTATAAATGTCTCTCAAATTCACCCTCTACTTTCCATGCCCATAGTCATCATGCTAATCTAGGCTCTCCTTACCATATCTCTATATTACTGAAATAATTTCCCATTTCTTTCAAATTAACAAACATTCATGAAAACTGCCTCATTGAAAGCAATGACATACATAATAAAATATTGTCACTTGAAATAATTAACAAAGTCAGAGAAGATCTTACTCTTAGGGCATCTTTTTCTGAGTCTATTTATGTATCAAAGATTACCTTAGTTTCTAATCTCTTCTCCCATTCAGTTACTATATTTTTAACTCTGAAAAAATACACAGCCAATCCTCTATAAAATAACGACTAACTGCAGTTCGTCTGGGGAAGATAGGATGAACAGTTGATAGAACGCCAGGTCTGAAGTCAGGAAAACTCATATTCCTGAGTTCAAATTTGACCACAGAAATTATTAGCTGTTGACCCTGGGCAAGTCACTTAAGCTTGTTTGTCTCTATTTCCTCATCTGTAAAATGCACTGGAGAAGGAAATAGCAAACTTTTCCCACTAGCCTCATCAAGAAAACACAAATGGGATCATGAAGATTCATCAGAAAGGACTGAAAAGGTTGCATGACAGTTATAATAACAATAGCATATTGTCTATTGAATAAGCTCCAAAATTCTTACAAGTATAATGTACTATGTGTGTACTCAAGCCATTTTCCAGGATGTTTAGTTTTGATATTGAAATAGAAATGAGAATTTCACTGGCTAATTCTTCTTCTTCTTTTTTCCCATTAGTCAGTTATCAGAAAAGTGAAGAAAGCTTCTCTTGATGGTTTATGATACTAGGATTGATATTAAAAGTCTAAGTCTTTAGTTGAACTAATCAAATCTGAAGGATTATTTTTAATACCTTTTAAGGAAAATTCACCTGGGGCAGTGGTTAGAATATTGCTCTGACCACAACAAAGACCTTCAAAAATCTGCCCCTAGTTTATCTCTTTAAGCAAACATTCTGCCAATACTTTACATGAACCTTCTATTCCCACAAAGTAATCTAGCCATTTTTACTGGCAACTCAAAAAAAAGATAAAGATTTCAGTAAGAACAAATAAGAAGATTATGCTTTAGAAAGTGATTAGATATTCTAGGTACAGGATGGTAATGAGATAAAAGTCATTCCAAAATTATAGCCTTTGGGAATAAACCTGAAGGTGTTTTTCTTTTTCTTTTTTCTAACAAGATGATGAAGCTGTTGGCAGGGAAAATCCTCTGGGAGAATGAGAAATTTTGTTTTTTGTCATGTTTAGGTTCTAGTTATCATGTATGCATGTAGCTAGTCCTGGATTGTTTTTTGGTCCTGTAATTTTTAATTGAGTTTCAAATAACCTTTATGATAAAAATGGCAAATATATATATATATATATGTATATGTATACATATATATATATATATATATATATATATATATATATAATTGGCACACTAATGTACGTTTGGTGTAATTGTGAACTGATCCAACCCTTCTGGAAAGCAATATGGAAGCGTGCCAAAAGTGCTTGTACATATTTCATCCAGCAAAATTATTATTAGTTCTGAATCTCATGGAATTCTCCCCCACCCCCCACCAAAAAAATGGAAAAAGATACATTTGTACAAAAATATTTATATCAACTCTTTTTATGGTAGCAAAGAACTGAAAAGGAGGGGATGGTCATCAATTGAAGAATCACTGAACAAGTTGTATGTGATTGTAATCAAGCACTATTGTGCTATAAGGAATGATACACAGTGGGATTTTAGAAAAAAATATTACAGGAAAGATCTACATGAACTGATGCAGGGTGAAGGGAGCAGAATCACGAGAACATTACACACAAGAAAAGCAATAATGTATGATGGACAACTGTGAAGGAAAGATCATTTCAGCAATACAATGATTCAAGACAAACCCAAATAGCCTATGATGAAAAATGGTATCCAGATCTGGAGAAAAGAATTGGTGGAATCTAAAGGCATATTGAAGCAGACCATTTTCCACTTCATTTTCTTCAGGTTTTGTTGTTTTTGAGGTTTATGTGTTTTCTTCCAAGTGATGAATATGGAAATATGTTTTGAATGACAACACATGTATAAGTAATAGCAGATTGCTTACTGTCTCAGGGAGAGGTTAGGGTAGGGAGGGAGGGAGAAAATATGGAATTCAAAATGTCAGAAAATGAATCTCCAAAATTGTTTTCCCATCTAAATGGGGGAAATTAAAACGTTATTGTAATTGTACAAAAAAAGAGTTGGCTTCCTAAAAGGGAGGAGAGGGTAGGATAGAAAAGGCATAGGTAATGTAAAAATAATTGGAGTTGGTTAAAATGTAATATTAGAAAGCTTTTAAAAAACATTATTGATATCCATTTTTAAAAAGAATTTTTACACCTTGAAATTAGATTCTCAAAGCTAATTAAAAAAGCAAACTGATCAAATTACTTAAATATGGGAGGGATGGAAAGTTGGAATTAGTCATGGTCCCTCATAAAGTAATCAGATATGTGCAACCAGGGCTTATGGAGTGATGTGTATGGTTTGCATTTTGCCAAGGAAAAAAGATTGGCAGTGGCTTCCCTTCCTTGGAACCTCTGCCTCATATCCTGGCTTCAGAGGGAATTTGCCCAATCTGTTTGGTGGAGCTCGTCCAATCTTGAGTAAAAGTGAGGAGGTAGGGTTCGTCATTCCTGGATAATTACCTCAATTCTCCACATCACTTTGGCTATGGAGATCTGGACTAGGGATGGCAACAGGGAAAGGCAGACCATGTCTCTTTCCAAATAACATAATTTTCTAAATGGCTATTGACATTATGAGGCTATTCAAACTAACCTATTAAAAACATAAAGAAGCAATCAGGTTAGCTTACTAACATTTAATGTAATATCCTATTCAGGGCAGGGAGTAGCTGACTCCTCAGTATGCAAATGCATTCTGTAGAGCTTGACTCTGACTAGGAATACATGAATACAGAAATTCATACATTCAGCAAGAGTAAATCTGCTGCATTCCTGAGAACCAGAGATGAGAGTTCCTTCCCATGAAGAGCTCAATAGACTTCATGTAATAATGGCCTTACTAAATATTATAGATGAATAAAAGTGTAGTTCCTTTCTTCTCTGTAACCATTGAAGGCATTTTTTTAAGTTGAATTATATCTGTGACCTAAAGTTCATCTGTCTCTTACCATTATTCCAATTTATTTCTCCCTTCTAAGTATAGTAAGTCTATAAATCAATATTGATTACTCTATCAATGAAATAATACAATGCTGTTTGGAGTTCTGTTCTGTATGCCACATAATACGAGGCAAGATTCATTATCCCAATTTCATCTCTGCATAGAAGCTGTTTGCTTGACTTAAGGAAGAAACGTTTTAAAAATTATAATCTGTATTTTCAACATTTATTCTAATTCTTTCCCAGGAAGAGGCAAGACACAATTTCTTGTTTTCTTTAACAAAATGAGATGCCTCCATTGTCTTCATGAAGATTATTACCGAAGTCTCTAATGAAATGCCTGAGGCACAACAATATGATTTTTTCTATTAAGATAATTTCGAGCACCAATGCCATAAATGTAATGATGTTACTGAAATCGGTTGTTTCTTTCTCCTCCCTTCACCCGGTTCCCAACCAAGATATTCTTTTAGCTTTTGAACATTTTCTTTTCTCATTTAGCTTTTTTAGGAGTGGAGGTGGTACTATATGCATATTAATATGGAAAATAAAAAAGGTCACTGTGGAGCCGAGCCCTATGAGGGTGGCAACCTCTGGATGTTTTGACATTTAAAGCCCCAAGAATGATGACTGTTTATAATTTCTATTATTCTACATTTCTATTCTTATTTGTGGTGTTATTCTGAGTTTTGAAAAAATTTATCCACCCCAAAATTAAACAATTGAACCAAAATTGTCTTTTATAAGACAGTAATAAGTGGGTTAAACTGACAAAAAAAATCTGAAATCTTAATGTTTCTGATCATGGGATAATTCAAAGAAATAATAATAAACATTTGAAAACTGCAAGAATCAAGATCATTTCAAACTATTTGTGATACTATTTCTGGGGTTTTAGAAAATTTCTGGGAAAATAATTTACAATTAAGGAAATGAAACAACACTGATAAATCATATTACTTGTAATTTATAGCTTTATTTTCTAAATTACTTGTGTGTGTGTGTGTGTGTGTGTGTGTGTGTGTGTGTGTGTGTGTAGTGCCTGTAATGAATACAATGATTCATATCATTTTTATAGATTTTTGGAAATGCCTCAGATTCCTGGCTATTTCTATGAGTGAGATTTGGAAAGTTCAGGAGGTTGCTTCTTTAGCTTTGTCATGATTTTTTAAGCTTAGCTGGTAGCACACTTCTTAAATAGTATATTATTTCCATGAGTAATGAGATAAGATTTGGTCAGAAAATCCTATTTATATTTCCTTAGTAAGCATTTGGATCTTCTTCTTTGTCCCTGAGGTTGTATTGAGGTCTGAGAGATGAATGTACAAGAAGATACAGAAAGACTGCCTGTTGAATAGGCCAACCAGGGGAAATAAAATTCCTTTCTGAAGAGAACAAATAGCCTATTGGTCTTCAGGATCCAATGTCTGTACACACCAAAGAGGATATGTATATATCTATGGTTATAAATATATCACAGAATTTCAGATTATGAACTGTATGTATATTTCCTTAATAAGTTTTGCTTTGGAATTCTCCAAAGAGAGGAAACTCACTACTTTCAATGCACTTTTGTGCAACTCTGATGGTTGGTCCAGTGGCCTGAATGCTCAGCCTGGCATTACCAAGATTTATTTTCCCGACTTCAAATCTGGCCTCAGACACTAGCTTTGTGACCCTAGACAAGTTACTTAGCTCAGTTTGCCTCAGTTCCTCATCTGTAAAATGAGCTGGAAAAGGAAATGACAAAACACTTCAGTATCTTTGCCAAGAAAACCCTGAATGGGGTTATGAAGAGTTGGATACTACTGAAATGACTGGACAACAACAAATGGTAAGAAACTCTTCCTGAGTTCAAGTCTAAATTTCTCTCTGCCATGTAAAGGATAATTTAGCGTTGTGACCTAAACTATGTTAATTATTTGGTCGCCATGTATATCCCAAATATAAAAAAATATATATATATAACCAAGTCAGCTGGAGATTTATGGTGATTTAATTGATATAGTGGAAAGAAATTAAGAAGAAGGAAGAAGGAAAAGGGTGTAGGATTTCTCCCACCTGGCTAGTGCCAGGAGGAAGACCAGAGGCTCTAGGAAGATAAGGTTTTGAAGAGTAAGGAGGAAGGAATCAGCCTGAACTCCAAAGGGCTTAGCCAAGATGCCGGAACCCGAATCAGCTCAAGGGCAAACTCACCACCAAAACCCAGACAAATAGCTGCTACCACACCAAGATGTTGAAACACTTAGTACGCTGCCAGCCAGAGACACCTCTCCGGGAAAAGAAAGAGAAGGGAGGAAGTGACGTGTCTTATATAGACGATTTTACATCACTTTCCTGCATCTCATCTGTACCAATGATAGCTTAGCTTGACTTAGGACAGCCCAGGGGTCTGTCTGCTGTTTCTGCACATGTCTGTTGAAGGCCATCTTCTCAGATAATTAAATCTTTGAGTATGGTGCAGACATTCCTGATCTTGTTAAACTAAGTAGGATGGAGAGATGTAGAGTTCCCAAGACTTGATTCTGTTAAACCAAGTATCTCCATTTTTACTAATCAGGAAATAGCTAAATCAGATCTTCTAAAGTATGGTCTGAGTAGGGTGGAACAGTTTTAAAATTCACAGCCATTTCCAATGCTTCTACCTCTAAACTCTGGCAAACAAAACAATTTGAATCCCTTTCCTGTGAATACTTAAAGAGAAACATGATTTTTCCCATCAAACTTTAAATCCTTCCACAGATCTTCATCCTGCAGAAATCTTAGGCACTTCAGTATTCTGGGTGTCTTCTAAAAATCTCTCAAGGTTACTAGAGCCTAAAATATCATCTGAGCAGGAAAATATACAGTGGAATTTTTACTTCTTCATTCATACTAACTTATCTGATTGCTCTATTACTGGTAATAAACTTTTATTCCATTAGATATTCACATTTTCAAATTCAAATCAACAGGGACATAATATTTAGATAATTGTGATTAATGGCTTATGAGTGATAGAATGTAAAGGGATTTTTCATATTACTATTTTCAGTTTTATAGTAGAATTATTGACTTTGAGCTTGAAATTATCTCAGAAACCATCTATTCCAGCCCCTTCATCTTTCAAAGGAATAAAATGAGGTCTTTGCATCATGAGGGACTTGTCCAAGGACACAGAAGAAAATATTGAAGACAATTCTAAAAGAATGTCCTCTGACCCCAGAGTTAATGTTGTTTCCATTTTATGATGAGTAGACAAGAGTTTTTTTTTTTTTATGATTGTGTAAGTCTATAAGAGTTTATGGGTACCTATATAGGTAAATTCTGTAGACAGAAGATAGATCCACTTTCAGACCAAATTTCAGAACTAGTCAATCTAGGCTTGAGTAGGGAGGAGTTTACTGATTCTTGTGGTTTAACAATGCAGAGTATTATTTCAATTCTCAAATTAAATAATATATTATGAACTGTTTTTTAAATCTTATAGCAATATGTAAATACTAATTATTGATATTATCAGAAAGAGAGAAAAATACAGAGAGAGAGAGAGAGAGAGAGAGAGCGCACACTGCGTCTGTGGACAAAGGAGTGACTTGAGAGTCAGGAAGACCTGGGTTGGAATGCCACTTCTGATTCATTCTGTATGCCTCTCAAATCACTTAATCTTCCCAGCAATTTATGTGACTTTCTATTAGTTGCAGAAAAGTTACTGATCTTTACTGATAAAGCAATTTTACTTCCCAAGACTTCATCATACAAATGAAATAATGGCTCAGTCCAGGCAAATGAACTTTTAAACAGACATGCTATTTGTGTAGAAATATTTTTTTATTTGAATGAGTAGTCTTTTCTTTTCTCTGACTCACCCTATAATGCAGGAGCAAATGCTTTTGCACAACTGGGTGAAATCACTTCCTCCTTCTTCCCATTCTTCCTATCCTTTTACTTGCTTGGTCTTTTCTTAAAAAGCATATATTTTTTCTTGTTTCAACCTAACCCAAATCATGAGTAAGTCTGAGAATTCTAGCTTAAAGTCATATCCTACTATCAGTTGCTAGAAATAGAATCACAGCTAAATATACCAATGAAATTTATTTTATCCTTTTTGAATATACATAAAATGTATATATTATACATATATCTGCTTAATTATTCAGATTCAGTTAGCTGTTAGAAATCCATTTTATTATATTAGGCAAATACATACACACATGAATATTTCTATAGATTGTTATTTCTTTTTATTCTTGTTTTCTTTAAAAATCAGATTTGTTCATCATTGACTTTAAATTCTTATGACTGATAAGATTCTGTTCACCCTAATTCTTAATAACAGTTACAGGTCCATAGTTAAATGAAATATCTAGGAAAATTCTCCCATCCTTGGGGAAATAAAAATGTCTTTATTCATAGACCTAGGCTTGAGCACGATAACAACAAAAATTATTTTTAATTCTTCAAGCAGAGGCTCAATTGGTAAGATAGTTTGTTGTGGGGAATTCCTTTTGAGTATGAATTGAAGCAGATACATGTATAAGTACTTTCTGACAATAAAAACTTTGTGATTCTGATAATACATTGGAATTTTGAATTTTGAACTTGAATTTTTACTAGTGTTTTTGTTTCTTTCTTTTTTTTTTTAATTTCTTTATGATAAAGATCTGGGAACCAAGGATAAGAATATAGCTGACATGGAGACCCCTTTCTTGACATAAGAAATAGCAAAAAATAAAGGGGAAATAAATGTTAGTTATATATTTATTTTCTGTATAATGTAGCTATTTGAAATATTTATTATTATTGAATTAATGCATTTAAAAATAGCAATTATATATGTTTTATATAATGGCTTTAAAATGCATCCACCAGGAAATTTCCATAGATGGAAAAAAATTTGAAAATTCATTAATTATCTTTCTGGTTTTCTGTGAAACATAGTTATTCCTAAAGTAAAGAACTTTTCTTTAACCAGCATTGTTTATATAAGAAATTGGAAAGAGAAGGAATCTTTTGGTACACAATACCAAGAGTTTGAAATTCAAAATGAATACTACAAGCCAATTACAGTTTTGTTTAATAATGGTTATGGTTAGCCAACAATTAATTTAAAAAAATCTAAATTTGGAACCTTCAATTTATTAAAAAAAAATAAAAGATGATAAACTAAAGGTATGGAATAAGACATACATTACTGAAAATCCCAAATACTGGTTATGTTTTTGGTTTGTTGTGTTTATTTCTAAAAAGGACTCTGCTTTTTTTTTTTTTAATTTTGAGATAATTTGGGAAGAGAAAGAGATATAAAACATCTTTTTCTCTAGTTTTGGGTAGTAGAAGGAAGTTACACAGAACATTTTTTACAACAGTTATGCATAAGTAAAACTTTTTCTTTTTCTTTGTATTATTTTATTTTTTGGAATAGAAAAATGATCCTCATAGATTGTTTTGTAAGAAAAAGAAAAAAAATTCATATGTATAAATCATGAAAACTTCCACATATCTTTGCTTTTCTAACATATAGCTGGAAATATGATTTTTTTTTCTTCTTTACTTGTTGGTTAACACAAGAGAGAATTTGAGTGATTTTGCCTAGCCACCCACCTTACCATAAATTCATTGACTATTTTAGAATGTTAGTATATATAGAGAATGATTATGGATCAACTCAGTTACTCACCATATATGCTATTTTGTTATTTAAGATTTTCCTGAACCCATTTGAGGGTTTTTTTTTTTGGCAATGATATAATAATAGTTTGCAATTTCCTTCTTTTGCTCACTCTATAGATGAGGAAGCTGAAGGAAATAGGTTTAGAGAATTGCCCAGAATCACATATCTAGTAAATGTCTGAATCAAATTTGAACTGAAGTTTTCTTGACTAGAGACCATAAGTTCTTTCCATTGTACCACCTAGCTTCCACCCACTGTAACAGAACCATCTAGAATTAACACCATCTGCTCAGCCCTGACAATAATAAAGCTACTTCTCTGAAGCTTTTATGGGTAATAGGGATCATTTTCTCTATTTGTTTCCTTTGTATTCTATACCCTTCCTTCCTTATGGTTGGTAGTTTGCTTCTGCTCATCCAGAAAATTCTGGGGAGCCAAGATGTGGAATAAACCAGAGCAGCTATAGAATCACCATGAGAATCCTCTCCAACCAATATTTAAATACTACCAACACCACAAAATAAATACAGGAATGAACCAACAAGGAGACAGAATGAAACAACTTTCAAGAAAAGAAAAAACCAAAAGGTAAGCAAAGAACATCTGGGGCACTGGGGTGAGAGTGTTGTGGGGTGCAGAGGTGTACCCCTGGGGTTCAGGAAGGATACCTTTTACAAGAATGCAAGACTCTGAAACTTAACTTAAAAGTAAAGAGAGAGATTAATTAGTAATGTTGAATTTTTGGCAAGCAAGACAGAATGAGTGGAGCAACAAGGGAGGTTGCTCCCAGAATGCCTCAGTTCTGGGCTTTTTATATTCTTTTACAGCAATGAGGACATGACTCTGTGGCAAGGGGTTGAGAAAGAGGTTTCCCCAAAGGCATGGGGGTAGTTCTCATGATTTGGAAGACAGATGGATGAGGTATGTCTCTTTGTCCATCTCAAATCAATGGGACAATCAAAGGAGGATAATCCTCTCCAGATCAGATGTTTTGGGTTGGGAGTCAGAGGCTGTAAGGGAGCAAAGGAATTTCCCTGATAATAGTTTGAGTTTCTGGGGGTACAATGCCCATGCCATCTCCCCCCTCTCCAAATAGCTAAGAGAAAAAGGGAAATGGTCTCAGTCTTCTATAGCTTCTTCAGAGCTGAGAATGGTTGTAGAGCTGTCCCTTCCTATTGTGAGGAGAGAGAGAGGTATTGACTGTAGGCAATGTCCAGGGGTTCAGGTTGGGATGGTTGCGGGGTTGCAATGGCACCTCAGTGACTCCAATGGGGGCTTTCACACTACAAGCAAGTAGAGAAGTGACAAGGTTACAAATCAGAGAATTATCTGTCCATCTGGCTGGACATGCATGATTAAAAAACAGGAAAAGACAGAAAGTATAAGAAAAGGATAGTCATAGCTAGAGCAAGAGATATTTGAAATAAAAAGGAGGAAGGGGTTGAATAGAATGACTGGATGTGACTCCTCCCATTGAGGTGTTAGCTGGTTTGATCCACTCCATGTTTTCTGGTATAACAAATCTCCTGTTCTGGCTGGGTGGAAGGATTCCTTTATATCCTCTCTTGAGGGCTTGGGAAGGATATGATTATCCTATTCTCTCAGAACCTGGAGGATTGGGCCAAATTGCTTAGAAAACCTAACAAGACTATGGATTTCTGTATCTAAAAGAACATCAGAGGTTAGAAAAGCAGTCCCATACAACTGTTCAAATGGGCTCAACCCTAGATTTACTCAAGGGGCCATCCCGATTCTAGTTAAGGCAATTGTGAGAGCTTGGTATTTAGTGAAATGGACTCTAGTGAGCCATAGGTGGCCTTTAGTCTCTAGAATATTCAGGACCATATGTGGGGTCAGAGTTTCTGGGGTTTGGCCTAGAATTATTTTAGATGCCTCTTCTGTCATTTGGACTATGGCAGAAACTGATGAGATTGTTGGAGGCTTTTGCGGGGAAGTGGCTAGGGAAATTAGAGTTGAGATACGGGGGAATTGGGCACACGTTAGGGGTGCTATTCCCCTTCATCTAAGTATCCTACCCCCAACTCTAATAGCCTGGTGCTGTGAAGGGATTGTAGGACCTTCATGTGAGGTAAGGACAGAGTGAGTTGTCCCTGCATCTATGAGAAACTCAATCATCTTACCTTCTACCTCGAGATTAACCCTGGGTTCGGTCATAGTAGTGGAACCTGGGAGCACCTCGGCCCTGGGTGCCCTTCTTCCAAGTCTTCAGGAGACTGGAGGACAAGTGGACACCTCTTGGGTCGCTGGGGTCTCTGTGTGGAGGAGCACTGGTGTTTCCAGTGTCCTCATTGCCCACAGGCTGGGCATGGAGTCGAGCACAGTCTTCCCTTGGAAGGACAACCCTTTGAACAATGTCCATTCTGTCCACAGGTATAGCAAGAACTCCTTGGCCTCTGCCCATGGATCAGAGAGGCGAGGGTTGCTGTGAGCAGTTTCTCAGGGGTTTGTCCTTCCATTTTCTCCTGGTCCCTGTTGTGAAAAACCTTAAAGGCAGCATCTACTAATTGGCTTATTGGAGTTTGGGGTCCTGACCCAGATTTTGCAGTTTTTGCCTGATGTCTGGAGCTGACTGTCCTCTAAAATGGAGGCCTAAGATAATTGCCCCCTCAGCGCTTTCTGGGTAGACATTTGTATGCTGTTTCATGGCCTCTACTAATCAGGATAAGAAGAGAGCTGGATTTTTCTCCTGTTCTTGAGTAACCTCTTTGAGCTTGTTATCATTTACTTGATTCCTCATGCCTCTCTGCATGGCCTCCAGGAGACAGCCGATCATGTGATCTCTAAGCTGTCTGTGTCTTTCAGTCTTATAGTCCCACCAGGGGTCTTGCCCTGGGATAGCTGTAGTGTCAGGGATTCCAGCCCATGTGCCGCCTGGGGCCTCCTCATCTGCTACTTCTACAGCCAAATCCCAGATCTGCTTTTTCTCATCTGGGGTGCAACAGGTGGAGATAATAATGTGCAGATCTTCCCAGGACAGGTGAAATTGCAGCGTAAGGGAATTGAAACCCATCAATGAATTTGGAGTGATTCTCTGAGTAGAGACCTAAATTCTCCTTAATTTGGGCTCAATCTGTCATAGAAAAAGGGACATGCACCCGAGCCAGCCCATCTGGTGCCGGCACCTCTCTCAGACAGAGGAGGTGGACCCTGTCACCATGATTCAGTCCACTCAGGTATGGAGCGGGCTTGGTTGGGGGTTGGGCTTTGTTGGGGGATGGGTGAGGTAACATTATCAGGCCATGGTGGCTGGTACAACAGGATATTATGGTTGGGAGTAGTGTGGGAGACAGGAATGGCCTCAGGCTCTGAGACTGGAGATTAAGGTGGGGGTTTTGGAGCAGAGAGTTGAGAAGAGGAAATAGTTGAACCTGGAGGGGATCCTAAAGTCAATGTTAGTTCTGAGGAGGTTGGGGGAGAGGAAGACTGTGGTCAAACCTCAGATGGTGGGGGAGCTGTTATGTTCCCTCGGCAAATTTGCCATTGAGTGCTGAATCCTGTGGATGAGGCATGAAGAAAGAGAGGATTTGCAAGATCAGGTCCTTTACTTTGGTTTGCATGCTTGGCTTGGCTTGTAAATCCTCTCTTTATTCACGCCTCTTACACAGTCATCCAAAATGTCCTCTGGAGGGCTTTTCCTAGTAGGAGAAAAGTAAAGGTGCTGAAAGGTGCATATGGCGAGCACTCCTAAGCTCAGGATTCAGACTGAGTTTAATAAATACTGAAATATAGCGTTGTGCTATCTTTTTCCCATTCCCCTTGCAAAATAGGTCCAACTGTTGGATGGCATTATAATTTAGGATATGGATAGGCCATGCTTCTTGCTTATCAAGAGTGTAACATGGCCATTTAACATTACAAAAAGAAATTTGTTTCTCTTTTTTCAAGTTATATAGTTATATATATATATATTTTTTTTTTCAAGTTATATAGATCCAATTTTTGCCAATTTTCAAGTATACATCCCAAAGGGGAATCTCAGGGTACACTCTGTCTCTGTCCCATTTTGATGTGGAGTGGCCAATTCCAAACCAAGGGTCAACAACTCTATGTCCACAGAGGTTATCCGACCTATAGCACTCACATTAGTGAGACAAGGGTCTCCCTTTCACCAGAACATCTTCTAGTATGAAAAAGGGGAGCCGATAGATCCCAGAACCAGTTACCAGACTGACTGACTTCTGGGGCTGGTGGGCATGAAAACCCACAACGATAGATGTGGAATGGTGAATTCCACACCAAGGGTCAACAATTGTGCATCCACAGAGGTTGCCCAACCTATAGCACTCATGTTAGTGAGGCAAGAGTCTCCCCTTCACCAGAATATCTTCTAGTATGAAAAAGGCGAGCAAATAGACCCCAGAATCAGTGGCCAGACTAGACTGACTTCTGGGGCCAATGAGATAGAGAGAGCACAAGAGAGGTCCCACAAGGATGTCACCCAAAAGATGGGGGTTTCAGGTGTCCAAGAAAGGTGCCTTCTTACCTGAGAAGCTGTGTCCTCATGGATGATCCAGGGTAGACAAAAATGTTGGGTGCCAAATGTCCTCTATGCCTCACATTGGGCTCCAGATGTTTTGGGGTGTAGAGGTATACCCCTGTGGTTTGGAAAGGATACTTTTGCAAGAATGCAAGACCATGAAACTTAAAAATAAAGAGAGATTTATTAGTAATGTTGAATTTTTGGCAAGCAAGACAGCATGAGTGGAGCAACAAGGGAATTTGCTCCCAGAATGCCTCAGTTCTGGGCTTTTTATATATTTTGCAGCAATGAGGACATGATTTTGGGGCAATGCATTGGGGAGGAGATTTCCCCGTAGGTATGGGGGTGGTTCTCATGATTTGGAAGACAGATGAATGAGGTGTGTCTCTTTGTCCATCTCAAATCAATGGGACAATCTCAGGGTCAGATGTTTTGGGTTGGCAGACAGAGAGTGTAAGGGAGCAAAGGAATTTCCCTGATAATCGTTTTCCTGAGTTTCAGGGGGCACAATGCCCATGACAAGAGGACAGTAGAGCAAGCAAGAGGCTGTAGCAAGAGGGAAGAGCAAGCCAAGAGCAACCTCCACTCCCCCATTCCACATATGCTTTTACAGGTTCAGAACCTAAAGACAAATCTATATTCAGATCATTAGATCCTGATTGTCCCAATAGTGGTACAAGCCAACCCACACTCCTTGAAATTTCAAACCTGTGGAGAGGTCCAGTGACATAGACCAAACCAGTCTGGCCTGAAGTTGGTAATCCCTGTGGGCCCAGAGCAAAGCTAAGAGTCCTAGTCTGAGCTTGAGGTGAGGACATAGTTCACAGTTTGGGGTGGCTGATAGTACTGAGGGGAAGCACTAGATCTTTTTGGCTAAAACTCTGGGCTGACCTACAAAACTAGGGCAATCAAGGATGTGACCAATTAGAACAAGTACACAGCAAGACAAAAAACTTGTACCTACACCCAAGGCTACAATTTAAGTATTTCTTGACCTGATCAAGAGAAAAACAAAAACAAAAGCTTACAACCAAGCCTAAGGCAAGTCTTTGAGCTATCAGGATCTCAAGGGTCAATCAAATCATCAGGGGAGGGGCTCTCAGAGCTCTTGGCCCTTAGACCATCACATTATCCTCCAAAAACTGAAACTGCTAAAACTGCAGAAAATAAATTGAAAATAGCATCAAGAAAGGCCTGAAGTTTAAGAGGGTACTCCAACTACCCAGAAAACAGAGCCTGCCTATAAGTAGATATAAAAAATGTGAAAATAACAAAAAAGCACCTAACTCTAAAGAATTTTTATGGAGACAAAGAGCAAGGTACAGACACAGAAAGGGACAGTAAAAGCAAAGGAAAGACACCTAACATCCAAAAGAAAAATATGGATTGGACACAGATTCTGGACAAGCTCAAAAAAACAATTAAGAGAGGTGGAAAAGTGGGGAAGAGAAATGAAAGTGATGCAAGGAGAAAGGAAAGTGATGCAAGACGAAATGGACCAACTAAAAAAAGAATCAAAAACTGACAAAGGAAAATCATGTCCTAAAAATCAGAATTGAATATCTATCAACTATTCATTTCATGAGAAACCAAGAAACAATAAACCAGAATTAAAGCAATGAAAAAAAAAACAGAGGAAAACATAAAATATCATATTGAAAAAATAACTGACCTAGAAACTTGAGAATGATTTGACTACCTGAAAGTCACAATCAAGAAACAACCTTGGACATCATATTACAAAAATTATCAAAGAAAACTTCCCAGAGATCCTTGAACAAATTTAAAATGGAAAGCATTACCAAAGTTCTTATTCCTCTGTCCTCCTGAACTATGACTATTGTAAATGCTTTCCCCTCTCATCCTGCTTTTGATTCTCATTCTAACACATCCAACCCTCTCTAAGTCCCAATTCACATTTTCACACTCCTTCCATGACAACCTATAGAATCCCACTTTCATTGTTAACAAGCTCCTCTTTACCCACAATTTTCTTTTCAGACTCATTTCTTCTCTCCACATTCTACTATGAAGACTACATCTATCATTACCGATTACAATATTTTGTCATATATTTTTCATATTCCTCATCATTAGAGGTCTTCAAGTAAAACCTAGACGAATATTCATCTGAGATTTTATCAGTAAAGTTCATTAAGCATTTATTAAGCACTTATCATAATGCCATGCTAAGTGTGGGTGGTACAAAGAAAGTCAAAAGTAGTTCTTATTCTCAAGAAGTTCACATTCAAATGGTGGAGCCAAAATTCAAACAACTATGTATAAATGGGAAATAGACAGGTAAGTTGGTGGTAATATAGGGACATATATATCCATATATTTTGGACAATGAAGAGGATTGGGACAGGCTTCTTGCAGAAATTGGGATTTACTAAAAGATTTGAAGGAAATTAGGGAAATCAGGAAGCAGATATGAGGAAAGGTAGAAGTCTAGGTCTAGAATTCTGGCAGACTTCTTAAGGCTTCTAGAGGTTTCTATCAAATCTGAGATTCTGTAAGACATGAGAGTATCTTGGACTTCAATAATTTGTAGAAATATGGTATAATTGGTTAGCTTTAATTCACAAGAAATATAAAAGACTGAAAAATGGTGCCAGAAAAGAGAATTTGGAAGACGCTATGACACAAAGAGACTTTTAACTTTATCTGATATGTGTGTAAATCACAGTAAGTTGTGTTTTGAACCCAGTTTCCCTGACTCCAAAAATCCAGCAGTCTTTCCAGTAGATAGCAAAGGTCTTACAAGTTAGTAGATCTAGGAGTATTTGTCTGTTGGTGAGTTAATCTTCATTAGTCATGGTGAATTAGAGCACTGAATATCTCCATTATGTCTCATTCTGAATGGTTGTTTAGATCTAGCCTATGTCTTTAGCCTATGCGGATGGGCTAAAGGAAATGGAGCAGGGAAAATGAGGTGGGAGAAATTACTTGAGAGGTCAGACTCCAAAATGGTTTCTGAACACTTAAAAGTAACACGGATGGAATTAAAGTTACTAAAAATAGGAATCTCCTTTCCCTTCTCCCAGAGAAATAGAATCCTCATATTGTTTTAACTGAACAATAAAAATGAAGGAAACTCTGAATGACAAATGTAAAAGTTGTTGTAGTGTTAGTGTTACTACTAGTCTGAGTTTTATTTATTTCTTCTAGAAGTCAGGTTGGGGGTCTGTAGAGATTGGTCTATATGTAGATTTATGGATGTGACTGGACAGTGCACAAGATTTAGATAACCAGTTGTATTCTGATGGACAAAATGCCCAATACATACCCAGCCCTCTATATTTAACCAACACCCAGAATATGACATTCCATATCTCATCTAGTTATCCATTTGTACAACTGTCTACCTCCTCAAGTATATTGCTATCTGCTCTTGCAACATGTGTATCTCTCTACCATTCCTCAAAAACATTCTCTCTCTCTCTCTCTCTCTCTCTCTCTCTCTCTCTCTCTCTCTCTGTCTCTCTGTCTCTCTGTCTCTCTCTCTCTCTCTCTCTCTCTCTCTCTATCTCTCTCCTCTGGACAAGTAATCAAATACATTTTACAAATTATTCTGGAAAGGACACACCAGTTGATTACACTGTAAATAATCATAAAATCTTTTTGAGTCCCCTAACTTAAACACACCGTGGTCCTACTTCTCCATGTGGATGATCTCTCCCGATTAGAACAGAATCTCTTCGAAGGCAGGGACTCTCTTTTAAATTTTTATTTTATTTAGTATCCTAGATATTGTAAGTTCACTTAATACTTTTTTCATTTGTTTATCTTTTCATTCATGTGCCTCTTTTCCAACAAGAGAGTTAGTTAAAACCAGCTAGCATATATCATTTATTAATGAGATGCCCACAAACATATTTAGACAATTTTCTGCTCTTTAGACTATGCAGTTCTCTCTTTTCCTCATTCCACTATTTTAATTTTACACTTTTGCCTAAAGCTGCAGTTAAAGATCATTCTAATTTATGGGATCATAGACAGCTGTATAGAGGCAATCTACTTAAATTCCTGATATTACTGATGAGAAAACTAGTAGGAAGATATAGTTCAAACTGAATGTTCCATAGATTTCTCAAATTCAATATGGACAAAATGGATCTTATCTCACAGAACTCCCCCACCTCATCTCAAGGAGGATTTCTTAGAAGCTTCCTGATTGCTTCCAAAAGCAGAATCATTCTTTCATTTTTCCATGTTTGTAACTTACTTTAACATTTTTCTTGACTCCTCATTTTCCCTCATGCTACAAATATAAGTTGCTAAATCTTGCTGATTCTCCCTCCATAGTGTTGCCCATCTACCAAAATTTGTTTATTTATCAACATATTAGCTCAGGTTTATTACATCCTGTCTAGATTATAATAATCTCCTTGCTTCAAGTGTTCCCCTTCCAATCTAGTTCTATACAGCTTACCAAAGTGATTTTCCTTGGACCTGACTAGATAATTCCTCTACTTAGTAAGTGTTAATGACTCCATATTGTCTCAAAGATAAAACATAAATTACTTTGTTTGGAATTTTTAACTGTCACAATGTGACTCTAATCTATCTCTCCAGATTCATTAGACATGACCCGCTTTCCTAACCCAACCTAACTGGTCTTCTATCCATTTCTCACACATAGTACTCCCTCATGCCTGAAATGCTGTCTCTGATAACTCTTAGCAACAAGAAGGTCATAGCTTGATGAAGTCACTTATTCCCTCTCTAGAAACTAATTGTTATATCAGTTAGATTTGTGCACTACAGACAGAGATGTCAACCACTTGGTTGATAGATCCCACAACACTCCCAAATCTGATTAAAATGTAATTGTTATAGATTTTAAAAATGCATAAAATACAATGAAACATAGATGATATTAATGTGTGGTCTTACAAGTTCATAGTTGTCCCACAGAGAAGCTTATATTCAGTTTAGCAGTTACCATTTTTATTTGAGTTGGACAGGGTCTCACAACTCACTAGGATCTTGGCAGTATTTGACTCCAAACCCAACATGTTGTCCTATGATGCTTGTTACCTCTTTACCCTCCTTATATTTTTTAGACAATATCTTTGATTTCACTGATGTATTTGAATTGACCTTCTCGACTACCACTGGGAAAATTCCCTTTGCCAAAGCAAATCAACATCTGTTTTTCAACTAAGTTATCTGCAACCCTGAAAGTTTAAAAGAGATTTGTCAGGACCCTGAAGACATTATTTTTGGGGGGAATATGAAAGAAACAAAAAGGGAGCAATTTTGAGATTTATTTGATAGAGCTCTGGACTTAGAGTTGGAAAGACCTGATTTTAAATCTTAACTAAGATGTTTATTAGCATTGTGAATCTGGGCAAGTCAGTTTACCTCAGAGGTCTGCTCCAGTATCCATATCTGTAAATTGGAGATACTGATAGCTCTAATATCACAAGACTGTTGTGAGGACAAAATGAAATGATATTTATAAAGCACTTAAAAAATCTTAAAGCATTGTATAAAGGCTAGTTATTATTTTTTTGACTTATTTTAGTTATTTTTTGTTATTTTACAAAAATCAAGTGACATTTAAATATAAAAAAAAATAATAAACCTATAATAGGACTTGAACCTAGGTTTTCCTAATTCTGAAGCCAACTCTATACATTATATGAAGCAACCATTCTATTAATTCATTGCCTCTGGACCAATAATTGTGGTAATAAAAAATTTTGTCACAGAGAGTCAGGCAAAAATTCATAGTTTGTCAAGAATAACATTTCAATTAGTTAGAGCAAAACCTTGATGTGTCTGTTCTCTTGCTGGATTCAATATTTTTTTAAGTCTGAAGAAAAAATTCTGAGTCTGATATTTTTACTCAATGCATTATATTTTACTTCAACAATATTACAAGATTGACTAAGAACCATTTAACACAATTAAGTGGCTGTCAACATAGCCATTCTCATTTTATATCATTTACAGTTGAGATCACACTTCAACTATGACTCTTCATGCATCTTAATAATGTCTATAGAGTTAGACTTGGTCTGAATGATATGTCTGCTATATACAAATAATTACAGAATTCATCAAGCTATGACAATATCTCCGGAAATTAGAATTGGTGTATGATAGGTAATCATAACAAACCTCCTCCATTTACTCTATGATTTAGTCTCTCTGCAGAATGATATTAGTTTAATGAAATTTGAAACTTATTTGCCAATAAATTAATTAATACTTATCAAAGAATTGTGTAGTTAAATACCATGGAAGAGATAGAAAATGTGGTATATAACCTCTGTTCTTGCAGAGCTCATGGTTTACTGGCATGCCTGAAACTAAGAAGAATATATAACGTGTGATTAAGTGGCAAGTTGCAAAGTGTAGTTTCTAGGTGGTACCAGAGGTCACAGAAGAAAATTCGATATTGGTTGCTGTAGTCTGGGAGTCTTTATTGATAAAATGGAACTTCAAATTTGGAGAGTTATAAAGGAAGAAAAACAGGAACCATTCTGCTTTGCCAAGACTGACAAATCAATTGAGGCCATTTTGCTCCTTACACTGCTCTATCATCAGATTTGCCTCTGGCTATGTTTGGGGGAATTTCAACTGCAATGCAATCCAATCCAAGCCAACAAGCATTCATTATAGGACCCTGGGTCAGGTGCTATATTACATGTACAAGAATACAAAGACAAAATAAAAATAAAAAAAAATGAGTTCATACACTGCCAAAAGGTAGGGATGGGGAAACAATATATATATTTGGATTGTACTGTCATGTAGAAGGAAATAATTTTTTCTTCTGAACACAATGACTCCCTAGAGATCCATTCCTTCTTCCCTATAGATGCATTCATTTTCTCAGTATTCCAATTAACATGCTTTTTTAGTATGTTTAACTATTTGTATATATATGTAGTACATGTGTGTTAAATTTATGTTTAAATAGAAGTATTAAATATGAACTTTCTTGTGAAAATGTAATTTAAAATGGAGAATCATAAGCACGAATATAATAAATAAATTGAACAAATTTTCCATAAAAAATATCATTCCCCTAAATTTAAACTATCTGAATAGTTTATCAAGTAGATGAAACCTTCAGGACCATATGAAATTAGTCTCTAAGCAAAATCACATTGGGAGTTGGTAGGAAGGATTATATGGTTGTAACTTACAGTGATAAATGGAAAACATTATAGTAACAAAAAAATTATAAACCTTTGGTCCCTCCAAGGGCTTCAAAGGAACAAAAGCATCTGTTATCAAGTTAACCCTTGGACTATCCATAACTCAAGGTCTTTCTTCAGGACATTTTTTAAAGGGAAAAATGAAAGCCATGTTTCTAGGAGGGTGTACATTATTTATGAAATTATAGATATTTTGAAAGAGTTGATTCAATGGTTAGACATTATACATGTGTTAGACTAAAAATCTGGTCCTTGTAGAGGTCTATTTTTAAAATAAACACTCAATGACATTTATTAAGCACAGACTATATGTAAGGCATAGTACTACTATTCTCAAGAAACTTAATTCCCCTTTGACATATGGGCTACATGAACAAATAAATATAACACAGGATAGGAATTAATAGCTTGGTAGGAGAAAAGAGAGATTCAGAGGAAGAATTCTAGATATAGTGTAAAAAAAGAATAAATTTAGCTGTTGGGGAGGGAATAGTGTGTATTTAAAATAAAATTTGTTATACAAACACATATATGCATATGTATACATACATATTTGACTTTAACTTTGGACTAATTTTTAAATTTAATTTATGTTTGAATTCAGGAATGTTTCATTTTATGAGATTTGAAATTCAATATTGTAAAGATTCATATTAGAATAAGTTCAGAGTTTGTAAATCTTTACTATCATCTTACCTCTAAATAATTCCCTTTTTCTGATTCTTCTCTAGTTATAAACAATATTGATCTCTCAGTATTATATAAATTATTATCATTGGTCTAAAAGAAAATGAATGAATTTCATACTGTACATCTATCTATAGAAGAGATAATGAGGTACAAGGTATGATAATGATGATGATGCTGTATTACAAGTACAAGAGATAGCCTATCCAAAAGCATAAAGATAATTATGAGAAGTAGAAATCGGCAAGCTTGGGTAGACTATTAAAATTACTCATTATCATGACAATAATAGCATTTTTACAATATTTTTTATATTTTTTGCAATTTTTACAATACATACTATATATATGTGAAATCATAATCCAACCTCACAACAACAAAGTGAGATAAAAACTATTATGCCCATTGTATAGATGAGGGAAAATGTTATTTGCCCAGCTCATTGAGCTAGCCAGAGTCTGAGGCCAAATTTTAATTTAGATCTTTCTAATTCCACGTCCAGCATTCTACTCTCTTTGCCACTTACCTCCTATGTGAAGGGGAGGAATCTATTATAAGCCTGGACATGTAGGCTAGCTAGAGCCAGCTTGCAAAAGGTTTTTGATTCTAGACAAAGGAATTTATACAATTTGATCCTGGAGAGAAAAGATAATTAGTTGAACATTTTGAGAAACAACAAGTTATCCTTGTTCTTTAAGGAAAATCTTTGTTTTTTTTTTTGGGGGGGGGAACTACTGTCTTTTTTTATGGAAGAGATTACATTAGTTCTGTTGTATCATTACACTAACATATTCAGCTTGAAATCCCTTGGAATCCATAGGTCAGTCAGTGTTGGTGAACCTATGGCACAGGTGCCAAAGATAGCATGTAGAGTGCTCTCTGTGAATATGAGGTTGCCATCCCGTCCCCTACCCCAAATTCATTACTAGAATGGCAGAGGGACACAGACTGAACTGCTCCCTTCACCCTCTCCTCTGTGCCTGATAACATTTTTCCTCATCGTCCACCCCTTTGCCCAGCAACCCAATGGGAACACACATTGAGTAAGGTGGGAGGCTCACAGGTGGCAGAGCTAGAGGCTCCACTCCCCTACCCTTCTTTAAATTAGCTGAGGACATTCTTCACTTCATTCACACATCCACTCAGAAGCCCAAAAGGGGCTCTTCCTCACACCCCTGTGGGGGGGAAAGGATGGGGACAGGGTACACCCAACACTCAATGGAGAGGAGGGGCAACGCATGCCATCTCTGGAGTGAGGGGCTAGCACAGCACTCAGTCTGGGAGTAGGGTGGGGTGGGCCTGGGGCTTGGCACTCCATCTCTAAAAGGTTTGCCATCGCTGCCCTAGGACTTTTACCTATGAACCCATTTATCTCCTTTTTAATAAAGATTTTTAAGCACATATCATATGCCAGGCACTATGCTAAGTACTATGTTTACAAGTCATTAAAGATAAGTCACTGTCCTAAATGAGTTTACAATCTAATGGAGTGTAAAAAGCATACAAAAGGAGGCACAAAAGAGGGGATTGGGTAAAGGGACACCAGGTTGCCTGGCATGGTAGCACCTTATTCTATGGTGCTGTAATCAGGTAGGGCAGCAGAGGAAAAATAGAGTGACCAGAGAGTTATTTTTCTCCCCTCTGTAAAGGAAGGCATTGGGAGGAGATTGGTGTTCTTTTCCCCAGTTCTTAATTAAGAGGGTAGAAGATGCTGAGGGAGGAGGTCTCAATCAAGCCATGAGCTAACAGTATGGTAGTGAGTTTAGAAATTATGATCTTTTCTTAGGAAGAACATTTTGGGGAGCAAAAAATAGTTAGGACAGCGGATGAAAAGTAGAAAATTGTTTATTTATTTTATCTCTGAGCTTATTTAAATTTAGTTCCTATTAAATAATACCTACCATGTTTTAGACACTCTACTATAAGCTTACAAATACCTCATTTGGTCCTCTTAATGATACTATAAGGTAAGAGCTTTCACTATACTCAATATAAAAATTAAATAAATGAGGATGCTGAAAAAGATAGAGATTAAGTTATTTGCCCATGTTCACAAAATTAATGTCTAAAGCAGGATTTGAATTTAGGTCTCCCCTATACACTGTTATATCAAGCTGCCCAAAATTCCAAGCTTTTCAAATTCCAAATAATTTCCAAATAATGCCTTTTGGTATCATGTAATCTACAAATGTGATGAGCATAATATTTATGTCACTCAACAAAAAGTAAAATAATTGCTAACATTTATATGGTGCTTACTATGTGCCAAGAACTGGGATAAATGATTTACAATTTCTATCTCATTTGATCCTCATAACCCTAAAGGTAGGAGCTATTTTTAGAGATGAGAATAGTGAGCCATACAAAGATTAAGTGATCAAATTCACAAAGTTTCCAAGTGTCCAAGATTCTTGCTTATGCCAGGACTAGGAGTAGTTACTAATTAAATACCAACATGCCTGAATTAAATCTTTTAATTCTCAATCATGTACATAGTCTAAATTTACTTGGTAAATATTCACATTGATTATTTGTATAGATATGACCTTAGTCTCTTCCCCCCAGCAGAAAATTTGGAAAAGCCTTTTAGACAAGTTCTTTTATAGAAGATTTCTTACAGGTTCTATTTCCAATTTAATGAATCTATTTTTTTCAAGTCTCAACTTGATTTAAATATTGCAGATAATATGAAATAATAAGCAAACTCAGATTTCCTAATGAAATACAAATCATCATATTTTGCTTTAAGGCCTATAAAATGATGCAAGTTTCTTCCCCCTTAATCTCAATGAGCTCAGTTACTTGGTATGCCTGATGCATAACTAAACACCATGCAGCATATTGCTGAATGCAGAATTATTTAGAAATAATAATGAATTTGATATTGTGATGTAAGAAAACTGCTGATCAGACTCAAAGAGACCCTCAGAGGTACAATTCAAAGACTACTTGATTTGAATTCAACTGCTAGCTCTGCTCCTTGCTATCTGTGTGATATTAGGGAATGCCATTTTACCTCTGATTTGCAATTTCTTTATCTGTGATATTAGAGAGTTGGACAAAATGACTATGGTCTCTCAGGCCTCTTTTAGCTTTGACATTCTAGAGATGCATTTTGGGATGGGGGCCAAAACAATGGATTTTAAGCAAAAGTACCTGGCTTGATTTATGACTTTGCTATTTGTCATTTATGTAGTAATAGGGAAGCTATTTAATCTCTCTACAACTCAGTTTCCCCTTTTGTAAAATTAAAAGTTTCAATAAAATTAAAATCAACAAAAATTAAGTACATTTTTGTGTCTATGTTTCTATGATAGACATTATGGTAGCATCAATAACAAAATAAAAATCTTTGTTTTAAAAACTTTCTATTTGGGAACTCAAACACAATACACTACAAGTAGCAGGGGGAAGTGTACAGCTGGCTCAGTTGAGACTTAGCAAGGGAAGAGCAGAGACTGGTGCAATACAAAACAAGCAACAGTAAAAGGAAACTGGTCCAAAAAGGTCCAGCTTTGGCAGGATGAAACTGAACCCAACATGAACCAGCTGAACTGAACCCCTGAAAACCTCCACATAGCTGGCCAACCAGACTGCCTCTGCTGAGTGCTCAATCTGAGACTTAGACTTAGATAGGTGCAATATGAGTGCTAGACAGTACCCACCACTTCAGGAACAAAACTTAACTTCAACATATAGACAAGATCAAGGGAAAAATAAACCTCAAATGAGCAAAAGACAGAGAAAAAGCCTGAAGCTAGAAAAGTATTTCAAGACAGATGATTAAAATATGAACTCAGAAAAGAATAGCAATCCAAAAATTAAAACATGCGAAACTTTAAAGGAAAGTGAAAAAAGGATGTCAAGCCCAAAATGAACCACTGGAAGAGCTCTGAAAAGATTAAAAACCAATAAGAAACTTAGAAGAAAAATTAGAGAAGAAAATGATAGAAAAAAAATCAATATCTTAGAATGAAAACTTACTGAAGAAAATAATTTTCTAAAAAAAGGGAAACAATATCTTGAACCAGAAAATAACTCCCTAAAATGGAAGTACAAAGCTTCAAAGAAGAAAATAGCTTCCTAAAAATCAAAACTAGAAAAATGAAAGCTAACTACTTCATGAGTCAGCAGGAAACAAT
This sequence comes from Monodelphis domestica, assembly GCF_027887165.1. NCBI lineage: Eukaryota > Metazoa > Chordata > Mammalia > Didelphimorphia > Didelphidae > Monodelphis > Monodelphis domestica. Next base: position 89,336,999 of record NC_077228.1, on the reverse strand, counting down.
AAAATAAATTCAAAATAATGAAAAAATAGAATAAAATTTGAAATATCTTGCTGGAAAAATAGCTGTCCTGGAAAATAGATCTAGAAGAAATAATTTAAGAATTATTAGATTTCCTGAAAGCTATAATAATAAAAAAAAATAGACTAGATACCATATAAAAAGAAGTTATCAGAGAAAACTGTCCTTATGTTCTTAAACAAGAGGGTGAAATAGAAATTGAAAGTTGATTCTTTCAATTTCTTTTTTATGCTTCTTTTGAGTATTGAATTTGATCATAAAATGTTCTTTGTAGTTCTGTTTGATTCATTAGGATTTCCTGGAATTCCTCTCATTCACAAAATGTCCATTTTTTTCAAGGAATATTATGCTCAGTTTTACTGGGTAGTTGATTTTTGGTTTTTGACCTAGATCCTTTTCACTGTAGAATGTCATATTCTGTGACATCTGAGCCTTTAATTTAAAAGCTGCTAGGTTCTGTATTGTCTTGTTTGCTCTTCCCCAATATTTGAATAGTTTTTGTTTTGTTTTATTTCCTGGCTGTTTGTAGTCTTTTCTCCTAGGCTTCTTGGCCTGGGAATTCAGGAATTTGCCTATCCTACTCCTCAGAAATTTTTAAATTTTGGATTTCTTTCAGCAGCATTAAAAAGATAAACATAAAAAGGAATCAATGAAATTTAATTGCATATTTCAATGGAAATAATATTTAATCTTATTATACACATGATATAAGATATACAATAGGATACTTGAGATTTCTATAGTATAAGAGATACCTAAAGTACTTAATATACTTTAAGTAATCAAGAGAAACAATGGGGCTTAACTGATTGTCTTCTTTGCATGGGAAAGATATATATGAGATATTTAAGATACTTAAGATACCTTGAGGTAATCAATGGAAACAGTGAGGTTAAACTGAATACATTACTAGTAGGAAGGTGATAGCTAAAATGCTTAAGATATCTATAATACTTGAAATATCTATATACTAATGTACTTGGGATACTTATGTTGCTAAATATAATTAAGTTGGGAAGAATTTTATTATAATATTAAAAAATCAAGGGAAAAGAAAAACTAAAGCACTGTGAAAAGACAAAAGGAGAGAAAGTTGAGGGGTAAATTATCTCACATGAGGTGGAATATAAGAATCAATACAGTGGAAGGTAATATGGAAGTGGGGTGATGGGAAATGCTTAGACCCTACTCTCATCAAAATTGACATGAAGTGGAAATACATCCATACTCAATTAGAAATCTATCATACAACAAACTGAGAAAAAAGCTTTATTACAAATTTCTATTACAAAGGCTTCATTTTTCAACTATATAGAAAACTGACTCAAATTTATAAGAATATGAAGCATTTCCCTATTGACAAATGATCAAAGAATATGAATATGCAATTCTCACATGCAGAAATTAAGACTATCTTTATCTGGAAAAAAAATTTCCAAATCAATGTTGATTATTGAAATACAAACTAAAAAACTCTGAGGTACTTCCTCAGGCACATTAGATTTATTAACATGACAAAAAAAAAGAAAATGATAAATGTTCTAGGACATGTGGGAAAATCGGGACACTAACATTCTAATGGAGGCACTGCCCATGGATATAAACATTCCAAAGAGCAATATGAAATCATGCCCAAAGGGCCATAAAACTGCATACTTTTTGACCCAACAATACTAATACTAGATACGTATCCCAAAGAAATTGGAGATGGGGGGAAAGAGTCTACCTGGACAAAAGTATTTATAGCAGTATTTTTTTTTGTAATGGCAAAGAACTTGAAACTGAATTCATCCATCAATTAGGGAATGGCTGAAAATTTTGTGGTATATGCTTATAATGGAATTCTATTGTCACAAAAAAATAATAAACAAAAGGGTCACCAAAAAAAAAAACTGGAAAAACATGAAATGATGCAAAATGAAATGAGCAGGAGGAGATTATATAGAGTAACAACAATAATACATGATAATCAACTGGGAATGACTACTATGATCAACAATCTAGGACAACTTCAAGAAACTCATGATGAAAAAAGGATATCCACCACTATAAATGCAAATTAAATATGCCATTCTACAGTTTATTTCCTTTGTGAAATTTTCTCTAGTGTAGGCAATGGACAATGTGTTTATTCTTTCACAACATGATCAACATGGGAGTATGTATTGTATAATAATATATGTATAACCTATATGATATTTTCTGCTTTCCTGGTTAGAGTGGGGAAATAAGAGGGAGAGAGAGAAGATGGACTACAAAATGTCAAAAAGCAAATATTTTTTTTAAAAATTGTATTGACTTGTAAGCTGGGAAAATTTTAAATATTACTAAAAAAGAAGCTTCTATTCTATTCCATGGATATAAGAATGGAATATAACATATATACAGATAAAATACAAAACCATTATTAAAAGGTGGGATAAAGAAATGTCTCTTATAGAAGAGAACACTTGATCTAAGTTTTAAAGTATTAGGCATTCCAAAATATGGAGGTAAAGAAGAGAAATTGTCCAGGAATGAGAAAGACGCCCGTTGCAAAGGCATTGGGGTGGGAAGTAGAATGTTGTATACTGGGAATCCAAAGGGCATTTTTGCTGAATGAAGAGTATGGGATCTACGATAGTGCCAAGGGAGTTATGGCAAAAAAAAGCTGTTCACCATTATAGAGAAAACTGATTGAGTTTGAATGCAGATTGAAGTATACTATTCTTCACTTCATTTCTCCCATGAATTTTTTCTCTAATATAAGCCATATATGTCTTCATTCACAAAATGAGGAACATGAAAAATGGTATTACACAATAGCAAATGTAGAACCTATATCATATTACTTCCCATTTCAGAGAAAGGTGAGGGGTGGGAGGAAGGTAAAGTACATGTATTGTAAAATGTGAGAAAATTATTATTTAAACTATATGTAATCTGGAAAACATATAAAATACAAAAATATCCTAAAACATTTTGAAGGGAGTGTAATATCTAACCAACCTGGAAGGATAAGCCAGATATAGTCACATAATAATATTCAAACTCAAATTGGGAGGTTATTTTTTTCCTTTTGATATTAATTCTGGAGGCAATGGGGAGTCAGGAAAACTCCTGAGTGCTTTAGTAAGCCCATGCTTTAGAATTATGAATTTGGCAGCAGCCTAGAAAATGGATCAGAAAAAAGAAAAGATTGAATAAATCTCTTAATCATAACCTACTGTGATAGAACTAGCCTGAAGATATTCTGACTCCCTTAGCCTCATTAGCTCCACTCTCACTGATCAGAATAATGGGTTGTGACTGTTAACAAATCTACAATAAGTAATGTTAAGAAATAGTTATAGGCCTACATAGCACCTTTTGGAAAGTAAATCTTTCTCTACTTACTTTCCTTTTCATTCCAATGGATAGGCCTAGAATTAAGAAGACCTGAGTTCAAATCCTACCTCACTTATTAGCTGTGTGACCCTGGACAAGTCACTTAATCCCTGTCTGCCTCAATTTCCTCAATTGTAAAATGAGAATACCAATGGTACCAACAACCCCCTCCTCAGATGTCACAAGTATAAAATTAGATAATATTTGTAAAAAGGTTTAGCACAGTCTCTGGCACATAGTAGATGCTTAATGGATGCTTTCCTTTCTTCTTTCCTGTACCTTTTCTGTGAGGTCTTGTTCTCAGATACTTCTCAATTTCCCATTTTCTCTAGTCATAAGATTTCTATTGGAAATTCAATTGCTGTCTGCCTTCCAATACCTGCTTCCTTCAACCCTTTGACCTGAATGTCAGAGCCTAGAATGGGATAGTGTGTAATTGGAAATCCTATGCCTTTGAACTATATTTCCTCTATATTTCCTAAGATTTTCCTCTGGATGGTTCAGAAGCCCTCTCCAAAATCCTTGCTCTAGTGCAAGTTTTTTTCTGGTTCTTACTCTGAAAAAATTCCTCAGAGATCTGTTTAAAGTAGCCTCCACCTTGTCCTCTTTCCTATCACAATTTGCCTACTGTGCTCTACCCAGCTTCACTGAAAGTGCCTGTCTGTTGGATGATGCAGAGAAGTTCCTTCAGACCACAAAAATACTTCTGATGTCTTCCTAAGAAGAGAAAATTTTCTAACTGGTGGATAGTTTGAGCAGGGACAAGGAATTATGGGATAGTATGATATGGAACATCCTGCCACTTTGTATCACTAGTTAAAATGATATATAAATGTAGATGATTATTATTATCATTATTTGGCATGAAGATTTCAGCTCTTGTAATTTCAAAGAGCAAAACATTAAGAAAAAGAAGGCACAGACAGAAATAAAAGAGAGCTTAGTTTTATAAGGAAGGGAAAATGTCAATACACAAAGATTTAAAGGAATATGGTTAAAAGTAGAGGTTGACACTAACAGTAATGGTACCTATAGTAAAATAGACTACAGAAGCAAATGTAATTTTCCAGAGTCTCCTAGACCATTCTTCCTAGGCTTCATTGAGACCCTTAGTTAGGGATTTTTTTTTTGAGTATGAATATTCTTAAAAATAATGAGAGGGGGCAGCTGGGTAGCTCAGTGGATTGAAAACCAGGCCTAGAGACGGGAGGTCCTAGGTTCAAATCTGACCTCAGCCACTTCCTAGCTGTGTGACCCTGGGCACTAAGTACTTGACTCCCATTGCCTAGCCCTTACCACTCTTCTGCCTTGGAGCCAATACACAGTACTGACTCCAAGACAGAAGGTAAGGGTTTTAAAAAAATAATGAGAATTTAGACACCAAAAGAAGAAAAAATAGTGTCTCCACTAAGATTACTAAGGAAAACTTAATGAGTGAATTCCTTGGAGTCCATACTAAGGTTGGGGAGAGGGAAAAGAACAAAAGAACAAATATGAACTTGAATCATATGAGTTCTTTAAGACAAAAATAAAAGGGAATATTTTATTTTTCTAATTTCATAATAATAACACATCATTGGTAAGCTACTTTCCCTTGATAAAGATGTATCAAAAGTACTTTCCCCCCTATCTTCTTCAATTTAACCTTGCTTATTTTTTCCCCCTATGGGAGCAAATTAAGTAGTTGCACAAAAGATTAGGCAATTTTGCATTTTATTTAAGGATCAGAAAATCTTACTGTGAAAAGATCAGGCACCTTTAAAGAATGTGTTTTGCTAAATTCTTATGTGGGAATTATATATTACCTTTGCATATTTCTTATTCTGCTAGACCCAAATTCTTTTCATTTTATTTTAATACTAGAGTTTGCTCCCAGAATTGTTACTTCATGTAATATATCTTTATGCTATTCCAAGAGTGTGGTCAACAAAGTCATGAATGTCCTTCTTAAGAAAGATAAAAAATGGAAATTATATTACCATCTTTGTGAATTCAGTTACCTAATCTTGGACTCATCTGAGAAATCTACTTGGGACCAATTTAGATGAATTCCTCTGCACTATTATTATGACTGTGGGAGGATTTCCATCAACATTGCCAACACTTTTTCAAATATTTGCATCTTTCTCATCACCGTACATCTCTCCTGTTTTATTTTGTATTTCTTTTTAATTTTTTTCTTCCTCCCCCTTCCACAAGAAGGCAAGTAATATGACAGTAAGAAAAGAATGGACTGATTCACTACAACTGCATCTCACCAAAATAGTACTTCCCCATAAAAGGATACCTGCCTTTTCCCACTGCCTGCTGACAGTTTTGCTTCACCAATTTCCTGCATAGATGTATCCAACTAGAATGCAACAATTTTTGTGAGATATTTTATGCTCATCATTCCCCAAAACTTATCCTATCTTAACTTCATACTTATAACTTCCCAGATATGATAGATCTATAAAAGACATCTTGTAATACTTCCTTGATGTACCACAAACTACTTCATAATGAGTAACCCATCACCATTTTCTTCTTGAAGAACTCTTATGAATATGATGGGTTTATACTGGAATTTTCCAAACCAATGAAGGTCCAATCAATATTCCACAGACTTATCATATAAGGGCAATGGCAACTCAAACCTGTGAATCTCTTGTTCTCCAGTAATACATCACCAAAAAGGGTTCATGTCCAAATAAATGAATCAATAAATAGGAATAAAAAAAATGAAATCTTAGAATTTGGTGTTAGAGGACCTGGGTTTGAATCCTAGCTCTGCCATTTGATCTGTGTAAACTTTAGTAAGAGACTTACCTTCTTAGACCTCATTTTTAATCTTTTACAAAATGAAGAAGTTAAGCTTAATTTATTTTAAGATTAACCCCAGGTCTATATGTATTGGCCTTTAAGTCTATAAGATTTTAGATTCTTTATAAAGACAAGAAAATTTTTGGTATCAGATTGCCTAGAATGGATAAAAGCTTTAAAAAAATGAAGATTTAAATGAAAACTACTTAGAACTTTCCTGCATGCAATCTAATTGATTTTTCCTATGTGTCAGAACACTACAATTCTTGTATGTACTTCTTAGGGAAATCCCTGAGAAAAGCATGAGATTTTGACACTGGAAGAGGTACAGAAATATACATGGTTAAAGTATATGTATATATGCACAGGCACACACGTGTATGTATATGTGTGTGAGATTGCTTATAAAAGCTGCCAAAAAAACTGAAAGCATACACATGAGCAACTTCTGACAAAACCAGAGAATACTCAATTATTCTCTTGAAGAACTCTACTTTTTTTACCCTATGTAGCATCCTTTGTTTATGGACTGTGGTTTGATTGTTTCATTTAAATCTTCATGCTTATGGCTTTTGGACAATTCTTGCTGTTAGTTGTCTTGTTTGTTTTTAATTTCTCTTATTGAGCTGCTATTATTTTTAACTTCGCATCCTATGACATCTGCTTTCCTTAATCCACTGGAGAGGAAAATGGCAAACCACTTTAATAACTTTGCCAAGAAAACCCCATGGACAGCTTGACATGCTTTGTTTACAAACTGGATGACAGAAACAGAGGAACAACCTATGACCCAAAATGTAGATTCATCTCTAGATACTGATAAATTAAAAGCTGATAAAATGCTAAAAATCGCAACAGTCCCAAGTCCTGCCCTCTGGGGGCTTGCAATCTATGAGGGGAATATGATATACATAAATAACTATAATACAAAATAATGCCTAATTGTCACACTGTATCATATGATGGAAGATATTGCGAGGGAAAAATAATTACCGGAGAAGATTTCATGGACAAAATATCCTGTAAATTAGATTTTAAAAGATGGGAATATGATTTTGACAATCCATTGAGTCAGCAAAAAGAATTGAATTGGTTTGGTCATTGTACACATTGATTAAAGGCTAGAAATACTTGATTGATGTTTGGGGTTCTAAAAATTATAATTTAGTGGTCAACTGAACTGCAAGCTATTTTAATTTTATATATTGAATCAAAACACCACATAGTAGTAGAGTCATTGTACTCTGTCATTAAGGCATAGAGACTATTTAGATTTGTATGAGCACTGTCTCAAATAAATGAATCATTATATACTGTTATTGTCCATATTATCTAGAAAAATATCTTTTGCTATAATAAATACTGTTTCATAGGAAGTCTCTCAAAATGACACTTTAGCATTGTTCATGTGTCTTTTGTTAGCTTTGATTTCCTACCCCCAAGGAGAAACTATGTCTGTCTTCTAGCTCCAAAACTATAATCCTATAAACTAATTTTTATATCAGAATATATAAGTATGTATATATTCATAAACATATATATATATTATGCCACTAATATGTTATCTTCTAACAAGATGAAAACTAACTTTCTTGGTAAAATTCCAAAATCCCCCAAAATAATTAATCTTAGCATACTCTACTTTTATCTACTTTGAAGAATTTCTTTAATTAGTCTTAAATTCATATAAAAAGAAATCAAAATCACAAGAATTAATTTTTTGTTGTTGTGAAAATCAAGATTCATTAGTCAGCAATGCAACTTTAGTATTTGGAGGTAAAAGTCTTTATTTCAAATCATGACTCTACTATTATTATCCATGTACATTTGGATAAGTATACCTCTTTTAGACTCAATCCTAATCTTTAAAATGATATAGCTTTAGTTTTTTGGGGGAGAAGATATAAAAGATGATCATTCAGCTTCTTTTTATCTTTCAATCATATAACCCTATGCTTTTAATTTGCATGACAGATGATAACAAATTGTTATTGAGGGGTAGTTGCTCAAACAGCATTCATTGATATCCATAATAAGTGGTTGATTCAGTGAAAAAAGAAGCCAAAATTAATCCTAATCCAAATTTGTCTTTTATAGAACAAATAATTTGTGAAATAATTTAATTTTGTACTCTTTAATTGTATTACTTTGAACCAGTTATTTGCTTTTTTAAAAGCCTAATTATGATACAGAAGCAAAAGTAAAGCATTAATTTTCATCATCAGATAATTCTTCTGGCCAGAATGGAAAAAAAAAGGAAAGAAAGAAAGAAAGAAAGAAAGAAAGAAAGAAAGAAAGAAAGAAAGAAAGAAAGAAAGAAAGAAAGAAAGAAAGAAAGAAAGAAAGAAAGAAAGAAAGAAAGAAAGAAAGAAAGAAAGAAAGAAAGAAAGAAAGAAAGAAAGAAAGAAAGAAAGAAAGAAAGAAAGAAAGAAGGAAGGAAGGAAGGAAGGAAGGAAGGAAGGAAGGAAGGAAGGAAGGAAGGAAGGAAGGAAGAAAGAAAGAAAGAAAAGAAGGAAGAAAGGAAGGAAGGAAGGAAGGAAGGAAGGAAGGAAGAAAGGAAGGAAGGAAGGAAGGAAGGAAGGAAGGAAGGAAGGAAGGAAGGAAGGAAGGAAGGAAGGAAGGAAGGAAGGAAGGAAGGAAGGAAGGAAGGAAGGAAGGAAGGAAGGAAGGAAAAGATATTGGAGAGTAGCTTAAGAGATATATTGCTAATCAGAGAAAGTGTATTTCCCCTCAACATGTTTGCTCCAATGAACCAGTAGAGTCAGAATGTAATCATGCATTCTCTATCTGGGAACTTGGACATTCTATTTTAAAAGCCAGTTGGGTGAGCAAGCCGTGCTCATTAAGAAGTGTTTTTGACACTTGTAGGTGAGAAGTGTGATGCCTCAAACTTTATATAGTATTAGTGTTGACTTTGCCTCCCACTGTAGAACTCCATATGTCTTGATATAATTTTTGTAGGTGGAGAGGGGCAGTGGAATATACCACAGACTACCTACAGCTATTATAATTGTGAGAATGCAGAGCATTTTCCTGTCATGCAAAAAAAAAAATTTTTGGCTATTGTTATGCCACTCGAGGTATCCCATTTTTCTTCTTCCATCTATTGTCATGTTGCTCATGCATAATCAACAAAACTTACTCTGACAATGTCTTCCTTATTCATTTTTACTTTAGCCTCTTTTCCTCATTATTCTAGTGAAACCTCACATTCAATAATGCTTCACAACCCCTTGATTTCCACATCATTTCCCTTTTTCTGTCCATATTCTTCTATACTCCTTAGCTCTACGATATTTAGTTCTGTTGATAACTGCTTAATTCTTAGAACTCCCTTCTTCCTTGACTTTCATGTCACTCTGCTCTTCACAGTCTTTTTTCATCTTTCCAGTCTCTTTTTCTCTCTTCTTCCCTGGCTACTCTGGCTCATTTTCATGAAATTATACTTTCAACACATAGTTCTATCTTTACTACAAATACATTACCTTTAGGATACAGTCAAAAATCTTTAACTTAAAACTCATGGCTTTCTTCAATTTGTCCTCAACCTTCATGACCGGCACTCCCCTAATACGAACTCTCAACTTCAGACAGTCGGGCCAAACAATTATCCCCCAGAGTATATACTTGCTTCAAAACTTTTGATGATTATATCCTATGGTTTTGGTTTTTTTTTTTTAGTCCTGAAAGCTCATCTCCTTCAAAATGAAACTCAAATCTGCCTGCTTTTATAACACTTTTCCTGACTGCTTTTTACTGCAGTGGTTTGGTCAGGTCCCAAAATTCTTAACAATTTCTTAAGGCATTTAGCTTTAAGCTTTGAATTTTTTGTGTATTTAAAGTGTACTTAACTTTTCAAATGTACATTTCTTATCTTAGGAGCTAGAATATAAGCTTCTCTAAGGAAAAAAGCCTTGTTTCTAAGCATTGTTCCTGCTATATTTATATATTCTAAGCACTCAGTACATGTTGGTTGAAATATTAAAAAGTAAGTTTAATTTGGTCCTTCACTTTTCAAGTTGATGTAACTTAAAAGAACTTTTGATGTAAGGAATGGGATGATGTGATCACAAAATATCTTTTTTTTTCCCTGGAATCAATCAGTAGACATTCATTAAACACATAGTAAAAACCAGACACACCGCTAATTCAAATACAAAGAAAACGCAAAAAAAAATTGTCTTACATTCTATCTCACAACATGAAAAACATTATGAACAGTAGGTCAAAAGAGAGAAGGGATATGTCTATGTGAGATGCTACAAAGGAAAATCACAAGGTCTCGGAAACAGATTTGATGACTTTGCAGGGAAGGGAGAAGGTGTTGCGAGAATCAGGAATAGAATATAATAGCTAGGTTATGAGCCTGGTGACTGGACGGATCTTGTCTTTCGAACGATGCCATGCCAACTTTAGTTACCCATATCTTTTTTCTTTTTGATAGTAAGTATAACTGGCTACTTGAAGGGATACTGAAGGATCCTGCATAATAGTATAAAAGAACTAATTCCTTTTATTTCCCCAGATCCTTCTTCCTCAAATCATTCATGTTATGAGATAGGACTAATTTTCTATCAAATGGCTTTCAAAATTTCATTGATAAATGCTAATTGCAGAAAAATAAACTCAAGTATATTTGTATTCAAAGATTTCTAGGAACTAAGAAGAATATATCAACTTCAACCAAATAAAACAAATTACATTATTAAAATATTTTTGAGCTCTTTGTACCCCTAACACTTAACATAGTATCTAACAAATTACAATTGCTTAATAAATGTTTGATGACTTTCTGGATAACTGATATTTACTTTTAGCTGAATTATATATATATACATATATGTATATATATGATGCATGAATATATACATATACACATGTAGATTATATGTTATACATATAATAGAAACAAGAGGATTAGAAAAATTTTGTTTTATGCAAAGATACTTCCACAGACAATTCATTCAAAGTCCATAGACAATTCATTCCTTAATTTGCTTGTTTAGACACACACTTGGAGTGGGAAAGAAACCTGGAAATACAACCATATAGATAGTTACTGATGTGGAAACTCCTCTAGAAATGTAGATCATATTCAAGTCTTAAAAAAATTGCCTGGGAAAATTAGAGCTTCAGTACCTTGCTCATGATCACAAAGGAAGCATATCTTGGATAAAGAAATTAAAACCAGGTCTTCCTGATTCTAAGATGATCCACTTACTACCCTGCCTCCCAGGTCACTAAATCAGATCTTAGAAACCGGGTCTAAGGCTGAGATAATATTAAATATAAAGGACATACATATCTTTTAGTTTTATTTTAAAATCCATCCACACAATTGGCATAATTTCCTGTAATATTCAAGAGACAATAAAGATGAAGGACTATTATAAATAGTCAATAGAGAGAGAAATATATATATCTTAATGATTATAGCAACCTGGAATTTGACAAACCCAGAGATCCAAGCTTCCAGAAGAAGAAATCACTATTTGAGAAACAACTGGAATAGCTGGAAAACAGTATGGCAGAAATTAGACATAGACCAACACTTCTTGCTATATATCAAGGTAAGTCAAAATGGATACAAGATGTAGAAATAAATGGTGATACTATAAACAAATTATGGGTGTACAAAATATTTTATCTGTCTGACCTATGGATAAAGGAAGAATTCAAGTCAAAACAAGATAGGATAATGTGAGATTTAAAATTAATAACTTTGACTACATTAAAAAAAATTCTGCACAAACAAAATATATGCAACCAAGGTTAAAAGGCAAACAACAAACTGGAAAAATAATTATAGCAAGTCTATATGACAAGGGCATTATTTTTCAGCTATAATATAGAGAACTGAATGAAATCTATAGGAATACAAAGCATTTCCCATTTGACAATTTGTCAAAGTATATAAACAGGCAATTCTAAGAGGAATAAATTAAGACTATTTTTAGTCAAATGAAAAAATGCTCCAAATCATGATTGATAAGAGAAATATAAAATAAAAAAGCTCTGGTGTACCATGTCATACCCCTTAGAATAAATATTATTATAGAAAAGGAAAATGATAAGTACTGGAGAGAATGTGGGAAAATCAGGACAATAATACAGTGCTGATGGAGTTGTGAACTGATATAATCATTCTGAAAAGCAATATGGAACCATACCTCAAAAACCATAAAGCTATGCATAGCCTTTAATTCATCAATACCACTGCTAGTTCTGTATCCTAAAGAGATTAAAAATATAAGGAAAGAACCTACCTGTACAGAGATATTTATAGCAGATCTTTTTGTATTGACTAAGAACTGGAAACTGAAGGGATTCCATCAGTTCAGTAATGACTAAATAAATTGTGGTATATGCCTTGTCATGGAATCCTATTTTGCTACAAGAAATGACTAATGAGATGATGACAAGAAAACCTGGAAAGACATATATGAAGTGAACAGAATCAGAACACTGAACACAGTACCAATAATAATGTATGATGAATAACTGTGAATGACTTAACTATTATCAGCAAGACAAGAATCCAGTATAATGCCAAGACTCATGAAAAAAAAAAAAGACATTTACTGCCATAAAAGAAAAAGAGTCTTAATGCAAATTGAAACACATTATTCTTCATTTTATTTAATCCATGAAATTTTCTCTACTGTAAGCAATAGACATTCTTCCACAACATGATCAACATAGAACTATATATTGTAAAATAACATACATAAAATGATATCATATTAACTGCCTTCTTAAAGTGGGAAAAGGTGTGGGATGGAGAGAGAAAACATGGATTATAAAGTATCAGAAAACAAATATTAAGAAATTGTATTAACATGCACCTGGCAAAATAAGATTTATAATTTTTTTTAAAAAGAATCTATCTTGAGTTTTCAATGCATTCCTATAGAGAGATAAAGAGATTACTCCTACAATGCCTCTTAGTTTAAATAATAAAATAAAAAAAAATTAACCGGAATAAATCTTACTTAATATGTTCTTTGCCAGTTGGGGTCCATGATTATATTTAGAGATAATAATTTTTAAAAATTATAGTTATATTTTAAGATAACTGGTTTCCTTTGTAATGCTGTATATTTTCTTTTTGCATTTTAAAACATTATTATATTAAGAGGTTCATGGCTTTGCTAGTGTGCCAAAAGAGCCTATGACATAAAAGTTTAAGAAACCCTGGTTTAAATTCCATCAAGCCTAATCCCCAAATTTATAGATGAAAAAAAAAAAGAAGTACAGAGAGTTTAAGAAGCTTGCCAAGGCCACCCAGTATGACTGAGATGTTTTTTTCCTGATTCTGACCTCAGTACTCTCACTGCATTGCCACATAGCTGACAAGATTACAAGAACTTGGTTGGTATTGTTTTGGAGGCTTGTAATGGTAAGAAATGGAGCTCTAGGAATTTTGAGACGGGTAATGGAACCTGACAAATTAAAAACTAGGAAATGTCGTGAAACAATAAACCAACAAAATATGTAAAACAGGAGAATAGTAGCCTAGATAATAAAAGCCAACATATTTTCTCTTTTTTAGGAGGTAAAAGGAAGCACCAACAGGGTCCTAGCAGCATGCCTTTTGGCTTTCTTGCTTTATACTTCTGTGGATTTGTCAGTTCTTATTTGACATAGTGTGCTCTGCATGGGCACAGGCAAAAGTACAGCCACAACTAAACTGAACAAAGAGGCAATAATGGTGGGGGGACCTGAGAAGAATGTACTAGTAATGTCTAGCAATTTGGAAAAGTCAGAATCTTATATGACATCCAAAAAGAATGAATTTCTGCAAAATATTTTATTTTTGCTTAAATTATTTCATATTAAATTCTTCTGATCTCTGGATCACAATAAATTTTGGTACATAGGCAACACGTCTTAATGATATTGTGGCAATTTAATATTCTCTCTTCTCAATATTTTCATAATAAAATCACAGTCTGATGTGTAAGCTTTATTTCCCCCTACATAGTCTCATCTTAGAGGCAATATGACATATTGGACTGAATTGATTTTTATGAGTTAAGAAGACCTGAGTTATAATCCTGCCTCTGTTACAAAATGGTTGTAGTAAGTAATCTAATGTCTCAGTGTCCCAGGCAAATTTGAAGAATTTTAAGTTGTAGAATAGTTGCCTGACTGCATGGCTATAAGGGACTTTCCTCACTGAAGAATTATCTACACTGATCCAAACCAAATGCACATCACATTTTTTTTTCTTTTGGTAGAGAAAATATAAGTATTCACATAGAGCAAAGGTAGAAATATTCAATTCTTGGTAGTATAATTAATAAACATGTTGTTAAATATGTTAATCCTAAATAATTTAGCACACTGAATTTGCCTCAGTAAAATTGTAATTCAGTGTCTCATTGGGATAGAGAGTTATGGTCTTGGTTCTCAAAAGCTGTACTGGTAGAGTAAGCATTTGGGAGGCGGTTCCAAGCTGAAAAAAAGCAGCAGAAAGAAAACAAACATTTATTAAGCACTTACTGTATTGTAATAACTATGATGAATATTAGAGTTACAAAAACAAGCAAAAAAGATTGATAGCTCTGTCCTGATGGACATACATTTTAATTAAGTTAGACAATACACAATATGAAGATGAAAAGCAGGAGTGTGGATCCAGGGAAGGGCTTGGAGTCCAGAAAGTTAGGAAAAGGAACCAGGAGGAGAATGAAGGTAAATCTGAACACCTGAACACAAAAATGAAGGCTTCAGGAAAAGAAAAACAACTCACCAATGAGAAAATGATCTTGGAACTTGCAGAGGAATTTTATAGGGAGAGCAGACCATAGAGAGTGTCTGCACAGAGCTGAGGAGGCTCTAGGCACCAAAGCCTGAGAGTGACACAGCAGTAGAAGCATGATTTCAAAAGCCAGAAGGTCAGTAATATGGTCAGGAAGGGAATTAAAAGAGCTTCAATAGGGCCACAGTGCAGAACTGTGTAATCTGAAGACAAGTCTTGCTAAATTTGGAGAGGCTCATTGCTTATTTAGCTGTTGGGAGATGGATTAAAAAAAAATTTTTTTTTGTCTAAACACTTGAAATTCATTATCAAGTCTTAGAGGAGCTGCAATCTGCAGAATGATTGCAAAGAGATTACCAACATGGAAAGTAATGGCAAATGAGAGAAGTATTGAAGCATCTTCTCAGAATGTGGACAACCAATATCTAAAATCCTGATTTTATGTTCTAACTCATGCATCATATATTATTATAAAAACTTATAAATTGGCCAAGATGCTTTGATAACTTCAGAGTAACAGAAGTGAACGGTATTCAAATAAAAATCTCTATCAAAAGCCTGAAAAGTCATCTTTTCCAACTTTGCTTGAAAATAACTTAGGACTCTATCATAAAGGATGAATCTGTAATGAATTCTTAAGCTAAACCTTAAACAATTCCTTTATATATGTGTGGATGTACATATATAAATGAATATATGTATATGTGTATGAGTATATATACATATATGTGGCATATGTTTATCTATAGAAGGATATACATATATGTGTATCTCTCCCTCTCTATGTATGTATATAATAAAATGTTAAAAAGAACCTTGAAATATCACCCTCTTCAACATCATCATTTTAATCTCTGGAGAGACAGAAAAAGAGAGCTTAGATAATTGTTCAAGGTCACTAGATCTATTTAAGCAGAGCAAAGTTTTTAACTATATATAGTTCCCTGACTCTAAGCACAGTTTCATTTCTATCAGACTTTCTATCTGTCTGTCTATCTATCAATCTATCTACCTACCTAACTAATTTTAATATAAATTAAATATTTTATGGAATAGTTGCCTAGTTAGCATGGGATTTTGTATGATATATCATATATGCTTTGAATTAAATAAGTTTTATAAGGTAATGAAGATAATCAGCCAGAAAAAAAGCTAATAGCTTTACATTTTGCTTCTTGTAGTTCAATTCAATTAAATTGTGATGCAACACATAAACTCACCAGAGCAGTAAATTTGAGTTTTTATACAGTTTCATTGAGGCTTTTCTGTTCAGATGACAATTAAAAAAAGTATACTATGGGCCCCTCAAAGCATTTAACCTTTGTTTCTTCATTAAGTCTAGATTATATCCTTAACTCAGTAAACTTGAACAAGACCTTCAGGATTGTGGGTCTTAGTTTCCTAGTTTTTCAAATGAAGGAGATGCTTTAGATCAGAGATCAGTACATTATTGCCTAAAGTGTCAAATACATCTTGCCACCTTTTTGGCATGGGACCTCAGGTTTTTTTTTTTATTTCAAAATATAGTTTTATTTTTTAAAATACAAAAAAACAAATTCTTAGCTTATTTGCTGAACAAAACCAGAAAGGTGCCTGGATTTGGTACACTGTCCTCAGTTTGCTAATCCATGCTCCAGATGATGTCCTTTGAAACTAGTGGTATTTCCCTATGGGAATGGATGTGACTACATCAGGCTATCTGATTAACTGCTACCCATTTCAGACACTGTTCAACTTAATAAAAAGGCTCTCCTTCCCACAAGTTTGTTAATATTTTAATGAACTGGACAAATTACTTCTTTGTATTGTATTCCTATATAAATAGTCAATATTAACAAATGTAAATTATTCAACTTTCAAAAAGCTAAAAATTCAAAGCAACAATTTATTTCAGTTTACACATAATATCATGGACTTGATTCACAGTCAATATTGATGTACTTTTCAAAGAATTAAAAAAAAATCTTTTTTTAAATATAAAAGAACAATTGAGAAACAAAAGGTAAAACTAAATGGCAAAAGAGGACCCAAAATCCAATGAAGAGAAGACGTTCTTATAAAGTAGAATTGGTCAAATGGGAAATAGTTGTACAAAAAATCCAGTGAGAAAACTCTATACAAAGCAAAATTAGCCTAATGAGGGGGTAAGATGAACAAAAATTCACTGAATAAAAGAACTCTTTAAAAAGTAGAATTGACCAGGTTGAAAAAGAGATACAAAAACTCAGTGAACAAAACAATTCTTTAAAAATTATAATTTGGCAAGTGGGAGCTAATGATTCTACAAGATATCAAGAAATAAGAAACAAAGTGAAAACAATGAAAAATAAAGAAAATGTGAAATATCACATTGGAAAAAACTCACCTGGAAAATAGATTGAGGAGAGATAATTTAAGAATTATTGGAGTACTTGAAAGATACATTAAAAAAAGGAGTGCCTATTATCATAATATCATATTATAAGAAGTTATCAAGGAAAACTACTCTAATATTCTAGAACTGTGTTGGCAAAGCCATGGCATAAGTTCTGGGAAAGCATATGGAGGGCTACTCTATTCCCCTCTCCACAGTTCCCAAGAACATTTAAAAAATTTTATTTATTTAGAACATTTTCCCAGGATTACATGATTTGTATTCTTTCCCTCCCCTCTTTACTTCCTTCTCCCCCTCCCCCCAGCTGACAAGAAATTCCTTCCACTGGGTTATGCATGCATGTATCATTGTTCAAAAGCTATATCCATATTTGCAATTATTATTCATATTTGCAATAGAGTGATCTTTTAAAGTCAAAATCTCCAATCATATATCCATCAAACCATGTGGTCAATCATATATTTTTCTTCTCTGTTTCTACTCCCACAGTTCTTTCTCTGGATGTGGATAGTGTTCTTTCTCATAAGTCCCTCATAATTGTCCTAGGTCATTGCATTGCTAATAGTAAAGAAGTCCATTACATTGGATTGTGCCAAAATTTTTTCATTTCTATGTAGAATGTTTTCCTGGTTCTCCTAATTTTGTTTTGCATCAATTCCTAGAGGTCTTTTCATTTCTAATGAGAATCCTCCAGGTCATCATTCTTTAATGCACAATGGTACCTCATTACCATCAGATATCACAATTTATTCAGCCATCCCCATTAGAGGGACACCCCCCCAGATTTTCTATTTTTTTTTTTTTGCTATTTTGCTGCCATGATGAAATTGGCTATAAATATTTTATATTAGTATTTTTTCCTTATTATCTATTTGGGGTACAAATACAGCATTGGTATTGATTGATCAAAGGGTATGCAGTCATTATAAGCCCTTTGGGCATAGTTCCAAATTGCCTTCCCTGTTCCTGGTGAGACTGTTCTCAAATCTCTCCCTTTGGACTGACATGTGGTTAATGAAAAGAGCTGACTCCTTTCCTGGATTTTCTGAAGAGAGTAAGCTCAGAAAAGACATATCCTCTTGAGAGAGGCTCCCTACATCCCCAGGTCCTTGGCTCAAAAGCCAAGGCCTCTCCTGCTAAGGACTAAACTTCCCTGCCTGGGTTAAGCCAGGGGTTGGAGCAAAATACTTAGATCTTAGGCTAGATATCTTACCTTATCCTCTCTCTGATTTCCTACTTCACTCTTTCTATATTTTGTAAATAATTGTAAATAAAATGTCTTTGGAATTTCATAAAATTCCTGGCAACCATATTTTTGAATAATTCATTCCAACCTTTTTATAAAAACTCCCTTTTACCCCTTACAAATGCCCTGCCCTTCTGTCTAGCTGTCCAATGTAATCACTTCCTCCCCTCCACTGTTTGGGGTAATGTAGGGGTCTAACAGACAGCTTGCAGTTGCACTTTGGGCATAAGATCTCAAAAATGATTGCCAACACTGTCTGAGAATGAGTGGTTATAATAAAAATGCAAAGAATCCTCTAGTTGGGAGTCAAGATGGCAAAGAAAAGAATTATCCACTTTCCCAATCACTACACACACACACACACACACACACACACACACACACACACACACACACACACAATGCAGCACAATATCTGCTAGAATGGGCAGAACATGGAGCAGTCCAACACACTAAGACTCGACCAGAGGAAATGAAACTGCAGAGTGGAAATAAACCCAGCCTGAGCCAGCCTACCCAGGAATAAATGGCAGAGAAGGCAAGGAACCTACAAACTTCAATAAGGCAAGAGAGCTCTGAAGCTACAAGGGAGCAGAGAGGGAGAACTGGAACTATAAGAACCTACTTACTCTCATATGGTAGTAGAGTGCCTGAGGTGAAAGAGCTCTGAAATAATGAGGGAACTAGTAGTATAAGTTGCTGAATCTAGATGGATCAAATAGTGGCAAACCTCCCCAAAGGAAAAAAAAAAGGGCCACTCACTTGACAAACATACTATGAAAAACAAGGTCAGCCACACTTACACCAAGTGCCAGAGAAGAGAATTCTACAAGTTTGCAGCAGTACTCCCTGTACCCCAAGAACAGAGAACCTTAACAGATAGATAGGGTAATGGGAGGGGGGGGACAACTAGAAAAATGAGCAAAATGCAAAAAAAAAATCCTGATCTCATAAAGTTGCTTTAGTGGCAGGGAAGTCCAAAATATGAAATCAGAAGATAACAATATCAGAAAGGAAATGTGATTCCTCAAAGGAAATTGTGAAAGGATGTAAAGCCCTTAAGGATTCCTGGAAGACCTTGAAAAATTTTTTAAAGTTATCAAAGAATTGACAGAAAAACTCAACAGCGAAGGGGGAAAAATCATCAAATGAATCAACCCGCTAAAAATTAGAATAGGCCAAAAAGAAAAGGAGGTACAAAAATATCTTAAAGAAAAGAGCTTTCTAAAGCATAGAATGGACCAAATGCAAATGAATGCAAAAACTAAAAAGCAACAACAACAAAAACACTGAAGAAAGCAACTCTTTTAAAAAGCAGGATTGGCCAAATCAAAAAGGAAGCACAAAAGCTCAAGGAAGAAAATAATTTCCTCCGAAATAGAATTGGACAGATTGTAGCAGTTAAATGAGTGGGAGCCATAAACTGTAAGAGTTAAAATAGTATATGCCTTAAACTGTAGTGATTAAAATAGTGGAAGATATAATTGTGATAGATATAAAGACTAGGTGAGTAAATTTGACCACAGAAAATATGTTTCACTACAGTGTCTTGTTTTTAAATCAAATATAAGGTGATCGCCAGGCAAATATTCCCAATTATGAAATATACCCAAGTCAACTTGGTTTTATAGAGATTTTAATTAATTAACCCAATGAGGAATTAAAGAAGGAGAGAGAGAATAAAAAAGGAATAAGTATGAAGGGTCTTAGCCAACATGGCCTAGACCTGAGTCTTAAGAGAGAGAGAGATCAGCCAGTCTTTAATCACTCACCACAAGATCTGTCCAAGCAAGGATTCTAGTGATCAGAGAGGCACCAGCTGTAATTCAGACTTCCCAGCTGACTGTCCTGAGAGAGACCCGGGAGAGACAGAGTCTCCTTAGAGGGAGTTCCAGCCAGAGTCCTCCTCAAAGGGAGTTCCAGCCAGAGACTGTCCCAAGAGCCTGTTTCCAGAGCTCTCTCCAAACAGCCTCCTTAGAGACCGTCTTCTCAACAGCCTCCTTAGAGACTCTCTTTCCAAGAGACTGGTTCTGTCCTTATATAGAGAATTTTCTCCTATGTCACCTCCCCTAAGTTCTTCCATCTACCAATCACAGTAGATGTTTTTCAAAGGACAGACAATTCTTAGTTTACACCTAAGAAGACTAATCTTTTGAGTAATTCACACCTGAGTAGACTAGAATCTCTGAGTAAGTTTTCACCTCTTTGCTCCTTGTAAGTTCACAAGTTGCTTGACCTTTATAGGTACTTAGCACCCTTTTTGTATTAGTCCTAAAATAGGCATGGCTTAAGTATGGGTTTAAGTACTTTTCATTGTTCAGAAAAGAGTTTACAACTTTATCTTCCCCTAGGGCAGACTTAAGTAGGTGAATTCTCACATTACTGATCTAAGTAGAGTTCACTGCCCAAATGGGGAATGGTCTTAATCCAATCTTATGAAGTAGGGTCTGGGAATTTTTAAGGTTCACAAGATAGAAGCTAATGTAACCATAAGACATCAGGAAACAATGACAAAAAATTTTAAAAATGAAAAAAATATTTAAAATAGCTCACTGGGAACATGACCAATTTGAGAAAAGTTTCAGGGGAGATAATCTAAGAATCATCTGAATACCTGAAAGACATCAGGACAAAAAAAGAGTCTGGCCACCATATTGCATGAAATCATCAGGGAAAACTGCCCAAATATTCTCAGACAATGGAGGAAATTCGAAATCGAGAGAATCCATCAATCATTTCATGAAAAGACCCCCAAATGAAACACCCCATAATTATTAAAGCCAAATTCCAAAACTTCTAGGGCAAGGAAAAATTATTATAAACTACAAGAAGGAAATAATTCAAATATCGAGAAGCCACAGTCAGGATTAGACAGACTGTAGAAGCTTCCACATTAAAGGATCTGAAGGCATGGAATATGATTTAACAAAATGCAAAGGATCTAGGACTACAACCTAGAATTATATAACTAGCAAAAGTAAGCATAGTGCACCAAGAGGGAAATTGATTTTCAATGAAATAAATTAATTTCAGATTTTCCTAATGAAGCTGAAAAGATGTGATTAGCAAATTTGAAACTCAAGAGAAGTATAAAAGGTAAAGTAAAAACTTAAGGATTGATAATGTTGATTTGAGTACATTCATATCTGGGAAAGTGATCTTTGAAGTAATTAAGATATTTATTATTCTAGAGAAAGGTAAGGTTTTTAAAGCTTTAAAGGTAACTAAGTATGAAAAGTAACTAAGATACTCAAGAACTTTATCACTATTAGAGCAAGGAAAAGGAGTATACATAGAAGAAATGAAGATAAATATTAGCTGAAATTGAAAAAGAAAGAAAGAAATCATTGTCAATTTTCTTAAAGACAAAACAAAATTAAAAACTCCTAGGAATATGACTGGCAAATTCCAGAGTTCACAGGATAAGGATAAAGTATTGCAAACAGGCAGAAGGAAAAAAAAATCAGTTTTGAGGAATCTGTGTCACACTAAGACAAAATTTAGCAAGCAGGGTCTACATTAAATGATCAGAGGACTGAGTGGGCAAAGGAGCTAGGATTACATCAAAGATAACCTTCCCAGCAAAACTGAGAATATTTCTGGGTGGTAAATAGGTAATAAATAAAGAGAATTTTTAGTCTTTCCTTATGAAAAGAATAGATCTAAATATAAAATTTGATTTTTAAATATAAGACTCAGAAGAAGCATTAAAAGGTAAACAGGAAATAGTAATCATAACATATCTCATGTTTAAACTGTTTATATTCCTACATGGGAAGATATGTCTAACTCCTAAGAACTTTATCATTGCTAGTGCAATTATTAGGAGTATAGATAGACACAGGGCATGACCGAATTGATTATGGTGGGGCGATATCTAAAATTATAAATCAAGAGTTGAGAAACAATGAACAGGGATAAGTGGAAAAGGAGACATAGAATGGTGGCAAATTATCTCCTTCTGGATGATTCTCAGAATCCTTTTTGTACTATATTATTCATGTAATTGTTATTAACTCTTAATTTGCTGAGAAAACTGATGGCATCATGGGGTGATGTCTTGACTTATTATTGGTTTGTATTAAATGAGGTAGAATTACATAAAGACATCATGATACAAAATTCAAGGTGACTGTCAATGACCCAAGATGTAGTGGATGACATGGACTTTTTGACATTCAATTAAATTTGAAGTATTACATAGTGCCTGCTTCAGCCACTTTCATAACCACTGGAACAAATTACTTGTATCCACCCATTCTGCCAGGGGAAGCCTTAACATGCTTGCGTATGGAGTTAGTAAGACTGGAGTTCAATTCAGCCTGTGATATTGCTTAGCTGTCTGACCATGGATGTCATTTAGCCCTATTTATCTCCATTTTATCATTTATAAAATGAGTTGGTGAAAGAAATAACAAACAAGCCCATTATTCTTACCAAGAAAATTCCAAATGGGGTCACAAAGAGTGGGGCAGGACTGAACAACAGCTGACTTCTGACACAAAATGCCTGTGGAAGTCACTTAAGCTCTCAAGGCCTCAGGCAACATTCTAAGACTTTTAAGTTGGAAAACTTGTAGGAAGAAGGGAAAAGAAAAGGAAGCAAGCTGTCAAGTAATACCCTCTAGTGGAATGTGCTAAAAGACTTTGATCAGGGTCATCTTATCTTTTTTTTTTCCTCTATATTCTCTCATATTGGAGCCTATTTAACTACAATAAGTTTGATTATCATCTCTATGTAGATGACTCCTGAATTTATATATACAACCTTAATCAGTCCTCTGAGCTGTAGCTTAATGTCACAAAAAGAATACATGACATTTTAAACTGGATGTCCCATAGACATCTCAAGCTCAATGGAATATTCCCCTCCAATTTCGTACCTATAGTTCTTCCTTGTTTCAATTCCACTGAACAAGATGTTCCTCCCAATATGAATTCATTTTTAATCTCTTCACCACACTGCTGACTAAAGTCTTGGATACCACCTTCCTTAGCTTCCTCTCTCTCTGATTAAAGGGCTAGATGGGGGTATAATAAACTTCTCCCAAAGTCTTCCTTTAAGTAGGGAAGAAATGGGAATTACAACTCACTCCCCTCTATCAGTTGCCAAATCTTGTTTCTGTCTTCAACCTATCCCTCCTATACATTTCCTTCTTTCCACTAACACAGTCATAATTCTAGTTCAAGTCCTCATCATCTATCATCTGGATTATTTAGTGCCTCACATTCTTCCCCACTCTAGTCCATCTTTCACAGAGCCACTAAAATAGTTTTCCTAAAGTATAGATCTGACCATTTCATTCATCTGTTTAATAAATCACATTATTCTCTTAAAGCTTTGGAATCAAATATAAATTCCTCAATATGGAATTCAAAAGTATGGATGCACTATCATGGGAAAGAGAAATGTGGATTCAGCATGGCTATTCCAATATTAGTAGATAGTTTTAGACTAGAACAACCCTCAGCTTTTGCCACTTTTAATTCTTCACATTTCTAATTGTGGAGAGTTAATATTAATTTACACTCCCTTTTCAGCTTCTGAAAACAACCTTTTGATTTTAATGCTAAAAAATTGTCCTATCTGTAAAATTGGCTTTCCCCCCAGCCTGAACTGAGACAAGTTCTTTATTTATCTGTAAACAAGAAGTCTCTTGGGTTTAGAAAGTAATTAAATGAGTTAGTCAGAGCCATGTAGAGAAAAGTGTCCATATACCATACATTTCTTAATACTGCATAGCTACTTGTGGGGTTCAACAGTTCTGCCTCTTGTCCTGATTGAGGTCTGAGTCCTTTGATCAAAGAAACTCAGGAAAGGGATATCATGAGGATTATATATTGGTGGAGAGTACAGGAAGTTGATCTCTTTTTCCTGGAATCAGGAACCCAAGAGGGCACACAGTCTGGTTCTGGACTGGTTCAGACTACTTATGGAGGAGGTAGCTGAAAAATCTAGTTGTCTACATGTGACTCCTGCTTCTCTACCTTCCCCTCTGTGAATTTTAGATTTATTCCACCCAGCTTAGTCATTAGAATTTATCAACCAGGAATTTATACACCTCCCCTTAAGGATTAAGTGTGGGGGAGGAAGGTCTATGACCTGCGTGTGCTAGCAAGTGACAAATCAGAAACAACTGACTGACCTCCTGGGCTGTCCAAAGCCAAGTTTAAGCCACCATTGGTATATGTAAGACACAGGAAGTGATGTAAAGAACTGCCTTTATAATTCATGTCACTTCCTGTGAGAGGACTTTTGGTGGTGGAACTTGACTTGGAAGAATCAAGTGTGTGACCTCAGACTGCTTCCCTGAGATGAGCATGTAGTGAGTGTTAACTCTGACTCCCCTTTCCTTGGCTCTTTCTGGAGTCACTACCCTTCAAGGAGGCCTCTCATCTTGGAGGAGGCCTCATGACTAGAAGTCAAGCTAGATTTAATCTTCTGGGAAGGGCCTTTGGCTGAGGCCTCTGAACTCCCCCTGGCTCAGACCAGGCTGGAAGATATCTTCTTCCCTTTCTCTCTCTCTTTCCCTCATTTTTAATTTCTTCCTTCTATTGTAAATTAACCACTGTAAAATTTCATTCTGACTTGTTTATTTCATTATTTAGAATTTTAATCCCTGGATGACCAATTAAAAATATATATTCAGTCTCAAGCCTAAAATTTACCCTTCACACCTCTCTCTCCTTCCTTCCCTCCCTCCCTTCCCTTCTCTCTCTCTCTCTCTCTCTCTCTCTCTCTCTCTCTCTCTCTCTCTCTCTCTCTCTCTCTCTTTCTCTCTCTCCATTCCTCCTTCTTCCCTCTCTTTTTTCTCTCTCTCCCTCTCTCTCTTTTCTTCCCTCTCTCCCTCTTCCCTCTCTTTCTTTCTCTCTCTCCCTCTCTCTATCTCTCTTTTTCTCTTTCTCTCTCTCTCCTACTTTTTTCTATATAATGAATAATAATTATTAGACTAAGAGACAGTCTCCAGATGATCTTAATCATAACAGTGCAAATTAAAGCAGAATGGGAGTGAGAAAGAAAAAAAATTGATCTGCTCCAACTTATACCAGTGATGTAACTGAAAAAGAAAGCCCAAAACATGAGTTGATTGCATCTGAACTGTCCCTTTCAGTTTTATTTAATCTTTCCCCTGCATTCATTCCATGTATTCTTATCATAAATCTAATTACCATCTACAGAACAACTTGATCTAATGTATAGGAGGCTCATTCCAATTCATCTAGCTCTTCTGAAACAGAAGTGCTGGTTCTATCAGTCTCCTCTTAATTCTATTGTTCCCCTAGCTTCAGCACAGCAGAAACATCTCAGAGTGTGGTTCCATATGTTGCACAAGGAGCCACCCACATCATCTTCCATGCCTACACCTAATAGTCACCTTATTCTTCCTACTCTACTGACATCATGACTGTTGTTTCCAGAAAAAATAATGTTCTACCATTTTTAAATTTTCAGAATTTTGCTTCCAGAGAAATATTCCTATACTTTCATTTTCCCTCTCCATATTTCAGTAATGCCATATGGGACATTTCTTTGCTGTTGCTATTTAGGGAATTGTCCTTAATTATTTTTCCTTTATAAAAATTTTCTTAGGTCATGCCTAAAACTTTTTCTCTGACATTCGGAAGAAGTATGTTCAGGAATAGTATTTCATGCCTTATATTGTCAAGGAAATTACAATTGCTATCTTTAAAATTAAGTCTGCATATGTAGAATAGGTTCATGTAAAAAATAATGATAAAATTTCCATATTCTTTTTATCATAACAACAACCTTGTTAGATATTTGGGTAGTTGCTGCTATTATCCCATTTTATATATGTGGAATCATAAGCTTATAAAGCTAGCAGTTGCTCAGGGTTATTCAGTAAATAATTATCTGAGACAAGATTCAAACACAAGGTGTATCTACTTCACATCCAGCTCTCTTTCCACAGTTCTGGTTTTCTCATAAATGTTCATCAGCACCTGGCAAATATTTATGAAAAGCTGCATGTGGAGAATTAGACTTGAAGAAAGACAACTTTATTTTTCCTACTTCCAAACCTCTCAGTGACTTATTGATTATTGCTGCATTTATTTACTGAGCTGTGGTAAGCACACATCAGAATTTTCAGCTGCATGAATGACTGTGCAACAACCAGACGAGTCAACTACAAGATGATCAGCCAACCATTAAAATGGTTGAAAATGGGAATTGACCTTTAGGTGGTCTTTTTCTCATTTTTTAAACATAGCATAGGTCTATATGGGCATATATAAGAAGGAAGTTGAGAATTTCATTGATAATGTTGTGCATCAGTCACTTAAAACTTCAATTTTGTGACATTTCCAAGGTATACTACTCCCATATCTCAAGAACAAGTAAAATTTAACATATAGTCACTGAAAAATAAAATGCATTTTATAAGGCTCTATTTTGGACCCTCTCTTTTCTTTCTTCTGTTAGTAATTTCATCACTTCCTAGGCTTTCACTAATCATCTTCATTCAGATGGTTCCTAGATATATGCATTTTCCATGTGTCTATATAGCTCATCTCTTCCCTGAAATTCATTCATTCTCCTATTTCCAATGATTTGCTTGACAATTCTCCTTGTATATCTCATAGGTAACTTCAATTCAATATGTCTAAAAAAACCCTCATTTTGCCTAAACTCAAATTCTGTTGCTTTTTCTCTCTCTGCCTCTGTCTCTCTCTGTTTCCCTCCCGCCCCCATCTTTCTCTGTAAATATGTACACATATCATATTTGTATATATACAAAGATATATCAAGAGCACACCATTTTAATTATCACCCAAGTATGACTGCAAGTTCTTAGGACATAGTAGGCACTTAATAAAACTTTCTTTCTGAAGGATATAGTTCTTTGGTCAAAACACATTTCATATGTGGGAGGCTATGATTGAAGATTTCAAGTCTTAGCATTAATTAGGCAGGAAGAACTTATTGGATTGCCTTTAGGCCTATGCAAATGAACAGCTTGATAAATGAATGGGAGAATATGTACAACACAATGAATGTTCTAGGGGGGCAAAACGATACTGTGACTTCTGTAAACTATATACTATATGGAGTATATTGACTGAAATCATAGAACCTGGATTTAGGTCTCACCTCTAAAACTATCTCCTTAACCTTGTTCAAGATAGCAATCTCTCTGGGTTCCTGTTTTCTCAGTGTTATGATGAAGGAATTAGATGGGATATTCTTTAAGCCGCCTTCCAGGGATACAGCCTATGAAAGTGAGGACAATAAAGTTCTCACTGCCGAGGCCCTTCAGTGAAAGAGCATCCTTATCTCTGTTGTAGCAAGTGATCTGGGAAAAATAAGAATGGGTTCTACAGAGGTGTCTGGGCTAAGGAAGTTACATGAAAAAGCTATAGATGGAATTTGAGGTGGAACCAATTGGTCAGGTGTTTTTTTTCTTTTTAATCATGACTGTGATAACTGAGGAAAAATACAAGATATCCCACTCTATAAATTGTTTCTGCTATGATAGGACTAGTGTGAGGGAGCTTTTTAGTCATTAGGACTAGTGCTAGCTAACTGAACACTTTATGAAAAATGAATCTAGCAACAACTAAATTGATCAGTAGACAGAGAGGCAGACCTAAAGACAGGAGGTCCTGGGTTCAAATCTGACCTCAGACATTTCCTGACTGTGTGACCCTGGACAAATTACTTAGTCCCAATTGCCTTAAACCTTATTGCTCTTTCACTGAGAAACTCTACTTAGTATTGATTCTAAGACAGAAGATGAGAGTTTAAAAAAATTAATCTAGTAGTCCTTCTATTGTAAAAATTAAATTTATATCTCTAATAATAAAAGTATTATAGTTTATTAGGTTTATTAAGAATCATTAAAAATCAAGGAATAAAGAGGATATCAAGGAATAAAGAGGATGGCTGGTTGGCCATTTTTAAATTTTCCCCACTTTACCACCATCACTGCTAATGTTACATCATGCAAGAAGAAAGAGAGAGAGAGGATCCATACTATTTTTCATGGAAATCTTTTCTTCTTTGGATTTTTGTGCCACTTTTCAGATGATCAGCTTTACTTTTTAAACTATTTCCTATTTCGTTAACTTAAATTCCCCATTTTTCTTCTACATCTCTTATTTGAGTTTTAAACTTTGTTTTGAATTCATCCAGTGCCTGAGACCAATTTCTACTTTTCTTTGAAGTTTTTCATATGGTTGCCTGTATCTCACCATCCCCTGTGATTCCTTGTTGGCTTGTTCTTTGTCTCCAGAGAAATATTTTATGGTTGTGTTTGCTCAGTAAATTTTCCCACTTTTTTTTTTTGCCTGTGGACTGAGAGTTCTGAAAGCTGATGATTCTATCTCCTCTGCTGCTGGCTTTCAAGACTCAGCACTCTGAGCTATTTTGCCTTAGGGCTAGGATTTCACCACATATTAGGTTTGAAAAGATTTAGCTCTATGGATTTCCATGCCTTCCTCCAGGCTGGTGCCAGGGTGTGGGGCTCCAAAGGTTGGGTGTGGAGTATGGGGTGTTCTATTGCTCATAGAGCCAAGGAGCCCAAAGTTAGCCTATTCCCAGGCTTGGAACCTGGTAAACTAGGTGGGGGGTGGTAGGCCAGCACTCCTCTCTGTGCAATTTTATTTCTGGTATCCCCTTATCCCTTGAAAATGGGTGCTTTCTGCCTACCTTTCATGTTGTTTTCTTCAGGAGAGCCCCATCTCTCCATCTTGCTGTTGATTTTTGACTCATCATTTTGAAGCTCTTTTTAAAGATTGGTTCAGAAGGATACTCAGGGCAGTTTCAGCTTTCCCTCTGACTAAGCCATCATCTTGGCTCTACCCTACTGATACTTCGGTAACACAAATAAGCAAACTAATACCACGAAGAATGGGAGATAATTTGTATGAGTGGAGGCAGATAAACATGATCCTCTGTTTCCTGTCTTTTACTTTCTTAAAAACCAAAGGACTAAAAAACTTATTCACCATCCCTTACAGATTCTATTTCTTAATAGATACAAACTAATACATGACACCTTGATTAAAATTCTTGAAGCTAGCTATAAGGCAGTGAACTTGACTTCTATTCTTGGCCTAAATATGTATTACTTTAATAAAGGAGTGATTTGTATGTGACATGGATTTAATCAAGTATAAATCATTTCAGATGAATCTAGTTTTTATTTTTTTTTAATGCTATCCCAGTATGATAGAACAAGGGAATGGCATATAAATCTTATAACTATGTTTTTTGGTTGTTTTTAAAATTTTATTTCATCAATTTAGAACATTATTCCTTGGTTACAAGAATCATATTCTGTTCCTCTTTCCCCTCCCCCACCCTTCCCATAGCTGAAACACAATTCCACTGGGTATTACATGTGATTTTGATCAGAATCTATTTCCATGTTGTTGATGTTTGCACCAGGATGTTCATTTAGAGTCTACATCCCCAACCATATACCCTGGACCCATGTAGTCAAGCAGTTGCTTTCTTTGTGTTTCTACTCCCACAGATCTTCCTCTGAATGTGGATAGTATCTTTCTCATAGATCCCTCAGAGTTGTTCAGGATCACTGCATTGCCACTAATGGAGAAGTCCATTACTTTTGATTGTACCACAGTGTATCAGTCTCTGTGTACAATGTTCTCCTGGCTCTGCTCCTCTCACTCTGCATCACTTCCTGGAGGTTGTTCCAGTCCCCATGAAATTCCTCCAGTTTATTATTCCTTTGACCACAATAGTATTCCATCACCAATATATACCACAGTTTGTTCAGCCATTCCCCAATTGAAGGGCATCCCCTCATTTTCCAATTTTTTGCCACCACAAAGAGCGCAGCTATGAATATTCTCGTACAAGTCTTTTTCCTTATTTATAACTATATTTTGGTAAACCTTTTCATGGCACAAATGTGAGTAAAATGTGGTATATAATAAAAGTGCTGTTAATTGCATTTGAGAAATGGCTGAAAGATGCAATTCAAAGGCTTCTAACAGATTAGTAACTGCTAATGTGGAAGATTAATAATGGTTTTCCACAGTGTTCTCCCTATTTTTTCAACATTTTTTCAATGACTCAGATGAAGTCATAGCTTTTAATGTGTTATAGTTACTCTGAAGTAAAAAAGCTACCTAATGTGACAGTAAGATGATCAAAAAAGATACTGATAAGCTAGAAAATGGTTCAAAACTAATAAAACAAAATGAAATAGATATACATTTATGTGCCAAAGTGCATTCAGAAATACTCTGTATTAAAAATAGGATGACAGAGACATAGCTGGCTAGACATCAGTTTAAATGAAACTGACCATTTTTAAAGAGAGTTCTAATTCAATGAGAATAAACATGGCAATTGAAAAAGTTAATGTGGTATCTCTATTTCCATTAAGAAAAGTGTATCTAGAATGAAGGAGGATTTAATTTCCCTTATTATCTGCATTGGTTAGAAAGCAACTAAAATAGTGTTCATTTCTAAGTATCCTATTTTAGGAAGATATTGATAAGCAAAAGTGAATACCCAAGAAAGTTACCAAAATATTTAAATGATAATGTTGACTTTATACATATTTTTAATGTTTCTAAAATTCTTTCCATATTTTAGCCTATTTAATCTTCACAACCACTCTGAGATTCATTTTATAATATACTGATTTTATAGAAAGGGAAATTGAGTCTGAGAAGTCAATGACTGACAGAAGTATCATTTGAAGAAACTAGAAATACTCAGTCCCGACAAAAAAATAAAAAATAAAAAGAATTAGTAAGGGCATATAAGCTGCTTTATAGTATTGGAGGACTATTATTTGGAAAAAAATTAGACTTTTTTTGGACTCAGTACAGACTTTTTAAAAATGGGTGCAAATTGCATAACTAGAACATTTAATTTTCTGAAACAAAAACTTAAAACTTAGATCTTTCCACCAGCAAAAGATGCTGCCTTGAGTGTTGTGTTTCCACTTATAAACATTTTCAGTTGGAGTTTGGATGATCATTTATTGGAAATTAAGCAGAGAGATTTCTGGATCAGTTATAAATAGAGCCAAATAAATTCATTCTTTGGTCCCAAGAAAGGTCATATGAGTGACAATAGTAATGATGCTGATGATAATGATATCAGAGAAGTATTATTGAGTTAGTTGTAATTTGTATTATAATCATTATTATTAATGATACTAGCATTATTGTTATTAGTATTAGTACTCGTTATTTATAGTATTAGTATTCATTATTGGTCATAATGACATTATTATTAATAATTATACTTATTATAGTTATATAAATTATATAATTATACAAATATAATTATAATGGCAAATTTCTAGCTGATAATTAATTCATAGCAAGTAGGCCACCACCTGAGATGTTCTTGTCCAGTAGTTAAAATAAAATACAATTTCATTTGTCCAGTTGCTTTTTTGGCCCCAGGTGATAAACTTAGATGTTTATTCACTCGCATTATTTCTGATTAAAATTAATAGTGGCTTCCCTTTTCTAACTATTTGTGGGTCATTGAGGCTTAAAGCAGCATTCCTCTTTATCTTCTTGACTGAATAGTTTCCTGCCATGCTGTACCTCTGTGTCTGCAATGTGGAAAACATCGGTCCTACCTAAATTACCACTCAAATGTAATACCTTTTTTATTTAACCCTGAGTGCATGGCTGCTTCCTTTAATCCTACTCAATCTACCCTGAACAGTGAGATATCTGAAGGAGAATTTATGGTCCCAAGCATCAAATGTTATTTCTCAGTGTACTTACTTGGGCATGATTTCCAAATTGCTGCTCACTGAAGTTTCAGATAGGAAATTGAACATGGATAAAGCCAAGGTCATGACTAGTCACCTTACAATTATGGTTGAAAAAAAGGTTACATGAAAAATCAACTAGAGTTTCTGATCTCAGGTTGTGAATAAATATGAGCAACAGAATTAAAATCCTGTGAGCCCCAGCAAATTCGAAGTCATTTGTAGTACAGTAATATTATGGGACATAATCTGCACCCTTAAAATATTCAGAGGCCACAGAAATGGATTTCAAACTAAGTGTGGATATGGGGAAGATTTTAATTTCAACCTAGAAAAGATTTATTCTGTGGAGGGAAATCTATGAATAAATAGATAAGTCCTTTAGTGTTACCTGAGTCACAGAGAGATCAGATGACTATCCAAAGACTGGAGAGCTAATGAGCAGTAGAAGCAAAATTTGAACAAAATTCATTCCTTAATTTGCCAAATTGCATCAATGTGTACTGCAAGGCCATTACATATGGCTTAGAATTGTGAATTTTAGTAGTAATTATACTGAAAATGTGACTGTTAAAATTCTTTAAATGCAAGGTAAGGCTATGTGTAATATTTCCCCTGAAACTAGAGTATATTAATGCATGTTTGAGAGTTTAAAAGCACCATGGTTAAAATCAGACATTTTTATTTTGCATTTTTGGATATCCATTAGGGGCCTACTTGCCACTGGGTATATTTGTCAAAAATTTTTGTTCTAAATCATTTAAAAATAGAGAAATTGTGATCTATGTAGTTTATGTATAACCTTCATTATTGTAAATTTAGGGGGAAATGCATTACACAAGTATCATGATTTTGTACCAGTGAAACAATAAAATTGATGTAACAATTTTAAAAATTGTGACTACAATTGCAAAGTGAAATGGTTAAAAAAAGGTAATCTGCTGAATATTCTATACATAGTTATTTGCTGGGATATCTGGACAAATGTTAGTGGCTTAGGTTTATCATACTAATTCGATGATTCTCAAGTATTTTGTGCTCACAATATTTTGCTGTGAAAAATCATACACTATGTTCCTATAAACACAGGCAGGCATTTGAAAGTATAAATTCTATATATTTCATGGGAGACTCACATGCATATAAGCATATGATTTAGTATCATATAATTCATGCCAGACCTAGGGGAAATTCTTTCTTCTCTGATGAATTCAGTGTCTGGCTTACAATCGTCACCACAATTCCTGCCCTCATACTAGAAGGATTCCACGTGCATATTAATAATTCCTTATATAACCTAACCTCCTGCTTCATCAATCTATTCAATTCTCATGAACTAGTCTTTCACTCCATCTCAAGTATAATGATAAGAGATGATTTTCCATGTTCATTAACTCCAGAAATAATATTGCTTGATCATAATACATTTTCATAACATTTTCCCTTATCCTTTATGGCCCATAACTTTGTTTTTCATCTTCATTATGACCTATATTCTGAGGCAGTTAGAAGGTGTAGTGGATAGAGTATTGGACCTGGAGTCATAAAGATCTGAGTTCAAACCCAGCATCAAATACTTCCTACTTGTATGACCCTGAGCAAGCCACTTAATCTCTGTTTGTCCCATTACTCATTTGTTTAATGAGGCTAACCATAGAACCATATTGTGAGGATTAAAAGAGATCAAATCTCTAAAGCATTTAATGAACCACATAGCAGGTGCTGAAGCAATGCATATTTCTTTCCCCTTCCATTCCCTCTTCCTTTCAGTTATTTCACAGACTTTCACCACCCTTTCCTTTCCACTACTTCAACCCCTTAGGCAATAAGTTCAACTTTACACTATTTTCTATACTTTAAACTCTTACACTTTCGTTGTATCCTTACCACATCTTTCCAAATAACAAAATTTAGATGACTCTTACTATCCATCTCCTTTCTCTGAATTACATCCTACTGAAAAGAGTTAAAGGAGATTACAGTATTGCTTTGTAGAATAAATGCATTAATGCTATATAATCTCTTTTTTAAAAAAATTAATTAATTTAGAATATTTTCCATGGTTACATGATTAATATTCTTTCCCTCATGTCTGCCCTCCACCCCCCTATATAGCCAACGAGCAATTCCCCTGGGTTTTACATGTATCATTGTTCAAAACCCATTTCCATATTATTGATATTTGCAATAATCATTTAGAGTCTATGTCCCCAGTCATATCCCCATCAAACCATGTGATCAAGAAGTTTTTTTTCTTCTGTGTTTCTACTCCCACAGTTCTTTCTCTGGATGTGGGTAGTGTTCTTTCTCATGAGTCTTTCTGGATTGTCCTAGATTATTGCATTGCTGCTATATACTGTATAATCTCAACAGAGCACTGGAACAAAGCAATCATTCATTGGAAGACTCAATAGTGGACCACTAAACTCTTTCCAAATCTTCTTTTGCTCAATCACTACCCAGTATTTTTCCCCTTGGAGTAATGCAATACACATCTTCTTGGTCTCTCTGACTTAAATATCTCCCCATTCCAATTTGGACCATCCCCCCATTCAGCAGCCAAAGTTTTTTTTTTTTTTTTTGTAAAGCTCAAGATTGACCATGGTTTCCACAATTTACCAACATTAATAAACTTCAGGAGCTCCTATGACTTTCAGGATTAACACAAAACCCTGCTTGATATTTCAAACCCCTTATAATCTGGCATCTTCTTATATTTCCAGTATTTTTTATACCCCACTTCCTCCTCCACATACTCTATCAGTCAATTTTTGTGACTTTATAGCTGTTCCTTTCACATGACAATACATCCCAAATGACATTCTATAAGAAGCCTTTTCCAGTTTGTCTATAAAACCCTTCTCCAGGGAAATTGCCTTTAACTTATGTTGTATATGTCTTGAAGATGTGGTTATTTGCATATTGTCTCTCCCATTAAAATGTGAGTACCTTCATGGCAAAAGTTGTATTTTTGTGTTTCTTCATTTCCTTTGCTAGGCATTGGTAAGAATTTAAAAATGCACGTTAACTGTTTTAGCCAACTAGTATGCTATGGTATGCCCTTCCAGTATCAGGGCATACATATTTTCCTCTTTCATTGTCCTTTTACAAACCTGATGTTTCAATTTATTTTTTTAATCTATAATTTTTATGAATGTCTTTAAAGCTATTACCCACCCATCCTTCAGCATTATTTTTGCTTGAAAATTAAGAGCTGCTAAGTGGCTCATTGGGTAGAGTGAAGGGCAGGGAGTCAAGAAGACTCATTTTCCTGATTTCAAATCTGGCCTCAGACACCTACTGGCTGTGCAAGGTTCTTAGCTGTGTTTGCCTCAGTTCCTCTTCTGTAAAATGAGCTAGGGAAGGAAATGGCAAATCACTAGAGTCTTTGTCATGAAAACCTCAAATGGAGTCACTAAGAGTTGCAAATGTCTGAAATAAATGAGCAATGGAAACCAAGTACTACTATTTGTTCTGAATAAGCTGGAACAGGATACATGCACATTAGTTTATTTTTCCCTGTTCATACTGCTGGGCACACTAACTCTAGTCATTTCCTCTTAGTGTGAACAAATAAGTCTACTATTAAATACATTTTCAATTTATAACATGATGGAACAATTGACTACAGATTTGGAAATAATTCTTACCTCTTGGTTAACAGAAACATATTGATGATGGATTCATTCTGCTTTTATTTCAGTATTATTTCATATTTCCAAACTACAGACAAATTAAAAGTATTCTGTCCTTTCATCTGAACACCACATTGGAATTATTTTGCTATATTTTCCAAGAGTATATCTCCTAGAATATGTGATTTGATTCACTATACAAACTGATCCAGGACTTTTTTTTTTTATCCATGAACAATGAAAAGTGATTTCAAAGTCTTTTCTCTCTTGTCTGAGATATGCATCAAGCAAGAACAAGCACATGACTCTAGCATTGTGAGATGGGGAGGAGTGAGATATTGTTCAAATAATCAAAAGCAACTAGGATGTCATCAATGTGAATGCTCTTTCTAATAATGCAAACCAAAATACATTCTTGCCTACTCTTCCTTTTAAAATAATCCATGACCTCGTATAAGTTCTGCTTTTCAGGGAGTTTGCTCTCTTTAGTAAGCTATTTTGTCACCCCTGCCCCAATTTTTTGGATGTTAAATTTGTGAATTATCTTAATAACAAGAAATATTGAAGATCTATTTTATATGATGCTTGTTTCTCTTAACACATAAAAATGTCCATCAATTTACACTTTGAAATATAAATAGCTTATTAATGAAAAGCATAAGCACAATTCTGGTATTCCTACTGGAAATGAAAATGTGACTTTATGGAATTGAAGAAAGAATTAAAACCTTCTGATGGTCATAAAATATTACATGTTAATATTTCCTAGATTCATCAAACTTATCAATAATACCAGCTCTCTCATTTAAGATTAACATTTTGAAAACTATATTGATATTGAAAATACTGTATAAAAATGAAAAATAATACAGCATATTAATAGAGTTAATCTCATTATCAGTATAAAACAGGTTAAATTCTGCCCCTGATTCAACTTGACTATGTGATAGTGATTATGTGATTTAACCTCTCAGAATCCCAAATAGATTTTAAGGAATGCCAAAGACAGAAAAAATGTGTCCATTTTTATTGGGTAATCGAGTTTTCCCATTGGCAATTTTATATTATTAATAAAATTATAGTTTTGATCTACCTCATACAATTTGAAGTTGATAGTGATTCAGAAAGAAAAATATCAAATGAGATTATATATGTATATAAATATAAAGTGCTTTATAAGCCTTAAAGTGCTATGTAAATGAAAGCTATTAAATTCAATTACAAAAACATTTAAGCATAATTCTATTTTCCATAATTAAGGAGTCATGGGAGAAGTCTGGAGACTTGGTTTCCAGCCCTGTCTCTTTCAATATTGGTTGTGTGGGAAAATAGAAAAATCATTTCCCTTTTTAAGACTTCATTTTCCTCCTTGAAAAAAATGATGACTTTTGTATAGTTTCTTTGCAATCTAATATTTAATGGCTATATAAAAAGATAATCTAATATAAATGAAACTATTTGGGAATGTATAAAAGGACTACATAAATCTGATGAAATATTATGTACATAAATACTTATAGGATGTTGTTCTATATTTGTTTTGAATATAATTGAGACAAGAGTGATTTCATTGGAACTCAGGCATAGCTGTGCCATTGCAGGAAATTTTTGGAGTTAAAAAAGATCACAAGATTAGCATGACTTTGTTAGGTTAGTCTACTTGATGCATTGTATAGTACCTTCTTCATACCTTCAACTAAAAAGTCTAGAAAAAGAGTAAATTAAAAATCCCTAATTAAATGCCAAATTGAAAATCCCGAAAATCAAGGGAGAAATGAATAAAATTTAAAGTTGGAAAATCATTAATTTAATAAATGAGACAAGGTGTTTTTTTAATTAAAATAGCTAAACCATTGGTTTATTAGATTAAAAAAAGAAAGAAAACCAAATTACTTCTATCAAAAATGAAAAAGTCCCAATCACAGTAAGTGCAGAAGGAATTAAAACAATTATTGGAAGTTATTTTGGCCAACTATATACCAATAAATCTAACAATCTAAGTAAAATAGATGAATACTTACAAAAATATATACTACCCAGATTAACAAAAAATGAAATAGAATTCTTAAAAAACTCCATCACAGAAAAAAATAAATTTAACAAGGCATTAAAGAACTCCCCATGAAAAAGGACTAGAAAAATAACAAAATTTATCTGGAAAAAATAAAGGTTAAGAATAATACCTTATATGGATTTATGAGTTACTAAACTTTTTAAAAATATCTCTACATTTCTAGTCTTGGAGGGACAAGGGGACTGAGGGACAGAGAGATGCAGGTAGGGTAAGATGGAGGGATGGGGATAGGATGGAAGGATGGAGGGACCAACTTTGGGGAAGAGGAGATAACAAATTAAAAGGTTAATTTTGATTCAGGTGGAATTTTGCTTTCTAAAGGAAACAACGCAGACCAATCTCTCAGCACCCCCCTCTAGTCACTACTCTGTTCCATTTACTCTATTACCTTCCCCCTTAAGCAAGATGCCTTAGCAGAATTTTTATTTTTTCTTTCAAAGGGGGGCTTTAGGTGACTGAAGAATGTGGCTGATTTCAAGACCCACTTCATTTTACTTGAAATAGATATTACAATGTCTCCCAATACCATGTTCATTCGCATTAGGCTAAGGAAGCTTGAAAATTGAGATAATTTGAACCAATACCCAAATTAGCAGGAGTTTGACTTATCCTAAAGTCAATCTAAAATAGCTATTACTCAAATAAAATCTTGCTTTTATAACTGCTAACATGACTTTCACCTTTATTTATGTTAGAATCACTCTCCCAAAATTCTCACATCATAATTTAGAAACTTTTTACCAACCCATTTATACTTCTAATTAATTTTATGCTGTCTGTAATACCTAGATTTTGGTCACTATCTGGAAATATATGAGGAAAATGAAAATGAAAATAAAAATAATTTGTCTATTTTAGAACAAATAAAAATACAAAACATTTAACAAAAACACCAAAACAAGCACTTAAAAATAGATACAGATAATATAATAAAATGTATATTTATATTTATATAAAATATATTTATAATTTTGAAATGATAGTAAATGACAAATGAACAAAATATTAACTGTAGCTAGCTCAAAATATGTTTATTTCAAAAATAAGTAACAAGTTGGAATAAATTCTCAGCTGAAGCTATTACAAATTTTATATCAGATGTTACAGTATGCCTTAAATATATGCATATGTATTTAATTATTCATATACCTATAGAGAGAGACCCAGGCCATAATAGGTTTTTCAAATTCAAATTTGCTAGCCTAAATCCAAAGCAAAGCTTTTAAAAATTCCAATCTAAGTAAACTATTTCTCCCTAGTTGCCCTAGCTACTTGAAACCTGACTTCTTAGACTTTCATTCTTTTAACTCACTTCACAAACAGATACACACAAACAAATAAAACCCAACCAACTAAACAAGTTGTACAAAAATTTCAACCAAGGGGCTCACTTGTTTCTCAAGACTTTTCTTCAGAAATAAATCTCACAGAGAGATTTCCAAATGGCCCTACTCACTCCACTTAGGGGGTTCAGGGCACCCCGGTCACTTCTGGGTTTTGGATGGCTTCCCTGCTTCTCAAGAACCTGTTTTTCTTAAAAAAAATAAGCCTAAGTCTAACATAGAGACTTCAACCTAGACCTCCAACTTAATGCCCATCAGTACATGCAGCTATTTACTTAAGTAAACTCCATCCAACTCTTTCAGTCTCGAATAATCAACTCCAGAATTATCAATGAATCAATTCTAGAGTTCTCAATGATTACAAAATCATGCATTTAAAACACATACAAGTAACTTCAATCTATAAAGACCTTAAGAAAAATTAATTTAATATGCATACATAATAGCCATACATTTAACATATGGATGTTAACACACAAGTCATAATTCTTACCTACAGAATATATTATCAGGAATAGGGATGAACTTCCTCTACCTTTTACTCATCAGCAAAGAAATCACAGTGGAAGAAAAGCCTCCATGAGCATTCAGTGTTGGATTGAAACTATTATGGTGACCAAAAGGAGGATTCAGTAATCCCATTGTGGTCAGCCTTAATTGTTATGATTAAAATGATCTTGAGAGACTGATTTTTGGTAAGAATAGAAATGTATTGATTATATAAGATTTATATATCATAGTCAATAAAATAATATCAGCCTCCATGTTGGTTCTCATGACCAGGGACAACTTGAGCTAGATCAGTCAGACAGATAAATAGATTTTTAGGAACTCTTGATTCAGCCCCTCCCTTGACCATACCAAAACATCTTTAATTGGTGACACCTAAAATAAGAAGTGGTTCATCAGATTCTTCCACTAGAAGAGAACTTTTCTCCTCCATTTCTTAACCAAATTCTGTTAAAAAGGAAGATATGCTTTGGAATTCTGAGGACAAAGAAAATGCAAAAATCTGCAGACTATATTCTATCTCTATCCCAGAGGATGAACTTCCTCTACCTTTTACTCATCAGCAAAGAAATCACAGTGGAAGAAAAGCCTCCATGAGCATTCAGTGTTGGATTGAAACTATTATGGTGACCAAAAGGAGGATTCAGTAATCCCATTGTGGTCAGCCTTAATTGTTATGATTAAAATGATCTTGAGAGACTGATTTTTGGTAAGAATAGAAATGTATTGATTATATAAGATTTATATATCATAGTCAATAAAATAATATCAGCCTCCATGTTGGTTCTCATGACCAGGGACAACTTGAGCTAGATCAGTCAGACAGATAAATAGATTTTTAGGAACTCTTGATTCAGCCCCTCCCTTGACCATACCAAAACATCTTTAATTGGTGACACCTAAAATAAGAAGTGGTTCATCAGATTCTTCCACTAGAAGAGAACTTTTCTCCTCCATTTCTTAACCAAATTCTGTTAAAAAGGAAGATATGCTTTGGAATTCTGAGGACAAAGAAAATGCAAAAATCTGCAGACTATATTCTATCTCTATCCCAGATCCCAGATGCAGGTATACACAGTTGTTCTCTGTAAAATATAGGAATTATTATAATAATTGAAAAATAAATTTTCCCAGCATGATTTGATCTGCAATCAGACTCCAACAGTTCCTTCTTTGGCTATAGATAGCATTTTTCATCATGAGTCTCTTGTGGTTATCTTGGAAATTTGCTTTGCTGATAGTGGTTTTGCCCTTCATAGTTGATGATTATATATTTCTGTTACTACATACATTGTTCTGATTTTATTCACTTCTCTTTCCACTAAAAATATAATCACACAAAAAAGAAATGATCACTTAGAGAAATAAAAGACTTTCAAATATTCTTGAAGAAAATATCAGACCTAATATAAAATTTAATATACAAAAATGAGAAGAAATATCAGAAGATAGCATTAATGGCCAATTTCAAAGGATTTAATAAGGCCAAAATATTTTATTTTTCAAATGGAAAGATTGTATGATTATTTTTTTAAATGATAACTTTAATTGGATCATTTGAAGAAACATGTAGAGATAGAAGCTTTGAGTTCAAAATTAATATTATAGAATGGGATTAAAATAAAATAAAATTCAATAGGGAGATATGAATTGGGATAATCACCTCATATCATATAGGCAGGAATGAAAGAAACATTGTGACAAAGGGGAAAAGTTAATGGAGGTATATGGCAATGATCAAATCTTATTCTCATTAAATCTGAGTGAAAAGAGAATAATACATACAAATAGAAGGGTAAGATTTTTTCTTAACTTATTAGGAAATAAGAAGGGAATACATAAAGATTAAAAGAGGGAATCTTAGAGAGGTATATCAAGAAAAAATAGAGCAAGGGGATCAGACAAGCTAGGGATAATAGAGGTCAATTATATTATATATTCTATAAATTGCCTAGACTAACAGAGAAGGAAATAGAATATTTTTAAGAGAAGGAAAAATAATATTTAAATAATCTTGTTTCTAAAATATTACCAAATGGGAAATTCTGAAAAAAGTAAAGATAAGATTAACAAATTTGAAGGTAAGAAAACCATTGAATTAATAAGTAAAACTGAGGTGATTTTATAAGAAAAAAAGCACAATAAAATAGATAAATTCACTGATTTGATTTTTTAAAAATATGGAAGAAAACCAAATAATTAGCTTCAAAAATGTTTCAAATAGGTATAGTAGGCATACTTCAGTAATGATGCTGGTATACCGATTTGTGGCACGTTTATAAATACCATTTACTCTAAATCTATATCACCCCTTCTTTAAATGCATTCATAAGTAATGACAATCATAATTCTTCAGTTATTGTTTTCTTTTGGGAATCGTACTAGCCAAGCAGTCCTCAAACTCTTTTCCTGCAATATTTTTGGATATATTTGATAATTGCTTAGATTCCAAAGTCTTTTCTTATGACACAGAGAATGTTAAAGAATTATTTTTAATATCTTCCTGTATTTCTTGCATTTGGAGCTCTGAGACTGTCTGAACTGTTAGTGAGTTGTTAATGCTCGCTTTTAAAGGAGCAATGAATTTTAGAATAAAACCTATTTCTTAATCCAAATGTTCTGGAGCTATAGAAAGGGAATATCCATTTAGTAAATGCTTAGTAGGTGTGAAGTACAATGCTAAGTAAGTATTATCTCATTGAATCTTTACAACTACCCTTTGAATTATTATTATCCCCATTTTACATTCGAAAATAAACAAACTGAGGCAGATAGACATTAAGTGACTTGCTTAAGATACCATAATTAATAAGTGTCTAACCCTGTATTTGATTTCAGATCTTCCTGATTTCCAAGCCCAGTGGTTTATCAATACAACCTAGTTGTCTCGTAAATATTACATAGAATGTAAACTACATGAATTATTACATTTTTTACTCCCTCCCCCACACTGCCTATCACAGACTATGAAACAGTATACAATTATTAAGTGCTTGCTGATTGAGTCATTGTTATTTTTTCTACTAGCATTCTGGGCCTAAATGCCTGGTATAGTTTCTTCTGGTTTTTACTAGGGGCCCCATATGCTAACAGTCTCCTTTGCAATTGACTTTTTTTTTAAACATTATTTTATTTGGTCATTTTCAAACATTATTCATTGGAAA
The DNA here is from genome assembly GCF_027887165.1 of Monodelphis domestica. Lineage (NCBI taxonomy): Eukaryota > Metazoa > Chordata > Mammalia > Didelphimorphia > Didelphidae > Monodelphis > Monodelphis domestica. Next base: position 89,293,968 of record NC_077228.1, on the reverse strand, counting down.
CAAAGATCATTTTCTTTTCCTCCCCCCCACTCCTGCCACCCCTCCCATGTCTGGCACACAATTCCACTGGGTATCACATGAATCCTTGATCTGAACCCATTTCCATGTTGTTGGTATTTGCATTAAGGTGTTCATTTAGAGTCTCTCCTCAATCATGTTCCCTCAACCCTGTAGTCAAGCTGTTGTCCTTCCTAGGTGTTTTTACTCCCACTGTTTGTCCTCTTCTTGTGGGTAGTGTTTTTTCTTATAGATCCCTGCAGATTGTTCAGGGACATTGCATTGACACTAATGGAGAAGTCCATTATGTTCGATTGTACCACAGTGTACAATGTTTTCCTGGCTCTTCTCCTTTCACTCTGCATCACTTCCTGGAGGTTGTTCCAGTCTCCATGGAATTAATTCCTCCACCTTATTATTCCTTTTTGCACAATAGTATTCCATCACCAACATATACCACAATTTGTTCAGCCATTCCCCAATTGAAGGGCATCCCCTCATTTTCCAATTTTTGGCCACCACAAAGAGTGCAGCTATGAATATTCTTGTGCACATCTTTTCCTTATTATCTCTTTGGGGTACAAACCCAGCAGTGTTATGGCTGGATCAAAGGGCAGACAGTCTTTTATTGCCCTTTGGGCATAGTTCCAAACTGCCCTCCAGAATGGTTGGATCAATTCACAATTCTAACAGCAGTGCATTAATGTCCCTAATTTGCCACATCACCTCCAGCTTTCATTACTTTCCTTCACTGTCATGTTAGCCAATCTGCTAGGTGTGAGGTGATACCTCAGAGTTGTTTTGATTTACATTTCTCTGATTATCAGAGATTTAGAACACTTTTTCATGTGCTTATTAATAGTTTTGATTTCTTTGGCTGAAAACTGCCTATTCATGTCCCTTGCCCATTTATCAATTGGAGAATGGCTTGATTTTTTGTACAACTGGTTTAGCTCTTTATAAATTTGCATAATTAGACCTTTGTCAGAGGTTTTTGTAATGAAGATTGTTTCCCAATTTATTGCTTCCCTTCTGATTTTAGTTACATTGGTTTTGTTTGTACAAGACCTTTTTAATTTGATGCAGTCAAAATTATTTATTTTACATTTTGTGACCTTTCTAAGTCTTGCTTCATTTTAAAATCTTTCCTTTCCCAAAGGTCTGACATGCATCCTATTCTGTGTTCACCTAATTTACTTATAGTTTCCTTCTTTATGTTCAAGTAATTCACCCATTCTGAGTTTATCTTGGTGTAGGGTGTGAGGTATTGATCCAAACCTAAGCTCTCCCACACTGTCTTCCAGTTTTCCCAGCAGTTTTTATTTAATAGCAGATTTTTGTCCCAAGAACTGGGGTCTTTGGGTTTGTCATATACTGTCTTGCTGAGGTCACTTACCCCAAGTCTATTCAACTGATCCTCCTTTCTGTCTCTTAGCCAGCACCAAATTGTTTTGATCATCACTGCTTTATAGTATAGTTTGAGATTTTGTACTGCAAGGCCACCTTCCTTTGCATTTTTTTTCATTATTTCCCTGGATATCTTTCATCTTTAGTTCTTCCAAATGTAACATTTAAAAATAGTGGAAGAACTAAACTGTAAGAGTTAAAATAGTTGTTTGCCATAAACTGTGGCAGTTAAAAGAGCTGGAGACATAAACTGTGATAGATATGAGAGTGGGTGAGTAAATTGTGACCGCAGAAAATGTTTTCATTGCAGTGTCTTGGTTTTTAAATCAAATATAAGGTGGTCACCAGAGAATATATCCCCAAATTATGAATATGCCCAAGTCAACTGGGTTTTATAGAGAATTTAATTAATAATACAAATGTGGAATTAAAGAAAAGGAGAAGGAGAGAGAAAAGGAATTAATGAGAAAAGAATAGGTCGGCCCAGCGCAGGCCTGGCCAACCCAGGCCTAAGCCTTAAGAGAGAACCCAGTCAGTTATCACTCACCACAAGATTTGTCTTAAGCCAGGATGTCTGGGGAACAGAGTCTCCCCAGAGGGAGTCCTAGCCAGAGTCAGCCTCCCAAGGGACTTCTTCTCAAGAGATCTTCAAAGGGCCTCCTCCAAAAGGATCTATTTCCAAGCATCTCCAAGGATCCTATCTCCAAGCCTCCCTCGCTCAAGAGATTCCTTTTCTTATATAGGGTTTTTTTTTTCCTATGTCACCTCCCCTAAGTTCTTCCATCTACCAATCACCGTAGATGTTTTCTAAAAGACAGCCCATCTGGATTCCAGCTAAGTCGACTAATCCCCTCAGTAAGTCTGAACCAGAGAAAACACAGCTGAGTCGACTAATCCCATCAAGAGAAAACCTGCCCGACCTTTATAGGTATCTGGCATCCCATTGTATCAATTCTAAAAACAGGCATGGCTCAAAGAACTCCCTGCCTCATCATAAGCATGGGTCCAAGTACTTTCATTGTTTAGCAAGGAGTTTTCTCCCCTAAAGCAGTCTTAAGTATGGGTGGAGTAGAGGTCCTTCCATTTCTGATCCTGGCAAGTTCTCACATCAAAATGGGAAATGTTTCCAGGAAGGAATTTGTTCCAATGGAGGATTCCTCAATGTGGAAATTTTTAACATTCACAAGTCTGAGAAATTTCAAGATTTACACAAATGAACTTTGTTATGGTTTTTTCTAGTTCAGAACGGCACTAAATAGATAAGTTTGGGTAGGATGGTCATTTTTATTATATTGGCTCATCCTACCCATGAACAGTTAATGTTTTTCCAATTATTCAAATCTAGTTTTAGTTGTATGGAGAGTGTATTGTAGTTGTGTTCATATAGTTCCTATGTTTGTCTTGGCAATTGATTCCTAAATATTTTATATCATCTAAGGTGATTTTAAACGGAATTTCTCTTTCCAGTTCTTGCTGCCAAGATGTGTTAGAGATATATAGAAATGCTGATGACTTGTGTGGATTTATTTTGTATCCTGCAACTTTGCTAAAGTTGTTGATTATTTCGATTAGCTTATTGGTTGAATATCTAGGATTCTTTAAGTAGACCATCATGTCATCTTCAAAGAGTGATAGCTAGATCTCCTCATAGCTAAGTTTAATACCCTTAATTTCTTTTTCTTCTCTAATTGCTATTGCTAGTGTTTCTAGTACAATGTTGAATAATAAAGGTGATAAGGGGCATCCTTGTTTCACTCCTGATCTTATTGGGAATACATCTAGTTTATCCCCATTGCAAATGATGTTGGCTGATGGTTTTAGATAGATACTTTTTATTATTTTTAGGAAGGATCCTTTTATTCCTATACTTTCTAGTGTTTTCAATAGCAATAGGTGTTGTATTTTGTCAAAGGCCTTTTCTGTGTCTATTGAGATAATCATGTGATTTTTGTTAGTTTGCTTGTTGATATGGTTAATTATGTAGATGATTTTCCTAATATTAAACCATCCTTGCATTCCTGGTATAAATCCTACCTAATCAAAGTGAATAACCCTTGTGATGACTTGCTGGAGGTTTTTGCTAATATCCTGTTTAAGATTTTTGCATCTATGTTCATTAAGGAGATTGGTCTGTAGTTTTTCTTCTCTGTTTTTGGCATGCCTGGCATTGGGATCAGTACCATATTTGTGTCATAGAATGAATTTGGTAGAACTCCCTCTTTTCTTATTATGTCAAATAGTTTGTATAGTCTTGGGATTAGCTGTTCTTTGAATTTTTGATAGAATTCACTCGTGAATCCATCAGGCCCTGGGGACTTTTTCTTAGGGAGTTCTTTGATGGCCTCTTGGATTTCATTTTCTGATATGGGATTATTTAAGAATTCTATTTCTTCTTCTATTAGTCTAGGCAGTTTATATTTTTGTATATATTCATCCATATCACCTAGATTGGTATATTTTTTGCCATATAATTGGGCAAAGTAATTTTTAATGATTGCCTTAATTTCCTCTTCATTGGAGGTGATGTCCCCCTTTTCATCCTTGATGCTGTTAATTTGCCTTTTTTCTTTCCTTTATTAAATTAGATTGACCAGTACTTTGTCTATTTTGTCTGTTTTTTCAAAGTACCAGCTTCTAGTCCTGTTTATTAGTGCAATAGTTCTATCCCTTTTGATTTTATTAATTTCTCCCTTAATTTTTAGGATCTCTAGTTTGGTTTTCTTCTGGGGGTTTTTAATTTGTTTGCTTTCAAGTTTTTTTTTTATTTGCATTTCCAATTCATTGATCTCTGCCCTCCCTAGTTTGTTAATATATGCACTCAGGGATATGAATTTTCCTCTAAGTACTGCTTTGGCTGCATCCCATAAGGTTTGAAAAGATATCTCACCATTGTCATTTTCCTCAATGAAATTATTAATTGTTTCTATGATTTGTTCTCTAACTAACCAATTTTGGAGTATCATATTATTTAATTTCCAATTAATTTTTGATTTGGTTATCCATGTGCCCTTACTAATCATTATTTTCAATTGCCTTATGATCTGAAAAGGCTGCATTTATTATTTCTGCTTGTCTGCATTTGTATGCCATGTTTCTGTGATCTAGTGTATGGTCAATCTTTGTGAATGTTTGTTTTTCTCCATATGTCTATTAACTCTAATTTTTCTAAGATTTCATTCACTTCTTTTACCTCTTTCTTATTTATTTTTTGATTTGATTTATCTAAATTTGATAGTGGTTGGTTCAGATCTCCCACTAATATGGTTTTACTTTCTATTTTCTCCTTCAATTCTCCTAGTTTCTCCATGAGAAAAATGTGGGTGCTATACCATTTGTTGTATACATGTTGATTAGTGATATTTCCTCATTATCTATAGTCCCTTTTAACAAAATATATTTACCTTCCTTATCCTTTTTAATCAGGTCTATTTTTGCTTTGGCTTTGTCAGATATCATGATTGCAATTCCTGCCTTCTTTCTATCAGTTGAGGCCCAGAAGGTCTTATTCCATCCTTTAATTTTGACCTTGTGAGTGTCTACCTGCCTCATGTGTGTTTCTTGAAGACAATATATGGGAGGGTTTTGGATTCTAATCCATTCTGCTATTAGTCTACGTTTTATGGGTGAATTCATCCCATTCACACTCAAAGTTATGATTGTCACTTGTGGACTCCCTGGCATTTAGATATCCTCCCCTAATTCTGACCTTTCTTCTTTAGCTATAACCTTTTAAGCCAGTGATTTTCTTTAAATCAAACCCCCTAGTCCCCTCCATTAATGTTTCCCTTTCTAGCCCCTCCCTTTTTCCTCCCTCCCCCTTCCCCCTTTCCTTCCCTCCCTTTTTGTGTTCCCTCCCCCTTCCCCCCTTGGTTTTCCCTTCTCCCTACCCCTCTTGGGTAAGATAGAATTCATGATCCCAATGGATCTGGATGCTCTTCCCTCTCAGAGTTGATTTCACTGAGAGTAAAGTTTAAGTAAAAACTCTCTTCCTCTCCTTCTATTAGGAGATTTCTTCCCCTCCCATTCCCATGTGTATCTTTGTGTGAGAATGATTATTCTATTTAGTTATTTTTTTTTTAGATTTCTTGGAGTATATCTTAGTACCACCCACAATTTCCCCCTCCCTTTTTCTTTCTATCCCCCCTTTCTCCATATCATCTTGATGCCCCAAACTTTCCCTAAATGTGATTTTTCTTACTACTCTAATGATGCTTACAATTTTTGAGAGTTACACATCACATTTTCCCCACATATTAATATATATAATTTGATATAAATGTAGTCCTTATAGAAGAGAGTTTGAATAAAAGAACAAGATAACATTTTTCTCCTTTTCCCTTTACTTCATATTTACCTTTTCAAGTTTCTCTTGCTCTTTTTGTTTGATGGATAGCTGATTCTTGGTTGAAGACCCTGCTCTCTTGCTTTTCTGAATACCATGTTCCTTGCCATGATTAAAAGGGATAGGGAAGGTAATTATATTTTGTTAAATTTAGATAAATCAAATAAAAAATGAAATAAGAAGGAGGTAAAAGAAGTGAATGAAATCTTAGAAATATTAGAGTTAATAGACATATGGAGAAAAATATATAGGTACAAAAAGGAATACACCTTCTTTGGAGCACCACATAGCACATTCACAAAGCACATACACTAGGTCACAGAAACATGGCATACAAATACAGAAAAGCAGAAATAATAAATGCAGCCTTTTCAGATCACAAGGCAATAAAAATAATGATCAGTAAGGGTATGTGGAAAACCAAATAAAAAATTAATTGGAAATTAAATAATATGATACTCCAAAATGATTTACTTAGAAAAGAAATCACAGAAACAATTAATAATTTCATCAAGGAAAATGACAATGACGAGACATCCTTTCATACCTTTTGGGATGCAGCCAAAGCAATAATCAGAGGTAAATTCATATCCCTGAGTGCATATATTAACAAACTAGGGAGAGCAGAAGTCAATCAATTGGAAATGCAAATAAAAAAACTCGAAAGCAATCAAATTAAAAAACCCCAGCAGAAAACCAAACTAGAAATCCTAAAAATTAAGGGAGAAATTAATAAAATTGAAAGTGATAGAACTATTGATTTAATAAATAAGACTAGAAGCTGGTACTTTGAAAAAACAAACAAAATAGACAAAGTACTGGTCAATCTAATTAAAAAAAGGAAAGAAGAAAACCAAATTAACAGCATCAAAGATGAAAAGGGGGACATCACATCCAATGAAGAGGAAATCAAGGCAATCATTAAAAATTACTTTGCCCAATTATATTACAATAAATATTCCACTCTAGGGAATATGGATGAATATATACAAAAATACAAACTGCCTAGACTAACAGAAGAAGAAATAGAATTCTTAAATAATCCCATATCAGAAACAGAAATCCAACAGGCCATCAAAGAACTCCCTAAGGAAAAATCCCCAAGGCCAGATGGATTCACAAGTGAATTCTATCAAGCTATAACCTTTTAAAGCAGTGATTTACTTTAAATCAAACCCCCTAGTCCCCTCCCTTGATATGTTTCCTTTTCTAGCCCATCCCTTTTTGTTCTCTTCCCCATCACCTCTCCTTCACTCCCTTTTTGTGTTCCCTCCTCCCCTACCCCCCTTGGTTTTCCCTTTTCCCTTACCCTGTTGTATTAGATAAAATTCAAGATCCCAATGGATCTAGATGCTCTTCCCTCTCAGAGTTGATTTCATTGAGAGTAAGGTTTAAGTAAAAACTCTCTTCCTCTCCTTCTATTAGGAGATTTCTTCCCCTCCCATTCCCATGTGTATCTTTGTGTGAGAATGATTATTCTATTTAGTTTTTTCTTCTATTTATTGGAGTATATCTTAGTACCATCAATGATTTCCCCCTCCCTTTTTTCTTTCTATCCCCCCTTTCTCCATATTTTCTTGATGCCCCAAACATTGACTATGCATAATTCTTCTTACTACTCTAATGATGCATACAATTTTTGAGAGTTACACATTATATTTCCCCCACATGTTAATATATATGTATAATTTGATATAAATGTAGTTCTTATAGAAGAGAGTTTGAATAGAAGAAAAAGATAACATTTTTCTCCTTTTCCCTTTACTTCATATTTATCTTTTCAAGTTTCTCTTGCTCTTTTTGTTTGGATGTCAAACTTTCCACAGAGCTCTGGTCTTGTCTTTACAAACACTTGGAAAACTTGCCTTTTGTTGAATGCCTATACTTTCCCCTATAAGTACATAGTCAGTTTTGATGGATTGCTGATTCTTGGTTGAAGACCCTGCTCTCTTCCTTTTCTGAATACCATGTTCCATGCCTTATGGTCGTTCAGAGTGGAAATTACTAGATCCTGTGTGACCCGGATTGGTGTTCCTTTATATCTAAATTGTCTTTTCTGGCTTCTTGTAAGATTTTTTCTTTTGCTTGGAAGCTTTGGAATTTGGCAATTACATTCCTGGGAGTTGTGTTTTGGGGATTTAGTGTAGAGGGTGTTCTGTGAACTCTTTCAATGTATATTTTGTCCCTTTGTTCTACAATCTCTGGGCAGTTTTCTTTGATGATATCATGTACTATGATATTAAGATTACTGTTTATTTATGGCATTTCTGGTAGACCAATTATTCTCAGATTGTCTCTCCTTCCTCTGTTTTCCAGGTCTGTCACCTTGTCAGTGAGATATTTTATGTTATGTTCTAATTCTTTAGTCTTTTGACTTTGCTTTATTAATTCTTACTCTTTTGAAAGATCATTATCTTACAGTTGCCTGATTCTGACCTTTAAAGACTGGTTTTGTTTTTCAGTTTGGTCTGACCTGTTTTTTGAGGCTTTGAGCTATTTCTGCATTTGCATATTTTGTTCCCTCAGATTGCTGAGTTCCTTTTGCAATGGTTCCCATTTTTCCTGCCAGAAGGCTTTCATCTTTTTGATAATTTCCAATTTAAATTCTTCAAGAGCCTGTGGAGAGTTTCTATTTCTTATGGAAGGTTTTAGAGCATTTGTTTGTGTTTCCTCTTCTATCTCTCCTTATTTTGCATTTTTACTCCATAAAATGTCCAAAATCACCCCCTACTTCTTGCTTTTCTTGGTGTTTGGAGGCCTTTGCACCTCTGCACTGTTTGGTACCTCTATGCTTTTCCCTCCTCTTTCTAGTCAGAAATCTGTGTGAGGAGGACTGGCTCTCAGTGTATGCTTCTGATGATCTGAGGCTTTAGCCCCAGGCAAATTTTCTGTTCTCCACAGCTGCGCTGTCTTCCCGGGGAAGCCCAGGGTCTGCCCTCCTCTGCCTGCCGGCGTTTAGGGTGTTACCGCTCTCAGTTCCCTCCAGTTGCTTCTCTGCTGCCTTACTTCCATGCTCTAGCCTGGAACAGTACTGTCCGCAAGGTACCCCAGTGACTTTGCCTGCACTGAAGTTCCTGTCCTGCAAAAACCTCCGATGAGACTCCGATGGAAGGACCCAGCCACGGGGCTACATGTTCACCCCCCCCCAAATCTCTCTCCAGCTGCTTCTTTGCCTTTATTGTTGGACACCCCGAGCCTGGCCCAGGTTGCTTTCAAGGTGCACCCTTCAGAATAGCACCTTTCCTGGCCCTCAGGTTCCTGATGCTGCTGGGGGCTCATCACTCTGTGTTTGTGGGGAGGGGTGCTGGGACCTTCTTTCTGCCTTCCCCTTAGACCCGAGTGTTCTAGGATTCTGGCTTTTGGGGAGCATCCCTTTTGATTTGAGTCCAGAAAGAGGGTTTTCTGGCTCTGTCCTTTGTTAAGTTTGAATTTCAGTCCCCTAGGAGAATTCAGTTTGTGATCGGTAAGGAAGGGTTTTCAGAGATCTGAACTTTTGCTGCTTCTAAGCCACCACCTTGATCAGAAGTCCCAATCTTTTCTTATGAATGATTCTTTAATTTACTATAATAATAATGAAAACATTTTTGAGAGTTACAAATAACATTTTCCCCATATATTAATATGTATTGTTTGATCTAATTGTAGCCTTTAAGGAAGAGATTTTGGATAAAAAATAAAATTAAAAAAGAGAAAAAGAGGCATTTTTCTCTTTTTCCCTTTCTTTCATAATTACCTTTTCATCTTTCTCTTGATCTTTGTGTTTGGATGTCAAACTTTCCACTTAGTTCTGGTCCTTTCCCTACAAAAACTAGGAAATCTTCCATTGTGTTGAATGCCCATACTTTCCCCTGGAATTACATAGTCAGTTTTGATGGATAGGTGATTCTTGAAGACCCAGTTCTCTTGCCTTTCTGAATATCGTGTTCCAGGCCTTGCAGTCCTTCCGTGTGGAAGCTTCAATGTCTTGTGTGATCCTGACTGGAGCTCCTTTGTATCTGAACTGTTTCTTTTTGGCTTCTTGCAGGATTCTCTCCTTGGCTTGACAGCTCTGGAATTTGGCAATTACATTTCTGGGAGTTGTTTTGGGAGGGGGTTTAGTGTAGAACGTGTTCTATGAACTCTTTCAATGTTAATTTTGCCCCCTTGTTCAAGAATTTCAGGGCAGTTTTCTTGGATGATCTCCTGTAGTATGGTGTCAAGCTTCCTGTTGACCTCTGGCTTTTCAGGTAGACCAGTGATTCTCAAATTGTCTCTCCTTCCTCTTTTTTCTTGATCTGTCACCTTGTCAGTGAGATATTTTATGCTTTCTTCTATTTTATCAGTCCTTTGACTTTGCTTTATTAATTTATCCTGTTTTGCAAGATCATTGGTTTCCAGTTGCTCAATTCTGGTTCTTAAGGCCTGGTGTTTGGCTTTAATCTTTTGGCATTCAGCTGTAATTTTTTGGTTCTCTAATATCTTTTGTTGATTTTCTTCTTGAACCATTTTCCACTTCCCTTTCCAGAGGGCTTCCATCTTTCTGATGATAAGCTCAATTTGAGACTCTTCTAGGGCTTGTGGACAATTTTAATTTTTTTTTTTTGGTTTTGTTTTTGTTTGAGTTTTGTCCAGCATTTCCTCCGTAGCCTCGGATTTCCTCCATAAAATTTTTTGAGGGTGACAGCTTTCTTTTTTTATTTCCTGGTGGGATTTTGAGGCTCCTGTGCACAGTTAGCCATTTTTTCTGCATGTTTTCAGTTCCCTCTTTAGTCAGAAATCAGAGTCTGCTGAGCAGGTTTTTTTGTGTATGGAGTTAATGAGCAGGCTCTTGATTCTCCTCAGGAAGATTCTCCTCAAAGCAAATTCTCCTTTTCTGGCTTTTCTCAGTACCTTCCTCCAGGGGGCGCTCAGTGTCTGCACTCTCTTGCCTGCCTGGTTTTCCTGTTTAGTTACTTTCGGGGTGGGTCCCCTGCAGTCCTAGTCAATTCCCAAGGACCCAAAAAAACCACTCCCTGTTCGTTCCAGAGGCACTCCTGTCTCACTCCCTGGCTCCAGTGGGCGCACTGGCTCTGGGCACCTGAAGCCTGCGCTCTCTCACATTTTGAGGTTTTCTACCTTGCTGCCTTCAGGGAGGGGGCCCCTTGCTGTCCTAGTCAGCTCCCAAGGGCACAGAAATGCCTTCTCCTTGCTTCAGAGGCACCCCTTGCTCATTTGTCTTGGCGTGCACTGGCCCTGCTCTGGCCCTATAGGTGGGGGTGGGGGAGGGTGGATCCGCTCCTGTTTGGTTAGAAGCCCTTTCATCCTCTTATAGGCTGGTAAAGCCCCGATACCACGTACCTTCAATGCTGCTCCGCTTTCTACAGCTCCTCCATTCCTCTGATAAAGATTCTTAAGATCTTTTGTGGTGATCCTTGTCGGTGTATGTCAGTGTATGTCGGGGAGCATGAGTAAGCCACGTTTAGCTGGCCGCCACTCTTACCCAGAACTGCAATTGACTTTTGATGGACTATTGCATGTGCATTTGAAAGTAAGATCTAATGTCTTAAAAGATCTCTGCAAAGGCTACCTGTCACTATCTTTGCAGCATGTAGTCTCCACTTTGAAGACTTCTATTCTGAGCAAGAAGTCCAGTTAATTAAGTTGATCCTTTATGAAGAATTCCTGGAAAGAATGACACATGATGAAAAAGGCAAACAGTAGACTTGATTCATGTAGGTAGAAGAAAGGCCTTTATTGATAAGCCTGAATGTCCATAGAATCACAGAAGTGGTCAATAACAGAAGAACAGCCATGTTTCTATAACCAAAGGATATGTGTATGTGTGTGTGTGTGTGTATACAAATACATATATATATGTATATACATGTATAAATATACATATATAATTAAAACACTTATTTTTTGTGAACAAAATCTGGATGATGGAACATGGACAAAATTTTATTCAGAGGTATTTTTCTGAAGTTCTCTATAAGGATTCAAAACTATATTTTTTAAAAGGAGGCAATAATTTATAATAATGAATCATTGGCTTAGATATTCTGGGACATGACTTCTTACTTTCAAAATCCATGTGCAATGCTCCATCAAAAATATTTCTTCTTTTATATGTGATTCTAAATCATATTCTCTTAATAAAAACAGCATTTTATTTCTCCATGATACTTCAGTTCTAAGTGGCATCCATCTAATAGCTACTATTAAAACACAAGTAGTCATTAGCTCTACTACATCAGAATACCTTTCCCTCTGTTTCAATTGTTGGTTTTAAAGTTGCATCTTTGTAATGACAAAAATACATTTGGCCAAGTAATACATCACTATGAGTAGACAATGTGTTCCAATCAATTCTTCTATGGAAAAAAAATATGTCTAACAACAAAAAAACAATAACAATAGGAATTTACAAAGCATTCAAGAGTTATCTCATTTTAGCTTCAAGATTACCCTGGGGAGTTTGGTCCTATTGGGTCTGAAATTTTATGGATGTTGGGATTGAAGCAAAGACATGCAAAGGAACGTCCTTTTGGTCAACTGCTTGTAGATGGTTCTGGAATGAATGAAAACAAAAACTGACATCTATAGAGCTCTTTGAGTTGTGTGAAACATTTTATCAGCATTTTAAAATGTGAGCTTTAAGTATTTATTTATTATTTTAAAATTTTGTTAATTTATTAATTTATTTAATTTTTATCCCCATCTATAGAGAAGGAAACTAAAGATCAGAATGGCTGAAAATTTTTTTCATGAATTCTAACAAGTATTGGTAATGACTGAAGCCAAGGAATCTTCACACTACGTTCAGATATACCCATTGTGATATACTGTTTAATGCTCTGTCCACTAGAACTTGCTGCCTTTTATGCAGCTTCTCATTGGTGCAAAGTTAGCATTACTCTTTCATGACTTGTGTCTGTTAAACAGCCTTTCAGAAACGTAGACAAATGAAGATGGAAAAATCTCTTTCTTTCTGTTATCTAAATCTCTCTGTACAGAGCTCTGTGACTCAGCTGAGGTCCCAAACCTTCTATCTGAGTCTGAATCAGTCAGTCTGGGTTAAGGTCACTCAAATTGATTCCTTTGTTGTGGTAGATTGCTTAATTTGATCAAATAATGGCTCTGTTCTTACACAGAGAGTTTTTAAAGAAACTGTCCATCAAAACCCAGAAAAAGTTCACTAGGGACAAGGGCAAAATTGTCTGTTTTGGTTAGTCTATATGAGGTCAGGAAATGCTTACTTCATGTTGCCAAGGGCCACCTGGTCCTTTTCCCAGGAGCTCTGCATCTACCTTTAATAGACATTTCTTCAAAATTCATTTTTATTGTAACAGATCCATTCAATTGTCTGTAATGTTGAAAAGATCAAACTATTTTGATTGGCTTTTTGGCAATGTTATTCAAGATTTTCCCTGTTCATATTAATAGCATTATCTTTAATACAACATTTATTTATTTCATGTACATTCAATTTAAAAATAAATTGTGTTCTAATAGCTATTGACTAAAATAACAAATAGCTATAAAAGAGCTGTTTATTTAAGATCATACATTTTGAAATTGAATAAATACAATATATTTTTACTTAGAAACTTTTTAATTCTGTTCTGGCAGTCAAGGTAAAGGATTGGGATGAGCTAGTGCAAATAGCATTTTTCTCCACAAGATTGAAGCTACATTGAATTGTTAGCTTTTGAAATGACATATCCGTCCAGTTGGCAAGATACCATTCAGTGACATATGAGTTTGATTATGGGTGGGTTCACTAAAAAAAGTCAGCTGTGTATAAAATTGTATTGCCATTAAAATGTGTTGTTGTTTTTTTTTTCTGAAATGGTAGCTCTTTACAAGGTAAACTCTGGCTGTGTACAACTAGTTTACTATTTCTGACTGAACTAATAAATCATGTGACTGAATATTTTTATGTTTGTAGACATACAAATCATCAAATGTCTAATTCAATGTCTGGGCTGTATCACACCCCTATGATCTCCTTTTGGGCTCTCATAGGAAGAGTAAATAAATTTAAGGAATATGCAGCCACCTCATATTCATTTACTCTGTGACTAAAATGGGGTTGAACTAGTTAAGAGAACAATTTTCATACTGGATTATTCCTTTAATGAACAAATGAATGGGAAAGCACTTATGAAAACTGTACTATGTGCTAGGCACAGTAGTAATCACTAGAAATATCAATACAAGACAGTTCCTATGCTAAATAATTTAAATTTTAATAGCAGAATTTTACCCATGTAGAGAGTCATGGCTAAAGACAGATATTCTGGACAAGGTATGTGGAAATGGAAGGCACTCATTTTTTTTAAACCTTTACCTTCTGTCATAGAATGAATATTCATCCTAAGGCAGGAAAATGGTAAGACTTAGGCAATGGACTTTCAGTGACTTGCCCAAGGTCACAAAGTAGGAAATATTTGATGAAATATTTGAACTCAGCCCCTCTCATCAACAGGCTTGGCTCACTGGATAGTGAGCCACTTACCTCTTCATTAGAAAAAAAAAGAGTACTGAAAACAATAGGAATGTTGACTTTATTACTATTTCCAGAACTAGAGATGAAAGAGGAATGGCAATGAGGGCATATGTGTAGGCACAGGCAAGGAGGAACAGAAAGCATCATTGGTTAGGCTACTGATAGAGAAATTTCATTAATCAAAACCTCAGTGTCCTGAGGCAGGAGCATTGAGTCAAACTGGAAGTAGAGAGGTGGGCATGAAGATTATTCTAGCACAGCCAAAGTACTTTAAAGACCAAGGACTACAAGTTCAATAGTGTTGGCTGTGAATTTCATGGTAATACATTGCAGTTTATTAATGTTCTTTAGGATAAAAATTGACTAGGTTTTTTTAAAGGTACTTGAAAAATGGAAAGGAAAATTTGTTGAAGCAAATATGGAATAACTAAACTTTATATGCAGAAATATGTCTGTTTTGAGTATTAAATGAGAAAAGTTGGAGGTAGAGTCAAGAACATGGAGTAAAGACAGGAGCCCAAGAATCTCACTTAAAACCTTTTCCAAAAAAACTTTAAAATAAATCTTAATACAGAATAGTAGAGGAGGAACTAGCAAAGGGACAAAGTGCTGCAGTTTTCCTGCAGAAGACAAATTAGAAGATATTGAGAGAGAGTCTCTTTAATGAGAGTGAGAGAAGAGTGTAGTCCATAGCGAGGCTGCACCAGGGTCTAGTCTGTCCCCTCTAGTTTGTATCCAATAGCAGTATCTCTCCCAGATGAATTACCTCAGCTTTTGCAAGGTGAGGATACCACAGATTTTACTGAAAGTCTTCCCTTTTTTCTTGGGGGATTGATAATATTCTGTCAATGACACATGATTTGGATTCTGACTCTTAACATCCTTTAACTCACTCTCTTAACTTTTTTTTCAAAATGCTCAAGATAGGAGATGCAACTCCCTTAATGTAGAACAGAAAACAAAAACAAAAACAAAAACACAGAGGCCCAAGACTGAAGGCTTTCCTTTTCCCATGTATACTCACAGAGATGAAGCCACCATGGCCTTTCTTCTCTTCTTCTCTTACAGCTTAGTCTTTCACTAGACTCCATAAGTAAACATCACTTGATTTTCCTCAGAAGCTGAGAAAGGGGCAGCAAGGTGGCTGGGTGCCAGACCTGGAGAAGGGAGGTCCTGGGTTTAAATCTATCCAGAGCCACTTGCTAGATGTGACCCTGAGAAAGTCACTTAATGTTAATTTACTAGCCCTTACCCTCTCTTCTTTCTTGGACCCAATACTTCATATCAATTCTAAGTCAGAAGTTAAGAAAGAAATAAAGAAAGAAGAAGAAGAAGAAGAAGAAGAAGAAGAAGAAGAAGAAGAAGAAGAAGAAGAAGAAGAAGAAGAAGAAGAAGAAGAAGAAGAAGAAGAAGAAGAAGAAGAAGAAGAAGAAGAAGAAGAAGAAGAAGAAGAAGAAGAAGAAGAAGAAGAAGAAGAAGAAGAAGAAGAAGAAGAAGAAGAAGAAGAAGAAGAAGAAGAAGAAGAAGAAGAAGAAGAAGAAGAAGAAAGAAGATGCAGCTCATGAGACAAACGTGGAGTCTGAAGATGTAGATTTATTTCAAAGCCATTTGGAGATACTTCTTTCCATCATGTTATCATACCATGTTATCTGCTGACCAGATTCATTTATAGAATGTCAATGCATACAAAATCTCTAAATATCTTTAGGTCATCTCCCTTATACATTATGATTCTCCTAGAAACAAGCTTCTTGGCTTGTGTACATGGAAAGATGCAGAGATGCCTTCCTAAACTACATACAAATGTTTCATACTAACATTGCATGTGTGTCTGAATGCCTGCAGAGGTGTAGACTATGGAAACTTCAGTCTTATTTAGAAGTGGTTTATTTGTTAGATGTGTAGCAATCCTGACTCTAAGAATGTTCTTAGCAAGAAAAAAAACAAAACTTTATATTATTGTACTATAAAAAGTCGCCACACATGAATGATGAAAATAGCAATGTTTCAAAGCTGAAGTGTATCCCCAAAGTTTCAGTCATACCTATTTACTGCCATTGGTCTAATGATTATTTCAGACTCCCTGGAAGATATGACAAAGTTGTAATTTCACTAAAAGGTTCTAATGAAGTAACATTTTATTGAAATGTCAAGCAACATAATGGATGTTACTCCTTAGGAAACCCAGCTTGTGCCTGAAATAGAAGGAAAAAAAATGTTAGTATATATAACGTGCTTTCTAAAAGTGTTAATATAGCTATAAGTTATTAAATCACAGACATGTATATACCTACACATATGCATATAGATTAATATAGTTAGACATAGCTATTTGTACAGTATTTACATATGTGTGTATGAATGTGTACTGTGGGTTTAAAAAATATTGTGTTCAGGGAACTTCATTTCCCAGCATCCTTTACTCTTCCCGGAGGTCCCTTGTCTTGTGTCCCATGTTGCCCCCAGTGCTGGTTTCTCAAACAAAGACAAGGGACCCCCGGGAAGAGTAAAGAATGCTGGGAAATGAAGTTCCCAGCCACAATATTTTTTTAAACCCACAGTATATGCGCACACACACATATTTACCTATTTGAATGTGTGTAACATTGTGAATATGAAATGAGACAAAAAATGTAAAAAGCTCATTCAATTCTACATAAATATGAATTATTGTTAGTACTTATATGTAATATTATATATATATATATATATATATTATGGTCAAATTGAAGCAAATATTTTATGCTTATGGCTTTTGGAGGCCAGGAAAAAATATTTAATTCAAAAGATATAGTGTTTTTAGCATGAAAATGCATTTAGCACATTTGATACTTGATACTTTAACTGAGGTAATCCTAATGAACTATTTCAAGAAATGAGTAAATAATCTAATTTCCTCAATTAAAAAAATTCATATTACATGGCAATACAATTTTATTTTATTGTTTTCTGACATTTTACTATCCATGTTCTCTCCCTTCCTCCCACTACTGTCCCCTCTCCCAAAAGGCAGGTAATATAATACTACTTGTACATATACTATCATACAATACATGTATATATATTTTTTTCTTGGTCTTGTAAAACAAGACACATATTACTTATACTAGAAAAAATTCATGGAAGAAATAAACTGAAGAATGGTATCGTAAGGATTAATGTTCTAAGAGAAAATATTTCTCGTTTTTTAATTAACTTTTTAAAATTACTTTCCATTTTATATTCAATACAATCCATTGGTTCTAAGTCAGAGAGTGGCAAGGGCTAGGCAATGGAGGTTTTATTGACTTGCTCAGGGTCATACAGCTAGGGTGTGTCTGAGTCCAGATTTGAATCCAAGACCTCTAGTCTCCAGGATTATTTCTCTGAACACTAAGATACCCAGCTCCTTTATGTTATTAACTGGTTAATCAAGACATTCGAATCTGGTCAAATGATCTCATCAATTAAACATCTCAGAACTCCTGGACCCAGATTCTTATACATACTTTTGGAAGCTAATTATTCAGTACCTCCTTTGAACATTTCAAGGCATTTTGGATTGATAAATAGCTAGTAAGATAGTTGTCCATCAAGCTCTCAACCCTTCCCCACACCATAGGTAATAGAGATCACATAGGAATGAAGAGAATCATATTCTTCTCTATCAATCAAATTTTGTTAAATGATTTCCTAAGTACAAAGACGATGCAAAAAACAAAGCAAAACAATAGTAGACTAGAGGGAGCATTTCTAATCTTTATGTAAGAATCAGTAAAGTAAGTAAAAAATAAATTCTCACAGTATGCTTCAATCTGCATTCAGACTCTGTCAGTTCGTTCTATGCAAGGGATAACCTTTTTTCATCATGAATCCCTTGGAATTGTTCTGGACCCTTATCTTGTTGAAAATAGTGGTCCCAGTTAAACATCTTACACTATTATTACTATGTCTCACAGATCCATTTTTATAAAATAATTTTTAGGAAAAGAATAGGTTATTTATATTTATACATAGAAATAATGACAAAATGAAATATGATTTTCAGATTTTGTTTTAATGAGATTTGTTCATTTCATAATAATAAATACTGTGCCATCTAACACTCAGATTCATTATTCAGTGACCAGGGAGCCATAAATATTAAAAAAAAAAAGAATTTTTTCCATTTGCATCATAAGTTTTGACAGATTATCCATTTTCCAGCATCATAATGGAGTTTCTACTGTTTTCTTTTGGTAATGAAGTAAAGCTTCTCAGCAATAGGTTGAGGGTGGGAAGTAAATTTGAAAAAGGCTACCTTAGTCTTCTGTGAGGCCCCAGAATTCAAATATACAGTCAACCGATATAGAAACAGTAGGAAATAATTCATAGTGTATCTCTCACAGATGCAAATCAATTATTTGTCAACTGTGTGTTCTGCATTGTACTCTCTTGGCATAACAAAAATTAAAACAACAGTTTCTACTGTGAAAAGTTATATAATTTACTAAGAGAATGAAATTATGTAAGCTGGCAACATGGGTGTGTGGAACATTCCTAGCATGGCAGGGGAGGGGTACTCATTTTGGGGCTTTGTTTTTGTTGGTACCAGCTTTCAGAAGTGGTCAGTGAGATATCCTGGTGAAGAAAGCAAAGCTACAATTTTTTTTCAGTACCAAGTATGAGGAATGACTGGAGAGCAGAAATTGAGATTACTAAGAGTAAAGAGCAGTCTCTCAATAGGACCATTTTTGAGACTTCTTCCTGTTTCTATAATCATAAGATATCTAAGATATCTCTGACTATATTCATTACATACATTCCTCCATTTTCCCCTGATTTTTCCACCTCAAGATATCCATCTAAGCCTTAAGCCTTTCCTTGTGTGAGCTTCAACCTACCCATAAAAAGGACAATTACTTTGAATATTAATTGTAAATCATAACTTTTGTTAATTCCTCTGAGTTTCCCAAGTGGTCCCAAGCATGTATCATATAAAAGTCAGGAATAAAAGTTTTACTAGTGAGGGGGAAGGAGAGGCCCCTGCAGCAATCAAATAGAAATATTCCCTTCAAAAAGAAAGCTATCCACCTCTAGAGGAAGAAATGATGGAGTAGAAATCCAGATGAAATTATATGATTTATCATTTGTTTATTTGGGCATATGATTTGGGGTTTTGGTTTTATAATATTATTTATTTGCAAAAATGAATAATATGGAAGTATGTTTTAAATAATAATACATGTATAACCCAGATTGAATTGCTTGTCAACTACAGGAGGGGGAAGGGAGAAAACATAAATCTTATCACCTTGGAAAACTTATTTTTAAATTTGTTATTAAAATAAAATAAAGGCTGAAAAAAGAAATATTCCCTACAAAATGCCTTCACTCTTTTATAGTATAAATTTATATTTTTTCAGATTATATATAATTGTAATTTCTTAATATTTGCTTTGTAATATTTTGCCATCTATATTCTCTCTTTGACTCCCACTTTTCTGTCCTCCCTAAGAAGGCAGGTAATATGATATAAATTGATATAGAAAATACATACTTCCTCATTTGTCATATTATGAAAGAAGACATATAGTACTTACATAAGAGAACAACCCATGGAGGAATCAGAGTAAAGAATGTTATGTTTTATTTTGCAATCAGATTCTGTTCTTTCTATGATAATGGATATCCTTTATTTTTTGTCATGAGATTCTTGGAGTTGTTGTTAATCCTTGTCTTGTTAATAAGTTGAGTCATTCATAATTGATCATCATACATTATTATTTTTACTGAGTATAATATTTCCCTTGTTTGACTCATTTAATTTTGTTTCACTTCATATAAAGTTTTTCAGGTTATTTTGTAATCATATTTTTTATTTCTTATGTGACAATTGTATTCCATTATAATCATAGACCACAACTTGTTCAGCCATTCCCCAGTTGATGGACATTATTTTAGTTTCCAATTTGCCATGACAAATAGAGCTGCTGTAGTAGTAGGTTCATTTCACCTATTTATAATCTCTTTGAGGTATAGACCAGGTAGTAGTATTGTTGGGTCAAAGGGTATGTTGCCTTCATTCTTTAACAAATACTCTGGATATATTTCTAAATCCAGTGATCTACACTGATAATAACTCAAATATGTTTTTCAATTCCTTATTTCTCTGCTAATCATCAGTCCCTCTTCTCAAACTGGCTAGTAGAGCTTTCAAACTAGAAGTCTTATAGCCATCTTAAATTACACATATCCTAAACTGAACTCGTAATCATTCCAATCATTCCTCCCTAATTCTATCTCATCCATATTTTTATTACTATCAATGATACCACAATATAAATCCCTCATACTTGTTACCTCTCATTCTCAACTATTTCTTGCCCAAATCATGTCTAATCTGTTAAAAATTTTATTAATTTTTCATTTCTCAAATACATCATTTTATCATTTTTGATACTGTCAACACCTTTCTTAGCCTTTTATCTTCTCAGGCTCAACTTATTGCAAAAGCCTGATGGTTGGTCTTTCTGCCATGTTTCTACCAACTCCATTCCATTCTCCACTTATTCAACAAAATGATTTTTAAACAGTTTTTTAATGTTAAAACTTGAAACAATTTGTAACAATCATTATATGACATTTTAGGCTTTAGATTTTCCTTCCCTCTCTCAGCTCCACCCTCTCCAAGTGGGAAATAGTCTGCTATAAATAATAACAATGTTGTAATGCAATAAATAATTCCATATTACTCATGCTATGAAAGACAAATCAAACATATAAGAAAAAAAGACTCATGAAGGAAATAAAATGAAAAATGGAATGCTTTGGTCTACAATCAGATTCCATTTCCCCTTTGTTCTGATGTAATTTATTTTATTTTGTTTATATATAGAAAGATTAGGCAAGTGGAACATCCTTTACTTCTCTGGCTTACCTCTGAGCAAGCAACTTCCCCATCAAAGTGATTTTTCATGTAGATCTGACATAGTCCCTTTTCTATTCAATAAAGCCCAGTGGCTTTTTGGAACCTCTAAAATGAAATTTAAAATCCACCATTTGGCATTCGAAGCCTTTCATAATGTAATCCAATCATACCCTTTATATCTTATCACCCCCCCCCATTGTCCTGTGAGCTCCCCAAGGACATTTAGTGCCTGACACATAGTAGGTACTCAAATTTTTATTGACTGATTGACAAACCATATAGAGCACATCTTAGCATGTTTAAGTTAGCATGAACAATTTTGTTATATAAATGAAATCTAGGTATAGTCTTTTTTCATATTCATTTTCTTTTCAAACAATATCATAATGCTTTCAGAAAAAGAAATGGAGTTAAAGTAGTATATTCTTAAAAAATACCCTTACCTTCTGTCTCAGAATAACACTGTATATTGATTTCAAGGCAGAAGAGTGGTAAGGGTTAGGCATTGCTCAGGGTCACACAGGTAAGAAGTGTCTGAGAACAGATTTGAACCCAGGTTCTATTTCTTGGCATGGCTCGTAATCCATTAAACCACTTAATTTGCCTAATTATTCACTGCCCTCTAATTTTTCTTGGTTAAGCAAAGCTGGTTCCTAGCAATTACTGATCCAATTTCTAAATTTTCAAACTAGCTTTTTAACAGTATGTTTTACTATTTTACCAGAAATTGAAGCCAAGATCACTGGTCAATTGCTCATATATTAAATTATATCTTGACTTTAAAATGGAGAAGGATGTGAAATATTTTCCTTTCTTTTGAGTGAAATCTTCTATTCTTCATTATCTTTCAGAGATCACATAAAGATCCTCAGCAATTCAATTCAACAGTCACATATATCTTACTAGACAGCTTTCCTTTTTTTTCTCTTCATTGAAATTAATTCTGTTTGTGTCTTTAGAATTTCATTCTTAAAGTTTATTATCATTCTTGGACAGACTTGTGTCAGAATAATTTTGGGCCATGTTTTTCTATTTCCTTTTATCCCTTCAAAATCCCTTTCCCCATTCTAAAATGCACATCAGTATATATATCTGACTTTCCTGCTTTTCAATATCATTAATTCAAGATCACTTGTGATCACTTCCTCCCAAGGTTAACACAGCTTCTAGTTTAGCATCCAATTATTCCTTAGAAGTTGGAATCAAGACTTCCGGTCAAGATGGCAGCTTAGAGAAAGCTAAAGTTCAGAGCTCCAGAAACCCTTCCTTACTGATCTCAAACTGAATGCTCCTAGGGCACCGAAATTCAAAACAAACAACCGAATAGACCCGGGGAACACTCCTCCTGGACCTGGATCAAAAGATACGGCCCCCCAAAAGTCAGAAACCGAGATCAGTTGGATCTAAGGGGTAGGCAAAAGGAAGGTCCCAGGACCCATCACCCCCAACTGAGAGCGCTGAATACGAGGCAGCAGCAGGAAGCTCAGGGCAGGCAAAAGGGCCTCAGGAGCCGGCTATTCTGAAGGCTGCACCCTGAAAACAACCTGACCCAGTTGAGGGGGCACTCAGACAGCAGGGAAACAGAGAGAGATGGGGGGAGCCTGTAGCCCCCTCACCAGATCCTTCCATCTGAGTCTCAAGGTCCCTGCCTCAGGGCATACTCAGTCTGAGGTTAATCCTATCACCAGCCCTCAGAGCTCCTGGAAGCCACAGGCCCTCCCCCTCAGAGTGCAGGCTCCTCTGGCCAGCAAAAGCATTGAAGTACATATGAGAGTGTCAAGCCAGGCACAGAGCATAGAAGGCAACAGAGAAGCATCGGGAGGGAACTGAGTAGGGTAGTAACACCAAAACACTGAAACACCAGGAATTCCGGGCTTCCTGGGGAAGACAGACAATTTTCCTGGGGCTAAAGCCACTGAACACCAGACAGATAACAGAAGAGCCAGCCCCCCTCACTCAGATAGAGATGGCAAATAGCACAGAATTAAAAAAGCCTCAAAACAACAGGAAAAACAAGAAGGGGGCAACTTTGGACACATTTTATGAGGCAAAAATACAAAATACAGAGGAGATAGAAGAAGAAACACAAGCAAATACACCAAAAACTTCCAAAGGAAATGGAAACTCTCCACAAACTTTTGAAGAATTTGAATCGAAAATGATCAAAAAGATGGAAGCCTTCTGGCAGGAAAAGTGGGACTTAATGCAAAAGAATTTCATGCAACTACAAAACCGGTTTGACCAACTGAAAAGGAAAACCAGGCTTTCAAGGTCAGGATTAGGCAACTGGAAGACAACGAGCAGGTAAAAGAGCAAGAATCAATAAAGCAAAGCCAAAAGATCAAGAAATTAGAAGAGAACATAAAATATCTCACTGACAAGGTGCCAGACTTGGAAAATTGAGGAAGAAGAGATAATTTAAGAATAATTGGACTACCAGAAAATCCAGAAATAAACAGCAAACTCGACATTGTAATACAAGATATAATCAAAGAAAATTGCCCAGAGATTCTAGAACAAGGGGGCAATACAGCCACTGAAAGAGCTCACAGAACACCCTCTACACTAAATCCCCAAAAGACAACTCCCAGTAATGTAATTGCCAAATTCCAAAGCTTTCAAGCAAAAGAAAAAAATCCTACAAGAAGCCAGAAAAATACAATTTATATATAAAGGAATGCCAATCACTGTCACACAAGACCTTGCAGTTTCCACTCTGAATGATCGTAAGGCATGGAACATGATTTTCAGAAAGGCAAGAGAGCTGGGTCTTCAACTAAGAATCAGCTATCCAGCAAAACTGACTATATACTTCCAAGGGAAAGCATGGCATTCAACAAAATAGAAGATTTTCGACTTTTTGCAAAGAAAAGACCAGAGCTCTGTGGAAAGTTCGATATGGAAAAACAAAGAGCATGGAATACCTGAAAAGGTAAATATGATGGAAAGGGAAAAGGAGAAAATTGTTATCTTTTCATTTATTCAAACTCCCTTCTATAAGGACTACATTTATATCAATATATATACATATATATTAATATATGGAAAATGTAATGTGTAAATAAGGGGAAAAGAAAAATCAAATAGAATAATCTTTCTCACACAAAAATTCACATGTGAAGGGGAGGGGAAGAAAACTCCTATAAGAAGGAGAGGAAGAGAGTTTTTACTTAAACCTTACTCTCAGGGAAATCAAATCTGAGAGGGAAAAACATCCAGATCCATTGAGATCTTGAATTCTATCTTACCCAACAAGGGTAGGGAGAGGGAAAATCAAGGGGGGGGAGGCAGGAGGGAAAACAAAAGGGGAGGGAAGTAAAGGGGGGAGGGGGAGGGAACAAAAAGGGAGGGTCTAGAAAGGGAAACATATCAAGGGAGGGGACAAGGGGGACTGATTTAAAGTAAATCACTGGACTAAAAGATAGAGCTGAAGAAGAAAGGTTAGAATTAGGGAAGGATATCAAAATGCCAGAGAATTCACAAGTCACAATCATAACTTTGAATGTAAATGGGATGAACTCACCCATAAAACGTAGATGAATCACAGAATGGGTTAGAATCCAAAACCCTACCATATGTTGTCTTCAAGAAACACACATGAGGCAGAGAGACACCCACAAGGTCAGAATTAAAGGATGGAGTAAGAACTTCTGGGCCTCAGCTGATAGAAAGAAGGCAGGAGTTACAATCATGATATCTGATAAAGCCAAAGCAAAAATAGATCTGATTAAAAGGGATAGGGAAGGTAATTATATTTTGTTAAAAGGGATTTTAGATAATGAGGAAATATCACTAATCAACATGTATGCACCAAATAATATAGCACCCAAATTTCTAATGGAGAAACTAGAAGAATTGAAGGAAGAAATAGACAGTAAAACAATATTAGTGGGAGATTTGAACCAACCATTATAAATTTAGATAAATCAAATCAAAAAATAAATAAGAAAGAGGTAAAAGAAGTGAATGAAATCTTAGAAAAATTAGAGTTAATAGACATATGGAGAAAAATAAATAGGGACAAAAAGGAATACATCTTCTTCTCTGCACCACATGGCACATTCACAAAGATTGACCATACACTAGGTCACAGAAACATGGCATACAAATGCAGAAAAGCAGAAATAATAAATGCAGCCTTTTCAGATCACAAGGCAATAAAAATAATGATCAGTAACGGTACGTGGAAAACCAAATAAAAATTAATTGGAAATTAAATAATATGATACTCCAAAATCATTTAGTTAGAGAAGAAATCACAGAAACAATTAATAATTTCATCAAGGAAAATGACAATGACAAGACATCCTTTCATACCTTTTGGGATGCAGCCAAAGCAATAATCAGAGGTAAATTCATATCCCTGAGTGCATATATTAACAAACTAGGTAGAGCAGAAATCAATCAATTGGAAATGCAAATAAAAAAGGTCGTAAGCAATCAAATTAAAAAACCCCAGCAGAAAACCAAACTAGAAATCCTAAAAATTAAGGGAGAAACTAATAAAAATGAAAGTGATAGAACTATTGATTTAATAAATAAGACTAGAAGCTGGTACTTTGAAAAAACAAACAAAATAGACAAAGTACTGGTCAATCTAATTAAAAAAAGGAAAGAAGAAAAGCAAATTAACAGCATCAAAGATGAAAAGGGGGACATCACCTCCAATGAAGAGGAAATCAAGGCAATCATTAAAAATTACTTTGCCCAATTATATGACAATAAATACAGCAATCTAGGGGATATGGATGAATATATACAAAAATACAAACTGCCTAGACTAACAGAAGAAGAAATAGAATTCTTAAATAATCCCATATCAGAAAATGAAATTCAACAGGCCATCAAATAGCTCCCTAAGAAAAAATCCCCAGGGCCCGACAGATTCACAAGTGAATTCTATCAAACATTCAGAGAACAGTTAATCCCAACAATATACAAACTATTTGACATAATTAGCAAAGAGGGAATTCTACCAAACTCTTTTTAGGACACAAACATGGTACTGATTCCAAAACCAGGTAGGTCAAAAACAGAGAAAGAAAACTATAGACCAATCTCCCTAATGAATATAGATGCAAAAATCTTAAATAGGATACTAGCAAAAAGACTCCATCAAGTGATCAGAAGGATCATCCACCAGGATCAAGTAGGATTTATACCAGGGATACAGGGCTGGTTCAATATTAGGAAAACCATCCACATAATTGTCCACATCAACAAGCAAACCAGCAAGAACCACATGATTATCTCAATAGATGCAGAAAAATCCTTTGATAAAATACAACCTCCATTCCTATTGAAAACACAAGAAAGCATAGGAATAGAAGGGTCATTCCTAAAAATAATAAACAGTATACATCTAAAACCATCAGCCAATATCATCTGCAATGGGGATAAACTAGATGCATTCCCAATAAGATCAGGAGTGAAACAAGGATGCCCATTATCACCTCTACTATTTGAAATTGTACTAGAAACACTAGCAGTAGCAATTAGAGAAGAAAAAGAAATTGAAGGCATCAAAATAGGTAAGGAGAAAGCTAAGCTATCGCTCTTTGCAGATGACATAATGGTCTACTTAAAGAATCCTAGAGATTCAACCAAAAAGCTAATTGAAATAATCAACAACTTTAGCAAAGTTTCAGGATACAAAATAAACCCGCATAAGTCATCAGCATTTCTATACATTTCCAACATAGTTCAGCATTAAAAACTAGAAAGAGAAATCCCATTCAAAATCACCTTAGACAAAATAAAATACCTAGGAATCTATCTCCTGAGACAAGCACAGGAACTATATGAATACAACTACAAAACACTCTCCACACAACTAAAACTAGACATGAGCAATTGGAAAAACATTAACTGCTCATGGGTAGGACGAGCCAATATAATAAAAATGACCATCCTACCCAAACTTATCTATCTATTTAGTACCATACCCATAGAACTTCCAAAAAATTTCTTTACTGATTTAGAAAAAAAAAAAAACATAACAAAGTTCATTTGGAATAACAAAGGATCAAGGATATCCAGGAAAATAATGAAAAAAATACAAAGGAATGGGGCCTTGCAGTCCCAGATCTCAAACTATATTACAAAGCAGCAGTCATCAAAACAATTTGGTACTGGCTAAGAGACAGAAAGGAGGATCATTGGAATAGACTGGGGGCAAGTGACCTCAGCAACACAGTATACGATAAACCCAAAGATCCCAGGTTCTGGGACAAAAATCCACTATTCGATAAAAACTGCTGGGAAACTTGGAAGACAGTGTGGGAGAGATTAGGAATAGATCAACACCTCACACCCTACACCAAGATAAATTCAAAATGGGTGAATGACTTAAACATAAAGAAGGAAACCATAAGTAAATTGGGTAAACACAGAATAGTATACATGTCAGACCTTTGGGAAGGGAAAGACTTTAAAACCAAGCAAGACATAGAAAGAGTCACAAAATGTAAAATAAATAATTTTGACTACATCAAATTAAAAAGCTTTTGTATAAACAAAACCAATATAACTAAAATCAGAAGTAAAGCAACAAATTGGGAAGCAATCTTCATAAAAACCTCTGACAAAGCTTTAATTACTCACATTTACAAAGAGCTAAATCAATTGTACAAAAAATCAAGCCATTCTCCAATTGATAAATGGGCAAGGGACATGAATAGGCAGTTCTCAGCCAAAGAAATCAAAACTATTAATAAGCACATGAAAAAGTGCTCTACATCTCTTATAATTAGAGAGATGCAAATCAAAACAACTCTGAGGTATCACCTCACACCTAGCAGATTGGCTAACATGACGGCTATGGAAAGTAATGAATGCTGGAGGGGATGTAGCAAAGTAGGGACATTAATTCATTGCTGGTGGAGTTGTGAATTGATCCAACCATTCTGGAGGGCAATTTGGAACTATGCCCAAAGGGCAATAAAAGACTGTCTGCCCTTTGATCCAGCCATAGCACTGCTGGGTCTGTACCACAAAGAGATAATAAGGAAAAAGACCTGCACAAGAATATTTATAGCTGTGCTCTTTGTGGTGGCCAAAAATTGGAAAAAGAGGGGATGCCCTTCAGTTGAGGAATGGCTGAACAAATTGTGGTATATGTTGGTGATGGAATACTATTGTGCTAAAAGGAATAATAAAGTGGAGGAATTCCATGGAGACTGGAACAACCTCCAGGAAGTGATGCAGAGCGAAAGGAGCAGAACCAGGAAATCATTGTACACAGAGACTGATACACTGTGGTACAATCGAAGGTGATGGACTTCTCCATTAGTGTCAATGCAGTGATTCTGAACAATCTGCAGGGATCTAAAAAACACTATCCACAAGCAGAGAATAAACTGTGGGAGTAAAAACACCTAGGAAAAGCAACTGCTTGACTACAGGGGCTGAGAGGAAATGACTGAAGAGAGACTCTAAATGAACACTCTAGTGCAAATACCAACAACATGGAAATGGGTTTGAACCAAGAACAGATGTGAAACCCAGTGGAATTGTGCGCCGGTATGGGAGAAGTGGTGGGAGGTGGGTGAGGGGAGTAAAAGATAATGATTGTTGTTTCCAATGAATAATGTTTGTAAATAACCAAATAAAATAATGTTTAAAAAGTTAAAAAAAAAGAAGTTGGAATCAAGTACAGAATATCTCTTTTTGCTTTCCGTACCTTTATAAAGAAGGAACTACCATTAATCCAAGTCAGGTACTTACCTTTGCCTTTGTCAGAGTTCCAGCAGATAGATAACTGATGTATCTTTTCACTGCTGTATTATGCTTCTTTGCCTCCTTTGTATCTGTTTTCTGAACACTTCATCCATTTTCTCCTTCCAAAATGATACTGATTTCTATTTCTCTCTGTAGAAGCTCACATAAGTGCTTTATATACTACTTCCCCCACCCTCAACTATATCAAAGTTCAGATAGCTTCAAATTATATAGTTTCTCCAAATAGCTTTTTAAAAATACCATTTAGCAATCATTGTTTTTACTATGAGTTATTCTCTGACGTGATTAAATAACTTTTTAAGGACAGCTAAATGTTTTCTTTCTACTTTGTCACTTATATTATCTTTACCTTGACTATTATTTAAATTCTATCTTGCCAGTATGAATATATTTATTCTTAATTAAAAAAAAAGCAGAAGCAAAAACCAGTTGAATAGGTCATCTTCTCAGTCTTGTATAATTGGCTTTCGAACTGTCCTTATTATTATTACTTTTTCTTCACTGATTTTCCCCTTGTATTCAATGTAGGTAAAAGAATCTTCTTTGGTGTTCTTGGCATTTATCACAAGATTCAACCTTTACCCCTTTAAACATTATCTTTACAAGATGATTCCACTTTTTAGTATTTGTCTTCAGGTTATTTTCTGTTTTTTCAACTTTTATATGTCTAAAAATCAAAGTTCATGATTAAATTCCTTGTACAGCCACATCTGTTTGTGTAGACATCTTTCTCTTTTTTCCTCAAGAAAATTAATGATTTGAGAAATACGTCTCCTGACCATGTATGAAAATTGTTTAAGGTTCCTTGAAAGAGATACTATCAGTTATATATAGCCTCTGGTATAGCCTTATCCAACAACTTTCTATTCATTAATAGGTAAGAAATAAAACAGAGAAAAATATTTCCAAGGAGGAATGAAGGCAAAGTAACTATGTAGAAGAATCTTCTGCAGTCTCCTATTTGTAGATGACAATAGTAATGGTTTCATCAGACTTCCCCCTCCCCCCCCCCCCACCAAGTATCACAATGTTTCTTGATAGACACAAGTATATAAAATCAGGACATGAACATGACTTGATAAATTAAGTAAACTTAATTAATTTCAATATGATAATAAAAGGTACCAATTCAAATTGTCACCATTTTTTTCACCTCCGCAAAAACCACAATCTCTCAAAACTGATTGATTTTGTGCAAGTAAACCATGTTCCTCTTTTAAAGACTTGTGCACTTGCCCAAGTTCAAGGATATTAAAATCTAGCACATAAAGCCCATTACTAGAGGTAGAAATATAGGCAGTAATATACTATTACAGCAACAACCATCAATTACAGTTAAGAATCTTCTGTAAAAACCAAACGGAAAATCAAATATTGCAAAGACTCAAGTATTACCCTGAGAAAAGTGCATGTCTACAATATTCAGTGTTGCTAACCAGTTTTCTAACTTAAAAGAGCCTATGACTGGCAGCCAAGAAGGTCCTTGCAACAGGCTGCCTCTGCTTGAGAACTCAGGATGTAATTATTGCATGCTGCTAATACACTATCTAAACATTAAGGATACTCTAAGATATTTGGTGGTAGACTATGGTTAAGATGTTACAGTACCAAAAACCTTAGGCAGAAGAATATCCTACTGACATTGCTTCTGCTTTACACATTGTGAAGACATGACAGCAGAATGAATTTTTGCAGTGGTTAGGTTAATATTAGAAGAGTTGTCACTTGAATTTTCACATAGGGAATAACAAATGAATAAATGATTACATTCCAGATTATCATATTCAATTTGATAAACAATATATAATTTGACTATTCTGTATAGATATCTTAGGATGAATTTCAAGCTAATGAAGAATAAAGACTTGGTTTTTAAAAATTTGTACCTCTGGGGTAATGATACATTGGCAGTACAAAATAAATTATTGTTTTTCTTTTTTAATATAAATGTTTATTTAATTAATTAATTTAGAATATTTTTCCATGGTTACATGATTTACTTCCTTTCCCTTCCCTCCTTCCCCCCCCCCACATTAGCCTACGCAATAAAATACTTTTGAATATAAGTGCAATGATACTGAGCACACATATAATAGTGATTTGGGTGCAGATTTGAATAAGAGAAGGAAGAGTCGTTATATTGCTTCCAGAAAATTTCAAAGCTTTCATATCTACCCCCTCAATTCTCCCAGAAACAACGACCTCTAATTTTAATAATATTTTATTTTTGTTGTATGATTATGAATCTTTGAATATTACAATCTGTAAATAATGAAAACAAATATAATTCAAGGAGAACTAGAAAGGACCATTGTAGGAATGAAAAGGATACAATGCATCGTAAAAAATGAGGAATGAATGAATTAATAGAATTTCATCCAAAAACTGTTAGAAAAAGATGAGCTAGTTTACATTGAAAAATTAAGCTGAAAATGTTTGTCTCACTGACATTTTTCTATGTCAAGAGAAAAAGAAGGTTTTTAGCACATCCAGTGAATCATATGTGAGAGAAAATGAAAAAAAAATTGAGAGAACTGTGTATGTCTGGATGTGTAGTGATTCATTTTGTTGTTGGAGAGAACATATTCTTTGAGGAAACTGTAGATAGTATTCAATGATTTCTGTCTTTGGGGAGAGCGTTGGCATGTGGGTGCATATTACTCTTTCTGGTGAATCCATTCAATCCAGTCTAATAGTTCTTAATTTCTGTTCTAGACATGCCTGCATGACTGGTAGTGGTTTATATCTCTGTCTATTATCCTACTTCTCAAACTCTGTCAATTCTCTCATGTCTCTTTCTGGCATGAAAATCTATGTCATTCTTCTTCCTTCTCCCTTGAGAAATGATCTTTACTTTCTTGGTGCTACCTCTTGGCAAGTGAGGATCTTTTAAAGTTCCAGGTGAAGTAGCTGCCAAAGTATAGGGAATTTATCAGTTGTGAGAAGTCAAACTCTCATTACTTAAGGAACTGGTCAATCTATAGCAACATTGAAGTTAAAAATATTATTAGTTCTAGAACAAATATTTAGGACTAGTTTAACTTTTGTCAAGTCACAACAATTCCATATCCCATTCCAGAGACAGAAATAGAAATTCTACCGAATTCCTATATGCCATGTGTGTGCCATACTTTAAAAATGTATATCGTACTTTAGAAATGAAATGAATATTTAGTGATGACTTATGCATTAAAACCAGATAAATATAAATAAAAGAGGAACTGTGGCAAATTTTATTTTAAAAAATTGTCAAATTTCCTACTTTTGGTTTCAATAACAAGACAATAGAGGGCATTTATTTTTCATTGAATTGTCTGAAAATTAGGCTTTTCCCTTGGTATTTCACATATATGAATGTCATGAAAAAAATATATCTGATGTGTCTATAGGATGAATGATCTTAGTTATTACTTACTTAAAACATGATGTGGTTCAAGCAGATGTAGCCATGGAATTATGTGTTAGCTGAAAACCAGTTACTGGGTTCCTTTCTTTTACTGACTAGGATGAATGAAGCAGATGTATAAGACTTCTTGCCAATTGATCCTCTTCTGACTGTATATGTATATATGTATGCATGGATGGATGGATACACACATGTGTACATATATATACATACATATGTATATATATATATGTGCATGTGTATATTTATCTTAAAAGGAATGATATTTTCATTGTTATTAGGGTATTTGGATTTCTGGCAATGTTGAAATGGTTTGTCTACACAGAAATTTAAAAATATCTACTTAATTCCTTGCTCAAAATTTTTAAAAATAAATTTAAGATATTATAAAAGAAAGATGGCTTTGTGACTTGAAAAATCAACCTAATACATTCCTTCATGCATTATTTTCCCATCACAACATTTTGATATTTATTTCAATTACAAACACATAATTTTAAGCTTCTATAGAATAGAAATGTCTTAGCATGACATCTGTCATGTCATGTTTTTGTTCTCAAATTTTATACCTTTGTATTTTCTGTTTTGTAATATTGTACTGAAAAATAAAAATACAATTTAGAGTAATAAAAATCATTTAAATCTTCATAATATGCAAGGAAAGATTGTATACAAAACTTTCAAGATATATTATAATCTATTTAACTTATACTTTGTAACTTACTTTAATTATTGTTTTTCATTTTGATTGAATCTTGACTGCCAACCTCAAATTCAATAATCATTTTATTCTTTCCTTTATATTTTCTTCCCCATGGAATGTTTCAACCTGAGAAACATATGATTTAATAATCCACTCTAAGCTTGTTTTTATTTGTCTTTTCTTTTTTTAAGTTAATATATTAATTTATTAAGACTATTTTTCCATGGTTACATGATTTATGTTCTTTCCCTCCCCTTTTCCCTCCCCATTCCCTGAGCTGATGAAGAATGCCACTGGGTTATACATGTATCATTGTTCAAAATCTATTTCCATATTATTCATATTTGTAATAGATTGATCATTTAAAGTCAAAATCCCCAATCATATACCCATGGAACCATGTGATCAATCATATGCTTTTCTTCTGTGTTTCTACTCCCACAGTTCTTTTCCTGGATGCAGATAGTGTTCTTTCTCATAAATTCCTCTGGATTTTCCTAGATCATTGTATTGCTAATAGTAGAAAAGTCTATTACACTTGATGGTGGCACAATGTATCAATCTCTGTGTATAATGTTCTCCTGGTTCTGCTCCTTTTACTCTGCATCAATTCCTGGAATTGGAAACAATTTCTGGTTTACATGGAGTTCTTTCAGTTCATTATTCCTTTCAGCACAGTAATATTCCATCACCATCAGATGTCACAATTTGTTCAGCCATTCCCAAACAGATGGATACCCCCTCATTTTCCATTTTTTTTTGTCACTATGAAGAGCACGGCTATAAATATTTTTGTATTTTATCTCTTTGGGGTACAAATCCAGCAGTGGTATAGCTAAATCAAAGAGCAGGCAGTCTTTTAAAGCCCTTTGGATATATTTCCAAATTGCTTTCCAAAATGGTTGTATCAATTCACAACTTCATCATCAGTGTATTAGTGTTCCAATTTTGGTGCAACCTCTCCAACATTTATTATTTTCCTTCACTGTCATATTGACCAATCTGCTAGGTGTGGGTTGGTATCTCAGAGTTGTTTGATTTGCATTTCTCTAATTGTGAGATTTAGAGCACTTTTTTATGTGCTTATTGATAGTTTTCATTTCTTTATCTGAAAACTGCCTATTCATGTCCCTTGCCCATTTATCAATTAGGGAATGACTTGATTTTTTGTACAATTGATTTAGCTCCTTAAAAATTTGAGTAACTAGACCTTTATCAGAGGTTTTTGTTATAATGATTTCCCCCAATTTGTTGCTTCCCTTCTACTTTGGTTGCATTGGTTTTGTTTGTACAAATCCCTTTTAATTTAATGTAATCAGAATTATTGATTTTATATTTTTATATATTCTCTATCTCTTGCTTGTCTTAAATTATTCCCTTTCCCATAGAAATGACAGCTAAACTATTCTATGTTCACCCAATTTATTTATAATTTATCTCTATATTTAAGTTATTTGCCCATTCTGAATTTATCTTGTTATAGAGTGTGAGATGTGCATTGGAATCTAATTATTTGTCTTCTCAGCTATTTCAGGGGAAAATGCTTTTTTTTTAAATTGACTAACTCACTGATGCAACTTTTAATATCAGTCATAATCAGTATTCTAATATACTCCCATAATTGAAGGTTTGTGGTAGTGGTGAATGATAAATATAAAGGCATTTTATAGATGTAATTGTGCTCAACTCAGGTTTCTTTGTCACATCCACCACCTCCCCACCTGGATTAACAAATAAAATTGTTTAGGGCTTGAGAAGTAGTCTGAGGAAGCAAGTTCCTCATTTAACTGCCCATAGTATCACCTTAGAGACAAGCATGATAATATAAAGGGCAAATGTTAATTAAAAAACTTGTAAAGGAAACTCATGATCACTATTCATAGTTTGCTTACCTGCAGAACTCATTTTGGGTTGTGCTCAGAAAGCCCAGTGGTCCTGTCTAAAAATATGCCCTTGTATATATCAAGGGTATCCTGCAATAGGGATATTCCATAATGAAGTAATTGAGACATTTCCCAAAGAATGATTTTCAGTGTAAGTTCCTTATGATCAGAAAGAAATTTCATATTCATTCAATGCATGAAAAAAGAAAACTAGAAAAAAATCATTGTCTTTTACTATTAATGAAGTTTCATCATCTTAGAGTTCACTGTATGTCCTCTTTCCTGAATAATGCATACAATTTGGATTGGCTTTATTCTTTCACAGGGAACTATATTATTCTCCGTGAGTGGGAAAGGCAGGGGAAACCACTTTAAAAGCAGAAGTTTTAATATGAAAGATCAGAAAAAGGAAAAAATCTAAATTATTGGATATTTTTTGCCTTTTCTTTGTTTTACACAGAATTATATAATGCATAATTGTAAGAAAACCCTTCCAAATGTTTTAAATACTATTAATATTTTTATTCACTCAAGAAACTTTAATATGATCATTATTGTTATACTTTGCTACTAAGTGAGATCTCCTGGAATGCCTAATCCAATTTAATAAAGAACAAGGTTTAACATAACAATTTTGGTTTTCCATCGCCCACTGGGTATCACTGGGCATCTTAGAAATTATGACACTAATCAAAGAATAATTATATGCTATAAAATTATTATTATACAAAATGCACAGATATGAAAAATTATCTAGGAAAATTTGTGATTTATTTTCAAAGAAAAATATTAACACGAAAAGTTAAGTAACAATGGATTAATTGATTAATTAATTAACCTTAATTAATTTGCGCTGAGCACTGTAACATTTTATAACTATAACATTAGGAATCCATATCTAATACTGAAACAGTGCTTTTATTTAAGAAGCTTACATTTCCAAGAAG
Organism: Monodelphis domestica; assembly: GCF_027887165.1. Taxonomy (NCBI): domain Eukaryota; kingdom Metazoa; phylum Chordata; class Mammalia; order Didelphimorphia; family Didelphidae; genus Monodelphis; species Monodelphis domestica. Next base: position 89,258,184 of record NC_077228.1, on the reverse strand, counting down.
ACAACGTAAAAATATTACATAAGTTTTACTCTCAATAAACTTATCTTTTTAAAGAAGAACACAAATTTTCCAAAGGAGTGTTTGTGACACACATGTATGATATTGATATATACACAAATATCAATCTACTTATGTGTATATATACATATATGTGTATATTTTTCTAACTCTTATTTCTCTTAGAAAAATGCTATTTCCCAACAACGTAATTATTAATATGAATTTTGATTCAAATGTGTTGAAACTAGAATGATGATAAAACATTTGATATTAAATATCAATTTAAAAATAAGGCTTTTTTATTTCAAGTGTATTTTATTTTTTGCTTTGGGAAAGTACGTGTAAATTAATTCCTAAAAGTCTTGATTTATTTACTGTTCTAATCAATGATTCAACCAGACCATTTATCACTGTCTCCTATTCCCCAGGTTGCTTCTTTTAATCTATGTGTACTTTCTTCATTTTTACTCTTTCTTCTAGTAATCATACTCTAGAATCCAAATTTCGATATATATTCCAACCACTGCACTAAGAATTTATTGAGCATCTATGATCTGTAAGTCCCTTTGCTAAAGCCCTGGGTAGACAAATATGAAATGCAAAGAATATCTATACTCAGAAATTTTCAATTGTTCTACAGAGAATGAAATGTAACAGATATCTAATAATTTGGTAAGAAATAATTACAGGATCATAAAACCTTTCTAATAGCTACTAACAAAAGTAACACAAGCTTACCCTTAAAAGGAAGATGCAGATTCATGAAGCAGAAGCAAAGAGTCAGACAATTCTAAGTTTAAGCTGGCAAAGGCAATGCTATGGAAGATAGAATGTCAAATTTAGGGCACAACAAATATATTAGTTTGACTAAAACACAAAGTATGTGAAAGTAACATCCAAAGCATTCTGTGAGTAGTTTTAAAAGCCATCCTGAGAAGTTCATAGCCAATTCAAAGGCAATAGGTAGCATCCAGGAATTATTTCATCAAGAAAAACATTTTAGTTTAGATGGTTAGTTATGCTAATTGTCTTCTACATGGTACACCTTCTTGAACTTATGATATAAATCTAACTTGGTAATAAAAAGTAAAAATATATTTCTACAGTCTTATATTTGTTCAAAATATTGGTACCTTTTTGATGAATATTTTTTTCAATAATGCCACTTTCCTTTTATTAATTTTAGTATTGTAGAAAATTTTCTTAACTTTGTGAGAATTCTTTCTTTGTCTATATTTTAGCAAAAATTATAAATTCTTCTTGGTGAGAATTCCCCAGATTTAGTGTTTCATTAAGGTAAGAAAAATGAATATAACCTTTGTAGGTAAAATTCAAAAATTATAAAATAATAGAAATAAGAAAATTATAGATGTGAGAATAAAATAACAATAATTGCATAATTATCCTTGAAAATATATTTTAACAAAATAAAAAGGTTAAAATACTAAAATAGGATCAAAATTTAGAAAACAAATATAATAATCCTATATTGATTAAAAAGGGTTTTTTTTTCAAAAGAGAGAAATAAAATAAATTGAAAGACTGATGAACTATGAAATAAAACAAGGAACATTTTAATATTTTTAATTGTTGATTCAGATGTTCTGTGATGTAAAGATTATTCATACAGTTAGCCATAATACAAAACATTTTTCCAGTTCTTTCTCTTTGCTAGTACCAGAAATCATATGAATTGTAATATTATTTAAAAGGCAACTAAGTGGCACAGTGGATAAAGTGTTAGGCCTGGAATCAGTAAGACTCATTTTTTTTTTATAAATCTTACCTCAAATACTTATTATCTATGTGACCATTGATAAGTCACTTAACCTGGTTTCTGTATTTTTAAAGGAACTGGTGAAAGAAACATTCCAGTACTTGTGCCAAGAAAACCCCAAAGAGTATTCATGACAAAAAATCTGACATGAAGGAAAATGACTGAAAAACAATAATAGAGTTCTTTCTTCTTTATTTTGACAGCAAATCACAAACATGAAGTATATATAGATTTTTGAGCAAAATAACAAGCCAATATAGAAAAAAAAAAGTAGAGTTACTATGAGTAGGGGCAGGGATATATGTGTATGTTTTTCTGGTTAAACTAAACCCTTTCTATAATGAAAGTTTTGCAATCCTGAGTATCTACTTTGTTATTAGCTCCTTAGCAAACACTATATTTGATTGTGATTTTTTTCACAAAGAAAAGAACTGGATAAAGACAAGATCACAGGATTGAAGCCACTCTGTCTGAACTCAAACTCATCTTTGGAGGGATTATCCACTATATTTATAAAGGATCACAGGTTATAGATTTAGATGTAGAAAGTATCTTTAAAGATAACCAGCCCACTCCCTTATTTTTCAAATGAGTACACTGTGGTCTATAGAGATGAAGTGTCTTGTCTAAGGTCATAAGAAATAAGTGACCAGAGCCAGATTCAAACCCAGGCCCAGTAGAAATTTTTTAAAATAATAGATCATGCTACTTTGAGCAATGCTTTAATATGAAAATTGTATTTACTGAATTCCCACTATTTATCAGGCTAAAATCTTGTCCAAAAATGAAAATGAGGTCCATCTGGCTTGACTGGTACTTAATGAATCCATGATTAATTTTTAGGCTCTTTTCTTCCTTTTCTAGATGCTTGCCAGTGAAGATTTTCACATTGTAGCCTAAATTTTTTTTCAAGATATAAAAGTCAAGAGCATGGCCATGCTATGCTACTTCCCAATGATAAATCTCATTTCTAATCTTTTATACAAATCATCACATTTGCCCTTCTGAGTCTTCTGTTATTTTCCTTATCTTGAGATGACACTATCTTCCAAAGATCTTTTAAAGCCACTCAACAATCATATTAGTTATTTCAGCACTTTAAAATATATTTTGCCTAACTCTCTTGTTTTAATTTAGTTAAGGGCAAATAGACATTATTATAGGGGCAGCTAGGTGGCTCACTGGATAGAGTGCTAAGCCTGGAGTGAGGAAGACCTGGGTTTAGTCCCAGCCTCAGACACCTGTGTGACCCTGGGTAAATCATTTAACTTCTGTTTGATTTAATCACCTAGAGAAGGAAATGGCAAGCCATTCTAGTTTCTTTTCAAGTAGAACCCCATGGAGAGTATAGTCCAGGGGCCGGAGCATCAGAAAACTGAACAAAAACAATGAGGAGTTACTATCCCTTCCTTTTCTTTGATTCCATATTCCCATTAGCTACTTTTGGTATTTTCTTTTTCCAAAATCATGCTTTTAAACAGAAGAAAAATTAGAATTGAATTTCATTACTTTCCTTTCCTCAGCTATTTAATCTCTTCCTTCATGATTATTTCATTATCATTTATTGTTCTTGCTCTTTCCCTTGATATAGATAAAATTCATTAATTTCTTTTTTCTTTTTTGTTAATTATATTTTTCATATTACAAGCAGATGCCATTTTAATAATTATTTTCTGAATTTTATGATTCATATTTATTCACTCCTTCTCTTCCTCCATGCTTGAGACAGCAGATAATGTGGTATAAGTTCTACAAGTGCTATCATACAAGATATATTTCCATATATGTCATGTTGTGAATAAAGACATATCACTTTTACAAGAAAAAAAAACTCATGAAGAAAAAGTGGAAAATGGTATGCCCCACTCTGCATTCGGATTCCATTAGCTCCTTCTTTGCTTGGGGAGAACATGAATTTTTTTTCATGAATGTCTTGATGTCTTGGATTCTTGCATTACCAGTAATACTAAAGTCATTCACAGTTCAGCATCATACATTATTATTGTTATTTTGTGTAATATTCTTCTGGTTCTGCGCGCTTTACTTTGTATTACTTCATGTAAGTCTTTCTTGTTGCTGCTGCATTTTAATGAGCATCATTTCATGGCACAATAGTATTCCTTTACCATCATGTACCATGACTTGTTCAGCCATTCCCCAATTGATAAAATTCCATTTGATTTCTAATTCTTTGCCACCATAAAAAGAGCTGACAAAATGTTTTTGTAAAAATAGGTCCTTTCCCCTTATCTTTGATCATAGTGGTATTGCTGGGTCAAAGGGCATGCACATTTTTATGGCCTTTTGGGCCTGGTTCCAAATTGTTCTCCAGAATGGTGTTATCAGTTCATAGCTCAGCCAATATTATATTAATAAACCAAATTTCTTTCATTTCCTGCAATATTTATCATTTTTCTTTTCAGTCAGATTAACCAATCTGATAGGTATAAGTTTGTTTTAACTTGTGTTTCTCTTATAATAGTGATTTGGAATATATATAACTGAAGATAACTTTAATCTATCAGAGAATTTCTTGTTTATATTATTTGGCCATTTATTGATTGGAGAATGACTTGTATTCACATAAATTTGATCTGGTTCTCCATATATTTGAGAAATGAGATCTTCATTTGAGACATTTCCTATACAATTTTCCCCATTTTTTGTTTATCTACCAATCTAGGCTGCATTGGTTTTGTTTTACAAAACTTTTTTAAATTTAATATAGTCAAAGTTTTCTGTATTACATCCTATAATGTTCTCATCATTTTTCTCCACTTTTAAAAACTGAAGTTATAATTGCACCAAGGGGAAAATATATTAATTGTTCAGCTTTCCACAAAGATATTGGAATAACAGATTTATAACATGACTACTAAACTTATGCTCAGTTCAAAAACTTGTTAGAAGCAGTGATCCCTATAGATCTTTTTAGCAACTGAAATTCTCTTTCAACACCAACTTAATGATTTGAAACTAATTATTCTTTTCACCTCTTATCATTAAGCCAATATGCAATCAGCAGCTCATGAGCCATGAGGATTCTGATACATGAGATTAAAAAATATAATCTCCTCTAAAATGAATAAATAAACAAACAAATGAACAAACAAACAAAAAAACCCCCAAATAAATAAGCTTGTGCTCATGTGTTGTTGAAGGACCTAGAAGGTCATGGAAGAATTATGGGGAAATGTCATCAAAATATCACGCAAGAGATATAGGTTAGATTGATTGTGATCTCCACAATGGGGAGGATTTATGATATGGATGATATGATAGATCTATTAATTTTTGAAATATCTAGGATGAAGAAAAAATTTAGGGGGACAATGCAAAAATATGTTTCTTAAAACACATGTTAATAACATGATTTATTAAATAAGTATTTTGATAGCCATATTCTTCCAGTGATTTAGGGGGGTATAGTTCATAAAACTATTAATTCCCAATATTTTTAGATGAAAATCATGTAGAATGCCATAGAGAAGCACACAATAGATATGAAGAGATAGAAACACATAATAAAGGATTTATACAAGAAATCCAGGATTAATAATGTCATTAAAAACTTAACAATAAAAAATAAAATGTACTGGTCACATGAGAAAAATTAGAAATAGTGTGTGGTCCACATGCTTCACTGGAATTGTTTTAGTGTCAGGAAAATTCAAGGAAGGCTTCTAGCACACCCAATGAACTTGCTGTAGTAATCTTAGAGAACTTCAATAGAACAAAAAAAATGATTAATTCATCTATATGATATGAGACAATTTTTGAAAATCCTATATGAAAAGAAAACCACTTCGACTTAATGCATAACATTTGATGAAGCATCACAGAAAGATAAACTTTATGTTCATAAGAAGAGATGAATTATTTTTTGTAAATACATTTTAGTTCCTCAGAACAGGATTGATGGTGATATCAGTTACCAAAGAATTGTTCCACCAGTAAAACACTTAAATAAAAAGTTTTTCTTTGAATGTTATGATGTCATCATTGATGTATAAACAGAAGATTGATGTGAAAACTATAGCATTAATTTAACTTTTTAAATGAGTAATCTTTCATAATGTTCATTTCCTCTTCCAAAAAATTCTTACTATTATTTAAAAGTCTTTGGAAAATATTTAGGCATGTGGACTACTATTTTTAAATGGGATAATTTATGATAAAATGTAAACTCCATTTAAAATACTTCCCTTTGAATAGAGTAGCTAATAGCTCTCCAAAGTAATTGAGACAAAGAATTCTTTCTAGCCCCTTTGAAAATGAATGGCTCCATCCACATATTCATTACTCAACATATATCTCTTTCTATTAAATTCCACCTCCTTTCCTTAGAAACTTACTGACAACTTAAGAAAATAAAAGTCTATACCTTCCAACAGTATACACATGTCATCACTTCAGTCTATATTAAGTAAAAACATGATATTACAATTTTTGACTGTCTTATGAAAATTCCTCAGGAAAAATGTTAGTCCCAGCATAACAAAACATTCCTATCCCACTAACAATTATCATCTGAGAATTAAAGACTAGAACTAGGCCAAATATTTCCATCATGAAATATAAAATTTGAAGTTTTAGGGTTTTTTTAGAATTTAAGAACAGGCAAAGTTTTTCCCATCAAAAAATGGTGCTTATTTTTAGTACGGTTGGCATATGGTCTCTGAAACTCCTGGGAGAAAGGACACCAAAAGTTTATATTATCTGTGAATGGGGATAGATGATAGAATGGAGACTACAGTACTTTCTTGCTGAGTCATTAGACTTCCAAAGGAAATTATGCCCATTTGCTTGTAAATACTGTTGTTTTCAAATCTCTTCATCATGTGAAATAAATAATAGTTAAATGGTGAATCGTGACATATTGAAGACTTGCTGGAAATATCTTTTATAGATAAAGGATGACAAACCAGACCAATCAAATATAACTGCAAATTGAATTAAACTAAATTTTAGAGAGTCATGTGGCTTTTTAATGAAATTGTTAATTAACTAAGGTTTTGTTTTATTTTGGATTAAAGTAGATATAACTACTTGAATAAAGGACTACTCTGATGTAGTTTAAAGATTTGCAATGAAGAAAATTCATAGCTAAACTTCTAAAACATATATTTTATATAAAATTCTCACCTATAAACTTCAGGGAAAATATAGACAGAATTATATATCTCAACAAAGACATAATAAAAAAATAAAATGTAGGTATCCAAATCTATGAAAACATTATAAATTAGTAATTTGTTGAGAAGAGATTGATAAAATAATAAAGCAAAAAGACCCAAAAGTGTCATGTCCTCAGAAACACTTGGAATGTAATTTTTAAAAAATGTTGATTATCTCATTACTCAACATATATCTCTTTCTATTCACTTATATTTCCTTTCATGAGAGACTTATTGAGAACTTAAGAAAATAAAAGCCTATACCTTCTGACAGTATAAAAGTATCATCCCTTCAGTCTATATTAAATAATAACTATGATATTACAATTTTTGACTGTCTTACTGACCCAACCATTCTGGAGGGCAATTTGGAATTATGTCTTAAGTGATATAAAAGAATGCGTACCTTTTGATCAAGTAATACCAATAGTATATCCCAAAGAGATTTAAAAAGGGGGGGGGGTTTACAAAAATATTTATAGCCACTTTTTTGTGGTGGCAAAGAATGGCTGGAAAAACTGAGGTATATAATGGTGATGGAATACTATTGTACAATAAGGAATGTTGAACAAGATGATTTCAGAAAGAGATGGCAAGAACTAAGTGAAATAAGCAGAACCAGGAGAACATTATATACAGTAACTGTAATATTTGTGTTCATGATTGGAGAGATTGGTTTTATAAAATTTTTATGATTGGAGAGATTGGTTTTATAAAATTTTTCATTTACAAAAAGGAATAACATGGAAATATGTTTTGCTTGATGACACATGCTTACTCACAAAAAAATATAAATATAAATAACAAAATATTTTAAATTGAGTTTTTAAAAAATATTGCTTACCTAAAAGAATAGAAAGATTTGTCCAAAAAGGAATATTCCTGAAAATATGAAATCACAAGTCTGACAAAAAAACCAACAACTACCTAAATGATTTATCTTCAGAGATAAATTTACTAGTATCTCAAGTTTATTTTTCATTATAGATATGTATTAGATGAACTATTTCCTGTAAATAAAGAACATATATTCATATAATTTTCAAAACAATTTGATATATATGTAGAGAGAGATAATTTTATCTCTTTATATCTATACTAGAGATATTTAGAATGGAATTTAGCAGCAGTATAGGTAGTAATAGCTCATATAGAAAAATGATTTGTGTCTACAAGACATTTTAAGTTACTCAATAACCAATAGTTCATTTGAGTAACCCTTTCACATAATTACAAAACGGTGTTTCTATGTTTGCTTTATATTGTTTATTAACTACAAAAAATCACACAAAGCTTATGAAAAATTTTAAACAAATCAAGAGCTGCATGAATTATTTAAATCTCAATGGATTAAAAAATCTCTATGAATATAGTGACCCATTACATGAAAAGAAATAGAAATACTAAACTCATGTGGAAGAATTCTTGCTGGTATTGCTTTGAATATTATTGAAGGCAGGAACTGAAGACACAATCAAATGGCCTTGGTATATCAGCACTTCAGTAAATTGCCTATGCTAATTAAGTTGTTTAAATATGAAATTTAGTGACTTTGTTTAATGCGTAAACACAGCTGTGAACATCCACTGTCTATCAGTACTTGATGACATTAATGAGAATCTTTGTCAAATTTGTAAGAGTTAATTTTTGGTAGAATTCTGATTCCTCAGCCTTTCTTCAAATACAACATTGTATTTGTTGTTATTTTTAATGAATATTGGTTGAAAGAGTGGTTCAGTGTCCTCCCTGGCATCCCATCTTGGAAAACTGTCTGTCAGCCATCCCTCTTTTGTTAAAGTTCACTTTTCTGTCTCACATTATTTTTTTTTAGTTCCAGAGACCTTATATCTTCTGACTAATATCAGGTAATTGATTTAATTTCTTCCCTCTTCTATTGTCACCTATAATTTAATTTTTTAACCTTGGAATGTGGCTCCATTTCATATTTGATTGAATATAGATATATCAAATCATGTCTTATTACCCTGAAATTCTCATGTTTTGTTATTTTTACTTCTAATTATTATCAACTCATATTCATGGCTTAAGTATAATTATAAAAATTATAATGACATAATTCCAAAAATGCTTTATGCTTCTAAAATATGCATAAATATGTACAATTGAAAGAAGATGAAAACTTTGGAAAAGCAGAGTTTTTGGTGGCGATTCAAAGACAGAAGTGTAAAACAACACTTGCAGTCTCTGAATAGACCACAAGGAATAAGAATATTGAAGGTAATAGGTTTTCCTGGGATCCTGTAATATAGAAATTAGAAAAACAAGAGGCCAAAGTGTTCTATAGAGTTCACAAAACAAGAAAAACAACTAAACCACCTTGAGATATCATACATCACAGAGAGAGAAAAGAGTCTAATACTAACATAAAGTTAGCAATGAAGAAAGAGGCCTCTAAAATTAAAGATTAAAAAATGAGTAAGCAAAAAAGAAAGAACCTAACTAGTAACAATTACTTTGGTAACAAAGAATATCAAAGTTCAAATTCAGAAGACAGTGAAATTAAAAAATTCACTTTGAAAACATTAAAGAAAAATAAACTAAAAAAAGGATATAAGTCCAAATAAAGTTTTGAAATTGCTTTAAAAGAGACTTTTAAAAACCAAATGAGAAATAAATATAAGAGAATTGAGAAAATTATGGAACTAAAGGTTAATCAATTAGAAGAAGAAATCCAAAAGCTCACCAAAAAATGGCTAATTAAAAATTAGAATTGGTAAGGAGAAAGCTAATAACTTAAGAAACAAGAAGTAATAAAGGTAAATTTAAAAAAATGAAAAAATAGAAAAAGAATATGAAACATTCTATTACAAAAGCAACTGATTTGAAAAACTGATTGAGAAGAGACAATATGAAAATTTTCTGACTACCTGAAAGTTCTGACAAAAAAAATCACTTTAAAAACTATACTTCAAGAAATTATTGAGGAAAATTTCTCAGATATTTTAAAAATAGAAGATAAATTAGAAGTTGAAATAATTCATTGGTCATCACTGAAAAAAGACCCCAACAGGAAAATTCATAGGAATATTATAGCTAAGTTTTATAATGTTCAGATAAATAAGAAAATGCTACTACTAGAAAAATACTGTCATCTAGAAAGAAAGTTTAAATACTGTTGATTTGCCATGAAATAAATACAAGATTTAGCAACTTCTATCTTAAGACAATGAAGGGAATGCAATATATAATATTTCAAAAAGCAAAGGAAATGGGTTTAAAACCAAGAATAACACCTACTGAGCAAAGCTGAATATCATCATATAAGAAAAAAAGAGTAATTCAATGAAATAAAAGACTTTTAGATATTCTTGAAGAAAAATAAATGAATAGAAAATTTAATCTACAAAAATGAGAAGAAACATAGGATGATAAACATGATGACCAATTATATACTATTAAACAAAATTGACCTTTACTTCACATGTAGGAAAATGGTAGATGTGAATCTTTAGAATGATATCATTAATTGATTAGACTGAAAGGTCATATATACATAGAAACTTTGATGTCAAGTTGAATATGATGGAATAAGTCAAAAAAGAAAATAAAATTGGTTGAGAAAGAATAAAATTGTTTCATATAAAAGAGGCTTGAATGAAAGAAATTGTTATAGGGAATGGATGGAGGGAATGAAGACATAGAAGTACTAGTATTTTATTCTCATTAGATCTGGGGAAAATATCATAATGCATGTATATATACATATATATATATATACATATATATATGAACTCTTATAGTTTTTAATCTATTCACCCTTCTAATGGTCCACCTTGTCCCTTATCTTACCCACATATTTCTTAATATGATTGTCCACAAAAATGGGCAAAGGGATAAAATAAAGGAGAGAATAATACTGGACAATCATATTAAGAAATATGTGTGTAAGATAAGGGATAAGGTGGACCATTAGAAGGGTGAATAGATTAAAAACTAGAAGAGTAAAAGGAACATATAAGAAAAAAAAAGCATGAGTATGTTGATTTAGAACTGAGTGAATGAGAATGAAATAAAAAAGATAGGAACTCTTAGAGAAGATGGCAATTGGGAAATAGTGATTAGAAGATGTTGAGATTAAAATTCTCTGGAAACTTCCTAAATTTATAAGTATTTATTAAAAATTATTTAAATTTTAATTACATTAAATAAAATATTTATTAAATAAGTGAGTCAGTGAAAGAAAAGACCTCTAACCATGTGTGGCTGAAATCTCTTTACTTAGCCTTCTCCCAAACTTCATCCAAAAGAATCTTCTTGCTCTCAATTCCTTGCCAAGGATAGTAAATTTCCTCTCAGGACCGAAGATTCAATTTATGAATGATGTTTTCTTTTGAAAGACTTCATATTCTGAATTCCAGAAAGTCACATGGGATAAAAGAGACATGTCTTCCAGGCACCAGGGAACCCTGAGGCTTCTGGTGTTCCACCATGTGTGTCTCCTACTGTATTTAGTGGTTTGTTCACAGATAAACATGGGATTTGTTTTTAATTCAATCAAATATTGGGTCTGAATTGCAACTTAATTCAATCAGGTAAAGAGCTATTTTTAAGCTCAATATGAATTTTTCTCCTTTAAAACATTAAAATCAATCTTAGGATGAAAGTTAAAAATAGTTCAGGCAGAAAAGGGAAAAAAAGAGAAAAGAAAAGAAAGAAAAGAAAAGAAAAGAAAAAAGAGAAGAAAAATAGAATGAGCTTAATATACAGATAATTATAAAATTCCATGTGAATAGAGGGAATTGAACCATAAAATGGAAAAAGTGGAATAGATTTAAAAATCAGAACCCAAAAATATGTTGCTTATTTTAAAAAAATGAAAAGTTCAACAAAAGTAGAACATTTCTTTATATCACCAAAGTCCTGCAAGATTAGTAATAGATAGCCCATTTAAGGTAACCATTGATGCAATAAAAATATTTAGGAGTATATCTGCCAAAACAAACCCAGAAACTACATGGATAATTATAAAGCACTTCTTCATACAAATAAAGTCAGACATGAATATTTGGAGAAATATTTGTTGTTTGTGGGTGGGTAGAGACAATATGAATCATTGACATTACCATGGCCAGTTATGGTTTGTTAGGTTTTTATTTTTCCCATAACTTGAAAGAAATTTTGTCTGAGTCTTTTGATGTGAATTCATTTAGTGGAGCTCATTTCTCTCTTAATATATACTCACTTATTTCTGAGTCTATGACAGTTCTTGATAAATTTTGCTTTCTAATCTGATGAGGACTGGTAAAGAAAACTTAAGGAAAACATTAGTTGTTAAGCTCTCCCTCCCTCCATTATTTTTTGTATGTTCATTTTATTTTTTTCCAGTAGATAAAATTTCCTAGTATATAGCAATACCATTCATGTATTTGGTTGTCTGTAACATCTTTCTGACCTGGATATTACTTTAAGTAACCTAAGTTATTTTGATTAATACAAAACTAGTCAGTGTGCCAAAGATGCACACTACTGTCAAAAGATTGTGAGGAATAAGACTATTTAACACAAAACTATTTAGTATTTTTATTGGATTAAAGTTAATGTAAGTATGTTTAAAATTTTAATGAAAACATTTTTAGAAATTACCAGTGAACTATGAAAAATTCACCTACCATTGTAAAACGTTTAATGATATAGAAATGATTTAGTTAAATATTAAACACTGAAATTAGAGCTTGCCAAATAACATTTAAAATTTTAGGAAAACATGCTTCACAAAGCAAAAAGAACAAATCCAATAATATCCCCCAAATCTGCATTTATTTTGTTCAATACTTATTTCTGAATGACTTAAAATAGGATGAGTAATATATGTTTATTTATTTATTGTAGATGTTATCAAGCTGAGATCTGCCTTTTATCTTATTAAAAGACATATTGCTTTCTGAATTCATTTCTCTATTTCATTTTTTAATTATTGTATCATTGAATATTATCTGTCTAGGGAGCAGAATTCAATGTAATGGCACATTTAGTGCTGAGAAGTCATGTAAAATTATTAGAGTTGTTGACCAGAGAAGCTAGAAAAATTGATTGCTAGGTTATTGAAAAAATATTATTTATCAACAATTTATTATTTGACTTGAAATAATGTAGCAGTGGGAGTTTGAAGACTGATCATTATATTAGATCTCTTGTATAATAAAAAAGTCATTGGATTTTGATTGAATGTGATATGTGATTGAGGCTGAGGAAAATATTACCATTAGGTTTATATTTTATATTCTTCAAACCATTTACACAGCCAGTTCTTTCAAAGGTCTTATGTTTCGTGTGGTGGAGGGAGAAGGTGCTGGGACAGAAGGGGGCAGTGGTAAATCACAACTTGCTTTCAATATACTTACTACAGTTGTACTTAATTCAACAAGGTTCTTGGGAATCTAGATAATAGTCAATATCTATTGATTTCTCCTCTAAAGTGAGATCAATACCTTTATAGTATTGAGTTGTTAAACATAAAACAATACACTGTCAAACTAAATAATTCATAAATCACATAGAAAATGTAACATGGAACCCCATAAAGCAGGCAGTTAATTTTTCTTTCTTCTTCACTTAGAATGACTTCTGAACACATTGGGAGCACTCTGCCTCGTCTTTAATTCTCCCCATCTTTTCCCCAGTTCAGATACTACTTGATTCATAATGCCTTATTACCTTAATTCAATAGCACCTCCCCCTCTTTAAATTTGTTCTTTGGATTTTGGAACTTTCCTTATAGTACTGTGGTGTGTATCCTATCAGGAGGGAACCCTGTAGTTAATTCTCTCATAGGAAAGATTCCTGTAATCTCTTTTAGGGGAGGCAGTATGCACAGTGAATTGATCTATATTTAAATTCGGCTTTTGATCTTTAATGCATGAAGGGCTTCTGGGAAAGTCACTGTTCTGGCTCAGCCTCAGTTTCCTCATCTGTAAAATGAGTATGTTGGAAAAGATGATTTCTGAAGTATTTTCCATTTCTAAATTCATCAGACAGCTAAGGCAGTAGAATGTTGGACCTCAAATCTGTCAGACAGGACATTTGGTGTTACCTTACATACTTATTACCTATATGACTCTCGCCAAGTCATTTAACCTCACCTAGACTTTGTTTCTTAATCTGTAAAAAATGAGAATAAACATAGTACTCTACAGGATTTTGTGTAGAACAAATAAAATGGTCTTTAACAGGTTATGGTTATTATGACTGTAGTTGGAACTATTATACCTATCCTATTAGCTTTTAGACACACTGAGCAAAGGGATTGTGATCTATTAGTCTGTTTTATCAGTAGCACTTTGCACAATACATACACTAAAATACAATACATGCACATGTACATAAAATAACATATATTGTGGTCAATTAAGAAATAGTTGATAAATTTGGACCCAGCCAATCTTAACTGTTGTAATTCTTTTAAAAGGAGCTCTTTGAAACTCGTTTTCAAATATCTCTTTAATTAATATCAGTTATATTTTCTTTTCAATTACTTTTAAAGAATAGGGTCCTTCAATGACATAATTATAACAGGTTTTCAATTTCTTTGTTAAAGCCTATCTTTGTCACCAATATCAAATCAGTAAATAAATCAATGGAATAGATTCTTTTCTTAAATGGGGGAAAAAAAACTAAACAAACAATTTAAGTATGTATTGACATTTGACTTAGATAATACAGTTCAGATATTCTTGGCTCTTTATCCATTTCTTCATTCTGCTTCCCTTCTTTAACACTAAACACAAATAATTATTTATAGCTTGGATTTCAAATTTGTTCAATTACTTTATGTTATGATAAACAATTTGGAAAGTGTCTTAAATGAACTCCCTGATCTCCCTAATTTGATAATTTCCTAAAGAAATCAGTAGAGCTAACCTGGGATCATAGGGATGTTTAAGGCATTCTTTTATAGATATATTTTTAAAATTTTAAAGATTCTCATTTGTAATATTTACCATTTAATAGATTTAGATATCTCCAGGCAACTTCCCAGCTACTTTTTTTGGGAAGAACTTTTTTTACACATTACAAAAGCAAATAAAGCTACAAATATACACATATATAACTATCATATATATACACATACATGATTATTTAACAAAATCTAACTAACATATAAACACATTTTATTTCAGTTAAAGTTTAAGCTCAGTTTGTTTCAATTTTGTTGAGATAAAATATGTATTTACGTGTATATAAGTGTATGTGTATGAATAAGGACACATAAATAAATAGAGCTTATAAAGAATTGGGAAAGGAGGGTATCCTTCCCTACTTTCTACTTGTAATTTTTAAGTATGAAGTCTTTGAATTCTTTATTTGAGGATTAGAGAGTCTAAGTATGCTAACAAAACAAAAATTCCAGTGGCCATATGCCATGGTTACTAAATTCCTTAGATATTTGAATGAAAAAGTTAATATTAAATATTATAATTTTTAAATAGTCATCTAAGTTATGCGATAGTCTAATCACTTAGCCAAATAGAAAGCCCATTTGCACAGTTATGTTCTTGAAATGAACACCAGAAATACACTGTTAATTTTATCCCTCTTTTGGGCACAGATTCACCTATCTGAGAAGTTTGATAGATTTATCTTTTTTTCCTTCCTTTAAGAAAATACTATTAGAGGAAGGTAGGTGGCTGGGTGGATAAAGAAGCAGGGCTAAATATGCAAATCCTGGGTTCAAATATGAATTCAGATCCTTCCTAGCTGCTTGATCCTGCCCAACTCATACCCCCAATTGCCTGGCCCTTACCACTCTGTCTTGAAACCATTACTTAGTATTGATTCTAATAAAGAAATTAAGGGTTTCAAATAAAAAATCAAACATGAATAATATTTTTATAGAAGACAATGGCAAGAAAATAAGATAGAAATCATGCTAATAAAGACATTTTTCAAAGAATAACTTCAGCTTAAGAGTTTTATTATAACTGGAAATTAAATTTGCACATTACACAGCATTGAAACATTTCATGACTTTTAGGCTATATCATTAGCAATAAAATTTTATTGCATTTAGCTTTGCTAAATGTAGAAGTATTCGATCCAGAATCAGAAAATTGTACTGAAAAAGAATATTCACAAACTATATGTTATCTTATATAGCTGGTTATTTTATAAGTATAGAAAATCTCATTTTTATATACTTTAGTATATTTGATATTTTCTTTTCTTCTGGAATCATTGTTGCTTTTTAAAACAAAAATAAGGGCAAGAGATTAATACTAGTTATTCAATAATAAAATGGGCTGTAGCTACAGTTTATCAGGTTAGAGATTACAATTCTCCTTTATACATTTAATTCTACTGTCTTTATCCATTACCTTGTGTATACATGTAGTTATTTATATTTCTCTCTTTTTATGTCTTTTTCTCACTCTTTCTGTATGTGTATCTACATGTAGACATATAATCTATAGCTATAGTTTCCTATGTTTTTGCTACTAAAGATTTGAATCCTTTAAGAGCATATTTCCTATAATTTAAAAATTATATCATGTTAGATGTCTATATTGAGAAAACAAAAGTAAATCACAAATTAAAGGCAAAACTTAAAAAATAAACCTGGTATACTAAAACTGTTAACAAAACGGTCATTACAATGTACTAAAGATACAGATAAAACTCATAATCAAAATTATTTTTCTAGTATTGTGCAGGAATCATCATAATCATAATCATCAACATCACCTTTGCACAAATTTAGATAATTTTCCATTATCTCAACAAATGCCCATTATAACTCAGTGCCAAAAATGGTACAAATATTAATATCTCCATTTTTATCAGTGTAGAAACTGAGGCATAAAGTTAATCATTTTTACACTGTACCAAAACTAATAATAATTGGATTTGTGTGCTAAACAAAAGCTTCTTTCTTCCAAGATGGAGATAATACATTTAAAAATATATATATATATATACACATATACATATACATACAGAATTAATGGGAGGTAATTTCAGAGTAAAGACACTAGAAATGAGAGAAATCATGAAAGACCTCTAATAAAAAATAAAATTTAAACTGTCTTAAAGGTGAAGTTATGAAGTAGAAAAGAGAAAGGAGAATATTCCAGGCATTAGGAAGTGCCAGGAAAATCAGTGAAATCGAGAGATTCAGTGTGATAAAACAGCCAAAAACCTACATTAATGGAGTCAACTGCAATACCAGCGAGATCATACTTCTCCCTAGTCAGATTTCATTTGCAGTATGATGTTCATTATCCTTCCCCTTATATTGATGGACAAGTCAGATAATGGCTGCAGCTTCCCTCTAGGTTCTAGTAATGACCCGAAGGTTCTGAGGCATCTTCTACTAATACTATTGCTCCAAGTGCCTTTTCAGTTTCTATCTTTCTCCCTCATATGATTTCCAAATAATATTTTCCCATTATGAATTTGATCACTTTCCCTTTTCAGTATGACTTTCCAGTCATTATTGCTTCAATATAAATTTAGGGGGCAAATATCTACTTAATGTTTTTGGCAACCAACTAACTTTACAAAGGAATAGTAATGAAGAATATATAGCAATCATCAAATTAGCGAAACATCTCCAGGAATGAAGATCCATGTACACATATAAATCATCGGGAAGAGCGGGTTCAAACTTAAAGTGATTGTTGTGAAATATTCTTTCCACCAAGTTCACTTCTGGGAGCAGCATAGCTGATGGATGAGTCCCTGGTGTCTTGTCTTAGTGGCTGGGACGATTCACTACTAATCTAAGTCAAGTAGGTTTTTCTTTAGGGCTGCCTCAGGACGAAGCTCCGCTCTTGGCAAACTAGTATGGACTCCAAGCCCTAAACTTTTGGTGCTTCCTCCGATATTGCAAAGCTCGCAAAACTATTGTATCTAAGATGAAGAACGAATAAACACAATGGGGACAAAACAAAACAAACAAACAGCAGAACCTTGCCTTAAGGAGTTACAAGGTGATCTAAGTGGAAAGTGCCACAGCCAAATGAGTTTATTCTCCTCACTTTTTATTCTCCCCACTTCTCCCCTTATGGTTTATATCAGTTCACTCTCTTTTTACAAAAGGGAGACAGAAGATCTGTGTATTCAAATCAGTTCTGGCTTGGCAGTTGATGAAAAAGCTTTTTGTTTGTTTGTTTGTTTATTTTTTTATACATAAAGTATATGGGAAATTGTAATAGAATACCTGCATGTGTTCTAAAGTAGGGAATAGGGCTCTCTTTTATTCGCCATTATTTATATTAAGATACAGTTTTCTCAAGTCTCCTTTTCTTTCAGCATTAGGTAGCAAAGACTTTGCAGCATGAGGTTCTGAGTTCCCATTGGCTCGTCTTTTGTTATACTAGGAGTGGTGATGAGATTTAATAAAATACCCTATGAGGTTTACTTAAAAGAACTGAGACTTCAGTCTGGAGAAGAGATTTTGAAGGGAAATGTACACTATTATTTAAACAACTGTTACACAGTAGAAAAATTTAACTTGTTAGTCTTGGTCCACAAGAAACAACTGGGAGAAGAGGCAAACCTTGCAAAGAGATTTTCTTTCCTGAAATATCACCTTTCTTAAAGTGGAACAGGCTGCTTCAAGATGTATCGGGATTTTCCTCAGTAAAAATATGCTGGAAGAAGCTGAGTGGTCATTTAGGTATATCTGTTAGAGAATTTTTCATCAAGTATAGATTGGATTAAATGACTGTAAATTCTTTCCAGGACCAAGATTCAGGGTACTTCATAGATTCTTACAGTAAAAGCATATCTGAAAATAGCAACAAGATAAATAAAATAATCTATGTATGAATCTATTAACATAATTGTAACCATTTAAAAGGTGTATGAGAAATATAAGTGATGAAAATGTCAAGCATTGGGGTTAGAAGGATCAAAGATCTTTTGTGTAGAAAATATGCTGGCAATCTGTCAGGTTATTATTTTCATTAAGAATTTCTTCTCCTGAGAGAAGGGATAATTTGACCTCGGATGGGCATTTGAAAGAAAAGAACTTTGTGCTATCCACTGAATCAATAAATTAAAAAAAAATAGGTTTTCTAAATGAAATGAAATTTGAAGCATTTGGTTGATTTTCTTGGATGAAATTATAAAACTCTCAGTCCTCAAATAATTTTCTACTATATATATATATACATATATATATATATATAATACGTGTGTGTGTACATACATGCATGCATGCATATAATATTAAGTATATCATATTCATTTATATAACTAATATGGGCAAACTCTTAAACCTGCAAATACATACTTCCCAATCACTTGTTTAATAACAATGAAACTTTTTGAGAGTTTTAGAAGGGAATCTTTGTGTTATCACATTAAAATATTAGCTTGTTAGACTTTTACTATGGATGGATATGATAGAGGTAAAGCCAATAAAGACCATGGCACATTTTGAAAAAAATTAATAGTCAAATGAAAGTCATTACCTTAATATCATATTATAAACTGAAGTTTAAAAATGAGATTTTAGATATTAAATGTTAAAATTTACATTAGAGAACAATTAATATGGGAAAAAACTTAGAATTCTCATTTTTCTTCTTCAAGCTATTGTGAATATTTCTATTCAGACTTTTACTTAAGTTAAATATATTTTCTTTTAATTCAATAGTTCATGT
Source organism: Monodelphis domestica (assembly GCF_027887165.1). Lineage (NCBI taxonomy): Eukaryota > Metazoa > Chordata > Mammalia > Didelphimorphia > Didelphidae > Monodelphis > Monodelphis domestica. The sequence continues at coordinate 89,238,604 of NC_077228.1, read as the reverse complement.
AGCTTGTTTCATTTTCTGTTGTCTCAGTCTTGGTCTCCCAGTTTCCTTGGCAAGTAAGCCATCTTCTTATGTAATTATATCATAAAGAAAAAGGTATTATCTGAAGGAATAAGATCAAAATGTCAAAAAAACTAATAAAAAATTGGAAAGGTGATCTAGCAGTAACAGATCTCAACTAAACCACAAAACAATTTGATACTACATAAGAAATACCAAGATTGATCAAAAAAAGACTGATTAATAGAATACCTTAGGGGGCAAAATAATGAGAAGCAAACAAGCACTCTAAGCATGTAGTTGAAAAAACTGTGGTTGGCAGCTATTTGGGCAGAAGCTTAAATAAATGTCAAAAATCATCAGGAAAACTAAAAAAATAGTCTGAGAGAAACTAGATGGACCAAAACCTCACAACATATGCCAAGATACATTTCATATAGGTACAAGATTTAGATATAACTTTTAATGTCATTAGAGAAGTATAGTAGAAATTGATTGCCAAGTCTAGGAATGGAGAAGAGTTAATGCCAAACAGGAGAGTTTCACAGGAGATAAAGTAATTAATTCTGATTGCATGAAATTAATGTTTGTGTATAAGCAAAAACAATTCAGCTAAAATTAGAAGAGACTTAGGAAACTGAGAAAATATTTTGAAGATTTTTCTACATAACCTTATGATAGATATTTCATGTCTAAGATATATTGACAATTGATTTAAATTAATGACATCCACTCTACAATCCATGAATTGTGAATTCATATGAACTGACAGTTTTCAGAGTCAAGAATCTAAACTATCAAGTCATTTTAAAAAATGGTTCACCATGTCAGAGTCAAGATGGCAGAGTCGAGGCAGTGAAAGTTCAGACCTCTGAAAACCCTTCCTTACCAATTACAAACTAAATGCTCCTAGGGGACTGAAAATCAAACCTAACAACAAGACAGAGCCAAGGAACCCTCATGCTGGACTCGATTTAAAAGGTATGACCCCTGAAAAACCAGAATTCAAGAATACTCAGGTTTAATGGGAAGGGAAAGGGAAGGTCCCAGGACTCCCCCAACCCCACATAAAGTGTTAAGCTTCCAGTGGCAGCTGGAACCTCTGGGCTAGCAAAGGTGATGATCTGGAGAGAGTACCTTGTGGGCAAAGCTGTCCTAGGCACAGAGCATTGAACATAGGTGGTGGGGAAGGGTTTAGAGAAGGAGCACAGAGAGGGTAGCCTATTGTAGCAGCAGAGACCCTCCATATTGCTCATCCCTTCCTGGAGGTTTTGGCCTCAGGGCACATGCAGCCCAACAGAGCTGGACTTAATCCCATCAAAAGTCTTCAGAGAGCAGGAAAGCTCAAGATCCAAAACCACTCCCCTACTGGCTTCTGGACTTTAATCCAATCAAAGCCTTCAGAAGGCAGGGAATCAAAAGCTCCCATAATCCTCCCCCACAGACTGCACTGAGAGATTTGCTGACAAAACTCCAAGAGGGAAGACTGAGAGAAAAGTCCAAAACCAAAAAAAAATAAATAAATAAGAGGAGGAAGAGCACAGGCAACTGCATGGAGTAAAGAAGGGTTAAATATGAGCAAACAACAGAAAAAAAAGAAAAAAGAAATTACAATTGATAGCTTCTATACAGACAATAAACAAAGAGCAAATGGAACAGAGGAGGAGTGAACACCAAGCTATAAAACAGAAAACCCAGCGAATTGGACACAGGCTTCGGAAGAACTCAAAATACAATTCAAAACACAATTAAGAGAGGTTGAAGACAATTAGGAAAAGGACTTAGAAACTAAAATAAGTCATCTGGAAACACAGGAACTTGAACTAAACTGAGGAAATAGTGTCTTGAAAACCAAAATCAACCAGCTTGAAAATGAGGCAAAGGAGATGGAAGATGAGGCAAAGAAGATGAAATATGAGGCAAAGGAGAAGAAAGATGAGGTAAAGAGGACAAAAGATGACCTCCAAAGAAAATCAGAATAGAAGGAGGATGACCAAAAAGCCAGGGATGAAATCCAGTCTTTAAGAACCAGAATACAACTAGAATCAAGTGACTTCAAAAGGCAGCAGGACACTATAAAACAAAATCAAAAGAATGAAAAAATTGAAGAAAATATGAAGCATCTCATTCACAAAACAGAAGATTTAGAAAATTGTCCCAGGAGAGACAACTTAAGAATTATTGGTCCACCAGAAGACCATGACAAAAGAAAAAGCCTAGACACCATACTATAGGAAATTATCCAAGAAAACTATCCTGATGTTCTAGAACAAGAGGGAAAAGTAGAGATTGAAAGAATCCACAGATCACTTCCTGTCCATAATCCCTAACTGACAATACCCAGGAATTTTATAGCCAAACTCAACAACTATCAGACCAAGGAAAAATATTACAAGCTGATAAGAAGAAGTCATTCAGATAATGTGGAACCATAGTGAGGATAACACAGGATCTGGGTGCATCTACATTGAAGGAAAAAAAGGCATGGAATATGATATTCCAGAAAGGAAGGGAATTAGGTCTACAACTACCCAGAAAAACTGACTATATCTCACAGGGGTAAGTATGGTCATTTAACAAAATAGAAGAATTCCAAGAATTTGTAAAGAAAAGACCAGACATGAACAGAAAATTTGATGCTCAAGCACAGAATTCAAGAGAGTCATGAAAAGATAATTAAAAAAGAGGGAAAAAAAGAAAAATAAAACAAAATAAAACAAAAAACCCCCAACATTTTTTTAAAGAGACCCAATAAGTTAAAATGATATGTATCCCTATAAGAAAAAAGGTCATTGGAAACTCTTAAAAATTGTTATTATCACCTGGACAGCTAGAAGAATTATACTTAGAGAGAAAAGTGATAGACTGTATTGGATGAAATGACAAGACATAAATATGTATATAGATATATGTATGCATAAAGACATATATGTGTGTATATATACATATACATACAACTAGAGCTAAAAAAGAGGTTAATGCTAAAAGAAATGGGAAAATAAACTGAAGGGGGTAAATTAATATGTCACAAAGAAGCACATGGTGGGAGGGGGTAGAACATCAATACACTGGAAGGGTAAAGAAGTTGGAGATAGGAAATACTCAACTGGTATGTGCATAGAAATTGCCCCAATGAGGGAAGAAAAATCCAATCCATTAGGGCAGAGAATTGATTTGTGCCCTCCAACATATCTCAGCAGCAAGAATTAGAAAGAGAAATTCCATTTAAAATCAGCATAGACAATATAAAATACTTAGGAATCTATCTCCCAAGACAAACACTGGAACTATATGAACACAACTACAAAACACTCTCCACACAATTAAAACTAGATCTAAACAATTGGAAAAACATTGATTGCTCATGGGTAGAATGAGCTAACATAATAAAAATGACAATCCTACCCAAATTAATTTACTTATTCAGTGCCATACCCATTGAACTACCAAAAATTTTTTTACGTAATTAGAAAAAAATTATAACAAAGTTCATTTGGAAGAACAAAAGATCAAGAATATCCAGGGAAATCATGGGAAAAAATGCAAAGGAAGGAGGACTTGCAGTCCCAGATCTCAAACTATACAATAAAGCAGTGGTCATCAAAACCATTTGTTACTAGCTAAGAGACAGAAAGGAAGATCAGTGGAATAGACTAGGGGTAAGTGACCTCAGCAAGACAGTCTATGATAAGCCCAAAGATCCCAGCTTTTGGGACTAAAACCCACTATTTGATAAAAACTGCTGGGAAAACTGGAAGAAAGTATGGGAGAGATTAGATTTAGATCAACATCTCAAACCCTACACCAAGATAAACTCAGAATGGGTGAATGACCTGAATATAAAGAAGGAAACTATAAGCAAATTAGATGAATGCAGAATAGTATACATGTCAGATCTTTGGGAAAGGAAAGACTTTAAAACCAAGCAAGAGCTAGAAATAATCACAAAATGTAAAATCAATAATTTTGATTACAGCAAATTAAAAAGGTTTTGTACAAATACAACCAATGCAACCAAAATTAGAATGGAAGCAACCATTTGGGAAATAATCTTCATAACAAAAACCTCTGACAAAGGTCTAATTACTCAAATTAATAAAGAACTAAGTCATTCTCCAATTGATAAATGGGCAAGGGAAATGAATAAGCAATTTTCACTTAAATCAAAACTATAGCATATGAAAAATTTCTTTTTTTAAAAAACATTATTTTATTTGGTCATTTTCAAACATTATTCCTTGGACACAAAGATCATGTTCTTTTCCTTCCCCCCTCCCACCACGCCTCCCATAGCCGATGCACAATTCCACTGGGTATCACATGTGTTCTTGATTCGAACCCATTTCCATGTTGTGGGTATTTGCATTAGAGTGTTCATTTAGAGTCTCTCCTCAGTCATATCCCCTCAACCCCTGTAGTTAAGCAGTTGCTTTTCCTCGGTGTTTTTACTCCCACAATTTGTCCTCTGTTTGTGAATAGTGTTTTTTCTCCTAGATCCCTGCAGAATGTTCAGAGACATTGTATTGACACTAATGGAGAAGTCCATTACATTAAATTGTACCACAGTGTTTCAGTCTCTGTGTACAATGTTTTCCTGGTTCTGCTCCTTTCACTCAGCATCACTTCCTGTAGGTTCTTCTAGTCTCCATGGAATTCCTCCACTTTATTATTCCTTTTATCACAATAGAATTCCATCACCAACATATACCACAATTTGTTCAGCCATTCTCCAATTGAAGGGCATCCGCTCATTTTCCAATTTTTGGCCACCACAAAGAGCACAGCTATGAATATAGCTCTCCAGTGTGTAGGGTTCTCCAGTAAAACTGCCCTGAGGGGGTAGTTCCCTAGTAGTCCTCCTTAGATACCAGTGACCCTGGTGTGTCCCCCCAGACAGAGATGTTCCTCACTCACTTGCTGTTCCCGGTGAGTGCTCTGAGCCCCTACTGTGGTTCCCTGGGGGAAGCGGGGGAAGGGCAGCTCAGTTCATGTTTTTGTGCAAGCTTTTCCTCCTTCTTATAGTGTGGAAATGTTCACTCCCCATGTATCTTCATTACTGTGGCATTCTGGAGAGTCCCTCCATCCTTCCAAGGATGATTTTTATGCTCTTTTGAGGTAGTCTATTTTGTTCCGTGCCGGGGAGAGGAAGTGATTCCCCTCTAGATTGCAGCCATGTTTACCTGGAAGACCTAAATCTCTTTTAATCAGAGAAATGCAAATCAAAACAACTCTGTGGTATCACCTCACACCTAGCAGATTGGCTAACATGACAGCAAAGGAAAGTAATGAATGCTGGAGGGGATGTGGTAAAGTTGGGACATTAATGCATTGCTGGTGGAGTTGTGAATTGATCCAACCATTCTGGAGGACAATTTGGAACTATTTCCAAAGGGAGCAAAAAGACTGTCTGCCCTTTGATTCAGCCATAGCATTGCTGGATTTGTGCCCCAAAGAGATAATAAGGAAAAAAGACTTGTACAAGAACATTCATAGCTGTGCTCTTTGTATTGGCCAAAATTGGAAAATGAGGGGATGCCCTTCAATTGGGGAATGGCTGAACAAATTGTGGTATATGTTGGTGATGGAATACTATTGTGCTAAAAGGAATAATAAAGTGAAGGAATTCCATGGGAACTTGAATGACCTCCAGGAAGTGATGCAGAGTGAGAGGAGCAGAACCAGGAGAACGTTGGACACAGAGACTGATTCAGTGTGGTACAATAGAAGGTAATGGACTCCTCCATTAGAGGCTATGCAGTGATCTGAACAACTTGAAGTGATCTAGGAGAAAAAACACTATCCACATTTGGTTAAACGTGGAAGTAGAAACAGAAGAAAAAAACAACTGCTTCAATACATGGGTTGAGGGGATATGTTTGGGGATGTAGACTCTAAATGAACATCCTAATGCAAACACCAACAACATGGAAATAGGTTTTGGTCAAGGACACATATAATACCCAATGAAAATATGAGTCAGCTGCGGGAAGGGTGGGATGAGGGCAGGGAGGGAAATAATATAATTCTTGTAACCAAGGAATAATGTTCTAAATTGACTAAATAAATTAACTTAAAATAAAAAATAAAATAAAATTTAAAAAATGGTTCACCAATGAATAGAGAAATGAAAATTTAAAAAAAATCTGAAAGAATATATCACATTGATCATAATGACAAAGTTGACAAAAAATGTCAAATACTGGATGGATTAAATAAAAATAGGCACCTCAATGAACTGTTGGTGGAACTATTAACTGATCAAGACATTCTCAAAAGAAATTTGAAACTTTGTCCCCAAATCTATTCAACTGTAATAACCCTTTGACCCAGACTTACCACTCCTAAAATGCACCCAAAAGAGATAAAAAGAAAACCAGGTGTTATAGGTACAAAAATATTTATAGTAGTAATTTTTGTGATGACAAAGAATTGGGATCTCAGGGGGATGCTATAGATTGAAAAATGGCTGTAAAATTATGTTATGTTAATGTGATAGAATACAATTGATATTTGAAAGGGATGATTTCAGTGAAACTTGAACATACATGTATGAACTAATGCAAAGTGAAGTAATTATAAAACCAGAATAATAATTTGTTGTATTTATTGTAAAGATGGAGAAATTTGAAAAACTTAAGATGAGTCAATGCAATGACCAACGCTAATTCCAGAATATTCATGATGAAACATACTACCATTCTCCATAGAAAGGCTCAATGGACCAAGTACAGATTGAAGTTTTATATGTTTAGAATATGCAGCAAATTCTTGGGTCTTTAAAAAATATTCTTTTAGTCTCTTTTAGTCTCTTTATAAGTAAGTGTAGTCAACTAACATGAAAGATTATAATTATAAAGCTTATACTCTCCAAAATCTAGTCACTATATATTACTTTTTTTTTCCTAGAAATTGGCCTGAAAATGGAAAGACAAAGAAAGTGATGGAAAGGGAAGTGAGAAGAACCAGGAGAATGCTGTATACAGGAAAGGCAATAATGTAAGATGATCAACTGTGAGTGACAACTATAATAAGCAATTCAAGGATCCACGAAAACTACAAGGAAATCACAATGGAAAAGTTTATCCATTGCCAACTGATAGAGTCTAAAAGCAGATTGAAGCATACAATTATCCATTTTATTTCCTATATGAATTTTTCCCTCCAGTGTAAGCAATATATCTTCTTTCACAATATGATGGACATTAAAATATGTATTGTATGATAATTCATATACAACCTAAATTATATTACCTACTATCTTGGGAAAGGGAAGGAAGATAATATGAACTGCAAAATATAAGGAAATCATTATTAAAATTATATTGGCATGTATCATTTTAATTTTATTTAATAAAATAAATTGTCATCAAGTTCTTATCTTATTTTTCTTGAAATCATGTAATTCTTTTCTCTTCCCACAGACACAAAAAAACATCCATGTCAGAACCTAGCTAAGAACTTAATAAAATTCTACATTTATTTATATAAGTAATAGTTCAAGAGCACTCTCTCTTTCCCTCTTTCCCCTCTAAACTCCTTATTAGAATGACATTCACCAGCAGCACCTTGATTCCAATAAATTCCTAATTGCTTCTTAATTATCTCTTCTCTTTCCTTACTTTAGTGTATATATATATATATATATATATATATATATATATATATATATATATATATATATTTCAAATCCTGGGATTAAATCCCTCAAAACTTCAGTCTTTTTCTTCTCAATGAAAAAGAATACTATTTCTAAGTGGAATCATTGTCTCCTTCAAAAATACAAATATGGAGTCATTATTCATCCTTTCATTACTTATGGAAAATAATTATAAATATTCTTAATTTGCCTCCATTATATAACAAAGTAAAACAAAAATTAAATGATGGAATTGAACAGAATGTGAGAAAATTTAATTATTAGACCCAATTGAATTGAATAGGAATTGAATTGGATAGGAATATTGAATTGAATTGGATTGGATTGAATAGGATTGAATTGGAATTGAATTGGATTTGGAATCCAATTGAATAGGAATATTTATCAGGATACTTATTTTTTAGCTGAATTTGTCCTTTTTATACTGAACATTTTGCTTTCTAAATTATGAAATATTCATAAATAAGTGAAGAAAGTCATATATATAAGTGCAAAAATTGCATAATATAACACTATGCAATACTAATTTATTAAAGAAATATAAAAAGGTACAGAACTAAAAATATCAAAAAATAAAATGTAACCAACAAATAATTATGTTAAAGAAAATGATACCAATAAGATAGTGGGCTTGAATTTGTTGGATAAAGCTAAATATTCCTTATAGAAAAATACATCTGGAAAATTTAATATAAGGGTGAAAGATTAATTAACTGAAAATTTGAGTATTCAATTTCAGGTTTTGAAATAAAAAACTTATTCATTTTAAAAAGATATTTTGAAATCATTAGGAATTTAATTTTTTCACTTGCTATAATTAACTAGCAAAATGAAAATATTATTTAAAAAAACTTTAAATATCAATTCTTTTAGGTTCTATGTCTTTTAAGAATAGACAGAAAACCAAATACCTAGTTCCATTTCGACTGTTCCTGAATTTAAGAAATGCTCAGTAGGACTTCACTGGAGGATTATGGATAACTATGGTGAAATATTTTATTATAATGAGGGAAACAACTTTTTATCACAAGGAATCACAGGATTTGGGAATTTTAAAATGTGAATTTTAAAGACATCAACTAAGTTTGAGAACTATCCAGATCAGAATTCCCCAGTTGGGAGGTAGCTCTGCAGCTTGAGAACTTTCTTCTTTGCCATGACTGACTCTAGTTGAGTTAAAGGTTGGGAGAAAGAGAACTCATCAAAGCCAAAACATGTATTGCTTTAAAAAGATATATTTTGGCAATAATGAATAGCCTAGTAGATACAGTTTACTTATTTGGAAAGGATAGTATTTTTATTGATATGTTAGAAGGAAATAATTTATGTCAGCATGATTTTTTTCCTATTCATTTTCTATTTGCTAAAGATATCTCCCAGGTGATAGTCTCAAAATGTAAATACCAGCCCCATAAACCAAAGGACTATTGGATGAATATTTTGTGAAGGGTCACTTAACAAGTGTTTGATTGTAAAGAACCTGGAGAAGATAAAATTTTCAAAGAACATTAATTTTATTTATTCTTGAATAATAATTATAATGAAATTAAATATATATTATAGAAAAAGAGGTATGATTATAAGACAAAAAAGCAAAGGTAGAGTAAAGAGAAACAAATCAAGTACTGAAATTAAGTTCTGTGTTGATTTTTTCATTAATTTGATATCTATATTAAACCCAATTATAACAAAAAAGACTACAGTAGGAGTTCTAAAAATAATTTTATCATTGGATATTTTTGTTTTTATTGATTTTTTTACTTTTGTATGTATATTACTTATTTCCAGATGCATCCCTCTCTAATCCATCCCCACCTGTGACCTTTTTCTTTTGACAAAAAATAAGACATCATTAAGTGAAAGCAATATTTATTCTGTGTAGGAGAATATCCAATATCTAACATCCATAGTCTTTCACTTGTATAATGAAAGTAATGTGGTACATTTTTTCTAAAGCTTCCTTAGAGGGGAGAGAAGCTTTAAGGTAGGAAGATAGAGACTGGATAGAAGTTTTAAATACCATGAGGGGGATGATGGAGTCAAATTAGAGATATGAGGTGGCAGGAATGAGTCTTTATTAATTTTCCATAAGCCACAGCCAAGCTTTGATCAAAGGACCACTTCGAAGGCCTTTACCAGTCCAGAGATCCACATTTAATACCACACAGGTCGGAGAGATGAAAGAGATAGAGAAGATTTAAAGATGGAGCTTGGCCAGAGGCCAAGCTCCTGCCAGGACAGCCATCAGCTAACCTGAAAGAGAGAGAGAGAGAGAGAGGCGGAGCTTGCTGGGCTAAATAGTCTTTGATATGCAAATATACACAGTACATAGGGATGATTCTCATTGGTTAATGACAAGGTATAGGTGTGGTTTCTCTTAACCAGGTGAGCACAAAGAAACCTGTGTTCCCACCTAACCTGGGGGAAGCTGGGGTCAAGGGTTAGAGGCTTTCCCAGCCATGTGCAATACTGAGCATGCTCAAGACTGAGCATGCTCTCTTACATACCAACTGTTCCCCTTGCCCATAGCTAGGGGTGGACTGCTACATTTTCATTTCAAGGGTCATGATTGGTCATTATAATTACATAATGTTCATCTTCCTTTTATGATTTTCCATTTATATTGTTAGTTACGGTATATATTAATTTGTTTCTATCTACTTCACTCCTCATCAGGTCATATAATTCTTACCTTTCTCTATAATTTTTATAAATCTTGTTTCTTAATATAAAATTTATTCTAACCCTATAATATATAATATTTAATTTGGTCCTTCTGTAATTGTCCAGTGCCAATATTTTCTCCATATCTTTGCTATCACAAAAGGATTCACTATGAATATAGTGGCATGGATGGGTTATTTCTGTCTCAACTCAATCTTGTTGGAGTATATCTACTAGCAGTGGGATCTCTAGTTCAAAATATAGAGATAATTTAGATTCCTTTTTCATCATTTTAAATTGTCACACAATATTTGGGCCAATAATTCATGTCTCCATCAATCATATATTGCTGTGCATGTAGTCTTACAGCTTCTTTGTGTATACAACGGAGAATTTTTTTTCATCATTTCTCTGTAAATTCATACCTGGAACTCTGATACATGAACCTAAATATGTATTTAAATTTTTGAAAAATTGCATTGTCAAGTATACACTTAAAATTAGTACAATTGGACCAATCTTTTACTTTTATTTTCTTCTTGTCCCTCCATATTTATCCTTAAATAATCTTATATTAACTTTTCTCAATTGGTTATCATACAAAGTTGTTTTTTTAAGTTAAAGAAAATAAATGCTTTCTAATGAAAAAGTAAATTTAAATAAAAATAATTTCACAGTTTTCTACTTTTTCTTTCACCCTTAATAAGCAGTATTTATGAATCTGGACCATAATATTAAATCAAATTTCTTCAGAAAATATTACAAAAGAGTTTGTAATTTCAAAGCTAGTGTTGCCTTAGTTACCATATCTTTCTGGTTGTACAGTAAGTTAAGTACTAGCTTGCTAAGGAATGTTTCAGGTTCCTTTGACATCCTTGATCAGATGCAATTGCAATTGGTTTTCATGAATTTAACTTGTTTGGAAGTTAATGCAGTCTGTCATTCCATATTTTCTACCCATAAACTATTTTTCATGATTAATAACTTGTTTCAGAATTTAATGATAGATTTATTCTTATTTAATGTCACTTTTTGTTATTAGAGATAAGTGTCAATAGTTTTAACCCAATCATTAAATAAATTTTGGGCTTTTCTAGCATGCCTTAAGATAATATAGGTAAAATGTTTTTCAAAATAAAACTCATTCATTTTTCCAAATATCAGATCTATCCATTATCATACTAATGTTTTTATTTTATTCCAGTTCTCCAAGAAGATGAATAAAATGATTACATATTTCACCCAAACTTTTCATACAATATTTTAAGATACTCTCTTAAATTGCTTTGATCATTCATCATATGAATCCTAAACTATGATCCAGACTTATTGAATTAATGCCATCCTCTTTATCAATGAATAATCAAGCATTCATGAAAAACATATTACATGTGGAAAACAAGCATAGAAACAATTCCTGATCTCTAGGAGCTTATTATATTCCAATGAATAAGACAGCAAACAAAAAATAAATGTTACAGAATAAAATAAGATGGAAAGTAGTTAAATAAAAAGTAGTTTGTGCTAGGAATTATGGAAAGGTTAGAAGTTAAATGCAAATGGAAGTATGTGATACAGAAAGTGATCCTTGAATCATATTTTGAAAAAAAAATGGCTTCTAGAAGATCCTTGTATTACAAACATGAGGGACAGCTACTGCAAAGGCATGGAGTGGAGTGTTGAAAAGTCTAGTTTAGCTCAAAGTTAGGGAGCATGGACAATGTCTGATAAAGCTACAGGACTGGCTGTAGCCAGGTTGTGAAGAACTTTAAAAACTAAACTAACGATTTTATATTTTACACCAAAGGCCATTGCCACTGTTGTTAATTGAATAGTATAGTAACATGGCCAGATGTGTATGTAAGCAATATCACTTAGGCAGATGTAGTCAACGGATTGGAAATAGGAGAGATTTTAAGTAAGTAGACCAATTAAGGGGCCATGACAACAATAAAATAAACAGACAGAGGGAAATGTAGAATTGGATACAGATAAATAAATAGAATGGATAGATAATAGAACATTAGAGATGGCTAGAGATAGAGTGGGTGAGTGAATGAGTCAACATGAGTGGTTACTGTTTGCTGACTATGCTAAGGACTGGGAATAGCAATAAATGAAAAAAAATATTATGTACCATCAAGGTGCTTGCATTCTACTAGAGGGAAGAAAAGACATTAAAAGGAACTGAATAGGAGTGGCTGTGATAGTAAAAATGGTTTAACTTTGTCAGAGACCAAGTAGAGTAACAGTTGAAGGAACTATAATGAGTTGAACCAGGTTTGAAGTGTTTGTGTCTGATATTCCTTCTTTATCAAATAGAGGTGATGAGATGGAAGATGATGAAAGTCTGAATCATGGTGATAGCTGTGTGAGTACAGAGAAGAGATATTTTTGAGTCGGAACTGCAAGATACTGGAATTGATTATTTATGTGGAGTGAAGGAGAGAGAGAAATCAAGGATAATGCTTATGTGATGATTCTGGGAGAATGGAAGGATGATGGTGTCTTTAACAGAAATAGAGAATTTTGGAAGAAGTGAAGGTTTGGGAAGGATAAAATGGTGAATTTTGAGTTTGATGCTTTTCCAAGATAGATAAACTCAAATGCTCAATAGGTAATACAAGACTGAAGGTAAAAAAGCATGATATATCAACTCATTAAATATTTGTATGGAAATGTAAAGCAAATCCAAGGAAATTTTTGAGATTACCTTGAGGGATGTCCACAGTTACTGGGATTAAAATGCATGATCAGCCAGCATAGGAAATGGAAACTAGGTCAAACAGAAGAGAAATAAGTAGGGTCATAAAATTAGTAAAGAAAATATACAAGAGAAAATACAGCAGGGTCAAGTGTTGCAAATTGGTCAAGTTGGAGAGACTTAGAGAAGGCAATCAGATTTGCAAGGTGCGATCACTAGTAAGTTTCAATAGAGAAGTACACTGCACCATTACTTTGAAGTTTGGTTTTTTTCTTGTTGGTGGTTTACTCTAAATCTGAATATAGTCACTGAAGTTATGGTCAAGAACATTTTCTTCCATGTGATCTCTGCCTTAACCTTAAAATGATTTACTCTTTCATTTTATCATGAGAGTACATATTAACTAAATAATCAAAATATATTATCATTGGAATTCTAAAGTGGTCCAGTAGGATTGAACTAGCATATTTGACACTCTACAGTGTGTTATCCTTAGTATATAACCTGTTTAGGGGTCCAAGATGTTATTACACTACCTTCATTAGTGTAATTACATAGGAAGCTTTTAACATGCCTTTTGAATTATCTTATGAATAACTGAAAGTCTTTGTCCCTTGCTCTTCAATTGGGTCTGACATTTCAAGGCATATACATCTCTGTGACATTCAATAATTTTTTGTCAGTCTTTTTAAGGATCTCATAATTGTTCTAATGTGTATTCTAGCTATAATCTTTAAGTTGGGGGGGGCATTTGTAACTGCCAAAGTTAGAGATTTTTGGAGCTCCCAGAATTTATTTGTAAACAAAACCATAGCTATCTAGGAAAATTAAGTGCATGAGGAGTTTGTCATTGATCTTGACAGTGTTTTTTCAGTCCCCAGAGCAATACTTCTAAAATAGCTTCAAGTCATTTTGGAGAAATAATAGACTTTTGACAAATTAACTTGTGTTGGTTGATCTTGAATAAATTCCAAAATGTCTAAATTTAGGGTCCATTGAATCTCTTAAAACAATATTACCTTCCATCTTAGAATCAATACTGACTATTGGTTCCGAGACAGAAGAGTGGTAAGGGCTAGGCACTGAGGGGTTAAGTGACTTGTCCAAGGTCACACAGCTGTCTGAGGCTAGATTTGAACTAAGGACTTTCAGTATCTAGGCCTGGCTTTCAATCCACTGGGCTTTCCAGCTGTCTCCTTCCACTAAATCTCTTTTAGGATACCTAAATATATAAGGTTTAATCCACTCCCTTATTGCTATAATTATCATTTCTATATAATGGACTCCATTTATTCTAATCCAAAAAAACAAACATGCATACTCAGTATTCTTTGCAATTCTCTTGAAGGCAATGGACTTCATGTTTTGAATTAAAGTTTAAAAGACAGACTGAATAATCTACATGTACCCAACAGACATAATTATTTCAGTAGTCATTTGCAATTTACAATGGTTTATTGACATTAGTTTTGAACCTCTAATAGGATGAGTATCTCTAGGTTTTACAACTTAACTACATACTATTATTGAGTAAATAAATATTCTACATAATTCAAAATAGTGTATTTTATACTTTGTAATTATGTATAATCCCTCTCTATTAAGTAACTTATTTCAATATTTGATATTATTTCATATTCTACTTTAAAGTGAATTATACACATGTAATCACACTTTAGAAGTTTTCCAATTATCTGTTTCCCATGTATACACTTTGTTTGATTTTAGGTTTTTGTTATTGCACATTTTCTTTTAAAATTCAGTGCTCAAGGATACTTTAAAAACAAGTAGGGAAAACAGTCAGAAAAAGAGCCAGCTGTTGGCCTTTCAATTAGGAAAACAACAAGCCTCAAGCATAGTGACAAAGATCCGACACCACAAGCTCAACAAAGCAGCAAACAAAGCAAAAAAAGCTAACAGCTGCTGTTTCCAAAAACTATCAAACACTTGATAAAGAACAAAATTCCTTTTAAAATTTATCAGTGAGAAACTGCCAATTTTTGATTACTTCACATCTTCCTGAGCTTTCAAAAACTGGCCTAAAAAACTTTCTCATCCCTATGGTGATATGAATAGAAAAAATGATCAATTAAATTAAAAGCAACAAAACTCTGGTTCCATATGCTACAGGGTGAACTATGAAACTTTCATTTCCAAATATTAGAATATAATGACATTCAATCAGTGAACATTTTAAGTGCCCTACTATGTGCCAGACACTAGTCCTAAGTGTTAGAATTACTGATCATCTCTAAAAATAAAGTAGTTAAAAATCCATCATTTTAATTTCATAATTATAGGGAATTGATGTATAGACATTTTATTCCTAAACTTTATGTCAAATTTGAACTCAGGGAACTCTGAGTAAAATTCATTATCTTTACTGTGATACTTTGATACATTGGAAATTTCATTAATGTGGGCAGTGTCTCTAATAATGCAGATGGCAATCTTATATTCTTCTAAAAGGAAAAAGAATACAACATGTTCACTGATAAGTAAATACTATACAGTTGATGCTTGAAGGGAGCTAGAGATCACCAGAGGTTGAGGTGAGGATTTGTGTAACTCATTACTTGGACAATAGGCATTATTAATCTATTTAATTTCATCTATATGGATAGAAGAGATGAATTCTTTCAAATGATTCTGATATGATTTAGGAGGCACTACATCTTTCTGATAGTTGATTAAATTGGCACAATATCACATATAATTAAGAGAATCTTCAGTTTGGACTCTACTCATTATCGTCCATGAAATTAGCAAATATGTTTGATGAGTAAATTTACCTTCAGAGGGTCCTATGAACAAAGTTACTACCTTGCCAAAGGATTTTGTATGATTTTCACATATATTTGGTGATAACTCCTGAGAGGATGCTTAAATTGTATTTTGCTTTACAGAATAAGATTTTTATAGTCAAGGATGAATAAGGAGAGAGAGATCCTGGGACCTCTACATCTTTCAGTTAATTATGTAACTATAAAAATGTGGTCTGTTGTTCAGTGTTATCTGTTAAAGCCTGCTCTCACATTTTCTACAAGAAAGTCCCTGCTTCTTGATGATCTTATGAATCTTTCAATGTAGATATATGAAACAAGATCTATTGATATTCACTCCATGTCCCTTTGTAATTAAGAGGTCCAATATTTTCCCCAAGAATTTTATATCCTTCCTTTCTACATAAATATTCAGTATTATTCAGTCACTCTACCCAATGTTATATTGTTTTAAATATCTATCTATTTATATTTGGTGTAGTCCAGTTTCCATGTTTGTTTTGTTAGTTTTAAGCTGCCAGAACTTCATTAAAAAGTTTATAAAGGCACATAATGCTTTTTTTACAAATGTGGTGTTCAAATATCACTTAGGGGGAAAAGTTTTATTGCCTAATATAAGCTATTTTTATTTTTTTGTTTATTTTTTCTTCTGAATTCATCATTAAATGCCCTCAAGATGATTCCAATTAGTAGTGTTTGTTAACAATATAACTATGTTCTTGCTTTTTCCATGTTTTTCTTGCAGATAAAAGTATTAACTACTTCAATCAAATTTAATTACCTATGGTTCTCTAAGTACACAATTATATTCCCTGTAAAAAAAGTGATACTTCTGATTTCTCTCTACCTATCCCTTTTCTTTCCATTTATTTTCCTTCTCTTATAGTTATAACTAGCTTTTATGGTAGTATGTTATGTAGTCATGTTGAGAAAGGACACATTTGCTTTGCCAATGACTTCATTTGGAAAGATCTGTAACTTTCCTGCATTATATATAATATATGCTCTTGAATTTAGACATATTACTTACTCTATTATGTAAATGTCCATTTATTTCTATGACTTCTAAAGTTTTAGGAAGTTTGATCTTATCAAAAACAAATTTAGTATTTATTGACACAACTCTATGTTTTAATTATAAATATTAACAGTGTTATATTTATATATTATATTATTCATTCTATTAAACAAATATTCATTATATTGAACCAACTCAGAATTACTGATAAAAACAGAATCTAATCAAAAGAGCATATAATATTTCCATTAGGTTATTGTAACCTACTTAAGACAGTTATGTGGTAAAATGGATAAAGAATTCATGTCTCTAACCCATAGCATAGTGTCTGGCACATAGCAGAAATTCAATAAATGTTTATTGATTGATTATCTAATTCTGGATTTATAACTAGATCTTCTTGACTAGCATTTTATCTACTATACCACCTAAGTGGCTTGCAACTTCATCAGGGTCATCCATTGCTGGTTCTTTTTTTTTTTTAGGTTTGATTGAAATATAAAACATTTCATTCCAGCACTTCATTTCAACTCTGTGGGAATATTTGTTTCAAGTTCATTTCCTACAATGAACATAATATAATATTCTGTTTTCTAATCCATTCTGATATCTTCATACTGTTTAATGAGTAAGTCATGTCTTTTAATATATGATCACAAAAGGTGCAGTTTATTTCATCATTTCTTCATTTTCTATTTCCCTCTTTGCTCCTTTTTCCTTATTTATAATGTTGTAGAAGAGAAGAATTTGTCTCATACTTATGATTTCATAAGTGAAACAACTTGTTTTCTCGGTCATAGATCTTTTCTTGGCAATATTCCACCCATTTCCCCAATTTTCTATCTATTCCTTTCCTTTTAATTTCTTCTTTTGATTTTAATGATTTTGTTATAAAATATTTTCTACCCTCTACCTCTCTAAAAGTTTATAAAGTTTATATTTTAAACAAGTATTTACTTGTGGGGTCTGCCTTAGTGCATGACTTTGTACTCCACTGCCATCCTGGGGCACTAGATCTTTCATGTCAGCCTTCTAAATGGTTTTGAGCTAAAGTTTTATTTCACCCCTTCTTTTTGCATGTTATGTTATTCCAAAATTCATTTTGAGGCATCATATCATACGTTTTGGAGGGTGATTTGGCAGAGATCAGGTGGGTCTTTATACCTTCCCTACCATTTGGGTTCCTTGATATTAGTATTCTTTTAGGTAAAGATAAAATGATTGAAAAAACAAATGAATTCAGTGCTTGATATTTTAAAATCAACAGGCAATGTGGCTCAATACAATGAAAGCTGGACGAGAAACTTATGTCTGAATACTCTTGCTTTGCTTTTGCCATTAGCCCTTAGGGTATGATGTAGAGGGAAATTAGGTTTTTCCTCTACATTCCTA
Organism: Monodelphis domestica; assembly: GCF_027887165.1. Taxonomy (NCBI): domain Eukaryota; kingdom Metazoa; phylum Chordata; class Mammalia; order Didelphimorphia; family Didelphidae; genus Monodelphis; species Monodelphis domestica. The sequence goes on along the minus strand of NC_077228.1, from coordinate 89,220,389 downwards.
TAGCCTCCTGTGCTGAATTAGAATAATGATAATACTAATGACCTATCTCACAGTTCCCTTCTGATGAATAACTAATCAATTTTGGTAGGCTTCATCTCCACCATAGAGGCAAAATGAGGGTTGAAGCATTATCCACATGATTTAGACAAAACCCAATCGTTTCATCAGAGATGCGGGGGAAATTAAAAGAAGTTGGGATTCAAATAAGTTAATTATGTAGCTTGTTAGCAACTCTGGTAACTTTTCCTGAATTATCTATATAATTACCTCAACCCTCCTGCTTTGCCTCTGCTGTGAAAATACAGCAATGAGTGTTCTGGAAATGTGTTATCATCCATCCAGTCCACAATTATCTTTGGTAATGGGGGACTCAAATGACAACTACCAGAGCCATCCATGGATAATCGCCAAACTTCACTTGAGCCAATAGCTTCCAAGTCCTTCCCCCCCTGCCTTAAACTTTTACCAGAGCTGCTAATGAGAACGGTAATTGACTGATTTGTGTTTCTGTTCTATTCTTTTCCCTTGCCTATCTCTGCTGAAGGTGCTAATGAGCAGTGAACTAGCCTAGAGGCAGATAGCAGGAGGGTGAAAGACAAGAAGCAAAGCCCTTCTCTATAATTAAGGACATGCTGTAATCATAAAACTGACTTTCAAGAAAACCTTCCTTTACTCTCATCTTAAGTCTCTTTAACGTGACAAAATAAATTTCATCTATAAAAGAGTTTCAAATGAAAACTTGGATGGCTGAAGTGCCTGCCTCTTCTTATGGATGTCCCTTAGTATTCTTTAACCATTTTTTATGCCATTACATTCAATCTCTATCAACAAAACCTTTCTTTTCTTCATACTGCAGCTATCTAAACTTCTGTCTCCTCGATCAACTGGCATTCAATAGCTAGCCTGGAAAATTCTGCTTAAACCCAGAGGAGAAAGCAATGTCCAAGAGGGTGTCATTAAGTTCCAAAGCCACTATTACAGGTTTTAATTCTAAAGGTTCTTCAGGTTTTGAAAAGTCAAATAAATCTATGTTTGAAGGGTATTATTTTGCTGCTGCTGCTTCTGAATTGCTTTTTTTGATAAGTGCTAGTGAGAAAACAAATTTCAGAGCTATTTTGTGATTTCTGGTTTCAAGGAACCTATCCCATCACCGAAATAAGCACCACTCCTTCCTATCTTCTTCATCAAAGTATGTCTAATTATGGAATACTTAGATGACTAATAATGATATTATTCCATTGTCTCATAAATCTCAAAGACCGTTTTAATGACTTCTTTAGGCATAAAATAATGTTACAAATTGTAAACTACTTAAGACTTGAGACCACAAAAAAAAAGAATTTATCTGAAAAGTAGTACCATGTGAAAATTCAGTTATTATTATGTTCTTAATTATAAAGATTGCTACAGGGAAGAAATGAGGATGTACTCTCAGCTTCCTGTTAGAGGTTAGCCTATAACTTTTGGAACATAATGTTCCAATGGAAAAAAAATGTGAACGATTTCTTTCCTTACCCACAAGTAAATCTCACGTATATCTAATTCCCTTTGAAAGATGATTGTTTGTGAAACTGTAATAGGGCAAGTATTGTCGGGGAATGAACCCAAATTATTTTCTGTCCTGATCACTCAGAGCAGCTAAGCATTTCAACTACAAATACATTAAGTTACTATAGAGGAAGCCTGTAAAAGCCCATCTTTGGGTCTTGAAACAAGCGCTATCCCAGTACTATACTTATATACAATGGAAATAAAGCACCTTAGGATCCAAACCACCAAAACTAAGTTGTTTTGCTAAAAGGAAAGGTTGATCTAGTATTTACATTTTTCCCTTTTTTTAACTTTAACTGTTTTGACTCCTTGATCCCTCAAGAGCCAGTCTTACAATGCCTGAAATCATTCTATTGATTATTGATAATTGTACTTTAATCATTTTGGCCATGACTGCTCCATCCCTACACTAGTGACTCATCTATGTTGTCTTTCCAAATGTGGCAAAAATAAAAATATAAAAATAATCTGTACATGGTGTTGATGGAAAAAGAAGATAAAAGTGGGGGGCGGTCCCTCCTTGCTCCTGGTAGGGAAATTGACTAGGCTTTTCTTTTCTTAGTATAAGTATGCTAGGGATTTAAATTAAATCAAACCAGACTTTAGGGATCTTTAGATAGGTTTATTTTCGTTCTGAAAATAAAGGTCTGGAAAGGATAGAGAAAATTAGAGCTCCAACCCTAGGGGTAAAAGGGTATTGAGGTAAAAGGCTCCTCTGCAGAAAAGTCATCAAAACCTGGGCTTCTCTCTTCTTTTTAGATCTTCTCAGACACCTCCCACAAAAGAAGTGGGAGGTGTCTGAGGAAGTTGGGGTAGAGAGTCCTGGGAGATGTAGTTTCCTAGGGATCAGAGCTATTTTAAAATGCACAATGGATCATATACAAAGATTTTGAGAAACAAACATAAATCATTCAGTTCTGGGGGAAAATAGCTTAACAAAAATAATTTTCAAACACAATAAGAAAAATAAACTATATTAAAATATCCTTAGAGGGAAATATACTTTCTCATTTTAAAAAAGTGAGTTAGCAACATAACCACACAGAAAGATGTAGTAAGAGTTTATTTTGTTTCATATTATTGTTGGTTTTGGTTACTGTGCCAGAGATATGAGCAATGGTTATCATATGGGGGCCACAGCGCTGAGTATGTGTGCCTCTCTTTTTTCTTTTGCCTCCTGACTTTCTCTCTTTTTCTGTGAAGCTATAAGCTTATTTTTTTAAAAATATAATACTGGTAGGATGGGTGCAGCCTTGCTAGCTATGTGACCTTGGACTAATCATTTCTGTTTGCTTCAGTTTTCTTATCTAAAAAGGGGGTGTAATAATAACACCTACCTCCCCAGAGTTGTTGAGAAGATCAAATGAGATAGTAATTATAAGTCACAGCACAATTCTTGGCATATAGTAAGCTCTATATAAATGCTATTCTTATTCATTTTTATTAACTTCATGAAGGAGGGAGGGGAAAATTAAGTTTAACAGCTTTGTGTAATAAAAGACCCAGTTAAGTGAGACTTACAGTCATTGTTTAAAAGAGTCTAGATCTGGAATCAGAGACCTCCATTCAAATATTGCTTCTGACACTTAACTCCTCATGTAACAATAATCATAACCTCTCAGTGAGTTAGGAAAAATGCTAACTATAATTTACAGATGAGTTGTCAATCTTTATTCTTGGAAGGAGTATTCCACACTGATATCTGTTGTGCTGGAAAGAGTACTGACCTTGGACTCCTAGTCCAGTGATGATTTTACTATCCCATGTTGTTAAGGATAATTTTTTAGATAAACATATTAGAATTCATTCACTTATATCAATGTTATCCCTTTCAATATTGTTATTAAGATGGTTATATATAACTATCCTAATGATTTCTCTATTACTCAAAAACATTTTAGATAGTATCTTATAATTACCTTCAGAGGCATATTAATTGAATGATAGAAAAAGCATTGGTCTTAGAGTCAGAAACCCTGAATTTCAGGTCTAACTTTGCTATTTGCTATCCTATATCTCTAAGCATCAGTTTCTGTATTGAGAAAATACAAATAATGATACTTGAATGAGATAATTCATAAATCTGTTATAACGGAAGCACTTTCTAAACCTTAAAGCTATTATTAGGGGCTATTGTATATAAATGTGGCCATTCTTTGTCCTTGGAGAGTAGATTCATTTGAAAAGCTATGGAGTCACTTGGAACCAATTTTGGTGAATAAGGTCAGAGCAGCATATTGTACAGAGAGTAAGTATGTAAAAATGCTCTTTCACTCACTCATTCATTCATTCATTCATATGTTATATATATATATATATATATACATATAATAGATACATATTGATTCCCATGTTAGAATGTAAATTCCGTAATAGCAGGGTCTATTTCATTTTTAACTTATCTCTAGGGCTTAGCAGAGTACCTGTATAATTGAATGATAAATTCATACCTGCCTCATTTTAAGCAAAAGCAGAATCATTCAAATAATTATATAGCCTTGCAAGAGGACTAGTTGGAGAAATAAAATGTATGGTTCTATTGTGGTATAGTGAAGAGAATACTAGTCTTGGCTCTGAATCCTGTTTCAAATATTTGCTTTCTCAACCAGCTTCAATTCACACAGGATCACTTCAGTCATGGAACTCATACCTCATTAACACCCTCTATGCTCAAGACCTCTTCCTCTTTCTCTTTGAGGGGAGAATTCCTCCCAAACTTCCAGTTAGTGGTAGTTAGACCAGCTATCTCTTAATTACCCACCAGTTTCACTCATTCATTATTTCTTCCCACTGCATCCTGCTCCCCCTTTCTCTATCATCCCTCCAACCTATGTCTTCTTCCCTCTTTTCAATTTCTCTTCTCCCATTCAATTGTAATATTCTTGAGGGTAGGGACTGTCTTTCCATATCCTTTTTTGTAGTCACCTTGCTTAATATAGTGTCTGGCATATAATATGCACTTAATAAATATGTATTTACTGTCTACTGTGAGCTCCTTGACTTTCTCTGTGCCCCCAACACAGCACAGTGCCTGGCACAGAGTAAACATTTAATAAATTACTAGTACCTGCTGTGTGATTAGGGGCAAAATGCTAAGCGGAAAATTGTAAAATGGAAGTAGTACTCACATTACTTTTGTTACCAGACCATTGTGAGAAATACACTTTGCAAATCTGAAAGCTGCATATAAAAGTGAGTTACTATCTACTTTCATCATTAGTACAATTTTGTCCCCATACTTCTATTCCACTTTCAATGCCCTAGTCCAGACCTTGATTAACATTCATTATTGCCTTGAGCATCTCAATAGACCCTTAATTGCTCATAGCCTCTCCAGTCATTCCCTGAGCCTAAAATGTTATTTACATCACTCCTAGATTAATTTTCTGAAAGTACTGTTTGAATCCTTTCCTAAATTTTCAATTATTCCCCCTGCTCACCATACAAAATTAAAATACTTTAGCCTATTATCATGATCATCTTCAATATGACTCCAACTTCCCTTATGCCACTCTACTTCAGGGGTATACCATTCCAGTTCCAATTGCCAAGTAGATTGTAAAATATTTAAAGTGAGCATTGACAATTTAATGCATAGAAATCATGTCTATTGTTTTGTTAAATGGCTAGTCTTATGAAAGTATGACTATTTCAAATTGAACTCTGTGTGTGTGTGTGTGTGTGTGTATGTGTGCTTTTTTCTGGAGAGCCTACTTGTTAAACATTCACCATCATATCCCTACTGCTCAACAAATAATATTTGAGATCAGCAAGAGGGCAGTAGAAGGTTTAAGAAATGAAGTCATTACCAGACTGGGGACCTGATGACTGTAGACTAATAATTGCTAGCATCATTTACCTTATAAAGTTAAATGGCCCATCTTTCAAGGTCCAACTCAAGTGTGTAAATATAATAAGTGACTGTAAAAATAATACAGCAATGAATTGATTATGAGTTTATAAACTGATTTTAGATACTCTGCTTGTTGTGCTTACAAAGCATCTTCAGTTCATATCAGTGAAGTGAAGCTCATAAGTGAACTTCTCTTCAGGGCCAGGCTCAAGTACACTAAAGTGATTCTTGTATAAAAAATAAAATATAGTTTGAAAATATAAGGATAAAAGGATTCCCAACTCTAAGGGATTCTAACTCCACCCAAATAAAACTCCCTGATTCTGCATGGAACCACTTCTCCTGTATCCACAGACTACATTGATCCTTCCTGATTTGACTAGCCCAAATTTTTACTATTTTAAATAAACTAACACTATTATCCTATTATTCTTATAATTCTTAACTTTGTCTCCAAGTTATAAAAATAACAAAGGCTAGCTGGCTGCATCTCAGCAAGAACAAAGTTAAGACTCTGAGCCTTAGCAGACTCAGAGTCCAAATCAGAGACCAGGTCTTTCTTTGGTCTTCTCGGAGTTAAAACAATTTATAAAAACAGCAATAGATAGTCACTAGTGTTTCCCAAGTTGGAAAAGAAAAAAACACTTAGCTCCTTCAGGTATTTTCCTCCTTTCCCTCTACCTCAGACAGACAGACAGAGAGAGACAGAGAGAGAGAGAGAGAGAGAGAGAGAGAGAGACAGAGAGAGAGAGAGAGAGAGAGAGAGAGACAGAGAGAGAGAGAGAGAGACAGAGAGAGAGAGACAGAGAGAGAGAGCCCTCAGAGAGAGCCTAACTGTCAGAGACCAACTGTCACACACAAAGAAGAACTGTCACAGAAAAACCATTAGACTTGAAACTGACACTGTGTCTCAGCTCTGTTTGAAACTAATTCTTTCTCAAACCAGCCTCCCTACTTCTTATCTCTAAACTAATATACCAAGACCCAATTTCTAATATCATTCTCATAAGTGTTACCTTTCTCTATGAAAGCATCATTAATTCCCTGAACAAAAAGTGATTCTTTCTGCCTAAACTTTCTTAGTATTTTTCTTATGCCTCACTTACACACTTTTTAAACACTTAAATTCTGTTGTATATTTATTTACATTTATGTTTTCACACTTAATAAAAATTAAAATTCCTTAAGGGCAATGACCTTCTCTTATTTATATTGAATCTCCTCTAGAACTTGGCATTGTACATGTATGGTTGGTAATTTTCTTATTCACTGGTAAAGTTACAAATTAGTTATTTGTTATTGGATTTTGATAGAATTGAATTTTTGCCACCTACCCAGATGCTAAGTAAAGCAGCAACCTGTATGTCATTCTGAACAACTGATTGTCAGTTACCGTTGACAGTCAGTGTTAAAACTTTCCTTAAGTAAATGAATTACAAGACCAATCATTAACTGCCTTGTAGGATTGGGGGAAATAACTTTGCTTCTCTATCCCTTTAGTTTCCTTATTTTTAAACTGATGAGATTATGCACAGAGGATACCTAAATTACCTTCTATTCAAAGAGTCTACAACTAAAGAACCAAATCTTAAATCAAGGGTCCAAGATGAAATCCACCGATGACAATATTTTTCAGATGGAAATTATTATCCTATGTATAAGTAACTTAGCATATCACTCCTACATATAAATTTTTAAACAAACAGCACACCAATTTTTAGTGTCATTTTCCTCTGTGCATGAATAAGCAACAAATAGATTTTGGAAATTCAAGACAGTAATTCCATTGTCTTTTTTAAAATTCTGAATTCCAAGTAAAGCTATATTTGTTTTGCATCTGTCATTTGACAGAATAAACAAAGCAATTATGCATTTTTAATAAACCAATATTAGTTTTGCTATTAAATGTGTGAAAACTGAACTCCTCAAAGCCAGCAGCTGCTCACAGACGGCAGAATCATTGCCAGCCCTTAGGAAAATAGCTGCTACTGATTGTTTATAAGCTTTATCCACATGCTGAGGAAACGTCAAGCAGCTGGGAAATCAGATTTTTCTGTCTATATTTAAATTTAACTATTAACTATTGCTTTGCTATTTGTTATCAATGTTTAAAAAATATATATTCCCAATATTCATGTGGAAAGACATAGGCAACTTTATTGGAGACCATTTGATAGTCCTTTTATGTCTTCCATCTAATTAGAAGAATATCTAAAGGATACAACTTCCCAACATAAGATGGGAGAATACACACTATTGAGCAAAAATCTTGAGCGAATATTAATGTAAAATGACTGAAAATCACCATTATGTCCTGAGGACACCTCTTCATTGATACCTTTGGTAGATTCAGAACGCAATTCTTAATTTCCAAAAGCTTTCCACAGTATCTAGGTATGAAATAATAACATTATTTGTTCTCTGTATGTAATCAGGGTAGCTAAATGTATAAACTATGCCAGTAATCAATTATCGAAGTAGAGCACTTGATCTCTTTAATGCAGTGAGCCACCATTATAACAGCACTTATGATGGAAAGAGTCATTAAACCCTAATGCAGTATAAAAGAGGGAGGGAGTTGTTCATGAATGCTAAAACTATTACAAGGGGATGACAGCTATTACAGAACAAATCTCAATGGGGAAAAACACAAGATATAGCCCCCATTGATTCTAATTCCAAGGGCAATATAGAGTTGGTGGTTCAGATTGCAGCACGATGTACATTACAATTCAAGGCCCCTAGGACAACTCCAAGGGACATGTGATGAAAAAGGTTGTCCACTGACAAAAGAAACTGACAGAGTCTAAATGCAGATTGAAATATATTATTCTTCACTGTATTTCATCATGATTTTTTTCTCTAGAGTAAGTGATCTTTCACAATATAATGGATATGGAAATGTATATCATATCATAACACATGTACAACATAGCATATTACCTGCCATTTGGGGGAACAGGAAGGGATGGAAATATAGAAGAAAACATAGATCATAAAATGTCAGAAAACTATTATTAAAAACTGCATTGACACATTCTGTAAATAAATAAAAATTATAAACAACAAAAAATTCAAAGCTCAAGCAATTATAGGTTTAAACTTTTATAGTTTTAGACAAAGAGCAGATGTTGTACTGATAAAAACTGTCTTATCTCCATTGAAGCAAGACAATAGGGTAGTATAGATCACTGAAATGAAGGAATTCTCTGAATTACCTAATCTGGAATGAGAAATGAGGCAGAGAGTCAGAGAACTTTTCTGTTCCAAAATGTAAAAATAACTAAGGGATTTCCCATGCTCTGGTTACTGGATCAGTTTAGCCTTTGCATCCTCAAGGGTGGACCCAACCAATTGAATTGGGTTTCACTGGTACATATCTAATATTGGGCACTCTATAAAGATTATCATTTGAATAAAGTTTATTGATATAGTGAAATAATGCTCCGATAAATTTAAGCTAGCATTATAATTCCCATTCCTCCATTTATTTCATGAAGAAATATTAAAATAATATTTATTCATTCATTCAATAAGCATCTTTTAATTTAAAAAATATTTTATTTTTCCATTAATAGGTAATAATAATTTTCAATTTATGTTTTTTGAAGGTACTAGATCCAAATTGTCTCTCTTTCTCCCTTCCTTTTCTACTCCCATAGATGGTAAGCAATTTGATCTGGTTTATGAATATATTATCATGCAAAATATACTTATATATTGGTCTTTGTTGTAAAAGAATACTCCTAAAACCACCTCCCCCCCAAAAAAATAACTGAAGTGAAAAATAATGCGCTTTGGTCTGCATTACAACTCCAACAGTTCTTTCTCTGGAGCTGTATAGCATTCTTTGTTGTAAATTCTTCAGAATTTTCCTGGATCACTGTGTTGCTGAGAAGAGTTAAGTCTCATGGTTGCTCATCAAACAATACTGTGTACAATGTTCACCTCATGCTGCTTATTCATTCTGAATCAGTTCATGTAGCTCTTAATAGTTTTTTCTGAAGAAATCCTGCTCATCATTTCTTATAGAACAATAGTATTTGATCATAGCCATATACCATAATTTGTTCAACCATTCCCCAATTAATGGACATCCCCTCCATTTCTAATTCCTTGCCACCACAAAAAGAACTGCTATAAATGTGATTTTACTGTGGAAATTTAACACTAGCCTGTTTCTCTTTTTTGGCACCTGAAGACAAACTTTGAATTTTAAAGGGAAAAAAATATTTTATTCTGAAGGTTGAAGCTACAAATTCTTCTTCCATCCTCTTCCTGAATAAGGGTCAAAGACAAAGTGTTTTTATTGATATGTAAACAAGCTTTTCAGATAGTGTGATAGAATATCTTTTTTTTTTTAATATATAATTCTGTATCACCAAATTTTGACTATAAAACAGAATTTGGGGGATGAATACAGTACATTATGCAATGGAAATGCAGAAGTTTGCAAACGGGAGATTGTATACTATTGGCTGATGGAAAGAAAGGCAACCAATCTCAGCTCTGTGTTCTGTAACCTGAGTGCTGATTGTCTCAGTGACTGTAGCTTTGGTCTGTTTGCTCTCTCACTACTTTTGAGGATTTTCTCTGGGGGCTCTGAAATGTAACTCCCTTGATAGGTGATGGATCATGGTATTGGGAGGGAGTGAGGGTTTTTTTTTTTCCCCTGGGAATCCAGAGTGAGGACATGCATGGTCCTTGCTCTCCAAAGGGAAGATAGATGGGCAGAGAGGGCTGGTGCCTTTTCTTACTCTGGCCTGCTTTTTATTATTTAATAAATAATTATAAATTAAGATACAATCTACAGCAAATTTTAATCCTAACTGTAGAAGTATTTCTCCTAATTTTTTTTTTTTAGTCTCTTTGAGATATAGACCTATCCTGGGATTACTGGATCAAACAGTATGGACATTTGATAACTCTTTGGACAGTTCCAAATTGCCCTCCAGAATGGTCAGCTGAATTTTCAACTCCAGGAACAATGCATTAGTGACCCAATTTTGCCACATTCCATAAAACATTTACCATTTCCCTTTACTGTCATATTAGCCAATATTATTGGTGTGAGGTGTTGCCTCAGAATTGTTTTAATTTGCATTTCTATAATCAGGAGTGATTTAGAACATTTTTTCATATAAATTATTTATTGTTTTTATTTCTTCATCTGAAAACTACTGGTTCTTGTCCTTTGGTCATTTGTCAATTGGGAAATGACTTGTATTCTCATAAATTTGACTTGGTTCTCTATAAATTTGGGAATTGAGGCCTTTTTCAGAGAAATTTGTTGTGAATTGTTCCCCCCCCCCAGTTTGTTGTTTCCCTTCTAATCTTGATTTTGTTCCTACAAAACTTTTTAAATTTAATATAATAAAAATTATTCATTTTACATCTCATAATGTTCTCTATTTCTTCTTTGGTAATAAATTCATCACTTCTTCAAAGATCTGAAAAGCAATCAATTCCATAATTCCCTAATCTGATTATGCATCACTCTTTATATTTAAATCATTAGCCCATTTTGACCTCATCTTGGTATAGAATGTGAGATATCAGTTTATAGCTAATTTGTGTCCAATTTTTTTCTAGTTCTTCTAGCAGTTTTTGTTAAATAATGAGTTCTGATGCCCCAAACTGGGATCTTTGGGTTTATTACACTCTAGATTAGTATGGTCATTTATCCTGAATATTGTATATCTAATTTAATTTAATTTAATTTATCTACCATTCTATTTCTGAGCAAGTACAGATTGTTTAGATGATTACTGATTTATGCCACATTTTGGAGATCTGGCATTCCTAGGTACCCTTCCTTCACATCTTTATTTTTTATTAATTTCCCTGATTTTCCTGACCTTTTATTCTTGGAGATGAATTTTGTTATTTTTTTCTAGTTCTATAAAATATTTTTTCTTAGTTTGCCGTGGCACTAAATGAATTGATTTAGGTAGAATTGTCATTTATTATTTTTATTATCTCAATCTACTCATGAGCAATTAATATTATTCCAATTGCTTAGATTTGATGATATTTCTATGAAAAGTATTTTATAATTTTGTTCATATAATTCTTGTATTTGTCTTGGCAAGTAGACTCTTACATATTTTATATTGTAGAAAGTTGTTTTAAATGAAATTTGGTTTTCTATCTCTTGCTTCTGTAATTTGTTGGCAATATGAAGAAATGCTGGTGACATATCAGTTTGTTTTATATCCTGCACCTTTGACAAAGTTATTAATTGTTTCAACTAGGTTTTTTTATTTGATTTTTCTAGGATTCTCTAAGTATTACATGATATCAAATGCAAAGAGTAATAGTTTAATTTCCTCATTACCTACTTTAATTCCTTCAATTTCTTTTTTTTTCTTTTCTCTAGGGCTAGCATTTTTAGTACAATATTAAATAATAGTGGTAATAACTGAAATCCTTGCTTCACTGCAAGTTGTTACAGAGAAGACTTCTTCTACTTTGTCCTCATTAAAGATGGTACTTTGAGGTAGTTATAGATAGGCACTGTAATAGTTAAAATTAAATTATGATGAGGCTGCTCGTAGCTTTAGGACCTTTATTACATCAAAGTGATGATAGTAAAAAGAGGGAAATGTAGGAAAGAGTTGCTTAACTCTAGTTGTCTTTTGATGGCTTAAAGCTCACCACCAAAAGGGGTTCCTTCAGGTTCCAATCTCCAGCCAAAAGAGCTTGAGAGAGATCCTTGGTCTAGTCCAATAAGCAGTTTTCTCCACCTGGTAGGTCTCCCACATCACATCTCAGGAACCAATCCTAGTTCCTTAATTTACCTGGCACCCCCTTAGGGGCAGTGCCTGTGGGATCAGTTGCCTGTCTCCTTGGTTTCAATTTCCTTTCTCTGAGGGTTTCTCTGTACTTGCACATCAAAAAATAATCATACATATTATATATGAATATATATATATATATATAATACCATCTATGAAAAACATAAGCTATTAATGAACTCCTTCAGAAAATGTCTCCAGGGCCAGGTGCATTCACAAATGATTTCTATCAATCATTTAAAGAACAATTAATTCCAATACTATATAAAGAGAAAAACCAAGAAGAAAATTATGGGTTATATATGTAATGTGTTATATATCATTATATGTTATATATTATATGTCATTATATAATTTTTTGAATTTCAATATTTATTATGAGACTATTCCAAACTATAACAGGGTAATTCTGTAAGCTACTAGTTTTAGAACAATGAAGTCTTCAAATGGGTGCACATACTGTGGTCCAGGGGTAGGTAAAGAACCTCCAGGTCACTGAGTAATGATGTCAAACAAAGTGACTTAATGGGGAGGGAAATTCCCTTCCCACAATCTCCTCTGTGATTCAATTGGGAGATGAGCATGTTGAAACCTCCTCAATTGAGGGTTTTGGGGGATTAATATGCCTAATCTCCCCAATGAATTATTGCAAATAACCAGTTTATACCTCTATAGATTCTCTTACTAGAGGTGTATACAATATTGCACTTTACTTAGGGAGAATTACAATAATTTGGGGACAAGCTGGAAATAAGAGAGGAAGAAAACAGAAACTATGATTGATACACACATTGAAAAAAGCCAATTAGGGAGCAGTCTCCTTTGGCATAAGAGTTTACATCCAGAATAAATATGTTCAACCCCCTTTAGTTCAATTTATTATATCCCAAGGTTCAATCTGGATCTTTTGATACAGTGTGTGGTTTCCGCAGGCATCCTTATGGCACCTTCTCCAAAAAATCTGCTTTTTTGATTCGGGATGTTGGAGAGTTCCTTTTCCTGAAAATTCTCCAAAAGATTTCAAACCTTGTATTTCAGGATAATTATACAGTACTACTTATCCTTTTAAGGAAGGCTCCATTTACTCCAATGCTTTCTAGTGTTTTAAATAGGAATGAGTATTGCATTTTATCAAAGGCTTTTTCTGCATCTATTGAGATAATCATATGATTTCTATTAATTTTATTACTGATTATGGTCAATTTTGAGGATAGTTTCTCCAATATTAAGCCAGCCCTCCTTTCTTACTGTGAGAATTAAAATTAATATACAACTCAAGTATTAAATTTATAATATTTATTAAAATAACTAAAATAAAAACTAGAGTTATAAAAGAGCTATCTAACTCAAACTGTGGTTGTAAGAGAAGACCAACAAGCGGTATTACAGAAACTTGTAAACAATAATATAACAACCCAAATGTGAGGATGCAGGGAAAGGGATGCTGGGTAATGAAAAAGAATTCTGGGGAACATAGTCCTGGGTTTCAAGATTTTCCAAATATATACTAGTATGCATTCCATTAGGTCATAATGAATGATACTTGTTAGTTTCCTTGCTAGTATTTTATTTAAAGTTATTGCACCTATATTTATTAAAATTAACATATAATTTTCTTTCTTGGTTTTTCTCTTTAGATAGTATTGGAATTAATTGTTCTTTTAATAATTGACAGAAATCACTTGTGAATCCATCTGGCATTGGAGAATTTTTCTGAAGGAGTTCATTGATAGCTTATCTTTTTCATAGATGGTATTATATAATAATTCTATTTCCTTTTTTGTTAAACTGTACAATTTGCATTTTGTAAATATTAATCCATTTCATTTAGATTATCAACTTAATTGACATAATTGGGCTCATTTAATTTCTCCTTAAAAAATCTGGAGGCTATATATTTTGATGGATATACATTTAGTAATGTCATTTCTTCATTGTCTATAGCTTTTATCAAAATATAATTTTCTCTCTAATATCTACTCTTTTCTCTGAGGGCAATTATTTGTACCCTGTTATTTTTTTACATTATGTCATATTAGTTACTTACTCCCATACCCCCTCTCTATGGATTATTATTCTAACTGCCCTGATAATGATTTTTTAAAGAATTATAGGTATCATATTTCAATGTTGGAGTACAAGGAGTTTTACTTTATTGAATCACTTAATTTTTTCTTTTTTTCTTATTTACCCTTTTTTATGCTTCTCTTGAGTTTTATATTTGAACATCAGATTTTCTGTGTATATCTGGCTTTTTAAGCAGGTATGTTAGGTTATTCTGGATTATAAACTTAGTTCCTTTGTTTTATGGAACATCATATTCCAAGCCTTTTAATACTTTAATGCAGAAGATGCTAAGTTCTTTGTAATCCACACTGTGGTTCCATGATATTTGATTTTCTTCTTTCTGGCTATTTGTAGTCTTTTTGTGTTGACCTGGAAGATCTGGAATTTGAGTATAATATTGATATAATTTCAAAATTTATGTCAGGACGTGATTGGTAGATTCTTTCAATCTCTGTTTTACTCCCTTGTTCAAGAATATCAATGCAGTTTCTTGATGTCTCATGAAACTGTTGACTTCTAGTTACTCAGTTCTATATTTTAAGAAAATATTTTCTTCAGTGAGCTTATTTGGCCAATTCAACTTCTTAAGTAATTCTGTTCTTCATTGGATTTGCATACTTCTTTTTCCATTTGTCTTATTCTGCTTTTTAAGTTGTTATTTTAGTCTGGCTTGTGTTTCTTTTCTCTTCCCCATTTTTCCTCTGCCTCACTTATTTGATTTATAAAAATCCTTTTTCAGCTCTTCCAAAGCCTAGGACCAATATCCATTTTTCTTTGAAGTTTTACATACAGTTGTTTTGATCTCACTGCCTCCTTCTAGGTCTGTAACTTAGTTTTCTTTGTCTCCATAAGAATTTCTGTACTAAGGTGGAGTTTTTTATGTGTATTCATTTTACTAGCATTTTTCTGGACTTTTATTTTTTCTTAAATGTAGACTTTGTTCTCAAGGTGGGGGGTGGAACACTCTTTTTTTAAAACTCTTACCTTTCATCTTTGGATCAATAGTGGATATTGGTTCTAAGGCAAAAAGAGTGGTAAGGGTTAGGCAATGGGGGTTAAGTGACTTCCCCAGGGTTACACAGCTAGGAAGTATCTGAGGACTGATTTGAACCCAGAACCTCCCATCTCTGGTCCTGACTCTCAATCCACTGAGCCCAGAGCACACTCTTAAATTTCAGATTTTCCTTACTACAACTCAGCTCTAGTTCTGGGTTTTTGGAAGTTTCAGTTCTTTCAAGGTAGTTTGATGACCTGTGGACTGGGAGCTCTGAAAGCTTCCCACTGCTATTTCTCTATCATTCTAGCATTTATCTTGAAGTATTATTTTAAAATTGGTTGGAGAAGATTTTCATAGAGTTTAGAGCTTTCTCTTACTCTGCTCCTCCATCTTGGCTCTGCTTCAGTGATATGGTCCTTAGACTTGTTCTTGAATTTTAAAGAATAATTTTGAAAATAGGTAGATGATGGATTGGAGAGGGGTTATATAATAAATGAAGAAGGATGTCATTTCAGAAAGAAAAATCGAGAACACTTTTATGAATTAATGAATAGTGAAAAGGGAATAGCACCAGGAAGTCATGGTACATACTAACAGCAATACTGGAATGATGATCACCTGCAAAAGACTTCAATTCTCTGATTAATACAATGATCAGATACAATTCCAAAGGATTCATAATATTAAAAAAATGCTATGTACTTCTACAGAGAGACATGATGAACTCTGAGTGAAATTTTAAGTATGACTTTTTCACATTCTTTAGGTTTCTTGCTTTTTTGCAACATAACTAACATGAAAATATTTTTGCGTGATTTTACACATACAATTGAGTTCATATTATCTCTCTTCTCAAAGCATAGGAGAGGTAGGAAAAGGAAGGAGGGAATTTGAAATGTAAATTTAAGAGAAAATAATGCTAAAAATCAATAAGATATAAAAATGAAAAAGAAAGCTGCTTCCAAGATATTAGCTGGCTGGAAATAATTTCTTTTATAATATATGAGACTTTGCATCATCAGCTTTTCAGCCTCAGCAACCAAATGGATTAAACTTGCCATGTCTCACATATAGCCCTAAAGCAATTAGAGTACATCTGTGTAGACTCTGAAAGAAGTGAAGGTCCAAATACTTCCCTGGAATGCCAACTGACAATGCCTTAAGGGTATAAGTAAATGCAAATGGGAAAGGAGCAAAGAAAAAAATTAGTTTTAAACTTTCTATTAAAAACTGAAGGTTTCAGAAATCTGGAAACATCCACTTCTTTTTATACAGCTGCCTTTATACAAATTTTTACATAATAATATTTTGGTCTGATCTCAACAGGACCTTTCCAACCATAAAATTATGTTAATAGTATTTGCAGATTCTTCAGTTCTTTCAGATACCTTTGCTCCATGAATAATGGAAGTGAAAGTCATGCACAGGAATGAATGGGATTTGGCTATAATTTTTTATTCTTGACATTTTGGAAAGACTTTAATCTTTACAAGAGAATAATATACAATGTAGTTGAGCCAAATAAACACTAGGTAGTTTTGCACTTATCCAATGATTTTATCTTAACTAGTTACTTAGTGCACTAAGGAATTAAGTGATTTGTGAAGCATCATGAAGCTAGTATGTACCAAAACCAGAACTAGAATCCAGCATTTCTTGTTTCTAAGACTAACCATTCTTATGTGTTGTGTTTACTCTAATAAAGGATTTAATGAAGTAAAATCTGGTAAGCAGACACATGGTATCACCAAATGATTCGGATACTAACTTATCATTCTTTTCTTAAAGGGAAAAGAAGGAATAATTAGATTCTTTCCAAGTTAGTGCAACAAATGAGAAAATTATTTTATACTTGGTCTGATTTTGCCTCCATTTGGATAAATTTGCTGCCAAGAGAGCAGATCTTGAAATAGACCTGAATATATCATTGCTTTATTCTTTAAGCACAATATATATATATATATATATATATATGTATATATATATTGTAGATAAACTATATGAAGGGTTATCTTAATTCTTCTCTTGAATTATTAACATTACATTATGCTGGAACCTGGATTTAGGAAGATCTGAGTTAAAATTTTGTGTAAGACACAAATCATGTGATCCTGGTCAAATCATTTAAGTACTATATGTCTCACTTTCCTGAGTTATAAAATTAGTCATAAAAATATCTACCTCCACAGTTAGTTCTGAGGATGAAAAGGGATAATTTGTTTGTAAGTACCTGGCACAGTGCCTGGCATATAGTAGGTGCATAATAAATACTTGCTCTCTCTGCTTTTACAGTAAGTTTGTTTCATATTACATTTGGCATATGACCAGTTCATTAATAATGGATGTTAAACCACTATATTTCATTTCCTTCTTTTAAAATATTTCCCCCAAATTACATGTAGATAGAAATTTTAATAATTATTTTCTGATATTTTGAGATCCATGTTCTCTCCCTAATTCCTTCCTCTCCTTCAAGATTGCAAGTAATATGATAAAGGTTCTACATGTACTATGTATGATACAATATATATTTCCGTGTTTTTCATGTTGTAAAAGAAGGCACATAAAACTTACATAAGAAAAAAAAACTCATGAAGGAAATAAAGTGAAAAAAAGCTTTGCTTTAATCTGCATATTTCATTGACTTCTGAAACCAGTCAGAGGAATAGCAATTATGCTTTTCTGTAACATGTATATTAGTGGCAATAGTTTGCAGAAGCTGATGTTCTTACATAATCATTTCTAGCATTCTTTCTTTCTAAATAGGTACTTAGAACTATTAGCCCCTTGAAGGAAGCAATCATAAGTTTCCTGATCTATGATTTCTTCCTTAATTTAAATTTTTCCTGATTCATTTTCATTTTATGTTTATTAATGCTTAATGCTACTTTCATATATCCCAGGAGGAAAAAAAAGGGAAAATACTGAGAAAATGCAACAAAATACCATTAGAAGTATCATTTAATCATAATGTTCTGTTTTCTGGACAAAATGGAGAAGACATGGAAAATATAAAGGGGTGAAGATATGAATACATGATAAACAAGTAGCTAGATATAAAATAACTTTTCTAGTCCATAAATAACTAGGATTAGATTAATTAAAGTTAGGTATCTTTTTAAATTATTTTAAAATAATATGTACTATATTTTTAGAGTATAGTGTTTTAGTAAAAGTAATGTTTTTCTTTTCCAACTGAAGAAACTATTGAAACATAATTTTTAAAATAAAAAATGCATGACAATAAATTTTCTAATATGCATATTTCTATTGATTCAAATATTTTAAGTAGATGAAAAATACATATAGATAAATAACTACATAACACTCAGTTTTATATTAAGTGCAAGTAGGATCAGGCATGTCAATAATATGCATTTCTGCTTTTCATTATATTTATCTACTCACATATGGAAAAAATAAATTAGTTAATCTGATACTTATATTGGATTTGAAAAATATAGATTTTATAAATTTTCCTTTGTGATACTTAAATATATAAAATTTTTTGCACTATATCTTATATTTTTATTTTTGTCAATTTTCTCCTCCCTTTTTAGAATGGAAAAGCATTATCTCTGGGAACACAGAAGTAATATGTTTCCCTTTCTGTTTTTTCTAAATTATTCATTAATTTGGTCTTCAGTAACAAAGTTATTAGAAAACTATTATGTTACAGAAGATTGTTGTTGACCACTATGGAATATATTCAGGTACTTGTTTATTAAGGCTATAGTCCTATTGATTGCTTACTTAACCCAAAATAACAAAATGATACTACTAAGAGGCCAGGGGATTCAAATTCTGGTCTTCTAAAATCCAAATCTGGCCTTCCATTCTGTTATCTTTATTTAGTAACAAATTGTGCTATGTAATGATTTCTTGATTGCTACATTAAACAAAATCATTGTAGAAAATTGGTACATTGTAAGCACAATTACTTAAAAATCTAAATGTCAAAAAGTAGGAATATGATTTATTATCAAAGATATCTTGCTTTCTTTAAAATGCAGTTGTTATCAGTATTATCTAATTTGAATGTGTGAGGATTGGATTTGGCTCTCTCCTGATTGTAACAATGAAGGTACTTAGCTCTTCCTTGGTTATGAAGATTAAATTGTAATCCCCTGTCTATTTTTAAATTTTAATCCCCAAAGTATAAAGCATAGTACTTAAAGTTAAGTATGGAGATCTACCCATTTTGGATTTTAACCACAAAAAGGTGTGAACATCTATTTCATACATTGAGTGGGAGATCTGTGACCCATGTGTGAAAGAGTGGGCAGTCCTAGAGTGGAGCATCTGCTGTGATTGGTAGATGTAAAATTTAGGGGAAGTGACACAAGAGAAAAAGGTCTTTAAAAGTTGAAACAGAGACACACAGAGGACAAGACAGTCAGATTTGGAGAAAAGACAGACTTGAAGGGAGGAGGGACACTTGAAAGAGACACACTTGGATTGGACCCTGATGGAGTTAAGGCTGATAAAAGAATCTGCTGTTTGAACTGACAACATGGTGAGTGTAAAGGCTAACTTCCTTCCTTGCCATTTCTGGAGGTGTGAGTCTCAGGGAAAGGCCCATCATCTTAAAACTCTTTTCCCCTGGCTGGAACCAGAGGAAGCCAAAGCATGCGCTCTCTCCCTTTCTCTCTCTCCCCTTTTCTCTCTTCCTTAATATCTTCCCTCTATTGTAAAAATAAACTACCATAAATTCCATTTTACTTTAGTAATTCAGCTTTAGAATTTAGAAATTAAATCCCTGGTGAACAATTAAATATTCAGTGTAGCCATAATAACTTAACAAATGACATCTTGAATTCTCCAGGCGAATGGACAGGTGGGTCAAATAAATTATTATTTTATGCTAAAATTGATCTAAAGCAGAAATATCAAGAGGAGTAGGTAACCCTTGTCATATGTGAACTCTTCCCCTTTATTCTTCTTCTTTCCACTATTTAGCTGGGTAGAATAAAAATCAAAGGAACTGGGCTGGGAACACTAAAATATAGTTAGGCCTTTATCTTTAAATTGAATTTGGGTTGGAATCAGCTGTGGGTTGTACACAGGGACAATGATTCCAATTTATCGATGCCAGTGGTAAGAATAGGCTTATTTAATGTGTGTGTGAGAGAGAGAGAGAGAGAGAGAGAGAGAGAGAGAGAGAGAGAGAGAGAGAGAGAGAGAGAACTCTAATAGACTTTGCTGTCAGTGTCTGTTCACCTCATCTTTTAGGAGAAGAGCTTCCCTGAGTGTCACCATTCCTTTGGAGTGTATGATTTCCTTCCACTGGAATGGTTTCCTTTCAGAGAGACTGATACAGGGCTTGACTCACTAGGTAACTACAAGACTATTATTGATCCATTTTGATCAAAGGATTACCCTGTTAAAGGTTTTCCTTCTATTCTGGAAAGCTGTTGAAATGAGCCCATAAATTCTCTGCTTTGAGTGAGTTCCTGAACCTAAAATAGTAGTAACCAGAATTTCAAATCTTCTTCCCTTCATAATTTTTCTCAATCATCACTTTCCTTACCTCTTCATCACAAATGTTGGTACACAGAATTTAATAGGAAATCATAGTTTAATTACACACTCAAGCAACAAAGAAAAGAAATAAAGTGCATATAAAAGTAAGTTCCCAATTTATGGCTAGATTAGTGTTTGCAGCCAGGAGTAAGATAATTTGCATCCATTTTACTCTTCTTCTCTATCTTATTATACCTATCTTTCTCTCAAGAATCCAAACATTAATATTTTACACAAATCAGTTCTAATCAAATAGCAAAAAGAGAAGCCTAGTGCTCTGATGGGTCCAACTATCTCAACCAAGGTCCTATCAATTCTCATAAGGAGTTTGGGTTGTGATGGGGGAGAAATTTGCCTCTACCCTTTTACAAACACCTTAAGAACTGCAGCTTTTCTTGAACTAAGTAGGGTTCTAGGCTGAGCAAAATGCCAGTAATTCTCTCCTTCCTTGATCTATTATTTCTCTTTCTTTATCCAGCGGGGCAGCATTCTTCATCTGGCCAAAAAACAAAAATGAAAGAAAACAAAAGTAGGAACTCTTGTGCCCCTCTAATTTTCTTGTTCTTACAATACCTGTTAATTCATCCCTGAATACATTTTTTTAATTCTCAAGGCATGCTACATATATTTTATTAATGCCTTTTGTCTTTAAAACACACTAGAAAAATCACAGTCCTGCCCTAAAATGAGCCCTTACTTGTAACAAAGAAAAATATCACACACACACACACACACACACACACACACACACACACACACACACACACACACACACACCCTTTCCTTTCTTTAAAGTGACTATATCTAGTAAGAAGATACCTACAGTTGGAAAGAATTAACTTAATGGCAACAGGGAAGTAATTGAGGTTTTGACATTTGGCTCCAAGTATCACAGCATATAGACAGAATCAGTCTTGTGTAAAGCAGCATCAGCAGCATAAAGTAGAGATGATTAGATGTTCAAGAGACCACAGACACTAAAGTAAATGTTGAGAGAAATGTATTTTCTTAAATAGTGATTGATATCATAATGACTGTGTTAAATAAGTTGGTAGTCCTTTCCAGCTCTCAACTTACATAGTTCTATTATATATGGTAGAGGGGCAGCTAGTTGCTCAATGGGTAGACCACCAGACCAGGAGATTAGAGGTCCTAGGTTCAAATGTTGGCTCAGACAATTCTTAGCTTTGTGATCCTGGTCAAACTGCCTAGTCTTTAGTGCTCTTCTGCCTTAGAATCAATATAGAGTATTGATTCTAAGACAGAAGATGTTAAATTTTTTTAAAGAAGTAAGATAAGAGGAAAAGAACCCTGATTTTGG
Organism: Monodelphis domestica; assembly: GCF_027887165.1. Taxonomy (NCBI): domain Eukaryota; kingdom Metazoa; phylum Chordata; class Mammalia; order Didelphimorphia; family Didelphidae; genus Monodelphis; species Monodelphis domestica. The sequence goes on along the minus strand of NC_077228.1, from coordinate 89,198,280 downwards.
AATCAGAGGAATTATTTCCATATTTACCCTCCAAGGAATCTTATACAAGTTACCTAGCTTGCTTGGGACCTAGTTATCTCATCTGGAAAATTTTATATTCATTCTGGGATTAAAGGCCATGATTTTATGAACTTCACTAATAGAAACTGTATCAAATGTATATAAATTATTATTTTTTAATTCCTACAAGATCTTCTTATACTTTGCTTTATGTCTGATATATACCAAAAATACAATCCATAATTTTAGTTATTCTACCAACTTTATTACTTAAAGTATCTTTTTTTACTCTCTAATTCACTCCAAAATGGTTTACCTCCTCCCATAAGTCTGTAATTCAACTCTCTCTCTCTCACACACATGGATATATGTAGATATAATATAGATTTATATTCTCAGTGAATTCTGGTGAACTCAGTCCCTGCAGCATAAAAAATAAAGATTATTAAAATGATGGAAAGTCATATGTCAGGCAAACTGAAACAAAAAAAGGAAAGAGAAAATATGCAAGATAAATAATCTTAAAATATCATTAGAAAAATATATGGTGAGAAAAAAATTAGACTGTCATATAGTTCTTCTCCCCAAAATTTAGATCTTTGGGTTTATTGAATGATAAGTTACTTTAATAATTAACTATTGCATGTTGATAACCTAGACTATTCCATTGATTCACTACCCTACTTCATAACCAGTACCAGATTGTTTTGAGGATTATCACTTTATAATATAGTTTGAGATCAGATATAGATAGACCAATCTCCTTAATATTATTTTTTCATTAATTCCCTTGATATTCTTGGCTTTTTGTTCTTATGTATGAATTTTGTTAATATTTTTCCAGCTTGTGAAATATTTTTGGGTAGTTTGATTGGTATGGCACTGAATAGGTAAATTAGTTAAGCAGAATTGTTATTTTTGATATGTTGGCTCAGCCTACCCATGAGCAATTAATGTATTTTTCCAATTGTTCAAGTTTGACTTTATTTGAGTGAAAATGTTTTATAACTGTGTTCATAGAGTTCCTAGGTTTGTTTTGTAGGTAGGTTTTTATAGCCTATAGTTATTTTAAATGGTATTTCTCTTTTTAATTCTTGCTGTTTTACTTTGCTGTTTGTATATAGAAATGCTGGTGATTTAGGTGGGTTTATTTTATATAGTACAACTTTGCTAAAATTACTAATTGTTTTAATTAGTTTTTAGATGACTCTCTATGGTTGATTATTTATACCATAATATCATCTGTGAAGAATGATAACTTGGTCTTATCCTAGGCTATTCTAGTTCCTCCAATTTCTTTTTCTTCTTCTCTTATTAGTATGGCTAGAATTTCCAATACAATATTGAATAGTAGTAGTGATATGAGCATCCTTGCTTCATTTATGCTTTTATAGGGAAGACATAGTTCATCTCCATTACAGATAATACTGGGTGATTATTTTAAATAAATGGCATTTATCATTTTAAAGAAAAGCTCGATTAATTCCAGTATTCTACTATATTTTTCTAAGGCATGTGTGTTGTATCTTGTCAAATGCTTTTCCTGCTTCTACTGAGATAATCATGGTTTCTGTTGGTCTTGTTATTGATATAGTCTATTATACTCTTTTTCCTGTTATTGAACCATTCATCCATTCATACTGTAAAATATACCTGGTTATAATGTATGAACTTTGAGATATATTGCTATAATCCCTTTTCTGATGCTTTGTTTAAAAGATTTTACATCAATATTAATTTATAAGATTGTTCTATACTTTTTCTTTATTGGTAACCTTTCTTATTTAGGTATCAGTACCATATTTGTGTTATAAAATTAATTTGGTAAAACTCTTTTTCCAGGTATTTTCCCAAATAATTTCTATATTACTGGAGTTAATTGTACTTTGAATGTTTGGTAGACATTTCTGATGAATACATCTGGCCCTTTGGCTTTTTTCTTGGTAATTCATTGATGGTTTGTTCAATATCTTTGAGATGGGCATAATATGCTATTTCATTTTCTGTTAATCTGACCAATTCATATTTTGAAAATGCATATATAAATATCTTAGATTGTCAGATTTATTTTAAATAGTTGTATAAACTAATTCCTAATAATTGTTTTAATTTCTTCATTGGTTGTAAATTTATCTTTTCATTTTTTATACTGGTAATTTGTTGTTTTTTCACAAAACTAGCTCCTTAACTTCTTTATTAGTTCAATGTTGTTTGTTTGCTTGTTTTTAATTTCAATTGTATTGATCTATCTTTTGCTTTTCAGTATTTCCAATATTTTGTTTAATTGAGGATTTTTTATTTCTTCTTTTCTTCCTTTTTAGCTGCATACTCATTTCAAAAATGTTTCTCTATTTTATTGATATAAGCATTTATCTACATTTTTATTGTAGTTATTATTGTTATTATTACTATTATATTTCTCCCAAGTATTGCTTTGACTGCATTCTACAAATTTTTCTGTTTTGTTTCTTCATTGTCATTCTCTTTCTTGAAATTATTGATTATTAATATGAACCAGTCATTCTTTAGAATAAGAATAAGTTTCTAATTAACTTTTAGTCTTTCTTTCTGCTTCCCTTTGTTGAATGTAATTTTATTGGATGATAAAATTTATTGTCTGACAAGGACACACTTAATATTTCTGTTTTCCTACATTTGGTAATGAAGTTTTTAATGTCCTATCATATAGCCATTTTTTTGTTAAGGTGCCTATACTTCTGAGAAAAAAGGTATAATCTATTCTATTCCCATTTTCTCCAAAGTTCTATCTTATAAAACATTTCTTAAATTATCTTTACCTCATTAATTTCTTTCTTTTTAATTTCTTTTTTTGTTTGATTTACCTACTTTTGAAAGGGGAAGACCAAGCTTCCCTACAACTATTGCTTTACTGCCTATTTCTTCCTGTATCTCATATAATTTTTCTTTTAGTTGATGTTCTATTATTTGATGCATTTATCTTTAGTTCTCATGTTCCTTTCCTGTCTGCAGTACCTTTTAGCAAGATGGATTTTACTTTCCTATCTCTTTAAATTAGACCAGTTATTACTTTTGCTTTGTCTGAGATCATGATTCCCTACCCCTGCTGCTTTTTTTACTTAATATAAAGTGTAAGAAATTCTGTTCCAGCTCTTTATCATTATTCTGTATACATGCCTCCCTGCTTTTAAATGTGTTTCTTATAGACAGCATATTGCAGCTTTCTGATTTTTAATCCATTCTGCTATTCTCTTCCATTTTATGGATAATTTAATACTATTTGCATTTAATGATGATTATGAATAGTATATTTTTCACCATCTTATTTTCCCCCATTCATCCTTCTCTCCCTCTCCTTTTGACTTTTTCTGTTCATAAATTTTTGCTTCTGGTCACTATCTCCACCAATTCAATCCTCTATCCATTCTCTCCTCTCACTGTAGTCAGACATGTCCTTTCTGCTTTCCTTAGTTTTGAGGGGTTTTTTCCTGTTGCTGTTGTTGTTGTTGTTGTTGTTTCCCTTTTAGCAGGATGGGTTGTTTAGAGATGAATTTCTCAAACTCAGAGAATTCTTTTTGCCATCTTCCTAGTTCGAAGAAGTGGAAGTCAGCTAGTGGATTCTTTTAATTGTCCAGAGTAAGATTAGAGATTTTATAGCAGATGAGTCAGAGGAAGGAAGTGACTGTTTCATTCATATCATTAGGTAAGGGTCGGGGCCATAAAGCCACCTCTTTTTCCCCTGGAAATTTGATCTTTTCCTTCACCATTTTCCATTCTACATTTAGGGAGCAGCATGTTTGATATGGCCCAGGAGCTCAAGCCATTGAAATCCTAGAGTGTAGGAATCCAGAAGCAATGGTTCAGCCACCCAGCAACAAGCACAGGAGAAGCTGGAATGGCTTCCTATACAAATTTAGGGAAGCTCATTCGAAAGCATTCAAAAAATTATGAATCTAATCCCTTCTCAATCCCAGTTTGAAGTTGTATAAAGAAAAGTCTGTATTTTTATCCTTGTTATATCTGGGGTGTAAATGGCATTGCCAGTCAGTCATTTTCAGTTGTGTCCAATCTTTGTGATCACATTTGGAGTTATCTTGTCAAAGATACTGGAATAGTTTGCTATTTTAAGTGACTTGTCCAGGGTCAAAAAGATAGAGTCTGAGGCCAGATGTGAACTCAAGAAGATGAATATTCCTGATTCCAAGCCCAGTGCTCTATCCACTGCATCATTCTTGTTTTTCCTTGTAAAAGGTAGCCCTATATTAATGATTAAATGTAATTGGGGTGCTAATCACTGGTCCCCTAAAAGGGAGAGGAAGGAATGACAAATTAGTACAGCTTCAAACCCTAAGAGGGTAAAAATATGAAATATCTGGTTCTAAGAAAGTAGGACATAATTAACCTTCCTATAAATGAGAATCTCCTCCTTAGACCATTTTTCTTGGCTTTTTTTTTTAATTTGCTTCCTAGTATTTTTGCTTCACCTACCCAGTATTGCCCAAGAATTCATGATATTAATACTAGAAGGGTTTAATTCTGATCTTGATTTCTTAAATATTTTTACCATATTATAATTTATTTTACAATTTGAATTGGAAACAACTAAATTCAGTAGTATATAATTTTAGGAAGGATTATATTTTGAAAGTTATGAACACATGCAATTTTTCCCATTTTTCCTTCTGTGTTGCTTTTTTTTTTGCTACAAGTTTAGGGACTAATTGGGCTTATTGGATTGACCTTGAATTTATGAATATTAATTCTTTTTGTACAGCATCAACAGCAAGAATGCAGTTGCTTTATGACCCTCTTTATTACTACAGCTGTTGTTAGTGTATCATTTGCTCATGACTGAAGCTTGTTATCATTATTGAGCTATATCAAATTTAATTAAATTGTTGGTCAATTGGTCTTTATTTTAAATTGGTTAAATATTGACATTATGGAATGACACTGTCTCTGATATACATTGGCAAATTAATGATAGCTTGAAAATATAGATGTGATAATCAAAAAATAGTAATACTAGCATTTCTACAGCAATTAAAGATTTGCAGTGTACTTTATAAAATCTCATTTTATTCTCACAACAGTCTTGGGAGGCTGATCTTGCCTACAGATTTATTGATAAATGAAGTAGACAGTACACATGAAAATGAGACTGTTATGAAAATTGTGGATTTCAATGTAATCATTTCAATTATCTTAATATCACAATTATAGAATTATTGAATGTTGGCATTATAAAATATATCCAATCAGACACCAAATGAGAATGCTAAAACCATGCTTTAGTCCTGGATATCCAAATGTTTACATGACCTCTCTAGATTTTTACTTCAAACTCAATATGTTCACAATTAAAGGTGATTTTTTTCCATATAAACCCCTATTTTTCTGACTTTACTATACTTTTCAGTGGCAACAACATTCACCAATTCTCTCATATATAAATTCTTGTTTCTATTTGTGCTCTAAAATCATAGATCCAGTCTCTATCTCTACTTTATCCTTGATTTTTCTTTCATTCTTATCACCCATTAGCAGTCACTTGTTAGGTCTTTTCAATTCTATCTCTGCTACATTTTTATATTTACATATTCTTTCGTATTCTGATACTTATGCTGATAGAAAAGCATAATTACCACCTACCTACCTACCACCTATATCAATGACCTTCTAATAGCTTTACCCATCTCTACTCTCTTCCCCTGGCAATACAGTCTACAGAGTGTGACCAAACAGATTCTTTTTGCATAAATTATCCTAGTCTTGACCTTGGTAGGCCCTGCTTTCCATTTCCTCAAATAGTATTGTTTTATGTTCAACAAGCTTTCCGTATTGTTTACTAAGAAAATTCACTTAATGAGAAAATGGTCATTTGTTTTTTACTTAGTGAAAGAATTTTCATCATTATCTGGGATCTACAGTTATCCATCCTCTGATGCAATTCTATTTCTTTAATCTCATCTCATACCACTTTATTCAATGTACTCTGTGTTCTAGCTAAATGCAAATATCCATAGAAATGGGTATTTTTTTGTAACAAGTGGTTAAGAGCTTACTATGTGATAGGTACTATGCTAAGGATGTGACATACACATATATAAGAAAGACAGTGACAGTCTCTATCCTCAAGGATGTCACATTCTAAAGATGAAGATAAATACAAAGGAGAGAGGAATATCTCCTGAAAGATGTTCCAGCTCGGACTCAGTGAATCCTGTTTTGGAGGTGAAGATTTACATTTTCTCTGCAATAATTTACATTTACAAGAATGATATACAATTTAGAATAAATAAAATGTATTTATTGATTTTGGCCATTTTGGAAGAATTCAGGAAATCTTGAGTCCTTTCAGATGGTATCAATTATCTTTCAAAACAGAAGGAACTCGGAGAACATTTTAAATATTTCCAGAGGTGCATCTTCTCAATGATCATTTTTTGTGGAGAGGGAGTGGTGAAGGGACAAGAGGAGAGCCATTTAGAAAATAGTTTTTTTCTTGAATTTTGATTGGCATTTTCCCTTGAACAATCTCGGGGGAAATAAAAATCATCATTTTTTGATGGTGTCTGTGATTATTTTAGTCAAAAACCGTACCAACAAACCAAGGTGATTGTATTCAGAATCTATCATCAACAGTGAGGAAATTATGTCCACTGTAAAAATAATTGGAGTTATAAGGAAATGAACATTGTATCTACAGAGTTTACATTAGAGAAAGAAAGTCTGGAATATTATGACTTGCAACCAAAGAGGTTTAAGAGTTCAGCAGAAATATAGGTAGGATCCTATGTAATAAAATTACATAGAAGCAGGTAACCCAGGAATGATAAGAAACTCTCCATTGAGTTCTGGGGACACAGTAACAAGTCATTCTAATGAGAAAGGGAATATTGAATTGTCTGGAGACAACTGGCTGCCTAGAGAACGCACCAACCAACTCAGATTTTCTTTTCTTTTCTGTAACAATGACCCAGAAGTGCTCAGAGAAATGTTCTTCCATGAAGGATTTCCAGCTCTGCACTCAAATAACCTAACCTGAGAGAGGATCAGACTTTTCCCTTGTTTTCTGGCTCATCACATCTCTAACTCCAGAGGAGATATCAAGTGTCTACAAAGTACAAATTATTTACAGCAGTCCATGAATAAATAGTGATTCAGTGATTCTAGGCATATGTTTTGGTGTCTAAACAAAATGGGTCTTTTCCCTCTTTCTTTGATTAAAAATGCCATAGAGAGAAAGACCCATATGTATGTATATTTTTGTCATTCAGTCATTTTATTCATGTCTGAATCTTTATGACCCCATTTGGGATTTTCTTGGCAAAGATACTGGAGTAGTTTACCAATTCTTTCTTCATCTCATTTTATAGATAAGGAAACTGAGGCAAACAAGATTAAATGACTTGTCCAGGTGTTCTCATGTGATATGCTCTGAATGTAATATTATCATTAAGAAATTACAACTATTTTAATTTTGGGGAAACTTACAAACATACATATGGATTGATATAAAATCAAGTATATAGATCCCCCCACAAGCAAAACAAACAACTACAATGATATAAAGGAAAATAATTGCTATTTACTGAAGAATTCTGATGAAGATTGATGAGGACATATTCTTCACCTCTCTCATCAGACAGGGGATAGAAGACCTGTAAAATGAGACAATACACATTTTCAAAAATTACCAAGCTGTTGATATGTTTTTCTAGGAATGTACTTCTCAAAGGGTATCTAGGGAATGAGAATGGATCTCAATACCCTATCAGGGAATCTACAAGATTAAAACTATTTTCATAATACTTATAAAAAGATTTTTAAATTTACAGTATGATGAATAACAATAGGTATAACCCAAATAAAGTTCTTTAAGCTAATATTTAATTAAATTTAATTTAAAAAATTTAAGGGTCCAAATAGTTGAGATTAGAAAGTTTAAGAATCTCTGTGTTACTCTAGGAAAATGGGGCAAATTCAGTGGGGCAAATTCCTAGATAGATGAGGCTGATGAAGTATTTGAGCTTTGAAATTCTAAATTGTATTGGGCTATGATGATTTGGAATCTGCACAAGGTCTGAGTTGGCAATAGAGTAGGTCAAAGCTCCTGTTCTGTACAATAATAATATTAGGTCAGTAAGTGACCTTTCCATTCTAGGATAAGGAAGTGTGATGATTCAGTATGGGAATCAAAGGAAGATTGGAGCTAGACAAGGGAACTTTATCATTTGGATCAAGGAAAGCCACACAGTGTTTTTGTTCAGGACCAGATACAGAGATGTTTTAGCAATATTAATCTGATATTCCTATGCTGCGTTGGTGAACCTTTTCCAAGTTTGAGTGCCCAGAGGTCAAATTCAAGTTGTCTATGAGCCCCCACATTACCAGAGAGAGCTGAGGGAGGAAGTACTTGCATTGAGCAGCTGGATAGAGGAATGGGGCATGCAAAAATGTCCTTGGGTGCTGGGAAGAGGGAGAACTGAGCATCTCCCCAAGTGCCAGCTCTGCACATGTGTCACATCTTCACCAACGCTGGTATATAGGATGAATTGTAGTGGAAGAGAAAGGAGACTTGGAGATCATATGGGAAATTTAGTAGTCCAGGAGTCAGATAATAAAGACTTAAAGGCTATATGGTGTCAAAGTCTAAAAAAGGAGGGAAGGGAGGGAAAACTTTTTTTGTAACATTGATATGTGAATCTATTAGTACTTTTCATGTAGATTATAATTTGTCAGTCATCTGATATTTTTATAATTATGTGAAATTAGTTAAAAAAAAAGTGATCCCTTACCCACAGGTGCACATTGTCAAGATGCCAATCTGTGATTAAAGGGCTGCATGAGCACCTGGAGCCCTGACTCCTGGAAGGGGCTGGTGAAAGTCCCCACATGGGTGATGTAGTTGGAAAACGGGTCTTGGGATCCAGAGTGTCCAATTAGAGGGCCTCAGTAGGAGTGAAGTGATTGGCCTTATAAATAGAAGCAGCAGGGAAGTATTGGCAGTTGAACTCTTCCTGAGCTAGGACTGGAGCTATCACACTTCTCAGTAGTGCTTGTGTTCTGCCTAAACCTTCACTTGGTATGGGATCTGGGGAACCATGGAAGCATTTATTTTTGTAATTAGGGAGACCTGGTGGTTTTTCCTTCTCTCTCTCCACCTTTTCTAATAAATAATTATAATTTAATATACAATCTCCAAGAAAATGTTAATCATTACAAAATAATCTTAATTATATCTACATATATGATATATATTTAAAAGTTTTTTATTTTTTTCAGTATTTTTCTCTTATATTCTATTTTCTTTTCCAAGAGGAAGTAAACCATATTAGGTAGTGTGCTAATGGATTTGGTCCTATAGTGAAAAATTACAAAAAAATAGATGAATCATTTGGTCAATTTGATTCCCCCAAAAGGAAAGAAGAAAATCAGATTACTGAAATTGAAAATAAAAGGGGAAAATTCAAAACCAATGAAAAGAAAATTAAAGCAATTATTAGCAATCATTTTGTTCAAGAATATGCCAATATATCTGACCATCTAAGGGAAATATATGAATATTTTAAAACTATATAAATGACTTAGATTAACAGAAGGAGATAAAATACTTAACCAATTCCATCTGAGAGAAATAAACCAAACAAGTCTTGCCTTAGAAGTAGGAAGATTTGGCCAGGTTCATACTAGATGTGTCATCCTGCATGAATCACAACCTCTAAATCCCAAAGGTTACTTTCTGAAGACACAAGTTGCCTAGGAAGTACCATTCTACCTTGGTAGGGGTTTCCTCACAAGGCATTCTCCACATCAGTGATATCAAAGGGCTTATTTCCCCCATATCTTCTTCCAAAACGAAAAAGGTTAAATTACATGGGTTGATTTAGACCCACCTTTACACTCAATAATAGCGTATATATTTAAAACAGTTAAAACGTAACTACCTTTGATTTCCTGTTTTTTTTGTTGTTGTTGTTTTTCACCTGTGGAACATTCCTACCCGGGAACCAACAGCTATTGGTCATATACAAAAACAAAACAAAAAAATGAAATATTCAAGATAGTGATATTTTTGCTCAACATTTCTATCAAGGATTACCTGCTATTGATTTTCCATTGTGAAGATTCCATGATAAATGTATCCTCCATTTTTATTGTAGACTTTGAGAATACTTCTGACAATTTCATGGTAAATTTATGCCTTTACCCTAAAGCTTTTTGTCACTTAAAATTATTTCTATGCAGGTTTAAGCTTTATTTAATCCTTCTTTAAAATATTAATATTTATCTTTTATTGCTTCTCTAATCGGAAGAAATATAAACATCCTCACTTCAATTTTAGTCTCCCTCCTTCTTAGAAATTTATTTTTCTAATAAAGAAAACATCCATCATTTGAATCATTCACTTTGATAAAATTTTTCATTGTAAAACAATTGAAGTGGAAAGAAGGTAAAAAAGCTTTTTTTTAGGATTAATGAATGGTTAGCTTACAACATTTTTCTTTTTAGGAATCAATTCTATCCTTTGAGGCAAGAGTTTTATCTTTTTTCTGTCTTTCTGTCTCCTTATTTCTATCCAGTTACTGAGCAATTCTTCTCCCTTATGTTTCCTGTCCCTCTAGTCTTACACTGGGAATAAGAAAAGAAATGCAAAACCCTGGTTTTATATATATACATATTCAAACAAAACAAATACTATCGCTGACTATATCCAAACCATATTTCTCATTCTTCCCATCAGTTCATGATTTTGCTTTCATGATATGAGTGGCATTCTTCCTCATCAATTTTCTGGTATCAGAGTTGTCTATTGAATTTACCAGATTTCTTATCTTTCTTTTCAGAATATTTTTTCACATATTGTTATAATAATATTAATTGTTCTCCTAGATTTGTTCACTTCATTATAATTTTGAAGTCTTCATACATGTGTTTCAAACTTTTCTCTCTTAATTTCTTAAATCCATTTCCTATTCCATCTATATATTGTAATGTTTTTTTAGCTATTACTCAATTGTTGGATACTCTGAGACATTTTTTTAAATGCTGAAGAATTTATTAAAGATGGAAGTTTCCTTGAGGTGTTTCTATTTATAGAATTCATTGTTAAGAATTGTCTAGAGTCAGATTTGAATCCATTTCTTCCCATCTCCAGGCCTTTCCACTGAGTCTCCTAGCAGACCCAGTATTTGACATTTTAGTGAACAGTCTAATTTAATTTATTTAATATGCATTAATTTGATCTCTTTGCTATCCAAAGGACTCTCAGAGAACTTCTTCAGCAGCATAATTGGAAGTAATGATTCTCTGGTACTCAATTTCCCCTATAATTCATCTCTCATAGACATACATTACTACTGAAAAAAACCAAAGCTTTGAATATATGGACTTTAGTCAGCAAGATGATGTCTCTTCTTTTTAGTATGCTGTCCAGATTTGCCGTAGCTTTCCTTTCAGGTAACAAGTGTCTTTTAATTTCATGGCTGCGATTTCTGTATGTGCAGTGATCTTCAAAACCAAAATTTTGTTCTACCTTTGGCAAAAATGCCACTGCATGCATTGTGTTGTTCCCTTTAGCTTGAATATATGTTCAACATGATTCCTAATGATGTTTTTATAAATAAAGATGAACTTGCGAATTGGTAAATTTAAATAACTGCCTTTCTTTCTTTCTCTTTCTAGATCTCTGTTTCCCTTTCACAAAATATACAAGACATGAAAGACAAATTAAAGAGAAGAAAGACAAAGAAAGAGAAATGATAAAAGAGCAATTAGGGATTTACTCTGTTCCTGGCACATATTATAAACTTAACAAGTTTTTGCTTGATTGATTGATGTAGAAGAAAAGCTAAAGTGATAAAATGGCATACTATATCAAAGAAATTATAAAATTAGTAAAGACTACATGTATTTGAATTGCATCAGTAGTGAATGTTGAGAAAACCAATTATGTATCATTTACCAGGTGATTAATGTTAGGAACAATATGAGAAACAAATATAATAGAAAAAAGTACGGCCAAGATTTAGGAAAATTATCATTTTAGGCAACATTGTATTAGCCAATTGACTTTTAAAAGGACTTGTAAAAGTGAATTATTTTTAATTTATTCTTAGATAAAACCCTTATTTGGAAATGAAGTGATTTGCATTCTTTTTATAAGCTACATAGAAAGGACTATGTAGTACAATAAAAAGAATCCAGAGAACCAGTAAAAATAACTATATTATAATATATAAAACCAAATAAGTCTTTTTGAAATTTTGATTGTTTTTTGAATGTTCATTTTATTCATTTATTTATCAATAGAATAATACTTGAGTCCTTTGAAGAAATCTCATGTTTAGTTGAAAATATGCTCTATGCCTTTTTAGTACACAGAAGTTTTGGAATATTTTCCGTTTTTTTCTCTTACTGAGAAAACATCCTTGTTATGCTAGATAGATAGATAGATAGATAGATAGATAGATAGATAGATAGATAGATAGATAGATAGATATTTCAATGTAGGTGGGATAAGGATGGTGGTAAGAATTCAGTTGTTCCACTATTTCCCTTAAGTCTTACTCTTCATGACCCCATTTGGGGTTTTCTTGGTAAAAAATGCTAGCATATTTTGATACTTCATGTTCTAGCTGATTTTACAGATGAAGAAATTAGTACAAGTCTTAAAAGACTTACACAGCATCACATATCTAGTAAATGGCTGAGGCTAGATTTGAACTCAGGAAGATGAATCTTCTTCTTTTCAGGTCCAGCACTGATCCACTGAGACATTTAGCTGCCCAGGCATCCAGTATAGTGATATTATTCAGACTCATGAACTTGATTTACACAATGTTCTTGGCATGTGACTTCTGATCTCTGTAGTTTGACTTTAATTATTTATTCAAAATCAGATTAAAATTATCTTTTTAAGGTTAAGGAAGAGAAATGAAACTCCTTTTATTCAGGGAGTAAGGACCTATCATAAAAATTAAAAGTGAATGAAAATCTGTATTGGGATAACATTTTGTTCCCTTTGTCCCCAATTTACAATATGACTGCTAATGACCATTGATCTTTCTGAAAGATTTGGTCCTAATAAAATATAATATGCCAAATATTCATTGTAAAGATGTGTCTCTTCCATCCCTTAAAACAAATGAGGCTATTTATTTATTTTTGCAAGGCAATGTTTAATAATTTGGATAGTTACCCCTTGGTGAATGACAGTTCTAGAGTAATGATTTATAAGTCTAAATAACTATGCTTTCTGCAGTAAGAATATAGCTTTTATAAATGTGATATATCAGGATCTTCTTTTCCAAAGGCTTTCCCAGTGGTTGCCCCTAAGTTGTCTTAAGGGACAAGGTTAGCCATATTCTAAGCACTTTGGGTTCAAATAAGGCAAAACTTTTTGTCTCATAAGAAATTGACCATTGCTCCTCCCCATTCCCAGAACACCACTCAAGCCTGTGTGAGTGAAGAAGCTATGATAAAAACCTGAAATAGTTTTCATTAACTGCACCCCCAGGATTATTTACCTCAGCCTCATCTATGGGCCCTTTGGACAAGAAAAATGTAAAAGAGACTTGTAGGACTTTATCAGGAAGCTCTAGAACCTTCTTCCCTACTTTTTTAGTTTCCTTTCCAGTAATTTTTACTTTCCTGGACTCCTTTTAATCACCTCTTATGACTGCTTTTTATCTGGATATATTTGAATATATTTATAATTAAACTGAATGTTTATTTGAATCTTCTGGTTCAGCATCATCCATTCATTGCACCAGATGTGGAGCCGTAATTAGGTCATGTGGTACATTAAATGGAAAAGATGTAGCAAATGGAATGCTGGACTTAAAATCAGGAACCGTTGAATTTGAATCCTACCTTTGACACCAGCTCATGTATGTCCAGAGGAAAGTCATGAGATCATAAAGCTATACATGTAAGAGATTTTGAAGGTAATCTAGACCTACACTCTCATTTTTCAGATGAGAAAATGGAGGTTTCAGAAAGTAAAGTGATTTGGTCCCATAGGTTGTAAATGGAAGAATCAAAATTTGATAGTGAGTCCCATAACTCAAGTGCCAATGCACTTTCTCTTTTTTTTTGGATGTTTTGGAGATATTAGAAAGTCCCAGTAAACTCTTGCTCCAGCCCCTTTAAATCTTTGGACACAGCCTATAAAAAAGAATAAAGCAAAGAAAGCATAGCAAACTCAGCTCAGGGAGCTACCAGAGAAAATAGCAACTAATGTGTGTTTTTTCTTTATTATTTTTTTTGTATTTGAATAAAAATCAAGAATTAGAAAAAAAAGAAAGAACAATTTCTTTCTTGTTATTATTACATTGCCAATTAACTTCTCTTTTAGCCTTAATTTCTTCATATGTAAAAATGTGGATGATCACAACAGCTGCTTTACAAGATTATTTTGAGACTTAAGTCAGATAATGAAAGAAACATAATTTTCAGACTTTAAAAGTAGTATCAAAGTTTTACTAATCATTGTTATCACTGACCAAATAATCAAGATAACTTCTAATTCATCTTAGTTGGGAAGCCTTTCCCCAAAAGACCATTTAATCTTTCTAGAAGCAATCAAGACTTCATTGTTTTTCAATTCATTCTCATGTACCTTTGGGGAATAATATGGAAATAAAAGACTTTTCTATGACATACAGTAAGGGCTTAGATATGTTTCTATAAAGAGTGTAAACAAAATTTCCAAAGCAAGTTCAATGAAACCCTTTATTTCCATGGCATCTTGATGAATCTAGGCATATATTATATACATTCTATATATTCAAGATCTCTTGAGTGGGTATGCTGCAACTCAAATCATGAAAATAAAACAAAAACTTGGAGAAAAATACATGAAAAGTTCAACCAGAGGTTTGGAGTTTCTTTTTTTTTTTTTTGGTGATGCATAATTGTAAAAAAACTTCTTTTCTTAAATTTCTTTCTACATTATCTTTATGCTAGTAAAAGGGTTTTCAAAAAATCCAGGTGTTGCCAAAACCCCTATAGTGAATGAAATGACACATATAACTTCCCTGTTGGATGTTCCAGTAAGGATCTTTGTGAATTATATTGAAATCCAGTGAAAATAACAATTCACTAAATCTAAATGTTTATATCTAGGCATACTTTATTTCTTTCCCATGTCAAAACTCTCTTTAAAAACCTCATTGGTGTGTTTCCTTGTGACATAGAACCATTTGTCTTTTCTAGATGGCATGCCTGTGTGACACAATTTCTATCAAGAACCATCAAACTGAAAAGGCTTCATATACAGCATTTTTGTCAGTGCTCCCTAAAGTAAGAGAGACTCCATGACATTTTTTTATTAATAGGTAATCATTTTTTACTTAGAAAACCATTAGGCTAACAATGCACATAGTATAAATAATGCCTGTTTGGTGGAAGATCAATTGTGTAGTGAAAAGAATATTGATTTAGAAGTAATGAATAGCAGGTTTCAGATATCTCTTCATTTACTACCTCTGAATCATGTGGCTCTTGACCATAATTTCTGGCCTTATTTAACTTATTTCTAAAATGGAGATAGCAATGCCATTTTCCTTATAAGAGAATTGTAGCCACCCAATGAGGTTGTACCTATAAAGAGCTTTGCAAACCCTAATATTCTATATAAATGCTAGTTATTATTATTATATCATCATTATTATTACCTTTCATAGGGTTTCATATAATTGATTTAGAGTGATATACACTCATTTATCTTAAATGGGTTTTTTAAGGATAATTTACATTCCTGTCATAGTCATTTTTACATAACAGAATATGTATATTAATATAAGATATTAATTTTTAAATGAGTTTTTCACATTAATCTTTCATAAAAGTCTTTTAAGGTATCTACCAAAGCTTTATCCTTTATGCATGATAAGTCTTGCCAGATGGATGGGAAAGAATTTGTAATTGCCATTTTCATCCATTCATTAGCTAATCCAGTGTTATATTTGATTTGAAACTCAAAATTTTCAGGTTTTTTTCCCCTCTGTGTTGTGAAGATTAAATTATGTCTCCCTTGATTGTGAAAGTAAAATTAACTATCCCCTGCCCAGTTTTAGATTTAATCACCAAAAACGTATATACCCAACTCAGACTTGAGTGGGAGAGGTCTGTGACCCATGTGTGCAAGAGGGTGATGAATCAGAATTGACTGACTGCCCCCTGGGCAATCCTAAGCAAAACTTTAGCTATAATTGGTACATGTCAAGTGGAGGAAGGCATAGGAAATGAAACAAAAGAAATGTCTTTAAAAAGAAGTTACAACTTCCTATGAGGATTCTTCTGGAGTTCGGAGTTTGAGTCGGAGGCTGGTGAAGAATCTGCTTACTGCACCTGAGACCTTGGACTTGGTGTGACTGTTCTTAAATCTCTCCCTTTGGACTGACACATGGTGAGTAGAAAAGGCTGACTCCCTTTTCCTGGATTTTCTGAAGGGACCAGCCTTAGGAAATACCTCCCTTCTTGAAAGAAGCTCCCTGAATCCCCAAGTCCTAAGCTCAAGGCCAAGGCCCCTCAGGCTAAGGACTAACTAGCCCTGCCTGGGTTCAGCCAGGGCTGGAACAAAATACTTAGTATGTGGGTTAGATAGGTTACCCAATCCTCTCTCTGATTTTCTTACTTTCAATCTTTCTATATTTCATAAATAAAGTATAAAATAAATCTCTTTGGAATTCATTAAAATTCCTGTTGACCCTTCTCTTGAATAATCCAGTACAAACTTTTATATAAACCCCTCACATTTCTACCCATAACAGTTAATATAAAAATATTTTAACTTACTGAATCTAAGTTATATTGTAATATCCATGGATAGTACTTATAATGTATTCATGAATACATATGATGAGAGTATTTAATGTGTTTTTTGGGGTACATTAGAGTTTGATGTCAGACAACAAATTTGTTCAGACAACTCAAAAGTAGTTTGTCAGAAACTAGATATAGATCAATATCTTATATCATTCACTAAAATAAGATCAAATTTGAAATATGATCTAGACATATGAGGAAATATCATAATTAAATTAGAACAGGGAACATATCTTTATCAGATTAATTTATAAGAAAGGAATTTATGAGTCAATAAGAGATTAAGGAATTGTGAAATTTAAAATGAACAATTTTGGGTACATTAAATGGAAAAGTTTTATATAAATAAAACAATTTTTGCCAGGGTTAGAAGAAAATTAGAAAATGGGAGAGAAAGGTGGAATTTATAGATAGCCTCTTGGGTAGAGATATCATATCTAAAATTTATAGGAAACTCTGTCAAATGTTTAAGACTAAGAGCCATCCCCCAAATGATAACTGGGCAAAGGATAGGAACATACAATTTTTGGATGAAGGAACCAAAGCCACATAATGATATATGAAAAAATGCTCTAAATGTCTATTGATTAGAAACATGCAAACTAAAACATTCCTGAAATAGCATTTCACACCCATCAGATTGACTAACATGACAAAAAAGCAAAATGACCAATATTGGAGTGGATGTGGAAAAATGGGAACACTAATATACACTCTTGGTGGAGCTATGAATTGATTCAACCATTTTAGGCTTATTCTAAACAATAGCATTGCTGGATCTGTTTTCCAAAGAGATAAAGGATAAAAGAAAAGAACCTATGCATTCTAAAACATTTACAACAGACTTTTTTGTTTTGGCAAAGAACTGGAAATTGAGGGAATGCCTATCATTTGGGGAATGGATAAACAAATTTCATATATGATTGTGATTGAAATCTACTATACCATAAGAAATGATGAGTGGGCAAATTTTAATAAAACTTTAAAAGAACTGCATGGGATAATGAACAGTGAAATGAGCAAAATCAAAAGAGCATCATACACAGCTACAGATTTAATATTTAAGAATAAATTATAAATGTCCCCTCCAGAGAGTGAACTGAAAAGTAGAAATATGAAAAACATAAGTTGTATGAACTTGTCTGTCTTCTGGATGATACCTTCTGTGATGCAGGAAGATGGGAAAAGGAGCTGGGATACTTGTGGATAAATTATATAGTCATGAAAAATATTTGTGTGTATATTTATATTTTACATGAATAAGTCTTAATAGTAAAACTGAGCCAAAGACATTTTGAAAAGCAACAAAGATAGTATTAATTTTACAAAGGTTTCCATTAGCTTATTTCATAATTACTAATTCAACAATAAATTGTTCTTTTCACATTAGTTTTTTTTAAACATTCCCTTTTTGTTCCTCTGCCAACATATTTTTGTGTGTTTATAGCTCTTTTTTAAAAATACAAGCTGCAAATGTTTTGAATAAATTACAAACAGAAAATTGGTTTCTATTTGGAGGAGTCTCTATTATGTGGTAACTTCTATTAAGAAAAATGGGATCAAACATGTGTCAGTGAGGAAGATATCATGTTACTTGTAATTCATTTAGCATTGTGAAGCATTTGAGCCAATAGTAATCAACCATGTCTAATCCAATCTCTTCCTCAGTAAGAGAATGAAATTTCTTTCTTTTTTAATTTAAAATATATAAAATTTAATTAATATTACTATCAATAATTTTGCTAAGAATAGTATATAAAATGAATCCATATAATCAGTATTGCTATATATAACTAAAAAATCCTGTGAGAAGAAATAGTAAGAAATATTTTTAACCAAAGATAGCATAAAATATTTAGGAATATAACTTCCAAAACGAATCAAGAAACTATATGAACATAATTATAAAACATTTTTTATACAAATAAATTTAGATTTAAGTAATTAGAGAAATAAAGTTGTCCATGCATATGGAAAGTCTATAAAATTAAAATGACAAACCTATCTAACTAATCTACTTATTCAATGCCTTCCTATTTAAATTACCAAAAATGATTTTATCAAACTTGAAAAAAATTATAACAAAATTCATGCAGGTAAAAAAGGTCAAGAATATCAAAAGAAATAGTGGAGGAAACTGTTAAGGAAGGAGATTTAGCAGTACCCAATTTCAAACTATATTATAAAGCAATAATTATAAAAACAGTCTGGGACTGATTAAGAAATGAAAAAGCAGACTATGTAAATAGAATAGACATACAAAAAATCTTAAAAGATTATATTAACCTCCAAACATGAATATATGAATACAATTTCAAAACACTCTTTTCATAAATAAGGTCAGTTCTAAACAGATGCAAAAACATTAATTGCTCATAGATGGGCCAAACCAATATAAGAAAAATGACAGTTCTACTTAAATTAATTTACCTTTTCAGTACCATATCAATCAGAATACCTGAAAATTATTTCACCAAACAAGAAAAAATTACAACAAAATTCATCTCAGAACAAAAGGTCCAAAATATCAAGGTATTCAATAGAAAAAAATATATATATGAAGGAAGAAGGCCTAGCTATACCAGATTTCAAACTAATAAAGCACTAATTATCAAAACTATATACTACTGGTGTTCAATAAACACAAAAATCTAAAGTTTTGGGGAAAGACCTCTCTGACAAAAATTGATAAGGAAACATGAGAGCAGTATGGTAGAAATTAGGTATAAATTAGTATCACACCATATTCCATGATAAAGTTAAAATGTATATTTGATCTATAAATAGTGCATGACACCATAAACAAATTATGGGAATATGGAAAAGTATAACTGTCAAACTTATGGATAAGGGAAGAATTTATGACCAAATAACATATAGAAAATATTACCATAAAATGGAATGGATACTTTTGTCTACATTGAATTTTAAAAGTTTTTATTCAAACAGAACCAATGCAAGTAAGAATAGAAGAAAAACAAGTAGTTTTTGGGAAAAATTAATAACAAGTGTCTTGGACAAAAGCTTTATTTCTCAAATATATAAGTAACTGAATCAAATTTATAAGAATGAAAACATCTCCCAAATGAAAAAATAGTCATGTATATAAATAAACAACTCTCAGAAGAGTAAATTAAAACTATCCATTGTCATGTGAAAAAAAATGCTCCAAATCACTATTGATTATAAAAATGCAAATTAAAACAACTCTGAAATACCACCTCAGACCTATCAGTTTGGCTAACATGATCAAAAAGAAAAATTATAAATGTTGGAGGGGCTTTGGGGAAACTGGTACACTCATACAATGCTGGTGTAAGTGTGAAGTGATATTAACATTCTGGAGAGCAATATGGAACCAGGCCCAAAGGGCCATGACACTATGTGGACCTTTGACCCATCAATACCTTTACTGACTCTGTATCCCAAAGAGATCAAAGATAGGGGGAAATGGTCTATCTGTACCAAAATATTTATAGCAGTTCTCTTTCTGGGGTCCAAAAATTAAAAATTGAGGGGTTATCCATCACTTGGGAAAGGGATGTAGAAAATGTGGTATATGGTTTAATGTAAATACTATTGGGACATAAGAAATGAGAAAAAGGGTGAGTTCAGAAAAACATGCACTCATGAATTAATGCAAGGTGAAGTGAGCAGAACCAGAAGAACAATATATATAGTAAAAGAAATACTATAAGGTGATCAAATGTGAAGGATTAAACCATTATCAACAAACAAGTTTCTAAGATAACCACAAGGAATCTGTGATTAAAATGATATTCACAACCAAAGGAGAAATTGTTGGAATCTAAGTGCAGATCTAGTGGCATTGTCTTCTTCCCCTTCTTTCATGAGAGATTTATTACATGTATGATATATGTCTTCTATCATGGTATGAATTATATGGAAATATGAAATGCATGATAGTACCATAAGAATGTATATCAGACTATTTACTATCTTGAGGAGGAAGGACAGGAGGGAAAGAGAAAATCTGAATCCTAAAATGTTAGAAAACAATTGTCAAAAATTGTTTCTACATGTAACTGAAAAAAAATCAATAAATTTTAAAATACTAGAGTAACTTTAAATTTGGCAAAGGTAAATTTCCAAATTTTCACACTAAAATTTTTCTATTTGCTACTATTTGTTGGGGAAACTGCAGAGTTGCCTGGTAGAAATTAGATATAGACCAATATCTTATATCATTTATCAAGATAGGATCAAAATGGATACATGACCTAGACACAAAAGGAAATATTATCTAAAAATTAGAAAAAAATAGGAAACATATTACCTATCAGGTTTATGGACAGGAACAGAATATGTTAAAATGGAAAATATTGAGAAATGAAAAATGCATATTTTTGAATACATTAAACTGAAACATTTTTGTACAAATAAAACTAATAAATTTTGTACAAATAAAATTAATGTGGTCAAGATTTGAAGGAAAAGAAGAAGAAAAAAAGAAAAAACACCAAAAACTTTTGCCTACAGCGGTAAGACCAATTTTCATTTTTTTAATGAAATAGTACTGGAATATAATCAAGTATTCATGTCTTCAGTCTATTTCATGCACACTTGTGCTTTATTTACTTTAATGATCATCATGCCCTGAAAAAATTTCTAGAAGGTGAGCATACGTACTTTATAAGTATTCCTGCTTTGTCTCATTTGTCTTGCATTTTTTCATATCATTACAGAAAGGGAATCTACTCATTCCTTTGTCCTTTATGTCAAGCTAATCATCATCATGGTTTCTGAACAGATAACCTACAAATTTATACCTCCCTCTTTTTTTTTTTTAAGATTCGCTAGAACATTTTTATCACATCAGTCAGGTTGTTATCCTAATCAGTTGTATTGTCAGAGTCCAAGTTGCTCAAGTTTGGGGTGAAATCAAGAGAAGGTCTTCTAGTATTGAGAGGGAGAAAAAGAGTGGAGACTTTCCTTCTCAAAGTGGGGTTCAGAGGAGAGAGCACATGTTTATGATTGGCTCAGAGAGAGGAGAGGGGGTTTGAAGATTTTCCTCCTTCTGCCTTCCCTCCTTAGCTATGGCTGCTCTCCCAGATTTGCTCTTGTCCCTCTTGTCCCCCCTCCACTACTGGATCTGTTTACTCTCACTTGATTCACAGCTTGGGGAAAAGATAACTATTTTAATGTCAATTAAATCAGGGTAATACAAAGGAATAACTAGCAGGGAAAGAATGGGAAAGGAAAGTGGGAAAAGGGGTCCCTGTCTCTATCTAAACCCTTTTCCCTCCCTCCTCGAGTTTGGGGGGAACTCAGGCCTTGGCAGCCTGAGTCCCCTGAGAGAAAGTCAGGTTGACTCATCCTGGGTTTGGCCCCTTGGCCACAGTTCAGACACAGGGCAACCAGGGGTTGAGGTAAAGTCTGACAGAGATTCAAAAATGCCTTTTGCTCAGGTTTCTCTTCTCTGGGTCCCTTCACTTGTGAAGTGTTGGGTGAAAGGTTTCCAGTCATAAGCAGGAAAAAGTGGGTAACCCTCAGGAGAAAATCTTATTCAACCTTCTCTCTTTGGCTTCTCCAGAATGTGAGACCAACTCCTCTATCAGTCAGAATCTTCCCCTCCTCAAGATTCTCATCTTGTCGGGCCCCTCTCCTGTTAATGTGCTCAGATCCACACACTCTTCAGCCTGGCACTTTTTCTTTAGTACCAGCCTCTGTCACAAAGGGCTTCTTGTAGGACCCCAAAGCTTTTATAGAGTCCCTTCTATCTTTATTCTCTCTTTCTTTCACTCCCTATCTTAAGTTCACAATGGTTTGGGCTTTGAGGGGATCACATTATTATAAATGTTCTTGTTAAGACACAGTACAGAGATAAAGTTCTGTTGTTCAGTCATTAGTCATGTCTGAGTTTCCCTTACTTCATAGATCATGGCATGATAGTCCCTTTTATCCTTTACTGACTGTAAAAGTTGGTCCAAGTTTCTGTTCATTGTTCCCACAACACTGCCTCTACATCTCTTCTTTGCTGTCCTCTTGTCCTTTTGCTTTCAATGTTTCCCAACACCAGGGGCTTTTTCCAATGTCACCCTGAAATCTCGGTCCTTACCCTGACACATACTGCCTATTTGTCTCTGGAAAAAATTCCTTGACCTTTCAATGGTTTAGGCAAATTTCCAAAATTAAAAGTTGCAAAATTAAGTGCTAAATTACATTGTGATATAGAATTCCATCACCAGGGAATTCCCTCTATTAATGAAATCATGGTCCATTATCATCAATATAAGTATCTTGCTACTAAGACCTGTTTTGATTTGAAACCACTTGAATAAGAGCTTTGTTTCTCCAATCACTCTGTATTTCTTCCCTAGGACCAGTTAATATACTCATGCATTACAAGACATTACATTTTAATGGCAAAAGGGAAAAATGTACTTAATATAGGAGTACAAAATAAAATTAGGGGAAAAAAAGAGTATTTGTATACACATTCTCCAAATCGTATTTCAATTTGAATCACCTGAAAATCCTAGGAGGGAAAGGTCTGATTCTGATCCTGGCTTCCTGGATTGCTGTAAATCTGACCAAACACTGAGACAGAGATGGAGAGTGGTTAATATCAGCTATGAGATGTTTGTGAAAGGTGCTCTGTGTGAATACATGCTCCTCATCACTGTTCACTGCTGAAGTGCTGAATGATCTACAAACTCACTCTTGCAGCTACTCTGGGAAGTGCTGCAGAGCTGTGGACACTTCTAATAATAATATGAAAAATAGCTCCCATTTTTATTGTGCTTTTATAGAAATCAAAAGTGTACATGAAATAGACTTCAGACTTTTAATATGTACCACTGTTATATCATAGCAGAATGGGAAACAGGTCTCACCACCCTGTTGGGAAAGATTCCATGTTGCTTTTTAACAATACTCACAAAACAATATATTGGTGACAACTGCAGGTCAATCATAAAGGAAAACAATTGTACTGTGCTGAATACTTTACAACTATTTTCTTATTTGACCTTCTGTGTTTGGTGATTTATTTAACTGCTTTATTCTTTTTCTTTATCTTCCCTAATACCCCCTTTAACATTTCTACCTCCTATAAGACTCTGGGTTATGTAATTTCCCCTGAACTCCTTAGACAGGCAGAATATCTTTCCTTTGGTCTTCTAGGGAGAGGACAGACCTCTAGACAATACATAGCTTAAAATCAAAATTTGAATTTCAATAAGGGAATTAAACCTGGAGTATCTCTTAATATAGTAATATATATATTGGCCTCTTTTAAGACCTTCCTTCTAGATAGCCACAGGACTGGAAAATTTCAACTGAATGTGGGTCCCTAAGCTAAAAATGTTAAATACTGCTTTAGGAAACATTTCAGGATTAACCTATACTTGATCTAGGTGGCAGACCAAGAAATAACACTATAAATCAATAGTATGGAGTTATTCACCTCTTTCCCTTAACTGAAAAAAAATAGACTTTTCTCATTTGATACTACTTTTCAGTAACCCTTTTCAAAGGAGGTTTTGTTTCACTGCCTTTGACTTATTAGGGAAAAAAGGAGGATTCAGACTACTTCTTATTTAAAACCTAATGCCACTTCCAAATCTGTGTTCTGCCATTACTATTCAATCACTTCATTTCTTTTGACACTTATGCTCTCTTTTTATAATGCCTTTTCCAGGCATTATTACTGTCTAGTTAGTGAACCTTTAGAGCCTAATTGGACATTTGTAAAAGGTAATAAAAGTGATCTCATCAAATATCTTATGATGTTGTAATGAAGAAATTATTTTGCTATTCTCAAAAATCTATATAAATCTGAAGAATTATTATTTATGATTTTATCTGATTTTCCACTTTGACACTGTTAGCCTCCTCATGAATAGATCAAAAATCTATACATCTTGGTTTTTGAAATAAAACATTTTACTTTGTGTATACTCTAAATCCAATATCCTTTAATAACTCCTCTGCCTCATTCACTGGCTTTACTTCCTCCTTAGAACCCCTACAGAAAAGTTTTTACTAACTTTTCCTTTCTTCTCTTTTCATTCTTCATGATTTCAAGCTTGTAGACTCATTGTTCCTCATTTCACTGCAGACATTTCCTGTCTTTACTGTAGCATTGACTAGGCCCTTATCTTTATTTCTTCATTTCCAAATTAATTTATGGAATTATTAAATGGGGGCAGGCATCCCTGGTTCTTTGGGTACTCTCCATTCTGGCCACAGGAAAGGAGGCTGCAATCACACTTTAATGAGGCCCAGAGCATGTAGAAGAAAATAACACAGAAAGTACAGAAAAATGCTGCAGAAGGAGAGAGAGTACAGAGGTAGACAACATGGGGACAGGTGTTGGGAATCAAGGCAGGTAGACAAAATAAAGAAGAGAATGGAGCAGGAAAGGAGCACAGATATAGCTATAGGTTAAAATTGTGAACAATGAACAACATGGACCCAATGGAGATGGAAGAGTGCTTAGGGAATAAGAGTTTTGATATGGAGGTACAGGATTCCCCTAGACACCCCAAAACCCCAGACTCTGTCCTAGTCAGAGAGTACATAACAGACTCATTTTTCCTCACATTCTGGCAGTGCTAGGGAAGGTGATTTTGAACTAAGATGAAGATCCCCTCTGGCCTCTCCCCTCGTTCTTGATGAGCACAGATAGGCACCCCCTCATCTTACCTCTGATGAGCATCTATTTTATATCTCAGATACCTGATTATCCTCTAAACTGGACAGTTCACCCCCTTTTGACTTTGAGGCACTGGACATAACCACATAATTCACCTCTGGTTCCAGAGATGCAGCAACATGCCATCATCATCCCATCTTTAGTCACGTAGGCCCTATTGTTGGAAGGGTATAAAAAGCTGAGAACATATTTCCTCTAGGAGGCAGCATCACAACAATTCTGCCTCCCTCAGTCATCCCATTTGACTTATATTCAAATTAATGAATCTCTTTAATTTTTAAGCTAATTAATGAAGTCTGCCATTCTTGACAAGAGCAATTTGTCCACTTCCAGCGTTTTATCTTAAAGTTCTCCCACAACAGTTTGACCTTTCATTTTCATAGGATATTTTGGGGAAGAGACGGATGCTTATTGTGCCACCTTGGTGTTAGTTCATTAACATCTCTAAGTAATTTCAAAGTTGTCAGTAAAACTTTAAAGTTAACATGTAAACATCATCTCAAAATTATCAGCCCCATTTGGTGAGCTGCTGGTCTTTATCATGATTTGATATTTACAACTCATTAGACCAAAAGGTCCTGATGTTACAGGAAAGCGTTATAGTAAAAAATCCAAGGTTCATGACAAGTACCCTTTGTAAGAAAGCAAGACTTCAAAACGTAGATTAAAAAACAGGAAAAGAAATTTATTAATTTAGAAGTCATGTAGAAATGGCCAGGAGATAGTGTGCAAGAGTAGACACTGCCTCTCTGAGGAGATGGAGTATGGGGATTTTATACCCACTTAAACATCAAGAGTTACAGGATAAGAAAAGGGGTTTGGGGTATATCAGGAATGAGGTAATTCATTGATGTTGGGGATATAAAGAATGTTCTGTGAAATTCAAAGTATGATTAGTTTAGGTATCACTCAATACTTTTTTTCCTGGTTTACTTTTAGTTGCAAAATTTTATTTAATTAATTAATTGAGAATATTTTTCCATGGTTATATGATTCATGTTCTTTTCCTCCCATCCTTCCCCACCTCTGTAGCCAACGTGCAATTACACTGTATTTTACTTCTGTCATTGATGAAGACCTATTTCCATATTATTGATAATTGTACTAGGGTTATTGTTTAGAGTCTACATCCCCAGTCATATCCTCATCAACCCATGTTATCAAGCAATTGTTTTTCTTTTGTGTTTCTATTCTCACGGTTCTTCTTCTGAGTGTGGATAGTGTTCTTTCTCATAAGTCCCTCTGAACTGTCCTGAGTCATTGCATTACTGCTAGTAGAGAAGTCTATTACATTCAGTTGTGCCATAGTATATCAATCTTTGTGTATGATGTTCTCCTGGTTCTGCTATGTTTACTCTGCATCAATTACTGGGGGTTGTTTCATTTCACATGGAATTCCTCCAGTTCATTATTCAAGAACAATAGTATTCCCTCACCCACAGATACCACAATTTTTTCAGCAATTTCCCAATAAAAGGGCATCCCCTCATTTTCCAACTTTTTTGCCACCACAAAGAGCAAGTATAAATATTTTTTGTACAATGTAGCATTTAAAATAGTTGGAGACATAAACTGTAGTGAATAAAATAGTAGAAGATATAAATTGTGATAGATATAAGAGTGGGTGAGTAAACTTGTGACTGCAGAGAATATGTTTCACTACAGTGTCTTGGTTTTAAATCAAATATAAGGTGGTCGCCAGGGAAATATTCCCGATTATGAATATACCCAAGTCAACTGGGTTTTATAGATATTTTAATTAATAATACAATGAGGAATTAAAGAAAAGAGAGAAAGAGAGAAAAAGGAAATAAGTATGAAGGGCCTTAAGCCAACATGGCTTAGACCTGAGTCTTAAGAGAGAGAGATCAGTCAGTCAGTCTTTTATCACTCACCACAAGGTCTATCTAAGCAAGGATTCTAGTGACAGAGTCTCCTCAGAGAGAGTTCCAGCCAGAGTCCTCCTCAAAGAGCCTTCCAGCCAGAGACTGTTTCAAAGGGCCTCTCTCAAGAGCCTCCAGAGGGACAGAGTCCCCTCAGAGGAGCTCCAGCGAGACCTCCTTAGAGATTCTCCTCCAAGAGCTTCCCTTCTCCAGAGCCTCTCCTCAAGAGATTCTCCAAAAGGATTCTCTTTCAAGAGATTCTGCTTTTTCTTATATAAGGGGTTTTCTCCTATGTCACCTCCCCTAAGTTCTTCCATCTACCAATCACAGTAGATGTTTTCCAAAGGACAGCCCATTCTGAATTCACTGCTGGGTTGACTAATCCCTTTAGTAAGTTTGAACCAGAAAAAAACTTCTGAATAAGTTTTCACCTCTTTGCTCCAGGCAAGTTTACAAGTTGCCTGACTTTTAATAGGTACTTAGCACCCCATTGTATTAATTCTAAAAATAGGCATGGCTTAAAGAACTTTTTGCCTCATTATAAGTATGGGTTAAAGTACTTTCATTGTTTAGCAAGTAGTTCTCTTCCCCCAAAGCAGTTCCAAGTATGGGTGGAGCAGAGGTCCTCCCATTTCTGATCCAAATAGAGTTCTCACTGTCAAAATGGGGAATGTTCCCAGTAGGGAATTGTTCCAATGGAGAATTCCTCAATGTGGAAATTTTTAACATTCACAAGTCTGAGAAATTTCAATATTCACAACAAATCTTTTCCTCTATGATCTCTTTGGGATATAAACCCAGCAGTGGGTACCACTCAATACTAATCAGAGTGGAACCAAGAAATACATATCTATATTAATTGAAGATCTAGGGGGAAAGTCCAAAGGGAAGTGGATGCTCCTAGAAGGGAATTTCTCTTGTCCCCTTTGACCTAGAACACTTCTGGGGTTTGGCGTGTCCAGAGGGAAACCTATACCCCCATATCACTAAAAGCAATACCTAGATGACTTGTCTAATTCAGCACATATTGCCAGGATGTGATTTTTGGTTAATATATGATATATATGATAATATTTGCAAATTATTTTTCTTTGGTGCTTTGTACAATTTGAACATGAGTTCTAGTTTCTCTTTAACAATTTTTTTAAACATTATTTTATTTGGTCGTTTTCATACATTATTCACTGGAAACAAAGATTGTTTTCTTTTCCTCCCCTCCCTTCCCCCCCCCCCCCCCCCCGCCTTTCCCTCTCCCATAGCCGATGCATGATTCCACTGGTTATCACATGTGTTCTTGACTCGAACCCATTTCCCTGTTGTTGGAATTTGCATTATAGTGTTCATTTAGAGTCTCTCCTCAGTCTTATCTCCTCCAACCCTGTAGTCAAGCAGTTGCTTTTCATCGGTGTTTTTACTCCCACAGTTTATCCTCTGCTTGTGGGTAGTATTTTTTTTTAGATCCCTGCAGATTGTTCAGGGAAATTGTATTGATACTAATGGAGAAGTCCATCACCTTCGATTGTACCACAATGTATCAGTCTCTGTGTATAATGTTTTCCTGGTTCTGCTCCTTTCGCTCTGCATCACTTCCTGGAGGTTGTTCCAGTCTCCATGGAATTCCTCCACTTTATTATTCCTTTTAGCACAATAGTATTCCATCACCAACATATACCACAATTTGTTCAGCCATTCCCCAATTGAAGGGCATCCCCTCATTTTCCAATTTTTGGCCACCACAAAGAGCGCAGCTATGAATATTCTTGTACAAGTCTTTTTGTCCATTATCTCTTTGGGGTACAAGCCCAGCAGTGCTATGGCTGGATCAAATGGCAGACAGTCTTTTATCGCCCTTTGGACATAGTTCCAAATTGCCCTCCAGAATGGTTGGATCAATTCACAGCTCCACCAGCAATGAATTAATGTCCCCACTTTGCCACATCCCCTCCAGCATTCATTACTTTGCATAGCTGTCATGTTAGCCAATCTGCTAGGTGTGAGGTGATACCTCAGAGTTGTTTTGATTTGCATCTCTCTGATTATAAGAGATGTAGAGCACTTTTTCATGTGCTTATTAATAGTTTTGATTTCTTTGGCTGAGAAGTGCCTGTTCATGTCCCTTGCCCATTTGTCAATTGGAGAATGGCTTGATTTTTTGTACAATTGATTTAGTTCTTTATAAATTTGAGTAATTAAACCTTTGTCAGAGGTTTTTATGAAGATTGTTTCCCAATTTGTTGCTACCCTTCTGATTTTGGTTACATTGGTTTTGTTTGTACAAAAACTTTTTAATTTGATGTAATCCAGATTATTTATTTTGCATTTTGTAACTCTTTCTAATTCTTGCTTGGTTTTGAAGTATTTCCCTTCCCAAAGGTCTGACATGTATACTATTCTGTGTTCACCTAATTTTCTTATAGTTTCCTTCTTTATGTTCAAGTCATTCATCCATTTTGAATTTATCTTGGTGTAGGGTGTGAGGTGTTGATCTAAGCCTAATCTTTCCCATACTGTCCTCCAATTTTCCCAGCAGTTTTTATGAAATAGTGGATTTTTGTCCCAAAAGCTGGGATCTTTGGGTTTGTCATATACTGTCTTGCTGAGGTTGCTTGCCCCCAGTCTATTCCACTGATCCTCCTTTCTGTCTCTTAGCCAGTACCAAATTATTTTGATGACCGCTGCTTTGTAATATAGTCTGAGATCTGGGACTGCAAGACCCCCTTCCTTTGTATTTTTTTTTTCATTATTTCCCTGGATATCCTTGATCTTTTGTTCTTCCAAATGAACTTTGTTATGGTTTTTTTCTAAATCAGTAAAAAAAAAATTTGGGAGTTCCATGGGTATGGCACTAAATAGATAGATGAGTTTGGGTAGGATGGTCATTTTTATTATATTGGCTCGTCCTACCCATGAGCAGTTAATGTTCTTCCAATTGTTCAAGTCTAGTTTTAGTTGTGTGGAAAGTGTTTTGTAGTTGTGTTCATATAGATCCTGTGTTTGTCTCGGGAGATAGATTCCTAGGTATTTTATTTTGTCTTGGGTAATTTTGAATGGGATTTCTCTTTCTAGTTTTTGCTGCTGAGCTGTGTTGGAATTATATAGAAATGCTGATGACTTATGTGGGTTTATTTTGTATCCTGCAACTTTGCTAAAGTTGTTGATTATTTCGATTAGCTTTTTGGTTGAGTCTCTAGGATTCTTTAAGTAGACCATCATGTCATCTGCAAAGAGCGATAATTTGGTCTCCTCCTTGCCTATTTTGATGCCTTCAATTTCTTTTTCTTCTCTAATTGCTACTGCTAGTGTTTCTAATACAATGTCAAATAATAGAGGTGATAATGGGCATCCGTGTTTCACTCCTGATCTTAATGGGAATGGATTTAGTTTATCCCCATTGCAGATGATATTAGCTGATGGTTTTAGATATATACTGTTTATTATTTTTAGGAATGACCCTTCTATTCCTATGCTTTCTAGTGTTTTTAGTAGGAATGGGTGTTGTATTTTATCAAATGCTTTTTCTGCATCTATTGAGATAATCATGTGGTTCTTGTTGGTTTGCTTGTTGATGTGGTCAATTATGTGGATAGTTTTCCTAATGTTGAACCAGCCCTGCATCCCTGGTATAAATCCTACTTGATCATGGTGGATGACCCTTCTAATCACTTGCTGGAGTCTTTTTGCTAGTATCCTATTTAAGATTTTTGCATCTATATTCATTAGGGAGATTGGTCTATAATTTTCTTTCTCTGTTTTTGGCCTGCCTGGTTTTGGAATCAGTACCATGCTTGTGTCATAAAAGGAGTTTGGTAGAACTCCCTCTTTGCTTATTATGTCAAATACTTTGTATAGTATTGGGATTAACTGTTCTCTGAATGTTTGATAGAATTCACAGGTGAATCCATCAGGCCCTGAGGATTTTTTCTTAGGAAGTTCTTTGATGGCTTGTTGGATTTCAATTTCTGATATGGGATTATTTAAGAATTCTATTTCCTCTTCTGTTAGTCTAGGCAGTTTGTATTTTTGTATATATTTATCCATTTCTCCTAAATTGGTGTATTTTTTGCCATATAATTGGGCAAAGTAATTTCTAATGATTGCCTTAATTTCATCTTCATCGGAGGTGCTGTCCCCCTTTTCATCTTTAATGCTGTGAATTTGCTTTTCTTCCTTCCTTTTTTTAATTAGATTGACCAGTATTTTGTCTATTTTGTTTGTTTTTTCAAAGTACCAGCTTCTTGTCTTATTTATTAAATCAATAGTTCTATCACTTTCGATTTTATTAATTTCTCCCTTAATTTTTAGGATTTCTAATTTGGTTTTCTGCTGGGGGGTTTTAATTTGTTCATTCTCAAGTTTTTTGATTTGCATTTCCAATTCCTTGGTCTCTGTCCTCCCTAATTTGTTAATATATGCACTCAGGGATATGAATTTTCCTCTAAGTACTGCCTTGGCTGCATCCCATAAGGTTTGAAAGGATGTTTCGCCGTTGTCATTTTCTTCAACGAAATTGTTAATTGTTTCTATGATTTCTTCTCTAACTATCCGATTTTGGAGTATCATGTTATTTAATTTCCAATTAATTTTTGATTTGGGTCTCCATGTACCCTTGCCGATCAATATTTTAATTGCCTTGTGATCTGAAAAGGCTGCAGTTAATATTTCTGCTTTTCTGCATTTGAGTGCCATGTTTCTATGACCTAGTGTATGATCTATTTTTGTGAATGTGCCACGTGGTGCTGAAAAGAAGGTGTATTCTTTTTTGTCCCTATTTATTTTTCTCCATATGTCTATTAACTCTAATTTTTCTAAGATTTCATTCACCTCTTTTACCTCTTTCTTGTTTATTTTTTGGTTTGATTTATCTAAATTTGATAGTGGTTGGTTCAAGTCTCCCACTAATATGGTTTTACTGTCTATTTCCTTCTTCCATTCTCCTAGTTTCTCTATTAAAAATTTGGATGCTATACCATTTGGTGCATACATGTTGATTATTGATATTTCCTCATTATCTATACTTCCTTTTAGCAGAATATATTTACCTTCCCTATCCCTTTTGATCAGGTCTATTTGTACTTTGGCTTTGTCAGATATCATGATTGCAACTCCTGCCTTCTTTCTATCGGTTGAGGTCCTCTCTTTAACAATTTAAAGTGGCTATTAACACAATACTGGTTACTTATAAACTTACTATATGCACTTAGAAGAAGGATGTACTTAGCCAAGGAGACAAGAGCAAGATACAATTTTAATACTCATTCTCTTCTGTAAAACTCTTAACTAGAAGTCTTCCTATTGGGACTTCAATTTCATTTGTCTAAAAATGATTTATAAGAAAACTATAAGTAAATTAGACAAGCACAGTGTATTATACTTGTCAGAGCTTTTGGAAAGGAAATATTTTAGGACCAAGCAAGAGTTAGAAAAAAATTACAAAATGTAAAATAAATAATTTTGATTACATTAAATTAAAAAGTTTTTGTACAAACAAACCAATTCAACCAAAATAAGAAAGGGAGCAACAAATTGGGGAAAATCTTCATAACAAAAACCTCTGACAATGGTCTAATTACTCAAATTTATAAAGAGCTAAATCAATTGTACAACAAATCAAACCATTCCCCAATTGATAAATGGGCAAGGGACATGAATAGGCAATTTTCAGATAAAGAAATCAAAACTATTAATAAGCACGTGAAAAAGTATCTAAATTTCTTACAAGCAGAGAAATGCAAATCAAAACAACTATGAGGTACCACCTCGCACCTAGCAGATTAGCTAAAATGACAGAAAAGGAAAGTAATGGATGTTGGAAGGGATTTGGCAAAATTGGGATATTAATGCTGTAACACTTCAATTAGTTTCTCTACTAATAGTATTATATTTTAGAAGTTTATTAAGATTATTAGAAATCAATGAAATAAGAAAATACAAAATAAGAAAAGCATGTGCCTAGGGCTGAATAGCCCATTCACAGCCACTTACTCTACATCTTACATGCCAGGTAGAGAGGTGCGGGTGCTTAGAAGTGGAAGAAGAGGGTTTTGGGAGGCAGAGAGCCCTTTAAATAAAATTTGTGTTCTTGCACTCAGGTGAGATTATAGGGAATTCTGGGAAGTACCAAGGACTTCTGGGGATTGAAGCCTGAGGTTCAAATCTCCATTTTTACAATGCATTGCTGGTGGAATTGTGAATTGATCCAGGCATTCTGGAGGGCAATTTGGAAGTATTTCCAAAGGTCTCTAAAAGTCTGTCTGCCCTTTGATCCAGACATAGCACTGCTGGGGTTATACCTTAAAGAGATAATAAGGGAAAAGGCTTGTACAAGAATATTCGTAGCTGTGCTCAAAAAATTGGCATAACCAAATGTAATGAACTTCTCTATTAGTAGCAATGCAATGAACCAGAACAATTCAAAGGGATTTATAAGAAAGAACACTATCCACATTCAGAGGAAGAACTGTGGGAGAAGAAACACAAAAGGAAAACAACTGCTTGATCACATAGGTCGATGGGGATATGATTGGGGATGTAGACTCTAGATGATACCATAGTGCAAACATCAACAATATGAAAATAGGTTTTGATCAAGGACACCTGTAAAACACAGAGAAATTGCATGTAGGCTATGAGAGGGAGTTGGGGGGAGGGGCTAGGAAGAAAAGAACATAACTCGTGTAACCAAGGAAAAATATTCTAAAATGACTAATTAAATAACATTTTCAAAAAAATAATAAAAATAAAAATGATCTACCTACCCCCAAAACCATCTGACCTTGCCTTCCTGACATTTGTATTTCTCAGAATCAAGATAGTGAAGTCTTTAAATGTAGATGAAAACTAAGACATTAGAGCCAGTAAAACTCTCTTAGGTTTAGCATTTAGCCTCAGGAGAAGGCTGTGTGGGGCTAGAATGAATAGGAGCTCAGAGTTTCAAAAGAACAATGAACTATTTAATACTCCTTTTCTTCCTCTGCCTGAAGACAACTGGCATTTAATTTCAAATGTCTCCTTTGTCCTTTAAATTGTTCAGAATCTTTCATAAGTGTAATATTTAAGGGCTATCTTACCTAAATATGGAACTATGACTGATAACTACAATGTGAACTGCACTTACTAATTTAAAACAAGGATATGTAGGGAAGGAGACTGGTGAATTATTTGTGGCATACAGAGCAAGTCAAGATTTGAAGCTAAATTAATAAACTTACTATGATTAAAAAAAATCTTGATATTGCAGCTCTGAGAAAATTCTGGAAGAATCTTTCTAAGATTAATTCTTGTGAGCAACTAACCAGTGAAGAAAAAGAAACCACATGACTTAGAACTATTTATCCTCTATAGCTGAGTTCTGAGTAAATAGGTGGGTGGAGTCAAGATGACTGCTTAGAAGTAGCAAAAGTCTACTTCTCTGACAAAACCCTTACACATCTATCATGTGAATTTCAAAACTACTCAACCCTATTCAGACCATTCTTTAGAAGATGGGATTTATCTATTTCCTGATCAATAACAATAGAGATACTTGAAATAACAGAATAAAGTCTTAGAAACTACAATCTATCTCCACCCTACTCAGGGTAACAAGATCAGGAAGGGCTGCAGCAAAACTCAAGATTTAATTATTTGAGAATATGGCCTTCACCAGACATGGGGAAAAAGGACAGACCTCTGGGCAGTCCTAGGTTAAGCTAGAGACACCATTGGCACAGGTGAGACACAGGAAGTGAGGTAGAGGACAGCTCAGGAGTTCTGGGGACTTCCTGTGTGGAGGGAGAGAGGTTGTTGGAGCCTTTCTCTCTTTCTCCCTCTAATACTTTTCTTCCTCCTCTTTGTAATTAAAACACCATAAAA
Source organism: Monodelphis domestica (assembly GCF_027887165.1). Taxonomy (NCBI): domain Eukaryota; kingdom Metazoa; phylum Chordata; class Mammalia; order Didelphimorphia; family Didelphidae; genus Monodelphis; species Monodelphis domestica. The sequence continues at coordinate 89,163,051 of NC_077228.1, read as the reverse complement.
AGGTTGACAGCTGACTTGAGTTTTCATTTAGGAATTACATAGCTGAATTCCTTGGCGACCTTAAATTAATATATTTCAGTCTTTTAAAGTGATTTCCATATCACAATCATAAACAAAGTCAAGGGGGACAGAAAACCAAATACAGCTGCAGGACAGAGCTGGGAGACCCTCCTGTTTGATTCAACTTAAAAGGTATTCAGAGAAGGCTAAATTATTGGGTTTAAGGAAAAGAAGGAAGGAAGGTCCCAGGACCCCTCCCACGCCTACTGTGTTGATACTCAGGTGGTTGCTGGGATCTCAGGGCAAGGGCTCTAGGCAGGAGGAAGTGGCTTCTTACCACAGCTTCAGGGTCCTTAGGACTGTGACCACAGCCAGCAGGGAGACAACAGGAAGAGAGGGGCAGAGAGGAAGGCAGCTTGGTTGCAGCCATCAACCACTACTCTCCATCTTGGGCCTCTGCTTCTGGAGTTTTGGTACTCAGGGCACATCTAGCTCTACAGATAAGCTCCACCCAGCTTAATACAGTCTATCAATAGGGCAGATAAGAAGCCTTTAGAGTTCAGTGAAGTTCAATTTCCAACACCCTACCCCCACTGACTGTACTGAGGGCCCTTTGAAGAATCCAGCTGACTAAGATCCCAGGGTAAAGGCTGCAACCATGCCAGAGTACCTTGGTACCACCTCAGGAAGCTGAGGGCTCTGACCTGACAGCTGGCAGAGAGGAGGCTGGCAGAAAGGAGTAGAGAGGAAGATCAAGGATAACTACCTTCAGCCTCCACACCTTCAGCTTCTGTTGGCAACTAGGGAAGATCTGGTTTCAGGGCTTATTAATGTTCCATCAGCTTAATCTAGTTAACAAGAAAAGCAGAGAAGACGCCCATTCAGGACAAAATAGCCCAAATGCACAGATCCAGCAAATAATCAGAGGAGCAAGATTACAGTCAATGATGGGGGGAAAGAAGGAAAAAAATATGAGTAAACAACAGAAAAAGAAAAAAAATAAATTACAATCAATAGCTTCTATCCAGGTTATGAACAAAGAACAAATGGAACAGAGGAATACCAAGGAACACCAAGGAAAAACTTAGGAACTTCAGTGAATTGGACACAGGCTTTGGAAAAACTCAAAATACAATTCAGAAAAACAATTAAGAGAGGCTGAAGAAAATTGGGGAAATAACTCAAAAAGCAAAATAAGTCATCTGGAAACAGAGGTGCATGAGCTAAAACAAGAAAATAATTTCTTAAAAGCCAGAACTGACCAGCTTGAATATGAAGCAAAGAAAAGATAAGAAAAACTGACCAGAAGGAGGATGACCAAAAAGTCAGGAATTAAATTCAGTCTTTAAAAATTAGAATCCAACAATTAGGAGCAAATGATTTCACAATGCAGCAAAAGTCTATAAAACACTCAAACAAATAAAATAAATTGAGGAAAGAATGGAATATTCATTGATAAAACAATAGACCTGGAAAATAGATCCAGAAGAGACAATTTAAGCATTATTGGACTACCAAAAATGAGTTATGAATATATAGAATATTGAGATGAAAAGAGTTTGTTTTAAGCAAAGTTTGGAGTGCTATAGTCCTTTCCTAGGCAATTCTAAGACTTTTTTTTTATTACTCATAGACTGAAGCCTTAACCAAAGAAAGGATGGCTAGTAGCAATAGAAGGGAATAGTTGAAAAAGAATCTGACCTGCCCTCACATAATCAGTTTCTTTTTCTTCAGTCAGTCTCTTTAGAAAATATAACCTAGAGGTTGGGTTCTGGAATTACAAACTTGAGTTTTATATTCTACCTCTGACTTTTACAGGCTATGTAATTTTGGGCAATTCATTTAGTTCTTCTCTTGACCTCAGTTTTCTCATTTGAGAGGGTTGGACTATAAGACTTTTAAGAGTCCTTAGAGTTTTAGATATTTGATCCTAAGAGTTCCTTAGAAGACCAAAGCAGAAAAGACCCATTATTTAAAAAGAAAATCATGGAAAATCCTACTTTGCAGAAGTGGAAGAGGAAGTAGGATATAGTTGGTAACCTTTGTTCTGAATTCCTATAGCTGTACTCAAATCTTTCTTTTCCCTAGGGTTGATTCATAACTCTTCTTACTGAATTCTAAACTTACTAGGGAACAAAGGATGACCTAAGTTATTGAAGACCAGGATGAGTTGAAGTGAGGCAGTCAAGGATGTGAGCCTAGATGAAGCAAATAACAAGAAGAAATTGAGATCTGAGACCGAGAATGTAAATTGAGTGTAGAAGTTCCCATTTATTCATGGTTTCACTTTCCTAAGATCTGGGTGAGCTGAGAAGGACAAAGAATACTCAAATGAAGGGCAGAGGCAAGGAGAGAGAACTGTCTATAGAGGACAGTACTGTTAACATGAAATTTGGAGACCCCAAGTTTGCCCCTGCCCCCTGGGAACTCTCCCTGGGGGAAGTCTAAACTTGCCCATTTCAGATTGAACAATAGACCTTAAAGTAGCTAATGGTCCCAGTTCAGGTAGGACTAGTAGATCTAATGAAATGTTAAGTACCTTTTTATCCTATTGTTTTCTCCCACTGTAATAAGACCTCTCCCAGGTAGCCTAGCCCTTGGCTGACCTATCCCTTTTGTATCCATTGTAAAACATCAACCTCTCCCTGATAATCTTCATTTCCTTGTAGTCATGTTAATGCTAATCAGTTATATTCCCTGTCCTTAGTGTAAACCTCAAAATTTCTTAGACTTATAAATGTTGGAAATTTCACCATTGGGAAATTTCATACTTGAAAAATTTCCTATTGATAGTGGGTCTTGACTATTGGAATGTGAACCCCATTGGCATGGGAGGTTCCTTCTTCTCCCTTCTTAAGATTACTTTAGGACAGAAACCTTTTGCTGAACAATGGAAAGGACTTTGACCTATGCTTAAGCATAGAACAGGAATTTCTTTGAGTCATGATTGATTTTAGAATTGATACAATGGAGATACTTGGAATCAATCTCCATCCTATTCAGTCCTAACAGGATTGAGTAAGGACTGCAGCCTAGATCAAAATTTAATTATTCCAATCTCTACCCTACTCAGGTTAACAGGGTTTAGAAAGGGCTGTAGCAAAGGATCAAAGATTTAATTATTTGAAAATATGACCTTCAACAGACATGTGCAAAGCCAGACCTCTGGGCGGTCCTGGGTTAAGCTAGAGCCTCCATTGGCACAGGGAAATTGATGGACACGTGATTGGTAGATGTGAGGACTGAGGGGAGGGAACTTGGATGGTTTCCTTAAGGATAGGGGGGTCTGAAGACTCGAGGTGGTGGTTGAGGAGTTTGTCTGAGTGGTGGGAGTGTGCTCTGAGAAGCTTGCTCTGAAGGAAGCTGAAGGTGGGGGCCTCTGAGACTGTTTCTCCATTTTGGTCACGTGAGTAATAGGGACTGATCTCTTTTCTTTGCCTCAGCTATCTAAGGGCTTGGGCCTTTTGGCCCAGCCTAAACAGAAGGGGTATTTAAGCCCTATTCCCTTCTCTCCCTTTTTCTCTCTCTCTATCTCTAATTCCTTTCTTCCTCCTATTGTAATTAAACTCCATAAAAGATTGACTGCTGACTTGAGTTTTCATTTAGGAATTACATAGCTGAATTCCTTGGCGACCTTAAATTAATATATATCAGTCTTTTAAAGTGATTTCCTTGTCACATTAGTTCCTCAAATGGTATATAAGTCCCCTAAATTCTATGCTTTTTGGAGAATCATCTAAACTGGAGATTCTCTCAGAGATACTGTTCCCAGAGTCCCAGAGCCCTTGGCTTTGTGTGGTCTTAGGTGCTTGACTCTGTGTGGTGACTGGATATTGAACACTATCTCTTTCCTGATTATATACTTGGTTTTATCTGACTACTTTCATAGTTTCATTTTTTTCCCTAAATTGAGTGTTGTAAAAGAGAGGAATGGGGGTATTCTTTTTTTCCTTCTCTTTTAAATGGAGTGGGGTGAATAGGTTTGTCTCACAGGAAATATGTAAACTCCAGTGAAAGGTTGAAGAGAAATGTGGTAAGGGCAACATGGATGCTGAGATGTAAGCAGAAGGGTTGAGGGAAATATGGCAAGATCTCTCCTTCCTGGGAGTTAGCTGACACCAGAGCTTTAGGTAACCTTAGAGAGACTGAAAGGATGTTTTGTCTCTCCTTTCAATGGATAATTTTAATAAATTATACCACTTGAGTCCTAATGTGAGCAGAACTACAGGGAAGATGTTATCCAGAGCAGATAGGTTTGTAGCCAGACCCTCTTCTGTGGAGGGTTGTGGTAAACCAAGCTCTTGTTCTCCAGAGATGAGATGAGGTTCACCCTTGAATCCTGTTCACAATCCCCAACCTCTCTCTTGTTAAGAAACCAAGCCAACCCCCAAATCTAACTGTACTAAGGTTTTATTGGAAAGGGGAAGGCAGGTAAAGAAGGGAAAAGAGAAAAGGATGCCTTGAACCTAAAACCCCACAATAGCTGGAACTAGGAGGTTTGTGTCCGAGTCCCAAAGGACTCTGCCTCCTTTCCAGCTGTCAGTCTTTCTTTCTTTCTAAGCTAACATCGCTAGTTTTAATCTCAATCAAATCCAAAAGAGGCAAAGGGAAGACCCAGAAGAAGTAGTCAGGCTGGTTCAGATGAGAGAGTCCAAATCAAACTCCTGCATCTAGGGCTCTTGTTGGCAGGTGGAGGAAAGGTAGTAGAGGGATTTCTTGATATAAGCAGGTTCACAGGTAATCAGGAAGGTCTGGCTCTTCTCCCTCTTGTGGATTCAGATCCCCTCAGCCACCCAGGAAAAGACCTCTCCTTTTCTCTTCCAGAGCTGGAAGTCCAGAGCTGACCAGAATTCTCCTCAGCTCCCAACTCTCTACCCAGAATCCTTTACTGACTCTCAATTGCCACAGAGCTGCTTGTCCAACAAACTCTCAAGATTCTATTCAGGATCCTTTGCCATCCTTTATACAGTGCTATCTATTGTTTTAGGCATCCACTAAGAGTCTTGAGATTAATTCTCCCAAAGATAAGGGGGCACTATTATATAGCATTATATAATGATATTCAATGTACTTTATTATGAATGAAATTAATGTTGATAATATCTTACTGTATGCTTAATTTGTGAATTAAAATTTATTATTGTGAATTAAATTGAATTAAATTAAATTTGTGAAATAATTTAAATTATAAATTAAACATATAGGTATACAAGAAAACCATAGGGGCAGCATGTGGTTGCTTCTATTTGTGGTTTCAGCCATCCATCCTGGTTCTTAACTATATCTCCTCGGGATCTGGGAACCCTACTATAAATGTTTAGATGGTTTACATGGACACTGGAAATAAGTCAAGCCCCTTAACAAATACAAGTAAAAATACTTGTTTAAACTGATCTCTCAGGATATTTCAAATCTTGCTCTCTCAGTATAGGAAGGAACATTTATATTTCACCACAAGGTAAAATTGTACAATATTGAAAGGAAAGTTCTTTCTTTGGGCATTTGCTTTGATTAAAAAGACAAAACTCAGGGCATAATGAATTAAATGGAATTTACTAAAAGGAGGACAAGCTAGCAACAGTCTACCGGCTGATCACTGGGGGGAAGCAAGATCTTAAGGTGGTCTAGATTTTTATAAGACAATTTGGACAGGTTCATGGTCCTTGCATCTCAGTTCTTTGCCAAGGTAGGAAATACTTGATAATTTCCAAATAGTTGGACAAGCATCATACATGGCAATGAGTATGTAGTCAGAAAATGCACAGACTAGGTATCCCTTTCCCCAAAAACAGTCTCCTCCAAAACTGATGAGCAAGGCTGGGAACAATGGATCACTAAATCAACATAACTTTCAATAAGGAGTTCTTCCTGGAGAGTTTATTCTTAATCTTTTTTTTTATCACAGATTAAGTATTACCTAAAAGTTACTAGTGTTATGGAAGAGCTTTGAGGTTCAACAGGCTACCCTTTGCAAGAAAGTTATTTTTATGGTATGGCTAACCTGTGCTCTGATTAGCTGACTTCCATGTATAAATTATAACTTTCTAGTAACCAGCCAATGTTGAATGAGGGGAAGAGTTTTCTTGCATCAGGGACTAGAATAAAAGAAGGCTGCCTACGCTCATACTTTATACTTGTTTGCTGGCCATAACACTGGCTTGTGAGTACCCATTCTCAAGAGGATGAAATAAAAGAGCCTTTGACACACTGATGCAGAGTTCAAGGTCATTCCTCTCAATTTACTCCTTCGGATTCATTTTCTCTTCTATGAAATGAGATGTTTGGTCCAGATGAACATTTAATATCCTTCTACTTTCATATCTAAAAATGCATGACCTCTGCATGTACTGAAAGGTCCACATATTAATGTCACACATTTTAAATACTACGTTAAAATCTCTATCAGCTTCCGGAAATGTTTATTTCTATTTATTTCCTTCTTGAGGGTTTGTTTCCTAGCCAACATTTTAGGAATACATTCATTCTGTTGAGGGGTGATTACTTATCGAGAGGGTGTGAGAGGGAAGCAAAGATTTGAAAAATTTGTCTTTTCTCATATTTGAAGGAAATGTTTAACACATGACTGAAAATGTGGTATGTTCACATTAGGGATCTTATTTTTACGTTTTTCCCATCTGAAAGGAGTACTGGTAATGTTGGCCTTCCTTCACAGAAGAAACTTTTCTAGTCAGAACATTTTTTTTTTAACAGCACTGGCTTCTACTATTTTTCAATCTGTTATGATTTACTTCCATTTTAAACAGTGCTTTCCCTTACGGCATAGTAAGAAATTATTAAATTTTTTTATGTTGAATAGAAGGCAAAATATTTGAGGTTATATAAAAACTTTCATTTTTTTTTTTTATTACATTCAAGCAATTCTGTATAGCCTTACTTTTCAATGAGAGAAAATTAACTTTTTTTGTTAGCAGACTTTAAGCAATATTTATTTTTTTTTAATATACACTATCCAAAGCATGATTTCTCCAAGCTTAGTGGGCTCTCCCACTACAATTTCTTTTTATTCCAATATAAAAATTTAATTACAAAGAAAAGATAGGCTTCACCCTTTAGGAATTAGATTTTATACCCCAAATTACCTTTTTCATGTGATAATTCTTCATTGAATCAGAAGATTCATCCATTAAGTACAAAGAAACAATTCTTTGATTAACCTATTCAAATTTGAACATTCCTGGCTGATAGTTTAGACTGTCTATAAGTTCATGAATATTTAGAATTTCATGTAGAAAGACCCTTTGATATGAATTTTTCTAGTTGTTGTCAATGTTTTGATATTGTCAAAGTTCCTTGAGGCAGTTATTTTAAAATCTAATTGAAAGATCAGATAAGATAAAAATCTGCAGGAAAATATGTTATCCTGCCATTAAAATGTTAGCAACTTATTCTCTGTTCTAATTTAGGAACCTTTGGATGCTCAGACACATAACATTTTTATGCCAGAAATAATTTTACAAATCTTTTCATTCCCTTAAACTTAAATGCCCTGTACATGTTCACATGCCTTTTTTTTTTCTGGTAACTAAAATAAATTGTGTCTTTTTTCATGTAGCTCTTTGTGGGCAGGTACCATTTCTTGGTTATTTGCTTTCTTTCCCTTTCTTTTTGTTTAAAACTGTCTAAGCACCTAGAACATATTAAGTGTTTATTTAAAATCATATAATTTGATTTAATGAATAAACATTCAATGACAACAAAAAGTCTCTCCTATGAAATTAAAGCTACTCTCATGTTAACCTAAAAAAATACACACAAACTACCAATGAAGTTATAACAGCAGGTGTTTAATTGGAGGAGACAGATTTTAATCTGGGAAGCCACATCAACTCATAGTACCAGAGGGATTTCAGCTGAACTACAGAAAGTTAGTGCTTAAGTAGATTTTAAGAAAAGGGAGGGATAAAAAGCTAGGTTACATTAAGTTCACAGAAGCTTGAGGCTAGAGTGGTTGGAAAGGCATTTAAGGTTTGATTGTCCTTTTTTAATTTCAGCTCTCATGTTTCTGTGAAGGATGCAAGACCAATTCATAGTCCACCGATCCTCTTTATCTATCTTTTTGGTTGTTTGTTTTAATACTGGCAAAAGTTTGGGAGTCAATCTAGACATAACTATGAATAAATCACTTTTCCTTTTTTAGGAATCAAGTTTCCTCATTTTTTAGAAAGAAATGATTGGCCTAGATTATCTATAAAGTCCCATATAGTACCAAATTCAAATATTCCTATGAGTAAAATGCTGATACCAAAGAAACCAAAAGAAAATTAGAGTATAAAATGTATTCACTCTTTGCAGTTCCCTTTTGAACTGATTTGCCATGTGACTGATGATGTTATTTGGCTGCTGTGCCATTGTGTGAAAAGAATTATCATTGATTACAATGTTCACTGAATGGAAAGAATGCCTTTTTATGAATTATGAAGAATTGTAATCAAAGATAATTTGGGCAGCAATTTTATTCGTAGCACAATTTGAGAGCATTTGAACTTGAAGCCACCAAGAGTATTCCAAATACAAACATTAAAGAAAGCCATTATTACCTGCCTGCAGGGAGGTGCTGACACCTTTCACATTTTATGCTCCATTCCCCCCCCCCCCAAATATTATAGATTGTGAATTAGAGGTCTAGAATGGGTTTCAGATGATCTGGATTCTAAGTAAATGCCATTGATCTTGGATCTCAGTTTCCTCCTCTACCAATTTTGTAGTTGCATATATAGCCATTCACAGTTGGCAAAGCACTTCATAGATAAATTCTCATTTGATCTTTATAACTGTGTTGTTACATGTCATCAAGACTCTTTAGAAAGCAAATCATTTGCCTTCTCCATATGAAGAAACACAATCAGAGGGTCTCAAGGCTTGTGTAAATCCCTGTTATATTCAGAACCTATGTGATTTTGGGCAGGTCACTTACCTGCTTTCAGTTTCCTCATCTGTAAATTGAAATGAATTAGTCTAGATGGCTAATCAGATCCATTCAGGCTCTAAATATATAATGCTAAGATCCAATTCATTTCATTCTCCTGTTTCTTTACTTTAAAAAATTATGTTAGAAAAATTATTAATTTTTAAAGTTTTTTTTTTCCCTTAAATACAAAGGCCTTCATTAATCTTACTGATTTTCTGTGGAAATGATTAATACTAAGAAGTACTCCTGTACTTTAGGTAACCTAGTTTAAAAAGCTTCCAGAAATATTATTTAAAGGAGATATGTATTCAAATCCTGAATACATCTTCAAAACCTTTCAGAGGAAATCTAGTCTAATTTGCTTGGGGGAATGAGTCAGACTATTGCTCTTATCAAAAAACTATGCTTAAAAAGAAACAATACTAAAATGAATGTAAAATAGTCTTTACCCTGAAGACACTTACATTCTAATGGTGGAAGCATTATATATTTATACTGGATTATCCTGTATAACTATAACTATAACTATAATTATAACTATAACTATACATATATATATATATATATCATATAAAAATTTAGTTGAGTATGGAAATAGAACAAATTGAGTAAAGATACTAATAGTTGATGAGATCAGGAAACACCTCATGAAAAAACCCGGTGCTTGAGCTGAATTATGAAGGAGATCACAGATTCCAAGAGGCATAGGTAATTGAAGAAAGCTTTCTAGGCATATTTGACAGCTGGGACAAAGGCATAGAAATTAAGATGGAGTTTTATATGTGAAAACCAGCAAGAAGGTCAGTTTAACTAAACTGTAGTGTGTGGAAAGGGGAATAATGTATAATGAAATAGGCAAGGTAGTTTGAGGCCAGATTTGAAAAGGTTTTAAACGTCAGAGAGTACTAAAAATTTGATTGTTGAAGTAATAGAGAACCAAAGGTTTTTACTGAAGAGAGTTGGAGAAACATATTTAGAACTGCAATTTAGGAAAATCACAGGTTGAATAGAGTATCTAAGAGGAGGGTGAAGTGGAATTAGGAGAGCTTGGATTTGGGGTGGTGAACCTGTGGCACACATGCCAGAGAGGGCACGCAGAGATCTCTCTGTGGGCATGCTCATCATCACCTGCCAGAATTCATTACTAGTAACCTAGAGGGTCTTGGGGCAGAGCTGTTCCCCTCCCCCTCTCCATGGGCCTGAACACATTCTTCACTTCCCCTACCCCTCAGCAAATGGGAGTGCTTCCTTCCTCCCCTATCTGGGGGTAAGGTAATTGGGGGGGGGGCATTCAGCTTCTGGGAGGGGCACTACACTTGGTCTCTAAAAGGTTCTCCATCACTGAACTAGACTATTAGAAGATCTATTAATGGGTCAAGTCATGTGACTTTGAGTCTCCCTTTTCTCATTGTTAAAATAATCACTGACACTAGAGAATACTTAAAGTTGTTTCCTACTTTGACATTAAGCATTATTTTATTTTCTACTTTTCTAATTGCTGGCATGTAGTTGTAAAATTCCTTTATCTCTTAGCTTTCTGCTTAATATAGAAAAATTCACAATTTGAGAATAATTAATAAAACCTTTTAGATTTATCAGAACTTAGATGTAATTTTATGACTATTTAAAAAGTAATACTTTTTCTTAGGTTTCACAAATGGACACTGAAAAATCAATTAAAAGACTGTACAATTGATCGTATTTAGTAATTAAGAAATAAGACAATTGAGCAACAAGTAGTTTATTTCCATTGTCTTCACAATGTCAGCTATTAGAATATATATCTTTCTTAACAACAGTGTCACCATCTGGTAATCTAAATAATAACTCATCAGTTGGTCATTTTGACAACAGAAAAAATACAAATGGACCATATTTTGGTCATTTTACATTTTTGTGGAATATGTTGTTGAAGCAGTTTTTCTTTAGATTCCTAAAATCATGATTTTCTACTTTTTATTAGCATCTCTCTGGGACTGCTATATTATTGCTTCCTTTCCTGTCTTCTGTGAAGATTGGATTTAGCTGTCTCCTGGTTATAACAATGGAGATACTTAGCTCTTCCTTTATTGTGAAGATAAAATTGTAATCTTCTGATTGTAACAATGAAGGTACTTAGCTCTTCCTTTATTGGGAAGATTGAATTGTAATCCACAATCTATTTTTAGATTTTAATCCCCAAAAGGTGATAACTCAGTTTTTAAGTAGATCTACCCATTTTAACTACAAAAAGGTGTTAAGTAACTATAAAAGGTGAACTAACCAAAAAAAAGTGTTAAATAACCAAAAAAGGTATACTCTAACCAAAGAAGGTGTGAACAAAAGAATGGGTAGTCCTGGAGAGGAGTGTCTGCTCTGATTGGTAGACATGAAATTTAGGGGAGGTAAAACAAGAGAAAAATTAAAGAGGATCAGAGGCCAGAAGAAGAGATATTCGATTCGATATTCGATTCAAAGAAATTGAAGAGATCTCTGACTTGTAGTTGGACTGAAGGATCAGTCTCTCGAGCATAGAAAGAGTTCTCTTACTTGGGGTTGGACTAGAGGAAATAGACCCCTGGAGGAACTCATGCAGGAGACCTCAGACTGCTTTTCCATTTTAGATGGTCACAGTTGGCGAATGAAATACTGACTCAGTGACCATGCCTTTCTCAGAGTTCTAAATCAACCCTAACAACAAGACAGAGCCAAGGAACCCTCATGCTGGACTCAACTAAAAAGGTAAGCCCCCCCCCCTCCCAAAGCTGAAATCCGAGAACACTCCAGTTTAAGGAGGGGGGAGAAGGAAGGTGCCAAGACCTATCCCCCTCCCCACCTATAGAGCTCGGCAGCGGGAACCTTTGGTTGGGCAAAGGTGCTGGTCTGGAGGTTGTACCTTGTGGGCAGGGCAGTGACAAGCTCAGAGCCTTGAGCACAGAGGGCAGGGAAGGAGCTGGAAAGGGAATTGGCAGCTTGGTCAGAGCAGTGGAGATCCTCCATACTGCTCCAGCCTTCTAGGAGCTTGGCCTCAGAGCACACCAAGCACAACCCAGCTGAACTTAATCCCATCAAAAGTCTTCAGAACTCAGAGAAGCCTAGGCTGCAACACCACTCCCTCACTGACTGCTGGACTTTAATCCAATCAAAAGTTTCCAGAGGACAGGGAAGGGCAAACTCCAACACTCCTCTCCTAGAGACTGCACTGAGAGATCTGACAAAGCTCCAAGAGGGGAGACTGACAGAAAGCCCTAAAACCAAAAAAATGAGAGGAGCTAGAGCACAGACAAATACGGGGAGAAAAGAAGGGGTAAATATGAGCAAACAACAGAAAAAGAAGAAAGAAATTACAATTGACAGCTCCTGCACAGGCAATGAACCAAGAACAAACAATACACAGGAGGATGTAAGTAATAAAAACAGAAATCCCAGTGAATTGCACACAGGCTTTGGAATGCAATTCAAAACACACTGAAGAGCAGCTGAAGACAATTGGGACAAGAATTTAAAAACTAAGATAAATCATCTGTAAACAGAAAATAGTGTCTTAAAAGCCAAAATCAACCAGCTTGAAAATGAGGCAAAGGAGATGAAAGATGAGGCAAAGAAGATGAAAGATGAGGCAAAGGAGATGAGAGATGAGGTGAAGAGAATGAAAGATGACCTCCAAAGAAAACCAGACCAGAAGGAGAAGGATGACCGAAAAGCCAGGGATGAAATCCAGTCTTTAAGAACCAGAATACAACAACTAGAATCAAATAACCTCACAAGGCAGCAGGACACTATAGATCAAAATCAAAAGAATGAAAAAATTGAGGAAGATATGAAGCATATCATTTACAAAACATAGGACTTATAAAATTGTTCGAGGAGAGACAATTTAAGAATCATTGGTCTACCAGAAGACCATGACAAAAGAAAAAGCCTGGACATAATACTGCAGGAAATTATTCAGGGAAATTGCCCTGATATTCTTGAACAAGAGGGAAAAGTGGAGATTGAAAGAATGCACAAATCACCTCCTGTTTTTAATCCCCAATTGACAACACCTAGAAATGTTATAGCCAAACTCAAGAACTATCAGACCAAAGAAAAGATATTACAAGCTGTCAAGAAAAAGTCATTCAGATACCATGCAACTACAGTGAGGATAACACAGGATCTGGCTGCATCCACACTGAAGTACCGAAAGGCATGGAATATGATATTCTGGAAAGCAAGGGAACTAGGTCTACAACCAAGAATCAACTACCCAGCAAAACTGATTATATTCTTATAGGGGAAAGTATGGTTATTCAACAAAATAGAAGAATTCCAAGCATTCGTAAAGAAAAGACCAGATCTGAACAGAAAATTTGATGCCCAAGAACAGAACTCAAGAGAGTCTATGGTTCCTGGCTGGCTTGACAGAGTGTGGAGTAGCAAGATAGCCTGAAACAGGTCCAATAAGAGCACTTACCTCTCATACAACTTTATGAATGCCTTCTTTCTATTTGTTTACATATATATGTATATATATATATATATATATATATATATATATATATATATATATATCCTCTTTTACTTCTAACCAGTCTCCTCTCATGTTCTCAAATAAAGGCTAGGAGAAAAAATATACAACTTGGAGCAATGTCCATACAGTTTTAACACAATTTATGTGGTGAATGAAAATTATTTTACTGGAGCATCAGCATCTTCATAAGGGGCCTGACATTTCTAGAATCATGGAAGTAACAATGAAAATAACCATCTAAACATAATGGAAAAGTAAATAGCATATAGAGCCTTCTCTGCTCCTCTGTTGCTTCTCTTCTTCACACTGGTTCATTTGTTATTCATTTCAGAATGGATCACAGTTCACTGGACAAAGGCATGGAAGATTTCTTTAATGGGGTTTCTCAAGAGAAGAATATTTTGCTAAGGTTAAAAGCCTATAGCAATTTGGAGAACTTTCAGTAAAATGTGTATTACTGTATATAGATTTACTAACTTTCTATAGCACTATCCTTGTTAAGAAGGTTTCTGCTTACATAAAATTTTGTTTTTGTTTTTTTGTGACTTACATCTATTTCTTCTAATTCTTCCCTCTGAAATCAAACATCTTCCCCATTATAAGTAATGGGATACCTAAAGATAGCCATTATTTTCCCCTTCTTTTTTTTTAAATCCTTGTCTTTCAAATTAGAATCGATAGACAGAAAAATTAGGACTAGGCCATGGAAGTTAAATGACTTGTCCAGGGTTGCACAGCTAAGAAGTATCTGAGGCTTGATTTGAAGCCATGACCTCTCTCTCCAGGTCTGGCTCTCTACCCATTCAACCTCTTACCTTCCCTCACCCATAAATCTTTTCTTCCCATCTTGATGTCTTTCACCTGATCTTTTTTCATTTTATGAATGTATTTTGTCCTTTAAAAAATCCTTACCTTCTGTCTTAGAGTTAAAACTAAGGCAGAAGAGTAGTAAGGGCTAGATAATTGGGGTTAAATGACTTGTCCAGGGTCACATAGAAAATAAAAATAAAAAGAAATAGTTCTGCAAAATAAATGAACACCTCCAAAATTCTGGCAATATATGCAGTGTTCCATGGTGACAGTCTTCTTCCTTTGCAAAGATTGACAGAAGAGGGTGTATTTTCATTTCTCTTCTTTGGGGCCAGGTTTGGTCATTATAATTTCATAACATTAACTTTTTATTATTTTGCTCTTCTTTTCATCTATATTTTATACATAATGTATATAGTGTTATCTTGGTTCTTTCTTTATTGAGCACTAGTTCATGTTTTTCTTCTCATACTTCTCTGAATTTATCATTTTCATTACTTTTCTATAGTTCAGTAAAATGTCAGCATATTCATATGCCACAATTTCTTTGTTCATTCCCCAATCAATGGGGAATCCAGTTCTTTGTCATAAAAAACGATACTATACATATTTCATTAGACAAGGGACATTTCTTTTTATTGTTGTTCTTTTTATAAGTATATGGCTAGCAGTGGAATCTTTGGTTCAGAAGGTGAAGAGTTTTATTCAGTTTCATAGCATAACTTGCTCAGATTCTTGCATGGTATAGTCTCTTCTATTTTTACAATACCAATCAACTAGATTCAATCCATCTTGGTCATGTTCTTTCTAAAAATAGAGCAATTCAGTTCAATTTAAATCCCCCAAAATAGCTACTATATTGCAGACATGGTTTTACCAGGGATGAACAAAATAGTATTATGAATTCTATTTATGAAACCCAAGACCATACTAGCTTTAGGGAATGCGATATCCTACTGGCTCATATTGAACATAAATTCCACTTTTTCACATGAACTATTATTTATACATATCCCTTATGATATGTAATCTATCTTTTTAAAATTTATAGTACTTTGTATCTATTTGTAGTAGCTTTAAATTAATCAATTAATGTAAAAAAAAAAAGAAGGGTGATATCATTAAAAACTCAGCAGATTCCTAAAGGAATCCAGGCTACTTACTTACTTCTTTCAGTTCTGAAAGCAGTTCACTGTCTATAATTATTTTCAAAATATTCATGAAATTTTTAACCATTATCCCTTATCTCTATGATGCTTCTTAGAGATTTCAATGCAAACACATAGCAGAAAAGACCAAAAACAATAATGGTCTTTGGAAAATATGATTCAAAATTAAGCAACAAAAGAGTTCAAAAGTACAACTGTATACTACTCAGATGTCTGCAGCAATATATACAATGAAAGCTTTCTCCAAGAAGAGAATAAGAAAGGATTAGATGTGACAAATACCAAAAGTAGTAGCAATAAACAGGACAGTTTATGTTCAAGGACTGGAAATGATCAATTTTTGACTGGTCAGTCAGATCATTGTTAACTGCTAAACACATCTATTTTCTCATCTCTAAAACTTTGATGAGAATGATGTACAAATGAAACTAGCATCTTTAATAAAAAATAAGATAAGGAAACAGGAAGATTTTATTAATGATGGTGATGATAAATCAGTTAACACATTTTTACTATATGTTTTCCATAGTTAAGGTATTCTGCTGGGAGCATAAATACAAAAAAGGTTTCCCTCCTTCAAGGAGCTTACATTCTTATTGGAGAAGATTGTATATAAAGAGGAGCTTGAAGGGGGAAAATTGTGGTGGCAAATGCATGTGATGATTTGGTGGTTTTGAAATGTTCAGGAAGGGATATGGAGTCCTGAATCTAGATAGCAGAAGATGAAAATTCATCCACCTATCAAACCAAGGGTGATTTATCCAAGAATAATATCAAACATCTACTCAATCTAAATCTTTGAAATGAAATACAGAATACCTTTATCTCAACAGACCAGCACACAATTTAATTTTAAAACACTTTTCAAACTGTACACTTGTAGTACTAAAGAAATGCTCACATTTATTAAATTCACAGAAATCACTGAAGATTACTTTTTACCAAGTCATTCGGAAGCATAGAAGTGCTCTGTGCAATTCATTCCTTAGTGGTTAATTCAGTAAATCTTTAAACAACTTAAGTAATTAAACATCATTGCCCTTAGGCATCTCATTTAACAATCATAAATTAAGAATAAGCTATAGCTCTTAGTTGATAAAATGTAGAAAAATGTATTTCAAATTGAAATATAAATAATAGCAAAGATATGAAACTTTTTTCTTCTAAAACTTTGATTATTCTTAATGTATTCATAGTTTTTTTATAAAGAAGTGAAATACTAAGTTTTGATAATGTAGTTTTCTTATTCTGTGGCTATCTATGATACATCAGTTATTATTATAATAGAGTTATTTATTTTTAATTAATGAAAAGCTATACAATAATTTATAATTTTACACTAAAATCTCAAAAGCAGTCTATAACTTTTCTGGATGATAAGAAGTGTGTTTCCACTTTATAATTAAAAAATGGAAGAATATTAGTTTCCTGTATATCACTTTAGTCGTATTAAGGGTCAACACTATACTGATTTCCTTTGAACTATTAATAAGAACAAGAAAGCAGGAAAGAGGTGACATCAGAATTATCACTATGATACTAGCAGAATATTAGGAGTAGTATCTAATATTTATGTGATCATTAAAATGATGAGGAAGGTAATGGTTTTGTAAAATAATTAATAGTCCTAGAATCAGATGTGGATATAAATTGTAGCTCTACTACTAGCTATTGACATTGTAAAAGTAATGTAAACATCTTATACTCCAAGATTGGAAATGAAGTTAAATATGTATGTGTAAATCAATAACCATTGTTTATTATTTTTCCTTTGAAATACTTTTTAATATAATTTTTAATATTTATTTTAAATATACTATTATTTTTAAATGTTCAGTTCAAAACTCTCTTCATCTTCTCCCCAACCAACCAAAAAGCTAAGCAAAATCATATTAATTATACCTGTAAAATAATGCAATATATTTTCCCACAATTGCCATATAAGAACAAAAAAAAAATAAAGGGCAGCTGGGTGGCTCAGTGGATTGAAAGCCAGGCCTAGAGATGGGAGGTCCTAGGTTCAAATCTGGTCTAAGACACTTCCCAGCTGTGTGACCCCCACTGCCTAGCCCTTACCACTCTTCTGCCTTGGAATCAATACACAGTATTGATTCCAAGATGGAAGGTAAGAGTTAAATATATATATATATATATATATAAAGTGAGAAAATTATAATTCAATTTGCTCTTAGAGATCATTAGTGCTATATCCAGAGGTAGATAACATTTTTTTAAATTATGTCCTTTAGATTGTCTTGGATCATTTTATTGATCAGAGTAGCCAGGTCTTTTTAAGGTTATTTTCATTACCATACTGATGTAACTATGAACAAAAATCTTCAAATTCTTCTTACTTCACATTACATCGGTTCACATAGGTTTGCAGGTTAAAAAAAAACAAACAACTTTTTTTTTTGTTTTTTGTTTTTAACCTGGAAACACCATCCATTGTCATTTCTTTTGGAACAATAATACTCTATCAAAATCTTATAGTACAACTGTGATGGAGAGCCTGTGGCACATATGCCAGAGATGGCACACAGAGACCTCTCTGTGGGCACCTGAAGGCCCTGGCTTCACGGTTAGGAGTCCTGTCCCACCTCCAAGTGCATGGTAGGGGCACTGCATGCAGTCAGGTGGCAGGGCATGCAGTTGGGGGAGGGACATGGTACACAGTGGGGGGTGGGGCAGAGCACACAGTTTGGAGATGAGTGGGGCATGGTATGGGGTCCCTTAAAAATTCTAAAAGGTTTACCATCATTGTAATAAAACTTGTTCAGAGATTCCTCAAATGATGAACATATGCTTAATTTCTAATTCATTGCCACTATAAAAAGAACCACACTAAATATTTTTATACATAAAAATCCTTATCCTTTTTCTTCAATCTCTTTGAGATATTTATCTAGTAGTTGTGTCATCATAAGGTATGCACAGTTTCAAACTTGTTCTCCAAAATAGTTGAACAAGTTTACAACTCTAACAGTGTATTTTCACTCATGTCCTCCAGCATTTATCATTTCAGCTATGTATGAAGTGGTATTTCAGTGATTGTAATTTGAATTTCTCTAATCAATAGTGATGTAGGGCTGTTAAAAAATATGGTTATTGATAGCTTTGATTTTATCTTCTGAAAAATTACCTATTCATATACTTTGAATTTGATCTGTTCCTTCTATATTTGAGATGAGGCCTCTATTAGAGAAACTTACAGTAATTTTTTTTAATATTACTTCATTATGCATGATACTTTTTTAATCAAAATACATTTTTCTCAGTATTTTTTAAGGCAACTTTTTTTTTTGGTTTAATTTTGTCTTAAATCATGATTACTACCATTCCATTTTTTACTTCAACTACAGTAAAATTGATTCTTCTCCATCCCTTTATTTTAACCCTTTGTGTATGTCTAATTTCTAATCCATTCTGTTGTTTGCTTCCATTTTATAGATGAGCTCTTTTCTTTGACATTGATACTTAAAATTACAAATTGTGTACTTCTTTCCATTCCATTTCCCCTGTTTATCCTTCTCTTTCCTTTTTTATCCTTTACCTCCTCAAAAGTCTGTTTTCCTTCTGACTACTACCACCATCACCTATCCTTTTTTATGTTCCTCTCCCAATAGCTCTAATCTCCTTCCTCTTCTATTTCATTACAGTTTTTTTTAATTATTTTTATTTTTTCCTGATTACATACTTATCTAATTTCTAATAATAATTTTCTGTCATTTTATGATTCTTGTTCTCTCTCTACCTTTACCTTTTTATTTCCCTTCATGTTACAAAATAATTTGGTATGGTCTGTTATCATATATTACATATTTCTATCTTTATCATGTTGTGAATGACAACATATCTCTTAAACTAGAGAAAAATTCATGGAAGAAATAAAGTGAAGAATGGTATGCTTCAGTATGCTCTCAGACTTTGTTAGTTTCTTCTATGGAAGTGAATTTTCTTTTCTTTATGAGTCCCTTGGAGTTGTCTTAGAGTCTTACATTGTTGATAATACTTGTCATTCATAAGTTATTATTGTATTTGATTGCTGTTACTGTGTACAACATTCTCCTGGTTCTGCCCACTTCACTTTGCATCACTTCATACTAGAATCTCCACAGGTTTTTTTTGTCATTTTTTATGGAATTTTCCTAATGAAATTGTATTTCACTATAATCATAAAGTGCAACTTGTTCAAATATTCACAAACTGATGAATATACTTTCAGTTTCTATTTCTTAGCCAGTACTAGATTGTTTTGATGGTTGCCTTTTTATAATATATTTTGAGATCTGATACAGCTATGACATCTTTCTTTTTTTTTTCATTGATTTCCTTAATAGTTTTGACCTTTTGTTCTTCCAGATGAGTTTTATTATTATTTCAACCTCTATGAAATAATTTTTGGGTTAGTTGGTTGTTATGGCATTGAAAAATTAAACTAATTTAGGTAGAATTTTCATTTTATTATGTTGACAGCATATCCATGAACAATTAATGTTTTTCCAATCATTTAGATCTGTCTTTATTTGTGTGAAGTGATCATTTAGTTCCTGGGTTTATCTTGACAGATTGACCCACAGATATTTTATATTACCTAACGTTATTTTAGATGAGATTTTTCTTTTTATTTCTTACAGTTGGACTTTATTGGTAGTATAGAAAAATTCTAATAATCTTTGTGGGTTTATTTTATATTTTCCTACCTTGCTCAGTATCTTAATTTTCACTTTATGTGGTAATGCAATCATTTTAATCCTATTATTCCCTTGATTACCTTAAGTATCTTAAATACCATAAAATTGGGTTGGCTTTCAGATGTGGCTGATCACACACCTTTCAGATACTTAAGGGATGAAAGCTGTCCCAAAAGACCAGCTGCCTCTAGCAAGGTTGGCCAGAAAAATATAAACTATTTCAAATAAGATTTTACTGGCTTGATCTCCCTTTGTAGAATAGGTCACCTCAAACATTGGCAAGAAAAAGCTAGGACACAAGAGTTATCCCTTGGGAAGGGTCTGAGCTCAAATTGGGTTCTGTTTATAGTATAAACAGAAGCCCAAGTCCCTGCTCAGGCAGATGCTTTGGGAACTGAGTGTAATCAAATTTCTTAATCATACCCTTCAGAAATTGCCTATAAAATTTCAGAAGTGGAGTCTGAATAAATGGATCTATAATAGAGAAATATTGGTTATTAAATACTACAGCACAATATTATTTTTTCTCAGCTTATTTTTTGCTCAATTTAGAAAATATAATAAAGGTTAACTACAAAGATATTTCAAATTTGGTTCTAAACCACTGAAATAAAAGGCATATCTCAATAAAGCAAGTCATACAGCTTTTTTGTTTGTTTCCCAGTGCATGTAAAATTATGTGTCCACTGCACTGTAATCTATTGAGTGTGCAATATTATGTCTAAAAATGTACATAACAATAAAAAATACATTAATGAAAAAATAACACTATCATCTGAATATTCTGTGAATCTTAATCTTTTTCCTGGTGGAGGATTATGCAGGACTTTTTTTTTTCATCCTCAGATTTTTTCTTTTCTTTTTTCCAGATTACATGGTGATATAATTTTTAATATTTAATTTTCTGAGATTTTTATCATCTGTGTTTTCTTCTTCCAATCAATCTCTCCCCAAGGAGTCAGGTGATATAATATAGATTGTGCATATGTTTTCATACAATATATATTTCTATGTTCATCATGTTGTAAAAAGTGACACATTGCTTAAACTAGGGAAAAATCATGGAAGAATAAAGTGAAAAATGGAATGTTTCAATTTACATTAAACAACTTCTTTTCCTTTTATGGTAGTAGTTAACCTTTTTTGTCATGAATCCATTGGGGTTTTCCTGGATCCTTGCCTTGTTGATAGTAGGTTATTGACAGTTGATCATCATATGGTATTGCTGTTACTATAATACAATGTTCTCCTGGTTATGCTTACTTTGAATCACTTCATATAAGTCTTTCCAGGTTTGGGGGATTAATTTTATTTGTCATTTCTTATGACATAATATATTCCATTACAATCATGTAGTACAACTTGTTCAATTCTTCTCCAATTGATGGATATCACTTCAGTTTCCAGGTTTTTGCCACCACAGAAAGAACTGTTATAAATATTTTTGTACAAGTTGGTCTTTTTTCCCTATCTTTAATCTCTTGGGGATATAGATCTAATAATGATATTATCAAGTCAAAGACTATGCACAGTTTTATGGTCTTTTGGACATGATTCCAGATTGTTCTCCAAAATTATTTTATCAGTTCAGAGCTCCACCAATAGTGTTTATGTGTCCTAATTTTTCTTCATCCCCTCCAACATTTATTATTTTCCTTTTTTTTTGTTTGCCATTTTGGTATCCTCTAATTAAAAGTGATTTGAAACTTTTTTTTCAAAGACAGTTTGGTTTTCTTTATCTGAGTATTGCCTGTTCATATTCTTTAAACTCTTGTCAACTAGGGAATGTTTTGTATTTTTATAAATTTGACTCAGATTTCTATATATTTGGGAAATGATTTCTTCTATCAGAGATACTTGCTATAAAGGATAATTCCCCCCTCCCCCCAGTTAGTCGTTTAACTTTACATTTTGATAACATTGATTTTGTTTGAGTCAAACCTTTTAAATTTAATGTAGTCAGGGTTATTTGTTTTACATTTCATCATATTGCTTATGGCTTATTTGGACATAAATTATTCTCATATCCATGATATGACAGGTAAATTATTTGGTGTTCTCATTTGCTTATGTTATCACTCTTTATTTCTAAATCCTGTATCCATTTTTGCTTTACCTTGGAATATAGTATGAGGTGTTAGTCTATGTCTAATTTGTGACATATTGTTTTCCAGTTTTCTAAGTAGTTTTTGTGAAATAGTGAGTTCTTCTACCAAAAGACTGGTTCTTTGGTTTTCTCAATCACTAGTTTACTTTGGTCATTTACCTTTTACTGACTGCCTGAATTATTCCATTGGTCCACCACTCTTTTCTTAGCCAAGACCAGTTTTTTTGGATTGTTGTCACTTTAATAATATAGCTTGAGATCTGATAGAGTCAAGCTACTTTCCTTCATATTTTTCCAAAATAATCATCCTGATATTCTCTTTTGTTCTTCTAGATGGTTTTTTTTAAATTATTTTTTTCTAGCTCCATGAGATGATTTTTGGATAGTTTGATTGGTAGGTACTGTTAAGAGAGTGTTTATCAATTTCTCCTTTTTTATATTTCAGAGGAAAAGGAACAATAATATTTTTAGTAGGAGACATCCTACTGTGAAGTTTGGCATTTAGAGACCCCCTGCTGTATCTCTTGGCTGTTGGCAAAAATTAGAAGGGTGTGGTTCAGTGTGGTTCATAAGTTGCAGACTATTGGAAAAAGCTTTTGTCTATGGGTCTTCTGGAGAGAGGAGTGTGTGAATCTCTCTCTCTCTCTCTCTCTCTCTCTCTCTCTCTCTCTCTCTCTCATTGGAGATAGAAAAACAGAATTTAAGGCTTTATCACCCTTATTGATCATTTTGGAAACTTGGGTAGAGAGGTAGTTAGATAGTGGATATATTATTAGATAATCAGAGTAGAGAAGAATAGGCTAGTTCTTTGGCCTAGCAGAAGATACTACCCTCTGAGGCAGATAGATGTAAGGTTTTCAAGAAAAATTAGTAAGGATTGGCATCTTGGGAATAGTTATAATCTATTATAAGATTACTTTTATTTTCCTCCTTCCTATTTCCTATCCATATTTATTAATAATAAACTAAGTGTTTTCTGTTTAATAAACTATGCAAAGGCTTTGGATCAAACTCCTGCACCCTAAATGTAACCTTTCACAGTACTGAATAAGTAAATTAATTTAAGCAGAATTGTCATTTTTATAATATTGACTCAACTTACCCATCAGCAATTTTGTTTTCCCAATTGTTTATATCTGACACATATTATTCCAAATATTTATATCATACTCTTGTATCATTATTGATGGTTTCAGACTGATGAGGGTAATGTTTGCTGAAGGCTGAGATAACTAGGACAGTTTCTTAAAATGAGATAAAAATGAAATTTGCTAGATCAATTAACTCTTCCCTAATTTCTTTTTTTCTTTTTAAAAAATTATTTAATCAATTTAGAACATTATTCCTTGGTTACAAGAATTATATTCTTTCCCTCCCTCCCCCTAAACCCCACCCTTCCTGTAGCCAATGCACAATTACACTGGGTATTACTTGTGTCCTTGATCAGAACCTATTTCCATGTTGTTGATGTTTGCAATAGGATGTTCATTTGGAGTCTATATCCCCAGTCATATTCCCCTCGACCCATGTAATCAAGCAGTTTTTTTTTTTCTTCAGTGTTTCTACTCCCACAGTATTTCCTCTGAATGTGAATAATGTTCTTTCTCATAGATCCCTCTGGGTTGTTCAGGATCACTACATTGCCATTAATGGAGAAGTCCATTACATTTGATTGTACCACAGTGTATCAGTCTCTGTGTACAATGTTCTCCTGTTTCTGCTCCTTTCACTCTGCATTAATTCGTGGAGGTCATTCCAGTTCTCATGGAAACCCACCAGTTCATTATTCCTATATACTTCCTGTATATTCCATATACAGGAATTACAGCACAAACTGCATGAACTCCATGAATCCGGAGCTGCAATACAAGCCAGACCACTAGACTTTTCACTTCATGACCTGAACCCAAGAGACAAGGTGTATATTAAGAATTTCCAGCATACTGGAGCAACTCAGCCTTCCTGGGAAGGACTCATTCCAAATATTGTTAACTATTCCAACATCTATAAAGGTTGGAGAGAAGGACTCTTGGATTCATGGCTCACATGTAAAGAGAGCATCTTCTGTTGAGACTAATTGACTCTATCCTATCACATGAATTGGAGATAATAATCCATTGACAAGTGGAAACTGTTTTCAAGAACACATTAAATTCCTGATTTTTTCCATTTTTTTTGCTTTTCTTTCATTTTGATTAGAATATTTGATTCCCCCCCTTTTCCTCATTTCTTGTGCTAAAGGTATATACAATTAAAATTTTTCTCTCTGCAGTAATCTAAGTTATATATATAATTTACTTGCTATAATATCAATGCATACCCAAAAGCTTAAAACTGTGGGAACCTGCCATTTATTGATAAAATGTTATGGGACTATGATTAATGTTTTGGTCTGATTCCAGGAAATGTGATAAAAACTAGGAGCACAGACTTAACCTGGATAGTGCTAAAAAGAGCACACAGGAAATACTAATGTGGACTTGAGGTTGCTACACTTGACATATGTTAAGTCATAGGACTTCCTTGTATCTACACCCTTTGTGAAATACTCATACAAGTACCAACATTTAACTATCATACTGGCTCCCTATATCCCTGAGAATGACTAAAAGTCAGACCAGAGAATGACGATTCCCTATCAAAATAGAATTCTAGTTCCTTTCCTTCTTATAGTATGGTAACTTCCTGTAGGCTTGGCTGCAAATGGGTAGGTGAAATATTACTGCATTCTGTCCTACAGACTTGTGGGATAGAAATGACCTTAAATTGGACCTATACAAGGGCCTATTATGAATTTATTCTTGCTTACTCAACATTTTATATACATAGATTTTGGTATTTTGATTCTGATTTTGAATTTCTTTTCTTCCAAAAGTTTAACTTTCTTCCATATTTTTTTGCCTTTATATATTTTTTGTTTTGTTTTTTGTTTGTTTTGTTTTTATTGTTTTTGAATTCTTTTAATAACTGACCCATACACCCCCATAACTCAACAATGTATCCTGAGCTGAACTGGAAGTTTTTTTTAACACCCACTTCAGGGGTGGGGATTGTATTTTAATAAAAATCCAAGATTTTAACATTTTTTTTGTTCGAGAAAGATTGTCAAGGAAGAAGCTTGCTAACTCCTAAATCCAGGGAATGAACTGTTTCAGAAAGATGCCAGAAAACCTACATTACATCAAGATTAAGAATGAACCTTGGGGTGTGATTGATTGAACTGAAGGTTGATTAAACATTTATTTTGAATGTACACTCTTATGCCAAAGGGGACTGCCCCCTAATTGGATTTTATCAATGTGCACAGCATTGGTTTTCTCTCTCTCTCTCTTTCTCCTATTTCTCCCTTATCTCTAACTATTGCAATTTCACAGCTGGTATGTTTATAAGACCCATTGGAGAGATTAGTCTTCCTCGGGCCTCAGGGGTGATTGTGAATTTTAAAACTTATTCCACTCTAATCAGACCATTCTTTAGAAGATCTGATTTAGGTATTTACTGATCAGTAACAATGGAGATACTTGGAATAACAGAATCAGATCTTGGAAACTCTACATTTCTCCTCCCTTCTCAGTTTAACAAGATTTGGAAGGTCTGCATCAAGACTTAATTACCTAAGGAAATGGCCTTCAACAGACATGTGCAGAAAAAAGGACAGACCTCTGGGATGTCCTAAGTCAACCTGTCATCATTGGTACAGATGAGATGCAGGAAAGTGATGTAAAAGTGTCTATATAAGGCACGTCACTTCCTCTCTCCTCTTTCCCTGGAGAGGTGACTCTGGCTAAGAGTATGCTAGGCATTTCGATATGTTGGAATGTTGATGGTGAGTTTTGCCCTTGAGCTGATTCAGGTTCGGGCATCTTAGTTGAGTTCCTTTGGAGGTCAGGCTTATTCTTCCCTCCTTCACACTCAAAACCTTACTTTCTAGATCTCCTAATCTTCCCGCTTGTTACTAGCCCCTTCCTTCTTCCTTCTTCTTAATCTCTTCCACTATATCAATTAAATCACCATAAAATTTCTAGATGAGTTGGGGCGTTTCATTAGGATTTTATAAATAAAATCCTTGGTGACCAAATATAATTATTACATTCGGTCTCAACCATAATTTTAACCCTTACATGAGCACAAAAGTATTCCATCACCAACATATACCACAATTTGTTCAACTATTCCCCAATTGAAGGGCATCCCCTCATTTTCCAAATTTTTATCACCACAAAGTGTGAGGCTATGAATATTCTTGTACATGGCTTTTTCCTTATTATCTCTTTGGGGTACAAACCCAGCAATGCTATGGCTGGATCAAAGGGTAGACAGTCTTTTAGTGTCCTTTGGGCATAGTTCCAATATGCCCTCCAGAATGGTTGGATCAATTTACAACTCCATCAGCAATGCATTAATGTCCCAACTTTGCCAATCCCCTCCAGCATTCAATACTTTCCGTTGTTGTCATGTTAGCCAATCTGCTAGGTGTGAGGAGATACATCAGAGTTCTTTTGATTTGCATCTCTCTGATTATCAGAGATTCAGAGCACTTTTTCATGTGCTTATTAATACTGAAAATTGCCTATTCATGTCCCTTGCCCATTTATCAATTGGAGAATGATTTGATTTTTTGTATAATTGATTTAGCTCTTTATAAATTAGAGTAATTAAACCTTTGTCAGAGGTTTTTGTTATGAAGATTGTTTCCCAATTTGTTGCTTCCCTTCTAATTTTGGTTGCATTGGCTTTGTTTATACAAAAAAATTTAATTTGATGTAGTCAAAATTATTGATTTTACATTTTGTGATTTTTTTCTAACTCTTGCTTTGTTTTAAAATCTTTCCCTTCCCAATGATCTGACATGTTTACTGTTCTGTGTATACCTAATTTGCTTATAGTTTCCTTCTTTATATTCAAGTTATTCACCCATTCTGAGTTTATCTTGGTGTAGGGTATGAGATATTGATCCAAAAAAATCTAATCTCCCCCACACTGTCTTCCAGTTTTCCTAGCAGTTTTTATCAAATAGTGGATTTTGGTCTGAAAATCTGGGATTTTTGGGCTTATCATAGATGATCTTGCTGAGGTCACTTACCCCACGCCTATTCCACTGATCCTCCTTTCTGTCTCTTAGCTAGTACCATATTGTTTTGATGACCACTGCCTTATAGTATCGTTTGAGATCTGGGACTACAAGGCCACCTTCTTTTGCATTTTTTTTTCATTATTTCCCTGGATATGCTTGATTTTTTTGTACTTCCAAATGAACTTTGTTATTGTTCTTTTTCTCATTCAGTAAAATAGTTTTTTGGTAGTTTAATGGGTATGGCACTACATAAGTAAATTAATTTAGGTAGAATTATTATTTTTATTATGTTAGTTCATTCTAACCATGAGCAATGAATGTTTTTCCAATTATTTAGATCTAGTTTCAATTGTTTGGAGAGTGTTTTGTAGTTGTGTTCATATAGTTCCTGTGTTTGAAAGATTCATAAGTATTTTATATTGTCTTTGGTGATTTTAAATGGAATTTCTCTTTCTAATTCTTGCTCCGGAGATGTATAAGAGATATATAGAAATGCTGATGATTTATTTGGGTTTATTTTGCATCCTGCAACTTTGTTAAATTTGTTGGTTATTTTGACTAGCTTTTTAGTTGATTATCTAGGATTCTTTAAGTAGACCAACATATCATCTGCAAAGAGTGATAGTTTTGTCTCCTCCTTGCCTATTTTAATACCTTCAATTTCTAAGTTGCCTATCCTGGAACTATTTTCTAAATTGGTTTTGTGAATGAGGTGTTTCATATTTTCCTCAATTTTTTCATTCTTTTGATTTTGTTTTATAGTTTCCTGCTGCCTTGTGAAGCCACTTGCTTCTAAATGCTGTATTTTGCTTTTTAAAGACTGAATTTCATCCCTGGCTTTTTGGTCATCCTCCTTCTGTTTCATTTTCCTTTGGAGGTCATCATTAATCTTCTTTGCCTCATTTTTCATCTCCTTTGTCTCATTTTCAAGCTGATTAATTTTGGCTTTTAAGCCATTGTTTTCTATTTCCAGATGACTTATCCTGCTTTTTAAATTCTTTTCCCAATTGTCTTCAGCCACTCTTAATTGTGTTTTGAATTGTGTTTTGAGTCTTGTGGTATCAAGAGTGAAGTCACAGAAGTAGCTTAGCAACAGCAAGAATGGGGAGAGAATGTGAGTTTCTGCATAAGCTGGCATGGGGGTTTCAGGTAGGCAAGTAGGAGGAAAGAATTAATTGAAAGTCTTAGCTCTATAAGAATTTACAATTTAGTAAGGAGATGACCAGAGGAGTTTCTATACCTTAAGCAAAATTTGATTAAATAGAAGTAGCGTAAGGGGAGGCCATTAGAACTATTCTGAGAGGGATTAACAATGGATCAGTAAAATCAAAACTATAATAAAAATCTTTGCCAATCATGAATGTATTCTATTTCCTCACCTGTATTTACAAGGTAAGGTTCCTATGGTTTTATTGTGGGATTCTCAGTAGGTTAGATTTCTGTGATTTCTCTCTCTCACGTTTTTCATTTCAAAATGACTCTCTACCTAAAAGCACCATTTTAAATACATGTATTTAATCATTTCATGCAAATTAAACTTATAATTTCTAAGAACATTAAATTTTGTTCCAGATAGTGTTTTTCATAAGTAGAATGGGATGATGTGACAAAGCCAGAAATAGATGCACTGATGAAATCTTGGAGAAACTATGTAGTCTGTAGGAGAATATGTAATTTCAATCAATCAATAAACAAAATTTACTAATTAATTAGTATGATAGGCATTGTTCTAAGTCCTTGAGATAATAAAAGGTAAAAGCCAGTCCCTGCCTTCACAAAATTTGTAATCTACTGAGAGATAACATTCAAATTGGAATATAAAGCAAGTTATATAAAGGATAAATAGGGAGTCGTCAACAGAAAGCAAGCTCTAAATTAAGATGAGGGTACACAAGGCTTCAAGTAAAAGGTGAACTTTTAGTTGGGACTTGAAGGAAGTCATGGAAGTCAATAAGTGAAGATGAGGAGGGAGAGAGAGAAATTCATATATGTAGGATAGCCATAAATAAGATCCAAAGAGGATCTCATTTGAGAAACAACTAGATTGCCAGTGTCACTGGATGAAAGAGTAGATGGAAGGATGTAAATTATAAGAACATTAGAAAGGTAGGAGGGTCTAGTCTATGAAGAGTGTTGAAAAAAAAAGATTTCGTATTTTATCCTGGAGGCGATAGGTAGCCACTAGAGTTTCCTAAGGGGGTGAGGTGATATATCAAACCCACACTTTAGGAAAATCACTTACCATGGCTGAATGATTTGGAATGGTGAGGCACTTGAGACAGGTAGACCCACCAGTAGAATATTGCAAGTCTAACAACTAATTTTATTCTTGCCTATTATTCAGAATAAAATAGTCCATGCTTTAAATCTAAACAATATGAGGTTAAATTGAAAAACGAGGGCATTTTGGAGACATAAGGTATTTCTGGACATACCTGTGACTGAATTATTTTGAGCAGTGCAGTGACAGAGATTCATATTTAGGGGAGATTATTTTGGAAGATCTGTAAAGAAAAGGTTGCTGGAAGAGAGACTAAAGCCAGGGAAACCAACTAAGAGACTATTTTAAACAATTCTGCTGAGTGATAATGGGAACTTGGCTAAGTGAGAAGAGAGAAGGTGGGGCTAGGGAAGATACTGTGAAGGAAGACTTGCCAAGATATGGGGAACAGGAGTGAAGTATACAATGCTGAGATTTTTATCCTGTATTAATGGGAAAATGAATGGTGAATCCCCTAAAAGAAATAGAGAAGTATGAAGGAAGAGAAAAGATTAGGGAGAAATTATCAATTTTTTTTGATGTGTTGACTTTTAACTTCTGATTGTATATTTAAATGATGAGTTCCAATGGGCAAGTACAAATGTGTGTCAGGAATTAGGATAGAGAATATGGGATGTATGTAGATTAGGAGACATCTATATTTAGATGGATTTAAATTTCTGGGAACAAATGATATCACCAAAGGAGAGACAGTATAGGTAAAACAAGAAGAGAGAAAAGAAAGACACACCAGGAGACTGTGAGCAGCTTGAGATCAGGAACTATTTTCTTTGGGGTTGTGTGTGTGTGTGTGTGTGTGTGTGTGTGTGTGTGTGTGTGTGTGTGTGTGTGTGTGGTATATTTCCAGCACTTAGAAGAGTACCTAGCAGCAGGTAGGAGCTTTTTAGTTAATGCTAATTGACTGAATAGGAATGAGATTTTTGTACTGAAGCAGCAAAGGAGCTCAAGAAAATGATGACAGGTAAGATGAAAGTCAAGAAAATTATTTCCCTGAAATAATTGTCTACAAGGTAAAGGAGGTGGTCACAATGTCAAAAGCTTCAGAAAGGTCAAGGAGGATGAAGATGGAGAGACTGCCATCAGTTCAAACAATTAGTAACCTTTGAAAGAGCAGTGTCAGTAAATTGATGAGTTCAGAAGTCAGATTATTAGAAGTTATAGTAAAAGAGTGGGTCATAATGCAGTGGGAGCCTAATTTAAAAGCAAAAGAAAACATAATTTTGAAATTTACTGGCAAAAAGTAGAACAAATATAGGATGATGGCTTGAAGGTATTTTAATTACTTATGTATGCATGCTTGTTTATTTGAAATAAGGGAGATTTGAACATGTTTTTAGATATTTGGGGGGAAAATCCAAGAGGTAGAGGCAGATCAAGGTTGAAAGATAGAGAGAGAGAGAAAACATAATTGGGGATGGGGAGGCATGGCAAAGGGAGGAGTTAGGTCTTCCATGAGAGGATGCACTAGGGTATCTCAAGCAGTGGTCTAGGAGTCAAGAACAACCTGATCCTTCAGTAAGAATTCCAGCACCTAATGTCTCTGAGCACCAGACTCTTTTTATGTAAAAAAGTGAACAATAATAATGGCATATTTAGTCCCTAGGGGGCATATACACAGTAATAACATGTATACGCATATAGATAGAAATATATAGGTAAAATTTATAAATCCATAAGTACCATATACTTATATGTATACCTTTAGCCACCTGGCACTTAAAGGTTTACAAAAGCCTTTCTTTAATTTAGCCCTAAAAATGAAATAATACAAATTAATAATAAAACAAAACTCTCTGTAAAGTGCTCTATGAATTAAAATCATTCTTCTTCCTTGCTTGTTTAGGTATGTAAAATCCATAAGTCTATATTTATTAAATGGGGCATCGTGCTAAGCCCTTTGAATACAAATTCACTATTGTCAAAATGCTTACATTCTAATGGGGAAAGACAATAAAAAAGGGCACCTGAAAAGGAGGTGTGGTGCATGATAGAAAAGTCCAAAGAAATGGCTAGTCTGGATCACTTTTTTTTAGTGCAGATTCTAGTAGGAACTTTCTATCCTTTAGTAGGAGGAAGGATCCCACCAGACACAAAAGTACTTTATGAGATATGAATTTCAAGACTGAAGTAGTCTTTCAGGATGATGAGGTTCCTTGGAGAATGAGGAAGAAGTCCTGAGATGTACATTTAGGTGAGAAATAAAGAACAAAAAACATTTAAAGTCTAAAAATCCACATTATTTTCTTTAATTGGTATGAATTTTTAAAATTTCTCTCATAACAGCTTTGGAAAAGTTAATTTAATAATTTTACTACTTTTCTTAAATAAAGCAGTTGAACTTTACGTTTTAATAACATGTTTAAAACAGTATGGCACAGAGGATAGACTAATGGACAGAGAGTCAGGAATGCTCTGATTTATATTCTATCAAAAGTACATATTGCCTGGGTGTTCCTTAACTTTTTTGCACCTCAGTTATCCTCAGAGGCAAAATGATGGTAATGATAACACCTTCCTGAAAGAACTATTGTAGGATCAGGTGAAACAATGTATGGAAAATGCTTAAAAATTTTAAATGTGTTCTTTGACACATGAACTCATTTGAGGGACGCTTTATTAATTTTATGAGATAGTCACATATCAACAAGCACCATATTATGGTCCAAGATATTTCAGTTTGAATTTAATAATTTTTAGGCCCACACATTTTTAAAAGTTGAAATACATATTTGAAACAAATTATCCTCTAAATAATATAATCTGTCTCATTTTGTTTTCTTCTTTGGGAAAGAATTTTAGTACAGTTAGCGATATCTAAGGATTATAATAAAAAGAATAAACTTTTTACCTCTAAAATAAGATTTGAAAAGATATAGTGTATAAAAATTGAAACTTTTGAGTACAAAAATTAGTCCTTTTATCTGAGAAAAAATGAAACTTTCTGGTATCTGTCTCCATGAAAGATTATGTTGGCTATTATTATGGCTGATTAGGTGTTTTTACTGTTAGAATGGCTGATGACCAAGCAATGGATAAAATCACAAATAATCAATTCAGCTATGACTGCTTATTTTTATCCTTTAGATGGCTAGGCCAGACAAACTCCTGGCAATCAGAACTATTGTTCATTTGTTGACTAGTGAATAGCCAAAGTGGGTACGATTTGTTGGCTAGGAAGAGACAAATCTATAGCAGATCTCAAAACAGGATTGTGTTCAACGAAACATGCATAATTCATACTACTAAAGTGAGACCATAATCTATCTCCTATTGACATCTAAGTACAACAGAGGCATTTAGCTGGACTAGTAAAACTGTCTACAGTTGGAAAAGATACTGATTAGATGTTCCGTGTTGGATGTCTGTTAACATTCACTATGTAATTCACATGAAGTTCAGTTGATTTTGTTTGGCTTATTGTGTGCCTAGCACAGCTTCATTTATATTTCCTTCAGTGAGAACATAATTTTCTCTTCTCACTTTACTTGTCACATTTGACAACAGTTGGGCTTTTAGGGCCATATTGTTAAAATTTCATATTTCTGTGCCAGAATTGACCAAGATTAGAAACATTGCTATTTCAGCATAGTGAAGAGAGCCTGACTTATATGGTATCATATAAAGGTTGGAATTTCTCATTTGCAGTATGGATTAATCATAGCATGATATATTACTAGTGAAATTCAACAGTGTACATCAGTATATACCAACAACTAAACAAACACACATCAAAAGGATATCTGAACCTATCAGAATGATATGAATTGTTTTGTTTTAGTTTCTGAAAGTGGTAGTGATTTCTACAGACTCATAGGGTATTTCCTTATCAGGTGTATTAGAAATTATTACTAGAATTAGTTTCACAAAGACTGGATTTTGAATCATTCTTCTGACATTTACATCTCTCCCTACTACTGATCAGGAGTTACATTAAAAATGTGTGTGTCCATATGTAGGTTATATATGTACATATATGTGTATATATATATATATATATATATACATATATCCACACACACACATATATACCCATTCATATAAACATACATGCAAAATAAAATATATTGAATTTCAATAATGGATTTTTTTGCTATATTATAATTCACAGTTTTTCACTGTTATATTGGTAAACTGCTCATTTCTTCAGAAAAAAGATTCATACTGCCAAAAAGAATTCTCATCCTTGTTGAAATAATTTATTTCTAATATGCTAAATGACAAATGGAATTTGTGATGGACCTTTTATCTATATAACTGTCTGAAATTGGTGACATATGGCATTAAAGAATTAGTCAAACTTTGGCTATACTGAATAGAAAATTTGACATTGACATATAATGCAAAAACAAATTATTTGGGCCTACTTTGTATATTTCAAATGATGACATTTTTGAGGGCTTTATTATTTAGATGATGGTTTCTTTTTTCTACTTATTTTATATTCAAACAAATATAAAAGAGACTGGTATAAGCACAATGTAAGATCAAGACTTCTTTCATAAGGAGAAATGTCTAGAGAAATTCAAATAAAATGTAATGAAAGCTTTTCCGTTTTAGTGCAGCAAATTCTAATTTCCAAGTAGTATATAGTGCTATTCATATAATCTGAAGGTCTCACTTACCCTCATGGAAATTGTGTCTTTTTTTTCCCCTTCCATTTTATATATGAACAGATCTAGATCCATTAAATGCTTTTACTCATATCATACTGTTAGCAATTGGCCTAGCTGGTATTTAAAAATAGATCTTGATTCTAAATCCAAAATTCCTTCTGTTATATTATTCTGGAAAGGTCACAAACTACCCTAGTTCATGCCCTTATCACCTCTTTTCCCTGGACTATTATAATAGCTTTTGAATTGGTTGAGCTATCTGCTGAAAGTTTCTCCCTACTCTAAACCATCTTCCATGCAACTTCCAAAGTGATTTTCCTAAATTATAGATCTTCACATGCTATTCCCCTTAATCAATAAATTCCATCATGCCCTTTTTATGTCCATGAGAAAATATAAAGTCATGCATTTGACATTGAAGGCTCTTCACAATCTTACCTTTACTTTTCCAAATTTCTTATATTTTAATCATTCTTCCTTTTTGTTCCCTCCACATCCAAACAACTGGCCTTCTTATGGGTCCTGGCATACAAAATTCTTTTGTAAGAATGTAAAAATGTAGGTTTTTATGCTAATATGAAAATTCTAAAGTAATATTTTGATGACCGATTTAAAAAATATTGTAGTTTAAGTCAAAATTACAAAGAGGTGGAAAGAGTGAAAGTGGAGAAATGTAAGAAGAGGGTCGAGGAAATGTCTAGCCTGTCCAGTGTCCAGCTCAGCCATGGCAGGGTTAGGTAATCTTCAGCCAGAGGACCCAGTGGTGTCTTCAACAAGGGTTCCACCAACGCAGCACCCTCCCAGAAAGGAGGGCCTCTCCAGAACCAATCTCTCCAGAATCCAGGAAAGGAAGGCCAGCTATTAACTCAGCTCACTGATGCAGAGTTTTCAAAGGTGAAGTTCCCAGGAGAAGTCCTCCAAATAAGCAGTCCAAAGGAAAAAATCCCAAAGAACTCTGTAAAAGGCAAAGAAGTCCCTGGCACAGGAAGTTCAGGACTTTTTATAGTCCTTTTCCTACATCACTTCCTGTTCCTTCCTCCACTTAATGGGAACTAATCACAATCTTTGAACTTGCCTAGCACTGCCCAAGGGCCAGGGCAGTGGCCTCTGGAGTTGTCACCCACTTTAGCAAGTGACTTGTGAACTCTCATACTTTGTGATAAGTAGGGGTGCTTAAGTTTTTGACTGATTAATTTAAAAATTGCTGAATGATAGAAAAAGAAAGTTTGATTAATTTTTCACAATCCCCCTGTGATTCTTTTGGAGCCTAGTCTTCCCAGTGAATCATTTAACATAAGCAGCTTATATCCCTAAAATCTTCTATTACAGGTGCATACAATATTGCACTTTTCTAAGAGTAAATTAGAATAGTTAGAGATAAGAGGGAAATAAAAGGGAGAAAGAAGAGCCAGTATTTGCTACGCGCATTGACAAAAAGCCAATTAGGGTCAGTCCCCTTTAGCATATGAGTTCACATTCAGAATAAATATGTTCAGCCTCCTTCAGTTTAATAAATTCCATCCCAAAGTTCATTCTGGATCTTCTGATGCAGTGTAGATTTCTTTATAGCACTTTCCCCAAATAGTTTACTTTCTTGATTTGAGTAGTTATCAAGCTTCTTTTTCTGAAATTTCCCTCAAAGAATTTTTAAGTCTTGGATTTTATGGAAATTATACACTTTCTCACATCTTTGTGTCTTTCAGTGTGTATTACCTATGCCTGAACTGTTCTCTCTCCTCATCTTTACCTCTCAGAACCTTTAGTTTTCTTTAAGAGTTCAAACACCACCTTCTAAAAGAGGCCTTTCTTGAAATAATTAGTAGATATTCCCTGTCTAAGGTTATCTGCCATTGACTTTGGATTTGTCTTCTCTGCACCTATGTATATACAGAGTTTAACACATGCTAAAGTGCTTAATAAATAAATACATATTCACTGATCATCAGCTTTATACTACTTCTACTAAGCAAATCAGTACCTTCTTTTCTTTTCAACTCACTATGTTGTTTCTAGGTAGCCTAGGTAAGTAAATAAGCATTGTTTCTTATTGTATATCTGAAGGCAAAAAGAAACATAATTTAATAAAACTTCAGAATAAGACTGGTGTTTTCTTTCCCAGATGCAGAGAAATGATAGACTATAAGTACAGAAATGGGCATACATTTTGGCATATAGTCAGGATTATGATTTGTATTGATTCCATTTATTGCTATGAAGAAACCTTAGATTTGGGGATGGGTAGAAGTAGTTACAAAAAATAGAAATTAAAAAAAAAGAATGTTAATAAAGCAATGTAATATTGAAAACTTAATATTATGCCAAATGCAATATTTAGAAATTGGTTTGGAAACATATTAGTTAAAAAATTGGTATGGTGGCCATTTATGAAATAATTAACCCTTAAGTCACAAGGACAATAGTAGCTTTTAACAATTTAATTTTAATATAAATATAGTATAAGAAAGAAATAAGAAGGGAAGGAAATAGGAAAAACATTTCCTAGCCTGCCACCCTAATATTACCAGCCCATGAGATTGCCTTTTGCCCTAACCACCAGTGCTAAATAACAGAAAAGCCACCAGCCATAAATCTCCAGAGAAAGAGCCCAGACTCCTCTACAGTCTCATTTTTATAGTCTTCCTTCTTCACGTCATGTTCTTTCCCTCTGTGCTAGTCTATCACATCTCTGGCCAATCAAAGTCTCTCCGTTTGTAGTGTTCCAGCCAAGCTAATGGGCTGGTTCAGAGGAAGAAAGTTCATGATTCTGGGAGGGACACAGAATCTTACACAGAAGTCAAAAAGGAAAAGCTGAAGATAGAGATAAAAGATAATGAATGAAAGGCAACATCTTGCAAAGCAATGAAAAGCAACTGAAAAGAAAATTAATCTTCAGAGACCTTGATGTACATATAGCTAAGCCCCACTATCTTAGGAGCATATGTAGATGAAACTAGATGAAATACAATAAGTGAACTTAAAATGCAAGAATTTTTCTGTAGTCATCTTTTGTTATTAGCAACTACTATAGAGGAGAATATAGTAAAGGTTCATATTAATGAAGAGTTTTAAGGTTTTGAAGAACAGATTATTAGATGAAAAAAAACTGAGTGCCAGGAAGACCAAATGGCTTGCTCATCATTATATATTTCATAACTGTCTGAGTCAGGATTTGAACCCATCTGTATTCCCTACTTTATGTACCCTTGTATTTCTATTATACCACTGTAGGTCTTTAGTGAGTTTTGCATGTTTGAGCTCTACCATTTTAGTTCTGGATATATTTCTTGAGGAAGAAGAAATTACTCTAAAGGAAAACAAGGAGGAAAAAGTGTTTGGCCTCAACAATAGATATGCAACAAAAACTATGACAAAAAATTGTCATAGTTAGTCTTGTATGATACTTTAAAGAGAGGATGATTCCAAAATATTTACAAGAACATGTTTTCAATCATCAAAAAGGAAATTCAGATACTTTGAATGGTGTTGACAAGAAGAAAAAAAAAGTACCTTTATTTTTTGTGAAAATGGATTGAGAGTTATGCAGTCATATCAAATTCAGTCAGACTACTGCTGTGTCTCATTGGTGATGAGAAATTTTGTAACAATAATATACCAAATATATATATTTAGACAAAACATTGAATTTGTTGGAAGAGACTAGTCATGCATGCAAACAATCAATAAACTGTAATAGAAAGTATATAGCATTTGTGAACTAAGATAAGTCATTTAAAATCTCTAAGCTTCAATTTCTTTTCGGTGAAATGGGGAAGTTGAGCAGATGAAAATACCATGTTTAGAGTCATATGATGTTGGTTTAAATTATTACTCTGATTCTCAGTACTTACACATCAGAGAAATCACCTTTTTAATCACTCTTTGCCTCTGTTTCTTCAAAATAAGGGGGTTAGACAAAATGACTGCTTAGATCCCTTTCTGGTCTACATTTCTGGTTAGATTCTATGATTCTATGAGGTCCTATGTTTAAACTATGGAGATCTAAGATCTGTCACAGTTTCAAATGCATGAAGCTCTGATTCAAATGAAAAGGCAACTAAATCCTCATATAAGGCTATGTTCTTTGTAACTAGAATAACCTTCACTTTTAGGATTCTTTCAAGATTTATACTAAATATGAATGTAATCTGTTTTAAAGGTACACCTATATGATTAAATTTCTATTTATATATTCTTAATATATTAGGCTATTTTAATAGTTAAACAGAGGAAATTCTAGTTGTTCTTGTCATTTTTTTCAATTTACTTGAAATTGAATTTCTTCCAGAGCCTCCATTTTGAGGAAATATTTAGGGTAATCATCTTTACTCCTTTCCCAACACTCTTTTTGACTCTGACTTTGCTACCATGTCTCAGAAGTCTTCTCACCCTGGATAATTTTCCCATTCCTGTGGGCTCCTCAACATGGGAGATTTCTCCCACTCCTGAAGCTCCCTTGTCCATTTATAAATCTTTCCCAAATTCTTCATTTTGAGGAAGTGCCCAGCTAGGTGGTACAGTGGATAGTGTTCTGGGCCTGGAGTCATGAAGACTCATCTTCCTGGTTTTAAATCTGGCCTCAGACACTTACTAGTTGAGTGATCCTGGGCAAACCACTTAACTCTGTCTCAGTTTCCTCATCTGTAAAAATTACCTGGAGAAGGAAAGAGAAAAATCACTCTAAAGTCTTTGCTAGGAAAATCCCAAATGAGGTCACAAAGAATTGGACAAAACTGAACAAAAACAACAACTAATCCAAAAATCCCTCACAGTTTTCCCAGCTGCCCTTGCTGACTGTATCCCCCTCATTGACAACTGCCTCCTCTCTCCTTCTAGCCTTTTAGCTCTCTTTTGGATGTTATCGTAACTCAATAAAACAAAAAACTCTTCGAGAGTAGGAACAGTTTTTGGTTTTTTGCTTTTATTTATATTTCCACTACTTAGAATGGTATCTGGCAACCAGTAAAAATGTGATAAGTATTTGTTGACTTATTGACTTAACCTGAAGGCAAAGGATTTATGTTTAGTGACTTAGACAAGCCTTAGATCTAACCATTTCAACATAGACAAATGTCAAATATTTTTTGGGTTATTTGAACAAAACTTGCAAACTTTATCAAATAGTCCACTCTTCACTAAATCCATAGGCATTGTCTGCATTGCATTTTTTAAAAAAAGAATGCTGTTATTCAGCAGGATAATAGTTATTCTGCTAAAGGCACTTGAACAAAATCCAAAACATTTCTCCCTGTGCTTTACGTTTCTTTCTCTGACTGCAAAACCAGGCCATTCCTATAAGCGTATTTATGGCTGTGTCAGTTCATATCAGGCACTTTAAAAGGAAGAGAAAATATAATATAACTAGAACAGGATTTCATCTGATTCTAGAGAGACTTTGCCCCTTTGCAGTGTATCAGAGAATAGTATCAGGATGTTATAACCTGAACATCATAGGCTCTCTGGAGAACTCAGTGATTGAAGCAAACCTGCCTGAGGCTTTTTTTTTTGGCTTTAATTTTGTCTTTGTGAAGTGGTTGAATAAGAGGATATAAGGAATAGTTACAGATTTTCTTTTTTTCTAAGGAATTATACAGTAACAGCAGAGAAATGAGTCTGACAACTGACTAGGCCTGGATATGATCCATGTTGACATTGATTTTCAAACTATTTATTCATTGGAAGGACAGCATTCGTTCTTATCTTTCATATTTATATCTCTTTCACGTGCCTCAAAAAAGGTTATATTGCATTGCCTTATTTAACCTCCAAAAATGAAATTACAATGCCTTTGCTTTGTGTAGGGCAGAAGAGTTTTCAAAGTTCTTTCAAATATATTATCTCATTTGCTACAGAAACTATATCGTTATTTGACATTTTATGATACCTGGAACATAGAAAGCATACTAGGTACTGTACCAGCCCCTGGGAATTCAAAATGAGGTAAAAGAGAGCACCTACCCTCAAGGACCCGAAAATCTAAAGAGACACAACATTCCTACAAATATATGCAAAAGCAAGTCATATGCAAGATAAATAGGAAATAATTAACAGATAGAAGGCACTACAATTCAGGAGATTTGGGAAGATTTCCAGTAAAAGATGGAATTTTGGTTGGAATTCTAAAGAAACAAGTAATACTCTATTAGTCCCAAGCAACAGCTTTAAAAGCTATTCTATAAAAGAAAAATAGAGTGGGGAGAGAAAAGTGGATGAAATAGGGGGATTTTTGTACCAATTTAACATTTTTTTGGATAATCGAGAAACAGTAATTATTTCTGTCAAAGTACCAAAATTTGTATTTATTACAATGACAATGTTC
Organism: Monodelphis domestica; assembly: GCF_027887165.1. Classification (NCBI taxonomy): domain Eukaryota; kingdom Metazoa; phylum Chordata; class Mammalia; order Didelphimorphia; family Didelphidae; genus Monodelphis; species Monodelphis domestica. Next base: position 89,122,566 of record NC_077228.1, on the reverse strand, counting down.
TAACTATAAAAAAGCAGATGTATACTTCTGGATCTGCATAGCAGGAAATCCAAATTATATTTCTGACTAGATGCTTGGACTTGGGAAATTCATTTTGGTTCGCAGGTGTAAAGATTAAAATTTAGGGGAGAGACTGAGGCAGGTAGAAATTAGTTTCTCTCTGCAAGGAGTATCATATTTTAGAGGTTTATTAAAGGTTGAGAATTTAAGAATATACAAGTAAGAAAAGGCACGTGCCAGGTGGGCCATGAGGCCCACCCAAAATTTCACTCACATCATGAGACGCGTCTGTTTGCCAGCGGAAACAGGAAGTAAAAAAAGCCAAAAGCCTTTGCAATCAGGTTAAATACCCCATCTCGTTCTCAGCCCAGGTGAGGTTACAAAGCATTCTGGGGAAGTGGAGCAAGGGCTTCTGGGGATTTTTACAAAGGGTTGCAAGTCTTACCTATAAAATTAGATGGCAGATAAGATGATCATTCCATTTTAGCTGCACACAGTAAGGACTTCATAAATATTGACTGATTGTTATTAAGTTACCAAAGATCCTAAAATATCATGTGGTATATGTAAAGATATAGAGGTATCGTTGTGACCCATTACATTGACAAAGAGAAACTAGGAACTTTAGATGAGGTACACATTTATAAGATTAAATATATTTTAAAATTAAAAAGCTCCATATTTTTCTGAGTAGTTACAATGAATTACTAGGTCTTTATATTTATTTTAGCACATACTTGCCAGCTGACCCCTTATAACCACTTAAGTATTCTAAGTATCTTTTTTTTTCACATCTGTAAGTTAAAGAAAATAAAATCCTTTTTGCCATCTTTAAAAGGCAATTGCAATGAGAAAATGAGTAAAATATATGTTTGCAAAAGCAGTACTTTAAGCCAAAGTGGCATTATTATTGTTAAAAATAAGATGCAGAATCTAAAATTTAAAAAAAAAAATCATTTCACAAGGGTTGTATTAGAGTAATTTTCTTTGGCTATGTCATGTACATTGCAAAACTGAAGTAAAAAAAAAAATGCCTGGCTTTTAGACTAAACCCTAAATAGTAGGAAATCTAAGCCAAGATTATCCAGTGAATTGGAAGGTTAAGGGAGATTCATTCATTTGAAACTGCTCCTAAATTCCAATCATCTGTGTCTACCAGCTGTTTGAAATTTAAGGATTTGGCAATACCTTGGTCGATTCTGGAGGCTACCATTTTGAGGCTGCAAGCACATCATGTGCTTAACTGGATCTAATTCCCTTCTTACTAGAGAAAACATTTGATCCCTTGGGTGATATTTTAATGGAACTGGAGCTCTCTGGAGAATATGAATTTAAAATTATTTTTCTGAGGGACAAAATTAAAAATGCAATGTCTCAGGTTGACTGACCATAGTAAAGCCAGTTATCAAATACATGAGCACTAAGGAATATTTATTTTTAAAATTGGGGAAGTTGTATGTATGATGTAATATAGTACGCATATATAATGCATGTATGTATGTATATTATATATACATATTGTTGTCCTTCCTTTATTTTATAAATAGGATCAATGATATCACAGGGTGATGACCTGAATATGAATGGATTTATATGTATGTGTATGCAAGTATATATAGATATAGATGTAAATATGTTGTTTATGCAAGTACATACATACATATATTCTCAGTACCCAGTATTGTTAATTATAGGTCTTTGTGTATTCGTTCATGATGATTTGTCCTATGCAAAAATATTGACAAATGATGTGGGGATAACCCTTTCCCCAAAGTCTGCTTCCCCAAAACAGATTATAATCCTTGAATGACTTAGTAGGGAAATCCCAAGGAGTTGTTTGAGTACCTATGCAATATAGTGCATAAAGAACTTGGATGTCAAATAAAGAAGACCTAAGTTCACGTACAGTTTCAATCACTCACTAGCTGTGTGACCCTAGTCCATTAACCTCTTTGAGCCCTTATTTTCTCATTTGTGAAATGGGGATATTAATATTATCTGCCTAACAGGTTTATTGTGAGGATTAAATGAGCTAACAAATGTGAAGTGATGTACAACCTTTCAAGCATTATATAAACTCAAGCTATTATTTTTGAGTAACAGAGCATTTGGGGGCAGAGGTGAAGCTTCAGTTTTTATTATCCTGAATCCAATTCAGCTCTCTATACTTTGCACTATCATCTCTATTTAATTAATGTGTAAGTGTTCAATATAGACCTCTCCATCAAATCAAAGATTAAATCCTTTTTTTTAATTTTTCTTCATCAAAATAAGTGATCAAACATACAGTAACTATGTAATAAATTCTATGCAGAGGATTATGGATTTCATTCTTTGATTGAATCTACTTTTCTTTTCTTTTTCAATTCCCAGCTCTGTGAGATATGTTACATTTCTTCAGTTTTACAACTTCATCAAAGGAGAATTAAGTCAATATGTGTTTATTATGCTTTATTGAAAAGCTGTAATTAAATAATATAATGCTGCTTAACTGACTTTTTAAAACAAAAAAAAATCCATAATAGACTTAAAACCACTCTAGTCTATGTTAAGAAATGAATTTATGTTTCTAATTTTCAAAACATTGTGGTCATTACATTGTAGTTACGTTTTATGGATTATGAGTCTACCCTGTATGTTTTCTGTGAAATAGTCTATCTTTATGTTGTTTGTTATTATATTTAAGCATATTTTACAAATGTAATCCTGGTGGTTTTGATATTAAAGACATCCATATTCTTAATTACTCAAAGCTATGCTAATTGTTACATTGTAATGTATCCGGGCATAGAATTAAATTAAATGTAACTTTGGAACATTAGCTAATGTAATACTTTCAGGGCTCAAATACTATTTAATCAAATCTAATACTGAGCAAAGGTGTCATGTAAGGGAAAAAAAGATAGGGCCCCTCTTTTAAAATATTCACTTGAACTCAATGATTCAATTCAATACACATTAAGTGCCTGCTATGTTCAAGTCATTGATAAAACAGTAAAGGATAAAATATATGATTTAATTTTTTCCTCCAATTTCTTGGAGCAATAACATTGGAATAGAAAATCATCTAGTATTGGATTCATTGAAATAGGTCAGATTATCTGTTCAAAGAAGTTGGTTATTTCTTAAGAAGAGAAATTGTCTTTTCCCTTTTTTAACCCTTTCTTTCTGTCCTAGAATCTATAATGTATCAATTGGATCAATTGGAACCAAGGTGGAAGAGTGGTAAGGTGGCAATGTGGGTTAGGTTACTTACCCAGGGTCACACAGCTAGAAAGTGTCTCAGGCCAGATTTAAACCCGTGACTTTCAGTTTCTATGCCTGACTCTCTATCCACTGAGACACCCAGTTGCCCCTTTTGCCTTTCTTTTTATCTCAATTGGTTAGCATAATTCCTGTTCCATAGTTGATTATTAAATGTTTATTGATTATTATAATATTAAAATTAATATCCAATAACCCAAAGCATTATATTTTATAAGATTTATTAAAATAGAGGAAATAGAATGACAAGAGTAAAAGCTTGAGTAAAGAGCAGTTTTCCCAACCTTGTTTGCGGGAGAAGAGAGTGAGAGGGAAGTGATAATAGAAGCCATATCTCCAAAATGTAAGAACAAAAGTGGGGTTCTGGGAAATGGAGTGCTGGGTTACAAAATTCTAATTACACAATATGTAGTATGATTTGACAAATGACTATAAATCCAACACTTTTTAGTATACCACAAAGTCTGACATTTTACTTTGTTAAGCTTTAATTTCCTTATCTTCAAAAGTAGGATAGTATTCATACTATCCATTTCTCAATTTCATAAGACTATATCCTTGGTATTGGACAGTGACTAAGGAAAGAGTATATCCTAGAATTATATAAATGGCGAAATTTGTTTTTCACTAAGTTATTAATTCATCAGAATTGATTAAATAACTAGTATATTCCAGGCATTATCTTGAGTACCAGAGATACAAAGATAAGGGAAAGATAGTTTCTACCTTCACAGAAATGTCATTATGAAGGGCACAGACATGTACATTTAGAGCTGTATATACAAAACACACACACACACACACACACACACACACACATATATAATTCAAATTGAACTTGGGGAGATCTGCTAGAAGCTTGGGGTAGGTGGAACAGGAAAATATTTCTGAAGAAGTTGGTGCCTGAGCTTCCTCTTGAAGGAAACAAAGAATTCTAAGAGATGGAAGAGAGAAGAGAGTGCAAAGAAGAAGAGAGGGGATATGAGGTGTCACATGTGAGAAAAAGAGAGATAATTAGTCTAACCCAAGGAGATCTAGCAAGCGGTTAAAGTATAATGAAACTGGAAAGGTAGGTATTAATACCAAGCAGTTGTGGAGATGTTTAAAAGTCAAAGTAATTTATATTTAATGTTGGAGGTAAACAGGAATTCCTGGAACTCATTGAATGGGGAGAGGAGGGTGACTTGCCTACACATATATTTTAGCAAAGAGTATTGAAGTTTTGTGAAGTTTGGGTTAGATTAAGGAGAGACCGGAGGAAGAGAGAACAATTAAGAGATCATTGCAATAGTGTAGGTAAATGCTGATAGTCTGAATTTATCATGGTCTCTGTGAGTAGAAAGAAAAGATATGTGAGAAATTTCAAGGTATAAATGACAGGATTTGGTAACAAATTGGCCATGTGGAGCATCTGAGAATGAGGAATCTAGTCTCATTCTGAGGATTTGAATATAGGTGATAAGAAGAATGTTAGTATCCTCAACAGAAATGGGAATTTAGAAGAAGGATAGGTTTATAGGTTTCCATTTTGGACATATCTTACAGTAACATCAAATCTGAAAATAAACAAGAGGTGGGAGGAAAGTATGTTCAATAAATTAGAAGCATTTGAGGCATGCATAACTAAAAAAAATAAAAAAGATCTGAGCAGATTATTTGACTTAAAAAATCTCAAACCACAGGAACAGAAGGTAAATAAATTAAACTACCAAGGCAAGAATGACTAATGAAATCAATTACCTGATTCTGGAGATTGTTAAAATAAGATCTGTATTTAAAATTACAACAGAGGGACCATTAAGAGATTTCTTTCTAAAATCTGGTAAAGAGTTAAAGAAGAAAATGGAACTTAAAGAAAGTGGAGAAATGATTTTAGAGGAACAGATCTGAAATACCATGTGCTAAACTTCCTACCTCTCTCCTCCACTAAATGAAAATATTTTGCAAGACTTGACTGAAGAATGAGAAATACATTAAATGATCAAGGTGAGGCAGAAGTTAGAAGTGAATTGTGATGTAATGTAATCAAGTCAATAGTCCATAATGAAAAGAATATGAATAGTATAGACTGTCAGCCATAAAAGATGGCTACAAGATAATAAATTGAAACAGTAGGCGAGAATTAGGGCAATCTAGATTCAATAGTAGGATAGGATCTAATAAAAGAATCATTTTTTTCAGCAGAGAGAAAGATATTAAATAACGAAATGTGGAGACTTTGTAAAGAGTATTATCTATAGGAAATTAGCCTTCTAACAAATGTAATCTAAAGGGAAGGAAGATTAGAACACATAGGGGAAAATAGCATCCAGAAGGTCAGTAGTATGAGGAATCATCAAAATATTTCCATGGAATATGATAAAGAAAATGAATGTGGAAGATGGTGGTAGAATTGGTTAACATAATGAAGGACATTTTTACCAAAGGAAGATAATCTGTCCTCACTACCTTCCCCCATAATTGATACTTCTTAGGACTGGAACATAAGAGTAGAAAAAGGGAATGGGAGTCAAGGTCAAATAAGACAATATTTAAAAAAAATTGTATGAAAAACTGAACTCAGAATTGGTACTTTAAAACTTTAATTCCATGCTAATGGAATAAGGATAAATATGTATTTTAGATTAGACAGCTCAACATATCTTTAAACATGCCTAAATCACCCACTATGGAGGGATTTTGTTTCTGGAAGAAGACTCTCAGTGTTCCACTATCATGTGGGTGGAAATAAACCTTTTCCACTGACTGCATGGTTAGAACAGATTGCTTCTATGAAACCACCAGAATGAGGCAATCTTGCTGTCTTTTCTGTGGCACATCATGGTGAAGGTCTTATTCATGAGCATCATGAACTCTATGAACTGAGCTAGAGGTAGGAAAGAAGGAATATGTTTCCTCTCTACCCTTTACCTGTATTTTTATCCCTGTAACCCTGAAAATAAGACTTGGGGTTTTGGTCTATTTGGTTTGTTCTTTTTAGTTGTAGATATAAGAGGTGTCTGGACCTAGACTTAATGACAACTATAGGAGGTAGAATTCATTTCCAGTTCATGCCAGATTTTGGAAAGTCATAAAAAGAGAAATAATGGGGCTTCATGACCAAATCATCATTAAATAAATGTGAGGGATAAAAATAGGAAAACATATGCTTTCCAAAAGCATTTGTCAATATGATGGAAGATATTTAGTACAGAGTCCAAGTTGCAGAGGGAATAGACTGTGAAATCTTCCAAGTACTTCTTGTTGTGGGTGACATTGCTTTGGTTTCATTAAAATGTAAAAATATTGTAGTTTCATAGGAATGACACAACCATGAGAAAAAAGTCCAGTGTATCCATTCATACAAGGAAATGAGAAAATTAATTGACAATTCCAAATGATCTAGTAGAATATTTGTTTCCTTCTAAGATGTATTGATTAGGTTGTTGGGCTTGGATTCTAGAAGTCCTTAGATAAAATCTTGCCTCAGCCAGTAAACATTTTTAAACACCTCCTATCTGCCAGGTATGAGGTATTTATTAATTGTGTGACCTGGCCTAGTTATTTAAGAACCATTGTAAAACAGAGATAAATTGCACCTACTTCATAGTATTGTTGGGGGAGAGGGGATCATATTTGATTATATATATATATATATATATATATATACATATATACAAATAATTCTGTAACCTTAAAGCACTATATAAATGTTAACTATTGATGATCAAATAAATGCTTCTTCTCTTTCTCTCCCTCTCCTCCTTTTTCTTATTTTACCATATGTATATACAGTTGGTGGTACATTTTTATTTTTGTACATTTTCTAACCCATACCCTAATGACTAAGACCATACTCTGCAACTAGTCAATGCTTAATAAATGTTTGCTGAATTGAAATGAATCTGGGATAGGGTCTGTTTGGAGGGCTTAAGGTAAAGCTTACTGATTCATTTACTCCATCAACAAATACTTGTTTAATAATTATTTTGAAAAAAGAATTTATAAATCTATAAGCTCTTTACACTGTTATAATTTATTAAACACATATTTTTTATAAGATACAGTTTTATAGGGCCCCTTCTTTTATGAAATTCAGAAGCTCATTCCACAATATGCAAGTCCATCACAAAACTTTTATTAGGCACTTACCACGTGTGACATTGTGCTCAGTACTAGGATGTAGGAGAGATGAAACAAAATGAAAAAAGCAAAAACAATTCAGTACAAGAATTACAAATTCATTTTATTTCAAATGTGTGTGTGTGTAAGTAGGTTGTTTGGAACTTGGAATATTCTTCCTCTCCACGGAAACATTATAGTATAATGTGGTTCAGTTCTTAAGGCAGACATAAATTTAACCCAAAATGTACCAAAAGTATAAATATTTCAATGCTTTTTTTGACTCAGTAAGCTTATTGGTGTGGATACTCCTTCCAAGTACAGATTACAACCTCTCTATGATATTTTATATCACATAGTCTTGTCAATGTCCTTTCATATATCTTTCATGGAAATAAGTGTAAATGAGAAGAAGGAATGATGGCTTTAGAGTCAAAGGATCTGGATCTGAGTACAGGCTCTGAGACCCCAATTATTTACATGAAAAATGAGGAGGTTGAACTAGATGGCTTCTAATGTCTCTTTCAGCTCTATAGTAAATCTATATCACTGTAGGATCATAGATTTAGTGCTAAAAGGAATTATAATTGGCATGAACAAGAGTCTAGATTAAATCTATATTCTTGGACCAGGCTCATAAATTTAAATAAAGCTTTGCTACTTAGCATTGATATGACTTTGGTCATCAATTGTTTGATCCATTCTTCCGTGTCTTCATTTACAAAATGAAGGGATTAGAATAGATTATCTCTAATGTTCATTCTAGTTCTAAATTTCTAAGCTTCATCTAGCCAAAAGAGATTATGAGGTTACAGTATTTTGGGAGTCCATGCAAAATGCCTCATATAATGCTCCAACCTATTTTGTTAAAAGGAAGAAGTTGACAATGTATGTACTGAATTATTTAGATCTTTGTACATTTTCACTTTTTCTTCATGGACAGAGTTGGTATTTTTATTTATGAGTCAAGGAGTTCCACAATCTCCAAAGAAATAGAGTTAAGGATCATTCAGTGTTCTAATGACTAGGCAATTGATAGATGTGAGTGGGCTCCTAATGATTAGCAGTACCGAACTGTGTAGGAATAATGCTATGGAGGAGGCAAGAGAAAAGGAATACACCTTTATTTAGCAACTACTATGTGCCAGATACTCTACTAAACATATGTAAAGTTACTTCATTTGTCCTCATAACAATACTAGAAGGTAAGTGCTATTATTTTTTCCACTTTTTAGCTGAGGAAACTGAGGCAAAAAAAAAAAAAAGTTAAGTGACTTGCTCAGAGTCACAGAGCAAATAAATGTATGATTCTGGATTTCAACTCAGGTCTTACCAACTCAATGCCCAAAGCTCTAGTGTGACACTTAATAAGACATATAACCATAAAGTTCCCTAATGAAAATGATTGCCCAAGCATATTGCCAGAGAGGACTAATAATCAATAAGCCTTTTAGACTCCCCAAATACCCGTGTGATATTAAGAAATATAGAAGAAGGTCCCTAGAAGGTTGGTTCAGCACTTTTAAGAGGATTTATTTTAGTATTTGGACAAAAGTTTCATATGACAGAAAAATATTAATGAGTTGTTATTGACCATTGCTATGCATATATTAATGTCCTTATGTATATATTAAAGAACATACAAACATTAAAAATTGTCATTGGTGGAATTCTCTTGAGGATTTTCTTTTGGGTATGCTATTTATCATCTCCATATTTCTATTTTCGAAAGGATTATTTTTTATTATCTTGCAAAATATTTTTTCCATATTATTAATTTTTGTAAATGAATAATCTTACAAAAACAAAACCCTAAATAAACAAGTGATAAATTATATTTCATCTGCATTTCTACTCCAATGGTTCTTTCTCTGGAGGCAGATAGCACCATTTGAACACTCCACAATATGGTACATACTGTGTATAATGTTCTCCTGGTGTTGCTTATTTCACTCTTCATCAGTTCATATAGATCTTTCCAGTTCTTCCTGAAATCATCCTGTTCATCATTCCTTATAACACAATAGTATTCCATCATTACCATACACCACAATTTGTGTAGCTATTCCCCAACTGAGGGACATCCCTTTAGTTTCTAATTCTTTGACACCAAAAAAAATTACATATATATATATATATATATATAATTATATGTTACTGGTATAAATCCCATCTGATCATGGTAAATAATCTTTGTGATAACTTGTTGTAATCTCTTTGCTAGTATTTTATTTAAGATTTTTGCATCTATGTTCATTAGGGAGGTTGGTCTATAATTTTCTTTCTCTGTTTTTGGTCTTGGGGATCAGTATCAAATTTGTGTCATGAAAAGAATTTGGTAGGACACCTTCTTTTTTTATTTGGCCTAATAGTTTGTAAAGTATTGGAATTAATTGTTCTTTAAACATTTGATAGAATTCACTTATGAATCCATCTGACCCTGGGGATTTTTTCTTTGGGAGTTCATGGATGGCTTGTTCAATTTTTTTTTTCTGAGAAGGTATTACTTAAGTATTCTATTTCCTCTTTTGTTAATGTAAACAGTTGATATTTTTATAAATAGTCATCCATTTCACCTAGATCATCAGATTTATTTTTATAGTTATATAATGGACAGAATACCTCCTAAAGATTGCTGTAATTTCCTTTTCATTAAATGTCAAATCACCCTTTTCATTTTTGATTCTGGTAATTTGATTCTCATCTTTACTTTTTTAAAAATCAAATTAACCAATGCTCTATCTATCTTATTTGTTGTTTTTTTTAATAGAACCAGTTCTTATTCTTACTTATTAATTCAATAGGTGTTTTTTTAGTTTCAATTTCATTAATTTCTCCTTTAATTTTTAGGATTTCCAATTTAGTCTTTAATTGGGGATTTAAAATTTGTTATTTTTCTAAAATATTAGTTGCATGTCTAATTCATCGATCTAACTTTTGTGCCTTATTTTCCAGTTGAACAACTTTGTTTTTTAAGTCATTATTTTCCTTTCATATTACTTTGATTTTTCTTTCTCTTTTTTCTTTGACCTGTCCTATTTGATTTTTTAAATTACTCTTTTTGTTCTTCTAGTTCCTGAGACCAATTCTCATTTTTCTTTGAAGTTTTGCATGTGGTTGCTTGGATCTCATGTTCCCCTGTTGACTCAGTGCCTTGTTTTTTGTTTCCATAGACATTCTGTAGGATTAGATATTTATTTTGCTGTTTGCTCATTTTTCTAGTCTTTATTTTTGCCTATGGATTGGGAGTTCTGAAAACTCTTGATTCTGTCTCCTCTGCAGATGACTTACAGAGCTAATTACTCTGAGCAATTTTGCCTTGAGGTTAAGGGCTTTACTACAGTGAAGGCTTGAAAGGGCCAAGCACTATGGACTTCATTGCAGTCTGGTGCCAGAGCCTAGTACTTCACTTTTGTAAACCTTAAAATTTCCCAGACCCTACTTTATAAGATTGGATTAAGACCATTCCCCATTTGGGCAGTGAACTCTACTTAAAGCAGGAATGTGAGAATTCTACTTTACCTACTTGGGTCTGCCCTAGGGGAAGATAAAGTTGTAAACTCTTTTCAGAACAATGAAAAGTACTTAAACCCATACTTTTCTTAAGCTAAGTACCTATAAAGGTCAAGCAACTTGTGAATTTACAAGGAACAAAGAACTGGAAAACTTACTCAGAGCTTTCCTGGTGTGAATTACTCAAAAATCCACACCTTCTTAGGTGTGGACTAAGAATGGGCGGTCCTTTAGAAACATCTACAGTGATTGGTAGATGTAAGGACTTAGGGGAGGTGACATAGAAGATTTTGCCCTTAAAAATAAGAGCTCAGGGAAGAGCTGGGGAGTCATTCTGAATGTATTCTGAAACATTCAGATGGAGGAGGGAGCTGGTGAAAGCAGCTGAGATGCTGCTGGCCTGGTGTCATTAGAAATCCTTGTTTAGTCAGACCTTGGGGTGAGTGTTAAAAAACTGATTCTTGTCTTACTCACTCTCTCCTTCTTTGATTACTCATTGTATTGTTAATTAAAAATCTCTATAAAACCCAATTGACTTGGGTATTTGAATAATTGGGAATATTTCCCTGGCGACCACCTTATATTTGATTTAAAACCCAAGACACTGTAGTTAAACATATTTCTGCAGTCAAATTTACTCACCCTCTCTTATATCTATCACAATTTATATCTTCCACTATTTTAATCACTACAATTTAAGACCTCAACCATTTTAAATCTCATACTTTGTAGGTGTGGAGTGTGGGGCACTCTGTTAACAGTGTGGCAGTGTCCTGGGATCCTAAAGTTGGCCTATGTCCAGGCTCAGAAACCTGGTGCAGTAGGTGGGGCAGTGGTCAAGCAGCACTCCTGTGTGGAGTTTTGCTTCTGGTTCCCCCTTATTCTATGAAAATTGACTCTCTTTCTGCCTACCTTTCAAGTTATATTCAGTGGGAGAATCCCCTCATTCCATCTTGCTAGTGGTTTTTGACTGCTGTTGTTTTGAAGTGCTTTATAAGATTGGTTTAGAAGGATTTTAAGAACGGTTTTAGCTTTTACTGCTACTGAGCTACCATCTTGACTCCCCCCCCCCAAAGGATTATTTTCAAAGGGATAAAAGGTGTTTTGTTATTCCTGAAAGAAATTATATAGCACCAACGATTTCACTATGGGATAATTTATTTCCAAAAGACAGGCAGATGCAAGAACTGTGTTGTTTTTTTGTGTTTTTTTTTTAATTTCAACCTTTATTAATGCACTGCACATGGTGAATTGATCTTTTTCAATAGAACTCACATATCCCAAAACTAATTTTTTCATTCTATTAGTTGTGAAATGGTATCAAACACTTATCTGAGGACTAATTTGGGTCATCAATTTTTGACTGCCTGCAGATGACCTATATTGCTTGCTGTTATAAAGCCTTTACTGAAGTTTGAGATGGTTACATGGTTCCTCTTAACTTTCAAAATATATAGAATGAAAGTATCAAAACCTCTAGAAGGGTTTTGAAAAACAAATTTCTGAAAGGAGAACTGAAGTATCTTATTTGTGTAAGAAAAAGACAAGTGTTAGACATTGTGATAAGAAAATCTCCATGGAAGATACTACCACAGCCAACTGAAAAGTGAAAAAAGAAATAACCAAATAATGGATTTAGGGGATAATAGAGTGAAAAACAGATGACTTTATACTTTTTATTTTTATGAAATGCTTTTTGGAGGAAATGAAATTTCTGAGGCTATTGTTTGTAATAATGTCAGATGAAGAGCTAAATCAGTAAATTTAGTAAACCAACTTTTTATTTTATTTTTTTAAGGAAACCTTTTTATGGCATGGCATATTTTATAAAGTGTCTGGTTGGTTAAGGTAATATTTTATCTAAATGATTAGCTATAGAGTTAGAAAAATTAGTTACCATATATTAAGACATAAAGACATAGATACATGTAAGAGATTTTTAAGAAAACAAAAAAGGAAGACAGCTTGGCTGCCTTGATTTAAGATTATTTCTGCTTTTATGATATGAAATGAAATAGGCTAGGAAAAACAGAACAAAACAGGATTATTCAAGCAAGAAGTTATAAGATTTTGTTGAACATCTGAGCTAAATAAAGAATGAAAAAAAGCCTAAGCGCATGAAGAAATATCAGGAATTACTTAGAAGATTGGATTTAGGAATGTCCTAAATGTAGAATTGGATATCATTCAACCAATTTCTGTAATGTATTGCCTCTCTGAGAGGCAGTCTTGCATGTGGAACTTAACATAAAGAGCAGCCTGTGATATTTAGTAATTATGTGATTGTTAGTTCTCTGAAATTTAATTTTTATCATCTATAAATTGTGTCTAATATGACTTGTAACATAGGTACTCAATGTTGTTATGTGGTTTAAATATTAAAATAAAATAAGGGTATGTAGTGGTTATTTCCTATTGCTTAGGAAATATGCCACAATGTCCTTTGCCTAGCATTCTGGGTCGTCAGTAATCTCACACAACCCATCATTTAAGACTTCTCTCATACCAATCACTTTTTAAACCATCTAACTAAACTAACTCTGTCACCTGACAACATCCTGAATCCTTATATTCCTGTGCCTTCTAATTATGCCATTGTTCGGTGATTTCCTCTACTGTATTCCCCATTTTTCTTTGTTTATTGAATTCCTACTCATCCTTTCAAATACAACTCAAAGCCATTGCCTCTCTGACACCTTACTAATCTCTTACCATAAGGACTTTTCATCTGAGATCTGAGATATGTTGCATATACATAGATAGATATACATATAGACAGACATATGTACACATGGAGGGAGAGAGAGGAAGGGAGAGACAGAGAGACAGAGAGAGAGAGAAAGAGAGAGAGAGAGAGAAAAGAGAGAGAAAAGAGAGAGAAAAGAGAGAGAGACAACCAATGGTAGGACCTTCCCACTGGAACCACACACAATGTACAAATATGCATGTGTGTATTCATTGTATATATATTTTCATACATAAATATACACACTATATCGATGCCTAGTATATACATGTGTACCTGTGTCTGAAGACACTCAGACAAATAGATGATAGATAGATAGATAGATAGATAGATAGATAGATAGATAGAATGATATAGATATAGATATAGATATATGTCTGTCTTGCTCACTTAGTTTCTTCATTCTTGCCTGGATGTGTTCCAGGGAAGATGAAAGAACTGTTAAAAGTTCCCATCTCCACTTAATGAAACTGAGAACTTCCTATACAGGTATATTTGTAGACATAGCAGAGAAAGACACAATAGTTGGGCCATGTACTCTGAACATTATTTCACAGACTCAATGTGAAAAGAGATACCTTTAGCTATCTTTAGTTTTTCCCAGAAATACATCCAGCTACTAATGAAGAGCAAGATAAAGAACCAGGAGCAAGACTGACTCATGTATTTTCTCAATAGTTCAATTGGTTCCTCACATAGAATGGAATATAACAAATATAATTAAAATCTAGATCAATGTTGTTATTATTTTAAGGTGCCTTTCATTCTTATAGACATGATATTAAAACTCAATTATTCAGCCCAGGAAATCTTAAGAAGCCATTAAAGTAGATGTGTGTCAAACATTAGCAGATGAAGCATCATGTTTAGACCTGTTTTAAAAGGCATCTGGTGCTCAACCAGCATAAAAAAGCTATGAGCCATTAAAGCACAGGCTTAACATAACACCACCTGAAGCCCTTATAAATCTTTATTCATCACCACAATCTCAAGATAAAACTTATAACTCATTTTAATTAATCTCTGTCTCTCAAATTTAAGCAACATAACAAACCAAATCAAGGTCTGATATCTTGAACTCCTGTCTTTTACTGAGCACTTCCTAGCTGAAATTGCTTGTTGCTTCCAGAACAGATTCTCCACTTAGAGACCTGATGTGCTATCAGCAGTGTCTAAGCATTAATTACATATCCATTAAAACTGACAGAATTCATTATTATCAAATGGCATATCATTAGGATGGTTCTCAAATGGTATCAAAGTAGTAATTTCACACTTGAAGTCCAACACACTGAATTAAAAAAAAAAAAAACAACCTCATGTTAGTGTTTGAGCAAAATTTACTTTGCATATCCTTTATACATTCCTGCATTCTGCTACAGCACACCTAAGCATATATTATTTATGTTTTCTCTAACTAATGCCCAATACACACAAAAAGAGAAAAATCAAGAGCTATAAAAATTGGACTTTTTGCTATTTAATTTTATTTAATTTTATTTAATTTAATTGCTCATTTAAATTACAGATAATATATTGTTAGATTTACTTATTTTTATTTATTAAATCACTGCCCAGATCACATTCTAATTTTCTCTTCATATTGATTCTTCTAATAATCTACTAACGCATCTGATTACCTCTATTTTATACCCCTCCAATCTATTTTGCCACATCACTGCTTGATTATCCACTACTTTTAAAATTTATAATTTCTTAGGTGTGTATATACCATCCACAAAGGCATAGAGTAAGCCTTTTAGTACATAGTAAAAGGTCTATAAGAAATTTTATTTCACAGTGTACAATCAACTTGCTTATAAAGGTCTTCAAACAAAGCTAGATTGGTCCTCAGTGAACTGGTATAAAATGCATTTATAAACTTCTCCTTAGATATTTTTTCAGTTTTTTTAAGATCTCCAGACATTTATAATCCAATCATTATAGCCTAATAATATTGAGGCAACAAGATGAGCTTCTGAAGTAAGACTTTATTAGAATCACTTTATATTTATTTTTCTAAAAAGATTTTCTCTTTGTAACTCATCTTCTCCAAAGCTTTCAATGAGATAAAGTGATTTGAGTAGAGAGAAGACTATGGTAAGGGTTGGGAGATCTGAGTTCTTGCCTTGATTGTGCCCACCAACTAATTCCATTGCCTTAGGGAACCCAATTCCTTTCTCTAAACCTTGGTGATTTTATAAATTGAGTTGATCATATCTCATGACTTGCATGGATCGTTCTATCTCCATCTTGACTTCCACATAGAGATTCCAGTCAGTCAGCCAGTTAGTCAATAAACTATTAAGTCTCTGCTATGTGCCAGGCACTGAGCTAAGCACCTGGGATACAAGGAAAGTCCTACTTTCAAGGAACTCAGAGTCTAGTAAGTGTCAGAGGCAAGATTTGATTTTAGGCTTTTCAGAGGTCAAACTCAAGACTATATCCATCAAGCCATGCTGTTCACATTAGAGTTCCAATAAATAATGAATAAATATGAATGTTTTGAAAAAATAGTAGGAGTAGTTTAAAGTTTATTGATGGTTTTCTTTTATTCATTCAATACATTTGTTGAGGGCTTACAAGGGCTAACTCCTTAAAACATCTAATTTATTATACAAATAATAAAACAAACAAAATAAATGTTTGTTGAATTGGTTTGAATTTTTGATAATCCAAGAGCAAATACTGTATTTTTGGTTCAACTATGTAGCTCGTTGTCTACAAAATATGATAAGCCATAATTATAATGACAAAATGCTATATCAACATAGCAGATGAACATTCATATTTTACTATTTCAATTTCATGATTCTTTATACAAAATGAAAGATTTTAAAATATCTTTGATTCTAACATGACTGATTTTGATGATTTCTAAAACAACAAAATGTTCAACATCAGTTGTTGACAGGAAATACTTTAGGTACAAACAGAAACTATTTTCATTGTTGCTACTTCATTAGTTGTTTCATCAAGATACATTTTAGAAGAAAATATATAAGAAAAAGTTGAAACAATTTTAACGAAGTCATATGATTACCTTATAAGAAAGTATAATATAATGGCCAAATAACAACCTATATTACAACTGCTGAACTGGGTACTCATTTAAAACTATATCATTGTACTTATTTTTTTTTCTGCTAAGTAGATAATTGTTGTTTTATATATACTGCTATGCAGTGACTGGTTTTAAAGTTCGGAGTCTTTATTTTTTAACTCTGTTTCAGGATGGTGTGGGTGTAACATTATTGCTGGTTACACTGAGTTCTGTAGCAGATAACATTTTATGAAACCTGCTGTCACTGCATATAATGGAATGAAAAAGACTCAAAAGAGATATAAAGAGGAAAATATTTTAAAGGGGCATAAACAGGAAATTTTAAAATGCATGTATATACAAAAAGCCATTGATATTTGACACTCACTCCAGGAAAAGAAGTTCAAAATTTTTGTGTTTTTTTTTTTAATCGGCTTACATATCTCTGGGTTTATGCTTGAGATGACTTTCATTATATTCGAGTCTGGTTGAACCAAATATATTTTGTAACTATCATCCTATTTCCCCCCCTGGTGTATACTCATCAACTCAGAATTCCATTTGTCTGTTGCTGAAAGCTGTTATACATATACGTCTTTCTGGTACTTTTAAAAAATTTATTCTTGTAGTTGTTTGCTAGCCACACATTTAAACTCTCCAAATGTTAAACTTTTACTTTGGGTTTATTTAGAAACAGCATGACTGTAAAGTGCTAAAAAGGTTCCTTTCTTTTTTTTTATAAAGGATGTGATTCTATCTCCCATCATTTTGTGGTTGATTCCTCTCAACAGGGAGCAACACACTTCTCTTAAGGCAAATCTCTTTTATTTTCTTTTCAAAAGCATCATTGTTGCTTAGAACCCTCCCGGCAGGGAAAACACTTTCTGGGGGTTTTGTACTTTGCTGCTTTCTCTGACAATGCCTCAGACTGTGTCTTTGTTTACGTGATGCCAGACATCTGGATGAAAACTGAAGGGCTCAGTCTTTTGGCTCTTTGAAAATATCCAGTTGTGGGCCATTATACAGACAAAAGAGCAGATTTGTTGGGGGAGATTTTTTTTCATGTGATACCTGAATGTTTTCCCCTAGAACTGTAATTTAGGATTTTAAATATAAATATGATTGTATAGGAAAGAGTCCTCAAATTGGAGTCAGAAATACAAGTACTGACTTGATGATGTAAAAGTTTTGTGATTTAGACTCCTTGCTTAATTTCTCAGAAATTCATTTTATTTCTCAATTGGGGATAATAATAATTCTCATACTACAAATATAATATAGATATTATAAATATCAAATGAATTAATAATATCTGTCAAATCTCCTTATACATGATTAAACATTATACAAACATAAAGAATGAGGACAAACTAATATGGTAAAACAAATATTAGAATATTTCAAATCTGAACTGTGACATTTTGGACAAGTTACCTATCTGAGCTGAGACTTAATTTCCTTTGATCATTACCATAAGATCAAAGATCTATGATTGGAAGGGATATGGAAGCAATTTAATTCAATTCCTTCATTTTACATAAGAGAATGAAACTCTGAGGTTAAATAATTTGCCTGGAATCAGATAGCTAATAAGTTCCAGAGATGATATTTGAACCCAAATCCTCTGTGTTCAGAATCATGATTTTTACTACTGTAACCAGGCTTTATTTTATAATACATTAAGGTTACTTTATGATATGAAACTCTGGAGGAACCTGGATCAATAAAGCTATCCTATAAACATGACAATTTCCTTAATGTCTATACCACAAGTGTATGCTCTTATAGAATCCACATCCATTGAAGTGCTTACAGAGGTACTTTTCAGGTGAAGATTGGAAAGACCTTTTTGGTTATTGAATAATAAAATATGAAAATAGAAACTACGTAGTCTAGAGCAATCTCCAAATTAAAATGTGAGAAAAGTAGTAATAAAGGAAACCCTCTACCTACATCCTTGCAAAGAATCTTTTGAGATCCTTTCAACTACATTTTCCATGAATCCCAACACAGATACACAAACACATACACACAAACACACTTCATGAAATGATTTAGAAAACTTGTGGTTTTCATCCATGTTATTATGAATGATTAGGTTATCTTTAGACATTTAGAGTGCCAGTGGATCTTACAAGAAGATCGTACAATGTTATGAGACTTGATGTAATCAGTACAATATGAACAAGACCATCTAAAAAATCTTGCCATTTATAGAGAATCTCTTCCTTTTGAACTTTAAGCAGGACATCTTCCATGACTGAGCACTGTTGGGCAACATAAATTTCCATGTTTTGTACTTTACTTTTTGATAGTGTTATGGGGACAGTTGTTAAAGGGATTTTCTTAATCTCTCCCTCTGTCTCTTTAAGAGGCTGCAGAGGAGGATTTCTAGGTGGTGCAGAGCCAACAAGGGTCAGTGAGCCAGAGCTGAAGATTCCATTACCAAGGAGACCAGAGGAGAGATAAGGAAGGAATCAGTTGACAGTTGGGACTTTTGCCTTTGGATCTTGGGAGAGGAGGAGGTCTATCTCTGAGGGAAGGGGCTAATAGTAGTTTACTATTGACAGTTGGAGGATAAAATCTTATTTATGGAGGTTGTAGGTGGGGGCTGTTGATTTATTAGTGTAAGATAGGTAGTTAGTGAATCAATTTTAGATAGTGTAGATTAGATAGGCCTGGTTTGGCCAGGTAAGAAGAACCTGTCCTCAGAAGAAAGTTAGAAGTAGGGTTTTAGAAATTTTAGTCAGTATTAGGAATTTAGGTATAGTCATAGGGTAATAGAATAATAATCTCTCCTCCTTTTTATTTTCTATCTTCTCAAATTAAACTAAGTGTTTTATTCAACTGCTCTCCTCACTTTTGTCAAACTACTCTTTAACCTTTACACCATTATTAAAGTTGTCTTTGTTCTCATATCTGACATAAATTCATGTATGATTTTTGGCATATAAAAAAAGGCAACAAAATCTTTTTTGATGAAAACCTTGAAAGATAGTAGAGAGTGGGTACTATTTCAATTCAATAAATATATAATAGGTTACTACTGGGCTCAAGGGAGCAAACAAAAAAAGAAAAAGAAAACAACTTACATTTAAAGAAAATAACATCACATAAACAGTAAACATAAGATAAGGTAAGGAAGGAGGAAGTACTAACCCTAAAATGATCAGAAATGTATTTTCAATGAAGGAGGCATTAGAATTGATCCTTGAAGAATCAATGGATCACAAAAATGAATCAAAGATGAAGATGGAGGATGACCAGAACTAGACATCATGGAGTTAATATATGGAAGTTCATGGAACAAAGCAACCCCAACCACATTATTTGCTATGGGTTAGGCATTGTAATAAGCACTGGGGATAAAAAGAAAAGCAAAACACATTCTCGTTCTGGAAAGAATTTATTCTAAAGGGGGAGACAATATTTGGATATTCAACATTGAAGTATTCAAGTATGTTTAATATATACAAACAAACTACATACAGAATAAATTGTAGGGAATCTCAAAGTGAAGACGTTAACATTAAAGAAGACTGGGAAAGGCCAAATGTTGAAGGTGGGAGTTTAGGAGAGAATTGAACAAAGTAAGGGACATTAGGAGGTAGAGTTGAGGATGGAGACAATTCTAAGCATGGAGAACAGCCAATAAAAAAAAGCATAGATTCAGGAGAGTGTCTGGTTCAAAGAATGAGAAGTAGGCCACAGAATGAATTTTAAAAATAAGATGACTGGGAAGATAAGGTGGAAAGTTATCAAGGGTTTTAAATACTAACAAGAAGACTTTATATATGACCCTTGTTAAGGGAATTTTTTTCTTAATTTATCCCTTTTTCTCCTTAAGAGGTAAGTGAGCAATAAGATTTCTAAGTAAGAGCCCCCCTGCGGTGCAAACTGTCAGTTGGTGACAGTTAGAAGGGTGTGGCTGATAGTCATTTATGGCTGACATTTGGAAGGGGCTTTTGTCTCTGGGTCCCCTGGGGAGAGGAGTATGTGGTCTGAGATCTCTGGGACTGTGAGGAGTCAGAGAAATGGATTTAAGGCCTTAACAGCCTTATTGTTTATTGATTATCTTGGACAGTGTGTAATTGGAAATCTTGTGCCTTTGAACTACATTTCCCAGAAGCCCACTGACTTCCTGTTGTTACATGCTGATGTAGACAGGGGATGAATATGGCAGGCTTTCCTGGCTAGATCTTTTTGCTTCCTGTTGGCAACTGTGATGGAACAGGCTATTTGAACAGGTAGATTAGCCTTGTACGTGATTTTATTTTGTTACCTCTTGGGATTATTAATAAATCTTATAAAATATAATATTTGAAGTTATTGTAGATTAATTTTAATTTTTATAGTAGCTAGGTAGAATAGATAGTGGGTAAATTGTTAGATAGAGAGTAGAAAAGTTAGGCCAGAGCCTATCTCTGGGAGAAGGCATTGCTCTTGAAGGCAGATAGATTTAGGGTTTTCTAGAAAAATTTTAGTTAAGATTGGGATTTTAGGTATAATTTTAAGCTATTATAAGATTACTCTCACTTTCCTCCTTTCTATTTCTTATCCACACTTTCCTAATAATAAACTAAGTGTTTTGTGTTTAAGAAACTACTCTCTTGACTTTGTTCAAACTCCTACCCACAAAATTTAACCCTTCACAGTGTGTAATTGGAATTTTGCACCCCTGAACTTCATTCCCCTGCACCCCACTCTCCTTCTCTCATTACATACTGACATAGGTAGGATATAAATTCTGTGTATTTCAAAGACTCTCTCTCTCTCTCTCTCTCTTCTCTTCCTGTGGTGGTACTTGTAGACATGGGGTTTTTGAGCAGGTAGAAAAGTTTGGGCATATGGTTTTATATTGTTAGATAATTACCTTCTTTTCCTTTACTTCAAGTTATTGTTAATAAATTCTTATAAAATAGGATACTTGGAGTAGTGGATGTAATTTTTAATCTTCCAATATCCTGAAGATAATAGGGAGATTCTGGAGTTTACTGAATGAAAGGGTGAACAGTAGACAAATAAATAGGGAGATAGATTGTATACGGGGAGTAAGATGAAATAAAAATCAGGTGCCAGATATTGAAGTGATTTAAATGTCAAATTGAAAAGTTTGTTTTTTTTTTTTACCACAAAAGTACTAGGGAGCCACTAAAGATATAGAACTATGAAGGGTATGTGCCTTAGGAAATTGTTTTATCAGTATGTGAAGTATAGATGGGAGAAAAGAAAATCTGTGATAATAAGAAAAATATTTAACCTGTTATAAAACATTACCATGTAAGACTGTTATATATAAACTAATTTGAGAAAATTTACCTGAACCTTGGAGGGATCACCATCATTTTTATCATAAAAATTGCAATGATAAATTTAATTATGTTTTACCAAAATAAATAAAGAAAACTTTTTGAGGAGAAATACAATTTTACTTAGGTATATCCCAGAGAGTGTAAAAAAATATCTTTATATCAATAAGAAGAGTGAAAATGAGTTAAACACTTTATAGAAAAAGTTGGCAAAAGTAAGGTCCCTTTTACTAAAGAATTGATCAAATAATATAATATGTAGTACCATATGGCCTTATTAATCCAAAAGTTTTCCTCTGACTTTCCAGATCTAATGAAATTATATTTGAAAAACACTCAACATAGGGCTTGGCACATAGTAGGTACTTTATAAGTGCTTGTTCCCTCCTTTGTATAATTTTTACATTTCAATGATTTGAAATTCCTATTGTTTGAGTCATTCTTTTAGTTTAAACACAACTATTAAAATGTATACATGTCTTTGAAGGTTTTCTTTAATACCTCTTCTAGTCATATACAAGCACAAATTGTTTTGTTAAATTAGAAGGACTGCCTCTTTGAAAAATTTAGTCTTGAGATGATGAATGATAGAACAGGTAGCGACAGCAACAAGTCTTATAGTACTGAGAGGACACCAGCAGGAAGCCTGGTTAGAGATTATGTTCCCCTTATTTTGGAATTGTACCTCCTGGAAGCAGAGTGCAAGAACAGTAATTGAAAACTGAAAGAAATTCACACGATAGGATTAGAGGGTCCAAATAAATAGACAGTACTGAAGACAAATTTCTATTATTTCTCAATTGGATAGGTCTGATCCTGGTACTGGTTTAGAAATATCTGTAGCTTGACTATTGAAGAAAAATAATTTATGGTTGATAGATCAAATGCTATCATGGGACAATAAAAACAATTAACCTACCCACCTAATAATTTTAATTTTTTCCTATAAACTAGGAAAAATGATATAACTTTTTAGAGGCTAGGAAAAAAGAAAAGAGTAGTTACTGTATTAGAAAACATGTCAGAGATGAAATCAATCTCTTTCCCAATATATCTTTAAACAAAAATAATTTTGCTATTTGAAAATTGATGTATATAATCTAGCCACTTGGAAAACATTTATGTTTGGTATGATATAAACTAAAGCCTAACTGTTCAATCAGATATATACACAGATAGGTACAATAGACAATTGATATTAGAGAGATGCAGCATAAGACTTCCTGTGAGTTCTAAATGAAAAGATGAATAACCAAATCTTATAATTGATCTTCAGGAGAATCAAAGTTATTATTGGAAATAATGGGAATGACTTGTTGCCTTAAGTCCTCATGCTGCAATTTGAATAAGATGGTCAGAACTAAGAGAATATTTTGTACTACAGTCCCAATACTGAAAAAAAAAGACCAGTTCTGAAAAAACATAAGAACTTAACATATTCCAGAAGGCTAATGAAAAAGAATGCAATTCACATAATGACATAGTAATGGACTAATATGTAGAATGGAAAACACATTTTTAGATATGTCTATTGTGAAAACCGGTTTTGTCTAACTGTCCTTCCCCTCTCCTTTTACCCTCCCTCCTCTTCTCTTCCCTTTCCTCCCTCTCTCATTTTCTTCCTTCCTTCCTTCCTTTCTTCTTTTTTGTATAACATGTAAGATGGTGATATAACTTTTTATCTGAGTTCCAAACACCTTTCTGCTTTGCCTAGTAAATCTTGTCATCAAAGAAATCTTTTCCTCAATTAGCTTATATTCTCTGGTTTATCAAACACTTATTACATTTGGCTCTGATTTGGAATTATCTATTCCCTTACATTAATATTTTATACAAATGACCACTTTTGCTTTGTAATATAATTTTAGGGCTGGATGTGCAATCTCTTCCTCATCTCTCCATTAAAAAAAATCCCCTTTCTGTAAAATGAATGTTATTTTTAATTTAATTTATTTTCTTTATTTGGCCAATTTCAAACAATATTCCTTGGTTACAAAAATCATATTCTGTTCCTCCCTCCACTCCCCCGACCCTTCCTGTAGCCAACACACAATTCCATTGGTTATTACATGTGTCCTTGATCAGAACCTATTTCCATGTTGTTGGTGTTTGCATTAGTATATTCATTTAGAGTCACCATCCCCAAACATATCCCCAACCCATGAATTCAAACAGTTGTTTTTCTTCTGTGTTTCTACTCCTATAGTTTTTCCTCTGAATGTAGATAGTGCTCTTTCTCATAGATCCCTCTGGTTTTTTAAGGATCCCTGCATTGCCACTAATAGAGAAGTCCATTAAATTCAATTGTACCACAGTGTATCAGTCTCTGTGTACAATGTTCTCCTGGTTCTGCTCCTCTCACTCTGCATCAATTCTTGGAGGTTGTTCCAGTTACCATGGAATTTGTTCACTTTATTATTCCTATGAGCATAATAGAATTCCATCACCAACATATACCACAATTTGTTCAGCCATTCCCCAATTGAAGGGCATCCCCTCATTTTCCAATTTTTTGCCACCACAAAGAAAGCATCTATGAATATGCTTGTTCAAGTCTTTTTTCCTTATTATCTCTTTGGGGTACAAACCCAGCAGTGCTATGGTTGGATCAAAGGGCAGACAGTCTTTTAGTGCCCTTTGGGCATTGTTCCAAATTACCCTCCAGAATGTTTGGATCAATTCACAATTCTACCATCAATGCATTAATGTCCTAACTTTTCCACATCCCCTACAGCATTCATTAATTTCCTTTGCTGTCATGTTAGCCAATTTGCTAGGTGTGAGGTGATACCTCAGAGTTTTTTTTTTAATTTGCATCTCTCCTATTATAAGAGATTTAGAGCACTTTTTCATGTGCTTATTAATATTTTTGATTTCTATGACTGAAAATTGCCCATTCATGCATCTTGTCCATTTATCAATTGGAGAATGGCTTGATTTTTTTGTACAATTGATTTAGTTCCTTGTAAATTTGAGTAATTAGACCTTTGTCAGAGTTTTTTTTATGAAGATTGTTTCCCAATTTGTTACTTCCCTTTCAATATTGGTTACATTGGCTTTGTTTGTACAAAACCTTTTTAATTCGATGTAATCAAAATTATTTATTTTATATTTTATGATATTTTTCTAAGTCTTACTTGGTTCTAAAATCTTTCCTTTCCCAAAGTTCTAACATGTATACTATTCTGTGTTCACCTAATTTACTTATAATTTCCTTCTTTATGTTTGTGTTATTCACCCATTCTGAGTTGATCTTGGCATAGGGTGTGAGATGTTGATCCAAACCTAATCTCTCCCAAAATGTCTTCCAATTTTCCCAACAGTTTTTATCAAATAGTGGATTTTGGTCCCAAAAGCTGGGATCTTTGAATTTCTCATAAACTGTCTTCCTGAGGTCACTTACCCCAAGTCTATTCCACTGATCCTCTTTTCTGCCTCTTAGCCAGTACCATATTGTTTTGATGACTACTACTTTATATTATAGTTCGACATCTGGTACTGCAAGGTCACATGCTTTTGCATATTTTTTCATTATATCCCTGGATATCCTTGATCTTTTGTTCTTCCAAATGAACTTTGTTGTGTTTTTTTCTAATTCAGTAAAAAAGTTTTTTGGAAGTTTGTTGGCTATGACACTAAATAATTAAACAAGTTTGGGTTGGATGGTCATTTTTATTGTTAGCTCATCCTACCCATGAGCAGTTAATGTTTTTCCAATTGTTTAGATCTATTTTTAATTGTATTGAGAGTGTTTTGTAGTTGTGTTCAAATAATTCCTGTGTTTGTCTAGGCAGATAGATTCCTAAGTATATTATGTTGTTTAGTATTATTATAAATGGAATTTCTCTTTCTAATTCTTGCTGCTGAGATGTGTTGGAGATATATAGAAATGCTGATGACTTATGTGGGTTTATTTTATATTCTGCAACTTTGCTAAAGTTGTTGATTATTTCCACTAGCTTTTCAGTTGATTCTCTAGGATTCTTTAAATTGACCATCTATCATCTGCAAATACTGATAGTTTTGTCTCCTCATTGCCAATTTTAAGACCTTCAATTTCTTTTTCTTCTCTAATTTCTACTGCTAGTGTTTATAGTACAATGTTAAATAAAAAGAGGTGATAACGGGCATCCTTGTTTTATTCCTGATCTTATTGGGAATGCATGAAGTTTATCCCCATTGCAGATGATGTTGGCTGATGATTTGAGATAAATACTGTTTATTATTTTTAGGAAAGAACCTTCTTACTATAGTTCCTAGTGTTTTCAATAGGAATAAATATACTATGTCAAAACTTTTTCTGCATCTATTGAGATAACCATGTGCTTTTTGTTGGTTTGCTTCTTGATATGGTCAATTATGTAGATAGTTTTTCTAATATTGAACCATTCTTGCATTCCTGGTATAAATCCTACCTGATCTTAATGAATAACCCTCGTGATGACTTGTTGGAGTCTTTTTGCTAGTATCCTATTTAAATTTTTTGCATCTATGTTTATTAAGGAGATTAGTCTGTAGTTTTCTTTCTTTGTTTTTTGACCTACCTAGCTTTGTAATCAGTACTATATTTGTATTATATAAGGAATTTGGTAGAACTCTGTCTTAGCTTATTATGTCAAATAGTTTGTATAATATTGGGATTAGTTGTTCTTTGAATGTTTGATAGAATTCACTTGTGAATCCATCAGGCCCTGGGGAATTTTTTTAGAGAGTTGTTTGATGACTTATTCAGTTTCTTTTTCTGATATGGGATTATTTAAGAATTTTATTTCTTCTTCTGGTAATCTAGGCAATTTATATTTTTGTAAACATTCATCCATATCACCTAGATTGGCATATTATTGCCATATAATTGGGCTAAATAATTTTTAATGATTGTCTTAATTTCCTCTTTATTGGAGGTGATCTCTCCCTTTTCATCTATGATTCTGTTAATTTGCTTTTCTTCTTTCCTTTTACTTATTAGATTGACCTGTACTTTGTCTATTTTTTCAGTTTTTTTTCAAAATACCCGCTTCTAGTCTGATTTATTAGTTCAATAGTTCTATCACTTTCAATTTTATTAATTTCTCCCTTAATTTTTAGGATCTCTAATTTAGTTTTCTTCTTGGGATTTTTAATTTATTAGCTTTCAAGTTTTTTGATTTGCATTTCCAATTCATTGATCTCTGCCCTCACTAATTTGTTAATATATGAACTCAGGGATATAAATTTTCCTGATAATGGCTTTGCCTGTATCCCATAGATTTTTAAAGGATGTCAGTCACATCATTGTCATTTTCTTCAATGAAATTATTAATTGTTTCTATGATTTGTTCTCTAATTAACCAATTTTGGAGAATCATATTATTTAATTTCCAATTAATTTTTGATTTGGCTCTCCATGTGCCCTTACTGATTATTATTTTTATTGTGTTATGATCTGAAAATTTGCATTCATTATTTCTCCTTTTCTGCATTTGTTTGCCAAGTTTTTATGGACCCAGTACATGGTCAATCCTTGTGATTGTACCATGTGGTGCTGAAAAAGTGTATTCCTTTTTGTTCTTATTTATTTTTCTCCATATATCTATTAACTCTAATTGTTCTAGGAGTCCATTCACATATCTTTCCTCTTTTTTATTTACTATTTTATTTGATTCATCTAAATTTGATAGTGGTAGTTTCAGGTCTCTTGCTAGTATAGTTTTACTATCTATTTCCACCTTCAGTTCCAGTAGTTTCTCATTTAGAAATCTTGATGCTGTACCATTTGGTGGATACATGTTGATTACTGATATTTCCTCATTGTCTATGCTCCCTTTTATCAGGATGTATTTACCTTCCCTATCCCTTTTAATAAGATCTATTTTTACTTTTGCTTTTTCAGATGTCATGATTGCAATTCCTGCCTTATTTCTATCATTTGAGGCTCAATAGGTCTTGCTCCAACCTTTGATTTTAACCTTTTGAGTGTCTACCCACCTCAGGTGGGTTTCTTGTAGACAACATATGGTAGGATTTTAGATTCTAAACCACTCTTCTTTTTTTTCCATTTTATGGGTGAGTTTATACCATTCACATTCAAAGTTATGATTATCACTTGTGTATTCTCCAGTATTTTGATATCCTCTCCTAGTTCTGTCCTTTCTTCTTTTGCTATACCCTTTTAACCCAATTGTATACTTTTAGTCAATCCCCCTATTCCCCTCCTTTAATATGCTTCCCTTTCTGGCTCCTCCCTTTTTGTTCCCTTCTTTTTTTTTTTTTAGGGTCTGTTAAGTTCCCTTTCCCCTCTCCTACCCTCCCTTTTTTGTTCTCTCTACCCCCTACAACCTTTAGTTTTCCCTTCTTCTTTACCCTGTAGGATAAGATAGAGTTCAAGATCCCAATGGACTAATATGTTGTTCCCTCTTAGAATTGATTTCGCTGAGAGTAATGTTCGAGTATTACCTATTAGCACTCTCTTCCTCTCCCTCTCATAAGAGTATTCTTCCCCTCCCCTTGCCATGTATATCATTGTGTGACAAAGATTATTCTAATTATTTTATTTCTTCAAGTATCTCTTGGTACCATCATAGATTCCCCCCACCCTATTTCTTTTTTTTTTTTGGCATATCATTTTGTAGCCCTTAATGCCTCAATCTTTTCCTATGAATGATTCTTCTAATTAGTATAATAATGAAAACAATTTTTGAGAGTTACAAATAACTTTCCCCCCATATATTAATATATATTCTTTGATCTAATTGTATCCCCTTAAAGAAGAGAGTTTGAATAAAAAAAAAACATTTTCCCCCTTTACCTTTCTTTCTTATTTACCTTTTTTATGTTTTTCTTGATCTTTGTGTTTGGATATCAAAATTTCCACTTAGTTCTGGTCGTTTCATTACAAATACTTGGAAATCTTCTATTTTGTTGAATGCCCATACTTTTCCCTGGAAGTATAGAGTCAGTTTTGATGGATAGGTGATCCTTGCTTGAAGACCCATTTCTATTGTCATTCTGAATATCATATACCAAGCCTTGCTTTTCTTTAGTGTGGAAGCTGCTAGATCTTGTGTAATCCTGATTGGTGTTCCTTGATATCTGAATTGTCTATTTTTGGCTTCATGTAAAATTTTCTACTTAGCTTGGAAGCTCTTGAATTTGGCAATTATATTCCTGGGAGTTGTCTTTTGAGGATTTAGTGTAGAGGGTGTTCTATGAACTGTTTCAATGTTTATTTTGCCCCCTTGTTAGAGAACATCTGGGCAATTTTCTTGGATAATTTATTGTAGTATGATGTCAAGATTTCTGTTTATTTCTGGATTTTCAGGTAGACCAATGATTCTTAAATTTCTCTTTGTGATCTGTTTTCCTGATCTGTCATCTTTTCAGTGAGATTTTTTTGTTTTCTTCTATTTTGTTAGTCTTTTGACTTTGCTTTATTGATTCTTGCTGTTTTGCAAGATCATTGGTTACTAATTGCCTAATTCTGCTCCTTAAGGCCTGGTTTTCTGTTATAATCTTTTGGTTTTCTGCTTCAATCTTTTTATTTTCTGCTATCATCTTTTAAACTTCTTTATTTCAGTTTGGTCTATCCTGATTCTTTGTGGCTTCCAGTTGTTTCTTCAATTGGGAATTCTTGTCCTTTAAACTGTTATTTTCTCTTTGAACTATTTCCAACTTTTCTTGCCAGAAGGCTCTCATCTTTTTTGATAAGCTCCATTTTAAATTCTTTAAGAGCTTTTGGACAATTTCCATTTGGGGGGGAAGGTTTTGGTGCATTTACTTGAATTTTCTCTTCTATTTCCTCTGTAGCCTGGGTTTTTCCCTCTGTAAAAATTTTCCAGGATCAGCCCCTTCTTGTTTTTCTTACTGGAGGGAGGTTGTTGTTCTTGGGTACTCTTTGCCATCACTGTGGAGGTTTTTCCTTCCCTTTTTAGTCAGAAATCTGAGTGAGATGGGCAGGCTTTCTGTGCATGGAGTTAAGGAGCAAGAATTTTGCCTGAGGCAAGCTCTCGAATCTCTGCAGCTTCTGCTTTTTGCTGCCCTTCTCTGTGCTATCCTCCTACAAGCACCTACAGTCTGCTGGTGTTTCAGGTCTAGCTGCTTTCATGGGAAGGTCTTTGGTGGCCTTACGCAGATTCCAAGGACCTAGATGTGCTCCTCACTCACTCTAGAGGTGCCCCTCACTCACTCACTGATTCTGGCATGATCTGGCTCTGACTCTGGCTCCTTTGGTGGGGTGGGAGAGGTTAGATCAGCTCCCATTTTGGTGGGAGCTTTTTCGCCCCCTCATAGTGTGGCAATGCCCAAGTCCCATGTACCTTCAATGCTGCTCCCTACTATAGAGTTCATTCATTCATATGAAATTTGGGTTTTTGTTCTTTTAAGGTAGTCTATATCAGTAGGTGCTAAGGAGATGAAGAGTTCTGCATCTAGACTGCTGCCATGTTTACCCAGAAGTAATTCAAAGGAATGCTATTTTTATCTAGTTTTCAAAGTATTTTATGATTTGATTCAGATAGCACTATAATTATGAACTAAGTCAAATAGTAGAGTAACTTTTATTATTTTGGCATCAACCAATGAGTCCTAAAAATCCTTCAAATTATTTTTCTGAATGATCACTTATGAAGTTGTTTATATATCTTGACTATATCCTGGTAGATGAAATTCCAGATATCTTATTCATGTTGTAATTACTTTTAATTGGATTTCCATTATAGTTTTCTTTCTTGGTTTTGTTATTACTATGTAGAAAATATACTTATATTGTATCACGTTAATCTTCTGAAGCAATTATCTGAAACCAGTAGGATTTTTATGTATTCTCTGGGGTTTTCTAGCAAAATAAACATATCATCTGAAATAAATGATAATCTTACCTCCTTTGACAATCTATATAGTCTTAATTAATTTTAACTTACACATGGATCACTAGAATTTCTATAAACATGTCAAATAAGTTATTTCTAAATTTAACGAGAAAAGTTCTAGATTTTTGCTCATTATACATAGCATTTTATTTTAAATATATAATTTTGATATTATTAAAATGACTCTAATTCCATTTTCTTTTTCTTCAGCATTTTGAGCATAAAATATTGTATTTTGTGAGTTTTTCATTAATTTTATAACCTTTTAGTTTCAGTTGTTTTACTTTTAAATATGATTTTTTTCTAAATGTAAATTCTTATATTTTAACAGGAAAAAACTAAATGAAATTAAAACTAATAATAACATATTTTATTAATATTTTAGTTCCCCCTGTTATATGCAAAAACAATCATTATCATTCATATTTTTTGAAGTCTTGAGTTCCAAATTCTCTCTTCTTCTGACCTTCTGTTCCTCACTTCCTCTCTGCCCTCCACACTCAATGAGACAGTAAGCAATCTAATATAAATTTTACTTATATAATCATATGAAACATTTTTCATATTAGTCATTTTGTGGAAGAGTTTTCAAATGGGAAAAAGAAGAAGAAAGAAAATGAAATATATTGCATTTCAATCTGCAATCAGAAAAAAATCTAGGAATAGTATTAAAGGACCAAAGGCTATATACATAGCTTTACAGTACTTTGAGCAGAGTTCAAAATTGCTCTCCAGAATGGTGGAAGCAGACTGCCACTCCAACAGTGTATTATAGTCCAAATTTTTCCTCATCTACTCCAACATTTATCATTTTTCCTTTTCTTAGAAAATTGTATGCGTGGTGATATCTCAGAGTTATTTTATTTTGTATATCTCTAATCAAGATTGACTTAAAGCACTTTTTCATATGACTATAGATGACTCTGATTTTATTTGGAAAATGCCTGTTCAATCCTTTTAACTATTTGTGAATTGGAGAATGACCTGTATTTTAATTTATTTTACTTAATACTTTATATATTTGATAAATTAGTCCTTTATTAAAGATAATTGTTACAAAATTTTTCTCCACAATTTTGATTTCCTTCTAGTTTTTGCTGCATTTCTTTTGTTTGTACAAAATGTTTTTATTTAGTATAATTTTTTTTATATTACAAATTACAAAAAATTACAAATAATTTTACATTTTATAATGTTCTATATTTCTTGTTTCATCCTAAATTCTTCCCTTATTCATCAATATGACAAGTGGGCTATTCTATACTTCTCTAATTTATTTGTTATTACTCTTTATAATTAGATAAGGAACCTATGTTGAGCCAAGCTTACCTTGGCATATGGTGAGAGATGTTGGTTTAATCTCAGTATCTGCTAGTTCATTTTCCAATTTTATCAACAGTTTATGTCAAATAGTAAATTCTTATACCATAATGTTGGATCATTTGATTTATCAGTTACTAAATTTCTCTGGTAAATTATATTAGTTTCTGGGTATCTAATTTATTCCACATACCCACCCTTCTTTTTCTTAGCTGATATCAGATAGTTTTAATAATTACTATTTTGTAATACAGCTTGAAATATTGTATTCCTGGGGTGTCTTTTTTTGTATTTTTTTCATTGATTCCCTTGAAATTCTTGACCTTTTATTCTTCAGGATGCACTTTGTTTATTATACTTTTCTAGCTCTATAAAAATATTTTGGACAGTTTGATAAGTATGTCATTGACTAAGTAGATTAGTTTTACTAAAATTGTCTTTTTTATTATATTTGCTGTTTATTCGTGAGTAATTTATGTTTTTTTTCCCCAGTTGTTTAGATGTGACTTTATTTGTGTCAAAAGTAGTTTATACTGAAGTTCATACATTTCCTGAGTTTGCTTTGGCAGGGAGACTCCCAGGTATTTTCATTGTTTACTTTTAATTTAAATGGAATTTCTTTTTTTCTATTTCTTGCTGCTGAGCTTTATTTGGAATATATAGAAATTCCGGTAGCTTATGTGAGTTTATGTTACATCCTGCAACTTTGCTAAAATTGTTAATTGTTTTCATTACTTTTTTGGTTCTTTCTCTAGGATTTTAGAAGAATACCATCATATCATCTGTAAAGTGTGGCATATTTTTATTTTCTCATTGCTTATTATAATTTCCATCAATTTCTTCTTCTCTTATTGCTATAACTAGCAATACTGAATAATAGTGGTGATAATGGATATCCTTGCTTCACTTCTGACCTTTTCAGGAAGACTTCTAGCTTACCTCCACTACAGATAATGTTGTAATTTTTAGTTAGATATCAATCATTTTAAGGAAAGCTCGATTTATTCCTCTGTTCTTTAGTGTTTTTAAAAGGAATAGGCATTGGATTTTGTCAAAAGCATTTTCTATTTACATGGAAATAATCATATAATTTCTATTGGTTTTGTTATTGGCATGCTCAATAGTACTGATAACTTTACTAATATTGAAACATCTTTGCATTGCTGGTATAAAACTTACTGGGTCATAGTGAATTGAACTGGTAAAATAATAGTGTTATGTCCTTGCTATTTATTTATTAATATTTTGCAGCAATAGTCATCAGGGGGATTGGTCTAGTTTTTTGGGGGGGAGTTTTGCTAATTTTGCTCTTTCTGGTTTAGGTACCATCCCCATTTTTCTGTCACAAAAGGAATTTTATTGAACTTCTTTGCCTATTTTTCCAAATAATTTATACAATATGGGGTTAATTGTTCTTTAAGTGTTTTGTAGAATTCCCTTGTGAATCCATATGTCCTAGGGATTTTTTCTTAGTCATTCATTGACAACTTATTCAATTTCCCTTTTTAAGATGTGATTTTTTAAGTATTCTATTTTCTCTTCTGTTAATCAGGACAGTTTGCATTTTTGTAAATATCTATCCTTTTTCACTTAGATTGTCAAATTCAGTGTCTCACACAAAAAAGAAATCTTTAATGATCTTCTATGATCCCATTAGCCTTTCTTATATTAAACAATATGAATGTCATTAGCCTTAGTGAAGTCAGTATTGTATAGGCGCTATGGATTTAATTTCTATCTAACTTTCTTGATTTCTTGTAATTGCTAGTGCATATGCCTATAATAGTTTACAGGACTGATCTAATTATAATATGTTCCAAGACTCTAAACAACTGCTTTAATTTGTTTTATCATACTAAACTGCCAAATGGAATTGTCATTGGAAAAAAAATATCTAAAAGTAGTCTTTTTTTCGAATGATAATAAGAGGATATATATTCATTTGGGTCTTTAAGATCAATTTTAAAATGTACAAACTCTTTTAATGAACTAAAGAGAAATGAAATGAAAGGCAGGGTTTTAAATGATTGATTTATTCCCTTAATCCTGCTTCCCCAAATATGAAATCTTAAGTACAAAAATATGATAAGAAATATAATGATATTATATTATTGTTTCAGATAAATTTTACTTGTTTTTGGTGAAAGCTAGTCAAGAAAGTCTGAATTTAATTTCTAGAAAAATACTAGAATATATTATTGAAGAGAGATATGTAGTGAGTATATAAGAAGTCGTGAATTATACAGAACTAATGTTGCTTTATCATGAATAGAATATACCATATTAATTTTGTCTCCTTTTTTGATGATTTTACTAGACTGGCAGATTTGAGGAAAGCTATCATTTACATTGGCTTATGTCTGTTAAATTATTTCATATTATTTTGAATAAAATATGGCAAAGAATACAATAGATAATAATACAGTTAATGGAATGTTTTTTTCAATAACATTTCTGTTCATCAGTCAATCAGTTGTGTTTGATTTTTTTATGATCTCATGATCCATAGTTCACCAGACCTTTCTATCCTTCAATATGCTCCCAAATCTGTCCAAGTTCATGTTCCATGCTTTCATGACAACATTTATCCAACTCATCTTTTGTCATGTCCTCTTCAGTTAGCCCTCGTTCTTTCCCTGTATGGTCTTTTCCAATGACCCCTGTCTTCTCAGTATGTAGCCAAAGTATTCATATTCAGTGTTTGACTATCTATAGATACTCTGAATTAAGTTATTTAAATATTGACTGATTTCATCTCCTTGTTGTCTAAGAGAATCTCAAAAATCTTCTTCAATACTACAATTCAAAAATTTAAATTCCACAGTGCCCGCCTTTCTAGTTCAACTCTCACAGTCATATATTAGTACTAGGGGGAAAACAAAACAAAACATAACTTTGACTCTATAGACCTTTGTCACCAAGGTGATAACTCTGTTTTTTAGTAGGTTCTCCAGGTTTCTCATGGATTTCCTTACAAGGAGCAAGAATCTTTTAATTTCCTGGATGCTGTTGTCGTCTTGTCTGCACTGATTTTTGAGCCAAAGAATATAAAATCTGACACTAGTTCCATTGCTTTTCTCTCTATTTGCCAGGAAGCAGTGGGGCCTCTTGCCAAGATCTTAGGGTATTTTTTTATATTAAGCTTCAAGTCAGATTTTATACTTTCCTTTTTCATCCTCATCAGGAGGCTGCTTAATTCTTTACCTTCTGCCATCAGAAACTTCTTATCTTCATATCTGAGGTTATTGATAATTTAACTACCAAAACCTTGATTCCAGACTTTGTCATTTTGCATAATATACTCTACATATCAGTTATATAAATAAGGTGACAATATACAGTCTTTTTGTACTTCTTTCCCTATCTTAAATCACCCAGTCTTTCCATGTTCTGTTCTAATGGTTGCTTATTGGTCTGCTTATAGGTTCCTCAGGAGAAAATTAAAATTATCTGGTCTTTCATCCTTCTGAAGACTTACCACATTTTATTGTTATCCACATAGTCAAAATTCTTAGTGTACTCAAGTAAACAGAATTAGATATTTTCCTGTAATTACCTTACTTTCACTACAGTACAGCTAATAATGGCATTTTGGTTTCTAGTTCCTCTGGTTCTTAAAAAAAATAGCCTGCTCTCCTGGTAAGTCTCAGTTAACATTTTGCTGAAGTAAGACTTCCAAAACCTTAAACAAAACCTAGTTGTTCTGTGAAACGAGTATAATTGTTTGAAAAGATAATTTTTTTGTCCTTCTATTTTGGCCTTCTTTAGAATTGGGACATAAACTGATCTTTTCTAAAGTTTTGACCAATATTGAGATTCCAAAATTTACTGGCATATTGACTATAGCAAATTAACAGCATCATCTTTTAGGATTTTAAATGGAATTTAAATAAATTCTCTTACCTCCACTAGCCTTATTGTGAATAATACTGCCTAAGGCCCCATTTGATGTCATTCCCCAGGATGTCTAGTTCATGATCAGTAATCATACCACTTTGGTTGTTGGTGATCATGTGATCTTTCTTCTAAGAGCTTCCTTATGTTCTTGCCTTCTCAAAGTCTTCTATTTAGTCACTACCATTTGCCTTTTTGTCATATCCATTTTGCATGAAATACTCCTTCAATATCTTTAATTTTCTCCTAGAGATCTCTTCTCTTTCCAATTTCATAATTTTCTTGTTTCTTTACATTGCTCATTTAAGAAAATTTTATTTCTTTTTTTTTAATTTTAAACATTATTTTATTTGGTCATTTCCAAACATTATTCACTGGAAACAAAGATCATTTTCTTTTCCTCCCTGCCCCCTCTCCCACCACCTTTCCCTCTCCCATAGCCGACGCACGATTCCACTGGTTATCACATGTGTTCTTGACTTGAACCCATTTCCCTGTTGTTGGTATTTGCATTAGAGTGTTCATTTAGAGTCTCTCCTCAGTCATATCCCTTCAACCCCTGTAGTCAAGCAGTTGCTTTTCATCAGTGTTTTTACTCCCATAGTTTATCCTCTGCTTGTGGATAGTATTTTTTAGATCCCTGCAGATTGTTCAGGGACATTGCATTGCCACTAATGGAGAAGTCCATCACCTTCGATTGTGCCACAGTGTATCAGTCTCTGTGTACATGTTTTCCTGGTTCTGCTCCTTTCGCTCTGCATCACTTCCTGGAGGTTGTTCCAGTCTCCATGGAATTCCTCCACTTTATTATTCCTTTTAGCACAATAGTATTCCATCACCAACATATACCACAATTTGTTCAGCCATCCCCCAATTGATGGGCATCCCCTCGTTTTCCAATTTTTGGCCACCACAAAGAGTGCAGCTATGAATATTCTTGTACAAGTCTTTTTTCTTATTATCTCTTTGGGGTACAAACACAGCAGTGCTATAGCTGGATCAAAGGGCAGACAGTCTTTTATCACCCTTTGGGCATAGTTCCAAATTGCCCTCCAGAATGGCTGGATCAATTCACAACTCCACCAGCAATGAATTAGTGTCCCCACTTTGCCACATCCCCTCCAGCGTTCATTAGAAAATTTTATTTCTTATTACTATTCCCTTGAAGTTATCATTCAGTGGAATGTACCTTTTTCCTTTCTTTACCTTTAATTTTCCTTCTTTTCTCAGCTATTTGTAAGGCTTCATCAAGTTGCCATTTTGATTTCTACTTTTACATTGGAAAGTCTTTTGTTGCTATATCCTGTGAAGTATTGTATTGTTCTGTCCTTAGTTCTTCAGGTAGTCTATCTTTCATCATTCCACTTCATATCCATAAAGGATGCTATTTAAGTAACTCTTATATGATCTGATAGTTGTTCTTACTTTTTTCAATTTATGTCTGAATTTTGCAATAAGATACTCATGATCTAAGTCACAGCAATTGCTGGTTTTTTGTTTCTTTTTTCTTTCTTTAATGCATTTTAATTTTTTTCCAAATTATATGTCAATAATTTTTTTCAATATTTCTTTTTGGATAGTTTACAATCCATGTTCTCTTTCCTTCCCACTCCTCTCAGCTCCCCCAAAAGAAAAATAATATGATACAGGATGTACATATATCATCATATATATGTATGTTATCATACAATAAAGATATCTATTTTCATGTTTTGAAAATAGACACTGTTTTCACTAGAGAAAAATTCATGGAGGAAATAGTAAAGAAGGATGCATTTCACTTTACTTTTGGGCTCTGTTCCTTCCTTATGTGGCAGTGAATATACTTTTTTGTCATGAATCCTTTGGAATTGTACTTAATCCTTGCCTTATTGACAATAGTTGTCATTCATAGTTGAGGATCATACATTAATGTTTTATTTGTTTTTTAAAGATATTATGCTTCAATTCATATCATCAGACTCCAATAGTTCTTTCTCTAGAAGTTGATACAATTCTACATCATAAGTCCTTCAGAATTGTGCCAGATTATTTTATGACTTCATATTATTCATGCTATTCGATTTAACCATTACTCTAAAAATTCAGTGATATATGTACATTGATAATTCATTTGGAAATGATTATCTCAGAAACTGGCTATTTATACCTAGTATAGTCCATTTTATTTTTGAATGATATCAATGTTTAGCATGTTTCATACATGTTAATGCTCTTTTTTGATTCAAGTATTAATTATATTTCATTGTGAGATTTTTGCATAGTCTATAGACCTTTGATCTCTCACATTTTGTACATAGGAATTAGGCTTTTGGACATATTTTCTTCTATGTTCACATTTTCATTGAAATCATGCATTTTCAAAGGTTATATTTTATTTCATTTGGACAGTGTTTTTGAGATCTCCATAGAATTCCTCTCATCTTTGGCAGTAATTGCTATTCCACAAACTCCAATTATAACCAGATTTCAAAGGGCTTAGAGGAAGGAGAGAAAAGATCTCATGTATTAAAAATGTTTAGGGGAAATAAACCCTGGAAAGGGAGGATACATTCAAAAAAGAAGTTCTAAAAACCCAAAGGGAAATAAGCCCAGTGAGGAGGGAAAATGACAGTTTTCTAAAGACACAGTTGTATTAACATTGATTAACAGGTTTGTGCTTTTAAAGATATATAAAGAAAATGGAGGTAAATGCATGCAGTAGAGAATTAAAAAATAATGTCATATGATCTTATAAAAATGTCAGGAGTGGTAAAATTGATTGCAAACTAAGGACAGTGAGGTGAAGCTAAAAGAAACATTTTTTTAATTGGAGGAAAAAGGAGGATCTGAATGGATACATTTGGTTTTGGGATAGGTTGGAAAATTATAACCATCAATAAAAGGAAGAGAGAGTAGTTCTATTCTAATACTGTTTCCATTTCTTTGCCCAGAAGGAAAAATAATCTTTGCATAAGAAATGATAAGGGAAAATGGCTATAGACTATTTCTATTCAATATAAATAAGGAGAGAATAAGGAAGCATTTGGTGTTCTCTGTTGAATTAAAATCATCTGTCTCAAATGAACTATCTTTGGTACTGAAAGAACTGGCAGAAAAGGAATACTGTTATTCTCAGTGAATATGTATAGAACATGGAAGATGGGAGATGTATAACAAGTTAGAAAACAGTAAATGTGTGGATCTTTCAAAAAATGGAAGAGTACATCTTGCAAAACATAAGCAAGGAAGCTTGACTCCAATTCTTTGGAGAATTTGAGAATATATCAATAAGAATGGTAAGTAAATATTTGGAGAGGCAAGCAGTACTTACATAGTACCAATATGGTTTTATGAAGAATAGCTGTTGTTAGCCTAAACTTATTTCCCTTTAAGACCATCTTGCCCAGCTAGTAGATGAAAAAAACCATAATGCACAACTAGCATTTATATAAGTTTTGCTATGTGCTTTACATCTGTTATCTCATTGGATACTAATAATATCCTTGTTCCATAGTTACTATTATTTTCCTCATTTTACAGATAAAAAAACTGAGGCAAACAGAGGTTATGTGACTTGCTCAGAGCCACAGAGCTAGTAAGCAACTGAGACAGGGTTTGAACTCTGTTTTTTATAATGCTGGGATGAGAAATCTATCAGTTATATCACTGAGTTCCCTGATTTTTAGCTGGTTTGATTTATAGCAAGTAATTCAATATTGACAAAATTAAATTTCTCTTCTAGTAAGTTAACTTTATACAACCAATATTATATTACACATGGTCTTGGTGATGGGGAGAAGTGAGAGGAAGAAGAGAACACAGAACACGAAATATCAAAAAACCCAGCTATTTAAAATTATATCAACATATAATGTGGAAAAAAATTAAAAATTAAAAAAATCAACTTGGGGATGACAAAACAACAAAATTAGAATATTAAAGGTTAATAGCTAACAAAATATATAATTCATAGCACATGCTACTATCATCACTGGAGAAGTGTATGGGAGGTTCATAATTTTATAATAATAAATAATATAATAATAAGGCAATTTTGTATTTGTCTTTGGTTTTTGAACTTACATGACCAAGAACTCTTTCACAAACAGGGGAGTCTAAAAGTCTGGATTTCCATTTTATGTAGTTTCTAGATCATTAGATTGAGAATCCAGAAGACCTAAATTCAAATCTGCTCCGCATCTCTTACTATTATATGATCCTATGCAAGTCACACATTTTCCTCAGTTTCCCCATCTGCAAATGGTATGATAATAGTACCTGTCACAGGATTATTGTGAGAATAAAAATACTGAAAACTTTAAAGCACTCTATAAATGTTAGTTATTATTACTATTGATTATCATTATCATAAATAATGTATTCCTTCATATTTAATTGGACTTTTCATCATAAAATATTTTAATATGTTGCTGTTCCATTTTTTACTATAATAGAAACTGATAGAATTTTCTCTCCATCTGCCCAGTCTTGGGAATCTCGATATAATCAGTATGCTATGATGAAGCATAAGGGTTGGATTTTGTGGGGAAAGCATATTATGGGACAAAGGGACTGTCAAATGGTAATCCTGTCCCCAAAGCATGAGAATCTTGATTCTGGAAATGGCTATTCCCTACTCCCCAGTACTGAGCATGTAATGGTATTTGGATTATCTCTAATATGCTTCACTTTGTGGTAAAGAAGGGATTTTTTATTTTACTACTGAACCAGAAATTATTTTCAGACACTCTCCAACTACCCACATTGAGCACAGCTTGCACTTCATTCCAGGGGTAACTCTAACTTTCTTTCTTTCCTGGATGGTCCAGGTGAAAAATAAAACACGATATCTGTCTTTGATTAGGATGAAAAGCCTCTGGAAATGAAAAGTATTGGAAATAATTAGGAGCTTGTGAGTTTGGAAATGTTAGAACAGAGATTCACTGATTGGAATTCATTTCCATCTGAGCTGATTGAGGGGCTGGTGGAGCCCATGTCTCAGCCAAACAATGAAATGACACTTCCAAGATATGTGATTTTTCAGTCAAGGGAATTCATGCTTCATTGGCTATGATACCTTCTTCAGGGATACTAGTGTGGCAAATGTTCTTTAATAGACTTCCAAAGTTGGAGACCATTATTCCCAAGGAGTACAAGGAAAGTGACTATTCTCCTGATATTGTTTTATCTTCTCAACAAATATAACTTTGCGAAAACTAATTGGTGGTAATTGGTTAAAGGATCCTGGTGCACTAAGCATTGAAGGGTATTGATTATATAAAAGAAATACTAACTATTAATGACCACTGATATTGTAGGAAAATGCCATATAATAGAAACTGTAATCTGATAGCCTTAAAGAAAAATTCATAACTTAGAGAGGTACCCTAAATAATCTTTATAGGAAAATATGGCAAACCAACATTCCATCTGAATACCTAGATCATTATTATAAGAGAAAATATCCATACAGTTTATAAATATATGTATAAAAGTGCATTTAACAGTTTTATTGTGTTGTTTTCCTGAACTTCTCATTAGCCAGTAGAATGATTTTTTTTGTTTTGACTTGATTTTTACTATATAGATATTTCAAATAAAATCAATTCAATAAGCATATATTACTGTGAATAATAGAACATTGACATAAAATTTAAATGTAGTTATCTATGTCAAATACATATCTAAGTCAAAATCATTTTTTATTTTTTTATTCAGATGACTAAATATGTAAATTATAAAAATAGTAAGCTATTTTGGCTCACTTAACAAATATCTCCTCTACCCCCTGATATGCTTACTATTTCCTAATATGTTCACAGTACTCTCTCCATTTTCATAATGTATATTTAAAATGTTATCATGGGGACAGAGTCAAGATGGCAGCTTAGAAACAACAAAAATTGCTACCACAGCTACATAATGCCCAGGGCTCTGACCACAGCTGGCAAGGGGGCAGCTGAAGAAAAGAAACAGAAAAGAAGTCAGGCTGGTTACAATCTTGAGCCAATCATACCTCCATCCTAGGTCTCTGCCTAGGAAGTTTTGGTTCCAGAGCACATTTAGCTCTGCAGTTTAGCTCAACTGCCCTAATCCAATGTAACAACAGAACAGAGAAGAAAACTCTAGAGGACAGAAAAGCTCAAACTCACAGAGCCAGCAAACAACCAGAGAAGTGAGTAAGCAACAGAGGGAAAAAAAGCTACAAGTGAAAACTACTATTCAGAAAAATAACAAAGATCAGATGGAACAGAGGTAGACCAAGGAGCCAAACCTCAGAAACTCCAGTGGACTGGATTCAGGCTCTGGAAGAGCTCAAAAATGGAAAAGGAGGATCAAAAAGTCATGGACCAAATCCAGTCTTTAAAAATTAGAACTGAACAATTAGAAGCCTAATTTTTCTTTCTTTTCCTTTTAATCTATCCAATAGCTTCTAAAGTAAAATGAGTTTTTTTTTTTATTTTTAAGGAATCATGTGCTAAAATTACTTTATGAAAATCTTTATTGGAACCCCTAAATTATACTTTGACCTCATTGACATACATGCCAAGGATTTTGAAAATATATTATGATATTTAATTCTATAACCTTGATGAAATTCTTCAAAATCATCAAATGAATCAAAATATATTTCAAACTTCATTGAAATTTACAACAAATGGATTAACACCATTTTATCTATTGTATATGATTTATATTACTGATACAATCTAGTTAATCTGTTTATAAGATTATAAGTGATTAAATACTAGAATTTTGGCAACAATATTCACAAAAATTCTTAGAAATATAACAATGGTTAAAACCAGATAGAACAATTGACATTGCTCATTCACAGATTTCATTAAATTCTCATGCATGTTCTATTAATGCTGAAATGATATTTTATGGAAAATAAAACTGGCTTTCATTGTCATGATGAACATTGTCAAGAGATGAAGTGAAGCATTTTTGTGAATAGATTCGTAATTTAAAAAAAATTAAAGCTTGGAATAATCCAAGTCAGGAAAGTTTGCACAAAGGAAATAGTTTTCAAAAGCACATAGACCTTGGAGAAATCAACATTTTAATAAGAAACTCAACATAGGAAAATTAAAAGATACTAGGGAAAGAAATTAGAAGTAGCTGTAAGAAAGATGAAGTCAGCCTTCTTTTTAGGTGTTCATCTAGATCTCCATGTGAAAAGTATTATGATATCTGGCTTCAATTGTCATTTCCTATCTTACAAAGAAAAAAATAGGGAAAAATGCTTTTACTTCTGGGCCTTGAATCAATCCAAACTGTGAATCAAGCACTAGAATAAACTACAAGTATCTATTATTGACTGCATCAGAAAATGAAGCAGAATTTTCTTTCCAAAAACTTACTAAGTGAATTAAGTCAAATTGGATAAGAAACTATTTTTAAACTATTAAATTATAGTCACCCACTAAAATTCAACTCTGATGCCACATTCTACAGCATCCACATACTTAAATATTACACCTCTTGCAGATAAACTTTGACAGGACTTATACTCAAAAGAGAACAGTTTACCTTAATTCATAGAAGCTCAATAAGTGGTTAGATGCCAGTTGATGCATTTTTTGGTTATGAAATATGTCTATGAAAAAGTCAACTAATATGTGCAAGCATTGTGATTTGCTTTACAAAGGATACACACTTACAGACAAAATGACTGAACTTTCAGAAGCTGAAGAATAACTGGGCTGGGGCAAAAATCTGAAATACTTAACTTCCTTTTAATCTAGATAAATATTTAGATTCAATAAGAATTTTTGGTTTACAAACAACCAGTTTACTCACTGGTTGAAAAGATATGATTGTTTTAGGATTCATAGTGCTACAGAGAGTACTAAGGTTTTGAATGTATAAATTCCCTACAGGTAAATTATCTTAGAACATTAATGCCTACTCAGCTTCCTAGCACAAATATTGTAATCATTTTTGAGATATAGTACTTAAATGGTAAAAAAAACAAATAACTTTTACGAAATCAAGGAACAATAACAAGAGCTGAAAAGAGATAACTGTCAGAAATTGGAAGAACAATTATGTTACCTAGTATTTGAACCTGAAAACATATATTAGGACAAGAGTTGATCTGGGATCAACGTAATAATTGCCCTCAATTGACTAGATATTATAGGGCATTAACCATTGTCTGGAAGCATTTGAGGGGTAATTGAATTGGAAGTAGGTATATGTACAAATAACTTTCTAAGAGGAAACAGGCATTTTATATGATTGGTTCTTAGGAAATGGAGCTGCCTTCAAGAAAGTTGAAACCTGAAAGTGAAAGGGATAGATTCTTTTTTTTTTTTTGGTAGAACAAACCTCCTTCTTAGTTCACAAAAGAGAATCTGGTCTGT
The DNA here is from genome assembly GCF_027887165.1 of Monodelphis domestica. Lineage (NCBI taxonomy): Eukaryota > Metazoa > Chordata > Mammalia > Didelphimorphia > Didelphidae > Monodelphis > Monodelphis domestica. The sequence goes on along the minus strand of NC_077228.1, from coordinate 89,078,179 downwards.
TTCTTGCTTTGAATCTCTTTCTCTATGACCTCCTGATCAGCACATCAGAATGTATCTTTAAAGGTTCCCAAGTTATTTCTTATGGGGTAATTACTGATGACTTCCAGGAGGACATAGTGGTCAGTATGTGTTTGCTGATATTTTCTGCTTTTCTGTTTCCTTCTCTGAACATCAAAGACTAGATAGTTCCTAGGCAGCTGCTGAAGCATCAGGAACATTGATAGAATTCCTACAGATGGAACTGGAAGCATGAATTTTCAAATGACCTTACTGGAGAAATTCCAAAAATTAACTTTCCTAGATTTAGGATTTACCTCATAAGAAATATGCAGTTCAAGAGATTCACAGTTTGAAAGTTTGGACACTGACCTAAAATAAAAATAAAATTTAAATTTCCTAAATAGTATTATTCCTGGAAATGAAGATGATAAACATGGTCCTGAAAGCTAGATGGTAGAGTTACCTCAAGGTGAAAAAGGAGACATGAACTATGAAAAAAGTGATGATTTGTTCAGGTAGTTTAGATCTGATGTGAAAAGGAATGCTTTTTCATACACTTTCAAAGGTGTTAACATCCATTGCTAGATAAAATGGTCTATGTCAATCAATTGAAAATATCTATTCACCCCAAGTGCTGTGGTCACAAAGACAGAAATGAAACAATCCTTGCTCTAAAGGAGTTCATAGACTACTGATAGAAAAACAAAATGGGTAGATAAACAAGTATTTTCAAAAACTATACAAAATAAATACAGACTACATTTATGCAGAGGGACTGATAGCTAATGTGTGAGTGAATCAGGAGCTACATAATCATAGATTCAAGAAAAAAATGAAACAAAATTCCTCTACCCTCTTGTTATGAATCTGGAAACAACCCCAATTCCTCCAACATATTAATGTCAACTTGATTTAAGCTTTAAACATTTCAGATATCAACAGATGGGTAAAACGTTAAAAATATTTACATATAAGTTTATCTGTTATTTATCTTTATATTTATTTTTGAAATATTTGTGTTCAGGAGACAGTGATACTATTTAACTAACTAATTCTCTCTATCCAGCAAAAATGCTACTAGAAAGTAATTTCTAGAACTAATAAAGACAACTTTCCACCTTTATTAATTACCATGCAACAGGCACTGATTTTTTAATGTAAGAAATAGGAAGTTGGATGAAACTTATATCCCAATATTGTATTTCATAACAAAAATATGTAATTTGAACTAATGTTGCTTGTTTTCAGAGCCTGTTCTTAGACCATGATAAGGATTTCTTTTCTTTTGTTCTCCACTTCTTTCATAGAAGCACAATCTCAATTTAACCCAAAGTTATGAGGTACATATCCAAAACATATCTGAACAAGAAGACTCCCTGAAAAAATCTCTGGAAATTGATCATCCAAACTTTACTTGAAGACCTCTAGTGAGGAAAAGATATTGCTTCTCAAGTCACCCCATTCATTATTAAACAGCTTTAAATATTGGGGGGCAGGAAAACTCCTCCTTTCATTAGCTAAAAATGCTCTGCTGTAAATTCCAATCATTGCTCCTGGTTCTGCCTCTGGGGTTAGACAAATTTATTTAGTGGCTTAATTTCTATTTCTAATGAAGTATCACAAGGATATACATTTGATCTTATGCTTTTTAATTACTTTCTTAGATAAATGGTTAGCATTTTTATAAAATTTGTGTTGATCCATCCAGGTTAGTAATCTTGCTTCTTGGCTATCAGTATTAAAGTGAAATTTAATATGAAAAAAATAAGAAAAATGTAAACTCTTATCCTCAAGGTAAATAAAAAGTTTCCTAATTATGAAATAAGAGAAGACATATTTCTATTCATATTCCATCTAAAAATGACTCAGGTACAAGTGGACAACATGTTTTATAAATAGATTCAGCATTGTGATATGATAGTCAAAAAACATCCAATGTATGCAAGACTAGTGAGATTGGATTCCCACTGTATTCTGCCTTCATCTGACCATATACAGACTATTATATTGAGTTATGTGTACCCTAACTAACTAACAGGCAGACAATTAGCTAAAGGATAAAGATATTCTCTGAAAGGCCCAAAGATCATGTCAGATCATAATAACTGAAGTTATTTTAATTGACGAGAAGCCTCAAGAAGGGACTTGAAGGCATGAAAGTTGTCTTCACTAATTGAAGGAGTGTCGTAGGAAAAGCAGGTGAAAGGAAAAATGTTTGTCTTTATATTATTGATCATAAACCAAGTAATCACATATATAATTGCAATTATGATTTTTATAAAGTTAGACCAGTTATTAAACTGTGTATAAGATATTAATGATAACAGAATATCAACCATATGTAGTTGTGTATACTAGAATATTATAGCAACTAACTAGATGAAGACCTTATTTTGGAGGAAAAAAACTTCAGGTCTGTGTAGTTATCTAGGAAAGCTGAAATTCATGTAGTATGAAATAATCTCTGCTCATTTGGAAGGGTGAATGGACAGCTGTCCTGATGAGATCAAAGGAAAATAACCTTGGTATGTCCAGATGTTGTTTGATCCTGTGAAGATTTATGCCAACTGTAAGGTATCCAGAGTATTATGTCCAGGAAAGGTAACTTTGACCTAACTCCTCCCAGAAGTAGCATGATAATTCTGGAGGGTTAATGAAATTTTCTTATCTTAAACTTGTACTGGGACTTGTGACTTTGCATCAAATGTTACAAATCCTTGTTACCAAATGTTATGGCATGTTTCTTAGCATATTATGAGCCTTCTTTCTTGTTAATGAATTATAATAATTAACAGTCAAAAATCTATAAAACACATCGTTAAGCATCTAAAGGGGATCTTTGACACAGCTTGGGTATGGTAAGACCAGCTTTAATTTACAACAAAGTTTGGATCTTCAGCATAGAATGATGGGACAGAGATTTCTTTATTTCTTACACAAGTCTGATGGAAAAACAGATATATCTTTAATAAGGTCACGTTCTCTGACCTTTTGAGTGGATTTCAATCCTTAGGGTAATCATAGACGAGCAGATATTTGCATGAGTTGCTGGGGTTTAAAGTTAGACTCTTGCATGTCCTTCAGTTGTTCCACCTGCAACAAATATACATTTTTCAACTAAGGGAACTCCACATTCCACCAGCACCTGGAGATTATTCCATATAGTAACCACATGTGTGCTATTTTGGATAGGAATCGAAAGTTGAGTTTAGTGCTCTGTGAATGATTGCCTATGACTTTCTTGGGTAAAGTGGTTTCCATCAACATGTTGGGAAGTTTCTACCTTCAGTAACCTCAAGTTTATTTGTAAACTAAGGGAACCCCATTTGACTGTATGGAAGAGGGTAGATTGGAAAAGGAAGCAAATGTGAGTCAGTATCCAAATTTTGAGGCTACTGTAATTTTCTAAGTAAAGGATGATGAATATTTCCACTATTGTGATAACTGTGCAAGTATAGAGAAGAAGACTTACAGTAGAGTGATGGTAGAAGCTAAATCAAGAGAATTTAGCAATTGATTGGAATAGAATGACTGTGAAGTTGAAAGCCTGGGATTAGAACCCTCAACATATTGAAATAGGGAGGATTTAAAAAAGGTTAAGTGTGTGTACAATATGGAGACTATGGTTTATGACTTTCTTTATTTAAGTATTCAGACTGTTTAAACAGTCAGAATTGTGGAGTGCTTCTGGAAGCAAATGGCCAATGTTAAGATCAAAGCAATTAGATTTTTTGTTAATAAAATAATCAAAAATTTAACCCTTGGTTGGAAGGTAATAAGGACCATTTTCATACTGGCAAATTCCTCTGTAGTTCATTGATCCAAAGACAAAGATACAATGAGAAGTACTTCCTGCTGGGAACTGTGTAACACATCAGAACTAGCAATTTGGTCAAAAGAAGTCATAAAACAGGACTTATTCTCTAACAATGTTTAGCTATATATGTTTCCAAAGAAATTCAGGTGTAATTGGGGACTGAAACTGGAATCCTTAGCAAAACAGCTCTGCAGTTGTGGTAAAGTAAGGTAAACTAAGACATTGACGAGAAAATTCTGTTTTTCCCTGGGAAAGTGGAATTCAGAAATGAGCTTTCCTGTGGAGGTCAGTCAGCTTAGAATAGTTAGAATCCATGAGAGAATAACTCCCTTAGTGCTGGCAGCTGGGATAAGATACAAGGAATGCCTTGTACCCCATGCCACTGACCAGTTTAGCTTATAGATGATAAGGCTGCTTGCTCCATCAAGGTTATGTCTCATAATGAACATTGTTTGCTCCCTATAAAAACTTCATTGTAACATCAGTCTGGTGCAACTTTCACTAGGAAGGTTGCCCTGGCCAGTTAGGTATGTATTATTAATAAATAATATTGGTTCCATTAATTGAACTTCTGGGTGTCCAGACTCACTGTATGAAGTGCTCCATTTCAGTGGTTTTATACTTTTCTTAATTACACATGTTGGGCCACTTGAAGGGGAAACAAGTTCAGACACAATACAAACATTCACAGTGACATCCACACCTGAAATGTTCACCTAATGAAAATATTCATTATTTTTATAAGGAAATATTTTCCTATCAAAAATTATATATATATGTATATATATATATACATATAAACATTTTTATTTTTGAATATTTTGTTTCCCTTTCAAATTTCATTTCCCTATCAAAAAAAAAATATATATATATATATATAACTTTTGGATAGGATTTCCCTATCCAAAAAAATAAAAATATTTATGCAGATATCTATAGTATATACAAGTAGATAGATAGATAGATAGATAAATAGTCAGTTTGGAAATACTACTTACAGCCTATTTTCCCCTCAGGTGCCAAAATAATCTATCTAAAGCAAAGGTTTTAACTATGTTCCTCTCCTCATTAAGAATCTTCTGTGTCTTTGGGATAAATACAAACTCTTCAGTTTGACATTTAGAGGCCTTTACAATCTTGACTCTAATCTACCTTTCCTGGCTTATTTCACATTAATCCCCTTCATGTGTTGTGTATTCCAAAAATACTAATCTAACTTGAAGTTTCTCAAATATGCTATGCTGAAACCCAGATCCATAGTTGTGCCCAGTTTATTCATCCCTAGTCCTCTAAAATGTTTTCCTATGTCACTTCTACCCTTTAGAATGTTTTGATTACTTTAAAGCTCTGCTCAGGTGCCTTTTCCTGTTAAATTTTACTCAATCCCCTTGTTGTCATTGCTTTCTCCCTCCTTCAATTATTTTGTATTTACTTATTTATTTAAATATGATATCTCCCTCTCCTCCCCAAGATCCTAAAAGAATGTAAGTTCCTTGAAAGGAAGACTATTTCTTATTTTTATATATGTATCTCCAGAACCTAGCAGAGTACTTTAAATATAACGGGCACTTCATAATTAGTAATTCATTTAAATTAAATTGAGTAAATGTATAAGATAATAGGATGTGCCATATTTATATGAATTTCTGTTATATTCCAATTATTTGACTTTCCTGAATGCTATAATTCATCCCCTTCTTGTCTCAGCCTTCTGATTTCTTTTACATCTCACCTAAAATTCTGCCTTCTATAAGAAGACTTTCATAATCCTCCTTGATGCTAATGCCTTTCCTCTAAGACTATTTCCACCTGATCTTCTATATATCTTCTTTGGACATGATTGTTTGTATGTTCCCTGGCATATCTACAACCATATTCTGGGCCACCATCATGGCATACCAATTTGGTTTCCTACTTGAAGTCTTTTTCTACTTCAGTCCATTACCTACTCAGCTATAAAAGTGATCATTGTAAAGCATAACAACAATCATGTCATATCCCCCATCCTCAGTAAACTTCACTAGTGCAAAGATCAAATATAACCCCCACTTTTTAGCTTTTTAAAAATATTTAAGCATTTTCCTATGGTTACATGATTCATATTTTCCCTCCTTTTTTCCCCTCCCCCAAACTAGAGATGACGAGCAATTCCCCTGGGTTATACATGTGTTATCACTCAATACCTATTTCCATATTATTCATCTTTGTAATAATCTTTTAAAAACCAAAGCCCAACATACAATGCCCATATAAACAAGTGAAAAATCAAATGTTTTTCATCTATATTTCTACTCTCACAGTTCTTTCTCTTCATGTGGATAGCATTCTTTCTCATAAATCTCTCAGGATTTTCTTGGATCATTTCATTGCTAATGGTAGCAAAGTCAATCACATATGATCATCTCAGTCTCTGTCTACAGTGCTCTCTGGTTCTGCTCATTTCACTTCATATGAGTTCATGATGATCTTTCCAGCTTGTATGGGTATCAAACAGTTTATCATTCTTTATTTAACCGTAGTAATCAATCACCATCATATACCACAATTTGCTCAGCCATTCCTCAATCAAGGGACACCTCCCCCCTATTTTCTAATTTTTTGCTACCACAAAAAGTGCAGCTATGAATATTTTTGAATAGACTTTTTTCATTATTTTCATTATTATCTCTTTGGGTACAAATTTAATAGTGGTATGGCTGGATCAGATGGTATGTATTCTTTTAAAGCCCTTGGCTCATAATTCCAAATTGCCTTCCAAAATGGTTGGATCAATTCCCAACTCCCAATTTTGCCACATCCCCTGCAACATTTATTATTTTTCTTTACTTTCATATTTGCAAATATGCTAGGTGTGAGGTGGTACCTCATAGTTGGTTTGATTTGTAGTTCTTTAATCAGGAGGGATTTAGAATACATTTTTCATGTGATTATTGATAGTTTTTATTTCTTCATCTGAAAATGGCCTATTCATATCTTTTGACTATTTGTCAATTGGGTAGTAACTTGATTTACTGTACATGTGACTTAATTCCTTATACATTTGGGAAATTAGACCTTTGTCAGAGAATTTTGATATAAAAAATGTTTTCGTAGTTTGTTGCTTCTCTTCTAATTTTGTTTACATTGGTTTTGTTTGTACAAAAAATTTTAAATTTGATGTACTCAAAGTCATTCCTTTTACATTTTATAATGTTCTCTATCTCTTAGTTGGTCTTACATGACTTCTTTTCCCATAGATCTGACAGGTATATTATTCTATGTTTACCTAATTTATGTATGATTTCACTTTTTATATTTGTCATTTGCCCATTTTGAATTTATCTTGGTATAGGGTGTAAAATGTTCATCTAAACTTATTTTTCCCCATACTGTTTTCCAATTTTCTCAGCTGCTTTTGTCATAGAGTGAGTTCTTGTTCCAAAAACTGGGATCTTTGGGTTTGTCAAACACAAGCTTAATGAGGTCATTTACCCGTAGTCTATACCACTCTTCCACCCTTCTATTTCTTATCCAGTAATATATAGCTTTAATGATCATTGCTTTGCAGTACAGTTTCTTTTGCTCTTCCAGATGAACTTTGTTATATTTTTTTTCTAATTCTATAAAAAAGTTTTTTGGTAGTTTGATAGGTATGACACTGAATAAGTAAATTAGTTTAGGTAGGATTGGCATTTTTCATTATATTATTTCATTGTACCCATGAGCAATTAATGTTTTTCCAATTGTTTAGATCTTTTATTAGTATAAAGAGTATTTTGTAGTTGTGTCCATATAATTCCTGAGTTTTGCCTTTGTAAAGATAATTTTAGGGTTGTGATTTAAAATCTAAATTAATTGGTCACCAGGGAAAATCCCAAAATTAATTGAGTGAGTCTGGAAAAAAAGTGAGTCTGGAAATTTATTGAAATTTTTAATTAATACAGAGGGAAAGATTTAAGGAGAGAGAGGGAAGAGGGTAGAGGATTTCTCCCACCTGGCCTGTGCCAAGGGGAAGTTCAAGATCTCCATCACTAGGTCTCTGAAAAAGATTAAAGGCTTCTAAGAGGATAAAGTTTGGAAAGTAAAGGAGGAAAACTCAGCCAGAAACTCACCACTGAACCAGACAATAGCTGTAGCCATGCCAAGATGATGAAAGGCCCAGCACGCTGCCACTGGACACCTCTCCGCCACCAAAAGTACTGGAGAGAGAAGAAGTGATGCAAAATATATAGACCTTTTACTCTTGTGTCCACTCCTCTAAATTTTCATGTCTACTAATCATATTAGAGGCTTTTCTCCAGGACTGCCCATTCTTTAGTTCTCATCGTCTTTGATTAGATTTTATCTTTTTGAGTTACTTAACACTTCTTTGTTAAGTTCACCTTTTATTAGTTACTTAACATTTTTGTGATTAATTTACCCTTAATAGTTACTTAAGCCCTTTTTGTATTAAGATCTTAAAATAGACTTAGCTTAAAATTCTAGCTTCACTATAAAGTAAGAACTAAGTATCTTCATTGTTCCATCAGGAGATTACAATTTCATCTTCTCCATAAAGTAAGATCTAAGTAGGGTGGAGTAATCTAAATTTCACACCATGACATACAGATTCCCAAATATTTTATTTTGCCTAGAGTGATTTAAACTTGACTTTCTCTTTCTAACTCTTGCTGCTTATTTTTGTTGGAAATATATAGGGATACTGATGATTTTTGTGGGTTTATTTTGTATCCTGAAACTTTGCTAAAATTATTATTTCAACTAGATTTTTATTTGATTTTCTAGGATTCTATAAGTATATTATCATATCATATGCAAAGAGTGATAGTTTAGTTTCCTCAATGCCTACTTTAATCCCTTCAATTCTTTTTAGTTTTTAACACCTTTTATAATTTACCTTTTTCCTACCTTTCTAGGATTCTTAAAGCTTACTCCCTATTACATACTCTATGATTTGTCAGTTCTGTTCTTCTGGTTCCACTCATAAGACACTCCATCTCCTGATGACATACATTTTTTGGCTCTTCCCCTTGCCTGGAACCCCTCATCTCTGCCTCTTGACTTTTCTGGCATTCTTCAAGTCTTGCCTAAAAGTCTATCCTCTATAAGAAATCTTTCACTGTTGTGTTATTGTTGAGTCATTTTTCAGTTGTATATTACTCTTTTTACTCATTTGGAGTTCTCTTGGCAAACATACTAAAATGGATTGACATTTCCTTCTCCAGCTCATTTTACAGATTGGCAACTAAGGAAACAGGGTTAAATGGCTTATCCAGGATAACATAGCTAGTAAGATCTGAGGCCAGATTTTCCTGACTCCAGGCATGGCACTCTATGCTACCAAACAGTTCCAAATCATTCACAATTGCTCTTAATTCTAGTGTCTTCTGCCTGAGTATTATTTCCAATTTATCTTTCATAGATATTATTTGAACATAATTACTTATATGTTGTCTACCACATTTGATTGTAAGCTTATTAAGGACAGGATTATGTCTTACATTTCTTTATATACTCAGAGCTTTCTTAGCACAGTGCTAAATACTTGTTGAGTTTACTTATTATTTCTTCTTTATCTGACTTAAATTATTCCTCAGATTGTTCCCAACACCACCTTTTCAGAATCCCATAATCACATAAACACGCAAACATCCTTACAGTTGTTTTAGAAATCTACTCCAGATCTAATTTGTTGTTGAAGATGTTAGCTTTAAAAATACAGGAATTATATATCTAAGGGAATGACTTATTTTTACCCATTGGAAGCATTTGGTTCTTTATTTTATTAACTTCAAGTTAGGCTAATCTATACATGCAGTTTAAATTAAAGGAAATTTTATAGATATTATGTTTTCTTATCTCGAAAAAAAGATATGAAAAAGGAACTTTGAGTTCATCCTTATAAATCCTTACTTCCCATTTATATGTGCCTTTCACAAACAGGAATATATTTACCATATGAATTACCAGGGATTTTCTTATATTTCTTTTTTGGCTTAAGTAAAAGTTAATTATCATAAGGAAAAGGTCCCTTCTCTAATTTCATCAATTAATTACAAGGAATTCTTATATTATTCAGGTAAATTTTTAAAAGAAAATATAGTGGATTGTAAACACTATGTAAAGATGAATACCAGCATAAAATAATAATTCACCTTATTATTTAATATTCAACATAATATAGCAAATATGTAAATAATATATTATTTTATATTGATATAATAACAATTATATAATAACATTTATATAATATTTTAATGCTTTATACATGTTAATTCACTTAATCCTCACAATAGCCATGAGGAAAGTGTTGTCATTCCAACTTCATGAATGAGGAAACTGAGGCTCAGATAAGCTGACTTGCCCAGGATCCCAGAACTAAGCTAGCAAATTTCTGATGTGGAATATGAACTCAGTTTTCCCTTAATTCAAGTCAATAAGAATCATATTTTAACTGTATCAAATGAAATAAGAAGGTTCAACAGCATGGTATGATAGAAAGCTTACTAGTTCTATGGTCAAAGGACCAGGGATAAAATCCTGAATCTAATGTTGTTGACTTGTATGCCCTTGAATAAGATATTTGTACTCTCTGAGACTCAACTTTCTCATCTGAAAAATGAACTAATCAGACCAGAAATCTGCTGATATCAATCAATCAATTGATCAATCAATATACCATTATGACTATGTTTAAGGACTGAGCTAACCTCTGGGGACACAAAAATGTAAAAATCCTTGATCTCACAATCTAATTGGGGAAACAACATGCAGATAACTATGTACAAACAGTAATAAAGGATAATTTGGAAGTAAAAACAGAGGAAATGGAATACAATTAAGGGAGGAGTGTTCTGGAAAAGGTTTCAGAAGGTCCAATTTTATCTGGGACCTAAAGGAAGATAGTAGTAGTGATGGAGGGAAAAAAACAATCTATTCATGAGGGGAGAGCCAATGACAATTCCTGAGTGTCTTATTCAAGGAACAGGAGAGAGGCCAGTTTTGCTGGACCATAAAGTATATGCATCTAGAGGTGAGGCTGAATAAAGCAAAAGAAAAATGGAAAAGTGGGGGGGTGTAGGGAAAGGTTATAAAGGGTTTCAACAGCATAACAGTAGTGTTTCTCCTAGTGTGAAACTACATACAAGCAGCAAATAATAGTAGTTTAGGAAAATTGTCAGCAGATTATACTGTGGAAGCTGACAGGTATGCATAGGAAGGAGAGAGAAAGATCTAGGTAAGATTTTTTTCCCCTGCCAGTTTGATGAATCTTTAGGCATGTGATATTCAGGTGTCTTCCTTTGTGTTTCATCTGTACTATGATAAAGTGAAGAGTGAAGGATTTGGAGTCAAAGGAAAAGAGTTGAAATTTTAGCACTGTTAGTATCAACTTACTGACCTAGGGGAAATTACTCTGAAAAAATCTCAATATTCACATCTGTAAAATTAAGATGTTTCAATAGATGATACATAAAGAACTATGATCCCAAGGCTATTTTGTGTTTTAAGCTACTTGAACATCTAATAGCCCAACACAGAAAACACACCTGACTTGGTTAATATATAGGAAGATAATATTGTGAGTAGGAATTAGAGTCAAAAAGACCGGTTTGGTGTGAAATGGTTGAAGTCAGAGTCAGGAAGTTCTGAAGTTAATCCAACATTCGTCACTCATCAACTGTGTGATTTGGGATAATTCAAACCTCTACTTCCCCTGATTCCCCATCTGTAAAATGGGGATAATAATATCATCTACCTTCCAAGGTTGTTGTGAAGATAAAATATTTGTTAAAATACTTTGCCACACATATAAATGCTAAGATTGCTATCAAATAATACCACATAAAAGTCGCTTTGGAAATCATAAAGCACTATATAAATTTAACTATTGTTTTAGCCATCCTCAATTCAATTTATATTCCATATAATTCTTAAGTATCTAAAGGATACAGTGCCCCACTTTCCATGGTAGGACAAGGAGAAAACTTCAATGAGACTGTAATTTGTGATGTTTACAATCTAACAAGGAGATGAGGCACAGGGATAATAAAATACGATATTACCTGAAAAATCCATTATAAATATCCAAAACAAAGTTCAATTTAAAAGTCTTACTCATTACTAGTTAAAAGGTCCAGGAAGCAGATTATGAAAGAGTTAACACTAGAGTCTGCTTTAAAAACAAAATGGGTAGTAATTCAGTGGGCAAAGAAGGGAGAGAGGACATTCTAGGCTTACAAAATTCTATGAACAAAAGTAAAGAAATAGAAAACACATAAAACACATTTTATGTATTCTGAAGATACATCAATTCTTCTGCCAATTTGTTTATCCAATTTGGCTGGAACATTAAGTATGTAAAAGAATGTAACTACATGGAATATGCCCAGATACTTCAGAGAGAGTCTTGAATTAAAGGGTACACAATCTTCATTTAATAGATGATAGAAAATCGCCAGAGACTTTTTGAATAAAATAGTTACATTAATAGATGTATGTACAAGATATAAATTAGATGTATGCATATTTCAATGGCATGAAGAATGGATGGTCATAGGAAGGAATGAAGGCATGGGAACAAATCATTAAAGTAGTAGTAGTTAATAGTAACAGATAATATTGAAGGGTTTAATGGTTTGGTGACAATAGAAAGAAAGAAAAAAATTAGATATTAATGATATAGAGAGTAGGATCAACAGTAGTTGCTGATTGCTTAGATTTGTGAGGTTTGAGACCTGGAACAGGCAAAAATAATAATATTTCATAGAAGATCAAGAAATTAAATAATAATGCTTTTACAATCAAAAATATGAAATTAGGAGGAAAAGATTTATGGTTAAGATGATATGTTTGATTTTGAATGAACATGTTGAGTTTTAGGTGTTGATAGGAAAGCCAAGTAGAAGTGTTCTTTAAGCATTAACATATTCAGGACTAGAACTCAGAACAGAGGTTAGGAATAAAAATAAAAATTTAAGAGTCACCTGCAAAGAACTAGTTGTTTAGGATATGTGAATAAATTAACTGAGAAGAAATAAACTGTAGGGAGATAAAAAAGTCAAAGAAAAGTATTAAGATTAGATCTTAGAAGTAGAAGAGAAGATAAATCAATGAAGGAATGGAGTTGGAATGGAAATAGGCATGTGAAATATTCTATAACATAAATAATTAAATACATGCAATGCAAACAATTTTAGGGTTTATCTTATACCCATTGAACTGGCAAAGTTAATAAAAAAGGAAAATAATATATGTTTTTTCATTAATGCACTGTTGGTGGAGTTATGAATTGATCCAGCCATTCTGGAAAGCAGTTTAGAACTTAATCCCCAAAGTTACTAAATTGTGCATACCCTTTGACCAGATATGCCACTACTTATAGACCAAAAAGCTCAGAGAAAAAGCAAAAGGGACTTTAGGTATAATAAAGTATTTACGCAGTTTTGGGGAGTAGCAATCATTCAGAATGTCCATCAGTTGTGTAATGGATGTACACATCATGGTATATGAATATGCTGGGACAAATTACACTGTAATAATCAGTGAAAGGGATGTTTTCAAGGATACTTTGGAAGATTTATATTACCATATGTAAATAAAGCAAGCAAAATCAGGAGGATTTATTATAATATAATAAAAGCATTATTAAAAATGAGGAACTATGAAAGGCTTAGGGACTCTAATCAATGCAATGACCAACCTTTTATTGGCCACCAGGGGATAAGTAAGGAAAAATACAATCCACCTAATGATTCAGAGGTGATGAAATTGATATACAAAACAAAACTTTTTTTTGTTTGGCCAATATGTTAATTTCTTTTTCCAAGACTACATATTTATTACAGTGGCTTTGGAGAGACTGTAAAGGAGAGAAAAGAGATATTTTTAATTTGGAAGTGAATAAATAAAACTTAAAGGATATGAGTATTAAGAGGTCTTGGAGGAGAGCAAAAAGACTCACATGCAACTGAAAGTAAGGGGAAAGAAAATATTTAGTGGCATGTAATGGTCAATGGAGCCAAATTTTGCAGAGATCAGCATATTTAGACTGAAAAAAACCCATTAGATTAATTTAAAATTAATGCCTTCAATTAAAATCTACTTTGGGTTCCATTTCCTTTGCTATGGGAATAAAGGGGAAAAATTGTGACAAATATGCATAGCAAAGCAAAAATATTGGCTATAGTGACTGAGTTAAAAAAAATCCAGGCCCCAATCTGTATCTCAAGTGCATCAGCTTTATGTCATTAGGTGGAAAGCTTATTTTGTCACTGGTCTTCTGGAATTGTGACTGTTTATTGCGTTGATCAGAATTCTCAAATATTTTGTTACTGTATAAATTGGTCTCGTAATGTTGTTCACTTCACTCTGTATCAGTTCATATGTATCTTTCCTACTTTCTCTGAAACTGAAAGACCATTATATTTAATGATCAGGAAGTTAACATTATCCTAGAGGGAAGAATTTCTGAAGAATTCTGAGGATGAAAGTCAGATTACAAAGGGAAAAAAGAGAGTGACCAGTGGAAACATGAAGACATCTGGAATCAATGAGAGATGTAAAACTTGCAACTGTAAAATTGAGATTTGAACTGTGGACCTCAATCCCCACAAGCCCTTGCTCCACTTCCCCAAAATGCTTTGTAATCTCTCGGGAATTCTGAGGTGGGCCGAGATTGAGGAAGGATTTAAGCTGGTGGCAAAGGTTTTTGGCGCTTTTTTTGGACTTCCGTTTTGGAGCAGACGTGGCTCTTTCCATAATGTAGGTGAGGTCTTGTCTAGGCCTCTGGCCTAGGCATGTTTTCCTTATCCTGTATTCTCTTTAATCCTTAATCCTTAATAAACCTCTAAAAAATATAATACTCCTTGCAGAGAGAAACTAATTTCTACCTGCCTCAGTCTCTCCTAAATTTTAATCTTTATACAACCCTTTATGTAGCTACAACCCTCCTGAGAGTGAATGAATCAGATTAAAATGTAATTGGGAAATGTTTAA